>NC_091282.1:255676811-258516811 GCF_032444005.1 Ranitomeya imitator
TGGCGCATAACGACTGAATCCCTAAAAAGATCTTAATGAAACTTGGAAGATAACGTTGTTGTACTAATATGAACGTATTCCAATAAAAAAAACGGAGCTCAAAACCGTTTTTTCCGTTTCCAACCGTGATAACACTGTAGGCATAGGTATGGCAGAAAATGGCGCATAAAGACTGAATCCCTAAAAAGATCTTAATGAAACTTGGAAGATAACGTTGTTGTACTAATATGAACATATTCCAATAAAAAAAACGGAGCTCAAAACCGTTTTTCCGTTTCCAACCATGATAACACTGTAGGCATAGGTATGGCAGAAAATGGCGCATAAAGACTGAATCCCTAAAAAGATCTTAATGAAACTTGGAAGATAACGTTGTTGTACTAACATGAACATATTCCAATAAAAAAAACGGAGCTCAAAACCGTTATTCCGTTTCCAAAAAATTTGACCCCTACATTCATGTATTGCAACTTTATGTCAAATAAATACATATGTAAATAAATTGGTTACTCTGCTTCAAATGGAGTGAAGTGGAAAGGAAAACTAAATTAAGAAAATGAAACGGTAAAAAAAAATCTAAAATAGGCAGAGATGAATACGACTAAAATATCTACCATAGGCATAGGTAAATTTGCCACATAGGGTTTTAGTATGCACCGGAGGAGTGGTACTGTGCGGTGTATATATACAGGAGGAGTGGTACTGTGCAGTGTATATATAGAGGGGAGTGGTACTGTGCAGTGTATATATACAGGAGGAGTGGTACTGTGCAGTGTATATATACAGGAGGAGTGGTACTGTGCAGTGTATATATAGAGGGGAGTGGTACTGTGCGGTGTATATATAGAGGGGAGTGGTACTGGGCGGTGTATATATATACACGGGAGAGGTACTGTGCAGTGTATATATACAGGGGAGAGGTACTGTGCAGTGTATATATAGAGGGGAGAGGTACTGTGCAGTGTATATATACAGGGGAGAGGTACTGTGCGGTGTATATATAGAGGGGAGTGGTACTGGGCGGTGTATATATAGAGGGGAGTGGTACTGTGCGGTGTATATATAGAGGGGAGTGGTACTGGGCGGTGTATATATATACAGGGGAGAGGTACTGTGCAGTGTATATATACAGGGGAGAGGTACTGTGCAGTGTATATATAGAGGGGAGTGGTACTGTGCGGTGTATATATAGAGGGGAGTGGTACTGGGCGGTGTATATATAGAGGGGAGTGGTACTGTGCGGTGTATATATAGAGGGGAGTGGTACTGTGCAGTGTATATATAGAGGGGAGTGGTACTGTGCAGTGTATATATAGAGGGGAGAGGTACTGTGCAGTGTATATATACAGGGGAGTGGTACTGGGCGGTGTATATATACAGGGGAGAGGTACTGTGCGGTGTATATATACAGGGGAGAGGTACTGTGCAGTGTATATATACAAGGGAGTGGTACTGGGCGGTGTATATATACAGGGGAGAGGTACTGTGCGGTGTATATATACAGGGGAGAGGTACTGTGCAGTGTATATATACAGGGGAGAGGTACTGTGCAGTGTATATATACAGGGGAGAGGTACTGTGCAGTGTATATATACAGGGGAGAGGTACTGTGCAGTGCATATATACAGGGGAGAGGTACTGTGCAGTGTATATATACAGGGGAGAGGTACTGTGCGGTGTATATACTTCAACAGCCGCCCAGCCCAGGCCCCCAGCACCTGTCCTGTATATATATTATATACACTGTATCTATACAGGCTATGCTGGGGGCATGGGCTGGGCGGCTGCTGTAGTATATATATATATATATATATATATATATATATATATATATATATATATATATATATATATATATATATATATATAATGTCAGCTGCAGCCGCCCAGCCCATGGCGGCCCCCCCAGGTCACCCAGACTGTCAGAATAGAATCTGCCTGTGCCTGATTAGTTCAGCACTGCACACAGCCAGGAGAGCAGAGCAGGAGAACTCTCCGCCCACAATGTCACTGGCTGTGTCCTTAACCCCTATGTGCCTGGCCCTGCACTGACTGAGAAGATGCTTGTGCCAGGCAGGGCAAATTGAAAGGGTAGAAAGGGTTAAAGCGGCCAGATGGATGTATGACTGCGTGAGTGGGTCCCCCTGTCTTGTCAGGGCCCCGGCACTTGCCCAGGTGCGCCGGGTGCTGACGCCGGCCCTGCCCTCTGGTGTATGGAGTGTGCTATACGTTGTAGTTTTTTTGTTATGCCAGAAATGCCATGTTTATTTTGTTGAGGCCTGCATTGGATTATGTTCTAATAAATTAACAGAAGATTAACCCAAGGAGCATTCCTGCGTCTACCTCTGTGAAAGCCCAGTGAGCCAATCTACATATATAATTATATATATATATATATATATATATATACACACACCTCTATCTATATATATCTATATCTCTCTCTCTCTCTCTCTATATATACACACACACATATAGTATGCATGTTATATATGTGCACATAAATCCACGTGACATATATACAGTATATTATACATATATATATATACACACAGTATTACAGACAAAAATGTATATATAGATGGATAATATCAATAAAGGAAAAGCGGCAGCACTCCTCCAAAAAGTAAAAAATTAAGGTGCCTTTATTGGTGCATAACCAATAGGAAGGTTCCAGTTCCTCCTGGAAGCTGTCTCGAGCTCAAATTAACCTATATGTTCTTTTCACTTGTTGGAGAAGTGCTGCAGTTTTTTGGATATTATCTATTATAGACCTTTTGAGGTCAGATTTGGATTTGTGCCCTTAGGCCGCGGTTACACGAGTGTATAACACGGCCCAGTGCTATGTGATAAGACTCGGCCCATTACTCTATGGGGCAGATGACATCTGCGATTATTTTCTCATGTGGCAGCATGCTGTGATTGGCAGCGATACTCACCTCACACTCGCCCATACAAGTCTATGTGTGCGTGTGAAACATCGGACTGCACTCGGATGTCATCCCAGTGCAGTCTGATATCCGCAGAGTCAGGCCGTGGAGGAGATGGAGAAATGACTTGGCTCTCTGATATGAGAGGACGGGAGCACAGAGCACGGACACTTCTGGTGTGACCCCGGCCTTACCCTGTGTTCGTGCTGCTCATATTTCCCGCACATTTATGGTAGATATAACACACACATATATACATAAATGATACATGTGTGTGTAGATATGGATTTGCATACTATTGCAGATTGATAGATATGATACACATTACATATCTGCACATACTGTGACTCCATGCCCAGCAGATACACACCTCCAGTGATAGCAGCGCAGGCTGCAGACATGTCTTATGTTTTCCATTTCCCAGAGTTAATACCTAATATTCGCAGACAAGTCTCTTACCACAAATGTCGCAGCTGAGGCCTCCGCTTTGCCCCCAGTTTGGTCACTTCCTCAAGTCACTTTCTAGGCTCAGCAGGTGACTCTGCTGGCGGTTGTCATGGAGACGGCATTCTTTAGTCCACGCCCTATAACAGGTCAGCTGTGCGTTCCAAGCCTCGGTATGGGCCATCCAATAGCTGTGCGCGTTGGGGGTAAAGCAAGGCTTTGATTGGTTTACATTACCAGCGGTTGTGATTGGCCTGGTGTAAGCACGGCACGGAACCCAAGTTCTGGCGCGTTGTTAACACTTGCTTTGCTGACCTTCAGACGAATCCTCCGTCCTCGCTGGACGCACCGTGGAGGTAAGCTCGCGTGTGAACGGTTGCAGCGCTCGGCCCCGCATCTTCTCACCATCTGCTGCAGATTACTTCTGGCCTGGGGCTCGGCCATTGTGCCACCCTTACATTGGCACTCTCTAGGCTTCGATAGAAAGGGCTGCGGCCGCCTCTCAGGACAAGTTATTTTTCTTAACCCCTTAGTGACCGAGCCAAATTTTGTAAATCTGACCAGTGTCACTTTATGTGGTAATAACTCTGCAACGCTTCAACAAATCCCAGTGATTTTGAGATTGTTTTTTCGTGACACATTATACTTTATGATAATGGTAAATTTTGTTCAACATTTTTTGTGTTTATTTATAAAAAATATCAAAAATTTGAGAAAAATGTTAAAAAATTAGCAATTTTCTAAATTTGAATGATTATCCCTTTAATCCGGATAGTCATACAACAGCAAACCATTAATAAATAACATTTCCGTCATGTCTGCTTTACATCAGCACCATTTGTAAAATGTTATTTTATTTTGTTAGCATTTTAGGAGGTTTAAAAATGTAGCAGCAATTTTTCATTTTTTCAAAGAAATTTACAAAATTTATTTTTTTAGGGACTTATCCATGTTTGAAGTGACTTTAGGGGTCTCGGATATTGGGAAACCCACAAACGTGATACCATTTTAAAAACAGCACCCCCTGACATATTGAAAACTGCTGTCAGGTAGTTTATTAACCCTTCATGTGCTTTACAGGAATTAATGCAAAGTGGTATGACAGAAATGAAAATGTGTATTTTTAGCACCTAAATGTTGCTAACTTCTAAACAGATTACTATAGCCGTCAGACTCTAAGGCCGCTATTTGGTCATGAATTGCCATGGCAAACATCAGGACAACAGAATCATGATCTGAGGGCACCAATTGGGATAAAGAAGAAGCCCCCACACTCTGTTAACCCTTTATAATGATATAGTCACTATTGACAGCAGCATCTAAGAGGTTAAACAGATTTAGATGGTGCAAACACTGATCGTGGCTGGTACAGCAAGTTGTCAGCTATAGTGTACAGCCGACAGATGATGGATTGTCATCTGTATGGGGATACTATTCTCTTATATCTAAGGTCAGTTAAAAGACGTATTGACGGTCATTAAGGGGTTAAAGATAATTATTTTATGTGAATTTTTGGCTGACTTTTATCAAATCTGTATGAGGCCTTTAAGGGGATGTCCAGGTTGACATGAATAGTCTGCAGTCGCTCTTTCTGACTGCAGACCTAATGTGCACACGGTCACGGTTCCCCCTGTGGGCGGTCATGTGACCTCGCGCATGAGATTTCCATATTTTCGGTTGAGCGCTGACTAGAGTCGCCTGAGATGAGACTGATCAGGTGATCGAGTTATGGAAATAGCATACGTGAGGTCACATGACCGCCCACATGGGAAATACTGACTGCACACTTTTCATTTCATCACAGACAATCCCTTTAAGGCATCATATCCGCTTATATTTTGGCAGTAGATCCAAAAAAAGCTGATTAGTAGCGTTCTGTATAAAATCATTGTCCGTATCTGTAATAGTCGGGTATAGATTATTCCGCTGTCTATAATATTTCCGTTTCCTTCCTTTAGACCATGAGTGAATGGACACCTATAGCAAAGTTTTATGATCCGCTTAAAGCTGGCAGTATTGATGGCACCGATGAAGAACCGCACGACCGCGCTGTGCTTAGGGCAATGTTGGCCCGGTATGTTCCCAATAAAGGGGTGGTTGGAGACCCCCAGTTGACTTTGTTTGTGGCTCGCTTAAGCCAACAGACAACCGAGGAAAAACTAAAAGAAGTGTTCTCTCGTTACGGAGACATCCAGAGGATCCGATTGGTCAGGGATTTCATAACTGGTTTCTCCAAGGGTTATGCATTCGTTGAATATAAACAGGAGCACGCCATAAAGAAAGCGTACCGAGACGCCAACAGGCTCGTGATAGACCAGCGGGAGGTCTACGTAGACTTTGAACTGGAACGATCTCTGAAGGGATGGAGGCCCCGCAGGTTAGGAGGAGGATTTGGTGGGAAAAAGGAGTCGGGCCAGCTGAGGTTTGGAGGCCGTGACCGACCATTTAGGAAACCAATTAATTTGCCACTTTTTCAAAGTAACGCCCATCTAGAAGGCTATGGCGATAACAGACAAAGGTCCCACTCAAGAGAAAGCACTTATGGCTGGAGAGAAAGGAGGGAAGAGTATGCGAAAGACCGAGGAAGAGAAAGGTGGTCCCAAAGATCGGACAGAGAACACACTGCAGAGAGACGTGGCAGGGAGAGGAGCCGAGACCGTGAGAGAGAGGACACGACCAGGAGAAGAAGAGAAAGCAGAAGGGAACGAAGCGGAGAGCGAGACAGTAGAAAGTGAAGACTGTTTATATAGGCAAATGTACAGTTATTATACAAGTACGAGACTTCATAGGAGGGTGGCCTCACCAGGCGGGGGAGACGTATGCTGGATGTTACATGCTTTTGCACCATATTTAAAGGGAAACTGTCAGCAGGTTTGTGCACAGTAAACTACAGACACTGTTAGGCCGGGGTCACGTCTTAGTACATGCAGCCGCAAACTCCAGTCCCGTATTGATGCGAGAGACTCAAGCAAGTTTCTCGCATTGAACTTGCAATTGTGACCCCGGCCTGATACTGATTAAAATGTACCTTGGTTGATGAAATCCGTCTTGTGGTTGTTGTTTAATCTTTATTTTCAGTTAGTGAGATTCTCGTGCTCCTGGGTGGCCTGAGGGGGGGTTTTCATGTGGTGCTCTGCTTACATATTCTTATGGCTTATGACAGGTCACTGTTCCCTCAGTGACCTTCCCCCTATTTCACATACTGTATATACTATTGTGGGGTTACAAAAAAAAAAATCATTTTCATCAAAATGGCGCTGGATTTTCCTAATTTTTTGCATTCTTCACACCTTGACAAGGCGTTTCTGCACTTCGAACACCCTCTAGCTGCAATCATGGTGAGCCGGACACTTTTTTTTTTTTCTTGTATTTTTAAAGGGAACCTGTCACCTGAATTTGGCGGGACCAGTTTTGGGTCACAAGGGCGGGGTTTTTGGGTGTTTGATTCACCCTTTCCTTAACCGCTGGCTGCATGCTGGCTGCAATATTGGATTGAAGTTCATTCTCTGTCCTCCATAGTACACGCCTGCACAAGGCAAGATTGCTTTGTGCAGGCGTGTACTATGGAGGACAGAGAATGAACTTCAATCCAATATTGCAGCCAGCATGCAGCCAGCGGGTAAGGAAAGGGTGAATCAAACACCCGAAAACTCCGCCCATATGACCCAAAACCAGTCCCGCCAAATTCAGGTGACAGAGTCCCTTTAAGACTAAAAAAGATTAAGCTCCCACTCTGTTTTGGTGCACCAAACTTACGCTGTATCTTACCGTTCCAGCAATGTAGATGTGATTTATAGGAATCCCTTTGCCAATTGTGCAGCGTAAACTGACCTGCAGTGCGTCTCTGTAATCCGAAACATGTCAATGTCTCTTATGGGGAGACGGAGATATATGCAGATTTTCAATATGGAATTACATTGTGTGTGCAAAATCCACAAGGAAAAAAACACGTATTTAATGCATTGCCACTGCAGAAATGCCCTAAAAATTTATGTAATTAGCATATAACTGCATCAATAAAAAGGTTTTGTAAAAGCCAAATAGTAGAGCGTATCAAAAAGAAAGCAGATTTATTTACGTGAAAATGTTGCAATTTTTATGTTAAGAAATGTTGATTTTATAATAAATTTTTAATACAGAAATGTGACTTTAATAACTTTTTCTGCAGCCACTGGGGGCTGCCATTTATATGTGCTGATGTGTAAGTTTCTGAGCATGACACTCACACATCCAAGTTATGGCAGCCCCTGGGTGTCGGCGACTGCTCTTAGTGTCTGACTGCATCTCCTACACTGGCTGCCTTCATTATGAACAGAGCATGCCCCTTTGGCTGTTCAGCCCCCAGCTGTAAGCGGAACCAGGTGCTATTGTGTTGTCTTCCAAAGCTGCGCTGTGAGCTGCAATTCCCCTGTCACCGCTCAGTATTCAGCGGGAGCAGTGACAGGAGGTACTGGGCTGCGGTGAGTACAGCATCGGGGCAGTTACCAGCCTGACATCGTACTACTGCATGTAGAAAAGCCGCAGAGACACCATCACGTGTTTCTCAACGCAAGCAATAAATAGCCAGGTCTTTCATCCAAAAAGGAAACCCACCTATGCCAAAACATGGTATCCATCCACAGACAGCTGTTTCAGGGTATTTGCCCCTCAGTGTGGAGTAGGAAACTGGCTAATAGGAGCAGTGCCTAGTAAAAGGACTATAAACATAAGGATGAATGACCTCGGGGAGATCAAAACATTCAACACCGCGGAGGATGCAGCTTGGAGAGCCGCGTATCCAATACCCATCATGGGTGATGCAGCTTGCAGAGCCGTGTATCCAATACCCATCATGGGTGATGCAGCCCGCAGATTTCATTCAGATGCCAACGGATAGTATGGGTTGACACTGTTGTACCCTCGGACTGCAGGGCAGCTTGAACTTGTTTGGATGTTAGTCGAGGTTCTTTATCCAACATCCGCACAATCTTGCTCTACTTCTGTCTCATCTGACCAGAGAACATTCTCCCAAAACGTTTTAGGCTTTTTCAGGTAAGTTTTGGCAAACTCCAGCCTGGCTTTTTTATGTCTCGGGGTAAGAAGAGGGATCTTCTACCTTACTGTCCCTTTTCACTCAGACGCCGACGGATAGAACGGGTTGACACTGTTGTACCCTCAGACTGCAGGGCAGCTTGAACTTGTTTGGATGTTAGTCGAGGTTCTTTCTCCAACATCTGCACAATGTTGCGTTGAAATCTCTTGTCAATTTTTATTTACCGTCCACATCTAGGGAGGTTAGCCACAGTGCCATGGGCTTTAAACTTCTTGATGACACTGCGCACGGTAGACACAGGAACATTCAGGTCTTTGGAGATGGACTTGTATCCTTGAGATTGCTCATGTTTCCTAACAATTTGGTTTCTCAAGTCCTCAGACAGTTCTTTGGTCTTCTTTCTTTTCTCCATGCGCAATGTGGTACACACAGGACAGAGGTTGAGGCAACTTTAATCCATGTCAACTGGCTAAGTGTGATTTAGTGATTGCCAACACCTGTTAGGTGCCACAGGTAAGTTACAGGTGCTGTTAATTACACAAATTAGAGAAGCATCACATGATTTTTCGAACCGTGCCAATACTTTTGTCCACCCCCTTTTTTATGTTTGGTGTGGAATTATATCCAATTTGGCTTTAGGACAATTCTTTTTGTGTTTTTTTTTTTTTTTTTTCATTTAAGACAAATGTAGATAATAATACCAAATAATTTGTGTTTGCAATCATTTTCAGGAAGAAAATGAGTATTACCTGACAGAATTGCAGGGGTGTCAATACCTTTGGCCATGACTGTATAAGAAAAAAATTATCTTTATATCTTGACAGATTGAAGTGAGCAGAAGGTGTGGCATCTACTGCCTTCTCTACACTTATAAGAAGACTAAAATATTAGCATTGTAGAACAGGCGAGCACAGCACTGCTAAACTTGTCATGGACTTTATTTTAGAACTACACACTGGAATATTTTAAAAGGCATCCTAATGTGCTTGTTTAGGGGTCATAACTAATATTATCAGGACTTGCAAAATGACCAAGTGGGCTAATGGATCCAATATTTTCCAGCTTCCTAAGGGTAAAGTGTAGCAAGATGAGCTCATGGACAGAGGCAGCTACAACAGGGGTTTGATTTTGTATTGGTGGTGCAGAGAACTCCGCTGCATCACTGACTTTAAGAAACCGCAGGTGTGTAGTCACCACCCTATGATAGCAATCACTGTGTCCTACCAACCCATGCCGCTTATCAGTGTGCTCCCTCCAAATATTGGCCACTCCGGCATGCAGGAATTCTCAGTGTTCAGATTCGAGAAGTGCCTTGAGTGGCTTGCTAGAAGGAAGGAGAACTGTGCAGCAAAATGCTCTGCTTAATAATTAAGAAGCAGTTAAGGAGGTTTGGCACTGATTAAGCCCGAGTCACACTAAATATATGAAAAATCGGTTTGAGCCTCCCTGCTGAGAGATGCACGAGTGTTGTGAATTCTGTGGCTGAATTCACTCCTGTGGTCACAAGTGGTACTGCAGCTTCTGAGCTTCCTCCCTCAGGTGTTCTGGTGAGCTCGTTAACTGCTTCATTACTTAATTCCGCCTGATGCTGCTATCCTTGCTCCTTGTCAATGTTTCAGTGTTGGATCTGAGCTTCTCCTGATTGTTCCTGTGACCTGCTGCTCTGTATAGCTAAGTGCTTTTTGCTTTTTTGTTGCTTTTTTTCTGTCCAGCTTGTCTTTTGTTTTGCTGGAAGCTCTGAGACGCAAAGGGTGTACCGCCGTGCCGTTAGTTCGGCACGGTGGTTTTTTTTTTGCCCCCTTTGCGTGGTTTTGCTTTAGGGTTTTTTGTAGACTGCAAAGTTCGCTTTACTGTCCTCGCTCTGTCCTAGAATATCGGGCCCCACTTTGCTGAATCTATTTCATCCCTACGTTTTGTCTTTTCATCTTACTCACAGTCATTATATGTGGGGGGCTGCCTTTTCCTTTGGGGAATTTCTCTGGGGCAAGTCAGGCCTATTTTTCTATCTTCAGGCTAGCTAGTTTCTTAGGCTGTGCCGAGTTGCCTAGGTAGTTGTTAGGCGCAATCCACAGCCGCTTTTAGTTGTGTTTAGGATAGGATCAGGTGTGCAGTCTACAGAGTTTCCACGTCTCAGAGCTCGTTCTTGTATTTTTGGGTATTTGTCAGATCACTGTGTGCGCTCTGATCGCTATGCACACTGTGTTTCTGGATTGCCTTCATAACACCTGTCATTAGCAACACATAACAGTACAAGGAGCCAAACTAATGATTCTCAATAGAGGGAAAGAAAAAGTTCTGACATCATTTTTTTTTTTCTGCTCTGTGTTCACTTTTTTTTTTCCCCTAGACATTTGGGTGATTCTGGACACAGGTGTGGACATGGATATTCAGGGTCTGTGCTCTTCAATGGATAATCTCGTTATAAATGTACAAAAAATTCAAGATACTATTGATCAGAAATCTATGTTAGAACCAAGAATTCCTATTCCTGATTTGTTTTTTGGAGATAGAACTAAGTTTCTAAGTTTCAAAAATAATTGTAAGCTATTTCTGGCCTTGAAACCTCATTCTTCTGGTAATCCTATTCAACAGGTTTTGATTATTATTTCTTTTTTGCGCGGCGACCCTCAAGACTGGGCATTTTCTCTTGCGCCAGGAGACCCTGCATTGAGTAGTGTCGATGCGTTTTTCCTGGCGCTCGGATTGCTGTACGATGAGCCTAATTCAGTGGATCAGGCTGAGAAAAATTTGCTGGCTTTGTGCCAGGGTCAGGATGATATAGAAGTATATTGTCAGAAATTTAGGAAATGGTCAGTACTCACTCAGTGGAATGAATCTGCGCTGGCAGCTTTGTTCAGAAAGGGTCTCTCTGAGGCTCTTAAGGATGTCATGGTGGGATTTCCTATGCCTGCTGGTTTGAATGAGTCTTTGTCTTTGGCCATTCAGATCGGTCGACGCTTGCGCGAGCGTAAATCTGTGCACCATTTGGCGGTACTGCCTGAGGTTAAACCTGAGCCTATGCAGTGCGATAGGACTATGACTAGAGTTGAACGGCAGGAATACAGACGTCTGAATGGTCTGTGTTTCTACTGTGGTGATTCCACTCATGCTATTTCTGATTGTCCTAAGCGCACTAAGCGGTCCGCTAGGTCTGCCGTCATCGGTTCTGTACAGTCCAAATTCCTTCTGTCCATTACCTTGATATGCTCTTTGTCGTCGTTTTCTGTCATGGCGTTTGTGGATTCGGGCGCTGCCCTGAATCTGATGGATTTGGATTATGCTAAACGTTGTGGGTTTTTCTTGGAGCCTTTGCGGTGTCCTATTCCATTGAGAGGAATTGATGCTACACCTTTGGCCAAGAATAAACCTCAATACTGGGCCCAGCTGACCATGTGCATGGCTCCTGCACATCAGGAAGTTATTCGCTTTCTGGTGTTGCATAATCTGCATGATGTGGTCGTGTTGGGGTTGCCATGGCTACAAACCCATAATCCAATATTGGATTGGAATTCCATGTCGGTATCCAGCTGGGGTTGTCAGGGGGTACATGGTGATGTTCCATTTTTGTCGATTTCGTCATCCACCCCTTCTGAGGTCCCAGAGTTCTTGTCTGATTATCAGGATGTATTTGAAGAGCCCAAGTCCGATGCTCTACCTCCGCATAGGGATTGTGATTGTGCTATCAATTTGATTCCTGGTAGTAAATTCCCTAAAGGTCGATTATTTAATTTATCCGTGCCCGAACACGCCGCTATGCGCAGTTATGTGAAGGAATCTCTGGAGAAGGGACATATTCGCCCATCGTCATCACCACTGGGAGCAGGGTTCTTCTTTGTAGCCAAGAAGGATGGTTCGCTGAGACCGTGTATTGATTACCGCCTTCTTAATAAGATCACTGTTAAATTTCAGTATCCCTTGCCATTGTTATCTGACTTGTTTGCTCGGATTAAGGGGGCTAGTTGGTTCACTAAGATAGATCTTCCTGGTGCGTATAATCTGGTGAGAATCAGGCAAGGAGATGAATGGAAAACTGCATTCAATACGCCCGAGGGTCATTTTGAGTATCTAGTGATGCCGTTCGGACTTGCCAATGCTCCATCTGTGTTTCAGTCTTTTATGCATGACATCTTCCGTGAGTATCTGGATAAATTCCTGATTGTTTACTTGGATGACATTTTGATCTTCTCAGATGATTGGGAGTCTCATGTGAAGCAGGTCAGAATGGTTTTTCAGGTCCTGCGTGCTAACTCTTTGTTTGTGAAGGGATCAAAGTGTCTCTTCGGTGTGCAGAAAGTTTCATTTTTGGGGTTCATCTTTACCCCTTCTACTATCGAGATGGATCCAGTTAAGGTCCAAGCCATCCAGGATTGGATTCAGGCGACATCTCTGAAAAGTCTGCAAAAGTTCCTGGGCTTTGCTAATTTTTATCGTCGCTTCATCTGTAATTTTTCTAGCATTGCCAAACCATTGACCGATTTGACCAAGAAGGGTGCTGATTTGGTTAATTGGTCTTCTGCTGCTGTGGAAGCTTTTCAGGAGTTGAAGCGTCGTTTTTGTTCTGCCCCTGTGTTGTGTCAGCCAGATGTTTCTCTTCCGTTCCAGGTCGAGGTTGATGCTTCTGAGATTGGAGCAGGGGCGGTTTTGTCACAGAGAGGTTCTGATTGCTCAGTGATGAAACCATGTGCTTTCTTTTCCAGGAAGTTTTCGCCCGCTGAGCGTAATTATGATGTGGGCAATCGAGAGTTGCTGGCCATGAAGTGGGCATTCGAGGAGTGGCGTCATTGGCTTGAAGGAACTAAGCATCGCGTGGTGGTATTGACTGATCATAAGAACTTGACTTATCTCGAGTCTGCCAAGCGCTTGAATCCTAGACAGGCCCGTTGGTCGTTATTTTTTGCCCGCTTCGACTTTGTGATTTCGTACCTTCCGGGCTCTAAAAATGTGAAGGCGGATGCTCTGTCTAGGAGTTTTGTGCCCGACTCTCCGGGTTTATCTGAGCCAGCGGGTATCCTCAAGGAAGGAGTCATTGTGTCTGCCATCTCCCCTGATTTGCGGCGGGTGCTGCAAAAATTTCAGGCGAATAAACCTGATCGTTGTCCAGCGGAGAAACTGTTCGTCCCTGATAGGTGGACTAATAAACTTATCTCTGAACTTCATTGTTCGGTGTTGGCTGGTCATCCTGGAATCTTTGGTACCAGAGAGTTAGTGGCTAGATCCTTCTGGTGGCCATCTCTGTCACGGGATGTACGTACTTTTGTGCAGTCCTGTGGGATTTGTGCTAGGGCTAAGCCCTGCTGTTCTCGTGCCAGTGGGTTGCTTTTGCCCTTGCCGGTCCCAAAGAGGCCTTGGACACATATTTCGATGGATTTCATTTCTGACCTTCCCGTTTCTCAAAAGATGTCAGTTATTTGGGTGGTCTGTGATCGCTTTTCTAAAATGGTCCATCTGGTGCCCTTGGCTAAATTGCCTTCCTCCTCTGATTTGGTACCTTTGTTCTTTCAGCATGTGGTTCGGTTGCATGGCATTCCTGAGAATATTGTTTCTGACAGAGGTTCCCAGTTTGTTTCAAGGTTTTGGCGAGCCTTTTGTGGTAGGATGGGCATTGACCTATCCTTTTCCTCGGCTTTCCATCCTCAGACTAATGGCCAGACCGAACGAACCAATCAGACCTTGGAAACATATGAGATGTTTTGTTTCTGCAGACCAGGATGATTGGGTGTCCTTTTTGCCGTTGGCTGAGTTCGCCCTTAATAATCGGGCCAGCTCGACTACCTTGGTTTCTCCATTTTTTTGCAATTCTGGGTTCCATCCTCGTTTCTTTTCAGGACAGGTTGAGTCTTCGGACTGTCCTGGTGTGGATTCTGTGGTGGATAGGTTGCAGCAGATCTGGACTCAGGTAGTGGACAATTTGATCTTGTCCCAGGAGAAAGCTCAACTTTTCGCTAATCGCAGACGCCGTGTGGGTCCCCGACTTCGTGTTGGGGATCTGGTTTGGTTATCTTCTCGTCATATTCCTATGAAGGTTTCCTCTCCTAAATTTAAACCTCGTTTTATTGGTCCGTATAGGATTTCTGAGGTTCTCAATCCTGTGTCTTTTCGTTTGACCCTCCCAGACTCCTTTTCCATACATAATGTATTCCATAGGTCGTTGTTGCGGAGATACGTGGCACCTATGGTTCCATCTGTTGAGCCTCCTGCCCCGGTTTTGGTGGAGGGGGAATTGGAGTATATTGTGGAGAAGATTTTGGATTCTCGTGTTTCTAGACGGAAACTCCAGTATCTGGTTAAATGGAAGGGTTATGCTCAGGAAGATAATTCCTGGGTTTTTGCCTCTGATGTTCATGCTTCCGATCTTGTTCGTGCCTTTCATGCGGCTCATCCTGGTCGGCCTGGGGGCTCTGGTGAGGGTTCGGTGACCCCTCCTCAAGGGGGGGGTACTGTTGTGAATTCTGTGGCTGAATTCACTCCTGTGGTCACAAGTGGTACTGCAGCTTCTGAGCTTCCTCCCTCAGGTGTTCTGGTGAGCTCGTTAACTGCTTCATTACTTAACTCCGCCTGATGCTGCTATCCTTGCTCCTTGTCAATGTTTCAGTGTTGGATCTGAGCTTCTCCTGATTGTTCCTGTGACCTGCTGCTCTGTATAGCTAAGTGCCTTTTGCTTTTTTGTTGCTTTTTTTCTGTCCAGCTTGTCTTTTGTTTTGCTGGAAGCTCTGAGACGCAAAGGGTGTACCGCCGTGCCGTTAGTTCGGCACGGTGGTTTTTTTTTTGCCCCCTTTGCGTGGTTTTGCTTTAGGGTTTTTTGTAGACTGCAAAGTTCGCTTTACTGTCCTCGCTCTGTCCTAGAATATCGGGCCCCACTTTGCTGAATCTATTTCATCCCTACGTTTTGTCTTTTCATCTTACTCACAGTCATTATATGTGGGGGGCTGCCTTTTCCTTTGGGGAATTTCTCTGGGGCAAGTCAGGCCTATTTTTCTATCTTCAGGCTAGCTAGTTTCTTAGGCTGTGCCGAGTTGCCTAGGTAGTTGTTAGGCGCAATCCACAGCCGCTTTTAGTTGTGTTTAGGATAGGATCAGGTGTGCAGTCTACAGAGTTTCCACGTCTCAGAGCTCGTTCTTGTATTTTTGGGTATTTGTCAGATCACTGTGTGCGCTCTGATCGCTATGCACACTGTGTTTCTGGATTGCCTTCATAACACCTGTCATTAGCAAACATAACACACGAGTGTCATGAGAGTACAATCTGATTTTTCACCCCTAGCATCCGATTTACATCCGAATGCAGTGTGATTGCTATGCGATTATAATATGAGCTTTCACATGCAGTAGTTATCTCTGTCATTTACACTATTTTCAAAGGAAATATTCATCAAAACACACACACACATAGAATAAGGCTATGTGCACACAATGCGGATTACTCTGCAGATTTTTCCAGACTAATTTTGGTAAATCCACAGGTAATCCGCACTGCGGATTTCCTGTGGAATTAACGCTGTTTTTTTTTGTATTTTTTGTATGGATTTTACACCTGCGGATTCCTGTTATGGAACAGGTGTAAACCACTGAGGAATAAACACGTTTCCGCGCGGTCTTTTCCACAGCATGTGCACTGCGGATTTTGTTTTCCATAGCTTTATGTGGTACTGTAAATGCATGGAAAACTGCTGCGGATCTGCAGCGTGTGCACATACCCTAAAAAGCGGCAATTCATCTTCCGTGTACTGGAACATCACTGCAGGAACTGACAGGATAGAAGCGATGGATTACATACAGTAAATACAAATAGAATAGGTAGATATGTAGATGACAGTTACTAATACAATTTGTACACTGTGGGCAAATTACTGTACATGTATTTAATTAAAAGATTATTTTTCTGAACAAAATGGTATGGGCTCCCCCTATCATTAATAACCAGCAAAGGCTATACAGACGGCTGCGGGCTGATATTAATAGCCTAGGAAGGGGCCATAAATACTGCCTCCTCCCCCCAGGCTAAAAAAGGAGATTTGTGTACTCACCGTAAAATCTTTTTCTCCGAGCCAATCATTGGGGGACAGAGGATCATGGGTGTTATGCTGCTTGCCACTAGGAGGACACTAAGTAAACACAAAGAATTAACTCCTCTGCAGTATACACCCCCTCTCTGGCCAGTAATGACCCAGTTCGGTAGTAAAGCAGTAGGAGTATAAAAAAAAAAACCAAGACAAGTAACTATGTCCAAACCAAGGAGGAAACAAGAACAAGCCAATAGGCTAACAGGGTCGGTGCTGTGTCCCCCAATGATTGGCTCGGAAAAAAAGATTTTACGTTGAGTACACAAAAATCTCCTTTTCTCCTACGCCTCATTGGGGGACACAGGACCATGGGACGTCCTAAAGCAGTCCCTGGGTGCGGAGCAATTGCACTGCTGCTAAAACACCATGTTCCACTGGCTTACTGAGGTACCGCTGTCTGCAGAATGTGCCTGCCAAGAGCAGCGTCTGCCGAGGATTGAGTATGAATGTGATAGTGTTTGGTAAAAGTATGCAGACTAGACCAAGTCGCAGCTTTGCAAACCTGTTGTGCTGACGCCTGGTGCCGAATGGCCCAAGAGGCGCCCACAGACCGAGTCGAATGCACCTTAATCCCAGCTGGGACAGGCATGTTCCTGGCGCGATAGGATTTCTGGATAGTTGAGCGAATCCACCTGGTGAAGGTGGCCTTTGAGACGGCTAGACCTTTCCTATGGCCCTCCGGGAGCATGAAGAAGGTTGTCCGAGATATGTACCACCAAAGAGCCCTAACAACGTCCAAGAGTATGGAGAGCTTTCTTGATACGATGAGTAGGTGCCAGACAGAAGCAAGACAATCTCCTCGTTGAGGTGAAAAGAAGAAAAATTTCGTCAGGAAGGAGGGGGAAGTCCTCAAAACTGCCTTGTCTGGATGAAAAAAAATCAGAAAAGGGGGACAGCAGGAGAGAGCTGCCAACTCCGAAACTCACCTGATTGACGTAATTGCCACTAGAAAGACCACTTTCCAAGAAAGAAAAGTTAGCGATATATCCTGCAATGGTTCGAAAGGAGTCTCTTGAACTCCGAGAACCAAGTCTAGATCCCATGAAGCTAATGGCATTCTATAGGGGGGAGTCACCCGGGAGACTCCTTGAATGAACGTCTTAACCTGTAGTCTGGAAGCGATTTTCCTTTGGAATAGGACTGACAATGCGGACACTTGTCCCTTGAGCGAGCTTAGGGAGAGACCTGATTCTAAGCCTGATTGGAGAAATGCCAGGATGTACGGAGTGGAAAACACCAGGGGAGAACGTCCATGAGCACTGCACCATGAAAAGAAAATGCGCCAGATGCGATGATAAATACGCATGGATGTGGGTTTCCTAGCACTAATCATGGTAGAGGACACCCCTGGAGAGAATCTGGCTTGGGATAAATTCCAAAATTCAACAGCCCCGGAGTGCTGGTGGTAAATCGGGCCCTGTGAGAGAAGATCCATGCGGTCTGGAAGCCGCCTGGGGACATTGGCGACCATTTGGAAGAGTTCCGCGTACCATGCTCGGCGCAGCCAGTCCGGCGCGACAAGGATCACCGGTATCCCCTCCGCCCTGATCTTCTTGATGACCCTTGGGAGCAGAGGAAGAGGAAGAAAGATGTACGGAAGCCGGAACCGATGCCACGACAGAACCAAAGCATCTGTTCCGATGGCGTGTGGATCGCGAGATCGAGCAATGAACTGGGGAACCTGGTTGTTTAGCCTTGAGGCGGCCATGAGATCCACATCCGGAGTCCCCCAGCGATGGCAAATCTGCTGGAAAACTTCCGGATGGAGAGACCATTTGCCCGAGGTGAGACCTTGGCAACTGAGGAAGTCCGCAGCCCTATTCTCCACACCGATATGAGCGAATGATTGGTCTCGGCCCAGCGTAGAATGTGACTGACTTCGTTCATGGCCGCCCTGCTGCGGGTTCCCCCTTGCCGGCTGATGTATGCCACCGCTGTGGTGTTGTCGGATTGGATCCTGATGGGATGACCTGCGAGATGGTGAAAGCTGCGTAAGGCAAATCTGATAGCTTGAATCTCCAAGATATTGATTGGGAGACGCGACTCTTGTATGGACCAACGACCCTGCGCCGTGTGGTGGTTGAAAACTGCACCCCAGCCCAAGAGGCTGGCGTTGGTGGTCACCACTAACCAGTGCAACGGGAGGAATGACTTCCCGTGGTTCAATGAAGCTTTTAGTGTCCACCATTTGAGGGTCTGCCTGACCTGTGGGGACAGGCGGGAGCGACGGTCGAGGGAGAATGGGCTCCTGTCCCAGGCCAACAGAAGCGCATTTTGCAAGGGATGGAGATGGAACTGCGCAAACGGAACGGCTTCCATCGCTGCGACCATCTTCCCGAGGATGCGCATAGTGAAACGAATGGAGCGAGACTGGGGCGGGAAAGGCTGCGTGCCCCTTGTTTTAAGGACAAGACCTTCTCCGGAGGGAGAATGACCATCTCGTGGGAAGAGTCCAGGATCATGCCCAAAAAAGGAGATTTTCTGGGCTGGCGCTGGAGATGACTTCTCAAAGTTGGTTTTCCAGCCCGGCGAGAGTATCCACGGTTATTCTTACAGACGCTTCACAGGCTGAATGGGACGGACCTTTGATCAATAGGTCGTCTAGGTACGGGAGAACCACCACTCCCCGAGCATGAAGAATGGCCATGACAGCTGCCATGACCTTGGTGAAAACTCTTGGAGCGGTGGCGAGGCCGAAGGGTAAGGTCACAAACTAGAAGTATTTGTCCCGAAATGCGAAGCGTAGGAACTGCTGATGAGAGGGGAGAATCGGAATGTGGAGATAGGCATCCTTGATGTCTATGGATGCTAGGAACTCTCCTTTTTCCAGGGACACTACGACAGAATGGAGCAAATCCATCCTGAAGTGCCGAACCCTTATGAACTTGTTTAACAGCTTTAGGTCCAGCATGGGCCGTAGGGTGCCGTCCTTCTTTGGAACCATGAATAGATTCGAGTAAAACCCTTTGAACCTTTGGTCGTGAGGAACCGGAATAAAGACACCGTCCCTTCGAAGTGCCTGTATGGCCTGAAGAAAATCCGATGCCCTTGATTTGGGGGGGGGTTGGAAGAGAAGAAACTTGATCTTGTATCCGGGGGATACTAGCTCTCTGACCCACACGTCGTGAACGACTGAGAGCCAAGCTTGACGGAATGACAATAAGCGTGCGCCTACTGTGTCGGTGTCCGCTGGACGTGTCAACGACTCATTGCGCAGAAAGTCTAAGGGGTCTGGATCCCTTAGATCCAGAAGGCTTAGTCTGGGCTTCCAGGAACGATTAGGTCTGTATGAGACCTGGGAGTTTCTGTATCCTCGCGGAGTTCGTTCTGACCCAGAAGCAAAGGATGTGGAAGACCAGCTAGAGTTGTTGCAAAAGGGTCGGAACCTAGACTGTTGTTGATTCCGAAAAGGACGGGTAGGTCTTTGCTGAGGAAGAAATTTACTCTTCCCTCCAGTAGCATCAGAAATGATTTGGTCTAGTTTCTCTCCAAATAAACGACCAGCCTGGTAAGGCAAAGAAGTCAACGACTTTTTAGAAGCAGAATCTGCTCGCCAATCTTGGAGCCACAGGGCCCTTCTAATGGAGACTGCGTTTGCGGCCGCCTGTGCCGCGCAGTTAGCCGCATCTATAGAGGCATTAACTTCCAAGTCCCCGGCCTGTGCTATCTGGTTAGCGAGTCTGGCCGCTTCCGGGGGAAGAATACTGTCATGAATGGTAGAGGTCAACACCTCTGCCCAGGCGACCATTGCCTTAGCCACCCAGGTAGCGGCGAAAGATGGAAGGAGGGCTGCTCCTGAGGCCTCAAAGACTGAGCGAGCCAGGTAATCAATCTGACGTCAGTAGGGTTTTTAACTGATGAACCGTCAGACAAAGACAGGATTGTTTTGCATGCGAGCTGTTATATGGCAGGGTCCACAGAAGGAGAGAGTAGCAATTTCTTTATTAGATCCGTGGCAAAAGGATATTTGGCTTTTGAGCCATAAATTGCTTATCTGGGTGTTTCGTGTTTTTGGATAATGTCCTTAAACTCAGGATGATTAGCAAATATCTTTTGGACCCGTCTAGCCTTTTTAAAAGACACGACGTGTTCCTGAGAGGATACAAATTCCTCATCCACCCTCAGTGTCTTGTTGACTGCCTCAATAAAGGGAGTCAAGCGGCTCTTGGCCGATAGGAGTCTTGGGTTAAAGATTTCCTCTGACTCGTATTCCGAATCATGTGCGCTATGACACTCGGGGGAAGGGGAGCGAGAGGTTGAGCTCGCAGAAGCCGAAGCCCAAAAGCCCAAGCATGTACAGGGGGCAAGGCATGGGATCTTTGCCTGGAACCCGAGCCTCCCGTGACCTAGTACGCCCCGTGGTTGAACTGCTCAGTACAGTCGCCAGGTTCCATCGCGGTCGACAGGGGGGGGAGCGGACTTAGGGAGGGTCCCCGGAAAGAGTCTAATGCCTTAACCAGGGAATCCATAGAGCGCGACAAAGAAGCGGCCCACTCAGGAGGGTTAGACTCGGCGGGGTCTGTGAAGAAATTGGAGGTGGCGACAGAAGGCGGGTGCGCACAGGCCGAGTCACAGTTCGCGTACAAAGGAGTAGTGTGGGCACGTGGCAAAGTAGAATTGCAAGTGGCACATGAAGTAAAAAACTGTGGTTTTTATTACTCCGTTTTGCCTCCTTAGATTGAGGTAAAGTAGATGTCTATTTTCTCCAATACAAATAGCAGGACTATGAGTGCAGAGAAGGGGTTAAACTTTCTACTAGAGGTGAGGCAGCTTACCCACGGTCCTGTGCCAGTGTCCCCAGGGAAGATGCGGTTAGGCTCGGCGTTGCTGTAGAAATGGGGAGCCCACAGGAAGAAAAAATGCCAGGAGAGAATCCACGACCGGTTCTGCAGGTAAGATGGCTCCCGAGATTACCAGTGGCGCCTCGTGCAGGCCGAGAAGCGCCAGGAGGGTAGGTGGAGCGCCGGTGGAGGGCGGCGCTAAGAGAATGGGGCCTAGTCCGGCAGAAAGCCGGGGACTAAATTTTCTGGCCTTGTCGGCGATGGGTGCCAGGAGAAGCTGGAAACGTGTGGCGCCCCCCCTCGTACCGCGAAAATGCGCCGGCCAACTGCCACTGGCAGCAAGCCAATGGATACCTCCAGGGGCCAGGACCCGCACTCTCAAGCAGAGGGACGCAAAGCAGGGGCCTCGTACTCCCGGTCAGTGGTGCCTGTCCTCAGGCTGTGCTGCTGCTGCGCCCTGCATCTTGAGGGTAATAGCTGAATCCGTCCTCCCTTAGTGGGAGATGGAGAGCACCCTTCTGAGTAGCGGGGCTATTGACGCCATAGGTGGGCCTTACTTGCCGCCATCTTCAGTCCATTATCTTGCTGTGGCCCCGGAGAGGAACATGAAGGAGGGCCAACATGTGCTCGCCGTGATACTGGAATAGGGAGATCGTAATCGTGAAGGAACAGTTGCCCTGAGGAAGCTTTAGGCGTGCCCCATACGTTGCAGGAGAGGATACGGGGAGGTATACTCCGCGATCTCGCCTGTTGATGTTTCGGGGGAGATCGGACCCTAAAAGGAATCCGTTGCCCCCTTCACTCCGTTAAGTAAGAAAATAAAAAAAATGGAATGAAAAAAAAAAATAGAATAAAAAAGGAGAGCTAAAAAAGCGTTGGGGTCTGAAGCAGACCCAAGTACCTCCTACGGACACTAAGCAAGAACTGGGTCATTACTGGCCAGAGAGGGGGTGTATACTGCAGAGGAGGAGCTAATTCTTTATGTGTTTACTTAGTTTCCTCCTAGTGGCAAGCAGCATAACACCCATGGTCCTGTGTCCCCCAATGAGGCTTAGGAGAAACATCAGCTCTCAGCAGCCACAGAAAAGGCCCATCTCTAAGATGTGCCAATTCTGGCACTTGGTGTCAAAAGGGGGGGGGGGGTCTTGCAGAGAGCATAGAGGGTGGCAGGACTTCGTGTCCCTCCTTTTTAGCACATAGGCACTTTATCTCCATGCACAAGCAAGTCCCCTGAAGAATTGGCTTGGATGAAACGCGTCTGGACGGACTATACAGGGAGAGTGCAGGGCATGTTTATACAGGGGTAGCTGTGGACTGCCCTTGTAAGGGCAGGAGCTTTGGGGATAGCTTACTGATAGCCCCATAGGGACTGACATAGGGACTGTCGTCTCCTTTATTTTCCGGATCATCCTCTGACCAGAGACTATCCGGTGCTCCTGTGCCCACACCTTGGAACTGGTGAGATTGTTCCTTTTATACTATTTATATAGCCACCAGTAGCACCGTTTATATCATACGCTACTACCGATGGTATTTTTATTGTCTGCTCATGTAACTAGGTTTGACGGTGAGTGTTGTAGATGGTTTTCCGACTTCCGCTTCTTCATAGGTCATAACCTAGTTTAACTTGATTTCTCTAATATTTTGTAGAGGAAATCATTTAGTCCTATTAGGGGATAACTAGCCTCTGTGGTCACCATACCATGTGGTTGAGACTTTGCCCCAGTTTTTTATTCACTTGGGTGTTTGGTTTAGTTTTGGTGTGGCTTTAGTTATAATAAAAGTTACGTTTTATTTTTTTAGGGTCCCCCATTTTAATAGCCAGTAAAGGCTAAGTATACAGTTGTAAGCTGATAATAGCCTAGGAAGCGCCATAAGTTACCCCCTTCCCAGGCTATAATCATCTGCCCCCTGCCGTTGGCTTTCCCTCTGCTAGTTATGAAAATTATGAGGGGAGCTCATGCCATTGTTTTCAGAAAAATCTTAAACACGTGTACAGTAAGCTACACTGTACTAATTGTATTTGTCACTGACATCTGTATATTTATTGTATGTAATCCATCTCTTCTATCCTGCCAGCTCCTGCAGTGATGTTACAGTACACGACAGATCGATTGCCGGCTTTTCTTCTATGATTATATATATATATATATATATAGTACATATTTATGTGTGTCACTAACATCTATATGTATATATCTATTCTAACCCGTCAGTGGGATTTTACTGTATGGCGCACATGAATTGCTGGCTTTTCAAAGGACACCAGGGCATAAAAATCAGACAGCACTCGCATGGTCCGAGTGCTGTGCAATTTTCTTTTTATTTTTCCCTGCACCCATAGGCTTGCATTGGCGAGTCTCAGCAGAGTCCAGTTGACAATGGCAGCATGCTGCGATTTTACACGCATGCGGAATACGCCCAAGAAAATATACACTGATGTGAGCTGCCCCATAGAGTAACATTGGGCCGAGTGATATGCGATATTTTCTCGCATAGCACATGCCCGTATTCTACGGTAGTGTAATGCTGGTCTTAGGATGCGTTCCCATGATGACCTTTTGATGTTACAGAGTTCCTGCACCATTTCTCCACCTTTTAATTAAAAAGGGGACTTGAAATTTTTTTTAAATACACAGCGTAAATTACCAAAACTCATTGTTGTAATGTAACAAAGGAGTAAGCTATCAGTTTCTCATGTATGATGAAAACGGACAGATTATTATTTATTTTGACCAGATTTTGATCAAAGTGTGGTCTGAGTGTCATCACATTTTGTTATACGGGGAGAATGTAAAAAATAAAAAAAATTCTCATTTCTGGCAGTCCGTGAAAATCAGACCGCACTTGGATGACATTCAAGTAAGATCCAATTTTTTTTTTTTTTTTTTTTTTTACACAGACCTATAGACTTGTATTGCAGGATCATAACAGGACACGTCTCCGCGTTTTTTTTTTTTTTTTTTTTTTGCAGTGAAAAGCCACAGACATGTGAATGGCCTCAGACAATCACAGGTAGGAGTGCTATAGGTGAAAACCATGTACAGCACTCGTCTGCAAAAAACAAGACGTCTGAATGATCCTCACGGCAGGTTTTCTAAAAATACCTACCGTAAGTCCTTTAATATTTCCCATTCAGTTTTAATTCCCTTTTGGTTTCCATTCATAGAACACATGCCAGCGCATTTCTAAATGGGTTCAATATGCAAAATAAGAACAGAGTCAATTGGCGTAGGTGTTGATTTGCACTTTAAGGCTTGGGGACTCGGCCTTATCGTTTTATTATTATAAACACAAAATCCAGGCACATAATGGTGAATAGATATCAGGCAATAATAAACCATAAAGCAATAAACAAATGTGCTCAAAAAGCCACTCCTATCATATAGAAAAAAAAAGGAGAACAAAGTGGAGTTTTAAGGCTAAAACCTTCCTTTATTGGTACAAAAAATAAAATAAAAAAAAAATTTATATATATATATATATATATATATATATATATATATATATATATATATTCAAATAACTCCTAAAAAGACAGAAAAGTAACAATACAAAAAAAAGTGTGATGTCCCAGTAGAATGGTCCAAAAATATAAATGGGTGAGAAGGAAACAGAAAAAGTATCCTTTTTATCTGGTATACACATCATAGTATTTGTAACTCCTCCACAAACCATATCAAAACATTTAAATAAGGCTAAATAAGTGCCAAGCCTTACTCATTCTACTGAACAGTACCAAAAGAACTGCAAAATGTCTCCCACGTGTGTTTCGCTAATTTATTCCATAGCTTTGTCAAGGGGAAGTAACTGGAGAAAGACGCTATGCAGGACCTCATTACCCGTGAACCATGGTCACATGGCCATCTATTTGGATTGGACTGTCGGCGCATGCGCAGATTGCTGCGCACTCCTCTCATCCACCCCCAGCCATCAAGCCACCAGTGCCCATGTCCAGGAGTGAGGACACATTACTAAGGTTCCCAGACATGCTCACAGCAGCACAGATGTTGGGATATGAACAAGGGCGCAGAGCAGTGAAAGCCACACACACACTCCAATCATAAAAGGGAACAGGATAACATTCGTAACATGATCACACCCCTAACAAAATAATGGATTGTCCAGGAGCCTGGGTAACGCATCCTCGCTCCCGGACATGTGCGCTGATGGCTTGATGGCTGAGGGTGGATGAGACGCGTGCATGGCGATCTGCGCATGTGCAGACAGTCCAATCCGAATGATTGGCCATGTGACCAGAGTTCACTGTGTTATAAGGTCCTGCAGAGCTTCTTTCTCCAGTTACTTCACCTTGAGAAAGATATGGATTAAATAAGCAAAACGGGCGTTGGGGACGTTTTGCACTACTTTAGGACTGTCCAATAGAATGGGTAAGGCTTGCCAATTATTTGGCCTTATTCACATGTTTTGATATGGTTTGTGAAGGGGTTACAAATACTATGGTGATGTGTATACCAGATAAAAAGGACACTTTGCTTCCTCCTCACCCTTTCATACTTTTGGACCATTCTACTGGTACATCACCCTCTTTTTGTATTGTTAAGGTACCGTCACATTTAGCGACGCTGCAGCGATCTAGACAACGATCCCGATCGCTGCAGCGTCGCTGGAGAGCTATCACACAGACAGCTCTCCAGCGACCAACTATGCGACTGAGCGCCAGCCGGAAAGCACAGCGGTGACGTCACCGCTGTGCTTTCCGGCCGGCGCTCACAGTGCAGAGAAGCACAGCGCCGGGGGACAGACACCGGAATGTAAGTATGTAGTGTTTGTTTTTTTTACGTTTACGCTGGTAACCAGGGTAAACATCGGGTTACTAAGCGCGGCCCTGTGCTTAGTAACCCAATGTTTACCCTGGTTAGCAGTGAAGACATCGCTGAATCGGCGTCACACACGCCGATTCAGTGATGTCTGCGGGAGATCCAGCGACGAAATAAAGTTCTGGACTTTCTGCTCCGACCAACGATGGCACAGCAGGATCCTGATCGCTGCTGCCTGTCAAACTCAACGATATCGCTATCCAGGACGCTGCAACGTCATGGATCGCTAGCGATATCGTTCAGTGTGACGGTACCTTTACTCGTCCATTTGTCTTTTTATGAGTCATTTGGCTGTTTTTATATTTTTATTATCAATAAAGGAAGTTTTTAGCCTCAACTCTAAATTTGTTCTTTTTCTTTGTTTTATTATGTATATACTTGTTGGAAAGACTGGAAGTTAAGCTTGCTGGAGATTAGATAGCACCTAAAAAGGGAGAGTTTTATGCAAAAATCAGAAAGTTATAATTAAACTATTTCAATGATGGGGCCATTATTTTCATTATTGTCTACACTGCAGCCACTTTGACTTGGTCCTAGTATTTTTTTTTTTTTTTTTTTTACAGATTCTTACCTTCCACCTTGTATTCCTGGTTTGAATAGGTCTTTGATTAGGGGACTGGTGTGTAAACTACTGGCTTAAAGGTACCGTCACACATAGCGACGCTGCAGCGATACCGACAACGATCCGGATCGCTGCAGCGTCGCTGTTTGGTCGCTGGAGAGCTGTCACACAGACAGCTCTCCAGCGACCAACGATCCCGAGGTCCCCGGTAACCAGGGTAAACATCGGGTAACTAAGCGCAGGGCCGCGCTTAGTAACCCGATGTTTACCCTGGTTACCATCCTTAAGGTACTGTCACACTAGACGATATCGCTAGCGATCCGTGACGTTGCAGCGTCCTCGCTAGCGATATCGTCCAGTGTGACAGGCAGCAGCGATCAGGCCCCTGCTGGGAGATCGCTGGTCGGGGAAGAAAGTCCAGAACTTTATTTCGTCGCTGGACTCCCCGTAGAGATCGCTGAATCGGCGTGTGTGACACCGATTCAGCGATGTCTTCGCTGGTAACCAGGGTAAACATCGGGTAACTAAGCGCAGGGCCGCGCTTAGTAACCCGATGTTTACCCTGGTTACCATCCTAAAAGTAAAAAAACAAACATTACATACTTACCTACAGCCGTCTGTCCTCCAGCGCTGTGCTCTGCTCTCCTCCTGCTCTGGCTGTGAGCGTCGGTCAGCCGGAAAGCAGAGCGGTGACGTCACCGCTCTGCTTTCTGGCTGCCCGGCGCTCACAGCCAGACCAGAGAAGCAGAGCGCCGAGGACAGACAGCAGAAGGTAAGGATGTAGCGTTTGTTTTTTTACTTTTTAGGACCTCCTCCTCTGTATGGAAGCTAAGCCCCAATTAGCACATCAAAAATGAGCCTATACAGTACTATTATGATGCTAAATGGGCCTGGACTGGAATACAAAGGAGGAGCTAAGCCAAGCCCAATTTACCACAAGAATAGTGACCAGGAGAGAGTCTGAAATACTAAAGTATAACAACTCCAGGCCAATCCTAAATGTTCTATGATCTCGGACAATCATTGGATTAATATAGCAATAATCAATACATACTTCACTTTTTAAGCTTTTTTTTTTAATTGCTGGAAAAGCCCTTATGTTTAGAAAAATAGGAAAGAATTAACTGAACCTTAGATCTGTGGAGAAAACGCATTTCATATAGTACACAATGCAGATGTCCCCCCGCCACTTAATAAAATAAGAGAAATCAATTTCCACATTTGTTGTTAATTTAACCTTTATTTTTTTTCTTCCACAACAAACTTTGATGAAAATATCCAAACGTATGTAAGTCTCTTGTATTCCTGGAGCAGATTACATTGCACTTCGTAAGAGCGCACTGTCCAGCGTCAATAAACAGAAAATCTCAAAATCTTCTACTATTACTCAATCTAGTAATACTGTAAAACCATATGGCAAATGCAATTATTTGCATACAGAATTTATTAGGCACAACAGACAAAATGGCTGTTATGTGACCTATAAATGTGAGAATTATACACAATTTACCTTTGCAATAAATAGTATTCTATCACTATATAAAGTTATAAAAAAAATAGCAAATTGCATAAAGTAAGTGGTCAGGTAAATATTCCTCAACAAACCCTCCGTTTTTTTTGAGTCAATAGGTGAAGGCACGGACGAGCGCACAGATGGTATCCAACATCTATGTCACTAACCTACTAAAGGCAAAGCACAGACTGAATAATATATAGTGTAGAAGCCTTTGGGTACTTCCACATGGGTTGGTAAATCCACAGCGGCAAAGTCTGGAACAAATAATGGAGATTTTTCAACAAATTGCAGTTTGCTTTGCAAAAAGTAATATCCACTGTAAATATGAATAGCAAAAAACCCCAAAAACATCATGGCTTTTTTTTTTTATAATTGTTTTAGTGACTATATACAGGGTGGTCCAAAAGTAGGTGGACAGTATGTGTAATAGGGTTATGAAGGGGGAGATTAAAAGACTAAAAAGTTAAATGTTAATTTTTTTTTCTTCCATGTTGCTTCTGCTGCTGTGAAACACCTGAAGGGTTAATAAACTTCTTGAATGTGGTTTTGAGCAGTTTTGGGTATTTTCAGCCATATAGACCCCTCAAATTGACTTCAAAATGTGAGGTGGTCCCTAAAAAAAAAAAAAAATTGGTTTTGTAAATTTTGTTGTAAAAATGAGACATCGCTGGTTAACTTTTAACCCTTATAACTTCCTAAAAAAAAAAATGTGTTTCCAAAATTGTGCTGATAAAAAACATTTCCCACATGTCTACTTTACAACTATATTGTGTCACATAACTCTCCGATTTAACAGAATAAAAATTCAAAATAAATAATAATAATAAATCAAAATAAGTTATTTTCTGTCCGCCTACTTTTGGACCACCCTGGATATATTTTTTATATAGCAAAATCTTAAGTAAATTTTCCTGTGCATCAAAACTCTGGGTTTAAAATTAAAAAAAAAAAAAAAAGCCAAAAATCCTAATATTTAGAACAACTTTAGTTAACTGGAGTGATTATATAGAAGAAAAGCTGCAAGATGGCCAATTACTTAAAGGATGGTAACTTGAACATAAATTAAAAAAGTTATGATATAAGGGTCCTTATCAAATGCAGAGGATGCTGCATATAATGACAAAAAAAGCCCTCCGATCGTAAACGCTCAGACATTATATGGCTAAAAATAAGTTGCATCAAAACGGCCTGTTTTTAGTCTGTACTGCAGAGCTGGTTAACCTTTGCAGCCACTTACATGAGCATCTACAATATGTGGGTCATTTAATAATGTCGCATGCCCTGCTCTCTACCACTTTGTGCATGAAAAATGCACGGATACAATACATAAAGTTGCTCAGAACTTCAGTGTGAAAGTCATTTTCCTCCTCAATAGACAGGCCATCAATATAACTAGTGTGGAATACTGTTGACTACCGTATATACCGATGAAACATCACCTGTGATATTGTGGGTCTAGGCGACACACGATTATTAATACATTGCTGTGAAACTGGCCTAAACTGAACTCCAATCTTCTACATTGCTTTAATTTCATTCTTCAAAGGTGTTGTCAGACAGTAAATATATTATTTTGGGGTGTTTGGGTTGGGTGAGGTTGATTTTTAGTGAATCATTTTTAATAAATTCATTTAAAATAAGTCATTCTTCTCTTCCAGCATTCCCTAGTAGATCCTAGTAGCACATTTCACTCAAATTCTGCCCTAGATATGGCAGCGGTGTCGGTAATTGGCTGCAGCGGTCAGTTGAGTTTAGGAGCACGTTATCAGAGGTGAGTCTCCACCTGTATTAATCTGACCGCTGCAGCCATTTACAGACTGCCCCACTCTGGAGTCACACCACTGCTTCCGTAGCTGGTACAGACATCCGGACCGGCCGGCTCTGGAAAGAGTATGCCTCAATTTTCTTTAATCAATTCATACAAAAAATAAGCTATTGGCAGTCAACCCATTTAAATATACGTTTAATGTTAGAGACATGACATTGTATTAAACATAATTCAGACGGCTATGCTTGACAGTTTACATGTGGTCAGATGGGGCATTGTGGGCCATAAGTCTCCTAACCTGAACTTACAGCCTCATATAGGCCTAGGCTTCTGGAAGTTTGGGTCAGGAGGAGACCTGCTGTCAGTCTGTGGATCATGAAATAGGACTGTCTGAACCCTGCCCCTCAATTGCAATAGAAGGATTTCTCTAAACACAACCATTATTAGGACCGCTCTTCTCCCGAAGAATACAGCAAAGGAATTCTATGCACTACTGGGTAGAGTAGGCCGGAGTGAGCTACGATCTTGCATAGAAGATGCCTGTCGGCACGTTTGTACACCAGTATTTAGTGATATGTCTGTATTGGCTCTTGTACCCCAAGAAAATTATTCTTAGTGATTAGATTTACCAGTCATGAGAAATCTAGCATGATGTGTGTATGGCTCCTACACTAGAAGTTCACCTGAAGGTAGCAGTCCAAGCACAGGGACTGTACACATCCCAAAATACAGTGTCAGCTTGATTTGCATATGGCTTTTATGTTAATTTATCATGACTCGTACATGGGATCCCTACAAAAGGTGTTCTTTGTATTGGGGGGGTGGAATGATGTAAAGAAAGAAGCTTATAGGTTCCCTTCAAGGTCTGTCTGCTTTGACCAGGACCTCTTCTCTATGTCCTATAAGACTGGGTTACATTGCGTTATGGCAGTCGGTTAACGCTGCCATTAACCCCTATTATCGGGTGCATCGCCAACGCATGCCATAATCGGCATGCGCTAACGATGTGTCGTCTTTCAGTGACGGAGCCTCGGACGCGGGCTGCAGCGTCTGAGCCTCCATCACCGCTAGCACAGATGAATCATCTGCGCTAGGGGTATAGCATTAAAGCAGCCAGTCAACGCTATGTGTTGAACGGGTTGCTTTAAAGCAATGTGAACACAATGTGAACACAACAAATTATGCAACTTTATCAAGCTTTTACTTCTTTTGACATAGACCACCGCCTCTCAACCTCTGAGGGACCCCTATTAGTTGCTTTGGCGCAGCTGGGGATGCATCTTGATGGAAATCAATATATGAGAATTCAGCCTATGTGATTACACCAATCACTGGTTTGAGATCCTAACTTAAGCATTTTTAAGAAACTTCCAAAAAAATTTGGGAAAAGAATAACAAACAAAAAAAACACTGATCAAGGACAAGGCCCTGGCACCTTCATGTTTTGGCGGATTAGGACCAAGAAAAATTAGAAAGCGGTGATGCAGACAGTACTACAAAGTCAGGCCCATTTTACATCACATAAAGGAGACATATCACTTGATTAAAAGAAATGTTTCCTTAGTCGACTTTTTACATTAAATTACAACTGCCCTTTTCTGATAAATGGAGTGTGGAATGGCCCTTTCTGGCCACTATCGCTATACGACTTGTAGCGTCTAGTGACTGCAGTAATGAAGAAGGACTCAGCCACTGCATTTTTCTATAATTTGCCTTTTATTTTTCCCAATAACTTGTCACCCCTTTCCATTTTGATACTTGTACAGTCAGAAAGTGTAATTTGATCCCTCCATAAAGACGAAAAATGTAGACAGATAGGAGTGGCTTTTCAGAATGATCGATGGGCACCAGATCTGGGGGGGTGGGGAGAGAAAAAGACTGAAGACTGATTAGAGAAAAAAATAAAAATCAGTTTTTCTCTAATGAGATAGTAAAGGATTTCCAAATGCTGATGAAAAATCCCAGACATCTGAATGAAGCCTTATTGGTACAAAAATTGGACAATAATGTACATTATTTCATTTTCAACTTTTCTTCTATTAGAAAGTTGCATAACTTATTACACAATAGTAAAGCTTTACCAAAATAACAGTATATAGGTCATCAAATCCTCTAACTCACAGTATTTGCCAGCGTAGATTTGGATTTAGACACATTTACCGGTATATTTCCTCCATTGGAAGATCCCTTGCATACTGAAAAAGACCCTTTGGCACAACTGTTACACGAGGCAAACAATCCTTTCTTTCCATCGGCTGCAGTTCTTGAGACATCTGATGTGTTGTCCAACATGGAGACAAGACACAAAAGTAATGTATCTATTCAAGTCATTATCAGATCTTTCATCCATCACTTTCAGTAGTTGTGTCCAAGTAGATCTATTACACTTAAGGTCAGTTTACAAGAACTGATGGTTGGCACGATGCAACCGCTAATAAGTGAAATTTTATCAAACAGTTATTTGAATGGGGAACAAAGGAAACTTTGCAGACTGAGCAATCTATCCTAGAGATCGCGCACACGCTGCAATTGTTCTCGGCAGTGTGAAAGCTGTATACACAGGACAATGCAATGATGATCCTTTGCTGCAAAAGATCAATTCACCCAATGAGTGACAGTTTTGCTCGTCCATCGGGTGATCGCTAGCCTGTTTACACACCAAGATAATCCTGAAGCGACTGTTTAACAATGCAGTGTTAGTGTTTCCACAGTTTGGGATTTTTATATTAAGCCTATAAATTATTGTACAGTTTCTGGATGAAAATAGAAATGCCTCATAAAAGATGTAACAAGTGGCTAAATTACAGGCAATCTCTAGTGCAAACGTAGTTTGTAACAATTAGTGAAGAATTGTGGATAAGTGGCACACAGAACAAAAGGATGCTGGCAACTCTTAGCCAAACTTCCTTTTTATAGTACCCCTATGAGCTCATTACAACACAAGGAGATTTGTTCCAGTTTTAATCAACCTTAATTTATAGCCCAGATAGAGAATTGGAAGACTCTCAGCCATGAAGTTTTTACATCCCTAAAAAGTCTATGGTCCCGCAGAGAGATCCTGGCAGGACTTGCTTGCTGCGGGTGACCAGAACATAGGTCAAATCCCTGCGTATTCTAGAGTAAATTTACACCGCAGGCGTGAAGAGAAGGACTTTTCAGTCTGAAGAGAAAAAAAAAAAAAAAATGTCTTGTGCTTCCGTTTTATTAACAGTACTCCTATGCAGCTTTCCTTACACCGTTAATCATAAAGTAAAAAGGACAGAATAAACTATTGCACACCATTTTCTCTAGTCCAGTAGCCTCAGATTAGGATCTGGTTTATGTGGTCACAGATAAATGAGTCTAATAGGGGGATTCTCAATTTTGAAGGTTTTTTTTCACATTCGCTGGGGATCAGACAGCTGTGTCCCCCCACCGATCCAGAGAACCGGGGCTTCGAGTAGCTATGTGGGTCATGCCCACTTCCACTCCATTCTTTGTTATGGGAATGCCCGAGATTGCTGAAGCACAGCGCTTGGCCACCTTTTGTGGTCATATTTTTTAAGAAAAAAAAAAAAAGGAAGAATGGAGTGAAAGTGCGCATAATTGACATCCAATCTATCTACAAGGGCTCTTTAATGCTCCGCGTCTCGGAATTCATGGGTGGTCCAGCGGTCGGACCCACAACAGTCAAAGTCATTAGTTAGGAAACACGTATGCCTATTATATTATGGTGTAGATATGCCAGAAACCAGATGAATGAGCAAAACACTCGTTTATCAATTGACTATCGTTCATACCGGCATTAAAATCATAAAGATGAGGTCTCCTGCTGACAATATGTTCTTCTCAGAACAATCTTGTTGACAATTAAATGACCGCCGATCAACTTAAATATAAGCAATCGGTGATGAGCAAATGTGCTCGTATGACGTTTTATCCGAGCATGCTCAGGTGTTATCCAAGTATCTCTATGGTGTGCTCGTATATGATGTTATGCTATGATTTGCAGCTGCTAGACAGCCTAAACACACGTGGGGATTCCCTACCAGGCAATTCCTGCATGTGTTGTGTCTAACAGCCGCAAATCATGCAGCTGAGGGGACTTGAACATACTAAAAGAACGCCTGAGATACTCTGAAAACACCCGAGCCCGCTCGGATAGGACGTTATACGAGCACGTCTCATCACAAGAAGCCATCCTTATCCTTCGGAAACGTGTTAACTTCTAATATGAAGAATACCCCTTTAAACGATTGCCGATTTTTTTATATTAAAGCAGATCGGCAGTCATTTAATTGCAGACAAGATCATTGTTCTGAGCAGAACATATCGTTGTTGGCAGCGGACCTCATCTTTAGGATTTTAGTGCCGGTATGAGCGATACAATCACCTGATAAACGAGTGTTTTGGCATTCTTCCAATTGCTGGCATATTTACACCAAAATATAATAGGTGTATGTGTCCTAACCAACTCTTGTTCCCGATAATCTTCTCGAACCCTTCCCACAAGTCGTATCCACACGTAACATTCTTCTACCTTAGGCCGGGGTCACAGTTGCGAGTTCAATGCGAGAAACTCATACGAGTCTCTCACATCAATACCCGGCACTCGGGACCGGAGTGTGCGGCTGCATGTATTTCTATGCAGCTGAACGCTCCGGTCCAAGTGTCGGGTATTGATGCGACAGACTTGTGCGAGTTTCTCGCATTGAACTCGTAAGTGTGACCCCGGCCTTACATGTAGCTGGATCCATTTTATCCGCTTTTCCCAGCAAGCTCATTTTAAAGCACACTCATTACCTACATACAGTTAGGCTGGTAGTATTAACTCCGCAAGCTATAAAAGCATAGCTTAGTGTGGTTGTCATCTGTGTACACAGATCTGAAGACACCACACATTTCTAAGAATGGAGAAGACATCAATGAAATGCGCCAGGCACTGTAGTTTTTAATATTACTTAGAAAGCTATGCCAGCTGTCTGTAGGTACAACTTGCTACACAGAACAGTAACCAAGCCTTAGTACGCCAGGCTCTGACAGCAGTTTTCCCTGCACTTGTAATACAAACAAACCACCATAAAGTAACCGGGTTACTAGGTTAATCCTCCATGCAGTGCATAGGCATCCTCGGATTAAGTATAGTTATGGCATGGTGAAATGTTTTCAGGCATGTAAGGCAGAACGAAAACTCAGCGCTGCGTGTGCTCATGTACGGTCTAGTCACATGTGCTGTAATGCTTCTTGTCCCTGCTCTGTGTATCCGTCGTCTCTGTTGTAATCTGCCCAGACGCCAAAGGATTCCTGAAAGGTGACATTTTTCTGAGTCATGGGCATCCGCTTCTTATCCCGTGAAAAAAAGCTAAACCTAAAGAAAAAGATTAAACATGATCACATAAGCAGACAAGGCATCGCGGCATAGAATCTAGTGTTAGAGGTGTTTTTCCAGTATAGTTTTTAATTAAAAAAAAAAAAAAATATATGGGGGTACAACAATAGCCTGTGTTTATTGGCACATTTCAACTGCAAAAGTCCTAAACTGCAATAAATGCGAGCTTTCCAAAATTTGTGCATGGAAAAACTGACAATGCTTTTTAGAACATGTATTAAAAATGCAAGCAGTAAAGACCGATACGTGCACTATATGCATTTTTTTTTTTTTAAAAACAAATGGGAAGCTATTTGGAATCATATTTGAAGAGTTTTTATACACGGTATAAGGATTTGGGCTCAGAATGCACGCCAAAAAAAAAAAAAAAACTAGTGAACATAACTGAGCGGCACAGGTTGTGTATAATATTTCAGCGTAGCTCCGTTTATTGCAGTGAAGTGGATGTTGCTGTCCTATTGGTGCTCATTTTAGAAGAATTTTTTATTTTTTTTTAATTAATTTGGTCAATCTATTTAAGTCCACGTTCAAACGTTGAGTATTTTACCTCAGCATTTGCAAGCCAAAACCAGGAGAGGAAAAATCAGAGGAAGATTATTATAGAAACACGTCACCACTTCTGTATTTATCACCTAATCCTAGTTTTGACTTACAAATACTGAGGTAAAAAAACCTCACCAAATACTCAATGTGTGAATGTGGTCCAAGTTTGTTGTAATTTTCACATTTATCTAGTATACACTTGAGATATTAATACCAAACGGCGCTATGACCTAATGGCAAAAGAGCAAACAAAAACTCACCTTCCATTAGCTATATACTGTAATATGACAACAATAATAACTGTGAAGCAATTGCAGGAATATTTTATAAAACTATGTCTTCTACCCATTGCTAGGTTATAAATGTTCAGTTTGTCTGATTTTTCTCTTTATAGGTATATTTTTGAGTAAAATGTAAATTGTTCTTTTAGTCTATAAACTTCTGTCAACATGTCTCTGAATTTCCAAGCAATACATTTTGAATTTTTTCTGACAGAAAAAAAAAATGGTCAAAGTTAAGAAAATGTATTACTTTCAGACCTCAAATAATGCAAAGAAAACAAGTTCATAATCACTTAGAAACAACAATGCTAATGTTTTAACTCAGGAAGAGTTCAGAAATCAATATTTTGTGGAATAACCATGATTTTTAATCACAGCTTTCATGCGTCTTGGCATGCTTGCCACCAGTCTTTCACACTACTTCTGGCGCAAAAATGTAAGCAGTTCTTTGTTTGATGGCTTCTGACTATCCATCATCCTCTTGGTTACATTCCAGAGGTTTCCAATGGGCTGGAGATTGGGCTGCCCATGACAGGGTTTTGATGTGGTCGTTTCTAAATTTTTGCCAGAGCTGTATATTTCTAAATTCAAATCCCAAGAAAGACACTTCAGATTTTCTGCCTAATATTACTGATTCCCTAGATTAGCGTTCATTAAAACATAAGCACACACTGCTGAAGGAAGGAGTAGTCCAATGATGTATTACTTAATTTGCTGGGTGCAGAAGTTGTGCCAAGATCACAGTTTTCTCTGTGCAGATCTAGCAGAGCTCGGAATGCTGAGCCGTGCATCGCACACAACACTGACAGAAAGCTGCTAATGAATGGTAGGAGTTGGTTACACAGAGGAGTTGACCATGAGGCACAAGGCAGTTAGGGTACCGTCACACAGTGGCATTTTGATCGCTACGACGGCACGATCCGTGACGCTCCAGCGTCGTAACGATATCGCTCCAGCGTCGTAGACTGCTGTCACACTTTGCAATGTACGACGCTGGAGCGATAATTTCATGACGTATGTGCGATGTAGAAGCCGTTGGTTACTATGCGCACATCGTATACAATATCGTGCACACCTTTGTTACATCATGCGATCATGCCGCCACAGCGGGACACTAGACGACGAAAGAAAGTTTCAAACGATCTGCTACGACGTACGATTCTCAGCGGGGTCCCTGATCGCAGGAGCGTGTCAGACACAGCGAGATCGCTGGAACGTCACGAATCGTGCCGTCGTAGCGATCAAAATGCCACTGTGTGACGGTACCCCAAGTCCTGTAGTGATAATCTCCTGCTGATAAGACACTTATTTTATTGACCCACAAACAAAGCCCAGTAAGTGACACATCGCTGGAATCAGGCTTCTAACACCAACAGCATGCTGCGTGCAGATTATATAGCAATGGCCTGCTGACAGACTCCTTTTAAGGGACCCTAGAGAACAATTTTGTAATCTAAAGTAAAGACTTGGCTGTAATACAGATTACCTTGATACCTTTGGTGAATAAATCTGCTTTGTTGTGGTTCTTTGCTCAGTATTTGGAGTTTTTAGCTGATTAGATCTCGGTGCACAGGGGCTGGACATATGTTACCATATGGGGCCGCTCCCACCAGCCGACTTTTTGTCGGCCGTTTTCCTCGGTCCGAGACAATCGCAGCATGCTGCGATTGTCTCGGACAGAGGAAAACTCTCGGCTCACTCGCACCCATATAAGCCTATGGGTGCGAGTGAGACAGCGCACACCACTAGGATATTATCCGAGTGATGTGCATTATAAGCGGACCCCAGCAATGGAGAAGATGGAGAAATTTATTTTTCCGCCTCCTCCGCAGCTGTGCTCCGATCCTCCCTGTGCGAGAGAATCGGAGCACAGACGCATGACACTCGGCTCCTGCTCTGCTGCGAGCAGGAGCCGAGTGTCATTAGCATATCGCATCCGATGCTCTCACATCGGATGCAATACGCTAGTGTGACCCCGGCCTTACCTGCCTGCTCTGTCTTAAATCTTAACAGTGACCCGTCATTCACGGACCGGAGGCCGGCAAAGTAACTGGGGCAATACAGACAGGGAGGAGAAGACCCCCGTGTACAGTCCGGCCCTTGTGCACTGAAATCCAGTTAGCAGAAATCAAATGGTGATTAAAGAACCATAAAGCGGATTTCTTCACCAAAAGGTATCAATTTAATCTAGATTACAGCCGTGTCTTTACATAAAGTTGGGCTGGCAGGTTCACTTTAAGGCTATGTGCACACGTTGCGTTTTTTTCTGCGATAAAAACACATCGCAGAAAAAAAACACAGCAAGTTCATTAATTTTGCAGGTTTTTTTTGCGGATTTCCCACTATATTATTGCATTGGGAAGCTCCGTGGAAGAAAAAAAAAAAAAAAAAAATGCGAAAAATACGCGTGCGGATTTTCTGCGAAAGTAGTCCAGATTTGCTCAGAAAAATTTTGCACACTTTCCTGAATGTGGGCACATAGCCTAAGGACTACCATACTGACATATGTATGCTTAAGATTTTCACAGCTTTATGAATATGCATGTCAACCTTTAATTTTATATTTCCAGATGTAAAAAGAAAAATAAAATAAAAAAAAAACAAAAACACATCAACATACTGTAAAAGAGATGGTTGACCTTGGATTACCAACATAAGTTTACTATACAGATATAATAGACATGGATCAGAAGAGTGAAGAAGGGACATATAGATTGCAAATAACCGTTTGGGACTAGTACAGGGGAAAATATTGGTTAAATTACATCTGTAAAGTTCTTTTTAAAGCACGGCATCAATCCAGGCGCGGTGTAAAGCATGCAGTCAGCGCCACACTACAGCACAGTGCACATATTAGCACCGCACAGCATGCAAGGCAGGAGCAATTTTATTACATATGTCTACTTAAAATCTTAATGTCTAAATGTTTCCTTTCCCCTATACTAAACCAGCCACGATTTTATTCAATGTCCCTTTTTTTGATTTGCTTATTATAGTCTATAAATTATGTAATTTTCTACTTGTGGGCCTGATGGCAGGAAGAAGCACCAAATGAAAGGAAGAACCATTGCTACTATCATTTATCCATAACAAATACTTAGTGGGGAGCATGTCAATCACTAGACATATATCATAGATCAAAAATAGCAAAGGATATATGACTGACTAGGACCACCTGGACAAACTGCATATACGTAAGAAAGGCACCTTGCCGAAACGCGCGTTGGGGGGGACGGGTCTCTGATGTACGTATACACCCATCTTCTACTGCCGGTATGTATGTACTAGAATACTGTCACTAATTGCCAAGATATGGTTATGATTCTCTTATATATGCTATGTATTTACCTGGCTCTGACATTCATGATATGGGGTATAGTGCATTAGGGCCTGTCCGTTTGTATGTGTTGTTGATGACATGGGTGGGTTTCCCTCTTTTTACTGTACACCGATCAGTTGGTATCTAATAAAGTTTATATATTTTATATATTTGGACTTATGACTGCGTTCTTTGGGGTTTTGCGTATCATTTATCCATGTCTGGAAGCCACAAAACACCATATACAAAATGCTTGGGGATTATGGAGGTATTTACAATGTGCCTTATGCTGAAGAATAAAAAGATGTTTGCTGTAAATGATTTTTTGTTCTTATGTATAGATATACAGTGGAAACATCACAGAAAGGCTTTTGTTGTGAAGAGAAAAAAAAAAAAAGAAGTATAACTTGCCCCTTGAAGAAGCATGGGTGAAACACTTTGCGTGCAAATGAAGAAGATACCTTTACTTGGCCCATATTTCTTACTGAACGGGCTGGGTGTATATAGGTCTTTCATGTTTTTGGGTTTACTTTAGCCGGCATCTAATTATTTTTAAGCATGGATTACTGTCCAGATTCTATGAGGCAATGCATTTTGCTTTGTTTAATCCTTAGTAATAAAATAGTCATTTTATATTATTTCCTCGCTTCTGTTTTTTCTGACGGTTGAATACAGTAGATTTTTTTTTAGCAATAGGCTCCCTCTGTGTAAGATGGGGGGAGGGGGAAGGTATACCATTCTTTTGGCCTCTGTATTTTGAATAAAGCCTTATGAATATATTCTGGATAACCTAGATGTCCTTTCCAAAGAGCTGAAGTACACAATACCTTCATATTTCTGTTATAATCTAGACATGTTTAGTTGCCATCCTCATCATGAATCTGTGTAAAGACACTGAATGGCCATTCTGATTGGCAGCCGGATGCACGATTTTCTTTTCAACAATCCCACAATCAGCCAGTCAGAATGGCAGCAGATTAGACAAGTGATGGCAGCACACTCACTGCATGCACAAAAGTGACAAGCGCAAGACATAGTCAATGAAAATGGGTCCTACAAGAGAGATAAGCCTGCTGATTGGCTGCAATGTGGGATCATCTGCAATCAATCCTGCTGCTACCATGGGCATTATGGCCGTAAATATCCTGATGAAAACAGACACAACAGACAGAAAAAACATTATGGATGGTCAGTATAGTATGTAAAATAGAATATACAACATGCACTGCAAAATGGTATAACATGTATAATCTCTAAGGGAATACTACTTACAAAAGGTGAATTAGACCATCAGATACATATACATCTATTATAGTCAGGATGACCCTGCTGTGTGTGGATTGGGGGGGGGGGATGTGAGCTGCTGAGGTTAAGGACTGTGCCTACAGAGAAATTAATATTCACTGCTCTCCACGCCCAAAAACCCTCCCACCTCTATGCACTGAACCTGGCACCTATTGATGGGAGGGACTATGGGCGTGGGGGTGCAGTGACTAGTCATTATTCTTTAAGGCTATATTCACACTTTGCGGATTTTGCTGCGGATCCGCAGCGGATTTGACCGCTGCGGATCCGCAGCAGTTTCCCATGAGTTTACATTTCAATGTAAACCTATGGGAAACAAAAAACGCTGTGCACATGCTGCAGAAAAATCCGCGCGGAAACGCTGCGGATTACATTCCGCAGCATGTCACTTCTTTTCTGCGGATTTTCAGCTGCTCCAATAGAAAACTGCAGTTGAAAATCCGCAGAAGAAAACGCAGTAAAAACCGCGATAAATCCGCAGTAAAAACCGCGATGGGTTTTCACTGCGGATTTTGCAATTCCGCTGCGGAAAAATCCGCAGTGGAATCTGCAAAGTGTGCACATAGCCTCATAGCGGGAACACTGTTCGCTGCTATTAATGAAGGGTAGACTGATTTAGACTATGGTGGGGACGCTCTCAGTCCAGCTGCCACAGTCTTACTTGCCCTTATTGTGGTAAAATGGATTATACTGAGACCCATCTACAAGAGCATGTGACTTCAGAGCACGCAGAATCGTCAACAGAAGTGATTTGCCCAATTTGTGCCGCATTACCAGGGGGAAATCCAAAATCACATCACATGATTTTGCTGCCCACCTTACATTTAAACATATACCGTATTTTTCAGATTATAAGATGCTAATTTAAGGGGGGGGGGAAATGGGGGTCCCTCTTATAAGCGTATATGCCTTACCGGTACCGTTGCTGCAGGCTGCAGGTTGGGATGAGGGTGTGTTCAGCAGTGCTGTGGGTGCCCGGCAGTGCTACGTGGGTATCCGGCGGTGCTGCTGCGGGGGGCTCTGCTGACATTTTGTGAAAGGCCAGAGCCCCCGCAGGAGGGCCATGGTTTCCTGTGTGGTGGACTCCGGGAAAATGGTCGTGGACATCTCGGGACCAAGATCTCAGCGCTGAGATCTCATCTCCTGAGATCTTGGTGCCGAGATCTCCATCTGCGCATGCGCAAGGCGGCTATTTTCCCCGAAGTCCACCACACAGGAAACCATGGCACTGCGGGGGTTCTGGCCTTTCACAAAATGTAGGCAGAGCCCCCTGCAGCAGCACCAGACCGGAGACACCCGCAGCAGCACCGCTGGACACGCCCGCAGCACCGGACACCCACATAGCACTGCCAGGCACCGTAGACACCCGCAGCACCATCGAGCAGCACTGGGCAGCTCTGATGGACACCCCCACAGCGCCGGACACCCCTGCAGCGGCGCACATTGGAACAACCCCTCATCCCAGCTTGCGGACTGCAGCATCACCCCACTCCTGCCTCCTCCAGCAGCGACCCCGCTTCACCGCAGCCTCCACCTCCGGTAAACAATAAGACGCATGTATTATAAGAAGCACCACCATTTTATTAAAAAAAAAGTTTTCCTATTTTTCTTTTTTTTTGGGGCGAGTTTTATAATCTGAAAAACAAAGTGTATGTATGTATGTATGTATGTATGTATGTATGTATGTATGTATGTATGTACACACATTCATTCCGAGAGGGGAAAAGGGCAAGGTGTGAAGATATAGAGAGTGAGGCACAGTATGGAGCGTTAGCATGGTGGAGGACAGTGTGGAGATATATCTGGTCCAGGTATTGAAGAAGTCCATAGCACCATGCAATCTAGAGGTCCCATTTTTTGGCATAAAACTTTATAGATATGTTATTCTGACGCATGGTTTTCAATGTACAGGTCTTCTGTTAGGGTTAAAACAATCACCATCTCCCATACTGCTGGGCATATACTGGAGAAACTAAAAGTGCTCCTCAATCCTCCAGGACCACCAACAATTTTGGTTGCTCTCCCGCTCCTATATGTGAGCAATGACCTTGGTACCTACATGGTTATTGGACAAGTGACAAGAAGTTGCAGAAGAACAACACTTTTACACATAATTGTGTAAAACTGTTAAGGCTGCCATCACACTAGCAGTATTTGGTCAGTATTTTACATCAGTATTTGTAAGCCAAAACCAGGAGTGGAACAATTAGAGGAAAAGTATAATAGAAACATATGCACCACTTCTGCATTTATCACCCACTCCTGGTTTTGGGTTACAAATACTGATGTAAAATACTGACCAAAAACTGCTAGTGTGACGGCAGCCTAAGAGGATGTGACAAAAAGGATGACATACTGATGAGACATCAGGATCATGCAGTTTCACTACATGCTCGATGACTTTGGAAACCATGAGGAAGTAATGGAAGGCCTGGTTACCTGGAAAATGCGATCAGAGAGAGGAAACAGACAAGCCATGATGTGAATATAAGCAAATAACTGTGTATTGTGTGGAACTCATCACTACAAAAAATGAAAACAACTTAACATATGTCAGATATAATGTGAAGTGGTACGCGTTTCAAGGAAAATGTTAAAGTTTGCTAGGTTCAGTGGTATGGAATATTAGGAAAGAGGCCAAAGCAACAGCTTATGGATCCACACATAATCCTGCCAAAGTAATGGAGCAACAGGATATCTTTTGCTTCTTGCGTGAGCACTCAAATCCTGTAGCTGTATGGTGACCTGGTAGTCCTCATGTTCTGAACTATCATGTGATGCAATGGATGGGTATGGGTAATTAACCCCTTCGGGACAGAGCCAATTTTTACAATTCTGACCACTGTCACTTTATGAGGTTTATAACCAACGCTTCAATAGATCCCACGGATTCTGAGTTTCTTTTTTAGTGACATATTGTACTTTAAAGTTAGTGGTAACATTTCTTCGATATGACTTGCGTTTATTTATGAAAGAAAAAACAGAAATTTGGCAAAAATTTTAGCAATTTTAAAATTTTTAGCTTTTGTGCCCTTAAATCAGAGAGATATCGCACAAAATAGTTAATAAACAACAGTTCCCACGTGTCAGCTTTACATCAGAACAATTTTGTAAACAGAATTTTTTTTTTTTTTTGTTAGGATGTTATAAGGTTTAAAAGTTGACAAGCGATTTCTCATTTTTCAAACAGAATTTACAATTTTATTTTTTTTTAAGGGACCAACTCACATTTGACTTGAGCTGGGGGAAGGGGGGTCATAACAGAAAATACCCAAAAGTAACTCCATTCTAAAAACTGCACCCCTTAAGGCAGAGGTCCCCAACGTTTCTCCCACCCCCTCACAAGAGTGGCAACCAAAGCCCCCATTACAGTCATAATGGTAACTAAAGCTTTTCCACAAAAATTATCCCAAAGCAGTGTACAAAGATCCAGGGGATCCCACAATACCCCCATTCAGTGTTCTCCTATAAAGCACTCCCAAGACTGTCACATCCAGCGTCCAACACCTCCTCTGACAGGTGGTGTCATCTTGCCGCCAGCGTACCATACATAAATTATCTCAAAACCCCTAAGACCAGTATATGTGCATCCAGATCTGCTCTTCTGTACAGGGCTGCTCACAAAATTCACCATTTTCAGATGTGCTCTTCATACCTGTTTGCTAGAACTGGAACTAATGTACCAAGCTGGCAGACAGCCGCGAGCCACAATTCATGGTACCGCGAGCCACATGTGGCTCCCAAGCTACAGGTTGGGGATCCCTGCCTTAAGGTGTGCAAAACCACATTCAAGAAGTATATTAACCCGTCAGGTGCTTCACAAGAACAAAAGTAATGTGGAAGGTAAAAATTAACATTTTACTTTTTTCACCAAAAAAATTATTGTGAAACAAAATTTTTTTTTAATTTTCACAAGGGTATCAGGAGAAAATGGACCACAAAATCTGTTGTGCAATTTCTCCCGAGTACTCCGATACACTGTATGTGAGGGAGCTCAAAATGCTAAAATGGCTGGGATCAATGGTGGCGCCATGTCGCGTTTGGAGAACCCCTGATGTGCCTAACCAGTGGAAACCCCTCAATTCTAACTGCAACCGTAACAAAGCCCTAATCCCAACACACCCCTAGCTCTAGCCCAAACCCTAACCCTAGCCCCAACCCTAACAGAAAAATGGAAATCCATTTTTTTTAAATTTTATTATTACTACCTAAGAAAGGGGGTGATAAAATGGGGTTTGATTTACTATTTTTTTTTTTTTTTACTTTGATCACTGTGATCAAAATGAACCAATAGGAGAAATCTCATTGTTGCCGGCTGGCAGATTTCGGTAGGCGCACTGCGCATGCGCCCGCCATTTTCTTCCCAGAAGAAGACACCGAGGGTCGGGGGACACAGCCAGAGGGTCATTGCAGGTACCGAGGAGGCTCGGGGGACTCCATTTCTCTCTACTCTGATGTGCTAGATCATATCAGAGGAGAGCGAAATTAAATGGGAAATCAGACTTTTTTTTTTGCGGTCGCCGCAATTCTGTGAATACCGGTGATCACAACACTGGAGTCGGTAAAAACCAACCCGAATCCTGTTCTCCGAAGGTCTCTGCTACCTCCGATAGCTGTGACTCCAGAGATTTTCCGACGCTGGGGCATAAGTACCCTTAACTGCCGCCGTTTAAAGGCGTATTGTCGGTCATTAAGGGGTTAAAGATCTCACAATGGGCAGCATGGTGACCGTTTACAACTGAGGTCTTTGGCTCAAATCCCACCAGAGACCACATCTGCGTGTAGTTTGTATGTTTTCCCCATGTTTGCATCGGTTTCCTCCAGGTACTCCACTCCCACACTCCAAAAGAGAAATTAGATTGCGAGTCCCAATGGGGACAGTGATGATGGATGTCCGTAAAGCACAGTGAAATTAATGGAGCTCTATAAAAGTGAGAAATTAAATCTCAACAAAAGGGACAAAAAACTGCTTTCCTTTACACATGGTAATAATTCCAAACACGCACATACTGAATGTAGCAAATCATATACGGTACATCAACTTAAAGGGATTAAATGAACCACTGTGGGGGGACATTTACTTAGAAGGTGAATGTCAGCCCATTCAGAATAGAACTGTAAACCCAAAAGTAGAAAACAGAACATATGGTCAAAGAAAGATCTGGAACGCAAGTGAGAAGGATAATATCTCTATTTTAGGCAGTATATGGTGGCACTAAAAAGAGTGCTCGCACTTGCATAAAACAAATAATTATACAGACATGATAAAAGTCAGTCAAAGATCACACAAGAAAAATCCATATTAACCCCTTCCCGACCTTTGACGCACCGTATGCATCATGAAAACCTGTGCCAATCCGACTTGTGACGCAGCATATGCGTCATGGTCGGATTGCGCTCCTGCAGGCCGGAGCTCCAAAACCCCCCCCTCCCCCCCACACCCCCGCTATACGATACGCCCCACATACTAACCTACCTCCTGTGTCCCTCCGTCAGTTCCATGGGTGCCGCCATATTCCAAAATGGCGGGCGCATGCGCAGTGCGCCCGCCGAATCTGCCGGCCGGCAGATTCGTTACAGGTACATTTTGATCACTGTGATAGAACCTATCACAGCGATCAAAATAAAAAAAATTAATAAAGCCCCCCTTTATCACCCCCATAGGTAGGGACAATAATAAAATAAAGAATTTTTTTTCCCCCCCACTAGAGAAATCACCAACCACACAACTGAAGAACAGATATCAAATCTTTGTAGAGGATGAAGATGGCACACCTAAGGATGAAGCAATACCAGCAAGCAAAAAAGAAAAGGGCACACAGCAACAAGTGACAGCAAAAAGTACAGCCAAGAAGCAACGAAGAGTGGTGGTGGTGGGAGACTCACTACTGAGAGGCACAGAAGCAGCCATCTGCAGACCGGACATAACTGCAAGAGAAGTATGCTGCCTTCCAAGTGCGATGATCAAGGATGTGACCGATAGGATACCAAAGCTCTTCAGCTCCAAGGACGTCCACCCATTTCTTCTGATACATGTTGGCACCAATGACACGGCAAGGAAGGACCTACCGACAATCTGCAAAGACTTTGAAGAGTTGGGGAAGAAAGTAAAGGAACTGGATGCACAGGTAGTTTTTTCTTCTATCCTTCCAGTAGACGGGCATGGCACCAGGAGATGGAACAGGATCCTTGATGCAAACAACTGGCTAAGACGATGGTGCAGACAACAAGGATTCGGATTCCTGGACCACGGTGTGAATTACTTGTACGATGGACTCCTCGCCAGAGACGGACTACACCTCAACAAACCTGGGAAACACACATTCGCCAGAAGACTCGCTACACTCATCAGGAGGGCGTTAAACTAGAAGAAGAGGGGACGGGAAGAAAAACATTAGACTTGAACAAAGAAGATCCAGGAAAACAAACTCAGAAGGGAGGTAAGAACATTTCTAAAACAATCCACAGCGAGGAGATTGGAACAAAACAAAATCCTCTAAACTGCATGCTTGCAAACGCCAGAAGCCTGACAAACAAGATGGAAGAACTAGAAGCAGAAATATCTACAGGTAACTTTGACATAGTGGGAATAACCGAGACATGGTTAGATGAAAGCTATGACTGGGCAGTTAACTTACAGGGTTACAGTCTGTTTAGAAAGGATCGTAAAAATCGGAGAGGAGGAGGGGTTTGTCTCTATGTAAAGTCTTGTCTAAAGTCCACTTTAAGGGAGGATATTAGCGAAGGAAATGAGGATGTCGAGTCCATATGGGTCGAAATTCATGGAGGGAAAAATGGTAACAAAATTCTCATTGGGGTCTGTTACAAACCCCCAAATATAACAGAAACCATGGAAAGTCTACTTCTAAAGCAGATAGATGAAGCTGCAACCCATAATGAGGTCCTGGTTATGGGGGACTTTAACTACCCGGATATTAACTGGGAAACAGAAACCTGTGAAACCCATAAAGGCAACAGGTTTCTGCTAATAACCAAGAAAAATTATCTTTCACAATTGGTGCAGAATCCAACCAGAGGAGCAGCACTTTTAGACCTAATACTATCTAATAGACCTGACAGAATAACAAATCTGCAGGTGGTTGGGCATCTAGGAAATAGCGACCACAATATTGTACAGTTTCACCTGTCTTTCACTAGGGGGACTTGTCAGGGAGTCACAAAAACACTGAACTTTAGGAAGGCAAAGTTTGACCAGCTTAGAGATGCCCTTAATCTGGTAGACTGGGACAATATCCTCAGAAATAAGAATACAGATAATAAATGGGAAATGTTTAAGAACATCCTAAATAGGCACTGTAAGCGGTTTATACCTTGTGGGAATAAAAGGACTAGAAATAGGAAAAACCCAATGTGGCTAAACAAAGAAGTAAGACAGGCAATTAACAGTAAAAAGAAAGCATTTGCACTACTAAAGCAGGATGGCACCATTGAAGCTCTAAAAAACTATAGGGAGAAAAATACTTTATCTAAAAAACTAATTAAAGCTGCCAAAAAGGAAACAGAGAAGCACATTGCTAAGGAGAGTAAAACTAATCCCAAACTGTTCTTCAACTATATCAATAGTAAAAGAATAAAAACTGAAAATGTAGGCCCCTTAAAAAATAGTGAGGAAAGAATGGTTGTAGATGACGAGGAAAAAGCTAACATATTAAACACCTTCTTCTCCACGGTATTCACGGTGGAAAATGAAATGCTAGGTGAAATCCCAAGAAACAATGAAAACCCTATATTAAGGGTCACCAATCTAACCCAAGAAGAGGTGCGAAACCGGCTAAATAAGATTAAAATAGATAAATCTCCGGGTCCGGATGGCATACACCCACGAGTACTAAGAGAACTAAGTAATGTAATAGATAAACCATTATTTCTTATTTTTAGGGACTCTATAGCGACAGGGTCTGTTCCGCAGGATTGGCGCATAGCAAATGTGGCGCCAATATTCAAAAAGGGCTCTAAAAGTGAACCTGGAAATTATAGGCCAGTAAGTCTAACCTCTATTGTTGGTAAAATATTTGAAGGGTTTCTGAGGGATGTTATTCTGGATTATCTCAATGAGAATAACTGTTTAACTCCATATCAGCATGGGTTTATGAGAAATCGCTCCTGTCAAACCAATCTAATCAGTTTTTATGAAGAGGTAAGCTATAGGCTGGACCACGGTGAGTCATTGGACGTGGTATATCTCGATTTTTCCAAAGCGTTTGATACCGTGCCGCACATGAGGTTGGTACATAAAATGAGAATGCTTGGTCTGGGGGAAAATGTGTGTAAATGGGTTAGTAACTGGCTTAGTGATAGAAAGCAGAGGGTGGTTATAAATGGTATAGTCTCTAACTGGGTCGCTGTGACCAGTGGGGTACCGCAGGGGTCGGTATTGGGACCTGTTCTCTTCAACATATTCATTAATGATCTGGTAGAAGGTTTACACAGTAAAATATCGATATTTGCAGATGATACAAAACTATGTAAAGCAGTTAATACAAGAGAAGATAGTATTCTGCTACAGATGGATCTGGATAAGTTGGAAACTTGGGCTGAAAGGTGGCAGATGAGGTTTAACAATGATAAATGTAAGGTTATACACATGAGAAGAAGGAATCAATATCACCATTACACACTGAACGGGAAACCACTGGGTAAATCTGACAGGGAGAAGGACTTGGGGATCCTAGTTAATGATAAACTTACCTGGAGCAGCCAGTGCCAGGCAGCAGCTGCCAAGGCAAACAGGATCATGGGGTGCATTAAAAGAGGTCTGGATACACATGATGAGAGCATTATACTGCCTCTGTACAAATCCCTAGTTAGACCGCACATGGAGTACTGTGTCCAGTTTTGGGCACCGGTGCTCAGGAAGGATATAATGGAACTAGAGAGAGTACAAAGGAGGGCAACAAAATTAATAAAGGGGATGGGAGAACTACAATACCCAGATAGATTAGCGAAATTAGGATTATTTAGTCTAGAAAAAAGACGACTGAGGGGCGATCTAATAACCATGTATAAGTATATAAGGGGACAATACAAATATCTCGCTGAGGATCTGTTTATACCAAGGAAGGTGACGGGCACAAGGGGGCATTCTTTGCGTCTGGAGGAGAGAAGGTTTTTCCACCAACATAGAAGAGGATTCTTTACTGTTAGGGCAGTGAGAATCTGGAATTGCTTGCCTGAGGAGGTGGTGATGGCGAACTCAGTCGGGGGGTTCAAGAGAGGCCTGGATGTCTTCCTGGAGCAGAACAATATTGTATCATACAATTAGGTTCTGTAGAAGGACGTAGATCTGGGGATTTATTATGATGGAATATAGGCTGAACTGGATGGACAAATGTCTTTTTTCGGCCTTACTAACTATGTTACTATGTTACTATGTTACTAGGGTTAGGGTTGGTTCACACTGCGTCTAAGCAGTCCGTTAGACGGACTACGTTACACCACGGCATAAACGCGGTGTAACGTAGTCCGTTACGGCCACCATTGACAGCAATGTCGGACACATCGCTAACGCACGCCCACAATGGGCGTGCGCTAGGGATGTGCGTCATTGAGTGACGGACCCGGAGACGCGGGCTGCAGCGTTTCCGGGTCCGTGACTGATAGAGCATCTGCTAGCTATCTGCGCTAGCGCGATGCAAACATCGGCACTTGCGCTAGCAGCAGCCCGTTAGCGTATGTGCTAAACGGGCTGCTGCTAGCGCAGTGTGAACCTGGCCTTAGGGTTAGGGTTACGGCTAGAATTAGGGTTAGAACTAGGGTTAGGGTTAGAATTAGGCTATGTGCACACGGTGTGGATTTGGCTGCGGATCTGCAGCGGAATGGCCGCTGCGGATTCGTAGCAATTTTCCATCAGGTTTACAGTGCCATGTAAACCTATGGAAAACCAAATCCGCTGTGTCCATGGTGCGGAAAATATCGCACGGAAACGCTGTGTTGTATTTTCCGCAGCATGTCAATTCTTTGTGCGGATTACGCAGCGTTTTACACCTGTTCCTCAATAGGAATCCACAGATGAAATCCGCAGGTAAAAAGGCAGTGCCTTTTACCTGCGGATTTTTCAAAAATGGTGCGGAAAAATCTCACACGAATCCGCAACGTGGGCACATAGCCTTAAGGTTGCAATTAGGGCTAGGGTTGGAAATAGGGTTAAGATTAGGCTGTGGTTAGGGGTGTGTTGGGGTTAGGGTTGTAATTAGGGTTATGGCTAGAGTTGGGATTAGGGTTAGGGGTGTGTTGGGGTTAGTGTTGGAGTTAGAATTGAGGAGTTTCCACTGTTACGGCACATCAGGGGTCTCCAAACGCAACATGGCGCCACCATTGATTCCAGTCAGTCAATCTTGCATTCAAAAAGTCAAATGGTGCTCCCTCCCTTCCAAGCCCCAACGTGCGCCCAAACAGTGGTTTACTCCCACATATGGGGTACCAGCATACTCAGGACAAACTGGGCAACAATTATTGGGGTCCAATTTCTCCTGTTACCCTTGTGAAAATAAAAAATTGCTTGCTAAAACATCATTTTTGAGGAAAGAAACATGATTTTTTATTTTCACGGCTCTGCGTTGTAAACTTCTGTGAAGCACTTGGGGGTTCAAAGTGCTCACCACATATCTAGATAAGTTACTTGGGGGGTCTAGTTTCCAAAATGGGGTCACTTGTGGGGGGTTTCTACTGTTTAGGCACATCAGGGGCTCTGCAAACGCAACGTGACGCCCGCAGACCATTCCATCAAAGTCTGCATTTCAAAAGTCACTACTTCCCTTCTGAGCCCTGACTTGTGCCCAAACAGTGGTTCCCCCCACATATGGGGTATCAGCGTACTCAGGACAAACTGGACAACAACTTTTCGGGTCCAATTTCTCCGGTTACTCTTGTGAAAATAAAAAAATTGTGGGCTAAAAATTAAATTTTTGAGGAAAGAAAAATGATTTTTTATTTTCACGGTTCTGCATTATAAACCTCTGTGAAACACTTGAGGGTTTAAAGTGGTCACCGCACATCTAGATTAGTTCCTTGGGAGGTCTAGTTTCCAAAATGGGGTCACTTGTGGGGGAGCTCCAATGTTTAGGCACACAGGGGCTCTCCAAACGCAACATGGTGTCCGCTAACGATTGGAGCTAATTTTTCATTCAAATGGCGCTCCTTCCCTTCCGAGCCTTGCCGTGTGCACAAACAGTGGTTTGTGACCACATATGAGGTATCGATGTACTCAGGAGAAATTGCCTAACACATTTTAGGATCCATTTTATCCTGTTACCCATGTGAAAATGAAAAAAAATTGAGGCTAAAAAAATTTTTGTGAAAAAAAATAGTACTTTTTCATTTTTACGGATCAATTTGTGAAGCACCTGGGGGTTCAACGTGCTCACTATGCATCTAGATAAGCTCCTTGGGGGGGGTCTAGTTTCCAAAATGGGGTCACTTGTGGGGGAGCTCCAATATTTAGGCACACAGGGGCTCTCCAAACGCAACTTGGTGTCCGCTAAAGATAGGAGACAATTTTTCATTGAAAAAGTCAAATGGCGCTCCTTCCCTTCCGAGCCCTGTCATGCGCCCAAACAGTGGTTGCCCCCCACATATGGGGTATCGGTGTACTCAGGACAAATTGTACAATAACTTTTGGTGTCCAGTTTCTCTTTTTACCCTTGGGAAAATAAAACAAATTGTTGCTAAAACATCATTTTTGTGACTAAAAAGTTAAATGTTCATTTTGTCCTTCCATGTTGCTTCTGCTGCTGTGAAGCACCTGAAGGGTTAATAAACTTCTTGAATGTGGTTTTGTGCACCTTGAGGGGTGCAGTTTTTAGAATGGTGTCACTTTTGGGTATTTTCAGCCATATAGACCCCGTAAACTGACTTCAAATGTGAGGTGGTCCCTAAAAAAAAAAAAAAGTTTTGTAAATTTCGTTGTAAAAATGAGAAATTGCTGGCCAAATTTTAACCCTTAACTTCCTAGCAAAAAAAAAATGGTTTCCAAAATTGTGCTGATGTAAAGTAGACATGTGGGTAATGTTATTTATTAACTATTTTGTGTCACATAACTCTCATTTAACAGAATAAAAATTCAAAATTTGAAATTTTAGCCAAATTTTCATATTTTTTTTTTTCACAAATAAACGCAAAAATTAGCGACCTAAATTTACCACTAACATGAAGCCCAATATGTCACGAAAAAACAATCTCGGAACCGCTAGGATTCGTTGAAGCGTTCCTGAGTTATTACCTCAAAGGGACACTGGCCATAATTGCAAAAAACAGCCAGGTCATTAAGGTCAAAATAGGCTGGGTCATGAAGGGGTTGACCGCTTAAGCCCCGAGGGTGGTTTGCACGTTAATTACCGGGCCAATTATTACAATCCTGACCACTGTCCCTTTATGAGGTTATAACTCTGGAATGCTTCAACGGATCTCGGTGATTCCGACAATGTTTTCTCGAGACATATTGTACTTCATGATAGTGGTAAAATTTCTTTGACATTACTTGCGTTTATTTGTGAAAAAAATGGAAATTTGGCAAAAATTTTGAAAATTTCGCAATTTTCTAACTTTGAATTTTTATGCCCTTAAATCAAAGATATGTCACACAAAATAATGTCTACTTAACACCAGCACAATTTTGGAACCAAAATTTTTTTTTGTTAGGGAGTTATAAGGGTTAAAAGTTGACTCCATGAGCGCAGCTGATCGCGCTGGACGTACTATCCCGTCACTGGGAATTAAGTCCCAGGTCACCTTGACGGGATAGTACGTCTAATGGGATTAAGGAGTTAAATCATATATCCTGTAATGGCTTGGAGGTGACCACAATATAACTGAATCCATCAGGGGAACAGTAAGTTAGCCAGAGGGATGGCTGTATAGGTAAGTTACCCTCCCTCAGAGCTCCCACTAGGAGGTAGAAAAATAGAGCCATCAAGGCTAAAAAACTGGGGAATTCCACAAAATGGAAATATGGTTGGATAGCAACCACAATAGTGTGCCTGGTAGTAACAGAGCAACCACACAAAAGGGGAACTCCGACAACAATCACATGTTGCTACTTGGAGATCTAGAATACAGTGTACAGTGCAGGATAATATACCGTAATTCGCAGTCTAGGCAGAAAATAATTTCCATGCGCTATAGGAGATGGTAGCCCACAATAGGAGCTCCTCCTAGTTGGTGGAAAGCGTCATCTATACAGTGAAGCCACCAGAAAGTCCATGAAATGGAAGTGGAATATGTGTAGGATAGATAGCCATCTAAAAATAGGAAAAATAAGAAAAACATAACACCAAACTGGTGTACTGTGACCACATGTTCAGGGTTCTCCTTTTGGGTTTCACATGGTAACACTTAGTCAAGTTGATCTCTGGGGAGTTTATGTTACCGTAGAAATAAGAATCCTTTGCTTGGAAAAGGTAAGACATGAGACGTTATGGTCACTATGTACTCATACTTCGGCTATGTTCACATATTGCGTTTTTGCAGTGTTTTTTATGCAAATTTTCAGCTACATCTCACAGTACCAACAAAGTCAATGAGATTTCAGAAATCTCATATACACTCAGTTTTTTCTTCCTGTTGGCTTGGTTTTGCAAAATGCAGCAAGTCACTTGTTTCAGCGTTTTTCATCCATTGAAAGCAATGGATTGTGCAAAAACTAAGCAAAAAATGCAGGTATCAGGTTATGCTGCGTTTTCCAAAACCTGAAGTTGAATCAGATTTTTTTTTTTTTTTTTTTTATGCACTAAACTTTATCACCATGTACAAGAGACAAATGTACCCTGACAAAACCTTTTTGTGCTTAAGCTTGACATAAGAGTAACGTGTGAACATCACCTTAACCCCTTCATGACGGAGCCCTTTTTTGTTTTTGAGTCTGTTTTTTGCTCCCCTTCTTCCCAGAGCCATAACTTTATTTTTCCAATATGCCCATGTGAGGGCTTGTTTTTTGCAGGACAAGTTGTATTTTTGAACGACACCATTGGTTTTACCATATTGTGTACTCAAAAGCAAGAAAATAAAAAATTCCAAGTGCGGTTAGATTGCAAAATAACAAAACAAAAAAAAACAACCCTGCAATTCCATAATGTTTCTTTGTTTTTTTTTACCATGCTCACCAAATGCCAATGTCCACCTCTCCATTACTAAGCCGGCTTAATGTCACCTTACAATACAAAGGTGTCATTAAACCCTTATCATCCCCTTATTACCCTATATGCCACCACTACAGGGGTAGGCGCAATAACCATGGTCCTTCTCTAGGCTATTGATATCTGTCCTCAGTCACTGGCTTTCCTACTCTGGCGGAGGTAATTGCGTGGGAGCCCATGCCAGTAAACAGGTCCCAAATTTTACACACACATACTCCTAACGGTATTAGTCACAGACATATATAAATCTAACTGTTCTGCAATGGTTTGCTGTATGTAAACCATGTCTCCTATCCTGTCTGCTTCTGTAATGATTTTACAGAAGCTGACAAATGAATCAGCTATTCTGCTATCTGTCTATGAAATATAAAGATATACATTACGGTATATTACAGTGCCTTGCGAAAGTATTCGGCTCCCAGGAACTTTTCAACCTTTTCCCACATACGATGCTTCAAAACAAAGATACCAAATGTAAATTTTTGGTGAAGAATCAACAACAAGTGGAACACAATTGTGAAGTTGTGTTGGTTATTTTAAATTTTTGTGGAAATTCAAAAACTGAAAAATGGGGCGGGCAATATTATTCGGCCCCTTTACTTTCAGTGCAGCAAACTCACTCCAGAAGTTCATTGTGGATCTCTGAATGATCCAATGTTGTCCTAAATGCCTAATGATGATAAATATAATCCACCTGTGTGTAATCAAGTTTTTGTATAAATTCACCTGCTCTGTGATAGTCTCAGGGTTCTGTTTGAAGCACAGAGAGCATCATGAAGACCAAGGAACACAACAGGCAGGTCCGTGATACTGTTGTGGAGAAGTTTAAAGCCAGATTTGGATACAAAATGATTTCCAAAACTTTAAACATCCCAAGGAGCACTGTGCAAGCGATTATATTGAAGTGGAAGGAGTATCATACCATTGCAAATCTACCAAGACCCAAGATCTCAAACAAGGAGAACACTGGTCAGAGATGCAGCCAAGAGGCCCCTGATCACTCTGGATGAACTGCAGAGATCTACAGCTGAGGTGGGACAGTCTGTCAATAGGACAACAATCAGTCGTACACTGCACAAATCTGGCCTACAGGTAATGGCGATTAGGATGGCAACCTTCCATGACAGGAGAGAAAAAGATGTCCTGGATGGGTTCAAAAGGCGTGGACAAGGTTCAAGTCCCATGGATCTAATGGGGAATGGTAAGGTGGCACCAGGTGGGCGAAAAGTCTTCACTTGTAAATTAGAAGCTAGATCTCTCTGGAAGGGAATGGATAGAGCGGAAACCTGTCTCTTAAGGGTACTAAGGGATAGACCCGAGTCAAGACCCGCCTGTAGAAAAGAAAGGATAAAAGGAAGTGAAAAGGACATTGGGAACAAGCTGTTCTTCTCACACCACCGGAAGAAGGCCTTCCAACATCCGTGGTAGATGCACGAGGATGCTGGTTTTCTCACCTTAATCATGGTCAGAATAACCTTATGAGAAAAACCGGCTTCCTACATGACTGCGGCCTTAATGGCCATGCCGTTAAACTCAGAGGCTGAGAACTCGGGTGGAAGAGGGGGCCTTGTGAGAAGACCTGGACAGTCTAGAAGCCTCCAGGGAACATCCATGAGCATGTTGACTAGCTCCGCGTACCAGGGCTGTCTTGGCCAGTCTGGGGCTATCAGGATTACAAGAATCCCTTCTGCCTTTATCTTTTTCACAACTCTCGGAATCAGGGAGAGAGGTGGAAAAAGATAAGGCAGTTGAAACTGGGACCATGGGATCACAAGGGCATCGCAACCGATGGCCAGCGGATCCCGGGACCTGGAAACGAAACGAGGAACCTTGTGGTTCATCCAAGATGCCATGAGGTCGACGTCCGGAGTGCCCCATCTCTGGCATATCTGGTTGAAGACAGTGCGATTGAGAGGCAACTCACTTGATGCGAGACCCTGATGACTCAGAAAATCGGCAGCCCAATTTTCCACGGCCGATAAGGCAGGGACATTCCGTTCTGCCCCTCTCAGAATATTTGACACCTCTGACATGACTTGTTTGCTGCGAGTTCCACCTTGGTGATTTATGTAGCCACAGCCGTTGCATTGTCCGATTGAATGCAGATCAGCTTGCCTGTGACGAGAGACTACCAGTGAAGAAGAGCAAGGAAGATTGCCCTGATCTCTAAAAGACTGATGGGGAGAAGGGCTTCCTGAGCGTTCCAGCGACCCTGGCTGCGTGATGAAGGAAGACCACTCCCCAACCAAGGAGACTGGCGTTGGTGGTGATGACTTGCCACCGAAAAGGGAGAAAAGATGTCCCGCGCAGAACCGATGCAGACAGCATCCAAGTCAGACATTGCCTCACTATGAGAGGCAGAAAAACCGGTTGGTCCAGGGAAGCGGTCCTCTTGTCCCAAGCAGACAAGAGAGCCAGCTGAAGAGGCTGTGTGTGGAACTGGGCTTAAGACACAGCTTCCATGGAGGCAATCAATTTCCCCAGGACCCTGATGCAGGACCGTAGAGGAAGGGGGGCTGGACGCTTCAGCGAGCGGATTCCCTGGCAAAGAGATGCAAACTCCTCCTTTGGGAGGAAGACATGAGCTTGAGCTGTGTCGAACTGCATACCTAGGCATACCAGGCGCTGAGCTGGAATTAGGGAGGACTTCTCCCTGTTGACTATCCAGCCTAGATGGATGAGAGTGTCTTGGAACGAAGGATGGCCATGACCGCCGCCATGACCTTCTTGAACACCCTGGGAGCAGATGCTAGGCCGAAAGGAAGTGCCATGAACTGATAATGATCCTCCTGGATCTCAAATCGAAGGAATCTCTGGTGTTGCACAGAAATGGTAATGTGGAGATAAGCATCCTGGATGTCTACGGAACAAAAAGGAATTCCCCTGGCTCCATTCAGGCTATCACCGAGCATAGGGACTCCATTCAAAAGTGTCGGATGCGCACGTGACGGTTCAACTGCTTAAGATCCAAGATTGGATGGAGCGATCAGCCTTTCTTCGGGACTACAAAAAGATTGGAGTAGATCCCTGAAAATCGTTCGTTCCAAGGAACGGGTACGATTACTGATGTGCCTGAGATGGAAGTTTTGGCAGGCGAGACAGAAAGAAACATCTGCCTGGGGGGAGAGAAGAGTCGATCTTGTAACCAGACGTAACGATCTCTCTGACCCAGGCGTCGTCGACCATTCACAACCAAGTGTCTCTGAAGAAAAGAAGTCTGCCTCTGACCCCTGGAAACATTTCCAGGTGGGGGTGACCCATCACAGAGGAAAACCTGTGGGAACGGGACCCCGAAGACCTTGAGGCGAACTACCTCTGCAGAGTTGCGCATAAGTCGAGCTTGAGGTACCGCTGAGGAGTGTTATAATGGAGGGATCCTATCTGATGCAGTGATGAACAGCAGAAGACCCAGGATGGCTGTGTCCCCCTAGTCCGAGGCAGATGCAGCGAGACTGGACACTGAAGATGCAGGATCCAGCAAAGATGGCACCCGCAGCGTAGGCACAACCGCACACTGTAGAGCAGGGGGCGTGTCAAGAGAAGCTGGCAGAGAAGATGAATCCGGTTGGCCGATGAGCTGAAGGGGGCGTAGCTGACATGAAAAAAACCAAACATATGGCGTAATCTTACCTGTGTTGTCAGGTCCATTCATGAATGCAATGTATGCTTTTTTTATTTTATTTTTTTATAGTTTAAGAAAAACTGTTATCTTTTAAACTATTTGGCAGATGCTTCAATCTGTTTATAGGTTCTGAAGATGAATCCGGTTGGCCAATGAGCCGAAGGGGGCGTAGCCGACATGAATAAACGAAAGCGCCCCTCTGATTGGCCGACACGCCAGAGGGTTGTGGCCAGAAAGAATCTGCTGGCTGGCAGAAAAGTAAGCACTGGCCCGATCGGCTGGCAATCGGTGGGTGGTGAAAGAAAAAGGGCACCGAAAGAAAGCGCACAGGACCCCGATAGATCCGAAAAGAGCACGAAATTTAAAGTGCACTGCTGGGGAAGGAGGCGTATAAAATAGCCGGGGCTGAAAAATATGGCCAGGCTGAAAGGGACTAAAGGTACTTGCGGTGTCGCTGTCAGTGGAGGAACCCTGTCCCAAAAAAGGGACAGGAATGAGAAGGGAACCGCCTGCGCCAAGGGGTGGGGGCATGGAAGGAATACCTTAGCAGCAGGTGGGTCCACGAATCGTCATCACGGATGAGGATCCATCAGGAGCCCTCGGGTGGGAGAGGGTCACTGGCAACGGGGATCCTCTTTCTCACACTGTCTCCGGACGGTGCAGAGGACGGTATCAACCCCTTGCAAGAAGGGGGAGACCACTGCTGGTGACCACAGTCTTCCTCTCAGCCCTCTCCGAGGGGTGAGGAGGGAAAAGGCGAGGACTGGCCACCAGGAATCACCCTGAAACACCCATAAGGGTGACAGGGGAGACAAGTCCTGCCTGCGGGTCCGAGAGTGGGCGATGCGGACAACACCACACTGCTCTCTCAGTCACATACATATGGGAAAACAGGGTGAGACATTACACTCTGCTACCCTAGAACGAAGAACCTGAAAAACAAAAGGAAACAAAGAAAAAAGATTAAAAAACACAAACAGGGAACCTGCAAGGGAAAATGCGGATCTGGGATCAGGTCCACCTCCTACAGTACTAAGGTTAAACGGAGTTGCTTTGGGCATGTCGGTGGGTGTATACTGCTGGGGAGGAGCTTTTTTTTTTTTTTTTTTTTTTTGCCCATTGTCAGCCTCCTAGAGACAGCAGCACACACCCATGGTTACCTGTGTCCCCCAATGAAGCGATAAAGAAAAGGACTTGTTAGAAAGCTCAGCACGATCTTTCTCTGTCTCACTCTGCTGGTTTCCTCTCCCTGCTCCTCTCCAGAGTATACTGGTCTGTGTCACATGGCACCACAGTGAACTGGCAGTCTATCTTCTCTTAGCATTTGTTCTCCACATGTAGATTTAGACTAAATATATATATATATATATACACACACATACACATACACACACACACACAAAACTGGGAAAACTTATTGACTCGAGTATAAGCCTAGGGTGGAAATGCAGCATTTACCAGTGAATTTCAATAATAAAAATAGATCATTATTTCCCCATAGCTGTGCCATATAGTGCTCTGCGCCGTTCATTATTGCCCTATAGCTGTGCCCCATATAGTGCTCTGCACCGTTCATTATTGCCCTATAGCTGTGCCCCATATAGTGCTCTGCACCGTTCATTATTGCCCTATAGCTGTTCCCCATATAGTGCTCTGCACCGTTCATTATTGCCCTATAGCTCTGCCCCATATAGTGCTCTTGCACCGTTCATATTGCCCCATAGAAATCTCTGCCATTGCTGCTGCGCTGCAGTAAAAAAAAAAAAAAAAAAAAAAAACACATACTCGCCTCTCTTGCTTGCAGCTACCGGCGTCCGGTCCCGGCGTCTCTCTGCTCTGACTGATCAGGCAGAGAGCGCCACGCACACGATATGCGTCATCGCGCCCTCTGACCTGAACAGTCAGAGCGCAGAGACGCCGGGAAGGTGGAGCGGCGCCCGGCGGCTGGAACGTGGACAGGTAACTATGACATACTTACCTGGTCCTGGCGTCCGGCTCCTTCTCCCGCACAGCTGTCTTCGGTGCCGCAGCTTCTTTCTCTATCAGCGGTCACCGTTACTCTAATGAGCGGTCCCACGTGACCGCTGATAGAGGAAGAACTGCAGACTTTCAATAGAAAGATTTGTGAAAACTGTCTAAAAGGAAAACTGTTCTTGCTGCAGATAACTGATCACCACATAGCTCTAATTTTTATATTTTTTTATACCTCTATAAAAACAAAAATTGCACTCATTGCCTCTCTTAGATACTGATAGGAACCATTTATTTTTAATAGTTTTGTAGATCAGCTCCAATTATTAGGTTGAGTTAAAGGGAATCTGTCAGCCGCTTGCTGAAGTTGTAAGAAAAAAAACAAAACAAAACCCACATATCTGCTGTGAATCTACCAGATCTCTGAATGCCGAGATATGTATAACCTCGCACCCATTGCGGATTGGCAGCTTTTTGCCTATGCTCTGTGTGTACACAGAAAGCAGCCAATCAGCAATGGGGGTACGCTCATGAATATGGAGGACTACATAGCAGATTGTTTAATAGTCTTGTAATGATCTGATTAACACAAGCATTGATTTTATAAAAACTACAGTAAGCAGCCCAGTAGGGGACATCGCTGGAATCAGGGTCTCTGTCTCTATACTATGCTGCTTTCAGATTAGGTAGCAAAAAACCTGGTGACAGATTCCCTTTCACTGATTAACAAGAACAGGATATTTTAAGCCAGTTGATGTGGCATGCGATCAGCTCAGCTTTAGCGCAAATAAAGCCTTGTGACAGGTATAGCTAAAGTATCAAGGTCTTTAACAGAAAAAAATTATAATATATATTTATTATGTCTCATCAAGCACACTGACCATGCTTCAGCCAGTATATGGATTCATTCTCATCTCATGGCCATTCACCGCTGCCAAGGACACCATCCTGGTCTATACAATATAGTCTACTAAATAAGTTTTTTTGTTTTTTTTATAAAGCATGGCTTAAAACTAAGTATTATAGTCGTAGTAATAAACTATTAATTACTAAGATTTTTAACAAAATAGCATACTTTTAACTAGAATATCAACTAAGTCACAAGAACTTTACTTACAGCCTTTTGATACCAGACTCCTGAGGGTTGGGAGGTTTGGGGTTAATTATAGGAGATGACTGCGGAAGCTTGTTTTCCTCATCGGCTTCCTCGCTAGAGAGACAAAATCATCAAAATTAAGTCACAATTCAGACTATGAAAACATACTATATATTCTATAGAAACGGCATAAAATAAAAACCTCTGCACTTAATACAAACATGTGGCAAGTATTAAAAAAAATATATATATATATATATATATATATATATATATATATATATATATATATATATATATATATATATATTTTATTATTGGGGGATTATCAGTTTAGAAAATCCATTTATGTATACCATACTAGAGAGTTGTGACAGTGGCCCTGATCAACAAAATCCCAGATAACACCTTTCAAAATGATCAAAAAGTGAGTAAAACAAGGATTTTTGTGTACTCACCATAAAATCCTTTTCTCCGAGCCACTCATTGGGGGACACAGGACGGTGGGTGTATGTCTGCAGTATACACCACCCACTGGCTCCTGATTGAACCAGTTCAGTGGACCAAGCAGTAGGAGATTAACAAAAAAATTAACAGTAGACACAACATGTCAAGCTGTAAAACCATCATAGGCCACAGGCCAAAAAGGGGTGGGTGCTGTGTTCTCCATTGAGTGGCTCTGAGAAAAGGATTTTACAGAGAGTAAACAAAAATCACTGTTTCTCCTTCGCCACATTGGGTGACAGGACCGTGGGACATCCCAAAGCAGTCCCTGGGTGGGAAACATCATAACAGAGTAAACTCCCGACGTCTGCTGTTTAAAGGTGCGCTACCGCTGCCTGCAAAATTCATCTACCCAGGTTCGCATCTGCAGATGCCCGAGTATGGACATAATGCTTTGAGAAAGTGTGCAGGCTAGACCAGGTCGCCGCTTTGCAAACCTGCTCCGAAGACACTTGATACTGAATGGCCCACGAAGCACCCACCGACCGAGTGGAGTGTGCCTTGATCCACGGTGGGATAGGCTGACCTCTGACACGGAAAAACTCCTGGATGGTGGAACGAAACCACCTGCCTATCATAACCGACAAAGCGGTTAAACACTTCCTGTAACGATCAGAAGGCCCAAATAAAGCTCTAACCTCGCCCAAAGCATGGAGAATTCATTCCACCCTGTGAACTGGAGCTGAACAAGATGAGGAAAGAACAATGTCCTCGTAACGGTGGAAGGCGATACCACCTCGGCAACAAGGGACATGTACGGCCTGAGGACAATCTTGCATTGACGGAAATAAGGGAAAAACATCCGAAAGGACAGAGCAGCCAGCTCCGAAAACTCGCCTGAACGATGTGACCACCACAAAAAAAAGGCGACCTTCCAAGCAGGTAAAGTTCATCATGAAAGGGATCAAAGGAGTCTTACAGAAGACTCCCACGAACAGTTAAGGTCCCAAACATCTAGCGGTACGTGATAGGGAAGGACCACATGTGAAACTCCCTGCATGAGTGAAATACTTAGTTGCAGTTTTGTTGCAATATGACCGATAAAACCAAAATCTGGACTTTCAGCGAGCAGAGTACCCGGCTTGAATCCAGATTGCTTTGAAGAAAAAAAATAAAAATGGAGAAGGAGTCAGATTCCTGCCCCAAGCAAAAAGCGTACTGAAGCGGACTAACAAGCACAAGTCGCTGACAACTAGCTATGAGAGTCCCACCTGGGTCAGAACCCAGCATTCCACGGCCAAATTGAGACATATGGGACCCCTGGAATCTGGTGACAAAGTAGTTCCTGGAGAGCAGATCTGGATGATCCGACAATCGCCAGAAAAAGATGGCAATGAATTGTACTAGTTCCGCAAACAACGCCTGACGTGGGCAGTCCGGATCGCCTAGAATCACTGGGATCGTTTCCGTACCTAAAGGCTCTCGGAAGTAGCAGAAGAGGGAAACGGAACTAGCACCACAGAGAACCAGAGCATGCACTGCAATGGCTTGTGGGTCTCAAAATCTAACTATGAACTTGAGAACTTTTGGCATTCAGTATGGACGCCATATGATCTACCTCCGGAGATCCCCAGCGAAGGCAGATCTGTTGGAGGACTTCTTAATTGAGATCCCACTCGCCTGAGGCAAGACCCAGGCAGCCTGCCATCCAGTTTTCTTGCACCGCCAAGATCAGCGAGTGATCGACCTCTGCCCATCAGGGAATGTGAGCGGCCTGAGCTATGGCCGCCCGGCTGCGGGTACCCCCTTGATGATTAATGTACGCCACGACCGTGGCGTTATCCGATAAGACTTCGAATTGGGTGACCGCCAGGAGACAGATACAGATTGCTGTAAGGGTATCTCTTGGATCTTTAAAAAAAAAAAAATTATATTACGGTAGATATATTTGACCGGCGGCTTTCAACAGTGATGACACTCCCTAGCCCAAAAGACTGGAATCGGTAGTCACTATTAGCCATTAAACCGGAAGAAATTATCTCCCCTGGTTGAGGGAGGATCTCAGAGTCCACCATCTGAAACCTGACTGACCCACAGAGACAAGCGGAGCGAAGGGGACTACTTCCATTGCTGCCACCATTTTCCCCCGAATCTTCATAACAAATTGGATGGAATGAGGGAACGAGGTCCAGGATCATCCTCAAAAGAGATTACTGTTGGGCTGGAAATGGGGAAGACCTGTTTAAGTATATCCACCAGCCCAAGCGAGGAAGGGTAACGCAAGTGATACAGACGACTCAGCGCAGTACTGGAAGAACGGTCCCTTAAATAGAATGTGGAAGTCAACAGCCCGAATGATAATGGATGCCAGTAAATCCACCTTTTTCCATTGAGGTAATGACAGAATGGAGGTACTCCATCTGAAAATGGCAGGCCTTGACAAACTTGTTAGAACTTTGTGGTCCAGGATCGGTCAAACTTTTCCTGTCCTTTTGCATAGGGAACGTATCTGACCACTCTGCTAAAAGGGTTATGTCAGCGGCTTTTTGGATGCAGAGTCCGCTTTCCATCCTCTGAGTCATAATGCCCTACTGAATGTAATGGCATTTGCTGCAGACAGCGCTGTGCAACTAGCTGCATCCAAAGACGCATGGACGACAGTCTCCCGCTCGAGAGATTTGATTGGCCAGCTGTACTGCCTCTGCTGAAATCAGTAGTTAAGGTCTCTGATCAGGAGCCCATTACGTTAGCAACCCATGAAGGGTGGAGGGGTTACCCGGAGAAAACTGCTGGGCGGTAGAATGCGTAGGCCAGGATAAAATTCTCTTGCTGTTGCTGCTGTCTTTGGACAGTGTAGAGTTAAAGTGATGAACCCTTGATCCACCATCCCCTTAACAGGGAAGTGGAGAGGGACCGTCCGCCTCCTTACATCATTTGATAAATAGTGGTGATGCAGTGGGGGCTGCTTGGACGCCAAAAAGGAGTGCCTCTGTACATCCACTGAGTTCAGGAACCGGGTGAACAGGGCTAGTTGTCCGGCATTAGGTCTGGCTGCAGAAGAGGATACATGGGGGTGACACTCCATGGGCTCGTCTTTTGATGGTGTGAGATCATAGGGTCCCTTAAAGGGCACCATCGTCTCTAAAAACAGCCCAGGCATGGCATCCTAAGTCGCAGGAGAGGATATAAGGGGGCGCCACTCCATGCGCTTGAATGTTGATTGTGTGGAGAGATTGGTGCCCTTTAAAAAGGGACCCATCGCCTCTGAAAATCAGCCCAGGAATGGCATCCGATGTAATGCATCGCTTATCCAGACATTCCCTGTCCGGGTGACTTGCCTATGTTCTATGAGAGAATTTAGTCCTTTGAAGGACAGCGTGATCCGGAGCAGAAGCGGAGTCCACATCAACCTACAAATTGTGGATGACGTCTTAAAGGGAACCTGTCACCTGAATTTGGCGGGACAGGTTTGCGGTCATATGGGCGGTGTTTTCGGGTGTTTGATTCACCCTTTCCTTACCCGCTGGCTGCATGCGCAGTAATGCTTTTCGGCTTTGCCCGCAGTTGCGCAAAGCATACTGCGCGTGCACAAGGCAAGATTGCCTTGCACAGGCGTGTACTTCGGAGGACACAGCATGAACTTCAACCCAATATTACGGCTAGCATGCAGCCAGCGGGTAAGGAAAGGGTGAATCAAACACCCCAAAACCCCGCCCATATGACTGCAAACCTGTCCCGCCAAAATCAGGTGACAGGTTCCCTTTAAATAAGTAAGTCCTGTTTGCTAAAGCGAGGAGTGATGCTCGCGGATGCCGAAGTACATGATCGCTCAGTAGACGTACTACATGTCCATTTTCCAGACACCTGCACGTTTCTGGAATGCTGCGCCCTCATTAGCCGACGGCCCCCTGGTAAGGGGGGGTCTATCTGTCTCAGTCACAGGAGCCGTTCGATTCACAGAGGGATTCAGTCGCTTTGGCCAGATGAGCCATGGATTGCGATGGTGGCCAAGTCCACTTAGGGGGACTAGGTATACTGGCTCAGTGACAGTGAGGGACTACTGAGCCTATTTGGGGATTGCGGGCTTTGCAGAGTGAGGAGTTCTGAGCAGACTGACAAGAATTACATGTACCCTTCTATGAGCCCCTTAATAGGGCTTCCTACAGAAATTATAAAAGGGGATACTGCCGAGGGGAGTGGAGTAATGCAGGGGTCCCTTACCCTGAGCAGATGCCTCCCAGATCCTGTGCCCAGATTTGGGCTCTATCCTGTGGGCCAGGTCCTGTTCCAGCCCGTCCCCTGCAGATCAGTGCTCAAAGCAGGATCTGCAGATAAAAAGGGGGGGGGAGGGGGTTCAGGGAGGCTGATTGTAAGGTTCCTGAAGAGGGGGGCAGGAAGATGGCCCCCGAGAATACAAAAGGCGCTTCATGTCCTAAACGAGGATCGCGGTGCATGAGCCCCCTGGGATCCCAAACTGACTGCCGGATATGGAGGAAAGGCAGGGCCGGCATTCTGCTTGAAGGTGAGGGTTGCAATGTGGACGGTGCAGGAACCCTCCATCAACCATCCCCTTTTTGAGGGGAGGTGGAGAGGGACCGTCCAGCTCCTTGCAGCACCGCTGTTCAAATCAGTGGTGGTGCAGCGGGAGAAGCACGGATGCCATAGGGGCCTCTGTGTATGCTAAGAGTTCACTCCCCTAGGATTTCACAGGGCTGTGTCCGGCTGTAGCCTGACTCAGAATGGGGTACATGGAGGCGACACTCCACGTTCCAGTCTGTTGCTGGTTCGAGGAGATAGGCGCCCTGAAGGGAACCGTCGCCCCTAGCATAGCCCAGGCATGGCATCCCACATCACAGGAGGGGATATGGGGAGGAGACACTCGCCGTGCTCTTGCCTGTTGTTGGTTGGGGGGGGGGGGGGGGGAGGGGAGATCGTCCCCTTTAAAGTGTCCGTCGCCCCAGTCTTCCTTGTGGAAAAAGGTTTAAAAAAAAAAAAAAAAGTATGGTCTGAATATCAGAACACAGTGTGCCTCCTACAGACACAAAGCATGAACTGTTTCAATCCGGAGCCAGTGGGTGGTGTATACACTGCAGAGGAGGAGCTACTTTTTTTTTTTTTTTTGTATTCACTTAGTGGCAGCCTCCTAGTGGCAGCAGCATACACCCACGGTCCTGGGACTTTTGTGTACTCACCGTAAAATCTTTTCTCCAAGCCACTCATTGAGGGACACAGGACCGTGGGTGTATGCTGCTGCCACTAGGAGGCTGACACTAAGTGAACACAAAAATGGTTAGCTCCTCCTCTGCAGTATACACCACCCACTGGCTCCGGATAGAACGAGTTCAGTGACCAAGCAGTGGGAGATTAACTAAAATTAACCGTAGGTACAACATGTCAAAACTATAACACTTATCATAGGCAACAGGCCAAAAGGGTGGGTGCGGTGTCCCCCAATGAGTGGCTCGGAGAAAAGTATTTTATGGAGAGTACACAAAAATCCCTATTTCTCCTTCGCCACATTGGGGGACACAGGACCGTGGGACATCCCAAAGCAGTCTCTGGGTTGGAAGTAACAACATAACAGAGTAAACTCATGGCACCTGCCATCTAAAGATGTGCTACCGCTGCCTGCAAGATACATCTGCAGATGCCCGAGTATGGACATCATAATGCTATGTGAAAGTGTGCAGGCTGGACTAGGTCTCTGCTTGGCAAACCTGCGCCGCAGATGCTTGATGACGAATGGCCCACAAAGCGCCTACCGACAGTGGAGTGTGCCTTGATCCCTGCTGGAATCGGCTTGCCTCTGACGAGGTAAGCTTCCTAAAAATAGTCGACCAAATCCATCTGGCTATTGTCAACTTAGAAGCGGCCAATCCCTTCCGGTGTCCCGCTGGGAGCATGGACACGGCATCAGTCTGGCGAAAAGGTGCCGTCCTAGATATATACTTCCCAAGAGCCCTCACAAGATCTAAGGAATGAAGAGCCTTTTCCACTCGGTGATTCGGAGCAGTACAAAACGAGGGAAGCATGATATCCTCGTTGTGAAAAGACGACACCACCTCACCTTAGGAAGGAAGGACGGAGACGGTCTGAGGATCACCTTGTCACAGTGAAAAACCAGAAAGGGAGCTTCACAGGAAAGAGCAGCCAACTCAGAGATTCTGCTGATCTAGGTAATCGCTACAAGGAAGGCAACATTCCATGAAAGGAGAGATATGAATATGTCCTGCAATGGCTCGAAGGGAGACTCTTGTAGGACACCCAGGACCAAATTAAGGTCCCAGACATCTAGAGGTGCTCTATAGGGGAGGTACCACGTGGGAGACTCCCTGAAAGAACGCTTTCACCTGGGGTTTGGAAGCGATCTTACGCTGGAACAGGACGGACAAGGCAGAGACCTGCCATTTGAGGGAACTCGGCACTAGACTGAAGAAATTCCAAAATGGTGGGAAGGACGACTTCTGCACAAGTTAATAATAATAATATTATTATTTATATAGCGCCAACATATTCCGCAGCGCTTTACAAATTATAGAGGGGACTTGTACAGACAATAGACATTACAGCATAACAGAAATCACAGTTCAAAATAGATACCAAGAGGAATGAGAGCCCTGCTCGCAAGCTTACAAACTATAGGAAAAGGGGGAGACACGAGAGGTGGATGGTAACAATTGCTTTAGTTATTCGGACCAGCCATAGTGTAAGGCTCGGGTGTTCATGTAAAGCTGAATGAACCAGTTAACTGCCTAAGTATGTAACAGTACAGACCCAGAGGGCTATTAACTGCATAAAGTGTATGAGAACATGATACAAGGATTATTTATTTATTTTTTTTTTTAATGATAGGCCACACCGGGATCATTAGGTTAATGTGTTGAGGCGGTAGGCCAATCTGAACAAATGAGTTTTTAGGGCACGCTTAAAACTCTGTGGATTGGGGATTAATCGTATTAACCTGGGTAGTGCATTCCAAAGAATCGGCGCAGCACGTGTAAAGTCTTGGAGACGGGAAAGGGAGGTTCTGATTATTGAGGATGCTAACCTGAGGTCATCAGCGGAGCGGAGAGCACGGGTAGGGTGGTAGACTGATACCAGGGAGGAGATGTAGGGTGGTGCTGAGCCATGGAGTGCTTTGTGGATAAGGGTAGTAGTTTTGTACTGGATTCTGGAGTGGATGGGTAGCCAGTGTAATGACTGGCACAAGGTAGAGGCATCGGTGTAACGGTTGGTGAGGAATATGATCCTGGCTGCAGCATTCAGGACAGATTGGAGCGGGGAGAGTTTGGTAAAAGGGAGGCCGATTAGTAGAGAGTTACAATAGTCCAGACGAGAATGAATAAGTGAAACAGTAAGAGTTTTTGCAAAGTCGAAAGTAAGAAAAGTGCGAATTCTAGAAATGTTTTTGAGGTGTAGATAAGAAGAGCGAGCCAGTGATCGGATGTGGGGGGTGAATGAAAGCTCGGAATCAAGGATGACCCCAAGGCAGCGGGCATGTTGCTTTGGAGTAATGGTGGAACCGCACACGGAGATGGCAATGTCAGGCAAAGGTAGGTTAATAGAGGAAGAAAACACGAGGAGTTCAGTTTTTGCCAGGTTCAGTTTCAGATAGAGGGAGGACATGATGTTAGAGACAGCGGTAAGACAATCACTGGTGTTTTCTAAAAAGGTCGGCGTTGTAAAAGGAGAAGAAGTGTATAATTGGGCATCGTCAGCATAGAGATGGTACTGGAAACCAAATCTACTGATTGTATACTGCTCCTATTGGACAAACAAAGAGAAGAGGAGGGGGCCTAGGACTGATCCTTGAGGAACCCCAACAGTAAGGGGAAGGTGAGAGGAGGAACCAGCAAAACATACAGTGAAGGATCGGTCAGAGAGATAGGAGGAGAACCAGCAGAGAACGGTGTCCTTGAGGTCGATAGAGTGGAGCATATTGAGGAGGAGCTGATGATCCACAGTATCGAATGCTGCGGAGAGATCCAAGAGAATTAGCATGGAGTAGCGACCATTAGATTTAGCTGTTAGTAGGTCATTAGAGACTTTAGTGAGGGCAGTTTCAGTAGAGTGTAAAGAGCGGAAACCAGATTGAAGAGGGTCTAGAAGAGAGTTATCTGAGAGATAGCGGATAAGGCGGGAGTGGACCAGGCGTTCGAGGAGTTTAAAGATGAAGGGAAGATTAGAGACAGGTCTATAGTTAGCGGCACAGTTTTGGTCGAGGGATGGTTTTTTAAGTAATGGATGTATGATGGCATGCTTAAATGAGGAGGGAAAAATACCGGAAATGAGAGAAAGGTTGAATATTTTTGTTAGGTGAGAGGTGACAGCTGGGGTAGAGGGACTGGAGGAGACGTGACGGAATGGGGTCACTGGTGCAAGTGGTTGGGCGAGAAGTTGCAAGGAGCCGGATTACTTCTTCTTCTGTAACTGCTTCAAAGTCAGAGAGTGAACTAGATGCAGTGGGGGAGGGAGGACAGTGCATGGTATGAAGAGATTGGGAGAGGATTTCCTGTCGAATGTGGTCAATTTTTTCTTTGAAGTAATTGAAGAAGATTTTCCAGATCCGATGATAGATACGCACCGACACCGGCTTTCGAGCATTGATCATGGTGGAAACTACTTTGCGGGAAAAACCCACTTGAGTCAGAACCCAGGACTCAACGGCCAAGCAGTCAAACATAGGGCCCTTAAGTTCTAGTGGTAAATCGGACCCTGATAAAGAAGATCCGGTCGATCTGGGAGTCACCAAGGGACGTTTGCAACTAATTGAACGAGTTCTGGAGTACCACACTTGGCGTGGCCAGTCCGGGGCAATGAGAATCACCAATACCCCCTCCGCCTTGATCTTCCTGATGACCTTCGGAATCAAGAGTGGGGGGGGTGGGGGGGGTTGGGGTTGGAGGAACAGATATTGAAGATGGAAGCGACTCCAGGGGAGGACCAGCTCGTTCACCCTGATGGCTCTCGGGTCCTGGGATTGGGCCACAAACTGGCACCTTGGCATTGAACCAAGCCATCAGGTCTATGTCAGGAGTCCCTCAGCGAAGGCAAATCTGTTTGAAAATTTCCTGGTGGAGACCACTCTCCCAAGGCCAGGCCCTGACGGCTGAGGAAAAAATCGGCAGCCTAATTTTCCACCCTTGGAATGTGAACGGCTGATATGACAGAGTGGTTCCTTTCGGCCCAGTGAATGATATGTTCCACCTCGCACATTGCGGCGAGTGCCCCTTTGATGATTGATGTAGGCCACAGCTGTGGCATTGTCTGACTGGATACAGATGGGGCAGCCTGCTAGGAGACAACTGAACTGAAGCAGGGACAGCCAAGTCGCTCGGATCGTCAGGACATTGATGGGAAGATGAGATTCTTGCAGGGACCAAATCCCCTGAGCAGTGTGATGACGAAAAACAGCTCCCCAGCCGAAGAGACTGCCGTCGGTTGTGACCACCAGCCAACGGACTGGGAGAAAGGACTTCCCTTGAAGGAAGGAGGAACCAGAGAATCCACCACTGGAGTGCCTGCTTGACCCGAGGGGTCAGTCGATATGAGCGATTGAGGGAAAAAAGGAGTGCATGTTGCATGGGCTGAAGATGGAGTTGAGCGAAGAAGATTGCTTCCATTGCGGCTACCATCTTCCCGAGAATCCTCATGCCGAAACAGATGGAACAAGGAGATAAATGACAGAGCGCCCGGACTCCCCATTGAAGAGCTAGGACCTTGTCCCAAGGGAGAATCATCAACCCTCAGGAAGTGCCCAGGATCATGCTGAGAAGGAAATCTGCGGAGCCGGAACGGGAGAGGACTTGGTCAGGTTGATTAACCAGCCAAGCCAAGAAAGATTTATCCAAAGAAATGCGGACGCACTCCACACAGGGTTAGAAAGATGGCCCTTTTGATCAGTAGGTCGTCTAGATAAGGTACAACGACTAAGCCCCAAGAGTGTGGAATGGCCATGGCAGCCGCCATGACCTTTGTGAATACCCTGGGGGCATTGGCGAGGCTGAAGGGCAAGGCTGATAACTGAAAATGTTCTCCGCGATCTGCAAAGGGAAGAAATTTTTGGCGAGGAGGAAACTTTGGGATGTTAAGATACGCATCTCGAATGTCGATGGAGGCTGGAAACTTCCCTCGTTCCATCGAGGAAATGACGGAATGGAGGGACTCCATCCTGAAATGCCGGACTCTGCCGAATCTGTTTAGAAGCTTTAAGTCCAGGATGTGTCTGACTGAACCATCCTTCTTTGGTACCGTGAACAGGTTTGACTAGAACCCTTGGAACATTTCATTCTCTGGGACCGGGGTAATGACCCCATCTCTATGGCTTGGAAAAAGGCCAGAGCCTGCCTCGGGTGGACAGGAAGAAAAGAATGGGGTTTGAGGAGGGAAGGGGGGGAGAAAATTCCATTTTGTATCCAAAACGACACCAGATCTCTGACCCACTCTTCGTGAACGACTGCGAGCCAGACATGGCTAAAGAGGAGTAGGTGGCCGCCTACTCTGATGGTGTCGTCCGGGCAAGGTTGCGAGTCACTTAGTTGAGGATCTGAAGGGTCTGGATCCCCCAGATCTGGACTGCTTGGGGTGGCCCATCCACGAGTGGCTGAGTTTGCTTGAGGACTGAGGACTCTTGTCCGTATGAGCAGGGCACCCCGAAGTGGGGGAACTAGCCAACGAGAACCACCCGTAATTGCTGCGAAAGGACCGGAAAAAAAAAAAAAAAAAAAAAAAGAGTCTGCAGCTGACGGCGGATAGGACGCCTAACTCTCTGCTGGGGGAGGAATTTACTCTTCCTGCCTGTAGCGTCTGAAATCAGTTGGTCCAGCTTTTCTTCGAATAAACAACCGCTGAGAAAGTGAAGAGATGTTAAGAACTTTTTAGATGTTGAGTCCGCACGCCAGTTCCTCAGGCATAGTGCCCTTCTAAGAGCTACTGCGTTGGAAGTGGTAAGCGCAGAGCAATTAGCCGCATCCAGGGAAGCATTTACTAAACAATCACGAGCCAAAGAAATTTCATTGGCCATCTCCGCTACCTCAGAAGGAAGATCACTCTTCTCTATGGCCTTATGCAGGGAATCTGCCCAGTAAGCCACTGCTTTGGCTACCCAGGTCACTGCAAAGGAGGGGAAAAAGTGCCGAGCCAGACGCTTCAAAAAAAATCAAACGAGCGAAGCTGTCAGACGATCTGTGGGATCTTTAATGGAAGATCCATTGGTAGGGACAGCAGAGTCTTGGATGATAAACGCGATATGGGAGGATCCACTGGAGGAGATTCCGTCCATTGTTTGCGGAGGTCAGGGGAGAAAGAATATCTGGTCTCCAACAATCTATGACCTGCAAAGCTTTTGTCTGGGTGATCCCTATGTCGCTGGACTATGTCCTGAAACTCAGAGTGATTGGCAAACACCCTATGAGGACGTTTAGACCTTGTAAAAGACACTGCAGTATCCGAGTGACGAAGTAGGCTGTTTGTCCACCTGCAGTGACTGGTTGACGGCCTCAGACTATCCTCAGTAGCCTGATGACCTAGAGTGCCCAGGTTAAGGGGCCCATCCAACTCAGAGTCACGTTTGCAGTCCACTCCTTGAGAGGGAGAGCGAGAAAGAGAGCTATCTGACGCCGAAGCTCCAGAGGGCCTGGGGGCGAGCTATGTACCCACTTCCTCGATGCCTGTCTGTGCCTTAAGCGAGGAAGGCACCTGAATGCCGATGGTTCCCCTGATGTAGGGGAATTCTGAGACAGACGGATTAGCAGTCGTGGTCCTGAAAGGATACTGGAGGGACTTGATGACCTTAGTCAAAGAGGCCATAGATTGCGAAAGTGACAAGGCCCACTAAGGGGGACTGGTCACTATGGGCTCAGACGCGGTGGGGGGCTCCTGAGCGCATTTGGGATCGCAAGCCTGACAGAGTGAAGCAGTATGCCTACTTGGTAACGCAGTCTGACAGCAGGTGCATGAAGCAAAAAACACTGTTTTTAGTGGTCTTTTTAGAGGATTTAGGTAAAGACATGATGCATGCTTGTTTTTTTTGTTTTTTTTTTTATTCAAATAAATTTTTATTAAGAACAACAAGGCAATTAACATGTTACATTTACATTTTCAATAGAGTTTCCCCCCCCTCCCCCTTCAAACAGCCCCCTTCGATCCCACAGCCCCCCACCCCCACCCCACAAAGCAGCTCATCTTGTTAATTACTACCATCATTAAAACAATAGAGTATCTAATCCCTCAACCATTCGTATAAGCCACACTTATGTATGCTTGTTAACCCTCAAAATACCGCAGGAAGCCAATTGTGCAGCTGAAAATAGCAAAGCACTTGAAGAAAAAAAATGGGAGGGAAGCCTGAGGGAAGTGTGGCAGAGCACTTACCCAGGACCTGTGCCCCCAAGAGTTCTGTCCCCGTTCTGTCCCCAAGTGTGCAGAATCGAACCTCAAGGGCAGAGGAAGCTTGCTGTGACGTGCTGAGCCTGCTGGGTGGCAAAATATAGCCGGTGAGAACAGAAGAGGCAGGTGAGCGGGACCGCCAGAGTGACGCGTGGAAGGGGGCGGGATTACCGGCTTGCGGCCTAGCAAGGGCCAAAGACAGGGACTAAATTAGCGGAGCCTACATCCCCCCCCCCCCCGATGAAAAACTCACCGCCGGACGATCAGTGCAGCGCCGGATCTCCTCCTGGAGGAAGCGATGGGCAGATGCTCTGCATGCAGGTCATGGCTGCAATAGGGACAGTGCAGGAACCCTCAAATCCACCATCCCTTTGAGAGGGAAGAGGAGAGGACTGTCCAGCTCCCTGCAGCACCGCTGCTCCCCTAGGATTTCACAGGGCAGGTTGTCCGGCTGTGGCTCAGAAGGGGGTACATGGAGGCAACACTCAGTTTTCCTGTCTGTTGCGGGGAGATCGGCACCCTGAAGGGAACTGTTGCCCCTAAAATAGCTCAGGCCTGGCATCCCACGTAGCAGGAGAGGGTACGGGAGGCGACACTCGCCGTGCTCGCCTGTTGTTGTTTGGGGGAGATCGGCCCCTTGAAAGAGTCAGTCGCCCCAGTCTACCTCTTGCACAACGGTTTATTAAAAAAAATATAAAAATAAAAAAAAGTATGGTCTGAATAGCAGACCCCAGTGTGCCTTCTACGGACACCAAGCATGAACTGGATCTATCTGGAGCCAGTGGGCGGTGTATACTGCAGAGGAGGAGCTAACCTTTTTTGTATTTACTTAGTGTCAGCCTCCTACTGGCAGCAGCATACACCCACGGTCCTGTGTCCCCCAATGTGGCGAAGGAGAAATTGTTGTTATAGATTGCAAACATCAAGTACAAAATAATGAAAATAAAATGCATATAGAAGCATGTCTGGTGCCCAGAACTCCGTCATTAATCCTATTAATTTTACCTTACCTTTTATAATATGCAAGTTCTTCCTGCAGCATAAAGACTTTGGCTTTCAGCTCGTTCCTTTCATGCAAGACGTCCCTCAGTTCTTGCAATGTAAATCTGGGCCGATTGGAGTCTTTAAGGTCCATAGATAATTTCTCTGAGTCAAAAATACAATCTTCATTTATGGCTTCAATCTAGAAAAAGATCGAAACACACTCAAGCTTCTGACTTTAGTTGGACTTTCCTGTGTCCCGTCTTGCAGGTGCTCTGCTCATCCTGTGCCAACACATCACATCCCTCCCTCCTTTCTGCATTACATCTCTTTACTATGGTCGCCCTTTCCTACTAGAAAAGGAAACCTGTGGTCCCCATAACTCCTCCAGGAGTGGAAAGGAGCATCCGGCTGTTCATGCACCACTCAAGACTGACTTTAATGAAGAAATCGGAGTGCAGTGATTGGCTATTCTCGGTTGTCTTCAGTGTGAGACTTGATTGGTGCATTAGGACACATACACGACAGGCCAGTCCTTTCAACGATTTCTGGAAGTCATGAGTGAATCTGGGAATGAAAGGGTGGAGGCACCACAAGTTCCCCCTCCTGCAGACTGGGGGAGGGGTGGGGGAGAGGGTCTGACAATCTGAGTCAGCTCCCAAGCACAACATAAGAAAAAAAAAAAACACAATACAGATTTTAGTGACAGATGCTCTGGACAACATTTCCAGGAAATATATACCATTAGTGCTTATCCACTACTTATGCTTCATGTTTGGCCACATTAAAAAACAGTTACTCACTCCCGATGCTTTTCCAGCAGTGTTGGCACTTGCGTTCTCAGGGCTCATGTGAGGTATTGGTCACACAAGCCCTATGCCCAATCAAATTAGATGTATTTAACATGAACAGGAAGCCAGGCCTGCAGCTGCTCTGATTTCCTCTTGATGTTCGTCTTGTCCGAAGGCGGGAACAGGGACGCCAGCGCTGATTGGGCACAGGACTCATGTGAGCTCCAGAAGCGACAGTGCCAACACCGCAGGAACAGCGCCAGCACGGGAGATGTATAGGGTTTTTATTTTAACAGGGCCAAACATGAGGGGGTTGACCAAGTAGTGGACAACCCCTTTAACAACTAGTAACTAGACCCCTGTTTAGCTCACCTACCTGTTCCTTTTTCTCGTCACCATTTTGCACCGGTTCTCCCTTCAACCTTTCTCTCAGCTTAGCAATTTCCATCCTCATATTAGCAGACTCCTGCTCCTTGGCTTGCAGATACGCCTCCAGCTCCACTTTCTGCTCAATCAGGGATTTGCCCTGTGCCTCCACCACTGTAATGCGGTGTCGTAGGTCATGATTAATCTTCATGAGGCGATTCTGCTGCTGCTGCAACTGTAGTTGGCCCAGAAACACACATTAGACTGTTATAATCTAGTCATACCTAAAATAATAAATGTACCTTCTCCCTTTAATATATAAAGTAGACCTCAAGGCTCTGTTCACACAGGTGTCATGCGTTCTGTTTCTACTGGATCGTGATGGACTGTGAGAGGTCCATCGTAGTCACTCTGCACCCTCAGGAGTAATGACAGACATTTTAGCACGGTGTCTGTTAGGTCTACAGGTGATGTAGTGCGGTTACAAAAAGACCAAATCTCCTGAAAAAGGTACAACTTATTGATAATTGGTATGTAGATCGCAGCCTTTTAAAGGTCACCTTTTTGAGCCACTTTTTGCAGTTGCACAATGTCTAAGGGAGGGAGAAGCAGCCAATATGTTACATTTCAAGGCCTGGGAGCTTAACACTATGTGTCCGACACAATTAAACAAAAGAAAAATCACTCTAAATCCCTTAGGGTACCGTCACACTATACGATTTACCTACGATCACGACCAGCGATACGACCTGGCCGTGATCGTAGGTAAATCGTAGTGTGGTCGCTGGGGAGCTGTCACACAGACAGCTCTCCAGCGACCAACGATGCCGAGGTCCCCGGGTAACCATCGGGTTACTAAGCGCAGGACCGCGCTTAGTAACCCGATGTTTACCCTGGTTACCAGCGTAAAAAAAAAAAACAAACAGCACATACTTACATTCCGGTATCTGTCCCTTGCCGTCTGCTTCCCGCCCTCACTGACTGCCGGCCGTAAAGTGAAAGCACAGCACAGCGGTGACGTCACCGCTGTGCTCTGCTTTCACTTTACGGCCGGCAGTCAGTGAGTGCGGGAAGCAGACGGCAAGGGACCTGACGGACACCGGAATGTAAGTATGTGCTGTTTGTTTTTTTTTACATTTACGCTGGTAACCAGGGTAAACATCGGGTTACTAAGTGAGGCCCTGCGCTTAGGAACCCGATGTTTACCCTGGTTACAAGCGAACGCATCGCTAGATCGCATCGCTAGATCGGTGTCACACACCGTTCTAGCGATGACAGCGGGAGATCCAGCGACGAAAGAAAGTTCCATACGATCTGCTACGACGTACGATTCTCAGCAGGATCCCTGATCGCTGCTGCGTGTCAGACACAGCGATATCGTAACGATATCGCTGGAACGTCACGAATTGTACCGTCGTAGCGATCGAAATGGCACTGTGTGACGGTACCCTTAGTTTACAGAATCAAACATATCAACACAATCATTGATTACCAACAGTTTAAAGAAGCACTCCTCCCATCAACATTTCTATAAATATATTGCACTGTGTACTTGCAATTGCTCATCTCATTTTGCCTTTCTACCCAGCTAATTCTTCCCTTTTCCATTAGGTTTATGACATCACACGATTAGAAACTAACTCGCTGAATCTTTCTAAGCTCTTTATATAAACAGGAGGTCTATTTTCCCTGTAGGAGTGTCTGCAAAGGTTCTTGGTAGGGGGTGGGGGAGAGGGAGCCACTGGGTCAGGAGTTGGAGAGGAATGATAAGTGCAGGGACAAGAGACTGTTTCTATATTGAGCACAGAAAAGAGAAGTGTTAGCTGGGTAGAAAGGCAAAATGAGCAATTGTAAGTAAACAGTGCCATATAATATGATGATTTCAATAAATTAAGATAGGAGATACTTTGATGGGAGGACTTCTTAAATAAGAACACATATTGCTATAGATTAGTACAGTCAAATAGGTTATTACTGAAATATTGTCTAAGGGTCACTTCCGTCTGTCTGTCTCGGAAATCCCGCGTCGCTGATTGGTCAATCAGCGACGAGCACAGTCCAGCTGAGAATTAGTCCCTCCCTACTCCCCAGCCATCAGTGCCTGCTCCATACTCCCAATGCAGCATTAATAGTAAAAAGATCTAATGTTAAAAATTTAAAAAAAATAAAAAATAGTTATATACTCACCGTCCGTCGGCCCAGATCCAGAACAGGCCTTTCTCGCTCCTCGCAACGCTCCGGTGACTGCTCTGTGCATTGTGATCTCGCGAGATGATTACGTGCGGTTATCTCGCGAGACCGCAATGCACTCTTGGGACCGGAGCGATCTTGAGGAGCATCGATAAATGCCTTGCCTGGATCTGGAGGGGGGAAGTTTGCTGATGGATGGTAAGTATATAGCCATTCTTAAATTTTAATTCTTTTTTTTTTTTTTTTAACAGGGATATGATGCCCACATTGCTATATACTACGTGGCTGTGCAATACACTACGTGGGCTGTGCAATACACTACGTGGCTGTGCTATATACTACCTGGCTGTGCTATACACTACGTGGCCGGCCGCGAGCAATCAGCGACAAGCGCAGTCAGACCGCGAATTGACGTGGGATTTGAACCACGCTTCACTAATTGGTCGTGCCCGGCTGGCTCCTGTGTATTCAATGTATTATTCTAAAATCTTCAGAAATAAACTACATACATATTCTAGAATACCCGATGCGTTAGAATTGGGCTACCATCTAGTACTGAAATAAACTTTATTTACTTAGGAATTGTAAAGGTTTCACTATTCAGTCAGGATCAAGTAACTGTTCTTTATTTCTGACTAGAGATGAGCGGTGTTCGAGTCGAACTGTTCGCCAATTTCAAATTCAAGCTGTTTTGGGCGGTGTTCGAGTTGTTCGTCAAACTCGAACAATTTGCTTAAAATTCGGCTGTTCGAGTTTCTGTTCAATAACTGTTCGTTCACCAAAAGATCTGTGCTGAATAATGTTGAGCATTCTGATACCCAATATTTGCAGTATCGGCCAATATTCGCTGTATCGGAATTCCGATACCGAGTTCCGATATCGGAATCGAACGTTCGCATAGTGCAATGATGCACTATAATGGAGTGTGGTCGGTGCGTGGGCGGAGACTGCGTGTGTGTGCGGGCGGTGTCTGTGCGGGCTGCCGAGGCTCTGTTCGTGTGTGCAGGCATCGTCCAATGGGACTACAAGTCCCATCGACGATGCCTGCTTCAGTGACAGTGATTGACACATTAGCCAATGATGGGACAGTAGTAGCCCCATCATCCGGCTAATGTGTTGAATAAAAAAAAAAGATTACATACAGATTACATTACAGATTACATACTCACCATTACTTGTCATTTTGATCAAAGCCAGTGTCATCTGTAAAAAAGATTAAAATAACAAACAACCAATATACTCCCTGATCCGCAGAAATCCACGAGTGTCCCACGACGATCTCCCGTTGAGAACGGCAGCATCAGCTGATGCGACCGCTCTCCAGGAGCTCCAGGAACACAATGACGAGAGGAAGGTATCCTTCCGCACTGTATTCCTCCGCCGCTGTAAAAAAAAAAAAAAAAAAAAGTCCCTAGTCTCACTTTTAGCATTGCTGTGTGAGAAATTTTCCCACGCAGCAATTGCCATAAAGTGAGACTTTGAACTATAGTAACCTCTCAGTGATGCACTGCAGGAGCCATTGTCTCCTATCAGCGTGTCACTGAGGGTCCTATAGAGCAGGGACATCACCCGATGTCACTGTTCTATAGGGGAGATCGTCGTGGGACACTCGTTATTAATTGGACTACGGCGGACAGGTAGTATACGGTTTATTATTTTATGTTTTTTGCAGGCGCTGAAGTATGGCAAGTATGGTTAAATGAATTATATTAAAATATTTTTCCTAATGTGTGCGTGTTTTATTAACCCTTTATTACTATTGGATTAATGATGGATAGGCATCTTATTGACGCCTCTCCGTTATTGACCCGGTCGGCCAAAACACAACGGATCCGTTGCACGACGGACGCGGTGTGGCCATCCGTCGCTAATACAATTGTATGGGTAAAAAACGCATCCTGCGAGCACATTTGCAGGATCAGTTTTTTCCCCACAGGATCCGTTTTTTTTTCAAAACTCGCCGGATTGTGCCCGACGACAAAAACCTGATGTGTGAAAGCAGCCTTAGGCTACTTTCACACTTGCGTTTTTAGCAACCCGTCGTTTTGGGAAAATAACGGATCCTGCAAATGTCCTCGCATGATGCGTTTTTTGCCCATAGACTTGTATTAGCGACGGATGGCCACACGTCGCATCCGTCGTGCAACGGATCCGTCGTGTTTTGGCGGATCGTCGGCACGAAAAAAAACGTTCAAGTGAACGTTTTTTGTCCGTCGCGTCTGCCATTTTCTAAGGCGCATGTGCAGCCGAAACTCTGCCCCATCCTCCCCGGACTTCAGAATGGGCACAAATATCACAACGTGCGTTGGTACGTCAGTTCGACGCATAGCGACGGACCCGTACCAACGCAAGTGTGAAAGATGTCTTAATGGAGCGTTTAATTTAAAAAAAAAAAAAAAAAAAAAAAAAACAACACATGGCGTGGGCTCCTGCACAATTTTCTGCGCCAGAGGGGGATAGCCGGGGGCCAATATTTGTAGCCAGCTATGAATATCAGCCCGCAGCTGTCTGTGTAGCCTTTACTGGCTATTAAAATAGGGCCCCCCCAAAAAAAAAAAAAAAAAAAAAAAAAAATAACGTGGGGTCCCCCTATATTTTATAGCCAGAAAGGCTACGCAGACAGCCTAGAGAGGGGCCATGGATATTGGTCCCCCCGGCTACAAATACCAGTCTGCAGCCGCCCCAGAAATGGCGCATCTTTGAGATGCGCCAATTTCAGCACTTAGCCCCTCTCTTCCCACTCCCGTGTAGCGCTGGGATATGGGGTAATAAAGGGTTAATGTCACCTTGCTATTGTAAGGTGACATTAAGCCGGGTTAATAACGGAAAGGCGTCAATAAGACGCCTATCCATTATTAATCCAAAAGTAATATAGGGTTAATAAAACATGCACACATTAGGAAAAAAGTATTTTAATATTCTTCATTTAACCATACTTCAGCGCCTGCTAAAAACGTAAAATAATAAACCGTATACTACCTGTCCGCCGTAGTCCAATTAATAACGAGTGTCCCACGACGATCTCCCCTATAGAACAGTGACATCGGGTGATGTCCCTGCTCTATAGGACCCTCAGTGACACACCGACAGGAGACAATGGCTCCTGCAGTGCATCACTGAGAGGTTACTATAGTTCAAAGTCTCACTTTATGGCAATTGCTGCGTGGGAAAGTTTCTCACACAGCAATGCCAAAAGTGAGACTAGGGACTATTTTTTTACAGCGGCGGCGGAATACCTTCCTCCCGTCATTGTGTTCCCGGAGCCCCAGGAGAGCGGTCGCATTAGCTGATGCTGCCGTTCTCCACGGGAGATAGTCGTGGGACACTCGTGGATTTCTGCTGACAGTGAGTATATTGGTTGTTTGTTATTTTAATCTTTTTTTTGTTTTGTTTTTTTTACAGATGACACTGGCTTCGGGGAACAAAATGACAAGTAATGGTGAGTATGTGCTGTATGTCTATATGTAAGCATGTATGTAGCATTTTTTTTTCCCATTCAACACATTAGCCGGATGATGGACTACTACTGTCCCATCATTGGCTAATGTGTCAATCACTTTCACTGTAGCAGGCATCGTCCGATGGGACTTGTAGTCCCATCGGACGATGCCTGCACACGCACAGAGCCCTGGCAGGCCCGCACATTGGTTTCAATGGGGTTCGGCGGGGTTCGTCGAACACGTCCCAGTTCGACAAACCAACTCGAACACTAGGGAGGTGGCTCAGCACCATTTCTGACAAGTTTTAATTTACACTTATTACTACTAGATAGACCAAGACCAAAAAAATTAACCTCTAAGTTCATGTGCCAAGATGTCAATTACATGCGTATTATTATTATTATTCATTTTTATAGCACCATTTATTCCATGGCGCTTTACATGTGAATGGGGCAAATATAGACAAGTACAATAAACATGAGTAAAACAAGGCACACACAAGTACAGGAGGAGAGAGGACCCTGCCTGCGAGGGCTCACAGTCTACAGGGTATTTCACCGACTTGTCTAAATTTAACACAGACAACTGAATAATTGTACCAAATAAACAGAAATCTAAAAAAAAAAAAAAAAAAAAAAAAAAAAAAAAAAAAAAGATACTCACAGCTTCTACATCTTCATTCTTCAGAACAAGTTCTCTGTCTTTGGCTCTTATTTCATCCCGTTGTTTGTCCACCACTTCCTTCAGCTTTTTCATCACTTGCCTTTCTCTTTCTGACATGCCTAGAATTGCCAAAGACAACTGTCACGATAGTGTGAATATGCCATGTTTGAGTATCTACCTAACTTTACAAGACACAGGCTGCGGGCTATTCCGACCCCCCCTCTTCTCTCTCTCTGACTGCTGCTTGCATGTGTGCAATTCCAAACCCTCACTATAATCACTGAAGAAGTTTATGGCTTGACACTGCCCATTCCTCCTCCCAAGGAACGCCTTTGTCTGGTGAAACCAAAAACGTAAATAAGTAGAAAAGCAGTGCATATCATTCCTCAGCTCACTTAGTGATGTCACGACAAGAGGGCATATCTTTACCCATGCTAAATTGGGTGTTAGAGTTGGTCCAGGAAGCGAGCTAGCAACAGCTCTGCAAATCTGCTCATACATCTGGATATATGGAAACCCTTTCTCCTCCATAGAACACGGCCAGTCACAAGCTGAAATGATATGAGCGCTATGTAAGTGTTCTCTTTTCAACGTTAATCCTATTTTATTTTGTAATTTGTAATGTACACATGATTTTGTCTTCTTTATATCTTTTTTATACCTTGTAAACACTGCCTACCCTTTATGGAGTAAAATATATAATTTACTAGCTTGTCTCTTTCCCTATAAACGAACTGTCACGTCCTCTGAAGTGAATCACGCTACTGATTTGGGTTGGCTCCGGACCAGTTAACCCTTGTGGAATCGGGGCTGGTGGCAGTATACTTTGTTCTGTGCGATTTGGAATCTTTGTAGCGACGGCGGCCTTGATAATTATTGTTCCCACCTGTGTGGGGGTAGTTATATCGCCCTCGCTGCAGCGTGCCCAATAGCCAGTACATAGGGTAATTAGTCGCCAGAAAGGCTGCCTGTTAAGTGCAGTACCTAATCTGACCTGAGTGTAAGGGGGGGGGGGGGGGGGCACCAGATAGCTGCAAGTTCCAAAACGGAACTGGGATATAGATATATCCCCTTCAGAAGGAACCAGGGGCAATCAAACAACCCCGGTTCATGACAAATTGGTGTGAGTAGTGGGGACGATAAAAGGTATCCTCCCCGGGATCCCTGACATATTGTTGAGATCTGTGACATTGTTGGCAGCACTGTGTGAACTGTGACAACAACAATAGTAAAAGAGGATAGCTTAGGAACTAACATGTTTAAAGAAAATCCCTTTAAAATGAAACAAAGGCATGGTGTTAAAGGGGTTGTCAAGACCACAGTCCATATGTACCTCCTCCTTTTATGTTAAATAAATAAGGCAGCACACTGCAGCGCTAGAACATACAAACTTGAAATACGAAATTTGAACTGCGTTACTGCACTAGAAATATGAAAAATGAGAGCGTTTAGCGCATAAAAATGGCCAATTTTATGTGTACCTGGTAGCCACTTTACGGCATCTCTCTTATACCAGGTCCTACGCTTGCCTTACCTCGCTGAGAATAAACGTCTCCATCTGAATGGGTACATGTGAAACCTCTTCCTAGACTAAAATTCTCTCTGTCTATGGAGGGGTATTGGACGTGCTGTAAATAAAACACCTGTGGCCATTTTTATGCGCTAAACGCTCTCATTTTTCATATTTCTAGTGCAGTAATGCAGTTCAAATTTCGTATTTCAAGTTTGTTCTCAGCGAGGTAAGGCAAGCGTAGGACCTGGTATAAGAGATGCCGTAAAGTGGCTACCAGGTACACATAAAATTGGCCATTTTTATGCGCTAAATGCTCTCATTTTTCATATTTCTAGTGCAGTAATGCAGTTCAAATTTCGTATTTCAAGTTTGTATGTTCTAGCGCTGCAGTGTGCTGCCTTATTTATTTAACTATATACGAGTTGGCGACTCTAGGTTCAGCACCTGTTCACACTTAGTCTATGTTTGGATGTGCAGGTCAGGTTTTTGAAATGCCTCCTCCTTTATGTGCTAAAAAAGGTCAAACGCCTTTAACATACATTACAGACCAAAAGTTTGGACACCTCATTTAAAGATTTTTCTGTATTTTCATAACTATGTGTGAAACAACTGAAAATATGTATTATAGTCTAGGTTCTTCAAAGTAACCACCTTTTGCTTTGATGACTGCTTTGCACACTCTTGGCATTCTCTTGATGAGCTTCAAGTAGTAGTCACCGGAAATGGTTTTCACTTCACAAGTGTGCCCTGTCAGGTTTAATAAATGGGATTTCTTGCATTATAAATGGGGTTGGGACCATCAGTTGTGTTGTGCAGACGTCTGGTGGATACACAGCTGATAGTCCTACTGAATACACTGTTAGAATTTGTATTATGGCAAGAAAAAAGCAGCTAAGTAAAGAAAAATGAGTGGCCATCATTACTTTAAGAAATGAAGGTCAGTCAGTCTGAAAAATTGGGAAAACTTTGAAAGTGTCACCAAGTGCAGTTGCAAAAACCATCAAGCACTACAAAGAAACTGGCTCACATGAGGACCGCCCCAGGAAAGGAAGACCAAGAGTCGCCTCTGCTTCTGAGGTTAAGTTTATCCGAGTCACCAGCCTCAGAAATCGCAGGTTAACAGCAGCTCAGATTAGAGACCAGGTCAATGCCACACAGAGTTCTAGCAGCAGACCCATCTCTACAACAACTGTTAAGAGGAGACAGTGCAGCAGGTGTTGATGGTAAAATAGCTGCCAGGAAACCACTGCTAAGGACAGGCAACAAGCAGAAGAGACTTGTTTGGGCTAAAGAACACAAGGAATGGACATTAGACCAGTGGAAATCTGTACTTTGGTCTGAGGAGTTCAAATTTGAGATCTTTGCTTCCAACCACTGTGTCTTTGTGCGACGCAGAAAAGGTGAACGGATGGACTCCACATGCCTGGTTCCCACCGTGAAGAAGCATGGAGGAGGTGTGATGGGGTGGGGGTGCTTTGCTGGTGACACTGTTGGGGATTTATTCAAAATTGAAGGCATACTGAACCAGCATGGCTACCACAGCATCTTGCAGCGGCATGCTGTTCCACCTGGCTTGCCTTAGTTATTATTATAGCGCCATTTATTCCATGGCGCTTTACATGTGAGGAGGGGTATACATAAAAACAGGTACAATAATCTTGAACAATACAAGTCACAACTGGTACAGGAGGAGAGAGGACCCTGCCCACGAGGGCTCACAATCTACAAGGGATGGGTGAGGATACAGTAGGTAAGGATAGAGTTGGTCGTGCAGTGGTTTGGTCGATCGGTGGTTACTGCAGGTTCTTTTTGAAGGTTTCGATGGTAGGCGAGAGTCTGATATGTTGTGGGAGAGAGTTCCGGAGTAGGGGTGATGCACGAGAGAAATCTGGTATGCGATTGTGGGAAGAGGAGATAAGAGGGGAGTAGAAAAGGAGATCTTGTGAGGATCGGAGGTTGCGTGCAGGAAAGTACCTGGAGACGAGGTTGTGGATGGCTTTGTATGTCATGGTTAGGTTTTTGTACTGGAGTCTCTGGGTAATGGGGAGCCAGTGAAGGGATTGACAGAGGGGAGAGGTCGGGGAATAGCGGGGGGGGTAGGTGGATTAGTCGGGCAGCTGATTTTAGAATAGATTGGAGGGGTGCGAGAGTGTTCGAGGGGAGGCCACAGAGCAGGAGGTTACAGTAGTCGAGGCGGGAGATGATGAGGGTATGGACTAGGGTTTTTGCAGATTCTTGGTTTAGGAATGTACGGAGCCGTGAAATATTTTTGAGTTGAAGGCGGCAGGAAGTGGAAAGGGCTTGGATATGCAGTTTGAAGGAGAGATCAGTGTCAAGGATTACCCCGAGGCAGCGAGCTTGTAGGACTGGGGAGAGTGGGCAGCCATTTACTGTAATGGATAGGTTCGTTGGGGGGGGGGGGGGTTGCGTGAGATGGGGGAAAGACAATGAATTCTGTTTTGTTCATGTTAAGTTTTAGTTGGACCATCATTTATTTTTCAACAGGACAATGACCCCAAACACACCTCCAGGCTGTGCAAGGGCTATTTGAACAAGAGGGAGAGAGTGATGGGGTGCTACTCCAGATGACCTGGCCTCCACAGTAACCAGACCTGAACCCAATCAAGACGGTTGGGGGTGAGCTGGACCGCAGAGTGAAGGCAAAAGGGCCAACAAGTGCTAAGCATCTCTGGGAACTCCTTCATGATTGTTGGAAGACCATTCCTGTGACTACCTCTTGAAGCTCATCAAGAGAATGCCAAGAGTGTGCAAAGCAGTCATCAAAGCTAAAGGTGGCTACTTTGAAGAACCTAGACTATAAGACATTTTCAGTTGCTTCACACTTTTTTGTTAAGTATATAATTCCACATGTGTTAATTCATAGTTTTGATGCCTTCAGTGTGAATTTACAATTTTCATAGTCATGAAAATACAGAAAAATCTTTAAATGAGAAAGTGTGTCCAAACTTTTGGGCTGTACTGTATATTCCATACTTTTTCAATGTGAAAGCTTTTTACTACCTGTATACAATACTGCATACTGTATAGCACACATTGTAGTATCATTTGTCTGTTGCATCCACATCACAAATTCTTCCAGGCAAGCGACCGTGTTAGTCATAGGTGTTTTCTCTCTCGCTAAAGACAGGTCAGTAAATTTTGACCTACACTCATATCAGATTTTCACAAAAGGCCTAAAAGTAAGTTGAGAAAAAAAAAAAAAAAAAAAAAAAAACACACACTCCAAGAACATGGAATATAGTAGTCTGTGAGATCACAAAGCATCCCAAGGTAAGCTCTAAGCAACTAAAGGCCTCTCACACATCAGCTAATGTTAATGTTTATGAGTCCATGATAGGGGGTACAGGGACAAAACAATGGTGTGCACGGCAGGTTTGCAATGAGAAAGCCACGGTTCTAATGTCCTTTTGTATGATGTGGGCCTGGTTTGTACTGATTGTTCTAGCATTGTAAACCACACTATTTGAATCCGCTCTTCCTGTTTATCCAGTACAAAGACCTATTTCAGGTCAAAACGTTGTCACTGATGTTCTTGGCAGAATAAACCACATTTTGATAACTTCAACTGAGATTTGGATGCCATCTATCGATGTTGAACGCATTGGATTTCTTCAAGTGGGATCCTTGGATATTTGGACTTTACGTCACTATGGAGACTGCTGCCAACCGATTGCCTTTATTTGCTGCATCGTTTCACCACTGCCAGCCAATAGATGCAGACAAGCATGTCTGGGGCCATATTGAACAGCATCACGGGCTGCAGGTTGTACATCCCCGCTGTCAGAAGATCTCCCAAACTATGCGCATTCATGCTTCTAGATCAATCGGTTTGAGAGCCATGAAATAAATGGGGATGCACTTGTAAACTTTTACATGGATCTGGCCCAATACAGACAAGTCTCAGAAAAAAAAAAAAAAAAAAATAATCATTTGGAAGGTGATGGATCGCACCTCTAACATGTATAGCATGTTGTTCTGTTTAGATGTATTATCACTGGTGAACATAATGACAAAACGGATCGGAAGGGGCAGATCTGCCATTTAGATGGGGCAATCAATACACTTTAAAGCTTGTTCCCAGCGTTCCAACACGCCGATGAATGAGATCAGCAGGGACATCAGAGCTACGGAAACACATTTTCTTGATGCTTTAGGGCACAGCAGGTTGTCACAATGATAAAATACACAATCAAGTTCCAGAAAAAGTTGCTGCACGTCTGAGACGTGTGGTGTCGGTCAGTTACATTTTCGGAAATACATTTCATGGACACATTTCTTGGCACTGCGGTGGGGCTGGGATTGCAGCATTGTGAATAAATGTACACGTACGCTTTCAAATTAATATTCCACATCTTTCCTAAAATAAATAATTAAGGAAAACATCTGATTGGTGCCCTCACCGCTTACACGCTCATTATTCCAAATGGGGGAGGAGTGTAAGGCCGCATTCACACGTCAGTATTTGTTCCGCATTCTATTAGTTTTGTATACTAAAGACAGGAGTGGAACTTACAGAGAAAAACCACTGACACCTGTTCGGTGTTCTGGAGAAACATGGTTTTGGCATACAAATACTAATTAAATAATGATGTGTGAATGAGGCCCAAGCACTGCCAGACTCTTAAGGTCACGTTCAGTGTTTCACAGCAGTATCTGTAAACCAGGAGAGGAACAGAGGAAAAAGTATAATAGAAACATATGCACCACTAGTGATGAGCGAGTATACTCGTTCCTCAGGGTTTTCCAGAGCAAGCTCGGGTGGTCTCCGAGTATTCGTGAGTGCTCGGAGATTTCGTTTTCCTTGGCGCAGCTGCATGATTTGTGGCTACTAGACAGCTTGATTACATGTGGGGATTCCCTAGCAACCCCCACATGTACTCAGGCTGGCTAGCAGCCGTAAATCATCCAGCTGCAGCAAGGAAAACTAAATTTCCGAGCACTCACAAATACTCGGAGACCACCCGAGCATGCTCTGGAAAACCCCGAGGAACGAGTATACTCGCTCATCACTAGTCACCACTTCTGCATTTAATCACCCACTCCTGGTTTTAGCTTACAAATACTGATGTAAAAAAAAAAAAAAAAAAAACTGACCAAATACTGAACGTGTGAACGTGAACTGAGGCTCATTTACACATCCATTTTTCATGTACAAGTTCTATCCATTTTTTCAGATAACACTTGTACCTTCAACAATCTATGGGACTGTTTTTAGGACTTTTTTGCGGACAGAGGAGATCCATGCAAAAAATCGTGGAGACATGTCCAATATTGATCAGAGTGACAAACTTGGCATTGAAAGTCTGTGGCTCCATGAAGAGATTGGGGGGGGGGGGGGGGGGGGGGTAGGGGAATAAAAAACAAAAGACACTTTACCAAACTCTGATGGAAGTCACTGATGATACTTGGTCCGTTATTCTAGTACATTAACAAAAAACCTCGATATCTGAATGATTTATTTGGTGAGAATAAAAGGTTCAGATGGAGATGACCAGACTTGCATGCTGGACCAACTCCAACAAATGGATCACTCATCTTTAGGATCGATATGTAAAAATCCAACATGCCGATACTAGATGGTTGGTGGGTTCAGCCACCTAAAACCTTGTTCACACTTTGCGTTTTTGCATATTTTTCCCCCGTGGTAAGAAAAAAAAAAAAAAAAAAAAAAAAAAAAAACAGCTTTTTACAGACTGCAGTGTGACAGACTTCTGTCATCTCGTGAACACGCTGCTTATTTTTTCCATCAAGATTTCAAACTTCAAAGCGTTTTTCCAAATTCACCGCAGCTAAATTATTCCAGTTTTTTTTATGCATTTTTCACCCAATTCAAATGAATGAAGAAGAAAAAAATAAAAATAAAATAATAATAATAATAATAATAATAATAATATTATTATTGTGGCAAAAATGTGTGTATTTTAAGCAGCGTTTTTTATTTTTAACACGGATTTTTACAGCAGAAAAATCTGCTGCAAATAATAATAATAAAAATAATAATCTTTAAATACTAAATGAACTGAAAGTGTTATAGGAGGAAAGAAAGAAAACAAAGTTTTGCAATTGGTGAAAGCAGTGAAAATACCTCACCATAATATGTAGCCAGAAACAAAAAACAAACAGCAAGAAGGATAATAAACATAAATTGTGATGTGGAAAATAAAACAAAATATAGGTCAACTGATTTTGTGATGTAGAGCAGGGGTGTCAAACTGCATTCCTCGAGGGCTGCAAACAGGTCATGTTTTCAGGATTTCCTTGTACTGCACAGGTGATAATTTAATCACCTACACAAATAATGAGTTGGTGATTAAATTATCACCTGTGCAGTACAAGGAAATCCTGAAAACATGACCTGTTTGCAGCCCTCGAGGAATGCAGTTTGACACCCCTGATGTACAGTACTTTAGTTCTACTCTTTGGACAGCCAGTACTTCTAAGAACATGTGAATTATGTAATATAATATGCTCCATTGTCCCTGTACAGTGTCGGACCGGTACAGCCGTGGCAGGGCTCCCGCCGATAGCACGGGCTCATCTGTAGTCACCATTAGCAGGGAGGCGTCACTATTTCCAGCACAAGCTGTTCTATTCTAAGTGGATAAATGGACACCAGAAGAAGACGTGAGCGTCTGTATGAAGCCGCTAGAAGGGACTCCGAGGAAGAAATATGAACACCAACCTATCAAAGTTTTATTATTTCATAAATAGTTAATTTTGTAGTCAATTTTTTAGTAGTGGGCATTTACACGAGTGACGATACGGCACATTGGCCGTCTGGTCTTAAGTTACAAGTCCGCATTCACTGACTGCAGACTTGTGTATCCTCACATCGCGATCACAGTGCACTGTGGGAAGGCTCTCTGACTTATATAAAGCGGTCACCTGCAGACTAGATGTGGCAGCCTCGCTCAATGCAAGTGTACTGAGTGAGGCCGAATACAGTCTAGTCGGAATGTGGCCGGGAATATGCTAATCACATCCTAAAAGTGCGCACGGCCTGAAGACTCACAAGTCTGCAGTCACACAGACTGCAGACTTGTATTCCAAGGTTGGCACACACCGGCTACAGAAACTAAAATATGACAAATTATGGGGAAAGCTAGCAAATCATATGGCTTATAATTCCTTTTATACATCAGAATAATACAACAAACTGGCAATATTTTTGTGAGCAATACAAATATAATTAGTACACTTAGATTTACCCATATGCAGTTTTTCTTTTTTAATTCATTTTTAGAATTATTTTTCATTTCAGCGCTGGAGTGGTGTTACTATTCTAAGTTCCCTGAGCCTAATATTATACTCAGCAGCTGCCATCCTCAGCTCTTCTAAGCGCCGCTCCGGTCCTGCACCGCCATCTTGTGATCACAACCGCTGACTGACCAAGAGTTAGGAGGCGACGGTCACCAGCTCCCAATGTGAGTCTATGAGAGTCTCGTTCTGGCTCTCAGACTTAGGCCGGGGTCACTCTTGCCAGTGTGATGCGAGAAATTGGCATGAGTCTCTCGCATCAATACCCGGCACTGCCGCCAGCACTCGGGACATAGAAATACATGCAGCCGCACGCTCCGGTCCGAGTGCCGGCGGCAGTGCCGGGTATTGATGCGAGAGACTCGTGCCAATTTCTCGCATCACACTCGCAAGTGTGACCCCGGCCTTATATTGAGAAGTGACGACCAGATCTTCCAGCAAACACTGGAGCGAACCACCCTGGTCACAAACTGTTGTAGACCGACTGGAGCAGCGCAGATAACAGAAGACGGCAGCTGGCGAGTATAACACTAGGAGCAGGGAAGTTAGATTAGTGGCGCTCCAAGGACAAGATCTGCAAGGAGCTCGTAGGTTCTCCTTGTGTTTGTGTGGGTTTCCTCACGACCTCCAAAGACATAATGATAGAAAATCTACTGTAGTTTGTAAGCCCCACTGGGGACGGTGATGGATAATGTCTGTAAAGCGATGTGTAATTAAGGGCGCCAAGTACGAGAGTAACAATAAGGAGTCTAATAGCTAATCATTAGAAGTATTTACTGTAACAGACATGTCAGGAGAGCCAACATCTCCTGTAACAGTTGGAGCCATTGTGTCATCTAGCTTACCTTCATGCTTCTGGAAGTCCTCCTCGGTCAAATTGACATCCTTTAGGGACAGATTGGAAAGTAGCTGTTTGTTCTCCTCTTGTAGTTGAGCAATTTGGCCAAGAAGGTCCTGTGCTTCTCCCCTCCAAACATCCTCCACCAGTTCAAGTTCCTGAAAGATCAAAGCCTTATTAGTGACACATTCATTGAATTTCTGTTGCTCATGTAGCAGTGGAGCATTTCCAAGGGATCAGGTCTTGCAGGGTGTTCCAGGTTTGCAGTGGTTAGTGCCCACTAAAAGCGGTCCACAGAAGGACAACTGCTCAACCTACAAGAGTCACGGGAGCCCAATGCTCAGAGCAAAGTACTTTATTCTGTTCTAGACCTCAAGAGATGGAGCAGACAGAACTTCAGGTGATGCCCATCAACAATACAATAGAGCTGCCACCTCAGATGCTAGACAGAAGGACATGGGCAGTTCTTGCAAGCACTGGTCTGAGGCTGGCTGGGGTCACTGAAGATACTTCTCAATCCCGGCCAGCTTCAGCACAATTCTCACAACCTTAGACAATAGCAGTGGTCGGTCTCCTAGGCAATGAGCTTTAAAGAAAAAAATAAAGTGGTACTATCTTAAGAACAGCTGTAAATTTTACAATTACTAGGTGGCAATATCCATCTATGAAGTTGGGATTAACCCTTTAAATATAAGTGAAATTTGGTATCAACACCTGACACCCCTAATAGGAGACCATTTCCCTCCTCGTCTGTAGTGGACAGAGAGCGGCGGGGGTGCTACGACGGGGCCGCTCTGCAGCCTTCTCTGTACCCTACTCTGTATGCTCCCGCAGGCATAGACTGCGTTGGTAAATCCCACACATAGTAGGGTCTCCACATAGGTTTGCACCATATCTGGGTCAGGAGGCCCACGCGCCCATCTGCGGGACCCTTGGCCGGTGGGCACAGCCTGATAAGGAGGTTTTATTTTCACATCTGGCTTCCAGCTCTTCCTAGGGGACAATGATGGGACTCACGATTGGGCGCAGGGACGGCATGGCACCAATATGAGGGACTGTGGAGCGCCACAATAAAGACGCCTCTGTGGTGACAGCAGAAGCCTCATGTGACTGCGGGTGGTGGCTCCTATAAGTAGTATATATATATATATATATATACATATATCATGTACAGGTGTCATGTCCTCAGTCCCTCACCTTCTGGTGCTTCTTCTCCTTCTCTATCCGGTCCATCCGCTCCAGCCTCAGCCGGTCCAGCTCCAGCCTCAGCTCCTCCAGCTCTGGGCTCATGTTGTTCCTGCTGACCAGGACCTCCAGGATCTCCAGCACCCGCACAACTTTGGGCATGAGCCGGCTAATAGCCTCGCAGCCATAGTGGTCAATGACTCGCTCAAACTCCTGCCCCACCGCTGATGCGATGTCATAAACATCCATGACCGTCAGCTCGGCCACATTCTTCTCCAGGGCTGAGATCCCCTCCATGACTTCTCCCCTCCTCCCAGAAGCTTCCTGCCCCGCACACAGCCGCCCCCCGATGAGTAGCCGGGGGCAGGGCGACCTCCTCCCGCAGACGGCGCTCACACCCGGTGTGGCTGGGAGGGCGACATAGTCCGCAGACTCGTCCCGGCCTTGTGATCAGCGGAGGGAAGCGGCCAGTGCCAAAAAGGAGCCGACACGCGATCTGGCTATATGACACCAGAGGGCGCTACTACGCATGTCCGAGCTGCCTGCTCCATTAACCCATTCACTGACCAATGATCTCTACAAAATCAGGGCTGGGAAATCCACATTGTACAAAGGAGGCAACTCTGACAACTCTCTTGTATTAGTAATAAACCAGCAACAGATTAGAGTTTCCATAAGTGACTGCTATGTGTTTGCTACTTTCATCTCAATGCTTTTAACCCCTTTACCCCCAAGGGTGGTTTGCACGTTATGGACCGGGCCAATTTTTACAATTCTGACCACTGTCCCTTTATGAGGTTATAACTCTGGAACGCTTCAACGGATCCCGGTGATTATGACATTGTTTTCTCGTGACATATTGTACTTCATGATAGTGGTAAAATTTCTTTGATATTACCTGCGTTTATTTGTGAAAAAAAAAAAACAACAGAAATTTGGCAAAAATTTTGAAAATTTTGCAATTTTCCAACTTTTAATTTTTATGCAATTAAATCACAGAGATGTCACACAAAATACTTAATAAGTAACATTTCCCACATGTCTACTTTACATAAGCACAATTTTGGAACCAACATTTTTTTTGTTAGGGAGTTATAAGGGTTAAAAGTTGACCAGCAATTTCTCATTTTTACAACACCATTTTTTTTAGGGCCCACATCTCATTTGAAGTCATTTTGAGGGGTCTATATGACAGAAAATACCCAAGTGTGACACCGTTCTAAAAACTGCACCCCTCAAGGTGCTCAAAACCACATTCAAGAAGTTTATTAACCCTTCAGGTGTTTCACAGGAATTTTTGGAATGTTTAAATAAAAATGAACATTTAACTTTTTTTCACAAAAAATTTACTTCAGCTCCAATTTGTTTTATTTTACCAAAGTTAACAGGAGAAAATGGACCCCGAAAGTTGTTGTACAATTTGTCCTGAGTACGCCGATACCCCATATGTGGGGATAAACCACTGTTTGGGCGCATGACAGAGCTCGGAAATGAAGGAGCGCCATTTGACTTTTCAATGCAAAATTGACAGGAATTGAGATGGGACGCCATGTTGCGTTTGGAGAGCCACTGATGTGCCTAAACATTGAAACCCCCCACAAGTGACACCATTTTGGAAATTAGACCCCCTAAGGAACTTATCTAGAAGTGTGGTGAGCACTTTGACCCACCAAGTGCTTCACAGAAGTTTATAATGCAGAACCGTAAAAATATAAAATCATATTTTTTCACAAAAATTAACTTTTCGCCCCCAATTTTTATTTTCCCAAGGGTAAGAGAAGAAATTGGACCCCAAAGTTGTGGTACAATTTGTCCTGAGTACGCTGATACCCCATATGTGGGGGTAAACCTCTGTTTGGGCGCATGACAGAGCTCGGAAGCGAAGGAGTGCCATTTGACTTTTCAATGCAAAATTTACAGGAATTGAGATGGGACGCCATGTTGCGTTTGGAGAGCCACTGATGTGCCTAAACATTGAAACCCCCCACAAGTGACACTATTTTGGAAAGTAGACCCCCTAAGGAACTTATCTAGAGGTGTGGTGATCACTTTGACCCACCAAGTGCTTCACAGAAGTTTATAATGCAGTACCGTAAAAATATAAAATCATATTTTTTCACAAAAATTAACTTTTCGCCCCCAATTTTTATTTTCCCAAGGGTAAGAGAAGAAATTGGACCCCAAAAGTTGTTGTACAATTTGTCCTGAGTACGCTGATACTGCATAAGTGGGGGTAAACCACTGTTTGGGCGCATGGGAGAGCTCGGAAGGGAAGGAGCGCCGTTTGACTTTTCAATGCAAAATTGACAGGAATTGAGATGGGACGCCATGTTGTGTTTGGAGAGCCACTGATGTGCCTAAACATTGAAACCCCCCACAAGTGACACCATTTTGGAAAGTAGACCCCCCACAAGTGACCCCATATTGGAAACTAGACCCCCCAAGGAACTTATCTAGATGTGTTGTGAGAACTTTGAACCCCCAAGTGTTTCACTACAGTTTATAACGCAGAGCCTTGAAAATAAAAATAAAAAAATTTCCCCCCAAAATTATATTTAGCTCGCAGTTTTGTATTTTCCCAGAAGTAACGGGAGAAATTGAACCCCAAAAGTTGTTGTCCAATTTGTCCTCAGTACGCTGATACCCCATATGTGGGGGGAACTATCGTTTGGGCGCATGGGAGGGCTCGGAAGGGAAGGAGCACCATTTGGAATGCAGACTTAGATGGAATGGCCTGCAGGCATCACATTGTGTTTGCAGAGCCCCTAATGTACCTAAACAGTAGAAACCCCCCACAAGTGACCCCATATTGGAAACTAGACCCCCAAAGGAACTTATCTAGATGTGATGTGAGAACTTTGAACCCCCAAGTGTTTCACTACTACAGTTTATAACGCAGAGCTGTGAAAACAAAAAATCTTTTTTTTTCCCACAAAAATTATTTTTTAGCCCCCAGTTTTGTATTTTCACAAGGGTAACAGGAGAAATTGGACCCCAAAAGTTGTTGTCCAATTTATCCTGAGTACGCTGATACCCCATATGTGGGGGGAACCACCGTTTGGGCGCATGGGAGGGCTCAGAAGGGAAGGAGCGCCATTTGGAATGCAGACTTAGATGGAATGGTCTGCAGGCGTCACATTGCGTTTGCAGAGCCCCTAATGTACCTAAACAGTAGAAACCCCCCACAAGTGACCCCATATTGGAAACTAGACCCCCCAAGGAACTTATCTAGATGTGTTGTGAGAACTTTGAACCCCCAAGTGTTTCACTACAGTTTATAACGCAGAGCCGTGAAAATAAAAATTAAAAAATTTCCCCCCAAAATTATATTTAGCCCGCAGTTTTGTATTTTCCCAGCAGTAACAGGAGAAATTGGACCCCAAAAGTAGTTGTCCAATTTGACCTGAGTACGCTGATACCCCATATGTGGTATGTGGGGGGAACCACCGTTTGGGCGCATGGGAGGGCTCGGAAGGGAAGGAGCGCCATTTGGAATGCAGACTTAGATGGAATGGCCTGCAGGCATCACATTGCGTTTGCAGAGCCCCTAATGTACCTAAACAGTAGAAACCCCCACAAGTGACCCCATATTGGAAACTAGACCCCCCAAGGAACTTATCTAGATGTGATGTGAGAACTTTCAACCCCCAAGTGTTTCACTACTACAGTTTATAACGCAGAGCTGTGAAAATAAAAAATCTATTTTTTTCTCTAACAAAAATTATTTTTTAGCCCCCAGTTTTGTATTTTCACAAGGGTAACAGGAGAAATTGGACCCCAAAAGTTGTTTTCCAATTTATCCTGAGTACGCTGATACCCCATATGTGGGGGGAACCACCGTTTGGGCGCATGGGAGGGCTCGGAAGGGAAGGAGCGCCATTTGGAATGCAGACTTTGATGGAATGGTCTGCAGGCGTCACATTGCGTTTGCAGAGCCCCTAATGTACCTAAACAGTAGAAACCCCCCACAAGTGACCCCATATTGGAAACTAGACCCCCCAAGGAACTTATATATTGTCCAATTTATCCTGAGTACGCTGATACCCCATATGTTGGGGTAAACCCCTGTTTGGGCACACAGGAGAGCTCGGAAGGGAAGGAGCACTGTTTTACTTTTTCAATGCAGAATTGGCTGGAATTGAGATCGGACGCCATGTCGCGTTTGGAGAGCCCCTGATGTGCCTAAATAGTGGAAACCCCCAAATTATAACTGAAATCCTAATCCAAACATACCCCTAACCTTAATCCCAACAGTAACCCTAACCACACCCCTAACCCTGACACACCCCTAACCCTAATCCCAACCCTATTCCCAACCATAAATGTAATCTAAACCCTAACCCTAACTTTAGCCCCAACCCTAACCCTAACTTTAGCCCCAACCCTAACTGTAGCCTTAACCCTAACCCTAATCCTAGCCCTAACTCTAACCCTAACCCTAACCCTAGTCCTAACCCTAATCCTAGCCCTAACCCTAGCTCTAACCCTAACCCTAGCCCTAACCCTAATGGGAAAATGGAAATAAATACATTTTTTTTAATCTTTCCCTAACTAAGGGGGTGATGAAGGGGGGTTTGATTTACTTTTATAGCGGGTGTTTAGCGGATTTTTATGATTGGCAGCCGTCACATACTGAAAGACGCTTTTTATTGCAAAAAATATTTTTTGCGTTACCACATTTTGAGAGCTATAATTTTTCCATATTTGAGTCCACAGAGTCATGTGAGGTCTTGTTTTTTGCGGGATGAGTTGACGTTTTTATTGGTAACATTTTTGGGTACGTGACATTTTTTTATCGCTTTTTATTCCAATTTTTGTGAGGCAGAATGACCAAAAACCAGCTATTCATGAATTTCTTTTGGGGGAGGCAATTATACCGTTCCGCGTTTGGTAAAATGGATAAAGCAGTTTTATTCTTCGGGTCAGTACGATTACAGCGATACCTCATTTATATCTTTTTTTATGTTTTGGCGCTTTTATACGATAAAAACTATTTTATACAAAAAAAATAATTGTTTTTGCATCGCTTTATTCAGAGGACTATAACTTTTTTATATTTTCGCTGATGATGCTGTGTGGCAGCTCGTTTTTTGTGGGACAAGATGACGTTTTCAGCGGTAACATGGTTATTTATATTAGTCTTTTTGATTGCGTGTTATTCCACTTTTTGTTTGGCGGTATGAGACTAAAGTGTTGTTTTTTGCCTCGGGTTTTTTTTTTAATTTACGGTGTTCACTGAAGGGGTTAACTAGTGATATAGTTTTATAGGTGGGGTTATTTCGGACGCGGCGATACTAAATATGTGTACTTTTATTGTTTTGTTTTTTTTATTTAGATAAAGAATTGTATTTATAGGAACAATATTATTTGGGGGGGTGGGGAATTTTTTTAAACATTTTCTTTACTCATAGGAATATTTTTTTTTTTTTAACACTATAACATTGCCCCGGGGGGGGGGGGGGCATCATGTTATAGTGTAAGATCGCTGATCTGACACTTTGCTGTGCACTGTGTCAGATCAGCGATCTGACGTGCACTTTTCCTATGCTTCCCGGTGCCTGCTCCGAGCAGGCGTAGTGAAGCCACCTCCCTGCAGGACGCGGATGCCGTGGCCATCTTGAATCCGGGCCTGCAAGGAGGAGGAGGAGGTAAGAGACCCTCGCAGCAACGCGATCACATCGCGTTGCTCCGGGGGTCTCAGGGAAGCCCGCAGGGAGCCCCCTCCCTGCGCGATGCTTCCCTATACCGCCGGCACACTGCGATTATGGTTGATCGCAGTGTGCCGGGAGTTACTGTGCCGAGGGCGGTCCGTGACCGCTCCTGGCACATAGGGCCGGATGTCAGCTGCGATATGCAGCTGACACCCGGCCGCGATTGGCCGCGCTTCCCCCGTGAGCGCGGCCGATCGTTATGACGTACTATCCCGTCGAGGGTCAGATAGGCCCAGGTCACCTCGACGGGATAGTACGTCTAAGGTCAGAAAGGGGTTAATCTGTAAGTCTGATCACAGAGTAGAATAGAAATGTGCCTCCTACTTGGAAAGGTCCGAATAATAGTAAAGCGTGTTCAACAAAATAAATCATAAATTACAATTATGTAGTTAAATATCTTTATATGTGTAACTAGTGGCGGGTAATATTTCATGGTAATAGCTATAGATGCATCAAACAGCAAAATCAGGGTAAGGCCCGGGGTCACACCAGTGTATGCAGTGTTGGACTGGGGTGCCAAGGGCCCACCAGTAACATTGACTTTGGGGGGCCCCACTTTTCACCTGCATACAAACATTACACTACCCTTGTTCACAAATTTACCTATATATCTATATAATAATAAACTGGATAGTTTGGTTAATGAAAGAGATGCTGCTATTTTCTGTACAGAGTGAATCATGTGAATTATGCCAAGTACTGCCCATACAGTGGGGTTGGGGGCCCAGATCTGAACAGGGGCCCACCGGGGGATTCCCCTGTTACCCTGTGGGGCAGTCCGAGCCTGAGTGTATGGCATCGGATGCAATATGCTACTGACCCTTTGCTCCTCCTGTGTCGGGAGTATGATCTGAGTGTCAGTGCTCTGTGCTCCCGTCCTCTCACCGGATCACAGCACTGGTGCAGAGGAGATGGAGAAAGCAATTTCTCCATCTCCTCCATGGCCAGACTCGTCATTCAGCAGGCTGCACTGGGATGACATCTGAGTGCAGTCTGATGTTTCACTCGCACCTCAAGCAAAAGGCTGGTCACAACCAAAACGTTGCCACGACATATCAACTAATAAAGTCCACTTTTTTCACAATTTGCTGGAGTGCTGCCTGCTTTATATATAGATAGATAGATAGATAGATAGATAGATAGATAGATAGATAGGTAAAAAAGGAAAAAGCAGGCAGCATTTCCATATTTACCACAAAGTGCAGATTTTATTCAGCTCATATGGCATGGCAATGTTTCAAACTTGGCTTGAAAAACATTCAGTTGAACCGAAACGTCATCACCACGCCATATGGGCTGAATAAAATCCACATTTTTTGGTAAATATTGTAGAGCTGCCTGCTTTTTCCTTTTGTATATACTTCTGCAAAATTCAGATGTTATGCTGGGTAGGTCCTACACCCATCATACAATTTATCTTGTGCTGTTCCATTTTTTTCTAAATAGATAAAAATATAGATACAGTGCCTTTGCGAAAGTATTCGGCTCCCTGGAACTTTTCAACATTTTCCCACATATCATGCTTCAAACATTGGGGTATGTCTCTATCAGTTTTATACATCGAGAGACTGAAATTCTTGCCCATTCTTCCTTGGCAAACAGCTCGTGCTCTGAGGTTTGATGGAGATCGTTTGTGAACAGCAGTTTTCAGCTCTTTCCACAGATTCTCGATTGGACTGAAGTCTGGACTTTGACTTGGCCATTCTAACACCTGGATACGTTATTTGTGAACCATTCCATTGTAGATTTTGCGTTATGTTTGGGATCATTGTCTTGCTGGAAGGCAAATCTCCGTCCCATTCTCAGGTCTTTTGCAAACTCCAACAGGTTTTCTTCAGGAAGGAGTTTGGAAGTAAACGGGAGCAGTGATATGGGGCATAGCGGTTGGGTCAAGGTCAGCTTTTTTGAGGATGGGTGTGATGGTGGCATGTTTGAAAGCAGAGGGGAAAGTACCAGAAGATAGTGATAGGTTGAAGAGATGGGTTAGGGCTGGAATGAGCGTGTTAGTGAGGTTGGGGAGCAAGTGGGAAGGGATGGGGTCAAGTGCACAGGTGGTGAGGTGTGATTTGGAAAGGAGGCGAGTAAGTTCTCCTTCAGTGATGTTGGAGAGGGAAGTTATTGGGCAAGGGCAGAGGTCTGGTATATGGAGTGGTTGGGGTGGTGGGAAAGTAAAGGTTTGCCTTGTTTGGTCGATCTTGTTTTTGAAGTAGGTGACAAAGTCCTCAGAAGAGATTAGGGGAGTTGGAGGTGGCAGTGGTGGGCGAAATAGCAATGTTTATTGAAAAATCAATCACTAGATTTCACATAGAAAATTCATATTATTACAAACATAAAGTACGGTATATGAATTTGTTATTACTGTGACTATATCCATGGATACATAAAGTGACCCAAGAAAAACAGGACGGGACATATGTTACTGCAACAAAATCAAGGAATTAAGCAGCGGACATTGAAGCACCGTCTTGTGAGATGCAGGGCCTAGTATCTCGGAGGTTGGTTCAGTCACAGTGACTCCAATGGCTCTAACAATCCCTAGGTTCGGTGGCAATTATAAAGGGGGAGACGACGGATATATGAGACTGTGAGTTATGTTGATGCCCACAAGGGATGAGTCTGCAGACGAAAGAAGGATACACCGGGGTCTTGTGCAAACTTGAAAGATGAACTTTACTGAAGACTTGTAACAATCCTTATATTTTTCAATATAACAGTCATGGGTAGCCGATAAAATTTTTCTTACAATTGCGACGGTCAAAAACTTTTCTCGGTCCTGACCTTGGGAGGATGGTGCTAACTGTGCTGCGTGAAGGGGGAGGATCAAACTGACCTTAATCAGATCGTTTCAGCACTCTGTTGCTGTAAGACGCGGGGCACTCCGAATAGGGTGCTATTTGTACACCTCGCTTGTCCCAATCAAGGAGCCCCAGTTTTCTACCTCCTCTCCCCACCAAAACTGTCCAAAAAGTGCTGTTTGTCCCGCACGCACCACCTCCAACTGCCACTTATCTTCAAATCAGAAAAACACGTTGCAATGCCAAACTAAGGCAGAAGAGGGCAGTGTAGTACTACAAGTTGTAATACCAAAACAAGGCAGGAGAGGGCAGCATAGAATTAAATAGTTTACCTCCTCCCAAGGCAAGACAAGGAGCCGATGTTGCAAGTGTAATCATGTAGGGAATAGAGAACACACTTACCATATGATATATAACATACCTTAGTAATGGCTTTCCTGGTCACTACATTCATCATGTCCATGAATCACTACCAGATATTACATGCATATACCTCAATTGTATAGTGACTTTATAAATCAAACATCGTCAGTAGTAAAATTCGTCACCATAAATTTCTGTGCAAGTATTCCAAGAATGTATAATTAATAAGGGGATTATTACCCATAAGTGTAGGCATTCCGTCTAGGTCCCGGTCACCTTACCCCAACGCGCGTCTCACATTAAATTGTTACCGCTTCCTCAGGAGGTGTGGCTTAATCAGGATCCCAGTCCGGTTTAAATAGTGATTACATTCGGTCATATGATCGCATGCCAAAGTGCCTTTGCATATGTGTGAGACGCAGACCTACTTCCTCCCTGCATATGCACAGGCACTTTGGCATGCGGTCATACTGCACGGCACTGCACACTGAAAAAGTTAAAAAACACAAAACTGAAATACAAAAATAAAATCTAATAGTGCCTGGTAGAGATAAAGAGGTAAAGAATAAAGCCTCATCAACAAACTATTATAAAAAGGAGGAGAATCCTTGTGCTTCATTAAGACTACTGGGGGTCATCGTGCCCAGTGTGGGAGAAGGAGAATCCTTGTGCTTCATTAAGACCAATGGGGGTCATCGTGCCCAGTGTGGGAATCCAACGGCACTCTCTCTGTGCTAGGAGGCGCTTAATATTGCCCCCCCCTGATGCCACACCGGACACGATCAACCCCCATTACCGAGAGGAACTTAGGGTTACACCTATGAAATTGTCTAAAATGACGTGGTAGTGTTTTTAATTGTGTCCAATCTGTCTCATTTTCCGCCGCCATTATATCACGCAAATGTTCACGCGTGCGTGTACCCAAAGGTTGTGATGTTAATCCAATATAAATTTTAGGACAGCTGCATCTGGCATAGTATACAACCTGCGTCAAGTTGCAGGTTATATGTTGATTAATAGAAAATACTTTATTGCCATCAGCAGATTCAAATGTAGTAGCCCAACAAATATTTTTACAGGAGATACAGTCTCCACAAGGATAACATCCATTGGGTGGACCACCAGATCCAAACATGTTTTTACTAGGTGCTGGAACATAGTGACTTGATACCAGTAAGTCCTTTAGATTTTTACTTCTCCTTGCAGTCATTAAGGGATGCTCAGTCAAATATTTTGAAAAAAGTGGATCCGCCATGAGAATTCCCCAATGTTTTTGGAGACAATTCCTCATGGTGGTCCACTCGCCATTATATGTCGAGATGAAACGGACCGTGTCATTTTTGTCATCAGTCTTCTTATGTGGACATAGCTATTCCTCCCATGGCAAGTATTTTGCGCTTAGGTACCCATTTTTAATGCACCTATTGCTATAGCCCCTTGCTTGAAACATAGCTTTAAGGTCAGCTGCCTGAGATTCAAATTAGCGGTGGAAGAACAGATCCGCTTCATCCGGAGATGCTGACCAAATGGGATGGCTTTGATGGTATTATAGGGGTGACCCAAATCTGCATGCAAAAGCGAATTCACTGCAGTCGACTTCCTAAATACATCAGTCTGTAAGTAACGATTCTCATCCACCTCAATTCTGATGTCAAGAAAATCAACAGCAGTTCTGCTTGTTTGATACGTCAATTGGATGTTGTACCTGTTATTATTCAATTGCTGCATACATTCATGCAATGCATTTTCAGGTCCCTGCCAAATATTAAACAAATCGTCTATGTAATGCAGCCAGCACTGGCGGCCTGCGACCCCCCCGCCAAATATCTCCCTCTCCCAGTACCCCAGAAAAAGGTTGGCGAAGGAAAGCGCGCAGGTCGCACCCATGGCAGTGCTGTGCCGTGTAAATAAAAAACTTCCTTAAATACAAATTTTTTTTTGTCAAAATTAATGTTTATAATTCCATGATTAAGTCACAGATTGCACTGTTGTGAAAGGTAATTCAGTACCACAATGGACATAGAGGTCAGAACACATACAGTGACCTGACAATAACCCAAAAACATAGAACGAGCTCTGAGTCGTGGGAACTCTGCTGACCGCAATCCCTAATCCTCTCCAACCACACTAGAGGCAGCCGTGGATTGCGCCTAACGCTCCCTATGCAACTCGGCACAGCCTGAGAAACTAGCTAACCTGAAGATAGAAAATAAGCCTACCTTGCCTCAGAGAAATACCCCAAAGGAAAAGGCAGCCCCCACATATAATGACTGTGAGTTAAGATGAAAAGACAAACGTAGAGATGAAATAGATTTAGCAAAGTGAGGCCCGACTTTCTGAACAGAGCGAGGATAGGAAAGGTAACTTTGCGGTCAACACAAAACCCTACAAAAACCACGCAAAGGGGACAAAAAGACCCTCCGTACCGAACTAACGGCACGGAGGTACACCCTCTGCATCCCAGAGCTTCCAGCAAGCAGGAAAAAACAAATAGACAAGCTGGACAGAAAAAACAGCAAACAAAATAGCAAAGCGGAACTTAGCTATGCAGAGCAGCAGGCCACAGGAACGATCCAGGAGGAAACAGGTCCAATACTAGAACATTGACTGGAGGCCAGTATCAAAGTACTAGGTGGAGTTAAATAGAGCAGCACCTAACGACTTCACCACAGCACCTGAGGAAGGAAACTCAGAAGCCGCAGTGTTCTGAAGGCAATCCAGTAACACAGTGTGCCAGGAATCAGAGCACATACAGTGATCTGACAATAACCCAAAAACAATAGAACGAGCTCTGAGACATGGAATCTCTGTAGACCGCAATACCTGAACCTATCCTAATCACAACTAAAGGCAGCTGTGGATTGCGCCTGACACTACCTATGCAACTCGGCACAGCCTGAGGAACTGACTAGCCTGAAGATAGAAATACAAGCCTGACTTGCCTCAGAGAAATACCCCAAAGGAAAAGGCAGCCCCCCACATATAATGACTGTTAGCAAGATGAAAAGACAAAACGTAGGGATGAAATAGATTCAGCAAAGTGAGGCCCGATATTCTAGATAGAGCAAGGATAGCAAAGAGAACTTTGCAGTCTACAAAAAACCCTAAAGCAAAAAACCACGCAAAGGGGGCAAAAAGACCCACCGTGCCGAACTAACGGCACGGCGGTACACCCTTTGCGTCTCAGAGCTTCCAGCAAAAACGAATAGACAAGCTGGACAGAAAAAACAGCAACAAAGCAAAGAAGCACTTATCTAAGCAGAGCAGCAGGCCACAGGAAAGATCCAGAAGCTCAGATCCAACACTGGAACATAGACAAGGAGCAAGGAAGACAGAATCAGGTGGAGTTAAATAACAAGGCAGCCAACGAGCTCACCAGAACACCTGAGGGAGAAAGCCCAGAAGCTGCAGTACCACTTGTGACCACAGGAGTGAATTCAGCCACAGAATTCACAACACCGCAGTACCACTTTCCTCCACCAACGGAAGCTCACAGAGAGAATCAGCCGAAGTACCACTTGTGACCACAGGAGGGAGCTCTGCCACAGAATTCACAACAGTACCCCCCCCCCTTGAGGAGGGGTCGCCGAACCCTCACCAGAGCCCCCAGGACGACCAGGATGAGCCATATGAAAGGCACGAACAAGATCGGAAGCATGGACGTCAGAGGCAAAGACCCAGGAATTATCCTCCTGAGCATAACCCTTCCACTTAACCAAATACTGGAGTTTCCGTCTTGAAACACGAGAATCCAAAATCTTCTCCACAATATACTCCAACTCCCCCTCCACCAAAACCGGGGCAGGAGGATCAACAGATGGAACCATAGGTGCCACGTATCTCCGCAACAATGACCTATGGAATACGTTATGTATGGAAAAAGAATCGGGAAGGGTCAGACGAAAAGACACAGGATTAAGAACCTCAGAAATCCTATACGGACCAATGAAACGAGGTTTAAACTTAGGAGAGGAAACCTTCATAGGAATATGACGAGAAGACAACCAAACCAAATCCCCAACACGTAGTCGGGGACCCACACAGCGTCTGCGATTAGCGAAACGTTGAGCCTTCTCCTGGGACAAGGTCAAATTGTCCACTACATGAGTCCAAATCTGCTGCAACCTGTCCACCACAGTATCCACACCAGGACAGTCCGAAGACTCAACCTGCCCTGAAGAGAAACGAGGATGGAACCCAGAGTTGCAGAAAAACGGCGAAACCAAGGTAGCCGAGCTGGCCCGATTATTAAGGGCGAACTCAGCCAAAGGCAAAAAGGACACCCAGTCATCCTGATCAGCAGAAACAAAGCATCTCAGATATGTTTCCAAGGTCTGATTGGTTCGTTCGGTCTGGCCATTAGTCTGAGGATGGAAAGCCGAGGAAAAAGACAAGTCAATGCCCATCCTACCACAAAAGGCTCGCCAAAACCTCGAAACAAACTGGGAACCTCTGTCAGAAACAATATTCTCTGGAATGCCATGTAAACGAACCACATGCTGGAAGAACAATGGCACCAAATCAGAGGAGGAAGGTAATTTAGACAAGGGTACCAAATGGACCATCTTAGAGAAGCGATCACAGACCACCCAAATGACTGACATCTTTTGAGAGACGGGAAGATCTGAAATAAAATCCATAGAGATATGTGTCCAAGGCCTCTTCGGGACCGGCAAGGGCAAAAGCAACCCACTGGCACGAGAACAGCAGGGCTTAGCCCGAGCACAAATCCCACAGGACTGCACAAAAGTACGCACATCCCGCGACAGAGATGGCCACCAAAAGGATCTAGCCACTAACTCTCTGATACCAAAGATTCCAGGATGACCAGCCAACACCGAACAATGAACCTCAGAGATAACTTTATTCGTCCACCTATCAGGGACAAACAGTTTCTCCGCTGGGCAACGATCAGGTTTATTAGCCTGAAATTTTTGCAGCACCCGCCGCAAATCAGGGGAGATGGCAGACACAATTACTCCCTCTTTGAGGATACCCGCCGGCTCAGATAAACCCGGAGAGTCGGGCACAAAACTCCTAGACAGAGCATCCGCCTTCACATTTTTAGAGCCCGGAAGGTACGAAATCACAAAGTCAAAACGGGCAAAAAACAGCGACCAATGAGCCTGTCTAGGATTCAACCGCTTGGCAGACTCGAGATAAGTCAAGTTCTTATGATCAGTCAATACCACCACGCGATGCTTAGCTCCTTCAAGCCAATGACGCCACTCCTCGAATGCCCACTTCATGGCCAGCAACTCTCGATTGCCCACATCATAATTTCGCTCAGCAGGCGAAAACTTCCTGGAAAAGAAGGCGCATGGTTTCATCACCGAGCAATCAGAACTTCTCTGCGACAAAACAGCCCCTGCTCCAATCTCAGAAGCATCAACCTCGACCTGGAACGGAAGCGAAACATCTGGTTGACACAACACAGGGGCAGAAGAAAAACGACGCTTCAACTCTTGAAAAGCTTCCACAGCAGCAGAAGACCAATTGACCACATCAGCACCCTTCTTGGTCAAATCGGTCAATGGTTTAGCAATGCTAGAAAAATTGCAGATGAAGCGACGATAAAAATTAGCAAAGCCCAGGAACTTTTGCAGACTTTTCAGAGATGTCGGCTGAGTCCAATCATGGATGGCTTGGACCTTAAAGGGAACCTGTCACCTGAATTTGGCGGGACCAGTTTTGGGTCATATGGGCGGAGTTTTCGGGTGTTTGATTCACACTTTCCTTGCCTGCTGGCTGCATGCTGGCCGAAATATTGGATTGAAGTTCATTCTCTGTCTTCCATAGTACACGCCTGCGCAAGGTAAGATTACTTTGCGCAGGCGTGTACTACGGAGGACAGAGAATGAACTTCAATCCAATATTTCGGCCAGCATGCAGCCAGCAGGTAAGGAAAGGGTGAATAAAACACCCGAAAACTCCGCCCATATGACCCAAAACCAGTCCCGCCAAATTCAGGTGACAGGTTCCCTTTAACAGGGTCCATCTCGATAGTAGAAGGGGAAAAGATGAACCCCAAAAATGAAACCTTCTGAACACCAAAGAGACACTTTGATCCCTTCACAAACAAAGAATTAGCACGCAGGACCTGAAACACCGTTCTGACCTGCTTCACGTGAGACTCCCAATCATCCGAGAAGATCAAAATGTCATCCAAGTACACAATCAGGAATTTATCCAGGTACTCTCGGAAGATGTCATGCATAAAGGACTGAAACACTGATGGAGCATTGGCAAGTCCGAATGGCATTACTAGATACTCAAAATGGCCCTCGGGCGTATTAAATGCAGTTTTCCATTCATCGCCTCGCTTAATACGCACAAGATTATACGCACCACGAAGATCTATCTTGGTGAACCAACTAGCCCCCTTAATCCGAGCAAACAAATCAGATAACAACGGCAAGGGGTACTGAAATTTAACCGTGATCTTATTTAGAAGGCGGTAATCTATACAAGGTCTGAGTGAACCATCCTTCTTGGCTACAAAAAAGAACCCTGCTCCTAATGGCGACGATGACGGGCGAATATGCCCCTTCTCCAAGGACTCCTTCACATAACTCCGCATAGCGGCGTGCTCAGGCACAGATAAATTAAACAGTCGACCTTTTGGGAATTTACTACCAGGAATCAAATCGATAGCACAATCACAATCCCTATGCGGAGGTAGGGTATCGGACTTGGGCTCATCAAATACATCCCGGTAATCAGACAAGAACTCTGGAACCTCAGAAGGGGTGGATGACGAAATAGTCAGGAATGGGACATCACCATGTACCCCCTGACAACCCCAGCTGGACACAGACATGGATTTCCAATCTAATACTGGATTATGGACTTGTAGCCATGGCAACCCCAACACGACCACATCATGTAGATTATGCAACACCAGAAAGCGAATAACCTCCTGATGTGCAGGAGCCATGCACATGGTCAGCTGGGTCCAGTACTGAGGCTTATTCTTGGCCAAAGGCGTAGCATCAATTCCTCTCAATGGAATAGGACACTGCAAGGGCTCCAAGAAAAACCCACAACGCCTAGCATACTCCAAGTCCATCAAATTCAGGGCAGCGCCTGAATCCACAAATGCCATGACAGAATACGATGACAAAGAGCAGATCAAGGTAACGGACAGAAGAAATTTTGACTGTACCGTACCAATGGTGGCAGACCTAGCGAACCGCTTAGTGCGCTTAGGACAATCAGAGATAGCATGAGTGGAATCACCACAGTAGAAACACAGCCCATTCTGACGTCTGTGTTCTTGCCGTTCAACTCTGGTTAAAGTCCTATCGCACTGCATAGGCTCAGGTTTAAGCTCAGGTAATACCGCCAAATGGTGCACAGATTTACGCTCACGCAAGCGTCGACCGATCTGAATGGCTAAAGACATAGACTCATTCAGACCAGCAGGCATAGGAAATCCCACCATGACATCCTTAAGGGCTTCAGAGAGACCTTTTCTGAAAATAGCTGCGAGCGCACCTTCATTCCATTGAGTGAGTACGGACCACTTCCTAAATTTCTGACAATATACCTCTATCTCATCCTGACCCTGACACAGAGCCAGCAAATTTTTCTCTGCCTGATCCACTGAATTAGGTTCATCGTACAGCAATCCGAGCGCCAGGAAAAACGCATCGATATTACTTAATGCAGGATGTCCTGACGCAAGAGAAAATGCCCAGTCCTGAGGGTCGCCACGTAAAAAAGAAATAATGATCCTAACTTGTTGAACTGGGTCACCAGAGGAGCGAGGTTTCAAAGCCAGAAATAGTTTACAATTATTTTTGAAACTCAGAAATTTAGTTCTATCTCCAAAAAACAAATCAGGAATAGGAATTCTCGGTTCTAACATAGAATTCTGAACCACAAAGTCTTGAATATTTTGTACTCTTGCCGTGAGCTGATCCACACATGAAGACAGACCTTTAATGTCCATCGCTACACCTGTGTCCTGAACCACCCAAATGTCTATGGGAAAAAAAAGGCAAAACACAGTGCAGAGAAAAAAAAATGGTCTCAGAACTTCTTTTTTCCCTCTATTGAGAATCATTAGTACTGTGGGGATTAATCCCCAATCCCCACAGTTTTAAGCGTGCCCTAAAAACTCATTTGTTCAGACTGGCCTACCGCCTCAATGCATTAACCTAACGATCCCTGTGTGGCCTATTTATAATTAAAAAAAAAAAAAAAAAAAAAAAAGGTTCCTCGCATCATGTTCTCATACACTTTATGCAGTATTAGCCCTCTGTGTCTGTACTGCTACATACTTAGGCAGGTAACTGGTTCATGCAGCTTTACATGAACACCTGAGCCTTACACTATAGCTGGTCCGAATAACTAAAGCAATTGTTACCATCCACCTCTCGTGTCTCCCCTTTTCCCCATAGTTTGTAAGCTTGCGAGCAGGGCCCTCACTCCTCCTGGTATCTGTTTTGAACTGTATTTCTGTTATGCTGTAATGTCTATTGTCTGTACAAGTCCCCTCTATAATTTGTAAAGCGCTGCGGAATATGTTGGCGCTATATAAATAAAAATTATTATTATTATTATTATTATTATTTGGGCCTCCAGTACTGTTGTGAAAGGTAATTCAGTACCACAATGGACATAGAGGTCAGAACACATACAGTGACCTGACAATAACCCAAAAACATAGAACGAGCTCTGAGACGTGGGAACTCTGCTGACCGCAATCCCTAATCCTCTCCAACCACACTAGAGGCAGCCGTGGATTGCGCCTAACGCTCCCTATGCAACTCGGCACAGCCTGAGAAACTAGCTAACCTGAAGATAGAAAATAAGCCTACCTTGCCTCAGAGAAATACCCCAAAGGAAAAGGCAGCCCCCACATATAATGACTGTGAGTTAAGATGAAAAGACAAACGTAGAGATGAAATAGATTTAGCAAAGTGAGGCCCGACTTTCTGAACAGAGCGAGGATAGGAAAGGTAACTTTGCGGTCAACACAAAACCCTACAAAAACCACGCAAAGGGGACAAAAAGACCCTCCGTACCGAACTAACGGCACGGAGGTACACCCTCTGCATCCCAGAGCTTCCAGCAAGCAGGAAAAAACAAATAGACAAGCTGGACAGAAAAAACAGCAAACAAAATAGCAAAGCGGAACTTAGCTATGCAGAGCAGCAGGCCACAGGAACGATCCAGGAGGAAACAGGTCCAATACTAGAACATTGACTGGAGGCCAGGATCAAAGCACTAGGTGGAGTTAAATAGAGCAGCACCTAACGACTTCACCACAGCACCTGAGGAAGGAAACTCCGAAGCCGCAGTACCACTTTCCTCCACCAACGGAAGCTCACAGAGAGAATCAGCCGAAGTACCACTTGTGACCACAGGAGGGAGCTCTGCCACAGAATTCACAACATTGCACCATCCCAGTTGCTGGCATCCAGGAAGAAGCGGACCACCTCCAACCCGTCCTTGTGGCCAATACAAGATACCCCTAAAATCGAAGGTGAGCTAAGCCCACCAGCATCAGGGGCTTATCTACAGCATTCTGAAATGCTGTAGATAAGCCCCCAATGTATCCTAAAAGATGAGAAAAAGAGGTTAGAGTAAACTCACCCAGGGGCGGTCCTGCTGCGGTCCGGTCCGATGGGTGTCGCGGTCCCGCCTCGTATCTTCATCAGATGATATCCTCTTCTTGTCTTCGCGCTGTGGCTCCGGCGCAGCCGTACTTTGTCTGCCCTAACATTACCCCGATTGGCACCAGGACTTTCCCACCCTGATAATATAAGCACACAGCTGTCTGCATTACCTTGACTGGTTATAAAGAATAGGGCGACCCCACGTTATGTTTTTTTAAATACATTATTTATGTAGTAGGTTAAATAAGGCTAAACACCCTTTAGTGCCGCATGAAAGGCAAAAATCTATCTATAAGATTGTTTTATTAGTTGGTAAACTAGCTTTAAATTAAATAGAGAATAAGAGTATGTAAAAGCTGATGTTAAAAACGCATTGCATACGGATTGCAATGGGATGCCATATGGGTGTTAGTTAAGAAAAATCGCACTATATTCACATGACACTCATCCTACTTTTCTGGATCAACATTGGACAGATTTTTTAGATGCTAGTGTGACTCCAGTCAATCCAATTGGGTGCAGTCCACCCAATTGTATACTACTCAATGTATTGCTTTCCATTGCAGCTGTAGCTAAATAGTTTTAATCAGAGCATGACAATCTGCATCCCAGAGGCCACATCCATCCCTCTGGTTGTTCCACTCTGGCCCAGGGACCAACACAGCCGAAGAGCTGAAACATTGGCCCACGTGCTGCACCATGTCCTCACGTCCAATTTGTCCTCTGTCGCCCGCTGTCACTACTATCCGTATCCTCGGAATGCAGATAGTGGTAAATGCATTGGTGGAGACGGCGCCTCCTGCTCCCGCTTCCGCCTATCAGCATGTGCGACTGAGCCAGCAGACATGATGACATTGCTTCATTCTGTCTGCTGTGCGAAGAGTCAGTGCATAGGAAACAGGAACAGATCGCCAGTGGAATGTGAGCAAGGTAAGTGTAATTTTTGTTTTTATATGTGTATAGGATGTTTGTATGTACATAGGAGACTATGTAGTGGCTCATACTGTATATAGGAGGTTATGTGGGGGCTCACACTGTATAAAGAGACAAATTAAAGCTGCACTTTGAAACTCTATAATATGCTAACATTGAATATATTAATGTGAATCTGCATTACTGCTGCAAAAAAACATGTTAAAAAATGATGGTATTTAGCGCACAGATTAGCCAATTGATGTGAGCCAAACAGCCAGTGACAAGGTGTACCCTTTTGTTGGGACCCTAAACCTAACAGGATGCCTCTCACAGACTAAAAGCCTGCAATAATATGGGCAGGTTGGATCAAGCTCTATTTAATAGCACCTTAATAATAATAATAATAATCTTTATTTATATAGCGCCAACATATTCCGCAGCGCTTTATAGTTTAACAGTTTCAAACGCAAAAGTCATAAGTAACAACGTCAACAATACAATAATTAAAGCGAAATAAGACGACCCTGCTTGTGAGAGCTTACAATCTACAATGAGGTGGGGGAGATACAAAGCACAGGTGTGTATTTACAATTATGTATTTACAATGATGGTCCAGCCATCTTCAGGGGGTGGGGGATAAATGGGGATAGTGAATGGGCTACACACACAAACATAAAATTACTTTGATTAGTTAACGTGGTAGGCCCCTCTGAACAAATGTGTTTTGAGCAAGCGCTTAAAACTATGCAAATTGTGGATGGTCCTAATATCTTGGGGTAGAGCATTTCAGAGGATTGGCGCAGCGCAGGAGAAGTCTTGGAGTCGGGAGTGGGAGGTACGGATTAGTACAGAGGTTAGTCGAAAGTCATTTGCAGAGCGCAGTGGTCTGTTAGGCCCATAGACAGAAATGAGGGAGGAGATGTAAGGGTGTGCCGCACTGTGGAGAGCTTTGTGGGTGAGAACAAGTACTTTGAATTGTATCCTGTAATGAATGGGCAGCCAGTGTAACGACTGGCGAAGAGCGGATGCATCTGAGTAATGACTAGCCAGATGGACGACCCTGGCTGCTGCATTAAGGATGGACTGGAGAGGGGAAAGTCGAGTGAGGGGGAGGCCAATTAGTAGAGCATTGCAGTAGTCTAGGTGGGAGTGGATCAGGGCGACAGTGAGGGTTTTTTTTGTTTCCATGGTGAGAAAAGGGCGGATTCTAGAGATGTTCTTTAGGTGTAAGCAGCACGAGCGGGCAAGAGATTGTATATGGGAGGTGAAGGAGAGATTGGAGTCAAACATAACACCCAGACAGCGCGCCTGCTGCCGGGGTGTTAGGCTGATGTGAGGAGTGATCAGAGGGTGTGTACTATAAATATAAAAAAACTGACTGGCACTTCCAAACAGAAAAAGACAAGTGTGAACAGGTGCAAGCTAAGACAGCCACTCTGTATTACAAATTAAAGCTACACTCTGAAACGCTATAATATGCAAACATTTTATATATATAATTGGAACTGCATTACTGCTGTAGAAAACACGTGTCTTCACTGTATCTTTTGCCAGCTCTTCCTCCTCTAATTTTCCTTTAACTATCAAGGTTCCTCAAGGCTCAAGTCCTAAGCCCCCTTCTATTCTCTCTATACACCGCCCCTATTGGACAAAACATCAGCAGTGGTGGCGTGGCTGCCATGGAGGCAGAGGGCGCAGTCGCCCCAGGCCCTGAGCTTTGAGGGGCCCAATCGGAGCTACGCTACTTTTAACGGTATCGGTGTGCTCAGCGTGCCAATACATATAAACTCGCAGAGCAGGGAGACACGATCTCCCCTGCCTGTCATCACAAGTTCAACTGTATCGGCATCCTGGATGCCAATACAGTCGAAAGCAATGATAAAAGAGGGATCATCAGCTGATGCTCTCTCCCCCATTATTCTTCCTCGGCGTCTGAAGTCTCAGTGCAGCGGGTGTGATGATGTCTCTACATGGCGCCAGCTGAGGGGCGCAGCGGGAGTTCAGAATGCTCGCTCCATAGACCAGAGCAGCCGGGGTACAAGGAGGAGAGGTGAGTAGTGTATTTTTTTTTTATGAGGAGTGCATTATATTTTATGGAGGACTATGGGGAGTGCATTATGCTATATAGAGGGATATAGGGAGTGCATTATACTATATGGAGGCCTATGGCAGTGCATTATACTGTATGGAGGCATTATACTATATGGAGGCCTATGGCAGTGCATTATACTGTATGGAGGCCTATGGGGAGTGCATTATACTATATGGAGGCCTATGGGGATGCATTATACTGTATAGAGGACTATGGGGAATGCATTATCCTATATACAGGCCTATATGGAGTGCATCATACTATATGGAGGCCTATGGAGTGCATTATACTATATGGAGGCCTATGTGGGTGCATTGTATTGTACGGAGGCCTACGTGGAGTGCATTACACAATGTAGCGGCCAATGGTGGATGCATTATACTATATAGAGGCCTATGGGGAGTATATTGTACTATATGGAGGACTATGGGCAGTGCACTATATTGTATGGAGACCTATGGGGAGTGTATTACACTGTATGGAGGACTGTATGGAGTGCATTATACTATATTGAGGCTATTTAGGGGGCCATCATACAGTGTGGGGATTACAGTGAGGGGGGCAACAAACAGTGAGGGGGCCATTATACAGTGTGGGAGCTAATGTGGCATCTTTGAACAGTGAGGGGGCCATTATACAGTGTTGGGGACATCAAACAGTTTTGGTGCTAGTAAGGGCTCAGTAGATTGTGCAGGGGGCATTATATAGTGTGGGGGCATTATACTGTGCATAGGAAAGCATCTTAATGTGTATAGGGGAGCTGTACAGGGGGGAGACTTAGGACATTATTAAATCTTAACTGAGCACTTATTGTTACAGAGGAACTCGGGTTATTGTGACTGTCAAAGGGGCACACACAGGGCATTATTACTTACTAGGGGGAAAAAATGTCAGAACTGTTTTCTAGGGCACTTGCACATGTGTTGTCATGTCGATCTAGGCTAGATGGAAAAAGACAGGAAAAGTGAATTATTCCACTAGAAAGAATGTCAGCTGTAAGTCACTAAATATAATTGTACTGTGATCTCCTATATGTTATGCATCACTGGTATCTACCAATATATGGTCACTATATGGCGGCAGTGTTGGTTTTGTGTAGAGATTTTCTTTAGTAACAGCATGATCATCTGCTGAGGTTCTCTTACATCCATTATTAGGCTGTGCCACCATAGCTGTAATCAGGGTTACCTGGTTAGCGGCCTACTCAGGTATTATTTCCTAAATCAAAATCCTAGCTATGCCGCTGATCAGCAGAATTGGTTTCCAGTATCTATATACAGTATATAATTGCCTAAGGGGTATTTCCATCTGTTTGTCTGCAATGGAAATCCTGGGTCGCTGATGGGTCGCGGCTGGTTGCCCGCGACCAATCAGCGAGATTGGGGCGGGATTTAAACACCGCTTCACTTTTTACTATTGATGCTGCCTATGCAGAATCAATAGTAAAAACATAGAATGTTAAAAATAATAATTAAAAAAAAAAAAACATTCTCACCTTCTGAAGTCCGCCGCCGTCCGCACCAGCCTTTCCCGCTCCTCGTGCTCCGGTCCGAAGAATGCATTGCGGCCATGAGCCGAGATCACGTGGCAGACCGCTATATGATCACGGGTTATTGCCGCAAAGCATTACTAGGAACGGAGCGTTGCCTCGGCTGGATCTGGGGGCCGACGGAAGGTGAGTATATAACTATTTTTTATTTTAATTGTTTTTTTTAACAGAGATATGGTGCCCATATTGCTATATACTACATGGACTGTGTTAGATACTACGTGGGCTGTGTTATATACTGCGTGGCCTGTGTTATATACTGAGTGGGCTGTGCTATATACTGCATGGGCTGTATTATATACTACGTGGGCTGTGTTATATACTATGTGGGCTGTGTTATATACTACATGGGCTGTGTTATATACTGCGTGGGTTGTGTTATATACTGCGTGGGCTGTGTTATATACTGCGTGGGCTGTGCTATATACTACGTGGGCTGTGCTATATACTACGTGGGCTGTGCTATATACTATGTGGGCTGTGCTATATACTATGTGGGCTGTGTTATATACTATGTGGCTGTGTTATAATGGCATTCTGCCATTGAGACCCGTGAGCGCGGTCGATCGCTCATATGTAATATTCCGTCCATGGTCAAATTGGCCCAGGTCACATGGACGGAATATTACGGCTGATGTCAGAAAAGGGTTAATAATAACTCCTAAGCGGCACGCTCGCTGTATTGGTGTTATATTTCACACAGAACTTTCCTTTATCCCCTATATCCAATCACTCACTAGCTCACCTTATCTGCATCTTAAAAACATCTCCAGAATTTAACCTACTCTTACTTTTGAAACTGCAAAATCTCTTACTGTAGATCTTATTCATTCTCGTTTGGACTACTGCAACTATCTACTGATCTGTCTCCCTCTAACCAAATTTTCACCTCTCCAATCCACCCTGAATGCGGCAGCCAGGGTTTTATTTCAGATGCTTCACCGATGCCTCCACTTTGTGCCAGTCACTGCACTGGTTGCCGATTTGAGGGGGGTACAGGGACGGTTTGCTTTGGGCCGGAACTAAATTCTCTTTGCCCTGAAATCCCTCTTCTAAACAGGGGTCAGACAGGAGTGGGGTGTTGTGCTGAGGGGTTCGTTCTTTACTCACTTGTAAGTAGAGGGACCTTGTAACTTCCCCATTCATGGGGCCACATATGACTGCAGCCACAGATATAAATAGGGTACAATGGTGTGCACTCAGTCAATTTGGGGCGAGGTGCTGGTGCCACGGACTGTAAGAGTCCAATCAAATGTTAATTTAGAAGAGACCGCACACTCTAGTAATTGAATATGCAAAATAGGATAAATGTATTCAACATTAACAGCATGTGGGAGCAAGATACAAATATATATTAAGCAACCAAGAAAGTAACATGATGTTTCGACTCTCCCGAGTCTTATTCATATAGTCACTTGGTATGCTAGTAATACGTATATATTGCAAATTCTTGATTATGAAGTGCTGCAGATTATGTTTGCGCTATATAATACATTTTTTTATTATTATTATTAAAATTGCATGCAGCTGCTTTGCCATGAAGACCCATGAAGATCCTAGACCACAGTTTTGTGCTGATGTTAATGCTAGAGAATATGGAACTCTGTAGTTATTGAGTTAGCAGAGGATAGGAGACTTTTATGCCCTATGTACTTCAGCACTCCGAGACCCTTCTAGCACTTCATGGATGTGTTCTTGTGGTTCCTAAACGTTTCCATATTTCAATAATACCTGATATAAATGATCATGGAATATTTATTAGGGAAGTAATGTTACAAACTGACTTGTTACAATGATACTTAGGCTATGTGCACACGTTGCGGATTTACTGCGGATCCGCAGCGTTTTTTCCATGCAGAAATGCTGCAGAACCGCAAGTAATTTACAGTATAATGTAAATCAATGGGAAAATAAAAATGCTAATTGTACGGAAAAATCCGCACAGAATCCGCTGCGGAATAAAAAAAAGGACCATGTCAATTCTTTCTGCGTTTCTGCAGCGTTTCTGCACCGATTCCATTATAGGAAAACACAGGGGTAAAAACGCACAAAATCCGCATAAAAAATGCACAGATTTTGACCTGTGTTTTCTGCCAAGAGATGCAGAATCCGCACAGAAAATTCCACAGGCAAATCCGCAACGTGTACCCATACCCTTAGGGACCACAATGAAATTCATTAAGCTCTTTAGAACTACCCATTTTTCCATAAAGGTTAGCAAAAGCAGACTGCATGACGAGGGGCTGGATCTTATATAAGGTACGCACGATAGAGAGGCCGCTCACCGTCTAAGAAAATCCTTTTCTATATCTCTTTATAGTAAGAACAGAAGAAAGCGGCATAACAGGGCAGGGATCTGGAGGCAAAAACAGTTTTGCTGCCTCTGTGGTAGGCAGCTTTTTAATTACAATATTTAATTAACTCTTAATTACTATATTGAACATGCCTAATGGAGCGGTAGAGTCCGCCAATAAGCAACTCTGTTTCCCTGTTTAAAATCAAATTAGATCTATAAAAGGCTGTTTGTAAATTACATTTAGGTGATAAAAAAAAATCGCATTGCACTCGCACCAATGTTATTCAATGAGGCAGTGCTCATCTGCGAGTTTTTCCTCAGGTGTAATCCAGCTGAGGAAAAAAAAATCACAGCATGCTGAGGGCTTATATTATCAGGCTGGGAAGGTCCATGTTTATTGGGTCCTTAATAGCTTAAAAATACCAGCCTGCAGCTTCCCAAAAGTTGCTCCACCCCTCCAACCTTCCACAGTCCCACACCCTCTCTTGGAAAAACTCCACTTCTGCACCATGCCCTCACCAATCACACATTCCCATCACCAGATCACATACATAGCCAGCAGCTTTTGTTTTGGCCAAAAGATTTTTTAATCCACCTCCACGACAAGGTAGACTCTTTTGGCTGGGCCCTACATTTACTCTAACCTATTAAAAATTTGTTAAAATACCCCAAACTCTTTTTAGTTATATTTTTATTTGTCTTTAAGGGAATGTGTCACATACATTTTTAAAAATTACCAATAATACCACATATAAGGGCAAATACTGACACACCATGATTAGACCACATATTACCACCATATAGTGACCGAATAATGCCACATACAAGGAACAAATGCCACCACACCATGACCACATCACATATTACCACCACATAGTGACCGAATAATACCACATGCAGGGACAAATACCGCCACACCATAACCAAATCACATATTACAACTACATAGTGACCGAATACTACATTACTGACTATTAATTAAAAAACACAATGCTATTATTATCATATGTGCAATAATACACAGGACCTCTGTGCATAGTATACAGTGTATAGTGTTAGTGTACAGGTAATACAGGGATCACCGTTGCCAATCATACACAGGAGATCTGTACATAGTGTCTGTGTAGAGGTAACTCACTGACTCACTACTGACATTTTACACAAGAGCTCTGTATATACTACATAATGTAAGTGTATACTGACTAACCAGTGACGTATCTAGTTGAAGATATTCATCTTTGCTTTGCTTCTTCATCCAGCACAGACCACCATCACTTCTTCCAGCCAGAACTCGACTCTGCAGAAAATAATAGTTATCTAGAGTGTTATGACCTGGTGGTTAAGAGGCCACACTGATATGACCTGGTGGCTAAAACGCAACATGGAGCGAGCTCTGAGAAGGTGGTATCTCTACTGACCGCAGTCCCTAATCCTAACAACAACACTAGAAATAGCCGTGGGATGTTCCTGACTCTCCCTAGACACCTCTTCACAGCCTAAGAAATAACTACCCCTAAAGAAGGAAATAGAAAGCTATCTTGCCTCAGAGAAAACCCCCAAAAGGAAAGATAGCCCCCCACAAATATTGACTGTGAATGGAGAGGGAAATGACTTACACAGAAATGAAATCAGAATTCAGCAAAGGAGGCCAATACTAAACTAGATAGACAGAGAGAAAAGGATACTGTGCGGTCAGTATAAAAACCTACAAAATCCACGCAGAGTTTACAAAAATGAACTCCACACCGACTCACGGTGTGGAGGGGCAAATCTGCTTTCCCAGAGCTTCCAGCTAGCCTGAATGTTGTGAATTCTGTGGCAGAGCTCCCTCCTGTGGTCACAAGTGGTACTTCGGCTGATTCTCTCTGTGAGCTTCTGTTGGTGGAGGGAAGTGGTACTGCGGCTTCTGAGTTTCCTCCCTCAGGTGATCTGGTGAGGTCGTTAGGTGCTTCTCTACTTAACTCCACCTAATGCTTTGATCCTGGCTTCCTGTCAATGTTCCAGTGTTGGACTTGCTTTTCCCTGGAACATTCCTGTGGCCTGCTGCTCTGCATAGCTAAGTTCTTCTTTGCTATTTGTTTGCTATTTTTTCTGTCCAGCTTGTCTAATTTGTTGCTGGAAGCTCTGGGACGCAAAGGGTGTACCTCTGTGCCGTTAGTTCGGTACAGAGGGTCTTTTTGCCCCATTTGCGTGGTTTTCTTTAGGGTTTTGTGTAGACCGCAAAGTTATCTTTCCTATCCTCGCTGTGTTAAGAAAGTCGGGCCTCACTTTGCTGAATCTGTTTCATCTCTACGTTTGTCTTTTCATCTTATCTCACAGTCATTATATGTGGGGGGCTGCCTTTTCCTTTGGGGTGTTTCTCTGAGGCAAGGTAGGCTTATTTTCTATCTTCAGGCTAGTTAGTTTCTCAGGCTGTGCCGAGTTGCATAGGCAGAGTTAGGCGCAATCCACGGCTGCCTCTAGTGTTGTTTGGAGAGGATTAGGGATTGCAGTCTGCAGAGTTCCCACGTCTCAGAGCTCGTTCTATGATTTTGAGTTGTTGTCAGATCACTGTATGTGCTCTGACCGCTATGTCCATTGTGGTACTGAATTGCCTTTCATAACACCTGAATAAGACATAGTGACAAGCTGGACAAAAAGAGACATATTTGCAAAGCAATAGAGTCCAAACAAATGGACAAACAAAATCTAGCAAAAACTTATCTTTTGCAGACAAGGACTGGCCATATGAAAATTCCAAGGAGAGAACCAAATCCAACCAAGAACATTGACAGCAGGCATGGACTAAGGCCCAGAGCAGATTTAAATAACAAACCCAGGCAAGGCGATTAGTGAAGGCAGCTGCTACAGCTACCTAAAGGAGCAGCAGTTCCACTCGAAACCACCAGAGGGAGCCCAAGGGCAGAACTCACAAAAATACCATTAGCAACCACAGGAGGGAGCTCCAGAACGGAATTCACAACAGTACCCCCCCCCCCCCTTGAGGAGGGGTCACCGAACCCTCACCAGAGCTCCCAGGCCGATCAGGACGAGCCAAATGGAAAGCACGAACCAAATCGGCAGCATGAACATCAGAGGCAACAACCCAAGAATTATCCTCCTGGCCATAACCCTTCCACTTGACCAGATACTGAAGCTTCCGCCTCGAAATCTTGTCCACCACATATTCCAATTCCCCCTCAACCAACACCGGAGCAGGAGGATCAATGGAGGGAACCATAGGTACCACATATCTCCGCAACAAGGATCTATGGAACACAGGGCCGCCATCAGGGAATTACAGCCATTACATGTGTAAGGGGCCCGGTGAGGAGAGGCAAGGAGGGAGGGCCCGGACTGACCAGACACGCAGTCAGCATGTCTCATACACTTTGGGCCCCACCTTTTTTCCTGCTGGGCTGGAGGCATTATGAGGTGATTGCATCGCTCCTGTCTGATGTGGCCGCACTCACTGCAGCAGACGCTGCACAAGGACTTGGGCTTTTGCTCTGTGCAGAGCTCGGTGCCGCCTCCAGCAGAGGCTCCGCCTCCATCATCTCTCACCCTCACCTACTCCAGAACATAACAGCAGCAGTGACCGGAGCTCTGCAGGAAGAGATTGAAGCCGGGAAAGGTCAGCAAGTCTGCGATGCTGCCTCCTAGTGGCTCCAGAACTAGGGCTTCACTGGGCTGCAGGAGGGACCCCGGGGCCCCACTATTCCTGTGGGATCAAGCTGCCGGCACTAGTGCACTAGGCTACACTTCTCTGTCCCTCCATAACACCAGTGCTAGGAAACTGCTGTGTAGGAAGTCTCCCTGTACTCATCACTTGCAGTCGGGACCGGGGGAGGGGGTGACCAAGAGTCTGCATGGAAGAGACAGCAGCCGCTCTATAGTCTCCTGCTGTGCTGGGGGCTCCTCCTACTGACTTCTGCCCTGGGATAATGGTGCAGGTGGTGAAGGCCCTGCAGGATAGGTAAGTATATATAATAGTGTGCGTATGATACTATGGTGTATGTAATATATAGTGTAGTGTGCAGTATATGTATTTTCTTGTTTGTAAATAAGTGTATGGATATACTGGAGATGATCCTTGTATATGTAATAGTGTATCTGCAGTATATAGTGTAGTTAATGTATAGCGTACAGTGTGTATATATATATATATATATATGATCCTTGTATCTGTAGTATATATTGTACGTAATGTACAGTGTGTGTGTATATGTGTATGTATGTGTATATATATTATAGTTCTATCAGTGTAGAGATGCCATGTCTACAGAGGAGTGCTGCACTCTGTACCCTAATACCAGCACACAATGCATGTGTGTATTTTTATGAATTGTCTTTAATAACACACCTCACCTATAATGCGTGAGAAGACGTCATATACTGGTATACTGTATGTATATATGTGAGCATTTTACAGGGCCGCCATCAGGGCATGACGGCCGTGACTGGCGTATGGGGCCCGGTGGGCAGAGTGGGCCCGCATCGGGCCCCGTCTCATCTGCTCACCGGGCCCCTACCGGCAGCCGCAGGCTGAACCGGGCCCTTAGCGCCGATGCTGCAGCTGTTCAAAGCTATTGACGTGCGGGTGCGGGCCCGCACGACAATAGTTAACAGCCGCCAGCCAATCTGAGGCTGGCAGCTGACGTCAGCCGCAGCGTGCGTGCATGTCGCCGGCGTCTGACGTCATTGTCAGTCGCCGGCGAGTGCACGCTGCAGCTGCGTGGAGACAGAGAACTTCGCCCGCCGCAGGAGCACGGCCAGGTAAGAAGAACTTTTTTTTTTTTCCTTGAGAGCGGAGATCCGGGGGGCCCAGGGAAGAACGCTGGACACAGATGGGGCAGAGTGCTGGACACAGATGGGGCAGAGTGCTGGACACAGATGGGGCAGAGTGCTGGACAGAGATGGGGCAGAGTGCTGGACAGAGATGGGACAGAGATGGGGCAGAGTGCTGGACAGAGATGGGGCAGAGTGCTGGACAGAGATGGGGCAGAGTGCTGGACAGAGATGGGGCAGAGTGCTGGACAGAGATGGGGCAGAGTGCTGGACAGAGATGGGGCAGAGTGCTGGACAGAGATGGGGCAGGATTGGAAACAGATGGGGCAGAGTGCTGGACACAGATGGGGCAGAGTGCTGGACACAGATGGGGCAGAGTGCTGGACACAGATGGGGCAGAGTGCTGGACACAGATGGGGCAGAGTGCTGGAAACAGATGGGGCAGAGTGCTGGAAACAGATGGGGCAGGATTGGACACAGATGGGGCAGAGTGCTGGAAACAGATGGGGCAGAGTGCTGGAAACAGATGGGGCAGAGTGCTGGAAACAGATGGGGCAGAGTGCTGGACACAGATGGGGCAGAGTGCTGGAAACAGATGGGGCAGGATTGGACACAGATGGGGCAGAGTGCTGGAAACAGATGGGGCAGAGTGCTGGAAACAGATGGGGCAGAGTGCTGGAAACAGATGGGGCAGAGTGCTGGAAACAGATGGGGCAGACTGCTGGAAACAGATGGGGCAGAGTGCTGGACACAGATGGGGCAGGATTGGACACAGATGGGGCAGAGTGCTGGACAGAGATGGGGCAGAGTGCTGGACACAGATGGGGCAGGATTGGAAACAGATGGGGCAGGTCAGGATTGGAAACAGATGGGGCAGAGTGCTGGACACAGATGGGGCAGAGTGCTGGACACAGATGGGGCAGAGTGCTGGACACAGATGGGGCAGAATGCTGGACACAGATGGGGCAGGATTGGAAACAGATGGGGCAGAGTGCTGGACACAGATGGGACAGGATTGGACACAGATGGGGCAGAGTGCTGGACACAGATGGGGCAGGATTGGAAACAGATGGGGCAGAGTGCTGGACACAGATGGGGCAGAGTGCTGGACACAGATGGGGAAGGATTAGAAACAGATGGGGCAGAGTGCTGGACACAGATGGGGCAGAGTGCTGGACACAGATGGGGCAGAGTGCTGGACACAGATGGGGCAGGATTGGAAACAGATGGGGCAGAGTGCTGGACACAGATGGGGCAGGATTGGACACAGATGGGGCAGAGTGCTCGACACAGATGGGGCAGAGTGCTGGACACAGATGGGGCAGGATTGGAAACAGATGGGGCAGAGTGCTGGACACAGATGGGGCAGGATTGGAAACAGATGGGGCAGAGTGCTGGACACAGATGGGGCAGAGTGCTGGACACAGATGGGGCAGGATTGGAAACAGATGGGGCAGAGTGCTGGACACAGATGGGGCAGAGTGCTGGACACAGATGGGGCAAGATTGGAAACAGATGGGGCAGAATGGAGACAGATGGGGCAGGATTGGAGACAGATGGGGCAGGATGGATACGATGGAGACAGATGGGGCAGGATGGGGAGATCATATGGGGCAGGATGGGAGAACATATGGCTGAAGCCAGGAATGAGACACACGGGGGCTAGGATGGCGAATATTACCATAGGGGCTAATTAAGGGATATTATTATTGCAGTGATGCATTTATTTTATTTTTTGAGTATACTGTTTTAAATGGGGGGGCGGTCCTGTTAGGCCATGTTCACACGTTCCTGATTTCCCTGCTGTTTTTTCTGCACTAAAAACCGCAGCTCTTGGCAGAAAACGCAGGTCCTTTTTTTGGTGCGTTTTTTGGTGCGTTTTTTGATGCGTTTTTTGATGCGTTTTTTAATGCAGTTTTCTATGCAGAGTCTGTGTGTTTTCTAGGAAGTTTTTTAGGGTTAAAATGGCTGAAAATACCCTACCCCTACCCCTACCCCTAACCCTAACCCTATTCTAACCTTAGTGGAAAAAAAAAAAATTCTTTATTTTTTTATTGTCCCTACCTATGGGGGTGACAAAGGGGGGGGGGGGTCATTTACTATTTTTTTTATTTTGATCACTGAGATAGGTTATATCTCAGTGATCAAAATGCACTTTGGAACGAATCTGCCAACCGATTCGGCGGGCGCACCGCGCATGCGCCCGCCATTTTGCAAGATGGCGGCGCCCAGGGAGAAGACGACCGGACGGACACCGGGAGGCCGGGTAAGTATAAGGGGGGGAGATGAGGGCACGGGGGGGGGGGGCGTCGGAGCACGGGGGTGGCATCGGAGCATGGGGGGTGGGATTGGGGCACGGGGGGGGCAGCCACACTGCAGCGGTTCTGCACCACAAACCGCAGAAAACCCGTAGATATTTTTTTCGTCTGCGGGTTTTACTGCGGGTTTGACCTCACAATGGAGGTCTATGGGTGCAGAACCGCTGCAGTTCCGCAAAAAGAAGTGACATGGTACTTCTTTTTTACCGCGGCTATTCAGCGCGGCTTTTTTCGCGATTTTCCGCAATGTGGGCACAGCAGTTCCTGTTTTCCATAGGGTACATTGTACTGTACCCTGCATGGAAAACAGCTGCGGACCCGCAGCGGGAAAATCGCGGCGGTTCCGCATTAAAAAAAGGATGGTGTGAACATGGCCTTACTGTGTAGAGTGATACTGTGTTGCCTTCTTCATGTGGTGTAATGTAAAGGCTGGGAAAATTAAGTAATGTGTTCTACAAGCAGAACTCGAGATAACTGTGTTATTTCCTGCAGAGACGAGTCCTGGCTGGATGAAGTGATGGCGGTCTGTGCTGGATGAAAGATGAAGGACTTCACCTAGAGACGTCACTGGTGAGTCAGTGTTACCTATACGCTGACACTATACACTGTATACTATATACAGAGGTCCTGTGTATAATGTCACCAGTGATCACTGTATTACCTATACATTATATACAGAGCTCCTGTGTACAATGTCACCGGTGATCACTGTATTACCTCTACACAGACACTGCATACTAAGTACAGATCTCCTGTGTATAATGGCACTGATGGGGATAGTATTGTGGTTTTATTTTATTACTGATCAGTATTGTAGAATTCAGTCATTGGTGGTAATATGCGGTCTGGTCATGGTGTAGCGGTATTTGTTCCTTGTATTTTATATTATTCGATCACTGTGGTGGTAATATGTGGTCTGGTCATAGGGCTGTGGTATTTGTTCCTTGTATGTAGTATTATAGGTCATTTTAAAAATTGAAAAATAAATAAAAATATACCTAAATTGTATTGCATATTTTAACAAATATTTAATAGGTTACAGCAGAGTAGGGCCCGGCCAATAGTGTGTACCGTGTTATGGTGGCGGCTTAAAAAATCTTTTGGCCAAAACAAAAGCTGCCGGCTCTATGTGTGATCTGGTGATGGGAACTGTCAATGTGTGATAGGTGAGAAGTGGAGATTTTCCAAGAGAGAGCGGTGGTACTGTGGACAGTTCGAGGGGTGGAGCGTGGAGGCGGGGCTGGGGTGGAGCCTGGGCGGAGTTTCAAGGGGGCCCCGAAAATTTTGCCAGTATGGGGCCCCGAAATTTCTAGTGGCAGCCCTGATGGAACACATTATGAATGGAAAAGGAAGCTGGAAGGGCCAAACGAAAAGACACTGCATTGATAATTTCAGAAATCTTATAAGGCCCAATAAAGCGAGGCTTGAACTTAGGGGAAGAAACCTTCATAGGAACATGACGAGAAGACAATCAGACCAAATCACCAACACGAAGCCGGGGACCAACACACCGACGACGGTTAGCAAAACGCTGAGCCTTTTCCTGAGACAACATCAAATTGTCCACCACATGAGTCCAAATTTGCTACAACCTGTCCACCACGGAATCCACACCAGGACAGTCAGAAGGCTCAAGCTGCCCTGAAGAAAAACGAGGATGAAAACCAAAGTTACAAAAGAAAGGCGAAACCAAGGTAGCAGAACTAGCCCGATTATTAAGGGCAAACTTGGCCAACGGCAAAAAGGTCACCCAATCATCCTGATCAGCAGACACGAAGCATCTCAAATAGGTCTCCAAGGTCTGATTAGTTCGCTCCGTTTGGCCATTTGTCTGAGGATGGAATGCTGAAGAAAAAGACAAATCAATGCCCATTCTAGCACAAAAGGACCGCCAAAACCTAGAAACGAACTGGGAACCTCTGTCAGACACAATATTCTCCGGAATACCATGCAAACGAACCACATGCTGAAAAAATAATGGAACCAAATCAGAGGAGGAAGGCAACTTAGGCAACGGCACAAAAATGGACCATCTTAGAAAACCAGTTACAAACCACCCAGATGACATCTTCTGAGAGACAGGAAGATCAGAAATAAAATCCATGGAAATATGCGTCCAGGGCCTCTCAGGAATAGGCAAAGGCAAAAGCAACCCGCTGGCACGGGAACAGCAAGGCTTAGCCCGAGCACAGGTCCCACAGGACTGCACAAACAAACGCACATCCCGCGACAAGGAAGGCCACCAAAAGGACCTAGCCACCAAATCTCTGGTAGCGAAAATCCCAGGGTGACCAGCCAACACCGAACAATGAACCTCAGAAATTACCCTACTAGTCCATCTATCAGGAACAAACAATTTCTCCACAGGACAGCGGTCAGGTTTATCAGCCTGAAACTCCTGAAGTACCCGTCGCAAATCAGGGGAGATGGCAGAAAGAATCACCCCCTCCTTGAGGATCCCAGGCGGCTCAAGAACTCCCGGAGAATCAGGCAAAAAACTCCTAGAAAGGGCATCAGCCTTCACATTCTTAGAACCCGGAATATACGAGACCACAAAATCAAAACGTGAGAAAAACAGAGACCACCGAGCCTGTCTAGGATTCAACCGCTTAGCAGACTCGAGGTAAATCAGATTCTTGTGATCAGTCAAGACCACCACGCGATGCTTGGCTCCCTCAAGCCAATGTCGCCACTTTTCAAATGCCCACTTCATAGCCAACAACTCCCGATTGCCGACATCATAATTACGCTCAGCAGGCGAAAACTTTCTGGAGAAGAAAGCACACGGTTTCATCAAAGAGCCATCAGAATTTCTCTGAGACAAAACGGCCCCTGCCCCAATCTCAGAAGCATCAACCTCAACCTGAAAAGGGAGAGAAACATCTGGCTGACGCAACACAGGGGCAGAAGTAAAACGACATTTAAGCTCCTGAAAGGCCTCAACAGCCGCAGAGGACCAATTCACCACATCAGCGCCCTTCATAGTCAAATCGGTCAGAGGCTTCACCACACTAGAAAAATTAGCAATAAAGCGGCGATAAAAATTGGCAAAGCCCCAAAATTTCTGAAGGCTCTTTACAGATGTAGGTTGAGTCTAATCATGAATGGCCTGGACTTTAACAGGGTCCATTTCAATAGCCGAGGGGGAAAAAATGAAACCCAAAAAAAGAAACCTTCTGAACTCCAAAGAGGCACTTAGACCCCTTCACAAACAACACATTAGCACGAAGGACCTGAAATACCATCCTAACCTGCTTTACATGAGACTCCCAATCATCGGAGAAAACCAAAATATCATCCAAATACACAATCATGAATTTATCCAGATAATTCCGGAAGATATCATGCATAAAGGACTGAAATACCGATGGAGCATTAGAGAGCCCGAATGGCATCACAAGATATTCAAAATGGCCTTCGGGTGTATTAAATGCTGTTTTCCATTCATCACCTTGTTTAATACGCACGAGATTATACGCCCCTCGAAGGTCGATTTTAGTAAACCAACTGGCACCCTTAATCCGAGCAAACAAATCAGAAAGCAAAGGTAACGGATACTGGAATTTGACAGTGATCTTATTGAGAAGGCGATAATCTATACAGGGTCTCAAGGAGCCATCCTTCTTGGCAACAAAAAAAAAATCCCGCTCCCAACGGTGACGAAGACGGGCGAATATGCCCTTTCTCCAAGGACTCCGTTACATAACTCCGCATAGCAGCATGCTCTGGCACAGACAGATTGAAAAGTCGGCCCTTAGGGAACTTACAGCCAGGAATCAAATTAATGGCACAATCGCAGTCCCTATGAGGAGGCAGGGAACTGGACTTGGGCTCATCAAATACATCCTGGAAATCCGACAAAAACTCAGGGACCTCAGAAGAAGGGGACGAGGAAATGGACATCAATGGAATATCACTATGTATCCTGTTATGACCTGGTGGTCAGGACAATAATGGACCTGGTGGTTAAGAGCACACGGAATGACCTGATAGTTACTGATAATAAGGACGAACTCTGGGACGTGGGAACTCTGCTGACCGCAATCCCTAAACCTATCAAACACACTAGAAATAGCCGTGGATTGCGCCTAACGCTCCCTATGCAACTCGGCACAGCCTAAGAAACTAGCTAGCCCTGAAGATAGAAAAATAAAGCCTACCTTGCCTCAGAGAAATTCCCCAAAGGAAAAGGCAGCCCCCCACATATAATGACTGTGAGTAAAGATGAAAATACAAACACAGAGATGAAATAGATTTAGCAAAGTGAGGCCCGACTTACTGAACAGACCGAGGATAGGAAAGGTTACTTTGCGGTCAGCACAAAAACCTACAAAAAGACCACGCAGAGGGCGCAAAAAGACCCTCCGCACCGACTCACGGTGCGGAGGCGCTCCCTCTGCGTCCCAGAGCTTCCAGCAAGCAAGACAACAAATATATAGCAAGCTGGACAGAAAAATAGCAAACCAAAGAAATACAAGCTGGAACTTAGCTTCTGATGGGAAGACAGGTCACAAGAACGATCCAGGAGAGAACTAGACCAGTACTGGAACATTGACAGGTGGCATGGAGCAAAGATCTAAGAGGAGTTAAATAGAGCAGCAGCTAACGAATTAACCTCGTCACCTGTGAAACTCAGAAACACCCACCAGAGGAAGTCCATGGACAGAACCAGCTGAAGTACCATTCATGACCACAGGAGGGAGCCCGACAACAGAATTCACAACAGTACCCCCCCCTTGAGGAGGGGTCACCGAACCCTCACCAGAGCCCCCAGGCCGACCAGGATGAGCCAAATGAAAGGCACGAACCAGATCGGCAGCATGAACATCAGAGGCAAAAACCCAGGAATTATCTTCCTGACCATAACCCTTCCACTTGACCAGGTACTGGAGTTTCCGTCTTTAAACACGAGAATCCAAAATCTTCTCCACCACATACTCCAACTCCCCCTCAACTAACACCGGGGCAAGAGGATCAACGGATGGAACCACAGGCGCCACGTATCTCCGCAATAACGACCTATGGAACACATTATGGATGGCAAAAGAAGCAGGAAGGGCCAAACGAAATGACACAGGATTGATAACCTCAGAAATCTTATACGGACCAATGAAACGAGGCTTAAACTTAGGAGAGGAAACCTTCATAGGAACATAACGAGACGACAGCCAAACCAAATCCCCAACACGAAGTCGGGGACCCACACAGCGCCGGCGGTTAGCAAAACGTTGAGCCTTCTCCTGGGACAATGTCAAATTGTCCACCACATGAGTCCAAATCTGCTGCAACCTATCCACCACAGTATCTACACCAGGACAGTCTGAAGACTCACCCTGCCCTGAAGAGAAACGAGGATGGAAACCTGAATTGCAGAAAAACGGCGAAACCAAAGTAGCCGAGCTGGCCCGATTATTAAGGGCGAACTCAGCCAACGGCAAAAAGGACACCCAATCATCCTGATCAGTAGAAACAAAGCATCTCAGATATGTTTCCAAAGTTTGATTAGTTCGTTCGGTTTGGCAATTTGTCTGAGGATGGAAAGCCGAGGAAAAAGACAAATCAATGCCCATCCTAGCACAAAAGGATCGCCAAAACCTTGAAACAAACTGGGAACCTCTGTCAGAAACGATGTTCTCCGGGATACCATGTAAACGAACAAACATGCTGGAAAAATAATGGCACCAAATCAGAGGAGGAAGGCAATTTAGACAAAGGTACCAAATGGACCATCTTATAAAAGCGATCACAAACCACCCAAATGACCAACATCTTTTGAGAGACGGGGAGATCCGAAATAAAATCCATAGAAATATGCGTCCAGGGCCTCTTTGGGACCGGCAAGGGCAAAAGCAACCCACTGGCACGAGAACAGCAGGGCTTAGCCCGAGCACAAGTCCCACAGGACTGCACAAAAGAACGCACATCCTGCGACAAAGACGGCCACCAGAAGGATCTAGCCACCAAATCTCTGGTACCAAAGATTCCAGGATGCCCAGCCAACACTGAACAATGAATCTCAGAGATAACTCTACTAGTCCATCTATCAGGGACAAACAGTTTCTCCGCTGGGCAACGGTCAGGTCTATCAGCCTGAAATTTTTGCAGCACCCGCCGCAAATCAGGGGAGATGGCAGACAAAATTACCCCCTCTTTGAGAACACCCGCCGGCTCAGGAACACCCGGAGAGTCAGGCACAAAACTCCTTGACAGGGCATCAGCCTTCACATTCTTAGAGCCCGGAAGGTACGAAACCACAAAATCAAAACGGGAGAAAAATAACGACCATCGAGCCTGTCTCGGATTCAACCGTTTGGCAGACTCAAGATAAGTCAAATTCTTGTGATCTGTCAAGACCACCACGCGATGCTTTGCTCCTTCCAGCCAATGACGCCACTCCTCGAATGCCCACTTCATGGCCAACAATTCACGATTACCAACATCATAGTTACGCTCAGCAGGCGAAAACTTTCTAGAAAAGAAAGCACATGGCTTCATCACCGAGCCATCAGAATTTCTTTGCGACAAAACAGCCCCTGCTCCAATCTCAGAAGCATCAACCTCAACCTGAAACGGAAGCGAAACATCTGGCTGGCACAACACAGGGGCAGAAGAAAAACGACGCTTCAACTCCTGAAAAGCCTCTACAGCTGCAGAAGACCAATTGACCACATCAGCACCCTTCTTGGTCAAATCAGTCAACGGTTTAGCAACAGTAGAAAAATTAGCGATGAAGCGCTGATGCGCCGATAAAAATTAGCAAAGCCCAGGAACTTTTGCAGGCTCTTCACAGATGTCGGCTGAGTCCAATCGTAAATGGCCTGGACTTTAAAAGGGTCCATCTCGATAGTAGAAGGGGAAAAAATGAACCCCAAAAATGAAACCTTCTGAACTCCAAAGAGACACTTTGACCCCTTCACAAACACGGAATTCGCACGAAGGACCTGGAACACCATTCTGACCTGCTTCACATGAGACTCCCAATCATCCGAGAAGATCAAAATGTCATCCAAGTACACAATCAGGAATTTATCCAGGTACTCTCAGAAGATGTCATGCATAAAGGACTGAAATACTGATGGAGCATTGGAAAGCCCGAATGGCATAACCAGGTACTCAAAATGGCCCTCGGGCGTATTAAATGCTGTTTTCCATTCATCGCCTTGTTTAATACGCACAAGATTATACGCCCCTCGAAGATCTATCTGGGTGAACCAACTAGCCCCTTTAATATGAGCAAACAAATCAGACAGCAACGGCAAAGGATACTGAAATTTGACTGTAATTTTATTAAGAAGGCGGTAATCAATACAAGGTCTCAAAGAACCATCCTTCTTGGCCACAAAAAAAACCCTGCTCCTAACGGTGATGACGACGGGCGAATTTGGCCTTTCTCCAAGGATTCCTTTATATAACTCCGCATAGCGGCGTGTTCTGGCACAGATAAATTGAACAATCGGCCCTTAGGAAACTTACTACCAGGAATCAAATTAATTGCACAATCGCAATCCCTATGAGGAGGTAGGGCACTGGCTTTGGGCTCATCAAATACATCCCGATAATCCGACAAAAACTCTGGAACTTCAGGAGTGGAAGACGAAATAGACAAAAATGGAACATCACCATGTACCCCCTGGCAACCCCAGCTGGACACAGACATAGATTTCCAGTCCAATACTGGATTATGAACCTGTAGCCATGGCAACCCCAAAACGACCACATCATGCAGATTATGCAACACCAGAAAGCGGATATCCTCCTGATGTGCAGGAGCCATGCACATGGTCAATTGGGTCCAATACTGAGGCTTATTCTTGGCCAAAGGCGTAGCATCAATTCCTCTCAATGGAATAGGATACTGCAAGGGCTCCAAGATAAAACCACAGCGCCTAGCATACTCCAAGTCCATCAAATTCAGTGCAGCGCCTAAATCCACAAATGCCATAACAGAATAGGATGACAAAGAGCAAATCAGAGTAACAGACAATAGAAATTTAGACTGTACCGTACCAATGGTGGCAGACCTAGCGAACCGCTTAGTGCGCTTAGGACAATCTGAGATAGCATGAGTGGAATCACCACAGTAAAAACATAGCCCATTCCGACGTCTGTGTTCTTGCCGTTCAGCTCTGGTCAAAGTCCTATCACATTGCATAGGCTCAGGCCCATGCTCAGATAGTACCGCCAAATGGTGCACAGCTTTACGCTCACGCAAGCGTCGATCGATCTGAATGGCCAAGGACATAGACTCATTCAGACCAGCAGACATAGGAAACCCCACCATGACATCCTTAAGGGCTTCAGAGAGACCCTTTCTGAAGATTGCTGCCAGGGCACATTCATTCCACTGAGTGAGCACAGACCACTTTCTAAACTTCTGACAATATATCTCCGCTTCATCCTGACCCTGACACAGAGCCAGCAAGATTTTTTCTGCCTGATCCACTGAATTAGGTTCGTCATAAAGCAATCCAAGCGCCAGGAAAAACGCATCAACATCACGCAATGCCGGATTTCCTGGCGCAAGGGAAAATGCCCAGTCTTGAGGGTCACCACGTAACAAAGAAATAATGATCTTTACTTGTTGAACAGGGTCACCTGAGGAGCGAGGTTTCAAGGCAAGAAACAATTTACAATTATTTTTGAAATTCAAGAACTTAGATCTATCACCAAAAAACAAATCAGGAATTGGAATCCTAGGCTCTGACATCAGATTCTGAACCACAAAATCTTGAATGTTTTGTATCCTTGTAGTGAGATTATCCATCCAAGAGAACAGACCTTGAATGTCCATGTTTACACCAGTGTCCTGAACCACCCAGAGGTAAAGAGGAAAATAGAGACAAAACACACTGCAAAGAAAAAAAAATGGTCTCAGAACTTCTCTTATCCCTCTATTGAGATGCATTAGTACTTTGGGCCACCTGTACTGTTATGACCGGGTGGTCAGGACAATAATGGACCTGGTGGTTAAGAGCACACGGAATAACCTGATAGTTACTGATAATAAGGACGAGCTCTGGGACGTGGGAACTCTGCTGACCGCAATCCCTAAACCTATCAAACACACTAGAAATAGCCGTGGATTGCGCCTAATGCTCCCTATGCAACTCGGCACAGCCTAAGAAACTAGCTAGCCCTGAAGATAGAAAAATAAAGCCTACCTTGCCTCAGAGAAATTCCCCAAAGGAAAAGGCAGCCCCCCACATATAATGACTGTGAGTAAAGATGAAAATACAAACACAGAGATGAAATAGATTTAGCAAAGTGAGGCCCGACTTACTGAACAGACTGAGGATAGGAAAGGTTACTTTGCGGTCAGCACAAAAACCTACAAAAAGACCACGCAGAGGGCGCAAAAAGACCCTCCTCACCGACTCACTTTGCGGAGGCGCTCCCTCTGCGTCCCAGAGCTTCCAGCAAGCAAGACAACAAATAAATAGCAAGCTGGACAGAAAAATAGCAAACCAAAGAAATACAAGCTGGAACTTAGCTTCTGATGGGAAGACAGGTCACAAGAACGATCCAGGAGAGAACTAGACCAATACTGGAACATTGACAGGTGGCATGGAGCAAAGATCTAAGAGGAGTTAAATAGAGCAGCAGCTAACGAATTAACCTCGTCACCTGTGAAACTCAGAAACACCCACCAGAGGAAGTCCATGGACAGAACCAGCCGAAGTACCATTCATGACCACAGGAGGGAGCCCGACAACAGAATTCACAACAGTATCCCCTGACAACCCCAACCAGTTACAGACATAGATCTCCAATCCAGCACTGGGTTATGTACCTGTAACCATGGAAAACCCAGCACAACAACATCATGCAAATTATGCAACACCAAAAAGCGAATATTTTCCTGATGTGCTGGAGCCATGTACATGGTTAACTGAGTCCAATACTGAGGTTTATTCTTGGCCAATGGCGTAGCATCAATCCCCCTTAAGGGAATAGGACTCTGCAAAGGCTCCAAGGAAAAACCACAGCGCTTGGCAAATTCTAAGTCTATTAAGTTCAGGGCAGCGCCAGAATCCACAAATGCCATAACAGACAAGGACGACAATGAGCAAATCAGGGTAACAGACAAGAGAAATTTAGGCTGTACAGTACTAATGGTAACAGACCCAGGAACCCTCCTAGTACGCTTAGGGCAATCAGAAATAGCATGAGCAGAATCACCACAGTAAAAACACAGGCCATTCTGACGTCTGAATTTCTGTCTTTCTGCTCTAGTCAAAATCCCAATTTATCCCAATTTATCTTCAATCCAGATATTCCTCCAAACTGCTCGACAATAGCTACCACCTGGCTCAATGACTCGATGTGATCCTCCAGAAACAGGAGAAAGTCATCTGCATAGAGTGCACATGCTGAAAAAATAATGGAACCAAATCAGAGGAGGAAGGCAACTTAGGCAACGGCACAAAAATGGACCATCTTAGAAAACCGGTCACAAACCACCCAGATGACATCTTCTGAGAGACAGGAAGATCAGAAATAAAATCCATGGAAATATGCGTCCAGGGCCTCTCAGGAATAGGCAAAGGCAAAAGCAACCCGCTGGCACGGGAACAGCAAGGCTTAGCCCGAGCACAGGTCCCACAGGACTGCACAAACGAACGCACATCCCGCGACAAGGAAGGCCACCAAAAGGACCTAGCCACCAAATCTCTGGTACCGAAAATCCCAGGGTGACCAGCCAACACCGAACAATGAACCTCAGAAATTACCCTACTAGTCCATCTATCAGGAACAAACAATTTCTCCACAGGACAGCGGTCAGGTTTATCAGCCTGAAACTCCTGAAGTACCCATCGCAAATCAGGGGAGATGGCAGAAAGAATCACCCCCTCCTTGAGGATCCCAGGTGGCTCAAGAACTCCCGGAGAATCAGGCAAAAAACTCCTAGAAAGGGCATCAGCCTTCACATTCTTAGAACCCGGAATATACGAGACCACAAAATCAAAACGTGAGAAAAACAGAGACCACCGAGCCTGTCTAGGATTCAACCGCTTAGCAGACTCGAGGTAAATCAGATTCTTGTGATCAGTCAAGACCACCACGCGATGCTTGGCTCCCTCAAGCCAATGTCGCCACTCCTCAAATGCCCACTTCATAGCCAACAACTCCCAATTGCCGACATCATAATTACGCTCAGCAGGCGAAAACTTTCTGGAGAAGAAAGCACACGGTTTCATCAAAGAGCCATCAGAATTTCTCTGAGACAAAACGGCCCCTGCCCCAATCTCAGAAGCATCAACCTCAACCTGAAAAGGGAGAGAAACATCTGGCTGACGCAACACAGGGGCAGAAGTAAAACGACATTTAAGCTCCTGAAAGGCCTCAACAGCCGCAGAGGACCAATTCACCACATCAGCGCCCTTCATAGTCAAATCGGTCAGAGGCTTCACCACACTAGAAAAATTAGCAATAAAGCGGCGATAAAAATTGGCAAAGCCCCAAAATTTCTGAAGGCTCTTTACAGATGTAGGTTGAGTCTAATCATGAATGGCCTGGACTTTAACAGGGTCCATTTCAATAGCCGAGGGGGAAAAAATGAAACCCAAAAAAAGAAACCTTCTGAACTCCAAAGAGGCACTTAGACCCCTTCACAAACAACGCATTAGCACGAAGGACCTGAAATACCATCCTAACCTGCTTTACATGAGACTCCCAATCATCGGAGAAAACCGAAATATCATCCAAATACACAATCATGAATTTATCCAGACAATTCCGGAAGATATCATGCATAAAGGACTGAAATACCGATGGAGCATTAGAGAGCCCGAATGGCATCACAAGATATTCAAAATGGCCTTCGGGCGTATTAAATGCTGTTTTCCATTCATCACCTTGTTTAATACGCACGAGATTATACGCCCCTCGAATGTCGATTTTAGTAAACCAACTGGCACCCTTAATCCGAGCAAACAAATCAGAAAGCAAAGGTAACGGATACTGGAATTTGACAGTGATCTTATTGAGAAGGCGACAATCTATACAGGGTCTCAAGGAGCCATCCTTCTTGGCAACAAAAAAAAAATCCCGCTCCCAACGGTGACGAAGACGGGCGAATATGCCCTTTCTCCAAGGACTCCTTTACATAACTCCGCATAGCGGCATGCTCTGGCACAGACAGATTGAAAAGTCGGCCCTTAGGGAACTTACAGCCAGGAATCAAATTAATGGCACAATCGCAGTCCCTATGAGGAGGCAGGGAACTGGACTTGGGCTCATCAAATACATCCTGGAAATCCGACAAAAACTCAGGGACCTCAGAAGAAGGGGACGAGGAAATGGACATCAATGGAATATCACTATGTATCCTGTTATGACCTGGTGGTCAGGACAATAATGGACCTGGTGGTTAAGAGCACACGGAATGACCTGATAGTTACTGATAATAAGGACGAGCTCTGGGACGTGGGAACTCTGCTGACCGCAATCCCTAAACCTATCAAACACACTAGAAATAGCCGTGGATTGCGCCTAACGCTCCCTATGCAACTCGGCACAGCCTAAGAAACTAGCTAGCCCTGAAGATAGAAAAATAAAGCCTACCTTGCCTCAGAGAAATTCCCCAAAGGAAAAGGCAGCCCCCCACATATAATGACTGTGAGTAAAGATGAAAATACAAACACAGAGATGAAATAGATTTAGCAAAGTGAGGCCCGACTTACTGAACAGACCGAGGATAGGAAAGGTTACTTTGCGGTCAGCACAAAAACCTACAAAAAGACCACGCAGAGGGCGCAAAAAGACCCTCCGCACCGACTCACGGTGCGGAGGCGCTCCCTCTGCGTCCCAGAGCTTCCAGCAAGCAAGACAACAAATAAATGGCAAGCTGGACAGAAAAATAGCAAACCAAAGAAATACAAGCTGGAACTTAGCTTCTGATGGGAAGACAGGTCACAAGAACGATCCAGGAGAGAACTAGACCAATACTGGAGCATTGACAGGTGGCATGGAGCAAAGATCTAAGAGGAGTTAAATAGAGCAGCAGCTAACGAATTAACCTCGTCACCTGTGAAACTCAGAAACACCCACCAGAGGAAGTCCATGGACAGAACCAGCCGAAGTACCATTTATGACCACAGGAGGGAGCCCGACAACAGAATTCACAACAGTATCCCCTGACAACCCCAACCAGTTACAGACATAGATCTCCAATCCAGCACTGGGTTATGTACCTGTAACCATGGAAAACCCAGCACAACAACATCATGCAAATTATGCAACACCAAAAAGCGAATATTTTCCTGATGTCCTGGAGCCATGTACATGGTTAACTGAGTCCAATACTGAGGTTTATTCTTGGCCAATGGCGTAGCATCAATCCCCCTTAAGGGAATAGGACTCTGCAAAGGCTCCAAGGAAAAACCACAGCGCTTGGCAAATTCTAAGTCCATTAAGTTCAGGGCAGCGCCAGAATCCACAAATGCCATAACAGACAAGGACGACAATGAGCAAATCAGGGTAACAGACAAGAGAAATTTAGGCTGTACAGTACTAATGGTAACAGACCCAGGAACCCTCCTAGTACGCTTAGGGCAATCAGAAATAGCATGAGCAGAATCACCACAGTAAAAACACAGGCCATTCTGACGTCTGAATTTCTGTCTTTCTGCTCTAGTCAAAATCCCAATTTATCCCAATTTATCTTCAATCCAGATATTCCTCCAAACTGCTCGACAATAGCTACCACCTGGCTCAATGACTCGATGTGATCCTCCAGAAACAGGAGAAAGTCATCTGCATAGAGTGCACATGCTGAAAAAATAATGGAACCAAATCAGAGGAGGAAGGCAACTTAGGCAACGGCACAAAAATGGACCATCTTAGAAAACCGGTCACAAACCACCCAGATGACATCTTCTGAGAGACAGGAAGATCAGAAATAAAATCCATGGAAATATGCGTCCAGGGCCTCTCAGGAATAGGCAAAGGCAAAAGCAACCCGCTGGCACGGGAACAGCAAGGCTTAGCCCGAGCACAGGTCCCACAGGACTGCACAAACGAACGCACATCCCGCGACAAGGAAGGCCACCAAAAGGACCTAGCCACCAAATCTCTGGTACCGAAAATCCCAGGGTGACCAACCAACACCGAACAATGAACCTCAGAAATTACCCTACTAGTTCATCTATCAGGAACAAACAATTTCTCCACAGGACAGCGGTCAGGTTTATCAGCCTGAAACTCCTGAAGTACCCGTCGCAAATCAGGGGAGATGGCAGAAAGAATCACCCCCTCCTTGAGGATCCCAGGTGGCTCAAGAACTCCCGGAGAATCAGGCAAAAAACTCCTAGAAAGGGCATCAGCCTTCACATTCTTAGAACCCGGAATATACGAGACCACAAAATCAAAACGTGAGAAAAACAGAGACCACCGAGCCTGTCTAGGATTCAACCGCTTAGCAGACTCGAGGTAAATCAGATTCTTGTGATCAGTCAAGACCACCACGCGATGCTTGGCTCCCTCAAGCCAATGTCGCCACTCCTCAAATGCCCACTTCATAGCCAACAACTCCCAATTGCCGACATCATAATTACGCTCAGCAGGCGAAAACTTTCTGGAGAAGAAAGCACACGGTTTCATCAAAGAGCCATCAGAATTTCTCTGAGACAAAACGGCCCCTGCCCCAATCTCAGAAGCATCAACCTCAACCTGAAAAGGGAGAGAAACATCTGGCTGACGCAACACAGGGGCAGAAGTAAAACGACATTTAAGCTCCTGAAAGGCCTCAACAGCCGCAGAGGACCAATTCACCACATCAGCGCCCTTCATAGTCAAATCGGTCAGAGGTTTCACCACACTAGAAAAATTAGCAATAAAGCGGCGATAAAAATTGGCAAAGCCCCAAAATTTCTGAAGGCTCTTTACAGATGTAGGTTGAGTCTAATCATGAATGGCCTGGACTTTAACAGGGTCCATTTCAATAGCCGAGGGGGAAAAAATGAAACCCAAAAAAAGAAACCTTCTGAACTCCAAAGAGGCACTTAGACCCCTTCACAAACAACGCATTAGCACGAAGGACCTGAAATACCATCCTAACCTGCTTTACATGAGACTCCCAATCATCGGAGAAAACCGAAATATCATCCAAATACACAATCATGAATTTATCCAGATAATTCCGGAAGATATCATGCATAAAGGACTGAAATACCGATGGAGCATTAGAGAGCCCGAATGGCATCACAAGATATTCAAAATGGCCTTCGGGCGTATTAAATGCTGTTTTCCATTCATCACCTTGTTTAATACGCACGAGATTATACGCCCCTCGAATGTCGATTTTAGTAAACCAACTGGCACCCTTAATCCGAGCAAACAAATCAGAAAGCAAAGGTAACGGATACTGGAATTTGACAGTGATCTTATTGAGAAGGCGATAATCTATACAGGGTCTCAAGGAGCTATCCTTCTTGGCAACAAAAAAAAAATCCCGCTCCCAATGGTGACGAAGACGGGCGAATATGCCCTTTCTCCAAGGACTCCTTTACATAACTCCGCATAGCGGCATGCTCTGGCACAGACAGATTGAAAAGTCGGCCCTTAGGGAACTTACAGCCAGGAATCAAATTAATGGCACAATCGCAGTCCCTATGAGGAGGCAGGGAACTGGACTTGGGCTCATCAAATACATCCTGGAAATCCGACAAAAACTCAGGGACCTCAGAAGAAGGGGACGAGGAAATGGACATCAATGGAATATCACTATGTATCCTGTTATGACCTGGTGGTCAGGACAATAATGGACCTGGTGGTTAAGAGCACACGGAATGACCTGATAGTTACTGATGCACAGCCTAAGAAACTAGCTAGCCCTGAAGATAGAAAAATAAAGCCTACCTTGCCTCAGAGAAATTCCCCAAAGGAAAAGGCAGCCCCCCACATACAATGACTGTGAGTAAAGATGAAAATACAAACACAGAGATGAAATAGATTTAGCAAAGTGAGGCCCGACTTACTGAACAGACTGAGGATAGGAAAGGTTACTTTGCGGTCAGCACAAAAACCTACAAAAAGACCACGCAGAGGGCGCAAAAAGACCCTCCGCACCGACTCACGGTGCGGAGGCGCTCCCTCTGCGTCCCAGAGCTTCCAGCAAGCAAGACAACAAATAAATAGCAAGCTGGACAGAAAAATAGCAAACCAAAGAAATACAAGCTGGAACTTAGCTTCTGATGGGAAGACAGGTCACAAGAACGATCCAGGAGAGAACTAGACCAATACTGGAACATTGACAGGTGGCATGGAGCAAAGATCTAAGAGGAGTTAAATAGAGCAGCAGCTAACGAATTAACCTCGTCACCTGTGAAACTCAGAAACACCCACCAGAGGAAGTCCATGGACAGAACCAGCCGAAGTACCATTCATGACCACAGGAGGGAGCCCGACAACAGAATTCACAACAGTATCCCCTGACAACCCCAACCAGTTACAGACATAGATCTCCAATCCAGCACTGGGTTATGTACCTGTAACCATGGAAAACCCAGCACAACAACATCATGCAAATTATGCAACACCAAAAAGCGAATATTTTCCTGATGTCCTGGAGCCATGTACATGGTTAACTGAGTCCAATACTGAGGTTTATTCTTGGCCAATGGCGTAGCATCAATCCCCCTTAAGGGAATAGGACTCTGCAAAGGCTCCAAGGAAAAACCACAGCGCTTGGCAAATTCTAAGTCCATTAAGTTCAGGGCAGCGCCAGAATCCACAAATGCCATAACAGACAAGGACGACAATGAGCAAATCAGGGTAACAGACAAGAGAAATTTAGGCTGTACAGTACTAATGGTAACAGACCCAGGAACCCTCCTAGTACGCTTAGGGCAATCAGAAATAGCATGAGCAGAATCACCACAGTAAAAACACAGGCCATTCTGACGTCTGAATTTCTGTCTTTCTGCTCTAGTCAAAATCCTATCACATTGCATAGAGTCAGGACTTTGCTCAGAGGACACTGCCATATGGTGCACCACCTTGCGCTCACGCAAGCGCCGATCAATCTGAATGGCTAGAGACATAGATTCGCTCAAACCGGTAGGCGTAGGAAAGCCCACCATAACATCTTTAAGGGTTTCAGAAAGACCTTTTCTGAAAATAGCAGCCAGAGCCTCTTCATTCCACTTAGTGAGCACAGACCATTTTCTAAATTTCTGGCAGTATAACTCTGCCGCTTCTTGACCCTGACACAGGGCCAACAGTGTTTTCTCAGCATGCTCTACTGAGTTAGGTTCGTCATACAACAATCCAAGCGCTTGAAAAAATGCATCCACACTCAACAATGCCGGATCCCCTGTTTCAAGAGCAAAAGCCCAGTCTTGAGGATCACCACGCAGTAAGGATATGATGATTTTTACTTGCTGAATGGGATCACCAGAAGAACGGGGTTTCAAAGCAAAAAACAATTTGCAGCTATTTTTGAAGTTCAAAAACTTGGATCTGTCCCCAAAAAACAAATCAGGAGTAGGAATTCTAGGCTCTAGAGCCGGAGTCTGGACAATATAATCTTGGATACTCTGGACTCTTGCAGCAAGTTGATCCACACGAGAAAACAAACTCTGAACCTCCATACCAGAGCATATATCCAGCACCACCCAGATATCAAGAGGAAAAAAAAGACAGAACAGAGCACAGAAAAAAAAAATGGTTCAGAACTTTCTTTTCCTTCTTTTGAGATGCATTTAATTCATTTTTGTTATGACCTGGTGGTTAAGAGGCCACACTGATATGACCTGGTGGCCAAAACGCAACATGGAGCGAGCTCTGAGAAGGTGGTATCTCTACTGATCGCAGTCCCTAATCCTAACAACAACACTAGAAATAGCCGTGGGATGTTCCTGACTCTCCCTAGACACCTCTTCACAGCCTAAGAAATAACTACCCCTAAAGAAGGAAATAGAAAGCTATCTTGCCTCAGAGAAAACCCCCAAAAGGAAAGATAGCCCCCCACAAATATTGACTGTGAATGGAGAGGGAAATGACGTACACAGAAATGAAATCAGAATTCAGCAAAGGAGGCCAATACTAAACTAGATAGACAGAGAGAAAAGGATACTGTGCGGTCAGTATAAAAAACTACAAAATCCACGCAGAGTTTACAAAAATGAACTCCACACCGACTCACGGTGTGGAGGGGCAAATCTTCTTTCCCAGAGCTTCCAGCTAGCCTGAATAAGACATAGTGACAAGCTGGACAAAAAGAGACATATTTGCAAAGCAATAGAGTCCAAACAAATGGACAAACAAAAACTAGCAAAAACTTATCTTTTGCAGACAATGACTGGCCATATGAAAATTCCAAGGAGAGAACCAAATCCAACCAAGAACATTGACAGCAGGCATGGACTAAGGCCCAGAGCAGGTTTAAATAACAAACGCAGGCAAGGCGATTAGTGAAGGCAGCTGCTACAGCTACCTAAAGGAGCAGCAGTTCCACTCGAAACCACCAGAGGGAGCCCAAGGGCAGAACTCACAAAAATACCATTAGCAACCACAGGAGGGAGCTCCAGAACGGAATTCACAACACTAGAGCACATTTTCCAATTTTTCCCCAACTTCTTCACTATGCTAGATGAAGAAAAAAAGTGACAGTGTTGCCCTGCACAGTAACAGGATCTCCCCACTACTGAAAAAAGTATCCTCAAAAATAAAATACATCACGGCAGTAATAATATCCCTTAATTCGCTCCTGCAGTAATAATGCCCTACATCCTGGCACCTTCCGGTAATAAAGTCCCCCATGTGTCTCATTCCTGGCCCCATGTGTCTCCATCCTGCCCCCAACAGGTGTCCAAGATGCCACCATATATGTCCTCTCATCCTGGCCCCACATGTCGACATCATGTCCCCATATATGTCCTCTCATCCTGGTCCCACGTCACCATCATGCCCCCATATATGTCCTCTCATTCTTGCCCCACGTCGCCATCATGCCCATGTCTTCTCATCCTTTTTTTTTTAAATCAGATGATTTTTATTCAACAAGTATAAAAAGTACAAATTATACCCTATAACATACAATAAGGCATTTAAAAGATTTTGGTTTCCTCCCCATAAAAAATTTGTTAAAATACCACCTGCTCTCCCCCCCCCCCCACCTCCCACCCCCCCTCCAATACACAGCAATCACATTTTCCACCTCCCTGTGGGTACCTAAAATACCAGATTTTTCAATACACATTCAATAGACAGCTGGAACAGGACTCTCACCCAGGAATCTTTATTCAACCTCTAATATGTCTTAAATGTCCATTTACCTCCCTTACATTATCTTCAACCATTATGCCCAAATTTGTTCAAACTTTTTTTCAGCATTCCTTCTCCGATATATACTTTCTTCTATACAAACTGCATAATCCACTTGCTGAATGTATTCCTTTTTAGAGGGCGGCTCAGCCCTTATCCAATATCTGTCAATTAACTTTCCTGCCATGAACAGCAGCCTAGCCACTGCCAACTTCTTTGAGTTATTAATTCCAATTTCTTCAACGTACCCTAACACACACACTAAAGGAGTCCTAGGCACTACACATTCATATCTCCCCTCTATCAGACTAATCACCACAATCGAAAAAACTTGTAAACGCGGACATTCCCACAACATATGCAAAATACCAGCGCCCTCATTCATACATCTCGAACACTCAGAAGTGCCTCTCACACCGACCCTATGAAGAAACTCAGGGGATCTGTAAGCTCTATGAATGGTATATAATTGTGACAAACGACCACGCTCGCTTAGTGACAATTTCGGAACATATTCTAATATAGACTCCCAAACTTCATCATCCAATACTCCTAATTCTTCCTCCCATGTGTCCCGTGTACGGATAGGGTGCCACAGCAAAAAGTTGTGTAACAGGTCCTCATAGATCATAGAAATAACCCTTTTTGTGGTCCCCTCCATATAAATATAATCTAGTAAAATATCTTTCTGGACCCTTAGACCACTAACCCACCTCTGCAGCCTATAGGCATGCTGGACACCTATATAAAGAAACCGATCTGTATCTGTCATCTGAAATTCTCCTTGTAAGGACTCAAACAACCTTAACTCCTGATTCACCAGTAGCTGCGATAAATATTCCCCTACTCGACCAAACTTTCTGTTCCCCAAATTTATAGAATTCACCCAAATTTTCTTTCATTCATCCAGATGGGGGTATAGATTGTCATTTCAGAGATCTCTCTAATCTTTTTGATCCTGGACCACATCTTCTGCAACAGACCCAGAGTGGGGAACCTCTTAACCAACCGCCCAAAACTCCCATCCTCCAACCCTTGCACCAGAGGGACCCTCTGAACCACATAACCCAGCATAGCCTGCACCGAACTCCCAACTACCCCTGATACCCAACCTCTAATATCTTGGCCCTTGGACACCAGAAAGTATATCCAAGGATTAGGCAGAGCAAGGCTCCTGCCATCCTTGGGTCTCTGCAAGATCCTTAATTTTATCCTGGGCTGACATTCCCCCCAGACCAAATCTCGAAATATGGAATTAAGTCTCTGGAATAAACCCCATGGGAGCCACATCGGCGAATTATGAAGCACATATAGGAGCTTCGACATAAGTATCATTTTAGACAGGTTCGTCCTACCCACCACTGAGAGACGCAGCTTGCACCAAGTCTGGGCCTTATCCTTAAATTTAGCCAAGAGCGGAAGCACATTCAATCTAGAATATTCCGTGATCGGTAAAGCAATCTGTATTCCTAGATATTTAAACTGGTCAACAACTCTAAGTTTAGTAAATCCAAGCTCTCCCAATCTATCACTGTCTACCATCATAAGATTGGATTTATCCCAATTTATCTTCAATCCAGATATTCCTCCAAACTGCTCGACAATAGCTACCACCTGGCTCAATGACTCGACGTGATCCTCCAGAAACAGGAGAAAGTCATCTGCATAGAGTGCAATCTTTTCCTCCCTCCATAAAGCCTTTAACACCAGCTGCTCTCCGAATGTGAGCAGCAAGTGGCTCAATCGCAAGGGCGAACAATAATGGAGAGAGAGGGCATCCCTGCCGAGTCCCTCTGGCAAGATCAAATTTATCCGATCTCGTTCCGTTCACCCTTTTGCCGCCGGACTGTGCCCGTCGCTGATTGGTCGTGGCAATGGTCGTGGGCGTTTTGCCACGACCAATCAGCGACTTGGATTTCCATGACAGACAGAGGCCGCGACCAATGACTATCCGTGACAGACAGACAGAAGGACAGACGGAAGTGACCCTTAGACAATTATATAGTAGAAGATAAAAAGAGTACAGTTTTTTTTAAAGATTTTTTATTACGCTTAGTCAATATAATTCCCCAAACAAAAACTGGCCAGAAAAATATATCAGCGCAATATAATTTTAAATGCTGGTCATGCATGGGTAGCAGACACCTACTTAACCCCTTCGCGACCTTCGCTGTACTAGTACTGCTCTGCGGGAACTGCATTTCTGCCCGCAGCAGTAATTGTATGGTGGCACGATCACCGCGGCTTCACGCTGAGCGCCGCTGTGATCAGGTGCGGGTGTCAGTTGTATGTGACAGCTGACACCCTGCAGCAATGCCCATGATCGGTGCTAGCACCGATCGTGGGCATTTAACCTCTCTGATGCCTCTGTCAGTACTGACAGCGGCATAGAGAACAATCGCGCAGGGATGGGGGCTCCCTGATCTCTCCCACCGGAACAACGCAATGCGTTTGTGTTGCTCCTGTGGTCTCCATGAAGACTCCCTGCTCCAAGATGGACGCGGGGTCCTTCCTGGTCCTTCAGTGAGGTGGCTTGTCAGCACCTGCTAAGAGCACGTGTCGGCATGCCTTCTATACTGCCTGTCAGATCGCTGATCTCACACAGTGCTATGTAAAGTTCCAGATCAGCGATCTGACTTTATATAGTTATGTCCCAACCTGGGACAATGTAATAAAGTAAAAAAAATATATAATGTGTAAAAATATATATAAAAAAAATAATCCCCAAATATATAATAAAAATAAATAAATAAATCTCCAGTCTACAGCAACAGCTCTGTTTCAAGAACTTGTACCCGGTATCTCTGTTGAGCGTTTAGAAATGGACCGCATCCACAGAGCTTTGAGCAAACGTAAGCCAGATGGCCCACCGAGAGACATAATTCTTAAGCTGCATTTCTTTAAAACAAAAGAACAACTTCTACCTGCGGCAAGAAAGTCCACACCTTTGGTATTCCAAGGCCATCCCTATGAACTTTTCCCTGACTTGGTCCCTACTACCATTGCCAAAAGGCAGGCAATGAAACCATACCTAGAAATTCTTCAAGCCAAAAACATTAAGTATCGTTGTGGATTCCCCTTTAAATTGTTTACTCATCTTGAAGTGGTCCATACAGTCCTCTCCCCCAAAGGTGCTAGCAGCTGCCTCACTAATTTACAGCTCATGGATCCCCCTTCGCCCCCTCCAACCTCGTCTTCAATGCCTCAACCCAAGTATCGCCGCTCCAGGCCGCATGATCCAACTATTCCCTCTTGAAAATATACATAAACTCTGGTTCTATTTCGAGTTCAAGACATTTAATAGGCTACTTTATACGGTGTCTTCTTCGCCCTTTGTTCAACTGCTAGCCTGTCATTTTTCAATGCTTGGGAACTTTGAATGTCCATACGCGCCTGAGTTCTAGACATATCTCAATGACTTCTCTGATAGAGATTTTTTATAAGGTTTCTCAGTTTATTTTCTCAGATATTTTCGGAGCGTACAATTTCGATATTCATTTCTCCAGAAGTATTCGAGTGCTTCAGCTTTTCCCGGTGATCTGGACTGGTAACCGCTCCTCAACTTGATCTCCAGAAAGGATAAGTGACTATGCTTAATATATATGCTGTTGGTTTTTACTCCTTCCATTTGTATATCTGAGACTTGTTCTAAATTGTATTGTACTGTCGCTGATCCTGTATTATACTATGTTATGTTACTTTTTACTTTGAGTATGTTGGTACTTAATACTGTTACCCTTCTGAGACTTGTTCTAAATTCTATTGTACTGTTTTTGATCCAGTATTATACTATGTTATGTTACTTTTTACTTTGGGTATGTTGGTACTTAATACTGTTACACTTCTCCTAGAATTGCGATGCCTATTCCCTCTTCCTGGGACACTAGATCTTAACATGATCTACTCTTTGGTTTACACGTACCACATTACATGCATTATCCAAATATTTATACAAAATTCTGGTATTCGCTTAAATACTCCTAAGTCTGTTAATTCATACATCCAGCTCACTCTAACCCACCTTCTATACCTAACTTTACTTATTGTACATTATATTGCGTTGTCCCTGACAAACCCACATGACCCCACAGTGTTTTTACACACTGCTGCTCAGCAATTCGTGCTTAGCCATTGTTAAGGTTATCCCTTTTTCCCCTATAGGTTTCCTATCCAAACTGCATGTATTGTTCTGTCTATCCAACTTCCCATTCCTGTTACTCGCCCGAGTGAACTCTACCAATTTGGTCCATTCCAAAATAATACTCCTACTTTCAATTGCAAACCACGATTAGAAGCTTGTCTAACATTTTTTCATCATGCCACTAACAATCATGTCACACAATGTGGGGGGCCTTAATTCTCTGCACAAATGCACTAAGGCCTTCCGCTACTACAGATCTCAACAAACAGACGTGGTATGTCTGCAAGAGACACACTTCTCAACTAGCTCTTACCCGAGGTTTTTGTCCACCTCCTACCAGCTCTTCTATTTAGCAAATGCCCCAAACAAAACCAAAGGCGTCGCTATCTGTTTTAAGAAGTCCGTTCCCTTCGTCTTTAAATCTTCGGTCGTAGACAAAGAGGGCCTTTACTTAATGGTGAGGGGCTCAATTTCAGACAAGCTAGTGACCATTGTTTCCTATTATGCTCCTAACACTCATCAAGCTGTTTTTTTTTCTTGATTATTGGAACTAGTCTCCGAACATGCCCAAGGGACTACGCTATTATGTGGTGACTCCAATTGCATACTTAAAGCTAGCCTTGATAAGTCTACAGCCCTCAATCCCCTACTCCCTTGACATTATATCCTTCTGCTGACTCAGCTGCCCTTAACAAGCTCCTCTCCCAACATCATTGGGTGGACCTATGGAGAGACCTCCAGATAAAGACTATACTTATTTCTCCCCAAGCCATTTAGTGTACACCAAAATTGATCACATTTTTGTTCATTCACCCTTTATCCCAAATGTGTCAAATATTTCTATTTAATCTACTCCCTGGTCGGATCACTCTCCAATCCAATTTTCATGCTCTACGCTTCACCCACCACCCCGCTCATTCAACTGGACTCTAAATGATTCATTGCTCTCTTACCCTGAAATTGCTCAAAGATTGAAAAATCACCTCGATGATTATTTCTCCTTGAATCAACAATCAGCTTCCTCACCAATTTCCTTATGGGAAGCTAATAAGGCAGTGCTAAGAGGCTTCTGTATTCAAGAGGCCTCTCGCAAGAAAAAAGACAGATGTGCAAAGATAGCTGAATTAGAGAGCAAGGTATTAGCTTTGCAGTCCCGGATGAAGAACTCTCCCTCACCTGCTACGTACCAAGACCTTTCCCATGCTCGTACAGAACTTGACCTCTGTCTTTCTGAGAATGCAGACTGTGCCATACGCCGGTCACAACAACGCTACTACACCCTTAATAATAAGAATAAGTCTAACCTAGCTCGCCGTTTAAAATGCCTGCCCCTACCCCGTCCCCCCATACGTTTGTGTACAGCTTCGGGCATTACATCCAATCCACAACAGATTACTCATTTGTTTCAGCAAAAGCTTAGACAGTTATATAACGTCACTACCACTATAAATTCAGAAACGTTGGATACCTTTTTAGATTCTATTCCTCTTCCAGCCCTTAGTTCTAACATGATTGAACTCCTAAATCAAGCCATCACTCCTAGTGAAATAGAAATAGCTATTCAACAGCTGAAAATTAATAAAAAAAACAGGTCCCAATGGATTTACGGCCCTTTACTATAAAAAATACTCATCGGTTCTAGTTCCTCACCTCACTAACTATTTTAACTCTTTTAGAGATGGTAACAAACCAGGGGGAGCCTCTTTAATGGCTGCAATATCCATGCTACCAAAACCAAACTCCGATCACTTACTCTGGTCTAACTATAGACCAATATCCCTTATTAACATAGACCTTAAGATACTGGCTAAAATTCTATCTCAGCGCTTTAGATAATATAGGGTAGTCTCCCATCTGCTGCACCTCTGCAAACAGCGCAAACTATCAAGCATGTTATTGTCGCTGGATATTAAAAAAGCCTTTGACTCTATTTCTTGGCCTTATCTGTTTGCGGTCTTGCGGAAGTGGAAGTTTCCCGACTACTTTCTTTCATGGATTCATGCTCTTTACAGCTCACCATCGGCTTACCTCCGTTATAATGGCTTCTCCTCTGCTCTACCCAGGGCTGCCACTAGAAATTTCGGGGCCCCATACTGGCAAAATTTTCGGGGCCCCCTTGAAACTCCGCCCAGGCTCCACCCCAGCCCCGCCTCCAGGCTCCACCCCACGAACTGTCCACAGTCCCACTGCTCTCTCTTGGAAAATCTCCACTTCTCACCTATCACACATTGACAGTTCCCATCACCAGATCACATACATAGCCGGCAGCTTTTGTTTTGGCCAAAAGATTTTTTAAGCCACCACCATAACACGGTTGACACTTTTGGCCAGGCCCTACTCTACTGTAACCAACTAAATATTTGTTAAAATATGCAATACAATTTAGGTATATTTTTATTTATTTTTCAATTTTTAAAATGACCTATAATACTACATACAAGGAACAAATACCACAGCACTATGACCAGATGACATATTACCACCACAGTGATCGAATAATACAAAATACAAGGAACAAATACCGCTACACCATGACCAGACCGCATATTACCACAAATGACTGAATACTACAATACTGATCAGTAATAAAAAAAACCCACAATACTATCACCATCAGTGCCATTATGCACAGGAGATCTGTAATTATTAAGCAGTGTCTGTGTACAGGTAATACAGTGATCACCGGTGACATTACACACAGGAGCTCTGTATATAATGTATAGGTAATACAGTGATCACTGGTGACATTGTACACAGGACCTCTGTATATAGTATACAGTGTATAGTGTCAGTGTATAGGTAACACTGACTCACCAGTGACGTCTCTAGGTGAAGTCCTTCATCTTTCATCCAGCACAGACCGCCATCACTTCATCCAGCCAGGACTCGTCTCTGCAGGAAATAAAACAGTTATCTCGAGTTCCGCTTGTAGAACACATTGCTTAATTTTCCCAACTTCTACATTACACCACATGAAGAAGGCAACATAGTATCACTCTACACAGTAACAGGACCGCCCCCCCATTTAAAACAGTATACTCAAAAAATAAAATAAATACATCACTGCAATAATAATATCCCTTAATTAGCCCATATGGTAATATTCGCCATCCTAGCCCCCGTGTGTCTCATTCCAGGCTCCAGCCATATGTTCTCCCATCCTGCCCTCATGAGTATCCATTCTGCCCCTTATGATCTCCCCATCCTGCCCCATCTGTCTCCATCTGTCTCCATTCTGCCCCATCTGTGTCCAGCACTCTGCCCCATCTGTGTCCAGCACTCTGCCCCATCTGTGTCCAGCACTCTGCCCCATCTGTGTCCAGCACTCTGCCCCATCTGTGTCCAGCACTCTGCCCCATCTGTGTCCAGCACTCTGCCCCATCTGTGTCCAGCACTCTGCCCCATCTGTGTCCAGCACTCTGCCCCATCTGTGTCCAGCACTCTGCCCCATCTGTGTCCAGCACTCTGCCCCATCTGTGTCCAGCACTCTGCCCCATCTGTGTCCAGCACTCTGCCCCGTCTGTGTCCAATCCTGCCCCGTCTGTGTCCAGTACTCTGCCCCGTCTGTGTCCAATCCTGCCCCATCTGTGTCCAGCACTCTGCCCCATCTGTTTCCAATCCTGCCTCATCTCTGTCCAGCACTCTGCCCCATCTCTGTCCAGCACTCTGCCCCATCTCTGTCCAGCACTCTGCCCCATCTCTGTCCAGCACTCTGCCCCATCTCTGTCCAGCACTCTGCCCCATCTCTGTCCAGCACTCTGCCCCATCTCTGTCCAGCACTCTGCCCCATCTCTGTCCAGCACTCTGCCCCATCTCTGTCCAATCCTGCCCCATCTCTGTCCAGCACTCTGCCCCATCTCTGTCCAGCACTCTGCCCCCCATGTGTCCAGCTTTCTGCCCCCCCGTGTCCAGCTTTCTGCCCCCCCTGTGCCCAGCTTTACTGCCCCCTCTGTGTCCAGCTTTACTGCCCCCTCTGTGTCCAGCTTTACTGCCCCCCCTGTGTCCAGCTTTCTGCCCCCCCTGTGTCCGGCTTTACTGCCCCCTCTGTGTCCGGCTTTACTGCCCCCCCTGTGTCCGGCTTTCTGCCCCCTCTGTGTCCAGCTTTACTGCCCCCCCTGTGTCCAGCTTTCTGCCCCCCCTGTGTCCAGCTTTCTGCCCCCCCTGTGTCCGGCTTTACTGCCCCCTCTGTGTCCGGCTTTACTGCCCCCCCTGTGTCCGGCTTTCTGCCCCCCCTGTGTCCAGCTTTACTGCCCCCCCTGTGTCCGGCTTTACTGCCCCCCCTGTGTCCGGCTTTACTGCCCCCCCTGTGTCCGGCTTTACTGCCCCCCCTGTGTCCGGCTTTACTGCCCCCCCTGTGTCCAGCTTTACTGCCCCCCCTGTGTCCGGCCTTACTGCCCCCCCTGTGTCCGGCTTTACTGCCCCCCCTGTGTCCGGCTTTACTGCCCCCCCTGTGTCCGGCCTTACTGCCCCCCTGTGTCCGGCTTTACTGCCCCCCCTGTGTCCGGCTTTACTGCCCCCCCTGTGTCCGGCTTTACTGCCCCCCCTGTGTCCGGCCTTACTGCCCCCCCTGTGTCCGGCTTTACTGCCATGGGACCCCCCCCCCCCCCCGCCGGATTGCCGCTCTCAATAACAAAAAAAAAAAAAGTTCTGCTTACCTGCCGCGCTCCTGATCTCTCCACGCAGCTGCACCGTGCACTCGCCGGCGACTGACAATGACGTCAGACGCCGGCGACCTGCACGCTGCGGCTGGCGGCTGTTAACTATTGACGTGCGGGCGCGGGACCGCATGTCAATAGCGTACAGCTGTAGCGCCGGCCGCCGCTAAGGGCCTGGTTCAGCCTGCGGCTGCCGGTAGGGGCCCGGTGAGCAGGTAAGAGGGGGCCCGATGCGGGCCCCCTCTGCTCACCGGGCCCCATACGCCAGTCACGGCTGTGCAGAGCACAGCGCTGGAGGACAGACAGCGTTAGGTAAGTATGTACTGTTTGCTTTTTTTACTTTTAGGATGGTAACCAGGGTAAACATCGGGTTACTAAGCGCGGCCCTGCGCTTAGTTACCCGATGTTTACCCTGGTTACCAGCGAAGACATCGCTGAATCGGTGTCACACACGCCGATTCAGCGATGTCAGCGTGAGAGCCAGCGACCAAAGAAAGGTCTGGCCCTCTAGCCCCGACCAACGACATCACAGCAGGATTCTGATCGCTGCTGGGTGTCAAACTAAACGATATCGCTAGCGAGGACGCTGCAACGTCACGGATTGCTATTGATATCGTTTAGTGTGAAGGTACCTTAAGAGTAAAATTGACAGCCAATTTAGACTCCCTTTTTGCAGCCAATTATCCCCACATTCTCTGCAAATTTCGTTTGCTACTCCAGTCATGGGAGAAGTTACATCTTTTCTTGCTCGGCCGTGTGGGCGCACTGAAGATGACTAGTCGATACTTTTGTCTGGAGGGGTGGCCTTCCCAGGGTTAATAGAGCTAACCTCTATCGTCATTGTTTAAATGGGGGTTTCGGGGTTCCCAACCTTTCTAAATATTACCAAGCAGCCCAATTAGGTCAATTGACCCTATACCATGCCTATTCTGAACCTCCTCTGTAGCTTTCTCTAGAGGCCCCTGAATGTCACTCGGGTACCCTCGATGCATTATTTTGGATTCTCCCAGCTCAGCGTGGGCATATCTCAAATCCTATTGTAGTGCACTCTCTTAAGATTTGGGATTCGTTGAAATATTCCTCCCAGCTAATCTCACCATTCTTGCCCCTCGCCCCCCTTTGGGGCAATCTTCAGTTCCCCCTAGGTATAGAGTCCCTTAGGAACTTCCGTTTATGGGTCGCTGCAGAGATAAGCAGAGTCCACCATCTCTTCAACATTGATGGGATTATTCCATTCTCGGTCCCGAGAGAAAAATACCATTTCCTGCCTGGAGACGTGTTTCGTTATTTGCAACTTAAAAACTTTGTCAATTCATTACTAAAAAAATTCTACCCCTCCCTATACCTTTACTCCCTTTGAACAAAGATACTGTCAAAATCCACACGCACCAGGCATTATATCACTTCTCTACTCATATATCAACTCCCCCTCACATAGGCGCCGTTTAAACTACACTTCTCCCTGGGAGTCTGATATTGGTTCCACTCTAACTGATTCAGAATGGTCCCAAATTTGGTCCTCCTCTACTGGAGGAATATTAAATACTCTTATGCTGGAACCTAATTATAAGGTGTTGACCAGGTGTTACCTGACCCCAGCCAGAGTGGCTAAGGCAGTTGCTAACTACTCTCCAAATTGCTTTAGAGGGTGCAATTCCACAGGAGATATGTTCCATATATGATGGCTATGCCCGATTGTACGTAGATTTTGGATTAGAATATATCACCTGATCTCCTCAATAACAAACATAAACCTAATAAAAAAACCTTGGGAGGCTTTACTCAACAAACGTATCCCCAACATCCCTAAACACACTCAAGCCCTCATTACATTTATATTCCTGGCAGCCAAACAAACCATAGCATTAGCTTGGAAAAAAACAAGTCTAGAGTTACCTTTCTTGGTATATGATCAATGAAAAATTATCTGCCATGCTTACAGGCAGAGTTAGTAAATTTGAGAAAATATGGCTTCCCTGGGCAGAGTATGCCAACCACACCCCCTTTGCCACACCTGCATTTTGTCTAACCAATCCAGATCCACCTGATTCTGATTGAATCACTTAAATGGACATAATATACCCCGCTCCTCGGGCTCCCCCCCCCCCTTGCCTCCTACCCTGTTGTTTGTTTGTTAAATGTTTCTATGCCCTCTTGTACGTATGATGTAAACATATGTCTGTGTTGAGGTTTTCTTCACCCTATTTGTAAAATTGAGTACAAATTTATTGTTTAAAAATACAATAAATATTTTACCAATAAATACATACATTTATGTAAATAATAAAATAAATAAAAGCACACATATTTGGTATCACCGCGTCTGTAATGACCCAACCTTTAAAACTGTCCCACTAGTTAACACCTTTAGTGAACACCATTTAAAAAAAAACACACAAGGCAAAAAAACAATGCTTTATCATCATACCGCCAAACAAAAAGTTGAATAACACGCGATCAAAAAGACATATATAAATAAACATTATACTGCTGAAATCGTCATCTTGTCCTGCAAAAAACAAGCTGCCATATAGCTCAATAACCAGAAAAATAGCAAAGTTATAGCTTTCAGAATAAAGCGATGCAAAAATAATTATTTTTTCTATAAAATCGTTTTTATCGTATAAAAGTGCAAAAACATAAAAAATGATATAAATGAGGTATCGCTGTAATCGTACTGACCCAAAGAATAAAACTGCTTTATCCATTTTACCACAAGCTGGATGGTGTAAACGCCCCCCCTCCCCCCAAAAGAAATTCATTAATTGCTGTTTTTTGTTCATTCTGCCTCACAAAAATCGGAATAAAAAGCGATCAAAAAATGTCATGGTACCAATAAAAAAGTCAACTCGTCCCACAAAAAAAACAAGACCTCACATGACTGTGTGGGCCAAAATATGGAAAAATTATAGCTCTGAAAATGTGGTGATGCAAAAACTATTTTTTGCAATAAAAAGCGTCTTTTAGTGTGTGACAGCTGCCAAACATAACAAAACAATATATAAACACACTATAAATAGTAAATCAACCCCCCTTTCATCACCCCCTTAGTTAGTGAAAAATAATAAAATACAAAAATGTATTTATTTCAATTTTCCCATTTGGGTTAGTGTTGGGGCTAAGTTTAGGGTTAGGGTTAGAGTTGGGGTTAGGGTTTGGATTATGTTTACGGTTAGGGTTAGGGTTGGGATTAGGGTTAGGGTTGGGATTAGGGTTATGGGTGTGTCAGAGTTAGAGGTGTGGTTAAGGTTAGGGTTGGGATTTGGGTTAAGGGTGTGTTGTGGTTAGGGTTGTGGTTATAGTTGGGATTAAGGTTAGGGGTGTGTTCGGGTTAGGGGTGTGGTTAGGGTTATGGTTAGGGTTGGGATTAGGGTTAGGGGTGTGTTGGAGTTAGTGTTGGAGTTAGAATTGGGTAGTTTCCACTGTTTAGGCACATCAGGGGCTCTCCCAACGCGACATGGCATCCGATCTCAATTCCAGCCAATTCTGCGTTGAAAAAGTAAAACAGTGCTCCTTCCCTTCCGAGCTCTGCCGTGCGCCCAAACAGTGGTTTACCCCAACATATGGGGTATCAGCGTACTCAGGACAAATTGGACAACTGTTGTGGTCCAATTTCTCCTGTTACCCTTGTAACAAAATTGGGGCCTAAACAAATCATTTTTGTGGGAAAAAAATGATTTTTTTATTTTCACGGCTTTGCGTTATAAACTTTTGTGAAACTGTTGGATGTTTAAAGTTCTCACAACACATCTAGATAAGTTCCTTGGGGGGTCTAGTTTCTAATATGGGGTCAATTGTGTTTTTTTTTACAGTTTAGGCACATCAGGGGCTCTGCAAACTCAACGTGACGCCCGCAGACCATTCCATCAAAGTCTGCATTCCAAAACAGCGCTCCTTTCCTTCCGAGCTCTTTTTATTTTTAAGGCTCTACATTATAAACTTCTGTGAAGCACTTGGGGGTTCAAAGTGCTCACCACACATCTAGATAAGTTCCTTAAGGGGTCTAGTTTCCAAAATGGTGTCAATTGTGGGGGGTTTCCACTGTTTAGGCACATCAGGGGCTCTGCAAACGTGACATGGCGCCCCATCTCAATTCCAGCCAATTTTGCACTGAAAAAGTCAAACAGCGCTCCTTCCCTTCCGAGCTCTGCCATGCACCCAAACAGTGGTTTACCTGCATATTTGGGGTATTAGCATACTCAGGACAAATTGTCCAACAACTTTTCGGGTCTAATTTCTCCTGTTACCCTTGGTAAAATAAAACGAATTGGATCTGAAGTAAATTTTTTGTGTGAAAAAGTTAAATGTTCATTTTTTTAAAACATTCCAAAAATTCCTGTGAAGCACCTGAAGGGTTAATAAACTTCTTGAATGTGGTTTTGAGTACCTTGAGGGGTGCAGTTTTTAGAATGGTGTCACTTTTGGGTATTTTCTATCATATAGACCCCTCAAAATGACTTCAAATGAGACGTGGTCCCTAAAAAAAATGGTTTTGTAAAATTTGTTGAAAAAATGAGAAATCACTGGTCAACTTTTAACCCTAATAACTTTCTAACAAAAAAAAAATGTTGGTTCCAATATTGTGCTGGTGTAAAGTAGACATGTGGGAAATGTTATTTATTAACTATTTTGTGCGATATAACTCTCTCATTTAAGGGCATAAAAATTTAAAGTTGGAAAAATGCAAAATTTTCAAAATTTTTGCCAAATTTCTGGTTTTTTTTACAAAAAACTGCAAGTCATACTGAGGAAATTTTACTGCTATCTTAAAGTGCAATATGTCACGAGAAAACAGTGTCAGAATTAGTGGGATCCGTTGAATCGTTCCAGAGTTATTATCTCATAAAGGGACAGTGGTCAGAATTGTAAAAATTGGTCGGGTCAGAAAGGTGAAAACAGGCTGGGTCGTGAAGAGGTTCACCTATAAACCAAAGAGAAAATAACTTTATATACTGTCGTACAAAATATGTAGTCTATTTGAGAACATGACCGTGTGGATTTTCCCATATAGGTAAGAGTATAAAGCCATGTGCACGTGTTGAGTGTGTGATGAGATTTTTTTTTTAGTCTTGACGCTGCATATTTTTACTGCATCAAAAACAAAGTGTCTAAAGGTACCTTCACACTGAACGATATCGCTAGCGATCCGTGACGTTGCAGCGTCCTGGATAGCGATATCGTTGAGTTTGACACGCAGCAGCGATCAGGATCCTGCTGTGACATCGTTGGTCGGAGCAGAAAGTCCAGAGCTTTATTCCGTCGCTGGACTCCCGCAGACATCGCTGAATCAGCGTGTGTGACGCCGATTCAGCGATGTCTTCACTGGTAACCAGGGTAAACATTGGGTTACTAAGCGCAGGGCCGCGCTTAGTAACCCGATGTTTACCCTGGTTACCAGCGTAAACGTAAAAAAAAAAACACTACATACTTACATTCCGGTGTCTGTCCCCCGGCGCTCTGCTTCTCTGCACTGTGTAAGCGCCGGCCGGAAAGCAGAGCACAGCGGTGACGTCACCGCTGTGCTTTCCGGCTGGCTCCCACAGTCAGTGCAGAGAAGCACAGTGCCGGGGGACAGACACCGGAATGTAAGTATGTAGTGTTTGGTTTTTTTAACGTTTACGCTGGTAACCAGGGTAAACATCGGGTTACTAAGCGCGGCCCTGCGCTTAGTAACCCGATGTTTACCCTGGTTACCAGGGGACTTCGCATAGTTGGTCGCTGGAGAACTGTCTGTGTGACAGCTCTCCAGCGACCACACAGCGACGCTGCAGCGATCGGGATCATTGTCTAGATCGCTGCAGCGTCGCTAAATGTGACGGTACCTTTTCAGTTCCAGCAAAATGGATGGGATAGAAATCTCACGCCCACTGTGCTTTTTTACGCAGCTTAAAATGACCTGTGGTGCATAATTAAAATCCATGTTAAAATCGGCGCTAAAATGCGATAAAAACAAATGTTAAAAAAATGTAAGTAATCTAAGGCCATGTTCACACGTTCAATATTTTACATCAGTAGTTGTAAGCCAAAATCAGGAGTGGAATAACCAGAGAAAATCTGTAATAGAAACACCTTGCCTCTTCTGCATTAGTCACCCACTTCTGGTTTTGACTTACAAATACTGAGGTAAATTACTGACCAAATATTGACCCTGTGAACATAGCCTAACATATATTGTTGAGGAACAGTCAGGAACAAAATCATTGCGATTGTTTGTCATTTATTTTATATGTATGGCCAACTTTAGGCTACTTAGTCCATTATATTGTGTATATCCCCTTAAGCCCCGAGGGTGGTTTGCACGTTAATGACCGGGCCAATTTTTACAATTCTGACCACTGTCCCTTTATGAGGTTATAACTCTGGAACGCTTTAACGGATCCCGGTGATTCTGACACTGTTTTCTCGTGACATATTGTACTTCATGGTAGTGGTAAAATTTATTCGATATAACTTGCGTTTATTTGTGAAAAAAACGGAAATTTGGCGAAAATTTAGAAAATTTCGCAATTTTCCAACTTTAAATTTTTATGCCCTTAAATCACAGAGATATGTCACGCAAAATACTTAATAAGTAACATTTTCCACATGTCTACTTTACATCAGCACAATTTTGGAACCAAAATTTTTTTTTGTTAGGGAGTTATAAGGGTTAAAAGTTGACCAGCAATTTCTCATTTTTACAACACCATTTTTTTTTTAGGGACCACATCTCATTTGAAGTCATTTTGAGGGGTCTATATGCTAGAAAATACCCAAGTGTGACACCATTCTAAAAACTGCACCCCTCAAGGTGCTCAAAACCACATTCAAGAAGTTTATTAACCCTTCAGGGGTTTCACAGGAATTTTTGGAATGTTTAAATAAAAATGAATATTTAACTTTTTTTTCACACAAAATTTATTTCAGCTCCAATTTATTTTATTTTAACAAGGGTAACAGGATAAAATGGATGCCAAACGTTGTTGTACAATCTGTCCTGAGTACGCTGATACCCCATATGTGGGGGTAAACCACTGTTTGGGCGCATGGCAGAGCTCGGAAGGAAAGGAGCGCCATTTGACTTTTCAATGCAAAATTGACAGGAATTGAGATGGGACGCCATGTTGCGTTTGGAGAGCCACTGATGTGCCTAAACATTGAAACCCCCCACAAGTGACACCATTTTGGAAAGTAGACCCCCTAAGGAACTTATCTAGATGTGTGGTGACCACTTTGACCCACCAATTGCTTCACAGAAGTTTATAATGCAGAGCCGTAAAAATAAAAAATCCTATTTTTTCACAAAAATGATCTTTTCACCCCCATTTTTTTATTTTCCCAAGAGTAAGAGAAGAAATTGGACCTCAAAAATTGTTGTCCAATTTGTCCTGAGTACGCTGATACCCCATATATTGGGGTAAACCACTGTTTGGGCGCATGGCAGAGCTCGGAAGGAAAGGAGCGCCATTTGACTTTTCAATGCAAAATTGACTGGAATTGAGATGGGACGCCATGTTGCGTTTGGAGAGCCCCTGATGTGCCTAAACATTGGAACCCCTCACAAGTGACACCATTTTGGAAAGTAGACCCCTTAAGGAACTTATCTAGATGTGTGGTGAGCACTTTGACCCAACAAGTGCTTCACAAAAGTTTATAATGCAGAGCCATAAAAATAAAAAATCATATTTTTTCACAAAAATGATCTTTTCGCCCCCAATTTTTTATTTTCCCAAGGGTAAGAGAAGAAATTAGACCACAAAAGTTGTTGTGCAATTTGTCCTGAGTGCGACGATACCCCATATGTGGGGGTAAACCACTTTTTGGGGCGCATAGCAGAGCTCGGAAGGGAAGGAGCGCCATTTGACTTTTCAATGCAAAATTGACTGGAATTAAGATGGGACGCCATGTTGGTTTGGAGAGCCCCTGATGTGCCTAAACATTAAAACCCCCCACAAGTGACACCATTTTGGAAACTAGACCCCCTAAGGAACTTATCTAGATGTGTTTTGAGAGCTTTGAACCCCCAAGTGTTTCACTACAGTTTATAACGCAGAGCCGTGAAAATAATTTTTTTTTTTTTCGCAAAAATTATTTTTTAGCCCCCAGTTTTGTATTTTCACAAGGGTAACAGAATAAATTGGACCCCAAAAGTTGTTGTCCAATTTGTCCTGAGTACGCTGATACCCCATATGTGGGGGGAACCACTGTTTGGGCACATGGCAGAGCTCGGAAGGGAAGGAGCGCCATTTGGAATGCAGACTTAGATGGAGTGGTCTGCAGGCGTCACGTTGCATTTGCAGAGCCCCTGATGTACCCAAACAGTACAAACCCCCCACAAGTGACCTCATATTGGAAACTAGACCTCCCAAGGAACTTATCTAGATGTGTTGTGAAAACTTTGAACCCCCAAGTGTTTCACTACAGTTTACAACGCAGAGCCATGAAAATAAAAAAATCATTTTTTTCCCACAAAAATGATTTTTAGCCCCCCAAATTTTTATTTTCCCAAGGATAACAAGAGAACTTGGACCCAAAAAGTTTTTGTCCAATTAGTCTCGAGTACGCTGATACCCCATATGTTGGGGTAAACCCCTGTTTGGGCGCACGGGAGAGCTCGGAAGTGAAGGAGCACTGTTTTACTTTTTCAATGCAGAATTGGCTGGAATTGAGATCGGACGCCATGTCGCGTTTGGAGAGCCCCTGATGTGCCTGAACAGTGGAAACTCCCCAATTCTACCTGAAATCCTAATCCAAACGCACCCCTAACCCTAATCCCAACTGTAACCCTAACCACACACCTAACCCTGACACACCCCTAATTCTAATCCCAACCCTAATCCCAACCGTAAATGTAATCCAAACCCTAACCCTAGCCCTAACCCTAGCCCTAACCCTAACCCTAGCCCTAACCCTAATGGGAAAATGGAAATAAATACATTTTTTTTAATTTTATTATTTTTCCCTAAGGCTAGGTTCACATTGCGTTAGGGAAATCCGTTTAGCGCTAGCGGATTGCGCTAACGCAATGTCTTTTTAGGTGTCGCGTTTAGTGGTCGCGTTAACGTCCCCGCTCTGGAAGATCGGGGATCGGACCTCGGGCGCGCCGCGGACGCTGCAAGCAGCGTCCGAGGCGCGCCACAAAAGAACGGCACCTTGCTAGCGCGAGCCGAAAATGGCACGCTCTAGCGATGCGCTACACCCGAAAATCACATTGCTGTCAATGGGTGTGCTAACGGACCCGTTGCACGGCGTTAATTGTGACATTTTCGCCGTGCAACGCTGTCCGTTAGCGTTAACCCATTAACGCAATGTGAACCTAGCCTAACTAAGGGGGTGATGAAGGGGGATTTGATTTACTTTTATAGCGTTTTTTATATCGGATTTTTATGACTGGCAGCTGTCACACACTAAAAGACGCTTTTTATAGCAAAAAAGTTTTTGCGTCTCCATATTTTGAGACCTATAATTTTTCCATATTTTGGTCCACAGAGTCATGTGAGGTCTTGTTTTTTGTGGGACAAGTTGACGTTTTTATTGGTAACATTTTTGGACACGTGACAGTTTTTGATTGCTTTTTATTCCGATTTTTTGTGAGGCAGAATGACCAAAAACCAGCTATTCATGAATTTCTTTTGGGAGAGGCGTTTATACCGTTCTGCGTTTGGTAAAATTTATGAAGCAGTTTTATTCTTCGGCTCAGTACGATTACAGCGACACCTCATTTATATAATTTTTTTTATGTTTTGGCGCTTTTATACGATAAAAGCTATTTTATAGAAAAAATAATTATTTTGGCATCGCTTTATTCTGAGGACTATAACTTTTTTATTTTTTTGGTTATGATGCTATATGCCAACTCGTTTTTTGCGGGACAAGATGACGTTTTCATAGGTACCATGGTTATTTATATTCGTCTTTTTGTTCGCGTGTTATTCCACTTTTTGTTCAGCGTTATGATAATAAAGCGTTGTTTTTTGGCTCGGTTTTTTTTTTTCTTACGATGTTCACTGAAGGGGTTAACTAGTGGGCCAGTTTTATAGGTTGGGTCGTTACGGACGCGGCGATACTAAATATGTGTACTTTTATTGTTTTTTTTTTAGATAAAGAAATGTATTTATGGGAATAATATTTTTTTTTTTCTTCTTTATTTAGGATTTTTTTTTTTTTTTTTTTTTACACGTGTGGAAAATTTTTTTTTTACTTTTTCACTTTGTCCCAGGGGGGGACATCACAGATCACCGATCTGAAAGTGTGCACAGCACTCTGTTAGATCGGTGATCTGACATACAGCTGGGCAGGATTAGAGCTGCAGCTGCAGCCTGATCCTGACCCGGAAGTGCTCCCTGCAGGACCCGGATGCAGCCCCGCGGCCATTTTGGATCCGGGGACTGCAGGGAGAAGACGCTCGGTACACGGTGAGTACATCACCGTGTACCGATCGTCTCAGGGAAGCACGCAGGGAGCCCACTCCCTGCGCGATGCTTCCCTGCACCGCCGGCACACCGCGATCATCTTTGATCGCGGTGTGCCGGGGGTTAATGTGCCGGGAGCGGTCCGTGACCGCTCCTGACACATAGTGCCGGATGTCAGCTGCGATAGGCAGCTGACACCCGGCCGCGATTGGCCGCGCTCCCCCCGTATATATACTGTACAGACCAAAAGTTTGGACACACCTTCTCATTTAAAGATTTTTCTGTATTTTCATGACATGAAAATTGTACATTCACACTGAAGGCATCAAAACTATGAATTAACACATGTGGAATTATATACTTAAGAAAAAAGTGTGAATCAACTGAAAATATGTCTTATATTCTAGGTTCTTCAAAGTAGCCACCTTTTGCTTTGATGACTGTTTTGCACAGTCTTGGCATTCTCTTGATGAGCTTCAAGAGGTAGTCACCGGGAATGGTCTTCCAACAATCTTGAAGGAGTTCCCAGAGATGCTTAGCACTTGTTGGCCCTTTTGCCTTTACTCTGCGGTCCAGCTCACTCCAAACCATCTCGATTGGGTTCAGGTCTGGTGACTGTGGAGGCCAGGTCATCTGGAGTAGCACCCTATCACTCTCCTTCTTGGTCAAATAGCCCTTACACAGCCTGGGAGTGTGTTTGAGGTCATTTTCCTGTTGAAAAATAAGTGATGGTCCAACTAAACGCAACCCGGATGGAATAGCATGCCGCTGTAAGATTCTGTGGTAGCCATGCTGGTTCAGTATGCCTTCAATTTTGAATAAATCCCCAAAAGTGTCACCAGCAAAGCACCCCCACACCATCACACCTCCTCCTCCATGCTTCATGGTGGGAACCGGAACCATGCATGTAGAGTCCATCCGTTCACCTTTTCTGCGTCGCACAAAGACACGGTGGTTGGAACCAAAGATCTCAAATTTAGACTCATCAGACCAAAGCACAGATTTCCACTGGTCTAATGTCCATTCCTTGTGTTCTTTAGCCCAAACAAGTCTCTTCTGCTTGTTGCCTGTCCTTAGCAGTGGTTTCCTAGCAGCTATTTTACCATGAAGGCCTGCTGCACAAAGTCTCTTCTTAATAGTTGTTGTAGAGATGTGTCTGCTGCTAGAACTCTGTGTGGCATTGACCTGGTCTTTAATCTGAGCGGCTGTTAACCTATGATTTCTGAGGTTGGTGACTCGGATAAACTTATCCTCAGAAGCAGAGGCGACTCTTTGTCTTCCTTTCCTGGGGCGGACCTCATGTGAGCCAGTTTCTTTGTAGCGCTTGATGGTTTTTGCAACTGCACTTGGGGACATTTTCAAAGTTTTCCCAATTTTTCGGACTGACTGACCTTCATTTCTTAAAGTAATGATGGCCACTCGTTTTTCTTTACTTAGCTGCTTTTTTTGCCATAATACAAATTCTAACAGTCAATTCAGTAGAACTATCAGCTGTGTATCCACCAGAATTCTGCTCAACACAACTGATGGTCCCAACCCCATTTATAAGGCAAGAAATCACACTCATTAAACCTGACAGGGCACACCTGTGAAGTGAAAACCATTCCCGGTGACTACCTCTTGAAGCTCATCAAGAGAATGCCAAGAGTGTTCAAAGCAGTCATCAAAGCAAAAGGTGGCTACTTTGAAGAACCTAGAATATAAGACATATTTTCAGTTGTTTCACACTTTTTTGTTAAGTATATAATTCCACATGTGTTAATTCATAGTTTTGATGCCTTCAGTGTGAATGTACAATTTTCATAGTCATGAAAATACAGAAAAATCTTTAAATGAGAAGGTGTGTCCAAACTTTTGGTCTGTACTGTATATACTGTATATAAAAAAAAAAAACAGAAATGGTGCAGAATTTCTGCAACATCAAAATTCCCCAAAAGCTCATTGTGGGAACATAGCCTTAGAGAGCACATTAGATCTATTTGCAATAAGATCACCTAGGTTATATCGCATATACAGACAGCTCATATTGCCTACCCTGAAGTGCTCAGGTTTGCCCGAATAGAAATTGTAGATATGTTCCTTACAGGTTGAAGCAAAAATTAAGCAGTAATGAAATGTGAAGCTAAGTGGATATTGAGAACCAAATCTCTAGGAGCATTGGGTCTCAATTACCAAAATGGTTTCAGTTTCTTTCTATGATTCATATTCTGCTACATGTATTTATCTGTTATTTGCTATTCTTCTTCCAGATATACCATTGTAGTTTTAAAAAGGGAAACTGGGTTTCTCATTGGCGACATGTACTGCCTCCTGTCCAGACTTAGAGCAAATGTGTCACCAGGTTTGACTGATGTGAGATACGGCCACCATCTTTCAGGCCTGATATACAGTATTCTAATACCTTGTACATAAGCCCCCAACCCAACCTGCAAGACAAGAAAATTACCTTTTATTATACTCACTTGTGGGACAGTCCGGTCTGAGGGGCATCGTTGGTCTTGGTCCAGGGTCTCCATTCTTCTTTCGATGCCATCCTCCTTCTTGCTTTGTGTGAATGACGCGTCCATATATCATCCACACATACTCCTTGGCATTGCGCTCCTGCGCAGGCGTACTTCTGTGACCTGATGAGGGCAGAGCAAAGTACTGCAGTGCGCAGGATCCGGAAAAGGTCAAAAAGCCCTTGCGCATGCACACTACAGTACTTTACCAAGCCCTAGCTAGGGCAGAGAAGTACGCCTGCGCAGGAGCACAATGACGGAAACCCTGTGTGGATTACATAAGGATGCGTCATACAGACAAAGCAAGAAGGAGGACAGAATAGAAAGAAGAAGGGAGGCCCCGCATCAAGACCAGCGACACCGCTCGGACCAGACCGGACCGCCCCACAGATAAGTGTAATAAAAGGTCTTTTTATTGTCTTGGAGGTCGAGTTGGAGGATAAATATACAGCATTATAGACTGTTGTATATCAGCCTTGAAAGGTGGTGGCCATATCTCATATTGGTTAAACCTGCCAAGACACTGGTTTTTGGTGCAGAAAAATCTGCTGCAAATACTCAACGTGTGCACATAGCCGAAGTTATCGCCAGACTCCTCTAGCAGTGGCTAATCTTCAAGGAGAACAAAAGATTAGGAATCTTGAAATCCATCATGTCCAATCTTTCTTAGTTACCATTTGTTGTTGGGGAACAGTCAGGACAAAATCATTGGGATTGTCTGCCATTTACCGTATTTTATATGTATGGCCAACTTTAGTCCATTATCCACTATAAAAAAAAAGTTTAACACACATCGCATTGTATTGTTATGTCACGTATATTCATATTAACGGCTCCAATGATGCATTCTTATGTAATTTTTAATATTTTAATGTATAAAATATGAGACACTTTCTGATTGTTTTATTTGAGCTTCTAACATTTTCTTGCAGGCAGTGGAAAGTATTCAGTGCTGTCACATGAATGCAGTGCACTGCAGCAGCTCAAGACAATAATAGAATATGTTGGCTTTTTTCCACTGACTTATTATTAGACTCTAATTGAGTGAATGATGTGAGTTATGACTTACCCTTCTTTTTTTCCAAGCAACATACAAAAATAAGTTTCCAAAGCTAAATTAAATTTTTGTGTTTTTTTTTTATTTGTTAGACTCTCAATTTAAACTGGTTCCTACAAGTACTCCAGAAGTGTGAATACATGTGTGGCCAACATTATTGACACTCTTTTTTATTATAAAAAAATACAATATCTTCACAAATAATTGGATATGTACCGACACTGAAACATTTTAAGAGCGTGGTCAAATATATACATATATATTTCTAAAAAATTAACTTATTATTATGCTTTTGCTATCTTATTCCACAGCGCTTTACAGAAACGATCTAGAATCCCTATCAGCATGTCTTTGGAATGTGGGAGGAAACCAGAGAACCCAGAGGAAACCCACGCAAACACGGGGGGAGAACATACAATCTCCTTGCAGATGTTGTCCTTGGTGGGATTTGAACCCAGGACTCCAGCGCAGCAAGGATGCAGTGCTAAGCACTGAGCCACCATGCTGCCCTAACTAAAGAAGAAACCTAGAAAATGAGATTGACAGCGTTAAAGGTACCATTCCCTTATACCTGCAACAGACCACGGTTCGAGGTAGACAGGCTGCAACATCCGTGCCAGCTTCTGTCCCTTCCGTTCCTGCTTCGGACGCTAGGTGGCACTGCGCCTTTGTGGTGCAGGACAGCATCGGATCTGTTTTATTCCTGGGACTTGTGGTGCTGCTAGCTCAGAATGCTAAGGGATTAATTGTCTGGTGTTTTGATTACTCCTTTCTGAGAGCCTTGGGAGGACAGCTTATTACTTAAACCCCGATATCTCTGACTTCCACTGACAGTCAATTAGCTTTGTTAAAAGAACTAAAGAAATTAACTAGGATATAAGTTGGTGTGCATGCAGCATATAAGTGCACGTTCACACTGGCCACTAAACAAGCAAAGCCCAAGATAGAAACATAATTAGGGTCACCATGACGTGGTGGGATGGCTTTGGAATTTTTTTTTTAATCCAAATTATGTTAACTAAATACCCTATATTGTTTTCATGCACTATTGCTGTTTATTCATTCACTAAATTGTATTTGGCTATTATGTTTCCATCTTGGATTTTGTTTGTTTAGTGGCCAGTGTGAACATGTACTTACATGCTGCATGCACTTGAACTTGCACTCCAAGTTATATCCCAGTTCTTTTCTTTGTTTTTTTTTCCTGTTTGCTTGCACCCTGTGCATATAAAGCTGTGATTGGCCTTTTCTTTGAGCTGGGCATTATATCCATGTGGTTCCCCATGGACGTGTGTCTGCTAGCTGGGTTCAGTCCTTCTCAAATCTTATCTAGGTTTTAATAATAGAAGTTAGGACCGTCCCGATTAGGGTCACTGTGAAGTGGTGGTATGGCATTGGCATTTTTTTAATCAAAAAAATGTTTATCTAAGTAACCTATATTATTTTCATGCAATATTGCTCATTATGTTTCCATCTCGCTATCAATTAGTTTTTCTACATGACTTGTGCTCTGGTCTGTACTTCTGCTGTTTTCTTCATTCCTGCTGTTTTCTGACCTGGCGTGTATTTTGACCATCCTCTTGTCTTACGATTCTGTTCCTGAGGTGACCTCCTGTAACTGATCCAGCTACATGACTATCCATCTTGATAACTTGCGCCACTGAACAGCAGCTGACTCTGTGGCATTTGCCCAGTGACCGCTGTGTATGTCCAGTTCCCTATACAGGGGTTAGAGGGTGAAGGACAAATCAACCTCTGGGCTCTGGGAAATGGAGCAGCTTGTGCCAAGCCTGTTCGTGGTTACTTTTTTGGAGCTGCCAGGTGACTATGAACAATACCCATGTGACACTGGCTCTATACAATTGCACAGCCCATGGAAGGTTGGCAGATATTAATAGGGCTTCTACAAACAAGCTTTACACAAGCCACTCCACTTAGCAGATCATAGTATAACCATGGCCTTGACCCTTTAACCCCTGTAAAGGAATCTCGACCCGCAGAGCCCCCTGGGTTACGTCTATGGAGTGGCTGCTGATCAATGGAGTGTGAACAAGAGTTAGTATAACCTATAACTGGTGACTAGAAAGAGAATGCTAGGGGGTATAAGTTAGGAAGGAGCTAATTAAATCTAAATAATAAACTCATTTCAGAAACAAGTTGACTGGCTGCAGGGACCACAAGTCTCTGTTATACTGGAGCCTAGTAGAAACAGTGGCACGCGTGGTGTTAGTTGGGCCCTGCCTAGCAACACGGACAGAGGTAGTAGGTCCATATTCAGACACTAATTTTATAATACAACCCTTTTTAAGAGGAGCCTTCAAACCCTTGGGTGCAGATTTATCATGAAATGCCTTGTGTAATTTCCTGGACAGTTTCTTGGTGTTAATGTTACTAGCCGAAACCCAAGATCTTTCCTTTTGGCCTCATAGCCTTTCCAACATACGAGATACCGCAAGGAACCTCTCACTACTCAGGAGGAAATAATTTTTTTGTTCTTCACACTCTGGACTGCTTCTGACCTAAACAGGAGGAGGATTTTTAATAAAGTTGAATTGGCGACTAGCATAATTTAAGCAGGGATTTCTGGAACACGTTGCATATCTGGAAGGAATGAGAAAGTTTGAAGCATGAGGCTGCTTGATTAATGGCCTGTTATTTCATATGGACCAGTAAGTTTGGCCCTAGCTCAACAGTTTAATGTTTTTAGTGGATAATCACACCATGTCCTCAGCACCAAATGTTGGCCCAACTGTTCTCTTATTTTCAGTAGAGGTCGTCCAACCCTGTGCACTCTTCAGGTTCTCGCTGACATGAGACCAGAAAAACTTCAACCTATCCATGGATTTATCGGCCTTTGGTGTATCCATCTCAGAAGCCGAAAAAGAAACAAAACAAAAATGATGGCCAAAATGACAGAAGAATGGAGAAGTATTAATCAACTCTTGATACTATTTATAAATAGCAAACTCATTCAATCAGACAAGCGTTCAGAGATAAAACATTAAAAAGATATTGCCTAGGGACTGATTAGCATGAGTGTCTGAACACTGTATTCTGAGTGGTAGGCAAATGAAAATGACAATTCAATATTGATCTTATTACAGAATGCCCTCCAGAATTAGAAAACAATATTTTCTGGAATACATGTAGCTGTGCATGTTTAATTAATTACATATGGTTTGGGAGGTTTGCAACTAAGACAAAGTGACACCAGTTACTGAATCTGTGAATCAACACCCAAATAACTGTTTTGTTTTCTTCAGAGGTTGGCAGGTCAGTAATGAAGCTCACATAGAGATGTGTCTAAAGACTTTTAAGAGATGCTAAGGACTGGAGAAGTTTATCAGGACGAGTTTGGGGTGTTTGGGCTTGGGCACAGATTTCACACTCAATAGCATATTCTCTACAATTTCTGAATATTGATTTGCCACAACAAAAATGCAGATTACTAGTTAGATAGCATTGCTAAACCCATGGTGACCTGTGAGTACTAAATCACGGAACTGAGGAAAAACAAATAATTTTGGGGTAGGAGTATTGTCAGGTGTACTTGAGAACTACAGATCTCCTATACATGATCAAGGGATACAGAAGGCATGAATAAGTTGGATCGCCCCCACGTTAGGGCAATGGGGTACTCGGTACCGGGCCCCCTTCTGTAGTCAGTGGGGATGTCACGGTGGCTGGATCCGGCCCGTGGCCCTTTGAGGGGCGTCCAATAAAAGGACAACAGTTTATAGGATAGTGTTCGTGACGCCACCTGTGCTATTCAGTCAGGGTGACCGACGCTGCTTAGGGGTCCACTAGGGTGATGTTATGGCAGCTAGATGGTATACCTTCCTACAGGTGAAGTATGTCCCAAGGGCTTCCCAGAGTGTAGATGGTGGATGGTGCAAGGAACAGTGAATAACGAGGACACAAGGTTGCAGGCCCAACAACCCATAGCATCAGATCTCTCTACCTCGGGATTGGCTCTCGAACAGGGACCCTCTACCTCGCTACCTCCCCCTTCTTTTTTAGGTCAGCGCCGATATCCCAGAAGAAAACAAGACGGGGACAGAAATCAAAGAAGAAATCAGGACTCAGGACGGACCACCAGATCGAAGGTATGGAAAATCTGGTAATCAACATCTCTTCCAGAACCCTAAATGTTGCAGAACATTCTCTTTTACAGAAGGCCTCTCATTTTGTCCTTCATATCGATGCCGGACATTTGACTTGGACATGGATCTCCAGCGTTTTTTTCGCCTGATAAGACTGAAGGCATATTTCTCTACCACACCCAGTACCGGTGATAGTAGTACCACTGTATGTAACCCTAGGCTCCTATCTTCCTCTAGTCTAGGGCTACGATCGAAGAGTCATTTTAGACCTCCACGCTCCTCCCATGCTGTGGAAACCTTTATTGATTTTGTACATGACTCGTTTCTGTCCTTTAAAGATGATGTGGAGAAAGGTACACTCTTTTATCCATCCAACCTTACTGTTGAGGAGAGACACTCCCTTAAAAACCTACAAGATGACAAATCAATTGTAATTAAATCAGCCGATAAAGGTGGAGCACTGGTCATTATGGACAAAACCATGTATTTAGCAGAAATCACACGACAACTAGGTGACACGCCAGTCTATCAGCCACTGGATAGAGACCCTTCTTATTCCATCCGTCACGAAATTGAGGCAATACTACATAAATACATGAGCCTTGGGATTCTGGACCAGAAAACCTGTACTTACCTGACACATCCCAACCCAATTATCCCAGTTTTTTATACATTACCCAAGGTCCACAAGAACTTGAATAAGTCCCCCGGGAGGCCCATTGTGGCCTCCACAGATTCTCTACTGCTCCCTATCACAAAGTACCTTGAAATAATTCTTACCCCACTGATACAACAATCCAAATCCTTTCTCTTGGATACAGGCTCCTTCCTCCACCTTATCCGTGATACACATTCAATTCCAACTGACGCCCTTTTGGTGACCCTTGATGTTAGGGACTTATACACCTCAATACCCCTTATTGAGGGTATTGATTCCGTACGACATTTGCTAGAAAAGACAGTAATGGACATTGACCAGATTTCCCTTTGTACTGACCTATTTAAATTGATACTGACTTCTAACTTTTTTCTTTTCCAAGAAACTTTTTATTTACAGGTAAGGGGGACCGCGATGGGATCGCACGCAGCCCCTCCGTATGCTAACGCCTATATGATCGATTTTGAGGAAAGCATCATCTATAAGAACCCTCTCTTCCAGGATAATGTCATTATATGGAAGAGATACATTGATGATGTTTTCTGTATATGGCGTGGCTCCACAGAGACCCTCCACGTTTTCTTTGAAGTACTTAATACCTCTTGGCCGGGCATTGGCTTCAGCATTAATTACGATCTCGTGAGGATGAATTTCTTGGACACACTTGTTATCAAAAACCCGGAGGGTGTCTTGAGTACCGACTTATACTCAAAAAGTACGGATCGTAACAGCCTCTTACATTTCGGGAGTCTCCACCCCCCTTCGACTAAAAAGTCAATTCCCAGGGCACAATTCCATAGGGTACAACGAATTGTGTCCGATACTGAGGTTAGAGAGTCGCGTATCCGTGAAATGACGCATAAATTTCAGGCTAGGGGCTACCCACTTCCCCTTTTAGAGGAATCCAGACTGACTCCAAACACACCAAAAACAGATAATACTAAACGGATCCCGTTTGTACACTCGTTCCACCCCTCGGTATATAGGCTGCATAAATCCATACGCAGAAACTGGTCCATACTCTCCACCGCCTACCCTGAAGTTCCGGAATTTAAGCAACCTTTTTTGCCGTGTTTTAAGAGGGCCCCTAGTCTAAGGGACACCTTTGTCAAGGCGGATATTGGCCCATGTACCACGTCTCGACAACAGTTTTTGCATAAACCTAGGGTAGGGACCTTTCCATGCTTGCATTGTGCGCAATGCAATAATGTTCTTAAAGGGGATAGAATCACACACCCATATTCCGGAAAAGAATTTAAAATACAGGGCCATTTCACATGCAATTCAGCTTATGTGGTATACATCATAAAATGTCCTTGCGGCTTGCTAAATGTAGGCGAGACATCTCAATCTGTCCGTGATAGCGTGTCTAAACATAAATCGACCATTCGCTGCAATAATCTTCTCCTACCAATACCCCATCACTTTGCCTCAATGGGACATAACATCTCCCAGTTGAAATTTCTGGTTCTGGAACAGGTACCACTCCCACGCCGTGGTGGCAACAGAATTTTGAGCCTTAAAAAGCGAGAAGCATTTTGGATACATACACTAGACACGTTATCACCCAAGGGATTGAACAGAGAATATGAATTAACTGCATTTACCTAATTTGACTGTTTATGCCTTATATATGTATGATGTATGGTCTTTAAGAGATGTAGTATGTGTATATCCTAACATCTATTTCTGTTTTCCTTAGAGTCGCCTCTACTAATTTATCTGATGGGCACGTCATGGCCTTCCACTCGAGACCTTATCACTCAACCGGTCTAGTTTCTACCCGAGGACACTCCATCACGCCTTACTTTGTTCTTGATGTAATCACACCACGGATTACCTATGTGTCCATAGTCATAATCTTCTCTCCACAGGCGTCTCATTTTTCACCTATGGTTCAACATGTTGTGTTTCACTTATTGTGCCACCTTTTCATTCAGCATTTTTCTATTTTACTGCATTTTCCACCTTCGTTCTTCCCTTCTGCATTTTTAGCATATCCTATTGGTTCTTCTTCTACTGCAATTTTTGGTGCAGCCCACTTTTACATCTCCACCTTTATTACTGGCCATTGTGTGTGTGTGTGTGTGTGTGTGTGTGTGTGTGTGTGTGTGTGTGTGTGTGCGTGCAATTGTGTATGTATGTGCATGCTTGTATTTTTTTTTTTTTCCTTTAGACACTATGTCTAATTCTCTCTTATATTTGTATCTCCCATATATTTCGGGTTTTTTCTTCCCCATGTTTCATCATTATTTATCTTATATAGGACTACACCTAAGGCTACGTTCAGACTAGCGTTGTGCGCCGCTGCGTCGGCGACGCAACGCACGCAAAAACGCGGCAAAAGGCAGGCAAAAACGCTGCGTTTTGCGACGCGTGTGTCATTTTTTGCCGAAAATCGGACGCAAGAAAAATGCAACTTGTTGCGTTTTCTTGGTCCGACGCTTGCGGCAAAAAAGACGCATGGTTCGCAAAACGCAACAAACAAAAACGCATGCGTCCCCCATGTTAAACATAGGGGCGCATGACGCGTGCGTCGCCGCTGCGTCGCCCGACGCTAACCCGACGCACACTAGCACAACGCTAGTCTGAACGTAGCCTTATTCATACATTTAGTCCAGTCCTTCATCTACTGCATGCTAGTTTGTGCAAATACTACACTCCCCCTTGTGTTTTTAGTCCCCTTGTGTGCTCTGCACATTATGTGGAACACATACTGTGCTGCTAATCCACATTTACACCTTCTCCCAGCTCTCACACAGCTGTGCTTTGTCACATCTGATTTGGCGGTCCCGCCCCCCATTCACCCGGCTTCCTCTCTTATTTAAACACATGGGGCTATACACTCCTCAGACTACGGGTGGATACCATGTCAGGAGGCAGTGCCCCTCACCCCGAACACCAGCGCTTTCAGGTAACATCTACTCACCCACTGTTACTACATTTTGGCCTGCTGCCACTCTTTTGATCTATATGGCGCCTTTATCCCTCTTTTCTATAGCTTGTGGGTGCTACATCCTGATGTGCGGCCATTGCCCCACCATTACAGCACTCTAACTAAAGTACCTACTTTTTCCCTTATTTATGTCACACATACATATGGCCTCTAGTTTTCAGATACCCTTTGCAGGTTCTGATCTATACCCTTTATTTTCTGCCTCACAGCTCTATTTTACCTCCATTCTCTATAACGCAAGCTGTGGCGGCGCTTTTTGTAAGTACCTTTTTTACATATGCCCTCTTTCTCCTCTTTCCCCCCTGCTCCATTTACCGATTGTCTTCTTTCTGCATTTTATTAGGCACATTCTGTGCATCCCTGCTCTTTCTGAACCCAGCCCTATGGGCTTCTAATGGCACGGTACGTTTTTTGTTCCCTTTTTGCTTTCTTCTCGCTATATCGGTCCTCACAACAACTCACTATCACCTCATTTGGCACTGAGCGGAGCTATTTGCTATATATCCATTGCCTTCATATATTTACTCAGATATGATCGTTTATGATGACCTCATTGTTATCGGCTTTATATGTTTATATGATATTTTGTTTTTTTTTGTCATTTGTATATACTTTCGTTGTTTTGTACTGGTTGTACTCTTTATTTTGTTTATTTTGTTATGACTTTGTAGTGACTGATGAAAGTCCTTATGGACTGAAACGTTTCAAGTGCTACAAATAAATTAAATCTTTCGCCGCTTAAGTTGAGTGCTAGACTTCTTTCTATTTGTCTTGAAGGTCTGGGAACCTAGTCTAAGCACCACAGTATAGCTGTGCACACAGTGTTTTCTCTAACGTGGAATTAACTGTCCTGCCAGTCTCTGAAGTAACGGCATAGAGCTCTTTACTCCCTCGGTGTTCTGGCTACAGGATCTGCGCTTCAGATGGAGGCAGCCTGCTTCTAGCTGGTCTCTCACTGATGTTTCACTCCTGTTGCTATGACTTCTTTTCTCGCTCACTACAGCACAATTCTCTTCGTGTCCTTTCCTGGGATGCTGCCGCATGGGATGCAGGCGCAGCTCCGTGTACCCTCGTACTTCTCAGACCGTAGTCTGGATCTGACTGGAGATCACTCCAGCCAACTCGACCTGGAGACCTTTCCTCGTCGGTCCCCAGCCAGTAACTCCCTAACTTCCTCCCCAACGCACCAGTTTTACCCTAATGTGAGGAGTGGCCTAATAGATAGAACCCTTTGCTCCCCCTGGTGGACTGGTGTGTGAAGTGTGTGTGTGGCTGTGATACCTGGACAGAAGATCTCCTTCATTGCCTTCAGACGTAACATCACTCCCCCCTGGTGGAAGAATAACATTACTGCAACGAACCAGGACTCTGGGGCGCTGCACCCCCAACCCCCCCCCCCCCCCTCCTCCCCCGTTAAATCCAGTACTCACGGACTAGGGAAAAAGAAAACAACAATACATCAGCAAAAGACATGCAAAATTTTTGGAATGCTATAAAACAAGTTAATATATAATAAGCTTCCCTTTATGGGAGGTGAGAACGCTTGAACGCTGCAAACAATAACATATTTACATTGTGCATACAACTTTCAAAGGCAAATTGAAAACAATTACTATCCATCTATGAAACATAATTACCCGTACAGGTATTCTATCATACTAAGTGCAAGTACCCTCTAGGGGTATACTATCATTAACCCTTAAGGTGCTAATCAACATTTTCTTTATCTTTCTTCTACATATGTAGGACTATCTGTCTACCCCAATGGGCCTACTGCATTTCTTTCCTCAAACCTGTCATTTTATTTAAAGTACATCACTTTAACATTTTAACTACATACTATCTGCTATGTGAACATTATTACTTTCTTTAGTAAAAGTGCAATAAGTAAACATTCCCTTTAAGGGGGAAACTCAAGTCTTTTCTGAGGTAGTGCAAACATCCAATATGCAAGTCACTTATAAACTTTAAGACAATAGAAACTTTCACGTCGTCATCAGGAACAGTTTCTTCGCAAAGTCTTCTTCTTGTAAAACCAGTAGAGAACACCTTTAAGAAGGTGCAAACTATGTACAAACAAGTTCCAATCATGCACATTTCATGATTCTGCAGTTCTTTGGTGTAACAGTGATGAAACTTTGTGCAAAACAGGTGCAACTGAAACATAGGATCCATTTAAACAGGGGACCCCCTTTAAGGAATAACCCTAGGTGGGTTCAGTACTTGGAAAAGCAGCAAAACAGGAAAAGTTTTTAAGAACTATATACAGTTTTTCAGGGCTTCGAGGTTTACTGCAGTTCTGGAGGTAGTATCGACAGTGCCGGTCTGCTCCGTCTCCGCTATGGTCTGGAATGCTGGTTGCAGGGCCTTGCGCTGCGGCGTTGTCATCTCTGTTTGCAGCATCTCGCTTTCCAGCAGGGCCTGGCTTTCTGGCTTCGGAGCGCCGGAACTTCTTTCTTGCTCCGGACCAGACGAGGCTGCCGACAGACGTCTGGTGAGGCTCCCGATGAAGGTCTTCTTCCACCCGGCCACAGCTTCCAGCTCCTGGCGTACAAGCTGACAGGTGCGTTCTTCCTCTTCCTTCCACAGGGTTTTTCTTTGTTAAAAAAAAGGATGGCGGCCTACGTCCTTGCCTCGACTTTCGAGAACTTAATAAAATTACAGTCAGGAACACATACCCCCTGCCTCTGATTCCTGATCTCTGTAACCAGCTCTCTGGGGCCACGTGGTTTTCGAAGTTGGACCTCAGAGGAGCTTATAATCTGATAAGAATACGGGAAGGTGATGAATGGAAAACTGCATTTTTTACATCAGAGGGGTTATTCGAAAATCTGGTGATGCCATTTGGTCTCCCCAATGCCCCAGCTGTGTTTCAAAATTTCATTAATGTTGTTTTTTCGGACCTCATTGGTCGCTTTGTTGTTATCTACTTGGATGATATCCTGATATATTCCTCTGACAGACATTCTCATTTATCACATGTTAGAACAGTGTTTCAAAGACTCAGGGAAAATCAATTATTTGTTAAACTAGAGAAATGTTATTTTTTCGTTCAGGAGCTATCATTTTTGGGTCTCATAATCTCTCCACAGGGGTTTCGTATGGATCCCAAGAAGGTGCAAGCCATTATGGAGTGGGTCCAGCCTCGGGACCTTTGGGGACTCCAGCGCTTTTTGGGATTCGCTAATTACTATCGCAGGTTTATCAAAGGTTTTTCTCAGATTGTTAAACCCCTTACTGACCTCACATGTAAAGGGGCAGATGTCAGGAATTGGTCCTTGTCAGCCAAACAATCTTTTCTATCTTTGAAAAACTGTTTCACAACTGCTCCTGTTCTAGTGCAATCTGACTCATCCAAGCCGTTTGTAGTCGAAGTTGACGCTTCGGAGGTAGGGGTGGGGGCAGTGTTGTCACAGGGACCTGCTTCTCTGACTAATCTCAAACCTTGTGCCTATTTCTCGAGAAAATTTTCTCAGGCTGAGAGGAATTATGACGTTGGTAATAGAGAACTCTTAGCAATTAAGTTGGCGTTCGATGAATGGAGGCATTTTTTGGAGGGGGCGGCTCACCCCATCACGGTCATCACCGACCACAAAAACCTAGAGTATATCAAATCTGCTAAAAGACTGACTCCCAGGCAGGCCCGTTGGTCACTTTTTTTTTCTCGATTCCAATTCTCAATAACGTTTCGTCCAGGGTCTAAAAATGTGAAAGCTGATGCTTTATCACGTAGTTTTGAGCCGCTATCCGCCCCTGATCCGCCGTCCCCCATTCTTCAACCCAATATCATTATAGCCGAAGTGTCATCGGAATTGGAACGGGAGATTGTGGGGGCTCAATCTTTAGTTCCAAAGTCCAAACCTAAAAACAAATTGTTTGTTCCTCAGCAATTACGTTCCAAGCTCCTGCGAGAGTTCCATGATTCGAAACTGAGTGCTCACCCAGGCATTTCTGCCACACGAGACTCAGTTGCTAGAGTCTTTTGGTGGCCTTTAATGGTTTCGGATATTAAGAGGTATGTCGCTGCGTGTGGGGTATGCGCCCGTTCTAAGAGCTCTCATTGCCGGCCGGCCGGGGAGTTGATGCCTTTATCAATTCCAGGAAGACCATGGACTCACTTGTCCATGGACTTCATTACCAACCTTCCTGTGTCCCAGCGTAACACGGTAATCTGGGTATAAAGGCACAGATGATTGGCCTCGGGGAGACCAAAACATCCAACACCGCGGAGACACCATCACGTGTTTCTCAACGCAGTGATTCCAGAACACTGCCCCCATCCCTTATGGGAAATATGCAGATGCATGTAAAGAAGCTGCGGAGACACCATCACGTGTTTCTCGCGTCGAGAAACACGTGATGGTGTCTCCGCAGCTTCTTTACATGCAACGGTAATCTGGGTAGTCATAGACAGGTTTTCTAAGTTAGCACATTTTGTACCTATGGCAAGTCTACCTTCAGCACAGACCCTCGCTAAACATTTCCTTGCTCAAATTGTACGGTTACATGGGGTTCCTATGAACATTGTATCAGATAGAAAGGCACTAAGTTTTGGCGTTTTTTTTGCAAAAGGTTGGGGATATCTTTGTCTTTTTCCTCAACTTACCACCCAGAGAGTAACGGGCAGACGGAGCGCACCAACCAGTCGCTTGAACAAATTCTTCGATGTTTGACTTCTGCTCTGCAAAGCGACTGGTGTGATGCCCTACCATTAGCAGAGTTTGCTTTCATCAACCGGTAAGTCACCATTTTTTGTTAATTATGGTCTAAACCCCCATTTTGGTGAATTCTCACGATTAGATTCGGGCTGTCCAGGAGCTGAGGACTGTGTCAACCGAAGCAGGGAGTTATGGTCAAAAGTCCGGTTAAATATTTCCAGGGCTCAGGAGAATTATAAGCGTTTTGCGGATAAAAAAAGGAACTCTGCTCAGGTTTTGCAGTGTGGGGACAAGGTGTGGCTCTCTACGCGAAATATAAGTCTCCGTATGCCCTCCGCCAAACTGGGACCTAAGTTTATCGGTCCCTACGAGATCATTGAGGTTGTAAACCCGGTGGCGTATCGTCTTCGCCTCTCTCCCTCGTTGAAACTTCATAATGTATTCCATAGATCCTTGCTTAAACCTTTAGGATCGGTGGTGGAAGATCCAGGTGCTGTACCTTCCCCAGTCTTGGTCGAGGGGCATCTGGAATTCGAGGTACAACATATTGTAGATTCCCGGCGGGTTCGTGGGTCTCTACAATACTTGGTGCATTGGAAGGGGTACGGGCCGGAGGACCGGTCTTGGGTGCCAGCCAGGTCGGTACATGCTGATCGTCTGGTTCAGGCATTCCATGCTCGGAATCCTGAGAAACCTGGGGGTCCAGAGGCCCCCCATTAAGTAGGGGGTACTGTCATGGTTTACGGTGCTCTCGGGTCAGGTAGTTGCAGGGTTAACTCTTATGGCCTCTTTCTGGGTCCTGGGAGGCTTTTTATAGCCTCACTCTGAGGTCAGTCCTTGTCGTTTATACTCTGACCATTGGCTGAGTGTGTCTGACCCTGGTGTGCCTCTGCTTTGTGCAAGTACTAGTCTGTCTGTTTGGTTTCTGATTTGGTTCTGTCGCTGTTGTGATTTCTGCCTGCTGTTTTTGTACTGTCTATTGCCCGTTCTGGTTTTTCTGATCTATTGATACGTCCTGACTATTCTTCTGATTGCCCCTGTGTACTGCGCCGCCCTCTCTGTGTATGACCTCCGCCTGTCCGACCTGAGTTCCCCTCTCCTTTACTTTAGTTTCCCTGTAAAGACTTACACCCATCTCCAGCAGCAGGACGCTAAGCCCCACCTCCTGTGGTCACATGATCGCAGGTCCTCCTGTTCTCTACCATACTCAGCACGCTGTGCAGGTCCCGTCTGTCTGAGTTTTCCTTGTGGTATCTGACCCCGGGTCCTCCTGTAGTGTGGGTGAGTCACCCTGTTCAGCCGTGACAGTGCTTCGGTGCTGACAGGATCTTGACACCTATCAGCCTGAAATTCCTGAAGCACCCGCCGCAAATCAGGGGAGATAGCAGAAAGAATCACCCCCTCCTTAAGAATGCCAACCGGCTCCAGGAGAATCAGGCAAAAAACTCCTAGAGAGGGCATCAGCCTTAACATTCTTAGATCCCGGAAGATACGAGACCACAAAATCAAAACGGGAGAAAAACAGGGACCATCGAGCCTGTCTAGGATTCAGCCGCTTGGCCGACTCGAGGTAAATCAGATTCTTATGATCGGTCAGGACCACAACACGGTGCTTAGCTCCCTCAAGCCAATGTCGCCACTCCTCAAACGCCCACTTCATAGCCAACAACTCCCGATTGACGACATCATAATTGCGTTCCGCAGGCGAAAACTTTCTGGAAAAAAAAAGCACACGGTTTCATCAAAGAACCATCAGACTCCCTCTGAGACAGGGGCGGATTATCAGAGGGTCAATATGGGCGGTAGCCCGGGACCCAGTGGTCTGGGGGGGCCCTGGGCTACCGCACAGATTGACCCTCCGCTAATCGTCTGAATGCCCGCCGGCATTTGTGTGCCCCCGCCCCCCGGACCCGGTGGGCAGAGAGAGGGGGCCCGCATTGGGCCCCTTCTCATCTGCTCACCGGGCCCTTTCCGGCGCTGCAGCGGTTTTCTATTGACGTGCGGGCACGTCAATAGTTAACAACAACAGCCGCCAGCCAATTGGAGGCTGGCAGCTGATGTCGGCCGCAGCGCACACGTCGCCGGCGTCTGACGTCATTGTCAGTCGCCGGCGAGTGTGCGCTGCTGAAGGGAGCTCGCCGCCTGGAGCGCAGACAGGTGAGGAGACTGATTTTTTTTTTGTTTGTTTGTTTGTTTTTTATCACTTAACGGTGGACACACTGGGGGGCAATGCGGGAGACACTGGGGCAGATTGCTGGAGGACACACTGGGGGCAATGCTGGAGACACTGGGGCAGATTGCTAGAGACACTGGGGCAGATTGTTGGAGACAGTGGGGCAATGCTGGAGATAGTGGGGCAATGCTGGAGACAGTGGGGCAATGCTGGAGACAGTGGGGCAGATTGCTGGAGGACACACTGGGGGCAATGCTGGAGACACTGGGGCAGATTGCTAGAGACACTGGGGCAGATTGTTGGAGACAGTGGGGCAATGCTGGAGATAGTGGGGCAATGCTGGAGATAGTGGGGCAATGCTGGAGACAGTGGGGCAATGCTGGAGACAGTGGGGCAATGCTGCAGACAGTGGGGCAGATTGCTGGAGGACACACTGGGGGCAATGCTGGAGACACTGGGGCAGATTGCTGGAGACACTGGGGCAGATTGTTGAAGACAGTGGGGCAATGCTGGAGACAGTGGGGCAATGCTGGAGACAGTGGGGCAATGCTGGAGACAGTGGGGCAGATTGCTGGAGACTGTGGGGCAGATTGCTGGAGACAGTGAGGCAATGCTGGAGACAGTGGGGCAATGCTGGAGACAGTGGGGCAATGCTGGAGGACACACTGGGGCAATGCTGGAGGACACACTGGGGCAATGCTGGAGACACTGGGGCAGATTGTTGGAGACAGTGGGGCAATGCTGGAGACAGTGGGGCAGATTGCTGGAGACAGTGGGGCAGTGCAGATTGCTGGAGACGGTGGGGCAGATTGCTGGAGACGGTGGGGCAATGCTGGAGACAGTGGGGCAATGCTGGAGACAGTGGGGCAATGCTGGAGTACACACTGGGGTAATGCTGGAGGACACACTGGGGCAATGCTGGAGACACTGGGGCAGATTGCTGGAGGACACACTGGGGCAATGCTGGAGACACTGGGGCAGATTGCTGGAGACACGGGCAGATTGTTGGAGACAGTGGGGCAGATTGCTGGAGACAGTGGGGCAGATTGCTGGAGACAGTGGGGCAGATTGCTGGAGACACTGGGGCAATGCTGGAGACACTGGGGCAATGCTGGAGACAGTGGGCAATGCTGGAGACACTGGGACAATGCTGGAGACACTGGGGCAGATTGCTCGACACACTGGGGGTAATATGCTGGACACACTGGGGCAGATTGCTGGACACACTGTCTGGGGGCAATATGCTGGACATACTGGGGCAGATTGCTGGACACACTGGGGGTAATATGCTGGACACACTGGGGGTAATATGCTGGACACACTGGGGGTAATATGCTGGACACACTGGGGGTAATATGCTGGACACACTGAGGGTAATATGCTGGACACACTGGGGGTAATATGCTGGACACACTGGGGGCAGGACTGGAGGCATGGGCAGAATGGAGACACAGGGTAGAATGAAAGACATGGGGCAGAGTGCTGGACACAGATGGGGCAGGATTGGATCATGGGGCAGGATGGATACGATGGAGACAGATGGGGCAGGAAGGGGAGATCATATGGTATAGAATGGATACTCATGAGTGCAGGATGGGAGAACATATGGCTGGAGCCAGGAATGAGACACACGGGGCCAGGATGGGGAATATTATTACCATAGGGGCTAATTAAGGGATATTATTACTGCAGTGATGTATTTATTTTATTTTTTGAGTATACTGTTTTAAATGGGGGGGGGGGGGGGGGTCCTGTTACTGTGCAGAGTGACACTATATTGCCTTTTTTTCTTCATGCGGTGTAATTTAGAAGTTGTGAAAAATTAAGTAATGTGTTCTGCAAGCGGAGCTCGAGATAACTGTGTTATTTCCTGCAGAAACGAGTCCTGGCTGGAAGAAATGATGGCGGTCTGTGCTGGATGAAAGATGAAGGACTTCACCTAGAGACGTCACTGGTGAGTCAGTGTTACCTATACACTGACACTATACACTGTATACTATATACAGAGGTCCTGTGTACAATGTCACCAGTGATCACTGTATTACCTCTACACAGACACTGCATACTAAGTACAGATCTCCTGTGAATACTGGCACTTATGGTGATAGTATTGTGTTTTGTTTTTTTTTATTACTGATCAGTATTGTAGTATTCAGTCACTATATGGTGGTAATATGTGGTCTGGAAATGGTGTTGTGGTATTTGTCCCTTGTATGTGCTATTTGGTCACCAAGTGGTAATATGTGGTCTTGACATGGTGCGGTGGTATTTGTTCCTTGTATGTGCTATTTGGTCACCAAGTGGTAATGTGTGGTCTTGACATGGTGCGGTGGTATTTGTTCCTTGTATGTGGTATTATTCGATCACTGTGGTTGTAATTTGTGGTCTGGTCATGGTGCGGTGGTATTTGTTCCTTGTATGTGATATTATTGGTCAAGATATACCTAAATTGTATTGCAGATTTTAACAAATATTTAATAGGTTACAGTAGAGTAGGCCCCGGCCATTTTTCTGGAATAATCTGGTTCGGGTATATCATGACCCCCTTCACATGACCCCCGTCACATGACCCCCGTCACATGACCGGGGGGGCCCACAGTGTGTGAACAGCCCGGGGCCCTGGCTACCCTTAATCCACCCCTGCTCTGAGACAAAACGGCCCCTGCCCCAATCTCAGAAGTGTCGACCTCAACCTGAAAAGGAAGAGAAGCATCCGGTTGACGCAACACAGGGGCAGAAGTAAATCGGCGTTTAAGCTCCTGAAAGGCCTCAACAGCCTCAGAGGACCAATTCGTTACAGCGCCTTTCTTCGTCAAATCAGTAAGGGGCTTAACCACACTGGAAAAGTTGCCAATGAAACGGCGATAGAAATTAGCAAAGCCCAAAAATTTTTAGCTTGGACCTTAACAGGATCCATTTCTATAGACGAGGGAGAAAAAATAAAACCCAAAAAAGAGACCTTCTGAACTCCGAATAGGCACTTAGACCCCTTCACAAATAAAGCATTATCACGAAGGATCTGGAACATCATCCTGACCTGCTTCACATGAGACTCCCAATCATTGGAAAAAATCAAAATATCATCCAAATATACGACCATGAATTTATCAAGATAATTGCGGAAAATATCATGCATGAAAGATTGGAACACAGATGGAGCATTAGAGAGCCCAAATGACATCACAAGGTATTCAAAATGGCCTTCGGGCGTATTAAATGCAGTTTTCCATTTGTCACCCTGTTTAATACGAACAAGATTATATGCCCCTCGGAGGTCAATCTTAGTAAACCAACTAGCCCCCTTAATCTGAGCAAACAAATCAGTAAGCAGAGGCAAGGGGTATTGGAATTTAACCGTGATCTTATTAAGAAGACGATAATCAATACAGGGTCTCAAGGAGCCATCCTTCTTAGCAACAAAAAAGAATCCCGCTCCCAATGGTGACGAAGAGGGCCGAATATGTCCTTTCTCCAAAGATTCCTTAACATAGCTCCGCATGGCGGCATGCTCTGGCACAGACAGATTGAAAAGTCGGCCCTTAGGGAACTTACAACCAGGAATCAAGTTAATAGCACAATCACAGTCCCTGTGCGGAGGAAGGGAACTGGACTTGGGCTCATCAAATACATCCTGGAAATCCGACAAAAACTCAGGGACCTCAGAAGAGGGGGAAGAGGAAATTGACATCAAAGGAACGTCACTATGTACTCCTCGACAACACCAACTAGTCACTGACATAGTTTTCCAATCCAGCACCGGATTATGTTCCTGTAACCATGGAAATCCCAGCACAACAACATCATGCAGGTTATGCAACACCAGAAAACGGCAATGTTCCTGATGTGCAGGAGCCATGTACATAGTCATCTGTGTCCAGTACTGAGGTTTATCCTTGGCCAAGGGTGTAGCATCAATGCCCCTCAAAGGAATAGGGCTCTGCAAAGGCTGCAAGGAAAAAACACAGCGCCTGGCGAATTCTAAGTCCATTAAGTTCAGGGCAGCGCCTGAATCCACAAATGCCATGACAGAAAAGGACGACAATGAGCAAATCAGGGTCACGGATAAGAGAAATTTAGGCTGTATAGTACTAATGGTAACAGACCTAGCGACTCTCTTAGTACGCTTAGGGCAATCAGAGATAACATGAGCCGAATCACCACAGTAAAAACACAGCCTATTCTGACGTCTGAATTCCTGCCGTTCTATTCTAGTCAAAATCCTATCACATTGCATAGGTTCAGGACTATGCTCAGAGGATACTGCCATATGGTGCACAGCTTTGCGCTCGTGCAGACGCCGATCAATCTGAATGGCTAGAGACATAGATTCGCTCAAACCGGCAGGCGTAGGAAAGCCCACCATAACATCTTTAAGGGTTTCAGAAAGACCTTTTCTGAAAATAGCAGCCAGAGCCTCTTCATTCCATTTAGTGAGCACAGACCATTTTCTAAATTTCTGGCAGTATAACTCTGCTGCTTCCTGACCTTGACACAAGGCCAACAGGGTTTTTTCTGCATGATCCACAGAATTAGGTTCGTCATACAATAATCCGAGCGCTTGAAAAAATGCATCTACATTCAATAATGCCGGATCCCCTGTTTCAAGAGAAAAAGCCCAGTCTTGAGGGTCACCACGCAGCAAGGATATGATGATTTTCACCTGCTGAATGGGATCACCAGAAGAACGGGGTTTCAAAGCAAAAAACAATTTGCAGTTATTTTTAAAGTTCAAAAACTTGGATCTGTCCCCAAAAAACAAATCAGGAGTAGGAATTCTGGGCTCTAAAGCCGGAGTCTGGACAACATAGTCCTGGATACTCTGTACTCTTGCAGCAAGTTGATCCACACGAGAAAACAAACCCTGAACATCCATGCCAGAGCATATATCCTGAACCACCCAGATATCAAGAGGAAAAAAAACAAACAAACCAGAGCACAGAGAAAAAAAATGGTTCAGAACTTTCTTTTCCTTCTTTTGAGATACATTTAATTCATTTTTGGCCACTTGTACTGTTATGATCTGGTGGTTTAGGAACAACATGAGACAAGCTCTGAAGGAGGTGGTATCTGTACTGACCGCAAACCCTGAACCTAGCAGCGCAACTAAAAATAGCCGTGGGGGGTACCTGACGCTCCCTAGACCCCTCGGCACAGCCTAAGATCTAACTTCCCCTAAAGATGGAAACAGGAAACCTATCTTGCCTCAGAGAAAATCCTCAAAGGAAAGATAGCCCCCCACAAATATTGACGGTGAGAGGAGGGGAAAATAACATACGCAGAAATGAAATCAGATTTTAGCATAGGAGGCCAGTCTAGCTTGATAGATAGGACAGAAAAGGATACTGTGCGGTCAGTATAAAAACTACAAAACAATCCACACAGAGTTTACAAAATCTCCACACCTGACTAAAGGTGTGGAGGGTAAATCTGCTTCCCAGAGCTTCCAGCTAACAGAAAAAATCCATACTGACAAGCTGGACAAATATAGAATGCACAGAACAATAAGTCCACAACATGTGGACTGAAATGAGCAAAGCCAGAACTTATCTTTGCAGAACTGGTCAGGAAACCAGGAGTATCCAAGCAGAGATGTGAATCCAGCCAGGAAACATTGACAAGTGGCACAGGCTGAAGAAAGAGCCAGACTTAAATAGCGGTCGATAAGTGGAGGCAGCTGATGACAGCTAACTCCAAGGAGCAGCCATACCACTAGAAACCACAAGAGGGAGCCCAAGAGCAGAACTCACAAAAGTGCCACTTACAACCACCGGAGGGAGCCCAAGAGCGGAATTCACAACATCTACCTTGTGCCAGTCATTACACTGGTTATGGTTACCCATCCATTCAAGAATCCAGTACAAAACTACTACCCTCATCCACAAAGCACTCCATGGCTCAGCACCACCCTACATCTCCTCTCTGGTCTCAGTCTACCACCCTACGCGTGCCCTCAGCTCCGCTAATGACCTCAGGTTAGCATCCTCAATAATCAGAACCTCCCATTCCCGTCTCCAAGACTTTACACGTGCTGCGCCGATTCTTTGGAATGTACTACCTAGGTTAATACGATTAATCCCCAATCCCCACAGTTTTAAGCGTGCCCTAAAAACTCATTTGTTCAGATTGGCCTACCACATCAAGGCATTAACCTAACTATCCCTGTGTGGCCCATTCAAAAAAAACAAAAAAAACATAATCGGGTTCCTCGCAACATGTTCTCTGTTATGACCTGGTGGTTAGGACAATAATGGACCTGGTGGTTAAGAGCACACGGAATGACCTGATAGTTACTAATAATACAGGACAAGCTCTGAGACGTGGGAACTCTGCTGACCGCAATCCCTAATCCTATCACACACACTAGAAATAGCCGTGGATTGCTCCTAACGCTCCCTATGCAACTCGTCACAGCCTAAGGAACTAGCTAGCCCTAGAGATGGAAAAATAAAGCCTACCTTGCCTCAGAGAAATTCCCCAAAGGAAAAGGCAGCCCCCCACATAAAATGACTGTGAGTTAAGATGAAAATTACAAACACAGAGATGAAATAGATTTAGCAAAGTGAGGCCCGACTTACTGAACAGACAGAGGATAGGAAAGGTAACTTTGCGGTCAGCACAAAAACTACAAAAAGACCACGCAGAGGGCGCAAAAAGACCCTCCGCACCGACACGGTGCGGAGGCACTCCCTCTGCGTCCCAGAGCTTCCAGCAAGCAAGACAAAAATCAAAATAGCAAGCTGGATAGAAAAATAGCAAACCAGAGAAAAACAAGCAGGAACTTAGCTTCTGCTGGGAAGACAGGTCACAAGAACGATCCAGGAGCGAACAAGACCAATACTGGAACATTGACAGGTGGCATGGAGCAATGATCTAAGTGGAGTTAAATAGAGCAGCCAGCTAACGAATTAACCTCGTCACCTGTGGAAGGAAACTCATAAGCCGCAGCCCCACTCACAACCACCAAAGGAAGCCCATGGACAGAACCAGCCGAAGTACCATTCATGACCACAGGAGGGAGCTTGACAACAGAATTCACAACAGTTCTCATACACTTTATGCAGTTACAGTATTAGCCCTCTGTGTCTGTACTGCTACATACTTAGACAGTTAACTGGTTCATGCAGCTTTACATGAACACCTGAGCCTTACACTATGGCTGGTCCAAATAACTAAAGCAATTGTTACCCTCCACCTCTCGTGTCTCCCCTTTTCCTCATAGTTTGTAAGCTTGCGAGCAGGGCCCTCACTACTCTTGTTATCTATTTTGTACTGTGATTTCTGTTATGCCGTAATGTCTATTGTCTGTATAAGTCCCCTCTATAATTTGTAAAGCGCTGCGGAATATGTTGGCGCTATATAAATAAAATTATTATTATTATTGTTATCCGTTTCTGGGTTTTTCCAACCCCTAGATGACCACCTAGCACATGCTATGGGCGATATCTAATACTTGCATCTGTACGGACCTGGTACTAGTAACTGCTCTGTTACTATCCCTTTCAGCTTGGGGACCCGATATTAACTCCCCATTCACGGCAAAATATGCCTATCGGGTGTCAGCTCCCGACTCTTGAGCAACACCATTAAGTACTGTCACATTATCAAACACCCCATTTAGAGTTAAGTATCTGAGTTGGGCGCTTCCAAAGTTGTCCCCGGACACCTCCAGCTCAGGGACGTTGGCCTCAGTGGATTCTGCCTCATACTCATCGCGAACAAGCACACAAAATGGAAACCTGTCAGCTGCAGCCTGTGATGAGGTTTCTGAACGAGCGATCTGGCCGTTGTCCAGGCAACCAGATGTCCTCCCTTTCCCCCACTAGGGTGCAATAGGTCCTAGGCTACGCCTACCTCATGGGACTCGGTGCCACAGTTTGTGTTTATGACCACGCGGTAGTTCTTAGCGTCACCATGGATACAGCAGATGCCCACCTTCTTCCCAGGAATCAGCCGATGAGAAATGGTGGCCCTCACTAGGGTTATAGGGTTACCAAATTACCTTAGTCCAACAGACCAGTCATTTGCACTCCATTCACTGACACGGGACATGCCTGCGGGCCCAATCCCGTATGAGGGACAGCACTGCAGGCAGGATATGCAAAATACGAGCAGCGCTATTGAGTCACCCACCAGGGCAGCGGGGTACTCGGCACCGGGTCCGGTCGCTATTAAAGGGGATGTCACGGTGGCTGCGACCCGGTCCGTGGCCCTGAGACTCACTGTAAAAGGGGAACGGTCTTTAAAGGGAATTGTGATAAAATCTGTCGTGACGCCAACTGTGGTGTTCAGTCAATAGGGGGACCGACGCTGCTTTAAAGGGGTCCTCTGGGGGATGTTGTTGCAGCAATTATGGTAACACTTCCCACAGGTGAAGCAGGGTCCCCAGGGCTTCCAGTGTATGGCAATGATGGTGTATGGAGGTAAATGAGTAAAGGACACAGTGCTGCAGTCTTTACTTCGTTTACTGAAGTTGTAACAGGCCTTAGTCCAGGGTACCGGCAATAGGTACATAAGAAGTCCAGGCAGCCGAGAAACAAGTGAAATCCCCTTGGCAAGTCAGGTTGGGAGCCCTCCACTTTGCGCTCGCTATAGTCCCTTGCTGCCTGAAGTGTCCTAACAAGGTTCTGGTCCTTTTTCTGTCCCAGGACAGTGCCTGTATGATAGGCAGCTTGAGCCGTTCCTTCTGGGGTCTCTGCATGGTGACTCCAGGATGCTGCTGTACCACAGACTTAATTTGGGCAGTGCACGTGTAGTTCTGTGCCCTCCGGTTCTGCTATGGGGCTTGCAGCTTCCCACAGCCTCAGGCTCCCGGTACCCGATCTCTGCGCTCTGGCTCCTCGGAGGCCTACTCGCAGCCTCCTTGATCACTCAAATTTCTCTTCTGCTATTTCCTGTCTCTCTTCACTCTCAACTGATCTAGCTCCTCCTCCAGACCAGGATCTTTATTCAGGGAAGTTCCCCTAAAACAGGGTTTTGAGCTCCCCCTCCTGGCCTGGATTCAGAAGGTGTTGTGTGTGTGATTTACCTGAAAAAGAGATTCCTCTTGTTTCCAGGCATAGCACTACTCTCCCCGAGAGGAAGGCAGCACTACTGTGGTACCCGAGCTCCTGGCGTGCCACACTATCCTGTGCTGCAGTCCATTGGCTTGGTGGTTGTGGGGCAATGGGCAGCTATGTGACCTGGGGTATAACACCTGTTTCCTTTTCTTAGCTAAAGCTAGATGTAGATCCTGTGTATGTCTAGTTGGAATGTGTCTAGAAGTATACAGCACATGCAGTATCTGCAGCCACACTGCCTCTTGGGATTCGTGCCCGTGCTTATAGCACCAATTGTAGGAGTCTGCACTCACTCGGCTGCGGTTGAGGTAGGCACAGGAAGCAGTATGGTTGAAATGTCCAGGCTAGCTCATTAAAAACTGTATAAATCGCTCTGGATAGCCAAAACAAATGAACAGCCTTTTCCGGCACAAAGAGATAAGCAAACAGAAAAATAAGCAGTCCATATAGTACTGCAGGTCCACCCGCTCAGATCAGTGTCTTTAGCTCGCACCCACTTACGGACGCACTGAAGGTCACCACACCTCCAGCCACAGACACCGAATGAGACATTTGGCCTCCATTTTATCAGCCAACCCACGCCCCTGAGGATTGGGATATGTGAGCGGTCATTCCCACCCATCTCTTATGACTGCTCATAAAACACGGCCCTAGAACGGCCCAAATAACTCTCTCAGCACTATACATGCTAATAGCTGTAATGACACATATCTCTCCTCAAGGACTCATCCGGCGGCCATCTTACAGGGGACAGAACACGACAGATGTCTTTCTAATAATCTTTTTACACCTAGTTTCATATTCAACCTAAGCACGTGAAATTGAATACAATAATAAAATAAACCAAGCATATTCAAATCACTACAGTTTTTCACCCCAGTCATGTTCTATGACGACACTGTGTTCAGTGACGTCACACTTTTTCTGGTTCTAACTTGGAAACATATCCTACTAGAAATAGGCCCGATGCCATCGCATCGGGAGTGAGCGCATGCGCGGGTAGAGCCGGTAGAGCACGCAGTTAATAATTTAATAATAATTTTTTATTTATATAGCGCCAACATATTCCGCAGCAATTTACAATTAAGCGGGGACATGTACAGACAATAAATTCAGTACAAGTTAAGACAATTTAAACAGTGACATTAGGGGTGAGGTCCCTGCTCGCAAGCTTACAATCTACAAGGAAATGGGGGGACGCAATAGGTGAAAAGTGCTTGTTATTTCAGGTCTGGCAATTATAATAAACTAGATGGCAGCCCGATTCTAAAGAATCGGGAGTCTAGAATCCATATATACTTTATTTATTCAAATGTAAGAATAATACAATTAATAAATAATAGTAAGAAAGAACAAAAAATGGCTGCACTCACCAGCTCTTGACAAAAGTTCAAAATTGGTGTGAAAATGTCACTGAACCACTTCACAACTAAATATATATAGTTTTGGTAAATGGTATTATCATTTTTTTGACGAAATTCGGCAGGAGCTTGAAGAGCAACGTCACTGGGCCCGCCTCCACGCAGTAGAAACTTGCTGTGAGGTAAAAATTCAAAAATCACACCAAAATGGCGGGCGGAGTGTGTCACAGTACGGCACGTTTCTGATTGGTCGCTCGCAGCAGGCGGCAACCAATCAGACACTGGACACTGTTGACGTCACTTATCTCCGGACATTAGCTCTTGACATTAGCTCCGGACATTAGCTCCGGACATTATCTCCGCACATTAGCTTCGGACATTAGCTCCGGACATTAGCTCCGGACATTAGCTCCGGACAAAGCCACGGAAGTTGGCACAAATTGCAGGAAGTAGTATTCTAGGCAATTATATATTAGATAGGGATTTTCATATAAATCTGCATGATCCGGTCATCAGCCCGTGTGATTAAGTGCAATAGTCAAGTATCAAGTGCAGTTATCATGTGCATGGAGGGTGTGGAGACAGATGAATAGTAGGGTGCAGATTCAGAATAATATTTGGAAGGAGGGAACAAGGCAAAGTTAGTTTACTGAGTAGTTTATGTGGTAGGCTTGCTTGAAGAGATGGGTTTTCAAAGTGCGCTTGAATAGGTCGGGGCTAGGTATCAGTCTGATCGTCTGGGGAAGAGCATTCCAGAGAGCTGGCGCAGCACGAGAGAAGTCTTGAAGACGGAGGTCCGAGGTTCGGATCACGGGGGATGTTAGTCTTAGGTCATTTGTAGAACGGAGGGCACGTGTAGGATGATAGAGAGATGAGAGGAGATATGAGTGTGAGTGACTGCAGCGGTCACAAGACACACCAATGTCCAATGACCTGCCGGGAATAGCTATGCAGACATCGCAGGAACAGTGCCAGTGCAGGAGGGGAGTATACACTGTTTTTATGTTATACTAGCTGTACTACCCGGCTTCGCCCGGGTTAATAACTGCTGTTAGCAAAATAGAATGTGTTAACAAAAATGTATTCTGCACACAAATACCACAAAACAAATAGATAGAAATGTAATTATTAAAAGGCAAAAACTAAGCTAATAGAAGCATTTTACAACATATGTATATTTCAACACCAGAGATATTCCACACAGATTTAACTAAGTTCTCTTGTCTGCAAGCCTCGCTTCCCCTCTGCTCAGAAAGTTCATTGGCTCTTGAGGAAGCAGCTGCTGTTCTCATGTGTGTCAGCCTTGTTTCTTGGTCTTCACATTTTTCATTGGCCCGTAATGCAGCTTTTCTTTGCGCATCAGCTGACATTCGTGCCATGGAATTCCTTTTCTTATGAGGCATTATTGCGGTAAAAATAGTCTGTAACTGGCAGTTTCTATATCCTCTCACATAGAGGTAATGTGACTGACATCTGCCTTTCCACCAGCACACCCTAACTGACATGCTATTACCGCACACAAGCTTTGTTATACTGAGAATGTCCTTTGTTGCCTATATTAACCAATCAGAACTCAGATTAATTAACTGTAGCAAAATAGAAGCTGAGTTGTGATTGGTTGCTATTGGCAGCCTGATAAATCCCCAGCCAACAGGAAGCCCTCCCCCCAGGCAGTATATATTAGCTCACACATACACATAATAGACAGGTCATGTGACTGACAGCTGCCGTATTTCCTATATGGTACATTTGTTGCTCTTGTAGTTTGTCTGCTTATTAATCAGATTTTTATTTTTGAAGGATAATACCAGACTTGTGTGTGTTTTAGGGCGAGTTTCATGTGTCAAGTTGTGTGTGTTGAGTTGCGTGTGGCTACATGCATGTAGTGACTTTTGTGAGATGAGTTTTGTGTGGTGACATGTGTGTAGCAACTTTTTGTGTATCGAGTTACATGTGACAGGTTAGTGTAGCAAGTTGTGTGCAGCAAGTTTTGCGCGTGGCGAGTTTTATGTGTGGTGCGTTTTGAGTATGTGCAAGTTTTGTGTGAGGCAACTTTTACTTGTGTTGCAACTTTTGTGCATGTGGCAATTTTTCCGCGTGTGCAAGTTTTCCATGAGGTGAGTTTTGCATGTGTGGCGAGTCTTGCGTGAGCCTAGTTTTGTATGTGGCGAATTTTGTGTTTCGACTTTTATGTGGCGAGGTTGGTGTATGTGTGGTGACATGTGTGCTGAGGCCGGGTGGTATATGTGTTCAAGCACGTGGTAGTGTGTGGCGCATTTTGTGTGTGTGTGTTCATATCCCCGTGTGTGGTGAGTATTCCATGTCGGGGCCCCACCTTAGCAACTGTACGGTATATACTCTTTGGCGCCATCGCTCTCATTCTTTAAGTCCCCCTTGTTCACATCTGACAGCTGTCAATTTGCCTCCAACACTTTTCCTTTCACTTTTTCCCCATTATGTAGATGGGGGCAAAATTGGTGAATTGGAACGCGCGGGGTTAAGATTTCGCCTCACAACATAGCCTATGACGCTCTCGGGGTCCAGACGTGTGACTGTGCAAAATTTTGTGGCTGTAGCTGCAACGGTGCAGATGCCAATCCCGGACATACACACACACCTTTATTATATTAGATGAGGCATTGAATTAAAGGGACACTGTCACCGGAATTTGGAGGGAACAATCTTCAGCCATGGAGGCGGGGTTTTTGGGTGTTTGATTCACCCTTTCCTTACCCGCTGGCTGCATGCTGGCTGCAATATTGGATTGAAGTTCATTCTCTGTCCTCCATAGGACACGCCTGTGCAAGGCAAGATTGCCTTGGCAGGCATGTACTACTGAGGACAGAGAATGAACTTCAATCCAATATTGCAGCCAGCAGGTAAGGAAAGGGTGAATCAAACACCCAAAAACCCCGCCTCCATGGCTGAAGATTGTTCCCTCCAAATTCAGGTGACAGTGTCCCTTTAAGCAAGGCCTGTTAAATCCCTTTAAGAAAAATAGGCTGTAGAGAATTCTGAGTGCATCAGGAGTGATCAAATAGTTCGAAAGCTGCCATTAATGCATGTTGCTGAGCCAGGCAGCTCTACAGAGGAATGAAGCGATGTAGTCGGTGTCTGTAGGTTCTGTGCCCCTAATTAAAATGGCCGTCACGGCTTCTGACAGCTGGACGTGACAGCGCGTTTGCTAGTGCTGCCAGGTCTACGCTACGTCTCCATTGCCCGGATGTCAGAGTGTCCCTGCCGGGCCTCCGTACAGCCGTTACGTGGCACTAGCTGCTAGCTCCCCGGCTGCCTACAGCGGTGACGCCTCTTTCTCAGTGAGGCCCAGACTCCGCCGCAAGGTTCCCGGCCAGCGCTCGCTTGTTTCCCCGACACTGACCACCATGTTTACCGTATCGGAGCTCGTGGCCCTGGTCGCCTTCTTCTCCGCCACGGCCTCGGGTTACTTTGTGAGCATTGATGCCCACGCTGAAGAATGTTACTTTGAGCATGTAACGTCCGGCACCAAGATGGGCCTGATCTTCGAGGTGGCGGAGGGGGGATTCCTGGACATCGATGTAGAGGTGAGTATGGGGCAAGCAGTGCCCTCCTCAATGGCGCCAGGTCCCGGGATGTCCGAGCATCGCCAAGAATCCAGTGTGCCGGAGCCGCCCTGCTGCTGGGGTGGACATGGTGCCAGGCTGTGAAATATATATGGCACACACCTCACATGGTGCCAGGCTGTGAAATATATATGGCACACACCTCACATGGTGCCAGGCTGTGAAATATATATGGCACACACCTCACATGGTGCCAGGCTGTGAAATATATATGGCACACACCTCACATGGTGCCAGGCTGTGAAATATATATGGCACACACCTCACATGGTGCCAGGCTGTGAAATATATATGGCACACACCTCACATGGTGCCAGGCTGTGAAATATATATGGCACACACCTCACATGGTGCCAGGCTGTGAAATATATATATATATATGGCACACACCTCACATGGTGCCAGGCTGTGAAATATATATATATATATGGCACACACCTCACATGGTGCCAGGCTGTGAAATATATATGGCACACACCTCACATGGTGCCAGGCTGTGAAATATATATGGCACACACCTCACATGGTGCCAGGCTGTGATATATATCTATGGCACACACCTCACATGGTGCCAGGCTGTGATATATATATATGGCACACACCACACATGGTGCCAGGCTGTGATATAGATCCATATATACCACACATGGTGCCAGGCTGTGATATATATATATATATATATATATATATATATATATATATATATATATATATATATATATATATATATATATATATATATAGCACACACCTCACATGGTGCCAGGCTGTGATATATATCTATGGCACACACCTCACATGGTGCCAGGCTGTGATATATATATATGGCACACACCACACATGGTGCCAGGCTGTGATATAGATCCATATATACCACACATGGTGCCAGGCTGTGATATATATATATATATATATATATATATATATATATAGCACACACCTCACATGGTGCCAGGCTGTGATATATATCTATGGCACACACCTCACATGGTGCCAGGCTGTGATATATATATATATGGCACACACCACACATGGTGCCAGGCTGTGATATAGATCCATATATACCACACATGGTGCCAGGCTGTGATATATATATATGGCACACACCTCACATGGTGCCAGGCTGTGATATATATATATATATATATGGCACACACCACACATGGTGCCAGGCTGTGATATATATATATATGGCACACACCTCACATGGTGCCAGGCTGTGATATATATATATGGCACACACCACACATGGTGCCAGGCTGTGATATAGATCCATATATACCACACATGGTGCCAGGCTGTGATATATATATGGCACACACCTCACATGGTGCCAGGCTGTGATATATATATGGCACACACCTCACATGGTGCCAGGCTGTGATATATATATATATATGGCACACACCTCACATGGTGCCAGGCTGTGATATATATATATATATGGCACACGCCTCACATGGTGCCAGGCTGTGATATATATATATATATGGCACACGCCTCACATGGTGCCAGGCTGTGATATAGATCCATATATACCACGCATGGTGCCAGGCTGTGATAAAGATCCATATATACCTCGCATGGTGCCAGGCTGTGATATAGATCCATATATACCACGCATGGTGCCAGGCTGTGATAAAGATCCATATATACCACGCATGGTGCCAGGCTGTGATATAGATCCATATATACCACGCATGGTGCCAGGCTGTGATAAAGATCCATATATACCTCGCAATGTGCCAGGCTGTGATATAGATCCATATATACCTCGCATGGTGCCAGGCTGTGATGTAGATCCATATATACCACGCATGGTGCCAGGCTGTGATATAGATCCATATATACCTCGCATGGTGCCAGGCTGTGATAGTGATATATTATATATGTGTGTGTCAAAAAATGTTGAAGCAGCACTCCATAATGTAGTTGAAAGGTGTTTTTTTATTAGTCCATGTGGTGACCTTTCGGTCCTAGGTGTAGACCTTTTCACTGGTGTAAGTGGTCCCCGCTGCAGCTGCAAAGGCTTCCTAAAAAAGGTCCCTTAAGGTACCTTCACATAACGATTTCGTTAACGATATCGTTGCTTTTTGTGACGTAGCAACGATATCGTTAACTAAATCGTTATGCGTGACAGCGACCAACGATCAGGCCCCTGCTGGGAGATCGTTGGTCGCTGGAAATGATCAGGACCTTTTTTTTGGTCGCTGATCACCCGCTGTCATCGCTGGATTGGCGTGTGTGACGCCGATCCAGCGATGTGTTCACTGGTAACCAGGGTAAATATCGGGTTACTAAGCGCAGGGCCGCGCTTAGTAACCCGATGTTTACCCTGGTTACTATTGTAAAAGTTAAAAAAAAAAAAAAAAAACAGTACATACTCACATTCCGGTGTCTGTCCCCCGGCGTCAGCTTCCCTGCAGTGACTGACATCGCCGGCCGGCCGTAAAGTAGAGCGGTGACGTCACCGCTGTGCTCTGCTTTACAGCCGGCCGGCGCTGACACAGTGCAGGGAAGCTGACGCCGGGGGACGTGACAGACACCGGAATCTAAGTATGTACTGTTTTTTTTTTTTTTAACTTTTACAATGGTAACCAGGGTAAACATCGGGTTACTAAGCGCGGCCCTGCGCTTAATAACCCAATGTTTATCCTGGTTACCCAGGGACTTCGGCATCGTTGGTCGCTGGAGAGCTGCCTGTCTGACAGCTCTCCGGCGACCACACAACGACCTAAACAGTGACGCTGCAGCGATCAGCATCGTTGTCTATATCGCTGCAGCGTCGCTAAATGTGACGGTACCTTTAGTCTGTTCAGTAGCTCCACAATCATGGGGAAGACTGGTGACATGACAGATGTCCAGCAGGCAGTCACTGACACTCCACAAGGAAAATACATTTTGCATTTCATTTGAAAATCAAAGACCCAGAGTCTGGAGGAAGAGTGGAGAGGCGCACAGTCTAAGCTACTTGAGGTCTAGTGTGAAGTTTCCACAATCAGGCCAACATTTTGGATTTTAAAATGATTTTTCAAGCTGGTGTCATGAAGTATTCTAATTTACTGAGATAATGACTTTTGCGTTTTCATTGGCTGTAAGCCATAATCATCAACATTAACAGAAATAAACTCTTGAAATAGATCACACTGTCTGTAATGACTCTATATCTACATATATAATCACCAGTTGGGACTTCAGGCTGCTGTCACCGAATCCCATAAGGCACTGCGGCAGTGTCACTTGCGCAGGCCACGAAATGCGCCTGTGCAAGTAGTGACATACACAACTCCGCTATTCCCGCGCATGCGCAGTAACAGCCACAACTGCGCGCTCTACCCACGCATGTGCGGTAACGACGTGGCTGTTACTGCGCCTGCGTGGGGAATAGCGGTGACGTCTATTTTACTTGGGCAGCCGCAGTAAGGCTGTGTGCACACGTTGCTGATTTTTCACGTTTTTTTCCCGATAAAACCGCAAAAAAAAGCATACATTATGCATCCCATCATTTTTAATGAATTCCGCAATTTTTGTGCACATGATGTGTTTTTTTCCGCGAAAAAAACGCATCGTGGTAAACGCAGCATGTTCATTAATTTTGCTGATTTTTTTTTGCTGATTTCCCACTATATAATGCATTGGGAAATGTCCGGAAAAATCCGCAAAAAAAAAACCGCGCAAAAAACGCATGCAGATTTCTTGCAGAAAATCTCAGGATTTTGTCAGGAAATTTCTGCAAGAAATCCTGAAGGTGTGCACATAGCCTAACAGCCTTTTGGCTGCGCTAGTGACAGATATACGTCACCGCTATTCCCAGTAACGGCCATAACTGCACAGTGTACCCGCGCATGCTTACTTACGATTTTTTATTACCTCACGCAGCACAATCTTCTCCACAGTCCTATACTGTGTATCAATTTTATCTACTATCTGAGACACAAAAATACTGTCTACTGCTGGAATGTACATTGTTCACACCACTGAGGCACTGCTCCTGGATTTGCCATTTTAACTGTAATGTAATGTTTTTAACATGAGTGTGACATTTTGTTTGGCTTTATTTATTATTAGTAAAAGTTAGGTTTTCCGATACTCACCATTGCTATAGCAATATTGGAATGAGTGAGATATGTAAGAGGTGTGGTTACGCGTCGGGGCTGGTGCCCTTCTACTTAAGTGTTTTTCTGCTGTATTAGGCAACGTTCACATTAGCGTTTCCCGACGCTGCGTCGGGAAACGTTGTGGCAACGCATGCGTCATGCGCCCCTATATTTAACATGGGGGGCGCATGGACATGCGTTGTGCAACGCATGCGTTTTTTTTGCCGCAAGCGTTGGGCGCAGAAAATGCAACAAGTTGCATTTTCTTGCGTCCAAATTTCGGCAAAAAAGGACGCATGCGTCGCAAAACGCAGCGTTTTTGCGTGCGTTTTGGTGCGTTTTTATTTGTGTTGTGTCGCCGACGCAGCGGCGCACAACGCAAATCTGAACGTAGCCTTAGATGTCTAACTAGTCCACTCAGGGCACTTTGAACCACACAATTGCTTCATTGCCTATGCAATGCTACAGTATTGCCACTTTTTGTATAATTGTCGATCTCCTATAGGTGTACTCACATGACAGCTGGGGATCTGTCATTAGGCACCCTGCTGCCATTGCAACCCATTGGCTCCCTGTGTGTAGTGTTGCGTGTGGAGCCAGAGGTGATTAAACAAATTGACACCATGTTGGAAACATTGTAAATGCTGCTGTCACATTTGTCAGCAGGGTTTAAGAGGTTAAACTTCTGTAAGGATCGCAGCAATTACACTTGGGTGTCTACTGTGTAGCACAGCTGGCAACTGCTTGTTATATGGAGCAGATGTTGACTAGGGGTTAAAGGTGATCTGTCACCAGTTTACACAATGCAACTTATATAAATTACTAAATGGATCTCTTAGATCTGAGGAGCTAGGGTTGAACTTATAAAATGCTGATTATAATATCAGGATTATACAGCCATTTTGACATGGATTTTCACAGAAAGTACACCAGTTTCATCAAGTTTAAAGATCAATATATAACGTTTATATTGTGAAATCTGGTGACAAAATTGCTTTATTGATTATCTAACCTGTAAATCCACACGCAGGAGATTTTCTGACACTTCCTAGAAGATTGTGATTAGACCACATTCCTGGAGTGGGAGACCCCTGCAGATGACGGCGACCTGACTCTCTTTCAGTGTTGTACTTTTGCCTTTTATACTGCCCAGTATGATGCCCATTTTAAAATCAGCGACACGTATAGGCCATGATGAACATTGCAAAAAGTTGTAAGGCCCCTTTCACACATCAGTTTTTTGCCGTCAGTCACAATCCGTTGGCTCAATAGATCCGAGGCAGATTTTTGGACGGATCCGACAAGCGGATCTGGCTAAGTGGATCGGAGCATGCTCAATTAAAAAGAACGGAATCCGTTGCTGGATTCCGTCATTTGACGGATCCGGCACCGTAGGCCTCCATTGTAGCAAACGAGAGACTGTGACGGATTTGTCGCCGTCTGTTTTTTTGACATACACAAAAAAGTTAGGCTACTTTCACACTAGCGTTAACTGCAATCCGTCACAATGCGTCGTTTTGCAGAAAAAACGCATCCTGCAAAAGTGCTTGCAGGATGCATTTTTTCCCCATAGACTTGTATTGACGACGGATTGCCACACGTCGCATCTGTCGTGCGACGGATGCGTCGTGCTTTGGTGGACCGTCGGGAGCAAAAAACGCTACATGTAACGTTTTTTGCTCCTGACGGACCGTTTTTTCAGAACGCGCATGCGCTGCCGGAACTCCGCCCCCACCTCCCCGCACCTCACAATGGGGCAGCGGATGCGCCGGAGAAATGCATCCGCTGCCTCCGTTGTGCAGTGCGTTAAACGCTAGCGTCGGAATCTCTGCCCGACGCATTGCGACGGGGAGATTCCGACACTAGTGTGAAAGTAGCCTTACTTTGTCCGTTGTCTCCGGCCGCGGGACAAACAATTTTCGACGGATCCGGCATATGACAGATGAAACGTGAGGCCATCCATCGCTAATACAAGTCATAGTAACATAGTTTTTAAGGTTGAAGGAAGACTTTAAGTCCATCTAGTTCAACCCATATCCTAACCTAACATGCCCTAACATGTTGATACAGAGGAAGGCAAAAAAAAACCCATGTGGCAAAGAGTAAGCTCCACATTGGGGAAAAAAATTCCTTCCCGACTCCACATACGGCAATCAGACTAGTTCCCTGGATCAACACCCTAACAAGGAATCTAGTATATATACCCTGTAACATTATACTTTTCAAGGAAGGCATCCAGTCCCCTCTTAAATTTAAGTAATGAATCACTCATTACAACATCATATGGCAGAGAGTTCCATAGTCTCACTGCTCTTACAGTAAAGAATCCTCATCTGTTATTATGCTTAAACCTTTCCTTCAGATGTAGAGGATGCCCCCTTGTCCCTTTCTCAGCTCTATGATTAAAAAGATCATCAGAAAGGTCTTTGTACTGTCCCCTATTACTTGCCCAGAGTTTTAGAATTAAGCACATAGTTATACATCTTAGTACTTCTACCTAAGCGCATGCCCTTACATTTATCCCCATTAAAGCTCATTTGCCATTTATCAGCCCAAGCTTTTAGTTTACATAAATCATCCTGTAATATAAAATTGTCCTCCTCTGTATTGATTACCCTGCAGAGTTCAGTGTCGTCTTCAAATATTGAAATTCCACTCTGTATGCCCCCTACAAGATCATTAATAAATATGTTAAAAAGAAGAGGGCCCAATACTGACCCCTGTGGTACCCCACTGCTAACTGCGACCCAGTCCGAGTGTGTTCCATTAATAACCACCCTTTGTTTCCTATCCCTGAGCCAGCTCTCAACCCACTTGCACATATTTTCTCCTATCCCCATTATTCTCATTTTATGTATCAACCTTTTGTGTGGCACCGTATCAAAAGCTTTTGAAAAGTCCATATACACTACGTCCACTGGGTTCCCTTGGTCCAGTCCGGAACTTACCTCTTCATAGTCTATGAGAAAAAACGGATTCGGTGGCATTAGTTCCCGGATTCGTTTTCAAACTTTGAGGGATTGCGACTGATGGACAAAAAAACTGATGTGTGAACGGGGCCTTAGTTGTCCAAACCCATAGAGTCCACTGGACTAGCAGATGACCTGATGATCTTGTGTATATGGGGGCTTCTCACGCCACCCCTTGGAACAGTTGATGATGGGGAAAAAGAAGGCTGGACCCCGTTAAATTTCAATGGGTGATGCTCTAGGCTAGTGCCACATGGCGACTTTGGCTGTGATGGCTGTTGCGCATCCAATGGTCACTTGGTGTTGCTACATCGCAGCGCAATACAGGTAAATGGCGTGGATTGCATTGCAAAAAACGAGGGTACTACAACAACAAATATAAACCCCTAAAATATAGCTTTTAATTATTATTTTTGACAATGACAAAATACTCTCAAAAAAAGAACATACTCTAAAAATAAAAACTTATAGAGGTGTGATAATCAATAGATAGATAATCAATAGAATATACCGGGTCCATATAAAGTTTTAGCAGCAAATCCCTAATATTCCCTGAAGAGCTTTATCCTCCCTTGCTGCGGAGGTTGGCACCCTAATAATTGTGATATGGTGCCCCCCGCTCAACCTCAGTATCCCTAAAGACCCTGGTTCGCACCTAAACTATAAAGTGCAGAACAGGCAGTGAAAAGCTATATACAGTATCCAGGTGCATATCAAATATGTGGATAGTCCGCTATGTGGGACAGTGGTCAGATACCCTACCATGTGCCCAATACATTTATTCCCAAACCAGTAAGTTCTCCAGTTGATGTGTAGCTGGTCTTACGCTCCAGGTAGTTATGCTGCCGCTCACTGCTTTCTCCACATTGATAACATATGTTCAGTAGAAGGTGAATGTGGGGTTGGCAGAGACGGCCCTCAGGGCCAGTGTTTGCCCAATGGTTATCTAAGTTGTGTAGTCACCCTGAGGATATATGCCGACATTGTGGCTTTTTGGACGCACCATCCCAATGAATACAGTACCATCAAAAGTGATTAATATTTTTACAATCAAAGTAAAAAAAAAAAAGGTCCCCAATGGCAATTATATATATTTTTTTCCCAAGACTTCCATGCTGCACTCTCCACATTCATTCACCTGTTGGAACGTTCTGCCCCATGTCAAAACATCAGCCTCTGGTTGTAGCTGTGACAGAACGTCACCAACCCGGGATGCTTCATGGAAGCCCTGTTGGGAGCGGAGGAATCGCCTGAAGAGATGATTTTGATTCTTTTAGCTTTGTGTGAGACTGCGGACTCTCCTGCTGATTTTCTGAGGAAAGTGTTGTCCACATATCCACAATGTGTGAACACAGCCCACTCAGTTTGAGAGTCGTTGCTTGAATCTGACACAAGAATAACAGCTAAGCGCCATTCATCCCAAGGCAATAGTATTCTACCTCTGCGGCTGTGTAATCCCCTCACACTGGGTGAGGCCTCGTCTGGACGGACCCATTTCCCTCAGGGTGTTGGAGCAGATTTTCATCAGAATCTGATCAGTGTCTCATTATTGATGTTCTTATATACTGCAAAAATAATGCTTTTCCTACCTATTAGTTCACATTTACGCAAGCGTGACCGTGAAAAAACGTGACCTCACCCGGCCAGCACTCGGACCAATGTCCTTCAGTTAGGCCGTCCAGATGCCAGTGGTCTCACATGCACGATAAGGTGGCTTCAGCATCCATAGAGTACAGGACTCGCAAGATAATCATACCTGTCAAGGTGCGGGAAATAACACACCGCTCGTGACGGATATATCAGACACGGGTTATTAAGGGGTTAAAACTGAACTGTATATAGAGTAATCTGGCGGGAAAATATCTCCCATTCCGGTTCCCAGACGCCCCGTTGTTTGACATCCCACAAGTCCTGGTAGAACTGTGGTGGAGCACGGACTTTGGTCTGTCAGTCAGGAAAGTAAACTGTGGCATGAATTCAGCTTTTGGGGCAGACTGTACAGGGGCATCTGTTACCGTCCACTATTATAGAATGGTGGTTGTTTAGAGGGGAAGAACGATAATAAATCTATGAGCAGCGGGAACAGGGTTTTTGCTGTCGTGTTCTCGGAGACGGTGGTGGTCCACGTCTGCCGGCGTCACCTCTGTGATCTCACTGTGTATCTGCCATATTGGAGGATCATTTTGACTGGATTTCTCAGTACACTCTGCCTTTTCTGTTTTAGATCACTGGTCCTGACAATAAAGGCATCTATAAAGGAGACCGGGAGTCCAGTGGGAAGTACACCTTTGCGGCACACATGGATGGAACGTACAAGTTCTGCTTCAGTAACAGAATGTCAACCATGACTCCAAAGATAGTGATGTTCACTATTGACATAGGAGAAGCCCCAAAGGGCCAGGACATGGAGACAGAGGGTGAGTTACTTCACTGATAAAATGCATATATGTATAGCGTTCTTTATTAACCATTGAGGGCTCAGAACAAGTCCAGCGAAGCTGTCAGTACCTTTGTGCTATGTAATATGAGAGCGCCTTGATGCTGAGGCTGAAACTTTGATTCCAGCGATGTCACTTACTAGGCTGTGTCTTGCTGTTTCAATACAGTTAGGGTTTTATTATCAGGAGATTATGACAAGAGGACTAGATGTCTAGTGCCCCCTGGTCCAACCATGTACCCACCACTGATTAGCAGCATTATATCAATATGCAATGTACACAGAAAGCTGCTAAGCACTGGTGTGGGCTGGTGATGCCCAGCTCAACATTCTGAGCTCTGCTATATTCTGTGTCAGAGAAAACTGATTATCACAACTGCTGCACCCATTAAACTAAGTGACATTGCTGGAATCAGGGTCTCTATCCCTACATTACGCTGCTGTCAGATTACATAGCAAAAACCTTAAGTTTATCCATAGACACAAGATTAAGAAGAATTTGCAACTGCCAAAAGAAGCGTCAAAGGATCCGACCCATTCAGTCCCTATTTCTTGCAAACAGGTTTTCTCTAGAGATATGATCACTGAGGCTTTCACTGCTTTCGTCTGCCAGTAATATCATCTTTATGGAGTCACCAGGGTGGATCATCGTGAAAATACTCCTGTCTTAAAGAGGACCTGTCCCTTGCTAAGGCTCCTGTCACGCGGCGTTTTGCCCACGTCAACGCATCATTTTCGGGCACAGTCACTATGTCTGAGTGTCCGCCTACAGTAGACGCCTGAAAATTGTGCCTGTCAGAACACACGTGGACTCTGTCAGCACCATTATAGTCTATGACCCCATCGCCGCATACATCCAAATCCCATTTTGTGGGGGATCTAGATGCAAGCACTGACGGGACCAACAAATGTGCATGATGACATTGTGTGAAAGGAGCCTAAGGGTGCGTGTCCACGGTTCGTAATGACGGCGCTTTGGATGGAGCGGAAATCCCGCTCCGCCCAAAGCTTCGCCCCCTTCTGTACATGCGGTGATTCCGGAATCTCCGCACTCCATACATATGGCCCTGTGATTTACCAAGGTAAACGGACATGCTGCGTTCTAAAAAGACGCGCCACATGTCCGTAAATGCAGGGCCGCTGGATGCGTGTTCGCACGCATCGTGGAGACGGGATTTCATAAAACCCCCTCCACTATGCTGTAACATCTGGACGCTGCGGGTTGAACGCTGCGGCTGTTCAATCCGCAGCTAATCCGGATGTAATCCTGAACGTGGACACATACCCTAAGGAAAAAAAATAAATGAGATTACTACCTTGGAAAATTCCCTGAGCTTCCCTGGTTCTGAAAAGAATATCTGCAATGGAGCAACGCAACATTTAAAAAAAATGTTTTTTAAAGTATTAAACGCAATTATTTTCAGTAAATTACAGGAATTCTTTAAGAATTAGACCATCAAGACAGATATGTCTGCTCCAAGTAACAGTAGTTATTAAAAAAACAAAAAACCCTTCCATCGTTCCCTTCATGTGTTCTCATGTTTCCAATTCCCCCAGGTGGAGGAGATACTTGGGACGGTATGTCTTCTGCTGTCTGATGAGTCGCCTGACAACATGCACATTAACACTACTATACAGCCATTTCTTGTCACCTAACCCTAATTTCTATGTTGCCATGGTGTGACTTGGCGCGGATAGTGATGGGCCTGGTGTGGCTGGCACGCGCCTAACTAGCATTGTGTTGACCCCGGTTGGCATGCTGTTTGCTGTGATTTGTTTTAAGTCGAAGCTCAATATTACTTTTAGTTGGGAGAGATGTTTTTCCTATTGGGAAACCACCCCCATTTTCCAGCTGGTTTTGAGTGGGGGTATGTTCACATGACAGACACCGACACTGAAGATCCGCTCCAAATCGCACAGATTTTGGGGCTGATTTGTCTGTGAACTTGCAGCTACAAATAAAATCTAAGGGCTTGTTTCCACATGCGAGAAACACGTCCGTGTCTTGCATGTGGAAACGAAGCTCTGGCGCCGGCACTGTGGAGTGGAGCGTGCGGCCGCATAGCAACACATGGAGCCGCACGCTCCACTCCGGAGTGCCGGGACCAGAGCTTCGTTTCCACATGCGAGACACGGACGTGTTCCTCGCAAGTGAAAACAAGCCCTAAGAAAGACAAATATTCCACTCCCTCAACTTGCACTTCTAGGTTTCTTTGCAATTTGCCTGCTAGGCTCTGTACAACCTGGTCGCCTCCAATGATGTCTCATCCCATGTGACCGCTGCAGCCTGTGATTAGCTGCAGGGGTCACATAAAATGAAGCGTCATCACCGGAGGCAGGTTACAACTTTATCATATAGATTAGTCGGGCCCTACCAATCAGGAAATGCTGACTTACCTTAGCTATTTGCCACCACTTACTATGGTAGAAAAATCCTTGTTGCTTTGTAAAGGAACTCTGACAGCACAGAATGACTGTTCAAACCAAGCACAGGCGCTCAGTGCATCATGGCGGGGCCAATTTTTTAAGTCTACCTTCCCACCTTTTTGTTCTCCTTCTATCAAGCCAGAGCAGAGGTGTAGGGGGAACACAAGTAGGTGAGAAGGTGTAGTTAAATGTTTGGCCACGCCATGATGTGCCTAGTGCCTGTGCTTGATTTGAACAGTCATTTTGTGCTGACAGTCCCTTTAAGCTCAACGTTCTTATGTACTAATCTCATGTTAGAGGTGGTTGCTGGTATTTTCATTTGAATTGGTCTGTCGGAAGGGAAGTGAGGAAATTGTAACTTTTATTGAAGGTGTTTTCCAGTACATGGACATTGGTAACCTATTTTCAGTGTAGGGCATAAATATCCAGGCAGTGGGGAATCGACTGAATTGTATCCGCAGCCCTGCATGTCTGCACGGACGATACAGGTAGGCGCACACGGTGTCAGTGCACACGGTGTCAGTGCACACGGTGTCAGTGCACACGGTGTCAGTGCACACGGTGTCAGTGCTTGCGCGCGCCCTGCCATCCCGCTCGCTGCACACAGGATCACACAGTAGCAAGTGTCTGTCACCTATAGGACTATATAATTAGTTTAATTCGAGTTTTGGGGATGGCATATTTCTGTGTAATGGATATTTTGTTTTAAAGCATTTTTCTCCTAAAACTGGAAAGAATGGGGGCCCTGATACCCTGTTCCTCCTAGTTGCAAGTCCACGACTAGGATACATCATAGTGAAGCAGCAGTAGGACACGTGCCTTGCTGTCCAGTGTCTATGCAGCTGTGGAAGAACAGCCAGTCACTGTGCAGTTGGTGCCATAGGGTGCAGGCAATGGCTCCAGGTGTTTGCCACCAATCTGAGAGCGGCATGATAGGCAGGCTGAGACCCCAATTCCAGTGATGTCACCTACTGGGCTTGAGATATATATATATATAATATGTATGTTTGGACACACCTTCTCATTTAAAGATTTTTCTGTATTTTCATGACTATGAAAATTGTACACGGTAAGGAAACACGGCACTCAGTAGATATGAGGGTTGGTGGTGCTCAAGTAGGGTGTCCACCCCGTATATTAAAGATGAATGAAACTTGGCACTCAATTTTTGAGAAGAAAGGCTTCTTAGTTTATTGATGCATCCAGACAAACAAAACCGCTAAACGTTTTCGGTCCACACCGGACCTTCGTCAGAGCGTTTCTTAGACATTGACTGGATGAGGAAGCTGATGAGCCTGAATGAGCGTCAGCCAGAGTTGCAGACTGCAGCTCCTATATCCCGTGCTCTGGCTGACGCTCATTCAGGCTCATCAGCTTCCTCATCCAGTCAAGAAACGCTCTGACGAAGTTCCGGTGTGGACCGAAAACGTTTAGCGGTTTTGTTTGTCTGGATGCATCAATAAACTAAGAAGCCTTTCTTCTCAAAAATTGAGTGCCAAGTTTCATTCATCTTTAATATACGGGGTGGACACCCTACTTGAGCACCACCAACCCTCATATCTACTGAGTGCCGTGTTTCCTTACCGTGTACAATTTTCATAGTCATGAAAAGTTTTTTCCCGCTATGCTGTTTAGCGATCAGGTTAATACTTTTTTTTATTTGATAGATCGGGCGATTCTGAGCGCGGCGATACCAAATATGCGTAGATTTGATATTTTTTTTATTGATTTATTTTGATTGGGGCGAAAGGGGGGTGATTTAAACTTTTATGTTTTTTTTATTTTTTTCATATTTTTTTAAACTTTTTTTTTTAACTTTTGCCATGCTTCAATAGCCTCCATGGCTCTGCTACATAGCAGCGATCTGCTGATCGCTGCTATGTAGCAGAATTGCACGTGTGCTGTGAGCGCCGACCACAGGGTGGCGCTCACAGCGGCGGGCAATCAGTAACCATAGAGGTCTCAAGGACCTCTATGGTTACAATATACAGGTCCTTCTCAAAAAATTAGCATATAGTGTTAAATTTCATTATTTACCATAATGTAATGATTACAATTAAACTTTCATATATTATAGATTGATTATCCACCAACTGAAATTTGTCAGGTCTTTTATTGTTTTAATACTGATGATTTTGGCATACAACTCCTGATAACCCAAAAAACCTGTCTCAATAAATTAGCATATCAAGAAAAGGTTCTCTAAACGACCTATTACCCTAATCTTCTGAATCAACTAATTAACTCTAAACACATGCAAAAGATACCTGAGGCTTTTATAAACTCCCTGCCTGGTTCATTACTCAAAACCCCCATCATGGGTAAGACTAGCGACCTGACAGATGTCAAGAAGGCCATCATTGACACCGTCAAGCAAGAGGGTAAGACCCAGAAAGAAATTTCTCAACAAATAGGCTGTTCCCAGAGTGCTGTATCAAGGCACCTCAATGGTAAGTCTGTTGGAAGGAAACAATGTGGCAGAAAACGCTGTACAACGAGAAGAGGAGACCGGACCCTGAGGAAGATTGTGGAGAAGGACCGATTCCAGACCTTGGGGAACCTGAGGAAGCAGTGGACTGAGTCTGGTGTGGAAACATCCAGAGCCACCGTGCACAGGCGTGTGCAGGAAATGGGCTACAGGTGCCGCATTCCCCAGGTAAAGCCACTTTTGAGCTACAGAGAAGCAGCACTGGACTGTTGCTAAGTGGTCCCAAGTACTTTTTTCTGATGAAAGCAAATTTTGCATGTCATTCGGAAATCAAGGTGCCAGAGTCTGGAGGAAGACTGGGGAGAAGGAAATGCCAAAATGCCTGAAGTCCAGTGTCAAGTACCCACAGTCAGTGATGGTGTGGGGTGCCATGTCAGCTGCTGGTGTTGGTCCACTGTGTTTCATCAAGGGCAGGGTCAATGCAGCTAGCTATCAGGAGATTTTGGAGCACTTCATGCTTCCATCGGCTGAAATGCTTTATGGAGATGAAGATTTCATTTTTCAGCACGACCTGGCACCTGCTCACAGTGCCAAAACCACTGGTAAATGGTTTACTGACCATGGTATTACTGTGCTCAATTGGCCTGCCAACTCTCCTGACCTGAACCCCATAGAGAATCTGTGGGATATTGTGAAGAGAAAGTTGAGAGACGCAAGACCCAACACTCTGGATGAGCTTAAGGCCGCTATTGAAGCATCCTGGGCCTCCATAACATCTCAGCAGTGTCACAGGCTGATTGCCTCCATGCCACGCCGCATTGAAGCAGTCATTTCTGCCAAAGGATTCCCGAGCACGTATTAAGTGCATAACTGAACATTATTATTTGTTGGTTTTTTTGTTTGTTATTAAAAAACACTTTTATTTGATTGGATGGGTGAAATATGCTAATTTATTGAGACAGGTTTTTTGGGTTATCAGGAGTTGTATGCCAAAATCATCAGTATTAAAACAATAAAAGACCTGACAAATTTCAGTTGGTGGATAATGAATCTATAATATATGAAAGTTTAATTGTAATCATTACATTATGGTAAATAATGAAATTTAACACTATATGCTAATTTTTTGAGAAGGACCTGTACAAGCATCGCCGACCCCCGATCATGTGACGGGGGTCGGCGATGACGTCATTTCCGGCCGCCCGGCCGGAAGCGGTAGTTAAATGCCGCTGTCTGCATTTGACAGCGGCATTTAACTAGTTAATAGATCTGCTCGCGCCTATTACGGGCACATGTCAGCTGTTCAAAACAGCTGACATGTCCCGGCTTTGGTGCGGGCTCACCGCGGAGCCCTGCATCAAAGCAGGGGAGCCGGCATCGGACGGTATAGTACGTCCGATGCCGGTAAGGGGTTAAGAAAAAAGTGTGAAACAACTGAAAATATCTTATATTCTAGGTTCTTCAAAGTAGCCACCTTTTGCTTTGATGACTACTTTGCACACTCTTGGCATTCTCTTGATGAGCTTCAAGAGGTATTCACCGGGAATGGTCTTCCAACAATCTTGAAGGAGTTCCCAGAGATGCTTAGCACTTGTTGGCCCTTTTGCCTTCACTCTGCCGTCCAGCTCACCCCAAATCATCTCGATTGGGTTCAGGTCTGGTGACTGTGGAGGCCAGGTCATCTGGCGTAGCACCCCATCACTCTCCTTCTTGGTCAAATAGCCCTTACACAGCCAGGAGGTGTGTTTGGGGTCATTGTCCTGTTGAAAAATAAATGATGGTCCAACTAAACGCAAATCGAATGGAATAGCATGCCGCTGCAAGATGCTGTGGTAGCCATGCTGGTTCAGTATGCCTTCAATTTTTAATAAATCCCCAACAGTGTCACCAGTAAAACACCCCCACACCATCACACCTCCTCCTCCATGCTTCACGGGAACCAGGCATGTAGAGTCCATCCGTTCACCTTTTCTGCGTCGCACAAAGACACGGTGGTTGGAACCAAAGATCTCAAATTTGGACTCATCAGACCAAAGCACAGATTTCCACTGGTCTAATGTCCATTCCTTGTGTTCTTTAGCCCGAACAAGTCTCTTCTGTTTGTAGCCTGTCTTTAGCAGTGGTTTCCTAGCCGCCATTTTACCAAGAAGGCCTGCTGCACAAAGTCTCCTCTTCACAGTTGTTGTAGAGATGTGTCTGCTGCTAGAACTCTGTGTGGCATTGACCTGGTCTCTAATCTGAGCTGCTGTTAACCTGCGATTTCTGAGGCTGGTGACTTGAATAAACTTCTCCTCAGAAGCAGAGGTGACTCTTGGTCTTCCTTTCCTGGGGCGGTCCTCATGTGAGCCAGTTTCTTTGTAGCACTTGATGGTTTTTGCCACTGCACTTGTGGACACTTTCAAAGTTTTCCCAATTTTTCGGACAAGTACACCTGCTGCCAGGAAGTCCAAGCACGTCTCCATCACCGATTGGCAGCTTAATGCCTATGCACAGTTTTGCATCTGCATTAGATAAGTTTTTAACCCTCCGTCACATACAATATTCGGACTAACGAGTTCACATACAATGTGCCTGTCAGGTGCCTGCTGGAAAAATACCTATAATATCTAATGTTTGCAATTTCAGTGCTCTAAAAGTGATCAGTGACCTTCATAGGGATGTAATAAAAGAGACTACACATAATCAGTTGCAAAAAAAAAACATTTACTTAACATAAAACTAATAACTATGAAATACAAACTTTTCAAAACTCCCGCCAAATAGTCCCCAGTTCCACTCTCTCAAAAAAATGTACAAAGAAAATTTTTGAACACAAACTTAATTTTAAGGTACCTTAAGTACTATTAAAAACATATTCAATCAGAAGTAGATGCTGAGTTTTCCCCAGAAAAGTCACACTTGCAGAGCAAATAGCAAGAATTACACACCATTTTTGCATGTGTCAGGCAAATTGCTTTATGACATTTGAGACATTCATAATTTGAAAGCCTTCTGGTTCCGCTTTCCGTTTGGCAGGTGGTGCATCTCCTTCTTTTGTGAGGTGGTGCAGATGGTGACTTTTCACCTTCTGGGCGGAACCTTTTGAGCTGAACTTGAAGGCGAGAGGGGATACCGATTGTTTTCACGCTTCTCCTGCGTAGCTCTCCAAGTACTAGTTCATGGGCCAATTTTTTCAGATACAATCGTCTACGGAGTGGTTCAAGCTTGTTTTCAAGATAAATTACTTGTGAATTTATACCACCCAAATTCAACATAGCAAAAATTATGACCATTGGCCAGCGTTTGATGTTTCTGCTGACGTTGAAAGTGGAGCACATCTGATCTGCTGTATCCACACCCCCTTTGGTGGCATTGTAAAATGTAATTATCTCCGTTTTTTTTTCTGCCCAAGTCCCAGGATCGATGGCCTCATCATCATGAAGTGTTGATAGAAGAAGTACGATTTTTTTGGCATGTGGTACATAGGAAACTAAAGCCTTTCCATTATGGAATGCAAACATACTGCTGTACTGTTGTCTCTCTTTCACACTTACAAACTGTGGCGGCAATTCCCTTTTGTTTTTTCTTACAGTTCCCACATATGACAGCTTCTGAATTTTCAGATAATCAATCAGATCACAACTTGTAAACCAATTGTCAGCTGTAATATTGCGACCGGATCCAAATAAGGGTTCAGCCAGTCTTTTTACAACATCAATGGGTTTGTTGCTCACACAGTAAGGACCTTCTGGTTGTTTTCCTGCATAAACTTCCAGGTTGTAAGTGTAGGTCTTACTGGCATCAACAAGGGCATAAATTTTTATTCCATATTTGTTTGGCTTTGATGGAATATATTGATGAAAGGCACATCTACCACGAAAACCAGGGAGCATTTCGTCAATAGTGAGATTCTCTCCAGGGTAATAACTTTGTTTACAGTTTACAACAAATCTTTGAAATATATCACGAATTGGAGCAAGTCGGTCATGTGTTTTGCGTTCGGTTCGGGTAGTTCTGTCGTCAAACCGAAGGCAACGAATTAGAATCTTGAATCTGTTTATGGACATAACAAGGCTAAATTTTTCAACTCCATCCCCATCTTTACCCCAAAGTTCCTCCAAACTTTGTCTATTTGCCCTATAAGCTCCTGCAAGGTACAGTAATCCAAAAAAAGCACGCAGTTCTATTTCATCTGTGGGCTTGATGGTTCTGTTGCAGATGTACTTGTCCTTTATAATGTCTATATATTGGTTGGTATATGTGACAATAGAGTCCAGAATGTCATCTGTAAATATACTGTTCCAGCATTCAACTGCAGTTTTGCATTACGTGCAGTTCCTATTACTGCAGGAAGGTGAGTAATAATGTTTAAAGGTTCCCTACGTTTTTTCTGGAATGGCTTCTTGTTCCATTTAGTATTTTTATCTTTTCCAATATAATATGATCCAACTTCTTCATCCTCACCACTGTCACCATCTTGCTCTGTTTCAGGATCCAGGACACATTCGTCCACCTCATCATGAGAATCAATCTCACTTTCCTCTCCAAAATCCTCATTCAGTGTGAGGTCTCTATCATCTAACAGCATGTTTGTTACTTCCTCAACATCAAGTTGTTTGGATAAATTGTACATTTTCCTCTCCATTTCAGCAGATAATCTGAAGCAAGAGAAGGAATATGTTAGGGAACTACTGTATATGCCTGAGCAGCACACTTTCTTTTATAAAATCTCCCTTATTTCTATGAAATATCCTCACATTTTGTGCTATACATTCATAAAACAAGCTAAATAAACTATTGTGATGAATAAAAACATAAAATACCAACCTTACTGAATGTGACGTATTCACATACAATGAGCCTGAGAGATCTGTGCAGCTATATCCTTTCCCCTGAAGCTCTGAAATCCAACTGTGATATCAGGTTTCACAGACCTTCAAGAGACAGGAGACTACCTGGAGGGAGGGGGTTTCCTCACAATCTGGTGAGGAAGGAGAAATGAAAGTAAAAGAGAAGCGCCTGTCAGATCAGTTGTATGTGACGGAGGGTTAATCCAAACTGCAGCAAACAGCCCATTAAGTAAGACATCACTGGCATCAGGGTCTCTGCCCCTACATCATGCTGCTCTCAGATTGATAGATTCCCTTTAAGTGGTGCATCAGAGCGCATGCCTGACCATCACACTATTTTTTTTTATTTTAAATAGATTTTTATTAACAAAATAAGGAAGAACATCAGAATGCCATTTACATTGCATTATATCACATACACGTTTTCTTATTTTAATAAACCCCAACATTACCCCAACTACCCCCCTCCCCCCTACGACAGCTCAGTCTCAATCTTCGCCCCACTGAGGCCTTCTCTGCCTCGTATAATTTATCCTCATCCAAGTCCTAGGAAACTCGACGACTATACTCCTCAATCCAAATCAAGCCAAGGAGACCATATTTTATTAAACGTTTCTAATTTCCCCCTTTTTTTGTACACCCCCTTTTCCAATTTCAGACCATGTTGAACATATTGGAGAAATTCCCTTCTCGCAGGTGGTTCCGCATTTATCCAATTTCGTGCTATTACTTTCCTGGCCATGTAGAGTAGCCTAGCGATTGCAATCTTCCAAGTATTGTCAACTCCAATTTCTTCCACATATCCCAGCACGCATACTATCGGGTCTCTAAGAACTCTGCACTTATACGCAGCTTCAACTCGGCTCAAAACCACCACCCAAAAGGCAGCCAGTCTCGGACACGTCCACATCATGTGATATATTCCTGCATTCTCACTCGCACACCTCGGACACTCAGAATTGGCACGCAATCCCGCTTTGTATAGCACTTCCGGAGATTTATATACCCTATGCAGAATGTATAGCTGCGAGAGCCTATATGGTTCACTCAAGGATAGTCGCGGAACCCACTCCATCACCGACTCCCAGGTTTCATTTTCCATCGGTCCCACTTCTCTCTCCCACTTAGCTCTCGCCTTTATAGGGAAATCTAACAGGAACGTGTGCATAAGGTCCTTGTACAGAGTAGAAATAACTCCCCTTGTAGTTCCGTCACCACACACATACTCCAACACTATATCATCTTGAACCCTGATATCAGCCTTCTTATTCTGAGCTCTAAAGGCATGTCTCATCAGCGCATACTGATATTCCCCTGTGGATCGCAAACCAAATTCTTCCTGCAATTGGGAGAAGGACTTCAGTTCCTGTCGCTGGATTATCTGGTGAACAAAGCAAATTTCCTTATTCTGCCATTCCAATAGTCCTCCCAAGGCCTCAAATTCCTTTAAATTGTGGTTAGACCATATCGGTGTGAATTTAGTCAACCCCGTAACCCCACGAATCTGCCTTAGTCTATTCCATAATTTACGAATCAGGAACAGGGTTGGGTATACTTTCCCCAGAGCGCTCAAAGAGCCATCTTCCAAACACCTGGCCATCGGTCGTCGGTCCGTCACCTCTTCCATTAGCTGTTGTACTGCACTGGATGACGCCCCTCGCGCCCAGCCCTTCAAATGCTGGCTCTGGGCCGCAAGGAAGTATATTTCCGGGTTGGGCAAAGCCAAACCACCATCTTCCTTGGGTCGCTGAAGCGTCTCCAGGCTAATACGTGGATATTGTCTTCCCCATATCAAACTTCTAAAAAGGGCGTTAATCTGCCTGAACTTCCCCCGAGGGATCCAAATTGGTGCGTTATGTAGAACATAAAGAATTTTAGGCATCAGAACCATTTTAATAAGGTTTACCCTACCGACGACCGATAGATGTAGCTTATTCCAGGCATCTACCTTTGCCCTGAGTACCCCCATAACAGGAGTCAAATTTCTTTGCAGGAACTCCGCAACTGGCACCGAAATCCATATTCCAAGGTATTTAAATTGGGAGACCACCTTCAGCCTCTCATCCCCAACATCCTCACTCACATTCTCTCCTACGTCATCCACTCTAAAAAGAACCGTCTTATCCCAATTAATTGTTAGTCCCGACACAGTACCAAATCTCTCAACAATTTCAACGGCCCCTCTTAGTGACTCGTCTGGATCCGCCAGGAACAGCAAAACATCATCCGCGTATAACGCTATTTTTTCCTCTACTTTCCCATACCTAAACCCAGGGACCGTCATCCACTCTAAAAAGAACCGTCTTATCCCAATTAATTGTTAGTCCCGACACAGTACCAAATCTCTCAACAATTTCAACGGCCCCTCTTAGTGACTCGTCTGGATCCGCCAGGAACAGCAAAACATCATCCGCGTATAACGCTATTTTTTCCTCTACTTTCCCATACCTAAACCCAGGGACCCCATCCGACTGCCGAATCTTAGCAGCAAGAGGTTCTACAGCCAACGCGAACAGGAGGGGTGAAAGCGGGCATCCCTGCCTAGTACCCCTAGCCAGCCCTATAGGTCGAGATAGCTCCCCGTTTACTCTAATTCTAGCGGACGGTAATGAGTACAACAGCTGTATCCAGGCCACAAACTGCGGACCAAACCCCATACATTCCAGCACCTGCCAGAGGTACCCCCATTCGACACTGTCAAACGCCTTATGTGCATCTAGCGATACAATCACTCTTCGACCACAGTTATCAGACTCTACCTGCAAATTTACATATAACCTCCGCAAATTGATCGCCGTTGATCTATCCGGCATAAAGCCAGACTGATCCGAATGCACCAGACTCGCAATAACACTAGAGAGGCGGAGAGCCAACACCTTGGCCAGAAGCTTGACATCAATAGTTAGTAAAGAAATTGGGCGGTACGACTCTGGTTTCCCCAAGTCCTTATCCTCTTTTGGAATGACCACTATTATGGCCTCTCTCGTAGAGGCTGGCAAGCACCCACAGGACCTAGCTTCCTCCAATACCATTTTTAATCTAGGAATCAACACTTCTGCCAACCCTTTATAGATCTCAGCGGGTAGCCCATCGACCCCAGGCGCTTTCCCATTAGCCATAGACATCAATGCCCGACTCAATTCCTCCTCAGTGATAGGGGCCTCAAGGCTCTCCCTATCTGTCTCACTCAGTCTCGGCAGATCCAGACCTTCCAAGAAAGTCAGTGTGTCCTCGACCGATTCACCAACCCGAGAGAAATACAAATCTGCATAGAAGTCCGCAAAAGCTCTCAAGATTTCAGGCGTTTCCGTTATTTTACCTCCACTAGCAGAGTCCAAAGAGTGTATATATGAAGAACCTCTCTGAGCAGCAGCCACTACCGACAGCATATGTCCCACTGTTTCTCCCTCCTGATAGAACAATACCCTTTGGAAATCCCGCTTCCTCTCTGCTTTGCCTAACAGAATTTTTTCCAAATGATTTTGTGCGTTTTTCATCCTTCTCTCTGCCTCAGGGGTTCCCAGTGTAGCCATCCCGTCTTCTGCTTCCTTCAACTCCTCAACTGCCACTTTTTCTGCCTCTCTCGTCCTCCGCTTACACCTACTAATGTCCCTAAACAGTAGTCCCCTCAGATACGCCTTCATTGCATCCCAAATCGTAAGAGCATCAGTACTTCCATCATTTAAGAGGAAGAATTCCTCTACCTCCCGTCCTATACTTTCCAGCTCAATACTCTGTAACCAATTAGGATGAATCTTCCATTCTCTCCCCCTTAGCGAGTGAGCCCCCTCCAATCTAACCTCTACTTCAATTGGACTATGGTCCGACAAGGCCCTTGGCAGATATCTCACCTCCCCAACCAATGTGTCCAAAATCCTGTTACCCAGAGCCATATCAATCCTAGAGAGCGTGGCATGCGCCGGTGAATAGCATGAGTACCCTCTCTCTCCAACGTGTCTAACCCTCCAAAGATCAATCAAACCTATCTCCTGTATATAGGTGCCAAATGTTGTTATATGTCCCTCCGACCTATTCTGAGTATTTTTATTTTTGTCCCAATATTCATCACAGATATTGTTTAGATCCCCGATAATTATTAACGGTGTCGGCCCCCATCTTTCCACTCGCTCCATTACTTCTCTAATTTTCCTGCTAGAGTAGGGAGGCGGAATATACATCGCTGCAACACACAACATCACTCCATACAGTATACACCGTATTAGTACGTACTGCCCATCCACATCCACACAAACCTTCACCTCCTCATACTGAACTCCCGCTGGAACCAAGATTGAGACTCCTCTTGCATACGTGGAGAAGGTAGAATGATATCCCTTCTGGATCCACCGTCTATTCAGAACATCCACCTTTTCCCTTACCAAATGCGTCTCCAGCAAGCATATCATTGAGGCCCGTTGGTCTCTTGCATATTGCAAACACGCGGCACGTCTAGATTTCTCCCCTAGGCCTCTCACATTCCAGCACAAAATCTTAAAACGGTTCCCCATCACTTGGCTCATCTTCACTATAAATATCGTCAATTTTGAGCCCAAGCTGTCTAACTACCCTCCCCCCCCTCCCAACTCCCCCACCCACCCTTCCCCCCTCACATCTAACCGTTCCACCTCTTTTCAAGAGTGGGGCATCATCGCCCATAGCGAACACTCCGTTTGGCATTACCTTCCCAACCCTCCTCCCACCACTGTACATAACAGGATTTCAGACATTTTGAAAAATAACATATCACAAAACATTTTAATGTAGAATTATTTACACACGCAAGAAACCTGCATACACTTAAAATATGCCGCATACCCTTCCTCCCCCTTTCCCAGCAACCATTACACTCTCCCTTTAACTTTAACTGAATACAATCCAGCTCCCTTCTTCATCCCCCACACCCCCTGGTTTGTCAATCACATGACTCTTTGCCAACTGACAGATAAGTAAACAAGATCAGACTCTTCCCACAGTTTCAGTCTCCTTTTCCTTTAAGCTTTTTAGCATTAATATCGATCCACTGGGTAGCGTCCTCCGGCTTCTGAAAAAAATGAATTTTATCAAACGCCACCACCCTTAGTCTTGCTGGAAACATCATGGAGTACTGTACTCCCAACTCCCTCAGCCGTCTCTTGATACCCGTGAACATCATCCGTTGTCTCTGCACCAGAGTAGAATAGTCTGGGTATATAGCAATCTTCTGGCCTTCAACTGTCAGCTCTGTCATGTCTCTGGCCTTCCTCAGGATAATGTCTCTGTCGCTATAGTTTAGAATTTTGGCGAGCATGGTACTGGGATTCGCTCCAGGGACAGGTGGTTTCGGCGGGACCCTATGCACTCTTTCTACCGCGAACACTTTTGTTAGCGCCATATCTCCAAATGTTTCTAACAGCCATTTTTCAATATATTCCGTTGGATTCCTCCCTTCAGCTTTTTCAGGGATGCCCACTATGCGAATATTGTTTCTTCTGGACCTGTTCTCAAGGTCCTCATTTTTCGCAGCCAATTCAGCTATTGCTTGAGTGAACTTTTTCTCTGCTTTTTGCAGCTGCACTATATGGTCTTCTACAGTGCTCACTCTCTCCTCTACCTCCCCCACACGCTTGTCAATCTTCTGCATGGCTGCGTTTATCTGGGCTGTATCCCCCTTAACCACCTGTATCTGTAAGGTCAGAGACTGTTTACATGAAGAGACTAGCGCAAAAACGTCTCTTAGGGTAGGCTCAGCTTCTGGCGCCATTTCCTCGGGTCCCCCTTCTGCTACCGCCATTTTACTCTCCTTTCTCCCCTGTTGTACCTCATGTTCTCCTGCTGGGCTCTCCTCCTCCTCCTCCTCCTCTTCAGTATCTGCTCCGGCTCCTTCCTCTGCGGCCTCCGCTCTCGCAAACTGCTGGAGCTTTGCCGCTACCTCCATGCGCTTTCTACATGCGGCGTTCTCCTTGTCTGCCTTCTCCCTCGTGTCGGCGCCATCTTGGATTGCGCCTGCATCCCCGGCTCCCGCGTCCTTCTGCCTTCTCCTGGTCATGGTCGCCGGCTCCAGCACCACCGCTCAGCACCGCCGGACCCTCCAAGTCTCCCCGCAGCCGGTAAGCCCCCACAGGGACCAAACAGCAGCGGCTCTGCAGGATTTTAGAATGTACAGCGGCGGGAGCTCACAGCCGCACGTTCGCTCACATGGACTCTCAGGCCACGCCCCGACCATCACACTATTAGAATGACTGCTATTTGCGGTCTGTCTCTGTTGGGAATGATGAAACAGGGCCAGGGTAATCCGGTGGGGGCTATAATTTGTGATCGGACTTACGGAAGGAAGGCACACAAGCAGAGCTGCGAAGAATGTATTATGTGAATGTGTCACTAATAAATTACCCGTGTGCTTTATTATTGCCATGCTTGTGTGTTGTGGAATTACTGAGTTTTCCTTGTGTGTTCCTGGTATATTTTTACTCTGGATAAGTTACTGTGGTCTGTCAGTGCATTTCTCCCATGCCATGCGTTCACTGTGTGATTTTTTTTTTTTTCTTTTTCCCCATGATATGTGACGACTTGTTTGTTTGCGTGTTATTCAGCGCACCAGAACAAGCTGGAGGAGATGATCAATGAGCTGGCCGTGGCCATGACAGCTGTGAAGCACGAGCAAGAATACATGGAAGTGCGGGAAAGAATACATAGAGCAAGTGAGTCCTCGTATTCCTGAAGTGATGCTAGTCTGTGTCCATACATATTATTAGAAATTGTGCTTTTCTCTGTCACAAGTGAGTAAAAACATTAAACTGGTATTTTTTCTAACTATGAAATAAATATAGATATGCGCTGTGTAGGGTTTTGATCTTATAGACGAGGGCTATCAGTGACACCACCCTAAATATTAATGGCTCCACTGTGCAGCATATAATAATAATCTCTGTGCTTACCTCCCAGATGATTGCCTTTTCCCCAATGTTGGCGCCATGTTCCCGGAGGTCAGAATTCCTTTCTCACGCTCAGCAGAGAGTTCATCTGGGAACTTTCCCTTCCTTTGTCTTCAGCCTAATTTTCCCTTTCCCTGTGCATATTCCGATCCGTTTTTACAGTCACCTTTCAGAATAAATGTTTTCCAATTTCTTTCAATGGATTTTATTTTATTTATTTTTTTCAAAACATTATTTTGCACATTCCCTTTATTATTTTTCTCCAATACGCTTTAATCATAGCAATTAGCAATTTTTAATATGACATTTCTCTATAAGCAAAACTTTCTGTACTGGTTAAGTACGAGTTATTTAAGTCTGTCCCTTGCTACTGTGTACTGCATGTATCTATATATGTAAACATATCATTCATTCTCTGAGCTGAAATATCCTGCATGTCTATTGCTCCAGTCCCTGACAGCAAGCAGCTTGGATGGTAAACATATCATTCATTCTCTGAGCTGAAATATCCTGCATGTCTATTGCTCCAGTCCCTGACAGCAAGCAGCTTGGATGGTATCTGAGTCATTCTATCTTCGGCATTGAATCCTGCATGTATCTATATATGTTAGTCATCCTATTATGCCTTTGTTTGTGTTTATAGATATTTAACTCACTTTTGCATGTCCTTACTCAGAGAGATCACATAACTGTTTCAAAGTGCTTTATGATCCATGTAGACCTGGACATTTGTTTATCTGATCACTACATTTATTGTGTCCTGTTGTCTCAACTGAGTTAGATTGATTGCTAACGAGCTTTAACACAAAAAAAAAAAAAAAAAAGAGATCTAAGGGCTAGCCTTCTATAAATGTAGATGTAGCTTGGGGATGCATTCGTGCAGGGGTGCATTCGTGCACTGTTATTCGTGTATTTTTTATTCAAAGTACTTTTTTTTCTAAGTACTCGGCAGTTATAACATGGCAGTTAGACAGGGCAGGAGACAGGTAAGAAAAACTAAATCTAATCCATATTCACTTGAAACAGCACAAATACTCACCATATTTATTTGTATAATCTATATTCTGGCTGCTGCATTCACTCACATTCACCGCCCTCGCATTAACTCTCTACACTCCATCCATATCGGCCCCTCTGTCCTTGCCTCTCCTATGTATAGCACTCATGCTCTATTCACATTGCTTAACAGCACAGATCCATTCAGTCCCAACATCCAACACAAGAGACGCTCTCACAAATCACTTAACCATCTGCTCACTCTTTCGATCCTCCTTCTCCTAGTCGCTGGAGACATATCTCCAAACCCCGGCCCCCCATGTTATAGCCAGTCAAACCTCCCAATTGCTACACCCAGAAACCCCTCTAACCTTATTAATATTCCCTGCATGCCTGCTGTCTCTTTCAATTGTGCCCTTTGGAATTCTCGCTCTGTGTGTAATAAACTCTCCTTCATTCATGACTTCTTCCTTTCTAATTCTCTTAATCTCCTGGCTCTTACTGAAACCTGGATCCAGCAGTCAGACACCACCGCTGCTGCTGCTCTTTCATATGGTGGACTACACTTTTCTCATACCCCAAGATCAGACAACAGAGCAGGTGGAGGCGTTGGTCTGCTCCTTTCACCCAAATGTACTTTCCAAGTTATCCCCCAAGTACCCTCACTTGTCTTCCCTTCCTTTGAGGTCCATGTGGTCAGACTCTACGTCCCCTTCTCCATGCGAGTGGCGGTGGTGTATCGTCCTCCCGGCCCCTCTCATCAGTTCCTGGATCACTTTGCCACCTGGCTTCCACACTTTCTCTCCTGTGACACCCCCACCCTTATCATGGGTGATTTCAACATCCCCATTGCCTCTCCCCTCTCCCCATCTGCTTCTCACCTTTTATCTCTATCCTCCTCTTTTGGCCTCTCGCAGCATACTAACTCTCCAACACATGAAGATGGAAACTCCCTTGACTTGGTCTTCTCCCGACTTTGCTCAGTGGATGACTTCACAAACTCCCCTCTCCCGCTCTCTGACCACAACCTTCTTTCATTCTCTATCAAGAACTGCCATCCCGCTCAGGTCACCCCCACTTTCCACACCTATAGAAACATACAGGCCATTAACACCCAGAAACTTATGATGAACTTGCAGTCCTCATTGGCCCCTATTTCCTCCATCTCATGTCCTGATTCTGCATTGAAGCATTACAATGAAACCCTGCAAAGTGCTCTGGATGAAGCTGCTCCTCCTATACATAAAACAACTCGGCACAGACGGCAACAACCGTGGCACACGCTGCAAACACGTTTCCTGCAGCGGTGCTCCAGGTGCGCAGAACGTCTGTGGAGAAAATCTAATCTACCCGAAGATTTCATCCATTATAAGTTCATGCTAAAGACATACAATTCTGCCCTTCACCTCTCCAAACAAACCTACTTCAACACCCTCATCACCTCCCTGTCCAATAACCCTAAACGTCTCTTTGACACGTTCCAGTCCCTACTCAACCCAAGAGAGCAGGCCCCAACCACGGATCTCCGTGCTGACGATCTGGCCAATTACTTCAAAGAAAAAATTGACCACATTCGACAGGAAATCATCTCCCAATCTCTTCATACCATGCACTGTCCTCCCTCCCCCACTGCATCTAGTTCACTCTCTGACTTTGAAGCAGTTACAGAAGAAGAAGTAAGCAGGCTCCTTGCATCTTCTCGCCCGACCACTTGCACCAGTGACCCCATTCCGTCACATCTCCTCCAGTCCCTTTCCCCGGCTATCACCTCTCACCTAACAAAAATATTCAACCTTTCCCTCACTTCCGGTATTTTTCCCTCCTCATTTAAGCATGCCATCATACATCCATTACTTAAAAAACCATCCCTGGATCAAAACTGTGCCGCTAATTATAGACCTGTCTCTAATCTTCCCTTCATCTCTAAACTCCTCGAACGCCTGGTCCACTCCCGTCTTACCCGCTATCTCTCAGATAACTCTCTTCTCGACCCTCTTCAATCTGGCTTCCGCTCTTTACACTCTACTGAAACTGCCCTCATTAAAGTCTCTAATGACCTACTAACAGCTAAATCTAATGGTCACTACTCCATGCTAATTCTCTTGGATCTCTCTGCAGCATTCGACACTGTGGATCATCAGCTCCTCCTCACTATGCTCCGCTCCATCGGCCTCAAGGACACCGTTCTCTCCTGGTTCTCCTCCTATCTCTCTGACCGATCCTTCACTGTATGTTTTGCTGGTTCCTCCTCCTCTCACCTTCCCCTTACTGTTGGGGTTCCTCAAGGATCAGTCCTAGGCCCCCTCCTCTTCTCTTTGTATACTGCCCCTATTGGACAAACAATCAGTAGATTTGGTTTCCAGTACCATCTCTATGCTGACGACACCCAATTATACACTTCTGCTCCCGATATCACACCGACCTTTTTAGAAAACACCAGTGATTGTCTTACCGCTGTCTCTAACATCATGTCCTCCCTCTATCTGAAACTAAACCTGTCAAAAACTGAACTCCTCGTGTTCTCTCCCTCTACTAACCTACCTTTGCCTGACATTGCCATCTCCGTGTGCGGTTCCACCATTACTCCAAAGCAACATGCCCGCTGCCTTGGGGTCATCCTTGATTCTGACCTTTCATTCACCCCCTACATCCGATCACTGGCTCGCTCTTCTTACCTGCATCTCAAAAACATTTCTAGAATTCGCCCTTTTCTTAATTTCGACTCTGCAAAAACTCTGACTGTTTCACTTATTCATTCTCGTCTGGACTATTGTAACTCTCTACTAATCGGTCTCCCTCTTGCAAAACTCTCCCCGCTCCAATCTGTCCTGAATGCTGCAGCCAGGATCATATTCCTCACCAACCGTTACACCGATGCCTCTACCCTGTGCCAGTCATTACACTGGCTACCCATCCACTCCAGAATCCAGTACAAAACTACTACCCTCATCCACAAAGCACTCCATGGCTCAGCACCACCCTACATCTCCTCCCTGGTATCAGTCTACCACCCTACCCGTGCCCTCCGCTCCGCTAATGACCTCAGGTTAGCATCCTCAATAATCAGAACCTCCCACTCCCGTCTCCAAGACTTTACACGTGCTGCGCCGATTCTTTGGAATGCACTACCTAGGTTAACACGATTAATCCCCAATCCCCACAGTTTTAAGCGTGCCCTAAAAACTCATTTGTTCAGACTGGCCTACCGCCTCAATGCATTAACCTAACGATCCCTGTGTGGCCTATTTATAATAAAAAAAAAAAAAAAAAAAAAAGGTTCCTCGCATCATGTTCTCATACACTTTATGCAGTATTAGCCCTCTGTGTCTGTACTGCTACATACTTAGGCAGGTAACTGGTTCATGCAGCTTTACATGAACACCTGAGCCTTACACTATAGCTGGTCCGAATAACTAAAGCAATTGTTACCATCCACCTCTCGTGTCTCCCCTTTTCCCCATAGTTTGTAAGCTTGCGAGCAGGGCCCTCACTCCTCCTGGTATCTGTTTTGAACTGTATTTCTGTTATGCTGTAATGTCTATTGTCTGTACAAGTCCCCTCTATAATTTGTAAAGCGCTGCGGAATATGTTGGCGCTATATAAATAAAATTATTATTATTATTTATTATTACAATCTTTGCTCCTCAAGAAGTCTGAGAACATTGAAACAGGTTGAGAATAAATTGTGCTGTTGCCTTCTACACTGCATATTGGAATTATTTGTGGACACATCACCATTAGTGCAGGTTATCCACATCTCTGATTACCTCAATACCCGGTGGTCAGTTAAAGGGAATCGGTCCGCAGTTTTTTGCTTTGTAATCTGAAGACCACAGGAGATAGAGGCTGAAACACAGAATTCAAGGATGTGTCACTTGTCAAAGTGCTTACTGTTCTTTACTAACTGTGAATGATTTATCACTAAGAGATTAACATTGCTGGTCTAGTCCGGCACCGCCCCCTCCTGTGATAAGCAGCTCACTGTCTACGGACTTTGTGCATGAAGATGCTGCGGTGGGCGGGGTTAGCTTTCTCAGCTCTGCTTTTTTCTAAATCTAAAAGCTTTGACTGAGAACAGCTGCACCCAGTAATCTAAGTGATACATCATTGGATTCAGCTTCTCTTTGCCTACATCAGGCTGCTCTCAGATAAGGTAGGAAAAACCTGCTGACGGATTCCCTTTAACATAGACATTGTCCCGTGACTGCTGCAGTCAGTTAGTTTCTGATCTGCTTATAGCCTTCCGTATTTTGTCAGAGCAGCAGAACACTGTTTATTCCATTCTGGCGGGAGACTGACCATCGGGGGATGTGGCGCTGCCATCGGAGGAATGGCACTTGTTTGGGTATAAGTATACTTTCATTTTACACAGTGGAGCGATTAATAAAGGGTTGACCAGTAGTAGACAACCCCTTTAATGCGTGTTTCATACGTGTCTTGTCCAATTTGCACTAATTCTTCTCTTCTCTCCGCAGTCAATGACAACACGAACAGCAGGGTGGTGCTTTGGTCATTTTTTGAAGCCCTTGTACTTGTTGCTATGACACTTGGACAAATCTACTATCTGAAGAGATTTTTCGAAGTACGACGAGTTGTTTAGGAAGCTGCACCTGTTGTATTTTTTTTTTTTGTGTCCCAAATAATGATCTAAATTTTCCCCCAGAACCTCCCCTTCTTGTTATCTTGGCCAGACCAACTTTAAAATTAAATTTTGCAATTTTTGTTTTGGGGAAATGCTCATTGTAGCACAGATAAACCTCCTGCTGCATTTGTTACCTTCAGGAAAGTCCCCTTGATATGAAACTTAAGTGACATTTTGGGAAGATCCTAGAACCCGTTCTGTGTTGTGTTACCGTCCGGATTGGAAGTATATCTAGTTATATTTTTCTTTTTTTTACCACTTTACTCTCACATTTTGTTATAATGAAGACTAAGAGCCAAAGAGGTTCATGGATGAGATGGCTCAAAATGCGCCACAGAAATCATCTGTTCTGAGCAAATGTCATTCTCCTGAATTCCTGTGATATTTGTTGTGCTCTGTCCAGTGTGTTTTCTAATAATTCATTATTGGTGATGAGCGAGTGTGCTCAGATAAGGTGTTATCTGAGCATGCTCGTGTGCTAATAGTGTCTTCGGCGTGTTCGAGTCCCCGCAGCTCATGTGTCGCCGCTCTTCGACAGCTACAACACATGCAGGGATTACCTAACAGACTGGGACTCCCAGCATGTGTTGTGGCTGTCGAACATCCGCGAGACATGAGCTGCGGGAACTCGAACACGCCGAAGATCCTCTATTAGCACACGAGCATGCTCAGATAACACCTTATCCGAGCTTACTCGCTCCTCACTATTATCTAGCAAGTTCTGCCTGCAAGAGAGTCGTACACTGGTAAAAGCTTTGTTTCTAGATTAGATGCCTAGACGTGCTCAATTGTTCATAACAAACATTGAAAGGGGTTTGACGTTTTAGAAACGCAGGACTATTTTTTTTTTTTTTTAAACATCACCCCACCTGTCAGCAGGTTGTGTGTGGTATTGCAGGTAAACGTTAGGCTAGGGCTATCCCACTAGCACGTATTGCACAATAGCATTTTTCCAGACATGTGGCATTTTAGAGCTGTGATTTTTTTTTTTTTTTTTCTGTAAAAATAAAGGCCAAATCGTACATAAGTCGCAGTCACATGTGCTTTACATTGAAGTCTATGGCAAGTGCGTTGCGTGCAACCTTCAACGGAACAAGTAAATGACTTGGGTGCCACGTCTCACTGCGACACAGCGATTTCAATGTCTGGCAACACATCACCGTGCAGCCCTAGCCTCAACCTGCGCTGCAGCACTGGACGCAACGCATGGACAATGTGGCACTGTAATATTAAGCAGCCATGCATTCATTTTCTAGCCTCTCCCAGACCATTAATAACTTGCGCTGGTTTTTATTTTTCTCTGTTGCTTTAAATCATCAGCCTATGGTTGCAGAAATTTGCTTTCTTCTCACTCCCTACTATGCAAAGAAGGCAATTTTAGTTGTTTTTTTTTTTTGCCTTGTGGACAGGAAATGTGACACTTTGACACAAAGTTTTCCCGGTATAAGGTATATTAGTAATGAGACGAGACTTTTTAATGGTCTTCATCCATCAGTAAATTGTCAGAAACCTTGTGGCAAGTTATTATTCTTTTGCTTTGCTGATGTTGGTGTATTCTATTTTATTCATTTTTAGCGATTACCCAACATTAAAGCTAGCTATGGACAAGTATGGCCAAGAGTGATAAGTCCCAATGTTATTTCTATGGATGGAGGGGATATCAGATTATCCACAATCAACCAGCCAGCAAATGATCGCTGCACCATACTGCTGCGTAACTGCAACTCCTTCATCAGTGCTTAGGTATTACATCTTATAAACTGCTATCGGAGAGTATAGTGATCATGGAATATCTGGGAAGAGGATGATGGCAAGGAACTAACAAATTTTAAAGAACCACTTGTATTTAGCAGATCACACTTTCATCCCACAACCCACAGGTTGTATGTTTGACCTCAATAAAAACCTGATTGAGCAAATGAACCGAGATGAACATGCTGCCATGTTGTAGAATGGATCCTCAGTAGTGATGAGTAAACGTTCTCTGATAAGATTTTGTTAGCATGCTCTGGTCCTAACCAAGGGTCTTTGGCGTGCTTGAAAAATATCTTGAAGATCGTGCAGCTGCACGTCTCGCTTCTGTTCGACAGTCTCAACACATCTGGTGATTGCATAATGGGCACGGGGACTCCAAAGTATTATTCGAGCTCACCAAAGTCGCTCGGTTAGGCCCCCACCATGGTTAGATAACACCTTTCACGAGCACATTTGCTCATCACTGATCATTATTTGTCTAATAGTTATCTCACCTCCTTGGTAATTTTCTACTTGTTTTTCGGGGGGAAGCATTATACGTTTCGTTACGTTGTATGTCTCGACTGAAATAAAACTGCTATATACTAGGAAGTTTGGGGTCATACCCTGATGTCATATTTTTGCTCCCGCCACTTTACATTTTTGTTTAGTTTTGATGACACTTTTTAGGCTTTGTTTCAATGTAGTTACACTTCGAAATCTACACCATTTTGTTTTGCGGGTAAAAAAAACAAAGTTGTCACCTGTTTGTCGGTTTGATAATGTGATTAATATGGCTTCTGGTGTCGGTGCAGATTGGGATTATTTAGGGAATTATGTAAATTACTTACTTTTTTTTTTTTTGTTTTTTGTCTCCTTTGTCATTCTTTCTCTGGACGCAGAAGGTATCTTTGCAAGCAACAAAACCGTTTTGTATAAATAAGTTAAGTTTTCTTATGGGTTTCCATGTTTTAAAGAATATTTTCAATTTTGGGCTAAACGTCTCGCACAGCAGGTTCATAACGATGGTTCTTATGTTAGGACTTGCTTGCCAATTGGTTTTGAATTTCACTTTCAAATTGACTTTAAAGATGTACATTTAAGAAAAGAATGCTTGTCTGAATATTACCCAGGTTCAGTGAAGAATAAAACATTGTTTAACAAAAATGGTGTGTTAATTCTGTCTTTAAGTTTTGTTTTGCTTTTTGTGTATGTGCACCATTTATCGCAATTTTTGAGTCAAGAACAAGTGTAGAAAAAAAGAAAAGAAAGAGAATCAGTAAATGTCTGTAATTTGTAGTTTTATTCCTTTTCTGATCCACTCCTGGCTTTACTACATCCAGTCTTAAAGCTGGGTGCTGACTGCTAATTTCAATAACTAAGGCAACTCCTTTCTGAGTCCCTTGTTCACACACTGCAGCGGTCCTGTAAGACATGTTTGTTCCAGTAATTGCTGGTATTACCCATCAAATCTTAAAGGTGGTGTTCCATGGATAAGAATTAATTCTCAAGGGGCTCAATCATTGGGCAGGGGAATCGATTAGGGTATCACTTTTTTTTTTAAACTTAGATTTTTATTGAATTAATTTTCCAGGTCACCACCTGACAGCACCATGGAGGACGTCCTTCTTATACACAGTGGGACAGGAAACACGAGAGTTTAAAAGGACCCTCCCCCTTCCACCCTTCAGTGTTTTTCCTGTCCCACTGTGGATAGGAACGACGAGAGCGTTGTCCCTACAGAGCATGTGGATCGGGGGGGCTCAGCCTCTTCCTTCCCATGGGTCGTATCTCTGTACCGCCGACACCCAATTAATTGGGTCCCTCAGCGACGCCGGTGTAGGGACCTCGGACGGCTACCCCAAGCGTACCTGCATGGATCTCTGCAGGGTGGTCCCTTGGCAGACAGTCCGGAGGAGGGGCAGGTACGGCAGAGCGCTCCGGACTCCATGTGTGTCGGCGGTAAGCGTGCGTTGGACTTCCGGTTTACCGCTGCCGCGTCACTTCCGGGTCACAGCGGCAGCAGGGGGGCGGCCTTCCTCCTCGCTCCTGTAGGAGCGCCGGGACACAAGCAAAAGGATTTAAGGTAAGTGAATACCGCTAGACACCGCAGTTGCAATGGATCCAGGCTATCAGCGTAGAGGCCACGGGGAAACAGGATTCCCTTACACACGTGAGTCCCCTCTAAAAGGTGCGCTCCTTATACTCCTATTAAAGGTACTAGTAGTGGTCCCTTTATATATTCCAGGGGCGTCCTTCATCTGGGGATAAGAAGACGGGTAAAACCAGGAGATGCCCTATATGTGCCACAAAACTTAATGCCTTGTGTCAGAAGCCTCTGTGCGAGCCCTGCACCGCCCGCATTGTAGGAGAGGAACAGGCCTCTCTAATAACAAGCATGAGAGCTATGGTTAGAGAAGAAGTGCAGGCTTCTATATCTAACCTATCTGCCGTCCGGCAGTTCCAGCCTGAGGTCCAGGATCTACCCAGGTCTAGGAAGAGGCAGAGGGAGTCAGATTCGTCTTCTGAGGACAATCAATCAGAATCTGACATTGAGTTAGAGGAAGAATTGTGTAAAGATCCTCCTCAGAAGGGGAAAAAGTATCTTCTCTTCCAATGATATTGATGAACTACTGGGAGCAGTCAGACAGACTATGCAGGTTGAGGAACCTTCGACCTCTCTTTCCGTGCAGGATGAGATGTTCGGGGGACTGCGGTCAGAGACGTCAAAGGTCTTTCCGGTTAATGCCCACATTCGGTGAGTCCGAGTTCAGTCTCGGCTTTGCTCAGAGTTTACAACTACTGACCCCTTCTTCACCTCTTCCCGCAGCTCAATGATTTTGGAAGAGTGGGAGGAGGCAGAGAAGAGGATATCAATACCGAGAGACTTTAGGCTCCGTCTTCCCTTTGACCATGAAGAGGTCAAAGACTGGGAAGATATATCAAAAATTGACATCCCGCTAGCAAAAGTGTCTAAAAGAACTGCCATACCATTCGAGGACTCCTCGAACTTAAAAGAGCCTATGGACAGAAAGGTGGATGGTCTCCTTAAAAAAGCTTGGGAGAGTTCGGCCGCGGTGATCCGCACAAATATTGCGGCGACATCCGTGGCGAGAGCCATGCATCTATGGGTTGATGATTTAAAAGATCAACTGTCAGCCAAAACTTCTAGGGAGTCTATCATCAGTGCTATTCCCTTACTTAAACTAGCTACAGGGTTCTTAGCAGATGCTACGGCAGAATCGGTCAGGTTCTCAGCCAGAGGGCAATCGCTATCTAATGCAGCCCGTAGGGCTATTTGGTTAAAAAGCTGATCGGGGGATGTTCCCTCCAAGAACAAACTATGTTCCATTCCCTTTTCGGGTGGCCGGGTTTTTGGCCCTGTATTAGATGATATTTTGGAAAAAGCTTCTGATGAGAAGAAGGGATTTCCAGAAGAGAAAAAGAAAAAATTCCAGCCCTTTCGTAGACCCTATTACAGTCAGAGAGCAGACTATAGGGGTAAAGGTAAACAAGGGAGATGGAGTTACCAGAAAGGGGGGGATAATAGGAACCGAAATAGAGATCCAGGTCCCTCAAACCCCAGGTCTGAGTTTCGGAGAAAGTGACGCCACCAGAATAGGGGGTCGGTTGTTGAATTACCTGGGGGAATGGGAAAAAATTACCTCAAACCCATGGGTCCTTCAGGTTATATCACTGGGTTACAGGATAGAGTTCGTATCCCGTCCCCCAGAAAGATTTTTTATCTCCAACGCCCGTCTCTCTTCAGTCTCCCCAATGTGGTCAGACATTCAGAATCTCCTCCGGATGGAGGCAATAACTCCCGTACCTCCTCACCAAAGAGGAACAGGTCACTACTCGGGTCTTTTCTCAATAATAAAACCATCAGGAGAATCCCGAACCATCATAAACCTCAAGCCATTAAACAAATGGCTATTGTACAAAAGATTCAAGATGGAGTCCATTCGCTCCACAATTCCCCTATTGGGGAAGGACGTGGTAATGTGCACTTTGGATCTAAAAAGTGCGTATTATCACGTCCCAATTTTTTCGCAACATCAAAAGTACATAAGATTTGCGATAGAGAAAGACGGTTCAGTCCTTCATTATCAGTTCCGTTGCCTTCCGTTTGGTCTAGCATCGGCTCCAAGAGTTTTTACAAAACTCATCATAGAGATCGTTTCTTTTCTAAGGAGACGAGGTATCATAATAATACCATATCTAGACGATTTCCTGTTAGTGGCAGACTCAGTGTCCCAACTCAAGATCGATTCTCAGTTAGTGATCTCCACACTGCAGAAACTAGGTTGGGTGGTGAACTGGAAAAAATCACACTTAACTCCAAGATCAAGACGACAGTTTCTGGGGGTAATACTAGACTCAGACATCAGGAAGTCTTTTCTTCCGGACAAAAGGCGGTCAGACCTGGTAAAGAAGGTTCGACAGTTTGCAAGAACTCGGTCCTAGGCCTGATGACAGCCTGTATCCCATGTGTCAGCTGGAGCCAATTCCATTCTCGTCAACTACAGAGAGCGGTTCTAACAACATGGGACAGAAGACAGTCTTCGTTGGACAGACAGTTTGTCCTATCCTATCGAGTCAGAAAATCCCTACGATGGTGGATGGTGTCAGGAAACCTTCAGGTGGGGGTCCCATGGATCCAGACTCCGGCAGTCATGGTAACCACGGATGCGAGTCAGCAAGGTTGGGGCAGCCAGGTACTCGGAAGATATTACCAGGGTCTGTGGAATTCGGAAGAGAACAACAATTCTTCAAACCACATAGAGAGACACAGGCAGTTTGGAAGGTTCTGTGGGCAGCCCGGTCCCTATTAAAGAACAGACATCCGAAACTGCAACGTCTGTCGGATCAGATATTCGAATGGGCAGAAAGTTCGGTACTTTCTATTTCAGCAGTCCACTTAGAAGGCTCAAAGAACCAGGTTGCGGATTTTCTGAGCAGAGAAAAACTATCACCCATAGAGTGGGAACTGAACAGCGGAATCTTCAAGACCCTGTGTCAGCGTTGGGGAACCCCGTCCGTGGATCTTTTCGCGACCAGAAGAAATACAAAGATAAAGACCTTCTTCTCCCTAAATCCTCAAGACAATCCAGCAGGGGTAGATGCCCTTTCTCAATCATGGAGCTCGGGTCTGCTATACGCCTTTCCCCCTCTGGCATTAGTACCAAGGGTACTCAGGAAGATCTGCGAGGACAGAGCTCGGGTGATCCTGGTGGTCCCTTTCTGGGCCGGAAGGAGCTGGTTCCCCCTACTAAAGAAGCTGGCAGTGGACAGTCCTTACCATCTTCCAGTCAGGGGGGACTTACTTTCTCAGGGTCCGATCCTCCATCAGAACCCAGGAAAGTTGCGGTTAACAGCTTGGATCCTGAGCGGCAGATCCTAAGGTCAAGAGGCCTTTCAGAAGGAGTGATTTCGATTCTACAAGCAAGTAGGAAACCTGTGACTTCAACAATATATCTCAGAACCTGGAGAAAATTCTGCAGTTTTTGTGGAGACACAACAATCGATGTTGATCACCCTAACATACCCAGAATTCTTGATTTCCTACAGCAGGGATTTAAGAACGGGCTCAAACCAAGTACTTTGAGGGTTCAAATTGCAGCTCTCAGTGTATTTTATGACTCTTCCCTTGCCGCTCACCCTTGGATCGCTCGGTTCTCTAGAGCGGTCTCGAGGCTGAAACCTCCAATCAGGAAGTCTGTGCCTCCCTGGGACCTTAATTTAGTCCTTAATGTTTTATGCAAAGAGGCCTTTGATATAAACAGAGACATTAATATCGCTAATCTTTCCCTAAAAACAGTTTTTTTTAGTAGCCATCACATCAGCCAAAAGATTAGGGGAACTTCAGGCCCTTTCCATCCAGAACCCTTATCTACAAATATTTGATGATAGGTTGGTTTTGAGGCTTGACCCAGGATTTCTCCCCAAGGTAGCCTCTGTATCAAATATTAACCAAGAGGTCGTTCTTCCGTCTTTTTGCCAATCTCCTAAAAATCAAAAAGAAGCCTTTTTCCATAACTTAGATGTTAGGGAGACGGTGCTGAAATACTTGGACATGACTAGGGCCTGGAGACAGGATAATAATCTCTTTGTCCTGTATGGGGGTCCTAATAGGGGAAAAAAGGCATCAAAGTCCACTATTGCCAGGTGGATTAGATCCACTATTACCACGGTCTATCAGTTACAGGGAAAAGATCCTCCAGATAGCCTTAAAGCTCATTCATCCAGGGCTATGGCCACGTCTTGGGCCGAAAAAGGTGGGGCCTCAGTAGATCAGATTTGTAATGCAGCATCCTGGTCTAACATTAGCACTTTTTCAAAACACTACAAATTAGACGTAGTTTCTTCTCAGTTAGCTTTTGGCAGGAAAGTGCTTCAAGCGGTAGTCCCACCCTAGAACTAGGAAGTTTCCTTTGGTACTTCTCCATGGTGCTGTCAGGTGGTGACCTGGAAAACGGTAATTAATCTTACCGATAATTGTATTTCCAGGAATCCATCCTGACAGCACGGATAGTTCCCTCCCTATGGCAAATATGTGTTTTACTTATGTGAAGTAACATTTGTATTAATCTTATGTTCAAAATAAATTTTCTGTTTGCATCCATCCAGATGTGTTACTTTGGAAAAGCACTGAAGGGTGGAAGGGGGAGGGTCCTTTTAAACTCTCGTGTTTCCTGTCCCACTGTGTATAAGAAGGACGTCCTCCATGGTGCTGTCAGGATGGATTCCTGGAAATACAATTATCGGTAAGATTAATTACCGTTTTTCCCCTTCGCCTCATTGGGGGGACACAGACCGTGGGTGTATGCTGCTGCCACTAGGAGGCTGACACTAAGTGATACAAAGAAAGTTCGCTCCTCCCCTGCAGTATACACCCTCCTGCTGGCTCTCAGCTAACCTGTTCTTGCTTAGGCCTCTTTCACACTTCAGTCTTTTCCTCAAATAGCGGATCCGCCATTTTTTTTTTGGGTGGATCCGCTATTTTCCCTTAGACATACATTAGCGACGGATTGTGGCGGATGGTCGTCTGTTCCATCCGCCATGTGACGGATCCGTCGAGATTTGGCGGACGTAATGTAGACATTGACGGACATTATAACGTTTTCTGTCTGCGCCGAAATGGCGGTTCGCGACGGATCCGTCACGTCCGCCATTCCATAGAATGGCCGCCTATGGGCGACGGATCCGTCGCGACCGTCATTTGGCGGATCCGTTGCCCCAATCCGCTTTTTCAATTGCGCATGCTCCAAAAACTAGATACTTTTCCCAGACAACCCCCAAGTAACGGATCCGTCAAAAAAATGGATCTGTTAGAACTGTTTTCTCAACAATTGTGACGGATCCGTCGATCCGTCACTATGTCGGAGCAGACTGACGCCAAACAACTGAAGTGTGAAAGAAGCCTTAGTGTCCGTAGGAGGCACAGGGACGGGTCTGCTATTCAGACCCAAAACTCATTTTATTTTTGCCTTTTTACATTTTTTGATTTTACTTTTTACAACGGACGAAGGGTCGAAGGATCCTTTCAAGGCTCTGATCTCCCCGAACCATCAACAGGCGAGCACGGAGAGTGTCGCCTCTCGGTATCCTCTCTTGCGATGTGGGATGCCACGCCTGAGCTGATTCCTAGGGGCGACGGGTCCCTTCAAGGGCACCGATCTCCCCACAACCTGTACGGACGAGCACATGGAGTGTGACCTTCATGTACCCTCTTCCCCAGCCAGGCCTATTGCCGGACATTCAGCCCTGTCCCATCCTAGGTGATAACCCTTTGGATGTACAGAGGCCTAGCTTGTGGCGTCCGAGCAGCCCCCACTGCACCACCACTGTTGAAAGTGGATGGTACAAGGAGGTGGAAGGTTCCTCCCCACCTCCCTAGCAAAGAGATGATGGATTGAGGACTTCTCTTTATCCCTGCACCATACAAACAGCAGCGACAGCAGACAATCTCTTCTACTTCTCTGACCTGCTAAACACAGCTGCATATTCTGCCTTCCGGCAGCTTCCTCGGTAAGTACAGGGACTTGAGCGGCTGGAGAGCTCTGCGCAACCGGCGGATTCCCCCCCCCCCCCTTTTTTTTTTTTTTTTTGCAGCGGCTGGTCGCTTTTTCCTTTTTCCCGCTCGGCGCCGGCACCAAAAATTTAGCCCCCGGCTTCGGGTTTGTGTAGGTCGCAACTTGGAGCCTCCGCCCACACTAGGTCATGCTTCATGGCTCCGCCCTCCCTATTCAGGCGCTTCTCGTTCAGGACGAGAACTCTCACACATATTCTCGGTGGCCATCTTCATCCTCCTGCCACTTCTGGACACGAGCTGTAAACATCCGGAAGCGGCTGCTGTATCACACCGGCGGTATTCAGCGCTGATCCAACGCTGACGAGGGACTCAGGATCCGGGTAGGGAGATGTAGCTCCATCCCACTCTCCCCCCCCCCCCCCTCCGCACTCCTCCGGCAGCATAACATGACCAGCACTCCCTAGTTAAAAGGGCACATGTCCCATTATTCACTGGTCTTAAAGGTACATGACCAGCATTCACTGGTCTTAAAGGCACACCTGGTCTTAAAGGTACATGACCTGCATTCCCTGGTTTTAAAGGCACATGACCAGCCCAAAGCTGGTCACCTTTCCCAGAGTACCTAGTTCAAATGAACTCAGGAGGCCGTCGCCGATCCCAGTTGTTTTTTTCCCAGAGTACCTAGTTCCCCTAAAGGGGCTTCGTCACTGACGCAATCCATGGCTTCTCTGACCAAGAGATTGAATCCCTATGTGAACACTCTGTGGTTCGAAGTGCTTGCAGGACCAATATAGATGAATCCTCTCCTACATGGGAGCCATCGGCTAGCAGGGGCCGCAAGTATTCTAGAAATGGAACAAGACTCCGCATATCAATCGGAGGTTGCCTTGGGTCTGGACTCGCCAGAGCCTCGGAATAAGATGGATTCGCCTATTTAGGCCATCAACCAATCTCATTAAATTGACAAGGGTACTCAAGGTAGCGTGGTCGAGCGGTCTAGAGCACTGGGTTTAAAAAAGGACTACGGTTCTGCTCTAGATCACACTGGGTCCTCAAAACGGAGACAAAACTCCCTAGTAGTGCATTGCCTTTTTCCTGGATGGCAAGCCTCAGAATAAGCGATTCACTGGCGAGCACCATGGCAGCACAGTGGAAAACACTGGTGTTTTGCAGCATGGGAGTGCAGGGTTCCAGTCCCACCATGAGCATTTGCAAATGGGCTTGCTCTAGAAGCAGAAGCCTCTTCAAGCGCAGTACCCTTTTTCAGCAATATGCAAACTCTGCGACATGAGATGCCATGTCTGGTCTTTTTTTTTTTTTTAAAGGCGACGGGTCCTTCAAAAGACACCGATCTCACACCATCATCAGACGAGCACATGGAGTGTTGCCTCCATGTATACTCTTCTACAGTCGGCCCTAATGCCAACCCGGTCCACCCAGGGGCTTGATCTCCGTGGATGTACGGACGCCCTCCTTTTGACGTCCGAGCAGCCCCCCTCTGCATCGCCACTATTTAGCGGATGATGCAAGGAGGCTGGACTATCCCTCTCCACTTCCTTGTTAAGAGGATGGTTGATCGAGGGTTCATCCTTTTTTTATCTCTGCACCGTTGAAAGACAGCAGCGGCTCAACAGATGGGTTTTTTCCCTTTCTGTTGGATGCAGCCGTGCACTTTGCCACCTGGCAGCTTAACTCCTGTGGTATACTTACCAGTATCCCTACCCGATGGATCATCTTTTAAAAAGACAATATGACTTGTTCTGTCTTGCGGCCTCGAGTTCAGCGCTCTACCTTTCCTTAGCCGCCGCACGGGTTGCTAGAGCAATGGTCTCCTGGTCTGAGACCTTAGTTACTTTGATTCAGAACTGTTTCCTTTTCCAAGAGACAGTACGGCTGGCCAATCAAATCTCTTGAGCGGGATACTATGTGGTTCACTGCCTCTTTGAATGCGGCTAGTTGCCGCGGCGCTGTCAGCAGTGAATTCCATTTCATTCAGAAGGGCTTTATGGCTCAGAGAACAGAAGCAACCTCTCGCATCACTCCCTTACAGAGTGGTAGGTTATTCGCTGAGAAGTTTGGGGCATTCCCCACGCAGGAACAAAGGATCGCAGGTGTCCTATAGACCCAACTAGCAGTGGAAGGGTTGTCCTGGACAGTCTAGATCTAAGGGATCTTGGTTCTTAATTTACGGTCCCCCTTATTTTTTTTTTTATGACCGATCCTGGACCTCAAATTTCTAACAAGCTTGACAAAGGCCTCCTTCTTGGGATGGAGTCCCTCTACTCGGCCTTTACTTCAATGGAAAAAAGGTAGAGTTTTCTAGCATCCATCGACATTCGGGATGCTTACCTTCACATTCCTAAATTCCTCTCTTAAAAGATTCTTTTGCTTTTCCATTCGCAAACAGCATCTTCAGGTCACGACCTTGCCCTTCGGCCTTACTACCGCTCCCAGAGTATTTGCAATTATCATGGCGGCTGTCATGTTCCTCTTACACTCTGGGTTCGTGGCCGTCCTGCCCAATCTGGTCGACTTTCCAGCCGTTCTTCCAGGACTGCGCGAAGTCCGTCTATATATACTTTGCTATACCCTTCCTCACCTGGGTTGGTGGGTAGACTTAGACAGTTCTCCCTCATTTCCAGCCCAGCAGATATCCTTTCTCCCAGCTCAGTGGTTACTAGTGACTTCCAATACCAGTCTTCTGAGCTGAGGAGCATCACCACACTGCTCAAGGCCGATGGTTATCTCGGGAATCCAGTCTCCCGATCAGTTATCTGGGGATCCGAATGGTTCCACTGCTCCTACAGCAAGTCCAATGCCTTTTGACAGGTCTCCCCATCCGAATTCAATCGGATATTGTCATGGCTATGCCATACGCCTATCATCCAACAGGTACCCGCGGTCAGGCGCCTTGACCGAGGTACTTCACACTCTGATGGGCCAAGATTTCTCATTCGGTGATCTCGGCAGTACTCATCACAGGAGTAGATCTCTGGGTGGCAGACTTCTTCAGCCGTCAGGGTCTCGCCTCAAGAGAGTGGGAACTTAATCCGGAAGTCTTCCAACAGATCTGCCTTCACTGGAGCACTCCAGATGTAGATAAGATGGCATCCAGACTGAACGTCAATGTACTCGAGTTCATGGTTCGACCTCGAGATCCAAAAGCCATCGCAGTGCATGCTCTGATTCTTCCGTGGTAGCAGTTTCCATAACTCCCCTTCCACTGCTTCCGAGAGTCTTTCACTCCCAGTGTTCCTGTGAGATCCGCACGGACCACGTTAGTTTTTTTGTTGCGGAGCTAGTACTTTTCCATCTTATTGCAACAAAACTGCAAGTAGGGACTTTCTTGCAGGGAATTTTCACATGTGGTTCTTCCCTTTCACATACCGTTAGATCTTTGGGACCTTAATGGTCCTAGGAGTCTTACAGTAGACTCCTTTTGATACAGACTGTACTATCAGGGAAAGTCGCCCCCTTTTTTCTCTGCAATCTCGTCATCCTGACAAGCCTTCGGAACTAGCCATTACGTTCTTTCAAACTTTTTCCTTAATACCATCAAGGCAAAGTTGTCCTCAGGCCTTCCCCGTCCCTTGTTACCATGGTGGGATTCTATTCCCAATGTTACGAGGGCATTGTTCTTCCATCACCTCTTTCAGCACCAGTCCTAGGTTCTCCATATTCTGGACGAAGTGAGTGCTCTGTGTAGGTACGTATCGAGCACGGTATCCTTCCGAAGGTGGAACACCTTATTTGGGCTTCCTGACGGTCACAGGAAGACTTCCTGACGGTTACAGGAAGACTTCCTGACGGTTACTGGAAGGTTTTGGCCATTTCACTGGCCATGTTAGGCTGGTGTATTCTTTACACCATCCAGGAGTCCTTCCGTGTTAGATGTCAGTCTATCTCGCTGTCTATCGAGGTTTCTTGGGTTCTAGGCACCAGGCGTCGGCAAAGCACGCCTGCAAGTTTGTGGGTTCGCTCAGTCTGCGTGCATTCTTGAAGCACTATAATTCCCAGCCTTCCGCAGATGTGAGTCTGGGCAGGCGGACTCCGCAGGCTGCGGTGGCGCACTTGTAAGTAGCGGTTACACAGGGCTTGATCTGATGTTGTCCCCACCCAGGGACTGCTTTGGGACGTCCCATGGTCTGTGTCCCCCAATGAGGCAAATAAGAAATAGGGATTTTTGTGTACTCACTCACCATAAAATCCTTTTCTCTGAGCCATTCATTGGGGGACACAGCTCCCACCCTATTATTAGCTTGTGCTTGTTTTTATAATTTGACATGCTATACTCTCATATATAATGTGGCATGCTATATGCTCCTATATTGTTGTTGATCTGCTTTTGCACCGAACTGGTTTGCTGAGAGCCAGCAGGAGGGTGTATACTGCAGGGGAGGTGCTAACTTTCTTGGTATCACTTAGTGTCAGCCTCCTAATGGCAGCAGCATACACCCACTTTCTGTGTCCCCCAATGAATGGCTCAGAGAAAAGGATTTTACGGTGAGTACTCAAAAATCCCTATTTTTTACATGCATCAGTGCAAATTTTACATGAAGTATACATACTGATGACAAAAATTGACCAAAGCCTATCATCATATGCATGCTATGCTGTTATGAGATGATGGGTAGCAAAATAACTATTCAGGTATAATTACATTGATTCAGAAGGAAAATAAACTAAAAACTGTAAAGGGGGAGGGAAGAGAAGAATGTCTGAAACTGGTACATCTTTTGCATATTGATCACCCAGCATGGGTGCTTAACCTTAAACTCTTTGAGAGTTGTGCAGGACCCATCGACACCAGCGTTAACCCGTAACACACAGTAGCATCTCTACTCGATGGGTCACCTAAAAAATTCCTATATAGATGCTTCTCGTAGTAGTTGCTCTTGATACCACACTTTTGGTTGAAAACAAGTTCTAATGTCGCCCTGAATGCGTTCTGGAAGCATGGAGATGAAACTTTCCCAACTTTCAAAAAAGGACTGCACCCTTCCCTCTTTATGTAAGGAGGCCTCAGCCCAATCCATCAGAAGTAGAAACGACAGTTTGTCTAGAAAGATCTTGAAAGGAGGAGCCTGGTCGTGAATCCATACCTGCAGAATTACTTTAATACCTGCTGTCACTACCAAATGTAGTAGATTATGGGCCCCTGGAGAGCATGTATATTTATCTGGCTTTAAATATCGAAAGATGGCCCATAGAGTCTCATCGGGGGCAAAGTTTGTCAGATGTGTGGTGGTGAATTATTGCACTCTGACCCAGAATGGTCGAATGACCAAGCATGTCCACAGGCAGTGAAACAAATTGGCTTTGGGGGGATGGGGGGTTTTGCTTAAAACACCTAGAGGTAGTGTATAGCCCCATTCGACGACCTTTTTACGGAGTTAAATAATATCTATGACAGATTTTTAGAAAACGGGCTGAAGGGAGGAATTTGTGGGCTTGAACCAAAGTTTCCAGAATGTCGCCACAGGACAAGGTGGGGTCCTCAATCTGCTATTTGGTTAGTGGAAATTGGGATTGCTCATAATCCAGGGAAACATGGATAAAATTATAATTGGTGGCTATTTGGCCAGATAAGGAATTAAATTTAGTGAACCATCTTAGCAGGCATGGTCTCCACTCCTGCTCAGGAAGATGTGCTAGTATTTTTGTTACTTAACTCTTAGCTTAATATCACATATAAACCTTTCTAAAATAATAGAAAAAAGGCCCGAGAGTAATTAAAATTCTAACAATTTTTATTTAATCACACAAGATAATAAAAAGATAAATAACAGAATGACACTAAATAGCAGGAATAAGGGGGATAATAAGAATTATGTCCATATAAGAGTTACAAAAAAAATCTTTTTTTATATTATATAAGGCTATACCAGTAAAAATCCTAAAATATAAAGGATTAAGCACAATCAAGATTGCAAAAAAAACTTTTTTAGTATGTAAGGATTAAGACACAATCAGTATGGCTAATTGTAGCGGTAGAAAATGTTTCTCATATGGTATATAGTTATTTCATAGTGTCTAAAGATTGAGGAACTAGTACTGCATATTAGAACAAAAATAAAGTGCAATTGTGCATATAATTGTGCTTACTAATTATTTAGGTGTAGAGGTAGAAAAATCCTAATATATAAGGGGTTAAATACAATTAGTATGGCTAATTGCAGCACAAAAGTATCTCCTGTCTAATATATATTCAATCAGTCACGTCTGAATTTAAGGGGATAAGGCTGCATATTAAAGCCACAATAAAGTGCGACAGTGCGCGCTCCTAATATATCACATAAGTATTTGGATGCACGGTATAACTGGCATAAAATTAGATAAGGTAATAAAGCTTACATGGAGATGTGGATGGTACGTAGTGAGTCCCCACCTGCCGCCCCAATGCTCGTTTCGCCGGTCTTCTTCAGGAGAACTCTTAGCTTGAAGGTATTGGAAAGAAGAGAATATGGCGGTAGGGTATTTAGACTGTATCTCCTCAATTCCATTAAGTGGACCAGGTGTTTAATAGATATTATATGTTGAGAGTGCCCTTGATAAAAGACAGGGTGAGAATGTCCATGTTGAAATTAGGGGTTCTCAACAAGTGGGAGAAGCAGAGACACCCGGGGAGAGAGATGAAACTGTCAGCATATTTTCTGCCATGCCTTCCATGTAGAAACCAGGAGTGCGTTTGCTCTTATCTCAGCCAGTAATTCAGTATAAGGCCGGAGTCACACTACAGCGAAATACAGCCGAGTCTCGCAGGTTAAAACCAAGCTCTGGCACCGGCAGTCCGGAGCAGAGCGTGCAGCTCCATGTATTGCTATGCGGCCGCATGCTCCGCTCTGGAGTGCCGGTGCCAGAGCTTGGATTTAACCTGCGAGACTCGGTCGTATCTCGCTGTGTGTGATCCCAGCCTAAGAGAGGTGTAAGAGGGCAGCACTCCAGGCTGTATTGGGCATAGCAGGATGTCCCTCCCAGCCAATCCACCACCTGGAATAGGGATGCTAGGTTATAGTGTCTAATATCAGAGAAGTTTATCCCCCCATTACTCTTCAGCTGTTGGAGTAATTTAAAGGCTATACGGGGATTTTTTTTCCCTCCCCGATAAATGAGTGGTATAAATAGTTGATCTGTTTCTCCTCATTAGGCGCAAAATTTGGATAGTATGGGATGTCTCGTCAACTGTACTTCCAAGTATTATAATTAGCAAGTAGTCCATTGACAGGAAAACCCCGCTGCCCATAATGGGGCCGCATAACATCACCTCTGTTTTGTCCCAGTTCATATTATATCCCAATAAGCCTCCCATGACTTCTAATTCTTGTATAAGGGAATGCAGGACCTGTTTGGGGTTAGTTACTAGAGCTCACCATAAGTCCCCTAAAGTAGGTGTCTACAATAGAAAGTGTAGTAAGGGGTATATAGAGAGATTAAATAGAAGGGGTGACAGAGGCCATACCTGTTTTCCTCCTCGAAAGAGATCTATTGCTGGTGCACTACATCCATTAACTGCCACACAAGTATTTGCATTTATATGAAGGTACTGAATATATTGCAAGAACCTCAGGCGAAAACTCTCCCTGGCCTAGAACCTCGTACAAAAAAAGGTCATTCCACCATGTGAAAGGGTTTTTCAGCATCTAGACTTATCAGCATTGCAGATGGTCATGTTGCACCTTGGGCCAAGACCGTGGCTGCGACCGCCAGGCGTATATATATGCTCCATTCCTGGGTAAAACCCATCTGAGCCCATTTGTAGACAGTTTGCTAAGATCTTCACCTGGAGTTTATAAACATGGTTGATGACTGACATTGGGGGATATGATTGTGGCAGTGACGGGTCTTTGTTAAGTTTAGGGATAGTTATGGTGCATGAGTCAGTATATCGATCGACAGAAGCCCCCAAAAGGAAAGCTGCATTGAAAAGATTAGTCAAAATGGGCACTAAGTCAGGGGAGAGAATCCTATAATATTCAGTAGAGAGACCATCAGGGTCTGGAGTCTTACCATTGGATGTGTCTGTTATAGCTTGTCTCACGTCAAGTCTAACATCTAACATTACGTGTAAAACAGGATGATACCGCGCTAAAGGGAAATGTCTGTGCTGAGGATGGTATACAAAAGTTGCCCCTATTAATAAACTCCCCGCTGAGTCCCTGCTACATGTGATGGGAAAAAAGTGGAAGGATAAGTGCACTGTGATAAATACTATGCTGAGCACAACGTGGTACCAGAGGTGTTGGCACTAAACAATGTGAGTCTGACTCACCGAGGTCTGATGATAGACGTAGTGCCAGAGGTACCAAGGATCCGAGCGCCTGGAACGTGAGTCCAGCACATGAGACGCTGCTCCTGAGGAACAGGTACCGGGCGAGGAAGCCAGCGCCAGGTGGCAGCAGCCAAACAGGAAGGCGGTGAGTCGGCGTGGAAACCAGGAACGCCCCGGCCGGTGGCGTCCCTGGAGACAGTGAAGCAAAACAGAAAAAAAAAAAAAAAATGGCCGACGGGAGCGCTCACTGTGTGACGTCACAAAAAGTGTGGAGTAACACTGGGACCAAGCAGACAACCGACGCGTTTCGAAGGTAACCCTGATGAAGAAGGACTGCGCTCCTTCGAAACGCGTCGGTTGTCTGCTTGGTCCCAGTGTTACTCCACACTTTTTGTCCATTGGTAATTTGCCCACTGTTCCTTGCAGAAGCGCTCCAAATTTGTCAGACTGTGAGACATCTCTTGTGCACAGTCCTCTTCGAGTCCTTTATTTTCAGAAGATAGTATACAGCATTAAACAAAGGATAAAAATAATTAAGTCAAATACAATAGAACAAATGCTCCTTAACACTCTGTCACAGATAACAGCAGGGGGAGTAGTGCAGATCCCCCTGTCACCAGTTTGGCAAGGATGATATTGGGAAAATCCTACAGAATTCACAGTAAGCGTATGGCATATTCACCTCCAATTCCAGCTTATGGAATATCTACTATATAATTGCCTAATTATTGCCATTGCCACAACCAATCAGCGACGGGCACAGACCAGCGGCAAATTAGCCGCTCTTTCCTCCCCGCAGTCAGTGCCCGCTCCATACTCCCCTCCAGTCAGCCCTCACACAGGGTTAATGCCAGCATTAATGGACCGCGGTGTAACGCACTCCATTAACGCAGCTATTAACCCTGTGTGACCAACTTTTTACTATTAATGCTGCGTATGCAGCATCAATAGTAAAAATATCTAATGTTTCAAATAATAATAGTAAAAAAAACCCCGTTATTCTCACCCTCCGATGTGGCGCCCTGTCCTCGGCAGTGCAAGCGGCAGATTCCGGTGCCAAGGATGCTATGCGAGAAGGACCTGCCATGACGTCACGGTCATGTGACTGTGACGTCATCACAGGTCCTGCGCTCATACCAACCCTGGGATCGGAAGCTGCCGCGTGCACCGCACACAAGTGCCAGAACTACAATGGGCCCTCAGAAGGTGAGTATATGTTTATTTTTTATTTTAAGTCTTTTTTAACCTGTTACATACGTGGCTGGGCAATATACTACGTGGCTGGGCAATATATTATGTGACTGGGCAGTATACTACGTGTCTGTGCTGTATACTACATGGCTCTGTGCTGTATACTACTTCGCTGTGCAATATACTACGCGCCTGGGCAATATACTACGTGACTGGGCAATATACTACGTGACTGGGCAATATACTACGTGACTGGGCAATATACTACGTGGCTGGGCAATATACTACGTGGCTGGGCAATATACTACGTGGCTGGGCAATATACTACGTGACTGGGCAATATACTACGTGGCTGGGCAATATACTACGTGGCTGGGCAATATACTACGTGGTTGGGCAATATACTACGTGGCTCTGTGCTGTATACTACTTCGCTGTGCAATATACTATGCGCCTGGGCAATATACTACGTGGCTGGGCAATATACTACGTGACTGGGCAATATACTACGTGGCTGGGCAATATACTACGTGTCTGTGCTGTATACTACGTGGCTCTGTGCTGTATACTACTTCGCTGTGCAATATACTACGCGCCTGGGCAATATACTACGTGACTGGGCAATATACTACGTGACTGGGCAATATACTACGTGGCTGGGCAATATACTACGTGGCTGGGCAATATACTACGTGACTGGGCAATATACTACGTGGCTGGGCAATATACTACGTGGTTGGGCAATATACTACGTGGCTCTGTGCTGTATACTACTTCGCTGTGCAATATACTACGCGCCTGGGCAATATACTATGTGGCTGGCAATATACTACGTGACTGGGCAATATACTACGTGGCTGGGCAATATACTACGTGGCTGGGCAATATACTACGTGGTTGGGCAATATACTACGTGGTTGGGCAATATACTACGTGGGCTGTGCAATATACTACGTGGACATGCATATTCTAGAATACCCGATGCGTTAGAATCGGGCCACCATCTAGTATTTTTATTTATATATACAGTACAGTGAATTCTGCTCTTGAGCTCCCTCCGGTGGTTGTTGATGGTAATGCAGTTATTCCTGAGCAGCAGTCTTGGACAGGTGTTTCCGCTAATTGCAATTCGGACTGGGGTATTTAGCTGTGCAGGACTCATTAGTCCTTGCCAGTAGTCAATGTTCCTTTGGAAGTGTTGGTCCTCTGCCTGGCCCCTCCTGCTTGCTGCCAATTCAGCTAAGATAAGTGTTTTCTTCATTTTTTTTAGACACACTGCTGTGTGTTTATCTTCTGTGCTTATCTTGTTTCTATTTTGTTCCTGCTAGACTGTGCATGATGTTTTTCTCAGTCTAGTTGGACTCGCTGGAGTCGCAGATATACTCTCCACATCTTTAGTTAGGTGGTGGAGTTTTTGTATTTTTCTGCTGTGGATATTTTGTAGTGTTTTATGCTGACCGCATAGTATCCTGTACTATCCTTTCCTATCTAGGTAGAAGTGGCCTCCTTTGCTTATCCCTGTTTTCTGTCTGCGTGTGTCTTTTCCTCTCCTACTCACAGTTATTATTTGTGGGTGGCTACCTATCCTTTGGGGGTCTACTCTGAGGCAAGAGAGTTTTCCTATTTCCATCTTTAGGGATATTTAGTCCTTAGGCTGTGTCGAGGTGTCTAGGTCTGGTTAGGCACACCCCACGGCTACTTCTAGTTGCGGTGATAGGATCAGGGATTGCGGTCAGTAAAGTTACCACTGCTCCAGCGAAGGTTATTTCAAGCTGCTCCAAGACCACCTGATCATAACATATATAACATATGTTATATGATCATGCACACATATACACACACACACACACACACACACACGGTTACTGCCCACTCTACAATGACAAAAAGGAAACACTAGCTGCCACCACCAATCGTTTATGCATGCCGAGTGGACACCCGTTGCTGGTAGTGTATGGCTTCAAGGTGCGGTTTACAGAACAAGAGGAACAGAGCTCTTACATTTTATACATTTAATCCATAAAGGTAGGCAGCGTTTCTAAAAAGTAAACAAAGCAATACGATACATACAATTGCATAAAATAAAAAGGAATAACAAAAGAGAATTACTAAAGCTGATGTCAAAGAAATGGATCAGAGCTTAGCGGAAGGAGGCACTCTTTAGAAATGGAAATAAAAGAGATGATCCAGCTTCCAAGGTTGCAAACTTTATTAGGTTAAAAGGTAGATTCTATCATGAGTGTAGACACAGCTACGCGTTTCGAACATCCATTGCATTCTTTAACAAAGAACATTTTTAACCTAAAGTTTGAAAGCTGGATCATCTCCTCCTTTTTTCCATGCCTACAAGTGGTTCCTTGCAGATCCATGTCTCCTGGAATGCCTAGCAGAGGTGAGCTGTTTAATCTTTTCTTTACTCTTTAGAAATAGACAGAACCCACAGCGAGCTGTATCTTCCAGGACTGACAAATTATCAAACCCAAATTCTGCTTTTCATTAGATCAAGGTTACGCCCACACCTCCCCTTGGTTAGCTCATGTGGGTGCTGGTTGTGGGATGTGCTGGGTCTTTTAGAATTTTATGAGATCACCAACTTACAGGATAGCTTCGCCCCTGGACGTCCCTGGCGTTAGATATTGTCATCTTGTTTCTTAACGTGATTTTACCTGTCTATTGAGATGAAACATGGCATGGAAAGCACCATCCATCAGATCCGCGTGTGAACGAGGTGTACGGAGCGGAGCCGGGTGTCTACGAGGTGTATGGAGCGGAGCCATGTGTGTATGAGGTGTACGGAGCAGAGCTGCATGTGTACAAGGTGTACGGATCAGAGCCGCCTGTGTACGGAGTGAAGCTGCATGTATGCGAGGTGTGCGGAGCGGAGCCGCATGTATACGAGGTGTGCCGAGCAGAGCCGCGTATGTACAAGGTGTACGGAGCGGAGCCATGTATGTACGGAGCGGAGTCGCATGTGCATAACTCCCAAGCATCCCAGATCCAGCGGGACAGTCCCAATTTTGAGACTCTGTCCCACTGATCCTCCTTTTCCTGCATGGCCTCAGACCAAATTTACCGCCGCTTTAAACTGCTTGCCCGATCGCTAGCTGTGTCAGATCGGAGCAGATATTGCTCCTCGCTCTGACACTGACTGGCACAGGAGATACAGAGAGGTCTTTATTAGTGGCGTACCGGAGCTGCAGCGATGTGAGCAGTCAGCAGCGCGGCTGGATGACATCATTCAGCGCCGCAGGAGAGGAAGCTGCCGGCTGCTGCAAGGGAGCGCGGTGAAAGGTGTGTGTGTGTAGTGATGGAGAAGGCAATGATGGGGGTTGGGGAGAAAGCAATGATGGGGGTGGGGTAACTGTGTACAAGGTGTACGGAGCGGAGCCGGGTGTGTACGAGGTGTACGGATCGGAGCCGGGTGTGTACGAGGTGTACGGATCGGAGCCGCGTGTGTGCAAAGTGTATGGAGCGGAGCCGTGTGTGTATGAGGTGTACGAGGTGTACAGATCGAAGCCGCATGTAAATGAGGTGTACGGAGTGGAGCCGGGTGTGTACGAGGTGTACGGAGCGGAGCCGTGTGTGTACGAGGTGTATGGAGCGGAGCCGCATGTGTACAAGGTGTACGGAGCGGAGCTGCGTGAGTACAAGGTGTACGGAGCAGAGCCGGGTGTGTACGAGGTGTACGGATCGGAGCCGTGTGTGTATGAGGTGTACAGATCGGTGCCGCGTGTGAACGAGGTGTACAGATCAGAGCTGCGTGTGAACGAGGTGTACGGAGCAGAGCCGTGTGTACGAGGTATACGGAGCGGAGCTGCATGTGTACGAGGTGTGCCGAGCGGAGCCGCGTGTGTACAAGGTGTACGGAGCAGAGCCGTGTGTGTACGGAGCGGAGTCGCATGTGCATAACTCCCAAACAATTTTGAGACTCTGTCCCACTGTCTCGGCTGGGATCCTCCTTTTCCCGCATGGCCTCAGACCAAATGTACCGCCACTTTAAACTGCTTGCACGATCGCTAGCTGTGTCGGTTCGGAGCAGATATCTCTTCTTGCTCTGACACTGACTGGCACGGGAGACACAGAGAGGTCTTTATCAGTGGCGTACCGGAGCAGTCAGCGGCTCGGCTGGATGACATCATTCAGCGCCGCAGGAGAGGAAGCTGCCGGCTGCTGCAAGGGAGCATGGTGAGAGGTGTGTGTGCTGTTGGAGAAGGCAGTGATGGGGGTTGGGGAGAAGGCAATGATGGGTTGGAGTAACTGTGTTGCCATTATACTGTATGCAGAATCATGTAGAGCCATTATACTGTAGGCAGCATCATGTGGGGCCATTATACAGTATGGAGCACTGTTTGGCCATTATACAGTATTGAGCATCATGTGTGGCCATTATACAGTATGGAGCATTGTGTGGCCATTATACAGTATTGAGCATCATGTGGGGCCATTATACTGTACACAGCATCATGTGGGGCCATTATACAGTATGGAGCACTGTGTGGCCATTATACAGTATTGAGCATCATGTGGGGCCATTATACAGTATGAAGCACTGTGTGGCCATTATACAGTATCTAGCATCATGTGTGGCCACTATACAGAATTGAGCATCATGTGTGGCCATTATACAGTATGGAGCATCATGTGTGGCCATTATACAGTATGGAGCATCATGTGGGGCTATTATACAGTATGGAGCATCATGTAGGGCCATTATACAGTATGGAGCATCATGTGGGGCTATTATACAGTATGGAGCATTATGTGTGGCCATTATACAGTATGGAGCATTATGTGTAGCCATTATACAGTATGGAGCATCATGTGTGACCATTATACAGTATGGAGCATCATGTGGGGCTATTATACAGTATAAAGCATCATATGTGATCAGCTGTGCTAAATGGGTATGGTTGGGGCGTGAATATGGGTGTGACTAGTTGTGAAATGGGTGTGATCAGAGGCGTGGCCTAAAATTTGCCACGGCTCCTGTCTGCACCTGCGGTTCCTGTCTACATGCCTGCACCTGTTGGGCGTTCCCCCGGGCCATTCCAGTTATCCGCTCCTAGGGGACAGCCGCCATCTATCCAAGGTCAGTCCTGGAGTAGCACCTGGATCACCTCCCTTGTCTCTCCACGGTCTGTGGTGTTGTTAGCTGCTGCGTATCCGTGGATGGATTGGGTGAGGCTCCTAGTCACGCCCCTCCAGGTCTTCCTTGGGCTTTGGCACAGTGGTTCCACCACCCAGCCCGTTACACAAACCCTAATATTCATCACTGACCACTGGTTCAAAAAAGTCTGGGTACTAGTGCTTTCATCTGAGGAAGCTCTAGCCTGCGAAGTGTACTTCTCCAACTCTGAATAAACAAAATCCAGTTTTGATGGCAAATCTCCTGCTGTATTTAGCTGGTCGCTGCAGGAGGTGCCTATTTCAATTGAGGTGGAAGTGTCAGGTCCCTCACTTCCCCAATTATAATTAGTTGCTCACTTCCTCAGCTATAATTAATTCCACATATTCACTGTGAGGGGGATATGCCCCCTCTCTGGAGATGTCTTTATGGATTTTACATTTTCTCTATGACACACACTATAAATAAACAAGTAGAACAATAAGACTCCATTGTGAGCTGCATACATGCAGTGTCTTGTGTACAATATTTAACTGCAGGTTACATCACAAATAAGATAATCCAAGTTGTGAAAAAGAGTATAGTAGTAAAACATTGGGAGTGGAAACGCTGTGAAAATATAATTAATGATATCAAGGAGTCAGGGACCCCAGAGTTATAAAGGTTAATATTTGTGGTAAGTGTTATCTGATGCAAAGGGGTTCTCATAACATGGTCATCTCAATATATTTCCGTATGATGGGGAGGAGAAAAAGGTCTCCCAATGAAACCATTTAGTGGCATACAGGTGCTTCTCACAATATTAGAATATCATCAACAAGTTAATTTATTTCAGTTCTTCAATATAAAAAGTGAATCTCATATTATATAGAGTCATTACAAACATAGTGATCTATTTCAAGTGTCCATTTCTGTTCATATTGATGATTATGGCTTACAGCCAATGAAAACCCAAAAGTCATGATCTCAGTAAATTAGAATACTTTATAACACCAGCTTGAAAAATGATTTTAAAATCCATAATGTTGGCCTACTGAAATATATGTTCAGTGAATGCACTCAATACTTGATCGGGGCTCCTTTTGCATCAATTACTGCATCAATGCGGCGTGGCATGGAGGCGATCAGCCTGTGGCACTGCTGAGGTGTTATGGAAGCCCAGGTTGCTGTGATAGCGATCTTCAGCTCGTCTGTATTGTTGGGTCTGGTATTTCTCATCTTCCTCTTGACAATACTCCATAGATTCTCTATGGGGTTAAGGTTAGGCGAGTTTGCTGGTCAATCAAGCACAGTGATACTGTTGTTTTTAAACCAGGTATTGGTGCTTTTGAAAGTGTGGACAGGTGCCAAGCCCTGCTGGAGAATGAAATTTCCATCTCCAAAAAGCTTGGCAGAGAGAAGCATGGAGTGCTGTAAAAAATTTTTGATAGACGGCTGCACTGACTTTGGTCTTCATACAACACAGTGGACCTACACCAGCAGATGACATGGCTCCCAAAACTATCAGTGATTGCGGAAACTTCACACTAGACCTCAAGCAGCTTGGATTGTGTGCCTCTCCACTCTTCCTCCAGACTCTGGGATCTTGATTTCCAAATGAAATGCAAAATTTACTTTAATCTGAAAACAACACCTTGGACCACTGAGCAACAGTCCAGTTCTTTTTCTCCTTGGCCCAGCTAAGATTCTTCTGGCGTTGTCTTGTAGCCCATGTCCTGGATACGTCTGTGTGTGGTGGCTCTTGAAGCAATGACTCCAGCAGCAGTCCACTGCTTGTGAATCTCCCTCAAATTTTTGGCCTTTTCTTAACAATCCTTTCAAGGCTGCGGTTATCCCAGTTGCTTCTGCACCTTTTTCTACCACACTTTTTCCTTCCACTCAACTTTCCATTAATATGCTTGGATACAGCACTCTGTGAACAGCCAGCTTCTTTAGCAATGACCTTTTGTGGCTTACCCTCCTTGTGGAGTGTCAGTGACTGCCTTCTGCACATCTGTCAAGTCAGCAGTTTTCCCCATGATTGTGGAGCCTACTGAAACAGACTAAGGGATCTTGTTAAACGCTTAGGAAGCCTTTGCAGGTGTTTTTTGTTAGTTATTCTAATTTATTTAGATAATGACTTTTGGGTTTTCATTGACTGTAAGCCATAATCATCAATATTAACAGAAATAAACACTTGAAATGCATCACTCTGTTTCCAATGACTCTATAGAATAAATGAGTTACACTTTTTTTTGTATTGAAGAACTGAAATAAATTAACTTTTTGATGATTTTCTAATTTTGTGAGGAGTACCTGTATGTATATTTTGTCTTTTTTTCATTTGTTGTTCCAATATACACAAAGGACATAAAAATGTGTATAACAAAACATGTGTAATTGCAATAATTTTCTGGGATAAATACTTCATTCAGTACCGGATAAGAACAGCTAGAGGCCAGGTACTGCATGTAACACCCCAGGTAACCGGTTGTTACAGTGATGTAGCTTTCCCTTTGGGGAGGGTAATATTATGCTCAGAGGCAATGGAGTTCTCTTCACCAGGTAAGGCACCCACATGCAACATATTCCAAATCCAGGCCAGGAGGGGGAGCTCAGGACCTGGATTCTGGGGAGCTTCCCTAAGCTATATGTATCCTGACCCGGAGGAGGAGCGAGACAGTTGGTCCAGGGAGACCAAGCAAGGCAGCCTGATACAGACACTGAAGGAGAAAGAAGCCTGAGAGAGCAGACAAAGAGGCCTGGCAGCCACGAGGGAGCAGCAGTCTCTGGAAGAAGAAAGACCCGAAGGGTTGTATGTTGTGGAGCTTCAGAGGAAAGGAGTGAAGGAGAGGAACAGGGCTCAGAGGGGAACTGTGACTGGGCACCCTCAGAGCCGAAGCGCAGTACCGGGAGCCCGAGGCCTTAGTGGAACTGTAGGTCACTTGGCAGAACCGGATGGCTGAGAACTTTATGGGATTGGCCCACACCACACCTGAGACGCAGCAGCACCTGAGGAGCCCGGAGCATGATAGAGTCCCTATAAAAAGGCTCAAGCTGCCCGTCATGCAGGTACCTGTCTCAGGACAATGGGACTTTGCAGAAAGCTTCAGGCAGCAGGGACTTCATATACTGCAAGTGCTAGTTGGAAAGGCTCACGGACCTCGACTGGAAAAAGGGAATCTTCCATTGCCTCCGAGCTGGCCAGGCCATACCATCACCCGTGCCTGGTACCCTGGACTGTGGCCTGCTAACTACAGTAAACCAGGTAAAGACTTACAACTTGTGTCCTTACTCATTTTACCGGCCTACACCATCATCGCCATACACTTCAGGACCTCTGCGGACCCCGCTTCACCTGTGGGAAGCGTTACCATCATTTATGCGACATCCCCCAGAGGACCCCTTTAATGCAGCGTCGGTCCCACAATTGACCGAACACCACAGGTGGCGTCACGACAGACTTATTTACAATTCCCCTTTAACCCCTTCACGACATGCGCCGTACTAGTACTGCGCATGCCGTGAATCCCCCTTTGATGTGGGCCCCGGCGGTGAGCCCACATCAAAGTCGCGACATGTCAGCTGTTTTGTACAGCTGACATGTGCGCGCAATAGCGGCAGGTGAAATCGCTATTCACCCGCCGCTATTAACCTGTTAAATGCCGCTGTCAAACACAGACAGCGGCATTTAACTACCGCATCCGGCCGGGCGGCCGGATATGACGTCATCGCCGACCCCCGTCACATGATCGGGGGTCGGCGATGCATCAGGAAGGTAACCATAGAGGTCCTTGAGACCTCTATGGTTACTGATGCAGGTCTGCTGTGAGCGCCCCCCTGTGGTCGGCGCTCACAGCACACCTGCATTTCTGCTACATAGCAGCGATCAGATGATCGCTGCTATGTAGCAGAGCCGATCAGGCTATGCCAGCTTCTAGCCTCCCATGGAGGCTATTGAAGCATGGCACAAGTAAAAAAAAAATGTTTTTAAAAATATGAAAAAAATATAAAAAATATAAAAGTTTAAATCACCCCCCTTTCGCCCCATCCTAAATAAAACAATAAAAAAAAACCCAAACCTACACGTATTTGGTATCGCCGTGTTTAGAATCGCCCGATCTATCAATTAAAAAAAAAGCATTAACCTGATCGCTAAACGGCGTAGCGAGAAAAAAATCCGAAACGCCAGAATTACGTTTTTTTGGTCGCCGCGACATTGCATTAAAATGCAATAACGGGCGATCAAAAGAACGTATCTGCGCAAAAATGGTATCATTAAAAACATCAGCTCGGCACGCAAAAAATAAGCCCTCACCCGACCCCAGATCACGAAAAATGGAGACGCTACGGGTATCAGAAAATGGCACTTTTTTTTTTTTTTTTTTAAGGAAAGTTTGGAATTTTTTTTCACCACTTAGATAAAAAATAACCTAGTCATGTTAGGTGTCTGTGAACTCGTAATGACCTGGAGAATCATAATGGCAGGTCATTTTTAGCATTTAGTGAACCTAGCAAAAAAGCCAAACAAAAAACAAGTGTGGGATTGCACTTTTTTTGCAATTTCACCGCACTTGGAATTTTTTTCCCGTTTTCTAGTAAAAAGACATGGTAAAACTAATGGTGTCGTTCAAAAGTAAAACTTGTCCCGCAAAAAATAAGCCCTCACATGACCATATTGACGGAAAAATAAAAAAGTTATGGCTCAGGGAAGGAGGGAAGTGAAAAACGAAAACGCAAAAATGAAAAAGGGCCGCGACTTGAAGGGGTTAAAGACCGTTCCCCTTTTATTGGACGCCCAGGGCCACGGACTGGGCCGCAGCCACCGTGACATCCCTTTTATAGCTGACCGGACCGGTACCGAGTACCCCACTGCCCTGGCGGGGCGCTCCACTGTGCCATACTGTAGCAGGATTTCCTGGGGCAATGGAGGCCGCTTGGCTGTCCCTGATGGTGGAGATGCTGCTGGGGGCTTGTACCTTGCTATGATCCTACATGGACGCTTTAAATAAAAACAAAGCAAACAAAAAACAACACGTACTTGGTATCAACACAACCCTAATAATCAGATAAGAATTCATTTAACTATTTAGTGTAAAGAATAAAAAAAAAATAAAAAAAAAACAATTTCCCAAAATATATATTTTTTACATTATTTTATACATCTGCGTTCACTCTCTCTGTGCTGTATACAATGGAACATGTCAGAACCTCTTCTGTTTCCCTTTATTCGGCGGATGCCTTTCTGCCACTCAGCAGTGTTTGTACCCGGTACCTTGTTCTCGTGCACAGGGTGCCCGGGGGACGCCTTAGCCGGGTGCACTGCACCCACGTGTGAGCTCAGCTGTGGTGGCAGGAACATGGAGAATGTCACAGAAGGGACCTGGGATTCTTTACCCGAGAAGCTGAATGGCGAGATCCACCAGACGCTGAGAGAGCTGCGCTTCACCCACATGACTCCGGTGCAGGTAGTGTCCTCCTGTGCGGCTGGGGACGGCTCCATTATCTGTCTCCTCACAGCTCCCCCATTATAGAGCAGGATACAGCAGGGGTGATCATGTGCTCCCAACCCCCACAGACACTGCCATCATAGTCCCCTCTGCCCCCCATAAACACTCACCAGAGTCCCCTCTGCCCCCCATAAACGCTGTCAGCAGAGTCCCCTCTGCCCCCCATAAACGCTGTCACCAGAGTCCCCTCTGCCCCCCACAAACGCTGTCACCAGAGTCCCCTCTGCCCCCCACAAACGCTGTCACCAGAGTCCCCTCTGCCCCCCACAAACGCTGTCACCAGAGTCCCCTCTGCCCCCCACAAACGCTGTCACCATGATAGTCCCCTCTGCCCCCCATAAACGCTGTCATCATCATCTCTGCCCCCCATAAGTGCTGTCATCATCATCATCATCTCTGCCCCCCATAAGTGCTGTCATCATCATCATCATCTCTGCCCCCCATAAACACTGTCATCATCATCATCATCTCTGCCCCCCATAAACACTGTCATCATCATCATCATCTCTGCCCCCCATAAACACTATCATCATCATCTCTGCCCCCCATAAACACTGTCGTCATCATCATCATCATCTCTGCCCCCCATAAACGCTGTCATCATCATCATCATCTCTGCCCCCCATAAACGCTGTCATCATCATCTCTGCCCCCCATAAACGCTGTCATCATCATCATCATCATCATCATCTCTGCCCCCCATAAATGCTGTCATCATCATCATCTCTGCCCCCCCCATAAATGCTGTCATCATCATAGTCCCCTCTGCCCCCAATAATAATAGTCCCTAATCTCCTTCCTCACCAATAAATGTCATTAAAATCCACCCCTTCCCTATAAACATTTTTGTTTGTCGCCCCCGATAAACGCTGGCTATCGTCAGAGTTCCCCTTCCCCTATAAACCCTGTTGTCGAAGTCCCCACCAATAAACGTGGTTTGCAGAGTGATTCTCCACCCCTGCCCTTACGCACTGTACCTTCATAAACTGTACCAGCAAAGTGCCCCAATGCTACTAGCTGAATACTCCCTAATACGTAGTACCCCCAAAAGAGCCCGACTTACATGTAATGCCCACGATAAACACTATTGGGCACAAGCTACCAAAGTGCCCCATGTAGAGCGCCCCAACATAGTACTGCCCTTATATGCACTGCCAGCATCATTTTGCACTTGGAAAGAAAAATAAAAACACAAATAACTTTTCTCACTGATTTGACTGACTCCCTGACACTAATGTGTTTTGCTTTCCTGCAGGCTGCAACCATTCCTCTGTTTATGAGCAATAAAGATATTGCTGCAGAAGCTGTGAGTATCTTCTCATTATTACCACCTAGTGCTCGGGTTATAATTTCTGGTGTCCGTCAGAGGGATTTGTTCGGAGTATTCCCATGTTATACATTTGATGGAAGCCTCGGATGTTTGCTATTGTGTGGGCATGCAGTGGTCTGTATTGGCCATTGACTCGCATTATAAAAAAAAATGAAGTGCATGTGACTTACTGTAGCGGTAAGTGCAGCAGATTGCACCTTACTATAAAGTAGAAAAAGAAAGCCGACACTTACTGGTCTAGCCCATAGCGATGGCATGCCTTGGTGATATGGCACCCTATTACTTCCATTCTGTATGGTCATCTGAGATTCTCCCACATGTATGCAGATGTGTTCATACGTTGTAGTGTGACCGGTGCCTTACAGCTGAGGGACGGTCACTTCTCTGTGATTGATGCAATTCTTGGTCACAGATCACAGGAAGTGGGAAGACCTTGGCCTTTGTGATCCCATTGTTAGAAATACTCCTGAGAAGAGAAGTGAAGCTGAAGAAACATCAGGTAACATTATTTTCAGCTCTCCAATTTAGTTCACAGCAAATAAAATAATTTCCTGGCAACTAAACCGAATATAGCTAATAGCTGGAAACACTGCCAGTTCCTAAGATTTGGCTAAAAGTAATCAATGGGATGGATCTATGGATTATGGCGAATGATGAACTCGCTTTCAACGATGCAGTATGGAAGCGTTGGCTGTCCGGAGATACCGACCCAATAGCCATTCTCATAAATACAAGACTTCCACATATGCTGAGAGCTCACCCTCTCCTCGTGTGTGCTATCTTCTCCCATTCTGTGCGTATAAATGGTCAGACTTAGGGTACCGTCACACAGTGGCATTTTGATCACTACGACGGCACGATTCGTGACATTCCAGCAATATCGTTACGATCTCGCTGTGTCTGACACGCTCCTGCGATCAGGGACCCCGCTGAGAATCGTACATCGTCGCAGATCGTCTGAAACTTTCTTTCGTCGCTGGATCTCCCGCTGACATCGTTGAATCGGCATGTGTGACGCCGATTCAGTGATGTCTTCACTGGTAACCAGGGTAAACATCGGGTTACTAAGCGCAGGGCCGCACTTAGTAACCCGATGTTTACCCTGGTTACCAGCGTAAACGTAAAAAAAACAAACACTACATACTTACCTTCAGCTGTCTGTCCCCGGCGCTCTGCTTCTCTGCACTCCTCCTGCATCTTGTGTCAGCGCCGGCCAGCCAGAAAGCACAGCGGTGACGTCACCGCTCTGCTTTACGGCTGACCGGCGCTGACAGTGCAGAGGAAAGCACAGCGCCGGAGGACAGACACGGAATGTAAGTATGTAATGTTTTTTTTTTTACGTTTACGCTGGTAACCAGGGTAAACATCGGGTTACTAAGCGCGGCCCTGCGCTTAGTAACCCGATGTTTACCCTGGTTACCCGGGGACTTCGGGATCGTTGGTCGCTGGAGAGCTGTCTGTGTGACAGCTCTCCAGCGACCAAACAGCGATGCTGCAGCTATCGACATTGTTGTCGTATCGCTGCAGCGTCGTTTCAGTGTGACGGTACCCTTAGGAATCCGACCTTGGAGTTGTTTCCTCTTCTCCCTTATTGTCTTTTTTGTACAGTTTTGCTTTTAACAAATATATAATTTTTTTTTTTTAGATACTTAGGTGAAGCACCTGAAATGTCATGCAGTAACAAATATTATTTAGCCAGGAAAGGTCATGGCCAGCCATAGTCCTCTGCAGCAACCATGTAGTATCACATTGCAGCTATTCAGATGCTTGGCCATCCATGCAATAAATGCATGGTCCAAGTCCCGCAAGCCAAAAGCCGCTGCTTCTTAGCTTTTCTGTCTCATAGAGTGAGCCTGGAGTGGAAATACCCCTTCATGGCATCGAAGGGTGCTTTCACACTGTGTTCAGGCACCCGTTCTGTGGCTCTGTTGGGCTTACATCAGAACACACCGTGAAAAGGATTCTAGTGTATTTGCTGACGGGGCCATATACTATAATGCTGCCGACAGAACGAATGTGCGCTTTGACGTGCATCATTTTCGACTATGTACACCTACTGGAGGCAAACACCCAGCTGTAATAGACTGCGTTTGGGTGTCCATCTCCACTAGGTGTACACGTCCGAAAATGATGTGCACCAGATTCCACATTTATTCTGTGAGCATCATTATAGTCTATGGCTATGGCCTTAATAGGGCTTGCATTAGCAAACAGGTTTGAACAATAATCAGGATATAACGAGTTGCTAGATGAATGGTGGAAGCTTCAGATTTACTTATCGTGATGTAACCTTTAATATTTCCAAACTTGGTTATGAGCAGATAACTGATCTTTCAGTTTCCTGGTGTGTGTATATACACGTATCATTCTTTTGTCTTTTTATTAACACTAAAGATCTGTTGTGTGTATGTATACTTGTATATATTACTGTACGTCTCAGTATTGTTAGTATGGTGACATGCTTCTTTGTCCTTTCTTTTTTCTCCTATTCAAAGCTATAGGGTGATATAGTGTAATTATTACTGTAACACAGTGGAAGTGGTTTAATATCAACACCTCCAGGGTTATTGGCACAGGCCATTCAAAGAGGATCTTTCACCTGATTGAGCATGTAACGATAATGTGGCCACATCATGGGATTGTGGCTGCAGAGCTGAGTAAAATGTATTTTTAATTTGTCCCTTCCATTGCAGAGATATTAAGTTGTAAAGTTTAGTTTATAGTTTAAAGGGAACCTGTCACCCCCAAAATCGAAGATGAGCTAAGCCCACCGGCATCAGGGGCTTATCTACAGCATTCTGTTATTCTGTAGATAAGCTCCCGATGTATCCTGAAAGATGAGAAAAAGAGGTTAGAGAAATTTAAGACTACGTTATAATCAGCTTTGTAGCCTCTATTCCATGATGGAGCCGGTATAACCTCCTCAAACTGGCGAAACCTCATCTTTAAAATCATTTTGAGACTCATAATAGGTTTTGAGTCCAGTTTCCCTGGAGGATACAGACCACTTGCATTCGCCTGCACTGGTAAAAAGTACATTTCCAATCAAAACACTATTTTATTTACTGTCATTTTATGCATTTAGCAAGAATATTCTTTATTGATAAAGTCAGACTTTTTTTTTGTTAGTACTGTGCTGTATAAGGGGGTTGATGTTTGTATTTTATCATCACTTAGGTTGGGGCAATTATTATTACTCCAACTCGGGAGCTTGCAGTACAGATTGATGAGGTGCTTTCATACTTCACAACACATTTCCCGCAATTCTGGTAAGTCCTAATTCTCCATTTCAATATTTTCAGGGATATTTTTTTAGTCTGCACAGTCCTCGAGCAGTTTCCAGCTTACTATATATATTGGACGAGTGCTATTTGATGTTTTATCGGATAGCACTCGGCCCAATGCTATACTATGGGGCAGTGCAGATCAGCGTTTTTTTTTTTTTTTATGAGAAAAATGTGAAGCGCAAATCAAATGGTGCGCACCCAGTCAAGTCTATTGGTGCATGGAAACCATTGGATTGCACTCAGATGACATCCAAGTGCAGTCTGATTTCCAGGGAATCGCAGAATGGAGAAGATAGAGAACTTTAGTTCTCCATCTTCTCCTCACCCATGCTATGATTCTCCCAACCAGGAGAATCGGATCACACTAAGCTGACACTCAGATCAGAGTTTGGTCTTTAACATAATCGATCCGATTTTCTCGCCCGAGAGGATCTACTCTAGCGTGACCGTAGCCTTAATGTTTAGTTTTAGGTTCGTTAGAGAAAAATGGAACGGCAGAGAGAAGTCCTTTGCTATAAGCCTCCTGTTAGCTGGAGTGGATTTATTGAGACCATGGATTGCTTCATTTGAGTAGGCTCCACATAAACCTACAACAAAGGCAGCAGGAGGGAAATGTTTTAGGATTGTGCTTTTCCCAGAGACAGCTGATTGCGGGTACAGTTTCCTTTTGCAGGGGATTTGTCTACTTTGGTAATTTTTTGGTGGTGGAAAGATTTTTAGTTTACTGTTTGATTTGATAGCTTAATACATGTGTAAGTTTAATCTCTGTATGATATGCTTAGACATTACAGAAAGTAACACTACAGGATGCATTGTGCAATCTAGATTTTAACTTTTTTTTTTTGGGTGGGGGTTAACTCCTTCAGTCAGATCATCCTTATTGGTGGAAGTAATCCCGTGGAAGATGTGAAGAAATTTAAAGAGCATGGGTAAGTGACAGTGTTCTGTATTATGAAGTTGGGCTGAACTGAACGTTTCACCCTGAATATCCCTAATAAACGAGCTATTTTAACCCTGCAGTGGAACCATGGGGTCATATAGACCCCAGCGCTGAATAAATTGAAATCTTTCTAAAACTGGTCAATCTCAGACATTGACCTTCTATGTATTTTCAAGTAACATATTTCTGCTTATGTTGATGAGATTTTGAATTTGTTTTTCCATTTTGTTTCAAAGTTATTTTCAATTTTCTGTGTTTGGGACTCTCCTGACCCCATAGTACCTTTATTGTCTGACATTTTTCTTTTGAATATTTTCCGTTTTTTTCACAGGTTTTGTAATATAATTGTAAATAACCAATGGCTAGTCACTTCCAAGTGACACCAGCAGTGTTACAGGACAGCGCAAACGGTGCTATGTTTGTCCTCGATCAAAACAAAAAGACGAGATTTGTTTGCAATGACTGCAAGAAGTTCATTTGTGAAGATCATTCGTTGTCATTATGTTTTTACTAAAATCCACACAGTTGCAGTTATTGTGCTTTTTTTTTATTGAATTTAAATACTTTAAGTTATTAGTAAAGCATTTTGGTATAAATTTCAGTTTGTGTTTGATGATGACAAATAAATCACTTCAGAGTTATGATTGATTTCATAACTGTGTTCTGAAATGATGACAGAATAAAACTTGATTATTCCAAACAGTCAGCATGTTCGTTTTAATGAAATATGACGATTTTGAGCCTGGGGTCATATAGACCCCATGGTACCAAAGCAGTGATTTTTTTTTTTTTTTTTTTTCATGGTTCCACAGCAGGGTTAAATGTGGTGATAATTGCCATCAAGCCTTTGTCCTGGCAGCACGTTCGACTCAGACTGCTGCTGATGTGTTATTGAAATACTACTGAAATGAAGGAAACGTGGCATCTTGAAAATGTTATTCGAATTTGCTGGCATATAATTATAAAGCTTAGACTCCAGTGTAAGGCAAGAGACACTGTATAACATGTATTGACATCTATAGTATATTTTCCGGTTAAATGTCTGACATGTGCAGTACCTAGAGATGGGACCCACGTTTATCTTCAGAATAGTTGTCCCTGGACAGTTGTTGGGAAAGAAAGGTCGCCATTCCCTTCCATTAGTGTTCGGTAAACTGTTGCGCACACTTGGGGCATGCCCACGTTGAGTCATTTTGCGGACCCTTTGGAACAGAAACTGAGTGGAAACTCTTTGAGAAGTTTTGAGTCTTTGATGAGGTATTGGAAAGTTTATGCTCTAAAAACTCCCTACCAAAAATAAATAAAACAAAAAAAAACAAAACCTCAGTGTGCACATACCCTTACTTGTTGTCCTCGGAAACTCATAGCCTAGCCCATAGTTGTCAAACATTTATAGTATGTCCTGTGGATAAGTTATGAATGTCCAAAATGAGAATACCCCTTTAATGACCGCTTTCTGCTTAGATTTATTTTACTATTATTTTTATGTTACACTCAACAAGGGCAGCGGTAATGGAAACTATTGCATTTGTGTAGATTAAGGTACTTAATTTCTTGAATATTTTTTTTTTAATTGTCGACATTGTATCCATGCTGAACACTGCGACTGCTGATATATGAAGCTGCACTTCGGCACAATGTTTTTCAACACTTTTCTGTTTTTTACTGGCTGTGAAAACTGTAAGAAATGGAAACTGGAAGATAATGACTGAAATATTGAATTTTTATTATATCATTATAGTTAAACCCTATCCGACATCTGCCATGAACCCCTTAAATGCCACTCTCAATTTCTGAGAGTAACATTTAAGACTTGTGGTCATGGGGTCATGCCGCTACAAGCACCTGACCCACCCCACCACTGACTCCTCGGTCAGGCTGGGATGTAGGGTGCAATAGGCTCTTCTTTTTCATATACCATTTATATACTCTATCTTGGAGTTTACAATTGGGACTATTTTAACACATTATCTTTGACACTCTTAAAGTACTATACGCTTCGACGGTATATACTACATCGGTGTTATCCAGTGCCTCTCTTATATGTCTTTGTGACAGAGCCCATTTTTATTTGTGTATTTTCTCTTGTGCTTTACATTTGTTTTGATATTAGCTAAAGGTGTTTTTTTTTAAGTTTATCCATTAAAGTGAATGTATCTGTAAGGCATTCCTCATGAATGATATACTGCTGTGAAAAACTAGATTTATTCAGTGAATCAAAAACAAAAATTGGGACGTAGTTCTCCCACAATTGTTTTGGCTTGGAATGAGCCTTTTCTGTAATGCTGCTGTGAATCGGTCTGGCCTTTCCATGGCTGTGAAGTTCTTCTATTCACATTGATTTATCCTTGTTGTCACCAGCGGAAACATCATTGTGGCCACTCCAGGCAGGCTGGAAGATATGTTTCGGAGGCAGGCAGATGGGCTGGATTTGGTTACTGCTGTAAAGACCTTGGATGTCCTGATTTTGGATGAAGCAGACAGACTTCTGGACTTGGGGTTTGAAGCAAGGTGCTACAGTTTTACATATATAGATATATATATTCTTAAATGTTTCATGTAATGATGAGTTTCAGTGTAACATAATGACATGCATGTAGTTACATTATGTATACACACAGTAAGTTATATATTTACAGGGAACATTTCATGTCCAGAATTGCTATTACCTACTGATATTAGGTTAATCTTCAGAGAAATGGCATTAAAATCCTTCCTTCATGACTTGAAGCGTGTCTACAAGGAGAAAATTAACTTATCCCCCCCTGCAGCCGCTCACTATAGTCACCGCTCACTATAGTCACCGCTCACCATACGGTGATTGCCTGTAGGCAGCGTATGTTTGTGTGTGCGCGGAGCAGGCTGGGGAGTGATTACAGCCGCACTCACTGTGTATTGTGAGACGACTGTGACTGCTCCTTTTTCCTCATGTGCAGGCATTGGAGGAACTTGGGTATCCATGATTACAACCAGTGATACAGTGATAGTTAGCTAGTTGCTAGTGGTCATAACCATGAATACCTAAGGTCCTCCAATGCCTGCGCATGAAGAAAGACATAGCGAATCTGAAAAACTATACTACATTTCTAATTGGAGGACTCTGCTAATATTCCTATTACACCAACTACATATTGGGATGGGATCTTGGAGATGGGAATACCCCTCTAATGTTCTCCTTGTAGCACAGTCACTTGGTACATCATGGCATAGCCAAATATTCAACTACACCTTCCCACCTGTTTGTTTTCACTTTATACACCCCCCACCCCCCATCTTTTTTGATTGACAGCTCTGGTTTGATAGCTCCAGAAAAGGGCAGAGATAGATGGAAAACAAGCAAATGGGAAGCTGCACTTAATACTTGGCCACACTAAGGGTGCACCATACGCCTGTGCTTGGTTGGAACAGTCATTCTTTGCTGACCGTCCCTCTAAACCGAGCCTGACTGGTGATTTGCATGGCCCTATCTCACAGTAGGATCTGGACAGCATGTGTATGCGAGTTTGATAATACATATTTGAACATTCTCCACTATTGATATTGCCACGTAACGATTACTTACCGGCACATGCTTCACTCCCTTTAGTCTTTATGCCTACACAATGTTTTCTTTCTCATTTGTAGCATAAACACCATATTAGGCTTTCTGCCCAAGCAAAGGAGGACTGGTCTGTTCTCTGCCACCCAAACGCAGGAGGTGGAGAACCTGGTGCGAGCTGGGCTACGGAATCCAGTGCGGATCACTGTGAAGGAGAAAGGGGTGGCCGCCACCAGCACCCAGAAAACACCCGCACGACTTCACAATTATTATTTGGTAAATGATAATCGGTGTCATTCCTGACCAACATGACTGAGGAGCGTAAACTAGGAGATTATATATACTGTACTATGTTAATCTCCCATAACTATGTGATTTGCTGTACATTGCTTTAATCTGTATATAAGGAGCTGGTTCATCTTGTAAGTCTAAATTCAGAAACTTTACCGTGAGATTCAGGAACTTCTTCACTTCATTACACAGCAGAATTATGTATCCTGCATTTGTTCTTGGTGGGAAAAGCATTTTTTTTTAGGTTTAGTTGCTACTCGGAGCATATGTGATTAATGTTATTGGTGGGGAAACCTTACTAAGGTTATGTGTACACATTGAGTACTTGCAGCAGAGTGTTGCCACTTGGGGGTTGATTTCACTGCTATACAATTCTCTGTTGCTGAAAATTCTGGGGGACTCTATGACCTTAGTTAAAGCTAGGTGGGAAAGAGATGTGGCAAACATTTCTATAAAGGAGTGGGAGGACATCCTTGAATTGACAGGAAAGATCTCGATTAATACGGCCCAGAGAAGATCTGTTTTTTTAGTGCATAGAGTGTATAGGACCCCCAAGGTGTTATGTAAGAGGGGCCTTAGAAAAGATGGTGTGTTCAGAATGTAGGAAGGAGCGGACTTAATGGGGGTCCTATCCCCAATTGGCTGAATTATGGGACAGTGTCGGAAAATTAGTCTCTGAAGATTATCACCTCCAAAGTTCCGCTCAGTCCCAAGACATGCATTCTGGGCTTTGTTGGAGACTAGTAAGGTTCGGCCCTAATTCAACTGGCCATATCCAAAATATTCTACCAAGTTAGGGAGTCCATAGCCAAGCAATGGTTGGCAAAAGATCCTCCGTCAATAGATGAAATAACCCTCTGTTTAAAAAAACCACAATACTGATGGAAAAGAAGGTATATGTTAAAAGGGGAGCAACGGTTAAATTAGGAGAGCAATGTGGCCACTTTATTAGATGCCCCAGGGTGAGGAGTTATCGAGGGGTGTAGTTTTCAATTTACTAATACTTTAATATTAGCTCAGTATGTGTTTTGCTGTGCACCAGAGAGGGAAGAGGGGTTCGTTGGGATAGTGGGGGGGTGGGGAGATGGTAAGTGGGTTATACTTGTTTCTGGGAAATGCAAATGCTTGTGTGCATTAATATATACGAGATGTATAATGATCGTATTTTCTCCAAATGTTTATTGTTACACTTGAATGGTTAAATGAATGAAAAAATATGCATTTGTACGTGCATTTTTTTCCCATTCACTTGAAGTCATCTCCTGCAGATTTTAAAAAAAAAATAAGACTTTGATGGTTCAATTCTGCAAGGTAAAAAAATAAGCAGCGTGTGCATGAGAGTTTAGATATCTCCTTCACTTTGCTAGTGCTGTAGAGTGCAGTGTTTTAATTCTTTTAATAAAAAAACGCAGGAAAAGCCCTAAAGATGCATTCAAAGAAAAGACCTGGGACTAAGGGTGCAATTGCCAGTAGTTGTCCTATGGATGTCATAAATATTTATGATAGACATACTTTTTAAATATTATGTAAGAGATAAAGGCAGGGCCTTAAAGGGGTTCTCCAAGAATGCAATAAAATGCCCCTGTCAAGTAATTCAACTATCAGTCCATCCTAATCATGTGTCGGGACAATTTGCATTATGAAGAAAGCTCCCGAGACCTGTCTCTCAACTGACAGAGGAGCTTTATTGTATGCACAGATACCTCCATGAGGAGAGCGGCTGTGATTGAGGCTGGAGAAAAACCATTGTGCCCAGTCAGCCAAGGAGAATTATTTTTTCTGATGTCAGTCCTTCTCCTCAGCTCATGGAGATATGTGTGCTTATGAAACAGCTCCTCATGTCAGCTGAGACACAGGTCACTGGAGACTGTCCTGCACAGACTGCAGCCTGTCCTGACTTGTGACTAGCACAGGTTGCCGTTTGAATTATTTGAGAGGGGCTAATAAATATAGATCGTTTTCTCCCAACTATTTGTTTTTAATAGGTTTGCAAAACAGATGAAAAGTTCAACTACCTTGTGAGTTTCTTACGTCAGCGCAAGCAGGAGAAACATCTTGTGTTTTTCAGGTAATGAAAAGTAGCAGGTGAAGTCTTGACCAAGAGTCTGCTTTTTTGTTCTGTTATTACAATGCCATTGTCTGCTTTTATACGCAGTACCTGTGCCTGTGTGGAATACTATGGGAAAGCATTAGAAACTTTTGTGAAAAATGTGAATGTAATGAGCATTCATGGAAAAATGAAACACAAGCGTAACAGGATTTTCACAGAATTTAGGAAGCTTGAAAGGTGAGATGGCATCTTGTTGGTTCATATAGTGTTCACGGATGGAAGAAGGTCCTTTAGTGTCGCCATCTAATATCAAAGACCATGCACTGCAACATCTCATGTGACGTTCAAGATTCTGCAGTAGTTTGTTTGGCATTACCTGAACATTAAAGGGGTTATCAATCTTGGGGAAGAGTTTTTTTTTTTCCTTAAAAGCATTTTTTGGAAGCAAAAAATCATTTTTACAATCGAGCTTTCTTGAAACCCATTATTGAACCTATTTGAATTTTTCCACCCACAGTCAACTTTGATGTGATCTGTAGTCATAAATCAGCTAAGAGGTGCCTAAAAAAGACATAAATGATATACAAACTCTCCTGTAAGACTGTCAGAGTGATCTTACTGCTGGATTTTCAGATAACATTCTGCAGCCAGCAATAGACATTACAACACAGACTATAGAAGTCAAAGGGAGCAACGTTTTTAAAGAAACGCAATTTTAAAAATGAATTTATGTAAAAAAAGAAAACAAACAAAAGAAATCCTTTTTAATGTGTCTCATTGGTTACAGTGGAATTTTGGTGTGTACTGATGTGATGGCGAGAGGTATTGACATCCCAGAAGTAGACTGGGTTTTGCAGTATGACCCCCCCAGCAGTGCCAGGTGAGCAGTGTTTCAGAGTGAGTGCCATTTTTACAGCTGAAGACTTGTCACTAATATTTCTATTTTGTAGTGTGAGATTTCTTTTTATTTTTTTGTTACTGTTACTGAATATTTAAGAATAATTTTATGGAACAATATAATTAATCTATATAAAAATATTTGCGCTAAAATTTCAGTAAAAGCATAAATATGAACATGACACCGTATTCACCTTACACAAATATTAACACAGGTGCAAGGATATGATACCTCAATCCTGTAGGCTGTATAAGAATGCTCTCCCCTGTGTCCTGGGAGGTCCTTCAGATGGCGTCCACTCAATTTCTTTATCTCAATTCAGATCAATGCCGGAAAACGATGAATAATCCGATTGTTAACTAACACGAAAACAATAGAACAATAATCCGGGTGGCGCCGTCCCAGCCGGTGACTGGCGTGCCTCCAGGGGAAAAAAAAAAGAATCTGCCGTGCACTGACAGAAAGGACTCCGTCCTAAGATAGAGCCGGCAAGGCGCAGCCTAGCTGCAGGACCTTGCGTGAGGTCACTGGAACGTGATAGACCACGTGACCAGCTACAGGGCGCACACCGAACCACACTTGTCCAACGCGTTTCGGAATCACTGATTCCTTCTTCAGGGGTGGTACGGTGTGCGTAGTGTGTGCCTTTTGTAGGATGCCGGATCTCTTGCTATTGCCTCATTGGTTAAAAGCGAACAGTTCTATTTCATTATTTAAACCATGTGGTGCCAGAGTGTTCATTTCAAAAATGCATTTGGTTTCAGCCCGGGATATTTTATGAATGAAATTGCCACCACGTCCATCTTTTTTGACTATTTTAAGTCCGGTGACCCTAATGTTCTTCAGTGAGCCCTCGTGGTATTTGGCAAAATGCATAGATAAAGGGTGTCCCATGAACTTATTGCTCATGTTCCGTGAATGTTCTCCAATTCTAACGTGCATAGGGCGTATGGTTCGGCCTATATATAATTTCCTACATGGACAAGTTAGGCCATATATTATGCCTTTAGTAGAACATGTAATGAAATCTTGGATATTCATAACTACTGATTCATTGGAAATGGAAGTCTGTTTTTATTCAGTCGCCATGACAGCACAACGACAAAGGGGATCCGCCCTTCAGGGACAGGAAACCTACAGACATAAAGGGGCGGTACCTCTCTCCCGCATCAGTTGGTTTCCTGTCATTGACAGCGGAACCTCTTCAGACAGGCCTTATGAAGAAGGTCGAAGATATGAAGGAATCCCACTCCTGGCAGGCCGATGCAGGTAGCGGGGGTCCCCTACCTTGGCCTGATCAGGGGGCAGGAAGCACCACACGGCAGGGGGACTGCTTGTGTAGGTGGCAGCAGGAGGAAGCAGCCTCAGGCGAATAGGCTGGCTTCTATGGTGTCCGCAGCAAGGGAAGTGTACCTGCTGAGTGGGGTTCTGGGCTTGGTGCTGCGTCTGCCGGGTCCTCTGGAGTCTGTCCGTGCCTTGCGGTGGGGATCCGTGTCGGTCCGGGGGGTCTGCTGCCGTCCTGTACCGCGTGTCGGCTTGCGGGCCGCTGCTGCATCCGGAAGGGGCGTGTCTGGATGACGCGGCGAGCGGCGTGGCCTGATTACGCGGCCGGGCATGCGCAGTAGCGCCTTTTTTCCGGCCGATGGCGGCGCCCAGCTCTGGGGCGGGCCGGGCTTCTGGGGATGGTCCAACGGTCACACGGCGGGCAGCGGCGGCGCAGCACGGAGCGGAGGCGGACCCTATCGGTATTCATACCGAATCGGCACCTGGAGTTCCCTGCTGACCCCCATCCGGGGGCGGTACCCTGGGGGTCTTATTTAAAGCTGCACACGTGGGCTGCTGAGTGTTCCTGATTCATTCCATAATGGAGTCGCCAGAAGGAACTCAGAGCAGCCAGCAGCAGCAGCAGCCGCTTCAGCAGTCAGAGAAGCCTCGAAGGAGCTCCCAGCGTCGGTCTAGTGGCAGTAGCCGCGCTGGTGGAGCTAAAGGGGCTCAGATATCAAGACCAAAGTCCTCAAGCCGTAAGGAATTGCCGGCTACGAAGGACCCCCCCATCTACGGTACCACTCTTTGCTGGCGGGGTAAGTGATCTTCGTGAAAGTTCACTTAGTGATTGATTGTTCCCCTTATATTCCCTCTCTCCTTACTAGGGGAAGAAGTGTTTAACTAAGGCCAAACATAGGCAGTGTACCGAATGCGCAGAGCCGCTTCCGGATGGACATTTAAAAAGGTTGTGCAAAACATGTATACAACAATTACTGGAGGAAGAGGCTCCTGATCTGACCTCTACAATAAGAGAAATGGTTAGACAAGAAGTCAGAAGTTCTGTGAAATCCAGGTCTCGTGTAACGGAAGTTAAAATGTCATCCCCTGTATCTGATGTGGTTTCGGACTCGGGTGAGCTGAGCTCAGGGTCCCTCCCGTCTTCTTCCTCCTCTGAGGAACTGGAGTCTAGTCGGGCCTGTTTGTCCCTTGATAGAGTTAACCATCTGGTTAAAGCAGTTAACAGTACAATGGGGATAGAGGACACCCAGTCGGAATGCTCCATTCAGGATGTTATGTTCAAGGGTATAGAGCGGAAATTCCGAAGGGCCTTTCCAGTGGTCGACAAGATTAAATCGCTAATTTCAAAAGAAAGGAAGAAACACAGGGGTCACTTCCGCCTGCATTTAAAAGAAGATATCCCTTTGAGGAGGAGGCTTCATCCTCATGGCATAAAGTTCCGAAGCAAGATGCGGCAGTCGCCAAAGCATGCAAGAAAACATCTCTCCCCTTTGACGACTTGGGGAACCTAAAGGACCCATTAGACAGGAAAGCTGATATCTTCCTTAAAGGAGCCTGAGAGATTTCGGCTGGATCCTTGAGACCAGCTATAGCAGCCACCTGTACAGCTCGGTCCTTGATGGTATGGTTAGGTCACCTCGAAGATCAGCTCAGGGATAAAGTCCCCAGAACTGAAATATTAGCCTCTATGCCTATAATCCAGGATGCTGCAGCTTTCCTTTCAGACGCATCCGCAGACTCGGTCAGGTTGGCCGCCAGGTCCTCAGCCCGGAGAGCGCTATGGATAAAATGCTGGCCAGGGGACTTACAGGCCAGAACAAAGTTGTGTAGCATTCCCTGTGAAGGAGCTCATTTATTCGGACCGGTCCTAGATGAGTTATTGGAAAAGGCAGGGGATAATAAAAAACGCTTCCCTTTCCTAGGAAGACCCTTTTACAGACGGGACTACAATGGAGGATGGTCTAACCGCAGAAAGCCATATGGAGATTCTAACAGGGAATCTACCAGATACGACAGCAACAGAAGGAGGGGTAAAGGATTTATGTTTAATCCTTCACGAGATTTTAAGAAACCACAATGACTGGCGGACCAGGTGGGGGGTAGGCTTTCGGCCTTCTACCCGACCTGGGTACGGATCACGAGCAGTCCATGGATTCTAGGCATTGTGGAAAAGGGCCTAAGGTTCGATTTCCACCATATTCCTCGGGACAAGTTTAAGTTGACACCTGTTCGTTCCTCCTCTACAGAGCAGTTGGCGCTGGAGTCAGAGGTCCGGGAACTTCAACAGAAGAAAGTTCTGATCAGAGTCCCTACAGAAGAGGAAGGTAGGGGGTTCTATTCCCCTCTATTCCTGATCAAAAAGCCTGACGGTTCATATCGCACCATTATTAATTTGAAAGGCCTGAACAATTTTTTGTTGGTTCCGTCCTTCAAGATGGAATTGGTTAAAACAGCAATAAAATTACTCTTTAACCATTGTTTTATGGTTGTCTTAGACCTCAAAGATGCCTACTACCATGTTCCAATACATGTAGATCATCAAAAATTTCTTAGGGTGGCGGTTTCACTTGCCGTCACTGTAGAGCATTTTCAATATCAGGCACTTCCCTTCGGAGTCGCAGCCGCACCCCGGGTGTTCACAAAAATTATGGTGGAAGTTATGGCACACCTGCATGAACAAGACATATTAATAATTCCATACCTGGATGATTTACTAATTGTGGGTCATTCAGAATCACATTGCAAGGACCAGCTAGAGAAGGTGATGGGAGCATTGCACAGGTTAGGCTGGTTAATCAACTTTAAAAAATCGCGTCTACAGCCCCTAAAATTACAAGAGTTTCTGGGATTTATTATAGACTCTAGTCGGCAGGAATGTCGCCTGCCGGACGCAAAAGTAGCTAAGGTTCAACAGCTGGTCACCAGGGCAATCGGCAATCCCTTAGTGTCTGTTAGAAGTGCAATGTCTCTCTTGGGTTCCCTCACATCTTGTATCCTGGCGGTTCTCTGGGCTCAATTCCACACCAGGACACTACAATGGGACGTTTTACACAATTCCTGTCGTCTAGGGGCTCACCTCGACAGTAAGTTTTCACTTTCTGCGGAAACTACGCATTCACTTGTTTGGTGGACTCACGCTTCAAATCTACATAGGGGGGTCCCTTGGACAAATCATGTATCTAGAGTATTGACTACGGATGCTAGCCCTACAGGGTCGACACGTCAGGCTGTTATCGGACAACCGGGTAACCGTGGCCTACATTAATCGTCAAGGAGGTACACGATCCAGTTCATTAATGAAGGTCGCAAATCATATTTTTCAGGTGGCCGAAGAACATCTTCTCTCTCTGACGGCTCTTCATATAAAAGGAAGTATCAATACCAAAGCCGACTATCTAAGCCGCAACAAGCTCAAACAGGGAGAGTGGTCGCAAAATCCAGCCATCTTCAATCAGATCATACAAATATGGGGTTGTCCAGAGATAGACCTTTTTGCCAGCAGTGGGAACAAAAAATTACACCAGTTCTGCTCCCTAAATCCAAGAGACAACCCATATGCAGTGGACGCTCTTCTGATATCATGGCACTTCAGTCTCGCATATGCCTTTCCCCCTCTAAACCTAATTCCAATAGTTCTGAGGAAGATTCGGGAGGACAGGGCCCGGGTAATCTTGATAGCCCCATTCTGGCCCAAGAGATCATGGTTCACTTGGCTGAGGAAGATGTCTGTCTGCCAACCATGGATTCTTCCAGAATTGCCAGATCTGCTCTCTCAAGGCCCAATCCTCCATCCACGAGTAGCCAACTTACATCTAGCGGTGTGGAATTTGAGAGGTCTTTACTATGGGGGAAGGGATTCTCTCAGAATTTAATAAATACACTCCTTAAAAGTAGAAAACCCTCTACAACAAACATCTATGTTAGGGTGTGGAGAAAATTTCTATCAAGTTCAGGGGCTCAAATTGACCAGAAACCATGTATAAACCAGATTCTTGAATTTTTACAAAAGGGTCTAGAGATGGGCTTGGCCACAAGTACTCTCAGAGTTCAAGTGTCGGCTCTGGGGGGCACTATACAATTTTAACTTAGCCAGCAATCACTGGATATCTAGGTTTTTCAAGGCGGTCACTAGGTCCAGACCAATCATTAAACAAAAGTTAGTTCCATGGGACCTAAATCTTGTACTCTCAGCCTTAACGCAAGCCCCATTCGAGCCTATTGATACCATCCCTGTAAAAATCCTTTCAATCAAAACAGCCCTCTTGGTTGCACTCACATCTGCAAGAAGGGTTAGTGATCTGCAGGCACTTTCCAGACATCCACCATACATGCAGTTTAGGGAGGATAGAGTAATCCTGAAACCTGATCCCCTTTATCTTCCAAAAGTTGCTTCGAAATTCCATAGGGTACAAGAGGTAGTCCTACCTTCATTTTGCTCCAATCCTACTAATGATAAGGAACGTAAATTTCATTCCTTAGATGTAAGAAGATGCCTCCTTAGATATATTTCAGTTTCAGATGCCTGGAAAAAAGATAACTCTCTGTTTGTAGCCTATCAAGGAGTGAGGAAGGGTCTCAGAGTATCTAAAAACACTCTAGCCAGATGGATCAGGGAGGCGATCTCTCTCGCTTATACAGCAGGTGGCAACGAGGTTCCAGATGGTATAAAGGCACACTCTACGCGGGCCGTAGCATCTTCCTGGGCAGAGAGATCAGAAGTATCGATCGAAGACATATGTAAGGCGGCCACATGGTCTTCTCCATCTACCTTTCTTAGACACTACAGATTAGATCTGGGTAGTTCCTCGGACCTTACGTTTGGGAGAAGGGTACTGGAGGCTATTATCCCCCCCTAATCTTCCTTCTCTGAAAGTCTCTTGTTGTGCTGTCATGGCGACTGAATAAATACGTACGCTACTTACTTGGTAGCAGTGTTTTTTCAGGAGCCCATGACAGCACCCTTATATTCCCTACCCTATTCTTTTCTTGGATGATTCAACACCTTCTCGGTTTTTCCTTTAAATTTCCATGTTCACTTACATAATAAAATGTACTTAATTGTATGCTGCATCTGTGTTACTAACCAAGGTGGTCCTCTCATGCTCTGGAACCAACTGATGCGGGAGAGAGGTACCGCCCTTTTATGTCTGTAGGTTTCCTGTCCCTGAATGGCGGATCCCCTCTCTCGTTGTGCTGTCATGGGCTCCTGAAAAAATACTGCTACCAAGTAAGTAGCGTACGCATTTTAGTGCTCAGTTTCTTGCATGGCATACATTTCTTGCATGGAAAAAAAACGTTAGCACGTTGGGATAAAACGGAATTAGACATCTTCCAAGATCTAAACAGGTGTGTGTATGTATGTATGTATATGTATATATATATATATATATATATATATATATATATATATATATATAAAAATAATAATAATCCGCGCTGGGTTCTCCAGTTTTGTGACCACTAAATACCTCCAAAAAACAATAAATATTTGCACCTTTTATATGACAATAAAAAACTATTAAAAATAATAAGTTTGTGCTGTGTTTTAAAATAGCTCCACCGTGGAGCACAACATTACCATAAGGAAATTCTGAGCGAGATAATAAATTGATTTTTTACCTAGTGCGGTATAGTCGATAATATCCACAGTTCCCTTTAGTCGGTCTTTGTAAAAGTCCAAATGTGGAAAAATGCGGCTTCGGTGGAGTTTTTTTTCCTCTTTTGCTTTCACGTGAGCGGGCTCCAGGCAGTGCCCCGGCCGGCGGCAAACAGCCCTATGCTCGCTCACTGCTAGTACTAAGCGCTGTTGTGCAGCTCTCGGTTCTCTGCCTCTGCAGGACCTTGCGTGACGTCACGGTCATGTGTTTGCTCACGTGACTTGCTACAGATAGCACGGTGGACCAATTTCCTACTAGTTTCGGAATAGGACGTATTCCTTCATCAGGGGTCCCTTTTTATCAAACAATTTTATTCAGGAATTAAATAAAAATGAGTATTTTTTAAAATTTAAGGCTACGACCAGCAATAAAGAAATTAATTTTTCAGATTTAAAAATTTTTGTGGAAAACAAAACAATCCAGACCCAGATATATCATAAACCTACCGATTCCAACAACTACATTGCCTTAGACAGTTGCCATCTCCCCAGTTGGCTACTGAATGTTCCGAAGAGTCAATTTATAAGAGCACATAGGAATTGCTCAAGGCTGGAGGACTACGATACAGAAGCAAACATGTTAGTGGAAAGATTTGAAACTAAAGGATACGATACGATTTCTTAATGGAAATTAAAGAGCAGGTCAGAGGATATCCACGTGAGGAATTGTTGACTCAGAAGGGTAAGGAAGAAAATACTAGTGAAAAATGGGAGATTGGAGAAATTCCAATAATAACACAATATAACTCCAATAGTAAACTTCTGAATAGGATTGTTAGCAAACATTGGAACATTCTGAGGGAGGATAAAGTAATTGGAGAATTACTATCTACACGTCCAAGATTTGTCTATAAAAAAAAAGCTAACAACTTGGGCAATATAATAGCCCCCACTAGTGCAGATCTTGGAAGACGTCTAATTCCGTTTTATCCCAACGTGCTAACGTTTTTTTTTCCATGCAAGAAATGTATGCCATGCAAGAAACTGAGCACTAAAAAACAGACTTCCATTTCCAATGAATCAGTAGTTATGAATATCCAAGATTTCATTACATGTTCTACTAAAGGCATAATATATGGCCTAACTTGTCCATGTAGGAAATTATATATAGGCCGAACCATACGCCCTATGCACGTTAGAATTGGAGAACATTCACGGAACATGAGCAATAAGTTCATGGGACACCCTTTATCTATGCATTTTGCCAAATACCATGAGGGCTCACTGAAGAACATTAGGGTCACCGGACTTAAAATAGTCAAAAAAGATGGACGTGGTGGCAATTTCATTAATAAAATGTCCCGGGCTGAAACCAAATGCATTTTTGAAATGAACACTCTGGCACCACATGGTTTAAATAATGAAATAGAACTGTTCGCTTTTAACCAATGAGGCAATAGCAAGAGATCCGGCATCCTACAAAAGGCACACACTACGCACACCGTACCACCCCTGAAGAAGGAATCAGTGATTCCGAAACGCGTCGGACAAGTGTGGTTCGGTGTGCGCCCTGTAGCTGGTCACGTGGTCTATCACGTGCCAGTGATCTCACGCAAGGTCCTGCAGCTAGGCTGCGCCTTGCCGGCTCTACCTTAGGACGGAGTCCTTTCTGTCAGTGCACGGCAGATCCTTTTTTTTTTCTCCGGGAGGTACGCCAGTCACCGGCCGGGACGGCGCCACCCGGATTATTGTTCTATTGTTTTCGTGTTAGTTAACAATCGGATTATTCATCGTTTTCCGGCATTGATCTGAATTGAGATAAAGAAATTGAGTGGACGCCATCTGAAGGACCTCCCAGGACACAGGGGAGAGCATTCTTATACAGCCTACAGGATTGAGGTATCATATCCTTGCACCTGTGTTAGTATTTGTGTAAGGTGAATACGGTGTCATGTTCATATTTATGCTTTTACTGAAATTTTAGCGCAAATATTTTTAGATTGTTTATTGTATTGGATGAATTGAGTGGTTTTCATCCTTATATTTGCTGCAAATCATTTTCAGGCATTTCTCATCAAAGGATAATAAAAGAAGCGGCACTCACCAGTTTGCTGAAAAAAGTGTCTTTAATGCAGCCTTAATCCATGCTTACAGGCTATTCAGACACGTTGCAGGTGATTGTGAGGGTGCGGGGAGTGAAGGAGGACGACGGCCGTTTCGTGCAATCAGCACTTCGACGGGTCACATGGACCCGTCGAAGTGCTGATTGCACGAAACGGCCGTCGTCCTCCTTCACTCCCCGCACCCTCACAATCACCTGCAACGTGTCTGAATAGCCTGTAAGCATGGATTAAGGCTGCATTAAAGACACTTTTTTCAGCAAACTGGTGAGTGCCGCTTCTTTTATTATCCTTTGATGAGATATGAAGATTACTGTTACTTATTGAGCAGAGCACCGTATCCAGTAGCTTTATCTGGAAAACGCAATTGGTATATATCGGTGAAATAAGCAAAGGGGCATAGAACCAGAAGGCGAGCCCTGGTGCTGTTCCAATCTTTATGTTTGTCATTTTCAGGCATTTGTGCAGCGCCCTTTGGATAACTATTTAGTCAATAATATAATTAATCTGCCAGCTGAATAAATGTGTTTAAATAATGATTCATAGGAATTGTTCTATGCATTGCAAGTCTACGACAGGGATAACTCCCAGATATCCTCTTCTGTCATACTGTAGAATAGTTATCTGCTTTGGGCATCAGTGGGTAACACCCATATTATTTGCTACCCCTGGGTGCACGCCTGTGTCTTATGTTATAGGTATTGGCATTCTTCTCTGTGTGACTACACACTTTACCTAGACAGGGTCTTTTTAGATTGTGTCTCCAATATACAGTTTTCCACTATAGTTCTGGCCATTTTCTCTCCCTTATGTTAGTTATTTTTCTTTCAGTGCTTTTGTGCATCGATGCGGCCGTACTGCAAGAATTGGTAATCATGGCAATGCACTTGTATTGTTGCTTCCTATGGAAGAATCATATGTCAATTTTCTCTCAATAAATCAAAAGGTAAATATTTTTTTCACTCGCAGTAAATAAATGTGTGTGTATACCTCCTCTTTTGACAACTACTACAGTTGTAAAAAAAAAAAAACCCAAGCAATCCAAGAAAAAACAAAATTAACGTACCCAACAGCAAGTAAAAAGTAATGGTACATGTAAATAACACAGGGTACTTGGGTAACACTATTTTGATGAAAAAAGCATAAAAGCCATTCCACCATGATAAGGTGTACCCATCAGGACGGTCCTAACCTGTTTAGTATTAAAACCTTACCATGTGTCATGATGTCAATGTGAATAAGGGCGGAGTGGGAGAGGGCCCCGACTTAAACACCCATCCATGGAAAGCTATCCAGATGAAATACGTAGTCCAGAAAGAGGGTCCGTGCCCCATTTGTACAAAATACAAGATATTACAGCAAAACCAAAAACCTGAGCTGGACTATAAGTTGGTATACATTCAAAGTGTAAGAGCACATTCACACTGGCCACATTGAATGTATACCAGCTTATAGTCCGGCTCTGGTTTTTGTTTTTTTCTGTAATCTCTTGTACTTTGTACAAACAGGGTTCTTGGGCCCCTCTATCTGAGCTTAGTATTTCATCTGTATAGCTTCCCACAGTTGGGTGTCTAAGTCGGGGCCCTCTCCCACTCTGCCATTATCCACATTGACATCATATGACACATGGTAAGGTTTTAATACTGGACAGGATTGGACCATCCCGTTGGGAAACCCCTTGTCGTGGTGGGATAGATTTTATGTGTTGATCAACATACCGTTAACTAAGTGCCCTATGTTATTTACATGTACCATTAGTATTTATTTACTTATTGTAAGATATACGCTCTATTTTTTTTTCTTCGGTTTTCTCAGTAAAATGGCCAATGTGAATATGCTCTTACACTTTGCACGTATACCAGTTTATAATTAACTACTAGAGTCGTGTGGATCCCAAAGCTGTGACTTTACATTTATTGCTAGAACAGCGAACTTTTGTCCCCAGTCCTTCCCTGGTCGCAAGACCATTCTGCACATTATGGTGTCTTAATTTGTGGCTGTATACAATTAGTCAGATGCTCTTACTTTCAGTAGTTACTAATTTTTTAATTTCCTATTTATTAGTGCCCTTTACAAGAAATGGTTGACTTCAAATGTACAGTGGATCATCTACCAAAATTGCGAACTATGGCAGAAAGAGATCGGGCAATGTTCGAAAAAGGCATGAAAGCCTTCGTGTCTTATGTACAGGCTTATGCCAAACATGAATGCAATTTAATTTTCAGAGTCAAAGGTATGTATGCTCAGTATTCATTGTAAGTATGCATATATGTGTGTGTGTATATGTATTAGCCCTAAGTAGTCATCTCAAGCCTTTTTTTTCATCTTTATTGTGAAATGTTCTTGTGTAATATTACGCACTTCTGATAGTAATGAGAAATCAGTGCCCTAATAATCAGAGCAATTTCGACAGAATCCTGGAATAAATTCCTCTGAAAAGTTGCAAAATTTTGCCACAACTTGGAGTTGTGCAAAAATTTAACGTTTGACATTTTCATTCCATTCTCTCCCAGCTCCTCCAAAATGGTGAGTTAGAGCAGGACAAAGTATGATGCCAAAGTTTGGCTAATTCATGACAAGCTGCAGTGTTTTCTTCACCAGATATCTTACTCCAGTCAGTGACTAGAGTAAAGGTACCGTCACACTAGACGATATCGCTAGCGATCCGTGACGTTGCAGCGTCCTCGCTAGCGATATCGTCCAGTGTGACAGGCAGCAGCGATCAGGCCCCTGCTGTGCTGTCGCTGGTCGGGGAAGAAAGTCCAGAACTTTATTTGGTCGCTGGACTCCCCGCAGACATCGCTGAATCGGCGTGTGTGACACCGATTCAGCGATGTCTTCACTGGTAACAAGGGTAAACATCAGGTAACTAAGCGCAGGGCCGCGCTTAGTAACCCGATGTTTACCCTGGTTACCATCCTAAAAGTAAAAAAAAAAAAACAGTACATACTTACCTACAGCCGTCTGTCCTCCAGCGCTGTGCTCTGCACTCCTCCTGTACTGGCTGAGTGCAGAGCACAGCGCTGGAGGACAGACGGCTGTAGGTAAGTATGTAGTGTTTGGTTTTTTTTACTTTTAGGATGGTAACCAGGGTAAACATCGGGTTACTAAGCGCGGCCCTGCGCTTAGTTACCCGATGTTTACCCTGGTTACCGGCATCGTTGGTCGCTGGAGAGCGGTCTGTGTGACAGCTCTCCAGCGACCAAACAGCGACGCTGCAGCGATCCGGATCGTTGTCGGTATCGCTGCAGCGTCGCTAAGTGTGATGGTACCTTAAGATTTGTGGCTAGGTGCTCTCCACTTATCAGACCCTCCTGATTCCTTAACATATATGCGCCTCTTCATGAGTGCAGGGAGTCTGACTCCCAGCACGTTCCCTCATCAAGACCGGCAAGAAAACCTTTGATCTTGATGAATCAGGGCCTTATTGTTTCTTTTCTGATTCTTTGTTTATTTAATTAGATTTGGACTTCACAACTCTTGCGCGTGGTTTTGCTCTGCTTAAAATGCCCCGAATGCCAGAACTGAGAGGAAAGGATTTTTCAGACTTTGTTTCCACTACCATCGATACAGACTCTATTCCTTACAAAGATAAAAACAGAGAAAAGCAAAGACAGAAGATGCTGCAAGAGAAAAAGCAGAAACCCGAGGGCGAATATAGAAAAAACTTTGCGAAAAATAAAGCCTGGTCAAAGCAGAAAGTCAAAAAAGAAAAGAAGAAAAAAAATGCTCTAAAAAGAAAACATGAGGAGGTAAAACTGTTCCGACTGTGAATAATGGAATGGTTTCACATATCTAGATATACCTATATGCATTTTCTTTATACATTACATGCTAATACTACTGTAGAAATTGCTGCAGGGAACTGGATAGTAAAGTGGCTGATGTGTCTTTCAGGATTCTGACATAGATGATGAAGATGTGAATGAGCTCCTGCGTGATACCAGGCTGCTGAAAAAGCTTAAAAGGGGGAAAATAACAAAGGAACAATTTGACAAACAGCTGACCATTGCTGGAAGATCTGAGGGTGGATCAGATATATCGGACTGATCGTCATCTGGCTAAACCAAATCAATCAAAATGGCCTAAACAAGTACTTGTTATCTCTGGAGGAAGATTGGTTATATCGGTAACCGATAAGAGTAAGAGGATCAGCCTCCCAACCATAGATGTATCGAGTATGGCTGATCCGCCTGTGAGAAGATCTTTTTATATAAGGGGAATAAAGATTCGGCTATGTTCACACTTGTTTTCATTCAGTTTCTCATTTAGAACAAAATGAATTTAACATCAAAACCAGATTTGTGGCATAACAAATGCAAACAATCAGAAGAAGAGGGACCCCATTGATTATTATGGGATCTATATCGTTTTTGTTTCAATTTCGCAAACGGAATAAAACATTTCTGCCTTCTAACAGATACAAACCAGTCCCCCTTGATAATCAATGGGGTCTCTGTTTCCATTTGCATCGGTTATGCCCCAGATTTGCTTTTGCCAATGTTCTGTTTTTAGGAACAGATAATAGAATTAGTGTGAAAAGCAGATACATGGCATAACTGGTGCAGATGAAAGCAAAGACCCCACTGATTGATATGGGATCAGTTTATTATCTGTTTTTAGAAGGAATAATGCAGACATTTTTATTCTGTTTTAAAAACATAATACAAAATTAAAGCATAGGCACCCCTATAATAATCAATGGGGCGCCTCTGCATCTATTTGCATCAATTGTATCCTGAATACACTTTTTGACACTTTTTTTTTTTTTATTCCTAAAACAGAAGAGAGAAACATAATGTCAAAATGTGAATGTAGCCACAGGGGAAACCCACTAAAAGTGCGTATGCTTTTACCTTCGGTGTTTCTGCACCTAATGCAATTCTGTGGGGAAAATCTGCACATAAAACTTTGCAGACTCGCAAGAGAAATTGACATATTGCAGATTTGAAACACTGCAGGTCAGTTAGCGCAGCTTTACGGAAAAAAAAAGCAGTCCACTTTTCTGGAACTATAAAAATAAAACGCTGTGTTTTTGCGCTTCAAAACTATGCATCATTGTTAAACTTTTCTTGGGAACGTAAAGAAAATCTGTCACCAGAATTTCCCAATCCAAACTAATGTCACCACTTTTACCTAGTCTATTACCACAATCCATCAGTTTGCATATCCAAAAAAAATACCTTTTATTAGTCTCCCGTGCGTCCTCCTGTATCTACAGATACTGTGTGCAGAATTATTAGGCAAGTTGTATTTTAGAGGATTATTTTTATTATTGAATCAACAACTATGTTTTCAATCAACCCAAAAGACTCCTATATATCAAAGTTTAATATTTTTGGAAGTTGGGAGTGTGTTTTTTTTTTAAATTTGGCTATCTTAGGAGGATATCTGTTTGTGCAGGTAACTATTACTGTGCACAATTATTAGGCAACTTAATAAAAACCAAATATATTCCCATCTCACTTGTTTATTTTCACCAGGTAAACCAATATCACTGCACAAAATTTAGAAATAAACATTTCTGACTTGCAAAAACAAAACCCCCCAAAATTAGTGACCAATATAGCCACCTTTTTTTATGATGACACTAACATCCTTCTATTCATAGATTCTGCCAGTTGCTTGATCTGTTTACGACCAACATTGCATGCAGCAGCCACCACAGCCTCCCAGACACTGTTCCGAGAGGTGGAATGTTTTCCCTCCCTGTAGATCTCACATTTTATGAGGGACCACAGGTTCTCTATGGGGTTCAGATCAGGTGAACAAGGGGGCCATGTCATTATATTTTCTTCTTTGAGACCTTTACTGGCCAGCCACACTGTGGAGTAGTTGGAGGCATGTGATGGAGCATTGTCCTGCATGAAAATCATGTTTTTCTTGAACGATACTGACTTCTTCCTGAACCACTGCTTGAAGAAGTTGACTTCCAGAAATTGGCAGTAGGTCTGGGAGTCGAGCTTCACTCCCATCCTCAACCCGAAAAGGTCCCACAAGTTCATCTTTGATGATCCCAGCCCATACCAGTCCCCACCTCCACCTTGCTGGCGTCTGAGTCGGAGTGGAGCTCTCTGCCCTTTACTGATCCAACCTCTGGCCCATCCATCTGGCCCATCAAGAGTCACTCTCATTTCATCAGTCAATAAAACCTTTGAAAACTCAGTCTTAAGATATTTCTTGGCCCAGTCTTGACGTTTTATCTTATGTTTCTTGTTCAAAGGTGGTCGTTTTTTAGCCTTCCTTTCCTTGGCCATGTCCCTGAGTATTGTACACCTTGTGCTTTTTGGTACTTCAGTAACGTTGCAGCTCTGAAATATGGCAAAACTGGTGGCAAATGGCATCTTGGCAGCTTCACGCTTGATTTTCCTCAATTCATAGGCAGTTATTTTGCGACTTTTTTGCCCAACCCGCTTCATGCGACCCTGTTGGCTATTTGCCATGAAACGCTTGATTGTTCGGTGATCATGCTACAAAAGTTTGGCAATTTCAAGACTGCTGCATCCCTTTGCAAGACACCTCACAATTTTGGACTTTTCAAAGCCCGTCAAATCTCTCTTCTGACCCATTTTGCCAAAGGAAAGGAAGTTGCCTAATAATTAAGCACACCTTATATAGGGTTTTGATGTCATTAGACAACACCCCTCCTCATTACAGAGATGCACATCATCTGATTTACTTAATTGGTAGTTGGCTCTCAAGCCTGAACAGCTTGGAGTAGAACAACATGTATAAAAAGTATCATGTGATCAAAATACAACTTGCCTAATAATTCTGCACACAGTGTAGATAACACATCCTAGGTCATTCAAATAATTCTGCAAATCTTACACTAAGGGCAGAGCAAAGTTCTTTAGTGCATCAGCGCCAATTAACTGGGAGTGAGGCCCTTAGCACAGGATTTTCAGGGACCTGTGCGGATGATAGTTTCTTATAAAAGGTATTTTTAGCGATATGCACTAGTCGCATGCTTATTTGCACATGGTTATATTGAGAACCTGGTGCCAAGCTACCTTTACCCTTAGTGTATACCTGTTAGCTGGACTGAAGTGTCAGTCTATATTATTTATTGTATATAAAGCAGGCTGTATGGATTCGATACTGTGTGCACAGTTTTATCACACAATTGTTTGACATTTTTAAGATTATGTAAATTTTCAACTGAATTTTTATATTTTTGAAATGGACATGTAAAGTGTTTTTAGTAAAACTGTTTCATGATTTCTTGTCCTTAGCAACAACCACTTAATCTTCAAGTGCAAAGGGACCATTTACTCTTTGTCATGTATTTAAATCAATTATGTGAATTAATTTACCCATGTGTTGTACTTACAAACTCATTCTCCGAGATGGGTGGAAATTCACTCATTATACTGAACAGTATTAACTAGACATGAGTGAATCAATTCCCAGGACCCTGGTCCAGCGGACACATCACTGGTCCATAGCCTACAAATCGCCTCCTACCTACCTCTTTTGATTAGTAGGCCCTATCTGATGTCATGCACAATCCCCTCTTTGTTTTAGGTTTGATTTTACTGATTGGATTGATTCTACAGGCGACTATGATTACGGTGATGCCAAACATGTTTTTCTTTTTCTTTTTATGTTAATGGTTTTAAAAAATGTTTAATTTTGTTAAAAAAAAAAATTTAAAAATTGGTTTGTTCCCATTTCCTAAGACCCCTAACTTTTTATTTCTCTATCGCCTCTCATTGGGGGACACAGGAACCATGGGTGTATGCTGCTGCCACTAGGAAGCTGACACTATGCACAAAAAAAGTTAGCTTCTCCTCTGCAGTGTATACCCCACCGACTGGCATTATGAACTTCAGTTTAGCTTGGTGTCAGTAGGAGGTGGACACGGGTCTTTCATTAGACTCTTATCTACCTCGATGTGCGTCATTCCTTTTCAGATTTTCCGGAGCGATGCAGGGTTAACAGTCACACCTGTAATCCCACATTATGGACTATGAGTACGGCGTGTACTGCCACCCCGTATCCTCATAGATCCCACAGCAGGACCAAGATCCTAGCACACAAGCGTGCTTAGAAGTCCGGTCCTAGCTCCGTCCCCCACCCACTCGCCCACCAGAGACTGTCGGTTGGAGGAGACGAGGACGTCCATCAGCTCCCTGGACGTCTGATATCTTCCCCGTATTGAGGTTAGTAAGGACGGTGTGGGATGTGTTAGGTGAGTATTCCACTTACCCCTACCCTCCTCAGATCCGGGGTGGTCATTGGGGGGTCCCTTGGGATCCGGCAGTCGCCCCCATTTCACAGAGCTGCTCAGAGTTTTTTCCAGGCTGCCTTGGGCTGGTCGGCTCCTTATTGGCCCCACGTGTGGCAGTACTTCCTTTAGCGGCCGCATCTCTTAGTCTGGCGCAGTGGCCTTACAGGCAACCGTGCTGCCTTTTTCCTGCCGCACTGTGTTCTGATGTGGCGCGGCGGCCGTGCAGGCAGCTGCGCTGCTTCCTCCCCCGGGCGCGGTGCCCTTACAGACAGCCGCGCCGATTTCCTCCTGCAGCCGCACTATTCTTTTCCGCTTTCTCCTGCGGCTGTTTTCTGTCCCGGCGCGGCGGCCTTGTAGGCAACCGCGCCGCCTTCTCTTGCGCCCGCACTGTGCCTTTTTGTCATGGCGCGGTGGCCTTGCAGGCTACCGCGCCGTTTTTCCTGGCGTCCGCACTTCTCCTGGCTCCGCAGCCCTTCCCGGCGGCCACGGCCTCAAATTTAGGCCCTCGCTTCTACTGGGGCCGCGACTCCTCCCACTTTCTTTCCCTCTGTTGGGCTTTTCTCCCGCCTGACTATCATCGGCGAGCTCCGCCCACCGGTGCCATCTTGGTGCTCCTGGCCTGTCGGCTAGCCCCGCCCACCACTCCCCGTGCAGCCGCAGGTACTTATTTCAGTGCCAGGAACGCTTTTCTTCGCCTATCTTAACCCCTTTCTGACATTAGACGTACTATCCCGTCGAGGTGGGGTGGGCCCCTATGACCACGGACGGGATAGTACGTCATATGCGATCGGCAGCGCTCACGGGGCGAGCGCCGCCGATCGCGGCCGGGTGTCAGCTGCCTATCGCAGCTGACATCTGGCACTATGTGCCAGGAGCGGTCACGGACCGCCCCCTGCACATTAACCCCTGGCACACCGCGATCAAAGATGATCGCGATGTGCCGGCGGTACAGGGAAGCACCGCGCAGGGAGGGGGCTCCCTGCGGGCTTCCCTGAGCCCCCCGCAGCAACGCGATGTGATCGCGTTGCTGCGAGGGTCTTACCTCCCTCCCTGCCTGCTCCAGCCCCGGATCCAAGATGGCCGCGGATCCGGGTCCTGCAGGGAGGGAGGTGGCTTCACAGAGCCTGCTCAGAGCAGGCACTGTGAAGCCTGCAGCCCTGTAAGTAAGATCAGTGATCTAACAGAGTGCTGTGCACACTGTCAGATCAACGATCTGTGATGTCCCCCCTGGGACAAAATAAAAAAGTAAAAAAGAAAAATTTCCAAATGTGCAAAAAAAAAAATTAAAAAAATATTCCTAAATAATGAAAAAAAAAATATTATTCCCATAAATACATTTCTTCATCTAAATGAAAAAAAAAAACCCAATAAAAGTACACATATTTAGTATCGCCGCGTCCGTAACGACCCGACCTATAAAACTGTCCCAATAGTTAACCCCTTCAGTAAACACCGTAAGAAAAAAAGAGGCACAAAACAACGCTTTATTATCATACCGCTGAACAAAAAGTGGAATAACACGCGATCAAAAAGACAGATATAAATAACCATGGTACCGCTGAAAACGTCATCTTGTCCCGCAAAAAACGAGCCGCCATACAGCATCATCAGCAAAAAAATAAAAAAGTTATAGTCCTGAGAATAAAATGATGCAAAAATAATTATTTTTTCTGTAAAATAGTTTTTATCGTATAAAAGCGCCAAAACATAAAAAAAGATATAAATGAGGTGTCGCTGTAATCGTACTGACCCGAAGAATAAAACTGCTTTATCAATTTTACCAAACGCGGAACGGTATAAACGCCTCCCCCAAAAGAAATTCATGAATAGCTGGTTTTTGGTCATTCTTCCTCACAAAAATCGGAATAAAAAGCGATCAAAAAATGTCACGTGCCCAAAATTGTTACCAATGAAAACGTCAACTCGTCCCGCAAAAAACAAGACCCTCAGATGACTCTATGGACCAAAATATGGAAAAATTATAGCTCTCAAAATGTGGTAACGCAAAAAATATTTTTTGCAATAAAAAGCGTCTTTCAGTGTGTGGCTGCCAATCATAAAAATCCGCTAAAAAACGCTATAAAAGTAAATCAAACCCCCCTTCATCACCCCCTTAGTTAGGGAAAAATAAAAAAAATGTATTTATTTCCATTTTCTCATTAGGGCTAGGGTTAGGGGCTACAGTTAGGGTTGGGGCTAAAGTTAGGGTTAGGGTTTAGATTACATTTACAGTTGGGAATAGGGTTGGGATTAGGGTTAGGGGTGTGTCAGGGTTAGAGGTGTGGTTAGGGTTACTGTTGGAATTAGGGTTAGGGGTGTGTTTGGATTAGGGTTTCAGTTATAATTGGGGGGTTTCCACTGTTTAGGCACATCAGGGCTCTCCAAACACGACATGGCGTCCGATCTCAATTCCAGCCAATTCTGCGTTGAAAAAGTAAAACAGAGCTCCTTCCCTTCCGAGCTCTCCCGTGTGCCCAAACAGGGGTTTACCCCAACATATGGGGTATCAGCGTACTCAGGACAAATAGGACAACTTTTGGGGTCCAATTTCTCCTGTTACCTTTGGGAAAATACAAAACTGGGGGCTAAAAAATAATTTTTGTGGGAAAAAAAAAAGATTTTTTTTATTTTCACGGCTCTGCGTTATAAACTGTAGTGAAACACTTGGGGGTTCAAAGTTCTCACAACACATCTAGATGAGTTCCCTGGGGGTCTAGTTTCCAATATGGGGTCACTTGTGGGGGGTTTCTACTGTTTAGGTACATTAGGAGCTCTGCAAACGCAATGCGACGCCTGAATAGTTTCCATCTAAGTCTGCATTCCAAATGGCACTCCTTCCCTTCCGAGCCCTCCCATGCGCCCAAACGGTGGTTCCCCCCACATATGGGGTATCAGCGTACTCAGGACAAATTGTGCAACAACTTTTGGGGTCCAATCTCTTCTCTTACCCTTGGGAAAATAAAACATTGGGGCCGAAAAGATAATTTTTGTGAAAAAATATTATTTTTTATTTTTACGGTTCTGCATTATAAACTTCTGTGAAGCACTTGGTGGGTCAAAGTGCTCACCACACCTCTAGATAAGTTCCTTAGGGGGTCTACTTTCCAAAATGGTGTCACTTGTGCGGGGTTTCAATGTTTAGGCACATCAGGGGCTCTCCAAACGCAACATGGTGTCCCATCTCGATTCCAGTCAATTTTGCATTGAAAAGTCAAACGGCGCTCCTTCGCTTCCGAGCTCTGTCATGCGCCCAAACAGTGGTTTACCCCCACATATGGGGTATCGGTGTACTCAGGACAAATTGTACAACAACTTTTGGGGTCCATTTTCTCCTGTTACCCTTGGTAAAATAAAACAAATTGGAGCTGAAATAAATTTTGTGTGAAAAAAAGTTAAATGTTCATTTTTAATTTAAACATTCCAAAAATTCCTGTGAAGCACCAGAAGGGTTAATAAACTTCTTGAATATGGTTTTGAGCACCATGAGGGGTGCAGTTTTTAGAATGGCATCACATTTGGTTATTTTCTATCATATAGACCCCTCAAAATGACTTCAAATGAGATGTGGTCCCTAAAAAAAAAAATGGTGTTGTAAAAATGAGAAATTGCTGGTCAACTTTTAACCCTTATAACTCCCTAACAAAAAAAAAAATGTTGGTTCCAAAATTGTGCTGATGTAAAGTAGACATGTGGGAAATGTTACTTATTAAGTATTTTGTGTGACATATCTCTGTGATTTAATTGCATAAAAATTCAAAGTTGGAAAATTGCGAAATTTTCATAATTTTCGCCAAATTTCCGTTTTTTTGACAAATAAACGCAGGTACTATCAAATAATTTTTACCACTATCATGAAGTACAATATGTCACGAGAAAACAATGTCAGAATCACTGGAATCCGTTGAAGCGTTCCAGAGTTATAACCTCAAAAAGGGACAGTGGTCAGAATTGTAAAAATTGGCCCGGTCATTAACGTGCAAACCACCCTTGGGGGTAAAGGGGTTAAGAGCGCCAATTCCTAGCATCCTCGCATCTCCCCACTGCTGTTCTGTCAGGCCTGCAGCATGTTTCGGACAAGAGGGTGCGCCAGATGTGACTGCCTGTTCTCCTAGGGGCTATCGTTCCTGAGGAGCATCTTCCAAGCCGTGCAGCCTTCTATCTGGAAACAGCAGCGTCTGCCATGAGTAGGTCTGCACTGCAGACTGACACTCTCCCCTGCCCCCCTGTCTCCTAACCTTCTGAGATTTTCCTCAGGGGCCCGTTCGGTCTAATTTTAAGGGAGGTCACTTCCGGCCTCCTACTTTTTCCCTACTTCCTGTGCCTTAGTGAAACACTTTACGTGTTCGTCTTATAACCGCAAGCTTCCCTCAGGCAGGCCTGCAGCAACCCACATTATGCTCACCGCCCAGGACCCCCCTGCTATTCCGCCTGAGAGCGAAGTCCCCACCGCAGGCTGGGCCTCCTCTCTGTCTCTATCAGTAGCGGATCTCACACGGGTGTCCCAGACCCTTGTGTCCGTGCTCGATCGGTTGCCCCTGCAGACTTCCGTAGTAGCCAGCGGGTAGCAAGAAGCTCTGTCCGAGACTTCCAATACAGGCCGCAAAAGATCCAGACAGGAACGCCGGTCTGAGTTCTCTTCTCGTTCCCTCTCGCCCCACGGTCCTTCTCTGTGGTCGACTTCCCCCTGGTCCTCCTCCCCGGAGTCAGGCGAGGCTTTCTCTGATGCGCCTTCGGAGGATAATTTGGGACCAGACTCAAACCAAATTGCTAGCATGAGGGATATGGTTCAAAGCCTCATTGGAGCGACCAATCAGACCTGTGGCATCAAAGATTCCTCTACGGAACCCGCAGATCAGGCTGTTTCGTTTAGACGGTCTAAACTACCTCCCAAAGTATTCGCTCCTCATCCTGAATTTGATGAGCTTCTGGCCAGAGAAAGAGAGAATTCGACCAGACGTTTTCAAAGAGGCAAGCGCCTTGGTGTCTTATATCCCTTTCCTCCGGATCTCATCGCCAACTGGAATGAGAGGTGATAGAGAACAACTTCTCCCTCTGTGGATCCGCCGGCTACTAGACTTGCCACCAACACAGTCCACACGCTGTCCGGTGGGGCGTCACTGAATGATTCGATAGGATCATTGAATCTTTCGTGAAGTCTGCTTTCGAAGCTGCAGCGTCTTCCTTATGCCCGGCCTTTGCTTCTACTTGGGTGCAAAGTCTGTATCTGAATGGGCTAAACAACTCCGTTGAGGCATTCAAGCCGGAGCTCCACCAGATCGGCTGGCGGAACTTGCCACCCAGATTACTCACGCCGGAGAATACTTGGTTTCCGCTTCCCTGGACGCCGCGTCTTGTGCCGCTCAGGCGCCCAGTAATGTTGTTGCCAGCCGTCGCTCCGTTTGGCTCAAGGCCTGGCAGACGGATTTATCATCAAAGAACTCCCTTACCAGCCTGCCTTTTCAAGGATCACGTCTTTTCGGTTCCAAGCTGGACCAAATTATTAAGGACGCCACCGGTGGCACCAGTTCCCTTCTCCCCAAGTCCAGACCTCGCCTACCTCCCCCTAGGCGGCAACTTCGGACTTTTCGGCCTTTTTCGTCATTTTGTGGCTTCAGATTCCTCTTCCCAACAGTAGAGGCCATAGGCACGTTAAGAGAAGAAGGTATCCTTCAGACCCACTCCTTCCTGGCGTTCCCGCTACTCCTAAGGTAGATCCTCCAGGTCTATGGCTGGAAGAACCACCTAGGCATGACTTACGACTGGACCCCAGCCCATTTCCCAGGCTGGGCAGCCGTCTCCTCTTCCTCAGGGACGTCTGGGACTCCTCAGTAGAGGACGCATGGGTCAGGGAACTTGTATCCTCTGGATACAAAATAGATTCATTTCACGGCCCCGGGATTGTTTCTTCGAATCCCGACCTCCAAGAGACCCCGCTCTAATCCGGGGTAATCTTTCCCGTCCCAGAACAGGAACAGTTCACAGGCTTTTCTTCGAACCTCTTTGTACCGAAAAAGGATGACAAGGTTCGTCCCAGTCTGGATCTCAAATTGCTGGACAAGAAGTTTTGTCTGAGACACTTCAGGATGGAATCCCCTCGTTCAGTAATCACTTCCATGGAGGCTCAGGAATTTATGTTTCAGGCTTCCGAAAGTCTATCCATCGTCCCCGACACTCTACCCCGTTTCGGGTGGCTCGTCAACAGGAAGAAGTCCTGTCTTGTTCCTTCTCAGTGCCTCGTATTTCTGGGCATGTTCTTCGACACTTGTCGGACCAGAGTCTTCCTTCCCAAAGACAAGATATCCCTCCTTCGTCGTGAAGTTCGCTTGCTCCAGGGTTGTCGGCTTCCCTCCTTTCCGATTGGCCATGAAGGTCCAGGGGAAGTTGGTTGCAACATCGGAAGTGATTCCCTTCGCCCATTTCACTCAAGACCTCTTCAGCAGGCTATTCTATCACAGTGGGACAGGGCTGTCTTCTCCCTGCATCGTCCGATCCGGCTTTCTCCCTGGATCAAACGGTTCCTCAACTGGTGGCCGAGGTCACCTCTCATATCCCAGAGCAGATCCTTCCTTCCAGTTCTCTGGCAGGTGGTGACGACGGATGCCAGCCTGCTCGGCTGAGGCACTGGGCTGTCACCTGCCGACCAATGTCCTCGAGTTCCGGGTCATCTTTCTGTCTTTTCTTCACTGGGTAAGGATTTTTAGGAGTCTGCCAATCGAACCCAGACAGACAATGCCACAGCAGTGGCATATGTCAACCACCAGGGGTGGAGTCTGAGTTCTCTGGCATCGGCCGAGGTTTCCAGGATCCTCCTTTGGGCAGAGGCAACGGTCCTGGTGAGATCCGCGGTGCATGTCCACGGCATGGACATTTAGGCCGCCGACTTCCTCAGCCGCGAGGGCCTCGCAGCAGGGGAATGGTCCTTACTTCAGGAGGTCTTCCATCAGACTTCTCTTCGATGGGGGACTCCGGAAGCGGACCTCACAGCATCCTGAATGAACAGGAAGGTCCCACGGGTTGTCCTAAGGTCCAGCGATCCTCTCGTAGTGGTGATGACGCTCTTGCCATTGCTTGGTCGCAATTCGTGCTCCCCTATCTGTTTTCACCCCGGCCCTTGTTTCCCAAGATTTTGAAAAAGATCAAAGCGGAAGAGGTGTCGGTCATTCTAATCGTCCCAGATTGGCCCAGGAGATCTTGGTTTGCGGAGATCATCAATCTTCTCGCGGACGCCCTTTGGCGCCTTCCAGACAGACACTGTGCTTTCTCAGGGTCCGATCTGCCACCCAAAATCTCGGTCACTCAGTTTAACGGCGTGGCTGTTGATACCGCAGTTCTAAGAGCGTCCGGCCTTTCGGTCCGGATGATTCACACTATGATCCAGGCTAGGAAGCCTTCAACTTCCAGGATCTACTATCGTACCTGGAAGGCTTACTTCCGTTGCGAGTCCAACCGCTTTTCACCTATGTCCTTTTCCCTGCCTTCCATTTTGGCTTTCCTTCAAGCAGGACTGGATTCGGGCCTCGCTCTTAGTTCCCTAAAGGGCCAGGTTTCTGCGCTCTCCTTCCCTTTCAGAAGACGTTATCATGTCAGCCACAGGTTAAGACCTTCCTTCAAGGAGTAGCCCACGCTGTCCCTCCGTACAGGACCCCTATAGATTCATGGGATTTAAAGCTTGTGCTGGACGTGCTGAGGGGTCCCCCCCCCCTTTGAGCCTCTCAGGGAGTTTTGCTTTTCAGTTCTTTCTTGGAAGGTGGCTTTTGTGGCCATCACTTCGATCCGCCGCGTTTCCGAGTTGGCGGCCCTTTCTTGCCAACCTCCTTTCTTGGTTATCCACCAGGACAAGGTGGTCCTCAGGCCTCCGCCTTCCTTAGGTGGTTTCCACCTTTCATCTCAACGAGGACATCGTTCTACCTTCCTTTTGTCCAGCTCCGACTCATCCTCTGGAGCGATCGTTGAACAAGCTGGACCTAGTCAGGGCAGTGAGGATCTACCTGGCTAGAACGGCCGCTTTCCGGAAGACGGATTCTCTTTTAGTCATCCCTGATGGCACGCGTAGTGGCCTGCCAGCTTCCTAGGTGACTATTGCTCGCTGGACCAGAACGGCAATTTTGGAGGCTTACCGGGTCAAGAACAGAGTGCCCCCTCCTGGGATAAAGGCTCACTCTACCCGGGCAGTCGGTGCTTCCTGGGCGGTACACCACAGGGCTTCCGCCCTACGGCCTTGCAAAGCAGCAACCTGGTCTTCCATCCACACGTTCGCCAAATTTTACAAGGTCCATCCCTATGCTTTGGCGGATGCCAGCCTGGGCAGAAGGATCCTGCAGGCGGCAGTGGTGAGTCCTCTGACCTGATGGAAGTTTGTTTTTCCCACCCCAGGGACTGCTTTGGGACGTCCCATGGTTCCTGTGTCCCCCAATGAGAGGCGATGGAGAAAACAGGATTTTTGGTTGCTTACTGTAAAATCTGTTTCTCGGAGCCTTCACTGGGAGACACAGCACCCTCCCATGTTGTGCAGTTTCTGTGGTTCTATGTTCTATGACTGTTTACAGTTCATCTTTGTGGTTATGTTATTTCAACCTTATTGTTTTTTCTCCTACTGCTTTCTCACTAACTTAAGTTCATAATGCCAGTCGGTGGTGTGTACACTGCAGAGGAGGAGCTAACTTTTTTGTGTGCATAGTGTCAGCAGCATACACCCATGGTTCCTGTGTCCCCCAATGAAGGCTCCGAGAAACAGATTTTACGGTAAGCAACCAAAAATCCTGTTTTTTCTATGGATGGATCTGTGGGAGGGATTATTTTTTTTACATATGGCGGGATGTAGTTTTTGTTTAATATTTGAGGGACTACGGTGACCAAAAACAGCAATTCTGGTATTTCGATGTTCTTTATAGTGTTCAATGTATGGGTTAATTTATATTCAGTAGATTTGACTTTTACTGATGCAGTTATCCCAAATATGCCTTTGTTAATACATATTTTAACTTCTTTGTCACTCTATAGAGCTTGTACTATATAATGCAATTTTTTCCTACATTCTGTAATATAGTAAAAATAACAATCGCCTTTGAAACATTGATTGTGGTGACAGCATCTTTCTGTAGACTCCAGTCTACTATTGTAGACCATCGCCGCTTGACAATTGCACCATAAGGTTGGAAGGGAAAGGGGAAGTGTATGGGTAACGGCGCCATTTCAAGCCATATGAATGATTACAGTTGTGGTCTGCACTACCTGACATTTTTTTTATCTGTACAAGGTCTGAAAACATAACTGCCCATAGTTATTTTACAGAGCTACATAATGAAGTTGATATTTTATGGAAAGAATTTGTCACAGAAATCTCTTATTTACAACATGCCTGGTATTGGGTTAACTTTAATATCCTGTTATAAATATAGTTTGATGAGTTCATCACTTATAGCTGATGGAGTCAAAACTCCCAGATCTGTAAATAGCAGTGTGATTAGGGAGGGTGATGTGTAGTCAATCCAGGGGTGCTCTTTCTTTAGGTCCTTCTTCTGCTGCTGCGTGTCGGCTTTGTACTGAAAGAAACAAAACCAGGACTGTAACAACCTGTACATGTAAACACTGACCGATTCCCAAATCTTCAGCCATAAGAGATTAGCATGCTTTTTTTGGTCAGCATCGACATTATCGGAAAATTGCTGATCCAGTTATTAGTAATGTTACCACTACCTGACTGCATTATGAACATTGCTTGTTGGGGTAATTGCCTTTTATTACACAATGTATGGATAAAGCATCATTGTATACGATATTGTCTTGACACAGAGCATACATTATATGGACACACCTCGTAATCATTGAATTCAGGTTCCTCATTCAGTCATATTGCTACAGATGTAAAAAAATCCAGCCCCAAGCTATAGTGTCTACATTTTTGTGAAGTAATGGGTTAAGAATAAGATATTCCAAAATGAGCAGAGACATCCATAACATGTGGAAAAGAACTGCTGTATCTAAGCTACACCTGAGGAACTTGGCATCCATCGCTCAGGTATAGATCTGATACCGTGAGATTCACTTTTGCTGGATAGTACAAAATGCCATTGCTAAGCTGTTAATGGGCAAAAAGAACTTCAAGTTTTTCTTTGCTCCTCACTTGATGTGATCCTACAAACTGTACACCACTTCTGTCCATACAAGCCCATCAGCCTCCTCAATGTTTTGATATGGAGGAACCTGATAGACCTCTTGTCACACGCTCCTCCACCAGCAGCCTTTGTGGACAGGAGAGCTGTGCAGTCTGTGAGGAAAGATGCACTAAGTAGTACAGGAGGATAACCTGTCATATCTTTGTATTAGTAAGTGCCACAAAATCGTGTGTCCTAAACATGTCTTCAAGTAACGTGGCCAATCCCAATGAATTATAACAACATATGTGCTTGTACAGAAAAATAAATCCCTAGAAAGATACAGGAACACTGGACAGATCATATGATGGCTGCATTCTTCACGAGTCTTACCTCTGCTAACTTGACAGTCTTTTAATCTCCTACAAGCCATATATTATTCTTATAGTGCTCTCACCTTAAACTTGTCCGGTACATCTCTCTGGTTTAGTGGGAAGAGACGCACAAACTTGAAACTTTCCGCCACCACATAGAATGGTTTATTCTGAGCTTTGGCACATACAGCCATTTGATTTGTGCCAATCTGCAGTGAAATCCATTACAAAATGTTATACAATGGAATTTTCATGTCATCAAAAGCTATATTGCTGTTCAAGAAGACTTCAATACTACTGCTTGATTAGAAGCAGCGTAATTCATGGACTGCTGGTCTCATAGCCCATGTCCCACTATATAAAAAAAAAAAAAAAACCACCTTAAAAAAGGTATGAGCCCCTGTATTCATGAAGGTAGCACCCCACCTCACCCTCTCACCAGTGACGACAGCCAAGTATACAGGTAGTAAAACGGTGGGGGAAAGTATGAAGCGTTACAAGTGTGCTGTATTCTCTCAGGTCCTAATAGCCAAACTGTGAGGGCACATACGTAAATTTATACTCCTTTATGAACAGAGGTTGAGTAGTGACCTCACTACCTTCAAATGCAAGTAACTATCACAAGGAGTTCTCTCACAAATGTAGGTAGCTTTCGGTTGAAAGAAGATCAAGTAGTGGCATAATTGGAGAGTTTTCCAAGTCCCGAGGGGCACTGAACTATAATAGATGAGAGAAATCCAAATGACGGCCAGCTATACCAATCTCTAAAATGTATCACTTGGAAGCTACATGCCGTTATCCATTTCTTAGGCCTCTTTCACACTTCCGTCTTTCAGCTTCCGTCACGATCCGTCGATTTTTGAGAATGCAGGATCCTGCAAAAAATTTGCTCATAGACTTGTATTAGCAACGGATTGTGACGGATGGCCTTCCGTTTCATCTGTCGTGCACTGGATCCGTCATAAAATAGCGGTCCGTCGTGTGGAGAAAACGTTCAGAGGAACGTTTTTTCTGCACGTCGGAAAATCGTTCAGCGACGCATCCTGCGCTGCCCGTCGTCGGCTATAATGGAAGCCTATGGACGCAGGATCGGTCGCTGACCGTCACACACAGGAATCCAGCGACGTATCACGTTTTTCCCTTCTGAGCATGCCCGAAAAGGATTTTCAAATCCAGAAAAAAGTCTCTCTCTCATTTCACTGCACAACGACGCACAGCAGAATACGGAAGTGTGAAAGAAGCCTTAAAGACTGAATCCAGATGACTGGATCTGGACATATCCCGATTCAGGCGTCTTGTAAAGAGGTACATTGTTTTTTTCATTAATAATATGTACCTCAACTGCAGCAGAACTTAATTTTACAGAGGAAGTATTTTGTGTTATTCAGTAAAGATTCACAAAAATAGGTTTTGTAGAAGCTGAATTGTTTCATGGACTAGCAGTGAAGTTGTTGGGTCATATTTGTTGCCATTAATGTCAAATATTTGATGCAAACAGGCAATTTGCAGTATAGAAATATGCCTTTCCCTTACAGCGACCTCCTACTCCACCCTTTTAGACAGAAAAGACTTGAGCTGTCTAACTAGGCTCATTAGGAGACAGCTCAGACTGGTTCTTTAAAAAGTTAATAAAGCAGCTCTCAGTCTGAGAAAGGAAGGTAGAGACAGCTTGTCTGAGTCATCACCATGAGGAATTGTAGGGGAAAAAAGGAAAAGCAATGGTGCTGCAATGTGTAAGGCTAGGTTCAGACTGCGTTTGTGCAGTCCGTTGAACAAATCCGTTAAACGGACTGCACTAACGCAAGTGCCGACTTTGGCAGATGGAGCATCTGCTAGCTCCATCTGCGCTAGCAGTGCGCTCGCAGTGACGGACCCGGAAACGCTGCAGCCCGCGTCTCGGGTCCGTCACTCAATGACGGCACATCGCTAGCGCACGCCCATTGTGAGCGTGCGCTAGTGATGCGTTTGCCATTGCAAGTAATGTCGGCGTTAACGGACTACGTTACACCACGTTATGCCGCGGTGTAACGTAGTCCGTTAAACGGGTTCACACAACTCAGTGTGAACCCAGCCTAGTGGCCAGACAGTTGAGGATAATGTCATGCACTTGTTTCTCTATCACTTCATTGGGGGACACAAGAAACCAGTGGTGTATGCTGCTGCCACTGTGCGAAAAAAAGAAAAAAAATTAGCTCCTCAGCAGTGTACACCCCACCGACTGGCACTAGGTTAATCAGTTTTAGCTTAGTGTCCATAGGACGTGGACACGGGTCTTTAGCTAGACCCACATTTACATCTGTTTTCAGTAATGATTTCCCTTTTCTTTTTCTGAAGGTTCTTCTCATCTACCTCTGGAGGGAAAAAGTGTGAACAGTCACACTGTTCTCCCACGTAGAGACAGAGTACGGCATATCCTCATCTGTCTATCCGGCAAGACCCTAGCCCCTAACAAAAAGAATGCTCAGGTGATCCGAAGAATTGTCCAGGGAGATTTTTTTTTTTTTTTCTGCGCCCAGCACGCACCTTTTTCTCTTCCCCCTGCGGTGCCATTTTCCAGCATCCAGACTGGGACTGACTGCATACTTTACTTCGGTATCCTGTACCCCACCGCTTCAGATTTCACCGAAAATTGGAATGTTTCTCTGGCTGTGGGATCTCCGGTCTCCAGACTATCCACCAACACGGTCCTCCCCCTTTTAGACAGGGCAAAACTCAAGGATCTCAATGATAGACTCATGGAGTCCTTTGCCAAGCCAGCCTTTGAAGCGGTAGGTTCCACCCTATGCCCTGCCTTTGCCATGAGTGTCAGGCAATATCTGCATGGGCCCAGCAACTCAGGGCATCCTTGTGGGAGCCGATTCTGATGATTTCACTGACTTAGCGGACTAGATCTCACAAGTGGGAAAATACTTAGTGGTCGCCTGCCTGTGCAGCTCAAGTGTCCAGTAATATAGTGGCCATCCGCAGGACCATCTGGCCAAATGGTATGGCAAACAGCCTTGTCTCACAAGAAGTCTCTGACCAGTCTGCCCTTCCAGGGATCACGACTGTTTGGAACCAGGCTGGACCAGATTATAATAGAGGTCAATGGGACAAAAATCTCTCTTCTTCCTCAGGCCAAAACTTGGCGTCCCCCACCTAAGCAAAAATTTTAGACCTTTCGTCCCTTCTCACCTGTGGAAATCTCCCGCCAGGAGAGGCCGCAAGCCCGGCAGGAATATAGAAGGACCCCTATCAAATCGGCACCCTCCTGGCGTCACCGCAATGTGCAAGGCAGACCCTCCAGAAGCAGACCAAGTAGATTCTTCTCCACATGACTCCACCGTCGCCCAGGGAGTTTCCCACTTGTGGCAGTCTCCTATTCTTCAGGGATGCTTGGCTCGCCTCTGTCGAGGATGCCTGGGTCAGAGAAGTGGTATCTTCAGGATACAAAATAGAATTCATTTTGCAACCCCGAGATCGTTTTTTCGAATCCCGCCCACCAAGGGACCCCTCCCTGATCCCGAGTTTTTTCGCAGCCATAGCCTCTCTCCTTCGCATAGGTGTCATCGTTCCCATCTCACCTCAGGAACATTTTTCAGATTTCTAGTCAAAACTCTTTGTAGTTCCAAAGAAGGAAGGGTCTGTTCGACCCATCCTGGATCTCAAGTTGCTGAATAAAAAAAGTTTGCCTACATCATTTCAGAATGTAATAGCTTCCATGGAATCACAGGTGATACTGTGTTAGATGGATATCCAAGATGCCTATCTCCATGTCTCGATTTTTCCGGGTCATCAAAAATTTCTTTGGTTTGCAGTATGGCAAAACTACGTTCAATTCGTTGCGCTACCTTTTGGCCTGGCAACTGCACACAGATTCTTTACAAAGATAGCCATCTTATGTAGCTTCATCCTTTTCCCTAGCCCAGGAAAGTCTGTCCATCACTCTCGACACCCTGTCTCTGCTAGGTTGGATTGTTAATAGGTCAAAGTCTAGTCTAGTTCCAACTCAGTGTCTTATTTTTCTGGGCATACTTTTCAACACCCTTCAGGTGAGGGTCTTTTTCTCCCCAATAAAAGAGCAGCTCTCAAACAGGGGGTTCGCTCTCTTCAGGCCCCGCGATCTCCATCCTTTTGCTCAGCCATGGCGGTTCTGGGCTGGATGGTAGGGGAAGCAATACTCTTTGCCCAGTTCCGCACCAGGTTAAGCAGACCATCCTGCCCCAATGGAACTGGTCCATCCTTTTCCTAGATCATCTTGTCCGGATCTCGTCTCAAGCCATGGCATCCCCTACTTGGTGGCTGTACTACCCCCTCATTCAGCAGGGTCGGTCCTTCCTTCCTATTCACTGGCAAGTGGTTACAACAGATGCCAGTATCCTTGGCTGCGGAGCGGTGTTCCGCACCCTCATTGTCCAGGGTCACCGGAAGAAACCATGCTGCCAATCAAGGTTCTCGAGATTACAGGGATTCTTCTGTCCCTTTTCCACTGGCATGACCTTCTCAGGGACCTACTGGTGCGACTCCAGACTGACAATGCCACGGCGGTGGCATATATCAACTACCAAGGAGGAACTTCGAGTCCTTTGGCCGTGCCGAAGTCTCCAAGATTCTTCTCTGGGCAGGGAACTTGTTTCTGGCAATTTCGGAAGTGCACACTCCCAGCATAGACAATTGGGTAGCCAACTTTTTCAGTCGCAAGGGTCTCACGGCGGGAGAATAGAAGACATCCTGATGCAGACTATCAGATTTGTCTATGATGGAGCACTCCCGGATGTGGATCTCATGGCCTCCAGAATTAACAGAAAAGTCCAACAGTTCGTCTCCAGGTCAGTTTGCTTTTCCTTATTTACTCCCCAATTTCCCAGGCTGTTTAAGAAAATCAAGGCGGAAGGGGTGCTGGTCCAGACTGGCCCTTAACACTAGAAGTCCCAGAAATTTCGAGCTCCAAAGGTAGAAATGTTAAATGACCCCTCTCTGGGACTTCTAGTGTTAAGGCCCTAGTAAGCAGAGATCTACAATTTACTCAAGGATGCTCCTTGGAAACTCCCAGACAGACCAGATCTTCTTTCTTATGGTCCTATCTCCCGCCAGAATTCTCGGTCGCTCGATTTGACTATGTAGCGGTTGAGACTACGGTTCCAAGAGCGTCCGGGTTCTCAGAACATAGGATTCAGACGATGATACAAAAGCCGGCATCGTCCCGGATTTATTATCTGACTTCGAAAGCTTTCTTCCGTTGGTGTGAGACTAATCACACCGCACCTATATTATTCGCTCTTCCTGCTGTTCTGGCCTTTCTTCAGTCAGCGCTTTATGCAGGTCTAGCTCTCAGTTCACTGAGGAGCCAAGTCTCTGCGTTGACTATTCATTTCCAAAAGAATTTAGCTTCATGTTCTCAGGTCAGACCCTTTCTTCAAGGAGTGGCTCATGCAGCCTCTCACTATCGGCCCCAAGTAGATCCCTGGGATTGCAACCTGGTTCTGGAGGCTCTCAGGGGTCCCCTTTTCGAGCCACTCAAAAAGGTCTCTGCCTCTTCTCTCTCGGAAGGTGGTTTTTCTCGTGGCCAACACTTCCATTCGGCGGGTTTCAGAGCTGGTAGCTCTTTCATGTCTCTCCCAAATCCTTATTCTGCACCAGGATAAAGATGGTTTTGCGGCCTGTTCCTTACTTTCTTCTCAAGGTAGTCTTAGCTTTTCATCTCAACGAGGACATCATCCTCCCCTCTTTCTGCCTATCTCCTGTTCACCTTCTGGAAAGATCTCTGAACAGGTTGGACCTGGTCATGGCGATTTGCGTTTACCTTTGTAGAACGGCCTCCTTCTGGGAGATAGATTCTCTCTTCATGATCCCTGAGGGCCCTCAAAAGAAGCCTCCTGGCGGCCAAGGCTACAATTGCTCTTTGGAACTGGGCCACCATCTTGGAGGCATACCAGAACAGAGAGGCTCCCAGTGGGATTAAGGCCCACTACACCCAAGCAGTGGAGGCCTCCTCGACCATCGAGGTATCCGCTCTACAGCTTTGCAAAACTGCAACATGGTCTTCTACTCACACGTTCGCCAAGCTCTACAGAGTCCATACCTTTGCCTCTCGGCTGATGCCACCCTAAGTAGGAGAATCTTACAAGTGGCAGTGTTTAGTTCTCAGACCTGAATGGGGCTGAGCTGTTTTCGATTTCTAGATACGTCCGATGGTTTCCTGTGTCCCCCAAAGAAGCCATAGAGAAAACAGGATTTTTTGTTACCATAAAATCTGTTTCTTGGACCCTTCATTGGGGGACACCGCCTCATCCAAGCTTGACAGCGGTACTAATGTTTTTTCTATTTTTACGTTTTGTTTGTTTATTTCCTTCTACGTTGTGTTCACGTTGCTTCTCCTACTGCTTTCTCACTAACTGATTAACCTAGCGCCAGTCGGTGGGGTGTACTCTGCTGGGGAGGAGCTAACTTTTTGTGCATAGTGTCAGCCTTGGTAGTAGCTTCAGCAGCATACACCCATGGTTTCCATGGTGGCCCCCCCAATGAAGGTTCCAAGAAACAGATTTTACGGTAACCAAAACTCCTGTTTTTGTGTGTATGAAGAGAATACAGCTGGTTGCAAGCAGTTTTGAACCTAATCCATTGTGTTAGAGCTAAAGTTTTTCTTGAGGCAATAATGTAACCAGGACAATGGGGATCCCATAAACTAAACTGACCACGAGTTGTCACATTATTACAGCCCAGTAGGGAACTGCTTGTTTATGTAGTACAGTTGGAGTCTCCTGATCCCTTTTCTGATCCCCCCGCCAGCTGTATCGCCAAGTATAGGAGTTACTCTTTAAACAAATTGTAATTTACCTTATTGATTATTCCTCCGCTCTCCACTACTCCTTCAGCTCCAACAATCACCAGATCTACTTTCTCCATGATATAACTGTCAAAGAGAAACAACAAGTCTTGAAACGTTATAGACGTTTATTTTTTATTTTCAACACATCACTAACTCACCCCACTGCGGCATCCAGGATCACGGTGACTGGAACATTAATGTTTTGCAGAGCTTCAGCCATATTCTTCCTATAGGACAGAAATAAACGGTTGAAGGTAAGTAACACAGGCCTCTTGTAGCCATTATATTAATAAAATACTATCTTTCCATAACTGCAGTAGCATTCTTTCTAATACAATTTGCATCCAACTCACATTTTGTATTGCTATAAATCTCTTCAAGGTAAAGCACAAGTCCCACCTTGCCTACTCTGAATTGACTAAACGTGGGAGCAGGAAACGACTGCAATTTGTATTAGGCATATGGAAACTATTATCGGTGGTACAGAAATGTCAGCCACCGGTCACTGTAATTCTGTAAAGCTTGAGAACCATATTGCCACTTAGAGGACCGTGGCGTGCTCACCCTGATAAGTCTGGCTGGGATTCCGTAACATAGACACTAAAACGTTTATTAGCAGCTGCAGCTTCTTCCAAAACCTTCATAACCACCCTGGAGTAAGCATGGGTTAAAATTTTCTGCAAAATGGACAAATTAAAAGGTTAAATAAGTCATACAGTATGATTAATATCTCCACTAAAATATTTAGAATATTTAGACGCCTGATGAAGAGACCTGTGTAGTCTCGAAAGCTTGCAATTTGTTACCATCTTTTCAGTTAGCCATTAAAAGGTATCAACCACTGAGGACTCTCAATTCTAAATATTTTTCTACCCACTGGCTAACATGGTACCAAGATATATTTCTTTCCTGTATCTCCACTAAGTGACACTGTAGTAGAATATACCATAACTTATCCAATTGTTTCCTGACTATTATGTATGGAGATGGGTGCTATAAGATTGATTAAATCATTCATCATCAAGATCAGTTCCGGCTCTTACAGAAAGTATTTATCTGAAGGTAAAGAGAATTTGGGAACAGCTGTGAACATTTTTCAAACAATCAGTGCATAGTTTGTAAAATAAAAAGGGGTTTTCAGCTTTATAAAATTTAGGCCATCAATATGAGGTCAATAGCGTCTGATTATCAGCACCCCTCCAATCCTGCGAGCAGTACAGCCTATTCGAACAGTTTCTGTCGTGCACTCATTCTAGAAGCCATGTGTCGACGCTCCGTCATCAGCGCCGCTGACATCCCGATGCTGGTGTGCGCTGTGCCAGATACACTGTTTACTTTTCACAAGTTTGTCTTAAGATATTTTCCACACTCACAGCGCCATCTTTTATAAACGGGCAGCAGAGTTTTGTAATCTTGTCCCTTGATAAGGAGATCCTTTTTAGAAATAGTTCGCCTCGTTCACTCATCCTTTCTTTGCATAGAGCATAGTTCTAAAAATTAAAAATAAAGATGTATTATAGGATACATACTTGTGTACAATCCTTGGAGATGATATGCTTGCAAGTTTAAAGGGAACCGGTTACCATGAAAATACAAACCCATTATAGAGCAGGGGGAGCCGAGTAGATTTTATATATATAATTCCGCATAATCTGTTTTTAACCATTTAATCTTCTGCTCTGTCTGGGATTTGGGGTCCAGTGGGCAGTTCTATCAGTGACTGACCGCTGTCTCTGTAAGCACACTTATACAAAGAAAGCTGTCAGTCACTGATGGGACCCAAAATCCCAGAAAGAAATGATGAAAACACAGGCTATACTCACAGAACTATATATGTCGGCTCAGCTCCTCCTGCTCTATAACGGGATGCCTGCAGACTGGACTTCTTTTCATGGTGACAGCTTTCCTTCAATAATAGTGATGTTTGTTCTCATTAGTACATTTAAACTAAACACATCCAACCTTGAATTACTTGTTTGGCAGATACGTTGTCATAGGCATCTAATATAGGTATAATAGTTCAGTTTTGTTGCAATGTATTACCACAGTCTACTTAAATGCAATTTATAAAAAATAAAATCAGATGTTTAAATGGGGATTCTGGACTAAAAAAAAAAAAGCAGTCATACTGTGTGACTGCTGAATTGAGACAATGCACATGAACACTGTTAGGATTCCCCTTGTATTCCTTGTGCTAGTAACTAGATTGAGAGAAGCGGCATATGACTGCAAGATTGCATATGTTTGGTCGCGTAATTGCCAACACTCACTGTGAATACAGGAGCATAATGACAGTGTGTACATTGCACACTGTCACAATTTGGCAGTCTGTAGACTTTTCATCCTGAAAAACCCCTTTGATAGAGTACATTTTTCCTTAAAGGGATTAAACAATTTATCTGTATATGTTGGTACATGCACACATTTTATAGTACCCCAAAACTCCTGCTTAAAATACTAACAAAGACATACAAGGCTGCCTGTAATCTGTCTCCCTCATACATCGCTGAACTAATGTCCAAATAGCTCCTTCTTCCCTCTCCCAGATTTCCCCAAAGTATCCCCCATCCTCTGCCCCTCACTACCTCAGATCAGATTGTCTCCCATGATTGAAACTTTCAGATGCAACCTGAAAATCCCATCTCTTTAGAAAAGCCTACAATAACCCCGCTGCCACACTACTACCATTGCAGCTGTTCCAAGCCTCTTAAAATAGTTTTCCCACAAACAAAGCAAATTGTAATCAACATTATAATTAATAGATCTTGGAATAATAATAATTTCCACAATTGGATGTGTTGAAATATAATGCTCCTGTGCTGAGAGAATCTTATAAATGTGCCCCTGCTGTGTAATGTCTGTGTCTGACCGTACAGGAACATGGTCTGATTATACCACAGCTCCTGGGAAGGGTGGGGAGAAAAAGAGAGAATACAGACATTCAGGGGCATAACTACAATAGGTGCATTGGTTCCAATCGCTCCTGGGCCCTGTAGCCTAGGGGCCCCAAAAAGTTTATTTTGCCTATATGAAAAGACTTGAAATATTGGGCCCATGAGCTTCAGGTTATGCTACTTCAGACATTACACAGCACAGGATCACATCGGATTCTTTCTTTGAAGTAAAACAGGTTAAAAACAGGCAGGGAAATGATTTACACCACAGAAAGAATCTTCTGTGATCACATGCTGTAATGTCTGTTTACTCTCTTGATTCCTCCCCTTCCCAGGAGCTGTGGTATGATCAGACCATGTTCCTGCACGGTCAGACACAGCCATTACACAGTACAGGAACATTTTGTTTTAAACATATCCAGTTGTGGAACTTATTATTCCAAGATCTATTTAAAAGTACTTTGTGGAAAAAACACTTTAAAAGGAACCTGTCAGGTCTCCCATGCCCTCCATTTATATTGCCCCGTTTGCTATGCTATTTAAGGCTGTAACTAGTCAATGGGGCGTTAGTTTCCCCAGACTACTCAGCCCTCTTTCCAAGTTATCATGCCCCTATGTGGGTAATAACATAATTTGCACGAGTGTCATCATCGCCGCACATTTTGGCAGTGTCACTGCGCCTCAGAAGCTGAGTGTACGATTCTCAGGCTTCAAAGGTGCAGTGCATATGACCAGAAGTTCAGAAGATGGCTTCCGGTCATGCGCAGTGCAACTCTGAAGCTGGGAAGTGTACACCTGGCTATAGAAGTGTAGTGACACTGCCTAAATATGTGGTGCGAGATTAGCATAGGATACAGGGACATTATAAATGCTTTTTTTTAACCTCATTTTTTTTATAGAATAACATTATAGAGGGCTGGTGAGGTTTAGAACTAGATTCTAGCTGAGAAAAAAAATTGCAGATGATCAGTGAATAACATTAGTCAGAGTGCAATGCACTGGTCCGATTTACGCACAGAGGAGTATGAGCCCTAAAGAACACTTACAGAATGCTCCAGCTCAGAAGTGAGTGTAATAAACCTCAGGAAGAGCTCCCCTCCAGAGGAGACGGCAACAGAGGAATCCACTTTTGACATCGTTTCGATTGCATCTTTTAGACTTCCAATCAGACCTTGTATAGTTTCACCTAGAACACAAATCTCACGGTAAGAAACTGCTAACTAGTCACAACAAGGGAGATATTTAGGCTGAGAAAAGAAAATAGCAAATAATACTTTATAGCTTCAAATGAATGAAAAAATGGCGCCCTTTCACACAAAAAAAAACTTTTTTAATATTTACCCATAAAGTAACTTGACGACCACAGGGATTGTAATGGATCATTCTGGATTTATAAATCCCAATGTACAAGTACACTCTTCTTAGTATTTCAGAACTATATTCTGTATAGTTCTGACTGTACACTATGCTGTACAATCCGTGCAAAAGGCTCTTTACGACCATCAGTCAACAGGAACCATTGAGACCTTGTGCTCATTTGTCCAAAAGCTATTCCTCCCAACACTCCTAAATTAAATATGTAACTGCTTGGCAAGTGTTTTAAATGGTGGGGGGGAGGGGAAAGAGTATAAACAACTGTCAAATTCCTCTGGCAGGTTTCTCATCTTCTGCTCTAACAATGGATAGGGCATGCTGAAGCTCAACATGCCTGCTACTTTCCTTCCAACTTCTATCAATTTTCTGAGAGTCACATGAAACACACTACAAATTAATGTGTGCACTTCTTCTCCCTGTATGATGCTGACCAATCATAAGCAGGCAGTAACACAGCAGAAAAAGAACACGTCCCCACCATAGCATAGAGCACGTTTCTCATTGTGTGAGATGTGATAATAAAGCTCTGATCTATCCTCCTGTATGATTAGAAAATGCTGTGAAATTAGAGCACAGATAGCTTACACTATTCTGATGACGCCAATGTGGGGGAAAGGGCAGCACAGCTGAGTTTAGAAGGAGCTGTCAGAGTAGTGGACTACAATTTTCATGCTGAACTGGACACATTAGCTGTGCCACATTACAAACCCTTCTATCAGCTCTGCTGTACTGCCTCTCCTCCCACACTGCCAATCCAAAGTTGTGTCAGTAATCCCACCCATGTCTGCTAAGCAAAACGGACATATGTGTAACTCATCTCTGGACAGGCAGTACGTGAGGAAGGGCAGTACAGCAGAGCAGACAGTGCTAGGAGAAGTGATAGGAGGATTTGTAATGTGACACAGCTAATGGGTCCAGTTTAGCATAAAAAGTTTGTAATGTGATTCAATTTTGTGTCTAGTTCAAGATGAAAAATCTAGTGAAAGGTTTTGTTTAAAGGGGTGGTCCACTACTCGGACAAAACCTTCTTAAATATTATATTCCTCAGTATAAAATAAATAAGGATGCTTGCTTCCTGCTTTGCCACTGTTCCAGCAATATTCATGTTGGCTTTCCCAGGGCTCACATGACATTGTTATGCTATGTCACAACTGCAGCCCATTAGCTGCTATTGATTATCTTGATTATCTTCACGGGGCTTAATAATGTCATGCAGGGCCTGGAATACCTGGAAGTCTCTTTTTATTTATTGTACACTGGGGAATGTAGTAAGTAAGAAAGGGACGTCAAAATAGTTGACGAACACTTCAAAGGGCTAGCCCGGGTCAGATGCCTGAATAGATCACGTCTAAGGCTACTTTCACACTTGCGTTGATACGGGTCCGTCGCTATGCGTCGGGCCGACGTACGTTGTGAAATTTCTGCACGACGTGGGCAGCGGATGCAGTTTTTTGACGCATCTGCTGCCCATTCTGAAGTCTGGGGAGGAGGGGGCGGAGTTTCGGCCGCGCATGCGCGGTAGAAAATGGCGGATGCGACGGACAAAAAAAGTCCACTTGAACGTTTTTTTGTGACGACAGTCCACCAAAACACGACGGATGTGACGTGTGGCCATCCGTCGCTAATACAAGTCTATGGGAAAAAACACATCCTGCGAGACGGAAGTGTGAAAGAGGCCTAAAAGAAGTTAAAGGAAGCATCAGTCAAACATGCACCCTATCCATTCAAAATGTATGACACTGATGGCTGGCGATTGGCCCTAGCAGTCGGACCCTTACTGATCCAGCACCTATCCAATAGACATGTAGGACAATTTCTTAGGTCTGGAATCTCCTTCCTATGATGCAGTCCATATTAGGTCCACAACACCCGGTTCTGGCACACCTGTACATTGATCACCTTAGGGATCTACAGTGATCTGCTACTTGATCCACGGCACTGCGGGGCTCACGGTGTTGCAGCCATACTTATGACAGGTGTGAAGTGGTTCCAGTAAAAGCCGGACCTACCTTTGTCTTTCTTCAGAAACTCCAGTAAAGTTTTAATGGCCGCAACAGCGGTGGCCACATTTGGATCCTCCTTCAGTTGCCGCTTGAAATATTCAATCACATCTGCAAAGAGAAGAATAAGATCGGAAATTATCAATAAAAATACTGAGCAGCGCTAGGAATCGTACACACTTTGGGGGGTAGGGTTTAGTTTTGGTGTTTTCCTGATGTTTTATTAATTTAGCAATGGATCAATATAAAAATAAAGGCCGGGCACCTTCTAGGCTTGTATAGGAAAGCGCCAGCAGTCAGACACGTCCCTTATGATCGCTGCTGGGCTGAATCTGAACAGCGGGGCGCTTTCCCATACAAATCGATAGGAACGGTTTTCGGTGGCGCTTTTATGGTCAGACCTGCTCCAAAACCAGAGGGATAAAAACCCTGCAGTGTGAACTGGTGGCAGTGAGCCAGGGAGTCCCCAGCTGTGGTATTGTCAGTGCTGTGGGGGAGACTGGTGCCAGCAGGATGCCCACACCGTCCTGGCGGTGTCATATGCCGGCTGCCACCATGCACTCCACAGAGAGAAGCCGGCCATGGCTGTCACCTATGTAGTTACCGGTTTCGTTCATGGCCGTTATTCTATAGTCCCCACAGAGCCGGCGGGGAGAGCAGAACAGCGGAAAGCTGCAGGAGACTGTACGTCACGCGGCAGTGAGGGGGTTAACAGCCGCATGGCGCCCCTCATGCCCCGCCTCCAGCAGTGTACGTCATCAGTGCGGGCCGGAAGTGCTCTATTTCCAGTGTGCGGCAGCGGAGGTTTATTATTATGGCTTCAGGTGAGTGGAGGAGGCAGGTGCTGGAGGCAGGGACGTGACACGATGCCCGGCGGCGCCATTGTCTCTGCAGTGACCCGCTCAGCTGATACCCGCAGCCCGCATCCGAGGCGGTGCAGCAAAGAGTGGGATCGCTTTACGTTCTGTGACTTCCATGTTGTGGAATGTGGGGCACTCACATTCCGGATCTGTACGTGTCTGCAGTGATTCCCGAGCACCTCCCCCATTGCTATCACTGCTGATAGATTAATATGTTGTAACGTCGCTGCTGGTAAATTCAATAAAAAAATGACTGCAAATTGTTTTGAATTTAAATAAGCTACTTGTTTATGTATGCAGCTCAATGTGTCTCCATGGCAACAGGCAGAAAACACAGCTTGTGCATAGTCTGATCCCCTAATGATGATCACTTTTATTTTTTTATTTGTTTGTTTATCAAACCTGATCTGTCATCTGACGGTTGCACATCATAATCTGGGGTACCAGACAAAAAAGCTCAAAAACGTGATACTGTTTGGCTGCTTCTATGCCCCTCACCTTTATGATTGACAGCCGGCAGTAGGGTGTCTGCAACAGATGACTGGGGCGCTCATCTCTGTCATCTCTATGAGAAAAGAAGACTGAGAGGAGACTTAATAGCTGTCTACAAATATCCGAAGGGCTGTCACATTGTAGAAGGATAATCTTTATTCTCATTTGCACAAGGAAAGACTAGAAGCAATGGGATGAAACTGAAGGGGAGGAGACACATTAGATATTGGAAAAAAAATTTTGAGAGTGATCAATGAGTGGAACAGGCTGCCACGAGAGGTGGTGAGTTCTCCTTCAATGGAAGTCTTCAAACAGAGGCTGGACAGACATCTGTCTGAGATGGCTTAGTGAATCCTGCTTTGGGCCCCTTCCCCGGACCAGATGACCCAGGAGGTCCCTCCAACTCTACCATTCTATGAGCTCTCAGGAATATACTTTGTGTCCTGATTTATTATTTGATCACTCCTGTTAGGTCAAAACAAACTGTGCTTTTAGTTATTAGGATAGTGGACCTGTTATAATGCTATACTGCCATTATATACAGCACAATCATCTGATGACCGATCCAATTTATTAAACAATGATAATGGATCCTGCTCATCTATATGGCACTGTACCTGATGTCAAAACCCATTAGTCTTCACAATCCTTGTTTTTTTTATTATTATTGAGGTTAGTGATTGAAAAATTGATACAAAATATGACTTTTAATGTCAATTTAGCATTAGATTTTCAGTAAGGTTTATTTAATTGCAGAGCAGCACAAAATATCTAGCTGTGATCCGGACCTGTGTGTATCAGCAGCTTCAAACCAATGAAGATAATTTCTTTGGTGTTGTCTGCGGCTTTTATATTGATGACCCATTCTCCGCATCAATCATCAATATACGATTGGTGGAGGACCAATGCCCAGCACCCACAGCAATCAGCTGTCATCAGCCCTGGTGGTGGCCAGTTGTAAACCGTGTACAGACTGGTTTACGAAAGCTCCATCACACAGTTTAGTGGCCGCTGCCGGGTACGACAGGTCAGCTTCTATTGAAGAAAATGGGAGATCAACTGCAATACCTGGCAGTGGCCACAGGCTGTGTGGCGGAGCATTGCTGTCCCACTCTGTAGACCGTTTACATCTGGCTGCTGATAATGGCTGATCATCGTAGGTGCTAGGTGGTAGAGGACACCCGCCAGTTTTATAATGGTGATCTATCCTGCACATAGTGGACAATACTTTTAGGCATTTGAGAAGACTTCAATTTGCTTCTGTGTATGATATATACAATACAGAATGTTAGAGAATTTATTTGTTTTCATTGGTAATTGCTTTTTTTCTTATTATTATGTTTCATAGATGAGGACGTTAATCTCTTAGTAATCGTAGTTGATGTGAACCCTATTTGGTGGGGACAGCAGGCCCTCAATCAATCAGTGGTATGTAGTTCTGGATCTGTCATATTTCCATGACTCTACATTTTTATCTATATCTTACAATTATGATCACGGTTTCCTACTATCTTATAGGTCACACTTCCAAAATGCATTGATGCAGTTATGGTGATGGGAAATTCCCACTTATTTATGGGCCGCAATAACAAACTTGCTGTAATTGCCAGCCATTTACAGGAGAGGTACTGTTACCAGTGATCACATACTATAAGCTGCTGTCATTTGTTTTATGCAGTAATGATAATATATGGTGTTTGCTTTTTAGTCGCCTTCTTTTTCCAGGCAAGCAGTGGATATGTGGAGACTTGACTGGGGAATCTGCAATTCTGGAATCGAACGCATCCGGCAGCAAGGATGGCAAATATGAATTACTGACGGCCGCCAATGACCTGATTGCTGATGAGATTAAAGACCTCATGACAAAATGTAAGGACTTGTAATCGGGGAGTATCTATATCATGTTACTGCTGTCTCTTTCAGAGCCTGTTCTGTGGACTTTCATATATTATAGCAATGTTTCTATACTTGTAGGCACATCTTGATAATGCAATGGTTAACCCGGATTTATTTATCATTTGATGCTTTCCTGTTTCATGTTAGCTGGGGAAATTAAAAGACAGCGGACCGACACTGTTCTAGCAGGATCTCTAGCGAAAGCTCTTTGCTGTATCCTTTTGTTATTACACCTGCAGTTGTGGAAAAATGCCATATTAATTTCATCTTTTTTTACATGAATTAAAGAACTATTTAAGGCAAACTACATCATAAAATGGAAGTTAAAAAGGTACAAAAATATGTACTAATTGAACTTAATATGGACTAAAGAAGCTGTTCTAAGTGAGCAGCATATTTCCATATGCCCCATTAGGATGAAATACAGGAAGGATGGGAGATGGGTCTGTTCCCTGTAAGGTGAGGTGCCTCAGAAAAGGGGGTTGTTATTGGTGACCAACGATCTTTTGCAAAAAAAAAAAAGGGGTAACTTGATAGCAACTAAATCTAATCTCAGTTATGGCCCTGTTCATCCTTTATAAGATTAAGTTCTGCTATGCAATGCACAAATGCACAATATACACAGGCTGTTATAGGATAGCCCTCTAATACTTTGATTGTCTTATACCGTCATTGGACGAATCTATATATATATATAATTGTCTAAGGGTCACTTCCATCTGTCTGTCTGTCTGTCCTTCTGTCACGGTTATTCATTCGCTGATTGGTCTCAGCAGCTGCCTGTTATGGCTGCCGCGACCAATCAGCGACGGGCACAGTCCGATTAGTCAAAAAACAAAAACCTGCTATACTCACCCTCCACCGCCTTTCTCGCTCCTCGGGAAGCTCCGGTGACCGTTCCATTGCAAGCGGCAGCTTCCGGTTCCAGGCCTGGTGTGCGACAAGGACCTGCCGTGACGTCACAGTCATGTGACCGCGACGTCATCATAGGTCCTGCTCACACCAGCCCTGGGACCAGAAGCTGACGCTTGCAATGGAGCGATCCCGGGAGCGTCCCGAGGAGCGGGAAAGGCGGCGGGTGGTGAGTATAGCACGATTTCAACGGGCCTTCGGAAGGTGAGTATATGTTTATTTTTTTTTTTAAAGTCTCTATACTACGTGGCTCTGTGCTGTATACTCCGTCACTGTGCAATATACTATGTGGCTGGGCAATATACTACGTGGCTGGGCAATATACTACGTGGCTGGGCAATATACTACGTGGACATGCATATTCTAGAACAGAGGTCCCCAACCGCCGGTCCGCGGACCAGGACCGGGCCGTTGAGGTTTTTCAGCCGGTCCGCGGCGCCGCTGACAGCTAGCTTCGCGGCCCTGCGCCTGGTCAGAGCACGCTCTGTGACAGCTCGCAGCTCCCGGCAGAGAACATTATGCAGGACGGGGCGGGGCGTCAGGCGGGTCTTAGTGACGCAGCCCTCCTGCGCAGCATGGTGTGTTCCTGATGGGGTGGGGCGGCAGGCTCTCCTCACTGACACGCCCAGTGGCGTATCTAGGGAGGGGGGGCAGCCGGGGCATTTGCCCCGGGCGCAGCCGGCAGGGAGGGGCGCAGTCGGGCCGCCTCATTCGGCGGTCCGCAGTGTCTCCCCCGGCGGCTGCATTCTGCCGCCCCCGGTCAGGGAGTCAGCTGTTCTCTGTGCCGACTGTCAAGCTGACAGCCGGCACAGAGAAGCTGCAGAGCGCCGGCTCCCAACGTGTGCAGAGGTGGAGGGGAGCCCCTGCAGGGTGGCTGCGACGGGCAGGGAGAAATCCCTGCAGCTCCGCTGCCCAGCGATCTGTCTTCCTGCTTCCTCTCACACAGACGCGCCGCTGGATGACGTCATCATTCAGCGGCCGGCTGTGTCAGAGGAAGGCAATGAGATGCTGTGGTAGAGTGCGAGGAGAGGTGAGAGGGGTGTGTGAATGTGTGTGCGAGAATGTGTGTGTGTGTGAATGTGTGTGTGAATGTGTGTGTGTGAGAATGTGTGTGTGTGAATGTGTGTGTGTGTGTGTGAGAATGTGAATGTGTGTGTGTGTGAATGTGTGTGTGTGTGTGTGTGTGAGAATGTGAATGTGTGTGTGTGAGAGTGTGTGTGTGAATGTGTGTGTGAGAATGTGTGTGTGTGTGTGTGTGAGAATGTGTGTGTGTGTGTGTGAGAATGTGTGTGAATGTGTGTGTGTGTGTGTGAATGTGTGTGTGTGAATGTGTGTGTGAGAATGTGTGTGTGAATGTGTGAATCACATTCTCATTATAAATGTCATAATTACATGATAAGTATGCACTAAGCTCCACCCCTCCATAACCCCACCCCCATATGACCAGAGCCCCACCCCTGCCCCACCCCCACCCCACCGGGCCATGGAAAACTGGTCTTGCTTAAAGCCGGTCCCTGGTGCAAAAAAGGTTGGGGACCTCTGTTCTAGAATACCCGATGCGTTAGAATTGGGCCACCATCTAGTATTGTTTATAAAAGTATTAACCCCTTACCGGCATCGGACGTACTATACCGTCCGATGCCGGCTCCCCTGCTTTGATGAGCCCGCACCAAAGCCGGGACATGTCAGCTGTTTTGAACAGCTGACATGTGCCCGTAATAGGCGCGGGCAGAATCGCGATCTGCCCGCACCTATTAACTAGTTAAATGCCGCTGTCAAACGCAGACAGCGGCATTTAACTACCGCTTCCGGCCGGGCGGCCGGAAATGACGTCATCGCCGACCCCCGTCACATGATCGGGGGTCGGCGATGCTTGTGAATGGTAACCATAGAGGTCCTTGAGACCTCTATGGTTACTGATTGCCCGTCGCTGTGAGCGCCACCCTGTGGTCGGCGCTCACAGCACACGTGCAATTCTGCTACATAGCAGCGATCAGCAGATCGCTGCTATGTAGCAGAGCCGATCGGGTTGTGCCTGCTTCTAGCCTCTCATGGAGGCTATTGAAGCATGGCAAAAGTAAAAAAAAAAAAAGTTTAAAAAAATGTGAAAAAAATAAAAAAAACATAAAAGTTTAAATCACCCCCCTTTCGCCTCAATCAAAATAAATCAATAAAAAAAATATCAAATCTACGCATATTTGGTATCGCCGCGCTCAGAATCGCCCGATCTATCAAATAAAAAAAAGTATTAACCTGATCGCTAAACAGCGTAGCGGGAAAAAAACTCGAAACGCCAGAATTACGTTTTTTTGGTCGCCGCGACATTGCATTAAAATGCAATAACGGGCGATCAAAAGAACGTATCTGCACCGAAATGCTATAATTAAAAACGTCATCTCGGCACGCAAAAAATAAGCCCTCAACCGACCCCAGATGATGAAAAATGGAGACGCTACGAGTATCGGAAAATGGCGCAATTTTTTTTTTTTTTTTTTTTTTTTTTTTTAGCAAAGTTTGGAATTTTTTTTCACCACTTAGATAAAAAATAACCTAGTCATGTTTGGTGTCTATGAACTCGTAATGACCTGGAGAATCATAATGGCAGGTCATTTTTAGCATTTAGTGAACCTAGCAAAAAAGCCAAACAAAAAACCAATGTGGGATTGCACTTTTTTTGCAATTTCACCGCACTTGGAATTTTTTTCCCGTTTTCTAGTACACGACATGCTAAAACCAATGATGTCGTTCAAAAGTACAACTCGTCCCGCAAAAAATAAGCCCTCACATGGCCAAATTGACGGAAAAATAAAAAAGTTATGGCTCTGGGAAGGAGGGGAGCGAAAAACGAACACGGAAAAACGAAAAATCCCCCGGTCATGAAGGGGTTAAACCATCTTTGGATTCTCAACAGTGAATCTACACTTTAAGAATATTTAAAATCTGTGATTTGGTTCAATTTTGTTTGAGTTACCCTATACACATGCTCAGATGGTTCAACCGAGCATGCAGGTGTTTTCAATGGGAAGTAAGCTGGTGGCAGCTTATCTCCTGTGGAGCAAAAGATTATCTGTTGAAGGAGAGTAATGATCTGCTCATACACATCAGCCAGTTTTACTACAGTGGGGCAAAAAAGTATTTAGTCAGTCTGCAATAGTGCAAGTTCCACCACTTAAAAAGATGAGAGGCGTCTGTAATTTACATCGTAGGTAGACCTCAACTATGGGAGACAAACTGAGAAAAAAAAATCCAGAAAATCACATTGTCTGTTTTTTTAACAATTTATTTGCATATTATGGTGGAAAATAAGTATTTGGTCAGAAACAAACAATCAAGATTTCTGGCTCTCACAGACCTGTAACTTCTTCTTTAATAGTCTCCTCTTTCCTCCACTCATTACCTGTAGTAATGGCACCTGTTTAAACTTGTTATCAGTATAAAAAGACACCTGTGCACACCCTCAAACAGTCTGACTCCAAACTCCACTATGGTGAAGACCAAAGAGCTGTCAAAGGACACCAGAAACAAAATTGTAGCCATGCACCAGGCTGGGAAGACTGAATCTGCAATAGCCAACCAGCTTGGAGTGAAGAAATCAACAGTGGGAGCAATAATTAGAAAATGGAAGACATACAAGACCACTGATAATCTCCCTCGATCTGGGGCTCCACGCAAAATCCCACCCCGTGGGGTCAGAATGATCACAAGAACGGTGAGCAAAAATCCCAGAACCACGCGGGGGGACCTAGTGAATGAACTGCAGAGAGCTAGGACCAATGTAACAAGGCCTACCATAAGTAACACACTACGCCACCATGGACTCAGATCCTGCAGTGCCAGACGTGTCCCACTGCTTAAGCCAGTACATGTCCGGGCCCGTCTGAAGTTTGCTAGAGAGCATTTGGATGATTCAGAGGAGTTTTGGGAGAATGTCCTATGGTCTGATGAAACCAAACTGGAACTGTTTGGTAGAAACACAACTTGTCGTGTTTGGAGGAAAAAGAATACTGCGTTGCATCCATCAAGCACCATACCTACTGTAAAGCATGGTGGTGGAAACATCATGCTTTGGGGCTGTTTCTCTGCAAAGGGGCCAGGACGACTGATCCGGGTACATGAAAGAATGAATGGGGCCATGTATCGTGAGATTTTGAGTGCAAACCTCCTTCCATTAGCAAGGGCATTGAAGATGAAACGTGGCTGGGTCTTTCAACATGACAATGATCCAAAGCACACCGCCAGGGCAACGAAGGAGTGGCTTCGTAAGAAGCATTTCAAGGTCCTGGAGTGGCCTAGCCAGTCTCCAGATCTCAACCCTATAGAAAACCTTTGGAGGGAGTTGAAAGTCCATGTTGCCAAGCGAAAAGCCAAAAACATCACTGCTCTAGAGGAGATCTGCATGAAGGAATGGGCCAACATACCAACAACAGTGTGTGGCAACCTTGTGAAGACTTTTGACCTCTGTCATTGCCAACAAAGGATATATTACAAAGTATTGAGATGAAATTTTGTTTCTGACCGAATACTTATTTTCCACCATAATATGCAAATAAAATGTTAAAAAAACAGACAATGTGATTTTCTGGATTTTTTTTTCTCAGTTTGTCTCCCATAGTTGAGGTCTACCTATGATGTAAATTACAGACGCCTCTCATCTTTTTAAGTGGTGGAACTTGCACTATTGCTGACTGACTAAATACTTTTTTGCCCCACTGTATGTGTGCAAGTGTAAGGGTGCTTTCACATTATTTGTTCTTTCGGTGACCCCATGAGGGCTTATGTGGAACACCCCACAAACCGGGATTTGGACGTATGTGCCGACTATGCCATAGACTGTAATGATGCTGACAGAGCACACGTTCGCTCTGCCAGCACCATTATAGTCTATATCCCCTTCGGCGCATAAGTCCAGATAATCCTGGATAATGCAACTAATTTAATAACAGGCTTTTATATACTTAACTGGTTGAGTACTTTGTGGAGCGGGTAAAGTGCCATCTAACCTATTCCGCAGCGCTTTACAGGTTGCACACATTATCGTCGCTGTCCCCGTTGGGGCTCACAATCTAAATTCCCTATCAGTATGTCTTTGGAATGTGGGAGGAAACCGGAGTACCCGGAGGAAACCCACACAAACACGGAGAGAACATTCAAACTCTTTGCAGATGTTGTCCCTTAGTGGGGCTTGAACCCAGGACTCCAGCACTGCACGGCTGCTGTGCTATCCACTGCGCCGCCGTGCTGCCCCATAATTTACTAGGAAGACCTTCACGTAGACTAGTACACAAATCAATGGACTAAGATATATGACTACTCAGTATGCAGAATTAAAAGGGTTGCCCAAACAGGTATTGATGACTTATCTGAAGGATAAGTCCTCAATAGCAGATCGGTGGAGGTCTGACACCAAGGATTCCTACCATTCAGCTGTTATTTGCCCTGGCGATGGCCAAATATTAACGCTTTGAATGGAGCTGCCAAGTGCAGTCCCATGCAACGTGTGACCGCTGCTGTCGGTTATTGCAGCATAGATTCTATTTAAAAAAATAGAATTAGTCTTACCGGTAATTCGGTTTCTAGGAACCTTCCACGACAGTCACCTTGGAGGATGTCTCCCCGCCCTAATGGGAGACAGGAAACACAAAGAGGTTAAATAACCCTCCCCTTCCTGCTGTCTCCAGTGTTTTTTTCTGGACACACAAGCATGTATAGTTACCATAAAAAAAGCAGGAATCATCCAATGGCAATATCAGATAGGGAGGGAAATTAGTGCTGTCGTGGAAGGTTCCTAGAAACCGAATTACCAGTAAGACTAATTCTATTTTCTCCAGTCACCTTCCACGACAGTCACCTTGGAGTAGTACCAACACTGATTTCTTTAGGGAGGGACCACAGCTTGCAGAACATGTCTGCCAAATATTAGATCCCTGTTAAAACTCAGTCTGTAATGTCTGGTGAAGGTATGTACAGAAGACAATGTAGCCGCTTTGCATATCTGCTCAGATGAAGCGTTCCCTCTCGCTGCCCAGGATGTAGAGACCGACCGGGTGGAGTGAGTCTTTAGTGAAGCCAGAGGAGGAAGATCTTTTATCGAGTACGCTAGACAGATGGCCTGTTTGATCCAGTTTGCAATTGTGCCTTTAGCTGCTTTTTTACCTTTATTTTGGCCTGAAAACGGAATAAAAAGATTCTGTTCAACCCTCCAATCCCTGGATTGTTCCAGGTAATGGAGAACCACTCTGTGGACATCCAGAGTGTGGAAATTTTCTTCCCTGGCATAAGGATTTGGGCAAAATGAGGGCAGCACAATATCTTGACCCCTATGAAAGTCTGAGGCAACCTTGGGCATAAAGGAGGGATCTAAACGTAAAACTATACAATCAGAGTTTATAGTTAGGTAGGGTTCCTGTATTGACAGGGCCTGCAATTCTCTTATGCGTCTAGCCGTGGTAATTGCCACCCAGAAAAACCGTCTTAAGAGTCAGGGTTTTAAGAGATATTGAGGACAAGGGTTCGAAGGGAGCCTGGGTTAGACTGTTGAGTACTAAATTTAAATCCCAGGGAGGGACCCGGTTAGGGAGCCTAGGACGTATTTTACTTGCAGAGGTCATAAATCGTTTAATCCAGCGGTGGCCCGCCAGGTCTTAGTCAAAAAAAGAGCTAAGAGCAGAAATCTGGACCTTCAGAGTGCTCGGGGAAAGACCTAGCTCCAACCCTTTCTGGAGGAAGTCCAGGATCTGAGCAGTGTTGGGGTGGAAAGGATCAGGGACATTGGGAAGGCACCAGGAAGAGAACTTTTTTTTATACTTTGCCATAGATGGCATTTGTCACTGGTTTCCTGCTCTTTTGGAGCATTTGGATTACCCTTTTCCGAGAGACCTCTGGCTTTTAGGATGCTGGCTTCAGTAACCAAGCTGCTAGCTTCAGTCTGTTCAAGTCTGAGTAACGTAGGGGACCCTGGTAAAGGAGGTCAGAGGTCTGGGGTAGAAGCAAGGGACCTTCTAAAGCCATGTCCATCAGTGCGCTGTACCAGCTGTGCCCTGCCCACATTGGAGCAATTTGGACCAGGTCACAACGATCGTTTTCGCCAACATGGGGATAGGCGGGAAGGCATAGGCCAGGTTGAAATTCCATGGATGGGCGAAAGCATCTACCCCCGAGCCCTATAAGCCGGACTGAGAGAGAAAAAGGTTTTTGTTATTGCATTCTGAGCATTTGCAAACAAATCGACATCTGGGCTCCCCATCTCGCAGTCAGGGATAGGAAGACCGCTTGGTTCAGGCACCATTCCCAGATGGACATCCCTCCTGCTCAGGAAGTCCACCTGGGCATTGTCCGAACCCTTGAGATGTGTTGCCGGGATAGACAACAGGTGTTTCTCTGCCCAGAAAAATATTCTTTCCGCGATTAGTTTTAGGCTGGCATACTTCATGCCCCCTTGATGTCGAAGGTAGGCTACTGTTGTTATGTTGTCGGAGTAGATCCGAACATGATGATTTTGAATTGGAGGGGAGGCAGCTATTAGTGCTTCCTCCACTGCCTTTAGTTCCCTCAGGTTTGAAGATCTGGATCTTATGTTCAGGGGCCATAATACCTGAAAATATGTTTCCTCCACCACAGCTCCCCAACCCCTTCGACTGGCATGTGTACAAAGAATCTTTAGGGGGAGCTGATCCCAGCTCACCCCCCTCCCAGGTTTTGGCAATTCAGCCACCAGGAGAGAGCCGACTTCACATGTCCAGGGAGCGGAATTCTCCTGGACAGTACATTGTGGTACCTTCCAGAGTATAGAAGGATATGGGATTGGAGGGTTTGAGTGTGCGCTTGAGCCCAGGATACTGAAATAAGCCTGGCTTAAACAAAAGGTCAAAAACCAAAAAATAGAAATGCAAACAGCAGCAGGTTTTTGCAAAAATGAAGACGTTAAAACGTAACTTTTACTTCATAGTCTTTATAAAAAATAATAGACGAACTGTGCCACTAAGGTGCTAGTGCTAACATATACCACGAACAAACACAGAGACAAACACCCCATAAAAAAGTTTTTTGCCACGGACCCCTCGTATCGGGCCACAAAATGGTCACCAATTAAATCAGAGAAAAATACACCAGACTATTCATAGAGTTTACCGTACCGTATAAGCGGGAACCTCCCCCTACCAAAGCAGATGCGGCAGGGATACCATATATCACCGTGTGCACAAAAAACGGTACACCATGTGGTGCCAGGTATAACGGGGTAAAGCTATTAACGGAGCTCCTCTATAAAGGGTGTACAACCAATGTAGGTAAGACCCAAAATGGCAATGTAAACATACGATATGCTAAAAAATACCGCAAGCATAGTAATACAACATAAAGAGCACGTTATTCTGAGGAACAGGTATCTCCCAAACAAAAGACCAGACAAACAATAACACCGTTTCCCAATACCGGGAACTTATCACGGTGTGTGTCTAAAGTGTCATCTAGTGGGATTAAATCCTGTGTTTCTCAATACATATGTACTCGTATACTCATCTGCTGGTACTGAAGTTTATCACAGTCCTTCTGCAGGTATTAGATATATATAGCCGGACCCTCTAGCGGTTCTTTAAGACATCCGCCCTACGATATCTGGCTAGAAGTATGCCTCCCGACGCGTTTCTTCCTGAGTGGATTCATCAGGGGATTATGGCATGATGATGAGCAATCGCTAGTCTACTTACTGACGGTCGGCCTTTATAACAAGAAAGCGCCGACACTCATGGGCGCGCACTTCCGGACGCCCGGGTTCCTACTTCCGGTCCAGGCGGGCGCCGACGCCAAACGGCGGCGCGCGCACGTCTGGCCGGCCCCAGAAAACCCGTGACGTGTCAAACCTCGGATATGTCAAAGCGCATGCACCAAATCGTGACACGCACATCTCCCCGGCAACCGAGACGCTCATAGTCAAACAAAGGTAGCGTCATTTCCGGAAGTTTGCCATTCCTGCATAATAGCAACACGGGGGTACGTGCTTTTTTAGGAGTGAGGCGCAAATATATGGTCATCAATCTATGGTGAACCATTCAACCAATGCTGCCCCCTACTGCTATAGGACGGGTAGAAAATACCCCAAAACCGAAAAAGGTATGTACGGGTAAAGAAAACTATCCATAAAAAACTATTGTTACCGATACCAACATGGAAGGCCTAAGAAGAGGTATTCATATCAATAAACACCTAGACCCAAAAGAAAAAATATAATGAAATCAAAAAATAAATAATGAAATAAAAATAATACACGTTCTACACAGGGTGACACAGCAGACCCTAAAAAATGGGAAAGATAGAAAAAGAGTGATACTACACTTACCCCTATTATATCCTCTCTATCCTGATCCCTACCTCACGCGGAGGTTGGCACCCTAAACCTGCGCAGTGGCGCCCCCACTCGACGGCGGCTATCCCTAGATGGGTGATGCCCTGATACACCCTATCCCCATAGGAAGGAAGAAAAGCTTAGTTGGTCGTTGAGGCCATGTGGTGTTGTGGTCTTCAATCAAAATATCCATTTGCTTTCTCTTTGCAAAATGTTCCTGTCCCAGTCACCACCTCTTTGGGGCTGATGTACTTTGTCTATCCCCATGAACTTTACGGCCTTCAGATTGCCTTGGTGTACCCTGTTTATGTGGTTGGCCACAGGGGTATCTCTGCCTCTTATCGTGTCCCTGTGGTGTTCACCCACCCTCCTTCTCAACTCTCTACTTGTCTTCCCGATATACTCCAAACCACATTCACAGTTCATCTTGTAGATTACTCCTCTCGTCTTACAGTTAATAAAATGGTTAATATAGAAGGTTTTTCCTGTCACATTACTGACAAACTCCTTTCCTTGGCACAGTGCTCCGCAGTATTTACAACTGCCACATTTATAGCACCCTTTCACCCTCTCACCCAACCATGTGGAGTTTACTTGGGGGAGGGGTGAGGTAAAATGGCTGTGGACCACTCTATCTTTAATTGAACGGCCCTGTTTAAAAGTGATTTGTGGGACCGGAGTAAGAACACCCTTAAGATCATCGTCCATCTGGAGGATTGGCCAGTGTCTTTTTAGAATTTCCCTCATATCCATGGCCCCGTTAGTGTACCTCGTGATCAATCTCACATGTTCATCCCCTTCTTTTTTAGGGGTGGGTATTAAGAGATCCTTTCTCTGTTTTTCAAGAGATGCACTGTAAGCCTCCTTAAGGATATTGTCAGGGTACCCCCGTTCTCGGAAACGTGCTCTGAGATCATTAGCCTGTTCACAATATGTGGGGGGCTCAGAGCAGTTCCTACGAACCCGTAAATACTGTCCTTTGGGTATACCTTTCTTGAGGGGAGCAGGGTGATTTGACTCCCACCTCAGGAGGGAATTAGTAGATATTGGTTTTCTGTACGTACTCGTACTCAATTGGCCATCATTTCTTTTTTCAATCAGGACATCTAGAAATGGTAATCTATTTCGGTCCATCTCATAGGTAAAATGCAGGCCTAAATCATTATGATTAAGTCCTCCTACGAAGGATACAAAACTCTCCTCACTGCCCTTCCAGATGACGAAAACGTCGTCAATGTAGCGAAGCCACATGACGACGCTATCCTCCGTGGACGATGTTTCACTGAACACGATGTTCTCCTCCCACCAGCCCAAGAGCAGATTTGCATACGAGGGGGCACAAGGGCTCCCCATCGCGGTGCCCCTGAGCTGGTGGAAGTACACACCGTCAAATAAAAAATAATTTTTCGTCAGACAAAATTCTAGGGCCTTCAGTACAAAATCGTTATGCCTACAAAATTGTAGACCTCTTGTATTCAGGAAGTACTCCACGGCCATAATACCTTTACTGTGTGGGATAGAGGAGTAAAGTGCCTCCACATCTATGGAACACAACAACATATCTGTGTCAAGTACCACACTTTCAAGTTTCAAAAGAAGGTCCGCCGTGTCACGTGTGTAAGAACTCAAAGAAACCACAAAGGGGCGCAGAATACGATCTATGTACAAACCTAGATTTTGTGTGAGGCTACCGATCCCCGACACTATGGGTCTCCCTTTAAGGGGGTGAATACCCTTGTGTACCTTGGGTAGACAGTAAAAAGTCGATACCACAGGATGTACAGGTATCAAAAACTCCATCTCACTGGCGTCTATCAGTTTATCATTAAACGCCTCTGTTACCAAGGCTCTTAGCTGACCATGATACATCCTGGTGGGATTTGTCTCGAGTTTTTCATATCCCATCTCTTCTTGTAGCAGGGAGTGACATAGATCTCTGTATTGTGCTGCATCCATGACTACTACATTCCCCCCTTTATCTGAGGGTTTAATAACCCTGTCTCGGTCTTTCTCTAGTTCACACAAACTCATCATCTCCTTTTTTGTCAGATTATAGGGACCCCCCTTTTTTGGTTTGGATTCCAATTCAACCAGATCTCTAGTCACCAAATTCAAAAAAACATCAACCGGACTTAAGTCGCCCATAGCGGGTGGCATGCGTTTACTTTTGTTTTTGAGGTTGGTGAATGGACCATCCCCTCTATCATTTGGGTCAGTCTCACTAAGATGGTATAGGAACCTAACGTCACCCAGAAGGTCCTCATCTATGCCCAATTCTAGACACCGTTTTTTGTCCTCATTAATAAAGTGCTTTTTCCATTTAAGTCGACGGATAAACAGGTTCAGGTATTTCACTGCTTCAAAACTCTCATAGTCTGTTGTTGGGACAAAGGACAGTCCCTTACTTAAGACGGCCATCTGTTCGTTACTCAAGGCCCTTGAAGACAAATTAATGACCCGATTGTCTATAGGGGGTTCCGGGGGTTGAATCGGTTCCTCAATGGATAACTGAGATCTAAAAAACGATCCCCCTGTGGTGATCCTCTACCTGCTCCTCTCCCTCCACGTGCCCCTCCCCCTCTACTCTTCGTTTTACCCTTTTGATTTTTAAAACGAGTATCTGTATCTGAAAACTCAGTCTCTGAGGAAGAGGGGTCTGTCTCCTGTGGTCTAGGTGGTCTAGGATTAGATAGGGAATATGCCTTGTTGTCCCTAAAATCCTGCAAGTCCCTGACGAAAAATTTGTGTTTCTTTTCTTTAAGATGGTACTGGAATTTCTCAATGGTATTTTGGAGACTTTTCTCTTTGTTACAAAACTCTGGTTCTGTGGAAAATTTCTTTGTAACCTCTATCTGTTCTTTGAGGTTATTGTTCAGTTCTACAAGCATTAATCTCTCCTCATCCAGAAGTAATTTCATCAACCTTAGGGAGCTATCTGTTGCTTCCTTCTCCCACTTTTTAAAGAGTTCCGTCCCTCTATATCTATATCCGGGAGAATTTGTAATTCTTAAATTCCTCGGTACTATCCCTGCTTTGATGTAGTTATCGAGACTTTGCACCTCCCACCAAGATGTAATCTGGTCCTTATAGGCCTTGGTTAGCTCTTTAAAAGCGGAGTTAAAGGAGGGTGTGTACTTTTTTTGGGTAAAAGCGCCCTCCGAAAAAATACTCTTAGCCTCGTTAATCCATGTATTGGTATCTATAACCGTGGATAGAAAACCCGCCATACCATCAAATATATACTTAAATAAGCCTGGCTTAAACAAAAGGTCAAAAACCAAAAAATAGAAATGCAAACAGCAGCAGGTTTTTGCAAAAATGAAGACGTTAAAACGTAACTTTTACTTCATAGTCTTTATAAAAAATAATAGACGAACTGTGCCACTAAGGTGCTAGTGCTAACATATACCACGAACAAACACAGAGACAAACACCCCATAAAAAAGTTTTTTGCCACGGACCCCTCGTATCGGGCCACAAAATGGTCAACCAATGCTGCCCCCTACTGCTATAGGACGGGTAGAAAATACCCCAAAACCGAAAAAGGTATGTACGGGTAAAGAAAACTATCCATAAAAAACTATTGTTACCGATACCAACATGGAAGGCCTAAGAAGAGGTATTCATATCAATAAACACCTAGACCCAAAAGAAAAAATATAATGAGATCAAAAAATAAATAATGAAATAAAAATAATACACGTTCTACACAGGGTGACACGGCAGACCCTAAAAAATGGGAAAGATACATACCTTTTTCGGTTTTGGGGTATTTTCTACCCGTCCTATAGCAGTAGGGGGCAGCATTGGTTGAACGGTTCACCATAGATTGATGACCATATATTTGCGCCTCACTCCTAAAAAAGCACGTACCCCCGTGTTGCTATTATGCAGGAATGGCAAACTTCCGGAAATGACGCTACCTTTGTTTGACTATGAGCGTCTCGGTTGCCGGGGAGATGTGCGTGTCACGATTTGGTGCATGCGCTTTGACATATCCGAGGTTTGACACGTCACGGGTTTTCTGGGGCCGGCCAGACGTGCGCGCGCCGCCGTTTGGCGTCGGCGCCCGCCTGGACCGGAAGTAGGAACCCGGGCGTCCGGAAGTGCGCGCCCATGAGTGTCGGCGCTTTCTTGTTATAAAGGCCGACCGTCAGTAAGTAGACTAGCGATTGCTCATCATCATGCCATAATCCCCTGATGAATCCACTCAGGAAGAAACGCGTCGGGAGGCATACTTCTAGCCAGATATCGTAGGGCGGATGTCTTAAAGAACCGCTAGAGGGTCCGGCTATATATATCTAATACCTGCAGAAGGACTGTGATAAACTTCAGTACCAGCAGATGAGTATACGAGTACATATGTATTGTGAAACACAGGATTTAATCCCACTAGATGACACTTTAGACACACACCGTGATAAGTTCCCGGTATTGGGAAACGGTGTTATTGTTTGTCTGGTCTTTTGTTTGGGAGATACCTGTTCCTCAGAATAACGTGCTCTTTATGTTGTATTACTATGCTTGCGGTATTTTTTAGCATATCGTATGTTTACATTGCCATTTTGGGTCTTACCTACATTGGTTGTACACCCTTTATAGAGGAGCTCCGTTAATAGCTTTACCCCGTTATACCTGGCACCACATGGTGTACCGTTTTTTGTGCACACGGTGATATATGGTATCCCTGCCGCATCTGCTTTGGTAGGGGGAGGTTCCCGCTTATACGGTACGGTAAACTCTATGAGTAGTCTGGTGTATTTTTCTCTGATTTAATTGGTGACCATTTTGTGGCCCGATACGAGGGGTCCGTGGCAAAAAACTTTTTTATGGGGTGTTTGTCTCTGTGTTTGTTCGTGGTATATGTTAGCACTAGCACCTTAGTGGCACAGTTCGTCTATTATTTTTTATAAAGACTATGAAGTAAAAGTTACGTTTTAACGTCTTCATTTTTGCAATAACCTGCTGCTGTTTGCAGCCCAGGATAGTGCCTGAATACATGAGGTCAGCGATCCTAGAATGGACATGAATTCCCTCAGTGATGGTGATCTCAGCTGTTTGAATTTTGAGATTCTCTGGCGAAGGTCGTGTTGACGATCTTTGGAAAGGAAGGATGTCCTTTTTTCCGAGTCTAGGAGGATCCCCAGAAATTTCTTCCTTGGGGAAGAGTGGAGGTCTGATTTTTGAAGATTTGGGATCCAGCCTAGGGATTTGAGGATCTCCAGGGTTTTTGACACATCTTGGTTTAACCGAGATGTCGATGGAGTGACTGAGGAAGTCGTCCAAATAAGGAATGACCCATATTCCTTGGAGACTGATAAATATAAAACCGCTTCCCTCATGATTTTCGAAAACACTCTCGGTGCTGAGGAGACGCCGAATGGTAGTGAGTTGAATTGGAAATGGGTAATCCCTTGGTTGTGGGCGACTGCGAACCTGAGGAACTTCCTGTGAATCCGGATGGATCGGAACGTGGTAGTAAGCGTCCCTCAGGTCTATTGTTGCCATCACCCAGTTTTTTCCAATTATAGGGATTGCTGTCTTGATCGACTCCATCTTGAACCTCCGGTATTTGATGAACTGGTTTAGGGGTTTTAAGTTTATGATGACCCTGCATTTTCCGGAGGGTTTCCTTATGAGAAACAGGCGAGAGTAATGGCCTCTGCCTATATTCTGTTGAGGTACCCGAGAAATTACTTTTTCTCGCAAGAGGTCTTGTATTTGTAGGAGGAAGAAGTTTTGGACGTCTGGAGACTGTAACAGGGTAATCCTCAGACACTGGGGGGGGGGGGTGAAGACTCGCTAACTCCAACTTCAGCCCAAACTGTATGGTATGAAGGATCCACTGGTTTATGGATATGGACAAATGGAGATTCACTGTTTGTCTGGGGTCTGTTGTTGTTGAGGGACTAGGATGTTTCTGCCTTTTGCCTCCTTTCAGGTAGCTCCACCGTCCAGTTTTACCCTTTCCCTTGAATTCCTTCTGGGGCTGTTCACGAGGGGGATGAAAAAACCGCTTCCTAGTAAACTTCTGCTCGGGAAGCGATTTCTGCTTATCTGAAGCTTTCTCAAGGATATCATCGAAGACTGGACCAAATACGTGGTGTCCCTGGAAGGGGATGCCACAGAGTTTAGTCTTAGAGGTAATGTCCCCCCCACGATTTTAACCAAAGGGCTCTTCTAGCGGAATTAGAGAGGACTAAGGATTTTGCTGCCACCCGAACTGATTCTCCAGAGTCTTCGGCTAAGAAGCCCGTGACCTTTTGGAGAAGGGGAAGGGAGTGAAGGATCTCTTCTCTAGAGGTCCCCCGAGAGAGGTGTTCCTCCAATTTACGAAGCCAGTAGAAGCTATTTTGGCTTTGATCAAGTTAGTAGAGGTTTCCCAGGATTTTTTCAGGTGACTTTCAATTTTTCGATCCACTGGATCTTTTAATTGGGAGGAATCCTCAAAGGGGGGGGGACGTCTTCTTGGTTATTTTAGAAACCTGAACGTCCAACCTAGGGATTTCCCAAATAGAACTATCACCTTCAAGGGAAAAGCGATTTTTTTTTTTTTTTTTTTTTTTTTTTTTTATTATAACTCTGAGGGTATGTTAAGTCCCTTTTCTGGGGAAGACCACTCCTGAAATATAAGGTTCTGGACATTCTCATAAACCGGAAACCCTTTTTTACCTCTGGGTTTCAGCCCCCCAAACATCTCATCCTGAATTGAATATTTCACCTCTACTTCCTCCACCCCCATGGTGTTTCTCACTATGGAAACTAGTTCTTCCATATCCTCGGAAGAGAAATAGTATTTTTTATCAGGCGTAGGGGTGGATGTGGAGCCCTCATTTTCCCGAATGTCCTCTGACCCTAAGGTATGAATTTCGCTTGAGTCAGTCAGATTCAGCTGGTGCCAATTTTCTCTTTTTAAAGGGAGAGGGATGTGGCACTGGGGGCTGGGAAAGGGCTGCCATAGAGGTTTGCACCTCCTGCTTGATGAGTTTTTATACTGTCCAGGAGAGAAGGCTGTTTGGCATGTAGAATATCATCCATACAGTGTTGGCATAAGGTCTTCTTATAATCTGAAGGGAGCTTGGAACCACAAACACCACACTTTTGGCTGGGTTTGCTCTTTGGGGCAGAGACCTTTTCTCCCTAAAAGAGAGAGAAGGTATACTAAGTGACCCATAGGTATCAAGCCCGGACAGTAAGGGACCAGCCCCCGCTACTCACGGTAGGAGGGTGAACGCTGGGATCTCCAGATGCAGCAGTAGTTTGTCGCCATCCATGGTCAGACCTGTCACGAGTCACACAAGACAGAGACTCTGCGTCTTACCTGGAGGCTCCCGCCAGGATAAAGTGATCGAGGCCCAGCGCCAGTTGTGTGCTCCTCCTCCCATGATCCGCAGGGAGGATCCATAGGAACGACCCAGTAGCTGAAGGTGCAGAGCCCTGGCCACAAACCGCGCAATCAGCATGGCGCCGAGATATGAACATGGCGCCGAGATACGAACCCGGAAGTGAACGCCGGTGCGCGCGGCTGCAGGAGGAGGGCGCCGGGGAGCTCAGGGAGGACCCCGGCAGCACGTCACTGCCCCGCTTTACCGCTGGACGGACCTTTTCATGCCCCACTGGGGGACAGGAAAAAACACTGGAGACAGCAGGAAGGGGAGGGTTATTTAACCTCTTTGTGTTTCCTGTCCCCCATTAGGTTGGGGAGACATCCTCCCAGGTGACTGTTGTGGAAGGTGACTGGAGAAATAAGAGCTCTTCTGCAGAACCTGGCAGTGGCCGCTACACTTGGCACAGAGCTGCAGCTATAACATACAGCCACCTCCAGAACGACAGAACCAATATGCTATTTAAGACCTATTCTGTGGATAGCTCATTGATGCCTGTGCCCTGACATAGTAACATAGTTAGTAAGGCCGAAAAAAGACATTTGTCCATCCAGTTCAGCCTATATTCCATCATAATAAATCCCCAGATCTACGTCCTTCTACAGAACCTAATAATTGTATGATACAATATTGTTCTGCTCCAGGAAGACATCCAGGCCTCTCTTGAACCCCTCGACTGAGTTCGCCATCACCACCTCCTCAGGCAAGCAATTCCAGATTCTCACTGCCCTAACAGTAAAGAATCCTCTTCTATGTTGGTGGAAAAACCTTCTCTCCTCCAGACGCAAAGAATGCCCCCTTGTGCCCGTCACCTTCCTTGGTATAAACAGATCCTCAGCGAGATATTTGTATTGTCCCCTTATATACTTATACATGGTTATTAGATCGCCCCTCAGTCGTCTTTTTTCTAGACTAAATAATCCTAATTTCGCTAATCTATCTGGGTATTGTAGTTCTCCCATCCCCTTTATTAATTTTGTTGCCCTCCTTTGTACTCTCTCTAGTTCCATTATATCCTTCCTGAGCACCGGTGCCCAAAACTGGACACAGTACTCCATGTGCGGTCTAACTAGGGATTTGTACAGAGGCAGTATAATGCTCTCATCATGTGTATCCAGACCTCTTTTAATGCACCCCATGGTCCTGTTTGCCTTGGCAGCTGCTGCCTGGCACTGGCTGCTCCAGGTAAGTTTATCATTAACTAGGATCCCCAAGTCCTTCTCCCTGTCAGATTTACCCAGTGGTTTCCCATTCAGTGTGTAATGGTGATATTGATTCCTTCTTCCCATGTGTATAACCTTACATTTATCATTGTTAAACCTCATCTGCCACCTTTCAGCCCAAGTTTCCAACTTATCCAGATCCATCTGTAGCAGAATACTATCTTCTCTTGTATTAACTGCTTTACATAGTTTTGTATCATCTGCAAATATCGATATTTTACTGTGTAAACCTTCTACCAGATCATTAATGAATATGTTGAAGAGAACAGGTCCCAATACTGACCCCTGCGGTACCCCACTGGTCACAGCGACCCAGTTAGAGACTATACCATTTATAACCACCCTCTGCTTTCTATCACTAAGCCAGTTACTAACCCATTTACACACATTTTCCCCCAGACCAAGCATTCTCATTTTGTGTACCAACCTCTTGTGCGGCACGGTATCAAACGCTTTGGAAAAATCGAGATATACCACGTCTAATGACTCACCGTGGTCCAGCCTATAGCTAACCTCTTCATAAAAACTGATTAGATTGGTTTGACAGGAGCGATTTCTCATAAACCCATGCGGATATCGAGTTAAACAGTTATTCTCATTGAGATAATCCAGAATAACATCCCTCAGAAACCCTTCAAATATTTTACCAAAACACTTAGTGGGAAACATGTCAGTCTCCAACAACATATCACTAATTAAAATAACCGTAGTATATGACTGACTAGGACCTCCTGGACAAACTGCATATTCATAACGAACGCAAAAACCAAAGAAACGCAGTCAAAAGTCCAAATAAATATAAATATACAAACTTTATTAAATACTACATAATAGGTGTACAGTAAAAGTGGGACAACCACCCGTGCAAACAACAGCACATACAGATGGACAGGAACTAATGCACATTAACCCATATCATCCGTATCATCACCATATATATGCAGAGTATGTATAAGACACTGATAAATATGTCATAGCAAACAATTGCAATATCCAAGTATATACATACCAGCAGTTTAAGAGTGGGTGTGTATGTGCATCCAGGACCCGTCCCCCCCAACGCGCGTTTCGGCAAGGTGCCTTTCTCAAGGGGTAACTGGTGTGTAAATAAGGTTAAAATATATACTCACGAACCCGGAAGTATAGCGGTACCCATGATTACCGGCAGCTGTCCCGCACGGCCGCATAACCCGGAAACACAGGGGCCCCGTGTGATCACAGGGCAGCGGCACCGCGGTGACAGGAGCCGGAGATGACGTGTATGTTGCTGGAATAGATAAACCGAGCCGCCGTCTAAGTATAGAAAAAGGCGGACATGCGCAAATGCAACCACAGGGACAAAGAGCTAGAAGTCCCAATGCGCATGCGCAAAGAGCCCACCGCGGCCATATTATTGGAGACCAACAGCCGCCACTACAAGAAACCCATAGCAGCCATCTTAATGAGGATGAAAACAAGGTGGCCAACATATATTAGCCCGCAGGGGCATGTAGCGTAATAGACAACATACCTTGTCGTACAAGTGATATGCTGTCTAATTTGAAAGGATTTTGTGCCCAGGGATATGTTGGCTATATGTGTGGGGCGGACATATGTGTGTGTATTTGCAGCATATGCTAGACTGTTATACTATTACATTGTTATTTTGTTCCATCAAGTATACTTCTTAGATGATGTGTTTGGTATGTTACTCGCACGTATGTGCTCCTTGCATTTGCACATGGGCGAGTTGGAGGGACATGTGTATATGCATGTGCCATGTGTGTATACATATACATGTGTTATCATTTGGGACACTCCATCAATATAGACATTTTTATATATATTTTTTTCATTTTTATTTTCTCTTTTTTTGTTTGTTATTATGGGTGATATATCCTTGAAATTATATGGACATTTTAAGGATAGTCCGCTATTTTGCTGGAGGTGTCTGCTTTAGGTGGTCTTTGTGTTTACATCATTAACATACAACACCTTGTTTTCATCCTCATTAAGATGGCTGCTATGGGTTTCTTGTAGTGGCGGCTGTTGGTCTCCAATAATATGGCCGCGGTGGGCTCTTTGCGCATGCGCATTGGGACTTCTAGCTCTTTGTCCCTGTGGTTGCATTTGCGCATGTCTGCCTTTTTCTATACTTAGACGGCGGCTCGGTTTATCTATTCCAGCAACATACACGTCATCTCCGGCTCCTGTCACCGCGGTGCCGCTGCCCTGTGATCACATGGGGCCCCTGTGTTTCCGGGTTATGCGGCCGTGCGGGACAGCTGCCGGTAATCATGGGTACCGCTATACTTCCGGGTTCGTGAGTATATATTTTAACCTTATTTACACACCAGTTACCCCTTGAGAAAGGCACCTTGCCGAAACGCGCGTTGGGGGGGACGGGTCCTGGATGCACATACACACCCACTCTTAAACTGCTGGTATGTATATACTTGGATATTGCAATTGTTTGCTATGACATATTTATCAGTGTCTTATACATACTCTGCATATATATGGTGATGATACGGATGATATGGGTTAATGTGCATTAGTTCCTGTCCATCTGTATGTGCTGTTGTTTGCACGGGTGGTTGTCCCACTTTTACTGTACACCTATTATGTAGTATTTAATAAAGTTTGTATATTTATATTTATTTGGACTTTTGACTGCGTTTCTTTGGTTTGTGCGTTTGAAATATTTTACCAACAATAGAGGTTAGACTTACTGGCCTATAATTTCCAGGTTCACTTTTAGAGCCCTTTTTGAATATTGGCACCACATTTGCTATGCGCCAGTCCTGCGGAACAGACCCTGTCGCTATAGAGTCCGTAAAAATAAGAAATAATGGTTTATCTATTACATTACTTAGTTCTCTTAGTACTCGTGGGTGTATGCCATCCGGACCCGGAGATTTATCTATTTTGATCTTATTTAGCCGGTTTCGCACCTCTTCTTGGGTTAGATTGGTGACCCTTAATACAGGGTTTTCATTGTTTCTTGGGATTTCACCTAGCATTTCATTTTCCACCGTGAATACCGTGGACACCCTCTTTAATTAAAGTTCACCACTTCTCACCAGTATCTCTCTCAGATTGATCATCATCACAGCATATAAAGCACATTGTCATGTTGTTTCTTGTACCCATGACACAGTGGAGAATCCCGTAGGGTTCTATGTTCTGAGTCACAAATGGCAGGTCACAAATGGCAAATGTGATGGGTAATGTGCGTCACTGAGGGTAAGCTTCGGGAGCATAGCATTTGTAGACTAGTAGTAGTTACATCATCTGCCTTCTCGAGGCCCATTCCTCTAAGGCCACGTTCACACATTCAGTATTTTAAATCAGTATTTGTGAGCCAAAACCAGGAGTGGGTGATAAATACAGAAGTGGTGCATATGTTTCTATTATACTTTTCCTCTGATTGTTCCACTCCGGGTTTTGGCCTACAAATACTGAGGTAAAATACTGAACAAATACTGAGCGTGTGACCATGGCCTAAGATGCTATGGGTAATTTTTAATGTACATTACTGACTGCACCGGCTGTAAGAATAACTAATTGTTGTGATATTGTTTCCTTATCATAAATATCCTAGATATTAACCGGATAAGCAAAGAAAGTAAAGGTATCACTGGAATGAATGTGTCATTTGCATTGATTCGTACTAGTCGTGTCTGTATTAATAACATTTCTATATGATTTTCTCTTTTACTATACAGCCGGAGAGGAAGTGAAATCCAGGATACTAGTGAGTATGTGGGGACTGGGGCACAGTTCCGGCATACAGGTTTATATAGACGGCCATTCTGACACTCCATGCAATCTGTCATTCTGTAGGTGATTAAAGCGGCAGAAGATAGTGCTCTACAGTACATGAACTTCATGAACGTCATATTTGCAGCTCAAAAACAGGTATTTGTCTTTGTTCAGCTCTCTTGTTGAGAAAGACTTCATTCAATCCTGTATTTGCTTTTTACGCCGACCATACGGTACACCTATTTGGCTTATCACTATCACAATGTGTGTGGTTTTGATGGGTAAGAAAGGCCCCAGTGGTGGCTAAATGAATCTGGCACTGCTTATCTTAGGGAAAAATAATGACTCAAACTGGTTGGATTCCAGCCTTTCTGATCATTGGTCAGACACTATCGATAGCTGATTATATGTGGAAACAGAAAATGCTCTAGAAAGTAATGGGGCTTGCCATATGCTTTATCGGTGCTAATCGAAAAGCCAGTATTGGTATTTTTAAATAGTTGGACTGGAAATCTCCCCAAGAAATCCATAAATCTTACTTTTTCCCACCCTTCAAATGAAGCTAACTTCCTATTTTTTTTGCATTCTTCAGAACATTCTCATTGATGCTTGTGTACTGGACACAGATTCTGGACTTCTACAACAGGTATGGTATTAGCCCTAATTCTGAAGGCTCCAGTGTGGTATTAACATTTCCCTTGCACGTAGGTGGCTAGTTACAAATGTAGGACCTTTTCTATGTTATTTTTTGTAATAAACGGCCCTTTTAGCAATTTACCATATAGCATCTTAATAATAAATACATTTTTTTCTATAGCGTCAACATATTTAACTGGATGCCACAATGTTTGCTTTTTGTCTTGTCTCTCTGGAGCACTAATCTGAAGGAGACACTCATTCCAAATATACCCTCTGCAGACCTCATGGGGTTAATAAATTTGTTATATAGCAAATGCTTGAACATGATAATAAACTCTATAGATGTCCAGGTGTAATCTAAATTCAGGAAACATACTTTTAAAAGTTTTAATGTAAATGATCTGAACGTAGAAATATGTTTCATAGCAATCACATAGATTTTGTCTGCTACTATTGCTATACTCCATAGTTAAACTGCTGAGATGTATTTTATATCATCAAACTAGTGGACTTTCTAAGCATATATCCATCTCTGTGCTTTTTAGTTTTTTCCATCACTTTCCAGCATTACGTAGGTTTTATGGTGACTGGATGATTGCTTACAGAATGTAAATGGACTGGAGGATGTTATGCACGCAGTGACCCGGCACAGGTTCGAGGCATTGGTGCCGTGTATAGCTTATTATACAATGATGTGTTGCAGTACTTTGATCTTTAACAATTTCAGCAGTTTTAACCCGTTCCTGATATGATTTTTCATTTTTGCGCTTTCGATTTTTTTCTTTCCCCCGTGACAGCACCACATGAGAGAGGGGATCCGCACATCAAGGACAGGAACCAACTGAATAGAAGGGAGAAACCTCTCCCCTGCATCAGTTGGTTTTCCTGCCCTTGAGGAAGCCTTATATCTGAAGTATCAGGTGCGTAAAGTCATGAAATCGCTTATCCCATGCCCAGCGCGGCCGCCTGGAAGAACTGCTCTTTGCTTGTAACGCCGTTGTCGGGTCCCGGATGCGCCTCCGCTTGTGCAGATGCTTGTGCAGATGCAAGTAACTATGTCGTCTTGATTCTGTGCGTTTGCTGGGATTGGCACACCCTGGTGAAGAGTATGCTGGTGACTTTTAACCTGAAAGTGGTAACTTCAATTCCTGGGGTCCAGTGGAGGCGTCTAAGTGGGAGGAAATGCTGTGGCCGGTCCCTCATTTAAAATGGGGTCTGACCGCCTAAGAGCAAGTTTTCTCTGGTTCTCTTTTCCAATGTGATTATGGAGTAGGAGCAGCAGTGGCAGAGTGGGCGCGCAGTAGTGGCAGTCACACGAGTGACAGGAGAAGCGTCAACAAGGCCAACCAGGGAAGCAGAGTGGGTCATGGTTCCACCGCCTCCAAGGGAGAACCATCGTGTGATTTGATTTGACCCAACCTCCAAATCTGGTACCCTTACTAAACAACTGAGCGATGAGTGAGCGTCGTAAGTTCACCATGGTAATTGGGTCCTTTTTCATGTTTAATTACTAGGAAATGCCTAAGAAATGTAGCACAAATCTTAAAAATAATGAGTGTGCGCTGTGCAGGATACATTACCCAGCTCATGGCAAAAGAAGCTCTGCTCAGCATGTATCCAGAAAACTGGAATCCCCAAATTTGCCATGGATTTAAAATCCGTTATTAGGGCAGTAGTTAAAGATTCCCTTAAGGCACTAATCCATAAAGCGATAAGAAGGGGAGAAAGAAAACCAGAATATTATCATCTGATTATGATGAATCAGTGAAGTCAGAAGGTGTGGATCTAATTCTTCCTCTTCATCCACTGATGGCGATACAGGGAGTAGACCTTGCTGTAGAAGACACAGACAAATTGGTCAAGGCTGTAAAGGCTCCCTTGGGCATCATAGACCCCAAATCAGTGCAGTCAAAATTGTATTTGGTGGGTTACAGCATAAGAAGAGGTGTCCATTTCCAATAAATGCGAAAGTTGAAGGTAAAAAAGAATGGAAAAAAACAGAAAAGAAAGGTTCGCTACCCTCGTTTTCAAAGAGAAGGTACCCCTTTGAAAAGGAAGGAGACAGCCCTGTTGGATAAAGTTCCAAAGATACTTGCAGCCATATCATCCTGAAAATATACATTACCCTGAAGATATAGGTATCCTGAAGACCCTCTGGATAGGAAAGCTGATGGATACCTGGGTGTCACGACACAGCTGTCTGGTGACCCGGGACCAGGGGCTTCTTGACTTCTTTTCTGGCCCTAACACTAGGGGGCGCCCTAGCTCGCCCTACTCCCTGGGATACTTCAGATGGTGAAGACACCGGGGCCTCTGCCCTTGCCCTATTTCCTAAGTTAGCCCTCTGTCCTCTTCCCCCACCCAGGGAAGAGGGGGCAATACTGTGCACCATAGATGTACATATAACTGTCTAGGTGGTTCCTGTCGTGCTCTGTAACCCAACTGATATGGATGAGAGGTTCTGCCCTTTTATTCAGTACGTTCCTGTCCTTGATGGGCGGATGGCCTCTCTCGTGTGATGTTGTCTTGGCCTCTGGAAAATCCCATTACTATTAAATACTTTAATGTTTTCTCCCTTTCTTCCAAGAGCGTTTTTTATTTTTCTGTTGACATAGCTGTATAAGGGCTTATTTGTTGCAGCACAAGTTGTGGTTTTGAATAATACCATTCATGTTACCATTCAACGTACGGGAAAACAACAAACAATTCTAAGTATAATGAAATTTCACAAAAAAACACATTTCTGATAATGTGTATTTTAGATTTTGTTTTTTTTTTAATGGTATTCTCTTGTGTGGTAAAAGTTAGCACGATTTAAAATGTTATCAAACTGTGTGTGTATACATACATATATATCTATAATATAACGCTGGGAGCGTCACTCTGTCCGAAGCCTTTATAGACTGCGCAAGCTGGGCCTCACAGAGTGATGCTCCCAGGAGATCGCGGTATGCGTAAACACTGAACGCACACCGCGATCTCCACCGGAGAGTCAGGGACCGCCAGGAGGGTAAGTATATTCACCTGTCCCCCGTTCCAGCGCTGCGTGCGGCTCCGTCTCCCGGGTCCTCTGCTGTGATGTTCCCAGTTCAGAGGGCGCGGTGACGCGCTTAATGCGCGCCGGCGCCGCCCTCTGACTGAACAGTCACAGCCAGAGGAGCCGGAAGATGGCGGCGCGCAGCGCTGGAACGGGACAGACAGGTGAGTATAGCAAGTGCTGGGGGCCTGAGCTAGCGGTGACTCCGGCACCTGACCCCCACAGCGCGCCGGTGTCCCCGCCTGCTCAGGCCCCCAGCACTCGGCGCCCAGCGACGATAGGTGAGTATGGTATTTTTTTTTTTTTATATATATATATATATATATATATATATATATATATATGGCAGCAGCATACGGGGCATATACAGTGGGGCAAAAAAGTATTTAGTCAGTCAGCAATAGTGCAAGTTCCACCACTTGAAAAGATGAGAGGCGTCTGTAATTTACATCATAGGTAGACCTCAACTATGGGAGACAAACTGAGAAAAAAAAATCCAGAAAATCACATTGTCTGTTTTTTTATCATTTTTTTTGCATATTATGGTGGAAAATAAGTATTTGGTCAGAAACAAAATTTCATCTCAATACTTTGTAATATATCCTTTGTTGGCAATGACAGAGGTCAAACGTTTTCTGTAAGTCTTCACAAGGTTGCCACACACTGTTGTTGGTATGTTGGCCCATTCCTCCATGCAGATCTCCTCTAGAGCAGTGATGTTTTTGGCTTTTCGCTTGGCAACACGGACTTCCAACTCTCTCCAAAGGTTTTCTATAGGGTTGAGATCTGGAGACTGGCTAGGCCACTCCAGGACCTTGAAATGCTTCTTACGAAGCCACTCCTTCGTTGCCCTGGCGGTGTGCTTTGGATCATTGTCATGTTGAAAGACCCAGCCACGTTTCATCTTCAATGCCCTTGCTGATGGAAGGAGGTTTGCACTCAAAATCTCACGATACATGGCCCCATTCATTCTTTCATGTACCCGGATCAGTCGTCCTGGCCCCTTTGCAGAGAAACAGCCCCAAAGCATGATGTTTCCACCACCATGCTTTACAGTAGGTATGGTGTTTGATGGATGCAACTCAGTATTCTTTTTCCTCCAAACACGACAAGTTGTGTTTCTACCAAACAGTTCCAGTTTGGTTTCATCAGACCATAGGACATTCTCCCAAAACTCCTCTGGATCATCCAAATGCTCTCTAGCAAACTTCAGACGGGCCCGGACATGTACTGGCTTAAGCAGTGGGACACGTCTGGCACTGCAGGATCTGAGTCCATGGTGGCGTAGTGTGTTACTTATGGTAGGCCTTGTTACATTGGTCCCAGCTCTCTGCAGTTCATTCACTAGGTCCCCCCGCGTGGTTCTGGGATTTTTGCTCACCGTTCTTGTGATCATTCTGACCCCACGGGGTGGGATTTTGCGTGGAGCCCCAGATCGAGGAGATTATCAGTGGTCTTGTATGTCTTCCATTTTCTAATTATTGCTCCCACTGTTGATTTCTTCACTCCAAGCTGGTTGGCTATTGCAGATTCAGTCTTCCCAGCCTGGTGCAGGGCTACAATTTTGTTTCTGGTGTCCTTTGACAGCTCTTTGGTCTTCACCATAGTGGAGTTTGGAGTCAGACTGTTTGAGGGTGTGCACAGGTGTCTTTTTATACTGATAACAAGTTTAAACAGGTGCCATTACTACAGGTAATGAGTGGAGGAAAGAGGAGACTCTTAAGAAGTTACAGGTCTGTGAGAGCCAGAAATCTTGATTTTGTTTCTGACCAAATACTTATTTTCCACCATAATATGCAAATAAAATGATAAAAAAACAGACAATGTGATTTTCTGGATTTTTTTTTCTCAGTTTGTCTCCCATAGTTGAGGTCTACCTATGATGTAAATTACAGACGCCTCTCATCTTTTCAAGTGGTGGAACTTGCACTATTGCTGACTGACTAAATACTTTTTTGCCCCACGGTATAATGGAGCATCTTATGGGGGGCATATAATACAATGGTGGCGCAGGATGGGAGCAGCACATGACAGAACGGGTGCAGGATGGGAGCAGCACATGACAGAACAGGGGCACAGGATGGGAGCAGCACATGACAGAACAGGGGCGCAGGATGGGAACAGCACATGACAGAACGGGCGCACGATGGCAGCAGCACATGACAACGGGCGCAGGATGGGAGCAGCACATGACAGAACGGGGGCGCAGGATGGGAGCAGCACATGACAGAACAGGGGCGCAGGATGGGAGCAGCACATGAAAGAACGGGGGCGCAGGATGGGAGCAGCACATGACAGAACGGGGGCACAGGATGGGAGCAGCAAATGACAGAATGGAGGCGCAGGATGGGTGCAGAACATGTCAGAATGGAGGCGCAGGATGGGTGCAGCACATGTCACAATGGGGGCGCAGGATGGGAGCAGCACATGACAGAATGGGGGCGCAGGATGGGTGCAACACATGACAGAATGGGGGTGCAAGATGGGTGCAGAACATGTCAGAATGGAGGCGCAGGATGGGTGCAGAACATGTCAGAATGGAGGCGCAGGATGGGTGCAGAACATGTCAGAATGGGGGCGCAGGATGGGAGCAGCACATGTCACAATGGGGGCACAGGATGGGTGCAACACATGACAGAATGGGGGCGCAAGATGGGTGCAACACATGTCAGAATGGGGGCGCAGGATGGGTGCAGCACATGACAGGATGGGGGTGCAGGATGGGAGCAGCACATGTCAGGATGGGGACGCAGGATGGAGCAGCTCATGACAGGATGGAGACCATATACCAATATAGATGCTAGCCAACCGGGCGTAGAACGGGTTCAATAGCTAGTATTATATAAAATTAGAAATTCTTAGGAAAAGAGAAAAATAATCAGCAAAGTCCTCGCCATGTTCCAAGAACCGTAGTGTTTTCATTTTTCGGTCGATGGAGCTGTAGGAGGGCTAGTATTTTGATACCATTTTGGTGTAGATAAAATATTATTTATCACTTGTTGCTGCATTCATTTGCAGTGTTTCTGCAAACAAAAAAATGCAATTCTTTTATTTCAATTTTTTTTTCTCATTACGCTCTTATTGCCCGGGTTAAATAAGCAATCCCATGAATAATTTTTACTAGTATGTCATATGTTGTGAAGGGGTTAAAGTGACAAGAAAGACCCAACATGTCTGTTTTAGGATTAAACCAACTTGCACGAAAAATCACATTCAGGCAACTTTTTTGTTTTTCTGGCATAAACCATCATGGTTTGGAGAGTACGTTCATGACTGCATGTTGATTAGCAGCGTCATTGATGCACCCATTGGTGCACTTGATTGATAAAATTGTTTTTCTCCTTCGCCTCATTGGGGGACACAGACCGTGGGTGTATGCTGCTGCCACTAGGAGGCTGACACTAAGTGATACAAAGAAAGTTCTCTCCTCCCCTGCAGTATACACCCTCCTGCTGGCTCTCAGCTAACCAGTTCTTGCTTAGTGTCCGTAGGAGACACACTGGGGTCTGTTATTCTTTAAAACTTTTTAAATCCTTTTGCGCAAGAGGAAGACTGGGGCGACGAACCCTTTCAAGGGGCCGATCTCCCCCAAACATCAACAGGCAAGCACGGCGAGTGTCACCTCCCTGTACCCTCTCCTGCGACGTGGGATGCCATTCCTGAGCTATCTTAGGGGCGACGGTTCCCTTCAGGGCGCCGATCTCCCAGCACCAGCAACAGACGGAAACACGGAGTGTCGCCTCCATGTACCCCCTTCTGAGCCAGGCTACAGCCGGACACAGCCCTGTGAAATCCTAGGGGAATGAACCCTTAGGATACACAGAGGCCCCTATGGCGTCCGTGCTGCTCCCACTGCACCACCACTGATTCACCACTGATTAAACAGCGGTGCTGCAAGGAGCTGGTCGGTCCCTCACCTCCTCCCCTCTAAAAGGGGTTGGTGGATGGAGGGTTTCTACACCGTCTACAACCCTCACCTGCAAGCAGAGTGCCGGCTCTGTCTTCCCTCCAGCTCCGGCGGTAAGTTTGGGATCCCGGGGGGCTCCTGCAGCGCGATCCTCTGGACTTTCCGGCCAGCATTCTTTCACCGCTACCGTGTTTTTAATTTAGTTCCCAGCTTCGGCCCACGCTAGGCCGATAACCCCGTCTTGCTCCCAGAAATTTAGTTCCCGACCTGCGCTAGGCCGCAAGCCGGTTACTGTTCCGGCAGGGGAACCGCGGTTGCACGCTGACAAATATAGCCCCCCGGCTCGCGGCCTGCGGCAGGCCGCAAGCCGGTATCTCTGCCTGTGTTCCGGCGGCACCAAAAGCTTTAGCCCCTGGTTTTTGGCCTGCGCTAGGCCCCAACCCGGTAACTATTCTAGCAGGCACCGAAAAATTTAGTCCCCGGCTTGCGGCCGTTTAGGCTGCAACCCGGAGGTGTCACCCACGCCATGGCGCGTTCCGGCGGCCCCTCCCACGATTCTGGCGCTTCTCGTGCAAAACGAGAGGTGCCTGTTGTTCTCGGGGGCCATCTTCCTACCTCCCCCTCTCATTTCCTCCGGAAATGGATCCTGTATTTGGGCATTGAGATCAGTCCTGTTCTGCAACAGGAACCAATTCAGCTTTGGCCACAGGAGCAGGATCTGGGACATATCTGCTAAGGGTAAGGGACGCAACCCCCCTCTTACCTCAGCGGTATCCCCTTCTACCACTTTCTGTAAGTAGTCCTGTAAAAGGGCTCAAGAAAGCGTATTTTAGGACTTAGTGTGCAGGCTTATAAACGGAGAGCTTTAAGTTCAAATCTCAGCAAAGCCTTACAACAACTCTAATAAGACTTTTTCAGTCTCTTCTATTTCACCGCATGTAAATCCTGCCAGTCTGCTTTTATCCCAAAGCGCAGAACTCGACACTCTGTAAGCCGGCGATCTCTAATACGCTCAGGAGTCCCCCACTGTCACAGAGTCCAGGGTACTTAGTCCCTCTAAGTGGCTATCATCACTGTTGGACTCTCCAAAGTCCCTTAAAGGGCACCGATCTCCTCACACTGTCAACAGACGAGCACATGTAGTGTCACCGCCATGTATCCTCTTCTGCAGCCAAGCCTAATGCCGGACAACGAGCCCTGTCCACCCAGAGACCTGAACTCTGTAGATATACAGAGGCACCCTTTTTGGCATCCGAGCACCCCCCACTGCATCACCACTATTTATAGCAGAAGGCGACGATCCCTTTCCACTCCCCTGTTAAGAGGATGGTGGATCAAGGGTTCATCATTTCAACTCTGCATGACTTGTCAGTCACCCGCACAGGGGTGTCCGGATAAGTTACCGTCAAAGAAAGCGGCGCTAGCAAGAGACGGCTTTTTTCCTAACCTGCTGGATGCAGCCGCACATTCTGCCACTTGGCAGGTTAACCTGGGTAGAAACTCCTGTCGTATACCTACCGGTATCCCTGCTCGATGGGTCATCCATTAAAAAGACAACGGTCTGTCAGATAGCAATCTGGTTCGTTTCCGCCTTGCGGCCTCCGGTTCAGCGCTCTACCCTTCCTTAGCCGCCGCATGTGTTACCAGAGCAATGGTCTCCTGATCAGAGGCCTTAAATATTTTCTTTTCCAACAGTAACCTTTTCCCGAAGACTGTACAGCTGGTCAATTGGGCAAGCAGACTAACTGCTTCACGCCTCTCGGATGCAACTACCTGCGCGGCGCTGTCAGTAGCAAATGCCATTACGCTCAGAAGGACATTAATGCTCAGAGAATGGAAAAGTACTCTGCCTTCAAAAGGCCTCTGACATCACTCCCTTACCAGAGTGATCGGTTATTCGGTGAGAAGTTCGGAGTGTTCCTCATGCAGGAACAAAAGATCGCATGTTTCCTATAGACTAATCAGCAGTGGATCAGTTGTCCAGGACAGTCTAGATCTAGGGGATCTTGGTTCCAAAAAGGGGACCGATAAGTAAAACCGACCCTGAACCTCAAAATTCTACCAAGCTTGACAAGGTCCTCCTTCTTCGGATGGAGTTCCTCTGCTCAGCCATTACTTCAACGGAAAAGTGTGGAGTTTTCTCACATCCACCGACATTCGGGATGCTTACCTTCACATTCCTATGTCTTCCCCTCTTCAAAAATTCCTTCGTTTCCCTTTCGCGAACAGCATTTTCAAATCACGTCCTTGTCCTTCGGCCTTTCTACCGCACCCAGAGTGTTTGCAAGGGTTATGGCGGCCATCATGTTCCTCTTGCACCCTACTAAAGGTGTGGTCTTCCTGCCCTATCTGGTCGACTTTCTAGCCACTCTTCCAGCCCTGTGCTGAGTCGTCTATATCCCTTGCAATACCCTCTCTCCTGGGCTGGCAGCTAAACATAGACAAGTTTTTCCCTCATTTCCAGCCCAGCAAATATCCTTTTCGAGGATGATCCTGGAATCTTCCAGAAGGTCGGTGATTCTCCCTTGAGACAAGGCCATTGCCCTTCAACAGGGAGCTTGCGCATTTGTTTACTCTCCCTTCATTCCATTCGCTTTACTATCAGGAAGGTCGCCTACTTTTTTCTCTGTGATCTCCTCATCCTGACGAGTATTTGGAGCTAGCCTCTCTGTTCTTTCAGACTTTTTTTTCCCTTATTACCATCAAGGCAAGGTTGCCCTCGGGCCATACCCGTCCCTTGTTACCAAGATGGTATGGTATTCCCACAGTTATGAGGGTATCGTTTTTCCCTCATCTCTTTCCACACCAGTCTACAAAACGGAATGGGTTTCCCATATCTGGACGTTGTGCGTGCTCTGTGTAGGTACGTCTCGAGGACGGTGTCCTTCCGAAGGTTGGATGCTTTATTTGGGCTACCTCACGGTCAGAGGACGGTTCCCTGACGGTGTCAGGAAGGGTTTCGACGTTTCATGGGCCATGTTAGCCTGGTGGATTCGTTACACCATCCAGGAGTCCTTCCGTGCTAGATATCAGCCTATCTCCCCGTCTATCGAGGTTTCTTGGTTTCTAGGCACCAGGTGTCAGCAGTGCACACCTGCAACCTTGCCGGTTCATCCAGTCCGCAAGCATTCCTGAAGCACTATAATTTCCAACCCTCCACAGATGTGAGTCTGGGCAGGCGGACTCTGCAGGCTGCGGTGGCGCACTTGAAAGTAGCAGTTTCACAAGGCCTGATCTGATGTTGTTCCCACCCAGGGACTGGTTTGGGATGTCTCACGGTCTCTGTCCCCCAATGAGGCGAAGGAGAAATAGGGATTTTTGTGTACTCACCGTAAAATCCTTTTCTCCGAGCCATTCATTGGGGGACACAGCTCCCACCCTATTATTAGCTAGTGCTTTTTTTTGTAATTTGTCATGCTATACTCTCATATATAATGTGACATGCTATACGCTCATATATTGTTATTGATCTCCTACTGTTTTTGCACCGAAATGGTTAGCTGAGAGCCAGCAGGAGGGTGTATACTGCAGGGGAGGAGCTAACTTTCTATGTATCACCTAGTGGCAGCAGCATACACCCACGGTCTGTGTCCCCCCAATGAATGGCTCGGAGAAAAGGATTTTACGGTGAGTACACAAAAATCCCTATATTCACATTCTGCCTGCCATCAACCAGACTCCATATTTTACCTCACTGTCACATTACGAGCGCATGGTCTGTCGTTTACCATAAGGTTATGTGCACACGTAGAATGGTCCACTGCGGATTTTTCCGCTGCGGATTTGATAAATCCGCAGGGCAAAAACACTGCGTTATTCCTGCGGATTTTTCTCGGATTTACCGCGGTTTTTGTGCGGATTCCACTGCGGTTTTACACCTGCAGTTTTCTATTATGGAGCAGGTGTAAAACCACTGCGGATTCCGCACAAAGAATTGACATGCTGCGGAATGTAAACTGCTGCGTTTCCGCGCGTTTTTTTCCGCAGCATGGGCACAGTGTTTTCAGTTTCCCATAAGTTTACATTGTACTGTAAACTCACGGGAAACTGCTGCGAACTCGCAGCTGTGGATTTGCAGCAAAATCCGCATCGTGTGCACAGAGCCCAACTCTTTGTGAGACCAGATAAAAATCAGGAAATAATAATATACTTTACTGGTGCTAGTAGTTTATCTATATGAAGAGTTTGTACTAAAGTTTAGACATTGTCTTCTATCCTTAACCTTAGGGGTAACATCCTGAACTCTGTGGGCTTAACACCCTCCAGTCCAGAGAATGGGGCTCACAAGCAATGCACATGGCCATGCAATTAATTTTCTATGGCACTGCCAGATAAAGCAAAGCACAATGCCTAGCTATCTCCAGCAGTTCTATAGAGAACGAAGGGAACATAAGATGCCCAGTCTCAACCTCCACCCCATTCAATAGGGGGCCATGCAGAGTCCCACTCTCTGGATCAATGATGGGCTCAGTGAGCAGGAAGTTATTCCTTACCATAGAAGATATACGGTAACGTCTAAACTTGATATGCTCTTTGATTTTTGTATTTATTTCCTTTTATATTTATGGTGATGGAGAGTTTTTGAAAATGTCATCTATGTGCCTTGTGAAGGACACCTAGATGATGGAAGCATCGCTTGTGTACATGGAAGTTCTTTTTGTGCTTACAGGCCTGTGACATAACAGGTGGTCTATATCTGAAGATCCCACAAGTGAACTCTCTGCTGCAGTATTTATTGGTAAGAAACTCCACACATCCCCAGTGATGTGAAGCTATTCTTAAGTCAAACACACAATCTTAAAGGAGTTGTCCAGTACTTTTATACTGATGTCCTATCCTTTAGGATAGGTCATCAATATCTGATTGGTGGAAGTGAGACACCCAGTACCCCACCAATCAGTCATTCCTGGTGTTGGTGGCATCTGTATGTGATGAATTGTGGAGATATACAGCACAGCTTTGTCAACAAAATATTGGCCATGGCCAGGTTGCACATCTGCCCTCCATTCGAATCAATGGGGGCAGTAACCAGCCGCGGCCACTATGTAGTTGGTGAAACTGTGCTGTATAGCTTCACAACTCAGCACATATGGATGCCACCAGCACCAGGAATAGGTGATGTACTGGGTGTCACACCCCCATCGATACACACAGATACTGATGAGTCCCCGACAAACCCTTTATAGAAAAAATCCACATGAACCATAAACATCATCATCGCGGTCCCCAAGGAACTCAGTCTATGTTCCCTCCCAGTATGTCAGCCCCTCTTCCAATGCTTTGTGCTTTCTGGAACAGGCAGGGACCTGGGCAGTGCTGGAAGAAGAACCACAGAAGTCATGGCCGAACAGTGCTCATTGCCAGATGATGATGTCATGGGCAAACCGTATTCATTGCAAGATGATGGAAATGGAGTGAAGATGATAAATTCAGTGACTTCTCTAGATATAACAGTGTACAAAGCCAGAATAACACAGCTGCATACACTGTACTGGCTGTCCTAAGGTGCTGCAGCTCAGCTCCTATTCAAGTATATAATAAAAATGAAAAAAGCATATACTGTACAGAATGGGAGGAATAGGGCTAAGCAACAGCACATTTGAAAAAGACTTGGGTATATTAATAGATAACAGACTGCACATGAGTCAACAGTGTGATGCACCAGCAAAAAGGGCAAATACAATTCTGGGATGTATTAACAGAAGCATACAGTCTAGATCACGCAAAGTCATTATCCCCCTCTACTCCTCTTTGGTCAGACCTCATCTGGATTACTGTGTCCAGTTTTGGGCACCACATTTTAAAAAAAGACATCAACAAACTTGAGCAAGTTCAGAGAAGAGCGACCAGAATGGTGACCGGTCTGCAAACCATGTCCTATGAGGAACGGTTACAGGATTTGGGAATGTTTAAGTTGCAAAAAAGACTGAGAGGAGACTTAATAGCTGTCTACAAATATCTCAAGGGCTGTCACATTGTAGAAGGATCATCTTTATTCTCATTTGCACAAGGGAAGGCTAGAAGCAATAGGATGAAACTGAATGGGAGGAGACACAGATTAGATATTAGAAAAAACTTTTTGATAGGGTGATCAATGAGTGGAACAGGCTGCCACGAGAGGTGGTGAGTACTCCATCAATGGAAGTCTTCAAACAGAGGCTGGACAGATATCTGTCTGGGATGATTTAGCGAATCCTGCTTTGAGCATGGGGTTGGACCAGATTACCCAGGAGGTCCCTTCCAACTCTTAACATTCTATGCTTCTATATGGCAGCTGCAGTACCCAAGAATGACCACTACACAGAGATGGTGCCCTGCTGTTTTGTTTATTTAATTTGCATCCAGTCGCTGCCGGAGCTGCAAATAGATGATCAGTGGGGTGTCAGACCTGTACCAATCTGATATTCATGATCTGTCCTAAGGTTAGGCCATCAATATCTAAGTAATACTCAACCCTTTCATTACTTGTGTAAGTAATATATGTATGTACTCTTTCATTACATACTGAGGCCTATTTTGATTTGAGATTGAAGCCCCACTGTATTTCTCACTTTATTTCAGTTTTAGTCTCTATTCTTTGTTCATTAGTGGGTTTTCCTCCCTGATCCGGATCAACGGTCGCAGCTAAACCTTCCCCCTCCTGTTCACGTGGATTACAGGGCAGCATGTTTCTGCCATCGGAATCTGATAGAAATTGGTTATGTTTGTTCCGTCTGCCTATCTAGTAAGTATCAGCCAGCGGTAACCTTTTCTTTCTGATCAAATACATTGCGGTATATCTAATGTAGGGGATAAGGAAGGCTTATGGAGCAGAATTTCTCTTTGCCTCTTAAACCCCCCCACTAGACCTAACTATACACCTTTTGCCTTAAATGGGCTGTGCCACCATGTGGGTAATGCTGCAGACACCAAGGAAAGAAACTCTTTTTTTTTCTAATTTATACTTTTTAAAAATGATGCCCCATTCTAATATATGTACCTTTGATGTGTCATATAGCACTGTAGATAATTCCACCTGCTGAACATTACTTGTCCGACAGATAATTGGTGGCCAGCTTAGAGGTTGATAATCGGGAAACTAGAGTCCCTAGGAATGTTTGTTCCGGATTATCAGTTTGTCTAAATGTGCTCTTAAGGGGTGCAAAGTACTTCATGTCTGAAGTGCCTGCATCCCATTCTATGCCATTGTGTACCGGCATTTTTAACCCCTTCGCTTCACTGCCAATTTTTGTTTTGTTCCCCCCTGTTTTTCCTCCCCTTCTTCCCAGAGCCATAACTTTATTTCTCTATCCACATAGACATGTGAGGACTTGTATTTTGCAGGACCAGTTGTACTTTTGATTGACAATTTTAATTTTACCAGATAGTTTACTGGAAAACAGGGAATAAAATTCAAAGTACGGTGAAATATTTTTACAGCATACATTGTGTTCTAAAAAGGATGTCACAATATGATTCTCATCAGGTTACAGTGAGACCAAACTGGTCCGATTTTTATATTTTAGTGTTGAAAAGAAAATCATGAATTTGAAAAAAATATGTTGCCATTTTTCAAGACCCATAGCGTTAGCGGTTTAATTTTTCGGTCATTGGAGCTGTGTGAAATCTTATTTTTTGCAGGGCCAGACAACATGTTTATTGATGCCTTTTTGGGACACATGACTTTTTCATTGCTTGTTAAAGCATTTTTTGCAGTATTGTAGTGACCAAAAATGTTATATTTGTTTTCTGTTTACGATTTTTATCAACTGGGTTAATTTAAAAAAAATATTTTAAAGGGAATCTGTCACCATATTTGCCCTATCTAAACGAATGATACGGGCATACAGATTAGGCTAGTTTCACATTTGCGTTAGAATCCGCAGCGTTTAATCCGCATCCGCAAGTGCAGGAAAAAATGCATAGAAAAGCATACAAACGCGGCGGTTTTTAGACGCCTGCGGGAACGCACGCGGTTAAAAAAACACAGCGTTTGCACGCTTTCTATGTGTTTTTTCCTGCGTTTGCGTTTTTGGTGCGCATGGTGACAAATTTTACAGGAGAAAAATCTAAATAACCAGACACTGCCAATGTGACTACAGAGGGCGTGTATTAATGGGATATCTTTATATAGACCCTTGAAACCTTCAGATTTTGCTCCTGTATCCTGTGTCATGATGGATCTTCGCATGGAGAGCTTTTATTTCAACCTGGATTTAAGCATCAAGCTTTTTCTTGCCTGTGCGTTTGCTTGGGAGCAAGACAGAAATCGTGAAAGATGGAGAAGGAGACGACGCAGGCGTTTTTGGAGACACCCCATTATTGAACTACGTGAGAGACGTGGAGCCTATCACATGCTGTATGGCGAGCTTAATGCCGACCCGGACAAATTCCCGGAATAAACAAGGATGTCGCAAGACTCGTTCCGGGATTTGCCTGCTTGTGTCCAAGGAACCATACGGAGACAGGACACTCAGCTCCGTACGGCGATTCCACCAGAGGAACGTCTGCTGGTTACATTAAGGTACGAAACAAATCTAAACCAATGGCAGGGCTAATTTTGGCTGTTCTGACATGTATTTTTTTGGTATTTTCCTTTATGTCTTTAGCATAACAACACCATAAATAGAATTGATTGTAATTGTTTTTCTTTTTTTTTTCTTACAGATTTCTGGCAACCGGAGAGAGTTTATCATCCCTCCACTTCCAATACCGGCTTGGAATATCCACCCTGTCCGGAATAGTTGCGGACACCTGCCGGACTTTGTGGAATGTACTCCGGGATGAGTTTATACCCCTACCCACCTTGGACTTGTGGATTGGAATTGCGGAAAAATTCTGGAGTGTGTGTGATTTCCCCAACTGTTTGGGAGCGGTGGATGGAAAGCACTTTCGCATTATCAAACCAGCCAGAACAGGATCTGAGTACTTCAATTATAAAAAATATTTTTCTGTGGTGCTCATGGCAATAGCCGATGCGGACTGTCGCTTCATCGCCATGGACATTGGAGCTTTTGGCCGTGGCAACGATTCCCAGACTTTTAAGAACTCTGATATGGGCCGCCGAGTGTATGGCAAAAATTTTAATTTTCCACGGCCACGACCTCTCCCCAACACTCAATGTCCACCGATGCCATTTGTTATGGTTGGTGATGAGGCCTTTCAGATGTGTGAAAACCTACTGAAGCCATATTCCAGTCGGGACTTGAACCACACTAAAAGGATCTTTAACTACAGACTGACCAGAGCCCAAAGAACAGTAGCGTGTACCTTTGGGATTCTAGTCTCAAAATGACGCATTCTTGCATCAGCCATTAATCTAAAAATGGAGACAGTCGACGAGGTGGTCAAAGCCTGTGTGGTTCTGCACAATTACATAATGGCTAAGGAGCGGCCCAACATTGAACTGGATGAACCAGTTGCACACCCACTGCCCGATTACCGGCATCACCCGCTTCGGTCAACTGCTGAAGTTGGCCACATGCGGGACCAATTTATTTGCTGCCTTTTTTGATTCAGATATTGGACGTGTGTGATGGCAGGACAATGTTGTGTAAATGTCTATCTGTACCAGTTATTTTCTTAAAGGGAACCTGTCACCCCGTTTTTTGAGATTGAGATATAAATACTGTTAAATAGGGCCTGCGCTGTGCGTTACTATAGTGTATGTAGTGTACCCTGATTCCCCACCTATGCTGAGAAATACATTACCAAAGTCGCCGTTTTCGCCTGTCAATCAGGCTGGTCAGGTCGGGTGGGCGTGTTCACAGCGCTGTTACTTCCTCAGCTTTACGTTGGTGGCGTAGTGGTGTGCGCATGTTGAAGTGACTAATCCACTGTGGGCACGTGAACAAGTTTGCATCTCGGCTTTGGGAAAATGGCCGCCGCGATCTCTTCTGCGCACGCGCGGCATCCCGCGGCCATTTTCCTGAAGCCCCGTGCAGCAGAGCACGCTATCTGCGCACGCGCGGCCCCAGGAAGATGGCCGCCCCCACCAATGAAAGGGATGACAGCGCAGATCGCGCGCTGTGTCTTCACGTGCGCGCAGGGAATTCGGAACTTGGACATGCGCACACCACTACGCCACCAACGGAAACCTGGGGAAGAAAAGAGCGATGTCACCACGCCCACCCGACCTGACCAGCCTGATTGACAGGCGAAAACGGCGACTTTGGTAATGTATTTCTCAGCATAGGTGGGGAATCAGGGTACACTACATACACTATAGTAACGCACAGCGCAGGCCCTATTTAACAGTATTTATATCTCAATCTGAAAAAACGGGGGTGACAGGTTCCCTTTAAATGTTACTAATATTTCTCGTTAATAAACTTTATTTTTTGGTATCTTGACTGTGTCTCCTATGTATTTCCTCTACAAACCAATGCTGCCGTCACACTAGCAGTATTTGGTCACTATTTTACATCAGTATTTGTAACCCAAAACCAGGAGTGGGAGATAAATACAGAAGTGGTGCATATGTTTCTATTATACTTTTCCTCTAATTGTTCCACTCCTGGTTTTGGCTTACAAATACTGATGTAAAATACTGACCATATACTGCTAGTGTGACGGCAGCCAGGTTGTTAGGCTTAGGTTCACATTGCGTTAGTGGGTGTCCGCTAACGGAATACGTTACATGGCGCAATTCTCGCAATTAACTCTATGTAACGGATCGCTAACGTATGCCTTTTTTGGCATGCGTCAGCGATGTCCCGTTATTTTCGGACAGACCTCGAACGCTGCTTGCAGCGTTCAGGGTCCGTTCTTCACTAGCGCAGATCGGACATCTGCGCTAGCGAGATTCCAAAAAGGAATTGCGTTTGGCACATTGCATTAGTGCATTCCGTTAGCGTATCCGCTAAACGGATTGCTCTAACGCAATGTGAACCTAGCCTTAGTGGTAAGGTTGTTGACGTCATTGCGTCCTTATTCTGTTCTGCAGTATCCATTGGACACAGACTGAAGATACAATGGCTGTAATACAAAACAGATCTATACTCATCAAGTCAGGTGTCAGAAATAATGAATTCATGATGCACATATAACCGCCTCATGAATTCGCTATTTCTGACACATGTCCAGGTGAGCATAGATATGCCTTGTATGACGGCCATCGTCCCTTAACTTTGTGTGAAATAGATTAACCCTTAAGCCCCGAGGGTGGTTTGCACGTTAATGACCGGGCCAATTTTTACAATTCTGACCACTGTCCCTTTATGAGGTTATAATTCTGGAACGCTTCAACGGATCTTGGCGATTCTGACATTGTTTTCTCGTGACATATTGTACTTCATTTTAGTGGTAACATTTATTCGATATAACTTGCGTTTATTTGTGAAAAAACCAGAAATTTGGAGAAAATTTAGAAAATTTCGCAATTTTCCAACTTTAAATTTTTATGCCCTTAAATCACAGAGATATGTCACGCAAAATACTTAATAAGTAACATTTCCCACATGTCTACTTTACATCAGCACAATTTTGGAACCAAAATTTTTTTTGTTAGGGAGTTATAAGGGTTAAAAGTTGACCAGCAATTTCTCATTTTTACAACACCATTTTTTTTTAGGGACCACATCTCATTTGATGTCATTTTGAGGGGTCTATATGATAGAAAATACCCAAGTGTGACACCATTCTAAAAACTGCACCCCTCAAGGTGCTCAAAACCACCTTCAAGAAGTTTATTAACCCTTCAGGGGTTTCACAGGAATTTTTGGAATGTTTAAATAAAAATGAATATTTAACTTTTTTTCACACAAAATTTATTTCAGCTCCAATTTGTTTTATTTTACCAAGGGTAACAGGATAAAATGGATGCCAAACATTGTTGTACAATCTGTACTGAGTACGCTGATACCCCATATGTGGGGGTAAACCACTGTTTGGGCGCATGGCAGAGCTCGGAAGGAAAGGAGAGCCATTTGACTTTTCAATGCAAAATTGACAGGAATTGAGATGGGACGCCATGTTGCGTTTGGAGAGCCCCTCATGTGCCTAAACATTGAAACCCCCCCACAACTGACACCATTTTGGAAAGTAGACACCCTAAGGAACTTATCTAGATGTGTGGTGACCATTTTGACCCACCAATTGCTTCACAGAAGTTTATAATGCAGAGCCGTAAAAATAAAAAATCATATTTTTTCACAAAAATGATCTTTTCACCCCCAATTTTTTATTTTCCCAAGAGTAAGAGAAGAAATTGGACCTCAAAAATTGTTGGCCAATTTGTCCTGAGTACGCTGATACCCCATATATGGGTGTAAACCATTGTTTGGGCGTATGGCAGAGCTCGGAAGGGAAGGAGCGCCATTTTACTTTTCAATGCAAAATTGACTGGAATTGAGATGGGACGCCATGTTGCGTTTGGAGAGCCCCTGATGTGCCTAAACATTGGAACCCCTCACAAGTGACACCATTTTGAAAAGTAGACCCCTTAAGGAACTTATCTAGATGTGTGGTGAGCACTTTGACCCAACAAGTGCTTCACAGAAGTTTATAATGCAGAGCCGTAAAAATAAAAAATCATATTTTTTCACAAAAATGATCTTTTCGCCCCCAATTTTTTATTTTCCCAAGGGTAAGAGAAGAAATTAGACCACAAAAGTTGTTGTGCAATTTGTCCTGAGTGCGACGATACCCCATATATGGGTGTAAACCATTGTTTGGGTGCATAGCAGAGTTCGGAAGGGAAGGAGCGCCATTCGACTTTTCAATGCAAAATTGACTGGAATTAAGATGGGACGCCATGTTGGTTTGGAGAGCCCTTGATGTGCCTAAACATTAAAACCCCCCACAAGTGACACCATTTTGGAAACTAGACCCCCTAAGGAACTTATCTAGATGTGTTTTGAGAGCTTTGAACCCCCAAGTGTTTCACTACAGTTTATAACGCAGAGCCGTGAAAATAAAAATTCTTTTTTTTTCACAAAAGTGATTTTTTAGCCCCCAGCTTTATATTTTTACAAGGGTAACAGAATAAATTGGACCCCAAAAGTTGTTGTTCAATTTGTCCTGAGTACGCTGATACCCCATATGTGGGGGGAAACCACTGTTTGGGCGCATGGCAGAGCTCGGAAGGGAAGGAGCGCCATTTGGAATGCAGACTTAGATGGATTGGTCTGCAGGAGTCACGTTACATTTGCAGAGCCCCTGATGTACCCAAACAGTAGAAACCCCCCACAAGTGACCCCATATTAGAAACTAGACCTCCCAAGGAACTTATCTAGATGTGTTGTGAAAACTTTGAACCCCCAAGTGTTTCACTACAGTTTACAACGCAGAGCCGTGAAAATAAAAAATCCTTTTTTTTCCCACAAAACTGATTTTTAGCCCCCCAAATTTTTATTTTCCCAAGGATAACAAGAGAACTTGGACCCAAAAAGTTGTTGTCCAATTTGTCTCGAGTACGATGATACCCCATATGTTGGGGTAAACCCCTGTTTGGGCGCACGGGAGAGCTCGGAAGTGAAGGAGCACTGTTTTTTCAATGCAGAATTGGCTGGAATTGAGATCGGACGCCATGTCGCGTTTGGAGAGCCCCTGATGTGCCTAAACAGTGGAAACCCCCCAATTATAAATGAAACCCTAATCCAAACGCACCCCTAACCCTAATCCCAACTGTAACCCTAACCACACACCTAACCCTGACACACCCCTAATTCTAATCCCAACCGTAAATGTAATCCAAACCCTAACCCTAGCCCTAACCCTAATGGGAAAATGGAAATAAATACATTTTTTTTAATTTTATTATTTTTCCCTAAGGCTAGGTTCACATTGCGTTGGGGAAATCCGTTTAGCACTAGCGGATTGCGCTAACGCAATGTCTTTTTAGGTGTCGTGTTTAGTGGTCGCGTTAACGTCCCCGCTCTGGAAGATCGGGGATCGGACCTCGGGCGCGCCGCGGACGCTGCAAGCAGCGTCTGAGGCGCGCCACAAAAGAATGGCACCTTGCTAGCGCGAGCCGAAAATGGCACGCTCTAGCGATGCGCTACACCCGAAAATCACATTGCTGTCAATGGTTGTGCTAACGGACCCGTTGCACGGCGTTAATTGTGACATTTTCGCCGTGCAACGCTGTCCGTTAGCGTTAACCCATTAACGCAATGTGAACCTAGCCTAACTAAGGGGGTGATGAAGGGGGGTTTGATTTACTTTTATAGCGTTTTTTATATCGGATTTTTATGATTGGCAGCCGTCACACACTAAAAGACGCTTTTTATAGCAAAAAAGTTTTTGCGTCTCCACATTTTGAGACCTATAATTTTTCCATATTTTGGTCCACAGAGTCATGTGAGGTCTTGTTTTTTGCGGGACGAGTTGACGTTTTTATCGGTTACATTTTCGGACACGTGACAGTTTTTGATCGCTTTTTATTCCGATTTTTTGTGATGCAGAATGACCAAAAACCAGTTATTCATGAATTTCTTTTGGGGGAGGCGTTTATACCGTTCCGCGTTTGGTAAAATTGATGAAGCAGTTTTATTCTTCGGGTCAGTACGATTACAGCGATACCTCATTTATATCATTTTTTTAATGTTTTGGCGCTTTTATACGATAAAAGCTGTTTTATAGAAAAAATAATTATTTTGTCATCGCTTTATTCTGAGGACTATAACTTTTTTATTTTTTTGGTTATGATGCTATATGGCGGCTCGTTTTTTGCGGGACAAGATGACGTTTTCAGAGGTACCATGGTTATTTATATCCGTCTTTATGATCGCGTGTTATTCCACTTTTTGTTCAGCGTTATGATAATAAAGCGTTGTTTTTTGGCTCGTTTTTTTTTTTTTTTTTTTCTTACGGTGTTCACTGAAGGGGTTAACTAGTGGGCCAGTTTTATAGGTCGGGTCGTTACGGACGCGGCGATACTAAATATGTGTACTTTTATTGTTTTTTTGTTTTTTAGGTAAAGAAATGTATTTATGGAAATATTTTTTTTTTCTGCTTTATTTAGGAATTTTTTTTTTTTTTACAAGTGTGGAAATTTTTTTTTTTAACTTTTCACTTTGTCCCAGGGGGGGACATCACAGATCACCGATCTCACAGTGTGCACAGCACTCTGTTAGATCGGTGATCTGACATACAGCCGGGCAGGATTAGAGCTGCAGCTGCAGCCTGATCCTGACCCGGAAGTGCTCCCTGCAGGACCCGGATGCAGCCCGGCGGCCATTTTGGATCCGGGGACTGCAGGGAGAAGACGCTCGGTACACGGTGAGTACATCACCGTGTACCGATCGTCTCAGGGAAGCCCGCAGGGAGCCCCCTCCCTGCGCGATGCTTCCCTGCACCGCCGGCACACCGCGATCATCTTTGATCGCGGTGTGCCGGGGGTTAATGTGTCGGGAGCGGTCCGTGACCGCTCCTGGCACATAGTGCCGGATGTCAGCTGCGATAGGCAGCTGACACCCGGCCGCGATCGGCCGCGCTCCCCCCGTGAGCGCGGCCGATCGCATATGACGTACTATCCCGTCACTGGGAATTAAGTCCCAGGTCACCTGGACGGGATAGTACGTCATATGGGATTAAGGGGTTAAGTACACAGAAGAGAAAATGGAGGTTATACAAGGTAGTTCTCTGCTCACCAGGTCAGGTATCCTAACTAATTAGCTTTTGTACACCTGACCTGTTGAGTATAGTTCTGCATTGTTTTGCCGCCATTTTCTCTTCAGTCTGCAACACTAGTCATAGACTAAGCAGAAGGAAGAGATTATGGAGATAATACAAGTATTAAGACATTAAGCTGGAGATCAGGAGTAAGGTGTTCCAACATGCCCTGCTCAATTTGGTTAAAAAAATGATGTTCTGGCCTCTGGAGGTCGGCTTTTACTTGGTCAAGTCTTTTGGTGACCTCCTGGATACGTGTATTCATGTGGCTAATTGCAATATCCATTCGGTCACCCAAAGCCTTGAGTCCATCGTGAAAAGCCGAGCTCAAGTGCAAAGACTCGGGCATGAGGGACCTGTCTGATGCCCTCTGCCGCTGCCGGGAGGAGCCCCCCAAAAAAGGGGCAGAGGACTGGGAAAGGGGAAGACCTGATGGACCAGCTTCCTGGTCTCCAGCTAGTGTGGCAGGCCCACTTGCTGCAGGATGGCTGGGACGGGTCCGTGGCTGTCTGATGAAGGACCGCTCCAGAACCTGTGCCAACAGTGCTGCTCCATGTGCTGTGAAAAAAGGAAAAAAAATTAATACCAAAAATTTACCAGACACCAACTCCTGTTGAATAGAAACATACAGATTAATGGCAATACAACATAACCAAATGCACAGGAGAAACATTTACGTTCTCTGGGCAAGGACCGGTCTTAAAAATGCCAGAATGCAATGGTATTTGTACTTTCGGATCCTTGCTCCTGAACCACTGGGAACACGGTTCTCTTGACGCAGGTCCTTGTTGAAGCGGTCCTTCATCGAACGCCAACGTGTTTTGACTTTGAGCACTGTTGAAAAAACAAAACATAATGGTTAGACAATGTACTTTTGGCCGTGCTCACACAACTGTGTGTGATGAGAGAAACTCCTGAGAGTTTCTCTCATCACACACAGTTGTGTCAGCACGGCCAAGGTCTCTGCTGCTTCACACTGCATTGCAATACTTACAAAATGCAGTTCGGACCCGAGTCGGGGTGTTGTCCCAGCCATCTCATATCGCTTTGGCCACCTCATTCCATAGGCGCCGGATCGTCACGTCCGAGTGCTGTGGAACCCGGGTGTCCCACAACGGAACTCGCTTCTGGACCAGGGAGAGGAGATGAGGAGGTCATTTTCTATGAGGTGTTCATCCCGTTCTGGAACCTAAAAATTAAATAAAGACATTAATGTTGGATACATAACATAAGGAAAAGAAAGAAAACAGAGGCTGAGAAATGGCATGAATAAGGAAAGTCAAGATACAAAAGGAGTCCAGAAGAAAATTGTAAAGAAAGAGTAAAGTACAGAAAGGAAGATTCAAGAATGCTAAAGTGAGGATACAGTAAACAGTCAGCCTTGTATACGTACACGCTACCGCCTTGCCACCCGACTGTGAGTCCGCTGCTCCTGCCCAGCCTCTGCCGCAGTAGAAGAACTCTAATAAAAAAAAAAAAAGGAAAAAATAAAATTGTCATGTGTTGTGACAGTGAATACTTACCAATCTGAGGAGGTGAGTACTCACTTCACTAACATGTTCGGCTTCGGAAGGTCCAGGACGTTGCTCCTCATCAGAAGAAGACATTCTGATGCATGCAGAAAGAAAGAAATGGAAGAAATTAGGACATGTAGAGACAGAAAATAGAAAATAAAGGCATTGGCTAGGATATACTCACATTGTTCTGAGTGTAGATTCCTTCCTGTGTCTGCTCTGCTGCGTCTGGAAAGCTTCTCTGCTGCGTAGTGACCTGCAACTGTCCACTCCCTCTCTTTATCACCTAGTATGTGGGGGATGGCTAATCAGTGTCTAGACATGTTTTTCTCTGGTGCAACGCATGCGTTCACGAACGCAATCAAACGCATGTGCTTGCGGCCGCATGCGTTCACATAGACAGCAATGCGTTTTTTTGGCTCATTTCTGCCACTAACAACTGCATACGTTTCTAGGCGGCAAATTGACGCCTCTAAAATTACTACATGTAGCGTTTACCACGCCAAACCGCAGACGACGAAACGACGCATGCGTCGTCAAACGTGGCAAAACACAATCAAACGCAGACACTTGGGTTCCTAATGTAAAATATAGGAAAACACAACACATGCGGATTATTGCGGATGAAACGCTGCGGACACAACCGCAAATGTGAAACTGGCCTTATAGAATGCTAAAAACAGTCCTCCATGTGAGTCTCATATAAGATGTGTTGTTGGTGAGAAATCATCTTTTATCACTTTATATAAGTGACCCCTTCCAGGCTATAGGGCAGATGCTGCCTGGGAGATAACTCTGCCTCCAGAGCTTATTTTACATGAAGGGGACTTATCTGTGTGATGTGACCTGGTTACCACTGTTACCAGTGTGAGTGTAATGGGTGCTCTCTACTGTCCTGATAACTGAAATCTGCTTCTTCCTCTCAGCTTTAGCTTCCATCTAGCTTCTTTAGCTCTTAGCTTCCATTAGGGTTGAGCGAAACGGGTCGAACATTTTCAAAAGTCGCCGACTTTTGGCGAAGTCGAGTTTCATGAAACCCGATCCGACCCCTGTGCGTGGTCGGCCATGCGGTACGCGACTTTCGCGCCAAAGTCGCGTTTCAATGACGCGAAAAGCGCCATTTCTCAGCCAATGAAGGTAAACGCAGAGTGTGGGCAGCGTGATGACATAGGTCCTGGTCCCCACCATCTTAGAGAAGGGCATTGCAGTGATTGGCTTGCTGTCCGCGGCGTCACAGGGGCTATAAAGGGGCGTTCCCGCCGACCGCCATCTTACTGCTGCTGATCTGAGCTTAGGGAGAGGTTGCTGCCGCTTCGTCAGAAGCAGGGATAGCGTTAGGCAGGGTCCATTAACCACAAAACCGCTTGTGCTGTAGCGATTTCCACTGCCCAACACCACCTTCGGTGTGCAGGGACAGTGGAAGCTCCTTTTTTTCCCTCAGCGCTGTAGCTCATTGGGCTGCCCTAGTCCTGAGCGTGCCATCTCTCTCACAAATAGTGGGCCATAGAAAGCCTATTTATTTTTTTGGTTGATTTGGGTTCACTATTCTACCTGAAAAAATCAATCAATCAATCAGTGGGAGAAAAATATTGGCCTCAGGGCTTGTGTGCCACTCCTTACTCCTGTGTGTGCCATCTCTCACTCAGTGGGCCATAGAAAGCCTATTAATTTTTTTGCTTGATTTGGGTTCTAAATTCTACCTGAAAAAATCATTAAATCAATCAGTGGGAGATTAATATTGGCCTTTGGGCTTGTGTGCCAGTCCTAAGCGTGCCATCTCTCTCTCTCTCAGATAGTGGGCCATAGAAAGCCTATTTTTTTATTATTTTATTGGGTTTATAAATTTTCCCTGGAAAAAAAAAAAAAGTGGGAGATTAATATTGGCCTCTGGGCTTGTGTGCCAGTCCTGAGCGTGCCATCTCTCTCACAAATAGTGGGCCATAGAAAGCCTATTAATTTTTTTGCTTGATTTGGGTTCCAAAATCTACCAAAAAAAATCACTAAATCAATCAGTGGGAGATTAATATTGGCCTCTGGGCTTGTGTGCCACTCCTGACTCCTGTGTGCGTCATCTGTCACTCAGTGGGCCCTAGAAAGCCTATTTTTTGTTTTATTTGTTTTCTAAATTCTCCCTGAAACAATCATTTTATTTTCTTTGGTTTCTAAATTATTCCTGAAAAAAATCATTTTTTTTTGTATTTTTTTTTCTCTCAAGTCTCCCTGAAAAAAAAAAAAAAAATCTGTGGGAGATTCATATTGCCCCTTCTGCTTGTGTGCCAGTCTTGACTCCTGGGTGTGCCATCTCTCTCTCTCTCCCCAATTGTGGGCCATAGAAAGCCTATTAATTTTTTTGCTTGATTTGGGTTCCAAAATCTACCATAAAAAATAACTAAATCAATCGGTGGGAGATTAATATTGGCCTCTGGGCTTGTGTGCCACTCCTGACTCCTGTGTGCGTCCTCTCTCTCAGTGGGCCCTACAAAGCCTTTTTTTTTTTTTTTTTTTCCTAAATTCTCCCTGAAACAATCATTTCATTTTATTTGTTTTATAAATTCTTCTGTAAAAAATAATTTTTTTTTAATTTTTTTTTTTTTCTGAAGTCTCCCTTTTAAAAAAAACAAACACAAATCAGTGGGAGATAAATATTTACATTTGCGCTTCAGTGACAGTCCTGCGTGTGTGCCATCTCATTTGTTGCCAACAACAACAGAGTGTGTAACATTGTGGCTGATTTTCGTTGTGGTCTCACCCACCTGTAAAGGGGTAGCTAAATCATACTGAAGTTATAGCTCACCGTGTAAGTTGTGTGACAGCAACAAATACCGTTCGTTTGGTAACGTTTTTAAAACAATGAGGAAGTCTGGTGGAAGAGGTCGTGGCCGGGGGCGTTCATTGTCAGCTGGTAATGAGGGTAGTGGTAGTGGTGGAGCATCAGGTGGTCGTGGGAAAAAAAATATTGCACCTAAGTCTGGAGCTGTGGAGCCAGGTTCGTCGTCTGGCTACACAAGGCCTCGAACGCTCCCTTTTCTGGGAGTAGGAAAACCGCTTTTAAAGCCGGAGCAGCAAGAGCAAGTTTTGGCTTATCTTGCTGACTCAGCCTCTAGCTCTTTTGCCTCCTCTCGTGAAACTGGTAAAAGTAAAAGCAGCGCGTCGTTAGTGGATGTTCACGGTCAGGGACAAGTCGCTTCCTTGTCCTCTTCAGCAAAAACAACAACAGAGAAGAATGCAGCAGGCGACACAACGGGTTACTCCATGGAGCTCTTTACACATACCGTCCCTGGCTTAGAAAGTGAAGCAGTTAACAGTCCATGCCCATTACAAGTTGAATCTGACATGGAGTGCACTGATGCACAGCCACAGCCAGACTACTATGCTGGTCCTTTGACTCAGACCACAACATTGCCCTCGCAGGGTGCTGATCAAGAATCAGACCCTGATGAGACTATGTTGCCCCATCACGAACGCTATACCACCGACCGACACGGTGACACAGACGAAGTTGCACACGAGCTACAAGAAGAGGTAATAGATGACCCAGTTCTTGACCCCGATTGGCAGCCATTGGGGGAACAGGGTGCAGGCGGCAGCAGTTCTGAAGCGGAGGAGGAGGGGCCGCAGCAGGCATCAACATCGCAACAGGTTCCATCTGCCGGGCCCGTATCTTGGCCAAAACGCGTGGCAAAGTCAAAACCTGTTGGAGGACAGCGTGGCCATCCGGTTAAAGCTCAGTCTGCAATGCCTGAAAAGGTATCCGATGCTAGAAAGAGTGCAGTCTGGCATTTTTTTAAACAACATCCAATTGATCAGCACAAAGTAATCTGTCAAAAATGTTCAACTACCTTAAGCAGAGGGCAGAATCTGAAAAGTCTCAATACAAGTTGCATGCATAGACATTTAACCACCATGCATTTGCAAGCTTGGACTAACTACCAAACGTCCCTTAAGGTTGTAGCACCCTCGGCCAATGAAGCTACTCATCAACGCAACATCCCTTCCGGCAGTGTAGGGCCACCATTTTCTGCACCACCTGCAGTATCTGTGCAGGTTTCTTTGCCAGGCCAAAGCAGTCAGGGTCAGTGAATCTCCAGTTTCGTAGTAGGAAACACTGCATCTAGGGCACCGGCGGCAACAATACCATCTCCCACCGTCTCTCAGTCTGCCATGTCCACCGGCACCCCCGCTAGTTCCACGATCTCCAGCTCTCCAGTCCAGCTCACCCTACATGAGACTATGGTTAGAAAAAGAAAGTACTTAGCCTCGCATCCGCGTACACAGGGTTTGAACGCCCACATAGCTAGACTAATCTCGTTAGAGATGATGCCCTACCGGTTAGTTGAAAGCAAAGCTTTCAAAGACCTGATGGACTACGCTGTACCACGCTACGAGCTACCCAGTCGACACTTTTTTTTCCAGAAAAGCCATCCCAGCCCTCCACCAGCATGTTAAAGAGCGCATCGTCCATGCACTCAGGCAATCTGTGAGCACAAAGGTGCACCTGACAACAGATGCATGGACCAGTAGGCATGGCCAGGGACGTTACGTGTCCATCACGGCACACTGGGTAAATGTGGTGGATTCAGGGTCCACAGGGGACAGCAAGTTTGGGACAGTTCTGCCTAGCCCACGGTCTAGGAAACAGTTGGCTGTAGCCGTTCGCACCCCCTCCTCCTCCTCGTCCTCCTGCAGAAGCGAGAGCTCGTCCACAGACCGCAGTCGCACAACCACTCCATCGCAGCTGCCACTGTTGCACACCAGGTCTCCCATTATGGGGCAGCTACTGGCAAACATCAGCAGGCTGTATTGGCTATGAAGTGTTTGGGCGACAACAGACACACCGCGGAAGTTCTGTCCGAGTTCTTGCAGCAAGAAACGCAGTCGTGGCTGGGCACTGTAGATCTTGAGGCAGGCAAGGTAGTGAGTGATAACGGAAGGAATTTCATGGCTGCCATCTCCCTTTCCCAACTGAAACACATTCCTTGCCTGGCTCACACCTTAAACCTGGTGGTGCAGTGCTTCCTGAAAAGTTATCCGGGGTTATCCGACCTGCTCCTCAAAGTGCGTGGACTTTGCGCACATATCCGCCGTTCGCCTGTACACTCCAGCCGTATGCAGACCTATCAGCGTTCTTTGAACCTTCCCCAGCATCGCCTAATCATAGACGTTGTTACAAGGTGGAACTCAACACTGCACATGCTTCAGAGACTGTGCGAACAGAGGCGGGCTGTTATGTTTTTGTGGGAGGATACACATACACGGGCAGGCAGTAGGATGGCAGACATGGAGTTGTCAGGTGTGCAGTGGTCGAAGATTAAAGACATGTGTCAAGTCCTTCAGTGTTTTGAGGAATGCACACGGCTGGTTAGTGCAGACAACGCCATAATAAGCATGAGCATCCCCCTAATGTGTCTGCTGATGCAAAGTTTGACGCACATAAAGGATCAGGCGTCTGCACCAGAGGAAGAGGAAAGCCTTGATGACAGTCAGCCATTGTCTGGTCAGGGCAGTGTACAGGACGAGGTAGCGGGCGAAGAGGAGGTGGAGGATGAGGAGGATGATGGGGATGAGTATATTTTTAATGAGGAAGCTTTCCCGGGGTCATTGGAAATTGGTGGCGTGGCAAGGGCGGGTTCTGGTTTTTTGAGGGACACAAGTGACGTAGATTTGCCTGCAACTGCCCCTCAACCAAGCACAACCGCAGATTTGACAACTGGAACTTTGGCCCACATGGCGGATTATGCCTTGCGTATCCTCAAAAGGGACACACGCATTACAAAAATGATGAACGATGACGATTACTGGTTGGCCTGCCTCCTTGATCCTCGCTATAAAGGCAAATTGCAAAATATTATGCCACATGAGAACTTGGAACTAATATTGGCAACAAAACAATCAACTCTTGTTGACCGTTTGCTTCTGGCATTCCCTGCACACAGCGCCCGTGATAGTTCTCACACGAGCTGCAGGGGCCAGCAGACCAGAGGAGTTAGAGGGGCAGAAATCAGAAGTGGCGTTGGCCAGAGGGGTTTTCTGACCAGGTTGTGGAGTGATTTTGCTATGACCGCAGACAGGACAGGTACTGCAGCATCAATTCAAAGTGACAGGAGACAACATTTGTCCAGTATGGTTACAAACTATTTTTCATCCCTTATCGACGTTCTCCCTCAACCGTCATTCCCATTTGATTACTGGGCATCCAAATTAGACACCTGGCCAGAATTGGCAGAATATGCATTGCAGGAGCTTGCTTGCCCGGCAGCTAGTGTCCTATCAGAAAGAGTATTCAGTGCTGCAGGTTCAATACTAACTGAAAAAAGGACTCGTCTGGCTACCCAAAATGTAGATGATCTAACCTTCATTAAAATGAACCACAACTGGATTTCGAAATCTTTTGCCCCACCTTGCCCGGCTGACACCTAACTTTCCTATGAAAAGGTCTTGCCTGTGGACTCTTCTGAATGACTTTTCCAATCTCGTAATTTTCTGCACCTGATTGTCCAGCATACGACATGTTTACTCCTAACAAAATGGCCAAACTCCCCACACGGGGCCGTGGTATCGCCACTTTGCGCCAGCACCCGTGAGAGTGCTGTTTGTCTGAAGAGGTGGGTGTGCCCGCTTTTGGTCGACGGCACTGCCACTGGGTCCCTCATAGTACAATAAAGTGTCTCTGGCGGTGGTGGTGCGCACCCAACGTCAGACACACCATTGTAATATGAGGGGCCCTGGGCCTGTACCGCCGGCCACAAGACAGTTCCCCCCCCCCCCAGCTCAAACAGTGCTCTACCACTAGCAAAATTATCTCTCACAGCTTCACCAATGTTTAGTCTATGCGCTGACATCCTTCAATGCCTGGCACTGACAATACCATTGTTTTGACATTTTTGTTATGTTAGGCCTTCGAAGCCTGTCTGCGGTCCGTTCTTTCTACAACTACTACACTGACCAGGCCACTGCTGGCCGTGTTCCCCTGGAACCAATTTAAACTTGCCTACAGCCAGCCCAATTTTGTTATGTTAGGCCTTCTTAGCCTGTCTGCCGTCACTCCTTCCACTAGACTTCCACTGACCAGACCACTGTTGCCCGTGTACCCCTGGAACCAATTTTAAATTGCCAACAGCCAAATGTTATTATGTTAGGCCTTTGATGCCTGTCTGCCGTCACTCCTTCCACTAGACTTCCACTGACCAGACCACTGTTGCCCGTGTACCCCTGGAACCAATTTTAAATTGCCAACAGCCCAATGTTATGATGTTAGGCCTTTGATGCCTGTCTGCCGTCACTCCTTCCACTAGGCCTCCACTGACCAGACCACTGTTGCCCGTGTTCCCCTGGAACCAATTTTAAATTGCCTACAGGCAGCCCAATTTATTATGTTAGGCCTTCGAAGCCTGTCTGCGGTCCCTCCTTCCACTAGGCCTCCACTTACCTGTCTACTGCTGCCCGTGTTCCCCTGGAACCAATTTTAAATTGCCTACAGGCAGCCCAATTTATTATGTTAGGGCTTCGAAGCCTGTCTGCGGTCCCTCCTTCCACTAGGCCTCCACTGACCTGTCTACTGCTGCCCGTGTTCCCCTGGAACCAATTTTAAATTGCCTACAGGCAGCCCAATTTATTATGTTAGGGCTTCGAAGCCTGTCTGCAGTCCCTCCTTCCACTAGGCCTCCACTGACCTGTCTACTGCTGCCCGTGTACCCCTTGAACCAACATCATAAAATAAAAAAATAAGTATTTTGCTTATAAAAAAGAAAATACTGGTGAGATATCAAATGCAGACATTTTAACATTAAAAACAAACACACAACTAAAATCTGGTACAGTACTAAAAATGGCCACCAGCTACAATTACTTTCTCCTGCAAGTAGTTAACTGAAAGGTTTTTTAAATTGAAAACACAGATATGGCATCCACCGAGTGTTGTCCTGTCGCGTCTTCTTTATATTATTGCCGAGAAGATGCAAAACAATGAAAATAATAAAATCATTAATTACCAAAATAATAGAGAAAGTCAACACCACATTGCAAATAAACATTCATTCCAAATAAAGAAGCAGGGCGCGTCCGAGGGTGAGTATATACCTAATAAGAATATAATCACCCTCGGACGCGCAATGCTTATTTCCAACAGCCTTCCTTCCTAAGAATCAGCCCTTCCGTGGTGTAGAGAGACGTTGTGTTACACTCCAAGGTGTTCCCCAGGTTGCCTTTCCTGAGCTTCGATCTTCCGGCTCTCGTTTAGTAGTTCTTGGAAACTACACTGCATTAGGCCTTCAAATTGGGTATGGGGTGTAGAGAGAGGGTGTGTTACACTCCAAGGTGTTCCCCAGGTTGCCTTTCCTGAGCTTCGATCTTCCGGCTCTCGTTTAGTAGTTGTTGGAAACTACGCTGCATTAGGCCTTCAAATTGGGTATGGGGTGTAGAGAGAGGGTGTGTTACACTCCAAGGTGTTCCCCAGGTTGCCTTTCCTGAGCTTCGATCTTCCGGCTCTCGTTTAGTAGTTCTTGGAAACTACACTGCATTAGGCATTCAAATTGGGTATGGGGTGTAGAGAGAGGGTGTGTTACACTCCAAGGTGTTCCCCAGGTTGCCTTTCCTGAGCTTCGATCTTCCGGCTCTCGTTTAGTAGTTCTTGGAAACTACACTGCATTAGGCCTACAAATTGGGTATGGGGTGGAGAGAGATGGTGTGTTACACTCCAAGGTGTTCCCCAGGTTTCCTTGCCATTGCTTCGGTCTTCCGACTCTCGTTTAGTAGTTGTAGAAAAGTACACTGCATTAGGCCTACAAAATGGGTATGGGGTGGAGAGAGATGGTGTGTTACACTCCAAGGTGTTCCCCAGGTTGCCTTTCCTGAGCTTCTATCTTCAGGCTCTCATTAAATTGTGGTTAAATGGAACAACTGCATTTGGCGTACTAGTTGGTTTGGGGCCTACTATCGGTGTCTGCCACTCCTTGCTGTTCTCCTGGTTTCCTGTCCTGAAATTCCATTTTCAGGCTCTCGTTAAGTAGTTGTTAATGTTAGACTGCATTTGGCCTACTAGTTGGGTTGGGGCCTACTATCGGTGTCTGCCACTCCTTGCTGTTCTCCTCCACTGAACAAAGCTGTGCCGCCTGTTTACTACGGTTGCCAATTTTGAACTGCATTTCGACTACTTACTGATTTGGCCCTACTCTCTGTGTCAGCCTCTCATTCCAGTTGTCCTCCACTGCAATGCCCCCTGGTTATTCCTGTGTTACCAATTTTGAACTGCATTTAGCCCACTTTATTCTTTGGGCCTATATCTGTGTTTCCACTTCATCGTGCCCATTGCCCAGCCAGTGATAGATGAGTCTGCTGGTACATTGACCCATAACGCAACATTCCCCGTGCATGCTACACAACAACATTGTGACCCTGCTGAAAGTCAGGTTGCTCTTCCCGCATACCATACCACCTTACACGGGGACAAAGAGGAAGGTGCAGATGAAAGTGCAGGTTCCTTCATCAGGTGTGGGGAGGAATACTAGTTGGCGACGTCACTGGCACAGGGCCTCTCATAGTACGCAAAAGTGTTGCTGCCGGTGGGAGGCGCCCCCGCCGTGCAAACACACCGCTGTACTTTGAGGGGCCCTGTGCCAGTGCCAATGCCAACAAGTGGGCCCCCCCTGCTTGCTCAGATTCACAGCACTTGCAAAGTTGAAATACTTACCTCTCCCTGCTCCACTGCCGTGACGTGGTCCAGATTTCCTGGGCCCACTAATTACTTGAACCAGCCCTACCCCACACAACTTTAGCCAAATGACCCCCAATTTCAAATGCCTTCCAATTATTATAAGGTAAATTACGCTTGACAAGCTTCATTAAGAAGAATGGATGGTTTTGACATTAAAATGGGCACTCTAGGTGTTTTCCTGGCCCCCACTCACTGCCGACTATGCTGCCCCATTGACTTGCATTGGGTTTCGTGTTTCGGTCGATCCCGACTTTTCGCCATAATCGGCCGATTTCACTCGACCCGACTTTTGAGATAGTCGGGATTCGCGAAACCCGGCTCGACTCTAAAAAGGTCAAGGTCGCTCAACTCTAGCTTCCATCTCACAGGCAGACAGGGTTGCAATATTGTTACAACACAGCAGAGCTGAGAGAGAAGAAAAAAATTTACCGTATATACTCGAGTATAAGCCGACCCGAGTATAAGCTGAGGCACCTAATTTTGCCACACAAAATTGGGAAAACTTATTGATTTGAGTATAAGCCTAGGGTGGAAAATGCAGCAGCTACTAGTAAATGTCAAAAATAAAAATAGATACCAATAAGTAAAATTAATTGAGACATCATTAGGGTTGTGTTTTTTAATATCCATATTGTATCAGGAGCCCCATATAATTCTCCATACAGTTCATGATGGGCCACATAAGATGCTCCATATTAAACTATGCCCCATATAATGCTCCATAAAAGGTTAATGATGGCCCCATAAGATGCGTCATAGAATATTATGCCCCATATAATGCTGCACAAAGGTAGATGGCCCCATAAGATGCTCCATATTCTGCTCCATAAAGGTTGATGGCCCCATAAAATGCTCCATAGAATAATATGCCCCATATGCTGCTCCATAAAGGTTTATGGCCCCATAAGATGTTCCATAGAATATTATGCCCCATATAATGCTGCACAAAGGTTGATGGCCCCATAAGATGCTCTATAGAATTTTATGCCCCATATAATGCTGCACAAAGGTCAATGGCCCATAACACGCTCTATAGAATTTTATGCCCCATATGCTGCTCCATAAAGGTTGCTGGCCCCATAAGATGCTCCATAGAATAATATGGCCCTTATGCTGCTGCTGCCATTAAAGAAAAAAAAAAAATGACATACTTACCTCTCATCGTTGAGTGCCGGTGGCCTGAGCAGGCGGGGACACCGGTGCACTATGAGGGTCAGGTGCAGGAGTCGCCGCTTGCTCAGGCCCCTGGCACCTGCACTATTCGCCTGGTCCCGTTCCATCGCCGCGCACCGCCGAGTCTTTGGCTCTTTGCAGTGACTTTTCAGGCAGAGGGCGTGCACTAAACACATCATCGCGCCATCTGACCTGAATGTCACAGCCAGAGGACGCGGAAGACAGAGCCCGGCGGTGGAACGTGGACAGGTGAATATCGCATGGCTCACCCTCCCCCGTCATACTCATCCCATCCTGGTGCTGTCTCTCTCTATGTCCCTGCTTCTCCGATGGTCTTCGGCAGCTTGTTCCTGTGTTGAGCGGTTACATGGTATCGCTCATTAAAGTAATGAATATGCGCTCCACGTATAAGTGTATACAAACATAGGTTTATAACATATATAGAATTCATATTCAAGCATACGATGACTGTTAGACAGGTATATGTTTTTTGGGAGTGAAATAATGACCGGCCATTTTTAGAAAAAAAGAATGGGCTAATGGGAATCTGTAGTGTAGTAGGGGACTATTTGAACCCCCGCAGTGATGCAGCCCCTGAGCCAATGAAGGAGGCAGCTGCGGTCACATGGGTCTTCTTTAAACTCTTCCCAAAATTTCTTCTGTTTACTATGACATGTAGGGGGCCACAAGCAAATCAGAGGATATATATATAAAAAGGTCTTTTTTAATCAAGTTATCCACTTTAAATTTAGAGCTTTTATCAGCAAAGTGTGTCGTGGCACAACCTCTTTAAGTATCTCTTTAATTGTTATCTTGCTATGTTAGCAAAACGTGAATGTAAAACATAACATTTAATATACCTTTTAAAATAATTGCAGCTGCAAATTACAAGAGAACAAATATAAAAGTCTTATCACATGAACAAAAAAAAAATCACTTTTTATATTTGTGATAGGCGTTTTATATTTGTTCTTTGGTGAATTGCAGCTGCAATTGTTTTAGCATTATATTAAATGTTATGTTTTACATTCACGCTTTGCCAACATAGTGTTTACTTTCAGTGAGTAGGCTTTAATTCTGATAGGACGGGGATTTAGATTTTCTCCTTCTTGTCCTTTATTCTGTGCTCTTCACTAATTGTTATCATAAATGAATAATTCTTACACTTAATTGGTTTTCCACCACTTTGATTCAACTAATAGGAGCTGATCTGCAGGAAACCACCAGTGGCCATGAAGCAGTGTGGCGGACTGGTGGCCACCAAGCGGTGTGGCGGACTGGTGGTATTTAGCTTAGCACACTGTTTAAACCCAGCCTTTAGTGGTGCTGCAAACAGCTGATGGGTGGGTGTGCTTGGTGCAGATCAACCTGATATTAATGACCTATCCTAAGGTCATCAATATAACCGTAGTGGAAAACCCCTTAATATGAACAAAGCTGAAAAATATTAGTTGCCTATAGCATCCACGCAGAGCAGTTTTCTTACGTACAATGGAAACAAGCATCTAATTTCTGTAGCCAGTTGCTTCACAACTGCAGCCTTTTAATTACTTATTTACTGCCTCATGTCCAAACACAAAAATTAAGTTCCTGCTGATTCTTTTAGAAGATTTTGCATTTTTTTTAAATTTTATAACGGACACTTAATGAAGTTGTCCACTGCTTTAGCATTGATGACCTGTTCTTAGGATAGGTCATCAGTGTCTGGCGGGTGTGTCAGGTGTTGGACCTCGACAAATCAGCTGTTTTTGGTGACCCCGGCTGCCAGAAATCCTCCCTTGCGGAGCTGGCTGTCATCTGATTGTGGCCGCCGCTGAGTACTACACATCCGCCTCCTATTCAAATCAATAGGAGGTGGATGCGCAGTACCCTGCCGGGACCACTATTAGAAGATGGACATCTCCACAAGTGAGGATTTCCGGTCACTGAGAATAGCTGATCAGCGGGGGTGCTGGGTGTAGGACTCCGACCGATCAGACTTTGATGACCTATCCTAAAGATAGGTCATCAATGCTAAAGTATCGGACAGCCTCATTAACTCCAGTCTTGTACTGTTTTGTATTCACTGTATTTTTTTCTTGTCTCTTTTTTTTTCTTCAGTATTCTGTAATTTCAGCCCCATCTGCACAACCTGCGAGTAAGTAGTGTGAATGATGCCTCACTTCTAGCACACATTGGCTTTAAAATAGGAGAGATCAGGGTGCCAATAAAAAAACAGTTATGACTGCCATTCAGCGGCAACTGAGCAAAATACCTCCTAGATCTAAAACCCAATCTAAACCCTAAAGTACAAATTCACAAGTACCCATGATGAGCTAATATCCCAGAAATATGCCAGAATTATGCCCGCCACAGAGCCCCTATAATACAATGCACTTTTCTTTTCCATGGTGCCGCGCTGATCTCTTTACTACTATTGGATAATTATCTGGTCCTGCACCAATATTTCCAATTAGTTAATCACTAGAGAAGTGTGTCATGTAGCAGCATTCTGTAATGGTATGGACAATGTCCGAAATCATTAATCATTATGGGATCATGGGAGCATAAACTCGATCTGGCAGAATTTAACATTTTACAGGTTTTCAGATGACCATAGTTTACGGTATAATGTATTTATTTATTTAAAACTCTTATATAGCGCCATTAATTCTACAGCACTTTACAGACATTATCAGCACTGTCTGCATTGGGGCTCACAATCTAAATTCCCTATCAGGATTTTTTTGGAGTGTGGTAGAAAACCGGAGGAAGCCCACGCAAACACGGGGAGAACATACAAACTCTTTACAGATTTAATCCCAGGACCCCAGCGCTGCAAGGCTGTGGTGATGACCACTGAGCCACCGTTCATTCATTTTTAATTATAGGGGTCTGTAAATTGATTATCACTACATTATCAGTTGATGCACACAAAGTACCAGTTTTATGATCTTAACTCAATATTCCTAAAAATGAAGGAACATATTACAGAATATCATATACACACCATATTGACTGGTCAGACACATTCAATGGGGAGCAAGATCCTTTCCTGGACAATTTCAGAAGTGGTGTCTAGTTCAACGATACACAGCGAAGTAAATGCACAGTTGGCAATGCAACACCAAGTATTTTAAGACATCTCCAGTTTATTGACCATTATTGTTAAAACCCTTTTAAATAACACATCATAGTCTGCGATATGGGGAGGTAAAAAGTATATAAAAGTTACTTTGTGATATTGGAGAATCAGCGAAAGTACAAAACTGGAAACTATAAGCTAAGTTATTATAAAGTATGTAAAAAATAGTCCCATTTTCATCCATAAAAAAATGCAAATTGTCTCTTCAGAGAGGAAGAGGACCGGGATCCAAGAAGTATCGTTTCTCCTTGCTGAAAGTGACATGTTAAGCATGTCGAGGTGAGGAGACTTAAAGCCGCAATGCTCCTCTGGGAAATATGCAAATTGTCTCTTTAGAGAGGAAGAGGACTAGAACTCTATTGCCACCTATTGGAAGTAGCGGTCTGACGCCTCTCAATCAGCCAAACCAGATCTCCACTTTGCACTGACGAGGGGCAGCACCCCGAAACACAGTGTCTGCAAATTGAAATTCTGGTTTGGCTTTTATCCTAAGTCATGTGACAGGGCTCGTTAAAGAGTCGACATTGACTGTTAGGATTGCTACTTCCAATAGGTGGCACTAGAGTTCTAGTCCTCTTCCTTTCTGAAGAGACAATTAGCATATTTCCCAGAGGAGCATTGCGGCTTTAAGTCTCCTCACCTTGACATGCTTAACATGTCACTCTCCACAAGGAGAAACGATACTTCTTGCATCCAGAAAAAAAAATGAATAGGTGATTCTCATCTGAAAAACAGAAAAAACTAGTGCATGCTGCAATTTTGTTTTTCACGCATGGCATTCAGCCATTCACAGACCATACTTGGACTGAAATTGTGGCTGTGTGAACGTATCCCAACTCTGTAAATTTGCCATCACAACAATATCTTGTCCACTTTGTATTACAGTAAATAAGTAGTGAAAATTCCTTTAACTCAAATGATGATTTGAGTTAAAGGAATTTTCACTACTTATTTATTCAAAATTCTTTTAACCTATAATGTCTGTTTTTAGAAATATATACACTCATATTCACGTTTGCATTCAAATAAAAAAAAAAAAGTACTAATCTGTCTGTCTCTTTGCAGAACTGCCTTCAAGATCTCATTGCCTCTGGTCATGAAGGCAAAGAAGAAGAAATTAAAACCTTTGTTTTAAGGAGGAGGATTGGTTGCTTTGCAAATTACAACAAGACATAAATGAACTTCTCAGACCTTCTTTAATTATTAACACTAGATCATATTTTAACCACACAGTACCAAACAACAGGATAGCCATAATTCACTCATCACAAAGAAAGCGACATGGCAACAAAGGAGTCGTGGCAGGAGGTGCTCATATTCGGCAGATACCTGCACAAGTCATAAGAACTCACGGATAATTCCAAGAGTTTATAAATCATACACAGTATTGTGTTTTATATCAACAAGAACATTGCTCTTTGCAATATTTTTATTTGCTTCCGTTATTTATACATGCACAATTTTTGTAAAAAAAAAATGAAAGAAAATAATAAATGTGGACAATTTAATGTTATATATGCATATCATATATATGTAAAGAATTTTGCTGAGTAAGAAAAAAAAATTTGAAACCGTCATCTTGAGAAGCGCTCCAATCAAAATTTTTATCCTCTTGATATATTGCAGTTATCATATTATATAGCACTGTGTACTTAACTGTACAATTGCTCATTTTGCCTTTCTACCCAGCTAATTCTTCTCTTTTCCATTAGGTCTATGACATCACATGATGAAAAATTGACTAGGTGAATCCTTCTAAGCTCTATGTAGTAATAGAAAGTCTCTTATGCAATCCTGACTCATGAGTCACTGCAAAAGTCCCTTCAAAAACTTATAAAAACTGATCGTCACATCCAAACATAGACCAAGTGTGAATAGGTGCTGAACCTAGAGTCATCAACTCATATACTCTCAAACAAAAAGACACATTAGGTTCCCATTCAGATGAAAACTTTATTCTCAGAGAGGAAAGGCATTGTTTAGGCCCTAGAAATGAGAAATGCTTTATCGTGGCTTCCAGGTACACATGAATTGGCCAATTTATGCGCTAAACGTTCTCAATTTCTCATATTTCATTTTTCAAATGTTTCATATTTTCCATATTTTTGGTACTTCTAATGCAGTAATGCAATTCAATTTTCATGTTTGCATGCTATGGCGCTACAGTGTGCTGACTTTTTGTTTGAGACTGCAAAAGTCCCTGGCATGGGGGCGGAGGGAGCAGCTGGGTCAGGAGTTGAAGAGGGGGATGATAAATGCAGGGATACAAGACTTCCTGTTTCTACATAGAGCAGAGAAAAGAGAAGAATTTACTGGGTAGAAAGGAAGAAATGACAGTGCTATATAATATGATGGCGGCAATATGTTAAGAGGATATAAACTTTCATTGGATGAGGGCTTCTTTAAAGAGCACCTTTCACAAAATTTTTGGGTCCGTAATTTTTTTTTTTACATTTTTTTCTGCTCTGTTAGGCTAGGTTCCCATTGCGTTAATGGGAACGCACTAACGGACAGCGTTGCACGGCGAAATTAACGCCGTGCAACGCGTCCGTTAGCGCGCCCATTCACGGCAATGGGAACGCGCAGCACTAGCGCGTGCCAAGTTCGGCACGCGCTAGCGACGCGCCGGTGTTTCCTGGCGCGCCGCGGACGCTGCTTGCAGCGTCCGAGGCGCGCCCATGGTCCGTTCCCCGCTCTCGCAGATCGGGGATCTGCGAGAGCGGGGACGTTACCGCAGCCCCGTTAAAAACATTGCTTTAGCGCAACCCGCTAGCGCTAAACGGATTGCACTAACGCAATGTGACCCTAGCCTTATAGAGATTATAGTGCACCAAAGTTACTAGTGCCTTAGGGGTAAATTTATATATCGTTCAACATTTTGGTTTATTACAGTCAAGTTCATGGGTGTACACTTTCCATCCTCTGCTGCTGCCCAATCATAACAATGCCTGTGAAAAGCGTATACCACCATTCTGACCTAAATAAAGCAGACTGAGCGGTGTGGTCAGAACTACAACAGCACGGTCATCAGACACTTTGTTTCACATGACCATACAGAACACACCTCCGCTAGAAGCATCACTAACCGGAACGCCGGTAACGGAACTTCCGGCAGAGATATGCGCAGCATCAAAGCTACAAAAAGTGAAGATCACCTGATGACTCAGGATGTCAACAGGGTTGCCCACTTTGCTTTTTTTTATTTTTTGTGGACAGCTTATCAAAAAAAATCTGACTTTTTTTTATGGACAGAATGGAAAACCATGATAAATCATTGTGACTATATCTGATAAATGACTACAACCCATAATTCAGAAATGTCATCAATTGCATTTATTGTGAACTGTAAAATTATAATTACAGACAAAATTATATAAGTTAAAAAAAAATCACAAACTTTTTGCACAGTTGGGTGTCCGACGTACAGGTAGGTAAGTATTCATGATAGCCTTCCCCTATAGCATTTATCTGGGGACAATGAGGTGATGTGATGCACATGTAAAATAGGTATATAGGAACTTTAATATTTTTTTATTTAAAGATCAGTTTTTTGGTTTTAAAGACAAACCCTGCTGCCATACTATCGTTAATCCAATGCAATGCATGTTAGCAACAAATAGGAAAGGGATGGAAGGGAGCATGACTGCAATGTCAGAATACGCAGATTTTTAGTCTTACTGTGGAGACTCTTAGGTCTGTAAATCTGGAAAGCTTTTTGTTATGATTTTACATAGTTTAATGGAAGCCAAATATCCATTTCCTCCTTGGGAATAAGTTAAGTTATATGGGTGAAGCTTTGAATTGCTTTGGTTTTTCATACAATATTTCTAGCATTGATCCGATTACCTAAAGAATATCTACCTTTTAAAGAGGTCGTCTGGCGAAAGCATGTTATCACCAATCCACATACTGATCGGCGAGGACTTGATTGCTTGAACTCGCACCGATCAACAGAACGGTAACGTTTATCCTACGCCTCATTGGGGAACACAGGACCATGGGTGTTATGCTGCTGCCACTAGGAGGACACTAAGTTAACACATAAAGAAGAACTCCTCCCCTGCAGTATACACCCTCCTGCTGGCTCTAAGTGAACCAGTTCTTGCTTGGTGTCTGTAGGAGGCACTTGGGTCTGCTTTCAGACCCCACCGTTTTTATTTTCATTTTTTATTTCTATTCTATTTTTTCCCTTAACGAAGCGAATGGGGCGACGGATCCTTTCTAGGTCCCGATCTCCCCCGAATCATCAACAGGCAAGTATGTGGAGCGTTCCTCCCGTATCCTTTCCTGCAACATTAGATGCCAGCCCTGAGCTCACCTTACGGGGCACCTTACAGTTCCTTTGCGTTCCGATCTCCCATAGCAGGCGACCACATGGAGTAGCCATCCATCTACCTCTCCTGGAGCCAGGTGCATAGCCGGACATATTATGTATTGCATCCATACAGCCCCCCACTGCATCACCACTGATATAGCGGATGACGCAAGGCAGCAGAAGCTCTCCACCCCCTCCTTGACTATGGCGACGGTGGATTGAGAACCGGCCCACTGCATCTACCATGAGTACACTACGGGGGCAGAGGCACTGGGGGGGTCCTGGTCCCCGGGGTATGGAAGGTCCGCACCTCTAGCAAGTGCATAAAGCCTGGGTCTGTGGGTGGTCCACAGTGTGGCTTTGCTATGAAGGAGCGTGGCTCAGGATGGCACTAATAGCGGTCGCGAGGCCACAACCGCAAGTTTTTCAAATTTAGTCCCCGGCTTTTCCCCTTCATACAGGCTGGAGTTCTTGGCCACGCCCACCGGCAATTACGGCTGCCCATTTTTTCTAGCGCTTCTCATTCCCTGAGAAGCGCTCTCACAGATCTTGGTGGCCATCTTGGGACACCCACAGCGCTGATCCTGCAGTGCTGCTCCAGCTCTCCTAATCACAGCCTTCAGGACCATACATTGGGGACCTCCCCTTGTGACTCAAGACACAGGACCTGGGTAAGCTGCAGATACATAGCTTAACCCTTCCCCTGCTAGTAAGCGCTCTCCTCAAGGTTACTATGTCTCAATCAAGACCTCACAAAAAGTCTGGGAAAACCCACACTGTATTCTTCGCTGCATGTACCTCTTTGTAAGGTCTCATTTCACCGGGGTTACAATACTGCATTGTTCACAGCTTGTGAACCGGTGACCATTCAGGAACCACCTGTTACTGATACCGAACCTAGTGAGTCTGGTCCCCCTGAGTGGGCTACCTCTCTTACTATGGCATCCCTGGCAAAAGCGTTAGAATCATTCCGAGACCCCTCCTCTAACCAGGGCACTCTTACGGATGACACTTCCGATCCTCAAAACCCCTCATACTCTAGGGGTCGTACATTGCCAAGGAGCTCTCGCTCTTCCAGGAAAAGGACTCATGCCATATCCCCAGACCATCACCGGGTTTCGGGTTCTGAGAGCTCCATTTCTCGCTCCCCTTCCATTGGGGCTAGTAGAGAACCTGTTTCAGAGGACAATTCTGACACGTCCCTAGATCAGGAATTTCATCACGATCAGGAAACTCGACTGTCTCATTGAATAAGGCTTTGAAACTTGAGGAGGAACCTTTATCTAAAACGGATCATGCCGTGTCCTTTAAGAGGACTAAGTGAGCTCACAGAGTGTTCGCCACTCATCCCGAATTTAAGGAAATCGTTGAATCTCACAGGATCCGTCCCGATAAACAATTCACAGGGCAGAAACCCATGGAATCAAAATATCCCTTTGCGCAGGATCTAAGAAAAGATTGGTCTCAATCTCCCCCGGTACATCCTCCGGTATCACGCCTGGCTGCTAAATCTATTTTATCCTCTTCGGAGGGCGCCTCTATTAAAAACCCAACGATCATCAGGTCGACAATATGGCGCGTTCAGCCTATGAAGCCTCAGCAGCCGCACTCTTCCCATCTTTTGCCGCTACGTGGGTGGCTAAGGCAATGACCCACTGGGCTGAGGTCTTGTGTGCAGCGGTGCTGGATACCGATCTCCCCCCCCGAGATAGCAGATCTCGCTACTCAGCCAGAGCTGGAGATTTTGTAGTTACCGCGTCCCTGGACACTGCTAACTGTGCTTTGCCAGCAGCAGCAAGCGCCATCACCATCCGGAAGTCCTTATGGCTCAGGGTCTGGCGTGCGGATTCGGCTTCCAAAACGTAATTGACTTCTCTTCCATATCAGAGCGGTTGCCTTTTTGGCGAAAAGCTCGACCAATTAATTTCCGACGCCACTGGAGGGAAGAGTAAATTTCTTCCACAACAGAGACCCTTTCGGCCCTTTTGGAACCAGCAGCAGCAGGCTCGGGCCCGATTTTTTTTTTCACTTCAACTCAAATTGCTCCTCTACTTCCACATTTTCCGGACCTGGCTGGGCACAATGTAGTGATAGAGGTCCTCAGACCTTCCCCTTCTTGAAGAGGCAGGCCTAGGCAGTCAGGGTCCAGGGGATCCAGACCTGGCAGGTCTCCCACACAATGACTCCCTGCCGTATCCGGAGGACACCCTCAAAGTAGGCGGCCAACTGCTTTCCTTCAGCGATGCGTGGCTCTCGGTCATTCACGACGAATGGTTCTGCGACCTAGTGTCCTCCGGATACAAGATAGAATTTTCCTCTCTTCCACCAAATCACTTTTTCCTGTCTTCTCCTCCCAGGGCAAGGGCATCAGAGTTCTTGCAGGCCATAAGCTCTCGAAAAGAAGATGGGGTTATTATCCCGGTTCCTCAAAGCGTAAGGTTTCAAGGTTTTTATTCATAGCTGTTCATTGTTCCAAAGAAGGACGGTACAGTACGGCCCATACTGGACCTAAAACTGCTGAACAAGTTCGTCAGGGTGCGACGGTTCTGAATGTCATCACCTCCATGGAGAAAGGCGAGTTCCTGGTGTCCATAGACATCCAGGACGCGTACTTCCACATTCCTATTTTACCTTTTCACCAAAGGTTTCTTCGCTTCGCAGTTCAGGAAGATCACTTTCAGTTTGCTTCTCTGCCCTTTGGCCTCACCACCGCTCCCAGGGTACTCACCAAGGTCAGGGCAGCCACTGTGGCCATACTTCATACCCGAGGTGTGGTGGTGTTACCGTATCTAGACAATATCCTCATCAAAGGCCCCTCTTTCCATACCTGCAAGGAGGCCATGACCATCACAATAGATACTCTTTCTCGCCTGGGTTGGAAGATAAACTTCCAAAAATCTTCCCCAGTACCGGCTCAGCGAATTTCCTTTCTAGGAATGATACTGGACTCGTCACAGGGGTTGGTACTTCTTCCCCCTGAAAAGATCTGTCTTACAGTGGGAAGCTCAGAAGCTCTCCTATCCTCATACTCACTCTCTACGTTTCAGTATGAGAGTCCTTGGCAGGATGGTAGCAGCTATGGAGGCAGTCCCATTCGCTAAACTACACCACCACCCCTTACAACATGCTCTCCTGGTTGTGTGGGACAGGAACCCATCCATTCGATCGTCGTTTCCTTCTTCCCCAGCGAGTCAGACAGTCTCCCAGGTGGTGGACTTTGAAGTCCTCACTGAATCAAGGGAAGTCCTTTCTCCCAGTAGATTGGCTAGTTGTGACAACAGATGCCAGTCTTCTAGGATGGGGAGCAGTGTTCCACCATCACGCTGCTCAGGGCCCCTGGTCTCTTCAGGAAGCACGCCTGCTCATCAATATCCTGGAAATACAGGCAATCAGGTTGGCTCTTCTCCAATTCCGTCTCTTCCTGGCAGGTCATCCCATCAGGATTCAGTCTAACAATGCCACGGCAGTGGCATACATCAACCGGCAGGGGGGAACACGCAGCAAGGCAGCCATGACTGAGGTAGGCCACATTCTCCGTTGGGCCGAGGAAAACCGCTCAATGATCTCAGCGGTTCACATTCCGGGAGTGGAAAATTGGGAGGAGACTTCCTCAGCGTCGTGGTCTCTCCATCCGGAGATCTTCCACCAGATCTGCTGTCGCTGGGAACACCGGACGTGGATCTGATGGCCTCACGTCTAAATTCCAAGATTCCCAACTTCATAGCTCGGTCCCACGATCCGGCAGCCATCGGGGCAGATGCACTCGTTCACTCGTGGCATCAGTTCCAGCTTCCGTACATATTTCCCCCGCTTCCTTTACTGCTGAGAGTCATAAAGAAGATCAGAGCGGAGGGGATACCAGTAATCCTGATTGCGCCCAGGGCCTGGTACACCGAACTAGTTCAGCTAGTCGCCGATGTCCCCTGGCGATTACCGAATTGTGCAGACCTGTTGTCACAGGGCCCCATTTACCACCAGAACTCCAAGGCCCTGTGTTTGACGGCATGGCCGTTGACTCCTGGGTGCTAACACAGGCAGGCTTCTCTCAGAAAGTCATTTCTACCATGATCAGTGCTAGAAAGCCTACGTCTATGCATATATATCATCGCATTTCGAAGACCTTCTCATGGTGCAAGGACCAAGGACGCTCTCCTCTTGCATTTTCCATTCCTTCCATCCTCGAATTCCTTCAGTCGGCTTTGAACTTAGGTCTCGCCCTTAGTTCTCTCAAAGGGCAGATTTCAGCCTTGTCCTGTTCCAATGTAGAATTGTCAACAGATTACAGGTGAAGGCGTTCATTCAGGGAGTCTCCGATGTGGTGCCGCCCTATAAGATGCCGTTGGAACCATGGGACCTTAATTTGGTCCTCGGAGTCTTGCAGGAGGCCCCTTTTGAACCTCTGCAGGATGTTCCCCTGTCATGGAAAGTTGCCTTCCTGGTTGTGGTCACATCCATCTAACAAGTCTCAGAGATGGCGGCTTTGTCTTGTCAAGTTCCTTTCCTCATTTTTCATCAGGATAAGGTGGTTTTGAGAACATCCCCATCTTTTCTACCGAAAGTTGTCTCATCTTTCCACCTCAATGAGGAAATTGTCTTGCCTTCACTTTGCCCGGCACCAGTACATCGCACCGAGAAGGCTCTTCACACACTGGACTTGGTGAGAGCTCTTAGGAGATACGTCTCGAGGATGGCGTCTTTCCACAGGTCAGATGCCCTGTTTGTGCTCCCGGAAGGGCTAAGGAAAGGTCTAGCTGCTTCCAAAGCTACGATAGCCAAGTGGATTCGTTCAGCTATCCAGGAGTCCTACCGAGTCAGAGGTCACTCTGTCCCAGCAGGGATTAAGACTCATTCTACTCGGTCAGTGGGTGTGTCTTGGGTCATCCAGGACCAGGCGTCGGCAACACAAGTCTGCAGAGCTGCGACTTGGTCCAGCCTGCATACGTTTACAAAACATTACCATGTCCATTCTCAGGCCTCGGCAGATGCGTCCGTCGGCAGAAGAATTTTGCAGGCGGCAGTGCCGCATCTATAACTTGTGGGTACACGGAGCAATTGCAGTGGATTGTTTCCCACCCAGGGACTGCTTTAGGATTTCCCATGGTCCTGTGTCACCCAATGAGGCGTAGGAGAAATAGGGATTTTTGTGTACCCACTGTAAAATCCTTTTCTCCGAGCCAATCATTGGGGGACACAGCACCCACCCTGTTAGCCTATTGGCTTTAGTTTTTTCTGTGTTGACTTGGTTTTGACATAGTTTTTTCTTGTTAAATGTTAAACTCCTACTGCTTTGTTACCGAACTGGCTCACTTAGAGCCAGCAGGAGGGTGTATACTGCAGGGGAGGAGTTATTCTTTATGTGTTAACTTAGTGTCTCCTAGTGGCAGCAGCATAACACCCATGGTCCTGTGTCCCCCAATGATTGGCTCGGAGAAAAGGATTTTACGGTGAGTATTCAAAAATCCTTATTTTATCACCAACAAATGCCTGATGGAGAGATCTGAAAGTCTCGAAAGCTTGCAATTTACCATCTTTTCTGTTAGCCATTAAAAGGTATCAACCACAGAGGACTCAAATCACCAACAAGTCACTTTTATTCCTGTTACATTCATTCTCCATAGCGCATCACTCAGCAGCCCTAGGGAATGTTGTGGCGGTCGAGCAATGTGCATGTCTGCTCCAATCTAACTGGCAAAATGCGGTATTTTTTACTCCTATCAGTGCGGGTTGCAGCAGTCGAACCCCCACTGATCAATAAATTATCACGTGTCCACTAGATAGGTGATAACTTTTTTTTTCACCAGACAAACCCTTAAATGAAATTTGTCAGCAGATTTTTGCTATTTAATCTAATACCAGCATAATGTAGAAGCAGAGGCCCTAATTCCAGCGATGTATCACTCACTGGGCTTCTTGGTGCAGTTGTGAGAAAATCCCTGTTTTATCTGCTGTAGATCTTCTAGTTCTCTGAATGTGGAGGACTGTATAACTCTTCCCACCCCTCTGATTGGCAGCTTTCTGTGTACACTGTGCATAGTCAGAAAGCTGTCACTCAATGGTGTGGGCGGGGTTATAAAGAGCTCAGGAGTATGAAGGACTACATGGCAGCAGGTTTACCTGTGCTCTAGTGATAATTGCCTGCTTATAAAACACTGATTTTATTGAAACTCCAACAAGTAACTTAGTAAATGATGAATCACTGGAATCTGGTTCTCTGCCCTTACATCATACTGCTCTCAGATTAGGTGAAAAAAAAAAACTGCTGACAGATTCCCGGCTATTGGACACCTAGCCATGGGGAGCTACCTTGCCTTGCGAAAGTAGTCGGCTCCCTAGAACTTTTCAAACTTTTCCCCACATATCATGCTTCAAACATAAAGATACCAAATGTACATTTTTGGTGAAGAATCAACAACAAGTGGAACACAATTGTGAAGTTGAACGAAATGTATTTGTTGTTTTAAATTTTTGTGGAAATTCAAAAACTGAAAAGTGGGGCGTGCAATATTATTCGGCTCCTTTAACGTAATACTTTGTTGCTCCACCTTTGCTGTGATTACAGCTGCAAGTCGCTTGGGGAATGTCTCTATCAGTTTTGTAGATCGAGCCCCTTTACTTTCAGTGCAGCAAACTGACTCCAGAAGTTCATTGTGGATCTCTGAATGATCCAATGTTGTCCTAAATGCACTTGCTCTGTGATAGTCTCAGGGTTGATAGAAGCACAGAGGCATCATGAAGACCAAGGAACACAACATGCAGGTCTGTGATACTGTTGTGGAGAAGTTTAAAGCCGGATTTGGATACAAAATGATTTCCAAAACTTTAAACATCCCAAGGCGCACTGTGCAAGCGATCATATTGAAATGGAAGGAGTATCCTACCACTGCAAATCTACCAAGACCCGGCCGTCCCTCTAAATTTTCATCTCAAATAAGGAGAAGACTGATCAGAGATGCAGCCAAGAGGCCCATGATCACTCTGGATGAACTGCAGAGATCTACAACTGAGGTGGGACAGTCTGTCCATAGGACAACAATCAGTTGTATACTGCACAAATCTGGCCTTTATGGAAGAGGGGCAAGAAGAAAGCCATTTCTCAAAGATATCCATAAAAAGTGTTGTTTAAAGTTTGCAACAAGCCACCTAGGAGACACACCAAACATCTAGAAGAAGGTGCTCTTGTCAGATGAAACTAAAATTGAACTTTTTGGCAACAATGCCAAACGATATGTTTGGCGTAAAGGCAACACAGCTCATCACCCTGAACACACCATCCCCACTGTCAAACATGGTGGGGGCAGCATCATGGTTTGGGCCTGCTTTTCTTCAGCAGGGACAGGGAAGATGGTTAAAATTGATGGGAAGATGGATGGAGCCAAATACACGACCATTCTTGAAGAAAACCTGTTGGAGTCTGCAAAAGACCTGAGACTGGGACGGAGATTTGTGTTCCAACAAGACAGTGATCCCGAACATAAAGCGACTTGCAGCTGTAATCGCAGCAAAAGGTGGAGCAACAAAGTATTAAGTTAAAGGGGCCGAATAATATTGCACACCCCACTTTTCAGTATTTGAATTTCCACAAAAATTTAAAATAACCAATAAATTTCATTCAACTTCACAATTGTGTTCCACTTGTTGGTTCTTCACCAAAAATGTACATTTGGTATCTTTATGTTTGAAGCATGATAGGTTGAAAGGTTCGAGGGGGCCGAATACTTTCGCAAGGCACTGTATATAAACGTGATGTCTAGCCCAGAGAGGCCATGCACTTATTTGCTCAGAGTGCAGAAACCTAAAGCAAAACCTGAAAGAAATTACCTGGAATATAAATTGGTATGCATGCAACGTGTAGGCGCATGTTCACACTGCCAATAAATGGGTCTCGGTCCTTAATGATATTTACATAATTTGACATATAGTAAGGTTTTGATACCAGTGGTTAGAACTGTCCTTAGTAGGGTCACCTTGACGTAGTGGGACGTCTTTTACCTTTCTTTTTTAATCAAAACTATTTTATTTGTTTACTGTAGGGTGTTTGTTCATTTTGTTTTTATCTTAGGTTTTGTCTGTTTAGAGGCCAGTGTCAGGATGCGCCTACAAGTTGTATGCATACCTACTTATATTCCAGTTCACTGCTTTATTTTTTTTCTTATCATTGTATGCATAATAACACTAGCGAGTAACAATGAAAACTTTGATATTATATAACTGCATTTTCTCTTGTAGTGTTTTCTTACCCACTGTGAAATAAAAACATATTATTGTATTTCCTTATTTAACCCTATAAGCTGCCCGGGAAATGGTTTTTCCAATGTTTTCTGAATGAAGAGCAGAATAACAGCTTCTTATTAGTTTAGGCGTCTTTCCTTGTTGATCCTTTCCAGCTGGTAGAAGAGTGACAAAGAAATACTGGGAATCCTGAAGAAAATAAGAAATTAAAGTTAAGCAATGAAAATATTACTATTGACTGTCAACGTTTGTAGGGGAAATTAGCATGGTGTTTACGCTGTATATTGTAGTAATAAAAAAGTGGAATGAATATCGTAGAGAACAAAGGCTAAATTGTACTAGAAGTTAATTGACAAATGGTATTAGCTTTACTGTTTAACATTTATGTGTGTACTAGATGGAGGCCTGATGTTATCGCATCAGGAGGGCGGTAATGTTGCGATGCGGGCAGGCTTTGCAGCATTGAGAATATTCCCCTCCCATGTGCTCACCCACCTATCCACTCTCTCTTTCCCTATGTGCTGACTTCTCCTGTCTGGGCTCTCTTTGACCTGTCTACACCATGTGCTATCCCCCCTGTCTCTATCCTTCCTGTGCTATGTTCTCCCCTCAAAGACAATACTGACAGTCAGTGAAATATTTTACCTCACAAAATGAATCCACTGTGATCCCCTGCTGTAATGTCGATATTGTCTTCTGCTTCCTCCACTGCCCAGGAGATGTGGTATGCTCTCGTACATGGTCAGACACAGTCAATTTTTAAAATGAACTTTTGTTCGTGGGAAAAACCCTTTAATGTGACCGACTCTGCCTGTAGTCACGCATCTGCCGCCGGGATCAGCCGAATGCAGGCGCAGTAAATCAGACCGCCGCCATCTTTGCAGATAGCTGCGGTCACATTAAAACTGCACATGTGCGCCTCCTGTACAAAGATGGTGGCAGTCAGTGAATCATTCAGCTGATCCCGGCAGGTGGCATGTTCGCAACAGTGTTCCGCTAGTGGTACCATGCAAGAGGCTGCGTGTGAGTGTGTGGTGCGTACGGCGTGTAGATTGTGTGTGTGGTGCGACGGTGTTCTGCTGGTGGTACCGCCCAATAGGTTGGTACCAGCAGCAGTTTCCATATAAAGACACCCATCACTTGGGTGTCCCAATATGGCGGTTGGTGAACTTCCTCCGCTTGGAATTCTGGGATACGGTGACATTTGGACAGAATAGGAAATAAAAACATTACAAGACCATTATATAAATAGATGGAATCCTATGGTGTGCGCTGTTTAAAAATATCTATATAATGTGCAATAATAATATTATAACCCATTGATTCCAAAGAACTGTATGCTATGGAGTGAAAACATTTCTCGCAAACGGTCAACAGCAGGTGGAGACAAGTTTATATATACAGTACACACACCAAAGCCGCTACCCAGGGCCGGCTCCAGGTTTTTGAGGGCCCTGGGCGAACGAGTCTCAGTGGGCCCCCCCCCCTTTAACACATACCACGATTCATGATGCACAGATAAGAATCAGCCCACGCCACGCAGTATATAACACACTAACACAGCCCACGCAGTATATAACACAGCCCACGCACGCAGTATATCACCCACAGCCCACGCACGCAGTATATAACCAACAGCCAACGCACGCAGTATATAACCCACAGCCCACCCACGCAGTATATAACACACAGCCCACGCACGCAGTATATAACACACAGCCCACGCACGCAGTATATAACAGTGTTATATACTGCGTGCGTGGGCTGTGTGTTATATACTGCGTGCGTGGGCTGTGTGTCATAATAACACACAGCCCACGCACGCAGTATATAACAACACAGCACAGCCCCGTAACGTAGTATATAACCGCGGCAACACCTAAAATGGGTGACACTGGCTGACATCAGATTTGGAAAATAAAAGGGTCAGTCACGCAGCAGACCCAGGCTCAGTCAGCAGCAGGCTACCTGCATCCCATTTCGATTCATTCCCCCCCCAGCCCCCGCAATGCGCAGCGTTGGGGTCGGGGACCATCACCGAAGATGAGTCACTCACTCACAGTCACTGCTGCTAGCCTTCGCCGGCCCGTCGCCCTCGTTGTGGACACACAGGAGAGGGCACCGACCGTGCACCTCCTCACTCACTGCAGCTGCTGCTCGTCTTCTCCTGCTTGGCGCTGCTAGACCTGTCCTCTTGTCCTGGATGGTGGCTCTGTCTTCTTGCTCTTAGGATGAAAAGCCGACCGGAAGTAACAGGACAGATGACCCAGCGCCGCCCGGATGTGACTCTCTCTGTATTGTGTATCCATGGTGACGGGCCGGCGGAGGTGAGTATTGCTGCTATTGCAGCTGCGCAGCGCCAGGCGCCAGCAAAATGGCTCAGACTGAGCTCTGTTGTCTGCCCCCTGCTGTCGAGGTGCCGCCGGGCGCCGGGGATGATGAGGGATTTGATTTGATCACTGTACACACACAGCAGCGATGTAGACAGTGACAGTGTGTACTACCATAAATGGGCCCCCCTGTCTCGCCAGGGCCCCGGCATTTGCCCGGGTACGCCGGGTGCTGACGCCGGCCCTGCCGCTACCAAACTAGATAATGTGATAATGTCACTTACTTTCATATGACCCTGGCCGCGGTACCACTCTGCACTACCGGACGACGTGGATCCTGATTGCTGACTTCTGTATCTGGATGCTGCCAACGTGGACTCATAACTTCGAATGCTGGATTTGACAGATGACAAATCTGAAAAGGTAATTGTAGATAAACTCCTAGTTTCTCTCTCTCTTCCCAAGGTGGAGAGCCGACTGGCTCTTGGGGCCAACCTCCTCCTCATCTGGAGAGTAAACTGTTTCTTTTCTTCATTCAGTTGAGCCATTCTGCTCAGCTGGCAGTGATCTATCTTTTTCAGTGACTAAAATATGAAAATATCAGGTTAATATCATGTTATGAGGATATGTCCTAAATGTTTTTCATTCAAATAACATCAAGTCAATCATCCCAAGAATAGTGATGAGCAAATATACTCGTTAATCGAGATTTCTCGAGCACGTTCGGGGATCCTCCGAGTATTTTTTAGTGCTCAGAGATTTAGTTTTCTTTGCCGTAGCTGAATGATTTACATCTGTTAGCCAGCATAAGTACATGTGGGGGTTGCCTGGTTGTTAGCGAATCCCCACATGTAATCAAGCTGGCTAACAGAAGAAAACTAAATCTCCGAGCGTGCTCGGGAAATCTTGAGTAACGAGTATATTCGCTCATCACTACCCAAGAATAAACACAAACAAAATCAATTGTAGCAATATAATACAGGGATATATGGGCCGCCCATAGAAAAAAATGGAATTTGAAGGGCCCGGCATTCTTTGCAGGACGAGATTACAGTACATTTTTAGCTATACGATTTTTTTTCCTGTACATCTTATCCACCCATCTTTCCCATGTAAGGTTTTAATTGTGAGCTATACCTAGTTTCCTTTAGGCTATGTGCACAAGTATTCTGGTCCACTGCGGATTTTTCCGCAATGGATTTGATAAATCTGCAGGGAAAAAAACGCTGCGTTTTTGCTGCAGATTTATCGCGGATTTACCGCGGTTTTTCTGCGGTTTTACAGCTGCGGTTTTCCATAGGAACAGCTGTAATACCGCTGCGGAATCCGCAGAAAGAAGTGACATGCTGCGGAATGTAAACCGCTGCTTTTCCGCGTGTTTTTTTCTGCAGCATGTGCACAACGTTTTTTGTTTCCCATAGGTTTACATTGTAATGTAAACTCATGGGAAACTGCTGCGGACCCACAGCTGCGGAAACGCAGCGTTTTCCGCATCGTGTGCACATACCCTTACCCTCCCTATTCACATGAGACTGGCTCATAAAGAGGTAAGACATTTAGTGGCTAGGGACTATCCATATTAAAAAGGTCCACATCTTAAGACTCTTATAAAAGTGGGATGAGTGTCATGCGATTTTTATCACCTAGCATCCGAAAGACAGCCAGTCTACATGTGAATTTCGATCCAACTGCAATGCGATTTTAACATGAGCTTTTACTGTAGATAGAGTAATTCTGTCATTTACACAGAGTTTTCAAAGGAGGAGGAAGACACGTGGTGTCGAGACATGTCGTCCATAAGGGATTGAATGGATGCAATACTGTTATTGAAGAAATCTGGAACTTTTTAATGGAAAAATAAAAGGTATATTTTACTCTACCATTGGACTGATCGCTGGAGAAACAAAAAATTTTTTCTTTACATGTGGATTTATCTCAATCCGTTTTCCGCGCAAACTGTACCACAGGTTGGATGTATTCCTGTCTCTGCAAAGCGGTGAGCTGGCTTTGCCAAAAACATATACACACACACGCACACACACACACGCTTCTTTACAAACAGAGTGATCTATTTCAAGTGTTTATTTCTGTTAATGTTCATGATTATGGCTTACAGCCAATGAAAACCCAAAAGTGATTATCTCAGTAAATTAGAATACTTTATAACACCAGCTTTAAAAATTATTTTAAAATCCGAAATGTTGGCCTACTGGAATGTATGTTCAGTAAATGTACTCAATACATGGTCGGGGCTCCTTTCACATCAATTACTGCATCAATTCAGTGTGGCATGGAGGCAATCAGCCTGGGCACTGCTGAGGTGTTATGGAAGCCCAGGTTGCTTTGATAGCAGCCTTCAGCTCATCTGCATTGTTGGGTCTGGTGTCTCATCTTCCTCTTGACAATACCCCATAGATTGTCTATGATGTTAAGGTCAGGTGAGTTTGCTGGCCAATCAAGCACAGTGATACTGTTGTTTTTAAATCAGGTATTGGTAATTTTGGCAGTGTGGACAAGTGCCAAGTCCTGCTGGAGAAATGAAATATCCATCTTCAAAATGCTTTTCGCAGAGGAAAACAGGAAGTGATCTAAGATTTCCTGTTAAACGGCTGCGCTGAGTTTGGTCTTGATAAAACACAGTGGACCTACACCAGCAGATGCCATGGCTCCCGAAACCATCACTGATTGTGGACTCTTCAAACTAGACATCAAGCAGCTTGGATTGTGTGCCTCAAACTGAAATCCAAAATTGACTTTAATCTGAAAACAACACCTTGGACCACTGAACAACAGTCCAGTTCTTTTTCTCCTTGGCCCAGGTAAGATGCTTCTGGCATTGTCTATTGGTCATGAGTGGCTTGACACAAGGAATGTGACACTTGTAGCCCATGTCCTGGATACGTCTGTGTGTGGTGGCTCTTGAAGCAATGACTCCAGCAGCAGTCCACTCCTTGTGAATATCCCTTTTATTTTTGAATGGCCTTTTCTTAAAGGGAATCTGTCACCTACCTTTTCGTATATAAGCTGCGGCCACCCCCTTTAGGGGCTTATCTACAGTATTCTGTAATGCTGTAGATAAGCCCCTGATGTAGCCTGAAAGATTACAGAATGCTGTAGATAAGCCCCTAAAGGCGGTGGCCGCAGCTTATATACAAAAAAGTAGCTGACAGATTCCCTTTAACAATCCTTTCAAGGCTGCTGTTATCCCGGTATCTTGTTCACCTTTTTCTACCACACTTTTTCCTTCCACTCAACTTTTCCATTAATATACTTGGATACAGCACTCTGTGAACAGCCAGCTTCTTTAGCAATGACCTCTTGTGGCTTACCCTCCTTGAGGAGTTTGTCAATGACTGCCTTCTGGACATCTGTCAAGTCAGCAGTCTTCCTCATGATTGTGGAGCCTACGGAAACAGACTAAGGGACCTTTTCAAATGCTTAGAAAGCCTTTGCAGGTGTTTTTGTTAATTATTCTAATTTACTGAGGTAATGAGTTTTGGGTTTTCATTGGCTGTAAGTAGTGATGAGCGAGTATACTCGTTGCTCGTGTTTTCCCGAGGACGCTCAGGTGGTCTCCGAGTATTTGTTAGTGATCGGAGATTTAGTTTTCGTTGCCGCAGCTGCATGGTTTACAGCTGCTAGGCAGGCTGAATACCAGTGAAGAATGCCTGTTTGTTAGAGAATTCCGACATGTATTTAGGCTGTCCAGCAGCCGTAAATCATGCAGCTGAGGCAACGAAATAAATCTCCGAGCGCTAACAAATACTCGGAGATCACCCGAGCAACGAGTATACGCGCTCATCACTAGTTGTAAGCCATAATCATCAACATTAACATAAATAAACACTTGCAATAGATCACTCTGTTTGTAATGACTCCATATAATATATGAATTTCCTTTTTGTATTGAAGAACTTAAATAAATGAACTTTTCGATGATATTCAAATTTTGTGAGAAGCATTTGTATGTATGTGTGTATATATAAGATAGATCTACTGAGAGATAGATACAGAAAGGTACATATAAATACAGAATATGAGTGAGATATGAGTGCTTTCATATGTAGCTTACTGTACATGTATTTTATTAATAAATAAATTATTTTGTGAAAAAAATAGTGTGGGGTCCCCCCAAATTTTATTAACCAACAGAGGGAAAATGGATAGCTGGAGGCAGATGTTTATATCCTTTTAAGGGGGTAATACCGATGGAGCTTCGCAGGCTATTACTATCAACTCAAAGCACTATACTAAGCCTTTACTGGTTATATAACTTGGGGTCCCCCTATCTACTATATAATTGTCTAAGGGTCACTTCCGTCTTGCTGTCCTTGTCTTTCTGTCTGTAATGGATATTCATTGGTCGCGGCCTCTGTCATGGAATCCAAGTCGCTGATTGGTCTCGCCAGCTACCTGTCATGGCTGCCACGGCCACAGTCCGATTAGCCCCTCCCCTACTCCCTTGCAGTCACAGTGCCCGCTCCATACTCCCCGTAGTCAGTGTCCCCGGCGCCCGCTCCATACTCCCCACTCCATACTCCCCGTAGTCAGTGTCCCCGGCGCCCGCTCCATACTCCCCGCAGTCAGTGTCCCCGGCGCCGCTCCATACTTCCCGCAGTCAGTGTCCCCGGCGCCCGCTCCATACTCTCCGCTCCATACTCCCCGCAGTCAGTGTTCCCAGCGCCTGCTCCATACTCCCCGCTCCATACTCCCCGCAGTCAGCGCCCGCTCCATACTCCCCTCCGGTCACCACTCACACAGAGTTAATGCCAGCGGTAACGAACCGCGTTATGCCTCGGGTAACGCACTCCGTACCCGCTGCTATTAACCCTGTGTGACCAAGTTTTTACTATTGATCTAATGTTAAAAATCATTAAAAAAAACAAAAAACCTGCTATACTCACCTTCCGTCGTCGGACGATGCGCTCGCGCCGGCCGCCATCTTCTGTTCCCAGAGATGCATTGCGAACTTACCCAGAAGACTTAGCGGTCTTGCGAGACCGCTAAGTCATCTGGGTAATTTCGCAATGCATCCTGGGAACGGAAGATGGCGGCCGCATCACACAGCTTCGCTGGATCCCAGGGGGGAGTATATAACTATTTTTTATTTTAATTATTTTATTTTTTTAACAGGGATATGGTGCACACACTGCTAAATACTGCGTGGGCAGTGTTATATACCTACGTGTCTGGGCAATATACTACGTGACTGGCCAATATACTACGTGGCTGGGCAATATACTACGTGGCTGGGCAATATACTACGTTGCTGGGCAATATACTACGTGACTGGGCAATATACTACGTGGCTCTGTGCTGAATACGTGGCTGGGCAATATACTATGTGGCTGGGGAATATACTACGTGACTGGGCAATATACTACATGGCTCTGTGCTGAATACTACGTGGCTGGGCAATATACTATGTGACTGGGCAATATACTACATGGCTCTTTGCTGAATACTACGTGGCTGGGCAATAGACTATGTGGCTGGGGAATATACTACGTGACTGGGCACTATACTACGTAACTGGGCAATATACTACGTGACTGGGCAATATACTACGTGGCTGTGCAATATACTACGTGGCTGGGCAATATACTACGTAGCTGGGCAATATACTACATGGCTGTGCAATACACTACGTGGCTGGGCAATATACTACGTGGGCTGTGCAATATACTACGTGGGCTGTGCAATATAATACGTGACTGGGCAATATACTACGTGGGCTGTGCAATATACTACGTGACTGGGCAATATACTACGTGGCTGGGCAATATACTGCGAGGTTGGGCAATATACTACGTGGGCTGGGCAATATACTACGTGGACATGCATATTCTAGAATAACCGATGCGTTAGAATCGGGCCACCATCTAGTCTATATATATACTTGTCTAAGGGGTACTTCCGTCTGTCGGCAACTTCCGTCCCGGAAATCCCTCATCGCTAATTGGTCTCACCAGCTGCCTGTCATGGCTGCCACGACCAATCAGCGATGGGCACAGTCCAATTAGTCCCTCCCCTACTCCCCTGCAGTCAGTGCCCGACGCCCTCTCCGTAATCCCCTCCAGCCACAGCTCACACAGGGTTAATGGCAGCGCTAACAGACCGCGTTATGCCGCGGTGTAACGCACTCCATTAACGCTATTAACCCTGTGTGACCAAATTTTTACTATTGATGCAACAAAAATAAAAAGTCATTATATACTCACCTTCCGTCGCCTTTCCCGCTCCTCGCGACGCTCCTGTGACCGCTCCATGCAAGCGGCAGGTTCCGGTGCTAAGGATGGTATGCGAGAAGGCCCTGCCATGACGTCACGGTCATGTGACTGCGACGTCATCACAGGTCCTGCGCTCATACCAACCCTGGGACCGGAAGCTGCCGCTTGCATGGAGCGGTCACCGGAGCGTCGCGAGGAGCGGGAAAGGCGGCGGAAGGTGAGTATATAATGATTTTGATAATGATAATGACTTCAACAGGCCTTCGGAAGGTGAGTATATGTTTATTTTTTATTTTAAGTCTGTATACTACGTGGCTCTGTGCTGTATACTCCGTCGCTGTGCAATATACTACGTGGCTGGGCAATATACTACTTGGCTGGGCAATATACTACGTGGCTAGGCAATATAGTACGTGGTTTGGCAATATACTACGTGGCTGGGCAATATACTACGTGACTGGACAGTATACTACGTGGCTCTGTGCTGTATACTACGTTGCTGTGCAATATACTACATGCCTGGGCAATATACTATGTGACTGGGCAATATACTAGGTGGCTGAGCAATATACTACGTGGCTGGGCAATATACTACGTGGCTGGGCAATATACTACGTGGCTGGGCAATATACTACATGACTGGGCAATATACTACATGGCTGGGCAATATACTACGTGGACATGCATATTCTAGAATACCCGATGCGTTAGAATCGGGCCACCATCTAGTAATTAATAATCAACAAAGACTAGGCAGACAGTTGCCAGCTGATATTAATAGCCTAGGAAGGGGAACTTTCTCACGCTCACAGTGACATCAGTGAGGTCAATGGAGTTCATTCAGTATAAACTCAGCTCAACTTTAGTACGTGACCACGAGGCACTGAGCTGCGCAAGCATGCGCAGCTCAGTGTCTGCTGGGTGACAGGCTGTATAGTCGCATCAATGCAATAATGCAGCCTGCCATGTAGATGTAGCAGAGCTAGAGGCGCTGCAGCCAATTGTATTATTATGTTCTTGGCGGACAGGTGAGGAATATGGTTGTTTATTATTTTAAATCTTTTACAGGGGACATTGGCATCAGTGGATTGGGAGTAAAGTGAATATGTATTTTTGGTTAATTTACGGTCTTACAGATGCACCATTTCTGGGGCAGCTGAGAGCTGATCTTTTTGTCTGGGAGGGGGCCAATATTAATGTTACATTCCTAGGCTATAAATATGATATGAGCCAACAGCTGTCTGCCTAGCCTTTGCTGATTATTAATAAGGGGGGCCACAAATCATTTTTTAAGTATACAGCTGTGAGCTGATATTAATAGCCTGGGAAGCTCCATAGGTATTACCCCCTTCTCTGGCTATAAACATCAGCTTCTGCTGTCTGCTTTTCCACTGCTGGTTAATAAAAGTTTGGGGGACCCCATGCCAGTTTTTCATAAAATAATTTATTTACTGATAAAATACATGCACAGTAAGCTACTGTAACAACTCTGCTGGCATCACGGCATGGCCTCGCATCTCTCACACAATCTTACCCACTGCTCCAGGCCATGATGTGGTTTCTGTTTCATGCCAGCTGCATGTTCTGTGTCTCTGCTCTCTGCATGCTTCATGGCTGTGTGTATAGGGGGGCGGCGCCTGAACTCTCTGGTTCTTATAGGAATCAGGTGCATCTGTCTACTCTGTTCGTGACCAATTACCAAGAGGCCTCCAGTATATAGTGCAGCTCCACCCTGTGTTCTGGGCCTGTGCAATGTGTTAGCTCAGTTACTGTTTAGCTTCTGAGTTTGCCAGGCCTTGCTCTGAGTTACTCCCTCTCTGGAGGCTTTTCTCTGTGCTATTGCCTTGATCTTGTTGTCCACCCTCCAGGAGGCAGAATATCCTGGTCCCTGTGTCTTTGTCCTTGTGTCTTGTTCCAGTGCCTTGTCTGTACTTTGTCCTATCTCAGTCTCCTTGTCTGTGGCTTCCTTCCCTGCTGTGTCTTTCCTTGTGTTCTCAGTCTGCTTACGCTCCGCACTCTTGCGGTTCTGCCTGCTCTGTACCTTTGTGGCTTGATCTCTACTCCGCACTCCTGCGGTTCTGCTCCATTCTGCTCTGCTCCGCTCCCGTTGCTGCACTAATCTCTTGCTGCAGCTCCTCTCTGCAATCCTTGCAGTTCCACTCTGCTTAGCTTCTGCAGTATCTCTTGCTGCAGCTCCTCTCCACATTCCTTGTGGCTCCGCTCTGCTTAGCTTTTATTGCTGTGCTATCTCTTGCTGCTCTACCGCTCTTATTCGCAGCCTTGCAGTTCTCTTCCAGTCTGAACAGGTCCCAACCTGTTCCCTCTTACTTCTTTCATACTACATTTCCGTATCTGCACCTCCTGTGTGAACTGGTCCCTACCTGTTCCTCCATATTACATTTCCGTACCAGCACCTCCAGTGTGAACAGGTCCCTTCCTGTTTATTCATTCTACATATCCATACCTGCACCTCCTGTGTGAACAGGTCCCTACCTGTTCATTCATATACCACATCAATCAGTCCTGTGTTCTCTGCTGTGCCTTCCTATCCAGTGTTCCTGCCAGTCCAGCCGTTCCTGCCGTGCCTTCCAGTCCTGTGTTCCTGCCGTCCTAGCCAGTCCTGTTTCCTGCCATCCCTGCCAGTCCTGTGTTCCTGCCAGCCCTGTGTTCTCTGCCGTGTTCTCTGCCAGCCCTGTGTTCTCTGCCGTGTCTCTGCCAGCCCTGTGTTCTCTGCCGTGTCTCTGCCAGCCTTGTGTTCTCTGCTGTGTCTCTGCCAGCCCTGTGTTCTCTGCCATGTCTCTGCCAGCCCTGTGTTCTCTGCCGTGTCTCTGCCAGCCCTGTGTTATCTGCTGTGTCTCTGCCAGTCCTGTGTCTCAGCCGTGCCAGCCTACTCGTCTGAGTTTCAGCCGTGCTCTTCTGCCAGTCCTGCCTGATGCCCGCACCAATCCTGGTGTTCCTGTCTCCCAAGTGGGATCAGCAGCCACAGCCAGACACCACCCTGGAGTAGCACCTGGCAGCTGCCTGCTGCACAAGCCCGACCTCACCATCAGAGGCTCCAGTGAAAACCCAGGCAGCTGTCATATTCACGCCCCTTCCAGGGTAGTCTGGTTTGTAGCACAGTGGGGCCACAAACCCCCCCGAGCTCACGCCCACCAGTCAGGGCGTGAGCATGACAGCTACACAAGCACTTCACTAATTACATATGTGACTGACATCTTTATCTCTAACTATTCTATGTATATATATTCTATTTTGTCAGGTCACGCTGTGATTTTACTGTGCACGGCTTATGAAATGTCAGGTTTTCAAGGATATGGGTGTGGAAAAATTGGAGTGCCGTGTTTGTTATTTTTTATTAAACCCATTAACTTGCATTGACAAGTTCGAGGACAATTGTGGCATACTGCGATTGCTTTCTCATCCCAATCTGAGCGAATAAAAAAATTACAGAAGAGCATTGACTCATAGATTAACATTGGTCAGAGTGCAATCCGATTTTTTTAATCAGATTGCAGTATTCTGTTTTTCTTACAAATGAGTATGAGCCCTTGAGGGGTTGTTCAGGTTTGGGAAGAAAATCTGCAGTCACTCTACGTGATTGCAGACTTCTCAATCCTCACGGCGTGCACACTTCATGCTGTCAGGATTCTCTGGTGCTCGCGGTGAGGTGATGTGACAGTATGTTATTTGCATACTTCCGTCCAAATTTTGACTAGACGTGCGCAGCCTCGCTCAATACAAGGAATTGAGCGAGGCCAATCACATTTTGTATGCACGTGACTGCATGTAAGGAAATTGTATGCTTCCAGTCTCGCGACCGCTCATTCTCGCTGCAGAAAATCCTGCCAGTATGAAGTGTGCGTGTTGCGAGGATTCAGAGGTCTGCACGTAGAGCGAACGCAGACTTCCATGGCAAACCTCAACAACCCCTTTAAGCCCCTCTGGCAGGTCACTTAACTGCAATACAGCTCCTCTGAATTAGGTGTCAAAGCATTTACTACTTCTTAACAAGAAGTAAACAGGAAGACCCCCAGGGTACATGAAACTAGTTCTGTTGTCTGAATGTTCACAACAAATAGTCAAATTGTAACTAAAGAAAAAACACAAAAATTGAGCTTGGTTTAAGATTTTGCTCATTTTATTTTTTGTAGAAATTGTAACTAAAGATCCATAATTATTAATATTTGCCAAATGCCAGAATAATGAGAGAGAGAATGTGTTAAGGCATTTTATGAAAATTTATGGGCAAAGCTGAATAGGCCGGTGTGAACAAGGCGACCTACAAACCAGAATCAGTTACACCAGTTTTGTCAGGAGGAATGGGCCCAACTTCCGACCAACTACATAGTTACATAGTTATTAAGGTTGAAGGAAGACTATAAGTCCATCTAGTTCAACCCATAGCCTAACCTAACATGGCCACTGAATAAGAGTTTGTCATCCACCCATACACCCAGGTCTTTTTCATTGACGGTTTTGCCCAGAGATTTAGAATTAAGCACATAATTATACATCTTATTACTTCTACCCAAGTGCATGACCTTACATTTATCCCCATTAAAGCTCATTTGCCATTGTAAGAAACTTGTGGAAGGATATCCCAAATGTTTGACCCAAGTCATTCAATGTAAGGGCAATGGTATCAAATACTAATGAAATGTATGTAAACTTTTGACTTTGCAGTAAGTAATAAAAATGCCTTAAAACATTCTCTCTATCTCTCGCTCTCTCCTTATTCTGGAAAATATTAATAATAATGGTAATCCTAATTGACCTAACACTGGAAAGGTTTATTCTAATTTCATCTCAGATGTTGAGAAAAACATGTATGTGTGTGTCTCTATATATATGTGTAAACTTCTGGTTTCAACTAGATGTAGACCTATGCAACTCCATGGTAACAGACTACATCCAGATTCCATGTAGTCCAATCCTGCAGATAGTCCTTTACATCTGTCTTTTATTATGCCATCATATGTATATTAAGTAATAAAAAAAAGAGAGGATATTTGGAAAACACTGCCACATAGTTCTGCATAGGAGCTGTAGCGGAAATAGGACATTTGTAATAAAGATTTTATATATAAAAAACATTTAAGCAAAGAAAGTACATAATAGTCATTGAGATCAGATCTGTTTAAAGCAATATTGGAAGATTATGATACAGCATGTGCTCCATTAGTTTTCTATTTGGTAAATGAAAATTTGGAGCAGAGTTCAATTAGGAGTTATCAAAATCAAATCTGTACAACAAAATAACTAGACCTTCACATCTATCGCCAGATATTGCATAGGTATGCGTGCAGATCCATCACTCACCGCTGTAAGGTTCCTTTGCTCCTTCAGAAATTGGTTGGTTACATATTGTGGAGCAGACATTAAATCCGAGAGGCAATGAGTGTAAAACGGATCGGTTTTATACAAAAAAGCCAGTGATGTTCCAAGATTAGAATCCATCCTTAATCTGGAAATAGTTCTGTCCTCTAACTCTAAGGTAGTATGATTAGATAAGAGTGTGGTGCTGGACTGCAGTCCTTCTTCTGTTTGTAGAGATCGCAGTCCAGGTTTCTGCTTGTTTATGGGAGGGATGTGCGAAATTCTATCCGCTTTGGTCTGAACCAACTCAATTTTACATCACCTCCCGGGAAAGTCTTCGTAGATTTGGTTATTCCTATGAGCCAAACACTTACTCAGCCTTTGGGAGGTAAAGCAATCATCTAAGTGCAGTGAAGCAAGAGATCTGATTACTTTCTGTGCAGTTGTGGAAAGGACCTCATACACTTCACAAGTTAGAGCCTGGAATGACATTCCTGCTGTCTATGCCCCGCATCAGATGCTTTCACAGCCACCTTGGCATCATTAGTTAAACATGATACTTGTCGCTATCAATATTAATCAGTCTTCCCTACGCTTTAAAGCCTTTAGATAAGTGTTGCTTGTAGAAACTATAGTATGGAGATTGGTTAATGAATTAACCAGTGAGCTCTACATAACAAGAATTGTTCTTTTCATGAATCAGTGAGCGGAGCTTACATATTCCCCTCATTTCACCCTTTATACTAGAAGTGTGACATGAGAGACAATCCTATAGAAACATGCAATATTCCCCACAGGACTGGAACACATTCTCCTTTGATATGGAATCAAGTGTAGGAACATTAAATTAGCAGTTTAGAAGAGCAAGTTAAATCAGGTATTGGAGTGTGCAGAACTAGGGATCCTCAGCAGCATAAAGTGTGTAAGGTGGCCCACCAAGCCCCGGAAGTTCTATGGTGCCTCCACATGGCACTGCGGAATGGAAATATTCTCCTTTAGAAATATGGCTTATAATAATGAGGAATATCTCCATAATATGGCATCCTACGGGGAATGCTAGAATTCTGTGTGACAAATTCCTCTGCATGAATTCTGGGGCTGCAAAGATGGCCCCTTAGCATTTTTATGGTTATTGTGTTATGGCTTTGTTCAACGCTGTTCTAGAAAACCACAATACAACTGTATGTATGAGGCCTAACATTATTACAGGAGTAAATTAACCAGTGGTCGTCAACCTGTGGCTGCTCACCTGTTGTCACACAAAAGGTCCATATTTCATGATCAATAAATGGTCCACAGTTTCCTGAACTAACGGCCTCATATATGTCTATAAGGTTCGTAGATCAGGTCACCCATTGAGCATTTTTGGGTTGCCCTGGATCGCCATATACAAGGCCGCCATCAGGGTATTACTGCTCTTACTACAGTATGGGGCCCGGTAATGAGGAGCAAAAAGGGGGGCCTGAGCTCGCTGGCAGCCCGGTCCGCAATCCGCTCGGGCCCCCCGACATTTTGATCAGGCTTCCGAACGCCAACAACACTGTGGTGTAAAGACACCTACAGTGTGGTAAATGCAGCGGAAATGGGCACTGTCAGTGGAAATGGGCACTGTAGCTTTAAGCTGCGGCCCGGGCCCGGCGGTGCATCATGGTCCAGTTCGTGACATCACACGCTGCCCTGCTCCACTTCCTCATTCCGGAGCAGAGCAGTATGCGGTGTGCCACATGGCCACGGTCGTGCGGATGGTGGACGACGGACCAGAAGAGGCAGCGGGGGAGCGGACAAGGCGATGGGGGACAGGACGAGGTCGACGTGCAGGCTGCAGACCGGACGAGCAGGTGAAGGTGGCGGGCGAGCAGGGTGAGTACCGTGAGGTGTGAGCTGACTCTAGGCTCAGTGGTGACTGACTGGGGGGTGCAGCCTGCAGGGGGTCCACATTCCGACAGGACCGGGAGGGGGGGTGTTATGAACTGGTGATTTAGAACCACAATGGACCTGGTGGTTAAGAGCACTGAAAATGACCTGATAGTTACTAATAACATAGGACGAGCTCTGAGACGTGGGAACTCTGCTGACCGCAATCCCTAATCCTATCACACCACACTAGAGGTAGCCGTGGAGCGCTCCTGACCAGACCTAGGCGCCTCGGGCACAGCCTGAGAAACTAGCTAGCCTGAAGATAGAAAAATAAGCCTACCTTGCCTCAGAGAAATTCCCCAAAGGAAAAGGCAGCCCCCCACATATAATGACTGTGAGTAAAGATGAAAATACAAACACAGAGATGAAATAGATTTTAGCAAAGTGAGGCCCGACTTACTGAATAGACCGAGGATAGGAAAGATAGCTTTGCGGTCAGCACAAAAACCTACAAACAACCACGCAGAGGGCGCAAAAAGACCCTCCGCACTGACTAACAGTACGGAGGTGCTCCCTCTGCGTCCCAGAGCTTCCAGCAAGCAAAACAAACCAATATAGGAAGCTGGACAGAAAAAATAGCAAACAAAAGTAACACAAGCAGAACTTAGCTTATGCAGGGCAGACAGGCCACAAGAACGATCCAGGAGAGAGCAAGACCAATACTGGAACATTGACTGGAGGCCAGGAACAAAGAACTAGGTGGAGTTAAATAGAACAGCACCTAACGACTTAACCTCGTCACCTGAGGAAGGAAACTCAGAAGCCGCAGCCCCACTCACATCCACCAAAGGAAGCTCATGGACAGAACCAGCCGAAGTACCACTCATGACCACAGGAGGGAGCCTGACCACAGAATTCACAACAGTACCCCCCCTTGAGGAGGGGTCACCGAACCCTCACCAGAGCCCCCAGGCCGACCAGGATGAGCCAAATGAAAGGCACGAACCAGATCGGCAGCATGAACATCAGAGGCAAAGACCCAGGAATTATCTTCCTGACCATAACCCTTCCACTTAACCAGGTACTGGAGTTTCCGTCTCGAAATACGAGAATCCAAAATCTTCTCCACTATATACTCCAACTCCCCCTCAACCAAAACCGGGGCAGGAGGATCAACGGATGGAACCACAGGTGCCACGTATCTCCGCAACAATGACCTATGGAATACATTATGGATGGAAAAAGAAGCTGGGAGGGTCAAACGAAAAGACACAGGATAAAGAACCTCAGAAATCCTATATGGACCAATGAAACGAGGCTTAAACTTAGGAGAGGAAACTTTCATAGGAATATAACGAGACGACAACCAAACCAAATCCCCAACACGAAGTCGGGGACCCACACAGCGCCTGCGGTTAGCGAAACGTTGAGCCTTCTCCTGGGACAATGTAAAATTGTCCACTACATGAGTCCAAATCTGCTGCAACCTATCCACCACAGTATCCACACCAGGACAGTCCGAAGACTCAACCTGCCCTGAAGAGAAACGAGGATGGAAACCAGAATTGCAGAAAAACGGCGAAACCAAAGTAGCCGAGCTGGCCCGATTATTAAGGGCGAACTCAGCCAACGGCAAAAAGGACACCCAATCATCCTGATCAGCAGAAACAAAACATCTCAAATATGTTTCCAAGGTCTGATTGGTTCGTTCAGTTTGGCCATTTGTCTGAGGATGGAAAGCCGAGGAAAAAGACAAATCAATGCCCATCCTAGCACAAAAGGCTCGCCAAAACCTCGAAACAAACTGGGAACCTCTGTCAGAAACGATGTTCTCCGGAATGCCATGTAAACGAACCACATGCTGGAAAAACAATGGCACCAAATCAGAGGAGGAAAGCAATTTAGACAAGGGTACCAAATGGACCATCTTAGAGAAGCGATCACAAACCACCCAGATGACCGACATTTTTTGAGAGACGGGGAGATCCGAAATAAAATCCATAGAGATATGTGTCCAGGGCCTCTTCGGGACCGGCAAGGGCAAAAGCAACCCACTGGCACGAGAACAGCAGGGCTTAGCCCGAGCACAAATCCCACAGGACTGCACAAACGAACGCACATCCCGCGACAGAGACGGCCACCAAAAGGATCTAGCCACCAAATCTCTGGTACCAAAGATTCCAGGATGACCAGCCAACACCGAACAATGAACCTCAGAGATAACTCTACTCGTCCATTTATCAGGGACAAACAGTTTCTCCTCTGGGCAACGGTCAGGTCTATTAGCCTGAAATTTCTGCAGCACCCGCCGCAAATCAGGGGAGATGGCAGACAAAATTACCCCCTCCTTGAGAATACCCGCCGGCTCAGGCAAACCCGGAGAGTCGGGCACAAAACTCCTAGACAGGGCATCCGCCTTCACATTCTTAGAACCCGGAAGGTACGAAACCACAAAGTCAAAACGGGAGAAAAACAGCGACCAACGAGCCTGTCTAGGATTCAACCGTTTGGCAGACTCGAGATAAGTCAAGTTCTTGTGATCAGTCAAGACCACCACGCGATGCTTAGCTCCTTCAAGCCAATGACGCCACTCCTCGAATGCCCACTTCATGGCTAGCAACTCTCGATTGCCAACATCATAATTACGTTCAGCAGGCGAAAACTTCCTGGAAAAGAAGGCACATGGTTTCATCACCGAGCCATCAGAACTTCTTTGCAACAAAACAGCCCCTGCTCCAATCTCAGAAGCATCAACCTCGACCTGGAACGGGAGCGAAACATCTGGCTGGCACAACACAGGGGCAGAAGAAAAACGACGCTTCAACTCCTGAAAAGCTTCCACAGCAGCAGAAGACCAATTGACCACATCAGCACCCTTCTTGGTTAAATCAGTCAACGGTTTAGCAATACTAGAAAAATTATTGATGAAGCGACGATAAAAATTAGCAAAGCCCAGGAACTTTTGCAGGCTCTTCAGAGATGTCGGCTGAGTCCAATCATAAATGGCCTGAACTTTAACAGGGTCCATCTCGATAGTAGAAGGGGAAAAAATGAAACCCAAAAATGAAACCTTCTGAACACCAAAGAGACACTTTGACCCCTTCACAAACAAAGAATTTGCACGCAGGACCTGGAACACCATTCTAACCTGCTTCACGTGAGATTCCCAATCATCCGAGAAGACCAAAATATCATCCAAGTATACAATCAGGAATTTATCCAGGTACTCTCGGAAGATGTCATGCATAAAGGACTGAAATACTGATGGAGCATTGGAAAGCCCGAATGGCATAACCAGGTACTCAAAATGGCCCTCGGGCGTATTAAATGCTGTTTTCCATTCATCGCCCTGTTTAATACGCACAAGATTATACGCACCACGAAGATCTATCTTGGTGAACCAACTAGCCCCCTTAATCCGAGCAAACAAATCAGACAGCAGCGGCAAGGGGTACTGAAATTTGACTGTGATTTTATTTAGAAGGCGGTAATCAATACAAGGTCTCAACGAACCATCCTTCTTGGCCGCAAAAAAGAACCCTGCTCCCAATGGCGACGACGACGGGCGAATATGACCCTTCTCCAAGGATTCCTTTACGTAACTCCGCATAGCGGCGTGCTCAGGCACAGACAAATTAAACAGTCGACCTTTAGGAAATTTACTACCAGGAATCAAATCGATAGCACAATCGCAATCCCTATGCGGAGGTAGGGCATTGGACTTGGGCTCATCAAATACATCCCGGTAATCTGACAAGAACTCTGGGACCTCAGAAGGGGTGGATGATGAAATAGACAGAAATGGAACATCACCATGTACCCCCTGACAACCCCAGCTGGACACAGACATAGATTTCCAATCCAATACTTGGTTATGGACTTGTAGCCATGGCAACCCCAACACGACCACATCATGCAGATTATGCAACACCAAAAAGCGAATATCCTCCTGATGCGCAGGAGCCATGCACATGGTCAGTTGGGTCCAGTACTGAGGCTTATTCTTGGCCAAAGGCGTAGCATCAATTCCTCTCAATGGAATAGGATACTGCAAGGGCTCCAAGAAAAACCCACAGCGCCTAGCATACTCCAAGTCCATCAAATTAAGGGCAGCGCCTGAATCCACAAATGCCATGACAGAATAGGATGACAAAGAGCAGATCAAAGTAACAGACAAAAGAAATTTCGACTGTACCGTACCAATGGTGGCAGACCTAGCGAACCGCTTAGTGTGCTTAGGACAATCGGAGATAGCATGAGTGGAATCACCACAGTAAAAACACAGCCCATTCCGACGTCTGTGTTCTTGTCGTTCAGCTCTGGTGAAAGTCCTATCACATTGCATAGGCTCAGGTTTATGCTCAGATAATACCGCCAAATGGTGCACAGTTTTACGCTCACGTAAGCGTCGATCGATCTGAATGGCCAAAGACATAGACTCATTCAGACCAGCAGGCATAGGAAATCCCACCATGACATCCTTAAGGGCTTCAGAGAGACCCTTTCTGAAAATTGCTGCCAGCGCACATTCATTCCATTGAGTGAGCACAGACCACTTCCTAATCTTCTGACAATATATCTCTACCTCATCCTGACCCTGACACAGAGCCAGCAAATTTTTCTCTGCCTGATCCACTGAATTAGGTTCATCATACAGTAATCCGAGCGCCAGAAAAATCACAGCATCAATATCACATAATGCAGGATCTCCTGGCGCAAGGGAAAATGCCCAGTCTTGAGGGTCGCCACGTAATAAAGAAATAATGATCTTAACTTGTTGAACTGGGTCACCAGAGGAGCGGGGTTTCAAAGCCAGAAATAGTTTACAATTATTTTTAAAACTCAGAAACTCCAGAAAACAAATCAGGAATAGGAATTCTAGGTTCTAACATAGAATTCTGAACCACAAAGTCTTGAATATTTTGTACTCTTGCAGTGAGATGATCCACACAAGAAGACAGGCCTTTAATGTCCATCACTACACCTGTGTCCTAAACCACCCAAATGTCTAGGGGAAAAGAAAGACAAAACACAGTGCAAAGAAAAAAAAAATGGTCTCAGAACTTCTCTTTTCCCTCTATTGAGAAGCATTAGTACTTTGGGCCTCCAGTACTGTTATGAACTGGTGATTTAGAACCACAATGGACCTGGTGGTTAAGAGCACTGAAAATGACCTGATAGTTACTAATAACATAGGACGAGCTCTGAGACGTGGGAACTCTGCTGACCGCAATCCCTAATCCTATCACACCACACTAGAGGTAGCCGTGGAGTGCTCCTGACCAGACCTAGGCGCCTCGGGCACAGCCTGAGAAACTAGCTAGCCTGAAGATAGAAAAATAAGCCTACCTTGCCTCAGAGAAATTCCCCAAAGGAAAAGGCAGCCCCCCACATATAATGACTGTGAGTAAAGATGAAAATACAAACACAGAGATGAAATAGATTTTAGCAAAGTGAGGCCCGACTTACTGAATAGACCGAGGATAGGAAAGATAGCTTTGCGGTCAGCACAAAAACCTACAAACAACCACGCAGAGGGCGCAAAAAGACCCTCCGCACCGACTAACGGTACGGAGGTGCTCCCTCTGCGTCCCAGAGCTTCCAGCAAGCAAAACAAACCAATATAGCAAGCTGGACAGAAAAAATAGCAAACAAAAGTAACACAAGCAGAACTTAGCTTATGCAGGGCAGACAGGCCACAAGAACGATCCAGGAGAGAGCAAGACCAATACTGGAACATTGACTGGAGGCCAGGAACAAAGAACTAGGTGGAGTTAAATAGAACAGCACCTAACGACTTAACCTCGTCACCTGAGGAAGGAAACTCAGAAGCCGCAGCCCCACTCACATCCACCAAAGGAAGCTCATGGACAGAACAAGCCGAAGTACCACTCATGACCACAGGAGGGAGCCTGACCACAGAATTCACAACAGGGGGGCTGCTGCACATTCCACCAGGGCCCGGGGGCTGCTGCACATTCCACCAGGGCCCAGGGGCTGCTGCACATTCCACCAGGGCCCCAGGGCTGCTGCACATTCCACCAGGGCCCGGGGGCGGGGGCTGCTGCACATTCCAACAACACGGGGCAGGAATAAAAACAACACAGGGGCAGGAATGAAAACAACACGGGGGCAGGAATGAAAACACGGGGGCAGGAATGAAAACACGGAGCAGGAATGAAAACAATACGGACAGGAATGAAAACAACACGGGGCAGGAATGAAAACACGGAGGCAGGAATTAAAACAACACAGGCAGGAATAAAAACAACATGGGGGCAGGAATGAAAACACAGGGGCAGGAATGAAAACACGGGGCAGGAATGAAAACAACACGGGGCAGGATTCAGGAATAACAACATGGGGCAGGAATGAAAACACGGGTCAGGAATGAAAACACAGGGGGCAGGAATGGAAACTATACAGGGGGCAGAATGTGAGACACGGCAGAATGTAAAACACGGGGGCAGAATGTGAGACAGGACAGAATGTGAGACACAGGGGGCAGGTATGAAAACTACACAGTGGGCAGAATGTTTGACAGGTGGCAGGATTTGAGACACGGGGGCAGAATGTGTGACAGGTGCCAGGATGTAACACAGGGGGCAGGATGTGAGACACAGGATGGAGACAGATGGGGCAGGATCATGGTGCAGGATGGAGACACATGGTGCTTTCAGCATTCGTCCGACAATTTTTTTGTAGTCAGGGTCTTTGTTATTGCCTAAAAATTTCTCTATGACCTCTTTAAATGCAAACCACCCTTCTTTTTGAGGATGCGTCATGGTATTGATAAACTCTTGATCAGCTATAAGCCTTCTAATGTCTGGTCCGACGAACACACCTTCCTTCAATTTTGCCTCTGAGAGGCCTGGAAACTTGGTGACCAAGTATTTGAAGCATTCTCCTTCTTTTGGAAGTGATTTTACGAATTGCTTCATCAATCCTAATTTTATGTGGAGAGGTGGTAGAAGAACTTTATGGGGAGGTGTGGTAAAGAACGTGGAAATCAAAAGTGGACCCTCTAGACCGTAGGCAACGAACCCCCACAAACGAGCTAACCAGATGGACCGCCCCCTATACAGGGAGAGTTAGGGGCAGGCCCGTGAGGGACTATCACCACGGAAGCTGGAGGACCAAGACGGAAAAAGAATACGATGGAGAAACAGGAACCAGCAGAGTGAACGGAGACACAGAGACTTGTAGAATTGCAGCAGAGACACGGGAACTGGCGAGGTGCTGCGGCGACAGAGACGGGCTGGATAGCAGCAGAGACACAGAGACTGGTGGGTTACTGAGGAGAGACGGAGACTGGCAGGATTGCGGCAGAGACACAGAGACTGGCGGAATACTGCAATGAGACAGAGACTGGCAGGATGGCGGCAGAGACACAGAGACTTGGGGAATACTGCGATGAGACAGAGACTAGCAAGATTGCGGCAGAAACACAGGAACTGGCAGGGTACTGCAGAGAAAAGAGGAGACGTAATGTCAGAGGGCAAGGAAATGCACAGAGACGCAGGCAGCCTAGAACACTTGAAACACAAATGACCATAGGCACAGGGAAGAGGAAGAGGCCGGTATTTGAGAGGGCACTGCGCATTACCTCCGGGTGAAAGTCCTCCAGGATAGTAGAGAGGACTGTACAGGAAGGTGCAGGAGAAAGGTCAGAACTGCGCGCACACTCGACGAGCAGCAGGAGGCGGGAGCGGACGCCAAAGGTCAGACACTGCAGAAGAGGAGCCGCATAAAAACCGCCATTGTGAAGTAAAACTGCTTTGAGACTTCTTTTTGAAGTATCTATAAAAAGACGCCATTGCGCTGAATCATATTGGATTTTGAATTGACTCATCAAACCTTCAACATCGATGCAATAAACCAACTTATCTTCCTGGGCAAAGTAAGGAATGAACTCGTTTTCACGATGTCTGAACCATGAAAAAGACACTCCTGGCAACAATAAATTCTTGCTTTTGAGCCTTGATCCGAGTAACTCAGCGGCATCTTCGGGAAGACTCAAGTCTCTTACCCAATCACTCATCTCCTCCTGGGAAAACAATTTTGGTCTTGCATCATCTTCAAAGTCAGAACTTGATTCATCATCTGGTTCAGGTATGACTCCACCTTCATCGGAGCTAGTTATCTCTTCCAAGGTAGCAGGAGTGTTGGGTCCTGGTATATCTATGCCATGGGGGATGGGACAAGTTGCTGAGTGAATATTGGGGTATGAAATGGAATGCTTCCATTTTGAATTATACCCTCTCACATCGCATGAACAAAAGTAACAATCGTCACTATGGTTCTTTTGCTCTCGCCATACCATAGGAATCCCAAAACGGAAAGCTTTTTTCCTACCCTTGAACCAATTTCGGCGGTCCTTAACACACCGTTTGCACACTTTGTGAGGCGCCCAAGCTTTATCTTGATCTCCAAGCTTTAGTCCGAAATAAGCGAAGAATACTTTTTTCACAAAGTTTGTAATATTCAGCTGTTGCGTCAACACTGTATATTCACCAGAAATGTAACAGAAACTGTCAAGCGAATTAAAATACTTCCGCTGAGCCATAATGCTAATTTTGGGAAACACGGTTGAATATGATGAGCTAACATGAACTGAGATAAAAAAGTGTGAACAGGGAAGAACCAAGATAAAACAATTGAATCAAGCCCGGGCATGTCAGAACCTGCTCGTTCAGCTTGCAACATGTTGATGCTGGTTTCATTAGATCACTCTGAAAGTTCTTTTCTTTGAAAGTTATTTTTTTTTTTGCATTGTAAATCTTCAATGCATTGATGTGAATTAATTAATAGTAATTTTGACTTTCAAAACCCTAACATAAAAAAATACCAAAAATTGAGATAAATATACAAAATTTGAAGAGAATTTTGCATTTTGTGGCAATTCCTGAAGTCCAGGAATTTTTTCAATATTTTTTTTCGTTTTCAGCACACCAAAATACATGGAAATTAGATGAAAATAATCAAACAGCTTTTTAGTTGCAGACCTGTGAATCAGTGAGCGCACTTAGAGGAAGCGTTAGAAGCTACTTTACAAGAAGAAACACGTGCTATGTCAGAAGCCAGATCTAATTTCACCTAATAAAAAGCACAGGGATAATAATTGATGAGCAGCTGGGATAAGGAGATAATGTTCCTTTGATAAGCACAATGGTGTTCTTGTTTATGGACAATAGTTTATTTATAAGTGAGAGTTGAGTCGCCGAAAAGGACTTATGGGAAAAACTCATTGCAAAGCTTCACTGAGTCCTTTCATAAAAGTGGAATGAAAGGCGAACAATTGGAACACGGCTTCCTTCATCTCATAGATAATTTTATGAGACTTGTTTACTGCTGTTTGGTGCTGTAAATGTGTCACTGGTAGTTGTGATATGCAGGTAAGTTGACTTACGGCTTATGCAGGAAAGTTGACTTATGTGTCAACGGAATATTTGTTGAAAAATTCTTTGAATCAAGTTTTGTATCAAATGTAATTAAAGTTTGTGTTTTTTTCAACATTATATAATTAAATCTTTAAATTTTCACTTAGGGTACCGTCACACTATAACATTTAGATCGCTACGACGGTACGATTCGTGACGTTCCAGCGATATCGTTACGATATCGCTGTGTCTGACACGCAGCAGCGATCAGGGATCCTGCTGAGAATCGTACGTCGTAGCAGATCGTTTAGAACTTTCTTTCATCGCTGGATCTCCCGCTGTCATCGCTAGATCGGTGTGTGTGACACCGATCTAGCGATCTAGCGATGCGATCCAGCGATGCGTTCGCTTGTAACCAGGGTAAACATCGGGTAACTAAGCGCAGGACCGCGCTTAGTTAACCGATGTTTACCCTGGTTACAAGCGTTAAACTAAAAAAAAACAAACAGCACATACTTACATTCTGGTGTCCGTCAGGTCCCTTGCAGTCTGCTTCCAGCACTGTGACTGCCGGCCGTAAAGTGAAAGCAGAGCACAGCGGCTGTGCTTTCACTTTCACTTTACGGCCGGCAGTCACTGAGTGCGGGAAGCAGACTGCAAGGGACCTGACGGACACCAGAATGTAAGTATGTGCTGTTTTTTTTTTTTTATTTTAACGCTTGTAACCAGGGTAAACATCGGGTAACTAAGCACGGTCCTGCGCTTAGTTACCCGATGTTTACCCTGGTTACCCAGGGACCTCGGCATCTTGGTCGCTGGAGAGCGGTCTGTGTGACAGCTCCCCAGCGACCACACTACGATTTACCTACGATCACGGCCAGGTCATATCGCTGGTCGTGATCGTAGGTAAATCGTATAGTGTGACGGTACCCTTAGGCCACTAAGCCTAATAATACTCTTACACATCTTATGTGCAGATCACTTTTCAGTAGTCATCTCAGTCAGGATTACAGATAACACCACTATTTACAGATAACAAAATATCACACTATTGTCATTAGGTAATGTTAGAGCTCACCGATACATTAGGTTTTTTTGGAGCGCACTTTCACCCATAGCCAAATGAGGGGTACACAGGGTAGGGACCCACCTAGGGTGCAGCCTCCTGCCTCCCAGAGGGACGCACTTGGGGGAAAAAAGTGCCATGGCTGAATGTCTGCGGGCACCTAGCATCTTCCTCTGGCAGCAGACATTCAGCACAGTGACAGCCGGGGCACAGGCACGGAGGTGAGCGGTGTTGGTCACTGACACCGCTCGCCCCTCTCTCTGTCTGTGCCCCGGCCATCGCTCTCTCTGTTGTGAATTCTGTGGCCAAGCTCCCTCCTGTGGTCGTGAGTGGTACTGCGGCTGGTTCTGTCTATAAGCTTCCTTTGGTGGATGAGAGTGGTACTGCGGCTTCTGAGTTTCCTTCCTCAGGTGATGAGGTTAAGTCGTTAGGTGCTGCTCTATTTAACTCCACCTGGTGCTTTGATCCTGGCCTCCAGTCAATGTTCTAGTATTGGTCTTGCTTCTTCCTGGATCGTTCCTGTGGCCTGTCTATCCTGCATAAGCTAAGTTCTGCTTGTGTTATTTTTGTTTGCTATATTTTCTGTCCAGCTTGCTATATTGGTTTTTCTTGCTTGCTGGAAGCTCTGAGACGCAGAGGGAGCACCTCCGTACCGTTAGTCGGTGCGGAGGGTCTTTTTGCCCCTCTGCGTGGTTGTTTGTAGGTTTTTGTGTTGACCGCAAAGCTATCTTTCCTATCCTCGGTCTATTCAGTAAGTCGGGCCTCACTTTGCTAAATCTATTTCATCTCTGTGTTTGTATTTCATTTTTACTCACAGTCATTATATGTGGGGGGCTGCCTTTTCCTTTGGGGAATTTCTCTGAGGCAAGGTAGGCTTATTTTTCTATCTTCAGGGCTAGTTAGTTTCTCAGGCTGTGCCGAGTTGCATAGGGAGCGTTAGGCGCAATCCACGGCTACCTCTAGTGTGGTGTGATAGGATTAGGGATTGCGGTCAGCAGAGTTTCCACGTCTCAGAGCTCGTCCTATGTTTTTGGTAAATGTCAGGTCACTTTGTGTGCTCTGAACTTCAAGGTCCATTGTGGTTCTGAATTACCTGATCACAACAGTACTGGAGGCCCAAAGTACTAATGCTTCTCAATAGAGGGAAAAGAGAAGTTCTGAGACCATTTTTTTTTTTCTTTGCACTGTGTTCTGTCTTTCTTTTCCCCTTTACATCAGGGTGGTTCAGAACACAGGTGTGGACATGGACATTCAGGGTCTGTCCTCTTTGATGGATAATCTCACTATAAGAGTACAGAGCATTCAAGATTTAGTGGTTCGGAATCCTGTGTTGGAGCCTAGAATTCCTATTCCTGAGTTGTTTTCTGGAGATAGAGCTAAGTTTTTGAATTTTAAAAATAATTGTAAACTATTTCTGGCTTTGAAACCCCGCTCCTCTGGTGACCCAGTTCAACAAGTTAAAATCATTATTTCTTTATTACGTGGCGACCCTCAAGACTGGGCATTTTCCCTTGCGCCAGGAGATCCTGCATTATGTAATATTGATGCGTTTTTTCTGGCGCTCGGATTGCTGTACGACGAACCTAATTCAGTGGATCAGGCAGAGAAAAATTTGCTGGCTCTGTGTCAGGGTCAGGATGAGATAGAGATTTATTGTCAGAAGTTTAGAAAGTGGTCCGTGCTCACTCAATGGAATGAATGTGCGCTGGCAGCTATTTTCAGAAAGGGTCTCTCTGAAGCCCTTAAGGATGTCATGGTGGGATTTCCTATGCCTGCTGGTCTGAATGAGTCTATGTCTTTGGCCATTCAGATCGGTCGACGCTTGCGTGAGCGTAAATCTGTGCACCATTTGGCGGTATTATCTGAGCATAAACCTGAGCCTATGCAGTGCGATAGGACTTTGACCAGAGCTGAAAGGCAAGAACACAGACGTCAGAATGGGCTGTGTTTCTACTGTGGTGATTCCACTCATGCTATCTCCGATTGTCCTAAGCGCACTAAGCGGTTCGCTAGGTCCGCCACCATTAGTACGGTACAGTCGAAATTTCTTTTGTCCGTTACTTTGATCTGCTCTTTGTCTTCCTATTCTGTCATGGCATTTGTGGATTCAGGCGCTGCCCTGAATTTGATGGACTTGGAGTTTGCTAGGCGCTGTGGGTTTGTCTTGGAGCCCTTGCAGTGTCTTATTCCATTGAGAGGAATTGATGCTACGCCTTTGGCCAAGAATAAGCCTCAGTATTGGACCCAGCTGACCATGTGCATGGCTCATGCGCACCAGGAGGATATTCGCTTTCTGGTGTTGCATAATCTGCATGATGTGGTCGTGTTGGGGTTGCCATGGCTACAAGTCCATAACCCAGTCTTAGATTGGAAATCAATGTCTGTGCCCAGCTGGGGTTGTCAGGGGGTACATGGTGATGCTCCATTTCTGTCTATCTCATCATCCACCCCTTCTGAGGTCCCAGAGTTCTTGTCTGATTACCGGGATGTATTCGATGAGCCCAAGTCCAATGCCCTACCTCCGCATAGGGATTGTGATTGTGCTATCGATTTGATTCCTGGTAGTAAGTTTCCTAAGGGTCGACTGTTTAATTTATCTGTACCTGAGCACGCCGCTATGCGGAGTTACGTGAAGGAGTCTTTGGAGAAGGGTCATATTCGCCCGTCATCGTCGCCATTGGGAGCGGGGTTCTTTTTTGTGGCCAAGAAGGATGGTTCGCTGAGACCTTGTATTGATTACCGCCTTCTAAATAAAATTACGGTCAAATTTCACTACCCCTTGCCGCTGCTGTCTGATTTGTTTGCTCGGATTAAGGGGGCTAGTTGGTTCACCAAGATAGATCTTCGTGATGCGTATAATCTTGTGCGTATTAAACGGGGCGATGAATGGAAAACAGCATTTAATATGCCCGAAGGCCATTTTGAGTACCTGGTTATGCCATTCGGGCTTTCTAATGCTCCATCAGTGTTTCAGTCCTTTATGCATGACATCTTCCGAGAGTACCTGGATAAATTCCTGATTGTATACTTGGATGATATTTTGGTCTTCTCGGATGATTGGGAGTCTCATGTGAAGCAGGTCAGAATGGTGTTCCAGGTCCTGCGTGCTAATTCTTTGTTTGTGAAGGGGTCAAAGTGTCTCTTTGGTGTTCAGAAGGTTTCATTTTTGGGGTTCATTTTTTCTCCTTCTACTATCGAGATGGACCCTGTTAAAGTTCAGGCCATTTTTGATTGGACTCAGCCAACATCTCTGAAGAGTCTGAAGAAGTTCCTGGGCTTTGCTAATTTTTATCGTCGCTCCATCAATAATTTTTCTAGTATTGCTAAACCGTTGACTGATTTAACCAAGAAGGGTGCTGATGTGGTCAATTGGTCTTCTGCTGCTGTGGAAGCTTTTCAGGAGTTGAAGCGTCGTTTTTTTTCTGCCCCTGTGTTGTGCCAACCAGATGTTTCGCTTCCGTTTCAGGTTGAGGTTGATGCTTCTGAAATTGGAGCAGGGGCTGTTTTGTCGCAGAGAAGTTCTGATTGCTCGGCGATGAAACCATGCGCCTTCTTTTCCAGGAAATTTTCGCCTGCTGAGCAAAATTATGATGTTGGCAATCGAGAGTTGCTAGCCAGGAAGTGGGCATTCGAGGAGTGGCGTCATTGGCTTGAAGGAGCTAAGCATCGCGTGGTGGTCTTGACTGATCACAAAAACTTGACTTATCTCGAGTCTGCCAAACGGTTGAATCCTAGACAGGCTCGTTGGTCGCTGTTTTTCTCCCGTTTTGACTTTGTGGTTTCGTACCTTCCGGGCTCTAAAAATGTGAAGGCGGATGCCCTGTCTAGGAGTTTTGTGCCCGATTCTCCGGGTTTGTCTGAGCCGGCGGGTATTCTCAAAGAGGGGGTAATTTTATCTGCCATCTCCCCTGATTTGCGGCGAGTGGTGCAAAAATTTCAGGCTAATAGACCTGACCGTTGCCCAGCGGAGAAATTGTTTGTCCCTGATAGGTGGACGAATAAAGTTATCTCTGAGGTTCATTGTTCGGTGTTGGCTGGTCATCCTGGAATCTTTGGTACCAGAGATTTGGTGGCTAGATCCTTTTGGTGGCCGTCTCTGTCGCGTGATGTGCGTTCTTTTGTGCAGTCCTGTGGGATTTGTGCTCGGGCCAAGCCCTGCTGTTCTCGTGCCAGTGGGTTACTTTTGCCCTTGCCGGTCCCGAAGAGGCCTTGGACACATATCTCTATGGATTTTATTTCGGATCTCCCCGTCTCTCAAAGAATGTCGGTCATTTGGGTGGTTTGTGATCGCTTCTCTAAGATGGTCCATTTGGTGCCCTTGTCTAAATTGCCTTCCTCCTCTGATTTGGTGCCATTGTTTTTTCAGCATGTGGTTCGTTTGCATGGCATTCCAGAGAACATCGTTTCTGACAGAGGTTCCCAGTTTGTTTCGAGGTTTTGGGGAGCCTTTTGTGCTAGGATGGGCATTGATTTGTCTTTTTCCTCTGCTTTCCATCCTCAGACAAATGGCCAGACTGAACGAACCAATCAGACCTTGGAAACATATCTGAGATGTTTTGTTTCTGCTGATCAGGATGATTGGGTGTCCTTTTTGCCTTTGGCTGAGTTCGCCCTTAATAATCGGGCCAGCTCGGCTACTTTGGTTTCGCAGTTTTTCTGCAATTCTGGGTTCCACCCTCGTTTCTCTTCAGGGCAGGTTGAGTCTTCGGACTGTCCTGGTGTGGATACTGTGGTGGATAGGTTGCAGCAGATTTGGACTCATGTAGTGGACAATTTGACTTTGTCCCAGGAGAAGGCTCAACGTTTCGCTAACCGCAGGCGCTGTGTGGGTCCCCGACTTCGTGTTGGGGATTTGGTTTGGTTGTCATCTCGTTATATTCCTATGAAGGTTTCCTCTCCTAAATTTAAGCCTCGTTTCATTGGTCCATATAGGATTTCTGAGGTTCTTAATCCTGTGTCTTTTCGTTTGACTCTTCCGGCTTCTTTTTCCATCCATAACGTGTTCCATACGTAATTGTTGCGGAGATACGTGGCACCTGTGGTTCCATCTATTGATCCTCCTGCTCCGGATTTGGTTGAAGAGGAATTGGAGTATATTGTGGAGAAGATTTTGGATTCTCGTGTTTCGAGACGGAAACTCCAGTATCTGGTTAAGTGGAAAGGTTATGGTCAGGAAGATAATTCCTGGGTCTTTGCCTCTGATGTCCATGCTGCCGATCTGGTTCGTGCCTTTTATGTGGCTCATCCTGGTCGGCCTGGGGGCTCTGGTGAGGGTTCGGTGACCCCTCCTCAAGGGGGGGGTACTGTTGTGAATTCTGTGGCCAAGCTCCCTCCTGTGGTCGTGAGTGGTACTGCGGCTAGTTCTGTCTATAAGCTTCCTTTGGTGGATGAGAGTGGTACTGCGGCTTCTGAGTTTCCTTCCTCAGGTGATGAGGTTAAGTCGTTAGGTGCTGCTCTATTTAACTCCACCTGGTGCTTTGATCCTGGCCTCCAGTCAATGTTCTAGTATTGGTCTTGCTTCTTCCTGGATCGTTCCTGTGGCCTGTCTATCCTGCATAAGCTAAGTTCTGCTTGTGTTATTTTTGTTTGCTATATTTTCTGTCCAGCTTGCTATATTGGTTTTTCTTGCTTGCTGGAAGCTCTGAGACGCAGAGGGAGCACCTCCGTACCGTTAGTCGGTGCGGAGGGTCTTTTTGCCCCTCTGCGTGGTTGTTTGTAGGTTTTTGTGTTGACCGCAAAGCTATCTTTCCTATCCTCGGTCTATTCAGTAAGTCGGGCCTCACTTTGCTAAATCTATTTCATCTCTGTGTTTGTATTTCATCTTTACTCACAGTCATTATATGTGGGGGGCTGCCTTTTCCTTTGGGGAATTTCTCTGAGGCAAGGTAGGCTTATTTTTCAATCTTCAGGGCTAGTTAGTTTCTCAGGCTGTGCCGAGTTGCATAGGGAGCGTTAGGCGCAATCCACGGCTACCTCTAGTGTGGTGTGATAGGATTAGGGATTGCGGTCAGCAGAGTTTCCACGTCTCAGAGCTCGTCCTATGTTTTTGGTAAATGTCAGGTCACTTTGTGTGCTCTGAACTTCAAGGTCCATTGTGGTTCTGAATTACCTGATCACAACATCTCTCCCTGCACTTAATTGTATTCACATCTATCAGCGCTGTGCAGCCTGGGACAGAAGCAGAAGAAACTCCAGCAGAACGCAGGGCACTCCCTGTTGGAGACGGCGCATGCAGGATATGTCAGATGGTGCGATATGGTGACATCATCGCACCATCCAGCGTCCACTACCGTCCAGGAAGCTAGAAGAGGCGGTGCCACAGTGTATAAGGAGCCCGTAATTAGGCGAGTATAAGCCCTTTTATATTTTGCCAATGAATGGGGTATAAAAGGGGCTAGCTATTCTGAGGACATATGAGGGTCTGGCTATGGGTGATATAAGAGGGCTGGATATGGGGTTCAAGAGAAGGGCTGATGTGGGGGACTGTTGTGAATTCTGTTGTCGGGCTCCCTCCTGTGGTCATGAATGGTACTTCGGCTGGTTCTGTCCATGGACTTCCTCTGGTGGGTGTTTCTGAGTTTCCTTTCACAGGTGACGAGGTTAATTCGTTAGCTGCTGCTCTATTTAACTCCACTTAGATCTTTGCTCCATGCCACCTGTCAATGTTCCAGTATTGGTCTAGTTCACTCCTGGATCATTCTTGTGACCTGTCTTCCCATCAGAAGCTAAGTTCCAGCTTGTATTTCTTTGGTTTGCTATTTTTCTGTCCAGCTTGCTATTTAATTTGTTGTCTTGCTTGCTGGAAGCTCTGGGACGCAGAGGGAGCGCCTCCGCACCGTGAGTCGGTGCGGAGGGTCTTTTTGCGCCCTCTGCGTGGTCTTTTTGTAGGTTTTTGTGCTGACCACAAAGTAACCTTTCCTATCCTCGGTCTGTTCAGTAAGTTGGGCCTGTCATGATTCCAATGGCAGGGAATCACAAAAGGACAAGCACCAACGAGCTCTAGGGTGATGGAACCTGAGCTGACCGTGACCCTAAACCTGAACACACAAATAACAATAGCCGGGGAACGTGCCTACGTTGATCCTAGACGTCTCGCACCAGCCGAAGATCTAACTTCCCCTATTAGAAGAAACACAGACCTCTCTTGCCTCCAGAGAAATACCCCACAGAAATAGCAGCCCCCCACATATAATGACGGTGAAATGAGAGGAAGGCACATACACAGTATGAAAACAGATTCAGCAAAATGAGGCCCGCTAAAACTAGATAGCAGAGGATACAACAGTAAACTGCGCGGTCAGCAAAAAACCCTTCAAAAAACCATCCTGTAATTACTTGAACTCATGTTCCAACTCATGGAACATGAGGAGCAATTACAGCCCACTAGAGCAACCAGCAGCAAGATACAATTATATGCAAGCTGGACTAGACAAAAATAAAGCAAAATGTGGAACAAGAAAATCAAAAACTTAGCTTGTCCTGAAGATAACTGAAGCCAGAAGCTGAGGTAACAAAACACTCTGATAACCTTGATAGCCGGCGGGGAAATGACAAGAAAGCCCGGTTAAATAGGAAACTCCCAAATCCTAATAGAACAGGTGGACACCAGAGACAGCAGAACACAAATCACCCAGTACCATCAGTAACCACCAGAGGGAGCCCAAAAACAGAACTCACAACAGTACCCCCCCCTTGAGGAGGGGTCACCGAACCCTCACGAGAACCACCAGGGCGACCAGGATGAGCCCTATGAAAAGCGCGGACCAAATCATCAGCATGAACATCAGAGGCAACCACCCAAGAATTATCCTCCTGACCATAACCCTTCCACTTGACCAAATATTGGAGTTTCCGTCTGGAAACACGAGAATCCAAGATCTTCTCCACAACATACTCCAATTCTCCCTCCACCAGCACCGGAGCAGGAGGCTCAAGCGAAGGAACAACAGGTACCTCATACCTCCGCAACAACGACCGATGGAACACATTATGAATAGCAAACGATGCCGGGAGATCCAAACGAAACGACACAGGGTTAAGAATTTCCAAGATCCTATAAGGACCGATGAACCCAGGCTTGAACTTAGGAGAAGAGACCTTCATAGGAACAAAACAAGAAGACAACCACACCAAGTCCCCAACACGAAGTCGAGGACCCACGCGGCGACGGCGATTAGCAAACTGCTGAGCCTTCTCCTGGGACAACTTCAAATTGTCCACCACATGACTTCAAATCCGATGCAACCCATCCACCACCATGTCCACTCCAGGACAATCAGAAGGCTCCACCTGACCAGAGGAAAAACGAGGATGAAACCCCGAATTACAAAAGAAAGGAGAAACCAAGGTAGCAGAACTAGCCCGATTATTAAGGGCAAACTCGGCCAGCGGCAAAAAGGTAACCTAGTTATCCTGATCAGCAGAAACAAAACACCTCAAATAAGTTTCCAAGGTCTGATTAGTTCGCTCCGTCTGGCCATTCGTCTGAGGGTGGAATGCAGACGAAAAGGACAAATCAATGCCCATCTTAGCACAGAACGTCCGCCAAAATCTAGACACAAACTGGGATCCCCTGTCAGAAACGATGTTCTCCGGAATCCCATGCAAACGAACCACGTTCTGGAAAAACAGAGGGACCAACTCAGAGGAGGAAGGCAACTTAGGCAAGGGTACAAGATGAACCATTTTAGAAAAGCGGTCACACACAACCCAGATGACGGACATTTTTTGAGAGACAGGGAGATCCGAAATAAAGTCCATGGAAATGTGCGTCCAAGGCCTCTTCGGGATAGGCAAAGGTGACAACAATCCACTGGCTCGAGAACAGCAAGGCTTAGCCCGAGCACAAACCTCACAAGACTGCACAAAAGAACGAACATCCCTCGACAAGGAAGGCCACCAAAAAGACCTGGCCACCAAGTCTCTAGTACCAAATATTCCAGGATGACCTGCCAACGCAGAAGAATGGACCTCGGAGATGACTCTACTGGTCCAACTATCCGGAACAAACAGTCTCTCAGGCGGACAACGATCAGGTTTACCCGCCTGAAACTCCTGCAAAGCACGTCGCAAGTCTGGGAAGACGGCCGACAAAATCACCCCATCCCTAAGGATACCAGTGGGCTCAGAATTTCCAGGGGAGTCAGGCACAAAACTCCTAGAAAGAGCATCCGCCTTCACATTCTTTGAACCTGGCAGGTATGAAACCACAAAATTGAAACGAGAGAAAAACAGTGACCAACGAGCCTGTCTAGGATTCAGACGCCTGGCAGACTCAAGGTAAATCAGATTTTTGTGATCAGTCAAGACCACCACACGATGTCTAGCACCCTCCAGCCAATGACGCCACTCCTCAAATGCCCACTTCATGGCCAAAAGTTCCCGATTACCCACATCATAATTCCGCTCAGCGGGCGAAAATTTTCTAGAAAAGAACGCACATGGCTTCATCACCGAGCAATCGGAGCTTCTCTGTGACAAAACCGCCCCCGCTCCAATCTCGGAAGCATCAACCTCAACTTGGAAAGGAAGCGAAACATCAGGCTGACGCAACACAGGAGCAGAAGAAAACCGGCGTTTAAGTTCCTGAAAGGCCTCCACAGCCGCAGGAGACCAATCAGCAACATCAGCACCCTTCTTAGTCAAATCCGTCAAAGGCTTAACAACACTAGAAAAATTAGTTATAAAACGACGATAGAAATTAGCAAAGCCCAAGAACTTCTGCAGACTCTTAAGAGATGCAGGCTGTGTCCAGTCACAAATAGCCCGAACCTTGACGGGATCCATCTCAATAGTAGAAGGGGAAAAAATATACCCCAAGAAAGAAATCTTCTGGACTCCAAAGAGACACTTTGAGCCCTTTACAAACAAGGAATTAGCCCGCAGGACCTGAAACACCTTCCTGACCTGCTGAACATGAGACTCCCAGTCATCAGAAAAAAGCAAAATATCATCCAAATACACAATCATAAATTTATCCAGATATTCACGGAAAATATCGTGCATAAAGGACTGGAAGACTGAAGGAGCATTAGAAAGTCCGAAAGGCATTACCAAATACTCAAAATGGCCCTCAGGCGTATTAAATGCGGTTTTCCACTCATCACCTTGCTTTATTCGTATAAGATTATACGCACCCCGAAGATCAATCTTAGTGAACCATTTAGCCCCCTTAATGCGAGCAAACAAATCAGTCAACAAAGGCAAAGGATACTGATATTTTACGGTAATCTTATTCAAAAGACGATAATCTATACAAGGCCTCAAGAACCCATCTTTTTTGGCCACGAAAAAAAAACCTGCTCCCAAAGGGGACGAAGATGGACGGATATGTCCCTTTTCCAAGGACTCCTTAACATAATCCCGCATAGCAGTATGCTCTGGCACTGACAGATTGAACAAACGACCTTTAGGAAATTTACTACCAGGAATGAAATCTATAGCACAATCGCAATCCCTGTGAGGAGGAAGCGAACTGAGCTTAGGCTCCTCAAAAACATCCCGATAATCAGACAAAAATACAGGAACCTCAGAAGGAGTAGATGAAGCGATAGAAATCGGAGGTGCATCATCATGAACCCCCTGACATTCCCAGCTTAACACAGACATTGTTTTCCAGTCAAGGACTGGATTATGAGTTTGTAACCATGGCAGACCAAGTACTAGAACATCATGTAAATTATACAATACCAGGAAGCGAATCACCTCCTGATGAACGGGAGTCATACGCATGGTCACTTGTGTCCAGTACTGAGGTTTATTCATAGCTAAAGGTGTAGAGTCAATTCCCTTCAAAGGAATAGGGACTTCCAGAGGCTCAAGACTAAACCCACATCGCTTGGCAAATGACCAATCCATAAGACTCAGGGCAGCGCCTGAATCTACATAGGCATCGACGGAAATGGATGATAATGAGCAAATCAGAGTCACAGACAGAATGAACTTAGACTGTAACGTACTAATGGCAACAGACTTATCAACCTTTTTTGTGCGTTTAGAGCATGCTGATATAACATGAGCTGAATCACCACAATAAAAGCACAACCCATTTTTCCGCCTATAGTTTTGCCGTTCACTTCTAGACTGAATTCTATCACATTGCATTGTCTCAAGTGTCTGTTCAGAAGACACCGCCAAATGGTGCACAGGTTTGCGCTCCCGTAAACACCAATCAATCTGAATAGCCATAGTCATAGACTCATTCAGACCCGTAGGCGCAGGGAACCCCACCATAACATCTTTAATGGCCTCAGAAAGGCCATCTCTGAACTTTGCAGCCAGGGCGCACTCATTCCACTGAGTAAGCACTGACCATTTCCGAAATTTTTGACAATATATTTCTGCTTCATCTTGCCCCTGAGAGAGAGCTAATAAAGCTTTTTCAGCCTGAATCTCCTGGTTAGGTTCCTCATAGAGCAAACCCAATGCCAGAAAAAACGCATCCACATTAAGCAACGCAGGATCCCCTGGTGCCAATGCAAATGCCCAATTTTGAGGGTCACCCCGCAGGAAAGATATAATAATCTTAACCTGCTGAGCAGGGTCTCCAGAAGAGCGAGATTTCAAAGAAAGGAACAGCTTGCAATTGTTCCTAAAATTCAGAAAACTAGATCTATCTCCAGCAAAGAACTCTGGAATAGGAATTCTAGGTTCAGACATAGGAGCATGTACAACAAAATCTTGTATATTTTGAACCTTAGCAGCAAGATTATTCAAGCTGGAAGCTAAACTCTGGATGTCCATGATAAACAGCTAAGGTCAGAGCCATTCAAGGATTAAGAGGAGGAAAAAAAAAAAAAAAATCAGCCAGGCTGCAATTAAGGTTAGGCAGCAACCTCAGAGGAGAGAAAAAAAAAAAAAACTTCCTCAGACTACTTTTCCTCCTACTTCAGCCCAAACATTTTGGCCGGCTATACTGTCATGATTCCAATGGCAGGGAATCACAAAAGGACAAGCACCAACGAGCTCTAGGGTGATGGAACCTGAGCTGACCGCGACCCTAAACCTGAACACACAAATAACAATAGCCGGGGAACGTGCCTACGTTGATCCTAGACGTCTCGCACCAGCCGAAGATCTAACTTCCCCTATTAGAAGAAACACAGACCTCTCTTGCCTCCAGAGAAATACCCCACAGAAATAGCAGCCCCCCACATATAATGACGGTGAAATGAGAGGAAGGCACATACACAGTATGAAAACAGATTCAGCAAAATAAGGCCCGCTAAAACTAGATAGCAGAGGATACAACAGTAAACTGCGCGGTCAGCAAAAAACCCTTAAAAAAACCATCCTGTAATTACTTGAACTCATGTTCCAACTCATGGAACATGAGGAACAATTACAGCCCACTAGAGCAACCAGCAGCAAGATACAATTATATGCAAGCTGGACTAGACAAAAATAAAGCAAAACGTGGAACAAGAAAATCAAAAACTTAGCTTGTCCTGAAGATAACTGAAGCCAGAAGCTGAGGTAACAAAACACTCTGATAACCTTGATAGCCGGCGGGGAAATGACAAGAAAGCCCGGTTAAATAGGAAACTCCCAAATCCTAATAGAACAGGTGGACACCAGAGACAGCAGAACACAAATCACCCAGTACCATCAGTAACCACCAGAGGGAGCCCAAAAACAGAACTCACAACACGGGCCTCACTTTGCTTAATCTATTTCATCTCTGTGTTTGTATTTTCATCTTTACTCACAGTCATTATATGTGGGGGGCTGCCTTTTCCTTTGGGGAATTTCTCTGAGGCAAGGTAGGCTTTATTTTTCTATCTTCAGGGTTAGCTAGTTTCTTAGGCTGTGCCGAGTTGCATAGGGAGCGTTAGGCGCAATCCACGGCTATTTCTAGTGTGGTTGATAGGTTTAGGGATTGCAGTCAGCAGAGTTCCCACGTCCCAGAGCTCATCCTTTATTATCAGTAACTATCAGGTCATTCCGTGTGCTCTTAACCACCAGGTCCATTATTGTCCTGACCACCAGGTCATAACAGTACAGGTGGCCAAAAGTACTAATGCATCTCAATAGAGGGATAAGAGAAGTTCTGAGACCATTTTTTTTCTTTGCAGTGTGTTTTGTCTCAATTTTCCCCTTTACCTCTGGGTGGTTAAGGACACTGGTGTAAACATGGACATTCAAGGTCTGTCCTCTTGGATGGATAATCTCACTACAAGGAAACAAAACATTCAAGATTTTGTGGTTCAGAATCCGATGTCAGAGCCTAGGATTCCTATTCCTGATTTGTTTTTTGGTGATAGATCTAAGTTCTTGAATTTCAAAAATAATTGTAAATTGTTTCTTGCCTTGAAACCTCGCTCCTCAGGTGACCCTGATCAACAAGTAAAGATCATTATTTATTTGTTACGTGGTGACCCTCAAGACTAGGCATTTTCACCTTGCACCAGGAGATCCGTGTTGTGAATTTTGTGGCAGAGCTCCCTCCTGTGGTCACAAGTGGTACTTCGGCTGATTCTCTCTGTGAGCTTCCGTTGGTGGAGGAAAGTGGTACTGCGGCTTCTGAGTTTCCTTCCTCAGGTGATGGGGTGAAGTCGTTAGGTGCTGCTCTACTTAACTCCACCTAGTGCTTTGATCCTGGCCTCCAGTCAATGTTCTAGTATTGGACCTGTTTCCTCCTGGATCGTTCCTATGGCCTGCTGCTCTGCATAGCTAAGTTCTGCTTTGCTATTTTGTTTGCTGTTTTTTTTCTGTCCAGTTTGTCTATTTGTTTTTTCCTGCTTGCTGGAAGCTCTGGGACGCAGAGGGTGTACCTCCGTGCCGTTAGTTCGGTACGGAGGGTCTTTTTGCCCCCTTTGCGTGGTTTTTGTAGGGTTTTGTGTTGACCACAAAGTTACCTTTCCTATCCTCGCTCTGTTCAGAAAGTCGGGCCTCACTTTGCTAAATCTATTTAATCTCTACGTTTGTCTTTTCATCTTAACTCACAGTCATTATATGTGGGGGCTGTCTTTTCCTTTGGGGTATTTCTCTGAGGCAAGGTAGGCTTATTTTCTATCTTCAGGCTAGCTAGTTTCTCAGGCTGTGCCGAGTTGCATAGGGAGCGTTAGGCGCAATCCACGGCTGCCTCTAGTGTGGTTGGAGAGGATTAGGGATTGCGGTCAGCAGAGTTCCCACGTCTCAGAGCTCGTTCTATGTTTTTGGGTTATTGTCAGGTCACTGTATGTGCTCTGACCTCTATGTCCATTGTGGTACTGAATTACCTTATCATAACAGTACTGGAGGCCCAAAGTACTAATGATTCTCAATAGAGGGAAAAAAGAAGTTCTGAGACCATTTTTTTTTTCTCTGCACTGTGTTTTGCCTTTTTTTTCCCCTAGACATTTGGGTGGTTCAGGACACAGATGTAGCGATGGACATTAAAGGTCTGACTTCATGTGTGGATCAGCTCACGGCAAGAGTACAAAATATTCAAGACTTTGTGGTTCAGAATTCTATGTTAGAACCGAGAATTCCTATTCCTGATTTGTTTTTTGGAGATAGAACTAAATTTCTGAGTTTCAAAAATAATTGTAAACTATTTCTGGCTTTGAAACCTCGCTCCTCTGGTGACCCAGTTCAACAAGTTAGGATCATTATTTCTTTTTTACGTGGCGACTCTCAGGACTGGGCATTTTCTCTTGCGTCAGGAGATCCTGCATTAAGTAATATCGATGCGTTTTTCCTGGCGCTCGGATTGCTGTACGACGAACCTAATTCAGTGGATCAGGCAGAGAAAAATTTGCTGGCTCTGTGTCAGGGTCAGGATGAGATAGAGGTATATTGTCAGAAATTTAGAAAGTGGTCCGTACTCACTCAATGGAATGAAGGTGCGCTCGCAGCTATTTTCAGAAAGGGTCTCTCTGAAGGCCTTAAGGATGTCATGGTGGGATTTCCTATGCCTGCTGGTCTGAATGAGTCTATGTCTTTGGTCATTCAGATCGGTCGACGCTTGCGTGAGTGTAAATCTGTGCACCATTTGGCGGTATTACCTGAGCTTAAACCTGAGCCTATGCAGTGCGATAGGACTTTGACCAGAGTTGAACGGCAAGAACACAGACGTCTGAATGGGCTGTGTTTCTACTGTGGTGATTCCACTCATGCTATCTCTGATTGTCCTAAGCGCACTAAGCGGTTCGCTAGGTCTGCCACCATTGGTACGGTACAGTCAAAATTTCCTCTGTCCGTTACCTTGATCTGCTCTTTGTCATCGTATTCTGTCATGGCATTTGTGGATTCAGGCGCTGCCCTGAATTTGATGGACTTGGAGTATGCTAGGCGTTGTGGGTTTTTCTTGGAGCCCTTGCAGTGTCCTATTCCATTGAGATGAATTGATGCTACGCCTTTGGCCAAGAATAAGCCTCTGTACTGGACCCAGCTGACCATGTGCATGGCTCCTGCACATCAGGAGGTTATTCTCTTTCTGGTGTTGCATAATCTGCATAATGTGGTCGTGTTGGGGTTGCCATGGCTACAAGTCCATAATCCAGTATTAGATTGGAAATCCATGTCTGTGTCCAGCTGGGGTTGTCAGGGGGTACATGGTGATGTCCCATTTCTGACTATTTCGTCATCCACCCCTTCTGAGATTCCAGAGTTCTTGTCTGATTACCGGGATGTATTTGATGAGCCCAAGTCCGATACCCTACCTCCGCATAGGGATTGTGATTGTGCTATCGATTTGATTCCTGGTAGTAAATTCACCAAAAGGTCGACTGTTTAATTTATCTGTGCCTGAGCACGCCGCTATGCGGAGTTATGTGAAGGAGTCCTTGGAGAAGGGGCATATTCGCCCGTCATCGTCACCATTGGGAGCAGGGTTCTTTTTTGTAGCCAAGAAGGATGGTTCGCTGAGACCTTGTATAGATTACCGCCTTCTAAATAAGATCACGGTTAAATTTCAGTACCCCTTGCCGTTGTTATCTGATTTGTTTGCTCGGATTAAGGGGGCTAGTTGGTTCACCAAGATAGATCTTCGTGGTGCGTATAATCTTGTGCGTATTAAGCGAGGCGATGAATGTAAAACTGCATTTAATACGCCCGAGGGCCATTTTGAGTATCTAGTAATGCCATTCGGACTTGCCAATGCTCCATCAGTGTTTCAGTCCTTTATGCATGACATCTTCTGAGAGTACCTGGATAAATTCCTGATTGTGTACTTGGATGACATTTTGATCTTCTCGGATGATTGGGAGTCTCATGTGAAGCAGGTCAGAACGGTGTTTCAGGTCCTGCGTGCTAATTCTTTGTTTGTGAAGGGATCAAAGTGTCTCTTTGGTGTTCAGAAGGTTTCATTTTTGGGGTTCATCTTTTCCCCTTCTACTATCGAGATGGACCCTGTTAAGGTCCAAGCCATCCATGATTGGACTCAACCTACATCTCTGAAAAGTCTGCAAAAGTTCCTGGGCTTTGCTAATTCTTATCGTCGCTTCATCTGCAATTTTTCTAGTATTGCTAGACCATTGACCGATTTGACCAAGTAGGGTGCTGATGTGGTCAATTGGTCTTCTGCTGCTGTGGAAGCTTTTCAAGAGTTGAAGCGTCGTTTTTCTTCTGCCCCTGTGTTGTGTCAACCAGATGTTTCGCTTCCATTCCATGTCGAGGTTGATGCTTCTGAGATTGGAGCAGGGGCTGTTTTGTCGCAGAGAAGTTCTGATTGCTCGGTGATGAAACCATGCGCCTTCTTTTCCAGGAAGTTTTCGCCTGCTGAGCGAAATTATGATGTGGGCAATCGAGAGTTGCTGGCCATGAAGTGGGCATTCGAGGAGTGGCGTCATTGGCTTGAAGGAGCTAAGCATCGCGTGGTGGTCTTGACTGATCATAAGAACTTGACTTATCTCGAGTCTGCCAAGCGGTTGAATCCTAGACAGGCTCGTTGGTCGCTGATTTTTGCCCGTTTTGACTTTGTGATTTCGTACCTTCCGGGCTCTAAAAATGTGAAGGCGGATGCTCTGTCTAGGAGTTTTGTGCCCGACTCTCCGGGTTTATCTGAGCCGGCGGGTATCCTCAAACAGAGAGTAATTGTGTCTGCCATCTCCCCTGATTTGCGGCGGGTGCTGCAAAAATTTCAGGCTAATAAACCTGATCGTTGCCCAGCGGAGAAACTGTTTGTCCCTGATAGGTGGACGAATAAAGTTATCTCTGAGGTTCATTGTTTGGTGTTGGCTGGAATCTTTGGTACCAGAGAGTTAGTGGCTAGATCCTTCTGGTGGCCATCTCTGTCGCGGGATGTGCGTTCTTTTGTGCAGTCCTGTGGGATTTGTGCTCGGGCTAAGCCCTGCTGTTCTCGTGCCAGTGGGTTGCATTTGCCCATGCCGGTCCCGAAGAGGCCCTGGACGCACATTTCTATGGATTTTATTTCGGATCTCCCCGTCTCTCAAAAGATGTCGGTCATTTGGGTGCTTTGTGATCGCTTTTCTAAGATGGTCCATTTGGTACCTTTGTCTAAATTGCCTTCCTCCTCTGATTTGGTGCCATTATTTTTCCAGCATGTGGTTCGTTTACATGGTATCCCGGAGAACATCGTTTCTGACAGAGGTTCCCAGTTTGTTTCAAGGTTTTGGCGATCTTTTTGTGCTAGGATGGGCATTGTTTTGTCTTTTTCCTCGGCTTTCCATCCTCAGACAAATGGCCAAACCGAACGAACTAATCAAACTTTGGAAACATATCTGAGATGCTTTGTTTCTGCTGATCAGGATGATTGGGTGTCCTTTTTGCCGTTGGCTGAGTTAGCCCTTAATAATTGGGCCAGCTCGGCTACTTTGGTTTCGCCGTTTTTCTGCAATTCTGGTTTCCATCCTCGTTTCTCTTCAGGGCAGGTTGAGTCTTCAGACTGTCCTGGTGTAGATACTGTGGTGGATAGGTTGCAGCAGATTTGGACTCATGTGGTGGACAATTTGACATTGTCCCAGGAGAAGGCTCAGCGTTTTGCTAACCGCCGGCGCTGTGTGGGTCCCCGACTTCGTGTTGGCGATTTGGTTTGGTTGTCGTCTCGTTATGTTCCTATGAAGGTTTCCTCTCCTAAGTTTAAGCCTCGTTTCATTGGTCCGTATAAGATTTCTGAGGTTATCAATCCTGTGTCATTTCGTTTGGCCCTTCCTGCTTCTTTTGCTATCCATAATGTGTTCCATAGGTCGTTATTGCGGAGATACGTGGCGCCTGTGGTTCCATCCGTTGATCCTCCTGCCCCGGTGTTAGTTGAGGGGGAGTTGGAGTATGTGGTGGAGAAGATTTTGGATTCTCGTGTTTCGAGACGGAAACTCCAGTACCTGGTCAAGTGGAAGGGTTATGGTCAGGAAGATAATTCCTGGGTTTTTGCCTCTGATGTTCATGCTGCCGATCTGGTTCGTGCCTTTCATTTGGCTCATCCTGGTCGGCCTGGGGGCTCTGGTGAGGGTTCGGTGACCCCTCCTCAAGGGGGATGTACTGTTGTGAATTCTGTTGTCGGGCTCCCTCCTGTGGTCATGAATGGTACTTTGGCTGGTTCTGTCCATGGACTTCCTCTGGTGGGTGTTTCTGAGTTTCCTTTCACAGGTGACGAGGTTAATTCATTAGCTGCTGCTCTATTTAACTCCACTTAGATCTTTGCTCCATGCCACCTGTCAATGTTCCAATATCGAAACAAAAACCTATATAGAAAAGAATACCAGAAATCAAATTCTATCCGGTCAATGAATATATATATACCATAAACTCCTTAAAAAATTCATCAGACCAAAAATCCTATACAATTATTTTTATTCAAATAAAATCATAATAATTTCACCATAAACATATACATATACATGTATGTATACATGTATGTATATAGAAATCTTTATTAAAATCAAAAATAATAAAAAATATATATACAAAATCAATAAAAACAATGATGATATATTGAAATGCTTTTGTATGTATATGCATATAACTAACTACCTCAATAAATGAGATTTTAATAGGGATTTGATAACTTAATATTTATTATTAATTGGATTAATTCTGTTTTATTTTATCACAATCCCTGTATGTGCAGGACAGGGCACACCCAAACTGATTGGAACAAACGCATACTAAAATCATACAGAATACATATGTAATAAAAGAGGCACATGTGATCCAAAAAATCAATATATAATTAATTGTGAAAAAATATATAAAATAGTGAAAAAAATATATGTTATAAAAAATATATTATAAAAATCTCATATGTGCAGCACAAATAATAATTGTAATAAAGTGTTATTTAAATCTTGAATCCATGAATAATGTGCACACATAAAAAATACAACTAAAAAATGTGTTAACAAATAAAACACAAGAATATGATGAAGTTTTAGATCACATATGTACCAGGTATACCACACACATATAATGCAATAGTATAAACGTTACACCAACCAGTATAGGAATGCCACTGCCCCGCACACACCACTCCAACGCACGTTTCGCTCACCGCTTCGTCAGGGAGTGATGTGAATGGGGCAGGAGGGCCTTTATATAACAAGATAGCAGCTGCAAATCCTATGTAATTAGGAGACGCCATAGTTATATGGCGCCGTAATGCCGCATGCAGCCGCCGCCATCACCGCGACTAGACCCCGGAAGTGCGTCACCGAGGGCGTCATCTGACACCATCGATAACACACACCCCGGGACTCCAGCCACAGGACAGGAGCGGCGCACGCGCACACCGGCGCACAGCGTCTCCGCAGCCATAAGGATTAAGGGCAAAGGATTATGAAGCAATTGGGCAAACAGAACATTAAAAACCATGCAAAAACAACGAATAATATCAATTATTACCGCAGTATAATCATTACTTGATAGAGTTAAATGGATGAATCTATGCTAAAGCTAATATTAATAAACTACCATAATAACATATATACATACAAGACAAAAAACAAACCACATAACAGTATAACACTACATCCAAAGATTATTATATATGCTAACATAAAAAAATAATAAAACTAAAGTGAATTAAATAATTAAATAAAAACACATATATATGCACATATATCCATATGCATGTGCATATGTGACCCACATACACCATACCTCATATCCATACACATACACACACAAACACACACACGTGCACGTACACCCTAATATATATACATACACCATAACACCCAAACATAGATACATATCACATATATAACACAAATATATACCTAAAATGTAACAATGTGTAACCAATTATATACATATGCATACTATAAAAATCTAACCAATCAATAATGAATTAAATAAAACACATATCCACATTTTTACATTTATATAACCATATTACACACATATATATATACCTACACATACAGCCTAAGAAACTAGCTAGCCCTGAAGACAGAAAAATAAAGCCTACCTTGCCTCAGAGAAATTCCCCAAAGGAAAAGGCAGCCCTCCACATATAATGACTGTGAGTAAAGATGAAAATACAAACACAGAGATGAAATAGATTAAGCAAAGTGAGGCCCGACTTACTGAACAGACCGAGGATAGGAAAGGTTACTTTGCAGTCAGCACAAAAACCTACAAAAAGACCACGCAGAGGGCGCAAAAAGACCCTCCGCACCGACTCACGGTGCGGAGGCGCTCCCTCTGCGTCCCAGAGCTTCCAGCAAGCAAGACAACAAATTAAATAGTAAACCAAAGAAATACAAGCTGGAACTTAGCTTCTGATGGGAAGACAGGTCACAAGAACGATCCAGGAGTGAACTAGACCAATACTGGAACATTGACAGGTGGCCTGGAGCAAAGATCTAAGTGGAGTTAAATAGAGCAGCAGCTAACGAATTAACCTCGTCACCTGTGAAAGGAAACTCAGAAACACCCACCAGAGGAAGTCCATGGACAGAACCAGCCGAAGTACCATTCATGACCACAGGAGGGAGCCCGACAACAGAATTCACAACAGTACCCCCCCTTGAGGAGGGGTCACCGAACCCTCACCAGAGCCCCCAGGCCGACCAGGATGAGCCAAATGAAAGGCACGAACCAGATCGGCAGCATGAACATCAGAGGCAAAAACCCAGGAATTATCTTCCTGACCATAACCCTTCCACTTGACCAGGTACTGGAGTTTCCGTCTCGAAACACGAGAATCCAAAATCTTCTCCACCACATACTCCAACTCCCCCTCAACCAACACCGGGGCAGGAGGATCAACGGATGGAACCACAGGCGCCACGTATCTCCGCAATAACGACCTATGGAACACATTATGGATGGCAAAAGAAGCAGGAAGGGCCAAATGAAATGACACAGGATTGATAACCTCAGAAATCTTATACGGACCAATGAAACGAGGCTTAAACTTAGGATAGGAAACCTTCATAGGAACATAACGAGACGACAACCAAACCAAATCCCCAACACGAAGTCGGGGACCCACACAGCGCCGGCGGTTAGCGAAACGTTGAGCCTTCTCCTGGGACAATGTCAAATTGTCCACCACATGAGTCCAAATCTGCTGCAACCTATCCACCACAGTATCTACACCAGGACAGTCTGAAGACTCAACCTGCACTGAAGAGAAATGAGGATGGAAACCAGAATTGCAGAAAAACGGCGAAACCAAAGTAGCCGAGCTGGCCTGATTATTAAGGGCGAACTCAGCCAACGGCAAAAAGGACACCCAATCATCCTGATCAGCAGAAACAAAGCATCTCAGATATGTTTCCAAAGTTTGATTAGTTCGTTCGGTTTGGCCATTTGTCTGAGGATGGAAAGCCGAGGAAAAAGACAAATCAATGCCCATCCTAGCACAAAAGGATCGCCAAAACCTTGAAACAAACTGGGAACCTCTGTCAGAAACGATGTTCTCCGGGATACCATGTAAACGAACCACATGCTGGAAAAATAATGGCACCAAATCAGAGGAGGAAGGCAATTTAGACAAAGGTACCTGTGACGCTGTAAGAATCTGGCTGCACTCGGATGTCACCCGAGTGCAGTCCTATTAGAGCATGTAGATTAAAACAGTGAAAAACGGAGAGTGGACCCACTGGACCGTGATGACGAACCCCTCTCGGACGAGCTGACCAGGTGGACCGCCCCCTATACAGTGAGAGTTAGGGGCAGGCCCGTGAGGTACTATCGCCACGGAAGCTGGAGGGTCGACTGAGATCAGATGGGAACACAGCAGGCACAAAGGGAAAGAGGGAACAGAAAGGAACTACTGAGACAAGGGAGAAGATGGGAACGCTACGGAGGCACGGAGGCTGGCAGGACAATATGGAGACACCGAGGCTGACGGGAGCAAGGAAAAGATATAGGAGCCGGGCAGGTACCGCAGAGGAAAAGGAACTGAAGGAACAAGGCAGGAACACAGGAAACAGGCAGGCACTGCAGAGGGTGGAGGAGACCCAAAGTCAGAGAGCTAGGAACGCACAGAGACCACAGGTGGCCAGAAGCACTTGTAAACACAAATGAACATCAGGCACAGAGAAGCAGCAGGAAGCAGTTTACATAGCAGCATGGGAGCTACTTCCAGGTTACAGTCCTCCAGGATGACGGAGAGAACAGGAAAGAGCGCCAACAGAGGAATCAGATGTGCGCACGCGCAGAGCTGAATGCGACGCGCGCACCCGGCGAGCTGCAGTGGGCAGAGGCGGCGGCAGCAACGGCATGACAGTACCAAATGGACCATCTTAGAAAAGCGATCACAAAGCACCCAAATGACCGACATCTTTTGAGAGACGGGGAGATCCGAAATAAAATCCATAGAAATGTGCGTCCAGGGCCTCTTCGGGACCGGCAAGGGCAAAAGCAACCCACTGGCACGAGAACAGCAGGGCTTAGTCCGAGCACAAGTCCCACAGGACTGCACAAAAGAACGCACATCCCGCGACAAAGACGGCCACCAGAAGGATATAGCCACCAAATCTCTGGTACCAAAGATTCCAGGATGCCCAGCCAACACTGAACAATGAATCTCAGAGATAACTCTAACAGTCCACTATCAGGGACAAACAGTTTCTCCGCTGGGCAACGGTCAGGTCTATCAGCCTGAAATTTTTGCAGCACCCGCCGCAAATCAGGGGAGATGGCAGACAAAATTACCCCCTCTTTGAGAATACCCGCCGGCTCAGGAACACCCGGAGAATCAGGTACAAAACTCCTTGACAGGGCATCAGCCTTCACATTCTTAGAGCCCGGAAGGTACGAAACCACAAAATCAAAACGGGAGAAAAATAACGACCATCGAGCCTGTCTCGGATTCAACCGTTTGGCAGACTCAAGATAAGTCAAATTCTTGTGATCTGTCAAGACCACCACGCGATGCTTGGCTCCTTCCAGCCAATGACGCCACTCCTCGAATGCCCACTTCATGGCCAACAATTCACGATTACCAACATCATAGTTACGCTCAGCAGGCGAAAACTTTCTAGAAAAGAAAGCACATGGCTTCATCACCGAGCCATCAGAACTTCTTTGCGACAAAACAGCCCCTGCTCCAATCTCAGAAGCATCAACCTCAACCTGAAACGGAAGCGAAACATCTGGCTGGCACAACACAGGGGCAGAAGAAAAACGACGCTTCAAATCCTGAAAAGCCTCTACAGCCGCAGAAGACCAATTGACCACATCAGCACCCTTCTTGGTCAAATCAGTCAACGGTTTAGCAACAATAGAAAAATTAGCGATGAAGCGCCGATAAAAATTAGCAAAGCCCAGGAACTTTTGCAGGCTCTTCACAGATGTCGGCTGAGTCCAATCGTAAATGGCCTGGACTTTAACAGGGTCCATCTTGATAGTAGAAGGGGAAAAAATGAAACCTAAAAATGAAACCTTCTGAACTCCAAAGAGACACTTTGACCCCTTCACAAACAAGGAATTCGCACGAAGGACCTGAAACACCATTCTGACCTGCTTCACATGAGACTCCCAATCATCCGAAAAGACCAAAATATCATCCAAATACACAATCAGGAATTTATCCAGGTACTCTCGGAAGATGTCATGCATAAAGGACTGAAATACTGATGGAGCATTGGAAAGCCCGAATGGCATAACCAGGTACTCAAAATGGCCCTCGGGCGTATTAAATGCTGTTTTCCATTCATCGCCTTGTTTAATACGCACAAGATTATACGCCCCTCGAAGATCTATCTTGGTGAACCAACTAGCCCCTTTAATACGAGCAAACAAATCAGACAGCAACAGCAAAGGATACTGAAATTTGACTGTAATTTTATTAAGAAGGCGGTAATCAATACAAGGTCTCAAAGAACCATCCTTCTTGGCCACAAAAAAAAAAAACCCTGCTCCTAACGGTCATGACGACAGGCGAATATGGCCTTTCTCCAAGGATTCCATTATATAACTCCGCATAGCGGCGTGTTCTGGCACAGATAAATTGAACAATCGGCCCTTAGGAAACTTACTACCAGGAATCAAATTAATTGCACAATCGCAATCCCTATGAGGAGGTAGGGCACTGGCTTTGGGCTCATCAAATACATCACGATAATCCGACAAAAACTCTGGAACTTCAGAAGGAGTGGAAGACGTAATAGACAAAAATGGAACATCACCATGTACCCCCTGGCAACCCCAGCTGGACACAGACATAGATTTCCAGTCCAATACTGGATTATGAACCTGTAGCCATGGCAACCCCAAAACGACCACATCATGCAGATTATGCAACACCAGAAAGCGGATATCCTCCTGATGTGCAGGAGCCATGCACATGGTCAATTGGGTCCAATACTGAGGTTTATTCTTGGCCAAAGGCATAGCATCAATTCCTCTCAATGGAATAGGATGCTGCAAGGGCTCCAAGAAAAACCACAGCGCCTAGCATACTCCAAGTCCATCAAATTCAGGGCAGCGCCTGAATCCACAAATGCCATAACAGAATAGGATGACAAAGAGCAAATCAGAGTAACGGACAATAGAAATTTAGACTGTACCGTACCAATGGTGGCAGACCTAGCGAACCGCTTAGTGCGCTTATGACAATCGGAGATAGCATGAGTGGATTCACCACAGTAAAAACATAGCCCATTCCGACGTCTGTGTTCTTGCCGTTCAGCTCTGGTCAAAGTCCTATCACATTGCATAGGCTCAGGCCCATGCTCAGATAGTACCGCCAAATGGTGCACAGCTTTACGCTCACGCAAGCGTCGATCGATCTGAATGGCCAAGGACATAGACTCATTCAGACGAGCAGGCATGGGAAACCCCACCATGACATCCTTAAGGGCTTCAGAGAGACCCTTTCTGAAGATTGCTGCCAGGGCACATTCATTCCACTGAGTGAGCACAGACCACTTTCTAAACTTCTGACAATATATCTCCGCTTCATCCTGACCCTGACACAGAGCCAGCAAGATTTTCTCTGCCTGATCCACTGAATTAGGCTCGTCATAAAGCAATCCAAGCGCCAGGAAAAACGCATCAACATCACGCAATGCCGGATCTCCTGGCGCAAGGGAAAATGCCCAGTCTTGAGGGTCACCACGTAACAAAGAAATAATGATCTTTACTTGTTGAACAGGGTCACCTGAGGAGCGAGGTTTCAAGGCAAGAAACAATTTACAATTATTTTTGAAATTCAAGAACCTTGATCTATCACCAAAAAACAAATCAGGAATAGGAATTCTAGGCTCTGACATCGGATTCTGAACCACAAAATCTTGAATGTTTTGTATCCTTGTAGTGAGATTATCCATCCAAGAGGACAGACCTTGAATGTCCATGTTTACACCAGTGTCCTGAACCACCCAGAGGTAAAGGGGAAAATTGAGACAAAACACACTGCAAAGAAAAAAAAATGGTCTCAGAACTTCTCTTATCCCTCTATTGAGATGCATTAGTACTTTGGGCCACCTGTACTGTTATGACCTGGTGGTCAGGACAATAATGGACCTGGTGGTTAAGAGCACACGGAATGACCAGATAGTCACTGATAATAAAGGACAAGCTCTGGGACGTGGGAACTCTGCTGACCGCAATCCCTAAACCTATCAACCACACTAGAAATAGCCGTGGATTGCACCTAACGCTCCCTATGCAACTCGGCACAGCCTAAGAAACTAGCTAGCCCTGAAGACAGAAAAATAAAGCCTACCTTGCCTCAGAGAAATTCCCCAAAGGAAAAGGCAGCCCCCCACATATAATGACTGTGAGTAAAGATGAAAATACAAACACAGAGATGAAATAGATTAAGCAAAGTGAGGCCCGACTTACTGAACAGACCGAGGATAGGAAAGGTTACTTTGCGGTCAGCACAAAAACCTACAAAAAGACCACGCAGAGGGCGCAAAAAGACCCTCCGCACCGACTCACGGTGCGGAGGCGCTCCCTCTGCGTCCCAGAGCTTCCAGCAAGCAAGACAACAAATTAAATAGCAAGCTGGACAGAAAAATAGCAAACCAAAGAAATACAAGCTGGAACTTAGCTTCTGATGGGAAGACAGGTCACAAGAACGATCCAGGAGTGAACTAGACCAATACTGGTGTCGGGGTCGTCACGACAATACCCTTCATCCACCAGTCATTCCAAATCAGATTAAAAGCACTGGTACCGGATAAGAATGAGTCAGACACAATGCTGGTTCAAACTCATTGCATGCTTGTGTGTAACGTCACAGCAACAACTGAACTTTATTTCCTAATACACAACATTATATGATCTATTGGGGGAAGGTGTGCAGAGGGCGGGGTTAGGCGGGGTTTAAGCAATGTATCTAGTATTCAGTCCTTCTGGTTGGCTCTGACGTCATATGATGGATCCTCCTTCCTCCACGTCACTTTAAGTTTCCATTTCTCCAGAAACGATACTTTAGCTTCAGAAACGAAAGTAGATTCTTGGCAAGAACAAAAACTAAGGCAAAGGTGAATACTGGCAGCCATCTTAAATACAATTACATATGCATTAGCAAGCGAAGGGGAAAAACTTATTGTTTCACAGCATAAGAATATATATAAAAGTACAAAAGTGTATAAAGACATATATTTTTACCTTGACAATCCCCCCTAAACACTAAGTTTTTCCTTAAGAAGAAAGATCCTTCGAGACTGTCCATGTGATGGGGAAAGGGGAGGTGGATTTCTTCATCCAGACACCTCAGAAGCTCTCCCCTTGCGAGAGGCCTCCAGGCAGCTGAACCCTTCACTAGATTCACATGGAGTTCTCCCGCTGTCCCTAAACTAAATCTCTTTGCATCATCTGAGAGTTGGGGGTTTTGTCTAACTTCTTGAGGGGGACGTACTTAGGGATTTCCCCTGGATCAGTGCCATCGCACTCTAGTGGGTCTACTTCTTGGTTGAGGAAGGTGCCAGTCGAAGTTGCCTCAATGATAACCTTTTTTATACAGGGGAATAACACAACAGAGAATTATCGATCCAACTACAAGAAGAGCAATCAGTACTAGACAAGCTTGTTGGAGGAATCCTTTGAGCCCACCCAACCAACCGGAAAAGAAAGATGTGTCTACTCCAGCATTAGATTTTAATTCTGCTGCTAACCCATTTATCTTTTTTAAGGGCTATCATGGTCTTTCCATTTACCCCAGAGTTCTGAGGGATATAGGTACAACATTCCTCTCCCACCATCCCACAGACTCCTCCTTTCTCAGCTAAGATCATATCAAGGGCTAGTCGGTTTTGGAGGGTCATTCTAGTATTAGGGCTCAATTCCTCAACTATACCCTGGAAAGCATCACAGGTAAAATTGACAAACCTTTGTTCACTGTAATATATATATATATAATTGATCCAAACAACATTTTTATTAATCTGCACCTGTGGATTAAAGAAACAAAGCTAGCATAGATCTGGTTCTGGGCTTTAAATTGGTCAGGCACCCCCCCTGGCACTCCAATGCCATCGACATATACTAATGGATCTTCTTCATAACTCATATGGAGCTGATCGAGACTTCTCCTCTTTCTGGTATATTCATCAGGTGTCTCTGGATCCCAAAGTAAAATCTTGAACTGCATAGCTAGTTTAACAAGGGTGCATTGACCTGTCCAGGTATTAGGCAACCTAGGATGGAGCTTACCATCTCCACATAACCAATAAATGTCGTACATATACTGTGTATGATTAACTAGCAAGTCAGTATCTAGGGAACTGTTCTCTTTGCAGAAACCTGTCTCGAAGACCCCTACTGGTGTACCTGTGGTGTCGTGGGAATTATAGCAGGTATAATTATCAGCTAACACAGTTATCCCTCCTGGGACCTTTAGTTTAGGTGCTTCATGAATTAGTGGGACATAATCTGAGCAATCAGTGGGCTTTAGACCCCTCAACAGATTCATAACACAGGCAGTGGTATTGTCATCAGGAAAAAAAAACAATGGATGTGTGTATAGATGTGTATTCGCTGCAGCACAAGCAATAAATCCTACAGAGATATTCTGGACTCTTACATTGTATCTTACCCATTCTAACCATGAATTTTTTCCTTGGGGCTGTTTATGTTTCTATGGAGAATACTTCTTGCCAACTAAGACCTGGAATGGGGATTACTTCGTTAACTGCATTTTGCAAACGTTCACCTGGGCCTGTTTTAGCTGTACTGGTAATGGGGGCCTTGGTTGGTCTGAAGCTAATATCCTGGAGCTGTATATGGCCTAAATTCCCATAGTATCCACTATTAAACACATTATGAAAATATCTTCGCAGCACAATTGTTATCTCTGGTAACACATATATAATATTGGATAATTCCCTCTACCACCCGCTGAGTCTCGGGGCACTTGACTACATCGCAGAAATCAAATCACCAGATATTTACCGGGGCCGTTAGATTTACCCAGAGAATAGTGGCACCGGAATTCTTATTTACAATAGGGGCCGGAAAGGTAGGGGCGAAGATGGCCCCCAGCCTCAGGACCAAAAACAACAGCAACATTTTCCTTCGATCATCACTGTGAGTAAGCGCTGGTTCGGTCTCTTTTGCAGTGTGAAGTGTAGATCCAGGTGCTCTTTCCTTCAAGTTTTACTGACATAGCTTTTCACGACCATAAGACCACCAGACTTCAAATTATGACAAGTATCGGTTTCTGCTGAATCTGGAAGGGAAAAAGAAACTAAAACATGGGTGTTAGCAACATTTTTACTAAGCTGAATAACATATTGAACAGCATGGTCAGTTTCTCCTGACAACTACTGAGACTGGGAATTTGCAACTGAGGACCTAGCACCAAACAATATCTTATATGGGGACAGGCCATGTTTTGCCTTAGGGGTAGTACGAACGTGTAAGAGCCCTGGCCATGGAGCCGTAGTCTCCTGCATCAATTTGGTCAATTGTCCCTTCAGTGTGCCGTTCAGCCTCTTAACTTTCCCACTGGATTGTGAATGGTACGGAGTATGGAGGGCTACAGTGGATCCAAGCATTGTCAGAACCTCCTGATACACATGAGAAGGAAAGGCCGGGTCTTGGTCACTTTCGACAACTTCTGGAACACCATATCTGCATATAACTTCCATCACCAGTTTCTTTGCTGTGATCTTTGCAGTCACGTTGGTAACGGGGAATACTTCTGGCCAACTGGAAAACATATCGACAACCACCAGACAATATTCATACCTTCCAGACTTAGGCAACGTGAGGTGGTCCACCTGGAGCCTTTGGAAAGGATAGTCGGGCTTAGCAAGATGCTTTGGGGTTACACGTTGAAGTTGACCGGGATTGCAGGTCTGACAGATACCTCGATGTGTGGGCCCATGTGCCCACGTGGCAATAGCAGGGTACATCCGCTTAGGGAGACACACAAGTTGGTCCTTTTTCCAGCGACCATGTCCATACATGCTCCATCAGCTTTCCACTGCTTCACTTCTTCCTTAGGAGACATTCTCTGCATCGACATTAAGCGGTCTTGCGGAGTCCGACAGAAAACCTCAGTCTGGCATAGATCATCAGGTTCCTGTAGAGTCAGTGTTTCTTGTAACTGTTTACGCTGAGAGCGTGTGGTCACCATAGCTGGTATGGTCTGTTGAACGGGCAGGAGAGCAGCAGCTTTTGCTTGCATATCCGCAAAGGTGTTACCAACAGTCTGTGGACTGTTCCTAGGACCGTGCTCCTTAACTTTGATAATGGCCACCTGGGTAGGTAATTCGATTGAGTCCATGAGGGCTTTAACAGCTTCAGCATTCTTCACTGCAGTCCCGGCAGTAGTAACAAATCCTCGATTGGCCCATAGGGCTCCGAAATCATGAGCAATACCAAATGCATACTGTGAGTCCGTGTATATATTAGCCCGCCTGTCTTTGGCCAGAACACATGCAGTAGACAGATCCTGAAATTCTGCTTCTTGTCCTGACAGGGAGGGAGGGAGTGAGTGCAGCTCTGTGCACTACAGTATCTTCCGTAGTAACAGTGTATCCTGTGTGGAGTCTGCCAAAATCATCAGCATATCTTGAACAGTCTTTCAGGGCTTTGTAGAGAAATTGCATTATGCGGGATGCGTCCGGTATTCACTGACAACAATAAGTACATAGTCCAAGGAAACGCTGGAGTTCAGTCACATCCTTTGTAGCTGACGGCTATTTTTCTTTCTTCTGTGAGGTGTCTGGCACCCTGAAGGAGACAGTGACCCAAAAATATCACTTGACCAAGGCAGAACCGAAGTTTCGAGGCCGAAACCCGACAGTTCAGATCTGCCAGATACTTGTGAAAACTAACAGTGGCAACAATAGCTTCCTGCTCTGTCTGTGCACACAACAAAAAAAAAAAATTACCCACATACTGAAGCAGCATGACATAAGGATATTCTAACTGCCAGGGTTAGAGACACTATCCCCCTATTTTTTTTTTTTTTTCTACAGGCATTATTGGGGGTGGATCTGGGCCTATCAGGGCCAGCATAACCGTGGAAAGGGCATGTAAGATATACATCTCATTATACTCATCTACATAGGGGTTATATAACGTAAGGACCATCTGACCATCATCTTGGCTCACCAACTCTCTAGGTCTGCTCAGGTGCACTTATACGTCCATCATATTATCTTTATCTGTAAAATGGGAAAGGTTTGTTCTCAGGGTCAGCCAATTATTTTAGCGTAGCTAGCTAGTCAGAGGGCTTCCAGGGATAATACTCCTGTATCTGTCTTACACTACCTGATGTGGTTAGTTCTCTGGTGGTGGGGGTGACATGATGACCGGTTGGGGGTGACATGACATGCTGGTCTACGGCTCCTTCCCAAAAGCATTACTGTCAGCTTACTCCCAAAGTTAATGTCCCCACTAACCACAATCCTATGTCAGCTTCTTATATCACTACATGTGATCTTATCTGGACAGGAATCAGTGTAATTCACTTAGGTTGGGTTGCAGCACAGATTATACAAGTATTTCTCCAGTCTGGGTTTGTCTGACCGCAATGTTTACAAGTCCATCTGTCTTGTCTTGGTCTGAGAATTAACATGGCGAGAGAGATTTCCAGACACAGGGTTAAAATGGATATTGGAATATGAGACTGGATTTGTGTAAGGGAGGGGGTCTGAAGCTGGAGTCTAGTGGGCCACTGATAAGGAAGTGAGCCGCGAGCTGTGTCCTTGAAGCTGCACGCTGCGGTGGTGGGGGCTGAGAGCAGTGGGGCTAGAGAGCGAGTCAGAATCGCTGCAGCTGCTGATACAGACTGGGTTAAGTTCTTCTGAAAACTTTGGCCCCCCTTTCTCTGGCCCGCAGCACAAAGAGGAAGAATCAAAAAAACAATTTGCGCAGGGGTTCACCCCTCCCATCGGGTGTCTCGGAAAACCACAGTAACGGAATACAGCAATTTAAAGACTCAATTAATTTCTACAAAACCTTCACACAACTCATATACCAAAACACCTTAGAAAAACCAATGATTGAGGTATTTTATAACCAAACACGGGCTCTGCATCCTCTCATCCTCCCTCTCCATCAACCTCTTTCTTTAAACCTCGCGCAACTCGCAGATGAGCTTGCACTTGTTCTAACAATCCTTTCTCTTTCAACATGCCCTTTTTGTTCTCCATGAGATTGTGCCATGTAGACGGCTGCAATCTCCCTGACGAGGGCAATCCTTCATGCTTGTACAACCTCTCAACATTCTTGACTGCCTTCTTGCCCTCCCGTGACTCTACTATTGTCTTGACTTCCACAGCATCCTCACTTAACTCATGGGGCACAGACTTATTCTGCTTCAAGAGACGCAACATGACTCACAGAATACTACGCCCTGCTGCAGCTTAGGATCGCTGATAGCGGTAACAACACTGGTTTCCCAACAAAAAAACACGGAGCCTCTCGTTCGACGTGCTGTCCCTAACCTCTGAACACCAGTGATTAACAGTCTACCCTGTCACGATATTCTAACCAGTCGGGAGGCGGTCTTCTAGTGAGAGCCCTCCACAGTAAAACAGGTGGTCCCCTCTCGGGACGTCTTAATTACCTAGTTAGTACAATATCACAGAGGTTGCGTCTCCTATCCCTTCTCAAAGCCGCCCCCAATCCACAAACTTCCTCAATCTTTCACTCTATCACTACTAGGCAACAGTCACGGGTAGGGTGGTTGAATGGAGTAAAATGACCGGTGGAGGAGGCGTGGTGTACACGAGGACGCGCAGAGTGCGACGTCTCTCAGTTGCTGGTTCGAAGCATGGCACGGGATCGCGCTCGGTCTCACCACTCGACCGGTCACTCCCCAGACCCAAGGAGACCACAGACTAACCAATAATGGCTGAAACACTAGCAAGTGTGACACATACATAGTATGTGATCTCCACTTACCGTGTTTGGAGGGTGATCAGTCCTCGAGGTCAGCCACTACGGGTGTCGTCCACGGACTTCCAGGCATGGGTCCAGGGGGTCTCGGATCGCGGGCCACGCCCCACGTTGGTTGCGCCAAATTGTCGGGGTCGTCACGACAATACCCTTCATCCACCAGTCATTCCAAATCAGATTAAAAGCGCTGGTACCGGATAAGAATGAGTCAGACACAATGCTGGTTCAAACTCATTGCATGCTCGTGTGTAACGTCACAGCAACAACTGAACTTTATTTCCTAATACACAACATTATATGATCTATTGGGGGAAGGTGTGCAGAGGGTGGGGTTAGGCGGGGTTTAAGCAATGTATCTAGTATTCAGTCCTTCTGGTTGGCTCTGACGTCATATGATGGATCCTCCTTCCTCCACGTCACTTTAAGTTTCCATTTCTCCAGAAATGATACTTTAGCTTCAGAAACGAAAGTAGATTCTTGGCAAGAACAAAAACTAAGGCAAAGGTGAATACTGGCAGCCATCTTAAATACAATTACATATGCATTAGCAAGCGAAGGGGAAAAACTTATTGTTTCACAGCATAAGAATATATAAAAGTACAAAAGTGTATAAAGACATATATTTTTACCTTGACACTGGAACATTGACAGGTAGCCTGGAGCAAAGATCTAAGTGGAGTTAAATAGAGCAGCAGCTAACGAATTAACCTCGTCACCTGTGAAAGGAAACTCAGAAACACCCACCAGAGGAAGTCCATGGACAGAACCAGCCGAAGTACCATTCATGACCACAGGAGGGAGCCCGACAACAGAATTCACAACAGCCGAGTTGCATAGGGAGCGTTAGGCGCAATCCACGGCTATTTCTAGCGTGGTTGATAGGTTTAGGGATTGCGGTCAGCAGAGTTCCCACGTCCCAGAGCTCGTCCTTTATTATCAGTAACTATCAGGTCATTCCGTGTTCTCTTAACCACCAGGTCCATTATTGTCCTGACCACCAGGTCATAACAGGGGACATATGAGGGGCTGGCTATGGGGGACATAAGGGGATGGATGTGGGGTACATAAGGGGTTGGCTGTGGGAGCTATCAAAAGTAAGGCTGCTGGGACATCATATTTTATCAGAGACTGAGGGGAACATTATACTGGGAGCAGTGGGGGTCGTTATACCTTTGCTGTGGGGACATGGTAATATATAGAATATGTGGGGGGGCAGCATTGTATAGGGGGCTGCGGGGGGAATCATACTGTATAGGAGCTGTGGTGGACATCATAGTGTATATTGGGGGGATGTTGTGGATATCACACTGTATGGACAGCTGTTTTTAATCATGTGATGTCATAGACCTATTGGAAAATGGAAGAATTAACGGAGGACAAAATGCACGAATGTAAGTACACAGTGGTATATAATATGATGATTGCAATATATTAAGAGGATAACACTTTGATGGGAGGAGGACTGCTTCTTTAAAAACAATCATACATATCTGTGTGTGGTATTTTTTGGTAAAATAAAAGGTGGGTGGGGCCTCTGCCTTCACCTACTCCCTGTTCAATTACTTTCACACAAGTAACAGAACATATTTTTAAACTCTTCCGTAAAAGTCAATGAGCCAACTCGAGATAATTTGTTATGGATCGCCTGGTGAGATGGATTCAGTAAGTCATAGATCCAGATGAGCAGCATGGACTAGAAACATTGATTCAGTGAGATATGTAAGAGGTGGATAAGCCAAACGCGTGTGGAACAGCCGAGTTGGATAAGCAGGTCAATACCTGTAGTGGAGCTGGTTAAGGGGAAGATAATTGAACTGTAGTGCAATATATGCAGACAGGTACCTTAGTACAGCAGAGCAGAGCATGAGGGATAGCAGATAAGAGTTTGTCAGATAGCACACTTTTGAGGATTATTATCAGCAATTAAAGGGAACCTGTCACCAGGTTTGACTGATAAGGGATACGGCCATCACCTTTCAGGGCTGATATACAGCATTCTTAGAATCATAGAATGATAGAGTTGGAAGGGACCTCCTGGGCCATCTGGTCCAACCCCCTGCTCAAAGCAGGATTCACTAAACCATCCCAGACAGATGTCTGTCCGGCCTGTGTTTGAAGATTTCCATGGAAGGAGAACTCACCACCTCTCGTGGCAGCCTGTTCCACTCATCGATCACACTGTCAAAACTTTTTTTCCAATATCTAATCTGTGTCTCCTCCCTTTCAGTTTCATCCCATTGCTTCTAGTCTTTCCTTGTGCAATTGAGAATAAAGATGATCCTTCTACAATGTGACAGCCCTTGAGATATTTGTAGACAGCTATTCTAGTATGCTATCTAGTATGCATTCTAGTATGCTGTATATCTGCCCCAACCCGGTCTGCAAGAGAAGAAAACCTTGCAGGGCGGTCCGGTGTAATGGGTGTCACTCTTCTTGGCCCAGCACCTCCCATCTGCTTGTGATGCCGTCCTCCTGCTTGCTTCGTGTGGGTTTGTCAAGTGGCAAAAAGGATGTGGTAGACATTGGACACTGCTACCTGAATACTCAGGTGGCTCTGAGTCTACAAGAGCTAGATGCTGTGTGTAAATCAAGCTTCAAGGTGTGTTTGGACACAGATTTTCTAGAATCCAAAAAGTCTTCGCAATACTGTATTTTTATATTTGGCAAATATTTGTAGGTTCTGCTCAAACCAACTCTAACTAATTCACAAATTATTGCTTCAAAACATTGTATTGTGTAAGTTGTAATAAAACAATTAACACTCTAATAATAATATATTAGTATGAAATAATTGACAATGAATGGTACTGCAGCTCTCTCCTATTCAAAATATCCAGAACTGTGCCAGTTTTAGTGCAATAAGGCCTCTTTAATCAGCTGCTTAGTTGGGGTGTTGGGAGTTGATGATGATGTTAATGATGATGTATACCTAAGCACAGGTTAATTCTACTAAAGGTGTTTTCCACTAGTATGGTATTAATGACCCAGCCATAAAATAGGATATCAATTGGGTGGGGGTTCAATACCTGGCACCCCCAACAATCTGCTGTTACCAGCTTCTACAGTGGCCGGATGTAAACCGTACATGGAGCATCTTAATCACGCTATTTTTGGCTGCTCCCAGTTCCTGCTGGTCCGCTTATATTCAAATAGGTGTCAGACCTCCACCAATCTCATATTGATGATATATCGGAAAATATGCACCTTGCCTTAGTTTTTAATGCAAATACTCATGAGCACATACCTTCAATACCTAGTAATTGAATTACTCACAAGAAGCATCCAACTTTCTTTAACCCCTTTCTGTCCCTGGACGGAATAGTACGTCCGAGGACAGAACCCCAGCTTTGATGCAAGATCCGGCAGTGAGCCTGCATCAAAGCTGGGACATGTCAGTTGTTTTGTACAGCTGATATGTGCCCACAATAGCGGCGGGTGGAATCGCCATCCACCCGCCGCTATTAACTAGTTAAATGCCGCTGTCAAACGCTGACTCTAGCTCTTTCGGCCATCTGGCCAGAAATGCGCGCATCGCTGACCCTGTCACGTGATCGGGGTCAGCGATGCGTCGGCATGACAACCAGAGGTCTACTGAAGACTTCTATGGTTGTTGATGCCGGATTGCTCCAAGCGCCACCCTGTGGTCGGCGCTCATAGCAATGCAGCAATTCTACTACATAGGAGTGATCTGAGCATCGCTTCCATGTAGCAGAGCCGATCAGGCTATGCCAGCTTCTAGCTTCCGTGAAGGCTATTAAAGCATGGCAAAAGTAAAAAAAAAAAAGTTTTAAAAAATATGAGAAAAATAAAAAAATCTAAAAGTTTAAATCACCCCCCCTTCGCCCCATTCAAAACAAAACAATAAAAAAAAAATCAAACATACACATATTTGGTATTGCCGCGTTCAGAATGGATTAACCTGATCGCTAAACGGCGTAGGGAGAAAAAATTCAAAACGCCAGAATTACGTCTTTTTGATCGCCGCAACATTGCATTAAAATGCAATAATGGGCGATCAAAAGAACGTATCTGCACCAAAATGGTATAATTAAAAACGTCAGCTCAGCACGCAAAAAATAAGCAGTCACCCGACCGTAGATCACGAAAAATGGAGACGCTACGGGTATCGGAAAATGGTGCAATTTTTTTTTTTTTAGTAAAGTTTGGAATTTTTTATCACTTAGATAAAAAAAGAACCTAGACATGTTTGGTGTCTATAAACTTGTAATGACCTGGAGAATCATAGTGGCAGGTCAGTTTTAGCATTTAGTGAACCTAGCAAAAAAGCAAAAACAAAAAACAAGTGTGGGATTGCACTTTTTTGGCAATTTCAACGCACTTGGAATTTTTTTCCCGTTTTCTAGTACACGACGTGCTAAAACCAATTATGTCGTTCAAAAGGACAACTCATCTGCAAAAAATAATCCCTCACATGGCCATATTGACGGAAAAATAAAAAAGTTATGGCTCTGAAAAGAAGGGGAGCGAAAAACGAAAATGCAAAAAAAATGCAAAAAAAGCTGGGGTCATTAAGGGGTTAAGACAATGGTAGCATTCACTGTAATGCCTCATTATTACAATTACAGAGCATTAACCCCTTCCCGACCTTTGACGCATACGCTGCGTCATGAAAGTCGGTGCCATTCCGACCCATGACGCAGCATATGCGTCATGGAAAGATCGCGTCCCTGCAGGCCGGGTGAAAGGGTTAACTCCCATTTCACCCGATCTGCAGGGACAGGGGGAGTGGTAGTTTAGCCCAGGGGGGGTGGCTTCACCCCCTCGTGGCTACGATCGCTCTGATTGGCTGTTGAAAGTGAAACTGCCAATCAGAGCGATTTGTAATATTTCACCTAAAAAACTGGTGAAATATTACAATCCAGCCATGGCCGATGCTGCAATATCATCGGCCATGGCTGGAAACACTTATGTGCACCCACCCCACCCCTCCGATCGCCCCCCCAGCCCCCCGATCTGTAGTCCGCTCCCCTCCGTCCTGTGCTCCGCTCCCCCGTCCTCCTGTCCGCTTCCCCGTGCACCAATCACACCCCCTGTGCTGCAATCAAACCCCCCCGCACTCCGATCCCCCCCCCCGCACACAGCGACCCCCCCCCCGTGCTCCGATCCACCCCCCCCCGCACAGCGATCCCTCACCCCGTGCTCCAATCCTCCCCCGTGCTCCAATCCTCCCTCCCGTGTTCCGATCCACCCCCCCCATGATCCGATCCACCCCCCCGTGCTCCGACGCCCCCCCCGTGCCCTGATCTCCCCCCCCTTATACTTACCTGGCCGCCCGAGGTCCGTCCGTCTTCTTTCCTGGGCGCCGCCATCTTCCAAAATGGCGGGCGCATGTGCAGTGCGCCCGCCGAATCTGCCGGCCGGCAGATTCGTTCCAGAGTGAATTTTGATCACTGAGATATATCCTATCTCAGTGATCAAAATAAAAAAAATAGTAAATGACCCCCCCCTTTGTCACCCCCATAGATAGGGACAATAAAAAAAATAAAGAATTTTTTTTTTTTTCACTAAGGTTGGGGTAAGAACTAGGGTTAGGGTTAGGGGTAGGGTTAGGGGTAGGGTTAGGGTTAGGGGTAGGGTTAGGGTTAGGGGTAGGGTTAGGGGTAGGGTTAGGGGTAGGGGTAGGGTTAGGGGTAGGGGTAGGGTTAGGGGTAGGGGTAGGGTTAGGGGTAGGGTTAGGGCTAGGGTTAGGGTTTCGGTATGTGCACACGTATTCTGGTCCTATGCGGATTTTTCCGCAGCGGATTTGAAAAATCCACAGTGCTAAACCGCTGCCGATTTATCGTGGATTTACCGCGGTTTTTCTGCGCATTTCACTGCGGTTTTACAACTGCGATTTTCTATTGGAGCAGTTCTAAAACCGCTGCGGAATCCGCAGAAAGAAGTGACATGCTGCGGAATGTAAACCGCTGCGTTTCCGTGCAGTTTTTCCGCAGCATGTGTACAGCGATTTTTGGTTCCCATAGGTTCACATTGAACTGTAAACTCATGGGAAACTGCTGCGGATCCGCAGCGTTTTCCGCAGCGTGTGCACATACCTTTAGAATTAGGCTATGTGCACACGGTGCGGATTGGCCGCTGCGGATCCGCAGCAGTGTTCCATCGGGTTTACAGTACCATGTAAACATATGGAAAACCAAATCCGCTGTGCCCATGGTGCAGAAAATACCGCGCGGGAACGCTGCGTTGTATTTTCCGCAGCATGCCAATTCTTTGTGCGGATTCCGCAGCGTTTTACACCTGTTCCTCAATAGGAATCCACAGGTGAAATCCGCACAAAAAACACTGGAAATCCACGGTAAATCCACAGGTAAAATGCAGTGCCTTTTACCCGCGGATTTTTCAAAAATGATGCTGAAAAATCTCATACGAATCCGCAACGTTGGCACATAGCCTTAGAGTTGGGTTGGAATTAGGGTTGTGGTTAGGGTTAGGGGTGTGTTGGGGTTAGGGTTGTGGTTAGGGGTGTGTTGGGGTTAGGGTTGTGATTAGGGTTACGGCTACAGTTGGGATAAGGGTTAGGGGTGTGTTGGAGGTAGAATTGAGGGGTTTCCACTGTTTAGGCACTTCAGGGGGTCTCCAAACGCAACATGGCGCCACCATTGATTCCAGCCAATCTTGTATTCAAAAATTCAAATGGTGCTCCCTCACTTCCGAACCCCGACGTGTGCCCAAACAGTGGTTTACCCCCACATATGGGGTACCAGCATACTCAGGACAAACTGCGCAACAATTACTGGGGTCCAATTTCTCCTGTTACCCTTGAGAAAATAAAAAATTGCTTGCTAAAACATCATTTTTGAGGAAAGAAAAATGATTTTTTATTTTCACGGCTCTGCGTTGTAAACGTCTGTGAAGCACTTGGGGGTTCAAAGTGCTCACCACATATCTAGATAAGTTCCTTGGGGGGTCTAGTTTCCAAAATGGGGTCACTTGTGGGGGGTTTCTACTGTTTAGGCACACCAGGGGCTCTGCAAACGCAACGTGACGCCCGCAGACCATTCCATCAAAGTCTGCATTTCAAAAGTCACTACTTCCCTTCTGAGCCCCCACGTGTGCCCAAACAGTGGTTTACCCCCACACATGGGGCATCAGCGTACTCAGGAGAAACTGGACAACAACTTTTGTGGTCCAATTTCTCCTGTAACCCTTGGGAAAATAAAAAATTCTGGGCTAAAAAATTATTTTTGAGGAAAGAAAACGTATTTATTATTTTCACGGCTCTGCGTTATAAACTTCTGTAAAGCACTTGGGGGTTGAAAGTGCTCACCACACATCTAGATAAGTTCCTTTGGGGGTCTAGTTTCCAAAATGGGGTCACTTGTGGGGGGTTTCTACTGTTTAGGCACACCAGGGGCTCTGCAAACGCAATGTGACGCCCGCAGACCATTCCATCAAAGTCTGCATTTCAAAAGTCACTACTTCCCTTCTGAGCCCCCACGTGTGCCCAAACAGTGGTTTACCCCCACACATGGGGTATCAGCGTACTCAGGAGAAACTGGACAACAACTTTTGTGGTCCAATTTCTCCTGTAACCCTTGGGAAAATAAAAAATTCTGGGCTAAAAAATTATTTTTGAGGAAAGAAAACGTATTTATTATTTTCACGGCTCTGCGTTATAAACTTCTGTAAAGCACTTGGGGGTTGAAAGTGCTCACCACACATCTAGATAAGTTCCTTTGGGGGTCTAGTTTCCAAAATGGGGTCACTTGTGGGGGGTTTCTACTGTTTAGGCACACCAGGGGCTCTGCAAACGCAATGTGATGCCCGCAGACCATTCCATCAAAGTCTGCATTTCAAAAGTCACTACTTCCCTTCTGAGCCCCCACGTGTGCCCAAACAGTGGTTTACCCCCACACATGGGGTATCAGCGTACTCAGGAGAAACTGGACAACAACTTTTGTGGTCCAATTTCTCCTGTAACCCTTGGGAAAATAAAAAATTCTGGGCTAAAAAATTATTTTTGAGGAAAGAAAACGTATTTATTATTTTCACTGCTCTGTGTTATGAACTTCTGTGAAGCACTTGGGGGTTCAAAGTGCTCACCTCACATCTAGATAAGTTCCTTTCGAGGTCTAGTTTCCAAAATGGGGTCACTTGTGGGGGGTTTCTACTGTTTAGCCACATCAGGGGCTCTGCAAACGCAACGTGACGCCCGCAGAGCATTCCATCAAAGTCTGCATTTCAAGACGTCACTACTTCACTTCCGAGCCCCAGCATGTGCCTAAACAGTGGTTTACCCCCACATATGGGGTATCAGCGTACTCAGGAGAAACTGGACAACAACTTTTGGGGTCAAATTTCTCCTGTTACCCTTGGGAAAATAAAAAATTGCGGGCTAAAATTCATTTTTGAGAAAATAATTTTTTTTTTTTATTTTCATGGCTCTGCGTTATAAACTTCTGTGAAGCACTTGAGGGTTCAAAGTGCTCACTACACATCTAGATTAGTTCCTTTGGGGGTCTAGTTTCCAAAATGGGGTAATTTGTGGGGGATCTCCAATGTTTAGGCACACAGGGGCTCTCCAAACGCGACATGGTGTCCGCTAATGATTGGAGATAATTTTCCATTTAAAAAGCCAAATGGCGTGCCTTCCCTTCTGAGCCCTGCCGTGCGCCCAAACAGTGGTTTACCCCCACATATGGGGTATCTGCATACTCAGGACAAACTGGACAACAACATTTGTGGTCCAATTTCTCCTATTACCATTGGCAAAATAGGAAATTCCAGGCTAAAAAATCATTTTTGAGAAAAGAAAAATTATTTTTTATTTTCATGGCTCTGCATTATAAACTTCTGTGAAGCACCTGGGGGTTTAAAGTGCTCAGTATGCATCTAGATAAGTTCCTTGGGGGGTCTAGTTTCCAAAATGGGGTCACTTGTGGGGGAGCTCCATTGCATAGGCACACAGGGGCTCTCCAAATGCGACATGGTGTCCGCTAACAATTGGAGCTAATTTTCCATTCAAAAAGTTAAAAGGCGCGCCTTCCCTTCCGAGCCCTGCCGTGTGCCCAAACAGTGGTTTACCCCCACATATGAGGTATCGGCGTACGCGGGAGAAATTGCTCAACAAATTTTAGGATCCATTTTATCCTATTGCCCATGTGAAAATGAAAAAATTGAGGCGAAAATAAATTTTTTGTGAAAAAAAAAGTACTTTTTCATTTTTACGGATCAATTTGTGAAGCACCTGAGGGTTTAAAGTGCTCACTAGGCATCTAGATAAGTTCCTTGGGGGGTCCAGTTTCCAAAATGGGGTCACATGTGGGGGAGCTCCAATGTTTAAGCACACAGGGTCTCTCCAAACGCGACATGGTGTCCGCTATCGATGGAGATAATTTTTCATTCAAAAAGTCAAATGGCGCTCCTTCCCTTCCGAGCCTTACCATGTGCCCAAACAGTGGTTTCCCCCCACATGTGAAGTATCGGTGTACTCAGGAGAAATTGCCAAACAAATTTTAGGATCCATTTTATCCTGTTGTCCATGTGAAAATGAAAAAATTGAGGCTAAAATAATTTTTTTGTGAAAAAAAAGTACTTTTTCATTTTTACGGATCAATTTGTGAAGCACCTGGGGGTTTAAAGGGCTCACTATGCATCTAGATAAGTTCCTTGGGGCGTCTAGTTTCCAAAATGGGGTCACTTGTGGGGGAGCTCCAATTTTTAGGCACACGGGGGCTCTCCAAATGTGACATGGTGTCCGCTAAAGAGTGCAGCCAATTTTTCATTCAAAAAGTCAAATGGCGCTCCTTCCCTTCCAAGCCCTGCCGTGCGCCCAAACAGTGGTTTACCCCCACATATGAGGTATCAGCGTACTCAGGACAAATTGGACAACAACGTACGTGGTTCAGTTTCTCCTTTTACCATTGGGAAAATAAAAAAATTGTTGCTGAAAAATCATTTTTGTGACTAAAAAGTTAAATGTTCATTTTTTCCTTCCATGTTGCTTCTGCTGCTGTGAAGCACCTGAAGGGTTAATAAACTTCTTGAATGTGGTTTTGTGCACCTTGAGGGGTGCAGTTTTTAGAATGGTGTCACTTTTGGGTATTTTCAGCCATATAGACCCCTCAAACTGACTTCAAATGTGAGGTGGTCCCTAAAAAAAATGGTTTTGTAAATTTCGTTGTAAAAATGAGAAATCGCTGGTCAAATTTTAACCCTTATAACTTCCTAGCAAAAAAAAATTTTGTTTCCAAAATTGTGCTGATGTAAAGTAGACGTGTGGGAAATGTTATTTATTAACTATTTTGTGTCACATAACTCTCTGGTTTAACAGAATAAAAATTCAAAATGTGAAAATTGCGAAATTTTCAAAATTTTCGCCAAATTTCCGTTTTTATCACAAATAAACACAGAATTTATTGACCTAAATTTACCACTAACATGAAGCCCAATATGTCACGAAAAAACAATCTCAGAACCGCTAGGATCCATTGAAGCGTTCCTGAGTTATTACCTCATGAAGGGACACTGGTCAGAATTGCAAAAAACGGCAAGGTCTTTAAGGTCAAAATAGGCTGGGTCATGAAGGGGTTAAATGGGTTTCCAGAAAATGGGTCGTCAACCCAAAATAAAATTTTTGGCAAGTTTGCTGAATCGTAAAGGTATGTAATATGCAAATGTACAAACTGCTGAAAACCCACCTCTTCAGGAAAGCCTACAGCCTGCACTGACTCCGCTGCCTCCTCACCACTACCGGAGCTACTGCCTCACCAACACCGGAGCTCCTGCAACCCTCAACCTACTGTCTGCTTCCCCATAATCCTGTAGAATGTAAGCCCACAAGGGCAGGGTCCTCGCCCCTCTGTATCAGTCTGTCATTGTTAGTTTGTTTACTGTAAGTGATATCTGTAATTTGTATGTAACCCCTTCTCATGTACAGCACCATGGAATCAATGGTGCTATATAAATAAATAATAATAATAATAAAAACTGCGAGGTTTCATCTCCGCTTGCCGCTTCCAGCAGTCGATACGTGAATGTAAGTATGCGAATTGTATAGTTGCAGTTACATAACGACTAGAATCTATTGAATGAAGTGGCTAGGTCTAGTTGATCCTTGACTGCACATAAGGCCGGGATCACACATACGCGACATACGGCCGAGTCTCGCAGGTGAAAACCCAGCTCTGGCGCCGGCACTCTGGAGCGGAGCGTGCAGCCGCACAGCAATACATGGAGCTGCACGCTCCGCTCCGGAGTGGCGGGGCCAGAGCTGGGTTTTCACCTGCGAGACTCGGCCGTATCTCGCGTATGTGTGATCCCGGCCTAAAAAGGAGCCGAAAATAACGCATTTACACTATGGTCTCAGCGTTATATTTTTATTACATTTTTTATGGAATTAATAGAAAAAAATAATCATCTGTTAACACTCACTTGAACTAAACATGAGTTAATTCACTAGATGGCAAATACTTTTATTACAAATATCACCTGAGAGATAAAATAAAAAAAATAACAAAAAAATGTTTTATTCCATTCTATTACATTGTGTGTCCAGTTCAATATAAAAAAACTTGGTGAAAGTTTTGCGTTACATCTCATCTATCTGGAGAATAAGGGGACATGAGGCCAGGGCCGGCGTCAGCACCCGGCGCTCCGGGCAAATGCCGGGGCCCTGGGGAGAGAGGGGGGCCCACTCACACTGTCATAGATACAGCTGGGAGAGCAGAGCAGGAGATAACATGCTCTCTCCGCCCACAAAGTCACTGCTGGCTGCGTTCTCTTAACCCCTATGTGCCAGCTCTGACACAAGCATCTTCTCACTCAGTCAGTGCAGCCAGGCAGGCACACATAGGGGTTAAGAGAAGGCAGCCAGTGTGACATTGTTTGTGGGCGGAGAGAGCACATTCTCTGCTTTGCTCTCCGCCCCTGGCTGGCTGCAGTGCTGCTGAAGTTATGAGGCAGATTCAGGAGGAGCTCCTAGTCCTACCAGTGCCTGAGTGAGTGGCGCTGCTATATACTACGTGGGCTGCGCTGCTATATACTACGTGGGCTGCTATATACTACGTGGGCTGCGCTGCTATATACTACGTGGGCTGTGCTATATACTACATGGGCTGCTATATACTACGTGGGCAGTGTTATATACTACATGGCTGTGTTTATATGCGATCATGAATCGGGGTATGTGTTAAAGGGGGGGCTCACTGAGACTCTTTCGCCCGGGGCCCTCAAAAACCTGGAGCCGGCCCTGCATGAGGCATTTTTGCAGGGTTTTTAATGCAAATTTTCAACTGCTTTTTACAGTACCAGCAAAGCCAATGAGATTTAAAAAATCTCATGCACACAGCTTGTTTTTTTTTGTCATCAGGATTTTGTGCTTTGCACGGTTTTCTTGACAGAGCATGTCATGTCACTTCTTTCAGCGTTTTTCACCCATTCAAATGAATTGGTGGTGAAAAAAATGCACCAAAAATGCAGGTATCAGGTTTTGCTGTTGTTTTTTTTTATGACAAAACCTGATTCTATAGAATAGGGCTTTCTTGTTTCAACATTAAACTTTATCAGCAAGCACAAGAGAAAAATATAGCATGCCAAAACTACAGCAAAAAAATGCAAGAAAGACTAAGGAAAATATGCTTTTTTCTGCAGCTTCTTTCCTGCCAAGAGATCAGGCTTTGCTGCAGAAAAAAATGCTGAAAAAAACACCTAGTGTGAACTTACCCTAATATTCCTGACTGAGGGCTGCTTTTAGGCAAAGGTTAAAATGGGGCCCCAAATGCTGACATATTGCACATCACACAGAAGCATTTCGGTTGTATTTACATGCACTGAATTCAGGCCGCTAAATGAGTTTGATCGACAATACTGAAGTCGTTCAACGCTTGTTTCCCGGCCTCTTTACACCAACTGAGAAAGAATGATGGGGAACAGAATGATCACTAATAGATCACTAACAGATCACCATAAAGTATCATATTATCAGCAGCACATCTGCAGTTTACACCAGCGATGTGCTGCTGAGAACAATGATTTTTGTTCTGGCATAAACAATAACTTGATGAATATGCAGCATTTTGCTTGTTTAATATAATACACTGCATAGTCCTCCATATATTATAATGTGCACTACAGTCCTCCATATTGTAAAATGCACACCCCATAGTCCGCTATATAGTATAATACACTCCTCATAGTCCTCCATATATTAAAATACACTACTCAGTCCTTCACATTGTATAATACACTCCTCAGAGTGCTCCATATAGTGTAATGCACCGCCATAGTCATCCATGTAGTACAATTCACTTCCCATAGTATAATGCACCCCATAGTTCTTCATATAGTGTAATGTATCCACCATAGTCCTCGATACAGTATAATGCAGCCCACATATAGTATAATGCAGCCACCACCCTACAGGGAATAATGCAGCCACCCCAGAGTATAATGCAGCCATCCCAGAGTATAATGTAACCCCCCCATATAGTATAATGTAGCCCCCTCATAGTGTATGATGCAATCACCCCTCATAGAATATAAATATAATACAGCCCCCATAGAATATAATGTAGCCCCGAATAGAATATAATACAGCCCACCTCCCCATAGAATATAATGGAGCCCCATCAAAGAGTATGATGCAATCCTCCCTCATAAAATCTAATACAGCCCCTATAGAATATAATGTAGTCCCCCATAGAATATAATACAGCCCACCTCCCCATAGTATATAATGTAGCCCCCCATAGAATACAATGCAGCCCCCCGTAGTATATCACACAGCCTCCCCATAGAATATAATGTACTCCCCATAGTATATAACACAGCCTCCCCATAGAATATAATGTATAATGTATCCCCCATGGTATATAACACAGCCACATAGTATATAACACAGCCTACCCATAGAATATAATATACCCCCCATAGTATATAGCACAGCCCGCATAGTATATAGCACAGCCTGCAGTATATAGCACAGCCTGCATAGGATACAGCACAGACCGCATAGTATACAGCACAGCCCGTATATAGCACAGCCCGCATAGTATATAGCACAGCCCACATAGTATATAACACAGCCCGTATAGTATATAGCACAGCCCACATCTCCCCCCGAGAATGGCCCCACAGTCCAGTACTCACTGTTATAGTAAAAAAAAATCAACAACACACTCCTCACCTCTCCTCGTGCCCATGCTGCTACCAGCTCCTGTATCTGCAGCTGCACTTCCTGGCACACAGTGAGTGCGCAATGATGTCATCGCGCACCCGCGTCATTGCGCACCTGAAGTGTCAGAGGCAGATCGGGGAATGATGGGAGAGGGAGTGTCAGCTGACGCTCTCTCCTCCATCATTGCTTTGAACTGTACTGGCAGATGCCGGTATAGTTCAAAGCGGCAGTGGCGGGAATCGGCGCTGGCAGAAGGCGGGCCCCCCTGCCTCATGGCGACCCCATAGCGACTGCGTGATGTGCCACTAGCTGGGGAAGTGGGTTCCTAGGCAGCTGCCTGGTCTGCCTGCCCCTAACGCCGGCCCTGAGTCCTGTGAAAGTGTGCACTTATTGATGTTTATGCAGTTTAGAAACAAATGTACACCCCACTGTCTTTATCACTATTACAGAAGTCGAACGGCATGGCGAGCCAGTGACGTCACAAGCAGCAGGTATCGAGCACCTTAAGGGTATGTGCACACGTCAGGTTTTTTTCCTGACAAAATCCGGAGATTTCTGCCAGAAATTTGCGTTTTTTTCCGCGCGGATTTTTTGCGGAATTTTTGAGATTTTTTATTTTTTTTTCCTGAAAGTCATTTTGGCTAAGAAATCCGCAAAAAATCCGCAAAAAGAATGAGCATGTCCATTTTTTTTGCGGAATGCGTTTTTTTTGCGGTAAAAAACGCATCCATCTGAACAAAAAATCCGGAATGCATTCTAAATGATGGGATGCATATTTTTAGCGTTTTTGATGCAGAATTATAGCGTTTTTATAGCGAAATTCCGCAAAAAAAACGCTAAAAATCCGGACGTGTGTACATACCCTTACTACTCCATTAGGAAGGTTGCCCAACATCTAGTCCTAGTACACGGGAGCTGGATCAAAGGTATCCGTAGCCATGACGTCACGCGCCCATCTCACTTCCTCTGTGTTTGTGCGACTGGGGGCATTGGGTCACCAATTCTAGTCATTAATAGGGCTTAGTGGTTAGAATTTCTAATATTTATCAGCTTTTCAATGTTTTATCTACCTATAGACCTACTGATAGCATTTTCAATAAATTAACCCCTTTACCCCCAAGGGTGGTTTGCACGTCAATGACCAGGCCAATTTTTACAATTCTGACCACTGTCCCTTTATGAGATTATAACTCCGAAACGCTTCAACGGATCCTGGTGATTCTGACATTGTTTTCCCGTGACATATTGTACTTCATGATAGTGGTAAAATTTATTTGATAGTACCTGCGTTTATTTGTGAAAAAAACGGAAATTTGGCGAAAATTTTGAAAATTTCGCAATTTTCAAACTTTGAATTTTTATGCAATTAAATCACAGAGATATGTCACACAAAATACTTAATAAGTAACATTTCCCACATGTCTCCTTTACATCAGCATAATTTTGGAACCAATTTTTTTTTTGTTAGGGAGTTATAAGGGTTAAAAGTTGACCAGCAATTTCTCATTTTTACAACACCATTTTTTTTTAGGGACCACGTCTCATTTGAAGTCATTTTGAGGGGTCTATATGATAGAAAATGCCCAAGTGTGACACCATTCTAAAAACTGCACCCCTCAAGGTGCTCAAAACCACATTCAAGAAGTTTATTAACCCTTCAGGTGTTTAATAGGAATTTTTGGAATGTTTAAATAAAAATGAACATTTAACTTTTTTACACAAAAAATTTACTTCAGCTCCAATTTGTTTTATTTTACCAAGGGTAACAGGAGAAAATGGACCCCAAAAGTTGTTGTCCAATTTGTCCTGAGTACGCTGATACCCCATATGTGGCAGTAAACCACTGTTTGGGTGCATGGGAGAGCTCGGAAGGGAAGGAGCACCGTTTGACTTTTCAATGCAAAATTGACAGGAATTGAGATGGGACGCCATGTTGCGTTTGGAGAGCCACTGATGTGCCTAAACATTGAAACCCCCCACAAGTGACACCATTTTGGAAAGTAGACCCCCTAAGGAACTTATCTGGATGTGTGGTGAGCACTTTGACCCACCAAGTGCTTCACAGAAGTTTATAATGCAGAACCGTAAAAATAAAAAATCATATTTTTTCACAAAAAATATATTTTTGCCCCCAATTTTTTATTTTTCCAAGGATAAGAGAAGAAATTGGACCTCAAAAGTTGTTGTCCAATTTGTCCTGAGTACGCTAATACCCCATATGTGGCAGTAAACCACTGTTTGGGCGCATGGGAGAGCTCGGGAGGGAAGGAGCGCCGTTTGACTTTTCAATGCAAAATTGACAGAAATTGAGATGGGACGCCATGTTGCGTTTGGAGAGCCACTGATGTGCCTAAACATTGAAACCCCCCACAAGTGACACCATTTTGGAAAGTAGACCCCCTAAGGAACTTATCTGGATGTGTGGTGAGCACTTTGACCCACCAAGGGCTTCACAGAAGTTTATAATGCAGAGCCATAAAAATAAAACAAAATTTTTTTCCCACAAAAATTATATTTTAGCCCCCAGTTTTGTATTTTCCCTAGGGTAACAGGAGAAATTGGACCCCAAAAGTTGTTGTCCAATTTGTCCTGAGTACGCTGATACCCCATATGTGGGGGGGAACCACCGTTTGGGCGCATGGGAGGGCTCGGAAGGGAAGGAGCGCCATTTGGAATGCAGACTTAGATGGAATGGTCTGCAGGCGTCACATTGCGTTTGCAGAGCCCCTAATGTACCTAAACAGTAGAAACCCCCCACAGGTGACACCATTTTGGAAAGTAGACCCCCTAAGGAACTCATCTTGATGTGTTGTGAGAGCTTTGAACCCCCAAGTATTTCACTACAGTTTATAACGCAGAGCCGTGCAAATAAAAAATATTTTTTTTCCACAAAAATTATATTTTAGCCCCCAGTTTTGTATTTTTCCAAGGTTAGCAGGAGAAATTGGACCCTAAATGTTGTTGTCCAATTTGTCCTGAGTACGCTGATACCCGATATGTGGGGGGGAACCACCGTTTGGGCGCATGGGAGGGCTCGGAAGGGAAGGAGCATCATTTGGAATGCAGACTTAGATGGATTGGTCTGCAGGCGTCACATTGCGTTTGCAGAGCCCCTAATGTACCTAAACAGTAGAAACCCCCCACAAGTGATCCCATATTGGAAACTAGACCCCTCAATGAACTTATCTAGATGTGTTGTGAGAACTTTGAACCCCCAAGTGTTTCACTACAGTTTATAACGCAGAGCCGTGAAAATAAAAAATCTTTTTGTTTTCCCACAAAAATTATTTTTTAGCCCCCAGTTTTGTATTTTCCCAAGGGTAACAGGAGAAATTGGTCCACAAAAGTTGTTGTCCAATTTGTCCTGAGTACGCTGATACCCTATATGTGAGGGTAAACCCCTGTTTGGGCATACAGGAGAGCTCGGAAGGGAAGGAGCACTGTTTTACTTTTTCAACGCAGAATTGGCTGGAATTGAGATCGGACGCCATGTCGTGTTTGGAGAGCCCCTGATGTGCCGAAACAGTGGAAACCCCCCAATTATAACTGAAACCCTAATCTAAACACACCCCTAACCCTAATTCCAACGGTAACCCTAACCACACCTCTAACCCTGACACACCCCTAACCCTAATCCCAACCCTATTCCCAACTGTAAATGTAATCTAAACCCTAACCCTAACTTTAGCCCCAACCCTAACTGTAGCCCCAACCCTAACCCTAGCCCTAACCCTAGCCCTAACCCTAGCCCTAACCCTAACCCTAGCCCTAACCCTAGCCCTAACCCTAACCCTAGCCCTAACCCTAACCCTTGCCCTAACCCTAGCCCTAACCCTAGCCCTAACCCTAGCCCTAACCCTAGCCCTAACCCTAACCCTAATGGGAAAATGGAAATAAATACATTTTTTTTTATTTTTCCCTAACTAAGGGGGTGATGAAGGGGGGTTTGATTTACTTTTATAGCGAGTTTTTTAGCGGATTTTTATGATTGGCAGCCGTCACACACTGAAAGACCCTTTTTATTGCAAAAAATATTTTTTGCAATACCACATTTTGAGAGCTATAATTTTTCCATATTTTGGTCCACAGAGTCATGTGAGGTCTTGTTTTTTGCGGGACGAGTTGACGTTTTTATTGAAAACATTTTCGGGCACGTGACATTTTTTGATCGCTTTTTATTTCGATTTTTGTGAGGAAGAATGACCAAAAACCAGCTATTCATGAATTTCTATTGGGGGAGGCGTTTATACCGTTCCGCGTTTGGTAAAATTGATAAATCAGTTTTATTCTTCGGGTCAGTACGATTACAGCGACACCTCATTTATATCATTTTTTTATGGTTTGGCGCTTTTATACGATAAAAACTATTTTACAGAAAAAATAATTATTTTTGCATCGCTTTATTCTCAGGACTATAACTTTTTTATTTTTTCGCTGATGATGCTGTGTGGTGGCTCATTTTTTGCGGGACAAGATGACGCTTTCAGCGGTACCATGGTTATTTATATCTGTCCTTTTGATCGCGTGTTATTCCACTTTTTGTTCGGCAGTATGATAATAAAGCGTTGTTTTTTGCCTCGTTTTTTTTTTTTTTTTCTTACGGTGTTTACTGAAGGGGTTAACTAGTGGGACAGTTTTATAGGTCGGGTCGTTACGGACGCGGCGATACTAAATATGTGTACTTTTATTGTTTTTTTTTTAAATTTAGATGAAGAAATGTATTTATGGGAATAATATTTTTATTTTTTTTTCATTATTTTGGAATATTTTTTTTTGTTTTTTTTTACACATTTGGAAAAATTTTTTTTAACTTTTTTACTTTGTCCCAGGGGGGACATCACAGATCAGTGATCTGACAGTTTGCACAGCACTCTGTCAGATCACTGATCTGACATGCAGCGCTGCAGCCTTCACAGTGCCTGCTCTGAGCAGGCTCTGTGAAGCCACCTCCCTCCCTGCAGGACCCGGATCCGCGGCCATCTTGGATCCGGGGCTGGAGGGAGCAGGGAGGGAGGTGAGACCCTCGCAGCAATGCGATCACATCGCGTTGCTCCGGGGGTCTCAGGGAAGCCCGCAGGGAGCCCCCTCCCTGCGCGGTGCTTCCCTGCACCGCCGGCACATCGCGATCATCTTTGATCGCGGTGTGCCAGGGGTTAATGTGCCGGGGGCGGTCCGTGACCGCTCCTGGCACATAGTGCCGGATGTCAGCTGCGATAAGCAGCTGACACCCGGCCGCGATCGGCCGCGCTCCCCCCGTGAGCGCGGCCGATCGGCTATGACGTACTATCCCGTCCAGGGTCAGATAAGCCCAGGGCACCTCGACGGGATAGTACGTCTAAGGTCACAGAGGGGTTAAAGGTGTTGTTCACATTTTGAGAATTTTTTTTTACTTAAATGTATATAAGGCTAAAAATCAATTTTGCAAAATGGGTTAATTAAAAATTTGGTACCGTTTTGCTTTTATAGTCACTTTGTTCCCCTGCACATTAAAATTTGATGAGGGCTGTGTTCATAAATCAGCTTATAAGAGCTCAGAAAAAGAGATAAAAGAGTTACAAACTCTCGTGATCTGAAAGAGCTCACTGACAGGATCTCTGCTAACTCATTCTGCAACAGACAAAAGCTAAGACAGAAATAAAATAAAGATATATCCTGCTATGAGTAAAAAGCAGTAGAACATATAAATAACATAGGGTACTTAATAAACACTCTTTTTGATCAAGTCATAGTTGGGCCATGATCCTCCTCGGTGCTTATTCACTTCCAACAGGTGGCGCTATAGAGTTTAAGTCTTCTTTTTCTAAAAAGAGGCAATTTGCATATTATATTCACATTGAGGTCATTTTTGACACATGGCAAGGTTTTAACACTAGAGGTTAGAACCATCCCGATTTGGGTTCAACTTGACGCTGGTGGGATGGCTTTTACAATTTTTTTTTAAATCAAAAACAATTTTTACTATATACCCTGTTATTTGCATCCACTATTGCTTTTTTACTTATAGCAGGGTACATGTTCATTTGCTTCTATCTTAAGTTTTCTCTGTTTAATGGTCAGTGTGAACATGTACCTACACATTGCATGTATACCATCTTATACTCCAGTTCATTTTTTGGTTTTGCCTTAGGTTTTTGCACTCAGTGCAGACAAGGGTGCGGCTTCCCTTTTCTTTGAGCTGGAGATTTATGTTTATATAGCTCCCATTGCTGGGTGTCCACAGTTGGGCCCCTATCCTGCTCAGTACTTATTCACATTTTTGACACATGGTAAGGTTTTAATACTAGAGGTTAGAACCATCCCAATTTGGGTAGATCTTGACATTGATGAGATGGCTTTTACTCTCTTTAGATTATTATTATTATTTATATAGCACAATTAATTCCATGGTGCTGTACATGAGAAAGGGGTTACGTACAGAGTTATAGATATCAGTTACAGTACACAAATTTATGATGATAGACTGGTACAGAGGGGAGAGGACCCTGTCCTTGTGGACTTACATTCTGCGGGATAATAGGCAAGAGTCAGAAAGTAAGGGGTGCGGCAGCTCTGGTGGTGGTGAGGCGTCAGCTCTGGTAGTGGTGAGGCGACAGCTCGGGATGTGGTGAGGCGGCAGCTCGGGATGTGGTGAGGCGGCAGCTCGGGTGGTGGTTAGGCGGCAGCTCGGGTTGTGGTGAGGCGGCAGAATGGTTATTGCAGGCTGTAGGCTTTCCTGAAGAGATGGGTTTTCAGGGTCCGTCTGAAGGATCCGAAGGTGGTGGATGATCGGAGGTGTTGAGGCATGGAATTCCAGAGGATGGGGGATATTCGGGAGAAATGTTGGAGGTGGTTGTGTGAGAAACGAATAAGTGTGGAGGAGAGTAGGAGGTCTTGGGAGGATCGAAGATTACATGAGGGAAGATATTGGGAGATTAGTTCAGAGATATAGGGAGGGGACAGGTTGTGGATGGCTTTGTAGGTCAGTGTTAGTAGTTTGAACTGGATTTGTTGGGGAATTTGGAGCCAGTGGAGGGATTTGCAAAGGGGAGAAGCAGTGGAATAGCAAGGAGAGAGGTGGATTAGCCGGGCAGCAGAGTTGAGGACAGACTGGAGTGGTGCAAGAGAGTTAGCGGGGAGGCCACAGAGGAGGGTGTTGCAGTAATCGAGGCGGGAGATGATGAGAGATGATGAGGGCATGCACAAGAGTTTTGTCACGTTACTGGCGATACAGGACTAAAGGTCAGTGTATACAAGTGACCGGACCGTGGAAAGATGTCTGGAGATGCAATATATGGCAGTGATAGTTCAATATATCCGCAGATGCAGGCACCAGCCCGAGCAAAGGCCAGCCTGTATTACATACGTGCACAAAGTCCGTATGAGCAGCAGGAGTTCAGGTTAGTAGCAGCAGAATATCAATAAGAAGCAGAGAGATGCTAGCAAGACACCTTCCAACCAGGAGCTCAGAGATTGCTTCACTCAGTTAGGCCGGCGTCACACTTGCGAGTTTTACGGACGTAAGAGCGCAGAAACTACGTCCGTAAAACTCGCAAAAAATACGGCACAATTATTCTCTATGCCCCTGCTCCTATCTGCCGTATTTTACTGATCAGTATTATACGGCTTTCTACGGCCGTACAAAATCGCAGCATGCTGCGTTTGTCACCGTACTGCGCAAGAAATACGCCAATGAAAGTCTATGGAAGCATGAAAAATACGGATTACACACGGACCAGCAGTGTGACTTGCGAGAAATACGCAGCGCTGTTAGAGAGAAAAGCCGGTAATTCAGTGCGGTGTACAGTAAAATCACACTGACAGCTTACAGTCCAATAGGTAGAATAAATGTGTACACATAGAATAGGTATATATATATATATATGTCAGTGAGACACATATATGTATATATATTAATATTTATTCCAGCGCTATACAGCTTGAAAGCCGGTAATTCAATTACCGGCTTTTTCTTTCTCCTTCCTAAAACCCGACATGATTTGAGACATGGTTTACATACAGTAAACCATGTCTTCTCTCCATTTTTTTTGCAGATTCCACACTACTAATGTCAGTAGTGTGTATCTGCAAAATTTGGCCGTTCTAGCTCTTAAAATAAAGGGTTAAATGGCGGAAAAAATTGGCGTGGGCTCCCGCGCAATTTTCTACGCCAGAGTAGTAAAGCCAGTGACTGAGGGCAGATATTAATAGCCTGGAGAGGGTCCATGGTTATTGGCCCCCCCCTGGCTAAAAATATCTGCCCCCAGCCACCCCAGAAAAGGCACATCTGGAAGATGCGCCTATTCTGGCACTTGGCCACTCTCTTCCCATTCCCGTGTAGCGGTGGGATATGGGGTAATGAAGGGTTAATGCCACCTTGCTATTGTAAGGTGACATTAAGCCAAATTAATAATGGACAGGCGTCAATTATGACACCTATCCATTATTAATCCAATTGAATGAAAGGGTTAAATAAAACACAAACACATTATTTCAAATTATTTTAATGAAATAAAAACAATGGTTGTTGGAGTATTTTATTCTACGCCCAATCCAGTCACTGAAGACCCTCGTTCTGTGAAAGAAAAAACATAATAAACCAACAATATACTTACCCTCCGCAGATCTGTAACGTCCAACGATGTAAATCCTTCTGAAGGGGTTAAAACATTTTGCAGCAAGGAGCTTTGCTAATGCAGGCTGCTCCTCGCTGCAAAACCCCGGGGAATGAGTCTAAATATAGATCAATGAGCTATATTTAGCTTCATTTGCGGTGAGGCGCCCTCTGCTGGATGTTCATAGATCGTGGGAACTTACCTAGAAGGCTCCCAGGCTTTCTAGGAAATTTCCCACGATCTATGAACATCCAGCAGAGGGCACCTCACCGCAAATGAAGCTAAATATAGCTCATTGATCTATATTTAGACTCATTCCCCGGGGTTTTGCAGCGAAGAGCAGCCTGCATTAGCAAAGCTCCTTGCTGCAAAATGTTTTAACCCCTTCAGAAGGATTTACATCGTTGGACGTTACAGATCTGCGGAGGGTAAGTATATTGTTGGTTTATTATGTTTTTTCTTTCACAGAACGAGGGTCTTCAGTGACTGGATTGGGCGTAGAATAAAATACTCCAACAACCATTGTTTTTATTTCATTAAAATAATTTGAAATAATGTGTTTGTGTTTTATTTAACCCTTTCATTCAATTGGATTAATAATGGATAGGTGTCATAATTGACGCCTCTCCATTATTAATTAGGCTTAATGTCACCTTACAATAGCAAGGTGGCATTAACCCTTCATTACCCCATATCCCACCGCTACACGGGAATGGGAAGAGAGTGGCCAAGTGCCAGAATAGGCGCATCTTCCAGATGTGCCTTTTCTGGGGTGGCTGGGGGCAGATATTTTTAGCCAGGGGGGGACCAATAACCATGGACCCTCTCCAGGCTATTAATATCTGCCCTCAGTCACTGGCTTTACTACTCTGGCGGAGAAAATTGCGCGGGAGCCCACGCCAATTTTTTCCGCCATTTAACCCTTTATTTTAAGAGCTAGAACGGCCAAATTTTGCAGATACACACTACTGACATTAGTAGTGTGGAATCTGCAAAAAAAATGGAGAGAAGACATGGTTTACTGTATGTAAACCATGTCTCAAATCATGTCGGGTTTTAGGAAGGAGAAAGAAAAAGCCGGTAATTGAATTACCGGCTTTCAAGCTGTATAGCGCTGGAATAAATATTAATATATATACATATATGTGTCTACTGACATATATATATATATATAGACAGTATATATATATATTTTCTTTTTGGGACACATGGATCACTTCTATAGCGGTATGTTGGTTTGGCAAGCCTGCGAGAAAACCACGCAGTACGGATGCCATACGGATGACATACGGAGGATGCCATGCGCAAAAAACGCTGACACACCCTGCCTACGGAGGAGCTACGGACCACTATTTTCGGGACTTTTCAGCGTATTACGGACGTAATATACGGACCGTATTATTTTACGCTGTGTGTGACGCCGGCCTTAGACTGAGCACACAAAATACTCAGCAACAGAAAGCTGCACAGGGCCAGGTATATATAGCAGGTCCAATCAAGCTCAATCAGGGCAGGGAAAAATCAACAGGGCAGGTGATGATCTCTATCCCAGACGAAGTTCATATGGTTTCAGACAGAAGTCAAGCAAGTTCCGAATAGCTCCTCAAGCAAAGGAACAGACTAACAAAGAGTCACAGGTTCAAATCCTAACAAGTTTTAGTAGATTGTGGGCTGAGGAAGGGACGGATTCTGGCAATATTTTTGAGTTGGAGGCGACAGGATGTGGCAAGAGTTTGGACGTGCGGTTTGAAGGGCAGAGTCGAAAGTTACCCCGAGGCAGTGGATTTCAGATGCGGGAGAGAGCATGATGCCGTTTACCATAATAGATAGGTCGGGTAGGGGGGATGAGTTCGGTTTTGTCTACATTGAGTTTTAGAAAGCGAGAGGTGACCAAGGAGGATATGGCTGATAGACACTCCGGGATTCTGGACAGCAGAGAGGTGACATCTGGGCCAGAGAGGGAGATCTGCGTGTTGTCTGCATACAGGTGGAACTGGAAGCCATGGGACTTTATGAGTTATCCTAGTCAAAGGGTATAGATGGAAAGAATTAGGGGCCCTAGGACAGAGCCTTGAGGGACTCTAACAGAGAAAGGGCGGGATGAGGAGGTAGTGTGGGAGTGGGAACCGCTACATGTGCGGTTGGAAAGGTATGAGGCAATCCAGGACAGGGCAAGGTCTTTGATGCCAAGGGAAGCAAGAATCTGTAGCAGTAGGCAGTGGTTGACTGTGTCGAAGGCACCGAAGGAGAGAAGGATGGAGAACTGTCGGTTAGCTTTGGCTGTAAGTCATTAGTAATTTTGGTCAGGGCAGTTTCGTTGGAGTGGTGGGGACAGAAGCCAGATTGGAGGTTGTCAAGGAGGGAGTTAGATGAGAGGTGGGAGGAAAGTTGAGCATGGACTAAAACATTAGATCAAAAACAGTGTTTACTAAGTGCCCAATGTTATTTACATGCACTATTGCTTTTTACTTATAATAATAATTTTTATTTCTACAGCGCCAACATATTTCGCAGCAATCTACATTTACATTTCAGAGGGGATTTCTACGGACAATAAAGACATAGCAGAAAACACATAAATCAACAGATACCAACAGGAGTGGAGGTCTTACTCGCCAGCTTACACTCTATGGGTAAATAGGGGAGACACAAAATGTAAATGGTAAAAAATTGCTTCTATTGTATGGTCCAGCCATCAATATAATAAATAGGGTATGCAAACTATTCAAACAACGCTGCATGATCCGGTCACCAGCCAGTATGTGTACACATTGATAAGGCAGAGATGATTTATTACCGCCCTGTGCCTTCTCCATCAATAAGCGCTATGTGTACAGTAACAAGAAGAGCTGACATCGCTTCCTCCTCCATACACAACGGTTATGTGATCACTCTGTCGAGGGAGGAATCAGGAGCTGCTGGGCCATAGGAGACCCTGACAGCAGGAGCTGCTGGGCCATAGGAGACCCTGACAGCAGGAGCTGCTGGGTCATAGGAGACCCCGACAGCAGGAGCTGCTGGGCCATAGGAGACCCCGACAGCAGGAGCTGCTGGGCCATAGGAGACCCTGACAGCAGGAGCTGCTGGGCCATAGGAGACCCTGACAGCAGGAGCTGCTGGGTCATAGGAGACCCCGACAGCAGGAGCTGCTGGGCCATAGGAGACCCCGACAGCAGGAGCTGCTGGGTCATAAGAGACCCCGACAGCAGGAGCTGCTGGGCCATAGGAGACCCCGACAGCAGGAGCTGCTGGGCCATAGGAGACCCTGACAGCAGGAGCTGCTGGGCCATAGGAGACCCCGACAGCAGGAGCTGCTGGGTCATAAGAGACCCCGACAGCAGGAGCTGCTGGGCCATAGGAGACCCCGACAGCAGGAGCTGCTGGGCCATAGGAAACCCCGACAGCAGGAGCTGCTGGGTCATAGGAGACCCCGACAGCAGGAGCTGCTGGGTCATAGGAGACCCCGACAGCAGGAGCTGCTGGGTCATAGGAGACCCCGACAGCAGGAGCTGCTGGGCTATAGGAGACCCCGACAGCAGGAGCTGCTGGGCCATAGGAGACCCTGACAGCAGGAGCTGCTGGGCCATAGGAGACCCTGACAGCAGGAGCTGCTGGGCCATAGGAGACCCCGACAGCAGGAGCTGCTGGGCCATAGGAAACCCCGACAGCAGGAGCTGCTGGGTCATAGGAGACCCCGACAGCAGGAGCTGCTGGGTCATAGGAGACCCCGACAGCAGGAGCTGCTGGGTCATAGGAGACCCCGACAGCAGGAGCTGCTGGGCCATAGGAGACCCTGACAGGAGCTGCTGGGCCATAAGAGACCCCGACAGAAGGAGATGCTGGGCCATAGGAGACCCCGACAGCAGGAGCTGCTGGGCCATAGGAGACCCCGACAGCAGGAGATGCTGGGCCATAAGAGACCCCGACAGCAGGAGCTGCTGGGCTATAGGAGACCCCGACAGCAGGAGCTGCTGGGCCATAGGAGACCCTGACAGCAGGAGCTGCTGGGCCATAGGAGACCCTGACAGCAGGAGCTGCTGGGCCATAGGAGACCCTGACAGCAGGAGCTGCTGGGCCATAGGAGACCCCGACAGAAGGAGCTGCTGGGCCATAGGAGACCCTGGCAGGAGCTGCTGGGCCACAGGAGACCCCGACAGAAGGAGCTGCTGGGCCATAGGAGACCCCGACAGCAGGAGATGCTGGGCCATAGGAGACCCCGACAGCAGGAGCTGCTGGGCCATAGGAGACCCCGACAGAAGGAGCTGCTGGGCCATAGGAGACCCTGGCAGGAGCTGCTGGGCCACAGGAGACCCCGACAGAAGGAGCTGCTGGGCCATAGGAGACCCCGACAGCAGGAGATGCTGGGCCATAGGAGACCCCGACAGAAGGAGATGCTGGGTTATTGGAGACCCCGACAGCAGGAGCTGCATTTCTCTTGAATCTGGAGCTAATATGCCAGCCCTACTTTACAAAGAAAATAATATGAAAATAAAAATATTTCAATATTTAAATGCCCCGCCAGAGGTCTATTATGACCTTATGGTGCAGGGGTCACAATGTGTAATATACATGAAACATAAAATAAAAATTCTGCCGTGAATCCAGTTCACCGATACTAACCCTGCCTTGTACAAAAACGTGTCCGATAGAGAAAAATAATTCTTATAGTATGAAGAACTCATTTTTTTTATGTATTCTATTAATTCTTTATGGTCATAACAAAAAAAAGGGAAAAGCAAACACTTTTTTCCCTTTTTTTCATATATGTCATAAAAAAAAGACTACGACATAAAATGAAGCCCCATGTATCACAAAAAATACACAATTACTTGAGTATTATTTTACAGCTTTTAAAACCTCATGTTAGAAAAAAAAAACGTGTTTGGTCAGGAAGGGGCGTAAATGGCCCAGGCTTGGTGCGTAATCTCTGCATTTCCATGCTGTGTCCTGCACATCTACAGCAGGACATCGCTTTACATATCATCATTTACAGTAGGCCAAGTTCACACGCTCAGTATTTGGTCAGTATTTTACCTCAGTATTTGTAAGCCAAATCCAAGAGTGGAACAATCAGAGGAAAAGTATAATAGGAACACGTCACCACTTCGTCACGTCACTTTTACTGAGGTAAGATACTGACCAAGTACTGAGCGTGTGAACTTATATCCTTATAGGTTTAGTGTAAAACCAGAGCCGCGCTGTAACCTGACTGCTCAGTGATTCTCGTTCTCCGACGTCAGTATTATGCAGCAATGAGCATATCAAATACTGCGGAACCTTTGTAACGATGCCCAGGGGAAAGGGGGCAGAGAAAATAAAAGCACCGGCCGCCAGTGTCACACTTCCTTTCTCTAACACTTCCTGCAAGTAACCAATTGGCTGTCAAACGTCACTGCAGCCCACGTGATTTATCTTTACCTTTCGATTGGCCGATTTTTACTTGGTTACCGTGGAACGCATAGCGGGCCTGACATGGCGTCCTAGCAACGTGGGTGCGCGGTATTGTGTAGTAGAACTTGCTGCTGCCATGCTGCCCATGGATGCGCTGCGCCTGGTGACGTTGGCAGCGGTCGGATTACTAGCTCAGGCCGGGGCGCAGGCGGTGATAGGTGAGTATAGGGGAAGCCATGAATAGCGAGCCCTGTTCCTCACTGACTGGAAGCTGCAGTGCGGGCGAATCTGCAATGAAGTACAGGAGAAGTAGTGGGAATGGGGCCCCAGTCCAGTAGAGCAATGCTCCTGTGTGATCATCAGAGTACAGACTATCCAGTGTTATCCCTGCTGCATTCTGGGCAGGAGACTCTCAGACTCTGATCTGTGTCACTGTAGGCCATAGATACTACAGGGCTTGTCTGGGGTTAAAGGGCTTGTCCCAACTATTGGGGCAATTTGTTGTTTTAATTAATTGGATGCAATTAGGTTTTATTCACAAATCTGTACAGTTTTCCTTCTACAGCCGCTGAGTTACGCTGATTATTGCTGACTGCAGAATGAGTGAACTGAGGACCCATCAGCTCACTGCCTGCCACTTGTAATTCTTTAATCTGATTTTTGGTTTAGCTCTTCCCCGCTGATATAGGACAACACCATGTTTGGATCTGTAGGGAAAGTCTGTAAAAACCACACGGTGCAAAACGTTTAATGAAACTGAATGACACTTTTTGTAAGCCCCGATTACATGCATTTAAGAAAAAAATCAATGACATTAATATTGTGTCTGCATTCCATGAGTGGAAAACCCTAATTTAATAAGGTGGTTCTCCTGCTAGATGAACAGCTCTGTGTTTATAATAGAAATGTATAGAATTTAATAGTATTCTTTCCTTATCAAAGTCCCACATTTGCCCCACTGTAGGCATGGATCCATCCCGCTAGCTCTGTTTGCACATTTGCTAGGTATTGAGTATCCCCCATCTGTATTTTGATTCATAGCTATAGATTGGGGGCTGGCAAAACTGTTGAATTGAGCCAGCCCCCTCCGTCTGCTGAGAGCGGGACATCAGTTGAGCTTTGATGATGAAAGTACGGTATGTTTTTATTCTTGCTGAACATCCTCTTTCAGCCTTTAGGTTGACCAGGCTGTTAGCAATAGTCAATCATAGAATTTAATTGGAGTTTATTTTTGTACTTTTGCATTTAGGTTTCTATCCTGCCACAGTCTTTTTGTCTGGACCACAAATGACAATGTTTCTTGTTTCTAATGTCTCCTCTGATCAGTTATCTCTTGTGGTCATCGCCGATACAAGTAAGTTCAGTGATTTTTCTCCTTTTTGTCACTATGGGCCCAATTTGTGATTTTTATTTGCACCTGATTTTTTTTTTAGTGTTTATAAGTGTAGTGTGTATCAATACAGTTTTTTTTCCTAGCGTCTATACCATCACCAAGCTGTAACGGGGAGGCTACCACAGAGAGCTGGTCATCAAGTCTGGAATCGTTTGTTGCTGGTGCACAACTGGTGAGTGAGATTAAAATATTAAGGGAAATGAATAGATTGGTAAAGCATCACTGTAGCGTTTTTTTCTATCTCAGTGCTTGAGTGGCGCCACTAGCGTAAGGTCCTTGCCCCTAGTATTATACTCACCATCCATCCTCTTCTGCTGTTCCCAGCGCCTCTCCGGTTCCGCTCCACCATCTTGTGACTGCAACGTCTGACTAACCGGATGTCAGAGGTGACGGTCACCAGCTCTCAATCTAAGTCTGAAAGCCTTGTACCGGCTCTCATAGACTTACAATGAGTTGTGATTTCCCGCTCACTCAGCTAGCACTGGAGCGATCCGGCAGGTCACAAACTGCTGGGGGCTGACCAGAGTGGCGCCAAGGAGAGAAGAAGACAGTGGTAAGTATGAGACTACGGGCAGGGAACTTACCATAGTGGTATTTCTCCAGTGGTAAAATAAAAGAAAACATTGCTGGAGTAGTGCTTTAAGGATCAAATACAGGCAAAAAAAAATTGTGAAAAATAGTCTTCAAGAGTTTCGACTGGTATTACACTTTTACTACTGTCACCAAAAAGAACGCTATGTCTCCTTTCATTTGGTAAAGTAATTGGTGTTCCCTGTCCGGAACCTATAAAATGTTAGTTCTATCCTTTATATCAGTCTGGGATGGGGGTAATTATGAGGACTGCAGCCGCTATAGGGTCTTACAGTTAGTCAATGCCTTCATTGTTGATGTGTGCTCTTACCTGTCTGCTGAGGCACGTGGCGAAATGTCTTTGGTTCAGTTTCTGTGTAGTTTTGAGCGTTGGTTGGAATAAGTAGAGGTGTATCATGTGATATTCTCCAGGGAGTGTGGGTACGACTTCAGAAGGGGAATCTCCTCCCAAAGCCTGTGAGGTGCAGTTAGTGATTTATAGTTGAGCGAATTTGTTCGGGTTCCCTCCTATTCGGCAAGCTGTAGAGCTTATCGAATCAGCTACAGGGGGATCCCGGCTTTGTGGATCGCGCTGGCTGATCGGCTCCATGCATGTTCTGTGACTGTCACACAGCCGTGACACATGCAGCTGCGGAGCCAAACAGCTGATCAGCCGGAGCGATCCAGGAAGCCGGATTCCCTCTGTAGTTTATTCAGTAAACGCTATAGCTTGCTGAATAAGAGGGAACCCGAACAAATTCGCTCAACTCTATTAGTGATAACTGTGGATGATAGAAGTGGAAGACACTGTAGCAAATGGAGGGTAAGACCCTAGGAGATGAGAAAATAAGTAATTAAAATTAACTACTTGACAACTACCTGCCTGTTCTATCCGGCGCTGGCTCAAAGCAGTCACGGACCACTCCTGCCGGTGATTCACCTGCTCCACATCGATAGAGCAGCTCTTCTTCTTCTGGGTTACTCTTTTGACGAGGCGTGGCTTGTTGATGTAATGCTGATTGACATCCGGCAGTTTTGTAGTTACGCAGCAGGGAGCCGGCTTTCAGTCAGCATGATTTCGCCAGTCTCACCCGGTCAACAGAGTGCAAGGGAAGCCCCACTTCTGCCAACATGCCATCAATGAAAGTTGCAGGAGCAGTCAGTGACCGCTTTGTGCCAGCAGAGATCTGTGCTGGGCAGAACAGACAGGTTGTTGGTTCTTAGGCCAACAGTAAAACATTAATATAGTATTGGATAACCCTGTTAAATTATGTTCTGACCCTTTATTGTCTCAGTATAGGTGCAGTTGTAATTTCTCCTTAATGACTTGTAAAGCTTTGTTCACATTGCATTGTGGCTTCTGCTCATATATGACTGATACCACCAGCGCCTGTTTTGACCCATGGAACGGTCCATGACTTACTTTGCTCTCTTGTATCACTTTTGCAGGTTGTAGCAAAAGTTCTGGTAACCTCCAGGAAGAACCTGACCTTATGTTCAGGCAATGAAACAAATTGCTGTCCCGAGGTTCAGTGTGTTGTGGAAACCCTTCAAGTCACCGCCTGTGAGAATAGCCGACCTATAGCCAGCATGCTCATTCATGCTGGGATTTTTACCAACACCACCTTTGTAGGGGCTGTCTCAGGTAAGGGGCTATTCACACGTCTGTATACTGGGTATGTCCAGACCTATTGCAGTACCATGCTCTGTTTACACCCTGTACGTGAAAACTACAGCAATTATTAAAGCTAGACATTAGAATAAGTGAGGATTAATTTACTTTGCTAGTATGTAAGTAGGTTCCAATATATGAGCTGCCAATTTTCTATTTTTTGTTTTGTGACATTTCTTGCATATTTGTAGAAGAAAACCTGCCAGCACAATTTTACTACTTATAATAGCGTCTGTAATAACAAGTGTATAAGAAATACTAATGCAATGTTGTGGAAGGCGATGAGGTTAATCCTGCGATTAAGTTTGTCGACTCGTTTCGAAGTATATACACCACGATCCTCAGGACAAAACCACAAGTGGCACTTGGGGAAAAAAGGTGCAGCAAAAATTCTGTACAAGTAGGGAGGCCAATGTTTCCGATCTTGTTCACAGCCTAAAAGAAATATATACAAAGACACAAATCAGCCAAATGTACTTATTGAGAACACTTACATAAGTACAGACAAATGATTGCACAAGAAAAATATCCACAATATTTCCCGGAATTGGAGTAGGGCAAAGCATACTGCGCGTGCGCGAGACAAGATTGCATTGCGCACGCGCGAACTATGGAGGACACCTACTCCAATTCCGGAAAATATTGCGGACAGTGGGGAAGGATTATACTTGTGTCATAATCCGATATGATAAATTTATGTTTTAAAAGGAACCTGTCCGGTCGGGAAATGCTATTAACCTGCAGATATAGGGTTAATCTGCAGGCTAGTAGTTAGGAAGGTGCCTGGCCGCTGAACTGAAAGTGCAGTACCTGGTAGATAATGGATCTTATTCCTTCCGGGAACTGCCGGTCTTCAGTCACACAGAACTTCGGTGCGGTTTCAGTCACCTCTTACAGCACTGAGAGTGGCGACTGTAAGCAAGCCTGCTACTTTGACTGACAGCCGTCTCTGCACTTAAATGCTGCAAAGCCAGCTGTCAGAGTGCCGGGGTGTGCTGAGATATATACCGAGCAGTTACTGTAACACACCTCTATGACTAAAAGCCGGCAGCTACTGGGAGAAATAAAGTTCATTTTCTCTGGGCTGCAGCACTTTCAGTATGGCTTCCGGGCACCTTCCTGATGCTGTAAACCTGCGTGTTAACCCTATATCTGCAGGTTATCTAACTTGACAGATTTCCTTTCAATCCACATTCAATCAGGCTTGGAAGTGCATTGGGGATGTGTCGGTGCACTCTGAATGTCACAGCCTCCCCCCATAATGCACTGCCAGGCTAATTTGCATGTGGCCTCATAGCTTGATTTCACAGCACTGACATCGGATTGGTACAAAATGAGTGTCATCTTTTTTTGGTTCGAATCTTTACCCATATAGCCATAACCCTAGATTCATTAGTAAAATCATCTTGACAGGTCCCCATAAGATTTATTCTAGGTGACATTTGGTTTAGTGAAGGTTGTAGGGTAAACATGATGCATTCTCGGTGTTTCCCTATGGGGGCCCAGTTTACAGGAGACTTTTTGCTTTGCTTCCTATATGGAGATATTGAGGAGACAGTAACCTTGTGATTTTAGAACGCCTTCCTCTGCCCAAATGTTCCCTTGTTGCCCCAGCCCTACAGACGGTGCCCTATCTGGACAACCCTTTCCATTATGGCATAAGGCCAATGGTAAAATGATTACATTGTTTTTACTGAACGGTTGAATTTTTGTACCTAATTTTACAGAAAATAAAACTGTCATCCCAAACCAAGTGTACCAACCCCTAGGGCCCTGTCCGTGTAATCTGACAGCCGGGGCCTGTGACGTTCGCTGCTGCTGTGACCAGGTAACTTATTTGCTGCTTTTTGTTGTCATGTTCTGACATTTTATGTAAAGTTTTTATCATTTTGGTGAGAAATATGTTCATTCTTACACTTCATGTAAAATGTCCTAAAAAAAGAAAAAAATGTCAGTATGCATTATTAAAGCATCATGTTTTTACGCAACCTGTGAAAGGAGCAGTATTTTTTTTTCAATAGATTAATGTAATTTAGTAATATCTTCTCCTTATGACTGATTTAGTAAGACAGCTGCAGTCTCGTTCTTAATGAGCAAGTGCCTTAAGTCACTCGAATTATGAGAGCAACATACTTTATATATGAGCCTTTCCTAGGATTAATTGTCAGAATTATCCTATATTGCTTACTGAGAAAATACAAGATTGTTCCCTACATTAAATGAATTACTACAGTCTGTTCCAATTTGTAATTTGGCTGGACCATATCCGTGCAATTATTTGTAATCCAATCCTGCTTTCCTAATGTAATCAGTACATTTTCTGAGTAAACAGCCTCGGAGTTGTAGTTCTATAGTTACATTTATCTTTTTGATGTCGTATCAGTTATATAAAAAGGGTGAAGAGGTTTCTCAGGGAAATTCTGTTAGCAGGGTCTCACCCCAAGACTTTTTATATGTGCAAGAAGCTCTTTGTAATACAAGTCCTTTTATATCTTTATATGGCCAGTCCATTCCTCTGCTAATGAGAAATTGATGTGTAAATGAGGCTGAAGAGCTATGGTAGATGTGAAGCCTCTGTCACTCCAGCTCTATTCTCCGCTCTTAGCCGCCACCTCCTGCTTGACTGACATCCTCAATGCTGTGCGACTCTAGGTATAGGCACCTTCAGTCCAGCAAAAGGAGGCAGCGTTTGGTGGGGAACAGAGCTGGAGTGACAGATGCCTCAGATCTACAAATAGTTCTTCAGCCTCATTTGCATATCCATTCCTAATTTCTTAGGAATGGAAGAATGGACTGGCCATGGAAAGCTATTGCTCGACTTGCCTTTGAAAGCACTACATATAAATAGTTTGGGGAGGTGAAATCCTGACATTCCCTTTAAATAATTTGTAGCAATTTTATAAATTTACAATTGGCCTCTTTCCTTGCTTGCTAGGACTGCAGCGAAAGTATGAAAGAGCTCTTTAATGGATCCTGTTACTCTGGTGTCTTTGGTGGAAATGTCTCTCCACCTTTTGATCAGCTTTGTAGTGTTCAGGAGAAGAACTATGCTCCTGATTGGTTTCCGTTTCTGTGTGTCCAGTCTCCCACAGACAATTCCCCATTTCTTGGTTATTTCTACCAGGGATACACTGGGTAAGTTTCTGTTTGCTTATATGTACACTTCAAGACGTTACTAAACCTACAACGATATAAAGCGTGTGAATGATCAATTGGTAATATAAATATATCAAAGTTTATTGACCATTTACATAAACATATATATAACATACAAACACATAGGATCAAGAGGACAATGGATACGTAGATCTGGAGCGAGCTCAGAAGTGTATCATGAAACTAAATGTCCTGATAATAAGTGGCCTGAGTAAAGGGTCAGAAATTCAATAAACGATAAATAGCATATGAATAACAATATGACATTATAGATGAAAGCACACCAGTCACATGTTTGTTGAATAACAGTTACCTTTGGTCATAGTAGTGCGTAAATGGTCAGAGAGAACACCACGACGCGCGTTTCACTGCCACCTGCGTTTTTGTCAATGATTTAGAAGGGCTAATGTTTTTCCTCTCTGTTCTACATTTTGTTTAGTAGTAACCAGTCTTATAGTCTCGTATTCAAGGTATTCGTATTCACACAAATGGCTCACGTAGTGCAGGTCATCCAGGATGGCACATCAATGCGAGCTGTGGCAAGAAGGTTTTTTGTGTCTGTCAGCGTAGTGTCCAGAGGCTGGAGGTGCTACCAGGAGACAGGCCAGTACACCAGGAGATGTGGAGGGGGCTGTAGGAGGGCAACAACCCAGCAGCAGGACCACTACCTCAGCCTTTGTGCAAGGAGGAACAGGAGGAGCACTGCCAGAGCCCTGCAAAATGACCTCCACCAGGCCACAAATGGGCATGTGTCTGCACAAACGGTTAGAAACCGACTCCATGAGGATGGTCTGAGTGCCTGACGTCCACAGATGGGGGGGTGTCAGAGTCTGGAGACGCTGTGGAGAGCGATATGCTGCCTGCAACATCCTTCAGCATGACCGGTTTGGCAGTGGGTCAGTAATAGTGTGGTATTTCTTTGGAGGGCCGCACAGACCTCCATGTGCTCCCCAGAGGTAGCCTGACTGCCATTAGGTACCGAGATGAGATCCTCAGACCACTTGTGAGACCATATGGTGGTGCGGTTGGCCCTGGGTTCCTCCTAATGCAGGACAATGCCAGACCTCATGTGGCTGGAGTGTTTCAGCAGTTTATGCAAGATGAAGGTATTGAATCTATGGACTGGCCCGCTCGTTCCCCAGACCTGAATCCGACTGAACACATCTGGGACAGCAAACCTTGTTGCCACAGCTCGCATCCTGGATGAGCTGCAGTACCTGAGCCACTTGTGTGGGTTGTAGAGTCCGTCTCCTTCTACCATGAGTGTGAAAGCACAACCAACATTCAAAAGTGACCAAATCATCAGCCAGAAAGCATTGGTACTGAGCTGTGGTCTGTGGTCCGCACCTGCAGAACCACTCCTTTATTGAGTGTGTCTTGATAACTGCCAATAATTTCCATCTGTTGTCTATTCCATTTGCACAACAGCATGTGAAAGTGATTGTCAGTGTTGCTTCCTAAGTGGACAGTTTGATTTCACAGAAGTTTGATTTACCGTATATACTCGAGTATAAGCCGAGACCCCTAATTTTGCCACAAAAAATGGGAAAACTTAATGACTCGAGTACAAGCCTAGGGTGGAAAATGCAGCAGCTACTGGTAAGTTTCAAAAATAAAAATAGATACCAATAAAAGTAAAATTAATTGAGACATCAGTAGGTTGTGTTTTTGAATATCCATATTGAATCAGGAGCCCCATATAAAGCTCCATACAGTTTATGATGGGCCCCATAAGATGCTCCATATTAAAATATGCCCGATATAATGCTGCACAAATGTTGATTATGACCCCATAAGATGCTCCATACAGACATTTGCCCCATATAATGCTGTACATGGCCCCATACAGGTATTTGCCCCATATAATGCTGCATATGGTCCCATACAGATATTTGTCCCATATAATAATGCACATGGCCCCATAAGATGCTCCATACAGACATTTGCCCCATATGCTGTTGCTGCGATTAAAAAAAAAAAAAAAAAAAATGACATACTTGCCTCTCAGGCCCCTGACACTTACTATATTCACCTTTCCGCGTTCCGACGGCCGCCGCTGTGTCTTCCCCCGTCCTCTGCACTGACATGCAGGCAGAGGGTGGTGCGCACTAATCGCGTCACTGCGCCCTCTGACCTGAGCGTCACTGCAGAGGACGGAGAAGATGCAGCGGCAGCAGTTGGTGGAACGGAGAACAGGTGAATATCGCGTACTGTGTTACTCACCTGCTCCTGGCGCGGTGCAGTCCCTGGTTCTCCGGCGCCGGCAGCTTCTTCCTGTATTGAGCCGTCACATGGTACCGCTCATTACAGTAATGAATATGCGGCTCCACCCCTATGGGAGCGGAGCTGGGTCCATATTCATTACTGTAATGAGCGGTACCATGTGACCGCTCAATACAGGAAGAAGCTGCCGGCACCTGGAGAACCAGGGACGCGCAGGGACTGTTCCAGGAGCAGGTGAGTATTATTAGGCAGCTGCCGCTCCCCTCCCCTGCCGACCCCTGGGTATGACTCGAGTATAAGCTGAGAGGGGCACTTTCAGCCTAAACAATGGGCTGAAATTCTCGGCTTATGCTCCAGTATATACGGTACTTGGAGTTATATTCTGTTGTTTAAGTGTTCCGTTTATATTTTTTTGAGCAGTGTATATAATATAATTAGGCATTTATTCTCTTTGGCAGCTGGTAGTGTTTACACTGGCACAAAGTTCTTGTATCAAACAGTGAGCAGTTTATTAAATGTCCATAAACTGTTCACAGCTCACAAGTAATGATGAGCGAATATACTTGTTGCTCGGGTTTTCCTGGGGGTTGCCTGGTTGCTAGGGAATCCCCACATGTATTCAAACTGTCTAGCAGCTGTAAATCATTCAGCTGCAGCTACGAAAACTAAATCTTCGAGCAGTTACAAATACTCGGAGACCACCCGAGCGTGCTCAGGAAAACCCGAGCAACGAGTACACTCGCTCATCACTACTCACAAGGCAAAATAGCCTCTCCTCCCCATAAAAGATATAAAAAAACTAAAATAGTCCATAAAGCGTTACGGGCTCGTCCGTGCAGATACACAACAGCTTCTTCCCCCACAGTCTGAACCACATCAAAAGGTCATTTCACCTCTCTCTCACACACAGACCCTGAATGAAGTAACTGGACTACCTTGAATAGGCCATTCCATGGCCTAGAAGTGGAAGTATGGGAACGGCCAGTCCCTCCCAGCTTTATTGGCCGTTCTTAAAACCTGGACCCATTAAAAAAAAAAACCTCTCAGCACTATCTGTGCTGGAACCCGCTCTCTGGGTTTCACATCACCAAGGTTAGGCACCTCGGTGACATATAAATTCCATCTAGAACTTATCCAGCTGCAACTTTATAATAGATATATAATTAGATGGGGGATCCCTATGTTTGGTTCTTCCTGTAAAGTCCATCTCTTTCTGCAGGACCTCGTCTCTTTCTTTTTATTTAATTGATACATAATTTGTCTGTAAGCAGGGACTCAAAATACTACTATTGCTTTCTTAGTAACAAGAAACAAAAAAAATAAAAACCTGATGACAAGGGTTAATCTTTCAGACTTCTATTATCAGACTGCACTGTATGTGTGGCTGTCTTCTCCTATCCCTGCTGTCCTGAGCTATTATTTGATCCCTAGCGCAGCTTCTGATGTGTTGTCAACCAGAGGTGAACTATATCCGAATTTGGTAAATTTATATTAATGTCAGAACTACGGTAATTGTTTCTGAATAATATGATATTTCCTTCTCTGATTTTGCACAGATCTCCCTCCCAGGCGCCATCTTTTACTCTGAACTTCCAGTCCATTTATGAAAAAGTTCTCAATGGTTATAAACAAGGAGATGCAGTTTTAATAGATCAGAGTGGATTCAGTGACTATCTTACAATTCCTCAGGTACTGCTTGGTACATATATTTGTCTGTACAATTAAAATATTCTAGAGAGTTAAAAGATTGTCCATATGTCAGCCTTTCATGGCCCAGACTGGAATAAGCCGTCTACTTTCAACTACTGACTGTGGAGCTCAGGATAGAGCAGGCGAGCCTCGGTGTTTCCGTAACTCCCATAGAAATGAAGAGGCGTTACGGAAACAGGGTAGCTCAGCTGCGCTCATCTGTTTCACCAGTCAATTGTCAGAACTGTACTGAGTTATGAGATGGGATTAATCCTTTAACTGCATCTTTTAGGGTAAGTTCACAGGGTGAGTATGTTACGTGTTTTGTTTCAAATGCCACTATTTTATAAAACTGTAGTGGAAAAACCATTACGGGTGCAAAGTCTGTACCATGCCAATATTTCAGGTATTTAAACAATTAGTCTAATAGGTTAGTGTAATGAATAAGGGTACATTCTTTTGCGGCAGCAATGTTTGTTTATTGCTTTGTTGTGAATTTGGACGCAAAAATGTGTTATTGTACATGAATATTTCGATATGGTTGTACTACAGACTGGTTTTGCAAACCAAAGGATATCATCAGTAGACAGCAAATCAGCATTAAAATCTGCATGTAGCAAAAGCTTGATTTTGTGTGAGATACAGTACAGACCAAAAGTTTGGACACACCTTCTCATTTAAAGATTTTTCTGTATTTTCATGACTATGAAAATTGTGCATTCACACTGAAGGCATCAAAACTATAAATTAACACACGTGGAATTATATACTTAACAAAAAAGTGTGAAACAACTGAAAATATGTCTTATATTCTAGGTTCTTCAAAGTAGCCACCTTTTGCTTTGATGACTGCTTTGCACACTCTTGGCATTCTCTTGATGAGCTTCAAGAGCTAGTCACCGGGAATGGTTTTCAATTCACAGGTGTGCCCCGTCAGGTTTAATAAGTGGGATTTCTTGCCTTATAAATGGAGTTGGGACCATCAGTTGTGCTGTGCAGAAGTCTGGTGGATACACAGCTGATAGTCCTACTGAATAGACTGTTAGAATTTGTATTATGGCAAGAAAAAAGCAGCTAAGTAAAGAAAAACAAGTGGCCATCGTTACTTTAAGAAATGAAGGTCAGTCAGTCCGAAAAATTGGGAAAACTTTGAAAGTGCCCCCAAGTGCAGTGGCAAAAACCATCAAGCACTACAAAGAAACTGGCTCACATGAGGACCGCCCCAGGAAAGGAAGACCAAGAGTCACCTCTGCTTCTGAGGATAAGTTTATCTGAATCACCAGCCTCAGAAATCGTAGGTTAACAGCAGCTCAGATTAGAGACCAGGTCAATGCCACACAGAGTTTTAGCAGCAGACACATCTCTACAACAACTGTTAAGAGGAGACTTTATGAAGCAGGGCTTCATGGTAAAATAGCTGCTAGGAAACCACTGCTAAGGACAGGCAACAAGCAGAAGAGACTTGTTTGGGCTAAAGAACACAAGGAATGGACATTAGACCAGTGGAAATCTGTGCTTTGGTCTGATGAGTCCAAATTTGAGATCTTTGGTTCCAACCACCGTGTCTTTGTGCGACGCAGAAAAGGTGAACGGATGGACTCTACATGCCTGGTTCCCACCGTGAAGCATGGAGGAGGAGGTGTGATGGTGTGGGGGTGCTTTGCTGGTGACACTGTTGGGGATTTATTCAAAATTGAAGGCATACTGAACCAGCATGGCTACCACAGCATCTTGCAGCGGCATGCTATTCCATCCGGTTTGCGTTTAGTTGGACTATCATTTATTTTTCAACAGGACAATGACCCCAAACACACCTCCAGGCTGTGTAAGGGCTATTTGACCAAGAAGGAGAGTGATGGGGTGCTACGCCAGATGACCTGGCCTCCACAGTCACCAGACCTGAACCCAATCGAGATGGTTTGGGGTGAGCTGGACGGCAGAGTGAAGGCAAAAGGGCCAACAAGTACTAAGCATCTCTAGGAACTCCTTCAAGATTGTTGGAAGACCATTCCCGGTGACTACCTCTTGAAGCTCATCAAAAGAATGCCAAGAGTGTGCAAAGCAGTCATCAAAGCAAAAGGTGGCTACTTTGGAGAACCTAGAATATAAGACATAATTTCAGTTGTTTCACACTTTTTTGTTACACAGCCATTTTCCCATCCAACATGTAATTAATATCATATTGGTGCCTTACAAGTGTATATTGATCTAGAGCGCAAGTATCATATATATATTTCTCTGTAGTTTTATTTCTTCCCTATGTGGTTTGGGGCTATACATATATATTTTTCCAAATATTATTATTATTATATGGCCTTCAGCTCAATCTTGAGCCATGGTAACTTGATGGATGAACGCTCTGTAGGAATTTCGACCTCGTGGAAGCCTAGATAGGTCTACCATGGTCTTCTCTGCTGTTATCTTGATTGTATCAAGCCATCAGGTTGCTAGTCTTCCTCTTCACCTTGTTCTTTCTATTCTTTCGACCATGATGTCCTTCTCCAATGATTGCTTTCTTTGATGTGTCCAAATTAGGCAAGTTGGCGCTTGGTGATCTTTGCGTCTATTGACATGTCTGGCGTGATTTGTTCCAGTATTGATTTATTTGTTCTTTTTGCCATCTATGGTATTGATAACCTCCTTCTCCAGCACCACATTTCGAAGGACACATTTTTGTAAATATTTTATTAAATCTTTTCATGGAACAACACTGACGATATGACACTTTGACACAATGTAAAGTAGTCAATGTACAGCTTGTATAGCAGTATAAATTTGATGTGCCCCATAGATGACTCAGCACACAGCCATAAATGTTTAAATCGCTGGCGACAAAAGTGAGTACACCACTAAGTGTATATGGCGAAACTGTGCCCAAGTTGCCATTTTCCCTCCCAGATGTCATGTTACTCATTAGTGTTACAAGGTCTCACGTGTGAATATGGAGCAGGTGTGTTAAATTTCGTATCACTCTCGCACTCCTTCATACTGATAATTGGAAGTTCAACATGGCACCTCATGGCAAAGAAATCTCTGAGGATGTGGAAAAAAGAATTGTTGCTCTACATGAAGATGGCCTAGGCTATAAGAAGATTGCCAACACCCTGACACTGAGCTGCAGTATGGTGGACAAGACCATACAGCAGTTTAACAAGACAGGTTCCACTCAGAACAGGCCTCTCTATGGTCGACAAAAGAAGCTGATTACACGTGCTCAGTGTCATATCCAGAGGTTGTCTTATCAACATAGACTTATGAGTGCTGACACCATTGCTGCAGAGGTTAAAGGATTGGGGCTCAACCTACCAGTGCTCATACCATACGCTGCATCAAATGGGTCTGCATGGCCATTGTCCCAGAAGGTAAGCCTCTTTTAAAGATGATGCACAAAAAAACTCTCAAACCCTTTGCTGAAGACAAGCAGACTAAAGACATAGATTACTGGAACCATGTCCTGTGGTCTCATGAGACCAAGATAAACTTATTTGGTTTAGATGGTGCCAAACGTGTGTCGTGGCAACCAGGTGAGGAATACAAAAACAAGTGTGTCTTGCCTACAGTCAAGCATGGTGGTGGGAGTGTCAGAGTTTGGGGCTGCATGAGTGCTGACGGCTGTGGGGAGCTACAGTTTATTGAAAGAACCATGAATGCCAACAAATGCTGTGACATACTGAAGCAGAGCATGATCCCCCTCCCTTTCGGAAACTGGGCCGCAGGGCAGTATTTTAACATGATAACGTCGTCAAACTCCCCTCCAAGACGACCACTGCCTTGCTAAAGAAACTGAAGATAAAGGTGCTGGACTGGCCAAGCATGTCTCCACCCCGAAACCCTATTGAGTAAATGTGGGGCATCCTCAAGTGGAAGATGGAGGTGCGCAAGGTCTCTAACATCCACCAGCTCTGTGACATCGTCATGAAAGAGGATTCCAGTGGCAACCTGGGAAGCTCTAGTGATCTCCATGCCCAAGAGAGGTACAGCAGTGCTGGAAAAAATGGTGGCCACACAAAATATTGACACTTTGGACACATTTTGGCCATTTTTACTTAGGGGAGTACTCACTTTTTTCCCATCATACATGACGGCACCACGAGAGAGGGGATCCGCCCATCAAGGACAGGAAACCTTCAAGATAAAAGGGGCGGCTACTCTCTCCACATCATCAGTTGGTTTCCTGTCCTTGACGGGGAACCCTCAAGATGGAAGTCGTCTGAAGACAGAAGAGGATGCCGGGGCCTGGGTCCGGTGGATTTGGCCGGACGCTGTCTGCTGCACCGTCACCAGGTACCCGTAGTCGCCTCGGGGGTCAATGTATACCATGCCCCCCCTGAGCGAAGCATGGCCACAGCCCGCGAGGCGAATGCCCGGGTGAAGATACTCCACGGGGGCCGCAGGCGCGCTCCCCCCCTGTAGAGTGGAAATCCTGCCTGTCCACGGGGGTCACTTTATGGTGCCCCCCCTGTTGACCAAAGGTGGCCATGCAGCCTGTGAGGCACATCGGTGCCCGAGCCAGGTAAGCTCCTCGGAGGTTTTTGGGCCTCCCTGTTGAGTTCAGGTCTCCCCCCTTCCCCCTCCTCCCTGACGGTACCTGAGGCACAGAGCGGTTTGAAGCAGTGGCTGGTGAGTGAAGAGGTGCGCTGCCTGACGCTGTGGCGTGGACACTCCCGGAAGCCTCCCTCCAGCCGGCACCAGGTATCCGGGTTGAGAGGTAGGCGCGCACGGAACGTTTAATGCAGCGGGGGGGGGACAGATTCTTCGGCGCGCACCGCAAGTAAATGCCAGGTGCGCGCCTGGAGGTAAAGCGTGCACAGGCGCTGAAGCCGGCGTCAGCGGGAACCCTTGTGCAGGAGCATGGCGCCGGGGGGGGACCCAAAAAGGCGGCGCGCACCGGAAGTGGTAACCGGATGCGCGCCTGGAGCATAGTGAGGCCGGGTGCGCGCGCGCTGCTCTGATAGAGGCAGGATCAACCAGGTAGATGGTGGATATTAAAGCGCACACCGGATGTGGTTGCCAGGTGCACGCTTGGGCATGTTTTTACAGCGCAGGCGTTGCGCTAGCGATGGCAGGATCAACCAGGTGATTGATTGCATATAGGAGCACCGGAAGTGGTGCAGGCACGATCAGCCAGGTAATCATTCATGACAGGTGCGATGGTACACCTGATCACTGAAGTGACCAGTAAGGCAGGATCAACCAGGTGGTTTCTTTAAAAAAAAAAAAAAAAAAAAAAAAAAGGCTCTATTTAAACGAGCTAGAAGTGCTGCCCTGTGTCACTAAAGCCAGGCAGGTTGAAGGTGACTACTCTTGTGTGCTGGTGTGTATAATGGAGAGTTTCTCGCCAGAGCATTTGATACCACAGCAAGAGGTGCAGGAGAGGCGGTCTTGCTCAAGCGAAAAAAGCCAGACCCGCCATGTCAGCAGCAAAAGCCGCTCGGACAGTATACGGACGGATCGGCGTAACAAGGAGGGGTCCCTAGTCTCATTGGGAGACACGGAGAAAACCAGCCAACCTCCGGATCCGGTACCCGTACTTTGAAAACGTCCGAGTGGTGAGTGAACTACGAGAAAGTCCAGTACGCTAATGCCTGTTCTTTTCTCTTCTCTTATCTCCGTCTCTCCCCTCTTTTCTTACATACATTGCGGGGTGGAGTATAGGAGGTCCCCAAAAAGTATAAGGCGAAGACTAAAAATAGAGAATGTCCCTTATGTAAAAAGCCTTTAATGTCATCTTGGGGTAAAAGACTGTGTCAGGACTGTATTAACCAGACTGTGGCGGAGGAAACACCCTCCTTTACGGACAGCCTAAGATCTCTGATTCAGTCCGAAGTCTCTAAGTCCGTAAGAGCATTACAGACACCTGACACAGATGCCAGATCTAGGGACAGATCCAGCCCCTCTATAGCATCCCAAAGGGATTCCTCGGGGTCAGAGCAGGATTCTGATATGGCCCGCTGTTCTGATAGTAGCTCTGAGGAGGAAGACACCTTTCCAGCAGAGGCTACAGATAAACTTATTAAAGCTGTTCGCTCTACCATGGGGCTGGTAGAGGAGAAGGCCAAAAAAACAGCCCAAGAACTCATGTTCAGTGGCCTACAAAAGAAGAAACGGAGATCATTCCCTGTTAACGATCAAATTCAAGAACTAATCAAACGGGAATGGCAAAAGCCGGAAAAGAGGTCCCAGATAACTACCTCCCTAAAAAGAAGGTATCACTTTGAAGAGGAAGCATCCTCATCTTGGGACAGAGCCCCAAAAATCGATGTGGCGGTCTCAAAAGTGGCCAGGAAGTCCTCCCTGCCGTTCAAGGACCTAGCTTCTCTAAAAGAACCTCTGGACAGGAAGGTGGACAGTTCCCTGAAGACAGCTTGGGAAGCCTCAGCAGGAGCACTAAGGCCAGCTATCGCGGCCACTTGTGTCGCCAGATCCCTTAAGATCTGGATAGACAACCTGGAGGAACAGGTGGAGCAAAAAGCTCCCAGGGAAGCTATCTTAGAGTCACTTCCAACTATGAGGGCAGCGGCTATGTTTCTAGCTGAAGCATCAGCAGACTCTGCTAGGCTGGCAGCAAAATCAGCAGCGTTAGCTAACACTGGACGCCGTGCCGTATGGCTTAAATGCTGGCCAGGGGACACTCAGGCCAAAATGAAGCTTTGTTCTTTGCCTTGTGAGGGGAACTTCCTGTTCGGACCGGCATTAGATGAGGTACTGGAGAAGGCCGGGGATAAAAAGAAGAACTTTCCAAGACAGCCGTTTCAGCCCTTTCGTCGCTCCTTTTCGGAGAGGCCAAAGATTCCGAAGACCGCAGTACAGGGACCGAGACAGAAGCAACCTGGACAAGCGACCCAGGGGAGGAAAGGGCTTCTATTTCGGCAAGTCCCCCAGAGACACCAAAAAACCCTCCCAGTGACGGTCCTTCTCAGGTGGGAGGGAGGCTCTCTCACTTCCTTCCAGCCTGGGAGAGGAACTCCTCCAGCATATGGATCCGGCAGATCGTAGGATCAGGCCTAAGTCTAAAGTTTCACCACTGGCCTCCAAGAAGGTATATGCAGACCCCGGTGCAGTCCTCCCAAGAGAAGCAAGACAGTCTGGAGGGGGAAGTAACATCACTCCTAGACAAGCACGTCTTGGAAGAAGTTCCTATAGATGAAAGGAGGGAAGGATTTTATTCCCCTCTTTTTCTCATAAAAAAACCGGACAACTCTTGGAGGACAATTATAAATCTAAAAGGCCTCAACAAATTTCTTGTAGTACCATCATTCAAGATGGAAACCATAAAATCGGCGGTGAAACTTCTCTATCCCCAATGCTACATGTCCGTCCTCGACCTCAAGGACGCTTATTATCACGTCCCAATCAGACAACAAGATCGTCAGTTCCTCAGAGTGGCAGTTCAGATAGGGTCCCAGCTGCGTCACTTCCAGTACAGGGCTCTGCCCTTTGGGATAGCAACCGCCCCACGCGTATTTACGAAGCTGATTGCAGAGGTCACAGCACATCTCAGGGAAAAAGACACTCTAATAATTCCCTATTTGGACGACTTCCTGATAGTGGGAAAGAACTTTTCTCACTGTCAGGAGCAGGTCAGGATAGTGATGGACACTCTTCAGACACTGGGGTGGCAACTAAATCTCAAGAAGTCCAAGTTAGAGCCGGCAATGGTCCAGAATTTCCTGGGGATAACGGTGGACTCCGTGGCACAGGAGTGCCGCCTCCCAGAAGAAAAAGAAGAAAAAATCAAACAGATGATTATGGCCACATTAAAAAAGCCGGAAATGACCTTAAGAAGGGCCATGTCGGTGTTAGGGTCCCTAACCTCCTGCATACCGGCAGTAAAATGGGCCCAGTTCCATGCAAGAGAACTGCAATGGTGTGTGCTGCAGAACGACCGAGAACTTCAGGGACAGTTAGAGCAGAAGCTCACTCTCCCACTCTCTGTGCTCCAATCTCTCAGATGGTGGTTTCAGATGGAGTCATCCCCCAGAGGAGTTCCCTGGACATTCACAGCCTCCATGGTAATCACAACGGACACCAGTCCATGGGGATGGGGAGCTCACTCAGACACACTATGGGTCCAAGACCCCTGGGTTCAAGAGGAGAAAGATCTATCCTCAAACGAGTGGGAGCTCCTAGCAATAGAAAGGGCGCTAGAGAGATTACTTCCACACTTGGCAGGGCATCATGTGAGAGTCCTATCGGACAACCGTACAGCGGTCGCATACGTGAACCACCAGGGAGGCACCCGCTCTCGGGCACTGATGCACATAACCACAAGACTCATGTCTCTAGCCGAAAGGCACTTCCTGTCATTATCGGCCCTGCATATCCGAGGTGTGGACAACATAAAGGCAGACTTTCTAAGCAGGAACCACTTGAGGCAAGGGGAATGGTCCCTAAAAAAGTCCGTTTTTCAACGGATAGTGCACATGTGGGGAAAACCCAGGGTGGACCTCTTTGCCTCAAAAGTCAACAAGAAAGTCCAAAAATTCTGCTCCCTGAACCCTACAGACAGGCCGTTGGCAGTAGACGCCTTCAGCATAGAATGGACATCTGGACTCCTGTATGCCTTCCCACCGATATGTCTAATCCCAGTGGTTCTGAGGAAGATCAGGGAAGACAAGGCCAGAGTGATCGTGATAGCGCCCTTCTGGCCGAAAAGACCGTGGTTCTACTGGCTGAGAGTGATGTCAGTGACGGACCCGTGGGTTCTCCCGGAAGACCAGGACCTTCTAACTCGGGGTCCCTTCAACCACCCGCAGAACTCCGGGCTTCATTTGACAGCCTGGCATTTGAGCGGTCGTTACTAGAGAAAGAAGGGTTCTCAGCTGGGTTAATATCCACCTTGCTCAGCAGCAGAAAACCAGTAACGACCAAGATCTATGGGAGGATATGGAAGAAATTCCTGTCCAGCTCAGGGCTAATACGGGAAGGGGAGGTCCCGATAGTGGCAATACTGGAGTTCCTGCAGAAGGGCTTAGATCTGGGGTTAGCGGTTAGTACCCTCAAAGTACACATTTCAGCCTTAGCAGCCCTATTCAACTGTGACCTGGCAAGTAATAGGTGGGTGGTGAGGTTTATCCGAGCCTGTAGTAGAGCTGACTCTGTCCCATCTCCTACTCCTCCACCATGGGATCTAAATCTAGTGTTAACTGCCCTGACGGAAAGCCCCTTTGAGCCGTTAAATACAACTTCTGATAAAATACTAACATTAAAAACAGCTTTGTTAGTGGCACTTACATCGGCCCGTAGGGTGGGGGATTTACACGCGTTGTCAGCTGACCCCCCTTACACACAAGTCATGGACGATAGGGTTGTATTAAAATTAGATCCGGCATATCTCCCCAAAGTGGTATCGAGATTCCATAGAGCTCAGGATATAACCCTACCCTCTTTCTGTCCCAATCCCAGTAACAAAAAAGAGGAGAGACTCCATTGCCTAGACGTTAGGAGATGTATCCTACAGTATCTAGAGGTGACTAAATCCTGGAGGAAGCAGAGGGCTTTATTTGTTTCGTTCCAGGGGTCAAGGAAGGGCCTTAAAGCCTCAAAACAGACTATAGCTAGATGGGTGAGAGAGGCCATTATTCTAGCGTATAGTAGTGCAGGCAGGGTTGTTCCACAGGGTCTGAAAGCCCACTCTACGAGGGCCGTGGCGACGTTGTGGGTGGAGAGAGCTGATGCTACCTGTTATGAAAGGTAATTCAGTACCACAATGGACATAGAGGTCAGCGCACATACAGTGACCTGGCAATAACCCAAAAAACAAGAACGAGCTCTGAGACGTGGGAACTCTGTTGACCGCAATCCCTAATCCTCTCCAACCACACTAAAGGCAGCCGTGGATTGCGCCTAACGCTGCCTATGCAACTCGGCACGGCCTGAGAAACTAGCTAGCCTGAAGATAGAAAATAAGCCTACCTTGCCTCAGAGAAATTCCCAAAGGAAAAGGCAGCCCCCACATATGACTGTGAGTAAGATGAAAAGACAAACGTAGAGATGAAATAGATTTAGCAAAGTGAGGCCCAACTTTCTGAACAGAGCGAGGATAGGAAAGGTAACTTTGCGGTCAACACAAAACCCTACAAAAACCACGCAAAGGGGGCAAAAAGACCCTCCGTACCGAACTAACGGCACGGAGGTACACCCTCTGCGTCCCAGAGCTTCCAGCAAGCAGAAAAAAACAAATTGACAAGCTGGACAGAAAAAAACAGCAAACAAATAGCAAAGAGGAACTTAGCTATGCAGAGCAGCAGGCCACAGGAACGATCCAGGAGGAAACAGGTCCAATACTAGAACATTGACTGGAAGCCAGGATCAAAGCACTAGGTGGAGTTAAATAGAGAAGCACCTAACGACTTCACCACATCACCTGAGGAAGGAAACTCAGAAGCCGCAGTACCACTTTCCTCCACCAACGGAAGCTCACAGAGAGAACCAGCCGAAGTACCACTTGTGACCACAGGAGGGAGCTCTGCCACAGAATTCACAACAGTACCCCCCCCTTGAGGAGGGGTCACCGAACCCTCACCAGAGCTCCCAGGACGACCAGGATGAGCCATATGAAAGGCACGAACAAGATCGGGAGCATGGACATCAGAGGCAAAGACCCAGGAATTATCTTCCTGAGCATAACCCTTCCACTTAACCAGATACTGGAGTTTCCGCCTTGAAACACGAGAATCCAAAATCTTCTCCACAATATACTCCAGCTCCCCCTCCACCAAAACCGGGGCAGGAGGATCAACAGATGGAACCATAGGTGCCACGTATCTCCGCAACAATGACCTATGGAATACGTTATGTATGGAAAATGAATCTGGAAGGGTCAGACAAAAAGACACAGGATTAAGAACCTCAGAAATCCTATACGGACCAATAAAACGAGGTTTAAACTTAGGAGAGGAAACCTTCATAGGAATATGACGAGAAGATAACCAAACCAAGTCCCCAACCCGAAGTTGGGGACCCACACAGCGTCTGCGATTAGCGAAACGTTGAGCCTTCTCCTGGGACAAAGTCAAATTGTCCACCACATGAGTCCAAATCTGCTGCAACCTGTCCACCACAGTATCCACACCAGGACAGTCCGAAGACTCAACCTGCCCTGAAGAGAAACGAGGATGGAACCCAGAGTTGCAGAAAAACGGTGAAACCAAGGTAGCCGAGCTGGCCCGATTATTAAGGGCGAACTCAGCCAAAGGCAAAAAGGACACCCAGTCATCCTGATCAGCAGAAACAAAGCATCTCAGATATGTTTCCAAGGTCTGATTGGTTCGTTCGGTCTGGCCATTAGTCTGAGGATGGAAAGCCGAGGAAAAAGACAAGTCAATGCCCATCCTACCACAAAAGGCTCGCCAAAACCTCGAAACAAACTGGGAACCTCTGTCAGAAACGATATTCTCCGGAATGCCATGCAAACGAACCACATGCTGGAAAAACAATGGCACCAAATCAGAGGAGGAAGGCAATTTAGACAAGGGTACCAAATGGACCATCTTAGAGAAGCGATCACAGACCACCCAAATGACTGACATCTTTTGAGAGACGGGAAGAGCTGAAATAAAATCCATAGAGATATGTGTCCAAGGCCTCTTCGGGACCGGCAAGGGCAAAAGCAACCCACTGGCACGAGAACAGCAGGGCTTAGCCCGAGCACAAATCCCACAGGACTGCACAAAAGTACGCACATCCCGCGACAGAGATGGCCACCAAAAGGATCTAGCCACCAACTCTCTAGTACCAAAGATTCCAGGATGACCAGCCAACACCGAACAATGAACCTCAGAGATCACTTTATTCGTCCACCTATCAGGGACAAACAGTTTCTCCGCTGGGCAACGATCAGGTTTATTAGCCTGAAATTTTTGCAGCACCCGCCGCAAATCAGGGGAGATGGCAGACACAATTACTCCCTCTTTGAGGATACCCGCCGGCTCAGATACACCCGGAGAGTCGGGCACAAAACTCCTAGACAGAGCATCCGCCTTCACATTTTTAGAGCCCGGAAGGTATGAAATCACAAAGTCAAAACGGGCAAAAAACAACGACCAACGAGCTTGTCTAGGATTCAACCGCTTGGCGGACTCGAGATAAGTCAAGTTCTTATGATCAGTCAAGACCACCGCGCGATACTTAGCTCCTTCAAGCCAATGACGCCACTCCTCGAATGCCCACTTCATGGCCAGCAACTCTCGATTGCCAACATCATAATTTCGCTCAGCAGGCGAAAACTTCCTGGAAAAGAAGGCGCATGGTTTCATCATCGAGCAATCAGAACTTCTCTGCGACAAAACAGCCCCTGCTCCAATCTCAGAAGCATCAACCTCGACCTGGAACGGAAGCGAAACATCTGGTTGACACAACACAGGGGCAGAAGAAAAACGACGCTTCAACTCTTGAAAAGCTTCCACCGCAGCAGAAGACCAATTGACCAAATCAGCACCTTTCTTGGTCAAATCGGTCAATGGTTTAGCAATACTAGAAAAATTGCAGATGAAGCGACGATAAAAATTAGCAAAGCCCAGGAACTTTTGCAGACTTTTCAGAGATGTCGGCTGAGTCCAATTATGGATGGCTTGGACCTTAACAGGATCCATCTCGATAGTAGAAGGGGAAAAGATGAACCCCAAAAATGAAACCTTCTGAACACCAAAGAGACACTTTGATCCCTTCACAAACAAAGAATTAGCACGCAGGACCTGAAACACCGTTCTGACCTGCTTCACATGAGACTCCCAATCATCCGAGAAGATCAAAATGTCATCCAAGTACACAATCAGGAATTTATCCAGGTACTCTCGGAAGATGTCATGCATAAAGGACTGAAACACTGATGGAGCATTGGCAAGTCCGAATGGCATCACTAGATACTCAAAATGGCCCTCGGGCGTATTAAATGCAGTTTTCCACTCATCGCCTCGCTTAATACGCACAAGATTATACGCACCACGAAGATCTATCTTGGTGAACCAACTAGCCCCCTTAATCCGAGCAAACAAATCAGACAACAATGGCAAGGGGTACTGAAATTTAACCGTGATCTTATTTAGAAGGCGGTAATCTATACAAGGTCTCAGTGAACCATCCTTCTTGGCTACAAAAAAGAACCCTGCTCCCAATGGCGACGATGACGGGCGAATATGCCCCTTCTCCAAAGACTCCTTCACATAACTCCGCATAGCGGCGTGCTCAGGCACAGATAAATTAAACAGTCGACCTTTTGGGAATTTACTACCAGGAATCAAATCGATAGCACAATCACAATCCCTATGCGGAGGTAGGGTATTGGACTTGAGCTCATCAAATAAATCCCGGTAATCAGACAAGAACTCGGGAACCTCAGAAGGGGTGGATGACGAAATAGACAGAAATGGCACATCACCATGTACCCCCTGACAACCCCAGCTGGACACAGACATGGATTTCCAATCTAAAACTGGATTATGGACTTGTAGCCATGGCAACCCCAACACGACCACATCATGCAGATTATGCAACACCAGAAAGCGAATAACCTCCTGATGTGCAGGAGCCATGCACATGGTCAGCTGGGTCCAGTACTGAGGCTTATTCTTGGCCAAAGGCGTAGCATCAATTCCTCTCAATGGAATAGGACACTGCAAGGACTCCAAGAAAAACCCACAACGCCTAGCATATTCCAAGTCCATCAAATTCAGAGCAGCGCCTGAGTCCACAAATGCCATGACAGAATACGATGACAAAGAGCAGATCAAGGTAACGGACAGAAGAAATTTTGACTGTACCGTACCAATGGTGGCAGACCTAGCGAACCGCTTAGTGCGCTTAGGACAATCAGAGATAGCATGAGTGGAATCACCACAGTAGAAACACAGCCCATTCTGACGTCTGTGTTCTTGCCGTTCAACTCTGGTCAAAGTCCTATCGCACTGCATAGGCTCAGGTTTAAGCTCAGGTAATACCGCCAAATGGTGCACAGATTTACGCTCGCGCAAACGTCGACCGATCTGAATGGCCAAAGACATAGACTCATTCAGACCAGCAGGCATAGGAAATCCCACCATGACATCTTTAAGGGCTTCAGAGAGACCTTTTCTGAAAATAGCTGCGAGCGCACCTTCATTCCACTGAGTGAGTACGGACCACTTTCTAAATTTCTGACAATATACCTCTATTTCATCCTGACCCTGACACAGAGCCAGCAAATTCTTCTCTGCCTGATCCACAGAATTAGGCTCATCGTACAGCAATCCGAGCGCCAGGAAAAATGCATCGATATTACTTAATGCAGGATCCCCTGGCGCAAGGGAAAATGCCCAGTCCTGAGGATCGCCACGCAAAAAAGAAATAACGATCCTAACTTGTTGAACTGGGTCACCAGAGGAGCGAGGTTTCAAAGCCAGAAATAGTTTACAATTATTTTTGAAACTCAGAAATTTAGTTCTATCTCCAAAAAACAAATCAGGAATAGGGATTCTCGGTTCTAACATAGAATTCTGAACCACAAAGTCTTGAATACTTTGTACTCTTGCCGTGAGCTGATCCACACATGAAGACAGACCTTTAATGTCCATTGCTACACCTGTGTCCTGAACCACCCAAATGTCTAGGGGGAAAAAAAAGGCAAAACACAGTGCAAAGAAAAAAAAATGGTCTCAGAACTTCTTTTTTCCCTCTATTGAGAATCATTAGTACTTTGGGCTTCCAGTACTGTTATGAAAGGTAATTCAGTACCACAATGGACATAGAGGTCAGCGCACATACAGTGACCTGGCAATAACCCAAAAAACAAGAACGAGCTCTGAGACGTGGGAACTCTGTTGACCGCAATCCCTAATCCTCTCCAACCACACTAAAGGCAGCCGTGGATTGCGCCTAACGCTGCCTATGCAACTCGGCACGGCCTGAGAAACTAGCTAGCCTGAAGATAGAAAATAAGCCTACCTTGCCTCAGAGAAATACCCCAAAGGAAAAGGCAGCCCCCACATATAATGACTGTGAGTAAGAAGAAAAGACAAACGTAGAGATGAAATAGATTTAGCAAAGTGAGGCCCAACTTTCTGAACAGAGCGAGGATAGGAAAGGTAACTTTGCGGTCAACACAAAACCCTACAAAAACCACGCAAAGGGGGCAAAAAGACCTTCCGTACCGAACTAACGGCACGGAGGTACACCCTCTGCGTCCCAGAGCTTCCAGCAAGCAGAAAAAAACAAATTGACAAGCTGGACAGAAAAAAACAGCAAACAAATAGCAAAGAGGAACTTAGCTATGCAGAGCAGCAGGCCACAGGAACGATCCAGGAGGAAACAGGTCCAATACTAGAACATTGACTGGAAGCCAGGATCAAAGCACTAGGTGGAGTTAAATAGAGAAGCACCTAACGACTTCACCACATCACCTGAGGAAGGAAACTCAGAAGCCGCAGTACCACTTTCCTCCACCAACGGAAGCTCACAGAGAGAACCAGCTGAAGTGCCACTTGTGACCACAGGAGGGAGCTCTGCCACAGAATTCACAACAGCTACCATCGACCAAATCTGTAAGGCGGCCACTTGGTCCTCTCCGTCTACATTTTTTAAACATTATAGGCTAGACCTATCTGCTACCTCTGATCTCACATTTGGGAGAAGAGTATTACAAGCAGTGATCCCTCCCTAAAAGAGAATGCAAATCTCTGTAACTCTCTCGTGGTGCCGTCATGTATGATGGAAAAACACGGGTATTACATACCTGGTAATGTGTTTTTTCATGAGACATGACGGCACCCTTATATTCCCACCCTTTTGATCACGTCATTAGTGGGGTGCATTATTAGCATTATTTGTATTATACACTCCCTGGGGTATCGGTGAATAGAACCGTATAGGATGTATTATTTATGTGTACATTAACCAGCGGAGTTCCTCTCGTACTCTGTAAAACAACTGATGTGGAGAGAGGAGCCGCCCCTTTTATCTTGAAGGTTTCCTGTCCTTGATGGGCGGATCCCCTCTCTCGTGGTGCCGTCATGTCTCATGAAAAAACACATTACCAGGTATGTAATACCCGTGTTTGTTGCCAGCAGTTTAGACATTAAAGGGAACCTGTCACCCCCAAAATCGAAGATGAGCTAAGCCCACCAGCATTCTGGAATGCTGTAGATAAGCCCTCGATGTATCCTGAAAAATGAGAAAAAGAGGTTAGATTATACTCACCCAGGGGCGGTCCCGCTGCGGTCTGAGTCTGATGGGCGTCGCGGTTAGGTCCAGGGCCTCCCATATTTTTACAATGACGTCCTCTTCTTGTATTCACGCCGCGGCTCCGGTGCAGGCGTACTTTGTCTGCCCTGTTGAGCTCTTCTGACTTTTCTCTGCCGCGGTAAACCCATGACAATAAAGATAATTTCCTCCCTGCAGCGTGGCTTTCATTGAGGGTGCCGCATGCTGTTAGAATGCTGTTAACCTGCAGGTTAACCCCATATCTGCAGGTTAAGGGTAAGTTCACACAGGGCGTTTTTGCTGCTTTTTTTTTTTTTTTTTCTGCAGCAAAACCTGATCTTCATGGCAGGAAAGAAGCTGCGCCAAAAATAGCAGGTTTAAGTGTGTTTTTTTTCCGCGTTATTGGTGCATTTTTTTTTTCCTGCGTTTTTTTTCTCTTTGTGCATGCCAATAAAGTTGAGTGCACACAGAGAAAAAAAAACTTCCTGTAGATTGAATTAATAGATTGCCTGTGGTAACCTCTTCACTGGCATTTTCCCACGGTGCAGAGGTTACCTCAGGTCATGCTGTGAGGGAGCGCAGGCTCGGTGACGTCACCGCTAGTTACTGAGTCTGCGCCCGCTGCATATCATTCATTCCCCAGTAGATTATATCCGAGAGCGGTCGCATTAGCAGCGCTCCCGGTTGTAAGCTTTATCTCCCCCAGATACTGCGTGGGATACTTGTTATATTGGACTGCATCGGACCAGGGAGTATTTGTGTTGGTTTATTATTTTTATTTCAGGAGATCGATGGCTTCGCTTGGAATGGCAGACTAATAAAGATGACAAAACTGTGTGGTGTTTTATTTCATTATAATACTTTTTTTTCTTACTATGTGTGTGTTTATTTAACCCTTTAACTACTTCATTGACACCTCTCCATTACTAAGCAGGCTTAATGTCACCTTACGATAGGAAGGTGACATTAACCCCTCATTATCCCGCTTGCCATCACTACAGGGCATGTGGGAAGAGGCGGGCAAAGTGCCAGAATTGGCGCATCTAATAGATGTCCCTTTTCTGGGCAGCTGCGGACTGCTATTTTTAGGATGGGGGGCCTATATCCATGGCAACCTCTAGCTGTGAGCTTTAGCAAGGCTGGTTGTCAAAAATGGGGGGGGGCATCCCATTTTTTTTTCAATTATTTAGTTAAATAATTAAAAGAAAAAGCGTGGGAATCCCTCTATTTTTGATAACTAGCCTTGCTGAAGTTGACAGCTGGGGGTTGCATCCCCCAGCTGTGAGTTTTGTCTGGCTGGTTATCAAAACAAGGGGGGAACCCACACTGCTTTTTTTTATTATTATTAATTTTTTAGTGCAGGAGCGGCAGATGAAAACTCTCATCTGCCGCTCCTGCAGTCACTGTACTTAGTGGCTGTAGGTGTCAGATGATGGGATCAGTAGTCCCATCAGCTGACACCAGTGACCGGAGGTGAAGTTTATACCTCCGATCACAGCTGAGAACTCCCCGCTGTCTTCTGACAGCGTGGGAACCATGGCTCTCTGACCGGCAGGGATGATTTCACCGCCGATCAAAAGCAGTGTTTGCTGCGCTGTCATGCATATGACAGCGTGTCAAACACTGTATTGTCGGACCCCCCATTCAAGGGTTCGCTCTGCTGGAGGCAGGCTGCATGGATGCATCATGCAGCCTGCCATCTAGATGTAGCAGAGCAGAGTGTGAGGTCACATCTGGCTGTCTTTAACTTTTCTGCAGCAAATACGCAGCAAGAAAAGTCAACCTGCGTATTTGCAGTGTTTTTTCATTATCCATTCAAGTCAATGGGTGGAAAACACTGGAAAAGCGCTGAAAGAAGTGACATGCTCCATGTCCAAAAAACGCAGCAAAGCACAAAATACTGATGACACAAAAACCCAATGTGTGTATGAGTTTTCTGAAATCTCATAGGCTTTGCTGGTACTGTAAAAAGCAGCTGAAAATTAGCATAAAAAACACCCTGTGTGAACTTACACTAATAATGTTATTTTACAGGTTCCCTTTAAATAGTTAAATAGCAGCGATCACGGCTAGCTCTGATTGCTGCTGTTACAGGCAGATCATGGCAATGGTGATTCACCGAAAAAAGCCCAACTTAAAGATACATTAAAATAACACTGTATTTACTTAATTACAAAATGCTATTGAAGTAAAATAAACACATACCACCACCAAAGCATCATATAGACACTTATAGGGACAGGCACCTCCCTAGGTATCTACTATAATACACTGAGATTACCCTACCTGTCAGCGGAGGTAATCAAATCATGGCAATGAGCGCGCTCAGCTGCATACTCGCGCATCCTGACTGTGACATACAGTTACGTCAGGGTGCACGTAGACGCTGATACAAATTGTGATTATGGAAATAAAGACATTTCTAAAAATACTTAAAAATACATTTAACACAAAAACCTGATTTAAGCAAAACCTAATTGTCTGCTGATTTCTTCCCTTCAAGCTGCCACTTTCTATAATCATTATTTAAGATCTCCAGCAATGTTACCAGACATTAATTGCTGTGTATAAAAGCAGTCGCTCAGTGGTCTGGCAATTACTTGCAGAAAGATGACATTTGTATTTCGTTCTTTTCCCCCTAGCAAACTTCTATTGGGACGTGCATGAGATATGCACCAGTGGCTTACCTTCAAGATTTCAGCACTACGTGTGTCACTGATATATCTGTGTGCACTGATGCATGGACATTTCAGTTGGATGACGTGAATGTTAAGGATGGCAGCGGAGGTCAGTACTTCATTTTTTTTTTTTTTTTTTTTTTTTTTCTAAAAAATAATTTTAGGCAGTCAGAAAAAAATCTTGCTCCAACTGTTTGATGTCAAACACATCATAAAGTCATGTCTGATTTCTTACCTGGGTCCCCACACAAGGATGTTTAACCTTCGTCAGTTTGCATAATTTTACAACGTTAACAGGCTGCAGAGGTACAATTGTACCTTCATATATATTTTATTGAAATTTGGCCAATATATTCTGGACCAAAACTGCAGAGATGTCACAAAATTTCAGCCCCCTACGGCTTTTCGAAAAAAAAAAAGGTTATTGCAATTTTAAAACGGGATAGTTACAATTGTACCTACTCAGCCGGACGGAGGTTAAGGCTACTTTCACACTAGCGTTAACTGCAATACGTTAAAATGCGTCGTTTTGCCGAAAAAACGCATGCAGCAAAATATTTTGCTGCATACGTTTTTTCCCCATAGACTTGTATTGGCGACGCATTGCGACGAATTGGCATTCGTCGGTATACGTCTTTCGGCGGATGCGTCGAAAAGAGGCGACACGTCGTCTGGAAAAACGTAGATTGTAACGTTTTTTGGCTCCGACAATGAAACGTGTCTCGGCGCATTCGTCGGCATACGTCTTTTGCTAGAATTAAAGTCTATGAGCGACGGATGCGTCGAGACACGTCGTACGACGCAATGCAGCGCTGCAATACGTTTTTTTCTACTGAGCATGCTCAGAAACAGGATTTTTTATCTAATTGGCCAGACATCCCCAAATCTATATAAACCTGGTCTGGGCCTTCAACCCCCACATATGCCAGCAAGACACAGAGACAAGAAGAGAAGCCTCCAGCCAGCCGGACACCAAGAGCCCAGCCTGGACACCAAGAGCCCAGCCTGGACACCAAGAGCCCTGCCGGACACCAAGAGCCCAGCCTGGACCCCAATAGCCCAGCCGGACACCAAGAGCCCAGCCTGGACCCCAATAGCCCAGCCGGACACCAAGAGCCCAGCCTGGACACCAAGAGCCCAGCCTGGCAGCAAGGACCAGACACACTACAACAGTGTGAGTATATTGCCATTTTTGTGTGTGTGTGTGTGTGTGTGTGTGTGTGTGCGCATTTGTTTATGCCGTACTGACTACAGCAAGAGCTTTTAAAACCTGAATCCAACCTGAGGCCTGCCGTCGTCCTGCAACAGCCAGTGCCCTGCTACAGTCCAGATCTACCCTGAGGCCTGCCACTGTGAAGACATCAAGCTCCAGCCGGAGGACTCATGGCCGTGTGTGTGTGTGTGTGTGTGTATTTTGGTACTGCTGTGTGCTTTTGTATGTATGTGTTCACGTGCCTGCACCTTATTATGCCTTCGTCAATATTATGCCGGTTCATGTGTTATGCTTGCGTTATGACTCTGCTTGCAGGTATGTTTGTGTGCTTCTTGTTGGTTGCATGTGCATTTGTCAATGCCATATTGGTTAATGTTGATTTTTGATGTATTTACTAAAGGTACCGTCACAATGAGTGATGCTGCAGCGGTACCGACAACGATCCGGATCGCTGCAGCGTTGCGGTTTGGTCGCTGGAGAGCTGTCACACAGACAGCTCTCCAACGACCAACGATGCCGGTAACCAGGGTAAACATCGGGTTACTAAGCGTGGCCCTGCGCTTAGTAACCCGATGTTTACCCTAGTTACCAGCGAACACATCGCTGAATTGGCGTCACACACGGCGATTCAGCGATGTCTGCAGGAAGTCCAGTGACGAAATAAAGTTCTGGACTTTCTGCAGTGACCAACGACATCACAGCAGGATCCTGATCGCTGCTGTGTGTCAAACTGAACGATATCGCTAGCCAGGACGCTGCAATGTCACGGATCGCTAGCGATATCGTTCAGTGTGACGGTACCTTTAGTATAGTGGTTTGTGCAGCATGTGTGTTTTTTTTTTTAAATTGCATATATTATTGCAAAGCCTATAGGTCTGCAGCTTTTGGTTAGAATGTGTGTGTTTTTTTTTTTTTAAAAAGTTTTAATTTTATTAATTTACTGTTGAAACGATTCGCAGTTGATGTACATGTATTTAAAATAAAGAGCATTTCTGCTCCATTGTGATTTAAAAAAAAATAAAAACAATTTAATAAACTGTTTATTAAAAAATTGTCCGTAGTATTATTTCATAAAGGTAAATTTAAAACAGGTGTATGTACCAATGGTTACACATGCAATAGAGAGTTGGTTGAGTGTTCTTTTTTTAATAAAGGTTATCCTTTAATAGTTTTTTTGGGGTAGGTAAATTTATTTTTTTTTTTTAAAGTTAAACTTAAAAATATGTTTAAAGGTTATCTCACATTTTTACAATTTTTTTTAGTTGGGGGACATGGAAAATAATGGTATAACGTGCACCTGTTTTTGGGTTTGGGTGTTCACCTATTTTACACAATTTAACAGGGTGTTTATTGCTGAACATTACCTAGTTGTGGTGTGGTCTAACTATAAATCCATTATACTTATTATATTGCAGATAGAGTAGGAACCACAATCACGAGGTCCACAGGCCCCAGGAAAAAGGCAGCATACCACAGCCACCAGGACCGCATCGTCAAATTATTGAAAGTAAGTTTTGAAGACCCCAAATCTGCTACTTCAATGTGTAGAGCAGATTGCAAGTGTCTTTTAACTTACAGATCCACCAGGTCCACAGCCAGAAGGTCCACAGGCCCCAGGAAAAAGGCAGCATACCACAGCCACCAGGTCCACAGGTTACCGGAACACAATGTCCTCTTCTGGCAGCCCTCCTCCACAGCAACAGCGTGTATCGGTAAGTAAATATCCCTAATTTTTTCTATTTTTTTTTATTTTCATAAATTTTATTCACTACATGCATTTATTATGTTTACACAGGAAACAGAATCCGATGAGGAGCTGTCAGAAGGGACCGAGACGGGTGGAGATATACAAGTGGAGGAGGAACCACGTGTAAGTAGTTGTGAATCACTTGCTTTACACCATACACAATCACCATACATGAAACAGATTTTCAGATACAACGGAAACAAGAAAACATATACATACATTCAAGCTAATTTTTTTTATCCTTTATTTCAGTCTCCTGTTGCTGCTGCTGCTGCTCCTGCTGAACACCATGAAGGTTCTCCCAGGCACTCCCAGAGTCGGCGGACTCGTCGCCGCGGTCGGCCATCAGTAAGTTTTTTTATTTTTTTGGGGGGGTGAGGGGGTCGATTGGTAATTTTTTTTTTTTAATTGTACTTTTTATTTTTTTCGTATATTTTTTTTTTTTTTCTCAAAGGCTTCACAGCGTGCTCCCGCAGAAGACTCTGATATAGAGATTGAAGCCCTCATCGAGGAGGTCCGAGAGCGGGAGCCGCTGTGGAACATGGCTGACCGCAGGCATGCTGATACCAGTGTCACCCGTCGGCTCTGGTTGGAAGTATGCCGGAACATCTTTCAGAGGTGGGAGGACCTTCTTCCACAGCAGCAGAGCAAACTATGTAAGTATTCACTTTTCAGTGATGTTTAAAGATGAATGTACTGTATTGTATTTACCTATTTTTATTTTTCTTCATTCCTGTCTTCACAGGTTGCAAGGTTAGGAAGCGGTGGCGGTCACCGAGGGATCGCTTTAAGAGGGAATTTAACGAGGAGATGCAGGCCCCGAGTGGCTCAGCAGGAAGGAAGAAGAGGAGGTATAGATACGGCCCTGCCCTCTCCTTCCTGAGGCAAACCATGCTGAGTCGAGTGTAAGTATTCAACATCCCAGTAAGAACATGTCTAATCACAAAACTTTTGTTTCAGTCCGGGCTTTTTCATATCAATATATTAATTTCTTTTTTTTCTTTCACAGCACCTACTCCAGCCACTGTGCGCCTGCATCTACCTCTGCGCCCTCTGAAGCGATCCCTCCTGAGTCCGCCACCGGGGACCACGTCGGTAGGCCCCACACCTCTCACCCCTCTGTCCCCTCCACTTCATCCACCTCTACCAGTGGAGCGCAGCCTTCCTTATTCGCATCTGATGGTCAACAGATAGCGTTCCCTTTACCCCACCCCTCGGACCCTGCCACCTCTACACCACCGTTAGGTTCGTGGCGGCAGCGTCAGAGGGGTCAGGAAAGGAGCTATGCTCCTGAGTTCTTGCATCTAAATGCAGGCTTCCAAAATTCATTTAAAATTTTGGGAGAACAAGTGACTGCTGGTTTCAGCATGGTGCAATCACGCATGAGTGAAAACCACCATGAAATCAGCAGTCGCTTGGATAGGCTGCATTTAGATGTAAGTCAAGCTCCGGCCAATCTTTTTTTTCAGTCCATGCTCAGGAGCATGGAGAAGCTTTCCTTTGATCAGCAGATGCGGGTAATGAATAGCTGCCATAACGCTCTGCTCAAGGTCATAAACGAACCCCAATCTACCCCCACACCTCCCCACACATCCCAGTCCCAATTTCAACACCATGCCCCACAATATCACCGCCAGTCCCAATATCCACATCAGTAACAATACCCAACCCGGCCCACAACTCAAATGTATTCACCCGTGTTTTCATCGTCTTTGCCCAGCTTTCCTTCCCCAGGAAGTTTTCCACCTACCCCAACACAACCCCCCTCTGGTCAGCCTCCTGTTTTCCCCCCCCTTCCACTGCAGACCAAACAGGTAGGGTTTCCCCAATCCCACCTACCGACGTGGTCCAACCTTCCAGCCCCTCCTCCCATAGTTACTCCACCCGACACTACCAAGACCTGTGAGACTGTAATTTCATTGTTAAAAATTCTTTTGTTTGCAAAAAAAAAAAAGTTTTTGAAAATTATCAAAATCTGAAAATTTTTGGAAAATTTCCAAAAAATAATTATATTTTAGAAATAAAAATATTTCTGGTTTACAATCTACTGTGTGTGTGTTGATTCATTAAGGTAAATATTAAAGGTTAAGTGAAAAGAAACACCAGACGTTTTCAAGGTATAACAAAATGGTTTTATATTAGCAACCAAACCACACTTTGTTTTTTTTTTTTTTTTTTTGGTGTTGCTCCAAAAACATTTTTTGATAAACAACAAAAACCAAGAAAAACATGTCACACAATGATGTCTTGCCATGGAATCCGCCCAACAGGTGACAAAAAATAATCCGCTAACTGGTCCCTCATCATTGTAACAGAACTGGTGGAGCGAACAGAGGCACTGCGGTAATCCCACAAGGATGTCTCCAATTCTTCGTCATCCAAGGTAACAGGCTCCTTTGAAATGACAAAATTATGGAGCACCACACATGCCTTGACAACATCGTCTACAGTTTTTGTTTCCAGTTTTATTGCCGTCAGCAGAACTCTCCACTTTGCCGTCAATATACCGAAAGAGCACTCTACCACTCTTCTTGCTCTGGTAAGACGGTAATTAAATACCCGCTTGGTACGGTGTAATTCACGGCTGCTGTATGGTTTCAGTAGGTGCGGCGACAGTTGAAAGGCTTCATCACCTACACACACATATGGCATGGCTGGTTCACTTGTTCCTGGGAGCGGTCTTGCTGGCGGGAAATTGTATGTATCTCCATACAGGCAGCGACCCATCTGAGAGTTTTTAAACACTTGTGAGTCGTTGGACCGGCCATACGCTCCTATGTCCACAGCAAGGAATCGGCAGTTGGCGTCAGCAATAGCCATGAGTACAATGGAGAAGTATTTTTTATAGTTATAGTACTCTGATCCTGTTCCTGCCGGTTTAGCAATCCTTATGTGTTTGCCGTCCACGGCACCAACACAATTTGGGAAATTGCAAATTCTCTCAAATTGTTCGGAACTTCTCAACCAGATTTCCATTGTTGGTTGTGGGATATACTCCGGCTGTAAAGTGTCCCAAATCGCACGACATGTGTCCTTCACAATTCCGCCAATAGTGGAAATCCCCAGCCTGAATTGGAAATGGAGTGAAGTCAAAGACTCACCCGTAGCTAGGAAGCTGAAGAAAAAAAAAAGAAAAAAAAAAAATGTAAAAAAAAAATTTTGCACAGACCATCAACCAAAAAAAACCTGTGTAATGGCCTCAAACAAACCATAAAATTACATGCTGCAGAAAATGAAGCGCAATGTGTCAGCGCAGTTTTTTCTGCAGCATGTAATAACATTCAATATCGGCAATGACACAAGAATAAAAAAACCTGTGTAATGGCCTCAAACAAACCATAAAATTACATGCTGCAGAAAATGCAGCGCAATGTGTCAGCGCAGTTTTTTCTGCAGCATGTAATAACATTCAATATCAGCAATGACACAAGAATAAAAAAACCAGTGGAATGGCCTCAAACAAACTAAAAAATTACATGCTGCAGAAAATGCAGCGCAATGTGTCAGCGCAGTTTTCTCTGCAGCATGTAATAACATTCAATATCAGCAATGACACAAGAAAAAAAAAAACAGTGGAATGGCCTCAAAAAAACCATAAAATTACATGCTGCAGAAAATGCAGCGCAATGTGTCAGTGCAGTTTTCTCTGCAGCATGTAATAACATTCAATATCAGCAATGACATAAAAAAAAGATGCTTACCGCAGTGTCACCAGGAGCCGCTCCGCCGGTGTGATGGCAAGCCTCATCCTTGTGTCCTGCCTTTGGATGACCTCCTCTAGTTTTCCAACCAAATAATCGAAATGTTCCATTCTCATCCGTACATAATTGTAGAATTTTTGTGGGTTCTGCCGCAACTCCATATAGAGAGTGGACTGGACACCCCTGGTCATCCGCAGCTCATTGATTGGATGTATCCAGAATCGTCGCCTTCTCCGTTGCATCCTCAGTCTTTCTGCTGCCGCCTCCTTCTCCCGCACTATGATATCCAGGCGATTCGTCTCAAATATAACTTCAGTAGCCAAACTCGAAATCCTCCCAATTACACCATCCATCCTTGCCACTAAACTAAAACCCTCAAAGATGTGCTGTAAATACAGTCAGTATATAGATTTCCCTAGTTTCCAGTAGCCAATCAAATTTGGGTGCCTCCCGTTTTAAAAACGGATCCGTCGTAAAAACGGATGCAACGCATGGTAAAAACGTATGCAACGTATGCAACGCATCCAGCATTTCAACGGAACCGTTTATCGGATTTGCGACGGATCCGTCTAAATGCTATATGCGGTGCATACATTTTTGCAGTTTTTTTACGCATCCGTTTTTTCGGGAAAAAGACGTTTTTAGGACGGTTTGCAGTTAACGCTAGTGTGAAAGTAGCCTAAGAAATAAGAGAACATCAACTCAGGTTGGAGTAAATTCAGAAAGTATCCACCAGAAACAAAAATTGGTTATTTATAGAGGAATACATGTTATTTCCTTATAAAGATTCTAACTTTTCTGTTTTGCCTTATTTTTAGAATTTTTTTTTCAGTATCAAACTGTGTTTTTTAAAGTGTGTGAGGTGTTTAAAAACAATCTAAACAAAAATAAAAACCAACCTGTTATGGACATTTTAAATCTTTAGACATTAATGCTTATTTTTATTTTATTTCAGGTACCATTCCTCTTAATACCCAGCTTAAAAGTATTACACTGGATATTGTCCCTACAGGTATGACATATGTTTGACTATAAATATCTAATATATAATTGCCTAGAATACTACTTCCTGCAATTTGTGCCAACTTCCGTCCGGAGCTAATGTCCGGAGCTAATGTCCGGAGATAAGTGACGTCAACAGTGTCCAGTGTCTGATTGGTTGCCGCCTGCTGCGAGCGACCAATCAGAAACGTGCCGTACTGTGACACACTCCGCCCGCCATTTTGGTGTGATTTTTGAATTTTTACCTCACAGCAAGTTTCTACTGCGTGGAGGCGGGCCCAGTGACGTTGCTCTTCAAGCTCCTGCCGAATTTCAAGTATATATGGATTCTAGACTCCCGATTCTTTAGAATCGGGCTGCCATCTAGTATATAATATTCCAGTAGCGGAGTTCTCCTTATGGCACGCTCTTCCTGAATTGCTACATTCCCTAGATGATCAGTTTTGGTCTAACTTTGGGGTCAAGACTCTGGCAGAGGTATATCCCCTTAACGACCGCCAATGCGCTTTTTTAACGGTGGCAGTTAAGGGTACTTATTCCTCGCCGCTTTTTAACGACAATGAGTAATAAAAGTATAGCACCCCCCAGCGTCAGAAAATCTCCGGGGTCTCGGCTACCGGGGGCAGCTGAAACCCCGGAAAACATGATTTGGGTTGGTGTTTAAGTTTACGTGTTGCGATCTCCATTATTCATTAAAAAAAAAAGAGTCAATTTCCCAGTTATCTTTTCTCTAACATACCAGAGGAGAGAGAAATGGGGTCCTCCAAGCCTCCCCCGGTACCTCCGGTGTCCCTGGACCCTTCGGCTCTATCCCCTGGCCCTCAGCGTATTCATCTGGGAAGAAAATGGCGGGCGCATGTGCAGTATCCCCACCAAGATCTGCTGGCCGGCACCTGGCAACAATAGGAGATTTTTCCTATTGGTTCATTTTGATCACTGTGACAGACCTTATCACAGTGATCAAAATAAAAAAAAAATAGTAGATCAAACCCCCCTTTATCTCCTCCTTAGTTAGGTAAAAATAGTAAAATATATATTTTTTCCCTTTAGAGTTGGTGTTAGAGTTAAGGGTAGGGTTTGGCTAGAGTTAGGGTTTGGCTAGAGTTAGGGTTGGGATTTGTGTTAGGGTTGTGTTGGGGTTAGGGTTGTGGTTATGGTTGGGGTTACGGTTAGAGTTGGGATTTGTGTTAAGGGTGTTTTGTGGTTAGGGTTGTGGTTGTGGTTAGGGTTGGGATTAGGGTTAGGGGTGTGTTGGGGTTAGGACTGTGTTAGGGTTGGAGTTAGAATTGGGTGGGTTCCACTGTTTAGGTACATCAGGGTGTCTCCAAATGCGACATTACGCCACCATTGATTCCAGCCAATTTTGTGTTCAAAAAGTCAAACTGTGCCCCCTCCCTTCTGAGCCCTGCCATGCGCCCAAACAGTGGCTTTTTCCCACGTACGGGGTATCTGTGTACTCAGGAGAAATTGCACAACAAATTTTGTGGTCCGTTTTCTCCTGTTACCCATTGCTTTAGTTCTCATGAAGCATCTGAAGGGTTAATAAACTTCTTGAATGTGGTTTTGAGCACCTTGAGGGGTGCAGTTTTTAGAATGGTGTCACTTTTGGATATTTTCTGTCATATTGTCCCCCAAACTCACTTCAAATGTGAGGTGGTCCCTCAAAAAATGTTTTTGTAAATTTTACTGGAAAAATGTGAAATCGCTGGTCAACTTTTAACTCTTATAACGTCCTAACAAAAAAAAATGTATGTTTCCAAAATTGTGCAGATGTAAAGTTGACATGTGGGAAATGTTATTTATTAACTATTTTGGTGTGACACGACTCTCTGATTTAAGGGAACAAAAAGGGCATTAAAAGTTTGAAGATTGCTAAATTTAAAAAAAATTTTTTGCCAAATTTCAGTTTTTTTTTCCATAAATAAACGCAAGTCATTTCAAAGAAATTTTAGCACTAACATGAATCAGTGGAATTCGTTGAAGCGTTCCAGAGCTATAACCTCATAAAGTGAAAGTGGTCAGAATTATAAAAATTGGCTTGGTCATTAAGTACCAAATTGGCTTTCTCACTAAGGGGATATTTCCATCAACGGATGTGTAGGTGTCACCCCTGTGGCTGCCTCGACCCCCGTGATGCCGCGAAGGTGATTATGACGAATGCATCCAGGAGGGGATATATTTCTTTTTCCCTTCTGTCAATGTCAATAGCTCTATCAAGTCCCCAGACACACTTTCTTTAGGTATCTGCATCTAAGACATGCAATAAATACCCAGTTCCCAGATATTAGAAATATTTTCATATTCTCATACCCCCTGATTGGGATTCTAAGGAGCCAGGGATCCAAGGGTTTAAGCCCCTGTTTATACACCCTGTTACTAAGCAGGAGATGCTCCTCATTGCCATTGTTGGTTGAGACCAAATGGAGGACAGTAATACCCTCCCTATCTGAGGAGCATTGGAGCGGGGCCTTGACCTCGCCACAATATGTTTAATCGGCAATTAATAACAAGCTTGTCCGAATGTATATGGTCCATAGTCCATCAATTCTACCTGACATCTAGCAGGTTATATAAAACTAGCTATTGAACCCGTTCTACGCCCGGGTGGCGAGCATTTATATTGGTATATGATCTCCATCCTGGTATGTGCTGCTCCATCCTGCGTCCCCATCCTGTCATGTGCTGCACCCATCCTGCGTCCCCATCCTGTCATGTGCTGCACCCATCCTGCGTCCCCATCCTGGTATGTGCTGCACCCATCCTGCGTCCCCATCCTGTCATGTGCTGCACCCATCCTGCGTCCCCATCCTGTCATGTGCTGCACCCATCCTGCGCCCCCATCCTGGTATGTGCTGCACCCATCCTGCGTCCCCATCCTGTCATGTGCTGCACCCATCCTGCGTCCCCATCCTGGTATGTGCTGCACCCATCCTGCGTCCCCATCCTGTCATGCGCTGCACCCATCCTGCGTCCCCATCCTGTCATGCGCTGCACCCATCCTGCGCCCCATCCTGTCATGTGCTTCACCCATCCTGCGTCCCCATCTGGTATGTGCTGCACCCATCCTGCGTCCCCATCCTGTCATGTGCTGCACCCATCCTGCGTCCCCATCCTGGTATGTGCTGCACCCATCCTGCGTCCCCATCCTGGTATGTGCTGCACCCATCCTGCGTCCCCATCCTGTCATGTGCTGCACCCATCCTGCGTCCCCATCCTGGTATGTGCTGCACCCATCCTGCGTCCCCATCCTGGTATGTGCTGCAACCATCCTGCCTCCCCATCCTGGTATGTGCTGCAACCATCCTGCGTCTCCATCCAGCGTCCCCATCCTGGTATGTGCTGCAACCATCCTGCGTCCCCATCCTGCGTCCCCATCCTGGTATGTGCTGCAACCATCCTGCGTCTCCATCCAGCGTCCCCATCCTGGTATGTGCTGCAACCATCCTGCGTCCCCATCCTGGTATGTGCTGCAACCATCCTGCGTCTCCATCCAGCGTCCCCGTCCTGGTATGTGCTGCAACCATCCTGCGTCCCCATCCTGGTATGTGCTGCACCCATCCTGCGTCCCCATCCTGGTATGTGTTGCAACCATCTTGCGTCTCCATCCAGCGTCCCCATCCTGGTATGTGCTGCAACCATCCTGCGTCCCCATCCTGTCATGTGCTGCACCCATCCGGGGGCCTGAGCAGGCGGGGACACCGGCGCGCTGTGGGGGTCAGGTGCTGGTATCGCCGCCAGCTCAGGCCCCCCAGCACTTACTATACTCACCTGTCTGTCCCGTTCCAGCGCTGCGCACCGCCATCTTCCCGGTCTCCTGGCTGTGACTGTTCAGTCAGAGGGCGGTGCCGGCCCGCATTAAGCGCGTCATCGCGCCCTCTGAACTGAAGGTCACAGGCCGAAGACCGGGAAGATGGCGGCGCTCAGCGGTGGAACGCAGGACAGGTGAAATATGGCTGATACTCACCCTCCTGGCGGTCCCTGCTTCTCTGTTGGAGATCGCGGTGTGCGTTCAGTGCGATCTCCCGGGAGCGTCACTCTGTGAGGCCCAGACTGCGCCGGCGCTTGCACCTGCGCAGTCTATAAAGGCTTCGAACAGAGTGACGCTCCCAGCGTTATATTATAGATATCCACCAGTGCAGATTGCCGTAGGTGTGGGGAAGAGGCGGCAGATTTTATACACCTGATGAGGTATAGACCTCCTATTGCAGACTTTTGGGAAGAGGTCATATCTATCCTCATCAAGATTATACAATCGTCCTGTACTACTGTGTCCTAAGGTGTGTTTATTAGGAATCCTTGGGGAGGAGACCTGGCCTCACTACCCTTGCATTCTTTGGGAAATTTTGTTTTTGGGTCGCAAGACTATCGCCATGAGATGGATGGATAGAAGATCACACTTGATCAGTATAGTAAATAATAAAGCTTCCTATGAGAGGGTGGTATATAATAGACACTGTCCTGAAAAATGTGATACGGTACGGAAGCCTTGGCTTGATTCCCCTTTGACTCACATTAGCCCCCAGGAGGTGATGAGTATTCTCCCTTGATAAAAATGTGATATTTGGTGCCTGACATGGGTGTCTTATGGTTTTGGTTAAGGTTTTAGACCAATGGCACGTTAAGGGAAAGGTTAACCTTGCCAGACAGCATTGATGAGCAATGAGAAATGCTGTTTGTTCTTTTGTTCTATGATGTAACTTTGCTAAGTTGTGTAATATTCCATAATCTTCAATAAAACGTACTCTGAACCACATGTAATATGGTATGGTACGGTTTTGTAACACTGCTATTCTCTATAGGACCCACCCTACCAGAAGTCTTACTGTGTGAAGTGCATGTGTCAGCAGACTACATATTTGTTTGGGAAGCCAATAAAATAAAGGAAATACAGGTCACCATTGAGACTGCTAACATCACTCTTACTCATCAGGGTAATAAAAATGTTATTACTTTGACTGTCAGTTCATGTTTACTAATCTAAGTCATTGGAAGGGTTATTCTCCTCTATTCATGGCATATACCATAAATGTCTGATATTTGTGGGTCACGCCTTTTGTATGTATAAACTAAAGGTGCCCATAAGCTTGTTTGGCAGGCAACTGTCTCTCCTGATCTATTCATATACATGCATAATTGCTTATACAGTGGGGCAAAAAAGTATTTAGTCAGTCAGCAATAGTGCAAGTTCCACCACTTAAAAAGATGAGAGGCGTCTGTAATTTACATCATAGGTAGACCTCAACTATAGGAGACAAACTGAGAAAAAAAAATCCAGAAAATCACATTGTCTGTTTTTTCAACATTTTATTTGCATATTATGGTGGAAAATAAGTATTTGGTCAGAAACAAACAATCAAGATTTCTGGCTCTCACAGACCTGTAACTTCTTCTTTAAGAGTTTCCTCTTTCCTCCACTCATTCCCTGTAGTAATGGCACCTGTTTAAACTTGTTATCAGTATAAAAAGACACCTGTGCACACCCTCAAACAGTCTGACTCCAAACTCCACTATGGTGAAGACCAAAGAGCTGTCAAAGGACACCAGAAACAAAATTGTAGCCCTGCACCACGCTGGGAAGACTGAATCTGCAATAGCCAACCAGCTTGGAGTGAAGAAATCAACAGTGGGAGCAATAATTAGAAAATGGAAGACATACAAGACCACTGATAATCTCCCTCGATCTGGGGCTCCACGCAAAATCCCACCCCGTGGGGTCAGAATGATCACAAGAACGGTGAGCAAAAATCCCAGAACCACGCGGGGGGACCTAGTGAATGAACTGCAGAGAGCTGGGACCAATGTAACAAGGCCTACCATAAGTAACACACTACGCCACCATGGACTCAGATCCTGCAGTGCCAGACGTATCCCACTGCTTAAGCCAGTACATGTCCGGGCCCGTCTGAAGTTTGCTAGAGAGCATTTGGATGATCCAGAGGAGTTTTGGGAGAATGTCCTATGGTCTGATGAAACCAAACTGAAACTGTTTGGTAGAAACACAACTTGTCGTGTTTGGAGGAAAAAGAATACTGAGTTGCATCCATCAAACACCATACCTACTGTAAAGCGTGGTGGTGGAAACATCATGCTTTGGGGCTGTTTCTCTGCAAAGGGGCCAGGACGACTGATCCGGGTACATGAAAGAATGAATGGGGCCATGTATCGTGAGATTTTGAGTGCAAACCTCCTTCCATCAGCAAGGGCATTGAAGATGAAACGTGGCTGGGTCTTTCAACATGACAATGATCCAAAGCACACCGCCAGGGCAACGAAGGAGTGGCTTCGTAAGAAGCACTTCAAGGTCCTGGAGTGGCCTAGCCAGTCTCCAGATCTCAACCCTATAGAAAACCTTTGGAGGGAGTTGAAAGTCCGTGTTGCCAAGCGAAAAGCCAAAAACATCACTGCTCTAGAGGAGCTCTGCATGGAGGAATGGGCCAACATACCAACAACAGTGTGTGGCAACCTTGTGAAGACTTACAGAAAACGTTTGACCTCTGTCATTGCCAACAAAGGATATATAACAAAGTATTGAGATGAAATTTTGTTTCTGACCAAATACTTATTTTCCACCATAATATGCAAATAAAATGATAAAAAAACAGACAATGTGATTTTCTGGATTTTTTTTTTTCTCAGTTTGTCTCCCATAGTTGAGGTCTACCTATGATGTAAATTACAGACGCCTCTCATCTTTTTAAGTGGTGGAACTTGCACTATTGCTGACTGACTAAATACTTTTTTGCCCCACTGTATATGCGGGTTTTATTTTCAGTCGTAAAAATAGGTTAAGCTTCTGCAACACCTCTGGGCTAAAAGTATATGACATTAAAATGTAGCATGCCTGATCCTTCTTTCCTCCAGACATCATCTGCTGGGGAAGAGTTGGGAAGGCCCCATACATATTAAATGGTTGGCCGATAACGGCACAATCATCAAAGTTCAGTTCATCAGTAGACATTGTTCTAATGTGTTCAAGGGTCTTAACGTATTCTGAGATTATGTTAAACCCGCTTTCACCTTGTTAAAATCCATTAGTTTATATCCACATAAAACTCATGTGTGTAATTATATTTTCTTAATGTTGTGAAAGTTACTATTTGCTTGTTCTTATGGGTTTTTGCATTTAAAGGAAATCTGTCACCCCAAAATTCGCCTATAAGCTAAGGCCACCAGCATCAAGGGCTTATCTACAGCATTCTGTAATGCTGTAGATAAGCCCCCAATGTGTAAAGCGCTGCGGAATATGTTAGCGCTATATAAAAATAAACATTATTATTATTATTATTATCCCGCTGCGGTCCGGTCCGATGGGCGTTGCGGAACGGGTCCAGCGCCTCCCATCTTCATACGATGACGTCCTCTTCTTTTCTTTCTGTCGCGGTCAAAGAGGCCCAGCGCCTGCGCACTGCAGTACTTTGCTCTGCCCTCAACAGAGCAGACAAAGTACACCTGCGCCGGAGCCGCGACAGGAAGCAAAGAAGAGGACGTCATCGTATGAAGATGGGAGGTGCCGGACCGCAACGCCCATCGGACCGGACCGAACTGGGACCGCCCCTGGGTGAGTATAATATAACATGTTTTTCTTATATTTCAGATTACATAGGGGGGCTTATCTACAGCATTACAGAATGCCGGTGGCCTTAGCTTATAGGCGAATTTTGGGGTGACAGATTCCCTTTAATAATTTGCAAATAATTAATAATATTTGATTCTTTTCACAGCAAAACTGTCTCAAAGATTTACAGCTACATTTCTCACCAACAACAGTACAACAGATGTCCTCTCTGGAAATCCAGGTATTGAAAATGGAACTGACAGATATGCTTAACATTTGAGTCTTGTCAGCTATCGTTTTTCTCTGGAGTGGTGGGTTCTAAACCGCTTATGTTGTATCACCGCTTGGATCTGCTATGTGATCTGTCATGTTGGAGTATCTAATAGGTCTGACTCGCCTTGGGTAGTGGTCAGAGTACCGGGGCAGTAGAAGAGTTAAATAGACGTTCCATGACAGAAACCAAAGTATGAGATACCTTGGTTAGGCCATCCAGAGACTGTGAGAGGGGTATGGCCCATTTTGGGGGAGGGAATAGCCTCTCATCGTGGGCTCTGGGGGCTGCAATTGCAGTTAGCGTCAGGTTGTCCTTAGGCAAATTTTCATTTGTAAGAGGTGCATGCAATACTAGTGACATGGGGAGGCTTCCCAGGCTGGTGTGTGCAATCTTTTCTGGAATTGGGGATGCTTGATGAAATATACAGATAGAAAAAGAGGTACCAGGACAAGAGGTTTTCTTGGGGGCTAAGAACTTTCCTGCAGTGTCCAGGAGGGAGATATTCCTCTGCTGTCCGGCAGATATAGAGGAGCGAATAGAGCCAACACATGTGCAAGTGGCTACACAAACATGATGGGCTCGATGGATGTTGGGGACAGACAAAGTGCACAAGCCTGGTAGGCTGGAGTAGGAGAGAAGGTGCATTTTGCCAGAGTCAGGTAGGCTGTAATAGAAGTCTGGGGCTAGATTAGTCCTGAACCTGCTGGAGGAAATACAGTGGTTTGTGCTGGAAGCCAGAAGAGGAAGGAGTGCCGCCGCACAATGAAGGAATGAAGAACAGAAATTTTGAGCAATCCCCTGGAGTGAAGTTGGCCTGAGCTACACAGGAGCTGTGGGGGATGGATGTTGGACCATAGGCTAAGATGCGTATCTGTCCTGAAGGTGGAATCTCTGAGTCCAGATTCACAGGAGGCCCTAGGGACAGTGTTTTGAGGTCCCTTCTTTAAAGCATTTTTTTTCTCTACACATACCAATTCTTAAAGACCTAATTGTGTAAGGTGATATTTCTCTACCCTACTTTTCAGAAAAAATTGAACCTCCAGAAGCACGGGCTGGGCATAACGTACTGGTAACTACCGCGTACTGGTCACTACAATGGCAGTTGGCAATTTTCACTTGGCAACAATCATTGCTGCTTGTGTCTGGAAAATACCCATGGAGTCACAATTGTCACTACACCTGTAGATAAATTCCCCAAGGGATATAGTTTCCAAAATGAGGTCACTTGAGGGGGGATTCTTCTCTTCTAGCTATTAGGGGCTCTGCATATGGAGTCCGCAAACTTTTCAAGTAAAATCTGCACTGCCGTTGCTCCGGAGTCTCTCCGTATGGCTAATTAGTACTATACACATATGGGGTATTGCCACATTCATTAGAAATTGTGGGACAAATTTGGGAGACTCTTTTACCCACTTTATGTGTGAGAATGTAAAATCTGGGGCTAAAACAAAATTTTGTTGGTAAAAATGTACCGTAGATATTTTTTTCTTTACTGCCCAATGGTATAAAATTGTGACACGCCCGTATTGTCAATATGATCACTGCACCCCTCGATGAATTCATAGAGAGGTGTAGTTTGTAAAATGTGGTCACTTATGGGGGGTTCTGCTGTTCTGGCACCTCTTGGACTCTCCCAGTGGGTCATGGTACCTGCAAACCATAACAGTAAAATCTGGTGCTCCTTGCCTTCTCAGGTTTGCAGTGTACCTGAAAAATATTTCCAGATTACATGTAGGGTATTGGCGCACTGAGGAAAAAATGGACCTCAGTTTATTGTAAAAAAAAAAAAAAATGTTCTATTACCCTTAGAAAAATCAAAAACTTGGGGCTAAAACAACAAGTAAGGTAAAAGCGATGTGTGCACAGCAGATTTCTGACCCGGCTAATCTGTCTGAAGCGCCGCCGCATCAGCTCACCAACAGAAGCTTTGCCACCAGCCGGGGCTGCTTCTAATCGTTATTTCTTCTTCAGCAAACACATGTATGCTTTCCAGTCGACCACACAGGATTTTTATACAAGACTCCGAGAGGCCTGCACCTAATACGGATCGTGAACTCTCAAACTGAGGCGGTTTATTTACAGAGGACTATTGTAGAGACTCACTATCTTACTGAATCCCTTTTTCTATTGTTTTCCATGTATGGTGCACGTAACCACTTTATATTGTATCTATGGATTCTGCTTCTAGGTGGCCATCATTTAAATCGGGTTGTACAATTTTCTTTACATCGGGGCTAATTGCAATTACATAACAGAACTAAGTACAATCCGTTCATGGGCAAAGTGCAATCTAAGGTTCTCATTACCAACTTGTTTATGTTTAATTATTATTATTATTTATTTATATAGCACCATTGAATCCATGGTGCTGTACATGAGAAGGGGTTACATACAAGTTACAGATATCACTGACAGTAAGCAAACTAACAATGACAGACTGATACAGAGGGGCGAGGACCCTGCTCTTGTGGGCTTACATTCTACAGGATGGTGGGGAAGGAGACAATAGGTTGAGGGTTGCAGCAGCTCCGGTGTTGGTGGGCCGGTAGCTTCGGTAGTGGTGAGGAGGCAGCAGGGTCAAGGTTCAATCATGACCTTGTATTGATATTCTTTCCAGGCGGCAGACATTTATAATAATAATAATAATAATTTAATTTACCGTATATAGCGCCAACATATTCTGCAGCGCTTTACAAATTATAGAGGGGACTTGTACAGACGATAGACATTACAGCATAACAGAAATCACAGTTCAAAATAGATACCAGGAGGAATGAGGGCCCTGCTCGCAAGCTTACAGACTTACAGGAAAAGGGGAGTTCACATATAGGGGGTTTCTGTTGTTCTGTCACCTCCGGGGCTCTGCCAATGTGACATGGCACTCTCAAACCATTCCAGCAAAATCTGAACTCCAATATGGCGCCTCTTCCCTTCTGAACTTTGCACTGCACCTCAAATGTAGTATTCCCCTACATATGGGGTTTCGGTGTACTCAGGAGAAATTGCACAACAAATTGTATGGTGCAAATTTTCCTGTTACCCTTATGAAAATGGAAAATTTGGGGCCAAAAAAAATCACATTTTCCCCACAAAAATGTTATAATATTTTCACGGCTTAACGTTGTAAACTTCTGTGAAGCACCTGGGGGTTCAGGGTATTTACCACGCATCTAAATACATTCCTTGAGGGGGTCTACTTTCCAAAATGAGGTTACTTGTGGCGAGTTTCCTGTTTAGTCACATCAGGGGGCCTCCAAACGCGACATGGCGTCCGCTAATGATTCCAGGAATTTTACATTCAAAAAGTCAAACTGCGCTCTTTCCTTTCTGGGCTCTGGCGAGCACCCAAACAGTGGTTTTCTCCCTCATATGGGGTATCTGTGTACTCGGCACAAATTACACAACCAATTTTGGGGTCCATTTTTTTCCTGTTAACCCTTGTCAGAAACTAAAAAAAAAATTGGATCTGAAGTTAAAATTTTTTTTGTGAAAACAACAAAAAAAAATTCAAATTTTAATTTTGTTTTCCACATTCCAGAAATTCCTGTGAAGCACTTGAAGGGTTAACAAACTTTTTGAATGTGGTTTTGAGCACCTTGAGGGGTGCAGTTTTAGAATGGTACTTTTGGATATCTTCTATCACATAGACCCCCTCAAAGTCTCTTCAAATGTGTTGTGGTCCCTAGAAAAAAATAGTTTTGTAAATTTTTTTTGTAAAAATGAGAAATCGCTGGTCAACTTTTAACCCTTATATCTTCCTAACCAAATAAATGTTGGTTCCCAAATTGTGCTGATGTAAAGTAGACATGTGGGAAATGTTACTTATTAAAGGGAACCTGTCACCCCGAAAATCGCGGGTGAGGTAAGCCCACCGGCATCAGGGGCTTATCTGCAGCATTCTGTAATGCTGTAGATAAGCCCCTGATGTTACCTGAAAGAGGAGAAAAAGACGTTAGATTATACTCACCCAGGGGCGGTCCCGCTGCTGGTCCGGTCGGATGGGTGTCTCTGGTCCGCTGCGGCGCCTCCCATCTTCATTCCAAGACGTCCTCTTCTGATCTTCAGCCATGGCTCCGGCGCAGGCGTACTTTGTCTGCCCTGTTGAGGGCAGAGCAAAGTACTGCAGTGCGCAGGCGCCGGGCCTCTCTGACCTTTCTGGTGCCTGCGCACTGCAGTACTTTGTTCTGCCCTCAACAGGGCAGACAAAGTACGCCTGCGTCGGAGCCGTGGCTGAAGATCAGAAGAGGACTTCTTGGAATGAAGATAGGAGGCGCCGCAGCGGACCAGAGACGCCCATCCGACCGGACCAGCAGCGGGACCGCCCCTGGGTGAGTACAATCTAACGTCTTTTTCTCCTCTTTCAGGTAACATCGGGGGCTTATCTACAGCATTACAGAATGCTGTAGATAAGCCCCTGATGCCGGTGGGCTTACCTCACCCGCGATTTTCGGGGTGACAGGTTCCCTTTAAGTACTTTGTTTTTTTTCCAAATTTGTTTATTAGGTTTTGAATGAAAAGACATATAAAACAAATAACCCCTGAATCCAAACTTTCCCCACCCCCTCCCCAACCACCCCTGTGTGATTTAAGGGCATGAAAATTCAAAGTTGGAAAATTGTGAAGTTTTCATTTTTTTCACAGATAAACGCAAGTCATATTAAAGAAATTTTATCATTATCATTTAGTACAATATGTCACAAAAAACAGTCTCAGAATACCAGGATCTGTTAAAGCTTTCCTGGTGATTTAAGAGTTCTTAAAGAGTTTAAGAGTTATTTAAGAGTCAGAATTGTAAAAACTGGCCTGGTCATTAACGCGCAAACCACCCTCGAGGGTAAAGGGGTTAAACTGTATCTTCATATTTCAGAGATATTTTTGAAAATCCATAGGACAATATTATTGGTTGGTTTGAGCTTCGACTTTACTTGTTGTGTTCGATCTTCTCCATATGAGTTAGTTTTTGGTCCATTCTGAATCCACCCAGAAATATGGGAGTGTTCTCACATTGTGGTTTTCTGATACAGTTTTTGAAGCAAAAAGTAAGACATGGATCCTAAATGGATCTGAGGCATCTTTTTTTCATAATCTGTTCCCAGCTTCCGTATAAAGAAATCTGGAACCATACATCAATAGTTCTTTGTTCTAATAATCCTAATGAAGATTTTCTTTTTTTTTTTATTTGTTTGTTTTATGTGCAGGCTACCAAATTGGAAAACCTGTGATAGCTGCAAATGGAAGTGCACCATTTACCAAGACCACTCTCAATGTATTTAAATCAGGTAAAATTGTGTTTTTATAGTTCTGGTATAATGAATAAATACCGTATATACTCGAGTATAAGCCGACCCCCCCTAATTTTGCCACAAAAAACTAGGAAAACTTAATGACTCGAGTATAAGCCTAGGGTGGGAAATGCAGCAGCTACCGGTAAATGTCAAAGTAAAAATAGATACCAATAAACTGAGACCTCAGTAGGTTAAGTGTTTTTGAATATCCATATTGAATCATGAGCCCCATATAATGCACCATACAGTTTATGATGGCCCAATAAGATGCTCCATATTAAAATATGCCCCATATAATCCTGCATAAAGGTTAATAATGGCCCCATAAGATGCTCCATAGACACCCATAGACACATTTGCCCAATATAATGTTGCACAAATGTTGATTATGGCCCCATAAGATGCTCCATACAGACATATGCCCCATATAATGCTGCACAAACGTTATGGCCCCATAAGATGCTCCTTACAGACACTTGCCCATTTGCTCACCTCTCCATCGCTCAGGCCCCCGGCACTTTCAATATTCATCTGACTTCGTTCCGGCGCCGCTCCATCTTCAGCGTCTTCTGCACAGACTTTCAGGCAGAGGGCGCGCACTAACCATGTCACTGCGCCCTCTGACCTGAGCGTCACTGCAGAAGACGCTGAAGACGGAGCGGCGCCCGGAACGGGGAGCAGGTGAATATCGCGCAGCGCTCCCCCTCCCCATTATACTCACCTGCTCCTGGCGCTGTGCAGTCCCTGCTTCCCGGCGCTGCAGCTTCTTCCTGTACGGAGCGGTCACTGTTACCGCTCATTACAGTAATGAATAAGCGGCTCCACCCCTATGGGAGGTGGAGCAGCATATTCATTACTGTAATCAGCGGTACCATGTGACCGCTCAGTACAGGAAGAAGCCGGGGCGCCAGGGACCTGCAGGGACCGCGCCAGGAGCAGGTGAGAATAATTAGACAGCCCCCGCTCCCCCTCCCCTGCCGACCCCTGGGTATGACTCGAGTATAAGCCGAGAGGGGGACTTTCAGCCCCAAAAAATGGGCTGAAAATCTTGGCTTATACTTGAGTATATACGGTATATATACCGCATTTTTCGGAGTAGATGTATCGGACCAAAAGACACACCTAGGTTTTAGAGGAGGAAATTAGAAAAAAAATTTGAAGCAAAAAATCCTTGTATATATGGTCCCCTCATCCATATTTTTGTATTCTATTCATGGCCCCCTCATCCCTATCCTGGTATGCATGGTATCGTCATCCCCATCCTGGTATGCATGACCCCTCTCATCCCTATACTGGTATGCATGGCCTCTCTCATCCCTATCCTGGTATAAATGGCCCCTTCATCCCCATCCTGGTATGAATGGTCTCCTCATCCCCATCCTGGTGTGCATGTGCCCCCTCATCTTTATCCTGGTATGCATGGGCCCTTCATCTTTCTCCTGATATGCATGGCCTCCTCATCCCTTTCCTGGTATGCATGGCCCCCTCATCCCTACCCTGGTTTGCATGGCCTCCTCATCTCTAGCCTGGTAGTCATGTCCAGTGGCGTAACTACAAAGTTATGGGCCCCGGTGCGAACTTTCAAATGGGGCCCCCCCGCCAAAATATTTTTCACCCAAATCCACATCCTGCCCATGCTCCTGCCCCATCCGACTCCGCACTCTGCCCCATCTGACTCCGCACTCTGCCCCATCTGACTCCGCACTCTGCCCCATCAGACTCCGCACTCTGCCCCATCAGACTCCGCACTCTGCCCCATCAGACTCCGCACTCTGCCCCATCAGACTCCGCACTCTGCCCCATCAGACTCCGCACTCTGCCCCATCAGACTCCGCACTCTGCCCCATCAGACTCCGCACTCTGCCCCATCAGACTCCGCACTCTGCCCCATCAGACTCCGCACTCTGCCCCATCAGACTCCGCACTCTGCCCCATCAGACTCCGCACTCTGCCCCATCCGACTCCTCACTCTGCCCCATCCGACTCCTCACTCTGCCCCATCCGACTCCTCACTCTGCCCCATCCGACTCCTCACTCTGCCCCATCCGACTCCGCACTCTGCCCCATCCGACTCCGCACTCTGCCCCATCCGACTCCGCACTCTGCCCCATCCGACTCCGCACTCTGCCCCATCCGACTCCGCACTCTGCCCCATCCGACTCCGCACTCTGCCCCATCCGTCTCCGCACTCTGCCCCATCCGTCTCCGCATTCTGCCCTATCCGACTCCTCACTCTGCCCCATCCGACTCCGCACTCTGCCCCATCCGACTCCGCACTCTGCCCCATCCGACTCCTCATTCTGCCCCATCCGACTCCTCACTCTGCCCATCCGACTCCTCACTCTGCCCCATCCGACTCCTCACTCTGCCCCATCCGACTCCGCACTCTGCCCCATCCGTCTCCGCACTCTGCCCCATCCGTCTCCGCATTCTGCCCCATCCGTCTCCGCATTCTGCCCCATCCGTCTCCGCATTCTGCCCCATCCGTCTCCGCATTCTGCCCCATCCGTCTCCGCATTCTGCCCCATCCGTCTCCCCATTCTGCCCCATCCGTCTCCACATTCTGCCCCATCCGTCTCCACATTCTGCCCCATCCGTCTCCACATTCTGCCCCTGTCTCCACATCTCACCAGAACAGCAGGAATCGGAAATCTGCTGCTGGTTGATACCAGAGAACACGAGCTGCACACAACCAGGACTGAGCTGCTGAGAGCTGAAGGACCTGTGGTGACGTCATCGTCATGTGATCAGGAGGCGGAGCTGATAAATGGTGAAAGACCTATGATAGTGATGACGTCACCACAGGATCTTCAGCTCTTCCTTTCAGATCAGGCGTCGGCTGCTGATCTGATGTGTGCGCCCGGCAGGTCAGGTGGAGGGCCGGTCTGTCTGTTGCCGTGCGGGAGGAATCACCTGCACGGCAACAGTTTTTAACTTTTTGCTGGTGTCGGCGTGCATCTGACCTGCCGGGGCCCCTGACTTCCCCCGGGCCCGGTCGCAGTGGCGACTGCTGCGACCGTGGTAGTTACGCCACTGGTCATGTCCCCCTTATCTCTAGCCTTGTAGGCATGTCCCACTCATCCCTATCCTGGTTGGCATGGCCCCCTCATCCCTATCCTGGTAGGAATTGTCCCCCTCATCCCTATCCTGGTATGCATAGCCCCCATCTCTGTCCTAGTATGCATGGCCCCATCCTTATCCTGGTATGATTGGCCCCAATCTCCGTCCTGTGTGATTAGCCCCCATTCCCATCCAGGTATCCATGGCCCCATCAGAAAAACATTAAAAAACCCAAACCATTACACGTACCTTCCTCTGCTCCCTCGCAGCGTCTTGTTCCGGTGCCAGCAGCTGCTTTATTTTTGTCAGTAGTGCATGGCAGGAACGTCATGCGCTGATTACAAGCTGAAGGGCAGCTGCCGGAATGCTCACTGCTCTCAACGCCGGGACAGTGCGTGGAGGACAGTGAGTATTCATTGCTCGATCTTTAGTAGCACGCACAGAGTCAGCTGCAGGCTTCCTGCAGCTGCCAGCGTTGATTTACTTATCCCCGCTACTAAAGGGAATGAATATTCACCGCATTCCACGCCCATGGGAGCCGCTCTACTACATCCTGCATGTGAGGCATCCAGATGTAGCAGAGCTGGACTGTGTGCACATACAATACACAACATGCAACATACAACATTCGACATGCAACGTGCACCATATAACATGCACCATGCGACATGCACCATACAACATGCAACATACAACACATACATACACTACATACATATAGACATACAGTACATTAAACATAAAGTACATACTCACGATCACCTTGATCCCCGAAGCCATTGTCACCTGTAAAAAATATTAAAATAATAAACAAACACTCTACTCCTGAGTCCACAGATATCAAATTAAAACGAGTGTCCTACGACGATCTCCCGTGGAGAGCAGCCACATCAGCTGATGTGACCGCTCTCCAGGGGCTCCAGGAATACAATTACAGAAGGTATCCTTCAGCAATGTATTCCTATGCCCCTGTGAGAAATAGTCCCTAGTCTCACTTGTGGCACTGCTGTGTGGAAAAATTCCAACGCAGCTTTTGCCATAAAGTGAGACCCAGGACTAAGGTAACCTCAGTGATACACAGCAGGAGCCATTGTCCCCTGTCAGTGTGTCACTGGAGGGCCTATAGAGCAGTGACATCACCCGATATCACTGTTCTATAGGGGAGATAGTCGTGGGACATTCGTTATTAATTGGACTACGGCGGACAGGTAGTATACGGTTGGTTTATTATTTTAATTTTTTTGCAGGCGATCGAGTATGGTAAGCATGGTTAAATTAAGAATATTAAAATACTTTTTTCTGGCTGTGTTTTTTTTTTTTTTTTACCCTTTTCACTACTCTAGGATTAATAATGGATAGGCATCTTATTGACGCCACTCCATTATTAACCAGGCTTAATGTCACCTAACAATAGCAAGGTGACACTAACCTCTTATTACCCCATATCCCACCGCTACAGGGGAGTGGGAAGAGAGGGGCTAAGTGCCGGAATTAGCGCCATTTCTGGGGTGGCTGGGGGCTGGTATTTGTGGCCGGGGAGGGGGGTTGGGCAATAACCATGGCCCCTCTCTAGGCTATGAATATCAGTCCGCAGCTGTCTGCGTAGCCTTTCTGGCTATAAAATATAAGGGGACACCACGTCATTTTTTTTTTTGGGGGGGGTCCCCTTAATTTAATAGCCAGTAAAGGCTACGCAGACAGCTGCGGGCTGATATTCATAGCATAGAGAGGGGCCATGGTTATTACCCCCTTCCCAGGCTACAAATATTGGCCCCCGGCCGTCGGCTTTCCCCCTCTGGCGCAGAAAATTGCGCGGGAGCCCACGCCATTTTTTTTTTTTTTTAATTAAACGTTCATTAATAAACATCAGCCTTGCTATTACATATCTACTAGATGGTGGCCCGATTCTAACGCATCGGGTATTTTAGAATATGTATGTAGTTTATTTACGAAGTGGTATTTAAATCCCGCTGCAATATCGCTGATTAGTCGTGGCCGGCATTCGGCGAAGCATGGTTTAAATCCCGCGCCAATTTGCAGCTGGATTGCACCTGTCGCTGATTAGTCGCGCCAGCCTCCCGCGACCAATCAGTGATGCAGAATTTCCATTACAGACAAACAGACCCTTAGATGATTATATATGTACTAGATGGTGGCCCGATTCTAACGCATCGGGTATTCTAGAATATGTATGTCCTCGTAGTATATTGCCCAGCCACGTAGTATATTGCCCAGCCACGTAGTATATTGCCCAGTCACGTAGTATATTGCCCAGTCACGTAGTATATTGCCCAGTCACGTAGTATATTGCACAGTCACGTAATATACAGCAGAGCCACGTAGTATATTGCACAGCGACGTAGTATACAGCACAGAGCCACGTAGTATATTGCCCAGCTACGTAGTATACAGCACAGACACGTAGTATATTGCCCAGCCAGGTAGTATATTGCACAGCGACGTAGTATACAGCACAGAGCCACGTAGTATATTGCCCAGCCATGTAGTATATTGCACAGCGACGTATACAGCACAGAGCCACGTAGTATATTGCCCAGTCACGTAGTATACAGCACAGACTCGTAGTATATTGCCCAGCCAGGTAGTATATTGCCCAGTCACGTATGTAACAGGTTAAAAAATTAAAAAGAAACATACTCACCATCCGAAGAGCCCGTTGTAGTTCCAGCGCTTGTGTGCGGTGTCCGGTCCCAGGATTGGTATGAGCGCAGGACTTTCCATGACGTCGCGGTCACATGACCGTGATGTCATGGAAGGTCCTTCTCCCATATCATCTTTGGAAGCGGAACCTGCCGCTTGCAGTGCCGAGGAGAGGACGCGACGGCGGAAGGTGAGAATAAGGTTTTTTTTTTAATTATTATTATTTTTAACATTAGATCGTTTTACTATTGATGCTGCATACGCAGCATCAATAGTAAAAAGTTGGGGACACACAGGGTTAATAGCGGCGGTAGCGGAGTGCGTTACCCGCGGCACAACGCGGTCCATTACCGCCGGTATTAACCCTGTGTTAGTGGTGACCGGAGGGGGAGTATGCGGGCGACAGGCACTGACTGCGGGGAGTAAGGAGCGGCCATTTTCTTCTGGACTGTGCCCGTCGCTGATTGGTCGCGGCAGCCATGACAGGCAGCTGCCAAGACCAATCAGCGAATGAATAACCGTGACAGACAGAAGGACAGACAGACGGAAGTGACCCTTAGACAATTATATAGTAGACTAGATGGTGGCTTGATTCTAACGCATTGGGTATTCTAGAATATGTACGTATGTATGTATGTACGTCGCGCTGTGAGTGGGGGTTAAATTCCACGCCAATATCGCTGATTGGTCGCGGCCAGCCGCGTAGTATACAGCACAGCCACTTAGTATATAGCAGCCACGTAGTATATAGCACAGCGATGTAGTATATAACACAGCCCACGTAGTATATTGCACAGCCACGTAGTATATAGCACAGCCACGTAGAATATAGCACAGCGATGTAGTATATAACACGCAGTAGATAGCACAGCCATGTAGTATATAGCAGCCACGTAGTATATAGCAGCCACGTAGTATATAGCACAGCGATGTAGTATATAACACAGCCCACGAAGTATATAGCACAGCCACGTAGAATATAGCACAGCGATGTAGTATATAACACATAACATGCAGTAGATAGCACAGCCACGTAGTATATAGCAGCCACGTAGTATATAGCACAGCGATGTAGTATATAACACAGCCCACGTAGTATATTGCACAGCCACGTAGTATATAGCAGCCACGTAGTAATAGCACAGCGATGTAGTATATAACACAGCCCACGTAGTATATTGCACAGCCACGTAGTATATAGCACAGCCACATAGAATATAGCACAGCGATGTAGTATATAACACATAACACGCAGTAGGTAGCACAGCCACGTAGTATATAGCAGCCACGTAGTATATAGCACAGCGATGTAGTATATTGCACAGCCACGTAGTATATAGCACAGCCACGTAGAATATAGCACAGCGATGTAGTATATAACACATAACACGCAGTAGATAGCACAGCCACGTAGTATATAGCAGCCACGTAGTATATAGCACAGCGATGTAGTATATAACACAGCCCACGAAGTATATAGCACAGCCACGTAGAATATAGCACAGCGATGTAGTATATAACACATAACATGCAGTAGATAGCACAGCCACATAGTATATAGCAGCCACATGGTATATAACACAGCCCACGTAGTATATAGCATAGCCATGTAGTATATAGCACAGCCCACGTAGTATATAGCACAGCCCACATAGTATACAGCAGTGTGGGCACCATATCCCTGTGAAAAAAATTAAAATAAAAAATAGTTATATACTCACCTTCCGTTGTCCACCGAAGCTGTCCCGCTCCTCGTGATGCTCTGGGCAGCTTCCGTTCCCAGAGATGCCTTGCGAAATTACCCAGATGACTTAGCGGTCTCGCGAGACCGCTAAGTTATCTGGGTAATTTCGCAATACATCGCGTCAAAAAATGCATGAAAAACGCAGGTGACCTGCCAGCGACCTCAGGTGCTGATTTGGTGCAGATTTTACCTGTGTCAAATCCTGATCAAATCCTGATGCAATCCTGAACGTGGAAACATAACCTTATAGTCCAAAATATACAGTATATATATTCTAATACTTGTAGTGAAGTATGGTATATAATTTGGTGTTATCTAAAGGGAATTGTCAGTATGATCAACCCTCTTAAGCAATCTATATAGGCCTGTAATTCATAGGAAGCTGAATAAAATGATACCTTGATATCCGTGATCTAATACCTTATTCCAGAGAAATCCATGTTTTTCTTACATATAAATAAGCGGTTCCATACTGAGGACACTGATCTGCATGATAATCTGCCTCCAGAGATTATTTTAAATAGAAGTGACATTACCAGTGTGATGTGTAATGGTTACCAGTGTGATGTGTAATGTCCGCTCTCTACTGCATGGCTGTGTGTGATTATATCTGACACATCTGCAGGTTCATTTCAGCTTCCATCTCACAGGCACACTGGGTTGCAATATTTTGGCAATACAGCAGAGCTGTGAGAGCTGCAGCATATGTGTTTATAAGGGACTAAGTTCAGTTCTACTGTTCTGTGTTAGTTACATGTCTCCCATGGGATTTCTCTGGAAAGGGACATTGGATCGCAGATATCAAGGTGCTACTTTATTCAGCCTCCTATGACCTATGTGTGGCCATATAGAGGCTTAGGAGGGTTGATCCTACTGACAGATTCCCTTTAATGTGCTGTAATTGAGAATAGCTTATTATATCATCTATTTCAGTTTTGGATAGCTCCTGCTCTAGTGTGACACATACACCAATTCTTTTTGGAGAAAATTCATTTTCTGGATGTCTCTTGCAAGTGGTTGATGAGAACTGCACACAGCTTAGGTGAGTTATAATCTTCAATAATTAGATTACTTTAATGATAAAAATGGCCACTATCCGAGTAAAAGTACCTGGGTCCTGCCATGCAGTTTCCGAACTAGCAGTACACATCATGCTTGTCTTTGATTGTTAAGAAAAACTTGGCTGTCAAAAGAAGAAAATAGTTTATGGGAGTTGCAGAAAAATCCTTGTCCCCAATAGGAAAAGTCACGAAAATGAAACGCCCACCTGTCACTCGTACGTGGCAGATATTGTCAATATGATCAAAATGTCTCAAATGAGAATACCCCTTTAAATGTTGTTGTTCTACAATCTGACAACGTGGCCTTCAGACCAGAAGAGATTATACATACAGCCTTGTATTACACAGATTATTTTCTTACAACTGACCTACACAGAGGCACAGCTCTAATGTAGTGGGAACCAGTGCAAAAGCTAAATATAAAAGATTATAATATTGGGCTGGGGGGGGAGATTCAAGTCCGCAAAATATTCTCCAACTTTCCTAGGGCTCAAGCTGAGCATCCTAAGGCGAAGTCCACAGCAAAACCTGGTGTCTTGGCAGGAAAGAAGCTGCAGAAAAAAAAGCATGTGTTGTGTGTTTTTGTTTTGTTTTTTTTTCTGTGTTTTTTGCATGCTAGATTTGTCCCTTATGCACGATGATAAAGTTTAGTGCACAAAAAAAGTGCTATTCTACAGTCAGGATTTGTCACCAAAACCCGATACCTGCGTTTCTGCTGCAGATTTTCAGCGTTTTGTTCACCACAAATTCATGTCAATGGGTGAAAAACGCTGAAAAAACATGAAAAAAGTGACTTGCTCCATTGTGCAAAAACACATGCAAAGTACAAAATACTTATGACAAAAAACCAATGTGTGTGCATGAGATTTCTGAAATCTCATAGACCTAGCTGGTTCTCTAAAACGCAGCTGAAAATTTGCATAAAAATTAAATGCCTTGTGGGAACTTAACCTAATAGTTGTGGATTCCATAAGAAAAGGACATAAAAAAACCCCATGACATATTCTGGTGGTGTTTTTCCTTTGTAGCGTTGCTCTTAGAGAAGAACCTCTCTGAAGTACATGGTACTATAGTATGGAGCAGCAGAGACCCTCAGATGTCTCATCATATAAGCTTAAGCCTTAAACCTGCCCCCACTTGTCTGACAGTAAGGATCAGTTTATCCAGTAAGGCCTGTGCTTGTATTAATAAGAATGATGTACTGTATTTGTCATTTTCTTCTATATTTGCAGGGAAAATGTACTTTCCTGGTTTAATAATTCTCTACTTTCCGTCAATCACGTATCCATGCGGGGAAACTCAAATGTCAGCGATCCAAGCGAATGGATATCAATAATCTGTAAGTCAGTAGGTAGCTGTGATGATGAAAGCGCTCCTCCATGTAGGACAATAGAGGAAACTATATTTGTGCCACTGCTGGGTTGTGCCATATTGTTGTTCCCTGCTGTGTACTCAGCGTCTTGTCTGAAGCTTACCAGTAAAGGACAAGTACACAAGCCTCAAAGACGTAGTAGCAGAAGTGTAAGGCTGGTTTCACATTTGCGTTGGTCAGAGCTGCGGAGGGCTGCGTAGTTCCTCAGTTAAGCCCCGCCTACTGCCACGCCTCTTCCATTCAGCTCCACCTATGTCGGCATGTGTCCTGCGTACTGATCTTTAACATTGGGTACGCAGACCATGGAATGTATGCGGATGCCTCCGCATGTATCGTTTTGACACTGCGCTGACCGCAACAAAATGCAACATGTTGCATTTGACGCAGTTCGGCGCAGCGTCAATACAACGCATGCAGAGGCATCCGCATACATTCGACATTTTGATCTCGTTACAGGATTTTTGTGTGATTGCAGCAACCAAAAAAAACGAAATTTTGGCATTCTTGATTTTGTTTTTCATTTACGATGTTTACCGATCGTGTTAATTATTTTTATATTTTGATTGGACTTTTCTGAACCACATCTGTGTATTTTTTAAATGTCATCATCTTTATTTTTAATGGGGAAGAAGGAGGCAATTTTAACTTTTTACGGGTTTTTTTCCAGATTTTTTTAAAACATTTTTTCTTTTACTTTTCACTGTTCTTGTTAGTCCCCTTAGCGGACTTGAAGCTGTGAGGGCCTGGTCGCTTGTGCTATATACAGTGATGCCATAGTATTGCTGCATATAGTCAAAATCTCTGTCTCCTTTGAAGCCCAAGCACGGGCAGGGTTTCAAAGGATCTCCGTAATGACAAGCACGGGGGTCCTCATAGTAACCCATTGGCGACCAGCTATCAAGTCACCGGCGCGCCGATGGGCACATGGAATGATGCACTCCCATGCTGGCGCTTGTTAACAGTTTGACAGCAGCATTTAACAGATCAGCAATCGTGGTTAGAGGCAGGTTCTGTCTGTAACACCCAGCCATGATTTGATGCGTACAGGGTGGGTTCACCCTGTGAGACTGCTCCAAACACCTCTTCCGACTTGTGCCATAAATGTACGGCGCATGTCATGAAGGGGTAGAAGGGAACCTGTCAGCAGGTTTTTGGACCCCAAACTAACATCAGCTATGTAAAATCCCTGAAATGTTGATTACATATATCCCTTTGTTTTATAAGTTCATCTCTCAGTTTTATAGAAATCTATCTAATTTTTATGCAAATGAAAAGGAGCTTGGCCGGCACTTACAGCTCTCCGGCCTCTGTCCCTATATTCCGCCCACCGCCGGCCTCTTGTTAATGACTGACGGGTCACACTTCTCTGTGACCGGTTCTCCTGCACCATCCTGTCCTGATAGTGTTTTATAATGTGTTAGTATAGGACTAATAGCCTAGGGTCCATCCTGATTAGTTCACAGAGGATGGTCTAGAATAGGCACAACTGTAGCAAACCCTCAGTATTGGGTTTGTACAGGTTTACAGCCTCTTCAAGAGGAAAAAAAAAGCATCCTGTGAGCTATAAGACACAGTTTGTGAGAAAGCTGGAGCTTGTAGAATGACTGTGCTTTATTTCTTTTAACCTGCATCCCTCCTTTAATTTGGTGTGATTTCTTCTAGATGAAGAATACAATACAACGTGTCCAGAGAACTGCGGCTCAGAAAATGTAATGTGTATAAGGGTGCCATCAAACATCAACATTGAGATCTTAACCGCTGTAACGGGAGCCGTCGAGGGCATTCCTCAGGAAGAAATTCTGGCAGCTAAATTTAGGTCAGGATCCAGTATACTTCATTGATCGTATCCGCTTTCCTGCTCCTGATAAACACCACCATTGTCTTTTTGCTTTAGCAGTAGAGTAACTATAGTAGGAAGCCCCCACCTATAAATGGTTAATAGTTTAACATTTTTTATGAAATCTTTACTTCCTAGAGGTGTCGTCCACTACTGACAATTCCTTCTTAAATGCCATACTCACAATATAAAATAAACACTATATACTCGCCTGCCTCATCAGCGCCACTCCATTGATGTCTTCGCCGGGTCTCCCAAGGTTTCCGTGAGATTATTATGCCACATGAGCCCTACAGCCAATTAGCAACTGCTATTGAGCTGCTGCGCTCTCAGTTCCTTCAGATGTCCGTGTTTCATCTGAAGAAAGTGTGAGAAAGGCCGCCCAATGGTGGCCACGGTTTGGCAAAACCATGTCACACGCACCTCGGGAGACTCGGTGCCGACATCGATGTAGTGGTGTCTGTGATAGAGGTGAGTATATGATGTTTTTATTTTATATTCTGGCATATAGTATTTAAAGGGGTTGTCCAGGCTCGGGATTCATGTGAAGCCTCACAGTGTGCGCTGTCAGGATTCTGCGGCGTTGGGAGAGAGAGGTCATGTAACAGCAAGTATGTGATTTTCATACTACATTGAACCACATTCCAACCAGACGTGTCCAGCCTAGCTCAGTTCACTTGTATGTCTAGTTAGCATGTGACTGCGTATTGCATACTTCTGGTCACTCGCGTGCCTCTAATGGCGCCAGCACCGGAGAATCCTGACAGTGTACATTTTACACGATCTGAGGATTCATTTGGTCCGCAATCACATAGTGACTGCAGACTTGAACCTCAAGCCTGGACAACCCCTTTAAGAAGCCCTTGTTTGAGCAGTGGACAACCCCTTTTTACTATTGATGTTTCATCCTTCAATTGTCAACTATGTTTCTCCAATAGTTAAACAGATCTGTGTCCAGATTTTTACAGCAGCCGTATGATACGGATTCAGATTCAAACTGTTGGCGGAAATTGCGCAGACTTAACGGCGCCCTAACTTTTCTAAACGAATGGGTTTTACTCTAGCTTGCTAATAAAGTCTAATTTGCCACAATGTCACCATGCTTTGTTTCTTTTCCAGCTTCTCAGCGGTTAATATAAATTGTGTGTCTGCCTGTAACTTGTCCCTTCCACTCACGGCCTCCGTACAGTTCACCAGAGTCCCGGCCCAGGTGCCCTTGAGCGTTACAAGGTATGATCACTTATGGAACTGGGGTAATTACTATACATACACAGATTAGCCATAACATTAGCACCCAATGTTCTTGCAGGAAAACATAAGTGCACCTGCCTATATTCCTGCACTGATTACCTGATTGTTATATACTAAAGCTAATGGCACACATCTGTACTGTGCTTGTCTTTTCTGGAGCACTTTACTGCAACTATGATGAGATTTGTATAACGCTGAGGACCAGCTTGAAAGTGTGTTTCAATTCATGACTCTTTCTGGATCCGCAGCCCTATTAATAACATGCCATAGCATTTACATAAGGTTATGTAAGTAGTTATGGGGTTAATTTGCAGGTGAATAACGTTCTCCCCAATGTGGGAGGAAATCAACTTTATTCCCCCCGGCAGCGTTTGGGCTCCAGCTACGGGGGTGGCGACATTACAGTCATCACTCTGTGTATAGAGAGCGGCAGCTGTAACCGCTCCTCCCGGCACTGACTGACAGCCAGCTCTAATGCCTAACCGCTGTCAGTCGGGGACGGGGTTACAGCTGCTGCTCTCTATACACAGATTCGTGACTGTAACATCGCCACCCCCGTAGCTGAAGACTAAACGCTGCCGGGGGGAATAAAGTTAATTTCCTCCCACATTGGGGGTCTAAGTGCGGGTGCCAGGTAGGTTCAGAACATTATTGACCATATATCTGCAGGATAATAGCGTTTTTTCATGGGACTGGTTCCCTTTAAAGTCAGGAGTCTGGCTTGGCTATTCCAAAATATTTTTTGCTTGCACCATGTGGTAGAAAAGAATGCTTTTTTCCCTTTTTATATATTTCTGTACTGTTTCTGCAGCATTTTCAGCTTTTTGTGCTGCGACTTCAGAAAATTCAAGCAAAAAAAGGCTCCACAACATGTCACCTCATCCTTAATGTTATGACTGATTAGTGTGGATGTTCTCATCTAATAAATTCTATATCTTCATTTTGAGTAACTATTAAACATCCGACTGTTTCTAGATTTCAGATGACGGATACAGAATATGACTGTGAGAAAAATGACGTGTGCTGGCAGCAGCTTGCGTATCCACTGACCAAGTATTACACAGGTAAGGGGCTATAATCCCCCACAGGACAGTTAACACTTTGCCACCATGTGTCCAGGTTTTGTACTGTTAGGTTAGGGGATTGCTCAGACTTTTGAATTGGTCGGTTGAACTGTGTTTGGCCCCGTTTTCCCATTGTGGAAAATCCAGAGCATCTATCCCATGTCTCCTGCATCCAGCCCACTCTCAGCTGCTCACAGATTACACACCGGAGAAACACGAGTGGCCAAGACCTTTTTTACATCACGCGCCTTTCACTTTATTCTGCTTATCAACCCTTTTACTAAAGAAGGCACTCTATGGTAGTACTGTCCAGTTGTGCCATACATTGCAGGTCCAGAGATCAGCTCCTCTTATGCTCTGTCGTTTTGTACAAGTATTTGTTTTTGTTTATTTTTAATTGTTTGTTTTTTATGTTTGTTTTTTTTTAGGAGAGCCACAACATGTCACTTTAGCTAAAGGATTGATTCTGGTCTTCTTTTTTATAAGCGCTGCAGTCCTTGGAACACCGTGGAACATGATACGTAAAGCATGGAATGAAACTACCTTTTAAAAGAAGCTTACAATAAAAGACAAAGATGCTCTAACATTAGACTATTAACCCCTTAGCGACCGCCGATACGCCTTTTAACGGCGGCCGCTAAGGGTACTTAAGCCACAGCGCCGTTAATTAACGGCGCTGTGGAAAAAGTACATAGCGCCCCCCAGAGGCCGATTTTCTCCGGGGTCTCGGCTGCCGGGGGTAGCCGAGACCCCAGAGAACATGATTCGGGTCGGTTTTCACCGACCCCGCTTTTGCGATCGCCGGTAATTAACCGTTTACCGGCGATCGCAAAAAAAAAAAAAAAGGCGATTAGTATTGTGTTTCTCTCCCCTCTAATGTGATCGGACATTAGAGGGGAGAGAAATAGGGTCCCCCGAGCCCCCCACGGTACCTTATGTACCGGAGAAGGTGCCCCCCCGGGTCCCCGACCCTCCTCCTTCCTGCCCGGGCTCCAAAATGGCGGGCGCATGTGCAGATGCGCCCGCCAAAGCCTAGCTTCCCCCGGTGTATTGGGGTCTGTTTTTACAGACCCCCTGGAGCGATCGCAGACCCCCTGGAGCGATCGCAATCCCGGGGGTCTTTACAGACCCCCGGGATTGCGATCGCTGCAAATAGTTTGTAAAAAAAAAAAAAATGCTTTGCATTTCTCTCCCCTCTGATGTGATCGCACATCAGAGGGGAGAGAAATAGAGCCCCCGAGCCCCCCACCATACCGCCTGCTCCTGTCCCCGGTCCTCAGTAGTGGTCCCCGATCCTCAGTAGTGGTCCCCGGTCCCCAGCCCACTGCTCCTGGCCCCCCTTCTTCTCTGCTGGAAGAAAATGGCGGGCGCATGCGCAGTGCGCCTGCCATGATCTGCCAGCAGAGACCCAGCAACCTATGAGAATTTTCTCATTGGCTGCTGGGTTTTGATTACTGTAATATGTCCAATTACAGTGATCAAAACCCCTAATATTTGATAAACATGGCAGCACTTGGGCTGTACCTTTCTCTTCTCTCCTTGTAGTTGTTCTAGGAGAGAAGAGAGAGAGACTACAGTTCAAGTGCTGCCCTGTCAGTGACAAAAAAAAAAATATCTGCCTCCGCCAGCATCCCATTTACCCACCCCCGTTCTCCGTAATCCCTGCATCACCAGCAGAGGATTATAAAAAAAAAAAAGAAAAAAAAAAATTATAATTTTTTTTTAAAAATTTTTTTTAGGGTTAGGGTTAGGGGAGGAATTAGATAAAATGGCTCGCAGAACTTTTAGCGCGGAGCAAGCTTACAGCCTGCTTTGCTCCGGCAGCTCCGGCAGCGAAACAGATTCTGCCCCTGAAGTTGAGCAGTTTTCAGACAGTGATGACGACTCTTCCTCCACGGGATCCCCCAGCCCGGTGGTAGCGGAGTCGGTCGTCACTGCTGAAGCTTCAGAGGCAGGACCAAGTACCGCAGTCCCCCCACCGCTGTGGTATAATGACACCTCATTTTCCCCTCAAATTCCCCCTTTTTCTGCAGTCCCTGGAATAAAAGTAGATGTCGCCAATTTTACCCCCATTGATTTTTTTGAAATTTTCATTAGCCCCGAAGTCCTGCAATTAATCGTCCACCAAACTAACCTATATGCCCGGCAATATATTTCCCAAAAACCCACTGCCTTTCATTCCCGTTCCTGGATCCCCACAAATGTCCCCGAAATTAAAAAATTCTTAGGCCTCACCCTGAATATGGGTATAGTAAAAAAAACCACTCTCCGCTCTTACTGGGCAACAAAAGCTGTCCACTGCACCCCTGTATTTGCAGCCATCATGTCCCGAGCCCGTTACGAAGCCCTGATGAGATTCCTCCACTTCAGTGACAATGCCCAAGCTCTCCCAAGAACTGACCCCAACTACGATCGGCTAAATAAATTAAGACCCCTAATTTCCCTCCTAAAAACTTCCTTTCTAAATTCCTATACCCCAGAGCAAAATATGGCAGTCGACGAGTCCTTGATGAGCTACAAGGGCCGTCTTTCATTCCGCCAATTTATTCCCTCCAAGAGAGCCAAATACGGCGTAAAATTATATAAAGCTTGCGAGAGCTCATCAGGGTACACGTCCACCTTCCTAATTTACGAAGGTAGGGACCGCCAAATAAACCCCCCAAACTGCCCCCAGACAATTGGTATCCCAGGCAAAATTGTCTGGGAGCTAATGACGCCCTTTCTCAATCAAGGGTACCACGTGTACACAGATAATTATTACACGAGTATCCCCCTATACAAATCCCTCCATGCTGCAAGTACAGGGGCCTGTGGGACAGTGAGGAAAAACAGAGTGGGGTTTCCGTCACAGTTGGTGTCCAGACGTTTGGAGAGGGGGGCGTCATTTTCACTTGCAAGCGACCAACTACTTGCAGTGAAGTGGAAAGACAGGAAGGACGTCTATATGCTTTCCACACTGCATACGGACACCACTGTGACGGTCAGAGAGAGGGGTGCCACCAGGGACAAAGAAAAACCTGTCTGCGTCACAGAATATAATAGACATATGGGTGGCGTAGACCTGTCAGACCAGGTTCTGCAACCATACCTGGTCAAGAGGAAGACCAGGGCGTGGTATAAAAAGGTGGGAATCTATCTAATTCAGACTGCCACCTACAACAGTTTTGTCCTATACAAAAAATCTCAAGGACCACTAACTTTCCTGCACTTTCAGGAAAAAGTAGTAGAGAGCCTCATATTTGAGTCCATGGCACCGGGGGAAGCCTTCGACTCTGAGGATTCCCGGAGACTGTCAGAACGCCATTTTCCTCACCCTGTCCCTGTCACTCCCACCCAAAGGTATCCTCAAAAAAGGTGCCGAGTTTGCAGAAAGCATGGCAGGCGGAGTGATTCCCGATTTTATTGCCCCACATGCCCATCCCAACCAGGCCTTTGTATCTCCCCCTGTTTTGAGACCTACCACACCACCTACAATTATTAGTTTGTTTTTTTTTCAATCATTTTTATTTTCTGCTTAGTGGCCCCAGTAGTACAATTTGGAACAATTGATAAATATTTTAATTAGTAGATCCCATTTTACCCCATTTCACAATTAATTCCAGAATTTGATCAATCCCATACCAAACTACTATCCCAACAAATTCTCATCCACGTACCCACGTCTGTACGCTCTAGAGTGTGGACCCCACAAATGTTCTTGCAAAGTCAGGTCATCTGAAAATTCTACGACTCGATCAATCCCATACCAAACTACTATTCCAACAAATTCTCGTCCACGTACCTATGTCAATAAGCGTTAGAATGTGGACCCCAGAAATGATCTTGAAAAGTGAGATTATCTGAAAATGAATTCTAGGACTTTATTACTCAAACATTTTTGACCATTTATCTAACTTTGACTGTTTTTATAACTGTCTTGCTACACAAAACTTTGGCTTCCATTTATATTACTTATATTTATGTTGATGATACGGGCATGATCATTTTATTGTAGGATTTCTAAAAAATGAGGAAGTTCCGTACTTATACACTATGGGCTTTACTTTATGGTTCTTGCCGAACCTCTGGTACCAGACAATACTTTCTATAGAGAACTGGTTGTTTTGTGCATATAGCGGTTCTGACCTTGGCGGGTGGGAGCTTGCTATGGTGTACCACGTCTATTGGCACATTCGTCTCTCATATAGGGATTGATGGAGCTAAAAGGACGTTGTACGACCAGTCTCTGAAAGTGTCTGCCATTCTAGCCCTGATGGTGTTCTTTCATCTTTGGAACAAACTCCGCTTTGCCACATAGTTGGCTGCATTTTCCTACACATTTTGCCCTTCATTCCAGTACAGTTTATTCTTCCTGCTACAATATACGCAAATGCGGGACAACTGTTTTGTTAGCAAGACCAATTTTATAGTCAGCCAATGTGTTTTAGGAGCATGCCTCCCTCTGTGAGTAATAATTCCTGGAAGGATTTTCTTTTTTGCTCAATGTCTCTAGAAGCTTTGAATGGGTCCTGGATCTTCAATTTCAAATAAAGCCAAATTTGTCACATTGTGCCCCTTTCTGTCCAAGCCCTGCCATTTGTCCAAACAGAACTTTTTTACTACATATGGGATATTGCTGCACTCATAATAAAGTGGGTAACGAATTGTGGGGTCCACTTTTTGATGTTATTTCTGAAAAATCGAGACATTCAGGTCTAAAACAAGATTCTCGTGGAAAAAAATGAATTTTTTCAATATGACAACCTAATGTTATCAAACTCTGTGTCATACATGTGGGTTCAAATTGCTCAATATACCCCTGATTAAAATCTTTGAGGGGTGTAGTTTCCAAAACGGGGTCAGTTGTGGGGGGTTTCTGCTGTTAGGCACATCTACAAACCCAAAATGACGTCCGCTCTCACAATTAAGAGATTAAAAAGTCAAATGGCGCGCCTTCCCTTCCAAGCTCCGCAGTGCGCCCAAACAGAGGTTTACCCCCACATACAGGGTATCGACATACTCAGGACAAATTGCACAACAACTTTTGGGGTCTATTTTGTCTTGCTACCCTTGGGAAAATAAAAAATTGGGGGTGAAAAGATCATATTTGTGAAAAAAAAATGATTTTTAATTTTTTCGGCTCTACGTTATAAACTTGTGTGAAGCACTTGGGGGTTCAAAGTGTTGACCACACACCTAGATAAGTTCCTTAGGGGGTCTAGTTTCCAAAATGGTGTCACTTGTGGGGGGTTTGCACTGTTTAGGCACATCAGGGGCTCTCCAAACGCGACATGGTGTCCGATCTCAATTCCAGAGAATTCTATGTTGAAAAAGTCAAATGGCGCTCCTTCCCTTCTGAGCTCTACTGTGCACCCAAACAGAGGTTTACCCCCACATACGGGGTATCGACATACTCAGGACAAATTGCACAACAACTTTTGGGGTCTATTTTGTCTTGCTACCCTTGGGAAAATAAAAAATTGGGGGTGAAAAGATCATTTTTGTGAAAAAAAAATGATTTTTAATTTTTTCGGCTCTACGTTATAAACTTGTGTGAAGCACTTGGGGGTTCAAAGTGTTTACCACACACCTAGATAAGTTCCTTAGGGGGTCTAGTTTCCAAAATGGTGTCACTTGTGGGGGGTTTCCACTGTTTAGGCACATCAGGGGCTCTCCAAACGCGACATGGTGTCCGATCTCAATTCCAGGGAATTCTATGTTGAAAAAGCCAAATGGCGCTCCTTCCCTCCTGAGCTCTACTGTGCACCCAAATAGTGGTCCCTCCCCACATATGGGGTATCGGCATTCTCCGGACAAATTGCACAACAAAAGATGTGGTTCATTTTCTTATTTTATACATGTGAAAATAAAAAAAATTGATTCTGAAGTAAAATATTTGTGAAAAAAAGTAAAATGTTCATTTTTTCCTTCCACATTGCTTCAGTTCCTGTGCAGCAACTGAAGGGTTAATAAACTTCTTGAATGTGGTTTTGCGCACCTTGAGGGGTGCAGTTTTTAGAATGGTGTCAATTTTGGGCATTTTCTGCTACATAGACCCCTCAAACTGACTTCAAATGTGAGGTGGTCCCTAAAAAAAACGGTTTTGTAAATTTTGCTGTAAAAATAAGAAATTGCTGGTCAAATTTTAACCCTTATAACTCCCTAATAATTTTTTTTTTTTTCCAAAATTGTGCTGATGTAAAGTAGACATATGGGAAATGTTGTTATTTATTGACCATTTTGTGTGACATATCTCTCTGATGTAAGGGCATAAAAATTCAAAGTTTGAAAATTGCAAAATTTTAAAAATTTTCGCCATATTTCCGTTTTTTTAATAAATAAACGCAAGTAATATCGAAGAAATGTTACCACTAACATGAAGTGCAATATGTCACGAAAAAACAATCTCAGAATCAGCGGGATCCGTTGAAGCGTTCCAGAGTTATAACCTCATAAAGTGACAGTGGTCAGAATTGTAAAAATTGGCCTGGTCATTAAGTACCAAATTGGCTCTGTCACTAAGGGGTTAAAGGAGTTGTCCACTATTCGGACAACCCCTGCCAATCAGCTTCTTATCCCCAGAAAAATAACGCTTTTACTCACCTATGGTGCAGACGCTGTCCCACTTACCCTTCTGGGGATCGCATTACATTATTACATCACGGGATCCCTGTGGCCATTCGGCACTCTCTTCAGTCTTCCGTCCTTTGGACAAATCAAACATAAAGAGGACGTGAGAGCTTCGGCTACCCACTCACATTGTTACGTCATGCGATCCCCAGGAGAGGTAGTGCCAACACCGCTGGGACAACGCCTGTACTGGAGGTGAATATGTGTCATTATTTTATGGCAGAAAAAATGCTGATAGAGAAGGGGTTGATCAAGTAGTGGACAACCCCTTTAAAGTAGCTGGCCGATCTTGACTTATAGTGCCTAATGGACTTGCTAAGATAACCTAGCTATTCCATGTCTCTTAGGGTGTTTACACATATCCGTGTGAAGTGACAATGTGCTATCCCATTTTTTTTTTATAGGACAGCACACTGCCCCAGTTGGTATGTTCTATTCTGATCCTCAACATCGAATTAGAATAGGACTAGTGATGAGCGAGTATACTCGTTGCTCTGGTTTTCCGAGCATTTGTAAGTATTCGGAGATTTAGTTTTTGTCCCCTGAGCTTAATGATTTACAGCTACTAGCCTAGCCAGGCTGAGTACATGTGGGAGTTGCCTGGTTGCTAGGGAATCCCCACATGTATTCAGCCTGTTTAGCAGCCATAATTCATTCAGCTGAGGTGACAAAAACAAAATCTCCAAACACTTACAAATACTCGGAGATCACCTCGAGCGTGCTCAGTAAAACCTGAGAAAGAGTATACTCACTCATCACTAAATAGGACCCTTGTTCATGTCCGTATACAGCACACTATGAATAAGGACGAGTTGTTGCCAGAAACACATCAGTGAACTTAGTATGTGAAAGATTTTATTATGTACAGTGGCTTGCTAAAGTATGTACCCCCTTAGCATTTTTCATGTTTTGCTACCTCACAACCATGAATTTCAGTTTTTTTTCAGGGTTTGCATCAGTTCATGTAAAGAACATGTCTACAACTGAACATTTGTTGTTTACGTCACAATAAAAAGAAAACCAAATAGGACAAAATAACTGAAGACTTTAGTGCACATAACTATTCACCTCCCTAAAGTCAGTACTTTGTAGAGCCTCCTTTTACAATAATTACTAGGCTACTCCAAAACATTTACACGTATCTCCTTAAACCACTCAAGTGTTGCTTTAGCAGTATGCTTTGGGTCATTGTCTTGTTGGAAGGTGAACCTCCGTCACAGTCTCAAGTCACTGACCGACAAACAGGTTTTGCTCAAGAATATCCCTGTATTTCACACCATCCATCTTCCCCTCTACTCGGACCATTTTCTCCGTCCCTGCTGCTGAAAAACATTCACACAGCCAGGGCCGGCTCCAGGTTTTTGAGGGCCCCGGGCGAAAGAGTCTGTGTGCCCCCCTCCTTTAACACATACCACGATTCATGATCGCATATAACACAGCCATGTAGTAGAGGACAGCCCATGTAGCATATAACACAGCCACGTAGTATATAGCACAGCTCACGTAGCATATTAGTCCATATAGTATATAGCACAGCCACATATTATATAACACGGCCCACGTAGTATATAGAACAGCCATGTAGTATATAGCACAGCCCACGTAGCATATAACAGCCCATATAGTATATAGCACAGCCTACGTAGTATATAACACAGCCATGTAGTATATAGCACAGACATGTAGTATACAGCACCGCTCCCCTACCCCCAAGAATGGCCCCATAGTCCAGTACTCACTGTTATAGTTACAACAAAAAAAAAAAAAAACACTCCTCACCTCTCAATGTGCCCGCGCTGCTCCCTGCTCCGGTCTCGGCGGCTGCCGCTGCACTGCCTGACACACAGCGAGTGCACGATGACGTCATCGCGCACCCACAGCGGCAGTGTCAGAGGCAGAGTCGGGAATGATGAGAGAGGGAGCGTCAGGTGACACTCCCTCCTCCATTATCCGGTACAGTTCAATACTGCAGCGGGGGAGTTGGCGCTGGTGACAGGCGGGCCCCCCTGCCTCACAGAGGCCCCATAGCGGCTGCGTGATGTGCCGCTAGCTGAGGGCCCCTGGGGAAGCAGAAGCCCTAGGCAGCTGCCTGCTCCTAACGCCAGCCCTGAATGGGCCCCCCTGTCTCTCCAGGGCCCCGGCACTTGCCCGGGTACGCCAGGTGCTGACGCCGGCCCTGCACACAGCAATATGCTGCCACTAAGTTTCACTATGGGGATGGTGTTCTTGGGGTGATGAGCTGTGTTGATTTGCTGCCAGGCATAGCATTTAACTTGGTGGCCAAAGCGTTCAATTTTACTCTCCTCTGACCAGAGCACATTCCTCCATACATTTGGGGAGTGTCCCAAATGTGTTTTGGCAAACTCAAAACGCACCTTACAATTGGTGTGTGTAAGTAAAGACTTTTCCTGCCCACTCTTCCATAAAGGCCACCTCTATGGAGTGTACGGCTTATTGTGGTCGTATGGACAGATACTCCCAGTCTCTGCTTGTGAACTCTGCAGCCCCTTCAGGGCTACCTTTGGTCTTGTGCTGCCTCTCTGATTAATGCCCTCCTTTCCCAGGCTGAGACTTTTTGTGGGCAGCTCTCTTGGCAGGTTCGTTGTGGTACCATGATCTTTTCATTGATGATAATGGATTTGATGGTGCTCAGTAGGATCATCAGAGATTGGGATATTTTTTTTTTTTTTTTTTATAACCCAACCCTGACTTGTGCTTATCAACAACTTTGTCCCTGACTTGTTTGGAGATCTTGGTCTTTATAGTACCATATAGTCCGTGCTGTCTCTTGCTTAATGGTGTTTGTAGCTTCTTTGGCGTTTCAGAAAAGGTGTATATATACTGACAGACTATGTGACACTTAGATTGCACTCAGGTGGACTTCCTATCACTAAACATGTGACTGATGAAGGTAACTGCTTTCCCCAGAAATTTGTAGGGGCTTCATAGCAAAAGGGGTGAATACATATGCACATGCCAAGTTATGCAATCCCATAAATTTAATTTATGCCTATATTTTTTTCACTTCACCAACTTTGACTATTTAGTGCTGATGAATCACAAATCGCATTACAAGAAAATATTTAAACACAGGTTGTAATGTAACAAAATAGGTAAAAAGTCAAGGGGAGTGAATACATTCACAAGCCACTGTAACTCTTAGGCTACTTTCACGTCAATCATAATCCAGCGGCGGGATGGATCGCTGGATACGGCGCAATTAGTGTAAAAACAGATTGCGCCGGATCAGCTTTTCTTCCGGATCCGGGATAAAGATAAAATGTAAAAAAATAAAAAATCGTGATATTCTCACTTTCCGGCGTTCCCCATAGCCTTCCCGCTCCTCATGATTCTTCCGGGCCCAGTAATGCATCGCGGCAATGACCTGTGATGACGTAGCGGTCTCGCGAAACCGCACGTCATCTAGGGTCATTGCCGCGGGGGATGTCATGTGGCGCATCCGGCTCCCAAAGGCGCCATCAGGTTTTTCTCTGCAACACAAAAAGTTTCTCTCGACGTTTTCTCCGGCCGCAGGACCGGCAGAAAACGGATGAAACATTGGGACATCAGGCACAATCCAGCACTAATACAACTCTATGAGAGAAAAAACGGATTGTGCCTGATGCAAAAAACTTGATGTGTGAAAGTAACCTTAACATGTTTTTTCAATAAAGATGAAACGTTTTAAAAGGATCATGGAATTGCGGTTTCTCCTCTAATTTTTTTCAATACTAGAAATAGGAGCTGTTCTGAGTTTCATGGATCTCATTCTCTGATCCATTATCTTAATGGACGTCTGAATAGATCCATTTTACTCAATGAGTACTTGTATTGTCCTGTAAAAAAAAAAATCAGGCAGCACAGACATTTCACATGGATGGGTGAATGCAAACTAAGAACTGATCTTCTCCATTACTTCATGTTTTATAGCACATGTGACTGCAGCAATATTTATGTTGTAAATACTAATCGATTCCTTGTAATTGTATATAAGGGTGTATATATATATTGACCACATGAAATTATTGTATAATGCCAATTTTCACATACAGGTACCAAGATAAATTTTAAGTTTGATATACAAAAATGGATTTTTAGCATTTTTTATTTAGAGTATGGTTCCATTTCTTCCTCAGTACTTCAGTTTATTAATATTGTATTTTTAATTTGCATTATTTCCTTTTTTATTTGTTATCTTCATTTTTATATAAATCATTAGTAGCATAAAGCTAGATGGAAGTGAGGGAGGACAGTGTGAATGCCCAAGGGGAGCTAGGGATTCTAACTTGGGATCAAAATGTCAAAGATCCTGGCCAGCACTCTTATCTTGTTTTGGCAAAAAAAGAAAAACCTTCACCCCAAAACAAAGGAAAATTCTCCCTTAACTTATAGGGGTTTTTCACTACTTGAACAACCTCTTCTCAATCTGAATGTTCGTCCCCATTGAAATAAAAACATCTATACTTATCTCCTTTTCCGGCATCGTGCTGACATTCCAGTGTTGGCACTTGCATTCCCGAAGCTTACCTCACATTGTTATGTCACGTGAGTCCAGAGCCAAATCTGCAATTGTGTCACTGTCTCCACCTTCGGGAGTATAAGTAATTAAGAGGAAGTGAGCGGCCAGCTGCAACTCTCAAGTTCTCTTGATTCCTGGGCTCCTGTGACTTAACAACCTCACGTGAGCCCCGGTAACGTGCGTGCTGACACACTGTAACAGCACCAGAGGTGAGTATATTATATTGTGTATTCATATTGAGACAGGGTGGTCCTAGTAATGGATAACCCCTTTAATACTTCATTCACATGTCTTTGTTCTATTCTTTGTTTATACAGACTGGGTGCAAAACATTATAAAATCTTTTTCTCTGGGCCTTCATTGGGGGACACAGCACCATCCCTTTCTGAGTTTTTGCTGTACATGTTGCTGCTCATGCTGCTTTCTCACTAACTGATTGGCTCCTCCTCAGCAGTGTACACCCTCCAACTGGCACAAAGCTAATCAGTTAGTGAGAAAGTAGTAGGAGCAACTATTTTGTATCCAGAAGAGACACTGGTGAACATAGACAGAAAAGGACCCCTGTGCAATAACAGTATATGGGCCCTTTCCAGTCCAATAGCTCATCATAATTCACAATTCCACCAGTTTTGGGGATAGACATTGCCCCACTTACTTTATGGGCAGAAGTTGCACCTATGATATGTCTTCCCCTTGGAAGAGATTACCGCTCTGACCCGGGCGTCTTTAACCGCGGCGAGCCTTTTGTCCTGAAAGAGGAGGAGATGTCCAACCAACCAGAGAGCAACCGATAATGAGGAGGAGAATCTGTTGGACTTATTCCTGGAGGACCTGCTCTGGGTACTGCATGGTCGCCAGAAGGAGGATCTCTTCCTTTGCTGCAACGCACGTGGCTTGGCTTCTGTCAAGGAAAAATTGGAAAAACGACAAAAGAGTACTGTTCTTTATCTGGCAGGAGGTCATCTTTGCTTGGGTTGCTGGAGCAGAGAGCACTCCTCCTACCCAGCCGTGACCTCCACTATGATATAATCCAATTTGGATCCAAACAAGCAAAAACCCTGAAAGGGTAGATTGGTGAGGGACTTCTTAGATGCTGAATCCACATTCCGAGCCTTAAGCTAAATGACTCTGTGAATGGCAACCAGGTTGCTGGAAGCATGAGCGGAGCAGGAGACGTATCCAGGGACACTGAAAGAAGGCATTTTCCAGCCTGAGTGATTTGGTTCATCAGGAGGAGCCCCTGCAAGGATACCCTGCCGATCTTCTTTAGCCAATGCCGACTTTGAAATCCATGTGTTGGTAAAGGATGGGCACAAGGATGAGCTTGCTGACTCAAAGGCTGACTTGACCAGCGATTCGATGTGTCTACCATTGGAATCTTTAGTGAAGCTTCATCGGACAGTAAGGGGACAGTTTTGGTGGATACACAGTTGGTGATTCAGCCCAACTTTTGGTGAGAGTGGAAAGGAAGATATAAAGAACGTATAGGTGCTTCATTGTCTGATACTGCTTGTCATGATGTTCCCACTCCCTTGCTAGGATGTTCTCAAATTCCTTATGGTTGACGACAACTCTAGGGACTCGCTTGACCCGCCTGACTCCCCCTGTAGTGACCGATGTGGAGGGGAGATTAGAGAGCTGGTCCAGGATGGAAACCAGAGTCTGTGAGACTGTGAGGATACCAAGGTAGAAAGAGTGGACCCACTAGACCGTGACGCCGATTTTCCCCCCCCCCCCACGGGCGAGCTGACCAGATAGACCTCCCCCCATACAGGGAGAGTTAGGGGCAGGACCGTGAGGGACTATCGCCACGGAAGCCGGAGGAACCTAGGCGAGAAAAAGGGGAGAAAAGAACGGTGAGTCAGGACCGTGAGAAGTAAAAGAGAAATTAAGACTGGCGGGAACAGAAGAGACAAAGGATTGATGGAGTTCCACAGGAACTCAGGACTATAGAGAAACAGAGACCGCTGGGAGACAGGGACTACTGGAGCACAGGGGAGACACAGGGACCGCAGGAGGACTGGAACTGCAGAAGCATAGGGACCGCACAGAAACAGAAGAGTGACTGGGACTACAGGGACACAAGGAACTGCAGAGCGACAGGGACTGCGGGAACACAGGAACTGCCAGGACTGTCCAGTACTGAGACGTTCTGCGAAGAGAAAGCAGAGCACAGAATCAGAACAGTAGATGCACTGAACACACCTGTGGCCTGGAGCACTAGAAAGACACAAGTGATCATCAGGCACAGGGGTGAGATGCAGAGAGGAAGAAATAGAAACGCAACGCCTAACTTCCGGGTGAAGAAAGTCCTCCAGGACGATAGAGAGGACCAGGCAGAAGGAGCCAGAAGAGGTTAGAGGTGTGCGCGCACAGAAGAGAACCTGACGTGCGTGCGCATGCCCGACAACCAGTAGAGGTCGGGAGCGAGCGCTGAGGAGGGGATGCTGCAGGAGAGCCGTGCCGAGATGCCGGGGACAGGTAAGTATAAGCGGGGGCAGGAGAGGGCAGAGGAGGCTGCGTGACCGGCGGCAGAGGAGGCGACGTGACAGAGGCCTTGGTTAGGTCAGTGATGGATTGGGAAGCCGTCAAGGCCCAAACCGAAGGAGAGGGCATGCTCTCCTCACAGACAATGGAGCGCTCCTGGGAGGTATACGTGGAGGGATGGTTGTATTCATGGCAGATGGGTGCAGACTGACTCAAAGGAAATTTGCACTTCTAGGAGGAGCAGGCAAATGCATGATAAGTGGGGCAGAGGCAGGAGGCTGAGAGCACTGTCCTTTGGATTTAGTCATGGGAGAAGAGAGAGGGACCAAGAGACGATGCTGCTAAGGGAGAGAGTGCCACACTCACTAGGGCAGAGTTTATCCAGTCTAGAGGGTGAGGGTTGTTGTCTGCTGGAGCCCAATCGTGTGCAGTAGGATCGCTGTGTCCCAGAGGATCCTTAGTGGGCGAGCCATGGAGAGTCCTGCAGGTGAACCAAGCTTCCATGGAGGTAAAATGGCATCCGGATGGGGAAGGAGACGGGGCTGAGGAAAAAGGGTGCGTGATTTCCTCTGCGAAGCTGTTGGGGAGAGTGCTGCGAATGGGAAAGGAAGAAGGCGGAGCCGAGAAAGGCGCGCTAGGAGCGCCTGCGTGCCACTGAGGGGTGTGCGGGCTGGGATGGGAGGTTACGGACCATCATCTTGGTCACCTGAACGCTCTTCATGCGTTAGTCCTGCCGGATAGACTGGAGAGGATACATTGTGACATACTCCACACTGTGCTCCATATGGGGTGACAGAGGGAAATATTTCACCCTGTTTCTCTTCCAGTGGAATCTGAAATAAAAAGGGAACAACATTAAAAGAAAACAACAAAACCTAAAGGTAGAGATGGATCTGGGAAAGACCCATGTCTGCCTCCTACTGACACCAAGCTAAAACTGATTTAGCTTGGTGCCACGTGGTGGGTGTACATTGTACACTGCTGACAAGAGAGAGGCAGCATCATACACCCATGTTTACCAGGGCCCCCAATGAAGCAATAGAGAAAATCTGATTTAGCTGACAAAAAAAAAAAAAAGGATGCACCTGTGAACGGATGCACCTGTAAGCTGTCTATTAGGAATCAACGAACGTGCTCGGTGATGCTGTGATATCACTCGAGTATTTGGGTTCTCGGATGTGCTCGGCACTCGACGAGCATTGGCTGGTGATTGAATTTGAAGCTCGAATACCCGCCCCACATGTTTGGTGCCTGTTACACAGCCAATAAGCATGAGGGGATTGCCTGACAGTCACTGTAATGCCGTAGCCATCTTGGTAGTAGTATTACTGTGACCGGCTGGCCACATTACCTCATCAGAGGTTATAAAAGGACAGGTGCCGCCATGTTCATCTCACTGATGCCATTGCACAGCTCAGGAACAGTTGTGACTGGAGGGAGAGACCAGTCTGTGTGTGCACAATTTAACTAGTCAGAGTCCACTAGTGTGGATACTGGTGCTGATGCTGAACCATCATATTAACAGTCCTTCTAAGAGCCAATCTTATGTTTTTCTGTTTGCATCAGATACACTGCATTTAGCCTATGGATAGTTGCAGGAGCAGGGAGAGTGGCAGAATACAGCCTCTAGATAGGGCTTAGGGCTTTGCAGTCCTTTGCTAAATATATAGATGCTGCATGTGGCCACATTCTTTTTTTGGGGGGAGGGTGAAAAAACATGACTATATACTCATCCGAGGCCTAGCAATTAGAATATGCGTAAGGTGAGTGTGTTTAGGGGTGGGGAAGTCGAAGTGCTGATAATGGTGTGTGTGTGTGTGTGTGTGTGTGTGTGTGTGTGTGTGTGTGTGTGTGTGTGTATATACAGTGGGGCAAAAAAGTATTTAGTCAGTCAGCAATAGTGCAAGTTCCACCACTTAAAAAGATGAGAGGCATCTGTAATTTACATCATAGGTAGACCTCAACTATGGGAGACAAACTGAGAAAAAAAAATCCAGAAAATCACATTGTCTGTTTTTTTTAACAATTTATTTGCATATTATGGTGGAAAATAAGTATTTGGTCAGAAACAAAATTTCATCTCAATACTTTGTAATATATCCTTTGTTGGCAATGACAGGAGGTCAAACATTTTCTGTAAGTCTTCACAAGGTTGCCACACACTGTTGTTGGTATGTTGGCCCATTCCTCCATGCAGATCTCCTCTAGAGCAGTGATGTTTTTGGCTTTTCGCTTGGCAACACGGACTTTCAACTCCCTCCAAAGGTTTTCTATAGGGTTGAGATCTGGAGACTGGCTAGGCCACTCCAGGACCTTGAAATGCTTCTTACGAAGCCACTCCTTCGTTGCCCTGGCGGTGTGCTTTGGATCATTGTCATGTTGAAAGACCCAGCCATGTTTCATCTTCAATGCCCTTGCTGATGGAAGGAGGTTTGCACTCCAAATCTCATGATACATGGCCCCATTCATTCTTTCATGTACCCGGATCAGTCGTCCTGGCCCCTTTGTAGAGAAACAGCCCCAAAGCATGATGTTTCCACCACCATGCTTTACAGTAGGTATGGTGTTTGATGGATGCAACTCAGTATTCTTTTTCCTCCAAACACGACAAGTTGTGTTTTCTACCAAACAGTTCCAGTTTGGTTTCATCAGACTATAGGACATTCTCCCAAAACTCCTCTGGATCATCCAAATGCTCTCTAGCAAACTTCAGACGGGCCCGGACATGTACTGGCTTAAGCAGTGGGACACGTCTGGCACTGCAAGATCTGAGTCCATGGTGGCGTAGTGTGTTACTTATGGTAGGCCTTGTTACATTGGTCCCAGCTCTCTGCAGTTCATTCACTAGGTCCCCCCGCGTGGTTCTGGGATTTTTGCTCACCGTTCTTGTGATCATTCTGACCCCACGGGGTGGGATTTTGCGTGGAGCCCCAGATCGAGGGAGATTATCAGTGGTCTTGTATGTCTTCCATTTTCTAATTATTGCTCCCACTGTTGATTTCTTCACTCCAAGCTGGTTGGCTATTGCAGATTCAGTCTTCCCAGCCTGGTGCAGGGCTACAATTTTGTTTCTGGTGTCCTTTGACAGCTCTTTGGTCTTCACCATAGTGGAGTTTGGAGTCAGACTGTTTGAGGGTGTGCACAGGTGTCTTTTTATACTGATAAGTTTAAACAGGTGCCATTACTACAGGTAATGAGTGGAGGAAAGAGGAGACTCTTAAAGAAGAAGTTACAGGTCTGTGAGAGCCAGAAATCTTGATTGTTTGTTTCTGACCAAATACTTATTTTCCACCATAATATGCAAATAAATTGTTAAAAAAACAGACAATGTGATTTTCTGGATTTTTTTTTTCTCAGTTTGTCTCCCATAGTTGAGGTCTACCTATGATGTAAATTACAGACGCCTCATCTTTTTAAGTGGTGGAACTTGCACTATTGCTGACTGACTAAATACTTTTTTGCTCCACTGTATGTATATATATATATATATATATATATATATATATATATACACACACACATATACAGTTAGGGCCAGAAATATTTGGACAGTGACACAATTTTCGCGAGTTGGGCTCTGCATGCCACCACATTGGATTTGAAATGAAACCTCTACAACAGAATTCAAGTGCAGATTGTAACGTTTAATTTGAAGGGTTGAACAAAAATATCTGATAGAAAATGTAGGAATTGTACACATTTCTTTACAAACACTCCACATTTTAGGAGGTCAAAAGTAATTGGACAAATAAACATAACCCCAAAAAAATATTTTTATTTTCAATATTTTGTTGTAAATCCTTTGGAGGCAATCACTGCCTTAAGTCTGGAACCCATGGACATCACCAAACGCTGGGTTTCCTCCTTCTTAATGCTTTGCCAGGCCTTTACAGCCGCAGCCTTCAGGTCTTGCTTGTTTGTGGGTCTTTCCGTCTTAAGTCTGGATTTGAGCAAGTGAAATGCATGCTCAATTGGGTTTAGATCTGGAGATTGACTTGGCCATTGCAGAATGTTCCACTTTTTGGCACTCATGAACTCCTGGGTAGCTTTGGATGTATGCTTGGGGTCATTGTCCATCTGTACTATGAAGCGCCGTCCAATCAACTTTGCAGCATTTGGCTGAATCTGGGCTGAAAGTATATCCCGGTACACTTCAGAATTCATCCGGCTACTCTTGTCTGCTCTTATGTCATCAATAAACACAAGTGACCCAGTGCCATTGAAAGCCATGCATGCCCATGCCATCACGTTGCCTCCACCATGTTTTACAGAGGATGTGGTGTGCCTTGGATCATGTGCCGTTCCCTTTCTTCTCCAAACTTTTTTCTTCCCATCATTCTGGTACAGGTTGATCTTTGTCTCATCTGTCCATAGAATACTTTTCCAGAACTGAGCTGGCTTCTTGAGGTGTTTTTCTGCAAATTTAACTCTGGCCTGTCTATTTTTGGTATTGATGAATGGTTTGCATCTAGATGTGAACCCTTTGTATTTACTGTCATGGAGTTTTCTCTTTACTGTTGACTTAGAGACAGATACACCTACTTCACTGAGAGTGTTCTGGACTTCAGTTGATGTTGTGAACGGGTTCTTCTTCACCAAATTAAGTATGCGGCGATCATCCACCACTGTTGTCATCCGTGGACGCCCAGGCCTTTTTGAGTTCCCAAGCTCACCAGTCAATTCCTTTTTTCTCAGAATGTACCCAACTGTTGATTTTGCTACTCCAAGCATGTCTGCTATCTCTCTGATGGATTTTTTCTTTTTTTTCAGCCTCAGGATGTTCTGCTTCACCTCAATTGAGAGTTCCTTTGACCGCATGTTGTCTGCTCACAGCAACAGCTTCCAAATGCAAAACCACACACCTGGAATCCACCCCTGACCTTTTAACTACTTCATTGATTACAGGTTAACGAGGGATACGCCTTCAGAGTTAATTGCAGCCCTTAGAGTCCATTGTCCAATTACTTTTGGTCCCTTGAAAAAGAGGACGCTATGCATTACAGAGCTATGATTCCTAAACCCTTTCTCCGATTTGGATGTGGAAACTATCATATTGCAGCTGGGAGTGTGCATTTTCAGCCCATATTATATATATAATTGTATTTCTGAACATGTTTTTGTAAACCGCTAAAATAACAAAACTTGTGTCACTGTCCAAATATTTCTGGCCCTAACTGTATATACATACATACATACATACATACATACATACATGGGCAGGTGCGACTACGCCTGTTGCTGGAGCACAAGGAACACGCCCATCCACAACACCCAGCACCCTGTCCCACTTTGCAGGGAGGCATGGAACACCTCCGGATAGTAGAGAGTGCTTCCATCATGCTTTCCTGCATCACCCAGTCTTCCACACAGTTCAGTCTCTCCAGGCAACAGTCTGGATCACTTAATCCTCACCCTGATCTGTTCCAAGAGGAACAGGAGCAGATGCTGTGTAATGATGAACAAAACTTGTAGCAGCCATGGTCACAAGAAGATGATGATGGGGAATAGCACATTTTTTCTAAAGAGGTAGATGATGATGAGACACAGTTGCAGATAAGTCAGGTTGTTTTTAAGTCACCAGGGTGCGGTGGTGGAAGACAAGGTGGTGGATGATGAAGTCACAGACCCAACCTGCGAAGCCTGAATGCAGAGCGAGGCCAGCAGCGCTGAGAGGGAGGGATCGACATCACCGAAACAGGCAGTAATAAGCAGTGTGGTGACCAAAGGGAGAAGGCGGGAAATTGTTCCACAGAGCAAAGACACTCCTGAATTTCTCTCTGAAAGAGTTAGGTGTTCCATAGTCTGGGACTTTAAGGAGCATTCTGAGGCAAAAAAAGGTCATTTGCAACCTGTGCCATGCCAAGGTCAACAGGATCCTGACCACTAAGAGCCTAACCACCACCAGCATGATCAGTTACATGTCATCTAAGCACCAGACTCTGTGGGCTGAACGCCTGGGTCCATGATTGGTGACAGCGAGTGACACCACTGCCTCTTCCCCTGTGCTAGGTGCTTCCCAAACCCCTGTCCATGAGACTAGTGCAGATGTCTTCCGCCCTGTACCTATCCTTGCACATTCATCAGGCGCCATCATCTGGCGATTCCAAAAACTTGTCTCAGCACAGTCTTCAGCTGTTCCTACCCCAGGCCTTGGAACAAAAAAGAAAGTTCCCAGCCAATCATCCACTGGTTCAAATGCTAAACTGGCACATTTCCAGGCTGCTTGCTGTGGAAATGTTTCTATTTAGGCTTGTAGACACAGAGAATTTCCACCGACTCATTGCAGTAGCTGTCCATTGGTACTCTCAGTCCTCAGCCGACACTATTTTTCCCAGTGTGGTGTCCCCGCCTTATACCAGCTCGTGTCCAGAAACATCACCCGTGGCCTTACCAATGCAGTTAGAGATTGTACACTTAAGGACAGACACGTAAACAAGCTCTTGTGGCCAGGGACGCTACTTTTTCCTGAACATTGTGGAGGCAGGGGCTGAGTATCACCCTGGCATGGCACATGTTCTACCGATGCCGAGGATAAGTAGCCCTAATTCTGTCAGGGTTTTCTTCACATTCTACACTAGTTCCTGAACCCTGTCCTCTCTCCTCCACCTCCGATGTGCTATCTTAGAGAATGTTGTCCACATCAGCTGGAAGCTCTGCAGTACTGCCTCAGCGACACAGCAACAGGCCAGAAAACAAACCGCACACCGCGGCAGAGTTAGTGAAAGGAATACATTAACAGACAGATCTGTGTCTCTCGTCGCTGAACATCCAACGAGACATGGTCATGTGTGATAATTGTGGTAACCTGGTGGCGGCTGTGAAGCTTGGCAACTTGCAAATGTGCCATGCTTGGCGCAAGTGCTAAACTTAGTGGTTCAGTGGTTTCTGAAAACCTGCCCTCAGATTTGACAGATATTATACACAAACACACATACAAATACGCAGGGACTGGCTGGCACTTTTCAGCCTGGGGGGCAATCACAAAGCAGTGGCCCTCCAGTTGCGGTGCTTTTGCCCTGCTTATCTCTGGCCACTGCATTAAGGCAACAGAGATTACAGGCTTTAGGGCTCATACTCAGTTGCGCGAGACTCGGATGAGTCTCGCACAGCAATACCCGGCGCTACTGCCAGCACTCAGATCAAAGCGTGTGGCCGCATAAGAATACATGCAGCCGCACGCTCCGTTCCTCTGTGCCAGGTACAGTGTAGGATATTGCCATGTGAGACTCATCCGAGTCTCGCGCAAGTGAGTATGAGCCCTTAAAAACAGGCTGGTACATAGATATGGGAACAGAACGGAGCTAGCTGTATATATATGGAAGTAGAACCAAGCTTGCTGCCTACATAGATACTGTAACAGAAGCAAGCTGACTACATAGACACGAGACCGGAACCAAGATTGCTATGTAGACAAAGAAACTGACTAGAGCTTACTACAGAGATATGGGGGCAGAACCAAGCTTACTAAAGAGATATGGGAGCATAACTGAGCTTACCACAGAAATATAGGAGCAGAACTGAGCTTACTACAGAGATATGGGAACAGAACGGAGCTTACTACAGAGATATGGGAGCAGAACCAAGCTTACTGCAGAGATAAGGGAGCAGAATGGAGCTTACTACGGAGATATGGGAGCAGAACAGAGCTTACTATTGTCTACAACAAGATACGGAAACAGAAGCTTACGGCATCCATAATCGTACCAGAATCTAAATTACTACATCGATACAGTACCAGAACCAAGGTTACTGCTTAGATAGGGTACCATAACTGAGCTTACTTACAAACATGCATACAACTCCAGAAACACGGACATGTAAACACACAGTACGGCAGGGGCATTGCTAGTGACAGAGCCACATTTTTTAAATCTGACCAGTGTCATTATATGTGGTAATAACTCTGGAACACTTCAACAAATCCCAGTGATTTTGAGACTTTTTCGTGACACATTACTACTTTATGATAATGATAAATGTAGGTCAATATGTTTTGTGTTTGTTTATAAAAAAAGAGAAATATTTTAAAAAATTTGCAATTTTCAAAATTTGAATGGTTATCTCTTTAATCCAGATAGTCATACCATAGAAAAAAATTAATACATAACATTTCCCACATGTCGGCTTTACATCAGCATCATTTGTAAAATGTTATTTTATTTTGTTAGCATTTTAAGAGGTTTAAAAATGTAGCAGTAATTTTTCATTTTTTCTAATAAATTTACAAAATTTATTTTTTTAGGGACCTATCCAGGTTTGAAGTGCCCTTAGTGGTCCCATATATTGGAAAACCCCCAAAAGTTAAAACCATTTTAAAAACAGCACCCCCTGACATATTGAAAACTGCAGTCAGGTAGATTATTAACCCTTCAGGTGCTTTGCAGGAATTAATGCAAGTGGCATGACAGAAATGAAGAAGTGTATTTTTACCACCTAAATATCTCTAACTTCTGAACAGATTACTACAGCCGGCAGACTCTAAGGCCACTATTTGGTCATGAATTGCCATTGCAAACATTAGGACCAGGACCACAAAATGATGATCTCATGGTGCCAATTGGGATAAAGGGGAAGCCCCCACACTCTGTTAACCATTTATATGATGTAGTCACTATTGACAGCAGCATCTAAGGGGTTAAACAGATTTGGACGGTGCAAACACTGATCGTGCCTGATGCAGCAAGTTGTGAGCTATAGTGGGCAGCCCACAGCTGCGGGATTGTCACCTGTATGGGGAGGCTATTCTCTCATATCTCAGGTCAGTTAAGAGACGTATTGGCGGTCATTAAGGGGTTAAAGATCAAGGGCCCAAGTCCCAAAGTGCATGTTTCCCCATACGACCAACCTTTAGCCATTTAAATAGCATGTATATATAACTACAGTATACCATTGTTGGTAACCAAAAAACACACAATGCAAAGACCAATATTATCAATACTAGATGGTGGCCCGATTCTAAAGCATCGGGTATTCTAGAATATGTATATACGTTGCGCTGTGAGTGGGGGTTAAATTCCGCGCCAATATCGCTGATTGGTCGCGCCCGGCTGGCCGCGACCAATCAGCGAAGCGTGGTTGAAATCCCGCACCAATTCGCGGCCGGACTGCGTTTCGCTGATCGGTCGCAGTTGGCCGGGCACGACTAATCACCGAAGCGGTGTTTAAATCCTGCGGCAATATCGGCTGGCCGCGACCAATCAGCGATATTGCCGCAGGATTTAAACACCGCTTCGGTGATTAGTCGCGCCCGGCCAAACGCGACCAATCAGCGAAACGCAGTCCGGCCGCGAATTGGTGTGGGATTTCAACCACGCTTCGCTGATTGGTCGCGGCCAGCCGCGTAGTATATAGCACAGACACGTAGTATATAGCAGCCACGTAGTATATAGCACAGCGATGTAGTATATAACACAGCCCATGCAGTAGATAGCACAGCCACGTAGTATATTGCACAGCCACGTAGTATATAGCACAGCCACGTAGTATATAACACAGCGATGTATATAGCAGCCACATAGTATATAACACAGCGATGTAGTATATAGCAGCCACGTAGTATATATCACAGCCACGTAGTATATAGCACAGCCACGTAGTATATAACAGCAATGTAGTATATAACAGCCATGTAGTGTATAACAGACAGCCATGTAGTATACAGCAGCCACGTAATATATAGCACAGCCCACGTAGTATATAGCACAGCGACGTAATATATAGCAGCCACGTAGTATATAGCAGTCACGTATTATATAGCAGCCACGTAATATATAGCACAGGCCATGTAGTATATAACACAGGCCACGTAGTATGTAGCACAGCCCACGTAGTATATAACACAGCCCACGTAGTATACAGCAGTGTGGGCACCATATCCCTGTGAAAAAAAAGAATTAAAATAAAAAATAGTTATATACTCGCCTTCAGTTGTCCACCGAAGCTGTCCAGCTCCTCGCGATGCGGCCAGCATCTTCCGTTCCCAGAGATGCATTGCGAAATTACCCAGATGACATAGCGGTCTAGCGAGACCGCTAAGTCATCTGGGTAATTTCGCAATGCATCTCTGGGAACGGAAGCTGTCGGCCGCATCGCGAGGAAGCGGGATATGTTATGATCTGGTGGTTTAGGAGCAACATGGAACGAGCTCTGAAGGAAGTGGTATCTGTACTGACCGCAGTCCCTAAGCTCGACAGAACACTAGAAGTAGCCGTGGGATGCTCCTGTCACTCCCTAGGCACCTCGTCACAGCCTGAGAACCAACTACCCCTAAAGATAGAAACAGGAAAACTATCTTGCCTCAGAGAAAATCCCCAAAGGATAGATAGCCCCCCACAAGTAATGACTGTGAGTGGAGAGGGAAAAGACATACACAGAATGAAACTAGGATGAGCATAGGAGGCCAGTCTAGCTAGATAGATAGGACAGGATGGAATACTGTGCGGTCAGTATAAAACACTACAAAAATCAACGCAGAGATTACAAAAATCTCCACACCTGACTAAAGGTGTGGAGGGTAAATCTGCTTCCCAGAGCTTCCAGCAACACAGAGATAATTCACACTGATAAGCTGGACAAACATAGAAAGCACAGAACGGATAAGTCCACAATCTGTGGACAGAAAAGAGCAAGCAAGAACTTAGCTTTGCTGAACTGGTCAAGATAACAAGGAAATCCAAAGAGATGTGAATCCAACCAGGAACCATTTACAAGTGGCACTGGCTGAAGGAAAGAGCCAGGCATAAATAGCCGAGCAGAAAAGACAATCAGTAGAAGCAGCTGCTGACAGCTAAATCCAAGGAGCAGCCATACCACTTGAAACCACAAGAGGGAGCCCAGGGGCAGAACTCACAAAAGTGCCACTTACAACCACCGGAGGGAGCCCAAGAGCGGAATTCACAAAAGGGATAGCTGCGGAGGCGATGGAAGGTGACAATAGCATGATTTTTTATTTTTTTTTATTTTTAACATTACATCTTTTTACTATTGATGGTGCATAGGCAGCATCAATAGTAAAAAGTTGGTCCGGGATGGGGCGACCAATCAGCGACGCAGGATTTCCGTGACAGACAAACAGACGGAAGTACCCCTTAGACTATTATATAGATAGATTACTACTATAAAAGGCCAAAACAATACGGCTGCACAATGCCCACTACAATCACCACCACACCGCAAATACATAATATAATATGACCATTACCTCTACATACCAAAACACTCCATACAAAGACCAATAACACCACCATACACCTTCTACTACATAATGACCGAAACGACTGAAATACATTATTGATTATTTATAAATGCCTTGCTACCTTCCCACTACCAGGCATAGCCTGATGACAAGCCTCCCTTTTGGTGCTCTCCCTGCCCCGCCTGCTCTCTCTCTCTATATATACATATGTATTTTACTAATATGGGTATTTATTTTAGGCAGAACGGCCAAGTTGATCCTAATATCTGACACTTTTCCTTTACAGGTAAACCTGGTCCTACATTGTATACCCCCTTTTTTCACTCATGGGCACACTATATGGCGGATTTTTACACTCATGGATACACATTATATGGCGAAAAAACCCTCCCCTTTCTTTCTGCCCTCTTCTTTACCCTTCCCACATTTTACTGTTCTTTATTTAATTTTTTACCCTTCAACAATCTTTTCCTTTTTTCCATTTTCCTTTTATCCTACAACATGGGTCCTTAGTCAATGAGTCTCTTTTTCCATTTTTTACTTGTACACATGCCCACAGATTTGACCTTGCTGTACTATATATTGGTTGTACTTTGCGGCACTGTACGCCGTATTCATGTATATTTCACTGGAATGGCTACATCCTGTATTTGGGACTAGCAACTGGAGTGCAACTTTAGTTATTTTTTCCTAGCTATCTCCAGCAAGTATATTGCATTATTTCTGTATTTTCCGGTACTATTTTTATGTGTGTTTTTAATATTTACTGTTTTGTATATGTTTCACAACAGATTTGGCTTGATAAAGGCATTACATTGCCGAAACGTTGCAGCTGAAGCGTATCTGTATATATCAACGTTCCGTTTTTTCTTTTCTTTTGTATAATTTGTAAAGCGCTGCGGAATATGTTGGCGCTATATAAATAAAAATTATTATTATTATTATATGGTGGATGTTTTGCCTCTTTTTCTTTGAACACTGAACAAAAAATTGTTCTCAGTGAGTGCCGAAGGTTCTTGCCTCAGTCTATTTTTTTATCAATAGTTAGCTTGGTCTTTCATGTTTCGGCAAAATGGTGTCCACAACGGGCGACTCTTTTGTTGAATGCAAGTGAACAAATAAAAAAAAAATCTGTATAAGGAAAAATATAAATTTTTTAAAAATTGAGCATTCAATTCCACTCACTCCTCTGTGAATGACCCATCATTAGAGGCCACCTCATAGGGAAACTAATACAACCAAAGACAAAGCTGAGGTAATGCCCTTATACAAAGAGGCATACTGTCCATAGTGGCAGTCCACGCCTCCGCTATGGAGCTCGTGAGCCAACGGGGGCCATTGCCACATGGGGTCGTCATACTGAGTGAGAGGCTGTGGGGGCCGGCATACTGAGTGAGAGGCTATGGGGGCCGGCATACTGAGTGAGAGGCTATGGGGGCCGTCATACTAAGTGAGAGGCTATGGGGGCCGGCATACTGAGTGAGAGGCTGTGGGGGCCGGCATACTGAGTGAGAGGCTGTGGGGGCCGGCATACTGAGTGAGAGGCTATGGGGGCCGGCATACTGAGTCAGAGGCTATGAGGGCCGGCATACTGAGTGAGAGTCTGTGGGGCCCTTCATATTGAGTGAGAGGCTGTGATGGTCGTCATACTGAGTGAGAGGCTGTGGGGGCCGTCATTCTGAGAGGCTGTGGGGGCCGGCATACTGAGTGAGAGGCTGTGGGGGTCGGCATGCTGAGTGAGAGGCTGTGGGGGTCGGCATGCTGAGTGAGAGGCTGTAGGGGCCGGCATACTGAGTGAGAGGCTGGGCTGTATAATAAGAAGTGAAGAGTTGTGGGGGCCAGCATACAAAAGTTTAAATCACTCCCCTTTCGCTCCATTCAAAATAAAACAATAAAAAAATCAAACCTACACATATTTGGTATCACCGCGTACAGAATCGCCTGATCTATCAATAAAAAAAAGGATTAACCTGATTGCTAAACAGCGTAGCGAGAAAAAAATTAGAAACACCAGAATTACGTTTTTTTGGTCGCCGTGACATTGCATTAAAATGCAATAACGGGCGATCAAAAGAACGTATCTGCACCAAAAAGGTATAATTAAAAACGTCAGCTCGGCATGCAAAAAATAAGCCCTCAACCGACTCCAGATCATGAAAAATGGAGACGCTACGGGTATCGGAAAATTGAGCAATTTTTTTTTTTTTAGCAAAGTTTGGAATTTTTTTTACCACTTAGATATAACATAACCTAGACATGTTTGGTGTCTATGAACTCGTAATGACCTGGAGAATCATAATGGCAGGTCAGTTTTAGCATTTAGTGAACCTAGCAAAAAAGCCAAACAAAAAAAACAAGTGGGGGATTGCACTTTTTTTTGCAATTTGACTGCACTTTTTCTAGTACACGACATGCTAAAACCAATTATGTCGTTCAAAAGTGCAACTTGTCCCGCAAAAAACAAGCCCTCACATGGCCATATTGACGGAAAAATAAAAAATGATGGCTCTGGGAAGGAGGGGAGCGAAAAACGAGAACGCAAAAACGGAAAAGGGCAAGCTGGTGAAGGGGTTAAAAGCTTCTTTGTAAAACCAGTAGGAAGCACCTAAATAGGTGCCAACTATGTATAATGGACAGTTTTTGATCATGCTCAGTTCATGATTCTGCAGTTCTTTTAAAATGAATAACTCGAACCTTGATTGGGTTAAATGAACTTTTAAACTTTTTAACTATTCATAGTCATGTTCAAATTTGCGCAATTCTAGTTCTTTTTCCAAGGTAGCACTTGACGCTGAATACTTCCTGGCCTGGGAAGGTCTTGAGCCAAAGTTACACCTGGTAACAAGTAGACGTCATGGGTTTTGAATTCATGTACAGTCAGGTCATGTCCTGCAATGGGGGTCTGTGTTGCCTGGGTACATGTGATGGTTGGCATGGTGGCCACTGCTGTCTCAGTGGTGGTGATGGTGCACTGTCCGGCTACCGGTTATCTGCGCCTCAGAGGGAGGCAGCCTGCTCTTAGCTGGTCTCCCCTGATATTATTCTCCTGTGCTTCGCTCTCCTGCACGCTCACTGAACAATGTTCGGCTTTCTGTATGTCTCCTTCCAGGAGCTGTAGTGCTTCAGACTACACGGCCCCTTCAGACCTTCTGACCCTCTAGGTCGGTCTCCTCTCTTCTGTATCTCTGACACATATATATAGGGGAGTCACCTAGTAAATAGGATCATAAGCTCCCCCTTGTGGCCTGGAGTGTGAAGATGTTGTGTGCATTGTGGTTACCTGATAAAGAGATATCCTTCATCGCTTCCAAACTTAACATCACTCTCCCCTTGAGGAAAGCAATGTCACTGTGACAACCAGGACCCTGGGGCGCCACATATATAATAAGAAGTGAAGAGTTGTGGGGGCCATCATACTGTGTGTGGGCTGTGAAGGACATGATACTGTGGGGGTATCATAAATGAGGGGTGGTGTGAGCAATCGTAGTGAGAGGCTGGGGGATCATGCTGAGTGGGGTCTGAGAGGGCATCATACTGAGTGAGAGTTATTGGTACTGAGAGGGGGCTGGGCTGTATAATAATAAGTGACGAGCTGTGGGAATCATATTGAATGGGGGCTGTGGAGACATACTACTGAGTGAGGGGGCCATCATACAAAGGGGGGGCTGTGGGAGCATCATATAGAGGAGCCATCATAGCGTGTGGGGGCTGTGAATGCCATGATACTGTGTAGAGACTGTGGGGGTTATCATACTCAGTGGAGGGGTGTATGTGTATCATACCGAGCGAGGGGGACAACATGCAGGGAGCCCATCATAATGTATGGGGCATGTTGGGTATCATACTGAGTGGGCATGGGCCCTCATTCTTAGTGGGTCATCATACAGTGCGGGTGGTCCATCATATTGTGACGGGGGCATGATACTGGTTGTGGGGGCACTATTGGCATATCATACTGTATGTGTGGGACATTCTCTCTGATTATACCGGTCATGTAACCACGTGACATTACACACCACGTCACAGCTCTCATCCGACACTTCCCGATCCCACAGACAACTTTCCCTCTGAGTCTGAGCGGTCTAGTGATCCTGTCCTGTCCCGCTGTCACCACGTGATCGTGACGTCACTCCAGGTCCTCATCCCGGAAGTTCTGTGTAGAGAGAGAGGACGTGGAGACAGCAGGGAGAGCCGGCCACGGAGGCGTCACCTGTGCCGGAATTCGGTGACTTTCTCTCCGCTCATGCCGCTGCCAGGCTCCTGAGGTGCCGGAGTACAGGATGGGCTCTCTGTTCCGCAGTGAGGCTATGTGCCTGGCGCAGCTGTTCCTGCAGTCTGGCTCAGCCTATGACTGTGTCAGTGAGCTCGGGGAGATGGGGCTGGCGGAGTTCAGGGACGTGAGTATTGGTTCGGCGCTATCTTACTGTGTGGTTAGTATAGTGTTAGCTCTGTGGTGTAATAACAGCATACATGGTGCCTGGCACTGCCCCTGCTGCCCCAGTGTTATGTCTGTGGTGCAATAGCAGCATACATGGTGCCTGGCACTGCCCCTGCTGCCCCAGTGTTATGTCTGTGGTGTAATAACAGCATACATGGTGCCTGGCACTGCCCCTGCTGCCCCACTGCTATATCTGTGGTGTAATAGCAGCATACATAGTGCCTGGCACTGCCCCTGGTGCCTCAGTGCTATGTCTGTGGTGTAATAGCAGCATACATGGTGCCTGGCACTGCCCCTGGTGCCCCAGTGTTAGCTCTGTGGTGTAATAGCAGCATACATAGTGCCTGGCACTGCCCCTGCTGCCCCAGTGTTATGTCTGTGGTGTAATAGCAGCATACATGGTGCCTGGCACTGCCCCTGGTGCCCCAGTGTTATGTCTGTGGTGTAATAGCAGCATACATAGTGCCTGGCACTGCCCCTGGTGCCCCAGTGTTATGTCTGTGGTGTAATAGCAGCATACATAGTGCCTGGCACTGCCCCTGCTGCCCCACTGCTATATCTGTGGTGTAATAGCAGCATACATAGTGCCTGGCACTGCCCCTGCTGCCCCAGTGTTATGTCTGTGGTGTAATAACAGCATACATGGTGCCTGGCACTGCCCCTGCTGCCCCAGTGTTATGTCTGTGGTGTAATAGCAGCATACATAGTGCCTGGCACTGCCCCTGGTGCCTCAGTGCTATGTCTGTGGTGTAATAGCAGCATACATGGTGCCTGGCACTGCCCCTGGTGCCCCAGTGCTATGTCTGTGGTGTAATCGCAGCATACATGGTGCCTGGCACTGCCCCTGGTGCCCCAGTGTTATGTCTGTGGTGTAATAGCAGCATACATGGTGCCTGCCACTGCCCCTGGTGCCCCAGTGTTATGTCTGTGGTGTAATAGCAGCATACATGGTGCCTGCCACTGCCCCTGGTGCCCCAGTGTTATGTCTGTGGTGTAATAGCAGCATACATGGTGCCTGCCACTGCCCCTGGTGCCCCAGTGTTATGTCTGTGATGTAATAGCAGCATACATGGTGCCTGCCACTGCCCCTGGTGCCCCAGTGCTATGTCTGTGGTGTAATCGCAGCATACATGGTGCCTGGCACTGCCCCTGGTGCCCCAGTGTTATGTCTGTGGTGTAATAGCAGCATACATGGTGCCTGCCACTGCCCCTGGTGCCCCAGTGTTATGTCTGTGGTGTAATAGCAGCATACATGGTGCCTGCCACTGCCCCTGGTGCCCCAGTGTTATGTCTGTGGTGTAATCGCAGCATACATGGTGCCTGGCACTGCCCCTGGTGCCCCAGTGCAATGTCTGTGGTGTAATAGCAGCATACATGGTGCCTGGCACTGCCCCTGGTGCCCCAGTGCTATGTCTGTGGTGTAATAGCAGCATACATGGTGCCTGGCACTGCCCCTGGTGCCCCAGTGCTATGTCTGTGGTGTAATCGCAGCATACATGGTGCCTGGCACTGCCCCTGGTGCCCCAGTGTTATGTCTGTGGTGTAATAGCAGCATACATGGTGCCTGGCACTGCCCCTGCTGCCCCAGTGCTATGTCTGTGGTGTAATCGCAGCATACATGGTGCCTGGCACTGCCCCTGGTGCCTGGCACTGCCCCTGGTGCCCCAGTGCTATGTCTGTGGTGTAATAGCAGCATACATGGTGCCTGGCACTGCCCCTGGTGCCCAGTGCTATGTCTGTGGTGTAATAGCAGCATACATGGTGCCTGGCACTGCCCCTGGTGCCCAGTGCTATGTCTGTGGTGTAATAGCAGCATACATGGTGCCTGGCACTGCCCCTGGTGCCCCAGTGCTATGTCTGTGGTGTAATAGCAGCATACATGGTACCTGGCACTGACCCTGGTTCTCCAGTGCCATGTCTGTGAGTGTAATAACTGCACACATGGTGCCTGGCACTGACCCTGGTGCCCCAGTGCTATGTCTGTGAATGTAATAACTGCACACATGGTGCTTGGCACTGCCCCTGGTGCCCCAATGCCATGTCTGTGAGAGTAATAGCAGTATACAGTACAGACCAAAAGTTTGGACACACCTTCTCATTTAAAGAGTTTTCTGTACTGTCATGACTATGAAAATTGTACATTCACACTGCAGGCATCAAAACTATGAATTAACACATGTGGAATTATATACCGTATATAGTCGAGTATAAGCTGACCCCCCCTAATTTTGCAACAAAAAACTGGGAAAACTAATTGACTCGAGTATAAGCCTAGGGTGGAAAATGCAGCAGCTACGGGTAAATGTTAAAAATAAAAATAGATACCAATAAAAGTAAAATTAATTGAGACATCAGTAGGTTAAGTGTTTTTCAATATCCATATTGAATCAAGAGCCCCATATAATGCTCCATACAGTTCATTATGGCCCCATAAGATGATCCATATACAAATATGCCCCATATAATGGTACATGCAGTTCTTTATGGCCCCATAAGATGCTCCATACAAAATAGGCCCCATATAATGCCCCATACAGTTCATTATGGCCCCATAAGATGATCCATATACAAATATGTCCCATATAATGCTCCATGCAGTTATGGCCCCATATAACCCCTTTAGTGATCACCATTAAAAAAACAACAACAAAAAAAAAGAAACATGGCTTTATCGTCATACTGCCAAACAAAAAGTGGAATAACACACAATCAAAAAGACGGATATAAATAAACATGGTACCGCTGAAAACATCTTCTCCCGCAAAAAACAAGCCTCCGCATAGCTCCTTCAGCGGAAAAATAAAAAGTTATAGTTCGTAGAATTTAGGGATGCAAAAATAATTATTGTTTATATTAAAGTTTTTATTGTATAAAAGCGCCAAAACATAAAAAAAAATAAATGAGGTATCGCTGTCATCGTACTGACCCGAATAATAAAACTGCCTTATTAACTTGTACCAGACGAGAAACGATGTAAAAGCCCCCCCCCCCCCTAAGAAATTTATGAATTGCTGGTTTTTGTTCATTCTGCCTCCAAAAAATCGGAATAAAAAGCAATCAAACAATGTCATGTGTCCAAAAATGGTACCAATAAAAACGTCAACTTGTCCCGCAAAAAACAAGACCTCACTTTACTCTGTGGGCCAAGGGAAGTTCTCACTAGTGATGAGCGAATATACTCTTTATTCGAGATTTCTCGAGCACGCTCGGGGGTCCTCCGAGTATTTTTTAGTGCTCGGAATTTTAGTTTTTCTTGCTGCAGCTGAATGATTTACATCTGTTAGCCAGCATAAGTACATGTGGTGATTCCCTAGCAACCAGGCAACCCCCACATGTACTTATGCTGGCTAACAGATGTAAATCATTCAGCTTCGGCAAGAAAAACTAAAACTCTGAGCACTGAAAAATACTCGGAGGACCCCCGAGCGTGCTCGAGAAATCTCGAGTAACGAGTATATTCACTCATCACTAGTTCTCACCCCTCCTTGTAAGTCGTGCACATAAAAGCCATTCTATGCTACATGTCCACATTGGACATTTCCTTTCTGAGTCCTGCTCATACAGGTACTATATGTATGACCAGGTTTTTAAATACATCAGATAGGGATTACATACATTAGTTAGGACTGCTCTAATACTGGTATACCTTGACATTTGGTAGAGCGGCTTAGTATACATTTTTTGCAAAAAACGTATTGACCAAATACCCTGTTTTTTTCCTTCTTTATACTAGCACTTGCTGTTTACTAATATGTTCTGCAACATAGTATTTTTTGGTTTTACTGTGCCTTTTTGTGTTTCAGTTTCTTAGTGGTGTGAACGGTGTCCCTACAGGCCTGTTCACTGTGTGCATGGCTCATGTGTATGTTTTAACCAATTATAAACTTCTGGGAAGCAGTTGGGGGTTCAAAGTGCTCACCACACATCTAGATAAGTTCCTTAGGGGGTCTAATTCCAAAATGGTGTCACTTGTGGGGGATTTCTACTGTTTAGGCACATCAGGGGTTCTGCAAATGCGACATGGTGTCCGATCTCCATTCCAGCCAATTTTGCATTGAAAAGTCAAACTGCGCTCCTTCTCTTCAGAGCTCTGACATGCGCCTAAACAGTTGTTTACCTGCATATATGGGGTATTGACGTACTCGGGACAAATTGTACAACAACTTTTGGGGTCCAGTTTCTCCTGCAATTTACATCTGGCATCATTTAAGAAAAAATGTTGACTTGTCACAACTTGTAACAAATTTTGACTTTTCATAGTCAGTTAAATCTCTTTTTGTCCCATTTTTCCTTGAGGAAGACCATCTGCCTAATAATTTTGCAGACCTTGATAAAGGGTGTAATATCCTTAGGCTTTACCCCCTCATTACACAAACACATCACTTGATCTGCTTCTTCTAATATGCATTCAGGTTATGCTATGTGCACACGTTGCTGATTTTAATGTGTTTCCGCAGCGTTTTTGGATGCGTGGTATTGCAACAAATCTGCAGTGTAGTGCACAAGCAATATTAGTCAATAGGAAATTGAGAATTGTTGTGCACATGCTGCGGGAAAAAAAACGTGTGGATTTGCAGCGTTTTATTTTCCGCAGCATGTCAATTTTTTTTTGCGGATCTGCAGCCTTTCAGCACCCATTGACTACTATTGAGTCAGACAAATCCGCAGCAAAACTGCAGGTTTAAAAAAGATCTGCAGTTTTGCTGCGGAGCTGGGTGCGAGAAACGCTGCAGATCGGGAGAAGGAAGAGTGTGTGGGCGGAGGCTGTGTGCGGAGAAGATGTGCGTGTCTGTGCGAGTGTTTGTGTGTATCTGTGTGTCTCTGCATGTGTGGCGCAGTGGATAGCACAGCAGCCTTGCAGCGCTGGAGTCCTGGGTTCTAATCCCACCTTGGACAACATCTGCAAAGAGTTTGTATGTTCTCTCCGGGTTCTTCGGTTTTCTCCCACATTCCAAAGACATACTGATAGGGAATTTAGATTGTGAGCCCCATTGGGGACAGTGATGATAATGTGTGCAAACTGTAAAGCGCTGCGGAATATGTTAACGCTATATAAAAATAAAGATTATTATTATGTGTGTGCGGGGCTGTGTGTGTGTATGTGTGTGTGTGCTGGGATGTGTTTGTGGGTCTGTATGTAGGCAGGCATCGTCGGATGAGACTACTAGTCCCATCCGGCTATGCCTGCCACACTGACCGCTAGCCGATGATGGGACAGTAGTATTAGTAGAAAATTCTCACGCAGCAGTACCGTTAAATGAAAGCATGAACTAATTGAACCCTCAGTGACAACACTGGAGGAGCCATTGTCTCCTGTCAGTGTGTCACTGGAGGCCTATAGAGCGGTCACATCTCCTGATGTGACAGCTCTATAGGGGAGATCGTCGTGGGACGCTCGTTAATAAATGGACTACATGGCACCAGAGAGTATTTGTGTTGGTTTATTATTTTATTTTTTGCAGGAGATCGAGGGCGTCGCATGGATTGGCAGAAAAATAAAGATGTGGAAAAATGTGTGTAGTGTTTTATTTCATTAAAATACTTTATTCTGGCTGTGTGTTTATTTAACCCTTTTACAACTATAGGCTTAGTAATGGATAGGTGTCTTATTGATGCCTCTCCATTACTAAGCCGGCTTGATGTCACCTTACAATTCAAAGGTGCATCAACCCCACAAATATTACCCCATATGCCACCACTACAGGGCTGTGGGAAGAGAGAGAGGCTAAATGCCGGAATTGGTGCATCTTAGAGATGCGCCATTTCTGGGGCAGCTGTGAGCTGGTGTTTGTAGCCGGGGGAGAGCAATATCCATGGCCCCTTCCTAGGCTATGAATATCAGCCCGCAGCTGTCTGCATGGCCTTTTCTGGCTTTTAATTATGGGGAAACCCCACGTCATTTTTTTGGGGGGTCCTCCTATTTTAATAGCCAGTAAAGGCTAAATATACAGCTGCGTCCTGAGATTCATAGCCTGGGAAGCTCCACTGGTATTAACCCCTTCCTGAGCTATAAACATCTGCCCCCAGTCACAGGTTTTCCCTCTCTGGCGCGGAAAATTGTGTGGGAGCCCACACCATTTTTTTTTTTTTAAGTTAAACAGATATTGCATTTAAGGCCGGGGTCACACTTGTGAGAAACTCGCATGAGTCTCGCACCTCCAATACCCGGCACTGCAGCCTGCACACGGGACCGGAGTGCATGGCTGCACGCGTTTCTATGCAGCTGAAAGCTCCGGTCCCAAGTGTCGGCGGCAGTGCCCGGTATTGATGTGAGAGACTCGTGCGAGTTTCTCGGAAGTGTGACGCCGACCTAACTCAGATTTGTGTGTGTTATGTCTATTTCTAAACATCGGGCTTGGTATTATCTATAGATCTAATGAACAAAAAAAGCAGTGGCAGAAGAGCACTCACCATTCGATAAAATATCCAATCTTTATTGCGACATCAAGTCAACAGCAGGACCGCAAAATCGGGAGAACATGTATATCACAAGATGACGGCCGTTTCGCGCTTCCACGGGTCTTGATGGTGTGAGAGGAAAGGAGGGAACCTTTGAAGGAAACCCACGTAATCATACCACTCCTCCTCTAACGGCATCAGCATGGTAAGCCTACTTATCAGATAAAAACTTTAAAAACAATACATATTAAAAGTTACATGTGAACCTAGAAGAAAACCTTAACATAGCACTAATAAAGCGGAGGGTAATCACAAGAATATGGACATATCTGTCCTTTTATTTAGGCCTGTTGGTCCCGTGGCGTTCGTACGCAAAATCCACCTGCCTTCCCTCCTCAGCAGGAGTCTATTGTGATTCCCCCCCCCCCTCGATCTGGTAGGGCAACTTGCTCTAAGCCGGCAAACCGCAATAATGTTGCGTTGCCTCTATGGTATAACCGCATGTGATTAACAAGTCGACGAACCCCTTTACCAGAACCAATAGAATTAAAGTGTTCCCTGAACCTTATAAATAGGGGTCGGATGGTCTTGCCAATGTAGTAAAAATCGCAAGGACAGAACAATACATATACCACATGTGTGGTTCTACATGATATACAATCTTTCACTACATGATGAATAGGGCCAATCTTAATGGATTTGTCAGTTATGTGGTAAGTGCAAAAATTGCAGTGGGCACATCTAAAATAGCTTTTGGAATCCCTGCCTTTAACCAATTTTCTTGTGCATAACTAACGTTGTTACGTACTAATAAATCTTTCAAATTATTACAACGGCGGCATGCAAACAGTGGACCCCTGCTGCTTATTCCCACTAAATCCGGGTCCTTTTCCAGGATATGCCAACTTTTCCTGATTGCTGATCTAATGAAGCTATCCATGGGGCCATAAGTAAAACAGAATGTGAACCGTTTTTCTGAAGTTATGTTTTTATTTTTTGCCCCTATTTTATCCTGATGCCCCTCTTTGAACGATGCGGCTCTGGCTAAGGCGTCATCCAATAGAGGACGTGGATATCCCCGATCAACAAATCTATTATACAAGTCCTGAGATTGTCTATTGAAACCATTTTGACTACTATTGATTCTTTGGACTCTTAAAAACTGACTAAGGGCGGCTTCACACTTGCGAGTTTTACGGACGTAAGAGCGCAGAAACTACGTCCGTAAAACTCGCAAAACATACGGCACAATTATTCTCTATGCCCCTGCTCCTATCTGCCGTATTAAACTGATCAGTATTATACGGCTTTCTACGGCCGTAGAAAATCGCAGCATGCTGCGTTTGGCACCGTATTGCGCAAATAAAACGTCAATGAAAGTCTATGGAAGCCCCAAAAATATGAATTACACACGGACCAGCAGTGTGACTTGCGAGAAATACGCAGCGGTGTTAGCGAGAAGAGCCGGTAATTCATTGCCGTGTACAGTAAAATCACACTGACAGCTTACAGTAGAATAGGTAGAATAAATGTGTACACACAGAATAGGTATATATGTGTATATATATATATATATATATATATATATAATATATATATATATGTGTCAGTGAGACACATATATGTATATATATTAATATTTCTTACAGATCCTCGGAAGGTATGTATATTCTTGGTTTATTATTTTTTTTTTTTGATTTACAGATTGAGGGTCTTCAGTGAGTGGAGTGAGAGTAGAATAAATTAATACAACAACCTTTGTGTTTTTTTCATTAAATTAATTTTTAATAATGTGTGTGTTTTTTTTTTTTTAACCCTTTACTAGTATTGGATTAATAATGGATAGGTGTCATAATTGACGCCTCTCCATTATTAATTACCGTAGGCTTAATGTCACCTTACAATAGCAAGGTGGCATTAACCCTTCATTACCCCATATCCCACCGCTACACGGGAATGGGAAGAGAGTGGCCAAGTGCCAGAATAGGCGCATCTTCCAGATGTGCCTTTTCTGGGGTGGCTGCGGGCAGATGTTTTTAGCCAGGGGGGGCCAATAACCATGGACCCTCTCCAGGCTATTAATATCTGCCCTCAGTCACTGGCTTTACTACTCTGGCGGAGAAAATTGTGCGGGAGCCCACGCCAATTTTTTCCCCATTTAACCCTTTAATTTAGTAGATAGAACGGCCAAATTTTGCATAGACACACTACTGACATTAGTAGTGTGGAATATGCAAAAAAAATTGGGATATGAGATGGTTTACTGTATGTAAACCAGGTCTCATATCATGTCGGGTTTTAGGAAGGAGAAAGCAAAAGCCGGCAATTGAATTACCGGCTTTCTGCTATATCGCGCTGGATGAAATATTAATATATATACATACCGTATTTTCCGCTTTGTAAGACGCACTTTATTTCCCCCAAATTTGGGGGGGAAATGTGGGTGCGTCTAACAAAGCGGATATACCGCTTACCATTACAGGCTGGGAGGAGGGGGTGTCCGCCGCCGCTACCGCCTGCCGCCGCTGTCGTCCGCCGCCACTGCCGGGGTTGTCCGCTGCTGCCCCGGGTGATGCTGAAGGCTCCGGTGCTGCGGGGGGCTCTGGCGACATTTTGTGAAAGACCAGAGCCCCCCGGCAGTTCTTCCATGCGTTCCAGTATGACTAATTCCGGGAAAATGGCCGCCGGAATCTCGGGAGATGAGATTTCAGCGCTGAGATCTCATCTCTCGAGATTCCGGCGGCCATTTTCCCGGAGTTAGTTCCAGTATGACTGACTCCGGGAAAATGGCCGCCGGAATCTCGGGAGATGAGATTTCAGCGCTGAGATCTCATCTCTCGAGATTCCGGCGGCCATTTTCCCGGAATTAGTCATACTGGAACGCATGGAAGAACTGCCGGGGGGCTCTGGTCTTTCACAAAATGTCGCCAGAGCCCCCCGCAGCACCGGAGACAGCCCTACAGCACAGGAGCCCCCTGCAGACCCCTCATCCCAGCCTGCAGCAAAGGAGCCCCCTGCAGACCCCTCATCCCAGGCTGCAGCACAGGAGCCCCCCTGCAGCACAGGAGCCCCCTGCAGACCCCCTCATCCCAGCCTGCAGCAATGCTCCACTCCTGCCTCCGGCAACGAGCCTGGGACCCTGATCCACCACAACCACAACCCCTGGTAAGTAATAAGACGCATGGATTATAAGACGCCCCACCAATTTATTAAAAAATAGTTTTTTCCTATTTTTCTCCTCAAAATTTGGGGTGCGTCTTATAATCCGGAGCGTCTTACAAAGCGAAAAATACGGTATATGTGTCTACTGATATGTTTTTGTTTTTTTTTTACACATGGATCCCTTGTATAGCCGTATGTCGGTTTTGCAAGCCTGCGATAAAAACACGCATTACGGCTGCCATACGGATTACATACGGAGGATGCCATGCGCAAAAATCGGTGACACACCCTGCCTACGGAGGAGCTACGGACCACTATTTTCGGGACTTTTCAGCGTATTACGGCCGTAATATACGGACCGTATTTTCATACGCTGTGTTTGACGCCGGCCTTAAAGGGAGAGATCTTTTTGTATATTGAGGGTGAGCGCTCTTATAGTGTAACAAAGAGTTGGTGGCCGAAGGTTTACGAAATACCTCAGTTTGAATGGAGCCATCCTGTATCCGCAATTTTACATCTAAAAATTCCAAACTCATACCTCCAAATACTGATGTGAAATTCATATTCATTGTGTTGACCCTCCCTAGATGTGCCACAAAAAGCGTGAATGTGTCCTGATCCTCGTCCCATATTATAAATACATCATCCACAAATCTGACATAATTTTAGATGTTTTAAGAAAGGGTTACTGTCCGCATAGATGTATTTTTCTTCGAACACTGACAAAAATAAGTTTGCCAGGGTACATGCAACAGGCGTACCCATGGCAGTACTCTCTATCTGTAAGAACCATGAGGAAGCAAATCTAAAAGTGTTATGCGTTAAAATAAACCGCAGTCCGTCACAAACGAAACCTATTGTGTTGGTATCCTTGTTAGTATGACTCGAAACTTAACTGCTTCTACACCTTGATTCTGCGGGATATGGGTATAAAGGCTTTCTATATCGATAGAAGCCAAGGAAAAATTATCTTGCCATGTGAGACCCTTAAGAACCTGCAAAAATTTTTCTGTGTCCCGTACATATGAGGGGATGTGAGGAAGCAAAGGATGCAGCAACCAATCCAAGTAGCGCGACAATAGTTCCGTGAGTGAACCCACCCCCGAAACTGTGGGGCAGCCCAGTGGTTCTGTTAGTGACTTATGGATCTTAGGGACATAGTACCAATAAGGTTTTTTAGGGAAATCTGGAAACAATTTCTCTGCTTGTTTTTGAGACAAAGTACCCACTTCTACAAAAGACCTCAATAACAAACGCAATTCATTTTTATGTTTGGTTGTGTGATTGGACTTTAATTTTAAATAGGTTCCGGATCTGGAAAACTGTCTGTAAGCCTCCTTCATGTAATAATCTTTCGATAACAGGACCGTATTACCCCCTTTGTCTGCTGCGCGAACCACAGTGACAGACCAACTTCTGATGCCTGACAATGCACGTTTCTTTGCCACCGTCACATTACGTGCCAATTTTCGATAAATCAGGGCTTCTACATCATTGATGACCTGTTTTTAAAAGACATCAATGAGATTACCAGGAGCAACTGGGGGTACATAGGTTGATTTCACTCCCCCTGTAAAGGGTACTGCCGCCGAAATCGTTGGCTTACTCTCCGTCACCTGAGGATCAGTAAGGCTTAGCAACAAATGAATATCATTTTGTAAATCCGTATCAACGTTATTGCCCACCATGAACCCAAGTGGGCCCACTGTACACGGGATCTCACCTGGACGCTTATCAACAGACATTCCTGTGGAGGACGCAACCGATTTATATAGGTGGATTTTCCTCTCTGCTTTGTATAAAACTATTTTAAAATCCACCATATCAAAATCACCCGGGAGACAAAAATTCAACCCATTAGATAATACTGACAAGTGAGAATCACTGAGCTCATGGGCGGACAAGTTAATTATTGTTGTGAACGATGCGTTTTCTGGAGAGCCGATTTCCAAGACACTTGCTTCCTTTTGCGTTGATTGCCGAGCTCTGTATCTCCTGCCCCCTCTACGCGTCCTGCGTCTAAAGGGGCCGCAACATCCTGAGAAACAACACCCGCCGACGTGCCAACTAAAGTCAAAGGATCCGCACCAACACTGGAATCAGAATCTGTAGTAACAGTCTTTATTATGTCCGTATCCTTGTGCTTACCCTCCTCTTTATTAGTGCTATGTTAAGGTTTTCTTCTAAGTTCACATGTAACTTTTAATATGTATTGTTTTTAAAATTTTTATCTGATAAGTAGGCTTACCATGCTGATGACGTTAGAGGAGGAGTGGTATGATTACGTGGGTTTTCTTCAAAGGTTCCCTCCTTTCCTCTCACACCATCAAGACCTGTGGAAGCGCGGCAGCGCGAAACGGCCACCGTCTTGGGATATACACGTTCTCCCGATTTTGTTGTCCTGCTGTTGACTTGATGTCGCAATAAAGATTGGATATTTTACTGGATGGTGAGTGCTCTTCTGCCACTGCTTTTTTTGTTCATTGGATTACACTGTTTTCTGAATTAGCACCCAGATTCCGTCAAGGCAAACAATTACAGACCCCCTGCTGGAGAGCACTGTGTGTGATAGTGGTTGAAACGTGCAGTTGGTGCAGACTTTCTTTTTTCTTTGAGGAACTGTTATCTATAGATCTATCGATCTGTGTGTGTAAACATTATTCTTCACTGGAGTATGTAAATGAAGAGGTTGGACAAGAAATGACATCACAATTCTTTTTTTTTTTTAAATAAGCTTTATTTAGCTTACAAGAACGTATGAAAATCTGCATCAAATCTGCGCTGATTTTTACCTGCGTTTTCTACCAAGAGATGCAAAATCTGCACAGAAAATTCCACAGGCATATCTGCAACATGTGCACATACCCCTATACAGCTTGGAGTTGGAAAATTTGCTGAAAAATTATGATATGGTTAAAATATTCATTTGCGTAATAATTGTGCACACAGTGTAAATTATCCGGGGATCCTATGAGTAATGACCCCCATGACTCATCACCTATCTCTATCATTTGAAAAGATCTTGACTAGCATCCTGTATCCTTCAGATTACTGCAAAATGTAACTTCAGTATTCAGATATTTGCATTTTTTAGGTGATTAATTTGCAGTTACTTCAGGAAGTTTTTTTTTTTGTTAAACATAACATATTTAGGCTTCTTGTCCATATACCAGGTTCTTAGTTACGGTACGTTCTTCTCACCGTAATGTTTACTACTCCCCATCTATAATAATTATTTATTTTCTTATAGCTCAACCCTCTTGTCGGCACATTCCAGAGGAAGTTTATTGGTGAAGTAAAGAAGTGTGAAGAGCTTGAAAGAATATTGGGTATGTATATGTAAGAACATATTTCCACTGCTGGTTGCACGCCTGTCCTGACTTTTCCTGATACATTTATGATGCGATATTCGTGCGCACACAGGGAAGAAAGGCCAAAAATTGTCATCAGAATCCGCAATGAAATCTGCATGTGTTAAATGCAGGTAATGTTGTCAGTTATGATGTGGAGCTTAGTCGCCAAATTCACGGCCTGCATAGCTTTAAAGGGAACTTGTCACCTCGTAAAACACTATTCACCTGCAGATATAGGGTTAATATGCAGGTAAATTACATTACAATGCTGTTTTGCCACCTTACCAAAAGTGCGGCTACCGGGAGAGAATTAACTTATTTTCACTGCTTATTTTTTGGCTGTATACATGAAGTTGAGGTGGGCACCAAGATGTTGTTGATGATTTCTTTCTGCCAGCCTCCAGTAGACCGAAAATATCCGACAGGGCACACAGAGACTCCGTCTACATCATTAAAGTCAATGGCCCCTTCACTATATATGCCCATATCCATATTTGCAAGGTTTTGGACATATGTCCTGACAGAGCCACTGAACTTATGTTAAAACGCTATGCGAACATATCCTAATTTATATACTGCAGTGTGGAAAATAACACATACAATGACAAAATTGCATTTTATTTTGTTTTTCCTAAAATAAATTACTTAAAGTTAATCAAGTTATATGCAGCTAAGGGTTGTCCATTCCTTTAAAACACCATTTAAATATTTCCACAATTTTGTGAAAAACATCAAAACAAACAAGTCTACTCTTCCACATTTTGTCCTATTAGTCTCCAAGTTTCTTCTTCCAGCAGGGCGGCATCATGCTGCTGCCAATCAGCAGGTGCTGATTGGCTGCAGTCTTTATGTGGATTTGTCACTAGATTCCACAATACAAATGTCCTAAGCTGCACCTCCCCCTGCACTCCATTGGTGAAATGTCACCAATTTTAGATTTAAAACTTCAAAGTGCTCTGCATTGTATATGTGTTTGTTACCTGTTAAAGGCTCCTGCATGAAGCCAAAACTGGTTTCTGCTGTGAACACTGGTGTACGCTGTCTTCGGTAATGGAATCCTAATGACAATGCCTATGCGGTAATGACAGTGCACTTGTACTCCTGTAACCTTCTCAACAGCTCACTCATACTCCTGTATTTTTCTTTGCAGTGCACTCATACTTCTGTATCTATCTTGACAGTGTAACTGTATTCCTGCATCTTTCTTGTACTCCTCTATCTTTCTTGATAGTGCACAGTGCACTTTGTGCTTGCATACATAAGGGTGAAACTAAACCTTCCATACGCCAGTCTTGAATTTTAGTGCACTGGCGTAAGATGTGAACATTTCTTAAAAAGTGCACTTATGATTGCGCAGATTTGTGTGCCATATTTTATAGCATTCTTTATACCACTTTTGTGTAGTAAAACTGATAATAAATTCCACTCGGCATACATGTGCATTTTGATATAATGGTTGTAGGAAGTGTGCCGACTGGCATTACACTTGTGTGCACTCAGTCCAATGATAGTTTCATATGAACCATTAACTAATTTGTGATTAACTCGGTAGGTCCTCCCACCAGGTCCAAAGGCAATATAAAAGTTCAGGAAAGCCGAGGCACCAAAGCAGCAGGTTCTTGGTAAAAAAACAAAACTTGTTCTTTATTCCATGTCAATTAAAAGTATAACAGTAAGACCAAACAAGCAACGTTTTGTGTTATGAACTGGTGGTTTAGGAGCAACATGGGACGAGCTCTGAAGGAGGTGGTACCTGTACTGACCGCAGTCCCTAAGCTCGACACAACACTAGAAGTAGCCGTGGGATGCTCCTGTCACTCCCTAGGCACCTCGTCACAGCCTGAGAACTAACTACCCCTAAAGATAGAAACAGGGAAACTATCTTGCCTCAGAGAAAATCCCCAAAGGATAGATAGCCCCCCACAAGTAATGACTGTGAGTGGAGAGGGAAAAGACATACACAGAATGAAACCAGGATGTAGCACAGGAGGCCAGTCTAGCTAGATAGATAGGACAGGATAGAATACTGTGCGGTCAGTATCAAAAACTACAAAAATCTCCACACCTGACTAAAGGTGTGGAGGGTAAATCTGCTTCCCAGAGCTTCCAGCTTAACTGAATTAATCCATACTGACAAGCTGGACAAAACATAGAATGCACAGAACGAATAAGTCCACAACATGTGGACAGAAAAGAGCAAAGCAAGGACTTAACTTTGCAGAACTGGTCAGGATATCAGGGAGATCCAAGAGAGATGTGAATCCAACCAGGAACCATTGACAAGTGGCACTAGCTGAAGGGAAGAGCCAGGCATAAATAGCCGAGCAGAAAGACAATCAGTGGAAGCAGCTGCAGACTGCTAAATCCAAGGAGCAGCCATACCACTTAAAACCACCGGAGGGAGCCCAAGAGCAGAACTCACAAAAGTGCCACTTACAACCACCGGAGGGAGCCCAAGAGCGGAATTCACAACAGTTTTGGCCATAGGAGTTGTATGTATTTTTCTGAAACGTTGCCTGCTTGTCTTCCTGTTATGCTTTTAATTGACATGGAATAAAGAACCAGTTGTTTTGTTTTGTTTTGTTTAGTTTTTTTTGTTTTTTTTTTTACCAAAAACCTGCTGTTTTGGTGCCTCTGCTTTCCTGAACTTGTGTGCACTCATCCAAAATCTTCATCTCTCCATGTGAATTACGACAGAGTAATAATTAGAAATTACAAAAACCCCTTATAAGTCAGATCACATACGGTACATATACACGATGCATGAACATCGATTTGTTCAGAAACATGAACGAGCAAGAAAGAAGTCCAGGGTTTAACCTCACTTAAAATAAAATGAGAACATTACTGTTGAATTAGACTTGGAAATATTTCCTCTATGTGTCTTTTGTCTATCCAGTGTGAGAGCGGAACAAGCTGGCATAGAGGTTACCAGTACATGGTGCTCAGTGTCTGTGAGTCAGGGAAATGGTCCATATATCAAATAATAATTTATAATAATAATTTTACTCTTCGCCACGACAGCACCCCACATGAGGGAGAGGGATCCGCCCATAGGAACAGGAAACCTACAGAATAAAAGGAGGCAGTCCCCTCTCCTCCTCAGTTTAGGTTTCCTGTTCCTATAGGAATCCTAGCATACCTACAGATGAAGAGGATTCCTGGGCCATGCACCCGCCTGCGCCGGTATCTGTGGGAACGGCAGGGGCTGCGGTTCCAGAAGCAGCGGCGGGGGAGCCCCTGCTTGCAGCCTCCCCCCTCGTCTGGCCAGCCATCCGTGGACCAGGTCCGGTCTCCGTGGGTCCGCCTGGCTCCACGAGGACGCGCGCGCTGCAGCGGCCGGCTTAATACCTCTGGCCGCTGCATGGTGAGTGAGAGCGTCGCCGGAGCACTTCCGGGTTAGGTCCGAGGAGGCAGGAGTTTCGGCGCCATGTTTAAAAAGCGGCGCTGACGTCGGACCGGTGTGTGAGGAGATGGCTTCACCGGCCAACGATGCGCACTTGCCCACAGAGCAGCGCTCTCCCAGCAAGGAGATGAGCGCTAAGAGCCGCACTAAAAGTGATGGTCAGCCTCCAGAGAGGAGATCTACCACCAGACAAAAAGATCACCTGAAAAAAAGATCCGCCTCCAGAACCGGTACCTGTCAGCTTCACTGGGTGAGTTTTTAAAAGTCCCTCTTCCCATATGCTGATATATGTTCCTCCTGTATCCCCTTCCTCTAGATTAAGGACGCATAAGTCCAAGCACAAGGAATGTACCTTATGTTCGCAGCCCCTCCCGGATTCTTATACTAAAGGGTTATGCTCAGAGTGTATCATGCAGACCCTAAGGCAGGAAAATATAATGACTCCATCTGATGTCAGAGCCATAATCTGGGAAGAAATGCAGGGATTGGCACATACAAGTTCTATCAGTACCCGCCAACCAAGCAGGTCTCGATCCCCAGCAAGTTCTGAGTCAGGGGAGATACAGAAGTCCTCGGACGAGTCTGGATCTCAGCCAAGTTCATCTGAAGATGAAAGGGGGCTTTGTCTGCCTAATAGTAGTGTAGACAACCTAGTAAGATCTGTCAGGAGCACAATGGGGTGCCCAGACGAGAAAGGGAAGAAAACCGCTTAGGACATTGTTTGCGGGGTTAGGACACAAAAAACGCAGATCCTTCCCTGTCATATCAACTATTAAAGAGATTGTCAAAAAAGAATAGGATAAGCAGAATACAAGAGGTTTCCTACCATCTTCCTCTAAAAGACGCTATTCCTTCAGCGACGAGGAATTAAATTCTTGGGCCAAAGTGCCAAAGGTGGACGCCGCAGTAGCCTCCACATCTAAACAGTCGGTCTTGCCAGTGGAGGATTCAGGAGTCCTGGCAGACCCGTTAGATCGTAAGGCTGAAGCCTTACTAAAAAGATTGTGGGAGGCTAACACGGGAGCATTCAGGCCAGCTATATCTAGCACCTGTACTGCAAGATCGCTGCTAGTATGGATGGAACAGCTGGAGGAACAAATTAGAGGTAGAGCTTCAAGAGAGAGTCAATCCTACCGAAACTCCCTCTAATTAAAGAAGCGGTAGCATTCCTGGCGGATGCCTCGGTGGATTCGCTACGCTTAGCAGCCAGGTCAGCCGGCCTAGTGAACACAGCCCGGCGAGCACTCTGGTTAAAGAACTGGAAAGGGGACGCACAGGCAAAAGCAAAACTTTGTGCGCTCCCCTGCCAGGGTGAGTTCCTTTTTGGGAAAACACTGGATGAGCTTTTGAATAAAGCAGGAGAGCGGAAGAAAGGCTTCCCTAACCAATATTTTCCGTCTTACAGGAGAGCCTTCAGAAGACGACCCTTTACCATGAACAAACCGTTTGAGCAAAGGGATCGCTGGGAGACAAAGGACCCTAAACAAAAAGGTGCTCTGTTTAGCGGATCCTATAGTTTAAAGCGTGGCAAATACCGCTAACTATAAAGTAGGCGGTAGATTGAAATTTTTCCTTTCCAAATGGGAACAAATAACAACTAGCCATTGGATTCTGGATATTATTAAATACGGATTGAAATTAGAGTTTAATAGAATCCCTTGGGATTCTTTTATTGTAACATCGCCAAAAAGTCGGGAACAACAAGAAGCTCTAGAAACAGAAATCCTATCTCTTCTATCTAAAAAAGTCTTGATAGAGGTTCCCCAGGATCAAAAAGGAAAGGGGTTCTATTCCCCTTTGTTTTTGATCAATAAGCCAGATGGCTCATTCAGAACCATCATAAATTTAAAGAAATTAAATTCCTTTTTGAGTAACCATACCTTTAAAATGGAATCTATCAGTTCTGCCATCAAGCTTTTGTTCCCTAGGTGTGTCATGGCCGGGATAGACCTAAAAGATGCCTACTATCATCTTCCAATACATGCCGAACACCAGCAGTACCTAAGGGTAGCAGTCATCCTGGCAGGACAGGTTCGTCACTTTCAGTATGTAGCAATGCCCTTTGGGCGTTCTATGGCTCCCCGCATCTTTACAAAGGTGATTCTAGAAGTGATGGCTCATTTATGCCAGCAGGACACTCTGATAATACCCTACCTGGATGATTTTCTTGTAATAGGAAATTCCATAACTCAATGTAAAATACGGTTATCTAATGCGATCTCATCCCTACAGGAATTGGGTTGGATCGTGAACTATGAAAAATCCAGGCTGAATCCAGACACCATTCAAATATTTCTAGGCATCCAGCTAGATTCAGTACGTCAGAAGAGCTTCCTCCCGCATTCAAAAAAAGTAAAAAAAGTAATTATACAATCAAAGGTGTCAGAGGCAATTAAAAAAACCCTACATGACCCTGAGGAAGGCTATGTCCTTACTAGGATCGTTATCTTCATGTATACCAGCTGTACCGTGGGCTCAATTTCATACCCGCCAATTACAGTATGAAGTATTGTCAGTCCAGGGGAAAGGACGACATCTGGAGAGTAAATTAACTCTTTCCAGAGATGTTGTAAAATCCCTATCCTGGTGGTTAGACATGGATCACCTTTCAGAGGGTGTACCATGGATGATAGATCCCTCTAAGACGGTTACCACTGACGCCAGCCCTATGGGGTGGGGTGCACATATGGAAGATAATCTGGTCCAAGACACCTGGAATCAGGCAGAGTTAACATGTTCTTCCAATTGGAAAGAATTAAAAGCGGTAGAATATGCCTTAAGTAATTTTCTTCCACAGGTTCAGGGAACGCATGTGAGAGTTCTGTCGGACAATTCCACCACAGTGGCATATATAAACCGTCAGGGAGGTACGCGATCAGGAACCCTGATGACTATAGCAACAGACATCTTCCAGTTGGCAGAGTCTCATCTTGCATCCTTAACAGCCCTACACATCAGAGGGGCAGAAAACACCAAAGCAGACTACCTCAGTCGAAACAGGCTACGCCAAGGAGATTGGACTTTAAACAGAGACATATTCAGGATGATAACAAAAGCATGGGGCGTACCCCAAATAGATCTGTTTGCCACAAGAGGCAACAGACAGGTAAAAAGATTTGCTTCCCTGAACCTCATGGATCACCCAGACATGTTGGACTCCCTTCACCACCCTTGGAGGTTCAAACTGGCATACGCCTTTCCTCCGATGTCTCTGATACCACTAGTGATCAGTAAGATCAGGAGGGAACAAGCAAGAATAATCCTGATTGCGCCCTTTTGGCCAAAAAGACCATGGTTCTCTTGTCTCCAGAGCATGTGTCTATGCGATCCATGGATCCTCCCATTAGACAAGGAACTGCTGTCCCAGGGCCCATTTTTCCACCCGCAAGTGAAGGGGCTTCACTTGACGGCGTGGAATTTGAGCGGAAGTTAAGTTCAAGGGGGTTCTCAGAACAACTGGTTAACACCCTGTTGTTAAGTAGGAAAAGATCTACCACCCTATTATATAGTAGGGTATGGAGAAAATTCTTAAATTTTCATACAAAACCGTTCACTAATCAAGTTCCGGTAATTCCTATTCTAGAGTTCCTACAAAAAGGTAGAGAATTAGGTCTATCGGTAAACACCCTGAGAGTTCAGGTCTCAGCATTAGGAGCCCTATATGGAGACAACATAGCAGCTAACAAGTGGGTCTCCAAGTTTATTAAATCTTGTGAACGTAGTAATCCGGTCCATATTCCCCGTCTACCTCCGTGGGATTTAAATTTAGTTTTAGAGGCCTTAACTGGCTCTCCATTTGAGCCACTAGATTCCATACCTCTAAATATTCTAACATATAAAGTAGCCCTATTGGTAGCCCTAACCTCAGCTAGAAGGGTTAGCGACATCCGTGCCCTATCGGTAGACCCGCCTTTCTTACTGGTATTTCAGGATAGAATAGTCTTAAAGCCTGACCCATCATACCTCCCTAAGGTAGCATCCACCTATCACAGATCTCAGGAAATTTTTCTACCTTCCTTTTTTGATTCACCTGTAACTCCAGAACAATATAAGTTCCACACTTTAGATGTCAGAAGAGCTATCCTGACGTATATAGAGGTCTCAGACATGGAGGCAGAGTAGGGCTCTGCTTGTCTCCTTTCAGGGCCGCAAGAAAGGACATGGGGTCACGAGAGCTACCATATCTCGGTGGATCAGAGAAGCGATCTGTTTGGCCTACACATCAAAGGGCGAAAACCCTCCAGTGGAGATAAAGGCACATTCAACACGAGCCATGGCTTCCTCCTGGGCGGAACAAGCAGATGTACCGATCCACTCAATATGTAAGGCCGCAACCTGGTCTACACCTTCTACCTTTTACAACCATTACAGACTTGATCTTTCCACATCTTCTGATCTGGCCTTTGGTAGAGCTGTTCTTAGTACAGTGATCCCACCCAAATAATGACTCTCTGAAAGTCTCTCATGTGGGGTGCTGTCGTGGCGAAGGGTAAAAAGCCTGATTACTTACCGGTAATACTCTTTTAATGAGTCCACGACAGCACCCATGTATTACCCTCCCTAAATAATGCACAGTTCTTTCTTTTAAGTTCACAAGTAATGGTTGTATAGAGTTAAGAAATTTATGTTGCTGAATAAGAATGAATACTAAAGCTTTTGCGGTTCCCTTTTTATACTCTGTAAGCTAAACTGAGGAGGAGAGTGGACCGCCTCCTTTTATTCTGTAGGTTTCCTGTTCCTATGGGCGGATCCCTCTCTCTCATGTGGGGTGCTGTCGTGGACTCATTAAAAGAGTATTACCGGTAAGTAATCCGGCTTTTTATTTATATAGCGCTAACATATTCCGCAGCACTTTACATTATAGAGGCAATTTGTACAGACAATAAACATTACAACATAACAATAAACACAGATCAGAACAGATGCCAAGAGTAATGGGGGCCCTGCTCACAATCTATGAGAAAAAGGGGAGACACGAGAGGTGGATGGTAACAATTGCTTTCGTTGTTCGGACCAGCCATAGTGTAAGCAACGGGTGTTCATATAAAGCTGCATGAACCATTTAACAGCCTACATATGTATCAGTACAGACACAGTGGGCTAATTAACTGCATAAAGTGTATGAGGACATGATGCGAGGAACCTGATTATGGTTTGTTTTTTTTGAATGGGCCACATAGGGATAGTTAGGTTAATACGTTGAGACGGTAGGCCAGTCTGAACAAAAGCGTTTTTAGGGCGGCACGTGCAAAATCTTGGAGACGGGAGTGGGAGGTTCTGATTGAGGATGTTAACCTCAGGTCATTAGCAGAACGGAGAGCATGGGTAGGGTGGTAGACTGAGACGAGGGAGAAGATTTAATTTGGTGCTGAGCCATGGAGTGCTTTGTGGGTGAGGGTAATAAGTTTGTACTGGAGTGGATGGGTAACCAGTGTAATGACTGGCACAAGGTAGAGGCATCGTTATAACGATTGGTGAGGAATATGATCCTGGCTGCAGCATTCAGGACAGATTGGAGAGGGGAGAGTTTGGTAAAAGGGAGGCCGATTAGTAGAGAATTACGATAGTCCAGACGAGAATGAATAAGAAAAGCAGTAAGAGTGTTTGCAGTGTCGAAAGTCAGAAAAGGTCGAATTCTAGAAATGTTTTTGAGGTGCAGATAACGAGCGAGCCAGTGATCGGATATGGGGGGTTAATGAAAGCTCGGAATCAAGTATGACCCCAAGGCAGCGGGCATGTTGCTTGGGAGTAATGGTGGAACCACACACGGAGATGGCAATGTCAGGCAAACGTAGGTTAATAGAGGGAGAAAACACGAGGAGTTCAGTTTTTGACAGGTTCAGTTTCAGATAGAGGGAGGACATGATGTTAGAGACAGCGGTAAGACAATCACTGGTGTTTTCTAAAAAGGCAGGCGTGATATCAGGAGAAGTGTATAATTGGGTGTCATCAGCATAGAGATGGTACTGGAACCCAAATCTACTGATTTTGTCCAATAGGGGCGGTATACAAAGAGAAGAGGAGGGGGCCTAGGACTGATCCTTGAGGAACCCCAACAGTAAGGGGAAGATGCGAGGAGGAGGAACCAGCAAAAGATACAGTGAAAGAGCGAGAGAGGAGGAGAACCAGGAGAGAACGGTGTAGCATAATGAGGAGGAGGAGCTGATGATCCACAGTGTCGAATGCTGCGGAGAGATCCAGGAGAATTAGCATGGAGTAGGGACCATTAGATTTAGCTGTTAGTAGATCATTAGAGACTTTAGTGAGGGCAGTTTCAGTAGAATGTTAAGAGCGGAAACCAGATTGAAGAGGGTCAGAAAGAGTTATCTGAGAGATAGCGGATAAGATGGGAGTGGACCAGGAGTTCGAGGAGTTTAGAGATGAAGGGAAGATTAGAGACAAGTCTATAGTTAGCGGGACAGTTTTGGTCAAGGGTAGTGTTGAGCATTCCGATACCGCAAGTATCGGGTATCGGCCGATATTTGCTGTATCGGAATTCCAATACCGAGTTCCGATATTTTTCGGATATCGACCGATACAATCCGATACCGATACTTTCAAATATCGGAAGGTATCGCTCAACACTAGTCAAGGGATGTTTTTTTTTTTTTTTTTTAAAGTAATGGATGTATGATGGCATGCTTAAATGAGGAGGGAAAGATACTGGAAGAGAGAGAGAGGTTGAATATTTTTGTTAGGTGAGCGGTGACAGCAAGGGAAAGGGACTGGAGGAGATTTGACGGAATGGGGTCACTGGTGCAAGTGGTCGGGCGAGAAGATGCAAGGAGCCTTATTATTTCTTCTTCTGTGACTGATTCAAAGTCAGAGAGTGAGCTAGATGCAGTGGGGGAGAGAGGACAGTGCATGGTATGAGGGGATTGGGCGATAATTTCCTGTCGGATATAGTCAATTTTTTCTTCGAAGTAATTGGCCAGATCGTCAGCATGGAGATCCGTGGTTAGGGCCAGCACTCTTGGGTTGAATAGGGAATGAAAAGTGTCAAAGAGAAGTTTAGGGTTGTTGGACAATGAGGTGATGAGGGTATTGAAATAGTTTTTTTTGGAGAGGTGAAGGGCAGAGTTGTATGTTTTAAGCATGAACTTATAATGGTGAAATCTTCGGCTAGATTAGTATTTTCTCAACAAACATTCGGCGCAACTGGAGCACCGCTGCAGGAAACGTGTTTGCAGCGGGTTCCACTGTTGTCGCCGTTTGTGCTGAGTTGTTTTATGTATAGGAGGTGCAATTTCATCCAGGGCACTTTGCAGTGTTTCATTGTAATGCTTCAATGTAGAATCAGGACATGAGAGGGAGGAGATAGGGGCCAATGGTGACTGCAAGTTCTTCATAGGTTTCTGGGTGTTAATGGCCTGTATGTTTCTATAAGTGTGGAAAGTGGGGATGGCAGTTCTTGATAGAAAATGAAAGTAGGTTGTGGTCAGAGAGTGGGAGAGGGGAGTTTGTCAAATCACCCACTGAGCAAAGTCAGGAGAAGACCAAGTCGAGGGAGTTTCTGTTTTCATGCGTTGGAGAGTTAGTATGCTGCGAGGCCAAAAGAGGAGGTAAAGGTACCGTCACACTAGACGATATCGCTAGCTATCCGTGACGTTGCAGCGTCCTCGCTAGCGATATCGTCCAGTGTGACAGGCAGCAGCGATCAGGCTCCTGCTGTGATATCGCTGGTCGGGGAAGAAAGTCCAGAACTTTGTTTCGTCGCTGGATCTCCCGCTGACATCGCTGAATCGGCGTGTGTGACGCCGATTCAGCGATGTCTTCGCTGTTAACCAGGGTAAACATCGGGTTACTAGGCGCGGCCCTGCGCTTAGTAACCCGATGTTTACCCTGGTTACCGGGGACCTCGGGATCGTTGGTCGCTGGAGAGCTGTCTGTGTGACAGCTCTCCAGCGACCAAACAGCGACGCTGCAGCGATCCGGATCGTTGTCGGTATCGCTGCAGCGTCGCTTAGTGTGACGGTACCTTTAGAGATAAAAGGTTAGAAGCAGATGGGGAGAGGGGAAAAGCAAGGGGGATGTTGAAATCACCCATGATGAGGGTGTTGATGTCACAGGAGAGGAAATGTGGAAGCCAGGTGGCAAAGTGATCCAGGAACTGATGAGATTGGCCGGAAGGACTATAGACCACCGCCACTCGCATGGAGAAGGGGATGTAGAGTCTGACAGCATGGACCTCAAAAGAAGGGAAGACAAATGAGGGTACTTGGGGGATAAATTGGAAGGTACATTTGGTTGATAGGAGCAGACCAAAGCCTCCACCTGCTCTGTATAAGGAGTACCTGCAGCGTTCACCCTTGTAGTCATGCAAAGTATTTTCTTTATTGACTCATATTAAAATAAGTGAATTGAGTATAACTACACCAACCATTTCCCACTTTTCCTAGGCCATCACTCATGAGGGCCTTTGGAAAATATTGTGACCTATGAAGGTAAAGGGTGTAGTTTTCTGTTAACATACAAGGACAGCACGGTGGCTCAGTGGTTAGCACAGTTCGAGGTCCTGGGTTGAAATCCCACCACGGACAACATCTGAAAGGAGTTTGTATGTTCTCACCATGCTTCCACCGGTTTCCTCTGGGTACTCTGATTTCTCTCACACTTCAAAGACATAATGATAGGAAATGTAGGTTGTGAGCCCCAATGGGGACATTGATTATGATGATGACTGTAAAGTGCTGTGGAAATGAATGGCACTATATAAATGAATAAAATAAACTGCTAGCAGTAGTAGATAAGATGTGCCATTACATTACGATTAGTGGGAGTTTAATCTTTACAGCGAATTGCCTAGATTTCCGGCCACTGCTGCAGTCGTACCGTGGCCAGTCTCCTATGCATGGAGGGAAGTGCTTACAAGCGATTTCCAGTAGAACTTGCTGTTGCTGCTGTGAAGCTGATTGGATTGCGTCAATGCCCCTGCTTCTCTTCAATACCACAGACACAAAGCTGCCTGTGCTTGAAACATCGCAGAGCGCACAGTGTGGGTCAGCGGTCGCCGATGCTGCTGGTTTGTACTGTCACTCATGGAGAAGCACAGCAACCCTGATACTGAGGCGTGGGGCTTTTTGATGTGATCTCACCCTACAAAAGGCTCTTTATATTCTAATTGGCAAGTCCTTTTTTTCCCTCCCTGATGAAAATCACGCATCCTATAATATTCTCTATAGTGCACTCATGATTTACGTTATCTAATCTGTAGCACATGGTCACCTCATACTCCCCTAATCTGTCGGATCACAAAGAACTGTCTAGGTGACATCCTGGCATGAATGCTTCCACACATCATTTCATATCAAAGAATTTAAAGTGAAAAGGTCATCAACTGGTCGCCGAGCTTTAATCTCTGCATTCCCCTACATTGGATAAAGAATAACAGCAAATGAAATGTTAAAAAAAAAAAGTAAAGTTAGTGTGCAAGATTCGACACACTCAACTAATATAACTGCATAATATCAGAATGATGATGATACTCTACACTCAATATTCATTTAAAAGGTGTCTTTATTAGATCAGCTTTGGTTTTCGTATATTTACATAAGAACATGGAAACACCACCTGGGCACACATACTTCTACCAAGAGATAGGCCGTGACCAAGGTCCTGGATGGGCCAAATCGTTGGCTTCTCCTGTATATATGGAAACCATAGATCATCTCCCAATAAACACACCTTTCTAAATGCTTATTGATTGCTATGGTTATTGTATTACTGCAGCATGATCCCGCTGCTGCCAATCACTGGTCTCAGCAGTCATGGCATTGTAGGTGGTACAAGACCGCTGGACCCGTCATCACTAACTGGGCGCAGCTGCAGAGAGGCAACACTGACGCAATGCAGCTGAGTAAATCTGATTTTATCATTTTTACGCATACTAAGCCTTTGCTCTAATAGAAGGTTAAAATGGAAAACCCCTTTATTTTATCAGGTTTTTTTTTCACTCATGAATTTTTTCAAGAACAGGCTAATAATTTCCTGTCATAAAACACTTACATTTTTTTTTTCAGACTTAAACACCGATCTAGCGATTATTATTTTTTTTTTCAGCACTGTAGTGACTCTTTAAATGTAAGTCCCCTGCCCTGGTCATACGCTCACCCTCCGGCATCAGGGCCGCTCTGATCCCGTGGTGACATCTTGTGAGTGCAGCTTGTGACTGACTGGAAGTCACAAGCTTTCAATGCAAATCTGTGAGAGCCAGAACGAGGCTCTCATAGACTTCTATTGAAAAGTGACCTAAGTGCCGCTGCATGAAACCGCAGCTGCCGACAGGTCATTTTCCGCTGGAGACCGTCTGGAGTGACGCTGGAAAACAATGAAGGCGGCAGCAGGTGAGTATGAGACAGGGCAGGGGAATTACATTTAAAGCACCACTAAAGCGGTGCAATAAAGAAACGTTGGTTGGTGCTTACTAAAGATTGATTTTAGTTTTGCATGGAAATTTGTATTAAAATGTCTATTTTGTTTGGTTGCCAGGATATCTGGTCCAAGAAATCAAAAAGGCTGACATCCCTGTCCCAGAAGCAAGTATGTTGCCTGCAGCCCCCCTCCCCAAGCATGTGTTGGACATACAGGTAATTTGGGTTTTCATTACATTTTTTTTTTCTTTATATCATTATACAGTTGTGGCCAAAAGTATTCACACCCCTGCAATTCTGTCAGATAATACTCAATTTCTTCCTGAAAATGATTGCAAACACAAATTCTTTATTATTATCTTCATTTAATTTGTCTTAAATTAACCCCTTTACCCCCAAGGGTGGTTTGCACGTTAATGACCGGGCCAATTTTTACAATTCTGACCACTGTCCCTTTGTGAGGTTATAACTCTGGAACGCTTCAACGGATCCCAGTGATTCTGACATGGTTTTCTCGTGACATATTGTACTTCATGACAATGGTAAAATTTCTTTGATATTACCTGCGTTTATTTGTGAAAAAAACGGAAATATGGCGAAAATTTTGAAAATTTCGCAATTTTCCAACTTTGAATTTTTATGCAATTAAATCACAGAGATATGTCACACAAAATACTTAATAAGTAACATTTCCCACATGTCTACTTTACATCAGCACAATTTTGGAACCAAAATTTTTTTTTGTTAGGGAGTTATAAGGGTTAAAAATTGACCAGCAATTTCTCATTTCTACAACACCATTTTATTTTAGGGACCACATCTCATTTGAAGTCACTTTGAGGGGTCTATATGATAGAAAATACCCAAGTGTGACACCATTCTAAAAACTACACCCCTCAAGGTGCTCAAAACCATATTCAAGAAGTTTATTAACCCTTCTGGTGCTTCACAGGAATTTTTTGAATGTTTAAATAAAAATGAACATTTAACTTTTTAAAAAAAAATTTAATTCAGCTACAATTTGTTTAATTTTATCAAGGGTAACAGGAGAAAATAGACCCCAAACATTGTTGTACAATTTGTCCTGAGCACGACAATACCCCACATGTGGGGGTAAACCACTGTTTGGGCGCATGGCAGAGCTCGGAAGCGAAGGAGCGCCATTTGACTTTTCAATGCAAACTTGACTGGAATTGAGATGGGACGCCATGTTTCGTTTGGAGAGCCCCTGATGTGCCTAAACATTGAAACCCCCCACAAGTGACACCATTTTGGAAACTAGACCCCTTAAGGAACGTATCTAGATGTGTGGTGAGCAATTTGACCCACCAAGTGCTTCACAGAAGTTTATAATGTAGAACCGTAAAAATAAAAAATCATATTTTTTCACAAAAATTAACTTTCCGCCCCCAATTTTTTATTTTCCCAAGGGTAAGAGAAGAAATTGGACCCCAAAAGTTGTTGTACAATTTGTCCTGAGTACGCTGATACCCCATATGTGGGGGTAAACCACTGTTTGGGCGGATGGGAGAGCTCGGAAGGGAAGGAGCGCCGTTTGACTTTTCAATGCAAAATTGACAGGAATTGAGATGGGACGCCATGTTGCGTTTGGAGAGCCACTGATGTGCCTAAACATTGAAACCCCCCACAAGTGACACCATTTTGGAAAGTAGACCCCCTAAGTAACTTATCTAGATGTGTGGTGAGCACTTTGACCCACCAAGTGCTTCACAGAAGTTTATAATGGAGAGCCGTAAAAATAAAACAAAAATTTTTTCCCACAAAAATTATTTTTTAGCCCCCAGTTTTGTATTTTCCCGAGGGTAACAGGAGAAATTTGACCCCAAAATTTGTTGTCCAATTTGTTCTGAGTACGCTGATACCCCATATGTGGGGGGGAACCACTGTTTGGGCGCATGGGAGGGCTCGGAAGGGAAGGAGCTCCATTTGGAATGCAGGCTTAGATGGAATGGTCTGCAGGTGTCACATTGCATTTGCAGAGCCCCTAATGTACCGAAATAGTAGAAACCCCCCACAAGTGACACTATTTTGGAAACTAGACCCCCTAAGGAACTCATCTAGATGTGTTGTGAGAGCTTTGAACCCCCAAGTGTTTCACTACAGTTTGTAACGCAGAGCCGTGAAAATTGAAAAAAAAAATCTTTCCCCCAAAAATTATTTTTTAGCCCCCAGTTTTGTATTTTCCCGAGGGTAAGAGGAGAAATTTGACCCCAAAAGTTGTTGTCCAATTTGTCCTGAGTACGCTGATACCCCATATGTTGGGGGGAACCACCGTTTGGGCGCATGGGAGGGCTCGGAAGGGAAGGAGTGCCATTTGGAATGCAGACTTAGATGGAATGGTCTGCAGGCGTCACATTGCGTTTGCAGAACCCCTAATGTACCTAAACAGTAGAAATCCCCCACAAGTGACCCCATATTAGAAACTAGACCCCCATGGAACTTATCTAGATGTGTTGTGAGAACTTTGAACCCCCAAGTCTTTCACTACAGTTTATAACGCAGAGCCGTGAAAATAAAAAATCTTTTTTTTTTTCCCACAAAAATTATTTTTTAGCCCCCAGTTTTGTATTTTCCCAAGGGTAACAGGAGAAATTGGACCCCAAAAGTTGTTGTCCTATTTGTCCTGAGTATGCTGATACCCCATATGTTGGGGTAAACCTCTGTTTGGGCACACGGGAGAGCTCGGAAGGGAAGGAGCACTGTTTTACTTTTTCAACGCAGAATTGGCTGGAATTGAGATCGGACGCCATGTCGCGTTTGGAGAGCCCCTAAACAGTGGAAACCCCCCAATTATAACTGAAACCCTAATCCAAACACACCCCTAACCCTAATCCCAACAGTAACCCTAACCACACCTCTAACCCTGACACACACCTAACCCTAATCCCAACCCTATTCCCAACTGTAAATGTAATCTAAACCCTAACCGTAACTTTAGCCCCAACCCTAACTGTAGCCTTAACCCTAGCCCCAACCCTAACTTTAGCCCCAACCCAAACTGTAGCCCTAACCATAGCCCTAACCATAGCCCTAACCCTAACTTTAGCCCCAACCCTAACTGTAGCCTTGACCCTAGCCCTAACCATAGCCCTAACCATAGCCCTAGCCCTAACCCTAATGGAAAAATGGAAATAAATACATTTTTTTAATTTTTCCCTAACTAAGGGGGTGATGAAGGGGGGTTTGATTTACTTTTATAGCGGGTTTTTTAGCGGATTTTTATGATTGGCAGCCGTCACACACTGAAAGACGCTTTTTATTGCAAAAAATATTTTTTGCGTTACCACATTTTGAGAGCTATAATTTTTCCATATTTTGGTTCACAGAGTCATGTGAGGTCTTGTTTTTTGCGGGACGAGTTGACGTTGTTATTGGTAACATTTTCGGGCACGTTACATTTTTTGATCGCTTTTTATTCCGATTTTTGCGAGGCAGAATGACCAAAAACCAGCTATTCATGAATTTCTTTTGGGGGAGGCGTTTATACCGTTCCGCGTTTGGTAAAATTGATAAAGCAGTTTTATTCTTCGGGTCAGTACGATTACAGCGACACCTCATTTATATCATTTTTTTATGTTTTGGCGCTTTTATACGATAAAAACTATTTTATAGAAAAAATAATTATTTTTGCATCGCTTTATTCTCAGGACTATAACTTTTTCTTTTTTTTGCTGATGATGCTGTATGGCGGCTCGTTTTTTGCGGGACAAGATGACACTTTCAGCGATATCATGGTTATTTATATCTGTCTTTTTGATCGCGTGTTATTCCACTTTTTGTTCGGCGGTATGATAATAAAGCGTTGTTTTTTGCCTCGTTTTTTTTTTTTTTTTTTCTTACGGTGTTTACTGAAGGGGTTAACTAGTGGGCCAGTTTTATAGGTCAGGCCGTTACGGACGCGGCGATACTAAATATGTGTACTTTTATTGTTTTTTTTTATATTTAGATAAAGAAATGTATTTAGGGGAATAATATATATATATATATATTTTTCATTATTTAGGAATATTTTTTTTTATTTTTTTTTTACACATTTTGAAAAATTTTTTTTTACTTTTTTACATTGTCTCAGGGGGGGACATCACAGATCAGTGATCTGACAGTGTGCACAGCACCCGTCCGTGGTCATGGGGGCCCACCCCACCTCGACGGGATAGTACGTCCCATGTCAGAAAGGGGTTAAAAAACACAAAAAGAATTGTCCTAAAGCCAAATTGGATATAATTCCACACCAAACATAAAAAAGGGGGTGGACAAAAGTATTGGCACTGTTCGAAAAATCATGTGATGCTTCTGTAATTTGTGTAATTAACAGCACCTGTAACTTACCTGTGACACCTAACAGGTGTTGGCAATAACTAAATCACACTTGCAGCCAGTTGACATGGATTAAAGTTGACTCAGCCTCTGTCCTGTGTCCTTGTGTGTACCACATTGAGCATAGAGAAAAGAAAGAAGACCAAAGAACTGTCTGAGGACTTGAGAAACCTAATTGTGAGTACGCATGAGCAATCTCAAGGCTATAAGTCCATCTCCAAAGACCTGAATGTTCCTGTGTCTACCGTGCGCAGTGTCATCAAGAAGTTTGAAGCCCATGGCACTGTGGCTAACCTCCCTAGATCTGGACGGAAAAGAAAAATTGACAAGAGATTTCAACGCAAGATTGTGCGGATGTTGGACAAAGAACCTCGACTAACATCCAAACAAATTCAAGCTGCCCTGCAGTCCGAGGGTACAACAGTGTCAACCCGTACTATCCGTCGGCGTCTGAATGAAAAGGGACTGTATGGTAGGACCCAGGAAGATCCCACCTCTTACCCCGAGACATAAAAAAGCCAGGCTGGAGTTTGCCAAAACTTACCTGAAAAAGCCTAAAACGTTTTGGAAGAATGTTCTCTGGTCAGATGAGACAAAAGTAGAGCTTTTTGGGCAAAGGCATCAACATAGAGTTTACAGGAGAAAAAAAAGGCATTCAAAGAAAAGAACACGGTCCCTAGAGTCAAACATGGCGGAGGTTCCCTGATGTTTTAGGGTTGCTTTGCTGCCTCTGGCACTGGACTGCTTGACCGTGTGCATAGCATTGTGAAGTCTGAAGACTACCAACAAATTTTGCAGCATTATGTAGGGCCCAGTGTGAGAAAGCTGGGTCTCCCTCAGAGGTTATGGGTCTTCCAGCAGGACAATGACCCAAAACACACTTCAAAAAGTACTAGAAAATGGTTTGAGAGAAAGCACTGGAGACTTCTAATGTGGCCAGCAATGAGTCCAGACCTGAATCCCATAGAACACCTGTGGAGAGATCTAAAAATGGCAGTTTGGAGAAGGCACCCTTCAAATATCAGGGACCTGGAGAAGTTTGCCAAAGAAGAATAGTCTAAAATTACAGCAGAGCATTGCAAGAAACTCATTGATGGTTACCGGAAGCGGTTGGTCGCAGTTATTTTGGCTAAAGGTTGTGCAACCAAGTATTAGGCTGAGGGTGCTAATACTTTTGTCTGGCCCATTTTTGGAGTTTTGTGTGAAATGATCAATGTTTTGCTTTTTGCTTCATTCTCTTTTGTGTTTTTTCATTTAAGACAAATTAAATGAAGATAATACCAAAGAATTTGACAGAATTGCAGGGGGGGTGTCAATACTTTTGGCCACAACTGTATGAAGGCTTGTATCTAACCTCTAACTCCTTACACATTTAACCCCTTAACTACGGCGCTGTGGAAAAAGTGTATAGCGCCTTCCAAAGTCAGATTTTCTCCGGGGTCTCAGCTGCCGGGGGTAGCAGAGACCCCAGAGAACATGATTCGGGTCAGTTTTTACCGACCCCTGGTTACGATCGCCGGTATTGGCCCTATGCCGGCGATCGCAAAAAATAAGTCAGCTGTGCCATGTAATTTCTCTGTTCTCCCATGTGATCGCACATCAGAGGACAGAGAAATAGGGTCCTCGATCACCCCCTGATACCATTGTCTCCCGGTGCTACTCGACCCTCTTGTTCCCCCAAATGGGCACCGCCATCTTCTTCCGGGAAGAAAATGGTGGGCGCATACGCAGTGCCGCCAATAAAAAAAATTAATTACTGTAGATAAGCCCCTGATGCCGGTGGGCTTAGCTCACCTTCGATTTTGGGGGTGACAGGCTCCCTTTAAAGCGTTGCAGAGTTATAACCTCATAAAGTGACAGTGGTCAAAATTGTAAAAATTGGCCTGGTCATTAAACTGTAAATTGGCTCCGTCACTAAGGGGTTAATTTCCATTCATCGTGTTTTTAATAAGCAGCTGTTTATCCAATTTTCTTCATCTTTATATTTCTGTGAGATATAAAAATAAATGGTGACTGACAGAGGGTTTCTGTGTTATGTCTGTTCTGTAGGAACAATTAAAGAAGCTTGAATCTGAGCTCAAGGAAGTAAATAAGAACAAGGAGAAGTTACAGAAAAACTTGGTGGAGCTGACGGAGTATACACACATGCTGAGGGTGACAAAGGGCTTTGTACAGAGATCAATGGAGGTAAAAAATAACCTACTCCTGACTACTGTTCGGAAAGTGTCCTCATTTTACATGGATATGACTTTTTTTTTTTTATTGTAATTCTTACACTGTGGACCACTGTCCTGGTAATTAGACATGTTATTGAACAAGAACCTTTCTATTGCTGACTGATGACTTGAAGCATAACGTCTTGATATTACATGACCTTCAGATCGCATTCTCTCTCCATTAATATATGGGAGACTTGGACACAGATAAAAAATATTGTAATGAAAATTGACTGAGCATGTTTGGCCACTTTGTCACGAATTCGGACCAGGCATAGGTACCTTCTCTTGACATTTTGGGGCCCAGCAGTCGGAGCTCCTAAATCACTAAGAACAATGTTCTGATCCTTTCTGGCATCTTTGCCATCTGTTATTGTTGGTGAAAGCTTAGAGAAAATGCTCATTTAATGGGACATTAGATGGTAAGAACTGACTATAAAATATGGCTTGTCAGTCCCTCTTCACTTATAAACTTGCATAATTTATCTCTGCTTTCAGCCGAATCTGTTTTCGTTTTCATGAGCTTAAATGCAGGAAGTGAAATATACATTTCTTGTGTTCGTTATCATCAAAGAAATATGAATGATCATCTATAAAAAAAAAAAGTTTGCCTTCCTTATAGAGTGAAACATCGACCCCTACCAGGTATGAAGAATTCCCTACGTTAGAAAAGGAATCCATAATGGACTATACTTGTATGCAAAGACTGGGGGCAAAATTGGGGTAAGCTGATTTTATTTTTGGAATATAATGCTTAGGATCAGTGCATGCTTTACCATATAAAAAATGGTTTAAAGGGAACCTGTCAGCAGGAATGTGTCTACACAGTGTGTCAGGTCGTCGCCATTATACTGAATAAAATGATATCTTGATTGATGAAATCCGTCTTGTGGTTGTTGTATAATCTTTATTTTTAGTTAATGATATGCTTGTGCTTCGGGGCGGCCTGTGGGTGAGAGAGGGGGGTCTTCATGTGGTGCTCTGCTTAGCTGTTCATACTAATGGCTTATGACAGGTCACTGATCCCTCAGTGATGTGCCGCCTATTTTACAAACTGAGTATTATATATACCGTATATACTCGAGTATAAGCTGACCCGAGCATAAGCCGAGACCCCTAACTTTGCCACAAAAAACTGGGAAAACTTAATGACTCGAGTATAAACCTAGGGTGGAAAATGCAGCAGCTACCGGTAAATTTCAAAAATGAAAATAGATACCAATAAAAGTAAAATTAATTGAGATATCAGTAGGTTAAGTGTTTTTGAATATCCATATTGAATCAGGAGCCCCATATAATGCTCCATACAGTTCATGATGGGCCCCATAAGATGCTCCATATTAAAATATACCCCATATAATGCTGCACAAAAGTTAATAATGGCCCAATAAGATGATCCATAGACACATTTGGCCCCATACAGTCTTGCATAAAGGTGGTTAAGGGCCGCATAAGATGCTCCATAGACACTTTTGCCCCATATAATGCTGCACAAATGCGGATTATGGCCCCATAAGGCTGGGTTCACATAATGCTTTGGCAGTCCATTAGACGGACTGCGTTGCACCGCGGCATAACGCAGTCCGTTAACGCTGCCATTATCCCCTATTTCGGATGCATTGCTAGTACACGCCCATAATGGGCGGGCGCTAGCGATGTGCCCTCATTGACTGACGGACCCTGGGACGCGAGCTGCAGCGTTTCCAGGTCCGTCACTGCTAGCGCAGATAGAGCATCTGCTATCTCTATGTGCGCCAGCGCAAGCGAATTTCTCTTTCGCCTCTAAGGGGGACACAGGAGGCTGACACTAAGTAAACATGAAAAAAGTTTAGCTCCTCCTCTGTCATATACATCCTGACACTGGCTACCAGAGAATCTAGTTCTTGCTTAGTGTCTGAAGGAGGCACACCTCTGGGTCCCGGATCCTTTGGACTCTGTTTCATCTCTACGTTATATGGATTGAGGGGGCGACGGATCCTTTTGAGGGTCCGATCTCCCCAAACCAACAACGGGCAAACACGTGCAAGTATTCTCCACGTATCCTTTCCTGCGACGTGGGATTTCTCACCGGGCTTGGCCCTGACCACCCTGAGGTATTTAGACCACAGGCTGTACAGCTGCCATTAGATGTCCATGTGTCCCCCCTTATTTCTACACCTCTGTTCTGCTGTGGTGATAGATGGGGTGGTGGACGGTCCCTCTCCTTATCCAGTGCAGGAAATGGAGCTAGGGTTCCTGCACTGTCTTTTGCTCTGTTCTCCCCCGCTGGATTCTCTCAATAGGGCTAAAGCAGTTTGCAAAAAAAGGGGAAGGGCAGGAATGGGGGGGCTCCTGACACAGGCGCAGTTTACCTTGAAGGCACTCCGGGCGTCTGCACCTTTCTGGCGTCGGGTAATCAGCGATGCCGCAGTCCCCAGAACTCTGTCGGTACTGCTTTTTTCCGGAGCTTGTTGGCGCCGCAGCAGTACAGTGCGGCCAGCGCCGCGGTCTCTCTGGAGGCTTCAGGCTCCGACCTAGCATTCAGCATGCATTTCCGGGTCCATCAGGCCCTGTTTCCGCCCAGCAAACCACGCGGTTAGGCCCCGCCCTCTTCGGTGCGTCTACTTCCAGATCCTCCCCCTCCTTTCCTTGCCTAGGGAAAATCGAGGCCCCAGCTTTGGCCTACTACAGGCCGCATCACATCATTGCGGTTCCGCCCCCTGAAGGACCGATGGGGATAAAGGTAGCGCATTTGTTCAGCATTTGGTGTTCAGTTCAGTGTACTCGTGGGGACACAGGACTGGGGTAAGTGCTTCTCCCTCCATCCTGACAGCAGAAGCATTGTTTTTTTCCCAGTCTAAGGCTCTGGGTATAGCATTTACGGATCACTATGTCTAGAAGGGTCAAGTCTCACACGGTCCTATATACTGTTTGTGTATCTTGTCGTGCTACATTCCCGCATGCCCAAAGCAATCGTCTCTGCGAGGCCTGCGACTCTGAACGCGCCCAGGAGCCCCCTTGCCTGCGAGCTCCCTAGCAATCCCTCCGGCAATTTCCCCCGCCCCTCAAACGGACGCTGGGGCGGTTCCACCGGAATGGGTCACGTCCTTGTCGCAATCCATGGCGTCCCTAACTGAAGCAATCAAGTCCCTTCAGACCCCGGTGGTCAGGGCCAGCAGTCCATCTGTCACGGAGAGGGCCTCGAGGTCTCAGGAGCCTTCGGCCTGCAGAGGCCGTGCTCGAACTAGACAGACGCGTGGAAAGTGAATTCGTACAGCGTCGCCTGGGCTGTCAGGCGCTTCGGCATCCTGGAGCTCCGTATCACGCTCTCCTTCCCCAGCAGAGAGCGGGGAAGTTGAGACAGACTAAGAGTCAGAAGGGTCCCTTAATTTGGAGACTCCTGGGTTTCAGGAGTCTGTAGATAGCCTGATTGAGGCTGTCAATCAGTCCCTGGGGATAGAAGATGAACTCGCCTCATCCTCAGATCACAAGGTTTCATTTAAGCGGTCCAAACTGGCCCATAAGGTTTTTTTCTCTCACTCCGAGTTTGAGGACCTGATTCGGCGTAACCGGGAGCACCCGAACAAACGTTTTTCAGGGCAAAAAGCCTTGAAGGCTAGGTATCCCTTTTCTACTGAGCTATGCAGTAAATGGGCAGAAAATCCTTCAGTAGATCCTCCGGTGTCTCGTTTAGCCTCTAACACTTTGTTATCCCTTCCTAATGGCTCGTCTATTAAGGATCCTACGGATCGTTTTATAGAGCGCTTGACTCGTTCCGTTTTTGAGGCTTCGAGTTCAGCACTTTTTCCCTCTTTTGCGGTAACTTGGGTTGCTAAAGCTATGATGTCTTGGTCAGAGTCTTTAACAAAGGCTCTTCAAGAAAGGGATCTGCCAGCGGAGCTGGCAGAAATGTCAACTCAGATAACGCTTGCTGGAATCTGTCTCATCAATGCATCCTTAGATGCTGCAGACTGTGCCTCTTCTGCTGCGGCAAATGCAATTGCCATTAGAAGGGCAGACTCTTCCTCTAAAAAATCTCTTACAACTCTACCGTATCAGGGGGGTCGCTTATTCGGAGAGAAGCTAGATCAGCTTATTTCAGACTCCACAGGAGGAAAGAGCAAGTTTCTTCCTCAGCAGAGGATTAGACAGCCTTTTTGTCGCCAATTCCAGGCCCGCTTCAGGCCCTTTCGTAATGCTAGATGGGCTCCAGCACCAGGCTCTGCTGCACAGGGTCGACCCAATCAGGACCGAGACAATCGGATCTCCTACACGGCCAACCAGGGGGGAAGAATGCATTCCCAGTCAAATAGATCCAGAGGATCTAGGACTCAGAGGTTTTCGGCCAAGTGACTGGAGGCCTCCTCGGAGTGTCTCCAACAGAGTAGGCGGATGTCTACTTTTGTTTCACCAGGTCTGGCTTCAAGTGATCCACCACCGGTGGGTGGGAGAGCTCGTATTTTCAGGTTACAAGATAGAGCTGGTCTGTCAGCCTCCTCCCCGGTTCTTCCCATCCCGTCTTCCCAGAGAGTACAATTCCAGAGAGTCCCTTCATCTCAGCGGGGTCATTTCTCCTGTTCCCAGGGAAGAAAGGTTTCAAGGGTTTTATTCCAATATTTTTATAGTACCCAAAAAGGACGGAACAGTAAGACCCATTCTGGATCTGAAACGCTTAAACAAGTTTGTCCACATTTGTCACTTTCGGATGGAATCTCTCCGGTCAGTTATTGCCTCAATGGAAAAGGGAGAATTCTTGGCCTCAATAGACATTCAGGATGCCTACCTACATATTCCCATTTTTCCTCCTCATCAAAGATTTCTCCAGTTCGCCCTAAGCAACCTACACTTCCAGTTCACAGCTTTACCCTTCGGGCTGGCCTCCGCCCCCAGGGTGTTCACGAAGGTCATGTCAACGGTGGTGTCCATTCTACACTCCCAAGGCATAGTAGTCTTGCCATATCTAGACGATCTTCTGATCAAAGGGCCGACCTTTCAAGCTTGCAAGGAAAATGTCAGCATTGCTCTAGACACCCTTTCTCGTCTGGGTTGGCTAGTAAATTTAAGGAAGTTATCCCTAGAACCATCTCGGAGGATTTCATTTCTAGGCATGATTTTCGACACCTCTCAAGCCCTATCAATCCTTCCCCAGGACAAGGTCTTAGCCCTTCAGCGGGAAGTAAGGAATCTTCAGCAACCGTACCCTCATGCGATCCGGTCCTGTATGAGGGTCTTTGGAAGGATGGTTGCAACTATAGAAGCAGAACCATTTGCACAGCTTCACCTCCGACCTCTCCAACAGGCAATCTTAGCAGTATGGAACAGGAATCCACTCTCCCTCAACCACAGATGTCAGCTGCCCCCCCCCCCCCCCCAGGTCAGACAGGCTCTTTCATGGTGGTTAAACAGTTCGTCCCTACTGGAGGGGAAACCCTTTCCCCCAACCAATTGGCTGGTGGTTACAACAGATGCCAGTTGCCTGGGTTGGGGAGCGGCGTTCTGTCACCACACAGCTCAGGGGTGCTGGTCTCCTCGGGAATCAGATCTCCCTATCAATCTCTTAGAGATTCGGGCAGTTCGACTAGCTTTGCAGTATTTCCACCATCTTCTAGCGGGTCTTCCTGTCTGGATTCAATTCGGACAATGCCACAGCCGTGGTCTACATAAATCATCAGGGGGGCACCCGCAGCAGGGCAGCCATGCAGGAGGTAAAACAAATACTGTTCTGGGCCGAGAGGAATCACTTGATGATTTCAGCGGTCCACATTCCGGGCGAAGAGAACTGGGCGGCAGATTTCCTCAGCCGTCAGGGTCTAGCGTCCGGGGAATGGTCTCTCCATCCCGAAGTATTTCAGCAACTATGCCATCTATTGGGGACTCCGGACGTGGATCTAATGGCGTTCAGGAGGAATGCCACGGTACCCAGATTTGTCGCCCGGTACCGAGATCCACAGGCAATCGCCGTGGATGCGCTAGTGCTGAGTTGGAACCAGTTTCAGCTCTCATCTGTTCCCTCCTCTGGCACTGCTCCCGAGGGTAATCAAGAAGATCAAGTCAGAAAGAGTGCCTGCTATTCTGATCGCCCCGGATTGGCCGAGACTGACCTGGTATGCGGACCTAGTACAACTTCTCGCCGGAGTTCCATGGCGGCTCCCCGATCGTCCGGATCTTCTATCTCAAGGGCTGATTTACCACCAGAACTCAGGGGTCCTACGTTTGACGGCTTGGCCATTGAATCTTGGTTTCTAACTCAGGCAGGGTTCTCCCAAGAGGTTGCAGATACCATGATCAGTGCACGTAAAACCATTTTGGCCAGAATTTATTATCACACTTGGAAAGTTTTTCTTTCTTGGTGTAGAGGGCGCGGGCTGCTTCCTCTGCATTTTTCCGTCCCAAATATTCTAGCCTTTTTCCAAGCAGGCCTGAATTCAGGGCTTGCTCCAAGTACTCTTAAAAGGCAGATTTCAGCCTTGTCGGTCCTTTTTCAGCGCAGGATTGCTACTAACTGACAGGTCAGGACTTTTTTTCAGGGAGTCGCTCATAAGGTCCCTCCTTATAAGACTCCTTTGGAAGCTTGGGACCTTAATTTGGTCTTAAGGGCTTTACAGTAAGCTCCTTTTGAGCCTCTTCAAGATAATTCCTTGACTCTCCTTTCCTGGAAAGTTATATTTTTCGTGGCCATAACTTCCATAAGGCGGGTATCAGAGCTGGCAGACCTCTCCTGTCATGCTCCCTTTTTACATTTTCATCAGGATAAGGTAATGCTCAGACCAGCACCTTCTTTTTTGCCAAAGGTTGTTTCCTCGTCCCACATTAATGAGGTTATAGTCCTTCCGTCCTTTTGTCCGGCGCCTACGCACCGTGTAAAAAAAAAGTTATCCATACGTTGGACCTAGTGAGAGCGCTGAGGAGATACATTTCCCGAACAGCTCCTTTTCGTCAGACGGATGCTCTGTTTGTCCTCCCAGAGGGTCGCAGGAAGGGATGCGCGGCCTCAAAATCTACCCTGGCCAGGTGGATACGTGCGACCATTCAGGAGGCCTATCGCGCCAAGGGCATGATGGTTCCGGCTGGAATCAATGCTCACTCCACTAGAGCAATGGGGGCTTCCTGGGCGATTCGGCATCAGGCCTCAGCAGAACAGGTTTGCAAAGCTGCAACCTGGTCTAGTTTGCATACATTTGCCAAGCACTACAATGTCCACTCCCAGGTCTCTGCTGATGCGAGTCTGGGTAGAAGGATTCTTCAAGCCGCGGTGACGCACTTGTTGTCTGGATAATTATTACTGGTGAGTTGATTTCCCTCCCAGGGACTGCTTTAGGACATCCCACAGTCCTGTGTCCCCCTATGAGGCGAAGGAGAAATAGGGATTTTTGTGTTACTCACCGTAAAATCCTTTTCTCCGAGACGCTCATTGGGGGACACAGTTCCCTCCCTGGCGGCTACTGTCTTTTTGTATCTGATATTATCAGTTAGTGAGGTTCTTTCTAGACATAAGTTTTCTGTATTTAAGCTGATAATATTATTTTTTTGGTTCTCCTACTGCTTTTGCACCGAACTGGATTCTCTGGTAGCCAGTGTCAGGGTGTATACGACGGAGGAGGAGCTAAACTTTTTTCATGTTTACTTAGTGTCAGCATCCTGGAGGCAGAAGCATACACCTACAGTCTTGTGTCCCCCAATGAGCGTCTCGGAGAAAAGGATTTTACGGTAACACAAAAATCCCTATTTCGACACTTGAGTTAACGCAGCCCGTTTAACGCATGTGTTGAACGGGCTGCTTTAACACAGTATGAACCTGGCTTAAGATGCTCCATAGAGATATTTGCCCCATATAATGCTGCACAAATGCTGATTATGGCCCCGTAAGATGCTCCATAGAGATATTTGCCCCATATAATGCTGCACAAATGATGATTATGGCCCCATAAGATGCTCCATAGAAACATTTGCCCCATATGCTGTTGCTGCGATTAAAACAAAAAAAATGACATGCTCACCTCTCGACGCTCAGGCCCCCGACACTTGCAATATTCACCTGTTCTCATTCCACCGCTGGGCGCCGCTCTGTGTTCAGCGTCCCCTGCACTGACGTTCAGGCAGAGGGCGCGTACTTACCACGTCATCGCATCCTCTGACCTCAGCGTCTCAGCAGGGGACGTGGAAGACTGAGCCCGGCGGTGGAACGAGGACAGATGAATATTGCGCAATGCTGCTCACCCTCCCCATTATACTCACCTGCTCCCGGCGCGGTCCCTGGAAGCTTCCCTGATGGCGCTGACAGCTTCTTCCGGCGTTGAGCTGTCATCGGTACCGCTCATTACAGTAATGAATATGCGGCTCCACCCCTATGAGAGTGGAGCCGCGTCCATATTCATTACTGTAATGAGCCGTACCATGTTGACAGCTCAACGCTGGAAGAAGCTATCAGCACCCGGAGACCATCGGAGATGCAGGGACCTCGCCAGGAGCAGGTGAGTATGTGTCAGCTGCCGCTCCCCCTCCCCCGCTGACCCCCTGAGATAATAACTCGAGTATAAGCCGAGAGGGGCACTTTCAGCCTAAAAAAATGGACTGCAAATCTCGGCTTATACTCGAGTACAGTTGTGGCCAAAAGTATTGTCACCCCTGCAATTATGTCAGATAATACTCAGTTTCTTCCTGAAAATGATTGCAAACACAAATTCTTTGTTATTATTATCTTCATTTAATTTGTCTTAAATGAAAAACACAAAAAGAATTGTCCTAAAGCCAAATTGGATATAATTCCACACCAAACATAAAAAGGGATGGACAAAAGTATTGGCACTGTTCGAAAAATCATGTGATGCTTCTCTAATTTGTGTAATTAACAGCACCTGTAACTTACCTGTGACACCTAACAGGTGTTGGCAATAACTAAATCACACTTGCAGCCAGTTGACATGGATTAAAGTTGACTCAACCTCTGTCCTGTGTCCTTGTGTGTACCACATTGAGCATGGAGAAAAGAAAGAAGACCAAAGAACTCTCTGAGGACTAGAGAAACCAAATTGTGAGGAAGCATGAGCAATCTCAAGGCTACAAGTCCATCTCCAAAGACCTGAATTTTCCTGTGTCTACCGTGCGCAGTGTCATCAAGAAGTTTAAAGCCCATGGCACTGTGGCTAACCTCCCTAGATGTGGATGGAAAAGAAAAATTGACAAGAGATTTCAACGCAAAATTGTGCGGATGTTGGATAAAGAACCTTGACTAACATCCAAACAAGTTCAAGCTGCCCTGCAGTCCGAGGGTACAACAGTGTCAACCCGTACTATCCGTCGGCGTCTGAATGAAAAGGGACTCTATGGTGGGAGACCCAGGAAGACCCCACTTCTTACCCCGAGACATAAAAAAGCCAAGCTGGAGTTTGCCAAAACTTACCTGAAAAAGCCTAAAACGTCTTGGAAGAATGTTCTCTGGTAAGATGAGACAAAAGTAGAGCTTTTTGGGCAAAGGCATCAACATAGAGTTTATAGGAGAAAGAAAGAGGCATTCAAAGAAAAGAATACGGTCCCTACAGTCAAACATGGCGGAGGTTCCCTGATGTTTTGGGGTTGCTTTGCTGCCTCTGGCACTGGACTGCTTGACTGTGTGCATGGCATTATGAAGTCTGAAGACTACCAACAAATTTTGCAGCATAATGTAGGGCCCAGTGTGAGAAAGCTGGGTCTCCCTCAGAGGTCATGGGTCTTCCAGCAGGACAATGACCCAAAACACACTTCAAAAAGCACTAGAAAATGGTTTGAGAGAAAGTACTGGAGACTTCTAATGTGGCCAGCAATGAGTCCAGACCTGAATCCCATAGAACACCTGTGGAGAGACCTAAAAATGGCAGTGTGGAGAAGGCACCCTTCAAATATCAGGGACCTGGAGCAGTTTGCCAAAGAAGAAAGGTCTAAAATTCCAGCAGAGCATTGTAAGAAACTCATTGATGGTTACTGGAAGCGGTTGGTCGCAGTTATTTTAATTAAAAGTTGTGCAACCAAGTATTAGGCTGAGGGTGCCAATACTTTTGTCTGGACCATTTTTGGAGTTTTGTGTGAAATGATCAATGTTTTGCTTTTTGCTTCATTCTCTTGTGTGTTTTTTCATTTAAGACAAATTAAGCGAAGATAGTAATACCAAATAATTTGTGTTTGCAATCGTTTTCAGGAAGAAACTGAGTATTATCTGACAGAATTGCAGGGGTGTCAATACTTTTGGCCACAACTGTATATACGGTATTCAGAATAAAAAAAAATCATCTTCAGCAGGCAGGTGTCGGCGCCTGGCTGTAGCATGATCACATGTGTAATGTGCATTTAATTATTTAATTTGCTTGTATACTGTATATTGCGGATTATAAGACGCACCCCATAGTTTGAGGAGAAAAATAAGAAAAAAAACGTATTTAATAAAATGGTGGTGCTTTTTATAATCCATGTGTCTTATTACTTACTGGGGGTGGTGGCTGTGGTGAAGCGGGGTCCCAGGGTTGCTGCTGGAGGAGGCTGGGATGAGGGGATGTTCGGCACGCAGCTTCCGGTGTTCGGTGCAGCGGGGTCTCTGCCAACATTTTGTGAAAGCCCAGAGTCCCTGCAGTTCCATGGTTTATTATACGGTGGATTCTGGGGAAAATGGCTGTCGGGGGGCGCCGCATGCGCAGATGAAGATCTCGTCATCAAGATCTTGGGAGATGAGATCTCAGCTATGAGCCCAGAGTCAACCGCATAGTAAATCATGTAAGTGCGGGGGCTCTGGGCTTTCACAAAATGTCGGCAGAACCCCCGCAGCACCGATCACTCGCAGAGGTGCGCCGCACACCCGAACTTCCCCTCTTCCCAGCCTGTGGCCTGCAGCAACGCTCCACTCTATCCTCCTCCAGCAGCGACTCTGGGACCCTGCTCCACTGCAGCCGGTAAGGTACAGTACAGACCAGAAGTTTGGACACACCTTTTCATTTAAAGATTTTTCTGTATTTTCATGACTATGAAAATTGTACATTCACACTGAAGGCATCAAACCTATGAATTAACACATGTGGAATTATATACTTAACAAAAAAGTGTGAAGCAACTGAAAATATGTCTTATATTCTAGGTTCTTCAAAGTAGCCACCTTTTGCTTTGATGACTGCTTTGAACACTCTTGCCATTCTCTTGATGAGCTTCAAGAGGTAGTCACCGGATATGGTTTTCACTTCACAGGTGTGCCCTGTCAGGTTTAATAAATGGGATTTCTTGCCTTATAAATGGAGTTGGGACTATCAATTGTGTTGTGCAGAAGTCTGGTGGATACACAGCTGATAGTCCTACTGAATAGACTGTTTGTATTATGGTAAGAAAAAAGCAGCTAAGTACAGAAAAACGAGTGGCTATCATTACTTTAAGAAATGAAGGTCAGTCAGTCTGAAAAATTGGGAAAACTTGGAAAGTGGCAAAAACCGTCAAGCACTACAAAGAAACTGGCTCACATGAGGGCAGCCCCAGGAAAGGAAGACCAAGAGTCACCTCTGCTTCTGAGGATAAGTTTATCCGAGTCTCCAGCCTCAGAATTCACAGGTTAACAGCAGCTCAGATTAGAGACCAGGTCAATGCCACGCAGAGTTCTAGCAGCAGACACATCTCTACAACAACTGTTAGGAGGAGACTTTATGAAGCAGGGCTTCATGGTAAAATAGCTGCTAGGAAACCATTGCTAAGGACAGGCCACAAGCAGAAGAGACTTGTTTGGGCTAAAGAACACAGGGAATGGACATTAGACCATTGGAAATCTGGTATGATGAGTCCAAATTTGAGATCTTGGGTTCCAACCACCGTGTCTTTGTGCGACGCAGAAAAGGTGAACGGATGGACTCTACATGCCTGGTTCCCACCGTGAAGCATGGAGGAGGTGTGATGGTGTGGGGGTGCTTTGCTGGTGACACTGTTGGGGATTTATTCAAAATTGAAGGCATACTGAACCAGCATTGCTACCACAGCATCTTGCAGCTGCATGCTATTCCATCCGGTTTGCGTTTATTTGGACCATCATTTATTTTTTAACAGGACAATGACCCCAAACACACCTCCAGGCTGTGTTATAAGGGTTATTTGACCAAGAAGGAGAGTGATGGGGTGCTACGCCAGATGATCTGGCCTCCATAGTCACCAGACCTGAACCCAATCGAGATGATTTGGGGTGAGCTGGACCGCAGAGTGAAGGCAAAAGGGCCAGCAAGTACTAAGCATCTCTGGGAACTCCTTCAAGATTGTTGGAAGACCATTACCGGTGACTGCCTCTTGAAGCTCATCAAGAGAATGCCAAGAGTGTGCAAAGCAGTAAGCAAAGCAAAAGGTGGCTACTTTGAAGAACCTAGAATATAAGACATAATTTCAGTTGTTTCACACTTTTTTGTTAAGTATATAATTCCACATGTGTTAATTCATAGTTTTGATGCCTCCAGTGTGAGTGTACAATTTTCATAGTCATGAAAATACAGGAAAATCTTCAAATGAGGTGTGTCCAAACATTTGGTCTGTACTGTATATCCGCATTATAGGACGCACCCCCAGTTTTCCCCCAAATTTGGGGGGAAAAAAGTGCATTTTATAATCCGAAAAATATGGTAAATAAATTCAGAAAAAAAAGTCTCAAAATGGTACAGCCTGCGCAGTAGCATCTATCGGCGATCCGGCGCCATCTTGCTAGTGAAAACAAAAATTGTCTTTACTAAGATGGCGTCGGCGGCATCTGCTTAGTAGTATGTATGGGATCACAGTGTGGTTAGGATAATCCAACGCTGATTTTCTTGGATGAGCGAAAAACAGCCGTTTGACTCTAGCCATGCCATGTTAAATCAGTGTGAACAGTTTAGTGGTAATGCCCACTTGTCAATTTATTCATCTCCATGAGTAATAACAGAGCAATGGCACAACAGTGAGTTCCAGAATAGGAATTCTACCATGGCATTAAATGTGAAAAAAAACAAGTATCTCTCACACAAATTCCCCTCCCACCATCGAAAAGAAAGGCCTATGCCTTTTGAAAACGGGGCTTCTGTATACCGTAATTATTTTCCTTTCTTTGGTTTTAAAAATGTAATGTGCAGTTCTTGTTTTTAGATCTGTACAACCTTAGTTTCTCTCCACAAGAGATGTATTAATTTATTTTCTGTCTGCAGCTTTATCTCTGGTTTGGTTCAATATGCAAAGTTACAATCGTTTGAGAAAATGCTTTGGCGGTCTTGTAAAGGCTACACCATCCTGACGTACCGGGAGCTAGATGAGTATCTGATAGACTTGGAAACAGTGAGTTGGTGTTTTGCCATTTTATTACATAATTTTGGGGTTGGTGAATGTTCATTCCCAGATTAGTGTGTTAATAATATATATAAATTCTCCATTCTGACATGTGCTGCACCCATCCTGCGCCTCCATTCTGTCACTGGCTGCTCCCATCCTGCGTCCCCATCCTGTCATGTGCTGCTCCCATACTGCGCCCCCGTTCTGTCATGTGCTGCACCCATCCTGTGCCTCCATTCTGACATGTGCTGCACCCATCCTGCGCCTCCATTCTGACATGTTCTGCACCCATCCTGCGCCTCCATTCTGACATGTGCTGCACCCATCCTGCGCCTCCATTCTGTCACTGGCTGCTCCCATCCTGCGTCCCCATCCTGTCATGTGCTGCTCCCATCCTGCGCCCCCGTTCTGTCATTTGCTGCTTCCATCCTTCACCCCCGTTCTGTCATGTGCTGCTCCCATCCTGCGCCCCCGTTCTGTCATGTGCTGCTTCCATCCTGCACCCCCGTTCTGTCATGTGCTGCTTCCATCCTGCACCCTCTTTCTATCATGTGCTGCTTCCATCCTGCACCCCCGTTCTGTCATGTGCTACTGCCATTCTGCGCCCCCGTTCTGTCATGTGCTGCTTCCATCCTGCACCCTCGTTCTATCATGTGCTGCTTCCATCCTGCACCCCCGTTCTGTCATGTGCTACTGCCATTCTGCGCCCCCGTTCTGTCATGTGCTGCTGCCATCCTGTGCCCCCGTTCTGTCATGTGCGGCTTCCATCCTGCACCCCCGTTCTGTCATGTGCTGCTGCCATCCTGCGCCCCCGTTCTGTCATGTGCTGCTCCCATCCATATGCCCCATACGCTGCTCCATAAAGGTTTATGGCCCCCATCAGGTGGCGTAAGTAACAAATAGCTGTGGCATGAAGTGCCACAGCCTCATGGCACAGCAATTTGTTACTTACGCTACCTGATTCTTTTCCGGCGCCATTGTCTTGCTCCTCCTGGTGCCAGAATCGGCGCCTGCGCAGTCCGCGCTTTCCGGTGCCATTTTCTTGAAGACACACTGCTGTTTTTTTTTTCTTTTAACCCCTTAGTGACAGAGCCAATTTGGTACTTAATGACCGAGCCAATTTTTGCAATTCTGACCACTGTCACTTTATGAGGTTATAACTCTGGAACGCTTCAACGGATCCCGCTGATTCTGAGATTGTTTTTTTCGTGACATATTGTACTTCATGTTAGTGGTAACATTTATTCGATATTACTTGCGATTATTTATGGAAAAAACGGAAATATGGCGAAAATTTTTAAAATTTTGCAATTTTCAAACTTTGTATTTTTATGCCCTTAAATCAGAGAGATATGTCACAAAAAATAGTTAATAAATAACATTTCCCACATGTGTACTTTACATCAGTACAATTTTGGAAACAACATTTTTTTTTGCTAGGGAGTTATAAGGGTTAAAAGTTGACCAGCAATTTCTCATTTTTACAGCACTTTTTTTTTTTTTAGGGACCACATCACATTTGAAGTCATTTTGAGGGGTCTATATGATAGAACATAACGAAGTGTGACACCATTCTAAAAACTACACCCCTCAAGGTTCTCAAAACCACATTCAAGAAGTTTATTAACCCTTTATGTGCTTCACAGGAACTGAAACAATGTAGAAGGAAAAAATGAACATTTAACTTTTTTTGTAAACCTTTTAATTCAGAACCATTTTTTTTATTTTCACAAGTGTAAAAACAGAAATGTAACCATAAATTTTGTTATGCAATTTCTCCTGAATACGCCAATACCCCATATGTGGGGGTAAACCACTGTTTGGGCGCACCGCAGAACTTGGAAGTGAAGGAGCGCCGTTTTACTTTTTCAATGTAGAATTGGCAGGAATTGAGATTGGACGCCATGTCGCGTTTGGAAAGCCCCTGATGTGCCTAAACAGTGGAAACTCCCCACAAGTGACACCATTTTGGAAACTAGACCCCTTAAGGAACTTATCTAGATGTGTGGTGAGCACTTTGAACCCCCATGTGCTTCACAGAAGTTTATAACGTTGAGCCGTGAAAATAAAAAATCGCATTTTTTCTAAAAAAAAAAAGATCTTTTTGCCCCCAAATTTTTATTTTCACAAGGGTAACAGGAGAAATTAGACCACAAAAGTTGTAGTGCATTTTCTCCTGAGTACGCCGATACCCAATATGTGGGGGTAAACCACTGTTTGGGTGCACCGCAGAGCTTGGAAGAGAAGGAGTGCCGTTTTACTTTTTCAATGTAGAATTGTCTGGAATTGAGATCGGACGCCATGTCGCGTTTGGAGAGCCCCTGATGTGCCTAAACAGTGGAAACCCCCCACAAGTGACCCCATTTTGGAAACTAGACCCCCCAAGGAACTTATCTAGATGTGTGGTGAGAACTTGGAATGCCCAAGTGCTTCACAGAAATTTAGAATGCAGAGTCGTGAAAATAAAAAATTTTTTATTTTTCCACAAAAAAGATTTTTTAGCCCCCAAGTTTTTATTTTCACAAGGGTAACAAGAGAAATCGGACCCCAAAAGTTGTTGTCCAATTTGTCCTGAGTATGCTGGTACCCCATATGTGGGGGTAAACCACTGTTTGGGCGCACGGCAGAGTTCGGAAGGAAGGAGCGCCGTTTTGGAATGCAGACTTAGATAGAATGGTCTGTGGGCGTTATGTTGCGTTTGCAGAGCCCCTGATGTACCTAAACAGTGGAAACCCCCCACAAGTGACCCCATTTTGGAAACTAGACCCCCCAAGGAACTTATCTAGATGTGTGGTGAGAACTTTGAATGCCGAAGTGCTTCACAGAAGTTTAGAATGCAGAGTCGTGAAAATTTTTTTTTATTTTTTTTCCACAAAAAAGATTTTTTAGCCCCCAAGTTTTTATTTTCACAAGGGTAACAGGAGAAATTGGACCCCAAAAGTTGTTGTCCAATTTATCCCGAGTACACTGATGCCCCATATGTGGGGGTAACCCACTGTTTGGGCGCACGGCAGAGCTCAGAAGGGAGGGAGCACCATTTGACTTTTTGAGCGCATAATTGGCTGTCGTGTTTGGAGACCCCCTGATGTAACTAAACCGTGGAAACCCCCCAATTCCAGCTCCAACCCTAACCCCAACACACCCCTAACCCTAATCCCAACCCGATCCATAATCCTAATCACTAACCCTAACGATAATCACAACCCTTACCCCAAAACAACCCTAATGTCAACCCTAACCATAACCCTAATCAAAACCCTAAATCCAACACACCCCTAATCCTAATCTCAACCCTAACCTCAAACCTAACCCTAATCCCAGTACACCCCTAATCACAACCCTAACCTTAACCCTAATCCCAAACCTAACCCTAATCCCAAGCATAACCCTAATGCCAACCCTAACCCTAATACCAACCCTAATCCAAACCCTAACCCTAATCCCAACTCTAACCCTAACTTTAGCCCTAACCCTAGCCCTAAGGCTACTTTCACACATGCGTCGTTTGGCATCCGTCGCAATCCGTCGTTTTGGACAAAAAACGGATCCTCCAAATGTGCCCGCAGGATGCGTTTTTTTTGCCCATAGACTTGTATTGCCGACGGATCGTGACGGATGGCCACACGTCGCGTCCGTCGTGCACTGGATCAGTTGTGTTTTGGCGGACCGTCGGCACAAAAAACGTTCAATGTAACGTTTTTTTGTACGTCGCGTCCGCCATTTCTGACCGCACATGCGTGGCTGTAACTCCGCCCCCTCCTCCCCAGGACATAGATTGGGCAGCGGATGCGTTGAAAAACTACAGCTGCTGCCCACGTTGTGCACAATTTTCACAACGTGCGTCGGTATGTCGGGCTGACGCATTGCGACGGCCCCGTACCGACGTAAGTGTGAAAGAACCCTAACCCTGAATTTAGCCCCAACCCTAACCCTAGCCCTAACCCTAGCCCTAACCCTAGCCCTAACCCTAGCCCTAACCCTAGCCCTAGCCCTAGCCCTAGCCCTAGCCCTAGCCCTAGCCCTAACCCTAGCCCTAACCCTAGCCCTAGCCCTAACCCTAGCCCTAACCCTAGCCCTAACCCTAGCCCTAGCCCTAACCCTATCTCTAACCCTAGCCCTAGCCCTAACCCTATCTCTAACCCTAGCCCTAACCTTAACCATAATTTTAGCCCCAACTGCTCTTCTCCTGCCGGCCGGCAGATGGCGACAGATGGCGGGCGCACTGCGCATGCGCCCGCCATTTTCTTTTGCCGGCGGCCAGGAGGAGCAGCAGGAGGACCCAGGGACACAGGTGAGTATGATAGGGTCCCCGAATCCCCCGATTTCTCTGTCCTCAGACATCAGAGGACAGAGAATTACTTTGATATTTTTTTATTTTTTTTTTGCGGTCGCCGGTAAACAGTTAATTACCGGCGATTGCAAAACAGGGGTCGGTAAAACTGACCCCGATCATGTTCTTTGGGGTCTCGGCTACCCCCGGCAGCCGAGACCCCAAAGATTCTCTCGGTGCCGGCCGGCGGGCGCACTGCGCATGCGCCCGCCATTTTGAAGATGGCGGCACCCACCGGGAGACACGAGGAGCACCGGGGGAGATAGGTGAGTATCGGGGGGCTATCTGGGACCCCCTTTCTCTGTCCTCTGATGTGCGATCACATCGGAGGACAGAGAAATTAAAAAGAAATCGCGTTGTTTTTTTTTGCGATCGCCGGTAAACAGTTAATTACCGGCGATCGCAAATGCGGGGTCGGTAAAAACCCCCCCGAATCATGTTCTCTGGGGTCTCGGCTACCCCCGGCAGCCGAGACCCCGGAGAAAATACGACTCTGGGGGGCGCTATTTAAAAGGCGTATCGGCGGTCGCTAAGGGGTTAAATATTCCCCAAACCACAACTCTGGATACAATTAGCATATTTTATTTTGATGAACTCTTATTTAAGCTTTATTACAGACTTGCATTTTGATGGAGTTATCTTCAAAAACTTAAGAAATAAATATGTAGGTTGGCCAACATTAACCCCTTAATGACTGCCGATACGCTTTTTAACGGCGGCAGTTAAGGGTACTTAAATCACAGTGCCGCTTTTTAACGGCTCTGAAGTTTGTGTATAGCCGCCCCCCAGCGTCAGAATTTCTTCAGGGTCTCGGCTACCGGGGGTAGACCCAAGAGAACATGATTCGGGTCTGTTTTACCAACCCCGGTGTTGCGATCGCCGTTAATATCGGTATAATGGCGACCGTAAAAAAAAAATCAGATTTCTCGGTCTCCCATGACAGCACTACGGAGAGAGGGGATCCGCCCTTCAGGGACAGGAAAACCTACAGATAAAAGGGCAGTACCTCTCCCTCGCATCAGTTGGTTTCCTGTCCCTGACGGGGAACCTCTTTTCGGTGGTACCTGAAAGACACCGTATCATGGACCGGGACCGGGCAGTCGGGTTCCGGAAGCGAGGAGGCTCCTGCCGCGGCTCGTCCGGCGGTCCGACACCCGAAGCTGCCACCGCTGGAACCGAGGGGTTCTTCAGGGTGTGCGGAGGGAGAATCGCCGCCGACTCTGAGGGAGAAAGGGCCGCTGGCTCACCCGGAGCTCCTGTGCCGATAAGCGCACGCTCCGGGTGTACAAAGATGGCCGCCGCTCCGGAAATGTGGCAGAACTTCTGGATCATCTCCGCGCGCATGCGCGGTAGCTTTTTCTCCGGCGCGGTAGCTTTTTCTCCCTGGAGGATGTGTCGTAGGAGCCGGAAGTGCGGTGAACGCCGGGGGTGGCCCTGGATTCAAATAGGGAGATGGTGCACACATAGTTGTCGCACTATCTCTCTGCGAGCATGGAGGACAGCAATCTTCAGCAGGAACTGCAGCCGAGGCAGCAGCACCATAGGAAAACAGACCCTAAGACTACCAGGAGAAGTGGGTCTAGCAGTCATTCCACACAGCGCAGCAGATCTGCTGCAGTGACCAACTCTCCTCCTCAAGAACTTCCTCTACCAGACCCGGGCCCTCCTCCACATCCGAATGGTGAGTGATCTCCGTGAAAGTGCATATTTTATAATGGGGTTCCTTCTTCTCCCTTATTAGGGAAAGAAGAGGCTGGAGAAAAAGAAAAATAGATCCTGCCCCACCTGTAACAAAGCTTTGCCGGTAGCCTGGAACAAAAAGCTTTGTAAATCACGCATTCAACGTTTATTGTGTGAAGAGACCCCTGATTTCGCATCTGAACTTAAAACTATAATTAGAACCGAGGTTCAGAATGCCCTCTCATCTTCCAAAAAAGGGAAGGATAAGGTGAAGGAGACGGTATATTCCCACTCTGTCCGATCCTCATCTGAGGACGTGGATTCTGACAATTCTAATCCCTCTCGATCTTCCTCCGATGAAGATTTGGGCCGTCACTGCTTCCCACTAGAGGAGGTGGATACTCTAGTGAGAGCAGTTAGGGCTACTATGGGGGTTGAGGATCCCAGACCCGATAGAACGGCCCAAGATATAATGTTCGGAGGTCTGGGACAAAAAAAGCGGAGAACATTTCCACTGAATCCCAATGTCCAGACACTGATTAAAAAAGAGTGGGAGAAACCGGATAGGAGAAATTCTTCGGTGCCCTCGCTTAAAAGGAAGTATCCCTTTGAAGACGAGGCTTCCACTTCCTGGGACAATGCACCAAAACTGGATGTAGCGGTGGCCAGAGCCTCGAAAAAATTTGCGCTCTCGTTCGAGGATATGGGTACCCTCAAAGACCCTTTAGATAAGAAAGCGGATACTTTTCTTAAAGGGGCATGGGAATCGGCTGGTGGTAGCTTGAGACCTGCAGTTGCAGCGACCTGCACCTCCAGGTCTTTAATGGTGTGGATTGACCAGCTAGAAAACCAGATTAAAGATGGGTCACCCAGGAGTAAGTTGCTAGATTCAATCCCTGTAATTAGGGCAGCAGCAGCGTTCCTAGCGGACTCCTCAGCGGACTCCGTGCGCTTAACATCCAAGGCCGCTGCTCTCTCCAATGCAGCCAGAAGAACTTTATGACTTAAGAGTTGGCCTGGGGACCTCCAAACAAAGCTAAAATTATGTTCTATCCCATGAGATGGGAATTTCTTGTTTGGGGAGACCTTGGATGACATCCTCCAGAAAGCTGGATACAAAAAGAAGGGGTTTCCAAATCCAGGACCAGCCCCATTCAGACAGTCCTTTCGGAACCGGAGATTTTTTTCGTCAGAGACCCCCCAGAGAGCAGAATAAATGGGAAGAAGGGATAGGGGTTACCTTTTCGGCAACACTTCCCGTGACAAAAAGCCCTCTAAATGACATTCTCCCTACGGTGGGGGGGAAGACTCGCCTCATCCCTTCCCGCCTGGAAGAAAATATCCAACAACATCTGGATTTTAAAACTCATACAATCTGGTCTAAAAATAGATTTTCTTTCCCCCCCCCCCCCCCCTTTCCCCCCAAAAAATTACGTAGTGACAAAAACAAGAACTTCAGCGGCAGAACAAGTGGCATTAGAGAGAGAAATTATTTCCCTACTACCGAAATCTGTAATTCGGGAAATCTCCCCTCAAGAAATAGGGGAAGGTTTTTCCTCCCCTCTTTTTCTAGCACCGAAACCCGACGGGTCCTTTCGGACGATTATAAAATACGTTAAAAATCACAAATTCAAAATGGAAACAATAAAGTCTACCATAAAAATCCTTTTCCCGAATTGCTACATGGTCGTGATTGACCTAACCGACGCCTACTACTATGTGCCCATCCACGAACATTCTCAAAAATTTCTCAGGATGGCAGTCTCCATAGAGGGACAAATAAGAAATTTCCAATACAGGGCCCTCCCGTTCGGGATCTCAATTGCTCCGCAAATATTCACAAAAATAGTAGCGGAAATGATGGCCCACATAAGTGAACAAAATATTATAATAGTCCCTTACTTGGACGATTTTCTTATTGCAAGCGACTCGGCTCAAAGTTGCAGGCAATAGAGAGACCGAGTAATGACTATTCTGATGGACTTGGGTTGGCTCATAAACGTAAAAAAATCAAAGTTGGAACCCTGTCAAGTACAGGAGTTCCTAGGACTGACATTAGACTCCTAGGTTCAAGAGTGCCGACTCCCAAGTCCCAAAAAGGACAATATATTGACCATGATAGCACGAACGCTACACAACTCCTCCATGACTCTAAGGAGGGCAGTATCGCTACTGGGCTCTTTCTCTTCATGCCTGCCAGCAATACCTTTTGCACAATTCCACACAAGGGAGCTTCAATGGCACATACTAGAGTGGCAGTTAATACTAAAAAACAATTTGGAAAACCGGGTCATTCTAAATTCCTCAGTTATTCATTCCCTTCTTTGGTGGGGGAAGAACCAAAATCTTTCAAAGGGAATTCCTTGGGTGCCAAAAATATCTTGGGTATTAACAACCGATGCGAGTCCCAGAGGGTGGGGGGCTCACATGGGAGACTGAGTGGCTCAGGGAAACTGGACAGTTCAGGAACTATCAGCATCCTCGAACCAAAAAGAACTTTGGGTAGTGCATTGTGCTCTCCTATTTTTCTAACCTACATTCCGGGACATCATGTCCGAATTTTTTCGGACAACAAAGTGACAGTAGCATATATAAATCACCAGGGAGGAACAAGGTCTCGGTCACGGATGGGTTCCTCAGCCAAAATTATCTGCCTTGCGGAAGAAAATCTACTATCCCTCTCTGCGCTACATATTCAGGGATCGAACAACGAGAAGGCAGGTTACTTGAGTCGAACCCAGTTGAAACAAGGCGAGTGGTCCCTGAATCAGTCAATCTACAAGCAGATTACAGAAATGTGGGGAACTCCAACAATAGACTTATTTGCCAATTCCAAAAACAAAAAAGTAAACAAATTTTGCTCACTAAGCCCGGAAGGGAATCCCCAAGCTCTAGATGCCTTTCTGATCCCATGGATCCACAAACTGACATATGCCTTTCTTCCAATCGTTCTGATCCCGGCAGTCATTCGGAAAGTCAGAGAGGACAAAACGAAGATGATCCTTATAGCCCCGTTCTGGCCAAAAAGGACATGGTTTTCCTGGCTAAGGATGCTATCGGTCTCAGACCCATGGATCCTACCGAATATACCAGATCTATTACAGCAATGACCTATCTTCCACCCACAAGAGTCGAACTTGCATTTGACAGCCTGGCTTTTGAACGGGGACTATTAAAAGAAAGGGGGTTTCTCAGACAACTTAGTTGCTACGTTGTTAAAAAGTAGAAAACCTATTACTACTAAAATATATGGGAAAACGTGGAAAAAATTCTTGTCTGTCTCCCAGGTAAAAGTCCAGGATCGGCCTTCAATTGATAAAATACTTGAGTTCCTACAAAAACGTCTGGAACAGGGGTTAGCGGTCAGTACTCTTAAGGTACAGATAGCAGCTCTGGGAGCACTCTATAACCAAAATATTGCGGCTAACCCATGGGTAATAACAACATATAGGGCACCAGCGCACTACCAATACTGTATATCACATAAGGAGGGGTGCAGAAGAGTGGTAATATAATGACAATGAAAAAAAAAAAGAAGAAAAAAGAACCACTCTGAAACACTGCACACCACAATAAGTATAGGAATATAAAAAAAGGCAAACTTTATTGATGCAACAATAAAAACATTTAAAACAGGTGAACACACCAAAAAGTCCCCACAATGATCCGTAAGAATAACGGTAGCCCAATAGCGGCCTGTACCGTGCAAGTGTTGCAAAGGTACGGTGTCACATAACCTACATAATATGCATAGCTAGACAGCAAATAAGTATAATAAACATACATCAAATACAGTGCATTAGGGTAGCCCTATCTAGCTATACCTCATTAAATAAATACAAAGTTCCCTGAGTGGAGAATATATATAATGCTCGTAAACGTCCAAATAAGGACACAGACCCTATCCACAGGTATAGAAACAGCTTCGTCAGGCTTCGTCCTTGTAACGGCGATACGCGTGGGGTTCCTCCCCGCTCTGATCCCTGCCTCCTACGTATTGTTTCCCTGGTGGTTTTTGCTCTTATAGCTCTATATGGCTGGACCTGGGACTTTTATGCACATTTCAGGTATTTGGTTATTGCAGCCCCAGACAGAGCGCATGGCGCATTTGCCTTTTTCACTTGTACCCTGTTTCCTCATCTTTGGTCTATCGGACCTTTTTTTTTGCTGACATACAGGTATTGATTTTTATTCTTGCCATCTGTTTCTATACCTGTGGATAGGGTCTGTGTCCTTATTTGGACGTTTGCGAGCATCTATAATATAACGCTGGGAGCGTCACTCTGTCCGAAGCCTCTATAGACTGTGCAAGCGCCGGCGCAGTCTGGGCCTCACAGAGCAACGCTCCCGGGAGATCGCGGTGTGCGTTCACACTGAACACACACCGCGATCTCCACCGCAGAAGCAGGGACCGCCAGGAGGGTGAGTATCGGCCTATATTCACCTGTCCCCGTTCCATCGCTGAGCGGCGCCATCTTCCCGGTCTTCGGTCTGTGGCCTTCAGTTCAGAGGGCGCGATGACGCGCTTAATGCGCGCCGGCGCCGCCCTCTGACTGAATAGTCACAGCCAGGAGACCGGGAAGATGGCGGCGCTCAGCGATGGAACGCCGGACAGGTGAGTATAGTAAGTGCTGGGGGGGCCTGAGCTGGCGGCGATACCGGCACCTGACCCCCACAGCGCGCCGGTGTCCCCGCCTGCTCAGGCCCCCCAGCACTCGGCGCCGAGCGGGTCAGAGGCAGTATGGGGACGCAGGATGGAGCAGCACATAAGGATGGGGACGCAGGATGGAGCAGCACATAAGGATGGGGACGCAGGATGGAGCAGCACATAAGGATGGGGACGCAGGATGCAGCATGAACATAAGGATGGGGACGCAGGATGCAGCATGAACATAAGGATGGGGACGCAGGATGGAGCAGCACATAAGGATGGGGACGCAGGATGGAGCAGCACATAACAGGATGGGGACGCAGGATGGAGCAGCACATAAGGATGGGGACGCAGGATGGGAGCAGCACATAAGGATGGGGACGCAGGATGGAGCAGCACATAACAGGATGGGGACGCAGGATGGAGCAGCACATAAGGATGGGGACGCAGGATGGGAGCAGCACATAAGGATGGGGACGCAGGATGGGAGCAGCACATAAGGATGGGGACGCAGGATGGAGCAGCACATAAAGATGGGGACGCAGGATGGAGCAGCACATAAGGATGGGGACGCAGGATGGAGCAGCACATAAGGATGGGGACGCAGGATGGAGCAGCACATAAGGATGGGGACGCAGGATGGAGCAGCACATAAGGATGGGGACGCAGGATGCAGCATGAACATAAGGATGGGGACGCAGGATGCAGCATGAACATAAGGATGGGGACGCAGGATGGAGCAGCACATAAGGATGGGGACGCAGGATGGAGCAGCACATAACAGGATGGGGACGCAGGATGGAGCAGCACATAAGGATGGGGACGCAGGATGGGAGCAGCACATAAGGATGGGGACGCAGGATGGAGCAGCACATAAGGATGGGGACGCAGGATGGGAGCAGCACATAAGGATGGGGACGCAGGATGGGAGCAGCACATAAGGATGGGGACGCAGGATGGAGCAGCACATAAAGATGGGGACGCAGGATGGAGCAGCACATAAGGATGGGGACGCAGGATGGAGCAGCACATAAGGATGGGGACGCAGGATGCAGCAGCACATAAGGATGGGGACGCAGGATGGAGCAGCACATAAGGATGGGGACGCAGGATGGAGCAGCACATAAGGATGGGGACGCAGGATGGAGCAGCACATAAGGATGGGGACGCAGGATGGAGCAGCACATAAGGATGGGGACGCAGGATGGAGCAGCACATAAGGATGGGGACGCAGGATGGAGCAGCACATAAGGATGGGGACGCAGGATGGAGCAGCACATAAGGATGGGGACGCAGGATGGAGCAGCACATAAGGATGGGGACGCAGGATGGAGCAGCACATAAGGATGGGGACGCAGGATGCAGCAGCACATAAGGATGGGGACGCAGGATGCAGCAGCACATAAGGATGGGGACGCAGGATGCAGCAGCACATAAGGATGGGGACGCAGGATGGAGCAGCACATAAGGATGGGGACGCAGGATGGAGCAGCACATAACAGGATGGGGACGCAGGATGCAGCATGAACATAAGGATGGGGACGCAGGATGGGAGCAGCACATAAGGATGGGGACGCAGGATGGAGCAGCACATAACAGGATGGGGACGCAGGATGGAGCAGCACATAAGGATGGGGACGCAGGATGCAGCGTGAACATAAGGATGGGGACGCAGGATGGAGCAGCACATAAGGATGGGGACGCAGGATGGGAGCAGCACATAAGGATGGGGACGCAGGATGGAGCAGCACATAAGGATGGGGACGCAGGATGGGAGCAGCACATAAGGATGGGGACGCAGGATGCAGCAGCACATAAGGATGGGGACGCAGGATGCAGCAGCACATAAGGATGGGGACGCAGGATGGAGCAGCGCATGACAGGATGGGGACGCATGATGGAGCAGCGCATGACAGGATGAGGACGCAGGATGGAGTAGCGCATGACAGGATGGGGACGCAGGATGGGAGCAGCGCATCACAGGATGGGGACGCAGGATGGGAGCAGCGCATGACAGGATGGGGACGCAGGATGGGAGCAGCGCATGACAGGAAAGGGAACGCAGGATGGAGCAGCGCATGACAGGATGGGGACGCAGGATGGAGCAGCGCATGACAGGATGGGGACGCAGGATGGAGCAGCGCATGACAGGATGGGGACGCAGGATGGAGCAGCGCATGACAGGATGGGGACGCAGGATGGAGCAGCACATACCATGATGGAGACAATATACCAATATAAATGCTCGCCACCCGGGCGTAGAACGGGTTCAATAGCTAGTTATATATATTCTCCACTCAGGGAACTTTGTATTTATTTAATGAGGTATAGCTAGATAGGGCTACCCTAATGCACTGTATTTGATGTATGTTTATTATACCTATTTGCTGTCTAGCTATGCATATTATGTAGGTTATGTGACACTGTACCTTTGCAACACTTGCACGGTACGGGCCGCTATTGGGCTACCGTTATTCTTACGGATCATTGTGGGGACTTTTTGGTGTGTTCACCTGTTTTAATTGTTTTTATTGTTGCATCAATAAAGTTTGCCTTTTTTTTATATTCCTATACTTATTGTGGTGTGCAGTGTTTCAGAGTGGTTCTTTTTTCTTCTTTTTTTTTTCATAACCCATGGGTAATAAGATTTATTAAGGCGGTAACGAGATCAAAGCCTTTAATTACTCAAAAGATGCCCTCGTGGGACCTAAACTTAGTCCTCTTGGCGTTAATGGGTCCTCCATTTGAACCCATAGAAACGATTCCCATTAAAACACTATCACTTAAGACCATTCTTCTAGTAGCTTTAACATCTGCGCGCAGAATAAGTGACATTCAAGCCCTATCCTCTAAACCTCTTTCACAAAAGTATTGGATAATAGTCACTCTTAGACCCGACCCGGCCTATTTGCCAAAAGTGGCGTCAAAATTTCATAGGTCACAAGAAGTATCCCTGCCGTCCTTTTGCCCAAACCCCAGAAATGAGAGAGAGCAGAACTTCCATAATTTAGATGTCACAAGATGTCTAGTCCAATACTTGGATTCCACCAGGGAGTATAGGAAGGAAGGCTCTTTGTCTGTTTTCAGGGTCCCAGAAAAGGATTCCGGGCATCCAAAGGTACTTTGGCAAGGTGGATAAAGGAGGCAATAGCCTTGGCATATTCATCCACAGGGAATACGATCCCGGATGGTATAAAAGCGCATTCCACAAGAGCAGTAGCTACCTCATGGGCTCAGAGGTATCAATAGAGCAAATCTGCAAAGCGGCCACCTGGTCATCACCATCAACCTTTTTAAGACACTATAGATTAAATCTAGCCTCTGTGTCTGACTTAACCTTTGGGTGAAGGGTTCTCGAGGCGGTGGTCCCTCCCTAAGCTTAGTCTCTGCAATTCTCTCCGTAGTGCTGTCATGGGAGACCGAGAAAGTCATAGTTACTCACCGATAACGGTGTTTCTGGGAGCCCATGACAGCACCCGCTTATTCCCTCCCATCACGAGTGCGGTGAGCACCTTTAATTACATATAATTTATATAATGTAGTATAGGCACGGGGTTCCTCTATTAAGAAATGTTATAATATGTTTTTTTCTCTGTTGTAACTAACCTGGAGGTCCTCCGATGCTCTGCAAACCAACTGATGTGAGGGAGAGGTACCGCCCTTTTATCTGTAGGTTTTCCTGTCCCTGAAGGGCGGATCCCCTCTCTCCGTAGTGCTGTCATGGGCTCCGAGAAACACCGTTATCGGTGAGTAACTATAACTTTTCCATTTAATTTCTCTCTCTGATGTGATCGCACATCAGAGGAGAGAGAAATAGGGTCCCCCCGATCAACTTCCCCCGGTACCTCTGGTATCCAGACATCCCCCCATGTAGTCCCCTGGGCCCCGCCGGCGTCTTCTTCCGGGAGAAAATGGCGTGCGCATGTGAAATCTGCCAGCCAGAACCTGGCAACAATAGGAAATTTTTCCTATTGGTTCATTTTGATCACTGTGCTAGACCCTATCACAGTGATCAAAATTTAAATAAATCTAATATATAAAGCTGAATGTGTGTGTGTATGTATGTGTATGTCCGGGATTGGCATCTGCACCGTTGCAGCTACAGCCACAAAATTTTGCACAGTCACACGTCTGGACCCCGAGAGCGTCATAGGCTATGTTGTGAGGCGAAATTTTAACCCCGCATGTTCCAATTCACCAAACAATTTTGCCCCTATCTACATAATGGGGAAAAAGTGAAAGGAAAAGTGTTGGAGGCAAATTGACAGCTACCAGATGTGAACAAGGAGGACTTAAAGAATGAGAGCGATGGTGCCAAACAGTATATACCGTACAGTTGCTAAGGTGGGGCCCCGACATGGAATACTCACCACACACGGGGATATGAACACACACACACAAAATGCGCCCCACACTACCACGTGCTTGAACACCTATACCACCCTCAGCACACATTTCACCACACATACACCAACCTCGCCACATAAAAGTCGAAACACAAAAGTCGCCGCTCAAAACACGCCACGTGCAAAACTAGGCTCACGCACAACTCGCCACACGTCCAAAACTCACCTCATGGAAAACTCACCACACGCGGAAAAATTGCCACATGCGCAAAAGTTGCAACACATTAATAAAGGGGATGGGAGAACTACAATACCTAGATAGATTAGCGAAATTAGGATTATTTAGTCTAGAAAAAAGACGACTGAGGGGCGATCTAATAACCATGTATAAGTATATAAGGGGACAATACAAATATCTCGCTGAGGATTTGTTTATTCCAAGGAAGGTGACGGGCACAAGGGGGCATTCTTTGCGTCTGGAGGAGAGCAGGTTTTTCCACCAACATAGAAGAGGATTCTTTACTGTTAGGGCAGTGAGAATCTGGAATTGCTTGCCTGAGGAGGTGGTGATGGCGAACTCAGTCGAGGGGTTCAAGAGAGGCCTGGGTGTCTTCCTGGAGCAGAACAATATTGTATCATACAATTATTAGGTTCTGTAAAAGGACGTAAATCTGGGGATTTATTATGATGGAATATAGGCTGAACTGGATGGATAAATGTCTTTTTTCGGCCTTACTAACTGTTACATGCAAAAGTTGCCTCACACAAAACTTGCACATACTCAAAACGCACCACACATAAAACTCGCCACGCGCAAAACTCGCCGTGCGCAAAACTTGCTGCACACAACTTGCTACACTAACCTGTCACATGCAACTCGACACAAAAAGTTGCTACACGCATGTCGCCACACAAAACTCATCTCACAAAAGTCGCTACATGCATGTCGCCACACGCAACTCAACACACACAACTTGACACATGAAACTTGCCCTAAAACACACACAAGTCTGGTATTATCCTTCAGAAATAAAAATCTGATTATTAAGCAGACAAACTGCAAGAGCAACAAATGTACCATATAGGAAATACGGCAGCTGTCAGTCACATGACCTGTCTATTATGTGTATGTGTGAGCTAATATATACTGCCAGGGGGGAGGGCTTCCTGTTGGCTGGGGATTTATCAGGCTGCCAATTTAGCTTACAAATACTGAGGTAAAAATATTGAGCAAATAACGTGTGAACGAGGTCTAATACAGGAGGAGATGACACACAGATATATACTATATACAGGAGGAGATGACACACCGGTATATACTATATACAGGGGAGATGACACACACATATATACTATATACAGGGGAGGTGACACAGGTATATACTATATACAGGAGCAGATGACATACAGGTATATACTATATACAGGAGGAGATGACACACAGGTATATACTATATACAGGAGGAGATGACACGCTGGTATATACTATATACAGGGGAGATGACATACAGGTACTTACTATATACAGGGGAGATGACACACAGGTATATACTATATACAGGGGAGATGACACACAGGTATATACTATATACAGGGGAGATGACACACAGGTATATACTATATACAGGAGGAGATGACACAGGTATATACTATATACAGGAGCAGATGACACACAGGTTTATACTATATACAGGAGGAGATGACACACGTATATACTATATACAGGAGGAGATGACACATAGGTATATAGAGGAGGAGATGACATACAGCAGGTATGTACTATATACAGGGGATATGACATACAGGTATAAACTATATATATATAGGAGATGACATACAGGTATATAGTATATATAGGAGGAGATGACATACAGGTATATAGTATATACAGAAGAGATGACATACAGGTATATAGTATATACAGAAGAGATGACCTACAGGTATATAGTATATACAGAAGAGATGACATACAGATATATACTATATACAGGTGGAGATGACCTACAGATGTATAATATATATAAGGGAGCAAAGAAAATACTTGCAAGGACAGTCAGCATGGCAACATATAAGTATATAGATAATAAAAGGTTCAATTATCAACCATAATAAATAGCCAGCTGCATAAGAAGGACTACTCAATATGGACTTGTCGATGAACAAAACACTGGAGAAAACACATGGCTAACAAGCCAAGAAAAACGACCAAAACAGTCCTATGTGCGTATAAAAGTGAAAATACTTTATTGATGAATAATAATAAGGACAAACAGCCATCAGGCCAAGAGATGGCAGGCAATACATGTAACCAAAATGACAAAGGTAAAAAACAACAGGTGTGCACACATGCCGGAACCACTCAACATAAGATACTGGTACGAATTAATCTCCCCGTCAAAATATGGCGGTGTAGGAGAGGGTGCCTAAAGAGATATGTATCTCAGCTCACAAAGTAAAATTTTGGATGTTATCCTTCCTCAAGGGGCATAGTGAGTGGTGTCGCTGGCTGATTTAACCCCTTCATGACCCAGCCTATTTTGACCTTAAAGACCTTACCGTTTTTTGCAATTCTGACCAGTGTCCCTTTATGAGGTAATAACTCAGGAACGCTTCAACGGATCCTAGCGGTTCTGAGATTGTTTTTTCGTGACATATTGGGCTTCATGTTAGTGGTAAATTTAGGTCAATAAATTCTGCGTTTATTTGTGATAAAAACGGAAATTTGGTGAAAATTTTGAAAATTTCGCAATTTTCACATTTTGAATTTTTATTCTGTTAAACCAGAGAGATATGTGACACAAAATAGTTAATAAATAACATTTCCCACATGTTTACTTTACATCAGCACAATTTTGGAAACAAAATTTTTTTTTGTTAGGAAGTTATAAGGGTTAAAATTTGACCAGCGATTTCTCATTTTTACAACGAAATTTACAAAACCATTTTTTTTAGGGACCACCTCACATTTGAAGTCAGTTTGAGGGGTCTATATGGCTGAAAATACCCAAAAGTGACACCATTCTAAAAACTGCACCCCTCAAGGTGCACAAAACCACATTCAAGAAATTTATTAACCCTTCAGGTGCTTCACAGCAGCAGAAGCAACATGAAAGGAAAAAATGAACATTTAACTTTTTAGTCACAAAAATTATCTTTTAGCAACAATTTTTTTATTTTCCCAATGGTAAAAGGAGAAACTGAACCACGAAAGTTGTTGTCCAATTTGTCCTGAGTACGCTGATACCTCATATGTGGGGGTAAACCACTGTTTGGGCGCACGGCAGGGCTTGGAAGGGAAGGAGCGCCATTTGACTTTTTGAATCAAAAATTGGCTCCACTCTTTAGCGGACACCATGTCACGTTTGGAGAGCCCCCGTGTGCCTAAAAATTGGAGCTCTTCCACAAGTGACCCCATTTTGGAAACTAGACGCCCCAAGGAACTTATCTAGATGCATAGTGAGCACTTTGAACCCCCAGGTGCTTCACAAATTGATCCGTAAAAATGAAAAAGTACTTTTTTTTCACAAAAAAATTCTTTTTGCCTCAATTTTTTCATTTTCACATGGGCAACAGGATAAAATGGATCCTAAAATGTGTTGGGCAATTTCTCCTGAGTACACCAATACCTCACATGTGGGGTTAAACCACTGTTTGGGCACATGGTAAGGCTCGGAAGGGAAGGAGCGCCATTTGACTTTTTGAATGAAAAATTATTTCCATCGTTAGCGGACACCATGTCGCGTTTGGATAGCTCCTGTGTGCCTAAACATTGGCGCTCCCCCACAAGTGACCCCATTTTGGAAACTAGACCCCCCAAGGAACTTATTTAGATGCCTAGTGAGCACTTTAAACCCTCAGGTGCTTCACAAATTGATCTGTAAAAATGAAAAAGTACTTATTTTTCACAAAAAAATTCTTTTCGCCTCAATTTTTTCATTTTCACATGGGCAGTAGGATAAAATGGATCATAAAATTTGTTGGGCAATTTCTCCCGAGTACGCCGATACCTCATATGTGGGGGTAAACCACTGTTTGGGCACTCGGCAGGGCTCGGAAGGGAAGGCGCCATTTGACTTTTTGAATGGAAAATTAGCTCCAATTGTTAGCGGACACCATGTCGCGTTTGGAGAGCCCCTGTGTGCCTAAACATTGGAGCAACCCCACAAGTGACCCCATTTTGGAAACTAGACCCCCCAAGGAACTTATCTAGATACATATTGAGCACTTTAAACCCCCAGGTGCTTCACAGAAGTTTATAACGCAGAGCCATGAAAATAAAAAATAATTTTTCTTTCCTCAAAAATGATTTTTTAGCCTGGAATTTCCTATTTTGCCAAGGATAATAGGAGAAATTGGACCTCAAATATTGTTGTCCAGTTTGTCCTGAGTACGCTGATACCCCATATGTGGGGGTAAACCACTGTTTGGGCGCACGGCAGGGCTCGGAAGGGAAGGCACGCCATTTGGCTTTTTAAATGGAAAATTAGCTCCAATCATTAGCGGACACCATGTCACGTTTGGAGAGCCCCTGTGTGCCTAAACATTGGAGATCCCACAGAAATGACACCATTTTGGAAACTAGACCCCCAAAGGAACTAATCTAGATGTGTGGTGAGGACTTTGAACCCCCAAGTGCTTCACAGAAGTTTATAACGCAGAGCCATGAAAATAAAAAAAAAAACATTTTTCTCAAAAATGATCTTTTAGCCTGCAATTTTTTATTTTCCCAAGGGTAACAGGAGAAATTTGACCCCAAAAGTTGTTGTCCAGTTTCTCCTGAGTACGCTGATACCCCATATGTGGGGGTAAATCACTGTTTGGGCACATGCCGGGGCTCGGAAGTGAAGTAGTGACGTTTTGAAATGCAGACTTTGATGGAATGCTCTGTGGGCGTCACTTTGCGTTTGCAGAGCCCCTGATGTGGCTTAACAGTAGAAACCCCCCACAAGTGACCCCATTTTGGAAACTAGACCCCCAAAGGAACTTATCTAGATGTGTGGTGAGCACTTTGAACCCCCAAGTGCTTCATAGAAGTTTATAATGCAGAGCCGTGAAAATAATAAATACGTTTTCTTTCCTCAAAAATAATTATTTAGCCCAGAATTTTTTATTTTCCCAAGGGTTACAGAAGAAATTGGACCCCAAAAGTTGTTGTCCAGTTTCTACTGAGTACGCTGATACCCCATATGTGGGGGTAAACCACTGTTTGGGCACATGCCGAGGCTCGGAAGTGAAGTAGTGACGTTTTGAAATGCAGACTTTGATGGAATGCTCTGTGGGCGTCACATTGCGTTTGCAGAGCCCCTGATGTGGCTAAACAGTAGAAACCCCCCACAAGTGACCCCATTTTGGAAACTAGACCCCGAAAGGAACTTATCTAGATGTGTGGTGAGCACTTTTGAACCCCCAAGCGCTTCATAGAAGTTTATAATGCAGAGCCGTGAAAATAATAAATACGTTTTCTTTCCTCAAAAATAATTATTTAGCCCAGAATTTTTTATTTTCCCAAGGGTTACAGGAGAAATTGGACCCCAAAAGTTGTTGTCCAGTTTCTCCTGAGTACGCTGATACCCCATGAGTGGGGGTAAACCACTGTTTGGGCACACGTCGGGGCTCAGAAGGGAAGTAGTGACTTTTGAAATGCAGACTTTGATGGAATGGTCTGCGGGTGTCACGTTGCGTTTGCAGAGCCCCTGATGTGCCTAAACAGTAGAAACCCCCACAAGTGACCCCATTTTAGAAACTAGACCCCCCAAGGAACTTATCTAGATATGTGGTGAGCACTTTGAACCCCCAAGTGCTTCACAGACGTTTACAACGCAGAGCCGTGAAAATAAAAAATCATTTTTCTTTCCTCAAAAATTATGTTTTAGCAAGCATTTTTTTAGATTCACAAGGGTAACAGGAGAAATTGGACCCCAGTAATTGTTGCGCAGTTTGTCCTGAGTATGCTGGTACCCCATATGTGGGGGTAAACCACTGTTTGGGCACACGTCAGGGCTCGGAAGTGAGGGAGCACCATTTGACTTTTTGAATACGAGATTGGCTGGAATCAATGGTGGCGCCATGTTGCGTTTGGAGACCCCTGATGTGCCTAAACAGTGGTAACCCCTCAATTCTAACTCCAACACACCCCTAACCCTTATCCCAACTGTAGCCACAACCCTAATTCCAACCCTAACCACAACCCTAATTCCAACCCTAACCCTAAGGCTATGTGCCCACGTTGCGGATTCGTGTGAGATATTTCCGCACCATTTTTGAAAAATCCGCGGGTAAAAGGCACTGCGTTTTACCTGCGGATTTTCCGCGGATTTCCAGTGTTTTTTGTGCGGATTTCACCTGCGGATTCCTATTGAGGAACAGGTGTAAAACGCTGCGGAATCCGCACAAAGAATTGACATGCTGCGGAAAATACAACGCAGCGTTTCCGCGCGGTATTTTCCGCACCATGGGCACAGCGGATTTGGTTTTTCATATGTTTACATGGTACTGTAAACCTGATGGAACACTGCTGCGAATCCGCAGCGGCCAATCCACTGCGGATCCGCAGCCAAATCCGCACCGTGTGCACATAGCCTAATTCTAAAGGTATGTGCACACGCTGCGGAAAACGCTGCGGATCCGCAGCAGTTTCCCATGAGTTTACAGTTCAATGTAAACCTACGGGAAACAAAAATCGCTGTACACATGCTGCGGAAAAACTGCACGGAAACGCAGCGGTTTACATTCCGCAGCATGTCACTTCTTTGTGCGGATTCCGCAGCGGTTTTACAACTGCTCCAATAGAAAATCACAGTTGTAAAACCGCAGTGAAATGCGCAGAAAAAAACGCGGTAAATCCGCCATAAATCCGCAGCGGTTTAGCACTGCGGATTTATCAAATCCGCAGCGGAAAAATCCGCAGAGGACCAGAATACGTGTGCACATACCGAAACCCTAGCCCTAACCCTACCCCTAACCCTACCCCTAACCCTACCCCTAGCCCTACCCCTACCCCTAACCCTAACCCTACCCCTAACCCTAACCCTATTCTAACATTAGTGGAAAAAAAAAATTTCTTTATTTTTTTATTGTCCCTACCTATGGGGGTGACAAAGGGGGGGGGGGGGGGTCATTTATTATTTTTTTTATTTTGATCACTGAGATATAATCTATCTCAGTGATCAAAATGCACTTTGGAACGAATCTGCCGGCTGGCAGATTCGGCGGGCGCATTGCGCATGCGCCCGCCATTTTGGAAGATGGCGGCGCCCAGGGAGAAGACGGACGGGACCCCGGCTGGATCGGTAAGTATGTTGGGGGGGGGGGGGGGGGATCCGAGCACGGGGGGGGGGGGGGGGGAATCGGAGCGCGGGAGGGGTGGAACGGAGCACGGGGGCGTGGAACGGAGCACGGGGGGGGGGTGGAACGGAGCACCGGGGGGGGGGGGGTGGATCGGAGTGCAGGGGGGGTGATTGGTGCACGGGGGGAGCGGAGCCCTGTACTGAGGGAAGCCGGAGCAGTGTACCGGCCAGATCGGGGGGCTAAGGGGCGATCGGTGGGGTGGGGGCACATTAGTATTTCCAGCCATGGCCGATGATATTGCAGCATCGGCCATGGCTGGATTGTAATATTTCACCCGTTATAATAGGTGAAATATTACAAATCGCTCTGATTGGCAGTTTCACTTTCAACAGCCAATCAGAGTGATCGTAGCCACGAGGGGGTGAAGCCACCCCCCCTGGGCTAAACTACCACTCCCCCTGTCCCTGCAGATCGGGTGAAATGGGAGTTAACCCTTTCACCCGATCTGCAGGGACGCGATCTTTCCATGACGCCACATAGGCGTCATGGGTCGGATTGGCACCGACTTTCATGACGCCTACGTGGCGTCATGGGTCGGGAAGGGGTTAAATAGTAATGGGCGGCGGAAATACATATCCCCCATATGTATTGCCGCTGCCCATTACTATTTAAATCAGCCAGCGACACCACTCACTATGCCCCCTGAGGAAGGATAACATCCGAAACGTGCGTTGGGGTGTGTGCACACATCCCATGAACCCCTACACTGGTGCCGCTAACAATAAGGTATAGTTATTATTATGCATGCTATTCACTTTCATTGTTGATATGTGATGTTGCCCTGACTTCCAGAGCACCATTTACTTTGTGAGCTGAGATACATATCTCTTTAGGCACCCTCTCCTACACCGCCATATTTTGACGGGGAGATTAATTCGTACCAGTATCTTATGTTGAGTGGTTCCGGCATGTGTGCACACCTGTTGTTTTTTACCTTTGTCATTTTGGTTACATGTATTGCATGCCATCTCTTGGCGTGATGGCTGTTTGTCCTTATTATTCATCAATAAAGTATTTTCACTTATATACGTACATAGGACTGTTTTGGTCGTTTTTCTTGGCTTGTTAGCCATGTTTTTTCTCCTATATATAAGGGAGATGACAAACATGTATATACTGAAGGGAAAATGAGGGGTGTGAGATGAAAAGGTGTGAGTGCAAAATGAGAGGAGTGAGGGAAAATAGTGGAGTGATTGGAAAATGACAGATGTGAGGTCGAAATGACAAGTGTTAGGGGGGAATGAGAGGAGTGAGGGGGAAAATGAGGTGTGATGGGAAAATAAGAGAAGTGAGGTGCTATAACTAACCACAGATATTTACTATGCCCAGGCAACGCCGGGCTCTTCAGCTAGTAGTAAATAAAACTCCCCTTTATCACCCCCTTAGGCTAGTTTCACACTAGCGTTTGGCATGGCTGCGGACTTCCTCCGTGAAGCCCCGCCCACTGCTGCGCCTCTTCCTTCAGCTCCTCCTACGGCTGCATGCGTCCTGCGTACCCAGTGTTAAAGATAGGGTACGCAGGACGCATGCAGCCATAGGCGGAGCTGAATGAAGAGGCGGGGCTTCACGGAGGAAGTCCGCATCCATGCCCAACTCTAGTGTGAAACTAGCCTTAGTTAGGGAAAAATAATAAAATAAAAATATATATTTATTGCCATTTTTCCATTAGGGTTGGCCTAAAGTGGGGTTGGCCTAAAGTGAGGTTGGCCTAAAGTGAGGTTGGCCTAAAGTGAGGTTGGCCTAAAGTGAGGCTCGGGCTAAAGTGAGGCTCGGGCTAAAGTGAGGCTCGGGCTAAAGTGAGGCTCGGGCTAAAGTGAGGCTCGGGCTAAAGTGAGGCTCGGGTTAAAGTGAGGCTCGGGTTAAAGTGAGGCTCGGGTTAAAGTGAGGCTCGGGTTAAAGTGAGGCTCGGGCTAAAGTGAGGCTCGGGCTAAAGTGAGGCTCGGGCTAAAGTGAGGCTCGGGCTAAAGTGAGGCTCGGGCTAAAGTGAGGCTCGGGATTAGGATTGTGGTTAGGGTTATGATTAGATTTGGGGATTAGGCTTAGGGGTGTGTTAAGGTTAGTGTTAGACTTTGGGTGTAACCACTGTTTAGGTACATCAGGGCGTCTGCAAGCGCGACATGGCGCCACCATTGATTCCAGCTAATTTTGCATTCAAAAAGTCAAACGGTGCCCCTCCCTTCTGAGCCCTGCTATGCACCTAAACAGTGGTTTACCCCCACATATGGGGTATCAGCATTCTCAGAACAAATTGCACAACATCTTTGGGGGACTAATTTCTCCTGTTCCCCTTGGGAAAATAAAAATTTGGAGGCAAAAATATCATTTTTGTGGCATTTTTGTGGCATCCGATCTCAATTCCAGCCAATTCTGCGTAGAAAAGGTGAAACGGCACTCCTTCCCTTCCATGCTCTGCCGTGCGCCCAAACAGTGGTTTACCCCCACATATGGGGTATCTGCATATTCAGGAGAAATTGCACAACAACTTTTGTGGTTCATTTTGTTTTTTTACACTTGTGTAAATAAAAAAAAATTGGTTCTGAATTAAAATGTTTGTGAAAAAAAAGTTAAATGGTCATTGTTTTCCTTCCACATTGCTTCAGTTCCTGTGAAGCACGTAAGGCTACATTCACATTTGCGTTGTACGCTGCTGCGTCGGCAACGCAACGCACAACGCAAATCAAAACGCACGCAAAAACGCTGCATTTTGCGACGCATGCGTCCTTTTTTACCGAAATTTGGACGCAAGAAAAATGCAACTTGTTGCGTTTTCTGCGCCCGACGCTTGCGGCAAAAAAAACGCATGCGTCCCACAACGCATGTCCATGCGTCCCCCATGTTAAATATAGGGGCGCATGACGCATGCGTCGCCGCTGCGTCGCCCGACACAAACACGCAAAACGCTAATGTGAACGTAGCCTAAAGGGTTAATAAACTTCTTGAATGTGGTTTTGAGCAGTTTTTAGAATGGTGTCACTTTTGGGTATTTTTTTTTGTCATGTACACCCCTCAAAGTGACTTCAAATGTGAGTTGGTCTCTAAAAAAATGATTTTGTAAATTTTGTTGCGAAAATGAGAAATCGCTGGTCAACTTTTAACCCTTATAACTTCCTAACAAAAAAATTTTTTTTTCAAAAATTGTGCTGATGTAAAGTAGACGTGGGAAATGATATTTATTAAGTATTTTGTATGACATATCTCTGATTTAAGGGCTAAATTTTCACCATATTTCCATTTTTTTTCATAAATAAATGCAAGTCATATCGAAGAAATCTTACCGCTAACAATATGTCACGAAAAAAACAGTCTCAGAATCAGTGGGATCAGTTGAAGCGCTCCAGAGTTATAACCACATAAAGTGACAGTGGTCAGAATTGTAGAAATTGGCTTGGTCATTAAGCAGAAAATTGGCTCTGTCACTAAGGCGTTAAAGCAGGGATCACCAACCTGTGGCTCGCGATCTCATAAATTGTGGCTCGCGGTTGTCTGCTAGCTTGGTGCATTAGCTCCAAGTCTAGCAAAGAGCTTTGAAGAGCGTATCTCAAAAATGGTGAATTTTGTGAGTAGTCCAGCACAGATGATCAGATCTGGATGCACATATACTGGTCTTAGGGGTTTAGAGGTAATTTAAGGATGTGTGCTGGAGACAGGATGATACTACCGGTCAGAGGAGGTGCTTAAAGCTGGATATGAGAATACTGAAGGGGGAGATTGTGGGGACCCTTGGATCTTGGTGTACTGCTTCTGTGGAAAAGGTTTGGCTGTCATTATACCCATAATAGGGGCTTTGGTTGCCACTAATGTGATAGAGTGTGGGAGCCGGATGTGGCTCGTGACCCTCTTTCAAAGCTAGACATGGCTCACGACCCTCTCTCAGAGCTGGATGTGGCTCGCACCCTCTCTCAGAACTGGATGTGGTTCGTGAACCCCTCTCAGAGCTGGATGTGGCTCACAACCATCAATCAGAGCTGGATGTGGCTCGCGACCCTCTGTCAGAGGTGAATGTTACTCTTAAGGTCAGAAAGGTTGGGGACCACTGGGTTAAAGGGTGACAGTCATTTTTATAAATGTTTTTATATATTCTATACAGTGCATAGTGTTTCTGATTGGTGTGGGTCGGATTCGGAGATTCCCACAGTTCGGTCAAAACACTGTTCTGAGGTTTTCAACTCATGCATGAGCTGAATGCACAGAGCAGTGTACGAGCTCTATAGTAATATGGGTCTGCACAATCCTATCACGGACCTGTCTACAGACCCATACATTTGCTATTGAGCCCATACCCTGTGCTTGAAATCAAGATTTGGTGTGGTCAGTTGACATCATTGTGGAAGTCAAATCTCCAATCAGGAAAAATGGAGACACAAATTTGTATATCATTGTTTGTAAGTGACTTGTTTTGTGGCTAGGAACATTTTTGTGCTGTTCATAAAGATCACCAAAAATCAGAACACATTTCAACATGATTAAGGGGTAGTCCACTAGTGACTTACTGAAGACCTGTCATTCTAACATATTGCTGACCTATCCTATTCATCAAAATGGGAGATGAGCGGCAGCACCTAAGAACCACCGCTACACAGTTTATGTTGTTAATCTGTTCTGCTCCGTACACTGTTTGCAACTCCAGCGTTGTCCGGATGTAAAAAGCTGATAGGTGGGAGTGGGACCCCATCTGATCCGATGTTAGTGACCTATCCTAAGGATACGCCATCATTTTCCAAGTAAGCGTCATGTAACTCATCAGTTGTCTTTTTTGAATTTATAGGAAGAACCAACTAAGTGGTTTGTGTTTTTAATTTCGTATTGGGGAGACCAAATAGGACAAAAAGTTAAGATGATCTGTGAATGGTGAGTAAAAATAGTATAATAATAATCTTTGTTTATATAGCGCCAACATATTCTGCAGCGCAACAGTCATAAGTAACAACGTTAACAATACAATAATTAAAGCAAAATAAGACGACCCTGCTCGTGAGAGTTTACAATCTACAATGAGGTGGGGGAGATGCAAAGTAAAGGTGTGTATTTACAATGATGGTCCAGCCATCTTCAAGGGGTGGGGGATAGATGGAGATAGTGAATGGGCTACACACACACAAACATAAAATGACTTTGATTAGTGAACGTGGTAGGCCGCTCTGAACAAATGTGTTTTGAGCGAGCGCCTAAAACTATGCAAATTGTGGATGGTCCTAATATCTTGGGGTAGAGCATTCCAGAGTGGGGAGTGGGAGGTACGGATTAGTGCAGAGATTAGTCAAAAGTCATATGCAGAGCGCAGCGGCCGGCTCGGCCGATAGACCGAAATGAGGGAGGAGATGCACTGTGGAGAGCTTTGTGAGTGAGAACAAGTACTTTGAATTGTATCCTGTAATGAATAGACAGCCAGTGTAACGACTGGTGAAGAGCGGATGCGTCCGAGTAACAATTAACTAGATGGACAACCCTGGCTGCTGCATTAAAGATAGACTGGAGAGGGGAAAGTCAAGTAAGGGGGAGGCCAATTAATAGAGCATTGCCGTAGTTCAGGCGGGAGTGGATCAGGGCGACAGTGAGGGTTTTTGTTGTTTCCATGATGAGAAAAGGGCAGATTCTAGAGATGTTCTTTAGGTGTAAGCAGGAAGAGATTGTATATGGGAGGAGGAGAGATTGGAGTCAAACATAACACCCAAACCGCGCCTGCCTGCTGCCGGGGTGTTTTTATGGTGCCACCCACGGAGAGGGAAATGTCAGATTTAAGGAGCTTAGTAGACGACTGGAGCAGAAGAAGTTCAGTTTTGGAGAGGTTGAGTTTCAGATAGAGAGCGGACATGATGTTGGAGACTGCAGACAGACAGTCAGTGGCGTTTTGTAGTACAGGGGGGGTAAGGTCAGGGGATGACGTGTATAGTTGTGTTTCATCAGCATAAAGATGGTACTGAAAGCCAAATCTGCTGATTGTCTGTCCAATTGGGGCTGTGTAAAAGGGAGAAGAGAAGAGGGCCAAGGACTGAGCCCTGAGGTACCCCAACAGTGAAGGGAAGAGGAGATGAAGTGGAGCCAGAGAACAGAACACTGAAGGAACGGTCAGAAAGATAGGAGGAGAACCAGGAGAGAGCAGTGTCCTTAATGCCTAGTGACTGGAGCCTAGAGAGTAGGAGAGGGTGGTCAACAGTGTCGAAAGCTGCAGAGAGGTCGAGAATAATGAGCAGACAGTGGTCACCGTTATATTTTGCTGTCAGAAGGTCATTGGTCACCTTGATGAGTGCAGTTTCTGTCGAATGTAGGGGGCGGAAACCGGACTGTGAAGGGTCTAGGAGGGAGTGAGCGGATAGGTAACGGGTAAGGCGGGAGTAGACCAGGCGCTCCAAGAGTTTAGAGATGAAGGGGAGATTGGAGACCGGTCTGTAGTTATTTGTGCAGGATGGATCGAGGGTGGATTTCCTTAGTAATGGAGTAATGATAGTGTTTGAAGGAGGAGGGGAAAATGCCAGAGGGAGAGATTAAAGGGAACCTGTCACCTGAATTTGGCGGGACTGGTTTTGGGTCATATGGGCGGAGTTTTGGGGTTTTTGATTCACCCTTTCCTTACCTGCTGGCTGCATGCTGGCTGCAATATTGGATTGAAGTTCATTCTCTGTCCTCCATAGTACATGCCTGCACAAGGCAAGATTGCTTTGCGCAGGCGTGTACTATGGAGGACAGAGAATGAACTTCAATCCAATATTGCAGCCAGCATGCAGCCAGCGGGTAAGGAAAGGGTGAATCAAACACCTGAAAACTCCGCCCATATGACCCAAAACCAGTCCCGCCAAATTCAGGTGACAGAGTCCCTTTAAAGATTGTAGTTAGGGGAGTTGTGACGACTGGAGGAGGTGTGAGGGAATGGGGTCGGTGGTGCATGTAGTCGGACGAGAAGAAGAGAGGAGCTTGGAGACTTCTTCTGTGATGGGATCCGAATGTGGAGAGTGAACCTGGAAAGAAGCAGGGAGGGATGGGAGTCACTGCACTTGGTGTCTGGGAGCGGATTTCCTGACGGATATTATCTATTTTGTCTATAAAGTGGGAGGCCAGGTCATCAGCACAAATGTCTGTGCTAGGGTCTAGTGCGTTTGGCCTGAGGAGGGAGTGAAAGGTGTCAAAAAGTTTCTTGGGGTTGTTGGATAGTGAGGAGATCAGAGTGGTGAAGTAGGTCTGTTTGGCGAGGTGAAGGGCAGAATTATAGGTCCTTAACATAAATTTGAAGTCTATGAAGTCTTCTGGTGTGAGTGTTTTCCTCCATAAGCGTTCAGCACGCCTAAAGCATCACTGGAGAAATCGGGTTTGCGATGTGAGCCAGGGCTGTTTCACTCTGTGTTTGAAGGTTCTGAGGGTGAGGGGTGTTACTTGGTCAAGGGTGCTTCTAAGAGTGTCATTGAAGGGATGTACAGCCAGATCAGGACAGGAAAAAGAAGAGATTGGGGACAATGATGAGTTTAGGGAGTCTGAAAGTGCTTGAGGATTAATAGCATGTAGATTTCTGAATGTGTGGTTGGTAGGAGAGTGCTGGGGTGGGCGTGGAATTGTGAGTGTGAAGGATAGAATGTTGTGGTCAGAGAGGGGAAGCAGTGAGTTATCTAGGTAGGAAATTGAACAGAGCCGGACAAGGTCAAGGTCCAGGGTGTAACCGTCTTTGTGTGTTTCAGAGGTTGAGAGCTGTGAGAGGCCTAGAGAAGTGGTTAGTGATAGAATCTGGAATGCAGATGTGGAAGTGGGGCTGTTAATGGAGATGTTGAAGTCTCCCAGGATAAGGGTTGGTAGTTCTGAGGACATGAAGTGTGGCAGCCAGGCAGAGAAATGGTCCAGGAAGTGGGTGGGTGAGCCTGGGGGCCTGTATATGACCGCTACTCTGAGGGAGAGGGGACGGAAGAGCCTGATGGTGTGGACCTCAAAAAAGAAGGGAATGAGAGTGATGGAGCTGGAGGGATAACCTGGAACATTCATTGTGGGGACAGGAGTATGCCTACTCCACCACCATGTCTGTTTGTGGGTCTCGGGGAATGTGAGAATTGTAAGCCACCATGGGAAATGGCAGCAGGGAAGACAGTGTCAGAGTCCTGGATCCAGGTTTCCGTGAGGGCCAACAGATTAAGAGAGTTTTTCAGAAAGTAATTGTGCAGGAAAGGAAGCTTGTTACATACAGACCGTGGATTCCAAAGGGCACAATTAAAAGGAAGGAGATGGAGTGCAATTAATATTAATAAGATTATTAAGATTTCGATGTGAGGTAGGGTAGGGGTTGAGGTTGGTGGATGGTGTACCAGGGTTGGGGGAGATGTCCCCTGAAATCAGTAGGAGTAGGAAGATAAAAAGCAAGTAGTTTTTGGAATTGTATGAAGTTTTTTTGTGCAGTGTGTTTGGGCAAGATGGGCTGAGGTTTTTCAGGAAGGTTAGAAGTGCATGAGAGCTGTACATGGGATAAGGAAGTATAGAGGGGCTGATGTATATGAGTTGTGATGGAGAGGAGATTGGGCGGTGAATGTGGATTGCAAGGGAACATAGGAGGATAGGAATAAAGCACATGGATAGAAGGGAGAGCAGAGTTTGGGTTACCTGACTCCTGCCATGGAATAACTGCTGTATCACGACGCTTAGCTTAACCGCATCTGTTATGGTTGTTTCTCATTAATAAACATGTTAATAGGAAAGATTGTTATAATGTATTTGCGATATATCATTTACTTTTAGTGATGTGGTTTATTAAAAAAGTAATATTTCAATTCTATTACTTTTAATTTTTGAATCAACATTAAGAGCTCTCAAAACAAGACTCGTCCATCAGACGGTAAGCACATTTGCTTGTAAATTCAGATATACATTTTGTTTTGCTTTTCTTTTGTGTTTTCAGTTACCATTGCCATATGTATCCTTACCCAAACTCTTCTGAAGAACGTCAGGAAATCATGTCCGGGCTGAACACAAGAATTCAAGACCTCCATGCGGTAAGTTTGTACTGTACTGTAATTTTATGTGAAGTTCATTAGTTTAGCAATAGTTATGGGTTTATGGTGTAACAAATTTCATCCTATAGTAGTAATTGTATAATTGTATAGCACCAACATATTCCACAGCTATTTACAATTAGATGGGAACATGTACAGGGAATAAAGACATTATAAACTAAAACATAGTCCAACAGTTACAGGAGGAGTGAGAGTTCTGCTCGCAAGCTTAGAATCTATAAAAGTCTTATAATATTGAAGTATATTAATAAATCTTCCTGTAGATTTATCTGTAATTTGCACACAAGCTGGTACATGTTAGAATAGTAGTATAAAGGAAAAAAGGGGGTTGGTACTGTGTTAGCCAGTTGAAAAATAATGCTCTGTGTGAAAAACAAGATAATCTTGTAGTTATGATTCTTTTTAATGGCTAACAAAAATAAAATAAATGATGTTACAAAACAAGCTTTAGGACTGCTTTATGCTCATAAAGCAGTCATAAGGGGGAAATTAATCCAAATCTCAGCCAGGTACAACGCAAAAAACAGGGAAAAAATAAAGAATATCCAAGAACAAATTCGCGCAAAAGAAAAGAGCTTTGATGATTCAAACACTAAATCTCAAGAAACTTACTTAGAAATACTAGGTCTAAGACAATTACTAAATAAAGCAATTACGGAAGACTTTGAAAAAATCATCAAGGCATCTAAATTTAAAAATTATTCTGAAACTAATAAACCAACAAAATTTATGTTAGCCAAACTCAAAAAAGAAAGAATCCATAACAGAATAAATAAAATAAAAAATAATTCTGGAGAAATTAAATATCATCCAACAGATATAGTGGAGGAATTTGCCAAGTTTTACCATAAACTATATAACTTAAAAGACAATCCCTCATTATCTAAACCAGATCCCCCAAAAATAAAGTACTTTCTCAAAAAATTACAACTTCCCAAAATAGAATCTTCAGAATTAGCCAAGCTTACAACTACTATTACTGTATCCGAAGTTATAGAAACAATTAAAAATCTCAAATCACAAAAATCACCGGGGCCCGATGGGCTAATAAATGAATACTATATGACCTTCTCTGAAAATCTTGCTCCCCATATGACAAAATTTTTTAATCTGGCCTCAAACTCTGGGTTTTTTCCTAAAGAAATGCTCGAAGCTATCTTAATCATGATCCCAAAACCCCAAAGCGATCTGGATGAAATAAAAAAAAATTACAGACCAATATCACTTATAAATACAGATCTTAAAATCTATTCAAAAATTTTGGCCACCAGACTAAAAAAAATTCTACCAAAAATAATAAATACTGATCAATCTGGATTTATCGAGGGAAGACAAACTTCTGATGCCACCAGAAGACTCCTTAACATTTTGAGCAAAATTAATTCTAATAATACTCCTTCTATCTTTCTGGCGCTTGACGCCGAAAAAGCATTTGACCGGATTAATTGGCAATATCTGAGAATAGTTATGGAGAATTTTGGCTTCAATGAGGAGTGGCTGACATCGGTGTTTGCCCTTTACTCGACCCCAAGTGCAAAAATATATGTTAATAATAACCTATCAAAGGCATTTCCAATAAGCAATGGAACAAGACAGGGCTGCCCGCTCTCTCCCCTTCTATTCGCCCTGGCAATCGAGCCCCTAGCGGAAATAATCCGCATAAACAAAAATATCTTGGGAATTGATATAGGACATAAACAATATAAAGTAAGCTTATTCGCAGACGACATGATATTAACTCTTACAGATCCCCTCAATTCTATTAAAAATCTTCTAGAAATATTGGACGAATTCTCTCTGATTTCTCTATTCAAAATAAATAACTCCAAATCAAAAATTCTCCAATTTAACCTACCTGAAGAAAATATTAACTCATTAAAAAAACTAGTAGATTTTACTTGGGAAAAAGACCAGATCCCATATCTGGGTATCCTATTTACAAAGAAAATACATACATTAGCCAATACTAACGGGGAACATATCCTATCTGCAATAACAAAAGACCTCCATTCATGGGGCAAAATCGGCCTCTCATGGATGGGCAAAGTATTGGCAATCAAATCAATTATCCTCCCAAAAATATTATATATTTTCAGAGCTCTGCCATTGAAATTTCCTCCTGATTTCTTTAAAAACTGTCACAAACAAATATTATATTTCATTTGGAATGGGAAAAAAGTGAGGATTTCCAAGGACATTCTTTATAAAAGTAATGGGGGGTTGGGTCTTCCAAATCTATTGGCATATCATAATGCAAATCTAATAAAGCAAAGCCAAAACTGGTTAAATAAAAAAGAGAACCCAGTATGGCTGGAAATGGAAACATCCCTCCTTAAATCAATTTCTTTGGAAAACCTTCTTCTCAAACATATCTTTAACTTAAACAAATATAAATCTAATCATCCAATAATTTCAGCTATCGTTCAAACATGGGACCAATTGGCTAATCCCTCTGGAAAAAAGGATAAACATGCATTTGGAGAAAACATTCCAATTTCACTAATAGCCTCAATGTTCGGACATCAAATACCAGACTTATGGGAACAAAAAGGCATAAAAAAATTAGGAGATCTGCTTGCAAATAACAAATTATTAAATTTTTCAGAAATCAAACAAAAATATAACATTCCTTCATCAGAATTCATTCATTATTATATTATTAAAGAGTGTCTTCAAGATTTTGTCTCTAAGGTTCCCTCCAAAACAGAATCAACTTATTTACTAATTAAAAATACTAATCACAAGGTATTTTGGAGTACAAAGTATCTATACAATATCTTTAATAAAGACTACAAATTTCAAAAAAACAAATATATGATAAAATGGGGGAAATCATTAAAACTAAATATAAGCAAGGACCAATGGGAAGATGCAATCAAAAACACCTACTCCTCTAACATTTCCCTACAATTACACAAAACATATTATAAGCTACTAACAAGGTGGTACCTTACACCGAACAGAATTTCTCACTTCGCCTTTGTGTTGGAGGGGATGTGGAATTAAAGGAGACTTTTTTCATATCTTTTGGTCATGCCCAAAGATTACAAATCTGTGGAACCAAGTATCCAGATACATAGGCACACTTCTAAACAGGGACTATGTCCTTACACCTCAAACAGCACTCCTTTACATAGATACTGAAAAACTGCATTATTCAATAAGGTTTGTTACAATTCACCTCTTGTTGATAGTTAAAGGGACTCTGTCACCTGAATTTGGCGGGACTGGTTTTGGGTCATATGGGCGGAGTTTTTGGGTGTTTGATTCACCCTTTCCTTACCTGCTGGCTGCATGCTGGCTGCAATATTGGATTGAAGTTCATTCTCTGTCCTCCGTAGTACACACCTGCGCAAAGTAATCTTACCTTGCACAGGCGTGTACTATGGAGGACAGAGAATGAACTTCAATCCTATATTTCAGCCAGCATGCAGCCAGCAGGTAAGGAAAGGGTGAATCAAACACCCAAAAACTCCGCCCATATTACCCAAAACTGGTCCCGCCAAATTCAGGTGACAGGTTCCCTTTAAGAACAAAATTGCAGCTATGTGGACGAGATCAGAAGTTCTGAGTTTCTCTAGCATTGTGGACAATCTAAATTTACACAATTCATTAGACTTTAAATTCGCAATAGCGAATGGATATCTACACAAATACAATAAAAAATGGAACAAATGGAACATTAACTTCCAAAACCAACAGAATAATCAATAGACTGCAGGAGCTGTTGACGACTTAAATAACTTGATAAATATTAGTTTATAATTACAGTTAAAGAAAATTTTTTGGGCTCTCAATTATTTAATCTATTTTACATATTTAGGTCAGTGGCCCAAAATTCAAGGTTTAAATATATGGTTTATTCTAGGTATGGTATTTACATACCTATTTTTCTCTTCCTCTCCCAGCACCTCTTCCTCACCCCTCCCTTCCTATTCCCTCCCCAATTTTCCTCAGATATGAAGCATATTACAATCTACTGAAAAATGCTTTGTTAAAGAATTTCAAAATGTTAATAAAATATTTGGAAAACAAAACAAGCTTTAGGGACTTCGTAGGTCCCTTCCTCAGGCATGGTATAACAAAGTTCTGAAGAAACACAAATATATGCACATACAAACAGCAAAAAAAAGAAAAAAACAAAGGAGGGGCTTGGTATAATAAATTAACATTTACAAATAAAAACAAACTAAGCTCAGAGACTAAATCCTTAAGTGTATTAGATTAGCGGTGTGAAAGTTGTCTAGTCCCAATATCCAAGTAAGATCATAGGCCTGGTGCCCTCACCGTCTTTGGAGCAGATTCTTCAGATTCTGTAGTGAGTCATAAATCCTTCTGACAGATTTAGTCCTTTGTGGATGGATCAAGGACTTTAATAGGTTTGTATTCCCAAACCCTGCAATGTTTTTGTGATTTAAAATTGCTTTTTTAATATGACAAGTTTCATATTGTTTATGTTGTGGCCTGGACCACAGAAATGTTTGGTCCCCCGGTAAATGTTTTTTTTTATCTGCAATCGTGTGGCCTAATCCTTGCGCTCAGTTTCTGGCCTGTTTCTCCCACATAGGGACCTCCCCCCCAATAGGAAATATAGGACACAGAATTAAGTACACCACATTGGAAGAACATGTGAATGTCCCGGGAATCTTATAGGACTTACTCTGTCAGAAGGATTTATTACCTACTACAGAATCTGAGGAATCTGCTCCAAAGAAGTTGAGGACACCAGGCCTCTGATCTTACTTGGATATAGTAACTATAAAACTTTCACATCACTAATCTAATACACTTAAGGATTTAGTCTCTGAGCTCAGTTTGTTTTATTTGTAAATGTCCATTTATTATACCATGCCCCTCTTCTTTTTATTTTTGGCTGTTTGTGCACGTATTTGTGCTTCATCAGAAACGTTGTTATACCATGCTTGAGGAAGGGACCTAAGAAGTCCCAAAAGCTTGCTTTGTAACATAATTTATTTTATTTTTGTTAGCCATTAAAGAGTTATCATAGCTACAAGATTATCTTGTTTATTCCTATCGCCCATGATGGCACCAACGAGAGAAGGGATTCGCCCCTCAAAGACAGGGAACCTTTAAGATAAAAAGGGCGGCTCCTCTCTCCGCATCAGTGGTGTCCTGTCCTTGACGAGCGGAGCCATTACCTGTATGGCAGCATCACAAGAAGAAGATCTCAGGCCTGGTCCGGTCGGCAGCGGTAGGGCACCGACTCTGCTTCGGCCAACGCCAGTGATGCTGGAAGCGCCGCAGGGGAACCCGATGGGGTCTTGACTGTCAGTCGTGCGGGAGCCTGCGGCGCCATCACCGCTTGGTAGCCAGCAGTCCTGTGTCCCGACGCGGTGTCAGAGTACAGCTGGTACCAGGAAGTCGCGCTCTGAGGACATTTGCACCCGAGAACACTTCCGGGGGCGGTAACGGAAGCTGCAGGAGACGCCGGCCGGAAGATCCCCTATGAGCATAGTTCTTAAGGGTGGATCGTCGGCCAGGCAGGGGCGCCAGTGCAACGATTGAGGCACAGCAGCCCTTTCCACAGCGCCAGCAGCAGCAGAGCTTACAGCGGGTACGCAGGTCCAAGGATTCCAGGACAAGTCGGCGCAGCTCTTCCAGGATGGAAGATTCCACAGTCCCGAAGGGAGACCTTTCGGACGACATCCTGTCTCCTTTTTCGGTACCCTTTAATTCTCTGAGTGGTGAGTGAGCTACGAGAATGCTATTTTAATAATGCAAATCTCTATCTCTCCCTCTCTCCTTCTCTTTCTGACCACCTGGTAGGAGATCCCCAGAAAGAGTACGGGAAAGTCAAAGCACAGAGTTTGTGCTCTATGTGGGCAGGATCTGGCACAAAAAATTATGCCAGCCGTGTATCAATGACACGGTGGCCAATGAGACCCCTGATTTTTCTTCCAACCTGAGAACTCCTCAGAGCTGAGGTAGAGAATTCATTAAATTCCCGGTCCCTTTCAGGGAAAACATCAAGAAGGGATAGGACCGAAATATCGTCTTCACCGTCTATGTCATCTGACGAGGGAGTTCTGCAGGATACTTCGGAATCCTCTTTATTGGAGGCTGACGAGGGCTCGGGTTATTGCTTTCACCTGGTGGAGGTGAACAATTTAGTGAATGTGGTAAGGTCCACAAAGGGACTGGTGGACCAGAGACCTAAGAGATCTATCTAAGACGCTATGCTTTTTTTCTGCAGCATGTCAATTCTTTTTGTGGATCTGCAGCGTTTCTGCACCCATTGACTTCCATTGTGTCACGCCAATCCACATGTTTAAAAAAGATCTGCGGATTTGCTGCGGATGTGCCTGTGAGAGATGCTGCAGATCGGGAGGTGGGAGAGTGTGTGGGCAGAGACTGTGTGTGGGCAGAGAAGATATGCGGGTGTTTGTATGTGTGTGTGTGTCTGCAGGGCTGTATGTGTGTGTGCGCGCGCGGAGAAGATTTGCGGGACTGTGTGTGTGCGGGTATTAGTGTGTATCTGTGTATGTGTACGGGGCTGTATGTATGTGTGTGTGTGTCCGGGTCTGTGTGTAGACAGGCATCGTCCAATGGGACTACTAGTCCCATCCGGCTATGCCTGCTACAGTAACAAGTAGCCGGATGATGGGACAGTAGTAGTCCCATCATCTGGCTACTGTGTTCAAGTGTAAAAAAAAAACAAAAAAACCCCACATACACACATATAGACATACAGTATATACTCACCAATCATCTAGTCCCCGAAGCCCTCGATCACCTGTAAAAAATTTAAAAAATAATAAACCAACAGTATACTCCCTGATCCGATATATTCCATTTAATAACGAGTGTCCCACGACGATCTCCCGTGGAGAGCTGTCACATCTGCAGGTGCGACTGCTCTCCAGGGGCTCCGGGATACAGTGATGGAAGGTATCCTTCCGCATTGTAACCCTCTGCCGCTGTGAGTACAGTAGAGTTCATACTGTCACTTGTGGCACCGCTGCGTGGGAAAATTCTCATGCAGCAGTGGCATAAATTGAGAGAGACCATTGAACCCTCAGTGATAACACTGCAGGAGCCATTGTCTCCTGTCAGTGTGTCACTGGAGGCCTATAGAGCTGTCACTCTCCTGATATGACAGCTCTATAGGGGAGATCATTGTGGGACACTCGTTATTAATTGGACTGCGTCGGACCAGGGAGTATACTGTTGGTTTATTATTTTTTGCAGGTGATCGATTGCTTCGGGGAATTAGGCGTGGTTGTAAGTATGGTGAAATTAAGAATAAATTAAGAGTAAAACTAATCCCAAACTGTTCTTCAACTATATCAATAGTAAAAGAATAAAAACTGAAAATGTAGGCCCCTTAAAAAATAGTGAGGAAAGAATGGTTGTAGATGACGAGGAAAAAGCTAACATATTAAACACCTTCTTCTCCACGGTATTCACGGTGGAAAATGAAATGCTAGGTGAAATCCCAAGAAACAATGAAAACCCTATATTAAGAGTCACCAATCTAACCCAAGAAGAGGTGCGAAACCGGCTAAATAAGATTAAAATAGATAAATCTCCGGGTCCGGATGGCATACACCCACGAGTACTAAGAGAACTAAGTAATGTAATAGATAAACCATTATTTCTTATTTTTAGTGACTCTATAGCGACAGGGTCTGTTCCGCAGGACTGGCGCATAGCAAATGTGGTGCCAATATTCAAAAAGGGCTCTAAAAGTGAACCTGGAAATTATAGGCCAGTAAGTCTAACCTCTGTTGTTGGTAAAATATTTGAAGGGTTTCTGAGGGATGTTATTCTGGATTATCTCAGTGAGAATAACTGTTTAACTCCATATCAGCATGGGTTTATGAGAAATCGCTCCTGTCAAACCAATCTAATCAGTTTTTATGAAGAGGTAAGCTACAGACTGGACCACGGTGAGTCATTGGACGTGGTATATCTCGATTTTTCCAAAGCGTTTGATACCGTGCCGCACAAGAGGTTGGTACACAAAATGAGAATGCTTGGTCTGGGGGAAAATGTGTGTAAATGGGTTAGTAACTGGCTTAGTGATAGAAAGCAGAGGGTGGTTATAAATGGTATAGTCTCTAACTGGGTCGCTGTGACCAGTGGGGTACCGCAGGGGTCAGTATTGGGACCTGTTCTCTTCAACATATTCATTAATGATCTGGTAGAAGGTTTACACAGTAAAATATCGATATTTGCAGATGATACAAAACTATGTAAAGCAGTTAATACAAGAGAAGATAGTATTCTGCTACAGATGGATCTGGATAAGTTGGAAACTTGGGCTGAAAGGTGGCAGATGAGGTTTAACAATGATAAATGTAAGGTTATACACATGGGAAGAAGGAATCAATATCACCATTACACACTGAACGGGAAACCACTGGGTAAATCTGACAGGGAGAAGGACTTGGGGATCCTAGTTAATGATAAACTTACCTGGAGCAGCCAGTGCCAGGCAGCAGCTGCCAAGGCAAACAGGATCATGGGGTGCATTAAAAGAGGTCTGGATACACATGATGAGAGCATTATACTGCCTCTGTACAAATCCCTAGTTAGACCGCACATGGAGTACTGTGTCCAGTTTTGGGCACCGGTGCTCAGGAAGGATATAATGGAACTAGAGAGAGTACAAAGGAGGGCAACAAAATTAATAAAGGGGATGGGAGAACTACAATACCCAGATAGATTAGCGAAATAAGGATTATTTAGTATAGAAAAAAGACGACTGAGGGGCGATCTAATAACCATGTATAAGTATATAAGGGGACAATACAAATATCTCGCTGAGGATCTGTTTATACCAAGGAAGGTGACGGGCACAAGGGGGCATTCTTTGCGTCTGGAGGAGAGAAGGTTTTTCCACCAACATAGAAGAGGATTCTTTACTGTTAGGGCAGTGAGAATCTGGAATTGCTTGCCTGAGGAGGTGGTGATGGCGAACTCAGTCGAGGGGTTCAAGAGAGGCCTGGATGTCTTCCTGGAGCAGAACAATATTGTATCATACAATTATTAGGTTCTGTAGAAGGACGTAGATCTGGGGATTTATTATGATGGAATATAGGCTGAACTGGATGGACAAATGTCTTTTTTCGGCCTTACTAACTATGTTACTATGTTAATATTAACCCCTTTCTGCCATTAGACGTACTATCCCGTCGAGGTGACCTGGGACCTAATTCCCAGGGACGGGATAGTACGTCATAGGCGAGGGGATCGCAGCCGGGTGTCAGCTGATTATTACAACAGATGTAGTCGCGTTGTTCCGAGCGTCTCCTCCCTGCAGGCCCTGGATCCACTATGGCCGCGGGGGGCCTTCTGGGTCCTGCAGGGAGGTGGCTTGCAAGCTCCTGCTGAGAGCAGGCACTGGCAAGCCTGCAGTACTGCCTGTCGGATCGCTGATCTGACACAGTGCTGTGCATTGTTCCAATAAATACATTTCTTTATGTAAATAAAAAAACAAACAAACAAAAGTGCACATATTCAGTATGGCCGCGTCTGTAACGGCCCGACCTATAAAACTGTCCCACTAGTTAACCCCTTCAGTGAACACCGTAAAAAAAAAGACACAAAACAATTCTTTATCATCATACCGCCGAACAAAAAGCGGAATAACACGCGATCAAAATGCCGGATATATATAAACATGGTACCACCGAAAACATCATGTTGTCCCGCAATAAACGAGCCACCATACAGCGTTATCAGCAAAAAAATAAAAGTTATAGCCCTCAGAATAAAGCGATGCAAAGATAATTATTTTTTATATAAAAGTTTTTATTGTATAAAAGCGCCAAAACATAAAAAAATGATATAACTGAGGTATCGCTGTAATCGTACTAACCCAAAGAATAAAACTGCTTAATCAATTTTACCAAACGTGGAACGGTATAAACGCCCCCTCCCCCCCCCCCCCCCCAAAAAAAAAAAAAAGAAATCCCCGAATTGCTGGTTTTTGTTAATTCTGCCTAACAAAAAACAGAATAAAAAGCGATCAAAAAATGCCATGTGCCCAAAAATGGTACCAATAAAAACGTCAACTCGTCCCGCAAATAACAAGACCTCACATGATTCTGTGGACCAAAATATGGAAAAATTAGAGCTCTCAGAATGTGATAACGCAAAATATTTTTTGCAATAAAAAGTGTCTTTTAGTGTGTGACAGCTGCCAAACAAAAAAAACTCGCTATAAAAATCTGCTATAAATAGTAAATCAACCCCCCCCTTTATCACCGCCTTAGTTAGGGAAAAATAATAAAATTAAAAAAATGTATTTTTCCATTTTCCCGTTAGGGTTGGGGTTAGTGTTTGGATTACGTTTACGGTTGGGTTAGGGGTGTGTGAGGGTTAGTGGTGTGGTTAGGTGTGGTGAAATCTCTTCAAGAGAATGCCAAGAGTGTGCAAAGCAGTCATCAAAGCAAAAGGTGGCTACTTTGAACAGCCTAGAATATAAGACATATTTTCAGTTGTTGAACACTTGTTTAAGTATATAATTCCACATGTGTTATTTCATAGTTTTGATGCCTTCAGTGTGAATTTACAATTTTCATAGTCATGAAAATACAGAAAAATCTTTAAACGAGCAGGTGTGTCCAAACCTTTGGTCTGTACTGTATGTGTGTGCGTGTGTGTGTATGTATATATATATATATATATATATATATATATATATATATATATATATATATATATATATATATATATATATATATATATATATATATATATATATATATATATATATATATACATACATATATACACACACTAGCTGAAGAGCCCGGCGTTGCCTGGGCATAGTAAATATCTGTGGTTAGTTATAGCACCTCACTTCTCTTATTTTCCCATCACGCCTCTCATTTTCCCAATCCCATCTTTCATTTTCCCCCTCACATCTCTCATTTTCTCCCTCACTCCTCTCATTCCCCCCTAACACTTGTCATTTCGACCTCACATCTGTCATTTTCCGATCACTCCACTATTTTCCCTCACTCCTCTCATTTTGCACTCACACCTTTTCATTTTCACCTCACACCTCTCATTTTCACCTCAGTATATACATGTTTGTCATCTCCCCTGTATATAGTATACACCTGTATGTCATCTCCTGTATATAGTATATACCTGTATGTCATCTCCCCTGTATATAGTATATACCTGCTGTGTGTCATCTCCCCTGTATATAGTATATACCTGTATGTCATCTCCTATATATAGTATATACCTGTATGTCATCTTCTATATATAGCATATACCTGTATGTCATCTCCTCCTGTATATAGTATATACCTGTAGGTCATTTGCTCCTGTATATAGTATATACCTGTGTGTCATCTCCTCCTGTATATAGTATATACCTGTATGTCATCTCCTCCTGTATATAGTATGTACCTGTATGTCATCTCCTCCTCTATATAGTATATACCTGTGTGTCATCTCTCCTGTATATAGTATATATCTGTGTGTCATCTCCCCTGTATATAGTATATACCTGTGTGTCATCTCCTCCTGTATTAGACCTCGTTCACACATTATTTGCTCAGTATTTTTTTTTTTTAATTCGTTTATTATTGTCAGAATAAATCAAACAGTACACACATTTGCATTTGTGTCCATCATTGACAGCCAGAGCAGAAAGTACAAAAATTACAGTGCAACATCACGTCTGAAATATTGCAAGAATAACAAATGGTGCATGTCAATCAATAAAGCCTTACAAAACTCCTATTATATAACATTAACTTCCTTAACTATTGACAGTACGCCGCCAAGAAAAAGAGAAATTCCAGATAAGATTTCGCCTCTGAAGTAATGCCCCCGAAGCCATTCACCCAGCTTCTTGTATCTACTATATAAAGCTGAATGTGTGTGTATGTATGTGTATGTCCGGGATTGGCATCTGCACCGTCGCAGCTACAGCCACAAAATTTTGCACAGTCACACGTCTGGACCCCGAGAGCGTCATAGGCTATATTGTGAGGCGAAATTTTAACCCCGCGCGTTCCAATTCACCAAACAATTTTGCCCCTATCTACATAATGGGGAAATAGTGAAATGAAAAGTGTTGGAGGCGTCGCAGCTACAGCCACAAAATTTTGCACACTCACACGTCTGGACCCTGAGAGCGTCATAGGCTATGTTGTGAGGTGAAATTTTAACTCCGCGCTTTCCAATTCACCAAACTATTTTTCCCCTATCTACATAATGGGGAAAAGTGAAAGGAAAAGTGTTGGAGGCAAATTGACAGCTGCCAGATGTGAACAAGGGGGACTTAAAGAATGAGAGCGATGGCGCAAAAGAGTATATACCGTACAGTTGCTAAGGTGGGGCCCCGACATGAGATACTCACCACACACGGGGATATGAGCACACACACAAAATGCCCCACACACTACCACGTGCTTGAACACATATACCACCCTCAGCACATATTTCACCACCCATACACCAACCTCGCCACATAAAAGTCGAAACACAAAAGTCGCCGCTCAAAACTCGCCATGCGCAAAACACGCCACATGCAAAAACTAGGCTCACGCAAAACTCGCCACAAGTGCAAAACTCACCTCATGGAAAACTCGCCACACGCAAAACTTGCACACGCGGAAAAATTGCCACATGCACAAAATTTGCAACACATGCAAAAGTTGCCTCACACAAAACTTGCACATACTCAAAAGGCACCACACATAAAAGTCGCCACGCGCAAAACTTGCTGCACACAACTTGCTACACTAACCTGTCACATGCAACTCAACACACAAAAAGTTGCTACACGCATGTTGCCACACAAAACTCATCTCACAAAAGTCGCTACATGCATGTCGCCACACACAACTCAACACACACAACTTGACAAACGAAACTCGCCCTAAAACACACACAAGTCTGGTATTATCCTTCAAAAATAAAAATCTGATTAATAAGCAGACAAACTACAAGAGCAACAAATGTACCATATAGGAAATACGGCAGCTGTCAGTCACATGACCTGTCTATTATGTGTATGTGTGAGCTAATATATACTGCCAGGGTGAGGGCTTCCTGTTGGCTGGGGATTTATCAGGCTGCCAATTTATCTTACAAATACTGAGGTAAAAATACTGAGCAAATAAAGTGTGAATGAGGTCTAATACAGGAGATCACACAGGTATATACTATATACAGGGGAGATGACACACAGATATATACTATATACAGGAGAGATGACACACAGGTATATACTATATAGAGGAGGAGATGACATACAGGTACATACTATATACAGGAGGAGACGACATACAGGTATATACTATATACAGGAGGAGATGACACACAGGTATATACTATATACAGGAGCAGATTACCTACAGGTATATACTATATACAGGAGGAGATGACATACAGGTATATGCTATATATAGAAGATGACATACAGGTATATACTATATACAGGAGGAGATGACACACAGATATATACTATATACAGGGGAGATAACACACAGGTATATACTATATACAGGAGGAGATGACATACAGGTATATTCTATATATAGGAGGAGATGACATACAGGTATATACTATATATAGGAGGAGATGACATACAGGTATATACTATATATAGGAGGAGATGACATACAGGTATATACTATATATAGGAGGAGATGACATACAGGTATATACTATATACAGGGGAGATGACACAAAGCAGGTATATACTATATATAAGGGAGATGACAAACATGTATATACTGAGGTGAAAATGAAAAGGTGTGAGTGCAAAATGAGAGGAGTGAGGGAAAATAGTGGAGAGATCGGAAAATGACAGATGTGAGGTCGAAATGACAAGTGTTAGGGGGGAATGAGAGGAGTGAGGGAGAAAATGAGAGGTGTGAGGGAGAAAATGAGAGATGTGATTGGGAAAATGAGAGGCGTGATGGGAAAATAAGAGAAGTGAGGTGCTATAACTAACCACAGATATTTACTATGCCCAGGCAACGCCGGGCTCTTCAGCTAGTAGGTACTAAATTTAAAGATTTCTTCTTATTGTGTATTATATAGTGTGATAGGAGGAGTTCCATCTGCCCCAGATTTTCTCAAATTTGCCTGGACACCCTCTATTCTGATATAGTGTTCGTTCATACGGGATGATTGAGTTCACCAAATCAACCCAGGCTCTAAGAGAAGGGCTAGAGCCACCCATCCACTGTAACGCCAACACCTTCCGTGCCATGAAAAGTGCCTCTCGTAGGAAAATCCCAGTGTAATGATCCCAAGTCTCCGCATCCCACACCCCAAATAAGCAGACCAATGGCTCAAGCGGTACAGGAATTGACAATAGAGATGTTAACAGTGTCGTCACCTCTTTCCAATAATGAAGAATAACAGGACATCTCCAAATCATATGGATGAAATCTGCATCACTTGAGTGACACCTCAAACAATCTGATGAATGGAGGCGACCCATTCTAAAAAGACGAGTTGGAGTCAGATAGGACTGGTGTATGATATATAACTGGGTCATCCTGTTGTTAATTGAAGCGGAAACTTAAGTTGGAGATTCCAAAATATCTTCCCATTCTTCTCCCAGTACATCAGGAAGGAGTCCCTTCCATTTCCCTTTAATAGAATTTATAGTAGACCCCGCACCTGTGGATAACAGATAAGTATATAAAGAAGAAATAAGTCCTTGAGGACCTTGCGAATTGAGAATTCCTATCAAAGGCAAAGATGAAATAGCTCGACCTTTACCCACATTCCGCATGTGCGATTGGAAGGCTGATCTTAACTGCAGATAACAGAAGAATTGAGATCTCGGGATATTATAAGTGTTTTGTATTTGCTCGAAGGACATGAAAATCCCCTGGCTATGTACATTGCCCACCGAGAGAACCCCATATGAAATCCAAAAATCAGTGGACGGATGGTTTAGCAAACCCAGGAAATAACTATTATTCCACAGCGGCATTTCAGCCAATATGTCTGCAAATTTTATGACTTTTTTTATTTGTCTCCATATTAAGCGTGCCAATCGGAGTAAAGGTAATAACCGAGGTGCACCGACTTTCTCCAACTCAAGAAACCCCAATGGACAATCAGCCTGGACAGAATGCAGCAAATGGCTCTCAGAGTTAGGTAAAGAGCTATTGGGCATCCATTTATTTATCGCCTTAGCTTGCCCGGCAAGATAATATGAGTAAAAATCCAGCAAGGCCGCCCCACCTCCCCGTCTCGGTCTCTCCAGGGCAGATAGCTTAAGTTTAGGTCTAGATTTCCCCCATATAAAATATGTAATTAAGGAGTTTAAAGTCGCAAAGAAGGATTTAGGTATTGGTACAGCACTATGTTGAAAGCAAGCTTAGCTTGGGGAGTAATATCATTTTGATTAGATTGACACGACCAGCAACAGAGAGCGGGAGCTTATCCCAGGTTGCAAATTTAGTTTTGACCAGATCCAATAATGGGTAAATATTAAGTTGTAAATCCAACCTGCTATGTTGAGACATGTGAATACCTAGATATTTAAAGCTAGAGACAATGGGCAGCAGCGAGAGAGTTTCAAGACCTGACATTGGGGTATGAGAGAGAGGCATCAGAGCAGATTTATCCCAGTTTATATGTAGCCCGGAAAATTTACTAAATTTATCTATAGTTTTTATTACTTGCGGTAGCGATTCCTCTGTTTTATCCATAAATATCACCATGTCATCAGCGTAGAGACCAATAATGTCCACTCGATCCGCGATACATATGCCCTTAATATCAACGGAAGATCTTATACGTATTGCCAAAGCCTCTATTGCTAGGGCAAATAGAGCCGGGGATAGAGGACATCCCTGGCGAGTTCCCCTATGCAAGGAAAAGGGTTCAGAGATAGAATTATTCACAACCATACGCGCCCTGGGTTTCGTATATAATATATTTATCCCTCTCAGAAATTTTTCCCCAAACCATATTTCCACAAGCATGCAGAGAGAAAGGGCCATTCAAGAGAATCAAAGGCCTTAGCCGCATCTAGCGATGCCAGTGCCAAGTTATTGTCCGGTTCTAGAGAACTGTATTGAATGATTGACTGAACCCTCCTGATATTGATGGAAGTACTTTTCCCAGGCATAAAACCCGTTTGATCTGGATGTATAAGGTCCAGTATAATCGTATTCAGCCTAGTAGCCAAAATTTTAGTAAAAATTTTATAATCAACGTTTACCAAGGATATGGGCCGATACGATCCACAGTCCAAAGGATCCTTCCCCTCTTTCCTAAGCACAATAATGTTTGCATCATAAAATGTTTTGGGCATAGACCCTCCCTCCCATATTCCATTAAGTACCTTCAACAGAAGTGGTGCCATTTTTTCCCGATATTTCCTGTATAACTCAATGGGAAATCCATCAGGTCCAGGGGCCTTCCCAGTAGCCATATCCGCTATAGCGCATTCTACTTCCTCCAGAGTAAACTCTGCATCCATAAAGGCCCGCTGAGCTGGAGTCAATAAGGGAAACGTTATATCTGACAGGTAATCCAAACATTCAGGGATATCAAGACCACTACAAGATTCATATAATTTATAATAATCATGGAAACACCGGAGTATCTCATCAGTTGAAGATACCAATGAGCCATCAAGTGTACGGATCTGCAGTATCGTGTTAGAAGTATTATGTTGGCGTACTAAGAAAGCCTAAAGCGTGCTGGCCTGATTCCCCAATTCAAAGTAGGATTGGCGGGTAAAAAATAACTTGCGTTTCGACTTTACATCCGCATGTTGAGTATACAGCCTCTGGGAAGTAAGCCATTCAACCCTGTTACCGCTAGTTTGATTAGCTATATATGCAGCCTCCGAGTCTTTCAACCGTTGCTCTATCTCATCATCCTCCCTCGCCGTTATCCTCTTAATGTAAGAATTGTGGATGACAAACAGCCCCTTAAGTATGCCTTTAGAGTATCCCAGAATAGGCCAAGATTTTGGGGTTCCGGGTGAGCTGAAATAAAACAATTTAACTGGTCAACCGTCCTGTCACTAGAATCTATTAGCTTCAGCCAGAAGGGGTTCAATTTCCAGGATATGTTGTTATTAGATTGACCGCATTTAAGTTTAAGAATAACCGGGCTATGATCCGAAACCCCCCTATTGCCGTGTTCAACGCTATCCACCCCCAATGCCAAGCTACTAGACCCAAATATATAGTCTATACGTGATAGAGATCATTTAGTAGATGAGTGGCAAGTATATCCCCTGACCTCAGGGTGACTCATTCTCCATAGATCCACCCACCCACTACCACCCATAAACAACGCCAGTTGGGAAGGGGGCTGACGCGGTGGTCCCCAATTATTGTCATCCAGTCTGTCTGTCCAGAGAATTATCCATAACTAAATTAAAATCCCCCATACAAATAACATTAGCATCAGGATAATTTAGGGAGAAACCCATTGCCATTCGGAGAACCGATAAGTTAGCAGGAGGGGGATTATAGACACATAATATCACATATTCACGTGAATTGATGAATGTATGCACAAAGACAAAGCGACCCTCTGGATCTCGCCGTGCCTCCCTGGCCTCCCATCTAACATCCTTGCGTATTAACAGAGAAACCCCTCTTGAGTACCGTATGTACTCGAGTATAAGCCGAGATTTTCAGCCCAAATTTTAGGGCTGAAAGTGCCCCCCCCTCGGCTTATACTCGAGTCACGGTAGCGGTGGGGTCGGCAGGTGAGGGGCTGAGGGCGCTGGGGTATACTTACCTAGTCCCAGCGATCCAGGCGCTCCCCCTGCCGTCCCACGGGCTTCGGCGCTGCAGCTTCTTCCTCTCTTCAGCGGTCACGTGGGACCGCTCATTACAGAAATGAATAAGCGGCTCCACCTCCCATAGGGGCGGAGCCGCTTATTCATTTCTCTAATCAGCGGTGCCGGTGACCGCTGATAGAGAAAGAAGCTGCAGCGCCGAAGACAGGAGGGGACAGCGCGAGGATCGCCAGGACTAGGTGAGTATGTTATATTCACCTGTCCTCGTTCCAGCCGCCGGGCGCCGATCCATCTTCCCGGCCGGCGCCTCCATCTTCCCGGCGTCTGCGCTCTCTGACTGATCAGGCAGAGGGCGCGATGACGCATATAGTGTGCGCGGCGCCCTCTGCCTGATCAGTCAGAGCAGAGACGCCGGGAAGATGGAGGCGCCGGAACGAGACGCTGGGAGCTGCAATCAAGGGAGGTGAGTATGTGTTTTTTTTTTTTTATTGCAGCAGTAGCAGCGGCAGCACAGATTAATGTGGAGCATCTATGGGGCACAGTGAACGGTGCAGAGCACCGTATATGGCACAGCTAGGGGGCACAATGAACGGTGCAGAGCACCGTATAAGGCACAGCTAGGGGGCACAATGAACGGTGCAGAGCACCGTATAAGGCACAGCTAGGGGGCACAATGAACGGTGCAGAGCACCGTATAAGGCACAGCTAGGGGGCACAGTGAACGGTGCAGAGCACCGTATATGGCACAGCTAGGGGGCACAATGAACGGTGCAGAGCACCGTATATGGCACAGCTATGGGGCACAGTGAACGGTGCAGAGCACTGTATATGGCACAGCTAGGGGGCACAGTGAACGGTGCAGAGCACTATATGTGGCACAGCTATGGGGAAATATGAATGGTGTAGAGCACTATATGGCACAGCTATGGGGAAATAATGATCTATTTTTATTTTTGAAATTCACCGGTAAATGCTGCATTTCCACCCTAGGCTTATACTCGAGTCAATAAGTTTTCCCAGTTTTTTGTGGCAAAATTAGGGGGGTCGGCTTATACTCGGGTCGGCTTATACTCGAGTATATACGGTAACTAGTATGAGTTGCATGGAGAGACCACTGCACCCACGGCTTATGTGTACATCGGACTGTGTCTCTAGTCAAATGCGTCTCCACCAGTGCTACAACATGTGGGCGGTAACGTTTAATCTGCGAGAATACCTTGATTTTCTTCCGAGGAGTTTTTATACCCCGTATATTCCAGGTCATACATATAATCTCAGACCCCATGTTTACATATAGAAGAAAGAATAGTGTGCGTCACCATTCGGGTGAGGCTCAGAGACATCACACAAAGCGCAAAGACAATATTGGCGGCGACTATGTACATCAAACCATAAAAAAAACTGGCATAAAAAACCCAAACTGAATAAAACTTGAACAGTGGAGGAGTAAGATCCTATACTCCTACAGTCAAATATAAAAGGGGATACCCTCACTGAATCCAGCGTCCGGTATTGTTAACAACCTCAGCACCCACATAGAGAGCTCCGTTTATGTTACCATTAAACAAGGAGCACAAATTAGGAGTCCTTTACATTAGACACCCTGTGAGACCGCACCCATTCGGCTGCCTCCGCCGGATCCGTGAAGAATAAAGAGGAACCATCATGAACAATGCGGAGTCGGGCCGGATAAAGCATGGAGTAGATAATAATCTTATCTCTAAGTTGTTTCTTGATGTCCATGAACCGCGCCCGCTGTTTTTGGAGTTCCATGGAGAAATCCGGAAAAATCGATATGGTAGCATTGTTGAATTTAATAGGGCCCTTCTGTCGCGCCAGACGAAGAACAGCATCTCTGTCCCTACAGTTGAGGAGACGTGCCAGGAAGGGTCGGGGTGGAGTTCCAGGGGGAAGAGGTCTCGTTGGGACCCTATGGGCCCTCTCCACTGCGAATGTTGAAGAAAATTCGTCCCCCAGGGAGGCCTTAAGCCAGTCCTCCAGAAATTGTTCGGGTTGCTGACCCTCCGAACGCTCCGGCAGACCGATAATTCGAATATTATTGCGACGCAGTCTGTTCTCCAAATCGTCTGCCTTTTGTTTCCAGGCGTTTACAGAGCCAGCGGCTATTGTCAACTTAGCCTCCATAGGGGTGATGGTATCCTCTATATGAGACACTCTTGTTTCAACCTCCGAAATATGCCCTCTCATAGCTTGCATATCATGCCGCAGACGACCCACCTCAGTATGCACATCCTCTATTTTTTCTGTGAGAGATGATCTAGTGAGGGATATAGCCTGCATTAGCTGCTCTGATGCCTGTTTAAGAGTCAGTTCATCTTGTTCTCCCTCCTCATTACTATCAGAAAGACGATTTTTACGCTGGGTCTGTGCAGGGTTATTTCTGAGAGTGCTGTTGTGGATTCTGTTTTTGGGCTCCCTCTGGTGGTTACAGATGGTACTGGGTGACTTGTGTTCTCTGCGGTCTCTGGTGTCCACCTGTTCTATCAGGATATGGGAGTTTCCTATTTAACCTGGCTTTCTTGTCATTTTCTCGCCGGCTATCAATGTAATCAGTGTGTCTTGTTACCTCTGCTTCCCGCTTCTGTATTCATCAGGACAAGCTAAGTTTTTGATTTTCCTGTTCCACGTTTTGCTTAATTTTTGTCTTAGTCCAGCTTGCAGATATGTGATTCCTTTTTGCTGGTTGCTCTAGTGGGCTGATATTACTCCTCATGTTCCATGAGTTGGAACATGAGTTCAAGTAATTTCAGGATGGTTTTTTGTAGGGTTTTTCGCTGACCGCGCAGTTCACTTTTGTATCCTCTGCTATCTAGTTTTAGCGGGCCTCATTTTGCTGAATCTGTTTTCATAACTACGTATGTGCTTTCCTCTCGTTTCACCGTCATTACATGTGGGGGGCTGCTATTTCTGTGGGGTGTTTCTCTGGAGGCAAGAGAGGTCTGTGTTTCTTCTAATAGGGAAAGTTAGTTCTTCGGCTGGCGCGAGACGTCTAGGAATCATCGTAGGCACGTTCCCCGGCTACAGCTAGTTGTGTGTTGAGGTTCAGGATCGCGGTCAGCTTAGTTTCCAACACCCTAGAGCTTGTTATGTTTTTTGTGCTTGTCCTTTTGTGATCCCCTGCCATTGGGATCATGACAGTATAGCCGGCCAAAAAGTGGTAATCGTTTTGGCTGAAGTAGGAGGAAAAGTAGTCTGAGGAAGTTTTTTTTTTTTTTTTTTTTTCCCCCTCAGAGTTTGCTGCATAGCCTTAATTGCAGCCTGGCTGCGTCTTACCTCCTCTTAATCCTTGAATGGCTCTGACCTCAGCTGTTTATCATGGATGTCCAGAGTTTGGCTTCCAGCCTGAATAATCTTGCTGCTAAGGTTCAAAATATACAAGATTTTGTTGTACATGCTCCTATGTCTGAACCTAGAATTCCTATTCCAGAGTTCTTTGCTGGAGATAGATCTAGTTTTCTGAATTTTAGGAACAATTGCAAGTTGTTTCTTTCTTTAAAATCTCGCTCCTCTGGAGACCCTGCTCAGCAAGTCAAAATTGTTATATCTTTCCTGCGGGGTGACCCTCAGAATTGGGCATTTGCATTGGCACCAGGGGATCCTGCGTTGCTCAATGTGGATGCGTTTTTTCTGGCATTGGGTTTGCTCTATGAGGAACCTAACCTAGAGATTCAGGCTGAAAAAGCTTTATTGGCTCTCTCTCAGGGGCAAGATGAAGCAGAAATATATTGTCAGAAATTTCGGAAATGGTCGGTGCTTACTCAGTGGAATGAGTGCGCCCTGGCTGCAAGATTCATAGATGGCCTTTCTGAGGCCATTAAAATGTCATGGTGGGGTTCCCTGCGCCTACAGGTCTGAATGAGTCTATGACTATGGCTATTCAGATTGATCGGCGTTTACGGGAGCGCAAACCTGTGCACCATTTGGCGGTGTCTTCTGAACAGGCACCTGAGACAATGCAATGTGATAGAATTCAGTCCAGAAGTGAACGGCAAAACTATAGGCGGAAAAATGGGTTGTGTTTTTATTGTGGTGATTCAGCTCATGTTATATCAGCATGCTCTAAACGCACAAAAAAGGTTGATAAGTCTGTTGCCATTAGTACTTTACAGTCTAAGTTCATTCTGTCTGTGACTCTGATTTGTTCATTATCAGCCATTTCCGTCGATGCCTATGTGGATTCAGGCGCTGCCCTGAGTCTTATGGATTGGTCATTTGCCAACCGCTGTGGGTTTACTCTGGAGCCTCTGGAAGTCCCTATTCCTTTGAAAGGAATTGACTCTACACCTTTGGCTATGAATAAACCTCAGTACTGGACACAAGTGACCATGCGTATGACTCCCGTTCATCAGGAGGTGATTCGCTTCCTGGTACTGTATAATTTACATGATGTCTTAGTGCTTGGTCTGCCATGGTTACAAACTCATAACCCAGTCTTGGACTGGAAAACGATGTCTGTGTTAAGCTGGGGATGTCAGGGGGTTCATGATGATGCACCTCCGATTTCTATCGCTTCATCTACTCCTTCTGAGGTTCCTGTATTTTTGTCTGATTATCGGGATGTTTTTGAGGAGCCTAAGCTCAATTCGCTTCCTCCTCACAGGGATTGCGATTGTGCTATAGATTTGATTCCTGGCAGTAAATTTCCTAAAGGTCGTTTGTTCAATCTGTCAGTGCCAGAGCATACTGCTATGCGGGATTATGTTAAGGAGTCCTTGGAAAAGGGACATATCCGTCCATCTTCGTCCCCTTTGGGAGCAGGTTTTTTTTTGTGGCCAAAAAAGATGGTTCCTTGAGGCCTTGTATAGATTACCGTCTTTTGAATAAGATTACAGTTAAATATCAGTATCCTTTGCCATTGTTGACTGATTTGTTCGCTCGCATTAAGGGGGCTAAATGGTTCACTAAGATTGATCTTCGGGGTGCGTATAATCTTGTGCGGATAAAGCAGGGTGATGAGTGGAAAACCGCATTTAATACGCCTGAGGGCCATTTTGAGTATTTGGTGATGCCTTTTGGACTTTCTAATGCTCCTTCTGTCTTCCAGTCCTTTATGCACGATATTTTCCGTGAATATCTGGATAAATTTATGATTGTGTATTTGGATGATGTTTTGGTTTTTTTTGGATGACTGGGAGTCCCATGTTCAGCAGGTCAGGAAGGTGTTTCAGGTCCTGCGGGCCAATTCTTTGTTTGTAAAAGGTTCAAAGTGTCTCTTTGGAGTCCAGAAGATTTCTTTTTTGGGGTATATTTTTTCCCCTTCTACTATTGAGATGGATCCCGTCAAGGTTCAGGCTATTTGTGACTGGACGCAGCCTACATCTCTTAAGAGTCTACAGAAGTTCTTGGGCTTTGCTAATTTTTATCGTCGTTTCATAACTAATTTTTCTAGTGTTGTTAAGCCTTTGACGGATTTGACTAAGAAGGGTGCTGATGTTGCTGATTGGTCTCCTGCGGCTGTGGAGGCCTTTCAGGAACTTAAGCGCCGGTTTTCTTCTGCTCCTGTGTTGCGTCAGCCAGATGTTTCGCTTCCTTTTCAGGTTGAGGTTGATGCTTCCGAGATTGGAGCAGGGGCGGTTTTGTCACAGAGAAGCTCCGATTGCTCAGTGATGAAGCCATGTGCGTTCTTTTCTAGAAAGTTTTCGCCCACTGAGCGGAATTATGATGTTGGTAATCGGGAGCTTTTGGCCATGAAGTGGGCATTTGAGGAGTGGCGTCATTGGCTTGAGGGTGCTAGACATCGTGTGGTGGTCTTGACTGATCACAAAAATCTGATTTACCTTGAGTCTGCCAAGCGTCTGAATCCTAGACAGGCTCGTTGGTCACTGTTTTTCTCCCGTTTCGATTTTGTGGTTTCATACCTGCCAGGTTCAAAGAATGTGAAGGCGGATGCTCTTTCTAGGAGTTTTGTGCCTGACTCCCCTGGAAATTCTGAGCCCACTGGTATCCTTAGGGATGGGGTGATTTTGTCGGCCGTCTCCCCAGACTTGCGACGTGCTTTGCAGGAGTTTCAGGCGGATAAACCTGATCGTTGTCCGCCTGAAAGACTGTTTGTTCCGGATAATTGGACCAGTAGAGTCATCTCCGAGGTCCATTCTTCTGCGTTGGCAGGTCATCCTGGAATATTTGGTACTAGAGACTTGGTGGCCAGGTCTTTTTGGTGGCCTTCCTTGTCGAGGGATGTGCGTTCTTTTGTGCAGTCTTGTGAAGTTTGCGCTCGGGCTAAGCCTTGCTGTTCTCGGGCCAGTGGATTGTTGTCACCTTTGCCTATCCCGAAGAGGCCTTGGACGCACATTTCCATGGACTTTATTTCGGATCTCCCTGTCTCTCAAAAAATGTTCGTCATCTGGGTTGTGTGTGACCGCTTTTCTAAGATGGTTCATCTGGTACCCTTGCCTAAGTTACCTTCCTCCTCTGAGTTGGTCCCTCTGTTTTTTCAGAACGTGGTTCGTTTGCATGGGATTCCGGAGAACATCGTTTCTGACAGGGGATCCCAGTTTGTGTCTAGATTTTGGCGGACGTTCTGTGCTAAGATGGGCATTGATTTGTCCTTTTCGTCTGCATTCCATCCTCAGACGAATGGCCAGACGGAACGAACTAATCAGACCTTGGAAACTTACTTAAGGTGTTTTGTTTCTGCTGATCAAGATGACTGGGTTACCTTTTTGCCGCTTGCTGAATTTGCCCTTAATAATCGGGCTAGTTCTGCTACCTTGGTTTCTCCTTTCTTTTGTAATTCGGGGTTTCATCCTCGTTTTTCCTCTGGTCAGGTGGAGCCTTCTGATTGTCTTGGAGTGGACATGGTGGTGGATAGGTTGCATCAGATTTGGAGTCATGTGGTGGACAATTTGAAGTTGTCCCAGGAGAGGGCTCAGCAGTTTGCTAATCGCCGTCGCCGCGTGGGTCCTCGACTTCGTGTTGGGGACTTGGTGTGGTTGTCTTCTCGTTTTGTTCCTATGAAGGTCTCTTGTCCTAAGTTCAAGCCTCGGTTCATCGGTCCCTATAGGATCTTGGAAATTCTTAACCCTGTGTCGTTTCGTTTGGATCTCCCGGCATCGTTTGCTATTCATAATGTGTTCCATCGGTCGTTGTTGCGGAAGTATGAGGTACCTGTTGTTCCTTCGCTTGAGCCTCCTGCTCCGGTGCTGGTGGAGGGAGAATTGGAGTATGTTGTGGAGAAGATCTTGGATTCTCGTGTTTCCAGACGGAAACTCCAATATTTGGTCAAGTGGAAGGGTTATGGTCAGGAGGATAATTCTTGGGTGGTTGCCTCTGATGTTCATGCTGCTGATTTGGTGCGTGCATTTCATAGGGCTCATCCTGGTCGCCCTGGTGGTTCTCGTGAGGGTTCGGTGACCCTTCCTCAAGGGGGGGGGGGTACTGTTGTGGATTCTGTTTTTGGGCTCCCTCTGGTGGTTACAGATGGTACTGGGTGACTTGTGTTCTCTGCGGTCTCTGGTGTCCACCTGTTCTATCAGGATATGGGAGTTTCCTATTTAACCTGGCTTTCTTGTCATTTTCTCGCCGGCTATCAATGTAATCAGTGTGTCTTGTTACCTCTGCTTCCCGCTTCTGTATTCATCAGGACAAGCTAAGTTTTTGATTTTCCTGTTCTACGTTTTGCTTAATTTTTGTCTTAGTCCAGCTTGCAGATATGTGATTCCTTTTTGCTGGTTGCTCTAGTGGGCTGATATTACTCCTCATGTTCCATGAGTTGGAACATGAGTTCAAGTAATTTCAGGATGGTTTTTTGTAGGGTTTTTCGCTGACCGCGCAGTTCACTTTTGTATCCTCTATCTAGTTTTAGCGGGCCTCATTTTGCTGAATCTGTTTTCATAACTACGTATGTGCTTTCCTCTCATTTCACCGTCATTACATGTGGGGGGCTGCTATTTCTGTGGGGTGTTTCTCTGGAGGCAAGAGAGGTCTGTGTTTCTTCTAATAGGGAAAGTTAGTTCTTCGGCTGGCGCGAGACGTCTAGGAATCATCGTAGGCACGTTCCCCGGCTACAGCTAGTTGTGTGTTGAGGTTCAGGATCGCGGTCAGCTTAGTTTCCATCACCCTAGAGCTTGTTTTGTTTTTTGTGCTTGTCCTTTTGTGATCCCCTGCCATTGGGATCATGACAGAGTGCGTACATTATCAGAAGGATCCTCCCTGACGTACTTCCTTAGTTTGTCAGCAGCCCCAGTTCCCTTAGAGTGATGCATGACAGGAAACTAAAAGGGCTCCACTGGATAATTGCAGTTATATGTGTGGATAGTTCACTTTCCAATTCCAGTCACAACAGAGTTAAATATAGGATTATATTCCAGAGAGACCACCAGATGGGCAGCTGGGGTATTGAGAGTGATATAGGCAGCAGTTTTAATATGCACCCGGGCTCTGTATGTTAGAGCAGATCCACAGTCTCCACAGGGGGAGCAGCAGAGAGAGGGGGGGGTTAACACCTCTAAAGTTATGGCGCTGGCATGACAAGTGCTTGTATGGCAGGGGGCACGGGGCCCAATCTTCCAGGGCACACACACCGCGCCACCCCCCTGTTATTTCAGGCTATTGTATCAAAAAACTTGGCACTCAATAATGCTTGTAGAAAATAGTCATTTATTTTGCATCAGGACAAACAGATCAGCTGTAGTTCGTATCTTGCTAAACGTTTTCGGTCCTTTGTGGACCTTCCTCAGAGCAAGTTTATCTAATGTAATACAGAGATTATACAAAATAGAAAAAAAGAAAAATAAGGATCAAAATAACAATCTGTCAATGTCAAAACACATTACATAACTCAATATAAGACAAAAAACATAAATAACTGCAATATATGTCAAAATGCTGAAATAACAGTGACTGCAGCTGTTAGACTAGTTTCCAGAGAGACAAGCACAGAGCGTTTCCAGAGTGACAAAACACAAAGCGTGACGTCCATTAAGTATAGAGTCATCAGTACCAACTTGAGATCCTAATGGAAAGGATATTATGGAACGGAGAGACGAACATATGTGCTCCTTATGGATCTAAGTGGGTGACGTAGATAAGCTGAGGTATCGTGATGCGTACTAGAGACGTGCCTAAAAGAACAATGCCATAATCGTGCTCTGGTGTATCGTGCCCACATCTCATGATCTGGAGAAGAGAACGTAGTGTCAAAAGCAGAGTAATAAAACACAGAGGCAATCTCAACAGTTCAAGAGAAGTAAGATTACAAGGAAATGCGGTGACAATGGGATTGCTGCCCATGTAGTGTGTCCTGTGATGCTAAATAGGCTGATGTAAGAGAATAATCACCTGGAGCGTAGGATCTGGACATATAACCAGATGCATGAGTATGCTGACACTATATGTAGAGGCAAATTTCAGAGGCTGCAATGTTCAAAAAGAGATTCAATAAGAGATTCAATAAGAATAACCCAGGATATAAGGGAAATCTACCACATGGTAAGTGTAGGATAATGATAGACAAGCTTACCACTAATGGAGACCGTGACTGAGCAGATTAAGCTGCTTGGACATACGATGTGCCCACACTGTGCACTAAAATGGTGAAACAATGATGGGTCAGTGTAACGCACTCACATAATGGAGGGGCGTTTAGAGGGGGGAACGCCATGTGTGTGTGTGTATGTGCTTACCGTTCTGTTGCCTGGAGCGCTGGTGGCGTGCTGAGACGCTGAGGGAGTCACGCTGCAAGTGTGGCCAGGACTTCCGGGTATTTAGCTAGGAGGGGCCGTATCACATGCAGCTGCACGTCAAGGCAGTCATGTGACCACAGTGGGTGTGTGCAGGCACAGGGTATTGTGAGCCTGTATAAAGATACAGGCGCTGCTGGCTCCATGTAGCAGAGGGGAATGAGTGTGTAGACACAGGAACTGATGTATGTGAGGGAATAGTAGCTCCTGGATTAAAAAGGAAGAGGGATATAATACTAATGGTAACAAGGTTCCCAGGATGGGTGTAGTGTCATGTGCGGAAATAAACGTGGGCTATTGTGGCATACACAAAAGTGGCTAGGAGAGAACATACTGAAGAAATAAAGCAATAGGTAATCTGCTATAGTATGATATACTATACCGTGGATAGCACGGGGTGCCCAAAAAGAGTGACTAAGTGCAGGACTAGCGGTTCTATGAGGAAAAAGAGAACATAGATTAATGAAAGCACATGGATAATACTATAGACTGCAACAAAGCATGAATTACAGTGCGAGGGTTCAATTACAATAAATGCAACATGATGGAATCACATATAAAATGATGGTATCATATAGTTGTCCATAGATCACAGAAAACTGGAGGTGTCGTAATCTCTATTTAGTCCCCTAGGTTCCAGAGTCTGAAGGGTAAAAATCCAATACGCCTCACGTTTCTTTAACAGTTTAACCCTGTTCTGTCCCCTTCTGTTAATGTCCACTTGTTCTAGAACTTGGAACCTCAGTTGGGCCAGATTATGCCCTGCATTGTGAAAATGATACGGAAGGGGGAGATGGTTCTTCTTACACCTTATGTTAGATTTATGTTGTGATATCCTATCACGTATGGCTTGCGTGGTCTCTCCCACATATGCAAGGCCACAAGGGCACTTGATCATGTAGACCACATACATGGAATCACAGGTGAAGAAGCCTTTCGCCGGGTAACCCTGGCCTGTGTGGGGGTGAAAAAAATGATCACCCTTCTGGATATTGTTGCATTGGAGGCATTTGAGACAGGGAAAAGTACCCTGTCTCTGTGACTGTAAAAACAACTGTTTTGGAATCCTGATATTGGACCCAATATCAGCCCTTACCAGTTTGTCCCTAATGTTGGTGGGTCGGCGGTAGCAGGGGAGAAACGGTTGTTGGAACTCAGGGATGTTAGGATAACTCTTACTGAGAATGTTCCAATGTTTATGTAGTGAAGCCTGGACCCGCTTGGAGTAAGGGTGGAAGGTATTAACAAAGGGTATGCGCGAAGTGGAGACCCTGTTTCTGGGGGTAGCATGTCTTGCAGAGGTCAGGAGTTGTGATGGATAGCCCCTGGTGGAAAATTTCTCTTCCATTTCATCAAGTCTTAGTGTCTTCCTGGGTTACAATCCTTTTGACTCTCTGGAACTGTGAAATAGGAATGGACTTCTTAATGGCTAGGGGGTGGAAACTAGTATATTCTAGTAAGCTGTTCCTATCTGTGGTTTTGGTGAACAGATCTATAGAAAGGGTACCTTCTGCGTTCTTTTGTAACATGGTATCAAGGAAACTAATCATTTCTGTACTGTACTGCAGGGTAAATTTGAGTTCGGGCCAAATACTATTGATGTGAGAGTCAAAAAGTAAAAGTGTTTCTATTGGCCCGTCCCAGATACAAAAGATAGCATCTATGAATCTCCGCCACAATCTGGAGTGTTGCATGAATAATGGATGATTATAAACAAAATCCTCCTCAAATGACGCCATGTAGGCCACCACATACGGGGGCGCTACATTAGACCCCATCGCGGTCCCCTGTCGCTGAATGTAAAACGTGTCCTGGAACATAAAATAGTTTTCCCTGAGGACTAGGTCCAGCAGGTCGGAACAAAATCGTCTAATCCTAGGGTCAGGGTGTTATTTCAGGCTAGTCGCTCACCTTCTGAGCTGCACCGCAGATATGGCTAAGAGCGCCGCTTCCCCCACTGTCAGGGCGCGCGCTGCAGTAATGATCGCTGCTCCCTGCAGACATCGCCGTACACCTCGGGTCACCCTGCTCCCGTTCACCGATGCTCCCCAGCGCTCACCGCTAAGGTCCGGAGACCGCCGACTCCAAGAGGGAGGAAGCCCGGCACCAAGAAAAGCCGGCGCTGCGTCTGGTCTTCTCAGCGCGTGCACCCAGAAAATGGCCGCCGCTGCACGTGGAGTCTGTTGCCCGTCCAGGCCACCACAGCTCCTGTCATCCCAAATCTTCACAGCGGCTGTCCGGAGGGTCCACAGGGTTCCTGGGACTATGGGGTACCAGTACCAACCGGCACCGCTCGTTAATTAAGGGTCCAAATGGCAGGATAGGCTCAGGATTGCTGGAGCTCACATAAGGTGCGTCTTTCCTCCTCGGTTACATAGCCACGCCCCCATTTGCTCAGTATTTTTACCTCAGTATTTGTAAGCTAAATTGGCAGCCTGATAAATCCCCAGCCAACAGGAAGCCCTCCCCCCTGGCAGTATATATTAGCTCACACATACACATAATAGACAGGTCATGTGACTGACAGCTGCCGTATTTCCTATATGGTACATTTGTTGCTCTTGTAGTTTGTCTGCTTATTAATCAGATTTTTATTTTTGAAGGATAATACCAGACTTGTGTGTGTTTTAGGGCGAGTTTCGTTTGTCAAGTTGTGTGTGTTGAGTTGCGTGTGGCGACATGCATGTAGCGACTTTTGTGAGATGAGTTTTGTGTGGCAACATGCGTGTAGCAACTTTTTGTGTGTCGAGTTGCATGTGACAGGTTAGTGTAGCAAGTTGTGTGCAGCAAGTTTTGCGCATGGCGAGTTTTGCGCGTGGCGAGTTTTATGTGTGGTGCCTTTTGAGTATGTGCAAGTTTTGTGTGAGGCAACTTTTGCATGTGTTGCAACTTTTGTGCATGTGGCAATTTTTCCGCGTGTGCAAGTTTTGCGTGTGGCGAGTTTTCCATGAGGTGAGTTTTGCACTTGTGGTGAGTTTTGCGTGAGCCTAGTTTTTGCATGTGGCGAGTTTTGCGCGAGGCGAGTTTTGAGCAGCGACTTTTGTGTTTCGACTTTTGTGTGGCGTGGTTGGTGTATGTGTGGTGACGTGTGCTGAGGGTGGTATATGTGTTCAAGCACGTGGTAGTTTGTGGCGCATTTTGTGTGTGTGTTCATATTCCCGTGTGTGGTGAGTATCCCATGTCGGAGCCCCACCTTAGCAACTGTACGGTATATACTGTTTGGCGCCATCGCTCTCATTCTTTAAGTCCCCCTTGTTCACATCTGGCAGCTGTCAATTTGCCTCCAACACTTTTCCTTTCACTTTTCCCCATTATGTAGATGGGGGCAAAATTGTTTGGTGAATTGGAAAGCGCGGGGTTAAAATTTCACCTCACAACATAGCCTATGACGCTCTCGGGGTCCAGACGTGTGACTGTGCAAAATTTTGTGGCTGTAGCTGCGACGGTGCAGATGCCAATCCCGGACATACACACACACACACACACACACACACACACACACACACACACACACACACACACACACACACACACACACACATATTCAGCTTTATATATTACTAGATGGCAGCCCGATTCTAAAGAATCGGGAGTCTAGAATCCATATATACTTTATTTATTCAAATGTAAGAATAATACAATTAATAAATAATAGTAAGAAAGAACAAAAATAATAGGCAGTATATGGAGAAAACACCAAACAAAAGTTCAAAATTGGTGTGAAAATGTCACTGAACCACTTCACAACTAAATATATATAGTTTTGGTAAATGGTATTATCATTTTTTTGACGAAATTCGGCAGGAGCTTGAAGAGCAACGTCACTGGGCCCGCCTCCACGCAGTAGAAACTTGCTGTGAGGTAAAAATTCAAAAATCACACCAAAATGGCGGGCGGAGTGTGTCACAGTACGGCACGTTTCTGATTGGTCGCTCGCAGCAGGCGGCAACCAATCAGACCCTGGACACTGTTGACGTCACTTATCTCCGGACATTAGCTCCGGACATTAGCTCCGGACATTAGCTCCGGACAAAGCCACGGAAGTTGGCACAAATTGCAGGAAGTAGTATTCTAGGCAATTAATCTCCGGACATTAGCTCCGGACAAAGCCACGGAAGTTGGCACAAATTGCAGGAAGTAGTATTCTAGGCAATTATATATTAGACTAGCTGAAGAGCCCGGCGTTGCCTGGGCATAGTAAATATCTGTGGTTAGTTATAGCACTTCACGTCTCTTATTTTCCCATCATGCCTCTCATTGTCTCCCTTACACCTCTCATTTTCTCCCTTACACCTCTCATTTTCCCCCTCACTCCTCTCATTCCCCCCAACACTTGTCATTTCGACCTCACATCTGTCATTTTCCAATCACTCCACTATTTTCCCTCACTCCTCTCATTTTGCACTCACACCTTTTCATTTTCACCTCAGTATATACATGTTTGTCATCTCCCTTATATATAGTATATACCTGCTTTGTGTCATCTCCCCTGTATATAGTATATACCTGTATGTCATCTCCTCCTATATATAGTATATACCTGTATGTCATCTCCTCCTATATATAGTATATACCTGTATGTCATCTCCTCCTATATATAGTATATACCTGTATGTCATCTCCTCCTATATATAGAATATACCTGTATGTCATCTCCTCCTGTATATAGTATATACCTGTGTGTTATCTCCCCTGTATCACACCTTTTCATTTTCACCTCACACCCCTCATTTTCACCTCAGTATATACATGTTTATCATCTCCCTTATATATAGTATACACCTGTATGTCTTCTCTTGTAAATAGTATATACCTGTATGTCATCTCCCCTGTAAATAGTATATACCTGCTGTATGTCATCTCCTCCTGTATACATTATATACCTGTATGTCATCTCTTCTGTATATACTATATACCTGTATGTCATCTCCTGTATATAGTATATACCTGTATGTCATCTCCCCTGTATATAGTATATACCTGCTGTATGTCATCTCCTCCTGTATATTGTATGTACCCATATGTCATCTCCTCCTGTATATATTATATACCTGTATGTCATCTCCCCTGTATATATATATACCTGCTGTATGTCATCTCCTCCTCTATATACCTATGTGTCATCTCTTTTATATAGTGTATACCTGTATGTCATCTCCTGTATATAGTATATACGTGTGTCATCTCCTCCTGTATATAGTATGTACCTGTAAGTCATCTCCTCCTGTATATAGTATATACCTGTGTCATCTCCTCCAGTATATAGTATATACCTGTTTATCATCTCCTCCTGTATACAGTATATACCTGTGTGTCATCTCCACTGTATATAGTATATACCTGTGTCATCGCCCCTGTATATAGTATGTACCTGTATGTCAACTCCCCTGTATATAGTATATACCAGGTTGTCATCTCCTCCTGTATATAGTATATACCTGTGTGTCATGTCCTCCTGTATATAGTATATACCTGTATGTCATCTCCTCCTGTATATAGTATATACCTGTGTCATCTCCCCTGTATATAGTAAATGTGTGTGTCATCTCCTCCTGTATATAGTATATACCTGTATGTAAACTCCCCTGTATATAGTATATACCAGGTTGTCATCTCCTCCTGTATATACAGGGTGGAGCACGGTAATTTGCTGATTTGGGAATGAAATAAAAAAAATTATGATCATTAGAAAAATTTATTTTATATTTTAATTATACTGAACAGTAATGGAATTTTTAAATTACATGGTTTTAAATAGTGTATCTGGCAAATGTCGACCTTCGCTATCCACACACTGCTGCATACGTTTTCTGAAGTTTTCATGAACTCTAACAAGCATGTCCACTGGTATTCTGCCAATTTCAGCTTCAATATTGTTCCTTAGGTCTTCCAAGGTGTTGGGACGGTTGATATACACCTTAGACTTCAGGTAACCCCAAAGGAAAAAATCGCATGGGGCTAAATCTGGTGAGCGTGCTGGCCAGTTCACATCTCCCCTCAAAGAGATAAGCCGTCCAGGAAACATTTGCCTCAAACAATTCATGGTAACCCTCGCTGTGTGTACAGTGGCACCATCCTGTTGGAACCATGTATCCTCTAGTTCCATTGCCTCAAGAGCCGGCTGAAAATAATCCTGTATCATAGACAAGTACCGTTCGGAGTTCACAGTTATGGCACGACCATTATCCTGAAAAAAGTAAGGACTAATGATGCCTACTCGTGATATGGCGCACCACACAGTGACGCGGTCCGAATGCAGAGGTCTCTCGTGAACTTCTCTGGGGTTTGTTTCACTCCAGTAACGCATATTTTGTTTGTTTACAAACCCACTGAGGTGAAAATGTGCCTCATCAGAAAAAAACACAATTGCGTCACGGGGTATCGTTGCTAACATGTCTTCACAAGAGGTCCGCCGTGTCAAATAGTCCCATGCTGACAAATGTTGGACCACGCACATTTTATACGGGTGAAAATTCAGTTCATCATGAAGAATCCGGTGGAGAGAACGTCTTGAAATGCCAAGAGCAAATGATTGCTTCCGAGCAGAGCGTTTCGGAGATTGCAGTACTGCTGCTCTAACTCTCTCGATGTTTTGTGGTGTTGTAATCCTTCTCTCAGGTCCCCTTCGTACACATGACACATTCCCTGCTGTTCTGAATGCATTCACCCAATTTACAATTGATTGCCGTCCAGGAACACGTCCGCGTGGAGGAACAGCGAATTGTAAACGAAAATCACGCTGCACTGCAATGATCGAGTGGGCATTTGAAAAATACGCTTCAACACAAAATGACCTCTCCTCACGTGTTCACTGCATGATGGCAACTGAAAGGCAGAGGAATACAAATCTCCCATCAGCCACTGTAAGCCACACCCACTCTCCCCTCTCTTCGACCGACAGTGCCGCCACAGCATGCAGTGCAAAAAAGCAAATTACCGCTCTCCACCCTGTAGTATATACCTGTGTGTCATGTCCTCCTGTATATAGTATATACCTGTATGTCATCCCCTCCTGTATATAGTATATACCTGTCATCTCCTCCTGTATATAGTATATACCTGTATGTCATCGCCTGTATATAGTATATACGTGTCATCTCCTCCTGTATATAGTATATACCTGTAAGTCATCTCCTCCTGTATATAGCATATACCTGTGTCATCTGCTCCTGTATATAGTATATACCTGTAGGTCATCTGCTCCTGTATATAGTATATACCTGTGTGTTATCTCCTCCTGTATATAGTATTTACCTGTGTGTCATCTCCTCCTGTATATAGTATTTATCTGTGTGTCATCTCCTTTTGTATTAGACCGCGTTCACATGTTATTTGGTCAGTATTTTTACCTCAGTATTTGTAAGCTAAATTGGCAGCCTGATAAATCCCCAGCCAACAGGAAGCCCTCCCCCTGGCAGTATATATTAGCTCACACATACACATAATAGACAGGTCATGTGACTGACAGCTGCCGTATTTCCTATATGGTACATTTGTTGCTTTTGTAGCTTGTCTGCTTATTAATCAGATTTTTATTTTTGAAGGATAATACCAGACTTGTGTGTGTGTTAGGGCAAGTTTCATGTGTCAAGTTGTGTGTGTTGAGTTGCATGTGGCGACATGCATGTATTGACTTTTGTGAGATGAGTTTTGTGTGGCGACATGCGTGTAGCAACTTTTTGTGTGTCGAGTTGCATGTGACAGGTTAGTGTAGCAAGTTGTGTGCAGCAAGTTTTGTGTATGGCGAGTTTTATGTGTGGTGCGTTTTGAGTATGTGCAAGTTTTGTGTGAGGCAACTTTTGCATGTGTTGCAACTTTTGTGCATGTGGCAATTTTTCCGCGTGTACAAGTTTTAAACGTTTGGCGAGTTTTGCATGTGGCGAGTTTTGCGCGTGGAGAGTTTTGAGCGGCGACTTTTGTGTTTCGACTTTTATGTGGCGAGGTTGGTGTATGTGTTCAAGCACGTGGTAGTTTGTGGCGCCTTTTGTGAGTGTGTTCATATCCCTGTGTGTGGTGAGTATCCCATGTCGGGGCCCCACCTTAGCATCTGTACGGTATATACTCTTTGGCGCCATCGCTCTCACTCTTTAAGTCCCCCTTGTTCACATCTGGCAGCTGTCAATTTGCTTCCAACACTTTTCCTTTCACTTTTTCCCCATTATGTATATTGGGGCAAAATTGTTTGGTGAATTGGAACGCGCGGGGTTAAAATTTCACCTCACAACATAGCCTATGACGCTCTCGGGGTCCAGACGTGTGACTGTGCAAAATTTTGTGGCTGTAGCTGCGACGGTGCAGATGCCAATCCCGGACATACATACATACATACATACATACATACATACATACATACATACACACATACACACATACACACACACATTCAGCTTTATATATTAGATATATATACCATATATACTCGAGTATAAGCCGAGATTTTCAGCCCAAATTTTTGGGCTGAAAGTGCCCCTCTCGGCTTATACTCGAGTCACGGTAGCGGTGGGGTCGGCGGGTGAGGGGGAGAGGGCGCTGAGGCATACTTACCTAGTCCTGGCGCTCCTGACGCTGCCCCTGCCTGTCATACTGTCTCCGGGTGCCGCAGCTCTTCCTGTTCAGCGGTCACGTGGGACCGCTCATTAAACTTATGAATATGGACTTCACTCTCATAGGGGTGGAGCCATATATTCATTCCTCTGAGCGGTGCCAGTGACCGCTGACAGGAAGAGCTGCGGCACCCAGAGACAGTGTGACAGGCAGGGGCAGCGTCAGGAGCGGCAGGACTAAGTAAGTATTTTATATTCACCTGTCCGCGTTCCACACGCAGGGCGCCGCTCCATCTTCCCGGCGTCTTTCTGCTCTGACTGTTCAGGTCAGAGGGCGCGATGACGCATATAGTGTGCGCGCCGCCCTCTGCCTGATCAGTCAGTGCGGAGAGACGCCGGAATGAGATGCCGGAACGAGATGCCGGGAGCTGCAATCAAGAGAGGTGAGTATTGCTTCTTTTTTTTTTTATTATTATTGCAGCAGCAGCAGCAAAAGCAGAGCTTTATATGGAGCATATATGGGGCAATAATGAACGGTGCAGAGCACTATATGGGGCACAGCTATGGGGCAATAATGAACGGTGCAGAGCACTATATGGCACAGCTATGGGGCAATAATGAACAGTGCAGAGCACTATATGGCAGAGCTATGGGGCAAGAATGAACGGAGCAGAGCACTTTATGGCACAGTTATGGGGCATTAATGAACGTGCAGAGCACTATATGGCACAGCTATGGGGCAATAATGAACGGTGCAGAGCACTATATGGCAGAGCTATGGGGCAAGAATGAACGGTGCAGGGCACAGCTATGGGGCAAGAATGAACGGTGCAGAGCACTATATGGCACAGCTATGGGTCATTAATGAACGGTGCAGAGCACTATATGGCACAGCTATGGGGCCATAATGAACGGTGCAGAGCACTATATGGCACAGATATGGGGCCATAATGAACGGTGCAGAGCACTATATGGCACAGCTATGGGGCCATAATGAACGGTGCAGAGCACTATATGGCACAGCTATGGGGCCATAATGAACGGTGCAGAGCACTATATGGCACAGCTATGGGGCCATACTGAACGGTGCAGAGCACTATATGGCACAGCTATGGGGCCATAATGAACAGTGCAGAGCACTATATGGCAGCTATGGGGCCATAATGAACGGTGCAGAGCACTATATGGCACAGCTATGGGGCCATAATGAACAGTATGGAGCATCTATTTTTATTTTTGAAATTCATCGGTAGCTGCTGCATTTTCCACCCTAGGCTTATACTCGAGTCAATAAGTTTTCCCAGTTTTTGTGGCAAAATTAGGGGGGTCGGCTTATACTCGGGTCGGCTTATACTCGAGTATATACGGTGTGTGTATATATATATGTGTATATAATATATATATATATATATATATATATATATATATATATATATATAACTTTTATTTGTATAGCGCCAACAAGTTCCGCAGCACTTTACAATTAAGCGGGGACATGTACAGACAATAAATTCAGTACAAGTTAGGACAATTTAAGCAGTGACATTAGGGGTGAGGTCCCTGCTCGCAAGCTTACAATCTACAAGGAAATGGGTAAACACAATAGGTAAAAAGTGCTTGTTATTTCAGGTCTGGCAATTATAATAAATAGGGATTTTCATATAAAGCTGCATGATCCAGTCATCAGCCCGTGTGTTTAAGTGCAATAGTCAAGTATCAAGTGCAGTTATCATGTGCATGGAGGGTGTGGAGACAGATGATTAGTAGGGTGCAGATTCAGAATAATATTTGGAAGGCGGGAACAGGACAAAGTTAGTTTACTGAGTAGTTGATTTGGTAGGCTTGTTTGAAGAGATGGGTTTTTAAAGCGCGCTTGAATAGGTCGGGGCTAGGTATCAGTCTGATCGTCTGGGGAAGTGCATTCCAGAGAGCTGGCACAGCACGAGAGAAGTCTTGGAGACGGAGGTGCGAGGTTCGGATTACAGGGGATGTTAGTCTTGGGTCATTTGTAGAACGGAGGGCACGTGTAGCCCGATAGACGGAGATGAGAGAGGAGATATAAGGCGGTGCAGAACTGTGCAGAGCTTTGTGGGTATGTATGTATATATACATATATACATACACTAACCCGGAGGTCCTCTCATGCTCTGTAATCCACTGATGCGGAGTGGAGAGCTAACCTTTTTATCTTAAAGGTTCCCTGTCCTTGAGGGGCAGATCCCCTCTCCCGTTAGTGGTGTCATGGGTTTTGTAGAAACTCATTACTGGTAAGTAATATACATGTTTCACACTGAGCGCTTTATTAAGAGTAGTATAGTCAGAGTTGACAGGCGATACTAACCATAGGTATATAATATGTTTCAATCTCCTTAACCCTCATCAGTACAAGATCAACTAACTCTTGGCACTGTGGAGTTGGGCTTTGGTAATCCCAGTATAGAATAGTCTGCAGTATAATGCAAGGTTACAAAAGTCAAGAAAATCTACCGCCCCTTGAGGTTGGATTCTGCTGTATATTCAAGTCTACGTTATAAAGTGTCTGTGTTTTCAACTTCATGTAGGTGATTAACCAGACAGAAGATTATTTGAAACAAGTTCTCTTCAAGGCATCAGAGTCGGTCTATAAGTGGGTTATTCAGGTCAAGAAGATGAAAGCGATTTACCATGTGCTGAATTTTTGTAGTTTTGATGTCACTAATAAATGCTTAATTGCCGAAGCTTGGTGTCCTGTGTCCGATCTCCAGAACCTCAAAAGAGCTCTTGAGGAAGGCTCGGTAAGAACTTTTGCCATAGACTAAATATTGACCTGTCTTAATTCTTTGGATATGTTTGATTTTCTAATGAAAAAATCTGTACAATGGTGGCTGTATTGAATATCTGTTCTCATTAATAGAGAAAGAGTGGTGCATCTGTCCCCTCCTTCATAAACCGCATTCCCAGCAATGACACCCCTCCAACATTAATACGTACAAACAAATTCACCGTTGGCTTTCAGAACATAGTAGATGCTTATGGTGTGGGGAACTACAGAGAAGTCAATCCAGGTATGTTTCACATTGAAGACTGCTCCACTCTTCATTTTTATAACCACTTAAAGGGATAGTCCATTATTAGAAAAAGGGTCTTCTAGAAAGAACATCATATCTGTCTATTATTATTATTATTTATTTATATATATAGCACCATTGATTCCATGGTGCTGTACATGAGAAGGGGTTACATACAAATTACAGATATCACTTACAGTAAGCAAACTAACAATGACAGACTGATACAGAGGGGAGAAGACCCTGCCCTTGCGGGCTTACATTGTACAGGATGGTGGGGAAGGAGACAATAGGTTGAGGGTTGCAGCAGCTTCGGTGTTGGTGAGACGGTAGCTCTGGTAGTGATGAGGAGGCAGCGGGGTCAGTACAGGCTATAAGCTTTCCTGAAGACATGGGTTTTCAGGTTCTGTCTGAAGGATCCGAATGAGGTTGATAGTCGGACGTGTTGGGGTAAAGAATTCCAGAGGATGGGGGATATTCGGGAGATGTCTTGGAGGCGGTTGGGTGAGGAGCGAATAAGTGTAGAGGAGAGAAGGAGGTCTTGGGAGGATCGGAGATTGCGTGAAGGAAGATTTAGGGAGATTAGTTCAGAAATATATGGAGGAGACAGGTTCTGGATGGCTTTGTAGGTCAGTATTAGTAATTTGAACTGGATACGCTGAGGGAATGGGAGCCAGTGAAGAGATTTGCGGAGGAGTAGCGAGGAGAGAGATGAATTAGTCGGGCAGCAGAGTTAAGGATTGACTGGAGAGGTGCAAGGGTGTTAGCAGGGAGGCCACAGAAAAGGATGTTGCAGTAGTCGAGGCGGGAGATGATGAGGGCATGCACAAGCATTTTAGTAGATTGACGGTTGAGGAAAGGACGAATTCTGGAGATATTTTTGAGCTGGAGGCGACAGGAGGTGGAAAGAGCTTGGATGTGCTGTTTGAAGGACAGGGCAGAGTCAAGGGTTACTCCGAGGCAGTGGACTTGCAGTACAGGGGAGAGCGAGATGTCGTTAATTACGATAGATACAGTGCCTTGCGAAAGTATTCGGCCCCCCTGGAACTTTTCAACCTTTTCCCACATATCAAGCTTCAAACCTAAAGATACCAAATGTAAATTTTTGGTGAAGAATCAACAACAAGTGGAACAAAATTGTGAAGTTGAATGAAATTTATTGGTTATTTAAAATTTTTGTGGAAATTCAAAAACTGAAAAGTGGGGCGTGCAATATTATTCGGCCTCTTTAACTTGATACTTTGTTGCGCCACCTTTTGCTGCGTTTACGGCTGCAAGTCTCTTTGGGTATGTCTCTATCAGTTTTGTACATCGAGAGACTGACATTCTTGCTCAGTCTTCCTTGGCAAACAGCTCGAGCTCAATGAGGTTTGATGGAGGTCGTTTGTGAACAGAAGGTTTCAGCTCTTTCCATAGATTCTCGATTGGATTGAGGTCTGGACTCTGACTTGGCCATTCTAACACCTGGATAAGTTTATTTGTGAACCATTCCATTGTAGATTTTGCTTTATGTTTGGGACCATTGTCTTGTTGGAAGACAAATTTCCGTCCCAGTCTCAGGTCTTTTTCAGACTCCAGCAGGTTTTCTTCAAGAATGGTCCTGTATTTGGCTACATCCATCTTCCCATCAATTTTAACCATCTTCCCTGTCCCTGCTGAAGAAAAGCTGGCCCAAACCATGATGCTGCCACCACCATGTTTGACAGTGGGGATGGTGTGTTCAGGGTGATGAGCTGTGTTGCCTTTACGCCAGGGGTGTCAAACTGCATTCCTAGAGGGCCTCAGACCATGCATGTTTTCAAGATTTCCTTAGCATTGCACAAGGTGCTGGAATCATTCTGTGCAGGTGATTAAATTATCACCTGTGCAGTACAAGGAAATCCTGAAAACATGACCTGTTTGCGGCCCTCGAGGAATGCAGTTTGACACCTCTGCTTTACGCCAAACATATCGTTTGGCATTGTTGCCAAACATTTCTTTTTTGGTTTCATCTGACCAGAGCACCTTCTTCCACATGTTTGGTGTGTCTCCTAGGTGGCTTGCTGCAAACTTTAAACAACACTTTTTATGGATTTCTTTGAGAAATGGCTTTCTTTTTGCCACTCTTTAGAAAGGCCAGATTTGTGCAGTGTACACTGATTGTTGTCCTATGGACAGACTGTCCCACCTCAGCTGTAGATCTCTGCAGTTCTTCCAGAGTGATCATGGGCCTCTTGGCTGCATCTCTGATCAGTCTTCTCCTTGTTTGAGATGAAAGTTTAGAGGGACGGGTCTTGGTAGATTTGCAGTGGTATGATACTACTTCCATTTCAATATGATCGCTTTGCACAGTGCTCCTTGGGATGTTTAAAGTTTTGGAAATCATTTTGTATCCAAATCCGGCTTTAAACTTCTCCACAACAGTATCACGGACCTGCCTGTTGTGTTTCCTGGTCTTCATGATGCTCTCTGTGCTTCAAACAGAACCCTGCGACTATCACAGAGCAGGTGCATTTAAATGGAGACTTGAATACACACAGGTGGATTATATTTATCATCATTAGGCATTTAGGACAACATTGGATCAATGAACTTATGGAGTGAGTTTGCTGCACTGAAAGTAAAGGGGCCGAATAATATTGCACGCCCCACTTTTCAGTTTTTGAATTTCCACAAAAATTTAAAATAACAAATAAATTTCGTTCAACTTGATAATTGTTCCACTTGTAGTCGATTCTTCACCAAAAATTTACATTTGGTATCTTTATCTTTAAAGCATGATATGTGGGAAAAGGTTGAAAAGTTCCAGGGGGTGAATACTTTTGTAAGGCACTGTAGGTCGGGTAAGGAATATCTATGAGATGGAGGAAAGCTGATGAGTTCAGATTTGTCCACATTGAATTTGAGGAAGCGAGAGGAGAAGGAGGAGGATATGGCTGATAGACACTCTGGGATTCTGGACAGCAGAGAGGTGACGTTTGGGTCAGAGAGGTAGATCTGAGTGTCATCCGCATAAAGGTGGCACTGGAATCCATGAGACTTTGAGTTGTCCCAGTCCAAGTGTATAGATTGAGAAGAGTAAGGGTCCTAGAACAGAGCCTTGTCTGAGTTGTAGCTGCTATTGCAGCTCATCGTCGTTAATAGAAATATGGCTGAGCTGTAATTCTAGACACCTTCCTTGGCAGCCTTGTCATAATATCATAGGGTAGAGAAAGAACAAACATTTGCGTTTCTTCATATTGCAGCTCCCTACACCATTATCACATTCCCTTTTCTGTTTGCTGTGATGTTCGGAGATTTTGGACATGGCCTTATGATGTCGCTTTTTGCTCTGGTTCTGGTTCTCTATGAAAACAGTCCAAAACTAAAGCGCACGCAAGATGAGGTAAGGAGCCCATTTATTTACAGCTTAATGCATCTAAGACTTTTTCTAAATATCTTCACATCATGAGCAAGAGGTTTTTCGTGAATAAGCTTTTTTTCTTATGAGAAATTTGTTATTGTTGTTTTTTTTGTTTGTTTGTTTTTTAATTAACTAGTTTATGACTGTAAGATTTACCTACCCCACTATCTCTTTTTCTTGAACTGAGACATTTTTGTGTTTTTGTCATACATGTGCTTTTAAAGGCTCTATCATTTTTTTTCTGGTGCGGATATTCAAATTATTTTTGCCTTTATTTTTTCGCGACATATGGGGCGAAAATTGTTTTAAATTGTTTCATTTTCCATAGAAATTACTTTTATATATTGGACGTATTTTTCAGTGGAAATGAGGCTAAAAAAAAGCGATTTTTAAACGGTGTCTTTTTTTTTTTTCTATTTAAGCTTTTCCCTATTTTATGTTTCTGCAATTTTTATATATATATATATATATATATATATATATATATATATATATATATATATATATATATAATTTTTATACACTGTTCCCCTTAAAGTGAGCCTGTCTTCCCCAAAATCGAAGGTGAGCTAAGCCCACCGGCATCAGGGGTTTATCTACAGCATTCTGGAATGCTGTAGATAAGCCCCCAATGTATCCTGAAAGATGAGAAAAAGAGGTTAGATTATACTCACCCAGGGGCGGTCCCGGTTCTGTTCTGGTCCGAAAGGCGTTGCCGTCCGATCCGGGGCCTCCCATCTTCTTACGATGACGTCCTCTTCTTGTCTTCAGCCACGGCTCTGGCGCAGGCGTACTTTGTCTGCCATGTTGAGGGCAGAGCAAAGTACTGCAGTGCGCAGGCGCTGGGCCTCTCTGACCTTTCCTGGCGCCTGTGCAATGCAGTACTTTGCTCTGCTCTTAACAGGGCAGACAAAGTACGCCTGCACCGGAGCCGCAGCGTGAAGACAAGAAGAGGACGTCATCGTAAGAAGATGGGAGGCCCCGGATCGGACCGCGACGCCCATCGGACTGCAGCGAGACCGCCCCTGGGTGAGTATAATCTAACCTCTTTTTCTCATCTTTCAGGATACATCGGGGGCTTATCTACAGCATTACAGAATGCTGTAGATAAGCCCCTGATGCCGGTGGGCTTAGCTCACCTTCGATTTTGGGGGTGACAGGTTCCCTTTAAAGAACAGTGTTTAAGGAACTTGGGGGAATATTAACATCATTACTAGTGAAGAGTATTCCGATACTGCAAGTATCGGGTATCGGCCGATATTTGCTGTATCGGAATTCCGATACAGAGTTCCGATATTTTTGTGATATCGGAAATCAGAATCGGAAGTTCCTAGTCATCTTCGGCGTGTGCGGTGCGTGTGGTTCCCAGGGTCTGGAGGAGAGGAAACTCTCTTTCAGGCTCTGGGATCCATATTCATGTAAAATATAAAGAATAAAAATAAAAAATATGGATATACTCACCCCTCCGACGAACCCTGGCTGTCACCGCTGCAAGCGTCTGCCTCCGTTCCTGAGAATGCAGAGAGTGAAGGACCTTCGATGACATCGCGGTCACGTGAGCGGTCAGGTGACCGGTCACCTGACCGCGACGTCATTGAAGGTCCTTCACTCTCTGCATTCTTATGAACGGAGGCAGACGCTTGCAGCGGTGACAGCCAGGGTCTTTCGGAGGGGTGAGTATATCCATATTTTTAATTTTTATTCTTTATTTTTTACATTAATATGGATCCCAGGGCCTGAAGGAGAGTTTCCTCTCCTTCAGACCCTGGGAACCATCCAGGATACATTCCGATATTTGTGTCCCATTGACTTGCATTGGTATCGGTATCGGCGATATCCAATATTTTTTGGATATCGGCCAATACCATCCGATACCGATACTTTCAAATATCGGAAGGTATCGTTCAACACTAATCATTACATGTTTTTTATTTTTTTACATTTTTGCTAATTTCCCTCGCCCCAGTTACAGGGGAATTTCAGCCTGCAGGCTCCATAGCAAGTCTGTCTGAGTGTCCTAGGACTCAGCAGCTCCTGCCCCTACTTATTTACTGGGTCTAAGGAGGAAGGCAGTGTCAGTGCTTCCTAATCTCTATACATAAGCATTGATGCAGCACCGTGTATACAGAGATTGGGAAGGTAGGTCTGGCATATGACAGCCAGCTCCCCTCCTGAACATCAGTGCAGGGGTTACAGAGAACTGCCCGGACGTTCTATGGTCAGTCCAGAAGTAACATACATAGTAACATGGTTAGCAAGACCGAAAAAAGACATTTGTCCATCCATTTCAGCCTATATTCCGTCAGAATAAATCCCCAGATCTACGTCCTTCTAAAGATCCGAAGCACTGAAAGATACAATATTGTTGTGCTCCAGGAAGACATCCAGGCCTCTCTTGAACCCCTCGACTGAGTTCGCAATCACCACCTCCTCAGGCAAGGATTTCCAGATTCTCACTGCCTGAACAGTAAAGAATCCTTTTCTATCTTGGTTGGAAAACCTTCTCTCCTCCAGATGCAGAGATTGCCCCCTTGCAACCTTCACCTTCCTTGGTATAAACAGATCCTCGGAGAGATATTTGTATTGTCCCCTTATATACTTATTAGTGACAAGCGAATATACTCGTTACTCGAGATTTCTCGAGCATGCTCGGGGGTCCTTCCGAGTATTTTTTAGTGCACGGAGTTTTAGTTTTTCTTGCCGCAGCTGAATGATTTACATCTGATAGCCAGCATAAGTACATGTGGGGGTTGCCTGGTTGCTAGAGTATCCCCATATGCAGGTGTGTCAAACTGCATTCCTCGTGGGCCGCAAACCTTGCGTGTTTTCAAGATTTCCTTAGCTTTGCACAAGGTGCTGTAATCATTATGTGTTTAGGTTATTAAATTATCACCTGTGCAGTACAAGGAAATCCTGAAAACATGACCTGTTTGCAGCCCTTGAGGAATGCAGTTTGACACCCCTGCCCATATGTACTTATGCTGGCTATCAGATGTAAATCATTCAGCTGCGGCAAGAAAAACTAAAACTCCGAGCACTAAAAAATACTCGGAGGACCCCCGAACGTGCTCAAGAAATCTCGAGTAACAAGTATATTCGCTCAACACATACTTATACATGGTTATTAAATAGCCCTTCAGTCGTCTTTTTTTGTAGACTAAATAATCCTAATTTTGCTAATCTCTCTGGGTATTGTCGTTTTGATCAAGGCTTCTGTATGACCTTTACCATATGTAATCATTGCTGCTCAACCCGAACGTAATAGGGTCTTTATACTGTATATGTGCCCATTGTATGGGAAGGCTTTATATATGGCTTTATTTAATCTATCTACGTTTGCTGAAAAGGAGGCAATTCTATGCAAAATGGATGAAAGATTTATCCTGTTACTATAGATTTACTGTAATGTTTATGATGTAATGGATACATTGTAATTTTTTTTATTCTGTGTAATAGTTCATGAAGATGTTTTTTGAGGGTCGTTACATTATCCTGCTGATGGGGCTCTTCTCTGTATATACTGGGCTTATCTATAATGACTGCTTTTCAAAGTCAATGAACATATTTGGCTCTAGTTGGAATGTTACAGCAATGATTGAAGCCAAAGGATGGACGTGAGTATATCGTACTAGATGGTGGCCCGATTCTAACGCATCGGGTACTCTAGAATATGAAAGTTTATTTATGAAGATTTAAGAATAAGTCAATGAAGATACAGGATTCGGCCAGCCAGGCGCGACCAATCAGTGAAGCCAGGGCTGGCTCCAGGTTTTTGAGGGCCCCGGGCGAAATAGTCTCAGTGGGCCCTCCACCTTTAACACATATCACGATTCATGATGCACAGATACAGCAGGGAAATATAGCACAGCCATGTAGCATATAACACAGCCCACATAGTATATAACACAGCCCATCTAGCATATAGCACAGCCACATAGCATATAACAGCCCACGTAGTATACAGCACAGCCCACGTAGCATACAGTACAGCCCACGTAGCATACAACAACCACGTAGTATATAGCAGTGTGGGCACCATTTCCCTGTTAAAAAAATAATTAAAATAAAAAAGTTATATACTCACTTTCCGGCGGCCCCCGGACCCAGCCCAGGCCTTTAGCAATGTTCCCGCCAGGTCTGTTCCCAGTGATGCTTTGCGGCAATAGCCTGTGATGATGTAACTGTCTCGTGAGACCGCTACGTTATATGGGGTCATTACGGAAAAGCATTACTGGGACCGGAGCATCGCGAGGAGCGGGAAAAGCTGCCGGGGATGGCGGAAGGTGAGAAAATCACAATTTTTTTTTTTTTTTTATTATTTTTAACATATCTTTTTAAAAGTAAAAAGTGAAGCGGTGTTTAAATCCCACCCCAATATCGCTGATTGGTCGCGGGCGCCCGGGCGCGACAAACCAGCGATGCAGGATTTCAGTTACAGAGAAAGACGGAAATGGACCTTAGACGATTTTATATATAGATACCGTGGCCAAGTTTGAATGTCCATTTTTGTGAAGTTGGAGGCAGCATAAAATGGACCGTCTTCTAAAAAAATAAATTGGGTTCAGTAGTTCAGTGCAGGATGTGCTGTAAATGTTTTCATTGGGGTTGATCGAATAGCTTCGGATAAGAGCTTATCCGAATAGCTATAGCACTTCCCGAATATCTGCAACGGTTACCTGGATCGCGCCGGCTGATTAGCTGTTCGGCTCCTTAGCTGAATGTATGGCGGCTGTGTGACAGTCATAACACGTGCATGGAGAGCTCAACAAACAGGCTCTCTCTTTAAAATGTTATCCTGGTTTGGCTCACTCTGCACTCTAAGGGTACGTGTCCACGTTCAGGATGGCCGGCGGTTTGGACGGAGCAGCAAACTGGCTCTGCCCAAAGCTCCGCCCCCTTCTGGGGACACGATGATGCCGGATGTGTTAATTGCACACATCCGGTATCATCGCACCCCACACATAGCGCCCTGTGTTATACCTTGCGGCGCCGCCGCAAGGTAAACGGACATAATGCGATCTAAAAAGACGCGCCGCATGTCCGGAATCGCAGGGCCACCAGATGCGTGTTACCACGCATAGTGGAGACAGGATTTCATTAAATCCCCTCCACTATGCTGTAACATCTGGACGCTGCGTGTTTGACGCTGCGTCTCTCTGCAGTGTCAAACACGCAACGTTTCCTGAACGTGGGAAACATACCCTAAAATCTCTCCACGGTAAATGGGTTTTCATGAACTTTCTCTCACTGCTCAGCCAAGCATGTTTAGCAGGCCATCCTAAGAATATTGGAAGAAGACCCAATATTCATATTTGGGCTGTTGATCAAAACATCCACTTATTTCATAGAAGATTGAGCTCTTTGCCACTCTGATAAATACTCAAGCTGGCCGCCAAAAATGGCATCTGGAAGCTTCCATGGGTCAGTCAGTCACCTAACATGAATCCCGTCCACCTGACATGAATCCCGTACAACAGGTATGCTATGATTGATCATATATGAGAAGACAATGATAAAACCTGTTTACTCTGTCGCCTCATTGGGGGACACAGGACCATGGGTGTTATGCTGCTGTCCACTAGGAGGCGACACTATGCATAATCTGAAAAAGATTAACTGTGGCTCCTTCTCTGCAGTATACACCCCTGGACGGCGTCAGCCTTCTCCAGTTTTTGCTTAGTGTCGCATAGGAGGCACACCTAAAGGTACCGTCACACTAAGCGACGCTGCAGCGATACCGACAACGATGTCGATCGCTGCAGCGTCGCTGTGTGGTCGCTGGAGAGCTGTCACATAGACAGCTCTCCAGCGACCAACGATGCCGGTTCCCTGGTAACCAGGGTAAACATCGGGTTACTGGGCGCAGGGCCGCGCTTAGTAACCCGATGTTTACCCTGGTTACCAGCATAAAAGTAAGAAAAAAAAAACACTACATACTTACATTCCGCTGTCTGTCCTCCGGCGCTGTGCTTCTCTGCACTGTGTAAGCACAGCGGCCGGAAAGCACAGCGGTGACGTCACCGCTGTGCTCTGCTTTCCGGCTGGCCGGCGCTCACAGTGCAGAGAAGCACGGCGCCGGGGACAGACAGCGGAAGGTAAGTATGTAGTGTTTTTTTTTTTTTTTTTTACTTTTACGCTGGTAACCAGGGTAAACATCGGGTTACTAAGCGCGGCCCTGCGCTTAGTAACCTAATGTTTACCCTGGTTACCAGTGAAGACATCATTGAATCTGAATCGGCGTCACACACGCCGATTCAGCGATGTCTGCAGGGAGTCCAGCGACAAAATAAAGTTCTGGACTTTCTGCAGAGACCAACGATGGCACAGCAGAATCCTGATCGCTGCTGTGTGTCAAACTGAACGATATTGCTAGCCAGGACGCTGCAACGTCACGGATCACTAGCGATATCGTTCAGTGTGACGGTACCTTAAGATTTTTTACTCCGTTTTTTTTCCGACTGATTACAGATGAAGAAAAGTGGGTCTCCTGTGAGACTCCCGGCATGGCTCCTTCCTCGACCCCCTATTATGGGATGCCTGGTTGAAGTCGAGATGGCTATTCCCCATGTCGCTCCTTCCCCAGTCCCTCGGGTGCTGGTTCGAAGTCGAGACCCCCCTCCTTCCCCAATTCCTTTTGTTTTATGGGTTGAGGTCGAGGCGAGGATAAAACCCCCTGAAGGTCATAACAGCACCCTCCCTAATCCCCCTCTGGGGGCATTAGGTTGAGACGCCTCAGGTAGGGTCTGTACAGGCAGTACTCTGCAGCTCCCAGCAATGGGCCAGCACACTACACCTGCATCCAGGGACCCCAGCCCAGCTGCGGGCTCCTGCGCCCGTCTCTGCGGCAGCACCAGCTCTATACTGCCTCAGGGGGACCCCTCACAGGCCCCCCTTTCCGCTTATAGCCCCACCGCTATCCTGCCTTTAAATCCGGGGGGGTCCGGTTCAGAACCGACCCCCCCCCACCCCCGGACTTCCTCGCCGGCCTGGAGCCTTTCTGTGCATCAGGCATCTAATTTAGGCCCCGGCTTCGGCCTAGCTAAAGCCGCCGCCTCCTCTCCGCCCCCCGGATGACAAATATGACACTCTACAGTGTCCTAGAGGGGGTGGATCGAGACAGAAAGGGCGCGTTTTTACACAGCTTTGCCGCCTTTTTTTTCTGCTCTCCGCCCCCTTCTCCCCCTGCCTCTTTTCCTCAGCTGCCATTTCTACTGCAGCTAGGATTAACCCTGCATCTCCCGGTCAGCAGGGCCAGGTCAGCCAGTCTCCGGGGGGCACAGGACTGTGGATCTTCGGCGCTGGACCTAGGGGCAAACTGGTGGGGTAAGATCACAGCTGGGTTGTTTTACTCGGCTGTGAATCCATATTCCCTATAAGGCTCCCCTATAGGGTCCTTTGCATAGAAACCCCTGTAAGGTCCCCTGCAGCCAGCCCTTCTACACTCTGTGCACTATGCCGGGCTCAAGGTCCAGGAGAACCTGGCAGAACTGCTATTATGTATTCTGCACAGCCTGCAGGACCGCTCTCCCTAGTGGCAGCACGTACGCACTGCCAGGACTGCATCCAGACTACTGTGTCAGAGCCTCAAGAAGCCCCTGCCAATGCCTCGGTGTCTAATGCCACGCCGGAATGGGTCACTCAGAGGTCGCAAGCAGACGCAGTCTATAGATAACAAACCTCCACATTTCTTCAGGCTCTGCAGCGTCATGCCTCGGCTATCACCGTTACCAAGCAAAGGTAGAGCTTGACTCGGGAACAGAACAACCTGGCACATCCACGTCTAGGTCAGGACGCAAGCGGACCCATAGGTCAAGTCCATCTGCGTCATCCTATAGCACGGTCATCCCCTTCTAGGGAGAGACACCGTAGTTCCGGGTCATCTAGACCAGGGGTCCCCAACTCCAGTCCTCAAGGCCCACCAACAGGTCATGTTTTCAGGATTTCCTTTGCATTGCACAGGTGATGCAATTATTACCTGGGCAAGACTAAGGAAATCCTGAAAACATGACATGTTGGTGGGCCTTGAGGACTGGAGTTGGGGACCCCTGATCTAGACCGTCCCCTTACAGGGGCAGACAATGCAGATCTCCGTAATCCAATGAAGGCTTCCTCCCGAGCTCATCCAGCAGGGGTCGCCTCAGTGATACACAGGATTCGGAAGGCATCTGTGACTCCGATTCAGACAGGGAAACGAGGGGTCTCTGATCCCAATCCCTCCTAACAATACAGCGCTAGTCGAGGACATAATCTCTTCCATCCATCGGGTGCTGGACATTTCTAATCTGGCACCAGAGGCCCCAAGATCTCCTTTGAAGGACCTCTGAAGCTGCCTAAGGTTTTCTCCTACCACCCAGAGTTTAAAGCGATCCTTAAAGGGCCACTGTCACCCCCCTGCAGCCGTTATAAACTAAAAGAGCCACCTTGTGCAGCAGTAATGCCGCATTCTAACAAGGTGGCTCTTTTAGTTTTGTGTTAAGGTGTTACTAAAATAAAGCGCTTTGAAACTTTGCAAAAATACCTATCTTTGTCTACGGAGGCGGGTCCTCAATCCCCAGCTTGAACGGTACTCTGCCGTCACTCACATCTTCAGGGGCTTTCGGCGCCATCCCCTCCGCGCTGTTTTCTCTTCAAATCCGGCGCCTGCGCTGTGTTAATCTTTGTGGGGCAGGTGCAGTAAGCTCTGGCGGTCTGACGTCCCAGCCAGGCTTGGAGACTGCGCTTGTGCTGGCAGTGCGGCCACCCACCTCGGGAATCCCTGCCCCGCACTGTGTTATGCATTATGCACAGTGCGGGGCTAGGATTCCTGGGCATGCGCACTGCGTGTGTCAGCCTGTCACCCACGTCCCCCGCCTTACAGCCTCTGTCTATTCAGCTGATCGTCCCGGCGATTGCTATGAGGAGGCACGATCAGCTGAATAGACAGAGGCTGTAAGGCGGGGGACGTGGGTGACAGGCTGACACACGCAGGAATGCATAATGCATAACACAGTGCGGGGCAGGGATTCCCGAGGTGGGTGGCCGCACTGCCAGCACAGGCGCAGTCTCTAAGCCTGGCTGGGACGTCAGACCGCCAGAGCTTACTGCGCCTGCCCCACAAAGATTTACACAGCGCAGGCGCCGGATTTGAAGAGAAAACAGCGCGGAGGGGGCGGCGCCGAAAGCCCCTGAAGATGTGAGTGACGGCAGAGTACCGTTCAAGCTGGGGATTGAGTACCCGCCTCCGTGGACAAAGATAGGTATTTTTGCAAAGTTTCAAAGCGCTTTATTTTTGTAATACCTGAACACGAAACTAAAAGAGCCACCTTGTTAGAATGCGGCATTACTGCTGCATAAGGTGGCTCTTTTAGTTTATAACGGCTGCAGGGGGGTGACAGTGGCCCTTTAAAAAGCAGCTCTCACAGCCTGAGAGAAAATTCGCTAATCTCAAATATCTGGAGGCAAAGTACCTTTTCCCACACAAAGGAATGCACCGATCCACCCGAAGTGGACCCCCAGTCTCTAGACTAGCAGCACAGATCCTCTTTTCACTGCCAGATAGCTCAACCCTCAGGGACGCAGCAGACCGGCAGGTAGAACGCATGGCTCCTTCAATTTTTCGAGGCAGCAGGGGCCTCCCTGGCTCCCGCGTTCGCTTCAGTTTGGGCTGCCTAGGCCATCCTGGCTTGGGTCAAAAATTTACAAGCTGGCCTCCAAGCATCTGCCCCTGAGCTGTCAGACCAAGCTGTTAAAATAGCAGTTGTAGCAGATTACATGCTTCATGCAGCTCTGGATTCAGCAAGGGGCGTAGGGAGGATAGCATCAAACGCCATCACGACTCGGCGTAAAGCGGACGCAGCCTCAAAGAAGTCCCTCACGCACCTCCTGTATCTCAGTGGGTGACCTTTTTCGGTGAAAGGTTGAACACAATGATATCCAACGCCACCGGGGGTAAGAGTATTTCTCTCCCTCAACTGAAACCTATACGCACTTACAAAAAGTGTAACAAACCGGATTCCGATCCTTTCGGAATTCCTCGGGCTGGTCCGTCCCCACACAGGGACAATTCACCGTCAACGCAACGGTCGGACAAGACCTGGCAGTTAAAAGCAGGCCAGTCAAAGCCCAAAGGAGGAAAACCTCAGACTTTTTCCTCCTCATGACTCATGGACCGGAAGACATCCCACCCGTAGGCGACTTTGCTCCTTTCAGCAAGCCTGGATGCCTATTACTGAAGACAGGTGAATCGGGGAACTAGTGTCTTCCGGATACAAGATAGTGTACAACTTCCAACCCACGAACCGATTCTTCCTCTCGGCCCTCCCAAAACCATCAGCCAAGGCTCGTGCCTTCCACCAAGCGGTTTCCTCGCTTCTTCAAGCAGGAGTCATAGTACCAGTCCCCACGGCCGAGCGCTTCCGAGGGTTCTACTCCAATCTATTCGTAGTCCCCAAGAAAGGAGGCAGTGTGCGGCCCATATTGCACCTAAAACAACTCAACAAATATGTACGGGTCCGTCACTTCCGCATGGAGTCTCTTCGGTCCATCATTGCGTCCATGGAGAAGGGAGAATATCTCACCTCCATAGACCTACAAGACGCATACCTGCATATACTGATTGCACCTGCCCATCAGTGGTTTCTCAGGTTCGCAATCGACCAGGACCACTACCAGTTCGTTGCTCTCCTGTTTGGACTCGCCATGGCTCCCAGAGTGTTTACCAAGGTCATGGCAGCCACCATGGACGTCCTGCACTCCAGAGGCATAGTAGTCGTTCCATACCCGGACGATCTACTCATCAAGGCTCTTACCTTCAATGACTGCGAGCTCAGCGTCTCAAGCACAAACGACAAACTGAGTCGCATGGGCTGGTTAGTCAACCTACAAAGGTCATCACCAACACTGAGTCAGTCTCTGACCTTCCTGGGAATGCTAGACAACACCTCCAGGGATCTAGTGCCCTTTCCCAGGAACAAGGCACTAGCTCTCCGCCTAGGAGTTCGCATCCTCCTCCACAAACCCCTCCGATCTCTCAGGTTTTCCATGAGAGTCCCTGGCAGGATGGGGGCAGCAATAGAAGCGGTCCCATTTGGCCCAGTTTCACCTCATGCCTCTCCAACTAGCCATTCTCAAGTCCTGGGACAGGAATCCTGTTTCTTCTCGACAGGGAATTCCAGCTAATGTCGTCAACCAGGAGGTCCCTGCACTGGTTGCTCAAGCCAACCTTGCTAGCAAAGGGCAAATCCTTTCTCACAGGTCAATGGAAGGTTCTGACCACCGATGCAAGCCTGACGGGTTGGGGTGCAGTGCACCTACACCACAGGGCAAGTAGTCCCCAGTGGAAGCAGCCATGCCCATCAACATCCTGGAAATTCGTGCCATCCTGGCATTGAGGGCCTTCCATCGCTTACTGGCAGCCTCTCACATCAGAATACAATCGGACAACATATGTGAATCACCCAAGGGGGGACCCGCAGTACCCAGGCGATGCGAGAAGTGTCGCACATCCTCCACTAGGTGGAGGACACAGGCTCGGTTCTCTCGGCGGTCCACATTCTGGATGTGGACAACTGGAAAGCAGTCTTCCTCAGACGACAAGGAATAGATTCGGCACAGTGGTCTCTCCATCCCAAAATGTTTTCGCCAGATCTGACATCGCTAGGGGAACCCAGATGTGGACCTAAAGGCATCCCACTTCAATGCCAAGTTCTCCAACTTCATGGCTAGAACACACGATTCGCGGTCGCTCGTAGCAGATGCTCTGGTTCAGGACTGGACTCAGTTCCAGCTTCTGTACATTTTCTCTTACCCCCATGACGGCACCACGGAGAGAGAGGGATCCGCCCTCAGGGACAGGAAACCCACAGGTTAAAAAGGCGGGACCTCTCTTCCACCTCAGTTCGGTTTCCTGTCCCTGATGGGGAATCTACAGGTTAACATACCTGCAGCGCGGGATTCCGGGGGTCCATCTGGCCGGGTTCGTGCAGCGGGGGGCCCTGCCACGGTCCCGGTGGATTCCGTCCCCAAGGGCACAATCCGGGGTCGGCGGGCCCTGAGTAGGTGCAGGGAAGAGGCAGTGAAGAGGATACCAGTCTGCCTCTTCCCTTTCTCATCAGCGACCGGTAATAGGTAGCGGCGGCTACCTGGTGAATTACCACCGGTCTGGAGGCACTGGGGGATGGCGGCGGCCGCCGACAGGAACGGCCATAATGAACGTCTCTGGCCGCAAGTTAATGCGCAGGCGCGGCGGGATCACTTCCGGGTCGGCGCAGGGGTGCCGGAGAACCGAAAGTTAGGCGCTGCGGGCGGGTAATTTAAACAGCTGAGCAGCTTGGAATCGCTGCTCAGCTATTTTTCACCATGAGTGGATCAGAGTAAGCAGAACACAGTTAAGACAAGGGGAATGGGAGTTGAACCAGGAGATATTCAACCACATTGTAGTTTACTGGGGAGTACCGGAAATAGATTTATTCGCAAACTATCTAAACCGGAAAACACAGGTGTTTTGCTCAATCGACCCATGGGGGAACCCAGTAACTCTAGACGCTTTTCTAATTCCCTGGAACTTCCAACTGGCTTATGTCTTTACTCCGATAGCATTAATTCCATTAGTTCTGAAGAAAATCCGGGAGGACAGGGCGAGAGTGATTATGATAGCCCCATTCTGGCCAAAGCGAGCGTGGTTTCCGTGGTTACGCACGATGTCGGTAACAGAGCCATGGGTTCTCCCAGACATCCCAAATCTTCTACACCAAGGGCCAATAAACCATCCATGAGTAGAAAACCTACACATGACCGCATGGAATTTGAGAGGGAACTTTTAGCAAAGAAGGGGTTTTCCTCAAATTTAATTACAACACACCTGTCCAGTAGGAAACCAGTAACCAGAGCATATGGCAGGGTCTGGAAGAAGTTCCTCTCTAATCCAAATGTCAGTGTGTCAGGGAAAATCCCAAATAAGGAAGTTCTAGAATTCCTTCAGAAAGGGCTAGAATTCCTTCAGAAAGGGTTAGAAAAAGGGTTAGCAACAAGTACCCTTAAGGTTCAAATTGCTGCATTAGGTGCCTTATACAACTGTGACTTAGCGGGGAATCACTGGATAAAAAGGTTTGTAAAAGCCTCAATTAGGTCTAAACCAGTCATACACCACACTTCGCCTCCCTGGGACCTAAACCTGGTACTTTCTGCACTCACGAAACCGCCTTTTGAACCCCTATCTCAAGCTTCCTTAAAAATAATCTACCTGAAAACCTCTCTCCTGGTAGCACTTACCTCAGGACGCAGAATTAGTGACTTGCAGGCTCTCTCAGCCTACCCGCCTCTAACTCAGATACTAGAGGATAGAGTGGTCCCTAGGACTGACCCGTCTTACCTGCCCAAGGTAGCATCACGTTTCGACAGATCTCGGCAAATATCCTTACCATCGTTTTGCCCTAATCCCAAAAACGAAAAAGAAAAAGCCCTACACACGCTAGATCTTAAGAGATGCTTGACCCAATACATAACAGCCACAGGGGAGTGTAGGAAAGGCAGGTCTCTGTTTGTTTGTTTTCAGGGTCCAAATAAAGGGCACAAAGTGTCAAAGGCAACATTGGCGAGATGGGTGAGGGATGCCATCACTCTAGCATACGCCTCGTCCAATGAAGTCGCTCCGGAGGTGATTAAAGCCCATTCAACCAAATCGGTATCAACCTCTTGGGCAGAGCGGGCAGGAGCATCGATTGACCAGATATGTAGAGCAGCCACTTGGTCTTCCCCCTCTACATTTTTCAAACACTACCAACTGGACCTATCCTGCTCTTCAGACCTAACCTTTGGTAGGAGGGTTCTGGAGGCAGTAATCCCACCCTAATATATTCTATGAAATTCTCTCCGTGGTGCCGTCATGGGGGTAAGAGAATATCGTAGTTACTCACCGATAACGGTATTTCTCTGATCCCATGACGGCACCCGTATATTCCCTCCCTTTCACGTGTGGGTGTGCACACTACTAATGTTTAGTCACGAGGTGTCGCAAAAAAAAAAAGAGAAGTAAAAAGTTAATTATTTTGTTGTTTAATAACCATTTAAGTTGCAGCTAAAGTCCTGTCAAGGCTCTATAAACCAAACTGAGGTGGAAGAGAGGTCCCGCCTTTTTAACCTGTGGGTTTCCTGTCCCTGAGGGCGGATCCCTCTCTCTCCGTGGTGCCGTCATGGGATCAGAGAAATACCGTTATCGGTGAGTAACTACGATATTTCCACCTCTCCCCCTGTTATCCAGAGTGGTGAGGAAAATCAAGCAAGATGGAGTTCCAACCATCTTAATCGCACCGGTCTGGCCCAGACGTACATGGTACGCTGATGTCATACAACTTTCAGCAGACGCCCCCTGGCGCCTCCCCGACCACCCGGATCTTCTATCACAAGGCCCGTTCTACCACCAGAACTCAGGGGCTCTCAATTTGATGGCGTGGCCCTTGAAACCTAGGTTCTATCCCAGGCAGGGCTCTCGATGGACATTATGGGAACCATGATCAGGGCACGGAAGCCAGCCTCTGCCAAGATCTAATACCGTACCTGGAAAGCTTTCTTTACCTGGTGCGAATCTCGGGGCCAGACTCCACTCCCTTATTCCTTACCCAAAGTACTTGGTTTTCTCCAATCGGGTCTGGAGGCCAGGCTGTCCCTTCCCTGGGCTCGCTTAACAGCCGGGCGTCAGCCCTCTCAGTGCTTTTTCAAAGGCGCATTGCTACCAAGCCGCAAGTAAGGACTTTTCTTCAGGGGGTTTCCCGATTGGTTCCCCCCTACAGACGACCACTAGAAACGTTGGACCTCAACCTGGTCCTGACAACATTGCAGGAATCACCCTTCAAACCCCTTAAGGAGGTCCCGCTCTGCCTTCTATTCCAGAAGGTGTTTTTTTCCTGGTGGCAATCACCTCACTACGCAGGGTGTCTGAACTGACAGCACTCTCCTGCAGACGGCCCTTCCTGGTTTTTCACCAGGACAAGGTATTTTTCTGTACGGTCCCATCCTTCCTTCCGAAGGTTGTGTCCCACTTCCACCTCAATGAGGAAATTTCACTGCCATCCTTTTGTCCGGTCTCAGTTCATAGAGCGGAGAAGGCTCTGCATACGCTTGACCTTGTCAGGACATCTATATATATAATTGTCTAAGGGTTTTTCCATCTGTCTGTCTTTCTGTCTGTCTGTCTGTCTGTCCTGGAAATCCCACCTCTCTGATTGGTCGAGGCCGCCAGGCCTTGACCAATCAGCGACGGGCACAGCATCGACGTAGAAATCCCGCGTCTGATTGGTCGAGGCCGCCAGGCCTCGACCAATCAGCGACGATGATGTCATAAAGGACGTAGATATCCCGCGTCTCTGATTGGTCGAGGCCGCCAGGCAACGGGCACAGCGACGATGATGTAATAATGGACCTAGAAATCCCACGTTTCTGATTCAGCGACGGGCACAGTATCGACGTAGATGTCATAATGGTTGCCGTGGCGACGATGATGTCATAAAGGTTGCCTCGACCAATCAGCGACGGGCACAGCGACGATGATGTCATAATGGTTGCCATGGCGACGATGATGTCATAAAGGTTGCCTCGACCAATCAGCGATGGGCATAGTCTGCCGCGAATTCTGGAATCATCATTGTCCATATACTACGGGGACATGCATATTCTAGAATACCCGATGCGTTAGAATCGGGCCACAATCTAGTTGTGTAGATATGTGTCTAGGACTACGTTCTTCCGGAGGTCTGATTCTCTTTTCCTTCTTCCGGAAGGCGGCTGCAAGGGTCTGCCAGCTTCCAAAGCTACCCTTGCCAGGTGCATCAGATCCACCATACAAGACGCCTACCGCCTTAAGAATTCTCCTCTTCCAGCCGGTATTACGGCACACTCTACACGGGCGGTAGGGGCCTCCTGGGCCATTCGGTACCAGGCTTCGGCACAACAAGTGTGTAAGGCGGCCACTTGGACTAGCCTACACACGTTTACTAAACACTACAGGGTTCATACCCAGTCCTCAGCGGACGCGAGCCTGGGTAGATGTCTTTTGCAGGCAGCGGTGCCCCAAGTGTAGCGGCCTGTCTGCACAATATTCGTCCATTGCTTCCCATCCAGGGACTGCTTTGGGACATCCCATGGTCCTGTGTCCCCCAATGAGGCGACAGAGTAAAGGAGATTTTTGTGTACTCACAAAATCTCTTTCTCTTAGCCTCTAATTGGGGGACACAGCTCCCACCCTGTTGCCCTTTCGGGCCATTGTTACTGTTGAGTTCTCATATTGTTCTTTGAGCTTGTACATAGTGGCCTTCTTATAGGCATGCTTATGTTATTCATGTTACATTCCTCCTGCTTTTGCACAAAACTGGAGAAGGCTGACGCCCTCCAGGGGTGTATACTGCAGAGGAGGAGCCACAGTTAATCTTTTTCAGATTATACATAGTGTCGCCTCCTAGTGGACAGCAGCGTAACACCCATGGTCCTGTGTCCCCCAATTAGAGGCTAAGAGAAAGAGATTTTACGGTGAGTACACAAAAATCTCCTTTTCAGTGGCGAGCTCTGGTGTGTCTGTGTCAAAGTGCTAGTGTTCCGCAGCTCAAGGTAGCAGAACTCATTGATTAAAAGTCTGACCAGGTTAAAGCTTTGAAAAATAAGATACAGTCCATATTTGACTTTATCAAATGGACACTGAAATAAGACAACCAAATCAAGATGAACAATTACTTATGAATTGTCTCTGTACACTATCGCAGAAGAAAATTTATGAAGGAACTTGGATTCTCACAATTTGGATGACGGAACAGATTTGTAAGAACTATGGCTATTAAAATGAATCTGTGAATTCCTTCGCATTTTGTTCATTTTAGTTTATACTTTTTGAACCAGGAAAGATGATTTATCCAAGCACTATTTGACACGGACACTGGACCCCAATGTAACAGGAGTTGTGAAAGGAGTGTATCCTTTTGGAATAGATCCTGTAAGTATAGTATATCTTTTTAACTTTTATATAATATAATTTAGTGCAAAAATGGACTGTGTATCCTTGTTGTCCAAATAATTACTTGAAAGGAAACCTGTAGGGTGCCCTGTTGCCCCAAAATCACCAGCAGTTGTCTACATAGCTAAATACCCTGCCTAAAAGTCCCTTTCTTACATCAAACACAAACATCTTTAGAAAAAGTATTTCTAAAGTACGTTTATGATATGTAAATGAACCTTTTGACTAGTCAGTGGGGCGTTTAGGATTAATGCAGTGAGGAAAAGAAGCCTGGACGAGGTATGTAAAGCGCTAGTGATGATGTCGGCACTAGTAACTCATGTGTATCATTCTCACAGAGACGTGATAACATCTAAGCGGGCCGAATAGTCAAAGGGCTCATTTACATACAGTTGTGCAAAAAAGTGTTTGCCCCCTTCCTGATTTCCTTTTTTTTTTGCATGTTTGTTACACTTAAAAGTTTCAGATCATCAAGCAAATTTAAATATGAGACAAAGATAACACAAGTATACACAGAATGCAGCTTTTAAATTAAGGTTTTTATTACGGCAAAAAGAAATCCGAACCTACATTACCCCCCTTCCTTTCAAACATAAAACATAAATTAACTGTGGTTTATCACATCTTTTGGGAAGCAGAGTTCAAATTCCCTAGCCACACCCTTGCCTGATTACTACCACACCTGTTTTCAATTAAGAAATCACTTAAATAGGACCTGCCTGACAAAGTGAAGTAGACCAAAGGTTCCTCAAAAGCTAGACAACATGCTGCAATCCAAAGAAATTCTGGAACAAATGAAAAACTAATTGAGATCTAGCAGTCTGGAAAAGGTTATAAAGTCGTTTCTAAAGCTTTGGGACTCCAGCGGACCTCAGTAAGAGCCATTATCCACAAATAGCGAAAATTTGGTACAGTGGTGAACCTTCCCAGGAATGGTCGGCAATATCCAAAGAACTGCAGGCCTCACTTGCCTCAGTTAAGGTCAGTGTTCATGAATCCACCATAAGAAAGAGACTGGGCAAAAATGGTCTGCATGACAGAGTTCCAGGACGAAAACCACTTCTGAGCAACAAGAACATGAAGGCTCCTCTCATTTTTGCAAGAAAACATCTTGATGATCCCAAAACTTTTGGTAGAAAACAATATGGACTGACGAGACTACTTAAGTTGAACTTTTTGGAAGGTGTATGTCCCATTACATTTGGCGTAGAAGTAAGGCTGGTTTCAGATTTGCGGTTGTGTCCGCAGCGTTTCTGACGCATACATTCGCATGCGTCTTGATTTCCTATCTTTAACATTGTAGACGCAGGTGCTTGCGTTTGCATGCGTTCGCCCGCGTTTGCTTACGCATGCGTTTTTTTTTTGAGGCAGAAAATTTCTGTCAAATATGCACATTTTTTTAACCGTCATGCGTAAGTTGATGCGGATAAAAAACCACAGCGTTAGCATGCGTTTTGCAATGCAGTTGCAGACGAGACGCTGCAGACTCAACCGTAAATGTGAACATAGCCAAAGACAGCATTTCAGAAAAGGAATGTGATACCAACAGTAAATATGGTGATGGTCTGAAGCTGTTTGGCTGCTTCAGGACCTGGAAGTCTTGCTGTGGTAAATGGAACCATGAATTCTGCTGTCTACCAAAAAAATCCTGAAGGAGAATGTCCCACCATCTGTTCGTGACCTCAACCTGAAGTGCACTTGGGCTATGCAGCAGGCCAATGATTCAAAACACACCAGCAGGTCCACCTCTGAATAGCTTAAGAAAAACAAAATTAAGTCTTTGGAGTGGCCTAGTCAAAGTCCTGACCTTAATCCAATTGAAATGCTGTGGCATGACCTTAAAAAAGCTGTTCATGCCCTACAATGTGGCTGAATTGCAACAATTCTGCAAAGATAAGTGGGCCAAAATTCCCCCAGAGTGTTGCAAATACTTGATTGCAGTTGTTGCTGTTAAGGGTGGCCCAACCAGTTATTAGGTTTAGGGGGCAATCACAGTTTCGCACAGACCCCTGTAGATTTGTGCTTCTTTTTCCCTTAATAATAAAGACTTTTCTTTCTAAAATGGCATTTTGTGTTTACTTGTGTTATCTTTGTATAATATTTATATTTGTTTGGTGATCTGAAACATTTAAGTGTGACAAGCTTGCAAAAGAATAGAAAATCAGGAAAGGCGCAAACACTTTTTCACACAACTCTGATATACTGACTTTCAAAATATTTTTTCTAAATATCTGTTCATATGTGTAATGTAATAAAGGAACCAGTAGGCAGGGTGTTTAGCTATGTAGACACAACCCATTCTGGTGCTCCTGGGTGCACGGGCGACCTGACAGGTTCCACCCTCCCACATTCTGGGTGTGATCAAAGCACTTCCTGAGTCTTTGCCTCCCCGACTTTATTCCCCACCTAGTGCCACTACTTTCTGCTGGAATGACAGATCAGCGGCTTGACTACACAGCTTGTGAGCTGTCAGCTAAGCAAAAGAAGGTAGTGCTAAGGTGGGGAACAGAGCCGTGGAGGCAAAGACTTGGGAAGTGCTCTGATCACGTCCAGAGCACTTCTGCTTTATTTGCATATGGAATCGAGTTACAGATTGTTTAAGTATATGTACCGATTACCTTATGTTTTAAAGGCCTACATGCTCATAGGCAGTTTGGAGAAGACGCGCTGGCAGATTCCCTTATAATGTCACTCACCATTACGATCAGTGTCATAGCTTTGCTGTGCTAACTTTACTTTTGACATAATTTTTTTTTTATATTAAGATCTGGAACTTGGCATCAAATCGTCTCACTTTCCTGAACTCTTTTAAAATGAAGATGTCTATTATCCTGGGAGTAATCCACATGACGTTTGGGGTAGTTCTGAGTGCTTTTAACTATTTGTAAGTCACAATTACTTATAGTAACATCACATTATATTCATTACCTATGAAATATAATGTAAATCACCAGACAGCTAACAGGATTTCAATATTCTGTGCTTGTTAAATGTTTTAACTAGAGGATAGTAATTAACAAAGAGTCGAATTTCCCTGGTCAGGCCTAGTCACTACGTAATAACGTTGCGGTGGCTAGTAAAATGCAGAGGATTGTGGAAGTGAACTCTACAGAGAAACAAACTAGATGCCAGACCGGGATAGATTGAATCTTTTTGCTTATCTCTACTAGGTTTTCTGAATTTTGTTCACTGGTGCGCTCAGTCAAAATACATTACTTGTTTCCATTGTCCCTTGGTAAATGTTGAGTCAGCATGTTAAAGGAAGTGTGCCACGTGTACATATATCATAAGCTAGGTTTTTAATGACCAATGTATTTTTTATTCCATATCTGTCAAAAATCAAAAATAACAATAAAATACATTTAACATAAAAACCTGATTTAAACCTGTTGGTCATTTTTTCTGATGACACATTCTCTTTCCATGCCAATTCAAACCCTTGATAACCAGTGATGAAATGTACATCATGGTAGGCAGCCAAAAATGCTCTACATAATATACATTTTCTTGTCATTGTGATCTTTGTAGCTGCTGTGTCTGATATCCATGGTAGAAGTGACACACCACCAGGTCCATGCTGCAAATACTGGGCAAGGGCTAGTGCTGTCAGTCACCAGTGAAGAAGACCGAGCCATGCAAAAGCAGCAGGAGAAACTGTGCAATGGCTGAGCCTCTTGGCCACACAAAGAATGGCACCCAGTACCCTAATTAATAATTTGATTTAATTTCAATGATCAAGAAAAACTACACCGGCGCTAGGCTGAACTATACCCCACAAGCTGCAGGCACCTATGCAGGTGGTGTGTGCACACCTGCTGACACTTAATGAATACCAATAATCCCAATATAGGATGCCGTGCTAAAAGAGGATGCTACTATTTGTAACTTAAACATAGAACATAAAAACGGTAACCACTGAATTGTATTACCTTATGAATGTAACTGACTTGTCCACCGTAAAAGGAAGTGAGCTGTTACTGTGACCGTGCTGTTCGCACTGTTGAGAGAAGCGGCATTTTGCAGACCACACAAGCAAGGGAGCGTCCTTCCGATCTGCTGAGTCCCCTGCGTGCACGCTGCTGAATGTGCCGGCAAGCAGCCTCGGCCGATGGTGCCGCCGTGCTGTCACGTGTGTGGGGAGCGTGGCTAAAGCGGTGACGTCACCTGTCCAACTGGCGGGCAATAGCAAGGGGCCAATACCGACGCGTTTCGAGGGAACCGTCCCTCTTTCTCAAGGTGTGGCCACCCTGCTCACACTGCCTATTATATAGCCACGCTAACTAGCTTTGTGTATAACAATGAACCGCCCTTCTGCACCCGGAACGCCTACACTGCCACACACAGTAAATCCCCAGCCTGTAAACACTGGTGTCGCCCACAAGTGCCTGCTATGGCCCTAGTCCAAATGCTAATGCTGGTGGTAAACTTCCACCTATATGTTCGCCTCCCATGCCTAAAACAAGAATTTATAATTTATTAAAACCATCAATATTTTATTCTAAACTTTAAAACCATAAGTGTGTAAGTGTGTGTAAAGACTTTTATGTGCTATAAAATTCCTATAAAATCACTGTAAACTATCTATTTACATTTCTATGAATTGCTGTAAGATTTCCGCTATATCTTCTCTAAATAAGTGATGCCCATGAATGGACTCCATCCAATAAAATTGAATACTTAAATAAATATATAAAACCCTACCTAAAATTGTTAGTATTTTTTTAAAAAAAGAGTACACCCCCCAAAAAATGCTGTAAAAATGTTATACAAATATGTTGCATATCCTACAGGGCATACAAGGCTGTCCAATGTGAAAATCCACTTGGACTCCACTTTCGACATAGTTTTCAAATAGTCGCCCCCCCCTCGGATTTTCCCTAACTCTTAGGGTACCGTCACACAGTGGCATTTTGATCGCTACGACGGCACGATTCGCAGGGCCGCGCTTAGTAACCCGATGTTTACCCTGGTTACCAGCGTAAACGTAAAAAAACAAACATTACATAAATACTTACCTACCGCTGTCTGTCCCCGGGGCTCTGCTTCCTGCACTGGCTGTGAGCGCCGGTCAGCCGGAAAGCAGAGCGGTGACGTCACCGCTGTGCTTTCCGGCTGGCCGCTCACTGTCAGTGCAGGAGAGCACAGCGCCGGAGGACAGACACCGGGAATGTAAGTATGTAGTGTTTGTTTTTTTAACGTTTACGCTGGTAACCATGGTAAACATCGGGTTACTAAGCGCGGCCCTGCGCTTAGTAACCCGATGTTTACCCTGGTTACCGGGGACCTCGGGATCGTTGGTCGCTGGAGAGCTGTCTGTGTGACAGCTCTCCAGCGACCAAACAGCGACGCTGCAGCGATCGACATCGTTGTCGTATCGCTGCAGCGTCGTTTCAGTGTGACGGTACCCTTAGAATAAAATAAAATATAGGAATTTTATAGCACATAATACGTGTAATAGCACATAATACGTCTTTACACACACTTATGGTTTTAAAGTTTAGAATAAAATATTGATGGTTTTAATGAATTATAAATTCTTGTTTTAGGCATGGGAGGCGAATATATAGGTGGAAGTTTTACCACCAGCATTAGCATTTGGACTAGGGCCATAGCAGGCACTTGTGGGCGACACCAGTGTTTACAGGCTGGGGATTTACTGTGTGTGGCAGTGTGGGCATTCCGGGTGCAGAAGGGCGGTTCATTGTTATACACAAAGCTAGTTAGCGTGGCTATATAATAGGCAGTGTGAGCAGGATGGCCACACCTTGATAAAGAGGGACGGTTCCCTCGAAACACGTCAGTATTGGCCCCCTTGCTATTGTCCATCAGTTGGACAGGTGATGCCAGCGCTTTAGCTACGCCCCCCCACACACCACGCGACTGCATGGCGGCGCCATCAGCCTCGGCTGCTTGCCGGCACATTCAACAGCATGCGCGCAGGGGACTCAGCAGATCGGAAGGACGCTCCCTTGCTTGTGTGGTCTGCAAAACGCTTCTCTCAACAGTGCAAACGGCACGGTCACCGTAACAACTCACTTCCTTTTACGGTGGACAAGTCAGTTACATTCATAAGGTAATACAATTCAGTGGTTATTGTTTTTATGTTCTACTAGATGGTGGCCCGATTCTAACGCATCGGGTATTCTAGAATATGCATGTCCACGCAGCCACGTAGTATATTGCCCAGCCACGTAGTATATTGCCCAGCCACGTAGTATATTGCCCAGCCACGTAGTATATTGCCCAGCCACGTAGTATATTGCCCAGCCACGTAGTATATTGCCCAGCCACGTAGTATATTGCCCAGCCACGTAGTATATTGCCCAGCCACGTAGTATATTGCCCAGCCACGTAGTATATTGCCCAGCCACGTAGTATATTGCCCAGCCACGTAGTATATTGCCCAGTTACGTAGTATATTGCCCAGCCACGTAGTATATTGCCCAGCCACGTAGTATATTGCCCAGCCACGTAGTATATTGCCCAGCCACGTAGTATATTGCCCAGCCACGTAGTATATTGCCCAGCCACGTAGTATATTGCCCAGCCACGTAGTATATTGCCCAGCCACGTAGTATATTGCCCAGCCACGTAGTATATTGCCCAGCCACGTAGTATATTGCCCAGCCACGTAGTATATTGCCCAGCTACGTAGTATATTGCCCAGTTAGGTAGTATATTGCCCAGTTACGTAGTGTATTGCCCAGCCACATAGTATATTGCCCAGCCACGTAGTATACAGCACAGAGCCACGTACTATATTGCCCAGCCACATAGTATATTGCCTAGCCATGTATGTCACCAATTAAAAAATAAACATACTCACCTTCCGATCCGAGGGCCCCTTGTAGTTCTGTCGCGAGGTACAGGCGGCAGCTTCCGGTCCCAGCCTGCTCGCACAGGGCCTATGATGACGTCGCGGTCACATGACCGTGACGTAACGGCAGGTCCTTCTGCCAGACGATCTGTGCCAACGGAACGTGGCGGTTGTATCGCGAGGAGCGGGAAAGGCGGCGTAGGTGAGTTTAAAAAATTAAAAACGATTATATAATTATTTTTAACATTAGATGTTTTTACTATTGGCGCTGCATAGGCCGCGTCAATAGTAAAAAAACGTGGTCACACAGGGTTAATAGCAGCGGTTACGGCGGAGTGCGTTACCCGCGACATAACGCGGTCCGTTACCGCGGGCATTAACCCTGTGTGAGCGGAGGGGTGTATGCGGGTGCCGGGCAGTCAGTGCGGGGAGTAAGGAGCGGCCATTTTCTTCCGGACTGTGCGCGTTGCTGATTGGTCGCGGCAGCCATGACAGGCAGCTGCCGAGACCAATCAGCGAACGAATAACCGTGACAGAAGGACAGACAGACAGACGGAAGTACCCCTTAGACAATTATGTATATAGATGTTTGTTACAAATAGTAGCATCCTCTTTTAGCGCGGCATCCTATATTGGGATTATTGATTTAATTTCAATTTCTGCAGAATGGAGGCAGCAGGCAGGATTAAAAATTTAAAAAAAATTCACATATTGTGTTTTTTTGTTTTTTTTTTTATAACCACAAAGGACCAGTGAAGTGTATTTTAAATAATGTTCCCCTTACCTTAACGATACTTTTTATATATTTGACACATGGATTTTTTTTCGACGTAGGCAGGGCTAGCAACAGCTGACAATCGTGGACCCATCAAAGTTTTCTTGCCTGAAACCTCTTTAAAGGGAACCTGTCACCCCGAAAATCGCGGGTGAGGTAAGCCCACCGGCATCAGGGGCTTATCTACAGCATTCTGTAATGCTGTAGATAAGCCCCCGATGTTACCTGAAAGAGGAGAAAAAGACGTTAGATTATTCTCACCCAGGGGCGGTCCCGCTGCTGGTCAGGTCGGATGGGCGTCTCGGGTCCGCTGCGGCGCCTCCTATCTTCATTACAAGACGTCCTCTTCTGATATTCAGCCACGGCTCCGGCGCAGGCGTACTTTGCTCTGCCTTCTTGAGGGCAGAGGAAAGTACTGCAGTGCGCCGGAAAGGTCAGAGGCCCGGCGCCTGCGCACTGCAGTACTTTGTCTGCCCTCAACAGGGCAGAGCAAAGTACGCCTGTTCCAGAGCCGTGGCTAAAGATCAGAAGAGGACGTCTTGTAATGAAGATAGGAGGCGCCGCAGCGGACCAGAGACGCCCATCTGACCTGACCAGCAGCGGGACCGCCCCTGGGTGAGTATAATATAACTTCTTTTTCTCCTCTTTCAGGTAACATCGGGGGCTTATCTACAGCATTACAGAATGCTGTATATAAGCCCCTGATGCCGGTGGGCTTACCTCACCCGCGATTTTCGGGGTGACAGGTTCCCTTTAAGGAAAAGCAGGTGGTCTTTTTCCTGAATCAGTTTCGCAGACTTTTTTGCTTTAGTTTTGTGGCGGTTCCGTCATCAGCATGTTTCTTGTTTGGGGGGAGTTAAATCTTATCTAGCGGGCCACCCAAAGAATGAACATTCTACTTCTTTTAACCCCTTAACCCCTTTACCCCCAAGGGTGGTTTGCACGTTAATGACCAGGCCAATTTTTACAATTCTGACCACTGTCCCTTTATGAGGTTATAACTCTGGAACGCTTCAACGGATCCTGGTGATTCTGACATTGTTTTCTCGTGACATATTGTACTTCATGATAGTGGTAAAATTTCTTTGATAGTACCTGCGTTTATTTGTGAAAAAAACGGAAATTTGGCGAAAATTTTGAAAATTTCGCAATTTTCAAACTTTGAATTTTTATGCAATTAAATCACAGAGATATGTCACACAAAATACTTAATAAGTAACATTTCCCACATGTCTACTTTACATCAGCATAATTTTGGAACCAATTTTTTTTTTTGTTAGGGAGTTATAAGGGTTAAAAGTTGACCAGCAATTTCTCATTTTTACAACACCATTTTTTTTTAGGGACCACGTCTCATTTGAAGTCATTTTGAGGGGTCTATATGATAGAAAATGCCCAAGTGTGACACCATTCTAAAAACTGCACCCCTCAAGGTGCTCAAAACCACATTCAAGAAGTTTATTAACCCTTCAGGTGTTTAATAGGAATTTTTGGAATGTTTAAATAAAAATGAACATTTAACTTTTTTACACAAAAAATTTACTTCAGCTCCAATTTGTTTTATTTTACCAAGGGTAACAGGAGAAATTGGACCCAGAAAGTTGTTGTCCAATTTGTCCTGAGTACGCTGATACCCCATATGTGGCAGTAAACCACTGTTTGGGCGCATGGGAGAGCTCGGAAGGGAAGGAGCGCAGTTTGACTTTTCAATGCAAAATTGACAGAAATTGAGATGGGACGCCATGTTGCGTTTGGAGAGCCACTGATGTGCCTAAACATTGAAACCCCCCACAAGTGACACCATTTTGGAAAGTAGACCCCCTAAGGAACTTATCTAGAGGTGTGGTGAGCACTTTGACCCACCAAGTGCTTCACAGAAGTTTATAATGCAGAACCGTAAAAATAAAAAATCATATTTTTTCACAAAAATTATATTTTTGCCCCCAATTTTTTATTTTTCCAAGGGTAAGAGAAGAAATTGGACCTCAAAAGTTGTTGTACAATTTGTCCTGAGTACGCTGATACCCCATATGTGGCAGTAAACCACTGTTTGGGCGCATGGGAGAGCTCGGAAGGGAAGGAGCGCCGTTTGACTTTTCAATGCAAAATTGACAGGAATTGAGATGGGACGCCATGTTGCGTTTGGAGAGCCACTGATGTGCCTAAACATTGAAACCCCCCACAAGTGACACCATTTTGGAAAGTAGACCCCCTAAGGAACTTATCTGGATGTGTGGTGAGCACTTTGACCCACCAAGGGCTTCACAGAAGTTTATAATGCAGAGCCATAAAAATAAAACAAAATTTTTTTCCCACAAAAATTATTTTTTAGCCCCCAGTTTTGTATTTTCCCTAGGGTAACAGGAGAAATTGGACCCCAAAAGTTGTTGTCCAATTCGTCCTGAGTACGCTGATACCCCATATGTGGGGGGGAACCACCATTTGGGCGCATGGGAGGGCTCGGAAGGGAAGGAGCGCCATTTGGAATGCAGACTTAGATGGAATGGTCTGCAGGCGTCACATTGCGTTTGCAGAGCCCCTAATGTACCTAAACAGTAGAAACCCCCCACAAGTGACACCATTTTGGAAAGTAGACCCCCTAAGGAACTCATCTTGATGTGTTGTGAGAGCTTTGAACCCCCAAGTATTTCACTACAGTTTATAACGCAGAGCCATGCAAATAAAAAATATTTTTTTTTCCACAAAAATTATATTTTAGCCCCCAGTTTTGTATTTTTCCAAGGTTAGCAGGAGAAATTGGACCCTAAATGTTGTTGTCCAATTTGTCCTGAGTACGCTGATACCCGATATGTGGGGGGGAACCACCGTTTGGGCGCATGGGAGGGCTCGGAAGGGAAGGAGCATCATTTGGAATGCAGACTTAGATGGATTGGTCTGCAGGCGTCACATTGCGTTTGCAGAGCCCCTAATGTACCTAAACAGTAGAAACCCCCCACAAGTGACCCCATATTGGAAACTAGACCCCTCAATGAACTTATCTAGATGTGTTGTGAGAACTTTGAACCCCCAAGTGTTTCACTACAGTTTATAACGCAGAGCCGTGAAAATAAAAAATCTTTTTGTTTTTTCACAAAAATTATTTTTTAGCCCCCAGTTTTGTATTTTCCCAAGGGTAACAGGAGAAATTGGTCCACAAAAGTTGTTGTCCAATTTGTCCTGAGTACGCTGATACCCCATATGTTGGGGTAAACTCCTGTTTGGGCACACAGGAGAGCTCGGAAGGGAAGGAGCACTGTTTTACTTTTTCAACGCAGAATTGGCTGGAATTGAGATCGGACGCCATGTCGTGTTTGGAGAGCCCCTGATGTGCCGAAACAGTGGAAACCCCCCAATTATAACTGAAACCCTAATCTAAACACACCCCTAACCCTAATTGCAACGGTAACCCTAACCACACCTCTAACCCTGACACACCCCTAACCCTAATCCCAACCCTATTCCCAACTGTAAATGTAATCTAAACCCTAACCCTAACTTTAGCCCCAACCCTAACTGTAGCCCCAACCCTAACCCTAACCCTAGCCCTAACCCTAGCCCTAACCCTAGCCCTAACCCTAGCCCTAACCCTAGCCCTAACCCTAGCCCTAACCCTAGCCCTAGCCCTAGCCCTAACCCTAGCCCTAACCCTAGCCCTAATGGGAAAATGGAAATAAATACATTTTTTTTTATTTTTCCCTAACTAAGGGGGTGATGAAGGGGGGTTTGATTTACTTTTATAGCGGGTTTTTTAGCGGATTTTTATGATTGGCAGCCGTCACACACTGAAAGACCCTTTTTATTGCAAAAAATATTTTTTGCAATACCACATTTTGAGAGCTATAATTTTTCCATATTTTGGTCCACAGAGTCATGTGAGGTCTTGTTTTTTGCGGGACGAGTTGACGTTTTTATTGAAAACATTTTTGGGCACGTGACATTTTTTGATCGCTTTTTATTCCGATTTTTGTGAGGAAGAATGACCAAAAGCCAGCTATTCATGAATTTCTATTGGGGGAGGCGTTTATACCGTTCTGCGTTTGGTAAAATTGATAAATCAGTTTTATTCTTCGGGTCAGTGCGATTACAGCGATACCTCATTTATATCATTTTTTTATGGTTTGGCGCTTTTATACGATAAAAACTATTTTACAGAAAAAATAATTATTTTTGCATCGCTTTATTCTCAGGACTATAACTTTTTTATTTTTTTGCTGATGATGCTGTATGGCGGCTCTTTTTTTGCGGGACAATATGATGCTTTCAGCGGTACCATGGGTATTTATATCTGTCTTTTTGATCGCGTGTTATTCCACTTTTTGTTCGGCGGTATGATAATAAAGCGTTGTTTTTTGCCTCGTTTTTTTTTTTTTTTCTTACGGTGTTTACTGAAGGGGTTAACTAGTGGGACAGTTTTATAGGTCGGGTCGTTACGGACACGGCGATACTAAATATGTGTACTTTTATTGTTTTTTTTTTTTTTATTTAGATGAAGAAATGTATTTATGGGAATAATATTTTTTTTTTTTTTTCATTATTTTGGAATATTTTTTTTTATTTTTTTACACATTTGGAAAATTTTTTTTTTACTTTTTTACTTTGTCCCAGGGGGGGACATCACAGATCAGTGATCTGACAGTTTGCACAGCACTCTGTGAGATCACTGATCTGACATGCAGCGCTGCAGGCTTCACAGTGCCTGCTCTGAGCAGGCTCTGTGAAGCCACCTCCCTCCCTGCAGGACCCGGATCCGCGGCCATCTTGGATCCGGGGCTGGAGGGAGCAGGGAGGGAGGTGAGACCCTCGCAGCAACGCGATCACATCGCGTTGCTCCGGGGGTCTCAGGGAAGCCCGCAGGGAGCCCCCTCCCTGCGCGGTGCTTCCCTGCACCGCCGGCACATCGCGATCATCTTTGATCGCGGTGTGCCAGGGGTTAATGTGCCGGGGGCGGTCCGTGACCGCTCCTGGCACATAGTGCCGGATGTCAGCTGCGATAAGCAGCTGACACCCGGCCGCGATCGGCCGCGCTCCCCCCGTGAGCGCGGCCGATCGGCTATGACGTACTATCCCGTCCAGGGTCAGATAAGCCCAGGGCACCTCGACGGGATAGTACGTCTAAGGTCACAGAGTGGTTAAGCCCCAAGGGTGGTTTGCACGTTAATGACCGGGCCAATTTTTACAATTCTGACCACTGTCCCTTTATGAGGTTATAACTCTGGAACGCTTCAACGGATCCCGGTGATTATGACTTTGTTTTCTTGAGACATATTGTACTTCATGATAGCAGTAAAATTTCTTTGATATTACCTGCGTTTATTTGTGAAAAAAACAGAAATTTGGCGAAAATGAAGAAAAGTTTGCAATTTTCCAACTTTGAATTTTTATGCCCTTAAATCACAGATATATGTCACACAAAATACTTAATAAGTAACATTTCCCACATTTCTACTTTACATCAGCACAATTTTGGAAACGCTTTTTTTTTTTTTTTGTTAGGGAGTTATATATTAAAAGTTGACCAGCAATTTCTCATTTTTACAACACCATTTTTTTAGGGACCACATCACATTTGAAGTCATTTTGAGAGGTCTATATGATAGAAAATACCCAAGTGTGACACCATTATAAAAACTGCACCCCTCAAGGTGCTCAAAACCACATTCAAGAAGTTTATTAACCCTTCTGGTGCTTCACAGGAATTTTTGGAATGTTTAAAAAAAAATATGAACATTTTAATTTTTTTTTCACAAAAACTTTACTTCAGCTCCAGTTTGTTTTATTTTACCAAGGGTAACAGGAACAAATGGACCCCAAAAGTTGTTGTACAATTTGTCCTGAGTACCCCGTTACCCCATTTGTGGGGGGTAAACCACTGTTAGGGTGCATGGCAGAGCTCGGAAGGGAAGGAGCGCCATTTCACTTTTCAATGCAAAATTGGCTGGAATTGAGATGGGACGCCATGTTGCGTTTGGAGAGCTACTAATGTGCCTATACATTGAAACCCCCCACAAGTGACACCATTTTGGAAAGTAGACCCCCTAAGGAACTTATCTAGATGTGTGGTGAGCACCTTAACCGACCAAGTGCTTCACAGAAGTTTATAATGTAGAGCCGTAAAAATAAAAAATATTTTTTCACAAAAATGAACTTTTCTCCCCCAATTTTTTATTTTCCCAAGGTTACCAGAAGAAATTGTACCCCAAACATTGTTGTGCAATTTGTCCTGAGTACGCTGATACCCCCATTTGTGGAGGTAAACCACTGTTTGGGTGCATGGCAGAGCTCGGAAGGGAAGGAGCGCCGTTTGACTTTTCAATGCAAAATTGGCTGGAATTGAGATGGGACGCCATGTTGCGTTGGGGAGCCCCTGATGTGCCTAAACATTGAAACCCCCCACAAGTGACACCATTTTGGAAAGTAGACCCCCTAAGGATCTTATCTAGATGTGTTGTGAGAGCTTTGAACCCCCAAGTGTTACACTACAGTTTATGACGCAGAGCCGTGAAAATAAAAAATAAAAAATTTCCACAAAAATTATTTTTTAGCCCCTGCTTTTGTATTTTCCCAAGGGTAACAGGAGAAATAGGACCCCAAAAGTTTTTGTGCAATTTGTCCTGAGTGCGCTGATACCCCATATGTTGGGGTAAACCCCTGTTTGGGCGCACGGGGGGTAAGCACCATTTGGGCGCATGGCAGAGCTCGGAAGGGAAGGAGCGCCACTTGGAATGTAGACTTAGATGGATTGGTCTGCAGGCGTCACGTTGCATTTGCAGAGCCCCTGATGTACCTAAACAGTAGAAAACCCCCCACAAGTGACCCCATATTGGAACCTAGACCCCCCAAAGAACTTATCTAGATGTGTTGTGAGAATATTGAACCCCCAAGTATTTCACTACAATTTATAATGCAAAGCCGTGAAAATAAGAAATCATTTTTTTTCCTACAAAAATGGTTTTTTAGCCCCCAAAATTTTTATTTTCTCAAGGATAACAAGAGAAATTGGACCCCAGAAGTTGTTGTCCAATTTGTCCTGAGTACGCTGATACCCCATATGTTGGGGTAAACCCCTGTTTGGGCGCACGGAAGAGCTCGGAAGGGAAGGAGCACTGTTTTACTTTTTCAACTAAGAATTGGCTGGAATTGAGATCGGACGCCATATCGCGTTTGGAGAGTCCTGATGTGCCTAAACAGTGGAAACCCCCAATTATGACTGAAACCCTAATCCAAACACACCCCTAACCCTAATCCCAACCATAACCCTAACCACACCCCTAACCCTGACACACCCCTAACCCTAATCCCAACCGTAAATGTAATCCAAACCCTAACCCTAGCCCTAACCCAAATGGGAAAATGGAAATAAATAAATTTTTTTAATTTTTATATTTTTCCCTAACTAAGGGGGTGATGAAGGGGGGTTTTATTTACTTTTAAAAAGACGTTTTTTTATTGCAAAAAATAACTTTTTGCGTTACCACATTTTGAGAGCTATGCTTTTTCCATCATTTGGTCCACAGAGTCATATGAGGTCGTGTTTTTTGCTTTGTTTTTTTTATTCAGATCAGCGATCACACAGCGCAGCAGGAAGGCTTGCCGGCGCTTGCTCTGAGCAGGAACTTGTAAGCCACCACCCTGCAGGACCAGGATGCAGCCTCGCGGTCATTTTGGATCCGAGGCCTGCAGAGAGGAGACGCTCGGTACAAGGTGAGCACATCGCCTTGTGCCGAGGGTCTCGGAGAAGCCGGCGGGGAGCCCCCTTTCTGTGCGATGCTTCCCTATGCGCCCGGAACACTGCGATCATGTTTGATCGCAGTGTGCCGGGGGTTAATGTGCCGGAGATGGTCCATGACCGCTCCTGGCACATAGTGCCGGATGTCAGCTGCGATAGTCAGCTGACACCCGGCCGCGATCGGCAGCGCTCCCCTGCAGTGCGCAGGTGCTGGGCCTCTCTGACCTTTCCCGGCGCCTGCGCACTGCAGTAGTTTGCTCTGCCCTCAACAGGGCAGACAAAGTACGCCTGTGCCGGAGCCGCAGCGTGAAGGCAAGAAGAGGACGTCATCTGATGAAGATGGGAGGCGCCGGACCCGGACCAACAGCGGGAACGCCCTTGGGAGAGTTTAATGTCTTTTTCTCATCTTTCAGGTTACATCGGGGGCTTATCTACAGCATTCCAGAATGCTGTAGATAAGCCCCTGATGTCGGTGGGCTTACCTCACCCGCGATTTTGGGGGTGACAGGTTCCCTTTAATATACTGTTTAAATCTAGGCAACATCGATGCTGTACACAGCTGATCTGTGGGGTGCCACCCACCGATGCCAGGACAACCCCTTTAAGAAAAAGTCAACTCCATCATGATTTATAAAAAAATCCTTTGTTTTTCTGTTGTGCCTTTATAACATGGTGTTTAACCCCTTCATGACCTTGGGATTTTTCGTTTTTCCCTCCCCCTCCTTCCCAGAGCCATAACTTTTTTATTTTTCCGTCAATTTGGCCATGTGAGGGCTTATTTTTTGCGGGACGAGTTGTACTTTTGAACGACATCATTGGTTTTAACATGTCGTGTACTAGAAAACGGGAAAAAAATTCCAAGTGTGGTGAAATTGCAAAAAAAGTGCAATCCCACACTTGCTTTTTGTTTGGCTTTTTTGCTAGGTTCACTAAATGCTAAAACTGACCTGACATTATGATTTTCCAGGTCAGTACGAGTTCATAGACACCTAACATGACTAGGTTATTTTTTACCTAAGTGGTGAAAAAAAATTCCAAACTTTGCTAAAAAAAAAAAAAAATTGCGCCATTTTCCGATACTCGTAGCGTCTCCATTTTTCATGATCTGGGGTCGGTTGAGGGCTTATTTTTTGTGTGCCGAGATGATGTTTTTAATGATGGCATTTTGGTGCAGATACGTTCTTTTGATCGCCCGTTATTGCATTAATGTCGCGGCGACCAAAAAAAACGTAATTCTGGCGTTTCGAATTTGTTTCTCGCTACGCTGTTTAGAGATCAGGTTAATGCTTTTTTAATTGATAGGTCGGGCGATTCTGAGCGCGGCGATACCAAATATGTGTAGATTTGATTTTTTTATTGATTTATTTTGATTGGGGCGATAGGGGGGTGATTTAAACTTTTATATTTTTTTTATTTTTTTCACATTTTTTTTAAACTTTTTTTTTTAACTTTTGCCATGCTTCAATAGCCTCCGTGGGAGGCTAGAAGCAGGCACAGCACGATCGGCTCTGCTACATAGCAGCGATCTGCTGTTCGCTGCTATGTAGCAGAATTGCAGGTGTGCTGTGAGCGCCGACCACAGGGTCTCAAGGACCTCTATGGTTACAATGGAGAAGCATCGCCGACCTCCGATCATGTGACGGGGGTCGGCGATGCCGTCATTTCTGGCCGCCCGGCCGGATGCGGTAGTTAAATGCCGCGGTCTGCGTTTGACAGCGGCATTTAACTAGTTAATAGGCGCGAGCAGATCGTGATTCTGCTCGCGCCTATTACGGGCACATGTCAGCTGTTCAAAACAGCTGACATGTCCCGGCTTTGATGCGGGCTCACCGCCGGAGCCCGCATCAAAGCGGGGCTTCTGACCTCGGACGTACTATCCCGTCCGAGGTCAGAAAGGGGTTAAAGAGGGACCTATCACCATTTTTTTTTTCATGTTGAACTGGGCACACTATGTAATAAGTGGCTGCAGAGCAGAAAAATCCTATTTAAAAAAACAAACAGTCTTTCTGTTGTAGAGTTATTAGCAGTCAGAGTATTTTTCCCTAATGAGTTCATTTGTGATAAGTAAAAGTGGGTGTTATCAATGATTTCACTTGGGGCGTATTCTTCTTCCTCCTGTATGACACTATGAAATCATAAGCAGACATAAATACTCTCCGTAAACATGCCTCCATCATAACTTAGAGCATTTTTATTAGTATATCAGATGTATGACTAACAGCCCTGATCTTCGGATCTAACCTCCTGCATGAGTCAGTGTGGGGAGGACGGGCAGAGCAGCTGAGTTTGTGTAAAATAACAAACTCTTCTATCAGCTTTCTACTTCTCCTGTCACGGTCACCTCTGCTGTTATGCCCCTCTCTCCACACTGCCTGTCCGAAGATGTGTCAGTAATCAGACTTATGTCTACTGTGCTTAGGCAGCTTGTAATTGCTCTGCAGTGAGATTATGGCTGCCAGTAAATTTCACACAGGAGTCGCCTGCCTGTTCTGTTTTTAAAGTTGAGCACAACAGAAAATGTGTGATACTGCCATTTTGATCTTTCATTTCATGACAAACAGTGTGGGGGGGAGGGGCAGTATAGCAGAGTTGACCATGCTAGGAGAGAAGAAAGGCTGATAGAAGGGTTTGTAATGTGACATAGCTAAACTCCGCTGCACTCCCGTCTCCCCACTGACTCATGTAGGAGGTTAGACCTGGAGATTACAGCTGACAGCTGTATCATTACATCTCACACACGGAGAAATCTGTGTTCTTTTTCTGTTGTGTTACTGCCTTCTGATTGGTCGGCATCCTTCAGGGAGAAGAAGTGCACACCACAGTGAAAACACTGATAACACTCATCAGGTCCTAAATACTTTGATTGCTAATATCTTGACAGCTGAGAGGTGAAATAAAAAAACACAAATATTTTATTTTTATTTTGCTCTGCAGCCACTATTACATTGTGTGTCTGATTCAACATGAAAAATTTGGTTAAATGTCCTGTTTGAAATTAATACTTTGTGTCTGCTGCTTACACATGTCGTATGCTTACTGAATTAATTGCATCTTCTGTATTCTTAGGCACTTCAAGAAGAAATTCTGCATGTATTTGGTTTTCCTCCCTGAGCTCCTTTTCATGATGTGCATCTTTGGTTATCTTGTATTCATGATTGTATTTAAGTGGTTGGCGTGGACTTCAGTGGATTCAAGGAGGGCACCCAGTATCCTTCTTCACTTTATAAGCATGTTCATGTTTACTGGTGGTGATGATGGCAACATTCCTCTCTACTCAGGGCAGGTCAGTGATTACTTTGTACCCATTTTTATTATAGTTTTTCTGTATTGATCATTATTTTTATATATGTTTTAAAGCCTTTTTTTTATATAGCTTATCCCTTTCAAGCCCCAAGGATTTTTTTTTTGTACTTTTGGTTTTGCCTTCTGTACTTTCAGTAGTCATTAGTTTATTATTCCATCAATATTGGCTGCATGAGAGTGTACTTCTTTGTCTGAGGAAAAACAGCAAAATTCCACATGGAGTGAAAGGGTAAAAACTGAATTCTGCTATTTTTGAGGAGTTTTGTTTTTGCCATTGTGCTGTAAATATTACTTGGCAGTATGAATCTCGAGGTCAGTACAATTATGGTACAAAATCAGTTTTTTTACATACATATTTTTGGAGGTTAAAACAAAATTCAGAACTTTCATATAAACTCATAAGTCAAAAAGTAGTTTCAATTTGAAAAATGAGTAAACAGAGAAAGCCATTATACTCAAATAGGTGTTACTCCATAATAGAACAATATCAGATAAATATATGCAAATAATAAATACTCTATTAGAAGACATGGATAATAAAAAAAAATGTTAAAATCAAATGAAAAAAAGGGGGAGGCTGATGAGGAAAATGCAATAAAAATGGCATGCAATGCAAAAGGTAGCCACTAGGTGACAAATGACTACTAATGGTTAATGGTTGTGGTAGAAATGTATACAGTTGTGGCCAAAAGTATTGACACCCCTGCAATTCTGTCAGATAATACTCAGTTTCTTCCTGAAAATGATTGCAAACACAAATTCTTTGGTATTATTATCTTCATTTAATTTGTCTTAACTAAAAAAACACAAAAGAGAATGAAGCAAAAAGCAAAACATTGATCATTTCACACAAAACTCCAAAAATGGGCCAGACAAAAGTATTGGCACCCTCAGCCTAATACCTGGTTGCACAACCTTTAGCCAAAATAACTGCAACCAACCGCTTCCGGTAACCATCAATGAGTTTCTTACAATGCTCTGCTGGAATTTTAGACCATTCTTCTTTGGCAAACTGCTCCAGGTCCCTGATATTTGAAGGGTGCCTTCTCCAAACTGCCATTTTTAGATCTCTCCACAGGTGTTCTATGGGATTCAGGTCTGGACTCATTCCTGGCCACCTTAGAAGTCTCCAGTGCTTTCTCTCAAACCATTTTCTAGTGCTTTTTGAAGTGTGTTTTGGGTCATTGTCCTGCTGAAAGACCCATGACCTCTGAGGGAGACCCAGCTTTCTCACACTGGGCCCTACATTATGCTGCAAAATTTGTTGGTAGTCTTCAGACTTCATAATGCCATGCACACGGTCAAGCAGTCCAGTGCCAGAGGCAGTAAAGCAACCCCAAAACATCAGGGAACTCCGCCATGTTTGACTGTAGGGACCGTGTTCTTTTCTTTGAATGCCTCTTTTTTTCTCCTGTAAACTCTATGTTGATGCCTTTGCCCGAAAAGCTCTACTTTTTTCTCATCTGACCAGAGAACATTCTTCCCATATGTTTTAGGCTTTTTCAGGTAAGTTTTGGCAAACTCCAGCCTGGCTTTTTTATGTCTCGGGTAAGAGGTGGGGTCTTCCTGGGTCTCCTACCATACAGTCCCTTTTCATTCAGATGCCGACGGATAGTACGGGTTGACACTGTTGTACCCTCGGACTGCAGGGCAGCTTGAACTTGTTTGGATGTTAGTCGAGGTTCTTTATCCAACATCCGCACAATGTTGCGTTGAAATCTCTTGTCAATTTTTCTTTTCTGTCCACATCTAGGGAGGTTAGCCACAGTGCCATGGGCTTTAAACTTCTTGATGACACTGCGCACGGTAGACACAGGAACATTCAGGTCTTTGGAGATGGACTTGTAGCCTTGAGATTGCTCATGCTTCCTCACAATTTGGTTCCTCAAGTCCTCAGACAGTTCTTTGGTCGTCTTTCTTTTCTCCATGCTCAATGTGGTACACACAAGGACATAGGACAGAGGTTGAGTCAACTTTTAATCCATGTCAACTGGCTGCAAATGTGATTGTTATTGCCAACACCTGTTAGGTGCCACAGGTAAGTTACAGGTGCTGTTAATTACACAAATTAGAGAAGCATCACATGATTTTTCGAACAGTGCCAATACTTTTGTCCACCCCCTTTTTATGTTTGGTGTGGAATTATATCCAATTTGGCTTTAGGACAATTCTTTTTGTGTTTTTTTTGTCATTTAAGACAAATTAAATGAAGATAATCATAACAAAGAATTTGTGTTTGCAATCATTTTCAGGAATAAACTGAGTATTATCTGACAGAATTGCAGGGGTGTCAATACCTTTGGCCACAACTGTATAAACCGATATATAGAAGTGCATCCATAAAGCTAGTGTAATGTATTACCCAAACATTGGAACATTGGATTAAATCTAAGATAGCAATATCAAAGAGTATACAGGTACACTATAATAAAATATACCAATCAATAGAAAGTATAGTGTGTCACCAGCACACATGAATATGTCAGTGGAGCCACTCAGGTTTGCAGAGGCGAATCAGAGTCAGTAAAAAAAAAAACTATGGTCTTCTTCCTGTAGAAACTTTGCGGGCGGTTTTAATGTCCTTTTTTGTAGCGACTCTCTCGTTGGCACCTTATTTCTATATTTTAAGCTGTAACTATTGGGCAGCTTCCCAGTAGAATCTGCCTGAATAATGGACATGCTGCTTCTTTTAACTACTCCACTGTGTCCAAACCATGAAAGAGGTAACAAAAGACTGAATGTGTGCACAGCATTGCCATTTAGACGTTGCTGTGCATTATGTCCATTTTTATGCTGCATTTTTAAAGGATGACGACTTTACACTCACAATGACAAACCAGCCAGGTATGGCGCCCATATCTGCCAGACGGCAACAATCTTGGCATGAGAGTCGGTAAGGACAGAATGATTATAAAGTGCAGATCATCAGCCAGCAGTGAGAAACAGGTCAGATAAAGGCAGGTTACTAACAGGAAGTCCTCGGACGTTCACTCTAGCTTTTTTATTGTTCTTTTCATGTTTGTTTTCTTATTCTATGAAATATTATATAATAGAGTTTTTGTAATGTACAAACAGAGCCCAGAATTTTAGTAACATTATGCTGAAAGTCACAGTTGGATTTTTTTCCCCACATAGTTTGGTTTTCAAATCTTCTTGGTGGTGATTGTGTTCCTCTGCTTTCCTGTGCTCCTGTTTGGGAAACCACTGTATCTGTACTGGCAGCACCACGGCGGTCAGACGTTTGGAAACTACAGGGTAGGTAGTGTTCTTGTTTTATTCTCTTCTGTACATGATGATTTTGATGCTTTGTAAGGATTGCTAGGCCTACAGCTTCAATGACATTTTGCAAACATGCTGAGACATGGATCTGTAGTAAAGTAATTTCAGCAATTTATGGTCTTTTATACTGACAGTAAGTAATACAGTGATAGGAAGTTTGCTTATCAAAAATGTAATAAGTGGACAATTTTTCTACTATCGCACACTTTGACCTAGATTCATTAACACTTGCGTTTCATACACCAGTCTTAATGAATTCAGTACATTTTATTCGTGGGCACCATTCATCAAGAGGAAAAAAACGGCACTTAATGAGTTCGGCCCATGTTATCAGTGGTGTGCACCCCTCAGAAATGTTATTCCAGTGTGGGACAGGAGTAGCACTTCTTGTGTAAGTAACTCTGCCAATTTCCATGTTTTAACCTGTTATGAAAATGCCAAAAGTCACAACATTTTTGTGCAACTGTGTGTTGTGTAAAAAATCTGTACCTGTCAAAAAGTGTTTTATGCCAGTTTTCTGATGTGTTGGCCACTTTGTATTTATTGAAGTAAAAGAACACATACATATGTGAGATTTTTGTTGTAGCAATTTCATAAGCTATAAAGGATGACTGCAAATAAAACCGCGCAGTTACATATTTAGATGTGTTATGGATCTTCTTTTTATTCTACCCATGTAATGGAGAGTAGTCTTTTCTGTCACCCATGACCACAACAACGAGAGAGGGGATCCGCCCTTCAAGGACAGGAAACCTTCAAGAGAAAAAGGCAGTACCTCTTTCCGCATCAGTTGGTTTCCTGACCTTGAGAGGGAATATTTGGTAAGAAGACAGAGATGAAGAAAAAAGTTGTTTTTTTTTCCCCCTTGGAATGAATACCTTCCGGGTGCACATAGTGTCTTGTCCACAGTTGAGCAGACCTGATCATCAGTATGCGAGTATACTGTGCATGTCAGGTATAGTGAACTAGTGCGGTGGGGCAGACACCATTATCAATATGAGAGTGTACTGCACATGTTAGGCTACTTTCACACTAGCGTTAACTGCAATCCGTCACAATGCGTCGTTTTGCAGAAAAAAACGCATCCTGCAAAAGTGCTTGCAGGATGCGTTTTTTCCCCATAGACTTGTATTGACGACGCATTGCGACGGATTGCCACACATCGCATCTGTCGTGCGACGGATGCGTCGTGCTTTGGCGGACCGTCACGTTTTTTGCTCCTGACGGACCGCTTTTTCCGGCCCCACCTCCCCGCACCTCACAATGGGGCAGCGGATGCGCCGGAGAAATGCATCCGCTGCCTCCGTTGTGCAGTGCGTTAAACGCTAGCGTCGGAATCTCTGCCCGACGCATTGCGACGGGGAGATTCCGACGCTAGTGTGAAAGTAGCCTTAGATATAACGAACCAGCGCAGATACAATCTGATTTACATTGCGCATATCCGGATACCATATGTACAATTTAACCCCTTAATGACAGCCAATACGCCTTTTAACTGACCTTACATATAAGAGAATATCCTCCCCACACAGGTAACAATCCAGCAGCTGTCAGCTGTACACTATAGCTGACAACTTGCTGCATCAGCCACGATCAGTGTTTGCACCGTCCAAATCTTTTTAACCCCTTAGATGCTGCTGTAAATAGTGACTACATCATTATATATGGTTAACAGAGTGTGGGGGCTTCCTCTTTATCCCAATTGGTGCCCTCAGATCATGATTGTGTGGTCCTGATGTTTGCCATGGCAATTCATGACCAAATAGCGGCCTTAGAGTCTGCCGGCTGTAGTAATCTGTTCAGAAGTTAGAGGCATTTAGGTGGTAAAAATACACATTTTCATTTCTGTCATACCACTTTGCATTAATTCCTGTAAAGCACATGAAGGGTTAATAAACTACCTGAGAACAGTTTTTGATAAGTCAGGGGGTGCTGTTTTTAAAATGGTATCACATTTGGGGGTTTCCCAATATATTAGACCCCTAAAGTCACTTCTAACATGGATAAGTCCCTAAAAAAATAAATTTAGTAAATTTCCTTGAAAAAATGAAAAATTGCAGCTACGTTTTTAAACCTCCTAAAATGCTAAAAAAATAAAATAACATTTTACAAATGATGCTGATGGAAAGCTGACATGTGGGAAATGTTATTTATTAATGTTTTGCTGTGGTATGACTATCTGGATTAAAGGGATAATCATTCAAATTTTGAAAATTGCTAATTTAACATTTTTCTCAAATTTTTGATATTTTTTATAAATAAACACAAAACATATTGACCTAAATTTACCATTATCATAAAGTATAATATGTCATGAAAAAACACTCTCAAAATCACTGGGATTTGTTGAAGCGTTGCAGAGTTATTACCACATAAAGTGACACTGGTCAGATTTCAAAAATTTGGCTCCATCACTAAGGGGTTAATAACATCATTATACGGTACGTTTATCTGCATTCAAAGCAAAAGGATATAACCAGCGCTATCTTTGTGTATTAACATAAATAACATTCAAGATAATCAAATGGTACAGATAATGAAAATAATCATACACATGTATCCAGCTATATAGCCCTTAATGGGGTGTATGAAGAGGGAAGTATCAGATACTGAGTGTATAATAAACCAGCTACATCTCAAATAAAACAGAATATTTCAAAATAAGTACTTCTCCTGGCAGGAACCTAAAATACATACATCTCATTCCCTTATATCATTATTTTAAACTATATTCCATCATAGGTAAACAAAATAAATCATATCATTGTTAATAGCTGATGGGGTAAATAGAAGGTCAAACAGGTTGCTAAACCAAAGTCAGATGTAAACATGACCAAAATCAACCATGAAGAAAAGCCCAATAAGTGAAGCCTTCATTAACCCCTTAATCCCATATGACGTACTATCCCGTCGAGGTGGGGTGGGCCTTAATTCCCACCGACGGGATAGTACGTCATAGCGATCGGCCGCGCTCACGCGCCTATCGCAGCTGACATCCGGCACTATGTGCCAGGAGCGGTCACGGACCGCTCCCGGCACATTAACCCCCGGCACACTGCGATCAAACATGATCGCGATGTGCCGGAGGTACAGGGAAGCATCGTGCAGGGAGGGGGCTCCCTGCGTGCTTCCCTGAGACGATCGGTACAAGGCAATGTGCTCACCTTGTACCGAGCGTCTTCTCCCTGCAGTCCCCGGATCCAAAATGGCCGCGGGGCTGCATCCGGGTCCTGCAGGGAGTACTTCCGGGTCAGGAGCAGGCTGCAGCTCTAATCCTGCACGGCTGTTTGTCAGATCACCGATCTGACAGAGTGCTGTGCACACTGTCAGATCAGTGATCTGTGATGTCCCCCCCTGGGACAAAGTGAAAGAGTAAAAAAAAAAAAAAAATTCCACATGTGTAAAAAAAAAAAAATTCCTAAATAAAGAAGAAAAAAAAAATATTATTCCCATAAATACATTTCTTTATCAAAAAAACCCAAAACAATAAAAGTACACATATTTAGTATCGCCGCGTCCGTAACGACCCAACCTATAAAACTGTCCCACTAGTTAACCCCTTCAGTGAACACCGTAAGAAAAAAAACGAACCAAAAAACGCTTTATTATCATACCGCCGAACAAAAAGTGGAATAACACGCGATCAAAAAGACGGATATAAATAACCATGGTACCTCTGAAAACGTCATCTTGTCCCGCAAAAAACGAGCCGCCATATAGTATCATAACCAAAAAATTAAAAAAGTTATAGTCCTCAGAATAAAGCAATGCCAAAATAATTATTTTTTCTATAAAAGAGCTTTTATCGTATAAAAGCGCCAAAACATAAAAAATGATGTAAATGAGATATCGCTGTAATCGTACTGACCCGAAGAATAAAACTTCTTTATCAATTTTACCAAACGCAGAATAGTGTAAACGCCTCCCCCAAAAGAAATTCATGAATAGCTGGTTTTTGGTCACTCTGCCTCACAAAAATTGGAATAAAAAGCGATCAAAAACTCTCACGTGACCGAAAATGTTACCAATAAAAACATCAACTCGTCCCGCAAAAAACAAGACCTCACATGACTCTGTGGACCAAAATATGGAAAAATTATAGCTCTCAAAATGTGGAGATGCAAAAACTTTTTTGCTATAAAAAGCGTCTTTTAGTGTGTGACGGCTGCCAATCATAAAAATCCGATATAAAAAACTCTATAAAAGTAAATCAAACCCCTCTTCATCACCCCCTTAGTTAGGCTAGGTTTACATTGCGTTAATGGGTTAACGCTAACGAACAGCGTTGCACGGCGAAAATGTCGCAATTAACGCCGTGCAACGGGTCCGTTAGCGCACCCATTGACAGCAATGTGATTTTCGGGTGTAGCGCATCGCTAGCACTAGCAAGGTGCCGTTCTTTTGTGGCGCGCCTCGGACGCTGCTTGCAGCGTCCACGGCGCGCCCGAGGTCCGATCCCCGATCTGCCAGAGCGGGGACGTTAACGCGACCACTAAACATGACACCTAAAAAGACATTGCGTTAGCGCAATCCGCTAGCGCTAAACGGATTGCCCTAACGCAATGTGAACCTAGCCTTAGGGAAAAATAATAAAATTAAAAAAAAATGTATTTATTTCCATTTTCCCGCTAGGGTTAGGGTTAGGATTACATTTACAGTTGGGATTAGGGTTGGGATTAGAATTAGGGGTGTGTCAGGGTTAGGTGTGTGGTTAGGGTTACAGTTGGGATTAGGGTTAGGGGTGTGTTTGGATTAGGGTTTCAGTTATAATTGGGGGGTTTCCACTGTTCAGGCACATCAGGGGCTCTCCAAACGCGACATGGCGTCCGATCTCAATTCCAGCCAATTCTGCATTGAAAAAGTAAAACAGTGCTCCTTCACTTCCGAGCTCTCCCGTGCGCCCAAACAGGGGTTTACCCCAACATATGGGGTATCAGCGTACTCAAGACAAATTGGACAACAACTTTTTGGGTCCAAGTTCTCTTATCCTTGGGAAAATAAAAATTTGAGGGGCTAAAAATCATTTTTGTGGGGGAAAAAAAGGACTTTTTATTTTCACGGCTCTGCGTTATAAACTGTAGTGAAACACTTAGGGGTTCAAAGTTCTCACAACACATCTAGCTAAGTTCCTTGGGAGGTCTAGTTTCTAATATGGGGTCACTTGTGGGGGTTTGTACTGTTTGGGTACATCAGGGGCTCTGCAAATGCAACGTGACGCCTGCAGACCAATCCATTTAATTCTGCATTCCAAAAGGCGCTCCTTCCCTTCCGAGCTCTGCCATGCGCCCAAACAGTGGTTCCCCCCCCCACATATGGGGTATCAGCGTACTCAGGACAAATTGGACAACAATTTTTGAGGTCCAATTTCTTCTCTTACTCTTGGGAAAATAAAAAATTGGGGGCGAAAAGATCATTTTTGTGAAAAAATATGATTTTTTATTTTTACGGCTCTGCATTATAAACTTCTGTGAAGCACTTGGTGGGTCAAAGTGGTCACCACACATCTAGATAAGTTCCTTAGGGTGTCTACTTTCCAAAATGGTGTCACTTGTGGGGGGTTTCAATGTTTAGGCACATGAGGGGCTCTCCAAACGCAACATGGCGTCCCATCTCAATTCCAGTCAATTTTGCATTGAAAAGTGAAATGGCGCTCTTTTCCTTCCGAGCTCTGCCATGCGCCCAAACAGTGGTTTACCCCCACATATGGGGTATCAGCGTACTCAGGACAGATTGTACAACAACGTTTGGCGTCCATTTTATCCTGTTATCCTTGGTAAAATAAAACAAATTGGAGCTGAAATAAATTTTGTGTGAAAAAAATTTAAAAAAAATTTTTTATTTAAACATTCCAAAAATTCCTGTGAAACACCTGAAGGGTTAATAAACTTCTTGAATGTGGTTTTGAGCACCTTGAGGGGTGCAGTTTTTAGAATGGTGTCACACTTGGGTATTTTCTATCATATAGACCCCTCAAAATGACTTCAAATGAGATGTGGCCCCTAAAAAAAAAGGTGTTGTAAAAATGAGAAATTGCTGGTAAACTTTTAACCCTTATAACTCCCTAACAAAAAAAAATTTTGGTTACAAAATTGTGCTGATGTAAAGTAGACATGTGGGAAATGTTACTTATTAAGTATTTTGCGTGACATATCTCTGTGATTTAAGGGCATAAAAATTCAAAGTTGGAAAATTGCGAAATGTTCAAAATTTTCGCCAAATTTCCGTTTTTTTCACAAATAAACGCAAGTTATATCGAATAAATTTTACCACTATCATGAAGTACAATATGTCACGAGAAATCAATGTCAGAATCGCCAAGATCCGTTAAAGCGTTCCAGAGTTATAACCTCATAAAGGGACAGTGGTCAGAATTGTAAAAATTGGCCCGGTCATTAACGTGCAAACCACCCTCAGGGCTTAATGGGTTAAGGCCAAACTGGCTACAAGATCTCCTTTCTCATTAGTGCTGTCATGGGTTCCGAAAAAAAACCCACATTACCGGAAAGTAATATACTTGTTTCCCTATAGAAAGGATATACCTTAGTTCGCCGTGGCAGCGAGGAAGAGCTGTCATTACTCAGATCACATGATTTGGAAGAAGGGGACAATCATACAGGCCATGATTCTCAGCGAGAAGGCGAAAAGGAAAAGGTAAGAAAATGACTACATTCTTAGTTGACTAGCAATTTATAGTACACACAAGTTATTTATGACAGCTGTGTATTGGGGAACATATATATAAAGTTATCACATGATTTTGGCTACAGATGTGTCAGCAGATATACACAGCCATTAGCCCCTTTTTTATTTAATTGGTCTAATCTGTGTTTTTTCAGTGGCAATAAGATTTGTAAAATCTGGATTGTATTACATTTTTTGCATGGATTTATTACACTGTATTTGAATGTGGTATGGAATACTACATTTATTTCCATTTCTGGCAGAATGTCAGCAGTGTGTAAATCCAGACCCGATCCTGACTGTACACATGAGGTCAATGTCTTATTGCTGTATTGGTTTGTTTTGCAGTTTGATGTGGCTGATCTATTTATAAATCAGGCAATCCACACTATTGAATACTGTCTGGGATGTATTTCCAACACTGCTTCCTACCTGCGTCTGTGGGCGCTAAGCCTGGCACATGCTCGTAAGTGTTACTTTTTATACCTATACATCGATTATAATTTAACAGATCAGCAGCACCTCTTTTGCAACTTTTTTGCAGCCTAGTATTGTGTACTTTTTGTGTCTGAGGAAAAAAAGTCTTAGTTATGAAATTTCACTTGACTTTATTTTGGGGGGTATGGTGGTGATTTGCAGCTAAATGGGTGTTCCAAAACTGACATTGATTTTAATCGTAAATGTCTATTTATTGTAATACTTTTCTATTAAACTTTTACAAAAAGTCCCTTTTGTTCCCCCTTTATCTACCTTCTCTCTCTCTCTCTCTTTCTCACCTTGGACAACATCTGCAAGGAGTTTGTATGTTCTCCCTGTGTTTGTGTGGGTTTCCTCCCACATTCCAAAGACATACTGATAGGGAATTTAGATTGTGAGCCCCATCGGGGACAGTGATGATAATGTGTGCAAAACTGTAAAGCACTGCGGAATATGTTAGATTAGATTAGAACCCAGGACCCCAGCACTGCAAGGTTGCAGTGCTAACCACTGCGCCACCGTGCTGCCCCGTGATATGATGCTCAGTAGCGTGTGTGGCCTCCACATGCCTGGATGACCTCCCTACAACGCCTGGGCATGCTCCTGATGAGGCGGCGGATGGTCTCCTGAGGGATCTCATCCCAGACCTGGACTAAAGCATCTGCCAACTCCTGGACAGTCTGTGGTGCAACGTGACGTTGGTGGATGGTGCGAGACATGATGTCCCAGATGTGTTCAGTCGGATTCAGGTCTGAGGAACGGGCGGGCCAGTCCACAGGTTCAATACCTTCATGTTGCAGGAACTGCTGACACACTCCAGCCACATAAGATCTGGCATTGTCCTGTATTGGGAGGAACCCAGGGCCAACCGCACCAGCATATGGTCTCACAAGGGGTCTGAGGATCTGATATCGTTACAATGACAGTCAGGCTTTCTCTGGCGAGCACATGGAGAAAGAAATGCCGCCCCACACCATTACTGACCCACTGCCAAACTGGTCATGCTGAAGGATGTTGCAGGCAGCAGATCACTCTCCACGTCATCTCCAACTACGTCTGTCACATGTGCTCAGTGTGAACCTGCTTTCACACAGGGCGCCAGTGGCAAATTTGCCAAACCTGGTGTTCTGTGGCTAATGTCAAGCATCCTGCACGGTGTTGGGCTGTGAGCACAACCCCCATCTGTGGACGTTGGGAACTCAGACCATCCTCATGGAGTCGGTTTCTAACCGTTTGTTCAGACACATGCACATTTATTGCCTGCTGGAGTTCATTTTGCAGGGCTCTGGCAGTGCTCCTCCTATTCCTCCTTGCACAAAGGCTGAAATAGCGGTCTTGCTGCTGGGTTGTTGCCCTCCTACGGCCCCCTCCACGTCTCCTGGTGTACTGGCCTGTCTCCTGGTAACACCGCTGGACTCTACACTGACAGACACACCAAACCTTCTTGCCACAGCTCACATTGATGTGCCATCCTGGATGAGCTGCACTACCTGAGCCACTTTTGTGGGTTTTAAAGTCCGTCTCATGCTACCACGAGTGTGAAACCACAACCAACATTCAAAAGTGACCAAAACATCAGCCAGAAAGCATTGGTACTGAGATGTGGTCTGTGGTCCCCACCTGCAGAACCACTCCTTTATCGAGTGTCTTGATAATTGCCAGTAATTTCCATCTGTTGTCTATTCCATTTGTACAGCAGTATGTGAAATTGATTTTCAAACAGCGTTGCTTCCTAAGTGGACAGTTTGATTTTACAGAAGTTTGATTTACTTGGAGTTTTATTCTGTTGTTGAAGTGTTCCCTTTATTTTATTGAGCAGTGTGTATGTATGTGTGTCTATCTATCTATCTATCTACTGTATTTATATATCTATCTCGATCTATCTATATATCTATCTATCTCGAACTATCTATATATCTATCTATCTCGAACTATCTATATATCGATCTATCTATATATCGATCTATCTCTATCTCTCTATCATATATAGAGAGAATGTATATATATATATATATATATATATATATATATATATATATATATATATATATATATATATATCCTACTTCTGATTTGATGACATTTTGAGAATCCCCAGTGCATGCCATGATTCTCAAACAATGTCACCAGTGGATGTAGGATGCGGTCATTGCCGCAGCCTTTGTGAAACAAAACAAAGCTCCGTGAAGCAAAGCTCCATATGTGATCTCTAGGTCTGGGCTAGTCTTTACTATACTGAGCATGTGTGAAGCTACCTTGTCACTGTGTGTTATCCTTTTCAATGCAGAGTGGCATTGTGCTCCCTTGCCGACTCTGATGAGAAGTGACGAGCTGACAATAGAGCACCCTGTCAGTGTACATTGTCAAGAGAGATCTCGGCAAGTAGGAAAAGCAGAGACTAGTTCTGCCCACGAAACAGACATCACTTTTGAGGGCAGAGCTGGTGTCTGTTCTCTCTACTCACCGGGTTCTCTCCTTACAGTGTGCACTGACAGTGTGCTCTGTTCTTGGCTTGTCTCTTTTAGTTATAGTCGGCAAGGAAGCACACTGTCACTGTGCATTGAAAAGGATGCCACACAGTGACAAAGGAGCTCATACTGACTATATGTCGGACTTTACAACCGACAGATACTTTATAGAGCTGGGACTAGCCCAGCCCGATATGGATCACTGATAATGATTAGTTTCAGGGTGGGGACAAAGACTATGACCACAGCTTCTACCTCCTAATGATTTATTGTTTGAGTATTCCAGCATGTGTACTGGGTTTTCAAACAAAATGTCCTCAAGCCGGAAGTAGGTAAAAAAAGAAATATAAAGCAGTTAGATTAGAGAAGGAACGCTAGTGACTTTTTATTTAATTAAAGTTTATTACAAAAGTGATTAGATTATTACAATAGATAGACATTTAGGATTAAAATCTGTTTGTTTTGGACCACCAATTTAAGAGCACTTCATGTATGTCCACATGATACGATTATACTGCAGGATTTTGTAATTTTTTAAAAAATAACAGCAATATTCAGCTCTGACATTGTTAACATTCTTAGGGTATGTGTCCACATTCAGGATTGCATCAGGATTTGGTCATGATTTTATGCAGGTAAAATCCTGACCAAATCTGCACCTGAGGTCACTGGCAGGTCACTTGCGTTTTTCATGCGTTTTTTTCATGCGCCTTTGTGTGTGTTTTTGTAAGTTCAATAAAGATATACCAAAAAAAAAAGGGTGATGTCATTTCTTGTCCAACCTCTTCATTTACATACTCCATTGAAGAATAATGTTTACACACAGACAGATGATAGATAACAGATCAATAGATAGATAATAGATCTATCGTATCTATTATCTATCTATAAATATGTCTATCGATAGATATATCTATAGATAGATAGATATATCAATAGACAGATAATAGATGATAGATAATACCAAGCCCGATGTTTAGTATATCTATGTATCTTTAATCTGTCTGTCTGTCATGGAAATCCCAAGTCGCTGATTGGTCGCTGCAAAACGGCCATGACCAATCAGCGACGTGGCACAGTCCGGCGGTGAAATGGCCGCTCCCTACTCCCCTGCAGTCAGTGCCCCCTCCAGTCAGCGCTCACACAGGGTTAATGGCAGTGTTTACGGACCACGCTATGCCGCGGTGTAACGCACTCCGTTAACGCTGCTATTAACCCTCTGTGACCAACTTTTTTACTATTGATGCTGCTTATGCAGCATTAATAGTAAAAAGATCTAATGTTAAAAATAATAATAAAAAAACATTATATACTCACTCTCTGTCGGCCCCTGGATCCAGCTGAGGCCTTTCCCGCTCCTCGTGACGCTCCGGTAACCGGTCCATGCATTGCAGTCTCGCGAGACCGCTACGTCATCATCTCGCGAGACTGCAATGCACTCTTGGGACCGGAGCGTCGCGAGGAGCCTCGGTAAACGCCTCGCCTGGATCCGGGGGCCGACGGAGAGTTAGTATAGAACTATTTTTTATTTTAATTAATTTTTTTTTTAACAGGGATGTGGTGTCCACATTGCTATATATTACGTGGGCTGTGTTAGATACTGCGTGGGCTTTGTTATATACTACATCTCTGTGCTTTATACTATGTGGGCTGTGCTATATACTACGTGGCTGTGGTATATATTACGTGGCTGGGCAATATACTACATCGCTGTGCTCTATACTACGTGGCCTGTGTCATATACTGCATGGGCAGTGTTTTATACTACGTCTCTGTGCTATATACTACGTGGCTGGTCAATATACTACGTGGCTGTGCAATATACTACGTGTCTGTGCTATATACGTGTCTGGGCAATATACTACGTGGCTGCTATATCTACTGTGTTGGCTGTGCTATATACTACGTGGGCTGTGTTATATATTACATCGCTGTGCTATATACTACGTGGCTGCTATATACTACGTGGCTGCTATATACTACGTGGCTGTGCTATCTACTGCGTGGGCTGTGCTATATACTACGTGGGCTGTGTTATATACTACATGGCTGTGCTATATACTACGTGGCTGTGCTATATACTACGCGGCTGCCGCGACCAATCTGCAATATTGGCGCGGAATTTAACCACTCACAACGCGACGTACATACATACAACCATATTCTAGAATGCCCAATGCGTTCAGGCCGTGAATTGGTGCGGGATTTAAACCACGCTTCGCTGATTGCTTGCGCTGGCCGCAACCAATCAGCGATATTGCAGCGGGATTTAAACACCACTTCATAAATAAAGTACATACATATTCTAGAATACCCGATGCGTTAGAATCGGGCCACCATCTAGTAGATATATAATAGCAAGGCCGATGTTTGTGAATGAACGTTTAATTTAAAAAAAAAAAATGGCGTGAGCTCCCGCGCAATTTTCTGCGCCAGAGGGGGAAAGTCGACAGCCGGGGTCCAATATTTTTAGCCTGGGAAGGGGGTAATACCCATGGCCCCTCCGAGGCTATGAATATCAGCTTGCAGCTGTCTGCGTAGCCCTTACTGGCTATTAAAATAGGGGGACCCCCCCAAAAAAATGACGTGGGGTCCCCCTATAATTTATAGCCAGAAAGGCTACGCAAACAGCTGCGGGCTGATATTCATAGCCTAGAGAGGGGCCATGGATATTAACCCCGGCCCGGCTACAAATACCAGCCCACAGCCGCCCCAGAATTGGGCATCTGTAAGATGTGCCAATTCCGGCACTTAGCCCCTCTCCTCCCACTCACGTGTAGCTGTGGGATATGGGGTAATAAGGGGTTAATGTCACCTTGCTATTGTAAGGTGACATTAAGCCAGGTTAATAATGGAGATGTGTCAGTAAGACGCCTATCCATTATTAATCCTAGAGTAGTGAAAGAGTTAAAAAAGAAATAGACACAGCCAGAAAAAAGTATTTTATTATTCTTAATTTCACCATACTTACCATACTCGACCGCCTGCAAAAAACGTAAAATAATAAACCGTATTCTCCCTGTCCGACGCAGTCAAATTAATAACGAGTGTCCCACGACGATCTCCCGTATAGAACAGTGACATCGAGTGATGTCACTGCTCTATAGACCTTCAGTGACACACTGACAGGAGACAATGCCTCCTGCAGTGCATCACTGAGAGGTTGTAATAATATAATAGGCTCACACTCTAAATTCCCTATCAGTATGTCTTTGGAATGTGGGAGGAAACCGGAGAGCCCGGAGGAAACCCACGCAAACACGGGGAGAACGTACAAACCCCTTGCAGATGTTGTCCAAGGTGGGATTTGAACCCAGGACTCCAGCGCTGCAAGGCTGCAGTGCTGTCCACTGAGCCACCGTGAGGTTACTCTAGTTCACTGGTCTCACTTTATGGCCATTGCTGTGTGGGAACTTTCTCACACAGCAATGCCAAAAGTGAGACTAGGGACTATTTTCTCACAGGGGCGTAGGAATACATTGTGGAAGGATACCCCCCATCATTGTATTCCTGGAGCCCCTGGAGAGCGGTCGCATCAGCTGATGCTGCTACTCTCTACGGGAGATCGTCATGGGACACTCGTTTTAATTGGATTTCTGCGGATCAGGGAGTATATTGTTTGTTTATTATTTTAATATATTTTACAGGTGACAATGGCTTCCGGGATCAAAGTGACAAGTGATGGTGAGTATGTACTCTGTTTAATGTACTGTATGTCTATATGTATGTACTTTATGTATGTGTTGTATGTTGCATGGTGTATGGTGCATGTCGCATGTTGTATGTCACATGTTGTTGCATGTCGCCGCATGTTGCATGTTGTCGCATGTTGTCTGTCGCATGATGTCGCATGTTGTATGTCGCATGTTGTTGCATGTCACATGTATGTTGCATGTTGAATGTTATTGCATGATCTTGCATGTCACATGTTGCATGTCGTTGCATGTTGTTGCATGTCGCATTTTGTTGCATGTCGTCGCATGTTGCATGATGTCGCATGTTGTATGTTGCATGTCGTTGCATGTTGTATGTCGTTGCATGTTGCCGCATGTCGTTGCATGTTGTCACATGTCGAATATTGTTGCATGTCACATGTTGCATGGCGTATGTTGTATGTCACATGTTGTATGGTGTATGCTGTGTTGTATGTTGTGTGTTGTATGTGCACACAGTGTAGACAAGTCCGGCTCTGCTACATTTGGATGCCTGACATCCAGATGTAGTAGAGCCGGTAGATGATCGCCGGAGATAACCCTCCAGTGATCACCTACACTGCAGCATTCTCACTATCAGCTGTTTGCGAGAACCAGACTAGTGACCGGAGATAAGTCCCGGTCACGTGCACGGCAGTTCTCGCGATAACATAAGTTATCGCGAGAACTGCAGTGGACGAGGGACTTCCGGCTGCGGGACAGGTGAACAGGCAGACATGCATAGTAAGCTGCTTGTACGCAGTTTCTACGCATGTGACTAATCATTAGATGCGATTTTATCGCATCTAATGATAGTCTATGGTAAATATACGGCGCGGCGATGGAGCGTCGCAGCTTTGTAAACAAACATGCTGCGTTCTGAAAAGACGCGCTGCATGTCTGTTTACGCCGGTCTGCCGCCTGCGCGTTTTACCGCAGAGTGGAGACGGGATTTCATGAAATTCCCTCCACTATGCTGTAACATCTGGATGCTGCGTGTTTGACGCTGCAGCTCTACGCAGCGTTTCCTGAACGTGGAAACATACCCTTAGGTTACACAGTCACCTTAAGGCCTAATTCAGACTTGTGTTTTTTCTCACCCATAAAATAAGGATAGATTCCCATGATTGTGTTGTGCCAGATTTCCATCAGTGTTTGATCAGTGTCTCTTTTTAAGATAAATATTTCTACACTTTTTCTCATATGCAACAAAAACGGAAAGGGTTTTCTCAAGCTTCTGCTAGGAAACTAACCTGGAAATAAGATAGAACAGAACTAGGAAGGCATTCGAGTGCTGTCAGAGTTTTTCACAGACCCAAAGACTTAAATGCATACGTTTGATCCAATATTTGGATTAAAAATGGACATGTCTGTTTGTTTTTGTTTGTTTTTTGCTGACCACAAAAATAAAACGTGAACAGCCACGTAGTCTGTAATGAGTAAGTGTTCTATCCGTGGAAAAACACAGAACTAGCAAATTAAAAACTGATGTCTCAATGAGCCCTTCTACTGCTTTCATATACTGTGTCGGTGAGTAAACAATGTGAATGTGGCCTTAGGGTGCCTGTGCTCGGAGCAGCTTTTATAGCCCAGCTAATAACCAAGTGCACAACCAAGCACGGTACTGTGAATTGCACTTGTTTTGCAATGAGGATTTTTACCACACAGTCACTACAGGTGAAGCCCAGACGAACCATATGCTTCCCATGTACAAGCAGTGCAGCCAGTGCCGGATTACAAATCTGCTATACAGTTTCATGCAGTTATTGCCATGCATTTCCCATCCATATAGCCTGCATGCTGCACCCTTTACTAAGGTTTTTTTTTTTTTTTTAAAGACATATTTGGTCCTTTGTTTGTCATTTGACGTAGAATGGTAAATTGTCATAAAACATATTGCACGCCGATTCTTCTGAAAATGTTAATTACAGTCTGAAGTTTTGTCAGTGGGATTTGCTGGTAAACGTTCCTTCTCTCCTTTCAGAGCTGTCTGAGGTCTTGTGGACGATGGTGCTGAATAAAGGCCTTCATGTGCTGCCCTCTCATATCGCAGTGTTTGTGCTGGTGCCAGCCGTGGCCGCATTTTCTTGTTTGACGGTTTTCATTCTTTTAGTTATGGAGGGCATGTCTGCCTTCCTTCATGCTCTTCGATTACACTGGTAGGTTTTATTAGCTAGCCTTATGCTTGTGTGTCACACATATTTATACTGCTGACAAAACATATTTATTAAATATACCGTAGGTGAATCTATGATAAAAAAAAATCTCTTCACCAGTGTACTAGAGGTTCCTCTGTGTGTGTATTAGTGTACTTTATACACTACAGTGTGTGTATATATAATATATAATTAGTGTACTTTATACACTACTGTGTGTTTATATACATATATATAATATATATATACAGTACAGATCAAAAGTTTGGACACATCTCATTTAAAGATTTTTCTGTATTTTCATGACTATGAAAATTGTACATTCACACTGAAGGTATCAAAACTATGAATTAACACATGTGGAATTATATACTTAACAAAAAAGTGTGAAACAACTGAAAATATGTCTTATAGTCTAGGTTCTTCAAAGTAGCCACCTTTTGCTTTGATGACTGCTTTGCACACTCTAGGCATTCTCTTGATGAGCTTCAAGAGGTAGTCACCGGAAATGGTCTTCCAACAATCTTGAAGGAGTTCCCAGAGATGCTTAGCACTTGTTGGCCCTTTTGCCTTCTCTCTGCGGTCCAGCTCACCCCAAACCATCTCGATTGGGTTCAGGTCTGGTGACTGGAGGCCAGGTCATCTGGCGTAGCACCCCATCACTCTCCTTCTTGGTCAAATAGCCCTTACACAGCCTGTAGGTGTGTTTGGGGTTATTGTCCTGTTGAAAAATAAATGATGGTCCAACTAAACGCAAACCAGAGGGAATAGCATGCCACTGCAAGATGCTGTGGCATGGCTGTGGTAGCCATGCTGGTTCAGTATGCCTTCAATTTTGAATAAATCCCCAACAGTGTCACCAGCAAAGCACCCCCACACCATCACACCTCCTCCATGCTTCAAGGTGGGAACCAGGCATGTAGAGTCCATCCGTTCACCTTTTCTGCATCGCACAAAGACTCGGTGGTTGGAACCAAAGATCTCAAATTTGGACTCATCAGACCAAAGCACAGATTTTCCACTGGTCTAATGTCCATTCCTTGTGTTCTTTAGCCAAAACAAGTCTCTTCTGCTTGTTGCTTGTCCTTAGCAGTGGTTTCCTAGCAGCTATTTTACCATGAAGACCTGCTGAGCCTGGTGACTCGGATAAACTTATCCTCAGAAGCAGAGGTGACTCTTGGTCTTCCTTTCCTGGGGCGGTCCTCATGTGAGCCAGTTTCTTTGTAGCGCTTGATGGTTTTTGCCACTGCACTTGGGGACACTTTCAAAGTTTGCCCAATTTTTCAGACTGACTGACCTTCATTTCTTAAAGTAATGATGGCCACTCGTTTTTCTTTACTTAGCTGCTTTTTTCTTGCCATAATACTAATTCTTACAGTCTATTCAGTAGGACTATCAGCTGTGTTTCCACCAGACTTCTGCACAACACAACTGATGGTCCCAACCCCATTTGTAAGGCAAGAAATCCCACTTATTAAATCTGACAGAGCACACCTGTGAAGTGAAAACCATTTCTGGTGACAACCTCTTGAAGCTCATCAAGAGAACGCCAAGAGTGTGCAAAGCAGTCATCAAAGCAAAAGGTGGCTACTTTGAAGAACCTAGAATATAAGACATATTTTCAGTTTCACACTTTTTTGTTAAGTATATAATTCCACATGTGTTAATTCATAGTTTTGATGCCTTCAGTGTGAATGTACAATTTTCATAGTCATGAAAATACAGAAAAATCTTTAAATGAGAAGGTGTGTCCAAACTTTTGGTCTGTACTGTATATATTAGTGTACATTATACAGTACTATGCAAAAATGTAGAGAAAATGCTGCTAAGTTTTTTCTAGAAGCGTATATATCAGAGCAATAATCTCAAATGTAAATGAGGGCCAAATAGCCACATGGGGGGTGTCATGAAACAACAGAACACTCCTATTTATACCCTTAACCCCTTCCCGACCTTTGACGCATACGCTGCGTCATGAAAGTCGGTGCCATTCCGACCCATGACGCAGCATATGTGTCATGGAATGATCGCGTCCCTGCAGATCGGGTGAAAGGGTTAACTCCCATTTCGCCCGATCTGCAGGGACAGGGGGAGTGGTAGTTTAGCCCAGGGGGGGTGGCTTCACCCCCTCGTGGCTACGATCGCTCTGATTGGCTGTTGAAAGTGAAACTGCCAATCAGAGCGATTTGTAATATTTCACCTAAAAAAATGGTGAAATATTACAATCCAGCCATGGCCGATGCTGCAATATCATCGGCCATGGCTGGACACACTAATGTGCACCCACCCCACTCCTCCGATCGCCCCCCCAGCCCCCCGATCTGTGGTCCGCTCTCCTCGGTCCTGTGCTCCGCTCCCCCGTCCTCCTGCCCGCTCCCCCCGTGCTCCAATCACACCCCCCGTGCTCTAATCAAACCCCCCCGCACTCCGATCACCCCCCCCCCGCACAGCGATCACCCCCCTGCACAGCGATCCCCCCCCCGTGCTCCGATCCGCCTGCCCGCACAGCGTTCCCCCAGTCCGTGCTCCAATCCACCCCCCCCCCCCCGTGTTCCGATCCACCCCCCCCGTGCTCCGACGCCCCCCCCCGTGGTCCCCCCCCACCCCATCATACTTACCGATCCAGCCGTGGTCCCGTCCGTCTTCTGCCTGGGCGCCGTCATCTTCCAAAATGGCGGGCGCATGTGCAGTGCGCCCGCCGAATCTGCCGGCCGGCAGATTCGTTCCAGAGTGAATTTTGATCACTGAGATATAATCTATCTCAGTGATCAAAATAAAAAAAAAAGTAAATGACACCCCCCCCTTTGTCACCCCCATAGGTAGGGACAATAAAATTTTTTTTTTTTTTTTTTTTTCCACTAAGGTTGGGGTAAGAAGTAGGGTTAGGGGTAGGGTTAGGGGTAGGGGTAGGGTTAGGGCTAGGGTTAGGGTTTCGGTATGTGCACACGTATTCTGGTCTTCTGCGGATTTTTCCGCTGCGGATTTGATAAATCCGCAGTGCTAAACCGCTGCGGATTTATGGCGGATTTACCACGTTTTTTCTGCGCATTTGAATGCGGTTTTACAACTGCGATTTTCTATTTGAGCAGTTGTAAAACCGCTGCGGAATCCGCAGAAAGAAGCGACATGCTGCGGAATGTAAACCGCTGCGTTTCCGTGCAGTTTTTCTGCAGCATGTGTACAGCGATTTTTGTTTCCCGTAGGTTTGCATTGAACTGTAAACTCATGGGAAAATGCTGCGGATCCGCAGCGTTTTCCGCAGCGTGTGCACATACCTTTAGAATTAGGCTATGTGCACACGGTGCGGATTTGGCTGCGGATTGGCCGCTGCGGATTCGCCACTGCGGATTCGCAGCAGTGTTCCATCAGGTTTACAGTACCATGTAAACATATGGAAAACCAAATCCGCTGTGCCCATGTTGCGGAAAATACCGCACGGAAACGCTGCGTTGTATTTCCCGCAGCATGTCAATTCTTTGTGCGGATTCCGCAGCGTTTTACACCTGTTCCTCAATAGGAATCCGAAGGTGAAATCCGCACAAAAAACACTGGAAATCCACGGTAAATCCGCAGGTAAAACGCAGTGCCTTTTACCCGCGGATTTTTCAAAAATGGTGCGGAAATATCTCACACGAATCCACAACGGGGGCACATAGCCTTAGGGCTAGGGTTGGGTTGGAATTAGGGTTGTGGTTAGGGTTAGGGGTGTGTTGGGGTTACGGGTGTGTTGGGGTTAGGGTTGTGATTAGGGTTATGGCTACAGTTGGGATAAGGGTTAGGGGTGTGTTGGAGTTAGAATTGAGGGGTTTCCACTGTTTAGGCACATCAGGGGTCTCCAAACGCAACATGGCGCCACCATTGATTCCAGCCAATCTTGTATTCAAAAAGTCAAATGGTGCTCCCTCACTTCCGAGCCCCGACGTGTGCCCAAACAGTGGTTCACCCCCACATATGGGGTACCAGCATACTCAGGACAAACTGCGCAACAATTACTGGGGTCCAATTTCTACTGTTACCCTTGAGAAAATAAAAAATTGCTTGCTAAAACATCATTTTTGAGGAAAGAAAAATGATTTTTTATTTTCACGGCTCTGCGTTGTAAACGTCTGTGAAGCACTTGGGGGTTCAAAGTGCTCACCACATATCTAGATAAGTTCCTTGGGGGGTCTAGTTTCCAAAATGGGGTCACTTGTGTGGGGTTTCTACTGTTTAGGCACACCAGGGGCTCTGCAAACGCAACGTGACGCCCGCAGACCATTCCATCAAAGTCTGCATTTCAAAAGTCACTACTTCCCTTCTGAGCCCCGACGTGTGCCCAAACAGTGGTTTACCCTCACACATGGGGTATCAGCTTACTCAGGAGAAACTGGACAACAACTTTTGGGGTCCAATTTCTCCTGTAACCCTTAGGAAAATAAAAAATTCTGGGCTAAAAAATTATTTTTGAGGAAAGAAAACGTATTTATTATTTTCACGGCTCTGTGTTATAAACTTCTGTAAAGCACTTGGGGGTTGAAAGTGCTCACCACATATCTAGATAAGTTCCTTTCGGGGTCTAGTTTCCAAAATGGGGTCACTTGTGGGGGGTTTCTACTGTTTAGCAACATCAGGGGCTCTGCAAACGCAACGTGACGCCCGAAGAGCATTCCATCAAAGTCTGCATTTCATAACGTCACTTCTTCACTTCCGAGCCCCAACATGTGCCTAAACAGTGGTTTACCCCCACATATTGGGTATCAGCGTACTCAGGAGAAACTGGACAACAACTTTTGGGGTCAAATTTCTCCTGTTACCCTTGGGAAAATAAAAAATTGCGGGCTAAAGAATCATTTTTGAGAAAAGATTTTTTTTTTTTTTCATGGCTCTGCGTTATAAACTTCTGTGAAGCACTTGAGGGTTAAAAGTGCTCACCACACATCTAGATTAGTTCCTTTGGGGGTCTAGTTTCCAAAATGGGGTCATTTGTGGGGGATCTCTAATGTTTAGGCACACAGGGGCTCTCCAAACGCGACATGGTGTCCGCTAATGATTGGAGCTAATTTTCCATTTAAAAAGCCAAATGGCGTGCCTTCCCTTCTGAGCCCTCCCGTGCGCCCAAACAGTGGTTTACCCCCACATATGGGGTATCAGCATACTCAGGACAAACTGGACAACAACATTTGTGGTCCAATTTCTCCTATTACCATTGGCAAAATAGGAAATTCCAGGCTAAAAAATCATTTTTGAGAAAAGAAAAATTATTTTTTTATTTTCATGGCCCTGCATTATAAACTTCTGTGAAGCACTTGGGGGTTTAAAGTGCTCAGTATGCATCTAGATAAGTTCCTTGGGGGGTCTAGTTTCCAAAATGGGGTCACTTGTGGGGGAGCTCCATTGCATAGGCACACAGGGGCTCTCCAAATGCGACATGGTGTCCGCTAACAAATGGAGCTAATTCTCCATTCAAAAAGTCAAAAGGCGCGCCTTCCCTTCCGAGCCCTGCCGTGTGCCCAAACAGTGGTTTACCCCCACATATGAGGTATCGGCGTACTCGGGAGAAATTGCTCAACAAATTTTAGGATCCATTTTATCCTATTGCCCATGTGAAAATGAAAAAATTGAGGCGAAAAGAAATTTTTTGTGAAAAAAAAAAGCACTTTTTCATTTTTACGGAACAATTTGTGAAGCACCTGAGGGTTTAAAGTGCTCACTAGGCATCTAGATAAGTTCCTTGGGGGGTCCAGTTTCCAAAATGGGGTCACTTGTGGGGGAGCTCCAATGTTTAAGCACACAGGGTCTCTCCAAACGCGACATGGTGTCCGCTAACGATGGAGATAATTTTTCATTCAAAAAGTCAAATGGCGCTCCTTCCCTTCCGAGCCTTACCATGTGCCCAAACAGTGGTTTACCCCCACATGTGAGGTATCGGTGTGCTCAGGAGAAATTGCCAAACAAATTTTAGGATCCATTTTATCCTGTTGTCCATGTGAAAATGAAAAAATTGAGGCTAAAAGAATTTTTTTTGTGAAAAAATAGTACTTTTTCATTTTTACGGATCAATTTGTGAAGCAGCTGGGGGTTTAAAGCGCTCACTATGCATCTAGATAAGTTCCTTGGGGCGTCTAGTTTCCAAAATGGGGTCACTTGTGGGGGAGCTCCAATTTTTAGGCACACGGGGGCTCTCCAAACTTGACATGGTGTCCGCTAAAGAGTGCAGCCAATTTTTCATTCAAAAAGTCAAATGGCGCTCCTTCCCTTCCAAGCCCTGCCGTGTGCCCAAACAGTGGTTTACCCCCACATATGAGGTATCAGCGTACTCAGGACAAATTGGACAACAACTTTCGTGGTTCAGTTTCTCCTTTTACCATTGGGAAAATACAAAAATTGTTGCTGAAAAATCATTTTTGTGACTAAAAAGTTAAATGTTAATTTTTTCCTTCCATGTTGCTTCTGCTGCTGTGAAGCACCTGAAGGGTTAATAAACTTCTTGAATGTGGTTTTGAGCACCTTGAGGGGTGCATTTTTTAGAATGGTGTCACTTTTGGGTATTTTCAGCCATATAGACCTCTCAAACTGACTTCAAATGTGAGGTGGTCCCTAAAAAAAATGGTTTTGTAAATTTCGTTGTAAAAATGAGAAATCGCTGGTCAAATTTTAACCCTTATAACTTCCTAGCAAAAAAAAATTTTGTTTCCAAAATTGTGCTGATGTAAAGTAAACATGTGGGAAATGTTATTTATTAACTATTTTGTGTCACATACCTCTCTGATTTAACAGAATAAAAATTCAAAATGTGAAAATTGCGAAATTTTCAAAATTTTCGCCAAATTTCCGTTTTTATCACAAATAAACACAGAATTTATTGACCTAAATTTACCACTAACATGAAGCCCAATATGTCACGAAAAAACAATCTCAGAACCGCTAGGATCCATTGAAGCGTTCCTGAGTTATTACCTCATAAAGGGACACTGGTCAGAATTGCAAAAAACGGCAAGGTCTTTAAGGTCAAAATAGGCTGGGTCATGAAGGGGTTAAATACAGAGAGGCATGGTGTCAAAACAGTTTGTCTATAGTAAGTGGAAACAATCAGAATAAACAGTAGTACAAAAGCATGAAGGTAGATCATGAAAAACTCAGGTAGAACGAGTATGGGGTCAACAAATAAAAATGTTGTGTAAGGGTCGGGGGAATGGTCATTCCGAAAATCTGTCTAGATTTATGAATGTGTAGGTACGCCTTTTAGTAAAGTGACTAGTTCAGGAATTATTTTTACCCATGTAAATCCCCTTGTGACTCCAGAGAGCCAGAAGGAGCTTCTCATAGACTTGCATTGAATAGTGACCTCTGTTTTGCTTCAGCAAACACTGGAGTGATCCTGTAGGTCACAAACTACTTCAGGCCGATGGGAGCAGCGGGTATAGAAGGTGAAGACAGCGGTGGGTCTAAGACTAGTGGTAGAGAAGTTATATTAGAAGTACCACTCATTCCACAGCAAATTAAAAATGCCGGAGTGCTATTCCAGCCTTATGAGTGTCAGCAATTGACATCCTTTTTCATGCATATTTGCATCTGGGTTTTATTTTATGTCTATTTTGATTTTACTGCTTTTATGATCTGTAATGACTATTGCTCCATTCACTGTCTGAGATTATTCCCATGGGCCCATGTAAGGAAGAAAAAAGCAGTGGTCACGCATGCACACTACCCCTATTCACATGCGGGATTTGGGGCCCCTCCATTCTCCAGATTGACTGCTGTGGGCTCAACTACTGGAGACCACACAGATTTATCACCGTTCATGTAGATACTTGATAGTTGTTGTTTAGGGAAAACCCCTTTAAAATCTTCTGAATTTTGTAACTGGCATAGGACTATGACTCCTTCCAAATAAATTACATTATTATTCTTGTACTTACCCTGCAGAATATACTATGTCTCTAACTGTGTATTTTTTTTTTTTTACTTCTATAACAGGGTGGAATTTCAAAACAAGTTTTATTCTGGTGCAGGATACAAATTTACCCCTTTCTCATTTAACAATATGGCCTTGTACCTGGACTGAGCCCTTTTGTGTTTTACTTGTATTTGTATTAAAAATAAATTTTCCATCTGAACACCACAGATTTTACACATTTCATCTGGGAGCATCCACAAAATCCATTCCTTCAGTATACGTCCTGTTGCATTCCTGTAAGCCATGCCAGTCATCTTGCGTGAATAATTTAGTGTTGTTCGTGTGCAGAAACATTGCGCAGACATATCCGAGAAGTGCATGAATATCCGTCTCTCAGTCATCAGGGCAGACAGATTCACACGTCAGTAATGATTTCTTCACCGTTTACAAGCTTTTTTTTTTTAGTAATGAAGAGTTTGATGCAAGTTACAGGCACATTTTCTTATGAACAGCAGCTGCATGAACGATGTTTCAGTTTTGGTTTACAACTGTTAAAACCTCATATTTTTGTATGTGATCTGTATGCAGAGATTTTTATAAAGGCGTCACCAAAAGTGCTGTACTTTATTAACAATATCTGAAAATGATACTCCATTGAGAAAAATATTATATCCATTTCCTACAATGGACTGGATGTATACCAAGAAAGTTGACATAACTTCTTTTTTTTCTTTTTTTTTTTTTTTTACTGCGTTCGAATGCATAATCTACTAAAGATTGCAATCCAAAAGCATTGCTGGTGAATGTATTTAGCTGTAAACCATACAGTTGCATACGTTTGACACATACAAAATGTCATTTCCCCTGTATATTATGCGGACATGCACAAGCGGTGTGAACAGAGCCTAATAAGCACTCTGTTTTGTACCTTTCAACCATTTTTTTTTTTTTTTAAGTGTTCAACATTGGTATCTAGAGTCAGGTATCACTGCATAAATGACCGATCTCCTAGGATTTGTCCTCCTCCTACTATTTACTTATGTATCTGCCAGGTTTATTTCTTTTTTACTGTGTAAAACAGTGCCTCATATTACAATTTGGATTTTTTAAAGCAACTAACACAAGTGTGAACATAGCTCAAAGCAGCTTTCCAGCAGCTTTTTTTTTACCTAAATAGAACAGCATAACACATCATTAAAGAATAACACAGCAGCTCTTGTGCCTTGTGTATACCATTGATGCTTGATGCTGCATTTCTGGGATGTCTACCATGTTGATTCATTCTTCAAGTAAAAAACCAGCTAGAATAATGTAAGGATATACTAAATTGGACAATCAAAAAGAAACACAATATCCTAAAAAAATACTTTATTAATGCTATCTAAAAATTCTCATAGACAAATATATATATACTTAAATGTATGCTACCAACATCAACCACCTGGGTCCGGGTAGGCTAGGAAAAAATCAGGAAGTAGTAACAAAAATATACCTGACACAGTCCCTGTTAGGTGGCCCTATAATAACTTTCCCCTACCTAACAGCGGAGGTTGGCACCCTAAATTTCGATATGGCGCCCCCGCTCCTCGTCGACTGTCCCATCTTGCCCTACCAGCTACCCATACCCAGGTCCCCACAGACATACACACAGATTAACCAGGAGGTCACACTAACCAAAAACGTGAAAAAGTGTAAAAAAGTGAAAAAAGGTGTAAAAAAAACGTACTAAAAACAGCGCAGCAAAACATGTGCTGCGTAAAAGTCCACTAAATAACATATATCACATCTAGTGTCTCTTATTTAGATTGAGCCAATACACAAAAGAGCCTAAGACATATGAGGCCAATCCCTCATTGCCTTCTCATAGATGCAAACTATGCTCAGTCCTATGAGAGCTCATTTATATGGGTGTCAGTCTTGTACGAGCTTGTTTGTATGGGTGATATATGAATTCACACCCTAAATACCATGCAAGCTCAGTATCAGATGTCCGAAATAAAAAAATAAGCAAAATATTCAACAAAACAAGAAAAAATAATAAGACACAACTGAGAAAATATCTGCTATATTAGGTATCACATATGGTGTCCCTCTTTTAGATTAGGCCAATGCATGTAAAAGCCCAAAACAGCTGAGGCCAATCCCTCATTCCTTTCTTATACATAAGGTATACTGTCACAGCAGACCAAGCATAGCACTTATGTATAAGAAAGGAATGAGGGATTGGCCTCAGCTGTTTTGGGCTTTTATATGCATTGGCCTATAACTTGTTTTGTTGAATATTTTGCTTATTTTTTTATTTCGCACATCTGATACTGAGCTCGCATGGTATTTAGGGTGTGAATTCATATATCACCCATACAAACAAGCTCGTACAAGACTGACACCCATATAAATGAGCTTTCATAGGACTGAGCATAGTTTGCATCTATGAGAAGGCAATGAGGGATTGGCCTCATATGTCTTAGGCTCTTTTGTGTATTGGCTCAATCTAAATAAGAGACACTAGATGTGATATCTGATATAGCAGAACATCTTTTCATTTGTGCTTTATTATTATTTTTTCTTTTTTTGTTAATAATTTTGCTGAATTTTTTTCTGTGACACTTTATACTGAACTTGTATGGTAACCAGGCTGTAAACTTATAGATCACCCTAATATATGAACATCTACTGAGTGAACTGATATATCTGCTATTTGGGATTTGAAACACTCTGTTTAGGTATCCACTATCTGTAGAGGTCCTATGCATAGGTCTTCCGTTTGACATGTTGGTCATTAAGTGCTAAACAAAGACAGTGACACATTGGTGTATATACTAGAGGTTTTGATTTTTTATGACCTCTGAGTATTTTTGAGCGCACAATATATCTGTGCTCTATTGTACCCCATAATTTTGGTTCCTGATTACTGTTTGTGTACCATTATTTCATTAAGCAATATCTACAACATTTTGCTGACATAATTTTGGGGTACACGTTATTTAGTGGACTTTTACGCAGCACATGTTTTGCTGCGCTGTTTTTAGTACGTTTTTTTACACCTTTTTTCACTTTTTTACACTTTTTCACGTTTTTGGTTAGTGTGACCTCCTGGTCAATCTGTGTGTATGTCTGTGGGGACCTGGGTATGGGTAGCTGGTAGGGCCCAGTAGGGCAAGAAGGGACAGTCGACGAGGAGCGGGGGCGCCACATCGAAATTTAGGGTGCCAACCTCCGCTGTTAGGTAGGGGAAAGTTATTATAGGGCCACCTAACAGGGACTGTGTCAGGTATATTTTTGTTACTACTTCCTGATTTTTTCCTAGCCTACCCGGACCCAGGTGGTTGATGTTGGTAGCATACATTTAAGTATATATATTTGTCTATGAGAATTTTTAGATAGCATTAATAAAGTATTTTTTTAGGATATTGTGTTTCTTTTTGGTTGTCTGATTCATTCTTCCCTTCTGATGTGGTTTCCCTACACTAACCATAAAGCCACTGGCTTTGCAGAGGGGCAAATCTCGTCTCGTCAAATTGCAGCATTATCATAGAACTTCTGTCCCCTCACAATAGAGTTCGACTGTATCTTATACTCTGCAGCTTCAACTAGTATCCTCTGCCTCCTGCTTGTGATAGGTTTTTCCCTGTCAGCCCTTATAAACAGGATACAGGGGGGAAGCAGTGTGAAGCTGTATCCCATTGGATTCACAGGAGTTAAAGTGCATTACAATTATACACTGCGTAAGTAAAGGGATTTTTTTAACCAGCTTGTTAATGTTTGACTGTTATATTACTGGAATCGTATGTAAGACTGGTTCAATGAAGATAGAGGAATAAAATGGTTGTAGCTAGGTAAGGAGGGAAAGTATTTGGGCGCTATAATGTAGACATTCAACTGCAGAAGTATCAGTGAAGAGTTGGCATTATTTGTGCCAAATAAAATGCTACTTTCTCCTTCGCCTCATTGGGGGACACAGGACTGTGGGTGTTTGCTTCTGCCGCCAGGAGGCTGACACTAAGTAAACATAAAAAAAGTTTAGCTCCTCCTCCGCCGTATACATCCTGACACTGGCTACCAGAGAATCCAGTTCATGCTTAGTGTCTGAAGGAGGCACACGCCTGGGTCCCGGATCCTTCGGACCCTTGTTTCATCTCTACATCGTATGGATTGAGAGGAGCGACGGACCCTTTTGAGGGGGTCCGAACTCCCCAAACCAGCAATGGGCAAGCATGTGTGAGTATCCTCCACGTATCCTTTCCCTCCACGTGGGATTGCACGCCGGACTTGGCCCTGACCACCATAAGGTATTTAAGACCATAGGCTGTACAGGTGCACATAGATGTCCGTGTGACCCCCCTGCTTTCTACACCTATGTTTCGGCAGCGGTGATAGAGGGGTGGTGGATGGTCCCTCTCCTTATCCCAGGGCGGAAAATGGAGCTAGGGTTCCTGCACCATCGTGTATTTTGTTCTCCCCCCGCTAGATTTTTAAAACCCACGCTGGTCCTCTTTTCACAGAGGGTTCAGTTTTCAAAAGGGGGGCTCCTGATGCAAGCGCAGATAACCTTTAAGGCAGGTTCGGGCGTCCCTGCGCCGGTCTGACGCCGGGTTATTAAGTGGCGCCGCAGTCCCTCAAAGCTCCGGTCGGCGCTGTTGTTCGTCCGGCGCTTGTCAGCGCTGCAGCGGTCCAGTACGGCCGGCGCCGCGGCTTTTCCAGAGGCTTCAGGCTCCGGCCTAGCATCCCGGGTACAGTTCCGGATCAATCAGGCCCGGCTTCCATCTGCGACAGACCGCACTGTGAGGCCCCGCCCCCTCCGGCGCATATTTTTCCGGTCCGCCCCCTCCTTTCCTCGCTGGGGCAAATCGAGGCCCCGGTTTCGGCCTGCTACAGGCCGCATCGGCACTGTAATTTGAGCGTTTCCGCCCCCCTGAGGGCAGCTGAGGATAAAGGTGGCTCATTTGTTCATCATTTGGTGTTCGGTTCACACTGTATGCGCGGGGACACAGGACTGGGGTAAGTGCTTCTTTCTCCAGCCTGACAGCAGAAACATTATTTTTTCACATTCTAAGGCCCTGGGTAGAGCATTTACAGATCACTATGTCTAGAAAGATCAAATCTCACACGGTCCTATATACCGTTTGTGTAGCCTGTCGCTCTGCCTTCCCAGAGCAATCGTCTCTCCTAGGCCTGTGACTCTGAACGCGCTCAGGAGCCCCCCATGCTAGTTCCCCAGCAATCTCTTTGGCGGTTACTCCTGCCTCTCAGGCAGAGACTGGGGTGATTCCACCGGAATGGGTCACGTTATTGTCGCAATCCATGGCATCCATAACTAAAGCAATCGAGTCCCTTCAGACCCCGGCTGGAGTCAGGGACAGTAGTTCATCTGTCTTAGAGAGAGCCTCCGATTCTCAGGGGCCTCCGGCCTGCAGGGGCCGCGCTCACACTAGGCAGACGCGGGGGAAGCTAAATCTCACAGCGTCTCCTGGGCCATCAGGTGCATCAGCATCCTGGAGTTCCATCTCTCGCTCTCCTTCCCCAGCAGAAAGCGGGGAACACGGGTCAGACTATGATTCAGAAGGGTCCCTTAATTTAGAGACTCCTGGTTTTCAGCAGTCAGTAGATAGCCTGTTTGAGGCCGTCTATCAGACCCCGGGAATAGAAGACGAACCCGTCTCACCCTCAGATCAGAAGGTTTCTTTTAAGCGGGCCAAACTGTCTCATAAAATGTTTTCCTCTCACCCCAAGTTTGAGGACCTGGTTCAGTGAAACCGGGAGCACCCAGACAAACGTTTTTTAGGGCAGAAGGCCTTGAAGGCAAGATACCCTTTTTCTCCTGAGCTACGTAGTAAATGGGCGGAATCTCCTTCGGTAGATCCGTCGGTGTCCCGTTTAGCCTCTAACACTCTGTTATCCCTTCCCAACGGCCCTTCTATTAAGGATCCCACGGATCGTCTTATAGAAAGTTTGGCTTGTTCCATTTTTGTAGCTTCAAGTTCAGCCCTTTTTCCCTCTTTTGCGGCAACTTGGGTTGCTAAAGCCATGATGTCTTGGTCAGAATCTTTGACAAAGGCTCTTCAAGAGAGAGACTTGCCAGCGGAGTTGACAGAAATGTCAAGTCAGATAACCCTTGCTGGGAGCTATCTGATTAATGCATCCTTAAGGTACCGTCACACTAAGCGACGCTGCAGCGATACCGACAACGATCCGGATCGCTGCAGCGTCGCTGTTTGGTCGCTGGAGAGCTGTCACACAGACCGCTCTCCAGCGACCAACGATCCCGAAGTCCCCGGGTAACCAGGGTAAACATCGGGTTATTAAGCGCAGGGCCGCGCTTAATAACCCATTGTTTACCCTGGTTACCATTGTTAAAGTAAAAAAAACAACCACTACATACTTACCTACCGCTGTCTGTCCCCGGCGCTCTGCTTTTCTGCTCTGGCTGTGAGCACAGCGGCCGGAAAGCAGAGCGGTGACGTCACCGCTGTGCTTTCCGGCTGCCCGGCGCTCACAGCCAGAGCAGAGAAGCACAGCGCCGGGGACAAACAGCGGTAGGTAAGTATGTAGTGGTTGTTTTTTTTAACTTTAACGATGGTAACCAGGGTAAACATCGGGTTACTAAGCGTGGCCCTGCGCTTAGTAACCCGATGTCTACCCTGGTTACCAGCGAAGACATCGCTGAATCGGCGTCACACACGCCGATTCAGCGATGTCAGCGGGAGAACCAGCGACGAAACAAAGTTCTGGACTTTCTGCCCCGACCAGCGATATCACAGCAGGGGCCTCATCGCTGCTGCGTGTCACACTGGACGATATCGCTAGCCAGGACGCTGCAACGTCACGGATCGCTAGCGATATCGTCCAGTGTGACGGTACCTTTAGATGCAGCAGACTGTGCTGCTTCTGCAGTGGCAAATGCAATTGCCATTAGAAGGGCTCTCTGGTTAAGAACTTGGCGGGCAGACTCTACCTTTAAATCTTTTACAACCCTCCCGTATCAGGGGGGGTCGCTTATTCGGAGAAAAGTTGGATCAGCTTATTTCTGATACCACAGGAGGGAAAAGCAATTTTCTCCCACAGCAGAGGACTGGACAGCCTTTTCATTGCCAATTTCAGGCCCGTTTCAAACCCTTTCGTAATACTAGATGGACCCCAGCGTCAGGTTCCGCTACGCAGGTTCGACCCAATCTGGACCAAGACAATCGGATCTCCTATAGAGCCCATCTGGGGGAAGAATGCGTTACCAGCCGCCTAGATCCAGGTCTTAAAGGTTTTCAGCCAAATGACTGGAGGCATCCTCGGATTGCTGTCGACAGAGTAGGCGGGCGCCTACTTTTGTTTCACCAGACCTGGCTCCATTCAGTTCACAACAGGTGGGTGGGATAGCTTGTGTCCTCAGGGTACAAGATAGAGCTAGTTTGTCAACCTCCACGCCGGTTCTTCCCATCCCGTCTTCCCAGTTCCGAGTCCCGGTGTCAAGCCCTGCTCAATTCTATAGAGTCCCTTAGTCTCTGCGGGGTCATCACTCCTGTTCCAAAAAGGACAGATCAGTAAGGCCCATTCTGGATCTGAAACGCTTAAACAGGTTTATCAACATTCATCACTTTCAGATGGAATCTCTCCGTTGATGGAAAAGGGGGAGTTCTTAGCCTCGATAGACATTCAGGACGCCTACCTGCATATTCCCATATTTCCTTCCCATCAAAGATTTCTCCGGTTTGCCATAAACAACTTACACTTCCAGTTCACAGCTTTACCCTTCGGGCTGGCCTCCGCCCCCAGGGTGTTCACAAAGGTCATGTCAACTGTAGTGTCCATTCTGCACTCCCGAGGTATAGTAGTCTTGCAATATTTGGACGACCTCATCAAAGGGCCAACCTTTCAGGCCTGCGAGGAGAATGTCAGCATTTCTCTAGACACTCTCATCTGGGTTGGCTAGTGAATTTAAAGAAGTCATCCCTGGTACCATCCCGGAGTATCTCATTTCTAGAGATAACTTTCGACACCTCTCAAGCCCTGTCGATCCTGCCCCAGGACAAGGTCCTAGCCTTTCGACGAGAGGTGAGGAACCTTCAGCAGCCGTACTTTCATACAATCCGGTCCTGCATGAGGGTCTTAGGAAGGATGGTTGCAACAATAGAAGCAGTACCATTTGCACAGCTTCATCTTCGGCCTCTCCAGCATGCACTTTTAGGAGCATGGGACAAGAATCCATTCTCCCTCAACCTCAGATTCCGGCTGTCCCCCCAGGTCAGGCAGACTCTTTCATGGTGGTTAAACAGCCCGTCTATACTGAAGGGGAAACCCTTTCCTCCAACCAATTGGCTAGTGGTTACAACGGATGCCAGTCTCCTAGGTTGGGGAGCGGTGTTCTTTCACCACACTGCTCAGGGGTGTTGGTCCCCCGGGAGTCAGGTCTTCCTATCAATCTCTTGGAGATTCGGGCAGTTCGACTGGCTTTGCAGTATTTCCATCATCTTCTGGCGGGTCGCCCTGTCTGGATTCAATCGGACAATGCCACAGCCGTGGCATACATAAATCATCAGGGGGGCACATGCAGCAAGGCGGCCATGCAGGAAGTAAAGCAAATTCTGTACTGGGTCGAGAGGAATCAATCGGTGATTTTGGCAGTCCACATTGCTGGCGAGGAGAACTGGGCGGCGGACTTCCTCAGTCGGCAGGGCCTGGCTTCTGGGGAATGGTCTCCATCCTGAGATATTTCAGCAAATATGCCATCAATGGGGGACTCTGGACGTGGAACTAATGGCGTCCAGGAGGAATGCCAAGGTACCCAGATTTGTCGCCCGGTACCGAGATCCACAGGCAATCGCCGTGGATGCGCTAGTTCTGACTTAACCAGTTTCATCTCCCATATCTGTTTCCTCCACTGGCACTGCTCCCGAAAGTAATAAAGAAAATCAAGTCAGAGAGAGTGCCAGCTATTCTGGTCGCCCCGGATTGGCCGCGGCGGTCGTGGTACACGGACCTAGTACAGCTCACCGGAGCTCCATGGCGGCTCCCCGACCACCCAGATCTTCTATCTCAAGGGCCGACTTACTGCCAGAACTCAGGGGTCCTGCGTTTGACGGCCTGGCCATTGAATCTTGGGTGTTTACTCAGCTGATACCATGATCAGTGCCCAAAAAAACGTTTCGGCTCGGATTTATTATCACATTTGGAAGGTTTTCTTTCGTTGGGCGTTTTTCCGTTCCAAATATTCTTGCCTTTCTCCAGGCAGGCCTGGATTCAGGGCTGGCTCCAAGTACTCTTAAAAGGCAGATTTCAGCCTTGTCTGTCCTTTTTCAGCACAGGATTGCTACTAACCTACAGTTAAGGACCTTTTTTCATGGAGTCGCTCATAAGGTCCCTCCTTATAAAACCCTTTTGGAAGCTTGGGACTTTAATTTGGTCTTAAGGGCTTTACAGGAAGTTCCTTTGGAACCTCTTCAGGATATATTCCTTAACTTTCCTTTCCTGGAAGGTCGTATTCTTAGTGGCCATAACTTCCATAAGGCAGCCCTTTTCTGTCGTGTTCCTTTTTTACTGTTCCATCAGGATAAGGTGGTGCTCAGACCAGCGCCCTCCTTTTTGCCGAAGGTTGTTTCCTCGTTCCACATTAACAAGGATATAGTTCTTCCTTTTTGTCCGGCACCAACGCACCGTGTGGAAAAAGCCCTCCATACCTTGGACCTAGTGAGAGCACTGAGGAGGTACATTTCTCGAACAGCTCCTTTTCGACAGAAGGATGCTCTGTTTGTCCTCCCAGAGGGTCGCAGGAAGGGATTCGCGGCCTTGAAATCTACCTTGGCCAGGTGGATACGTTCAGCTATTCATGAGGCCTACCGCGCCAAGGGAATGACGGTCCCGGCTGGAATCAAAGCTCCTCTAGAGCAGTGGGGGCTTCCTGGGTGATTCGGCACCAGGCCTCAGCAGAACAGGTTTGCAGAGCTGCGACTTGGTCTAGTCTGCATACATTTGCCAAACATTACAATGTCCACTCCCACATCTCTGCAGATGCAAGTCTGGGTAGAAGGATTCTTCAGGCAGCAGTGACGCACTTATAACGACAGCTGCCTGGATAATTATAACCGGTGAGTTAATTCCCCACCCAGGGACTGCTTTAGGATATCCCACAGTCTTGTGTCCCCCAATGAGGCGAAGGAGAAAAGGATTTTACGGTGAGTAACACAAAAATCCCTATTTTACTTGTATACCATTATGAATATTGGGTCTGCTCGATAGTGGCCGTGGTGGTGTCAAACTAAAGGCCTGATTCAACACCTTGTTGTGGCATAAATTATGTGAGAAGTTTACTGCAGTGCCTGGCTACAGTAACATTATTGGTGGTGGTTCGCGGCAGTTGAAGGATGCAGCAAATTCATTAAGGGGCGCACGTCTCAATGAATAAGGCGCATCTTACAGAGCGCACAGGTCCAAAAAACAACATGAAGAGCAAACTCACCAAAACTTGTCAAATGACAAATGCACTCGCAGGGTGCAGCAGGCCCCTGATAACAAATGCTAAAGCAGCACAGGTGCAAGCTACTGATGAGAGCAACCACCCACTCGCCTAAACATTAGAGGAGTTGGCTGCCTAGTAGAAAAAATTCACACAGGTAAGGCTTGCATAAGACACTATTCACACAGATAAATGTGATGCACAGTGTCTGGACAACCTATTGATCACGCCCATAGTATTAGCAGGCGGGCTGTCCAGCACTACATATATACATGCAACACACAAGGAACAACATAACGGGGCCCTGCTGCACCCTGCAAAAAGAGTGCACAAGTCAACAAGACTGGCATACAATGCACCACCAGCCTTTAAGAATCATACCCTAAAGCCCCAAAGCTTAGACGTACAGTATATATAGCCCTTAGTCACACATTATCCTAACGTAATAAAAAGCGCATGGCGCTAATGAAATTCGGCACATCATTGCCTGTCTGGGCACTAGAATGTGAAATCTGCCCCAGCTATTTAAACCAATTATAAATCTATAGTGCTAGTTTAATAAATTCTTGGTAAATGTTTCTCGCTTAAGAATGTAAGCCATTAGCTTCTGAGACTTCATTGTTCACAGATTTTCTACCTCTCCAGCTGACAGTCTGTATGATTGGTATATTTTGTGAATATTTCTGGTTCTACAAGTTTTATGGAAAATAAAAATTCTGTTCACTCTAATTCTCCATGTAAAATTTTTAAAATTCTCATGTTAAAGGGAACCTGACACCCCGTTTTTGCGATATGAAACAAAAATATTGTTCAATAGGGTCTGAGCTCTGCTTTACAAGAGTGCCTTTATTATCCCCTAAACCGCATAAAACAGTGAGATTAGTACGGTATTTTCTCTGTAAAGGTGGGGAATCGGGATAATAAAGGCACTCTTGTAAAGCAGCGCTCAGGCCGAATTGAACGATATTTTTATCTCATATCGCAAAAACGGGGTGACAGGTTCATTTTAAATTAAGCTAAAAATTAAATTTGTTGTGTAAGAAAAGATTTATATATTTGTAAGATTATATGTATGATACGAACATTTCTAACAATTGTACAGTATCAGATATTTGTGATTTTTTTTTTTTTTTTTTTTTTAAATAAAAAAGATGAATAAAAACTAATGTCTCCTTTGCAATGTGCCATTTAGGCAAAGATATTTTGGCAAGTATTTGCACTGGACATGAAATCAATTGGACTGTGCTGTAACTACCTGGACAACCTGTAGCCAGGAGCACCAATATGCATGGAAAAACGTCCAGTCTAGTCTGAGATGTCACCACCTTTTAGTTTGTTAGAAGTTTGATGCATTCACCTCTTTCTGACCTCGATGGGATATTACGTCCGGGGTCAGATCCCCTGATTTGATACGGGATCCGGCGCTGAGCCCACATCAAAGCCGCGACATGTCAGCTGTTTTGAACAGCTGACATGTGCGCGCAATAGCGGCGAGTGGAATCGCGATCCACCCGCCGCTATTAACTAGTTAAATGCCGCTGTCAAGCGCTGACAGCGGCATTTAATTACCGTTTCCGGCTACGTGGCCGGAAATGCGCTCATCGCCGACCCCCGTCGCATGATCCGGGGTCAGCGATGCGTCGGCATAGTAACCAGAGGTCTCCTTGAGACCTCTATGATTCCTGATGCTGGCTTGCTGTGAGCGCCACCCTGTGGTCGGCGCTCACAGCAAGCCTGTAATTAAGGAGCAATCTGATGATCGCTGCTATGTAGCAGAGCCGATCAGGCTATGCCAGCTTCTAGCCTCCCATGGAGGCTATTGAAGCATGGCAAAAGTAAAAAAAAAATGTTAAAAAAAATTAAATAAAAAAATGTATAAAAGTTTAAATCACCCCCTTTCGCCCCATTAATAAATAAAACAAAAATAAAATCAAATATACACATATTTGGTATCGCAGCGTTCAGAATCGTCCGATCTAGCAATCAGGTTAATCCTTTTTTTTAATTGATAAACGGCGTAGCAAGAAAAAAATCTAAACGCCAAAATTACGGTTTTTTGGTAGTCGCGACAATGCATTAAAATAAAATAACGGGCGATCAAAAGAGCGTATCTACACCAAAATGGTATCACTAAAAACGCCAACTCGGAAAGCAAAAAAATAAGCCCTCACCTGACCCCAGATCACGAAAAATGGAGACGCTACGGGTATCAGAAAATGGTGCCATTTTTTTTTTTATTTTAAGCAAAGTTTTTAATTTTTTTTTCACCACTTAGATAAAAAATAACTTAGACATGTTAGGTGTCTATGAACTCGTAATGACCTGGAGAATCATAATGGCAGGTCAGTTTTAGCATTCTGTGAACCTAGCAAAAAAGCCAAACAAAAAACACGCATGGGATTGCACTTTTTTTTTGCAATTTCACCACACTTGGAATTTTTTTTTCCATTTTCCAGTACACGACTTGGTACACGACTTGGTAAAACCAATGATGTCCTTCAAAAGTGCAACTTGTCCCGCAAATAAACAAGCCCTCATATGACCATATTGACAGAAAAATAAAAAAAAGTTATGGCTCTGGGAAGGAGAGGAGTGAAAAAACGAACACGAAAAAACGGAAAATCCCAAGGTCATGAAGGGGTTAAATTCCCTTTTGGTATGAGAATCGCCATATCAGTAATAATGAAAAGGCTCACATGAAAACAACTACCTGTTATAAAAACCTGATTTATTAGATGTGCATTAAAAGAACCTCTGGTTAGTGGTCTACACATAATGGAAGGAGAAAAGAAGAGTCACAAATATCTGCCTCAATAAGTAATTCCCAACAGGAATGGGCTCTGGCCCCTTTCTCAGATTGGGGTCTCTATCACTTAAATTACCCTGCCTGCAGGAAATCAAGATTTACTACTGCCTATATTTCCAATAACACTGCTACGATGGTCACTCCAGCCCCCCACACAGCCCTAGTACGGTATGATGGAACTCCCACACATTGATAGTCACCACTGGCTCCCACGGTGTTATGGTACCCCCACACAGGATGATGTGGTATGTGTGTGATGTTCTCCAATGCTCCTCACACAGCATAATGGTTTCCACAAAGCATGATGGTCTCACCACAGTATTATGGTTCCACCGAAATATGAAGGTCTCCACAGCCCCCACACAGCATTATGGTTCCCCCATATTGTCCCACATGGTATGATTTAACCCCTTAATGACAGCCAATACGCCTTTTAACTGACCTGAGATATAAGAGAATAGCCTCCCCATACAGGTGACAATCCAGCAGCTGTCGGCTGTACACTATAGCTGACACCTTTCTGCATCAGCCACGATCACTGTTTGCACCATCCATATCTGTGTAACCCCTTAGATGCTGCTGTCAATAGTGACTACATCATTATAAATGGTTAACAGAGTGTAGGGGCTTCCTCTTTATCCCAATTGGTGCCCTCGGATCATCATTTTGTGGTCCTGATGTTTGCCATGGCAATTTACGACCATATAGCGGCCTTAGAGTCTGTCGGCTGTTGTAACCTGTTCAGAAGTTAGAGGCATTTAGTTGGTAAAAATACACATTTTCATTTCTGTTATGCCACTTTGCATTAATTCCTGAAAAGCACCTGAAGGGTTAATAAACTACCTGACAGCAGTTTTCAATATGTAAGGGGGTGCTGTTTTTAAAATGGTATCACGTTTGGGGGTTTCCAATATATGAGATCCCTAAAGTCACTTCAAACATGGATAGGTCCCTAAAAAAATAAATTTTGTACATTTCCTTGAAAAAATGAAAAATTACTGCTACATTTTTAAACCTCCTAAAATACTAACAAAATAAAAAACATTTTACAAATGGTGCTGATGTAAAGCTGATATGTGGGAAATGTTATTTATTAATGTTTTGCTATGGTATGACTATCTGTATTAAAGGGATAGTCATTCAAAGTTAGAAAATTGCTAATTTTTTAACATTTTTCTCACATTTCTGAAATTTTTTTTATAAATAAACACAAAACATATTGACCTAAATATACCATTATCATAAAGTATAATGTTTCATGAAAAAACAGTCTCAAAATCACTGGGATATGTTGAATCGTTCCAGAGTTATTACCAAATAAAGTGACATTGATCAGATTTTAAAAATTTGGCTCCGTCACTAAGGGGTTAAAAGAAAACAAAAGTCAGCTCAACAACGATGAAACCACCTGTGCCATGAGGTAGAGCAGTGCACGGAGCCTCCCAGGCCAGAGTTGCAACAGCAAATAGGGAAAAAAATCAGCGCTGGCGCCACGGTCTCCGCCTTCAGACAAACCGAACATGAAGAGAAAGCCAGGGACCAGCTGCAGCCCGGACCGCCTCGTCATGTTCAGTTTGTACGCAGGCGGACACAGTGGCGCCAGCGCTGATTGGGCGCCGAACATCACTTGTCATTCCACCGCATCACAGTGCCAGGACGGTGGGGTTTAGTTATCCTAGTAGTGGACAACCCCTTCAAGTGCAGAATCAAAGCTTTTCTGTACCATAAAAAGCATATTAAAAACGCGGCTTCACATCTGCACCAGAAATGCATCAAATAAGGGGGAGAGGATTGTTATTGTGTAGTTTGGTGCGGATACTGCAAAGAACAAAAAATACATGATTTCTGCAAAGTGTGAACATGGCTTCACAGACGCTAAATAGCCGGATGTCATATAGTGAAGCTCCATAAGGATGGGAGCGTTCTGGCGGCTCCGACTGTGAATTAGGGAACAAAAAATAATCCACAGGTCCCAACTAGAGATGATCAGGACGCACAGGTGACGACGGATGGTTAGAGATTCACGGCCTCCCGTACAGCGCCAGGTACCACTGACCATGCTGGACCAGAGCCCCATGAATCCAAACTGTCCTGGGTACTGCAGACGGTCCTGGATTTGGGGCTGCTCAATGTCCCTCCTGCCAGGGAGAAAGAAATGGTAAATGGCCGTGGATTGAGATGTGGCCATAATTTGCCACGGAGCGCCATGTGCGCCACATGATCTGTCCCTCTTTCTGTTCTTCAGAAGTGGGGAAGTATGAAATACTGAGGTAAAAAGCTCACCAAATACTCGGCGTGTTCACGTGGCCTAATGGTGCCGCCACAGTCACCGTGCATCATTTTCGGACATACACGCCAGCAGGCGAACACTTGTAGCAGTCTGCTACAGCTCGGTGTCCGCTTCCAGGTGTACAGCCCAAAATTAATGCACGACAGACTCTATCGGAAATATTATATTTAATGGCCGTTTGCAGGGAGTGCGAACATAAGCCCGGACAGGACCACTGACTATGGCCAAGATTGTAATGTGACAAGGGTCTTAACCCCTTCCCGACCTTTGACGCCACGTAGGCGTCATGAAAGTCGGTGCCATTCCGACCCATGACGCCTATGCGGCGTCATGGAAAGATCGCGTCCCTGCAGATCGGGTGAAAGGGTTAACTCCCATTTCACCCGATCTGCAGGGACAGGGGGAGTGGTAGTTTAGCCCAGGGGGGGTGGCTTCACCCCCTCGTGGCTACGATCGCTCTGATTGGCTGTTGAAAGTGAAACTGCCAATCAGAGCGATTTGTAATATTTCACCCATTATAACGGGTGAAATATTACAATCCAGCCATGGCCGATGCTGAAATATCATCCGCCATGGCTGGAAATACTAGTGTGCCCCCACCCCACCCCTCCGATCGCCCCCCCACCCCCCCGATCTGGCCGGTACACTGCTCCGGCTCCCCTCCGTCCAGTGCTCCGCTCCCCCCCGTGCTCGTGTCCGCTCCCCCCGTGCTCCAATCACCCCCCCGTGCTCCAATCACCCCCCCTGCACTCCGATCCACCCCCCCGTGCTCCGTTCCACCCCCCCGTGCTCCATTCCAGCCCCCCCGTGCTCCGTTCCACGCCCCCCGCGCTCCGTTCCACCCCTCCCGCGCTCCGATTCCCCCCCCGTGCTCCGATCCCCCCCCCGTGGTCCCCCCCCACCCTATCATACTTACCGATCCAGCCGTGGTCCCGTCCGTCTTCTCCCGGGCGCCGCCATCTTCCAAAATGGCGGGCGCATGCGCAGTGCGCCCGCCGAATCTGCCGGCCGGCAGATTCGTTCCAAAGTGCATTTTGATCACTGAGATACAATCTATCTCAGTGATCAAAATAAAAAAAATAATAAATGACCCCCCCCCCCTTTGTCACCCCCATAGGTAGGGACAATAAAAAAATAAAGAAATTTTTTTTTTCCACTAATGTTAGAATAGGGTTAGGGTTAGGGGTAGGGTTAGGGTTAGGGCTAGGGCTAGGGGTAGGGTTAGGGGTAGGGTTAGGGTTAGGGGTAGGGTTAGGGTTAGGAATGTGCACACGTATTCTGGTCCTCTGCGGATTTTTCCGCTGCGGATTTGATAAATCCGCAGTGCTAAACCGCTGCGGATTTATCGTGGATTTACCGCGGTTTTTCTGCGCATTTCACTGCGGTTTTACAACTGCGATTTTCTATTTGAGCAGTTGTAAAACCGCTGCGGAATCCGCACAAAGAAGTGACATGCTGCGGAATGTAAACCGCTGCGTTTCCGTGCAGTTTTTCCGCAGCATGTGTACAGCGATTTTTGTTTCCCATAGGTTTACATTGAACTGTACACTCATGGGAAACTGCTGCGGATCCGCAGCGTGTGCACATACCTTTAGAATTAGGCTATGTGCACATGGTGCGGATTTGGCTGCGGATTCGCAGCAGAGTTCCATCAGGTTTCCAGTACCATGTAAACATATGAAAAACCAAATCCGCTGTGCCCATGGTGCGGAAAATACCGCGCGGGAACGCTGCGTTGTATTTTCCGCAGCATGTCAATTCTTTGTGCGGATTCCGCAGCGTTTTACACCTGTTCCTCAATAGGAATCCGCAGGTGAAATCCGCACAAAAAACACTGGAAATCCGCGGAAAATCCGCAGGTAAAACACAGTGCCTTTTACCCGCAGATTTTTCAAAAATGGTGCGGAAATATCTCACACGAATCCGCAACGTGGGCACATAGCCTTAGGGTTAGGGTTGGAATTAGGGTTGTGGTTAGGGTTAGGGGTGTGTTGGGGTTAGTGTTGTGGTTAGGGGTGTGTTGGGGTTAGGGTTGTGATTAGGATTATGGCTACAGTTGGGATTAGGGTTAGGGGTGTGTTGGGGTTAGTGTTGGAGTTAGAATTGAGGGGTTACCACTGTTTAGGCACATCAGGGGTCTCCAAACGCAACATGGCGCCACCATTGATTCCAGCCAATCTCGTATTCAAAAAGTCAAATGGTGCTCCCTCACTTCCGAGCCCCGACGTGTGCCCAAACAGTGGTTTACCCCCACATATGGGGTACCAGCATACTCAGGACAAACTGCGCAACAATTACTGGGGTCCAATTTCTCCTGTTACCCTTGTGAATCTAAAAAAATGCTTGCTAAAACATAATTTTTGAGGAAAGAAAAATGATTTTTTATTTTCACGGCTCTGCGTTGTAAACGTCTGTGAAGCACTTGGGGGTTCAAAGTGCTCACCACATATCTAGATAAGTTCCTTGGGGGGTCTAGTTTCTAAAATGGGGTCACTTGTGGGGGGTCTCTACTGTTTAGGCACACCAGGGGCTCTGCAAACGCAACGTGACACCCGCAGACCATTCCATCAAAGTCTGCATTTCAAAAGTCACTACTTCCCTTCTGAGCCCCGACGTGTGCCCAAACAGTGGTTTACCCCCACATATGGGGTATCAGCGTACTCAGGAGAAACTGGACAACAACTTTTGGGGTCCAATTTCTCCTGTAACCCTTGGGAAAATAAAAAATTCTGGGCTAAATAATTATTTTTGAGGAAAGAAAACGTATTTATTATTTTCACGGCTCTGCATTATAAACTTCTATGAAGCACTTGGGGGTTCAAAGTGCTCACCACACATCTAGATAAGTTCCTTTCAGGGTCTAGTTTCCAAAATGGGGTCACTTGTGGGGGGTTTCTACTGTTTAGGCACATCAGGGGCTCTGCAAACGCAACGTGACGCCCACAGAGCATTCCATCAAAGTCTGCATTTCAAAACGTCACTACTTCACTTCCGAGCCCCGGCATGTGCCCAAACAGTGATTTACCCCCACATATGGGGTATCAGCGTACTCAGGAGAAACTGGACAACAAATTTTGGGGTCAAATTTCTCCTGTTACCCTTGGGAAAATAAAAAATTGCAGGCTAAAAGATCATTTTTGAGAAAATAATTTTTTTTTTTATTTTCATGGCTCTGCGTTATAAACTTCTGTGAAGCACTTGGGGGTTCAAAGTCCTCACCACACATCTAGATTAGTTCCTTTGGGGGTCTAGTTTCCAAAATAGTGTCATTTCTGGGGGATCTCCAATGTTTAAGCACACAGGGGCTCTCCAAACGTGACATGGTGTCCGCTAATGATTGGAGCTAATTTTCCATTTAAAAAGCCAAATGGCGTGCCATCCCTTCCGAGCCCTGCCGTGCACCCAAACAGTGGTTTACCCCCACATATGGGGTATCAGCGTACTCAGGACAAACTGGACAACAATATTTGGGGTCCAATTTCTCCCATTATCCTTGGCAAAATAGGAAATTCCAGGCTAAAAAATCATTTTTGAGGAAAGAAAAATTATTTTTTATTTTCATGGCTCTGCGTTATAAACTTCTGTGAAGCACCTGGGGGTTTAAAGTGCTCAATATGCATCTAGATAAGTTCCTTGGGGCGTCTAGTTTCCAAAATGGGGTCACTTGTGGGGGAGCTCCAATGTTTAGGCACACAGGGGGCTCTCCAAACGCGACATGGTGTCCGCTAACAATTGGAGCTAATTTTCCATTCAAAAAGTCAAATGGCGCGCCTTCCCTTCCGAGCCCTGCCGTGTGCCCAAACAGTGGTTTACCCCCACATATGAGGTATCGGCGTACTCGGGAGAAATTGCCCAACAAATTTTATGATCCATTTTATCCTACTGCCCATGTGAAAATGAAAAAATTGAGGCGAAAATAATTTTTTTGTGAAAAAAAAGTACTTTTTCATTTTTACAGATCAATTTGTGAAGCACCTGAGGGTTTAAAGTGCTCACTAGGCATCTAAATAAGTTCCTTGGGGGGTCTAGTTTCCAAAATGGGGTCACTTGTGGGGGAGCGCCAATGTTTAGGCACACAGGAGCTATCCAAACGCGACATGGTGTCCGCTAATGATGGAAATAATTTTTCATTCAAAAAGTCAAATGGCGCTCCTTCCCTTCCGAGCCTTACCATGTGCCCAAACAGTGGTTTACCCCCACATGTGAGGTATTGGTGTACTCAGGAGAAATTGCCCAACACATTTTAGGATCCATTTTATCCTGTTGCCCATGTGAAAATGAAAAAATTGAGGCTAAAAGAATTTTTTTGTGAAAAAAAAGTACTTTTTCATTTTTACGGATCAATTTGTGAAGCACCTGGGGGTTCAAAGTGCTCACTATGCATCTAGATAAGTTCCTTGGGGCGTCTAGTTTCCAAAATGGGGTCACTTGTGGGGGAGCTCCAATGTTTAGGCACACGGGGGCTCTCCAAACGTGACATGGTGTCCGCTAAAGAGTGGAGCCAATTTTTGATTCAAAAAGTCAAATGGCGCTCCTTCCCTTCCAAGCCCTGCCGTGCGCCCAAACAGTGGTTTACCCCCACATGTGAGGTATCAGCGTACTCAGGACAAATTGGACAACAACTTTCGTGGTTCAGTTTCTCCTTTTACCATTGGGAAAATAAAAAAATTGTTGCTAAAAGATAATTTTTGTGACTAAAAAGTTAAATGTTCATTTTTTCCTTCCATGTTGCTTCTGCTGCTGTGAAGCACCTGAAGGGTTAATAAACTTCTTGAATGTGGTTTTGAGTACCTTGAGGGGTGCAGTTTTTAGAATGGTGTCACTTTTGGGTATTTTCAGCCATATAGACCCCTCAAACTGACTTCAAATATGAGGTGGTCCCTAAAAAAAATGGTTTTGTAAATTTCGTTGTAAAAATGACAAATCGCTGGTCAAATTTTAACCCTTATAACTTCCTAACAAAAAAAAATTTTGTTTCCAAAATTGTGCTGATGTAAAGTAAACATGTGGGAAATGTTATTTATTAACTATTTTGTGTCACATATCTCTCTGGTTTAACAGAATAAAAATTCAAAATGTGAAAATTGCGAAATTTTCAAAATTTTCGCCAAATTTCCGTGTTTATCACAAATAAATGCAGAATTTATTGACCTAAATTTACCACTAACATGAAGCCCAATATGTCACGAAAAAACAATCTCAGAACCGCTAGGATCCGTTGAAGCGTTCCTGAGTTATTACCTCATAAAGGGACACTGGTCAGAATTGCAAAAAACGGCAAGGTCTTTAAGGTCAAAATAGGCTGGGTCTTGAAGGGGTTAAAAAAAAACAAAAACCTTGTACCTAGTGTATAGCTGTGATAGGTAGCAAGTCGCGATATGACACTATAGGAAATCATTAAATGTAATGTCACTATGAAAAGTGCAATATCACTGTCTCGCCCCACATGTCCTAGCCTAAATCCATAGAGGCGTGCAGTGCTGCATCCCTTCCAGCAGGGGGAGCGCTGAATGCTTCCGTTCTAGTTTGTACTCACACAGACACCGTAGTCTCGGTTACTAGGGCCGGCAGCGTCGCGTTGCTATAGTTACACACCACAAACTGAAAGAGCGTCCAGCGGAGAACACGGCCATGGACGATCCGCGCCTGGAGTGGATCCGGGACCGTGTCATCTGCGGATTTGGCTTGACGGATCCGAATTGCTTTGAGGAGCTGCTCAACCGGAACGATGGAGAAGATGAAGTGAAGCTTCTGCGGTTTCTGAACGAGAGCACGGAGGAGGAGGAGGGCGCATCAGCGCTGCTGTTCTTCAAGAGCTCCAGGCAAGAGGAGCTGGAAGTGGAGATAGCAGTCGGTGAGAGGAGTGTAGCGGTGTGCGCATGCGCACTGTGGTGCTGTCATTATGTGCAGTCATATAACATTACTATGTGCATTATAGGACATCTTATTATATGTACATCTTATGTGCATTCTATCTCACTGTGTTAATAGGCTATGATGTGTATTATTAGGTGGTATATTATGCTACATTATCCTATGCCGCAATGTGCATTCTATTACACTCTTGTGTATTGTTTTACTATACTATGTATTATGCAGGACATATAATACCGACATCCCAGGTCTGAAGTCTCATTAGCACGACCCGTCTGCTGAAAGTATCAGGAAAACTGGGAAAACTCCACTGGTCCTGTAATAGGCGCACATGGCGCAGGAGAGATTGGTATCGTGTGTTTGCTCTGCCAGTCTGTCAGCAGTCAGCTCTCTGCAGCTTGTACAACCATCTGTGGTTAATTCATGGGTGACAGGTTTCATAGAAAATCCATTGTACATACAGCTGACAATCATATTCAGCCGGAGATAACAACAGCCAGAGAGCCTCCATTATCAGTACCAGATAATGCCCTATTAAATGTACCAGGGAGCCTCCACTATCACTACCAGCCAGTGCCCTATTAAATGTACCAGAGAGCCTCCACTATCACTACCAGCCGGTGCCCTATTAAATGTACCAGAGAGCCTCCACTATCACTACCAGCCGGTGCCCTATTAAATGTACCAGAGAGCCTCCACTATCACTACCAGCCAGTGCCCTATTAAATGTACCAGAGAGCCTCCACTATCACTACCAGCCGGTGCCCTATTAAATGTACCAGAGAGCCTCCACTATCAGTACCAGCCAGTGCCCTATTAAATGTACCAGAGAGCCTCCACTATCACTACCAGCCGGTGCCCTATTAAATGTACCAGAGAGCCTCCACTATCACTACCAGCCGGTGCCCTATTAAATGTACCAGAGAGCCTCCACCATTAGTACCAGCCAGTGCCCTATTAAATGTACCAGAGAGCCTCCACTATCACTACCAGCCAGTGCCCTATTAAATGTACCAGGGAGCCTCCACCATTAGTACCAGACGGTGCCCTATTAAATGTACCAGAGAGCCTCCACTATCAGTACCAGCCGGTGCCCTATTAAATGTACCAGGGAGCCTCCACTATCAGTACCAGCCGGTGCCCTATTAAATGTACCAGGGAGCCTCCACTATCAGTACCAGCCGGTGCCCTATTAAATGTACCAGGGAGCCTCCACCATTAGTACCAGACGGTGCCCTATTAAATGTACCAGAGAGCCTCCACTATCAGTACCAGCCGGTGCCCTATTAAATGTACCAGGGAGCCTCCACTATCACTACCAGCCGGTGCCCTATTAAATGTACCAGGGAGCCTCCACTATCACTACCAGCCAGTGCCCTATTAAATGTACCAGGGAGCCTCCACTATCAATACCAGACGGTGCCCTATTAAATGTACCAGAGAGCCTCCACTATCAGTACCAGCCGGTGCCCTATTAAATGTACCAGAGAGCCTCCACTATCAGTACCAGCCGGTGCCCTATTAAATGTACCAGGGAGCCTCCACTATCACTACCAGCCGGTGCCCTATTAAATGTACCAGGGAGCCTCCACTATCAATACCAGCCAGTGCCCTATTAAATGTACCAGGGAGCCTCCACTATCAGTACCAGCCGGTGCCCTATTAAATGTACCAGGGAGCCTGCACTATCACTACCAGCCGGTGCCCTATTAAATGTACCAGGGAGCCTCCACTATCAGTACCAGCCGGTGCCCTATTAAATGTACCAGGGAGCCTCCACTATCAATACCAGCCGGTGCCCTATTAAATGTACCAGGGAGCCTCCACTGTCAGTACCAGCCGGTGCCCTATTAAATGTACCAGGGAGCCTCCACTATCACAACCAGCCGGTGCCCTATTAAATGTACCAGAGAGCCTCCACTATCACTACCAGCCGGTGCCCTATTAAATGTACCAGAGAGCCTGCACAATCACTACCAGCCGGTGCCCTATTAAATGTACCAGAGAGCCTGCACTATAACTACCAGCCGGTGCCCTATTAAATGTACCAGAGAGCCTCCACTATCACTACCAGCCAGTGCCCTATTAAATGTACCAGAGAGCCTGCACTATCACTACCAGCCAGTGCCCTATTAAATGTACCAGAGAGCCTGCACTATCAGTACCAGCCAGTGCCCTATTAAATGTACCAGGGAGCCTCCATTATCACTACCAGCCGATGCCCTATTAAATGTACCAGAGAGCCTGCACTATCACTACCAGCCAGTGCCCTATTAAATGTACCAGAGAGCCTGCACTATCACTACCAGCCAGTGCCCTATTAAATGTACCAGAGAGCCTCCACTATCACTACCAGCCGGTGCCCTATTAAATGTACCAGAGAGCCTCCACTATCACTACCAGCCGGTGCCCTATTAAATGTACCAGAGAGCCTCCACTATCAGTACCAGCCAGTGCCCTATTAAATGTACCAGAGAGCCTCCACTATCACTACCAGCCGGTGCCCTATTAAATGTACCAGAGAGCCTCCACTATCAGTACCAGCCAGTGCCCTATTAAATGTACCAGAGAGCCTCCACTATCACTACCAGCCGGTGCCCTATTAAATGTACCAGAGAGCCTCCACTATCACTACCAGCCGGTGCCCTATTAAATGTACCAGAGAGCCTCCACCATTAGTACCAGCCAGTGCCCTATTAAATGTACCAGAGAGCCTCCACTATCACTACCAGCCAGTGCCCTATTAAATGTACCAGGGAGCCTCCACCATTAGTACCAGACGGTGCCCTATTAAATGTACCAGAGAGCCTCCACTATCAGTACCAGCCGGTGCCCTATTAAATGTACCAGGGAGCCTCCACTATCAGTACCAGCCGGTGCCCTATTAAATGTACCAGGGAGCCTCCACTATCAGTACCAGCCGGTGCCCTATTAAATGTACCAGGGAGCCTCCACCATTAGTACCAGACGGTGCCCTATTAAATATACCAGAGAGCCTCCACTATCAGTACCAGCCGGTGCCCTATTAAATGTACCAGGGAGCCTCCACTATCACTACCAGCCGGTGCCCTATTAAATGTACCAGGGAGCCTCCACTATCACTACCAGCCGGTGCCCTATTAAATGTACCAGGGAGCCTCCACTATCAATACCAGACGGTGCCCTATTAAATGTACCAGAGAGCCTCCATTATCACTACCAGCCGATGCCCTATTAAATGTACCAGAGAGCCTCCACTATCACTACCAGCCAGTGCCATATTAAATGTACCAGAGAGCCTGCACTATCAGTACCAGCCAGTGCCCTATTAAATGTACCAGAGAGCCTCCACTATCACTACCAGCCAGTGCCCTATTAAATGTACCAGAGAGCCTCCACTATCACTACCAGCCAGTGCCCTATTAAATGTAGCAGAGAGCCTGCACTATCACTACCAGCCAGTGCCCTATTAAATGTACCAGAGAGCCTCCACTATCACTACCAGCCGGTGCCCTATTAAATGTACCAGAGAGCCTCCACTATCACTACCAGCCAGTGCCCTATTAAATGTACCAGAGAGCCTGCACTATCACTACCAGCCGGTGCCCTATTAAATGTACCAGAGAGCCTGCACTATCACTACCAGCCAGTGCCCTATTAAATCTACCAGAGAGCCTGCACTATCACTACCAGCCGGTGCCCTATTAAATGTACCAGAGAGCCTCCTCTATCACTACCAGCCAGTGCCCTATTAAATCTACCAGAGAGCCTGCACTATCAATACCAACCGGTGCCCTATTAAAAGTACCAGAGATCCTGCACTATCAGTACCAGCCAGTGCCCTATTAAATGTACCAGGGAGCCTCCACTATCCCTACCAGCCATTGCCCTATTGAATGTACCAGAGAGTCTCCACTATCAGTACCAGCCAGTGCCCTACTAAATGTACCAGAGAGTCTCCACTATCAGTACCAGCCAGTGCCCTATTAAATGTACCAGAGAGTCTCCACTATCAATACTAGCCGGTGTCCTATTAAATGTACCAGAGAGCCTCCACTATCACTACCAGCCAGTGCCATATTAAATGTACCAGAGAGTCTCCACTATCAGTACCAGCCGGTGTCCTATTAAATGTACCAGGGAGCCTCCACTATCAGTACCAGCCAGTGCCCTATTAAATGTACCAGAGAGTCTCCACTATCAGTACCAGCCGGTGTCCTATTAAATGTACCAGGGAGCCTCCACTATCAGTACCAGCCAGTGCCCTATTAAATGTACCAGAGAGCCTCCACTATCACTACCAGCCAGTGCCCTATTAAATGTACCAGAGAGCCTGCACTATCACTACCAGCCAGTGCCCTATTAAATGTACCAGAGAGCCTCCACTATCACTACCAGCCAGTGCCCTATTAAATGTACCAGAGAGCCTGCACTATCACTACCAGCCAGTGCCCTATTAAATCTACCAGAGAGCCTGCACTATCACTACCAGCCGGTGCCCTATTAAATGTACCAGAGAGCCTGCACTATCAATACCAACCGGTGCCCTATTAAAAGTACCAGAGATCCTGCACTATCAGTACCAGCCAGTGCCCTATTAAATGTACCAGGGAACCTCCACTATCCCTACCAGCCATTGCCCTATTGAATGTACCAGAGAGCCTGCACTATCACTACCAGCCAGTGCCCTATTAAATGTACCAGACAGTCTCCACTATCAGTACCAGCCAGTGCCCTATTAAATGTACCAGACAGTCTCCACTATCAATACTAGCCGGTGTCCTATTAAATGTACCAGGGAGCCTCCACTATCAGTACCAGCCAGTGCCCTATTAAATGTACCAGAGAGTCTCCACTATCAATACTAGCCGGTGTCCTATTAAATGTACCAGAGAGCCTCCACTATCACTACCAGCCAGTGCCATATTAAATGTACCAGAGAGCCTCCACTATCACTACCAGCCAGTGCCCTATTAAATGTACCAGAGAGCCTGCACTATCACTACCAGCCAGTGCCCTATTAAATGTACCAGAGAGCCTGCACTATCACTACCAGCCAGTGCCCTATTAAATGTACCAGAGAGCCTCCACTATCACTACCAGCCAGTGCCATATTAAATGTACCAGAGAGTCTCCACTATCAGTACCAGCCGGTGTCCTATTAAATGTACCAGGGAGCCTCCACTATCAGTACCAGCCAGTGCCCTATTAAATGTACCAGAGAGTCTCCACTATCAGTACCAGCCAGTGCCCTATTAAATGTACCAGAGAGTCTCCACTATCAGTACCAGCCAGTGCCATATTAAATGTACCAGAGAGCCTCCACTATCACTACCAGCCAGTGCCATATTAAATGTACCAGAGAGCCTCCACTATCACTACCAGCCAGTGCCCTATTAAATGTACCAGAGAGCCTGCACTATCACTACCAGCCAGTGCCCTATTAAATGTACCAGAGAGCCTCCACTATCACTACCAGCCAGTGCCCTATTAAATGTACCAGAGAGCCTCCACTATCACTACCAGCCAGTGCCATATTAAATGTACCAGAGAGTCTCCACTATCAGTACCAGCCGGTGTCCTATTAAATGTACCAGGGAGCCTCCACTATCAGTACCAGCCAGTGCCCTATTAAATGTACCAGAGAGTCTCCACTATCAGTACCAGCCGGTGTCCTATTAAATGTACCAGGGAGCCTCCACTATCAGTACCAGCCAGTGCCCTATTAAATGTACCAGGGAGCCTCCACTATCACTACCAGCCAGTGCCCTATTAAATGTACCAGAGAGCCTGCACTATCACTACCAGCCAGTGCCCTATTAAATGTACCAGAGAGCCTCCACTATCACTACCAGCCAGTGCCCTATTAAATGTACCAGAGAGCCTGCACTATCACTACCAGCCAGTGCCCTATTAAATCTACCAGAGAGCCTGCACTATCACTACCAGCCGGTGCCCTATTAAATGTACCAGAGAGCCTGCACTATCAATACCAACCGGTGCCCTATTAAAAGTACCAGAGATCCTGCACTATCAGTACCAGCCAGTGCCCTATTAAATGTACCAGGGAACCTCCACTATCCCTACCAGCCATTGCCCTATTGAATGTACCAGAGAGCCTGCACTATCACTACCAGCCAGTGCCCTATTAAATGTACCAGACAGTCTCCACTATCAGTACCAGCCAGTGCCCTATTAAATGTACCAGAGAGTCTCCACTATCAATACTAGCCGGTGTCCTATTAAATGTACCAGGGAGCCTCCACTATCAGTACCAGCCAGTGCCCTATTAAATGTACCAGAGAGTCTCCACTATCAATACTAGCCGGTGTCCTATTAAATGTACCAGAGAGCCTCCACTATCACTACCAGCCAGTGCCCTATTAAATGTACCAGAGAGCCTGCACTATCACTACCAGCCAGTGCCCTATTAAATGTACCAGAGAGCCTGCACTATCACTACCAGCCAGTGCCCTATTAAATGTACCAGGGAGCCTCCATTATCACTACCAGCCGATGCCCTATTAAATGTACCAGGGAGCCTCCACTATCACTACCAGCCAGTGCCCTATTAAATGTACCAGAGAGCCTGCACTATCACTACCAGCCAGTGCCCTATTAAATGTACCAGAGAGCCTGCACTATCACTACCAGCCGGTGCCCTATTAAATGTACCAGAGAGCCTCCACTATCACTACCAGCCAGTGCCCTATTAAATGTACCAGAGAGCCTGCACTATCACTACCAGCCAGTGCGCTATTAAATCTACCAGAGAGCCTGCACTATCACTACCAGCCGGTGCCCTATTAAATGTACCAGAGAGCCTCCTCTATCACTACCAGCCAGTGCCCTATTAAATCTACCAGAGAGCCTGCACTATCAATACCAACCGGTGCCCTATTAAAAGTACCAGAGATCCTGCACTATCAGTACCTGCCAGTGCCCTATTAAATGTACCAGGGAGCCTCCACTATCCCTACCAGCCATTGCCCTATTGAATGTACCAGAGAGTCTCCACTATCAGTACCAGCCAGTGCCCTATTAAATGTACCAGAGAGTCTCCACTATCAGTACCAGCCAGTGCCCTATTAAATGTACCAGAGAGTCTCCACTATCAATACTAGCCGGTGTCCTATTAAATGTACCAGAGAGCCTCCACTATCACTACCAGCCAGTGCCATATTAAATGTACCAGAGAGTCTCCACTATCAGTACCAGCCGGTGTCCTATTAAATGTACCAGGGAGCCTCCACTATCAGTACCAGCCAGTGCCCTATTAAATGTACCAGAGAGTCTCCACTATCAGTACCAGCCGGTGTCCTATTAAATGTACCAGGGAGCCTCCACTATCAGTACCAGCCAGTGCCCTATTAAATGTACCAGAGAGCCTCCACTATCCCTACCAGCCATTGCCCTATTGAATGTACCAGAGAGCCTGCACTATCACTACCAGCCAGTGCCCTATTAAATGTACCAGAGAGCCTCCACTATCACTACCAGCCAGTGCCCTATTAAATGTACCAGAGAGCCTGCACTATCACTACCAGCCAGTGCCCTATTAAATCTACCAGAGAACCTCCACTATCCCTACCAGCCATTGCCCTATTGAATGTACCAGAGAGCCTGCACTTTCACTACCAGCCAGTGCCCTATTAAATGTACCAGACAGTCTCCACTATCAGTACCAGCCAGTGCCCTATTAAATGTACCAGAGAGTCTCCACTATCAATACTAGCCGGTGTCCTATTAAATGTACCAGGGAGCCTCCACTATCAGTACCAGCCAGTGCCCTATTAAATGTACCAGAGAGTCTCCACTATCAATACTAGCCGGTGTCCTATTAAATGTACCAGAGAGCCTCCACTATCACTACCAGCCAGTGCCATATTAAATGTACCAGAGAGCCTCCACTATCACTACCAGCCAGTGCCCTATTAAATGTACCAGAGAGCCTGCACTATCACTACCAGCCAGTGCCCTATTAAATGTACCAGAGAGCCTGCACTATCACTACCAGCCAGTGCCCTATTAAATGTACCAGGGAGCCTCCATTATCACTACCAGCCGATGCCCTATTAAATGTACCAGGGAGCCTCCACTATCACTACCAGCCAGTGCCCTATTAAATGTACCAGAGAGCCTGCACTATCACTACCAGCCAGTGCCCTATTAAATGTACCAGAGAGCCTGCACTATCACTACCAGCCGGTGCCCTATTAAATGTACCAGAGAGCCTCCACTATCACTACCAGCCAGTGCCCTATTAAATGTACCAGAGAGCCTGCACTATCACTACCAGCCAGTGCGCTATTAAATCTACCAGAGAGCCTGCACTATCACTACCAGCCGGTGCCCTATTAAATGTACCAGAGGGCCTGCACTATCAATACCAACCGGTGCCCTATTAAAAGTACCAGAGATCCTGCACTATCAGTACCAGCCAGTGCCCTATTAAATGTACCAGGGAGCCTCCACTATCACTACCAGCCGGTGCCCTATTGAAAGTACCAGAGAGCCTCAACTATCACTACCAGCTGATGCTTTATTAAATGTACCAGAGAGCCTGCACTATCACTACCAGCCAGTGCCCTATTAAATGTACCAGAGAGTCTCCACTATCAATACTAGCCGATGTCCTATTAAATGTACCAGAGAGCCTCCACTATCACTACCAGCCAGTGCCATATTAAAAGTACCAGAGAGCCTCCACTATCAATACTATCCGGAGTCCTATTAAATGTACCAGAGAGCCTCCACTATCACTACCAGCCAGTGCCCTATTAAATTATTATTATTATTATTATACATTTTTATAGCGCCATTTATTCCATGGCGCTTTACATGTGAATACGGGGCAAATATAGACAAATACATTAAACATGAGCAGATAACAAGGCACACGAGTACATAAGGAGGGAGGACCCTGCCCGCGAGGGCTCACAGTCTGCAGGGGGTGGGTGAGGATACACTAGGAGAGGGAAGAGCTGGCTGTGCGGCTGTTCAGTAGGTTGAGGATCACTGCAGGCTGTAGGCTTGTCGGAAGAGATGAGTCTTCAGGTTCTTTTTGAAGGTTTCTATGGTAGGCGCAAGTCTGATGTGTTGGGGTAGAGAGTTCCAGAGTATGGGGGAAGCACGGGAGAAGTCTTGGATGCGGTTATGGGAAGAAGAGATGAGAGGGGAGTAGAGAAGGAGGTCTTGGGAGGACCGGAGGTCACGTGTAGGTAGGTACCGTGAGACCATGTCACAGATGTATGGAGGAGACAGGTTGTGGATGGCTTTGTATGTCAGTGTGAGGGTTTTGAACTGGAGTCTCTGGGCGATAGGAAGCCAGTGAAGGGCTTGACACAGGGGAGAGGTTGGGGAATAGCGGGGGGACAGGTGGATTAGTCGGGCAGCAGAGTGTAGGATGGATTGGAGTGGTGCCAGAGTGCTAGAGGGGAGTCCAGAGAGTAGGAGGTTGCAGTAGTCGAGGCGGGAGATGATAAGGGCATGCACTAGCGTTTTTGCAGTGTTGCGGTCAAGGAAAGCACGGATCCGGGAAATATTTTTGAGTTTGAGACGACAGGAGGAGGCAAGGGCTTGGATATGTGGCTTGAAAGAGAGGGCAGAGTCGAGGATCACCCCGAGGCACCGGGCGTGTGGGACTGGGGATAGTGAGCAGCCATTGACATTGATGGATAGGTCTGGTGGAGGGGTAGAGTGAGATGGGGGAAAGATGATGAATTCTGTTTTGTCCATGTTCAGTTGTAGAAAGCGAGCAGAAAAGAAGGCTGAAATGGCAGACAGACAGTGCGGGATTTTGGTAAGCAAGGAGGAGAGGTCAGGTCCGGAGAGGTAGATCTGCGTGTCGTCAGCGTAGAGATGGTACTGCATACCGTGGGATTCTATGAGCTGTCCCAGGCCGAAAGTGTAGATGGAGAAGAGTAGGGGTCCTAGAACAGAGCCTTGAGGAACACCGACTGACAAGGGGCGAAGTGAGGAGGTGGTGTGGGGGAGGGAGACACTGAATGTTCGGTCTGTCAGATATGACGAAATCCAGGAAAGAGCCAAGTCTGTGATGCCAAGGGATGAGAGGATTTGTAGCAAAAGGGAGTGGTCTACAGTGTCAAAGGCAGAAGACATGTCCAGGAGAAGGAGGACAGAGTAGTGTCGCTTGCTCCTGGCAGTTAGTAGGTCATTGGTGACTTTAGTTAGGGCAGTTTCAGTTGAGTGATGGGAACGGAAGCCTGATTGTAACCGATCAAAGAGGGAGCAGGAGGAGAAGTGGGAGGACAGTTCAAGATGGACGTGTTGCTCCAGCAATTTGGAGGCATAAGGGAGAAGAGATATCGGGCGATAGCTAGACACAGAGGATGGGTCGAGGGAGGGCTTTTTGAGGATGGGTGTGATCTTGGCATGCTTGAAGGATGAGGGAAAGACACCTGTTGTGAGTGAGAGGTTGAAGAGGTGCGTTAGGGTTGGGATGAAGACCGTGGAAAGGTTAGGGATGAGGTGGGATGGGAGCGGGTCAAGCGTGCAGGTGGTGAGGTGTGATCTTGACAGGAGGGTGGAGAGCTGATCTTCTGTCATGGTGGAGAAGCTGGTTTTGGAGGAGCAGGGTTGAGCAGCTAAGAGGGGCAGTGGGCGCTGTGGGCCAAAGCTTTCTCTGATCGTATCGATCTTCTGTTTAAAGAAAGAGGCGAAGTCATCAGCAGAAATGAGGGGGGAAGGAGGAGGTGCGGGGGGACGGAGTAGAGAATTGAAAGTGTTGAAAAGCTGTTTAGGGTTGTGGGACAGGGAGGATATGAGGGATGAGAAGTAAGTTTGTTTTGCGGCAGTGAGCGCAGACTTGAAGCTGGCGAGGGACTGCTTGTATGCAGTGAAGTGGTCGGCAGAGTGGGATCGCTTCCATCTCCGCTCAGCAATCCTGGAAGCCCGTCTCAATTCTTTGGTCAGGCTGGTCAGCCAGGGCTGCCTGTTAATTGTACGAGTTTTACTATGCATGAGTGGGGCGGCCGAATCGAGTGTTGTTGTTATTGTGGTGTTATAAAAAGTGGCAGCAGCATCTGTGTCATGAAGGGAAGCTATGTCTGTGAGAGGGAGAAGGGACTCAGAGAGTGATTGTAAGTTGAGATGTTTGAGATTTCGGCGAGGGTGAGTGAGTTTGTGGAGTGGGGGTTGCACACTAGGAGAGGAGAGGGACGAGAATGTCAGTAGGTTGTGGTCAGACAGGGGGAGGGGTGTGTTAGTGAGGTTAGTAAGGGAGCAGAGGCGGGTGAAGATGAGGTCCAGCGTGTGGCCATCTTTGTGAGTGGCCTCAGAGGACCATTGAGTGAGGCCAAAGGAGGCAGTCAGTGATAAAAGTTTAGAGGTAGCTGAGGTGAAAGTGTCAATGGGGACATTGAAATCACCCATGATGATAGTGGGGATGTCAACAGAGAGGAAATGAAGTAGCCAGGTGGTGAAGTGGTCGAGAAAGGTGGAGATGGCTAGTTCTGGGGGGCGGTAGATGACAGCCAGCTGGAGGTTGGAGGGGGTATAGATGCGGACAGAGTGCACCTCAAACGAGGGAAGAGTAGCGGAGGGTGGTAGCGGGATTGGAGTAAAGGAGCAGGTGTCGGACAGGAGCAAGCCAACTCCTCCACCGCGTTTGTTGCTGGGGCGAGGGGTGTGAGAGAGGTGGAATCCGCCATAGGAGAGCGCAGCTGGAGAGGCCGAGTCAGAGGGGGTGAGCCAGGTTTCAGTGAGGCCGAGGAAGGAGAGTTTGTTGGTGATGAAGAGGTCATGGATAAATGGCAGTTTGTTGCAGATGGAGCGTGCGTTCCATAGTGCTCCAAGTAGGGGGAGCGGGGGAGTGGGGGCTGGATGAATGGGTATGAGGTTGTCGTGGTTGGGAAAACGTGCGGAGGATCGTGGCAGGGGGTTAGAAACGAGTGTGGGGATGAATTGGGGAGGGCCGGGATTTGGGGATATGTCACCAGTAGTGTTGAGCGATACCTTCCGATATCGGAAAGTATCGGTATCGGTTTGGATCGGCCGATATTCAAAAAATATCGGATATCGCCGATACCGATACCCGATCCCAATGCAAGTCAATGGGACCAAAATATCGGAATTAAAATAAACCCTTTCTTTCCTTGTAGGTTCATTCTACATGAAGGAAAACAACTAAGAATAATGCCGGATGTATTTGGGGAGGTGGCGGAGACATTAAAGTCATAGAGGTTTATCCCAATCAAATAGAATAGCATGTTTTTTGTTTTTTTTTAAGACGTTCGGAGTGACAAAGATATTGACTATGTAAATTTTTTTTTTATTTTGTCAGATATTGATGTTTCACTATTCCACGCCCTTCCCCTTCTTTTTTTTCTTTTTTTTTTTCTTTTCCCACACTTTCATCTTCATCATCATCAGCATCTTTGACATCAACTTCTTCACCTTATTCATCTTCTTCTTCATCTTCTACCTATTTTTTTTTTTTTATTACATTCTTCATATTCATTTTATTCAACTATTATTATTCTTCTTATTCTACATATTCTTTTTATTCCACTGTTATTATTCTTCCTATTCTACTTCTTCATCATATTCTCATTTGTGACAGGCATTCCCGTAGTTGTTATCTATAAAAGTTTGAAGATTACACCTTCCGTTCTGCCAGTCACAAAAGTTACATTTGTCCGCGTTCAGTTTGGCCTGCAGCATCAGGCTTTATCCAGGGGCACCACGAGGAGGAACGGACTCACCCCCATACACTGCTTAGTCTTCTTCTGCATATAATTTAGATAATATCTTTTGTTCTGATATTAAGTCTTATGCTTAATGTTCTTCTGCTCTTTGTTCTGCAGCCTCTTGTTCTTCTGCTTCTCGGTCTTCCATGTTGTCGTCTCCAGGGTCGTCGTCTCCAGTGTCGTCATCTCCGCCGTCGTCGTCTCCGCCGTCGTCGTCGTCGTCATCGGGGTGGTCTTCCGTGTCGTCGTCATCGTGGTGGTCTTCCGGGTCGTCGACGTTAGGGTCTTCAACTTGGAAATGTAGCAGAAGGTACAAGAAGGCTGAGAAAATGCCAAGAACCAGCTGATGGAACTGGAACTCGGATGGCTACCCGAAGGTTCAAGAGCCTATGGAACTACCGAGGACCAGCTGACGTTACTGGAACCCGGTTACTAAGCAGGAGGTACCCGTGCTAAAAAGCACTACCAAGGACCGCCTGACGTTGACGGAACTCGGATACCCAGAAGGAGGCACCTAAGCCAAAGGCTCTGCCCGGAACCAGCTGACGTTACTGGAACCAGGATGGGGAGCAGAAGGTACAAGAGCAAAAGACACTGCCGAGAACCAGCTGACGGTACTGGAACCCGGATGGGTAGCCGAAGGTCCAAGAGCCAATGGAACTACCGAGGACCAGCTGACGTTACTGGAACCCGGTTACTAAGCAGGAGGTACCCGTGCCTGAAAGCACTACCAAGGACCACCTGACGTTGGTGGAACTTGGATACCCAGAAGGAGGCACCTAAGCCAAAGGCTCTGCCCGGAACCAGCTGACGGTACTGGAACCAGGATGGGGAGCAGAAGGTACAAGAGCAAAAGACACTGCCGAGAACCAGCTGACGGTGCTGGAACCAGGTGGTGGACCCGAAGGTCCACAGGAGAGGAGAGAACAGCTAGGCCGCGAGGCAGCCGCAGTTACCGAACCCCAACAGTCCTACAGGGGGAGCTGGGCCTACTGGCACTACAGAACCAGCCTTGACTACCAGTTCACGCAGCCCACATAGGAAGCTCCTAAACTGGAGGCACCCTGGAGTTGGCTAACCCGACCGCACCACGACGAGGCAAGCATAGGTGTCTCAGTGAGCTTGACACAACCCGGAAACAGCTGACGGTGCTGAAACCAGGCTTGGCACGAGGGAGTACCTGTGACAAAAACACTGCCGAGAACCAGCTGGCGGTGCTGGAACCCGGATGCGTTGCCCCAGTGTGCAAGAGCCAATGGCACGACCGAGGACCAGCTGACGGTGCTGGAACCCGGTTACTAAGCTGTAGGTGCCCGCGCTTAAAAGCACTACCAAGGACCGCCTGGCGTTGGCGGAACTCGGATACCCAGGAGGAGGCACCTAAGCCAAAGGCTCGGCCCGGAACCAGCTGACGGTGCTGGAACCAGGTGGTGGACCCCAAGGCCCACAGGAGAGGAGAGAACAGCTAGGCCGCGAGGCAGCCGCAGTTACCGAACCCCAACAGTCCTACAGGGGGAGCTGGGCCTACTGGCACTACAGAACCAGCCTTGACTACCAGTTCACGCAGCCCACATAGGAAGCTCCTAAACTGGAGGCACCCTGGAGTTGGCTAACCCGACCGCACCACGACGAGGCAAGCATAGGTGTCTCAGTGAGCTTGACACAACCCGGAAACAGCTGACGGTGCTGAAACCAGGCTTGGCACGAGGGAGTACCTGTGACAAAAACACTGCCGAGAACCAGCTGGCGGTGCTGGAACCCGGATGCGTTGCCCCAGTGTGCAAGAGCCAATGGCACGACCGAGGACCAGCTGACGGTGCTGGAACCCGGTTACTAAGCTGTAGGTGCCCGCGCTTAAAAGCACTACCAAGGACCGCCTGGCGTTGGCGGAACTCGGATACCCAGGAGGAGGCACCTAAGCCAAAGGCTCGGCCCGGAACCAGCTGACGGTGCTGGAACCAGGTGGTGGACCCCAAGGCCCACAGGAGAGGAGAGAACAGCTAGGCCGCGAGGCAGCCGCAGTTACCGAACCCCAACAGTCCTACAGGGGGAGCTGGGCCTACTGGCACTACAGAACCAGCCTTGACTACCAGTTCACGCAGCCCACATAGGAAGCTCCTAAACTGGAGGCACCCTGGAGTTGGCTAACCCGACCGCACCACGACGAGGCAAGCATAGGTGTCTCAGTGAGCTTGACACAACCCGGAAACAGCTGACGGTGCTGAAACCAGGCTTGGCACGAGGGAGTACCTGTGACAAAAACACTGCCGAGAACCAGCTGGCGGTGCTGGAACCCGGATGCGTTGCCCCAGTGTGCAAGAGCCAATGGCACGACCGAGGACCAGCTGACGGTGCTGGAACCCGGTTACTAAGCTGTAGGTGCCCGCGCTTAAAAGCACTACCAAGGACCGCCTGGCGTTGGCGGAACTCGGATACCCAGGAGGAGGCACCTAAGCCAAAGGCTCGGCCCGGAACCAGCTGACGGTGCTGGAACCAGGTGGTGGACCCCAAGGCCCACAGGAGAGGAGAGAACAGCTAGGCCGCGAGGCAGCCGCAGTTACCGAACCCCAACAGTCCTACAGGGGGAGCTGGGCCTACTGGCACTACAGAACCAGCCTTGACTACCAGTTCACGCAGCCCACATAGGAAGCTCCTAAACTGGAGGCACCCTGGAGTTGGCTAACCCGACCGCACCACGACGAGGCAAGCATAGGTGTCTCAGTGAGCTTGACACAACCCGGAAACAGCTGACGGTGCTGAAACCAGGCTTGGCACGAGGGAGTACCTGTGACAAAAACACTGCCGAGAACCAGCTGGCGGTGCTGGAACCCGGATGCGTTGCCCCAGTGTGCAAGAGCCAATGGCACGACCGAGGACCAGCTGACGGTGCTGGAACCCGGTTACTAAGCTGTAGGTGCCCGCGCTTAAAAGCACTACCAAGGACCGCCTGGCGTTGGCGGAACTCGGATACCCAGGAGGAGGCACCTAAGCCAAAGGCTCGGCCCGGAACCAGCTGACGGTGCTGGAACCAGGTGGTGGACCCCAAGGCCCACAGGAGAGGAGAGAACAGCTAGGCCGCGAGGCAGCCGCAGTTACCGAACCCCAACAGTCCTACAGGGGGAGCTGGGCCTACTGGCACTACAGAACCAGCCTTGACTACCAGTTCACGCAGCCCACATAGGAAGCTCCTAAACTGGAGGCACCCTGGAGTTGGCTAACCCGACCGCACCACGACGAGGCAAGCATAGGTGTCTCAGTGAGCTTGACACAACCCGGAAACAGCTGACGGTGCTGAAACCAGGCTTGGCACGAGGGAGTACCTGTGACAAAAACACTGCCGAGAACCAGCTGGCGGTGCTGGAACCCGGATGCGTTGCCCCAGTGTGCAAGAGCCAATGGCACGACCGAGGACCAGCTGACGGTGCTGGAACCCGGTTACTAAGCTGTAGGTGCCCGCGCTTAAAAGCACTACCAAGGACCGCCTGGCGTTGGCGGAACTCGGATACCCAGGAGGAGGCACCTAAGCCAAAGGCTCGGCCCGGAACCAGCTGACGGTGCTGGAACCAGGTGGTGGACCCCAAGGCCCACAGGAGAGGAGAGAACAGCTAGGCCGCGAGGCAGCCGCAGTTACCGAACCCCAACAGTCCTACAGGGGGAGCTGGGCCTACTGGCACTACAGAACCAGCCTTGACTACCAGTTCACGCAGCCCACATAGGAAGCTCCTAAACTGGAGGCACCCTGGAGTTGGCTAACCCGACCGCACCACGACGAGGCAAGCATAGGTGTCTCAGTGAGCTTGACACAACCCGGAAACAGCTGACGGTGCTGAAACCAGGCTTGGCACGAGGGAGTACCTGTGACAAAAACACTGCCGAGAACCAGCTGGCGGTGCTGGAACCCGGATGCGTTGCCCCAGTGTGCAAGAGCCAATGGCACGACCGAGGACCAGCTGACGGTGCTGGAACCCGGTTACTAAGCTGTAGGTGCCCGCGCTTAAAAGCACTACCAAGGACCGCCTGGCGTTGGCGGAACTCGGATACCCAGGAGGAGGCACCTAAGCCAAAGGCTCGGCCCGGAACCAGCTGACGGTGCTGGAACCAGGTGGTGGACCCCAAGGCCCACAGGAGAGGAGAGAACAGCTAGGCCGCGAGGCAGCCGCAGTTACCGAACCCCAACAGTCCTACAGGGGGAGCTGGGCCTACTGGCACTACAGAACCAGCCTTGACTACCAGTTCACGCAGCCCACATAGGAAGCTCCTAAACTGGAGGCACCCTGGAGTTGGCTAACCCGACCGCACCACGACGAGGCAAGCATAGGTGTCTCAGTGAGCTTGACACAACCCGGAAACAGCTGACGGTGCTGAAACCAGGCTTGGCACGAGGGAGTACCTGTGACAAAAACACTGCCGAGAACCAGCTGGCGGTGCTGGAACCCGGATGCGTTGCCCCAGTGTGCAAGAGCCAATGGCACGACCGAGGACCAGCTGACGGTGCTGGAACCCGGTTACTAAGCTGTAGGTGCCCGCGCTTAAAAGCACTACCAAGGACCGCCTGGCGTTGGCGGAACTCGGATACCCAGGAGGAGGCACCTAAGCCAAAGGCTCGGCCCGGAACCAGCTGACGGTGCTGGAACCAGGTGGTGGACCCCAAGGCCCACAGGAGAGGAGAGAACAGCTAGGCCGCGAGGCAGCCGCAGTTACCGAACCCCAACAGTCCTACAGGGGGAGCTGGGCCTACTGGCACTACAGAACCAGCCTTGACTACCAGTTCACGCAGCCCACATAGGAAGCTCCTAAACTGGAGGCACCCTGGAGTTGGCTAACCCGACCGCACCACGACGAGGCAAGCATAGGTGTCTCAGTGAGCTTGACACAACCCGGAAACAGCTGACGGTGCTGAAACCAGGCTTGGCACGAGGGAGTACCTGTGACAAAAACACTGCCGAGAACCAGCTGGCGGTGCTGGAACCCGGATGCGTTGCCCCAGTGTGCAAGAGCCAATGGCACGACCGAGGACCAGCTGACGGTGCTGGAACCCGGTTACTAAGCTGTAGGTGCCCGCGCTTAAAAGCACTACCAAGGACCGCCTGGCGTTGGCGGAACTCGGATACCCAGGAGGAGGCACCTAAGCCAAAGGCTCGGCCCGGAACCAGCTGACGGTGCTGGAACCAGGTGGTGGACCCCAAGGCCCACAGGAGAGGAGAGAACAGCTAGGCCGCGAGGCAGCCGCAGTTACCGAACCCCAACAGTCCTACAGGGGGAGCTGGGCCTACTGGCACTACAGAACCAGCCTTGACTACCAGTTCACGCAGCCCACATAGGAAGCTCCTAAACTGGAGGCACCCTGGAGTTGGCTAACCCGACCGCACCACGACGAGGCAAGCATAGGTGTCTCAGTGAGCTTGACACAACCCGGAAACAGCTGACGGTGCTGAAACCAGGCTTGGCACGAGGGAGTACCTGTGACAAAAACACTGCCGAGAACCAGCTGGCGGTGCTGGAACCCGGATGCGTTGCCCCAGTGTGCAAGAGCCAATGGCACGACCGAGGACCAGCTGACGGTGCTGGAACCCGGTTACTAAGCTGTAGGTGCCCGCGCTTAAAAGCACTACCAAGGACCGCCTGGCGTTGGCGGAACTCGGATACCCAGGAGGAGGCACCTAAGCCAAAGGCTCGGCCCGGAACCAGCTGACGGTGCTGGAACCAGGTGGTGGACCCCAAGGCCCACAGGAGAGGAGAGAACAGCTAGGCCGCGAGGCAGCCGCAGTTACCGAACCCCAACAGTCCTACAGGGGGAGCTGGGCCTACTGGCACTACAGAACCAGCCTTGACTACCAGTTCACGCAGCCCACATAGGAAGCTCCTAAACTGGAGGCACCCTGGAGTTGGCTAACCCGACCGCACCACGACGAGGCAAGCATAGGTGTCTCAGTGAGCTTGACACAACCCGGAAACAGCTGACGGTGCTGAAACCAGGCTTGGCACGAGGGAGTACCTGTGACAAAAACACTGCCGAGAACCAGCTGGCGGTGCTGGAACCCGGATGCGTTGCCCCAGTGTGCAAGAGCCAATGGCACGACCGAGGACCAGCTGACGGTGCTGGAACCCGGTTACTAAGCTGTAGGTGCCCGCGCTTAAAAGCACTACCAAGGACCGCCTGGCGTTGGCGGAACTCGGATACCCAGGAGGAGGCACCTAAGCCAAAGGCTCGGCCCGGAACCAGCTGACGGTGCTGGAACCAGGTGGTGGACCCCAAGGCCCACAGGAGAGGAGAGAACAGCTAGGCCGCGAGGCAGCCGCAGTTACCGAACCCCAACAGTCCTACAGGGGGAGCTGGGCCTACTGGCACTACAGAACCAGCCTTGACTACCAGTTCACGCAGCCCACATAGGAAGCTCCTAAACTGGAGGCACCCTGGAGTTGGCTAACCCGACCGCACCACGACGAGGCAAGCATAGGTGTCTCAGTGAGCTTGACACAACCCGGAAACAGCTGACGGTGCTGAAACCAGGCTTGGCACGAGGGAGTACCTGTGACAAAAACACTGCCGAGAACCAGCTGGCGGTGCTGGAACCCGGATGCGTTGCCCCAGTGTGCAAGAGCCAATGGCACGACCGAGGACCAGCTGACGGTGCTGGAACCCGGTTACTAAGCTGTAGGTGCCCGCGCTTAAAAGCACTACCAAGGACCGCCTGGCGTTGGCGGAACTCGGATACCCAGGAGGAGGCACCTAAGCCAAAGGCTCGGCCCGGAACCAGCTGACGGTGCTGGAACCAGGTGGTGGACCCCAAGGCCCACAGGAGAGGAGAGAACAGCTAGGCCGCGAGGCAGCCGCAGTTACCGAACCCCAACAGTCCTACAGGGGGAGCTGGGCCTACTGGCACTACAGAACCAGCCTTGACTACCAGTTCACGCAGCCCACATAGGAAGCTCCTAAACTGGAGGCACCCTGGAGTTGGCTAACCCGACCGCACCACGACGAGGCAAGCATAGGTGTCTCAGTGAGCTTGACACAACCCGGAAACAGCTGACGGTGCTGAAACCAGGCTTGGCACGAGGGAGTACCTGTGACAAAAACACTGCCGAGAACCAGCTGGCGGTGCTGGAACCCGGATGCGTTGCCCCAGTGTGCAAGAGCCAATGGCACGACCGAGGACCAGCTGACGGTGCTGGAACCCGGTTACTAAGCTGTAGGTGCCCGCGCTTAAAAGCACTACCAAGGACCGCCTGGCGTTGGCGGAACTCGGATACCCAGGAGGAGGCACCTAAGCCAAAGGCTCGGCCCGGAACCAGCTGACGGTGCTGGAACCAGGTGGTGGACCCCAAGGCCCACAGGAGAGGAGAGAACAGCTAGGCCGCGAGGCAGCCGCAGTTACCGAACCCCAACAGTCCTACAGGGGGAGCTGGGCCTACTGGCACTACAGAACCAGCCTTGACTACCAGTTCACGCAGCCCACATAGGAAGCTCCTAAACTGGAGGCACCCTGGAGTTGGCTAACCCGACCGCACCACGACGAGGCAAGCATAGGTGTCTCAGTGAGCTTGACACAACCCGGAAACAGCTGACGGTGCTGAAACCAGGCTTGGCACGAGGGAGTACCTGTGACAAAAACACTGCCGAGAACCAGCTGGCGGTGCTGGAACCCGGATGCGTTGCCCCAGTGTGCAAGAGCCAATGGCACGACCGAGGACCAGCTGACGGTGCTGGAACCCGGTTACTAAGCTGTAGGTGCCCGCGCTTAAAAGCACTACCAAGGACCGCCTGGCGTTGGCGGAACTCGGATACCCAGGAGGAGGCACCTAAGCCAAAGGCTCGGCCCGGAACCAGCTGACGGTGCTGGAACCAGGTGGTGGACCCCAAGGCCCACAGGAGAGGAGAGAACAGCTAGGCCGCGAGGCAGCCGCAGTTACCGAACCCCAACAGTCCTACAGGGGGAGCTGGGCCTACTGGCACTACAGAACCAGCCTTGACTACCAGTTCACGCAGCCCACATAGGAAGCTCCTAAACTGGAGGCACCCTGGAGTTGGCTAACCCGACCGCACCACGACGAGGCAAGCATAGGTGTCTCAGTGAGCTTGACACAACCCGGAAACAGCTGACGGTGCTGAAACCAGGCTTGGCACGAGGGAGTACCTGTGACAAGAACACTGCCGAGAACCAGCTGGCGGTGCTGGAACCCGGATGCGTTGCCTTGCCTATTAAAGATTGTCTTCCTAGAGCCCCAACTAGCGGTGTTGGAGCAAAGGGTAAGCAGGGGGAGATGAGTGTAGGCCGAAGCCTGCACTGGAGGCAGCTTTGTGTCTGCGTTGCGTTTGCAGGACACTTTGCCGGCTACACACTGGGGGAACAGCTGGCGTTGCTGAACCCCACTAACACAATGGCGTGTGTTTTTCTCTGTGCAGCTAGCACTTGCGGGCAAAAACTAGCGATGTTAGAGCCCGTGTTGAAGCAGGAGGAGGAGGAGAGGAGCAGAGTGTAGGCCGAAGCTTAGTTGAACCAATTTCAAAGGAAACCTTTAACCCCCCCCTCAGGTGTTACAAAGTACAAGAGACACACCTTGTGCAGTATTAATGCTGCACAAGTGAAAGGTTGCTCTATTAATTTGTCTACTTGCACACGCTGAATGAAAGACATACACAATTTACCCCATTCTACAGTCAAACTGTAGTGGATGCGTGACTTGGTTTTTTGATGAGACGCAGCACAGGTGTCCAAAATAACGCCTTGGTGCTTGGAGCAGCTTCCTGAGCGTTGTTATTTGCTGTACAGGAGTCTGCGCTCTTGTGTTATCCCTTGGCAATGCCCTGTTAGCGCTGCCCATCTTATGACATCATTTCATGTTGGCCGGTGCGGTTAACGATGGCCATAAATCCCAGACCCACAGTGTCTTTTCATAAAGCCACACTGCGGTGCTGGGATTCGTGGCCTTGAGCAGTAAATATTTTGGCCGCTCACACACGTCCTTACACCTGCTTCAGACTGGGCGGCCTCTGCTGATCCCTTCTCGCATGCCGCGGCCATGAGGCTGCACAGTCTGAAGAAGGCTGAAGGAGATGAGTTAAGACAGGCGAAGATATGCACTGCTCGTGCCCATCAATCACACCCTCGCAGTCAAAATAATTAAGACAACGAGGAGCATTATATTCAGGCAGGGCGGACGAACAGGCGCAAGTAGCCAACCAATGATGTCAGAAGACGGGAAGCGCTACCAAGGGGGGTGCTGCGTATCATTAGAAAGGAAAGTCACACCTCAGGGACAGTGGAATGGTCTCAAAGAGACACATTTTGTACGTGTTGAGTTCCACGTGGGCAAGGAGAAAACATCAGCCACCTTGTACAAATGCAGCAGTACTGCTGTACAAGGTGGCTGTTATACATAGAAACACCTGGGGGTGGGGGCCAGGCTCCCTTCAATTTCAGTTCATGTGCCTGCGTGGCGTTTGCAGGTCACGTTGCAAGCTGCACAGCAGGGGAACAGCTGGCGGTGCTGAACCCCACTAACACATTGGCTGGTGTTTTTCTCTGTGCAGCTAGCATTTCCGGGCAAAAACTAGCGGTGTTTGAGCCCAGGGTCAGCAGGAGGAGGAGGAGAGGAGCAAAGTGTAGGCCGAAGCCTGCACTGGTGGCAGCTTTTGGTCGGTTGTGCCAGCGTGGCTTGTGCTGGACACGATGCCGGCTACACAGCGGGGGAACAGCTGGCGTTGCTGAACCCCACTAACACATTGGCTGGTGTTTTTCTCTGTGCAGCTAGCATTTCCGGGCAAAAACTAGCGTTGTTAGAGCCCAGGGTCAGCAGGAGGAGGAGAGGAGCAGAGTGTAGGCCGAAGCCTAGTTGAACCAATTTCAAAGGTTACCTTTAACCCCCCCTCAGGTGTTACAAAGAACAAGAGCCACTCCTTCTGCAGCATTAATGCTGCACAAGTAAAAGGTTGCTCTATTAATTTGTCTACTTGCACAAGCTGAATGCAACACGTAGACTATTTAGCCCATTATACTGTTTAACAGTAGTGGAGGCGTGACTTGTCTTTTTAAAGAAAAGCAGCACAGGTGTCGAAAACAACACCTTTTTGCATGGGCGCAGCTTCCTGAGCGTTGTTAGTTGCTGTACAGGAGTCTGCGCTCTTGTGATCCTTTGGCCATGCGCTGTGAGCGCTTCCTGTCTTATGACCTCATTTCATGTTGGCCGTTGCGGTTAGCGATGGACATGAATCCCAGACCCACAGTGTGTTTTTAAAAAATCACACTGCGGTGCTGGGATTCGTGCCCTGGTGCAGTAAATATGTTTGCCGCTCACACATGTCCTTACACCTGCTTCAGACTGGACGGCCTCATCTGATCCCTTATCGCCTGCCGAGGCCATGAGGACACCCAGTCTGAAGAAGGCGGAAGGAGATGAGTGAACACAGGCAAACATATGCACTGCACATGCCCATCAATCACACCCTCGCTGTCCAAAAAAATAAGACACCGAGGGCCGTTGTTTCGAGCAGGGGAGATGCACAGGCGCAGCCAGCTAACCAATGATGTCAAAAGACGGGCAGCGCTAACAAGGGTGGTGCTGCGTGTCATTACAAAGGAAAGTCACACCTCAGGGACATTGTAATGGTCTCTAATGAGACACATTTTGTACGTGTTGAGTTCCACGTGGGCAAGGAGAAAAAGTCAGCCACCTCGTACAAATGCAGCAGTACTGCTGTACAAGGTGGCTGTTATACATAGAAACACCTGTGGGTGGGGGGCAGGCTCCCTTCAATTTCAGTTCATGTGCCTGCGTGGCGTTTGCAGGTCACGTTGCAAGCTACACAGCAGGGGAACAGCTGGCGTTGCTGAACCCCACTGACACATTGACTGGTGTTTTTCTCTGTGCAGATTGCATGTCCGGGCAAAAACTAGCGGTGTTAGAGCCCAGGGTCAGCAGGAGGAGGAGGAGAGGAGCAAAGTGTAGGCCGAAGCCTGCACTGGTGGCAGCTTTTGGTCGGTTGTGCCAGCGTGGCTTGTGCTGGACACGATGCCGGCTACACAGCGGGGGAACAGCTGGCGGTGCTGAACCCCACTAACACATTGGCTGGTGTTTTTCTCTGTGCAGCTAGCATTTCCGGGCAAAAACTAGCGGTGTTTGAGCCCAGGGTCAGCAGGAGGAGTAGAGGAGCAGAGTGTAGGCCGAAGCCTAGTTGAACCAATTTCAAAGGTTACCTTTAACCCCCCCCCTCAGGTGTTGCAAGGTACAAGAGCCACACCTTGAACAGCATTAATGATGCACAAGTCAAAGGTTGCTCTATTTAATTTTGCTCCTTGCACACGCTGAATTAAACACGTACACTATTTAGCCCATTATACTGTCAAACAGTTGTGGAGGCGTGACTTGTCTTTTTAACGAGACGCAGCACAGGTGTCAAAATTTGCACCTAGGTACTGGGCGCAGATTCCTGAGCGTTGTTATTTGCTGTACAGGAGTCTGCGCTATTGTGATATCCCTTGGCAATACCCTGTTAGTGCAGGCCGTCTCATGACCTCATTTCATGTTGGCCGGTGCGGTTAACGATGGCCATAAATCCCAGACCCATAGTGGCTTTTCCTAAAGTCACACTGCGGTGCTGGGATTCGTGGCCTTGTGCAGTAAATATGTTCGCCGCTCACACATGTCCTTACACCTGCTTCAGACTGGGCGGCCTCAGCTGATCCCTTATCGCATGCCGCGGCCATGAGGCCGCACAGTCAGAAGAAGGCGGAAGGAGGGGAGTGAAAACAGGGGAACATATGCACTGCTCGTGCCCATCAATCACACCCTCGCAGTCAAAATATATGAGACAACGGGGGGCGTTGTGTCGGACAGGGGGGACGCACAGGCACAGCCAGCCAACCAATGATGTCAGGAGACGGGCAGCGCTAACAATGGGGGTGCTGCGTGTCATTAAAAAGGAAAGTCACACCTCAGGGACATTGTAATGGTCTGTAATGAGACACATTTTGTACTTGTTGAGTTCCACGTGTGCAAGGAGAAAAAGTCAGCCACCTTGTACAAATGCAGCAGTACTGCTGTACAAGGTGGCTGTTATACATAGAAACACCTGTGGGTGGGGGGCAGGCTCCCTTCAATTTCAGTTCATGTGCCTGCGTGGCGTTTGCAGGTCACGTTGCAAGCTACACAGCAGGGGAACAGCTGGCGTTGCTGAACCCCACTGACACATTGACTGGTGTTTTTCTCTGTGCACATTGCATGTCCGGGCAAAAACTAGCGGTGTTAGAGCCCAGGGTCAGCAGGAGGAGGAGGAGAGGAGCAAAGTGTAGGCCGCAGCCTGCACTGGTGGCAGCTTTTGTTCTGTTGTGCCAGCGTGGCTTGTGCTGGACACGTTGCCGACTACACAGCAGGGGAACAGCTGGCGGTGCTGAACCCCACTAACACATTGGCTGGTGTTTTTCTCTGTGCAGCTAGCATTTCCGGGCAGAAACTGGCGTTGTTTGAGCCCAGGGTCAGCAGGAGGAGTAGAGGAGCAGAGTGTAGGCCGAAGCCTAGTTGAACCAATTTCAAAGGTTACCTTTAACCCCCCCCTCAGGTGTTGCAAGGTACAAGAGCCACACCTTGAACAGCATTAATGATGCACAAGTCAAAGGTTGCTCTATTTAATTTTGCTCCTTGCACACGCTGAATTAAACACGTACACTATTTAGCCCATTATACTGTCAAACAGTTGTGGAGGCGTGACTTGTCTTTTTAACGAGACGCAGCACAGGTGTCAAAATTTGCACCTAGGTACTGGGCGCAGATTCCTGAGCGTTGTTATTTGCTGTACAGGAGTCTGCGCTCTTGTGTTATCCCTTGGCAATACCCTGTTAGTGCAGGCCGTCTCATGACCTCATTTCATGTTGGCCGGTGCGGTTAACGATGGCCATAAATCCCAGACCCACAGTGGCTTTTCCTAAAGTCACACTGCGGTGCTGGGATTCGTGGCCTTGTGCAGTAAATATGATCGCCGCTCACACATGTCCTTACACCTGCTTCAGACTGGGCGGCCTCAGCTGATCCCTTATCGCATGCCGCGGCCATGAGGCCGCACAGTCAGAAGAAGGCGGAAGGAGGGGAGTGAAAACAGGGGAACATATGCACTGCTCGTGCCCATCAATCACACCCTCGCAGTCAAAATATATGAGACAACGGGGGGCGTTGTGTCGGGCAGGGGGGACGCACAGGCACAGCCAGCCAACCAATGATGTCAGGAGACGGGCAGCGCTAACAATGGGGGTGCTGCGTGTCATTACAAAGGAAAGTCACACCTCAGGGACATTGTAATGGTCTCTAATGAGACACATTTTGTACGTGTTGAGTTCCACGTGGGCAAGGAGAAAAAGTCAGCCACCTCGTACAAATGCAGCAGTACTGCTGTACAAGGTGGCTGATATACATAGAAACACCTGTGGGTGGGGGGCAGGCTCCCTTCAATTTCAGTTCATGTGCCTGCGTGGCGTTTGCAGGTCACGTTGCAAGCTACACAGCAGGGGAACAGCTGGCGTTGCTGAACCCCACTAACACATTGGCTGGTGTTTTTCTCTGTGCAGCTAGCATGTCCGGGCAGAAACTGGCGTTGTTTGAGCCCAGGGTCAGCAGGAGGAGGAGAGGAGCAAAGTGTAGGCCGAAGCCTGCACTGGTGGCAGCTTTTGGTCGGTTGTGCCAGCGTGGCTTGTGCTGGACACGTTGCCGACTACACAGCAGGGGAACAGCTGGCGGTGCTGAACCCCACTAACACATTGGCTGGTGTTTTTCTCTGTGCAGCTAGCATTTCCGGGCAAAAACTAGCGGTGTTTGAGCCCAGGGTCAGCAGGAGGAGTAGAGGAGCAGAGTGTAGGCCGAAGCCTAGTTGAACCAATTTCAAAGGTTACCTTTAACCCCCCCCTCAGGTGTTGCAAGGTACAAGAGCCACACCTTGTGCAGCATTAATGCTGCACAAGTAAAAGGTTGCTCTATTTGTTTTGCTCCTTGCACACGCTGACTAAAACACGTACACTATTTAGCCCATTATACTGTCAAACAGTTGTGGAGGCGTGACTTGTCTTTTTAACGAGACGCAGCACAGGTGTCAAAATTTGCACCTAGGTACTGGGCGCAGATTCCTGAGCGTTGTTATTTGCTGTACAGGAGTCTGCGCTATTGTGTTATCCCTTGGCAATACCCTGTTAGTGCAGGCCGTCTCATGACCTCATTTCATGTTGGCCGGTGCGGTTAACGATGGCCATAAATCCCAGACCCACAGTGGCTTTTCCTAAAGTCACACTGCGGTGCTGGGATTCGTGGCCTTGTGCAGTAAATATGATCGCCGCTCACACATGTCCTTACACCTGCTTCAGACTGGGCGGCCTCAGCTGATCCCTTATCGCATGCCGCGGCCATGAGGCCGCACAGTCAGAAGAAGGCGGAAGGAGGGGAGTGAAAACAGGGGAACATATGCACTGCTCGTGCCCATCAATCACACCCTCGCAGTCAAAATATATGAGACAACGGGGGGCGTTGTGTCGGGCAGGGGGGACGCACAGGCACAGCCAGCCAACCAATGATGTCAGGAGACGGGCAGCGCTAACAATGGGGGTGCTGCGTGTCATTAAAAAGGAAAGTCACACCTCAGGGACATTGTAATGGTCTGTAATGAGACACATTTTGTACTTGTTGAGTTCCACGTGTGCAAGGAGAAAAAGTCAGCCACCTTGTACAAATGCAGCAGTACTGCTGTACAAGGTGGCTGTTATACATAGAAACACCTGTGGGTGGGGGGCAGGCTCCCTTCAATTTCAGTTCATGTGCCTGCGTGGCGTTTGCAGGTCACGTTGCAAGCTACACAGCAGGGGAACAGCTGGCGTTGCTGAACCCCACTGACACATTGACTGGTGTTTTTCTCTGTGCACATTGCATGTCCGGGCAAAAACTAGCGGTGTTAGAGCCCAGGGTCAGCAGGAGGAGGAGGAGAGGAGCAAAGTGTAGGCCGCAGCCTGCACTGGTGGCAGCTTTTGTTCTGTTGTGCCAGCGTGGCTTGTGCTGGACACGTTGCCGACTACACAGCAGGGGAACAGCTGGCGGTGCTGAACCCCACTAACACATTGGCTGGTGTTTTTCTCTGTGCAGCTAGCATTTCCGGGCAAAAAATAGCGGTGTTTGAGCCCAGGGTCAGCAGGAGGAGTAGAGGAGCAGAGTGTAGGCCGAAGCCTAGTTGAACCAATTTCAAAGGTTACCTTTAACCCCCCCCTCAGGTGTTGCAAGGTACAAGAGCCACACCTTGTGCAGCATTAATGCTGCACAAGTAAAAGGTTGCTCTATTTGTTTTGCTCCTTGCACACGCTGACTAAAACACGTACACTATTTAGCCCATTATACTGTCAAACAGTTGTGGAGGCGTGACTTGTCTTTTTAACGAGACGCAGCACAGGTGTCAAAATTTGCACCTAGGTACTGGGCGCAGATTCCTGAGCGTTGTTATTTGCTGTACAGGAGTCTGCGCTATTGTGATCCCTTGGCCATGCGCTGTGAGCGCTTCCTGTCTTCTGACCTCATTTCATGTCGGCCGTTGCGGTTAGCGATGGACATGAATCCCAGACCCACAGTGTGTTTTTAAAAAATCACACTGCGGTGCTGGGATTCGTGCCCTGGTGCACTAAATATGTTTGCCGCTCACACATGTCCTTACACCTGCTTCAGACTGGGCGGCCTCATCTGATCCCTTATCGCCTGCCGCGGCCATGAGGACACCCAGTCTGAAGAAGGCGGAAGGAGATGAGTGAACACAGGCAAACATATGCACTGCACATGCCCATCAATCACACCCTCGCTGTCCAAAAAAATAAGACACCGAGGGCCGTTGTTTCGAGCAGGGGAGATGCACAGGCGCAGCCAGCTAACCAATGATGTCAAAAGACGGGCAGCGCTAACAAGGGTGGTGCTGCGTGTCATTACAAAGGAAAGTCACACCTCAGGGACATTGTAATGGTCTCTAATGAGACACATTTTGTACGTGTTGAGTTCCACGTGGGCAAGGAGAAAAAGTCAGCCACCTCGTACAAATGCAGCAGTACTGCTGTACAAGGTGGCTGATATACATAGAAACACCTGTGGGTGGGGGGCAGGCTCCCTTCAATTTCAGTTCATGTGCCTGCGTGGCGTTTGCAGGTCACGTTGCAAGCTACACAGCAGGGGAACAGCTGGCGTTGCTGAACCCCACTGACACATTGACTGGTGTTTTTCTCTGTGCAGATTGCATGTCCGGGCAAAAACTAGCGGTGTTAGAGCCCAGGGTCAGCAGGAGGAGGAGGAGAGGAGCAAAGTGTAGGCCGAAGCCTGCACTGGTGGCAGCTTTTGGTCGGTTGTGCCAGCGTGGCTTGTGCTGGACACGATGCCGGCTACACAGCGGGGGAACAGCAGGCGGTGCTGAACCCCACTAACACATTGGCTGGTGTTTTTCTCTGTGCAGCTAGCATGTCCGGGCAGAAACTGGCGTTGTTTGAGCCCAGGGTCAGCAGGAGGAGGAGAGGAGCAAAGTGTAGGCCGAAGCCTGCACTGGTGGCAGCTTTTGGTCGGTTGTGCCAGCGTGGCTTGTGCTGGACACGTTGCCGACTACACAGCAGGGGAACAGCTGGCGGTGCTGAACCCCACTAACACATTGGCTGGTGTTTTTCTCTGTGCAGCTAGCATTTCCGGGCAAAAACTAGCGGTGTTTGAGCCCAGGGTCAGCAGGAGGAGTAGAGGAGCAGAGTGTAGGCCGAAGCCTAGTTGAACCAATTTCAAAGGTTACCTTTAACCCCCCCCTCAGGTGTTGCAAGGTACAAGAGCCACACCTTGTGCAGCATTAATGCTGCACAAGTAAAAGGTTGCTCTATTTGTTTTGCTCCTTGCACACGCTGACTAAAACACGTACACTATTTAGCCCATTATACTGTCAAACAGTTGTGGAGGCGTGACTTGTCTTTTTAACGAGACGCAGCACAGGTGTCAAAATTTGCACCTAGGTACTGGGCGCAGATTCCTGAGCGTTCTTATTTGCTGTACAGGAGTCTGCGCTATTGTGATCCCTTGGCCATGCGCTGTGAGCGCTTCCTGTCTTCTGACCTCATTTCATGTCGGCCGTTGCGGTTAGCGATGGACATGAATCCCAGACCCACAGTGTGTTTTCAAAAAATCACACTGCGTGGCTGGGATTCGTGGCCTTGTGCAGTAAATAGGTTGGCCGCTTACACATGTCCTTACACCTGCTCCAGACTGGGCGGCCTCAGCTGATCCCTTATCGCCTACCACGGCCAGGAGGCCGCACAGTCTGAAGAAGGCGGAAGGAGATGAGTTAAGACAGGCGAACATATGCACTGCTCGTGCCCATAAACCACACCCTCGCTGACAAAATAAATATGACAACGAGGGGCGTTGTTTCTAGCAGGGCGGATGCACAGGCGCAGCCAGCTAACCATGATGACAAAAGACGGGAAACGCTACCAAGGGGGGTGCTGCGTATCATTACAAAGGAAAGTCACACCTCAGGGACAGTGGAATGGTCTCAATGAGACACATTTTGTACGTGTTGAGTTCCACGTGGGCAAGGAGAAAAAGTCAGCCACCTTGTACAAATGCAGCAGTACTGCTGTACTAGGTGGCTGTTATACATAGAAACACCTGGGGGGGTGGGGCCAGGTTCCCTTTTAATTTCAGTTCCTGTGCCTGCATGGCGTTTGCAGGTCACGTTGCCGGCTACACAGCAGGGGAACAGCTGGCGTTGCTGAACCCCACTAACACATTGGCTGGTGTTTTTCTCTGTGCAGCTAGCACTTCCGGGCAAAAACTAGCGGTGTTTGAGCCCAGGGTCAGCAGGAGGAGGAGAGGAGCAGAGTGTAGGCCGAAGCCTGCACTGGTGGCAGCTTTTGTTCTGTTGTGCCAGCGTGGCTTGTGCTGGACACGTTGCCGACTACACAGCAGGGGAACAGCTGGCGGTGCTGAACCCCACTGACACATCACCTAGTGTTTTTTTCTGTGTAGACAACACTTCCAGGTGGCAACTGACAGTGTTGAAACCCAGGGAATCAAAGAGGAGCAGAGTGTAGGCCGAAGCCTGCAGTGGAGCAAGTTGAAAGGGAACCTTTAACCCCCCCCCCCAGGCATTTGTTGCTGAAAGAGCCATCTTGTACAGCAGTAATACTGCACATGGAAAATGGTGGCTCCGAAAATTATGCTCCTTGCAAACGCTGAAGTACACACTCATATAATGTGTCCCCTCACACCGTCAAACCATCCCGGAAGTGGGACTTTCCTTTGTAATGTGACACAGCACAGCCGTCATTCCAACCCCCTTGGTGCCGGGCACCACCTCCTCAACGTTGTTTGGTTCTGTCACGGAGCCCGCACTGTAATGTTATCCCTTGGCCATGCACAGTTAGCGGTGCCCGTCTTCTGACATCATGTAGGTGTCAGGCTGGCAGTGCCTGTGCGTCCAAGCTGCCCGAGATCCAACCTTGCAGTGTCATCTAATGTAGTCCCACTGCGGGCCAGGGATCCATGGGCATGCGCAGTGCATATCATCGCCTCTCACTCACCTCCTTCCTGCTTCTTCAGACTGTGCGGCGTCACGGCCGTGGCATGCTATTAGGGATCAGCTGACGCCGCCTAGTCTGAAGAAGCGTGAAGAAGGGGAGTGAGAGGCTAGTATATGCACTGCGCATGGCCATGGATACCAGGCCCACTGTGGGATCACATTAGACGACACTGCGAGGTGTGATTTCGGGCAGCGTGGACGCACAGGCGCAGCCAGGACGACAACAAATGATGTCAGAGGACGGGCAGCGCAAACTGTGCATGGCCAAGGGATAACATAACAGCGCAGGGTCCATGACGGAATCAAACAACGCTAAGGAGGCAGCGCACGGTGCCAAGGGGGTAGCAATGACGGCTGTGCTGTGTCACATTACAAAGGAAAGTCCCACCTCCGGGACGGTTGGACGGTGTGAGGGGACACATTACATGAGTGTGTAGTTCAGCGTTTGCAAGGAGCATAATTTCAAGAGCGACCTTTCCCTTGTGCAGTATTAGTGCTGCACATGGTGGCTCTTTCAGTAACAAACGCCTAGGGGGGGGGGGGGACAGGTCCCCTTACATTTTAGTTGTGCCAGCGTGGCGGTCGCATGACACGTTGCCGGATACACAGCTGGGGATCAGCTGACGTTACTGAACCCCAATAACAGAGGAGCGACTGTTGACTGTGCACACAGCACTTCCAGGCACCAACTGGCGGTGTTAGAGCCCAGGGACAGCAGGAGGAGCAGATTGGAGGTATTGCCGCACACACAGCTGGGGATCAGCTGACGTTACTGAACCCCAATAACAGAGGAGCGACTGTTGACTGTGCACACAGCACTTCCAGGCACCAACTGGCGGTGTTAGAGCCCAGGGACAGCAGGAGGAGCAGAGGAACAGAGTGTAGGCCGAAGCCTGATTGGAGCAAGTTGAAAGGAAACCTTTAACCCCCCCCCCCAAGACGTTTGTAGCTGAAAGAGCCATGTTGTGCAGCACTAAGGATGCAAAAGGAAAAGGTTGCTCTTTTAATTATGCTCCTTGCAAACACCGAAGTAAACACTAAAAATGTGTCCCTTTATACCGTTAAACCGTTCCGGAGGTGCGAATTTCCTTCGTAATGGGACACAGCACAGCTGTCATTCCTATCCCCTTGATGCCGTGCGCTGCCTCCTCAGCGTTGTTTTAAGCTGCCACGGAGCCTGCGCTGTTCTGTTAGCCCTTGGCCATGCCCAATTAGCGCTGCCTGTCTTCTGACATAATTTGGTGTCAGGCTGTCAGTGCCTGTGCGTCCACGCTGCTCCAGATCCCACCTCGCAGTCTCATCTAACGTAATCCCACTGCGGGCCTTGGAACCATGGGCATGCACAGTGCATAACCTCGACTCTCACTCCCCTCCTTCCCTCTTCTTCAGACTGTGCGGTGTCACGGCCGTGGCATGCTAGGGATCAGCTGACGGCGCACAGTCTAAAGAAGGCGGAGGGAAATGAGCGAGAGCCCGAGGGGAAGATATGCACTGCGCATGCCCATGGATCCCAGGCCCGCAGTGTGACTCAATCAGAAGACACTGCGAGGCGGGATCTCGGGCAGCGCGGCCGCACAGGCGCAGCCAGCCTGACACCAAATTATGTCAGAAGACAGGCAGCGCAAATAGGGCATGCCCAAGGGATAACAGAACAGCGCAGGCTCCGTGACAGCTTAAAACAACGCTGAGGAGGCAGCGCATGGCACCAAGGGGGTAGGAATGACGGCTGTGCTGCGTCACATTACGAAGGAAAGTCCCAGCTCCGGGACGGTATAACGGTATCAGTGAACACATTTTATAAGTGTTAAGTTCTGCGTGTGCAAAGAGCTAAAAAAAAAGAGCTACCTTTTCCTTGTGCAGCATTACTGCTGCACAAGATGGCTCTTTCAGTAACAAACGACGGGGGGGGGGGGGACAGGTTCCCTTACATTTAGGTTGTTGTGCCAGCGTGGCGGTCGCAGGACACATTGCCGGCTACACAGCTGGGGATCAGCTGACGTTACTGAAACCCAATAACACTGGGTCGTATGTTTTTACTGTGCAGCCTGCACTTCTGAGCCGCAACTGGCGGTGTTGGAGCCCAGGAATAGCAGTTCAGGTGGTAGAAAGATGAACACAGCAGGAGACCTGGATGACACCCAATTACTTAATCAGGCAGAGGAGTGGCAAATTCCTGCGAGATCCAGGCCTGGTTCATTTTCAGGAAAGTAAGCCGGTCAACGTTATCGGAGGATAGTCGCATGCGACGGTCTGTTAGTACACCACCTGCGGCACTAAAGACACGTTCCGATAAGACACTAGCCGCAGGGCAAGCCAGCACCTCCAATGCATACTGGCTTAGCTCTGGCCATGTATCCAGCTTAGAGACCCAAAACTTGAACGGGGAAGAGCCGTCTGGGAGTACAGTAAGAGGGCAAGCCATGTAGTCTGTCACCATCTGACGGAACCGTTGCCTCCTGCTGACTGGAGCCGCCGGTGATGGTGTAGACATTTGGGGCGGGCACACAAAAGTGTGCCAGAGTTGTGCCATACTGGGCTTGCCTTGGGCAGAGGCACTGCTTCTGCTCCCTCTTTGGGCAGAGCCTCCCCCACTGCCTCGACGCACTGAGCTGCTTTGTAAAGCACTAGCAGCACTCCTCTCAGTTGGACAGGAGAAGATGATGGAATTCACCAGTGTGTCGTGGTACTCCCGCAATTTACGCTCCCGGGTCAACGCAGGGATGAGGTTTTGGACGTTGTCCCGGTAGCGAGGATCGAGGAGGGTGAACACCCAATAATCAGGCATGTTGAGAATGTGGTCGATGCGGCGGTCGTTTCTCAGGCACTGCAGCATGAAATCCACCATGTGCTGCAGAGTGCCAACCGGCCCAGAAACGCTGTCCCCTGCTTGAGACATGATCTCTGCCCGCTCGTCATCACCCCACCCTCGCTGTACACACTGACCACTGGACAATTGTGTCGCTCCCTCCTCTGGACGGAGCTCTTCCTCCTCCATTGACTCCTCCTCATCCTCCTCACAAATTGGCCCCTGCGTACCCCTTTGTGAGGAACCACGTGGCGCTGACTCTCCAGAAGCTGATGGAAAAGGTGACTCCTCATCCTCCACCTCTTCCACCACATCATCCCTTAACCCTTGCAAAGTTTGCTGAAGCAGGCAGATAAGGGGGACAGTCATGCTGACTAGTGCATCATCTGCACTTGCCATCCGCGTGGAATAATCAAAAGGACGCAAAACCTGGCAGACGTCCTTCATAGTGGCCCACTCTGTGGTTGTGAAGTCTGATCGGCGCTGACTGCGACTTCTTTGCGCCTGATGCAGCTGGTACTCCATAACTGCTTGCTGCTGCTCACACAACCGCTCCAACATATGTAACGTGGAATTCCACCGGGTAGGTAGGTCACATATGATGCGGTGTTCCGGAAGGCGGAATCGGCGCTGCAGAGCAGCAATGCGGGATCTGGCCAAGCTGGAACGCCGCAAGTGAGCACACTCTAGGCGGACCTTGTGCAGCAGGGCATCAAGATCCGGATAGTCCCTCAGAAAACTCTGCACAACCAAATTGAGCACATGTGCCAGACATGGGATGTGAGTGAGGTTGCCAAGGGCCAAAGCTGCCACCAGATTTCGGCCATTGTCACACACTACCATGCCTGGCTGGAGATTCGCTGGCAGTAACCACACATCGCTCTCCTGCTTTATGGCATTCCAGAGCTCCTGCGCTGTGTGGCTTCGATGCCCCAATGAAACTAGTTTCAAGACGGCCTGCTGACGTTTGGCCACGGCTGTGCTCATGTCGGTCATAGGTAAACGTTCACGGGTCCATGTGGGGGTGGACTGTGACGGATCCTGCAGAGAGGAATCAGAGGAACTGGTGTAAGAGGAGGAGTCGATGCGTACAGACTGGATTCCTGCAATCCTTGGAGTGGGCAGGACACGTCCTGCGCCACTCGCACGATCTGTACCTGGCTCAACAACATTAACCCAATGGGCAGTGAGGGAAACATATCGCCCCTGTCCATGCTGACTGGTCCACGCATCGGTGGTGAGGTGGACCTTGCTACTGACGGCGTTCAGTAGCGCATGTTTTATGTTTGCCTCAACATGCCTGTGCAGGGCAGGGACAGCCTGCCTGCTGAAGTAAAAGCGGCTGGGCACCTTGTACTGTGGGACTGCCAATGCCATCAAGTCACGGAAGCTGTCAGTCTCCACCAGCCTGAACGAGAGCATTTCCAGGGACAACAGTTTGGCAATGCCTGCATTCAGAGCCTGTGCTCGGGGGTGGTTGGCCGAGAATGCCCGCCTTTTCTCCCATGCCTGTACTACCGATGGCTGTAGAGTAGACTGGGAGTGTGAGGATGACTGGGAAGGTGGTGCTGTGGGTGGAATTACACAAGGTCTCTGGGAGGAAGCCAAACCAGCTGTGCGTGAGCTGGAGGAAGAGGCAACACGAGCTGAAGAGGTGGTAGCTGCCGCTGTTGGTTGGCCTACATCTTCAGTGTGTTTCTGTAACTCCACCGCGTGCCTGGTCCGCACATGTTTCCACATATTTGTGGTATTGAGGTTGCTGACATTTTTCCCTCTTTTTACTTTATGATGACACAGCTTGCATTTGACAAAACAAATGTCATCTGCAACTGTGTCAAAAAAGGACCAGGCACTGCAAGTCTTGGGAGCGCCCTTTTTGGCTTTGGAAAGAGACAGGCTCCTAACGGGTGCCAAAGTGGAGGCTACAGGCTCCGCAGTCTTCCCCCTCCCTCTCCCTCTTTGGCCCGTAAGAGGAAGCTCTTCCTCTGAGCTGCTCCCACCACCTTCCTGTTCCTCACGCCACGATGGGTCAAGGACCTCATCATCTCCACTACCCTCTGCCACCAACTGCTCCTCCTGGGTAGTCTCAGCAGCACAGTACGCACGAGAAAGCGGCACCTGAGTTTCATCATCAGATGCGTACTGCGCTGTGGTCACCGGAGGCACTGGCCCACCTGCCTCTTCAGAGTCAGAGAGATAAAGCTTTTGGGCATCACTGCACACTGCCTCTTCTTCCATTTCTCCAATGCTGCTTGGCTGGCCCCCTGTTTCCAAGCCAAGAGATTCAGAGAACAGAAGTAGAGACGGCTCCTGTCCTGGGCTCTCTGACTGCCTGGCCAATTTGGCAGGTGGTGAAGAGACAGATGGCTGCTCTCCAGTGCTCTGTGCCTGAGAGGATGTGGCACTAACTGAAGTCGATGCCGAGGCGTTAGCTGCCATCCACCCGACAACGGCTTCAATTTGGTCTTCACGCAGCAGCGGTGCACGGCGCTCTCCGACAAAGCTGCGCATGAAGGACTGTTCCCTGCTGAAACTGAGTGACGACGAGTCACCGGCGCCCGCAGCAGGCACAGAATCACCACGTCCTCTCCCTGCTCCTCTCCCTGCTCCGCGCCCACGCCCACGTGCCTTACTCCCTGCCCTCTTCATCTTGGTTGACAGATAAAGATAAGCAGAAAAGTACTAAGGCCTTAGTGTGCTTATTCCTGTAATGCTCCTCCTAACAGGTGTAAGAAACACTAATGTTGTAAATTGTGGACTAAACTTTATTATTTTTCAAATGTGGCCTACACAAGTGTAAGTTGTGTTTGGTGAACTTAACCTTTTTTTTGGTGCAGATCGGGCTACAGAGCTAGTTTAAATCACACGGAGACCGTGCAGACAGCCGTAAACGGCGCTGCAAGGCCAAGAAACCCTCCTCTAGGTTATCCTATATAGTGTTTTTCCACTATTTAGCTGGATACAAGTGGAAAGACACTAATAGGAATTTTTTTTTTCAAATTTTAAACTGGCTGCACTATTTGAAAAAAAGGAAATTGTTTTTCAAGGTATGAGGCAGTAACGCACCCTGAGCTGAATCCAACCGGCTATGGCTGCACACAGACTACAGGGCGAGCTGGGCTCACACGGAGACCGTGCAGACAGCCGTAAACGGCGCTGCAAGGCCAAAAAACCCTCCTCTAGGTTATCCTATATAGTGTTTTTCCACTATTTAGCTGGATACGAGTGGAAAGACACTAATAGGAATTTTTTTTTTCAAATTTTAAACAGGCTGCACTATTTGAAAAAAAGGAAAATTTTTCTCAAGGTATGAGCCAGTAACGAACCCTGAGCTGAATCCAACCGGCTATGGCTGCACACAGACTACAGGGCGAGCTGGGCTCACACGGAGACCGTGCAGACAGCCGTAAACGGCGCTGCAAGGCCAAAAAACCCTCCTCTAGGTTATCCTATATAGTGTTTTTCCACTATTTAGCTGGATACGAGTGGAAAGACACTAATAGGAATTTTTTTTTTCAAATTTTAAACAGGCTGCACTATTTGAAAAAAAGGAAAATTTTTCTCAAGGTATGAGCCAGTAACGAACCCTGAGCTGAATCCAACCGGCTATGGCTGCACACAGACTACAGGGCGAGCTGGGCTCACACGGAGACCGTGCAGACAGCCGTAAACGGCGCTGCAAGGCCAAAAAACCCTCCTCTAGGTTATCCTATATAGTGTTTTTCCACTATTTAGCTGGATACGAGTGGAAAGACACTAATAGGAATTTTTTTTTTCAAATTTTAAACAGGCTGCACTATTTGAAAAAAAGGAAAATTTTTCTCAAGGTATGAGCCAGTAACGAACCCTGAGCTGAATCCAACCGGCTATGGCTGCACACAGACTACAGGGCGAGCTGGGCTCACACGGAGACCGTGCAGACAGCCGTAAACGGCGCTGCAAGGCCCAAAAACCCCCCTCTAGGTTATCCTATGTAGTGTTTTTCCACAATAGAGCTGGAGACTGGTGGAAAAACACTAATAGGAAATTTGAGAAAAAATGTGCAGCAGGCTGCACTAAGAGCAAAAAAGAACAACTGTGTGAGGCAGTGTGAACCCCCCCTGAGCTGAATACAACCGGGTATATGGCTGCACACAGACTACAGAGTGAGCTGCACACACACACACACAGAGACCTTGCAGAACGCTGTTAAAACAGCGCTGCAAGGCAAGAGCAAGGTGAACAGTGAAGAACACACAGCGTTTTGCTAAATTAGCCTTTGGAAAGGAAAATAAAGCAATTAGCTAGCTCAACTGGCCCTCAGTTAGAACACAGCGTCCTGTCCCTAACTGAAATCACAGCAGAGTGAGCGCAAAATGGCGGCAGCGCTTTTTTATAGTGCAGAGTGACATCATTTCAGCAGCCAATCCAAGCCTTGCCAGTACTTACATGCCCACCATGCTAAACAGGATGTGCCCACACTTTCATTCATTCCTCATTGGCTGCTGCGTTCAATTTGAATTCTGGGAACTTCCGATTCCGGTATCCGATACGCGGGAAGTATCGGAATTCAGTATCGGAATTCCGATACCGCAAATATCGGCCGATACCCGATACTTGCGGTATCGGAATGCTCAACACTAGTCACCAGCAATGAGGAGTAATAGACAGATCATTAGAAGGTGGGAGCAGGATAGGACATGATGTGGCCGTGTGTGTCTGGAGAAAAAGGATTGTATGTGGAGGAACAGTTCTGAGGGGAAGGTGAGATGGCTGGGGAGTATGGAGGAAGAAATGACTAGTTCCTTACTAGGTGGAGTGATTGCAGGAGATTGTAAGAAGGAAAGTAGTATGGGGGTGAAAGAGAATAGAAACCAAAACATGTACCAGAGAGCCTCCACTATCACTACCAGCCAGTGCCCTATTAAATGTACCAGAGAGCCTCCACTATCACTACCAGCCAGTGCCCTATTAAATGTACCAGAGAGCCTCCACTATCACTACCAGCCAGTGCCCTATTAAATGTACCAGAGAGCCTCCACTATCAGTACCAGCCGGTGTCCTATTAAATGTACCAGAGAGCCTCCACTATCAGTACCAGCCAGTGCCCTATTAAATGTACCAGGGAGCCTCCACTTTCACTACCAGCCAGTGCCCTATTAAATGTACCAGAGAGCCTCCTCTATCACTACCAGCCGGTGCCCTATTAAATGTACCAGAGAGCCTCCACTATCACTATCAGCCAATGCCCTATTAAATGTACCAGAGAGCCTCCACGATCACTACCAGCCAGTGCCCTATTAAATGTACCAGAGAGCCTCCACTATCAGTACCAGCCGGTGCCCTATTAAATGTACCAGAGAGCCTCCACTATCACTACCAGCCAGTGCCCTATTAATTGTACCAGAGAGCCTGCACTATCACTACCAGCCGGTGCCCTATTAAATGTACCAGAGAGCCTGCACTATCACTACCAGCCGGTGCCCTATTAAATGTACCAGAGAGCCTCCACTATCACTACCAGCCAGTGCCCTATTAAATGTACCAGAGAGCCTGCACTATCACTACCAGCCAGTGCCCTATTAAATGTACCAGAGAGCCTGCACTATCACTACCAGCCAGTGCCCTATTAAATGTACCAGGGAGCCTCCATTATCACTACCAGCCGATGCCCTATTAAATGTACCAGGGAGCCTCCACTATCACTACCAGCCAGTGCCCTATTAAATGTACCAGAGAGCCTGCACTATCACTACCAGCCAGTGCCCTATTAAATGTACCAGAGAGCCTGCACTATCACTACCAGCCGGTGCCCTATTAAATGTACCAGAGAGCCTCCACTATCACTACCAGCCAGTGCCCTATTAAATGTACCAGAGAGCCTGCACTATCACTACCAGCCAGTGCCCTATTAAATGTACCAGAGAGCCTACACTATCACTACCAGCCGGTGCCCTATTAAATGTACCAGAGAGCCTACACTATCACTACCAACCGGTGCCCTATTAAAAGTACCAGAGAGCCTCCACTATCACTACCTATCAGTTGGTTCCCTATTAAAAGTACCAGAGAGTCTCCACTATCACTACCAGCTGGTGCCTGTCATGGGGCTACCGCGACAGAGAGGTTCCAGAGAACCGCAGCGCTCTGGGCCTCGCTCACACACAGTGAACAGAAGCTCTTCTCCTGTATTTTGACCTGGCTGCTTTGTGCCAGCAAAGCAGGAGTTAACCTTATTTGCTAAGTTGCTGTGAGCTGGGTCTCTCAGCTGAAGTGGATGTTTGTAATCTGATCCTCTATATCAGCCCTGGGCAAGATGCGGCCCGCGGGCTTCAGGAAAATGGCCACGGGAGGCCGCGCGTGTGCAGATGGAGATCGCGGCGGCCATTTTCCTGAAGCCGAGTTTGCAGATTTAGATCTCGGCTTCAGGAAAATCAGTCAGTGCCCTATTAAAAGTCCCAGAGAGCCTCCACTATCACTACCAGCCAGTTACCAATTAAAAGTACCAGGAAGCCGCCACTATCACTACCAGCCGGTGCTCTATTAAAAGTCCCAGAGAGCCTCCACTATCACTATAAGCCAGTGAAGTACCAGGGAGCCTCCACTATCAGTTCCAGCCAATGCCCTATTAAATGTACCAGAGAACCTCCACTATCAGTACCAGCCGGTAAACTGTTAAATGTGTACGTCAAGGAGCCGCCACTATCAGTACCGGTCATGTTATTATCTGGTGGCCTAGGAGCAGCATGAGACGTACTCTGGAGAAGGTGGTACCTGTACTGACCGCAAACCTTGAACTTATCACCGCAACTAGAAGTAGCCGTGGGATGTACCTAACACTCCCTAGACACCTCGACACAGCCTAAGGACTAACTTCCCCTAAAGATAGAAACGGGAAAACTATCTTGCCTCAGAGAAAATCCCCAAAGGAAAGACAGCCCCCCACAAATATTGACTGTGAGAGGAGAGGGAAATGACATACGCAGACTGAAATCAGGATTTAGCAAAGGAGGCCATTCTAGCTAAAAAGAAAGAATAGGACAGAGAACTATGCGGTCAGTATTAAAACACTAGAAAATATCCACCACAGAAAATACAAATCTCCACATCTGACTAAAGACATGGAGGGTATATCTGCATCTCCAGAGATACAGCTTCGCTGCAAAAAAATCCTTACACAGACAAAGCTGGACAAGACAAAACATGAAAATGCACTGAACTATAAGGCCCACAGCATGTGGACAGCAAAAACAAAGCCAGAACTTATCTTTGTTGAAATGAACAGCAAAACAGGAGAGACCAGGTATGGATGTGAATCCTCCAAAAACAATGGACAACTGGCACTGACTAAAGGATCAAGCAAGACTAAATAGCCCAGTCCAAATTGCAATAAGTGGACACACCTGATAAATGCTGCGATCCAAAGACAGCAGCACTACCACTCATAACCACCGGAGGGAGCACAAGAGCAGAATTCACAACAAGGTCAGTGCCCTATTAAAAAATGCCAGCTGTGCTCCACTAACACTGCCAGCTGTAGTGTGGATCCCGTCTTACATCTGTATTCCTGCACTATATTTCTAGTTCTCAAATGTTTCTTTCCTGCCTCTGGCCTCCTGGTAGACAGGCAGAATTAGAAAATATCTAAAATAAAACCTTTTAGATTGATGGAAGGTAAAGTATATTCGCACATTGCATTTTTACCCTGTTGTTCCCACGCATTTTGCAGTTTTACCAGCAGAGTGAATGAGATTTCTGAACTCTCATTGCATATTTTTTCGTTGCAAATGTGAATCAGTTTCAGATCTGCAGCATGTCAATTTTCTCACCCATTTTGCAGCATTTTTCACCCATTTCAATTAATGAGTAAAATAAAGCGCATCAAAAACTTGCGCAAAAAGGTGCGTATTTTACTCAGGATTATTCCTACCAACACTCCAGTATTTGCAGAAGACTTTTCTGCTGCAAGTATTGAATATCTGACCATACCCTTAGGCTGTGTTCACAGGTTGCATTCATGCTGCAGTTTTTTGCCACAATTGTGTCATTACAGCATCATTTTGCTGTGATTTTCAAAAATAGCAATAAAAAAAGCAACAAAAACGCAACGCCGCTTCAATGTGTGAACACAGCCTTGTTGAACATATGAGAGGACACAATTGAACAATCAAAGAATACCATCTACCATATAGCACCATTGAATCCATGGTGCTGTACATAAGAAGGGGTTACATCAATATACATATATACGGTAACTTACAGTAAATAAACTAACAATGACAGACTGGTACAGAGGGAAGAGGACCATGCCCTTGCGGGCTTACATTCTACAGGATTATAGGGAAGGAGACAGTAGCTCGGGGGTTGCAGTAGCTCCGATGGTGTTGAGGTGGCCGTGTGGTTATTACAGGTTGTAGGCTTTTTTGAAGAGATGAGTTTTCAGGTTCCGTTTGAAGGATCCCAATGTGGTGGATAATTGGACGTGTTGGGGCACAGAATTCCAAAGGATGGGGGATAGTAAAAAGAAATCTTGGAGGCGATTGGGCGAGGAGCGAATAAGTGTGGAGGAGAGAAGGAGGTCTTGGGAGGACCAGAGATTACGTTAAGGAAGATATTTGGAGATTAGTTTGGAAATATACAGAGGAGAAAGGTTATGGATGGCGTTGTAAGTCAGTGTAAGTAGTTTAAACTGGATACGTAGGGAAATTGGGAGCCAGTGAAGGAATTTGCAAAGAGGAGTAGCAAGGAGAGAGATTAATTAGTCGGGCAGCAGAGTTACTGGAGAGGAGTGAGAGTGTTAGAAGGTAGGCCATATAGGAGGATGTTGTAGTAGACAAGGAAGGAGATGATTAGGACATGCACAAGCATTTTGGTAGAGTGAGGGTTGAGGAAAGAACTGATTCTGGAAATATGTTTGAGCTGGAGGCGATAGGAGGTGGCGAGAGCTTGGATGTGCGGTTTGAAGGACAGGGCAGAGTCAAGGGTTACTCCAAGGCAGCAGATTTCTGGGACAGGTGAAAGTGTGATGTCATTTATTGTGATTGATAGATCATGTAGGGAAGATATGCGAGATGGAGGAAAGATAATTAGTTCAGATTTATCCACATTGAGCTTGATGAAGTGAGAGGAGAAGAAGGAGGATATGGCTGATAGACCCTCTGGGATTCTGGACAGCAGAGAGGTGACATCTGGGTCAGAGAGGTAGATCTGAGTGTTGTCAGCATATAGATGGTACTGGAAGCCATAGGACTTTATGAGTTGTCCCAGGCCAAGGGTATAGATTGAGAAGAGGAGGGGTCCTAGGACAGAGCCTTGAGGGACACCAACTGAGAGAGATTGAGATGAGGAGGTAGTGTGGGAGTAGAAAACGCTAAATGTGCAGTTGGTAAGGTATGAGGAGATCCAGGATAGCGTAAGGTCACCAAAGGAAGAAATATCTGTAGCAAGAGGCAGTGGTCAACTGTGTCGAAGGCAGAGGACAGGTCTAGAAGGAGGAGTATAGTGAATTGTCTGTTAGCTTTGGCTGTAAGTAAGTCATTAGTAAGTTTGGTCAGGGCAGTCTCAGTGGAATAGTGGGGACGGAAGCCAGATTGTAGGTTGTCGAATAGTGAGTTAGATGCAAAGTTTAGCGTTGACGTGCTGCTCAAGGAGTTTAGAAGCAAATGGGAGTAGAAATATGAGGCGATAGCTGGACATAGCACTCGGCTCAGGTACGGATTGGGGCTGAAATTCAGCCCTGGCATTTGAAATCACACATCCATGCTGTCCCGGTCTCAAGCACCAGACGGGATATATTATCCTGGATGGAGGAATGCAAGATTTTACTACAAGACCAATATTTCTAATGATTCCTGTGGCCTGCTGAAGTAAGTGACGGAGTCAGCGAATTTGTTCTCCGTCACAACTCTTAACAGTATGGGTGTCTTCAGGACACCGATTCTGTCAACAAGGTAGCAGACAAGGCGGCCCATGATCAGACAGGCCCTTCTGGCATTTGCCAGATGGCCAGTCCGGCCCTGGCTCAGGACAAGGGATGACTTTTTGAGGATAGGTGTGATTGTGGCATGTTTAAAAGCAGAATGGAAGGTACCAGAAGTTATTGATAGGTTGGAGAGATGGGTTTGTGATGCGATAAGTGTGGTGGTGAGGTTGAGGAGTAGATGGGATGGGGTCAAGTGCACAAGTGGTGAGGTGTGATTTGAAGAGGAGATGAGCAAACTGTCCTTCAGTGATTTTGGAGATGGAAGTCATGAGGTTAGGGCATTGGTCTGGTATACAGTATACAAAGGGGTTGTGGTGGTCGGACAATAAAGACTTGCCTTGTTTGGTCTATCTTGTGCTTGAAGTGCGTGGCAAAGTCCTTGGCAGAGATTAGGGAAGTCGGAGGGGGCAGTGGTGGGAGGAGGAGGGAATTAAAAGTGTTGAACAACTGTTCGGGGTTGTGAGATAAGGAAGATGCAAGGGATGTAAAGTAGACCTGTTTAGCAGAGGTGAGAGCTGATTTGAATGCAAGTGTTGCTTGTTTGAATGTAGTGAAGTCATCTTGCAAATGCGTTTTCTTCCAACGCTGCTCTGCAATTCTGGATACTTGTCGAAGCTTTTTAGTGATGTTATTGTGCCAGGGTTGTCTATTGATTCATCACACTCTGCTGTGCATGAGAGGGGCGACACTGAGTCGATAGCTGATGCAAGAGTGGCATTGTAGAAACTAGTGGCAGTGTCTGTGTTGTGGAGTGAAGATATGGAGGACAGTGGTAGAATAGAGTCAGAGTGTGCGAGTGTCTAGATGCGTGAGGTTTCTGCGGGGGTGCGCAAATTGGTGGACATGGGTGACCGGTGAGGAGGACAGGGATGAGAAAATGAGCAGATGGTGGTCAGATAGAGGGAGAGGAGAGGTTGTGAAGTTAGATAGGAAGCAGAGACGGGTGAAGACCAGGTCTAATGTATGTTCATCTGTGTAAGTGGCTGAGGAGGATCACTGCGTAAGTCCAAAAGATGAAGTGAACGACACGAGTTTAAAGGCCTATGCATCATTTAATGTTATGCATTCTATCTTTCTCCTAGAACCAGAAGAGCTAGTAGCACAGAGCACAGGACCACATGAAGACGATATTAACCCTCCACTCACCGATAGAACAGACCTGACCATAAAATCTGCTGACACAAACTCACTGGATCCATCTAGTGGCAGTAAGAAAAAAAATATTATTTGTGTTCTATTACCATAGGTATAGTCAGGGGCCAACACGGACAAAAGAGGGCCCTATGCAAGAATGATATATGTCTCATCATAATGCACATTTCATCCTGCTTTGGAGGTAGAAGTGGTCTCACTTTTTAGGCCCAGGTTGCACCAATCATACGTCCTCTGTTATGTTTGCTAATGACAGGTGTTATGAAGGCAATCCAGAAACACAGTGTGCTTAGCGATCAGAGCGCACACAGTGATCTGACAAATACCCAAAAATACAAGAACGAGCTCTGAGACGTGGAAACTCTGTAGACTGCACACCTGATCCTATCCTAAACACAACTAAAAGCGGCTGTGGATTGCGCCTAACAACTACCTAGGCAACTCGGCACAGCCTAAGAAACTAGCTAGCCTGAAGATAGAAAAATAGGCCTGACTTGCCCCAGAGAAATTCCCCAAAGGAAAAGGCAGCCCCCCCACATATAATGACTGTGAGTAAGATGAAAAGACAAAACGTAGGGATGAAATAGATTCAGCAAAGTGGGGCCCGATATTCTAGGACAGAGCGAGGACAGTAAAGCGAACTTTGCAGTCTACAAAAAACCCTAAAGCAAAACCACGCAAAGGGGGCAAAAAAAAAACCCACCGTGCCGAACTAACGGCACGGCGGTACATCCTTTGCGTCTCAGAGCTTCCAGCAAAACAAAAAACAAGCTGGACAGAAAAAAAGCAACAAAAAAACAAAAAGCACTTAGCTATACAGAGCAGCAGGTCATAGGAACAATCAGGAGAAGCTCAGATCCAACACTGAAACATTGACAAGGAGCAAGGATAGCAGCATCAGGCGGAGTTAAGTAATGAAGCAGTTAACGAGCTCACCAGAACACCTGAGGGAGGAAGCTCAGAAGCTGCAGTACCACTTGTGACCACAGGAGTGAATTCAGCCACAGAATTCACAACAGTACCCCCCCCCCTTGAGGAGGGGTCACCGAACCCTCACCAGAGCCCCCAGGCCGACCAGGATGAGCCGCATGAAAGGCACGAACAAGATCGGAAGCTTGAACATCAGAGGCAAAAACCCAGGAATTATCTTCCTGAGCATAACCCTTCCATTTAACCAGATACTGGAGTTTCCGTCTAGAAACACGAGAATCCAAATTCTTCTCCACAATATACTCCAATTCCCCCTCCACCAAAACCGGGGCAGGAGGCTCAACAGATGGAACCATAGGTGCCACGTATCTCCGCAACAACGACCTATGGAATACATTATGTATGGAAAAGGAGTCTGGGAGGGTCAAACGAAAAGACACAGGATTGAGAACCTCAGAAATCCTATACGGACCAATAAAACGAGGTTTAAATTTAGGAGAGGAAACCTTCATAGGAATATGACGAGAAGATAACCAAACCAGATCCCCAACACGAAGTCGGGGACCCACACGGCGTCTGCGATTAGCGAAAAGTTGAGCTTTCTCCTGGGACAAGATCAAATTGTCCACTACCTGAGTCCAGATCTGCTGCAACCTATCCACCACAGAATCCACACCAGGACAGTCCGAAGACTCAACCTGTCCTGAAGAGAAACGAGGATGGAACCCAGAATTGCAAAAAAATGGAGAAACCAAGGTAGCCGAGCTGGCCCGATTATTAAGGGCGAACTCAGCCAACGGCAAAAAGGACACCCAATCATCCTGGTCTGCAGAAACAAAACATCTCAGATATGTTTCCAAGGTCTGATTGGTTCGTTCGGTCTGGCCATTAGTCTGAGGATGGAAAGCCGAGGAAAAGGACAGGTCAATGCCCATCCTACCACAAAAGGCTCGCCAAAACCTTGAAACAAACTGGGAACCTCTGTCAGAAACAATATTCTCAGGAATGCCATGCAACCGAACCACATGCTGAAAGAACAAAGGTACCAAATCAGAGGAGGAAGGCAATTTAGCCAAGGGCACCAGATGGACCATTTTAGAAAAGCGATCACAGACCACCCAAATGACTGACATCTTTTGAGAAACGGGAAGGTCAGAAATGAAATCCATCGAAATATGTGTCCAAGGCCTCTTTGGGACCGGCAAGGGCAAAAGCAACCCACTGGCACGAGAACAGCAGGGCTTAGCCCTAGCACAAATCCCACAGGACTGCACAAAAGTACGTACATCCCGTGACAGAGATGGCCACCAGAAGGATCTAGCCACTAACTCTCTGGTACCAAAGATTCCAGGATGACCAGCCAACACCGAACAATGAAGTTCAGAGATAAGTTTATTAGTCCACCTATCAGGGACGAACTGTTTCTCTGCTGGACAACGATCAGGTTTATTCGCCTGAAATTTTTGCAGCACCCGCCGCAAATCAGGGGAGATGGCAGACACAATGACTCCTTCCTTGAGGATACCCGCTGGCTCAGATAAACCCGGAGAGTCGGGCACAAAACTCCTAGACAGAGCATCCGCCTTCACATTTTTAGAGCCCGGAAGGTACGAAATCACAAAGTCGAAGCGGGCAAAAAATAACGACCAACGGGCCTGTCTAGGATTCAAGCGCTTGGCAGACTCGAGATAAGTCAAGTTCTTATGATCAGTCAATACCACCACGCGATGCTTAGCTCCTTCAAGCCAATGACGCCACTCCTCGAATGCCCACTTCATGGCCAGCAACTCTCGATTGCCCACATCATAATTACGCTCAGCGGGCGAAAACTTCCTGGAAAAGAAAGTACATGGTTTCATCACTGAGCAATCAGAACCTCTCTGTGACAAAACCGCCCCTGCTCCAATCTCAGAAGCATCAACCTCGACCTGGAACGGAAGAGAAACATCTGGCTGACACAACACAGGGGCAGAACAAAAACGACGCTTCAACTCCTGAAAAGCTTCCACAGCAGCAGAAGACCAATTAACCAAATCAGCACCCTTCTTGGTCAAATCGGTCAATGGTTTGGCAATGCTAGAAAAATTACAGATGAAGCGACGATAAAAATTAGCAAAGCCCAGGAACTTTTGCAGACTTTTCAGAGATGTCGGCTGAATCCAATCCTGGATGGCTTGGACCTTAACTGGATCCATCTCGATAGTAGAAGGGGTAAAGATGAACCCAAAAAATGAAACTTTCTGCACACCGAAGAGACACTTTGATCCCTTCACAAACAAAGAGTTAGCACGCAGGACCTGAAAAACCATTCTAAATTTCAAAAACCTGACCTGCACATCCAAACATAGACTGAGTGTGAACAGGTGCTGAACCCAGAGTCGCCAACTCGTATATAGTTAAATAAAAAGGGCAGCACACTGCAGCGCCAAAACATGTAAACTTGAAAAAACGAAATTTGAACTGCATTACTGCACTAGAAATATGAAAAATGAGAGCTTTTAGCGCACAAAAATGGCCAATTTTATGTGTACCTCGTAGCCACGTTAAGGCATCTCTCTTATACGAGGTCCTAAGTTTGACCTACCTCACTGAGAATAAACGTCTCCATCTGAATGGGTACATGCAAAAACCTCTTCTTGGACTCAAATTCTCTCTCTATGTGGAGGGGTATTGGACCTACTATAATTAAAACACCTGAAGCTAGGAGGCGGGGAGTGCACGATCAGAAGGCTAGAGAATACATTTCAAAAACCTGACCTGCACATCCAAACATAGACTGAGTGTGAACAGGTGCTGAACCCAGAGTCGCCAACTCGTATATAGTTAAATAAAAAGGGCAGCACACTGCAGCGCCAAAACATGTAAACTTGAAAAAACGAAATTTGAACTGCATTACTGCACTAGAAATATGAAAAATGAGAGCTTTTAGCGCACAAAAATGGCCAATTTTATGTGTACCTCGTAGCCACGTTAAGGCATCTCTCTTATACGAGGTCCTAAGTTTGACCTACCTCACTGAGAATAAACGTCTCCATCTGAATGGGTACATGCAAAAACCTCTTCTTGGACTCAAATTCTCTCTCTATGTGGAGGGGTATTGGACCTACTATAATTAAAACACCTGAAGCTAGGAGGCGGGGAGTGCACGATCAGAAGGCTAGAGAATACATTTCAAAAACCTGACCTGCACATCCAAACATAGACTGAGTGTGAACAGGTGCTGAACCCAGAGTCGCCAACTCGTATATAGTTAAATAAAAAGGGCAGCACACTGCAGCGCCAAAACATGTAAACTTGAAAAAACGAAATTTGAACTGCATTACTGCACTAGAAATATGAAAAATGAGAGCTCTCATTTTTCATATTTCTAGTGCAGTAATGCAGTTCAAATTTCGTTTTTTCAAGTTTACATGTTTTGGCGCTGCAGTGTGCTGCCCTTTTTATTTAACTGAAAAACCATTCTGACCTGCTTCACATGAGACTCCCAATCATCTGAGAAGATCAAAATGTCATCCAAGTAAACAATCAGGAATTTATCCAGATACTCACGGAAGATGTCATGCATAAAAGACTGAATCACAGATGGAGCATTGGCAAGTCCGAACGGCATCACTAGATACTCAAAATGACCCTCGGGCGTATTGAATGCAGTTTTCCATTCATCTCCTTGCCTGATTCTCACCAGATTATATGCACCACGAAGATCTATCTTAGTGAACCAACTAGCCCCCTTAATCCGAGCAAACAAGTCAGATAACAATGGCAAGGGATACTGAAATTTAACAGTGATCTTATTAAGAAGGCGGTAATCAATACACGGTCTCAGCGAACCATCCTTCTTGGCTACAAAGAAGAACCCTGCTCCCAGTGGTGATGACGATGGGCGAATATGTCCCTTCTCCAGGGATTCCTTCACATAACTGCGCATAGCGGCGTGTTCGGGCACGGATAAATTAAATAATCGACCTTTAGGGAATTTACTACCAGGAATCAAATTGATAGCACAATCACAATCCCTATGCGGAGGTAGAGCATCGGACTTGGGCTCTTCAAATACATCCTGATAATCAGACAAGAACTCTGGGACCTCAGAAGGGGTGGATGACGAAATCGACAAAAATGGAACATCACCATGTACCCCCTGACAACCCCAGCTGGATACCGACATGGAATTCCAATCCAATACTGGATTATGGGTTTGTAGCCATGGCAACCCCAACACGACCACATCATGCAGATTATGCAACACCAGAAAGCGAATAACTTCCTGATGTGCAGGAGCCATGCACATGGTCAGCTGGGCCCAGTATTGAGGTTTATTCTTGGCCAAAGGTGTAGCATCAATTCCTCTCAATGGAATAGGACACCGCAAAGGCTCCAAGAAAAACCCACAACGTTTAGCATAATCCAAATCCATCAGATTCAGGGCAGCGCCCGAATCCACAAACGCCATAACAGAAAACGACGACAAAGAGCATATCAAGGTAATGGACAGAAGGAATTTGGACTGTACAGTACCAATGACGGCAGACCTAGCGGACCGCTTAGTGCGCTTAGGACAATCAGAAATAGCATGAGTGGAATCACCACAGTAGAAACACAGACCATTCAGACGTCTGTATTCCTGCCGTTCAACTCTAGTCATAGTCCTATCGCACTGCATAGGCTCAGGTTTAACCTCAGGCAGTACCGCCAAATGGTGCACAGATTTACGCTCGCGCAAGCGTCGACCGATCTGAATGGCCAAAGACAAAGACTCATTCAAACCAGCAGGCATAGGAAATCCCACCATGACATCCTTAAGAGCCTCAGAGAGACCCTTTCTGAACAAAGCTGCCAGCGCAGATTCATTCCACTGAGTGAGTACTGACCATTTCCTAAATTTCTGACAATATACTTCTATATCATCCTGACCCTGGCACAAAGCCAGCAAATTTTTCTCAGCCTGATCCACTGAATTAGGCTCATCGTACAGCAATCCGAGCGCCAGGAAAAACGCATCGACACTACTCAATGCAGGATCTCCTGGCGCAAGAGAAAATGCCCAGTCTTGAGGGTCGCCGCGCAAAAAAGAAATAATAATCAAAACCTGTTGAATAGGATTACCAGAAGAATGAGGTTTCAAGGCCAGAAATAGCTTACAATTATTTTTGAAACTTAGAAACTTAGTTCTATCTCCAAAAAACAAATCAGGAATAGGAATTCTTGGTTCTAACATAGATTTCTGATCAATAGTATCTTGAATTTTTTGTACATTTGTAACGAGATTATCCATTGAAGAGCACAGACCCTGAATATCCATGTCCACACCTGTGTCCAGAATCACCCAAATGTCTAGGGGAAAAAAAAAAAGTGAAGACAGAGCAGAAAAAAAAAAAAAAAAATGATGTCAGAACTTTTTCTTTCCCTCTATTGAGAATCATTAGTTTGGCTCCTTGTACTATTATGTTTGCTAATGACAGGTGTTATGAAGGCAATCCAGAAACACAGTGTGCTTAGCGATCAGAGCGCACACAGTGATCTGACAAATACCCAAAAATACAAGAACGAGCTCTGAGACGTGGAAACTCTGTAGACTGCACACCTGATCCTATCCTAAACACAACTAAAAGCGGCTGTGGATTGCGCCTAACAACTACCTAGGCAACTCGGCACAGCCTAAGAAACTAGCTAGCCTGAAGATAGAAAAATAGGCCTGACTTGCCCCAGAGAAATTCCCCAAAGGAAAAGGCAGCCCCCCACATATAATGACTGTGAGTAAGATGAAAAGACAAAACGTAGGGATGAAATAGATTCAGCAAAGTGGGGCCCGATATTCTAGGACAGAGCGAGGACAGTAAAGCGAACTTTGCAGTCTACAAAAAACCCTAAAGCAAAACCACGCAAAGGGGGCAAAAAAAAACCCACCGTGCCGAACTAACGGCACGGTGGTACACCCTTTGCGTCTCAGAGCTTCCAGCAAAACAAAAAACAAGCTGGACAGAAAAAAAGCAACAAAAAAACAAAAAGCACTTAGCTATACAGAGCAGCAGGTCACAGGAACAATCAGGAGAAGCTCAGATCCAACACTGAAACATTGACAATTAGCAAGGATAGCAGCATCAGGCGGAGTTAAGTAATGAAGCAGTTAACGAGCTCACCAGAACACCTGAGGGAGGAAGCTCAGAAGCTGCAGTACCACTTGTGACCACAGGAGTGAATTCAGCCACAGAATTCACAACAGTCCTCCCATGTATATAATAAAAAAAAGTTTGTCTTGCTCCTACAAATTCACGGATAGTCTGTAAAAATAAGAGACTGTTGTCAATTATATGTAAGAAATGTAGATGCATCTGGGACTTCCTGAAGCTAGGGTTTGTATGCCGGTTAAGGCTTGTTCACACTGTCCATGAAATAAAAGACAGCACTTGGACCAATGTTATTCAATGGGACAGTGCATATGAGCGATTTTTCACTTTAGGATTAGATTTACCCAGGAACGAAAATACCATTGGTGAAACCTGTGCAGCCACATAGGGGCCCAAGAGGTAAGGGGTCCGTCTCTGCCTCCAATGTAGGGCCAGTAAATTGTCCTGCACAGGGGTCCTCTTCTGTCTGAGTCCGGTCCTGTACTTATCCTCTCAACAGATAAACTAATGATGTAAAATTGTGATTTGCATGTAGAGAAAGAAGAGGCATCGGACAATACCAGTCTGCACATAGACTCCGATGGAAAGGCAGAGGCTTATATTCCTTTGGGGACTGACAGTGGCCCGGAATCAGGCCAAGAAGAAGCTGCTGACAGTGAAAATGTGACTCCCATCAAACTCACTGTAAGAATGAACTGATTGATCAGCTGCCATCTATCATATCTGCAGCTTTTATTTATTTGTTTAATGGCAGTTTTTCTGTTATTTACGGTATATAGGAGATTTGTGGCTGTTATATACTAATACCATTATTTCGGTTTAGTATGTATTTTTTATACTGGGGAATGACACTATATATAATAACTAGCTTTTTCCAGCCAGCTAACGCTCAGCACCCTCATTGCTATCTAATTAACGCTGCTGGTGATTAAAGTAAAGTAAATAATGACAGCATTCAATAGCACTTACGCAGGTGGTAAATTAACTTAAAATGAAGTTAATAACAGTGTGGGGACGGAGCCTCGTGTGGTAATGTGTGGGGACGGAGCCTCGTGTGGTAATGTGTGGGGACGGAGCCGTGTGTGGTAATGTGTGGGGACGGAGCCTCGTGTGGTAATGTGTGGGGATGGAGCCTCATGTGGTAATATTGGGGGACGGAGCCTCGTGTCGTAATGTGTGGGGACGGAGCCTCGTGTGGTAATGTGTGTGGACGGAGCCTCGTGTGGTAATGTGTGGGGACGGAGCCTCATGTGGTAGTGTGTGGGGACGGAGCCTCGTGCGGTAATTCGTGGGGACGGAGCTTTGTGTGGTAATGTGGGGGGGACGGAGCCTCGTGCGGTAATTTGTGGGGACAGAGTTTCGTGTAGTAATGTGGGGGGACGGAGCATCATGTGGTAATGTGCGGGGAGGGAGCCTCGTGTGGTAATGTGGGGACGGAGCCTCGTGTGGTAATGTGTGGGGACGGAGCCTCGTGTGGTAATGTGTGGGAACGGAGCCTTGTGTGGTAATGTGTGGGGACAGAGCCTCGTGTGGTAATGTGTGGGGACGGAGCCTCTTGTGGTAATGTGTGGGGATGGAGCCTCGTGTGGTAATGTGTGGGGACGGAGCCTCGTGTGGTAATGTGTGGGGACGGAGCCTCGTGTGGTAATGTGTGGGGACGGAGCCTCGTGTGGTAATGTATGGGGACGGAGCTTTGTGTGGTAATGTGTGGGGACGGAGCCTCGTACGGTAATGTGGAGGGACGGAGCCTCGTGTGGTAATGTGCGGGGACGGAGCCTCGTGTAGTAATGTGTGGGGACGGAGCCTCGTGCGGTAATTTGTGGGGACAGAGTTTCGTGTAGTAATGTGCGGGGAGGGAGCCTCATGTGGTAATGTGGGGGCAACAGAGCCTCGTGTGGTAATGTGTGGGGACCGAGCCTCGTGTGGTAATGTGTGGGGACAGAGCCTCATGTGGTAATGTGGGGGGGGTGGCATTATGTGTGGCAATGTGGTGGGGGGGCGGGATTATGTGTGGTAATGTGGTGGGTGGGCAGGATTATGTGTGGTGATGTGGTGGGGGGCGGGATTATGTGTGGTGATGTGGTGGGGGGCGGGATTATGTGTGGTGGGGGGCGGGATTATGTGTGGTGATGTGGTGGGGGTGCAGGATTATGTGTGATGTGGTGGGGGGATTATGTGTGGTGATATGGGGGGAGATTATGTGTGGTGATGGGTGGGGGCAGGATTATGTGTGGTAATGTGGTGGGGGGGCGGAATTGTGTGTGGCAATGGGGGCGGGATTATATGTGGTGTTGGGGGGCGGGATTATGTGTGGTGATGTGGTGGGGGGCGGGATTATCTGTGGTAATGTGGTGGGGGGGCGGGCTATGTGTGGTGATGTGGGGGGATTATGTGTGGTGATGTGGTGGGGGGCGGGATTATGTGTGGTGATGTGGTGGGGGGCGGGATTATGTGTGGTGATGTGGTGGGGGGGCGGGATTATGTGTGGTGATGTGGTGGGGGGGCGGGATTATGTGTGGTGATGTGGTGGGGGGGCGGGATTATGTGTGGTGATGTGGTGGGGGGGCGGTATTATGTGTGGTGATGTGGTGGGGGGGCGGGATTATGTGTGGTAATGTGGGGAGGTGGGATTATGTGTGGTAATGTGGTGGGGGGTGGTATTATCTGTGGTAATGTGGTGGGGGCGGGATTATGTGTGGTGATGTGGGGGGTAGGATTATGTATGGTGATGTGGTGGGGGGCTGGATTATGTGTAATGATGTGGTGGGGGGGCGGGATTAGGTGTGGTGATGTGGTGGGGGCAGGATTATGTGTGGTAGTGTGGTGGGGGGCGGGATTATGTGTGGTAGTGTGGTGGGGGGCGGGATTATGTGTGGTGATGTGGGGGCGGGATTATGTGTGGTGATGTGGTGGGGGGCGAGATTATGTGTGGTGATGTGGTGGGGGGCAGGATTATGTGTGGTGATGTGGTGGGGGCGGGATTATGTGTGGTGATGTGGGGGGTGGGATTATGTGTGGTGATGTGGTGGGGGCGGGGTTATGTGTGGTGATGTGGTGGCGGGCGGGATTATGTGTGTTAATAGGGTGGGGGAGCTGGATTATGTGTGGTGATGTGTTGGGGGGCAAGATTATGTGTGGTGATGTGTTGGGGGCAAGATTATGTGTGGTGATGTTTTGGGGGGTGGGATTATGTGTGGTGATGTGGTGGGGGGCGGGATTATGTGTGGTGATGTGGTGGGGGGGCGGGATTATGTGTGGCGATGTGGCGTGGGGGCGGAATTATGTGTGGTGATGTGTTGGGGGCAGGATTATGTGTGGTGATGTGTTGGGGGGCGGGATTATGTGTGGTGATGGGCGGGATTATGTGTGGTGATGTGGCGTGGGGGCGGAATTATGTGTGGTAATGTGGCGGGGGGGCGGGATTATGTGTGGTGATGTGTGGGGAACGGAGCCTCGTGTGGTAATGTGGAGGGACGGAGCCCCATGTGGTAATGTGTGGGGACGGAGCCTCGTGTGGTAATGTCTGGGGACGGAGCCTCGTGTGGTAATGTGGGGGACGGAGCCTCGTGTGGTAATGTGTGGGGACGGAGCCTCATGTGGTAGTGTGTGGGGATGGAGCCTCGTGCGGTAATTTGTGGGGACGGAGCTTCGTCTAGTAATGTGGGGGGACGGAGCCTCGTGCGGTAATTTGTGGGGACGGAGTTTCGTGTGGTAATGTGGAGGGACGGAGAATCATGTGGTAATGTGCGGGGAGGGAGCCTCGTGTGGTAATGTGGGGGAACGGAGCCTCGTGTGGTAATATGTGGGAACAGAGCCTCGTGTGGTAATGTGTGGGGACAGAGCCTCGTGTGGTAATGTGTGGGGACAGAGCCTCGTGTGGTAATGTGTGGGGACAGAACCTCGTGTGGTAATGTGTGGGGACGGAGCCTCGTACGGTAATGTGGAGGGACGGAGCCTCGTGTGGTAATGTGTGGGGACAGAGCCTCGTGTGGTAATGTGTGGGGACGGAGCCTCGTGCGGTAATTTGTGGGGACGGAGTTTCGTGTGGTAATGTGCGGGGAGGGAGCCTCGTGTGGTAATGTGGGGGAACGGAGCCTCGTGTGGTAATATGTGGGGACGGAGCATCGTGTGGTAATGTGTGGGAACGGTGCCTCGTGTGGTAATGTGGGGATGGAGCCTCGTGTGATAATGTGTATGGACGTAGCCTCGTGTGGTAATGTGTGGGGACGGAGCCTCGTGTGGTAATGTGTGGGGACGGAGCCTCGTGTGGTAATGTAGGGGGTGGGATTATGTGTGGCAATGTGGTGGGGGGGCGGGATTATGTGTGGAGATGTGGGGGGCGGGATTATGTGTTGTGGGGGGGTGGGATTATGTGTGGTGATGTGGGGGGTGGGATTATGTGTGATGTGGTGGGGGGCGGGATTATGTGTGGTGATGTGGGGGGGAGATTATGTGTGGTAATGTGGGGGTGCGGAATTATGTGTGGCAATGGGGGGCGGGATTATATGTGGTGTTGGGGGGCGGGATTTTGTGTGTTGATGTGGTGGGGGGTGGGATTATCTGTGGTAATGTGGTGGGGGGCGGGCTATGTGTGGTGATGTGGGGGGATTATGTGTGGTGATGCGGTGGGGGGGCGGGATTATGTGTGGTGATGTGGTGGGGGGGCGGGATTATGTGTGGTAATGTGGTGGGGGGGCGGGATTATGTGTGGTGATGTGGTGGGGGGGCGGGATTATGTGTGGTAATGTGGTGGGGAGGCGGGATTATGTATGGTAATGTGGTGGGGGTGGTATTATCTGTGGTAATGTGGTGGAGGTGGGATTATGTGTGGTGATGTGGTGGGGGTAGGATTATGTGTGGTGATGTGGTGGGGGGCGGGATTAGGTGTGGTGATGTGGGGGTGGGATTATGTGTGGTAATGTGGTAGGGGGCAGGATTATGTGTGGTAGTGTGGTGGGGGGCGGGATTATGTGTGGTAGTGTGGTGTGGGGCGGGATTATGTGTGGTGATGTGGGGGGGCGGGATTATCTGTGGTGATGTGGGGGGCGAGATTATGTGTGGTGATGTGGTGGGGGCAGGATTATGTGTGGTGATGTGGTGGGGGCGGGATTATGTGTGGTGATGTGGTGGGGGGCGGGATTATGTGTGGTGATGTGTTGCGGGGCGGGGTTATGTGTTGTAATAGGGTGGGGGGCTGGATTATGTATGGTGATGTGTTGGGGGGCAAGATTATGTGTGGTGATGTGTTGGGGCGGGATTATGTGTGGTGATGTGGTGGGGGGCGGGATTATGTGTGGTGATGTGGTGGGGGGCGGGATTATGTGTGGTAATGTGGGGGGGTGGGATTATGTGTGGTAATGTGGTGGGGGGGCGGAATTATGTGTGGTAATGGGGGGCGGGATTATGTGTGGTGTTAGGGGGCGGGATTATGTGTGGTGATGTGTTGGGGGGCAGGATTATGTGTGGTGATGTGGTGGGGGCGGGATTATGTGTGGTGTTGGGGGGCGGGATTATGTGTGGTGATGTGTTGGGGGGCAGGATTATGTGTGGTGATGTGGTGGGGGCAGGATTATGTGTGGTAATGTGGTGGGGGGCGGGATTATGTGTGGTAATGGTGACAGGATTATGTGTGTGTTGGGGGGGCGGGATTATGTGTGGTGATGTGTTGGGGGGCGGGATTATGTGTGGTGATGTGGTAGGCGGGCGGTATTATGTGTGGAGATGTGGTGGGGGGGCGGGATTTTGTGGTGATGTGGTGCGGATTGTGTGTGGTGATGTGGTGGGGGGCGGGATTGTGTGTGGTAATGTGGTGGGGGGGGATTGTGTGTGGTAATGTGGTGGGGGGCGGGATTGTGTGTGGTAATGTGGTGGGGGGCGGGATTGTGTGTGGTAATGTGGCGGGGGCGGGATTGTGTGTGGTAATGTAGTGGGGGGCGGGATTGTGTGTGGTAATGTGGTGGGGGGCAGGATTGTGTGTGGTAATGTGGCGGGGGGCGGGATTGTGTGTGCTAATGTGGTGGGGCCGGGATTGTGTGTGGTAATGGGGTGGGGGGCGGGATTATGTGTGGTGATGTGATGGGGGCGGAGCTACTGTGCAGGGGGCAGGATTAGCGAGTAATCACGATGCCTCTTATCCCCTTAGCGACCGCCGATACACCTTTTAACAGCGGCCGCTAAGGGTACTTAAACCACAGCGCCGTTAATTAACGGCGCTGTGGAAAAAGTAAATAGCGCCCCCCAGAGTCGGATTTTCTCCGGGGTCTCGGCTGCCGGGGGTAGCCGAGACCCCAGAGAACATGATTCGGGGTTTTTTTAACCCACCCCGCATTTGCGATCGCCGGTAATTAACCGTTTACCGGCGATCGCAAAAAAAAAAAAACGCTATCTCTTTTTAATTTCTCTATCCTCCGATGTGATCGCACATCGGAGGATAGAGAAAAGGGGTCCCAGGTAGCCCCCCAATACTTACCTATCTCCCCCGATGCTCCTTGTGGCTCCCGGTGGGCGCCGCCATCTTGAAAATGGCGGGCGCATGCGCAGTGCGCCCGCCGGCCGGCCCCGCGAGAATCTTTGGGGTCTCGGCTGCCGGGGGTAGCCGAGACCCCAAAGAGCATGATCGGGGTCGGTTTTAGCAACCCCTGTTTTGCGATCGCCGGTAATTAACTGTTTACCGGCGACCGCAAAAAAAAAAAAAAAAAAGCTAAGTGTAATTCTCTGTCCTCTGATGTGATCGCACATCAGAGGACAGAGAAATAGGGGGATTCGGGGACCCTAGCATACTCACCTGTGTCCCTGGGTCCTCCTGCTGCTCCTCCTGGCCGCCGGCGTCTTCTGGGGAAAAGAAAATGGCGGTGGTAATGTGGTAGGGGGCAGGGTTAGGGGTAGGGTTAGGGGTAGGGTTAGGGGTAGGGGTAGGGTTAGGGCTAGGGTTAGGGGTAGGGGTAGGGCTAGGATTAGGGTTAGGGCTAAATTTAGGGTGAGGGTTGGGGCTAAATTTAGAGTTAGGGTTGGCGCTAAATTTAGGGTTAGGCTTCTTTCACACTTTCGTCGGTACGGGGCCGTCGCAATGCATCGGCCCGACATACCGATGCACGTTGTGAAAATTGTGCACAACGTGGGCAGCGGATGTAGTTTTTCAACGCATTGAACGTTTTTTTGTGCTGACGGTCCGCCAAAACACTGATCCAGTGCACGACGGACGCGACGTGTGGCCATCTGTCACGATCTGTCGGCAATACAAGTCTATGGGCAAAAAACGCATCCTGCGGGCACATTTGCAGGATCCGTTTCTTGTCCAAAACGACGGATTGCGACGGATGCCAAACGACGCAAGTGTGAAAGTAGCCTTAGGGCTAGGGTTAGGGTTGGGGCTAAAGTTAGGGCTAGGGTTGGGGCTAAAGTTAGGGTTAGAGTTGGGATTAGGGTTAGGGTTTGGATTAGGGTTGGTATTAGGGTTAGGGTTGGCATTAGGGTTACGCTTGGGATTAGGGTTAGGTTTGGGATTAGGGTTAAGGTTAGGGTTGTGATTAGGGGTGTATTGGGATTAGGGTTAGGTTTGAGGTTAGGGTTGAGATTAGGATTAGGGGTGTGTTGGATTTAGGGTTTTGATTAGGGTTATGGTTGACATTAGGGTTGTTTTGGGGTAAGGGTTGTGATTATGGTTAGGGTTAGTGATTAGGATTATGGATCAGGTTGGGAATAGGGTTAGGGGTGTGTTGGGGTTAGGGTTGTAGCTAGAATTGGGGGGTTTCCACTGTTTAGGTACATCAGGGGGTCTCCAAACACGACAGACAATTTTGCGCTCAAAAAGTCAAATGGTGCTCCCTCCCTTCTGAGCTCTGCCGTGCGCCCAAACAGTGGGTTACCCCCACATATGGGGCATCAGTGTACTCGGGATGAATTGGACAACAACTTCTGGGCCCAATTTCTCTTGTTACCCTTGTGAAAATAAAAACTTGGGGGCTACAAAATCCTTTTTGTGGAAAAATATTTTTTTTTTTTTTTTTTTTAGACTCTGCATTATAAACTTCTGTGAAGCACTTGGGCATTCAAAGTTCTCACCACACATCTATATAAGTTCCTTGGGGGGTCTAGTTTCCAAAACGGGGTTACTTGTGGGGGGTTACTACAGTTTAGGTACATCAGGGGCTCTGCAAACGCAACATAACGCCCACAGACCATTCTATCTAAGTCTGCATTCCAAAACGGCGCTCCTTCCCTTCCGAGCTCTGCCGTGATGTTATGAACAGGTGATTCAGAACCACAATGGACCTAGTGGTTAAGAGCACACAAAGTGACCTGATCTATATATATAATTGCCTAAGGGTTTTTCCGTCTGTCTGTCTGTCTGTCTTTCTGTCTGTCTGTCTGTCTGTCCTGGAAATCCCGGCTCTCTGATTGGTCGAGGCCGCCAGACCAATCAGCAACGGGCACAGCGAAGATGATGTCATAAAGGACGTAGAAATCCCGCGTCTGATTGGTCGAGGCCGCCAGGCCTCGACCAATCAGCAACAGGCACAGCGACGATGATGTCATAAAGGACGTAGACATCTCACGTTTCTGATTCAGCGACGGGCACAGTATCAACGTAGATGTCATAATGGTTGCCATGGCGACGATGATGTCATAAAGGTTGCCTCGACCAATCAGCGACGGGCACAGTGTGCCGCGAATTCTGGAATCATCATTGTCCATATACTACGGGGACATGCATATTCTAGAATACCCGATGCGTTAGAATCGGGCCACAATCTAGTAGTTAATAACATAGGACGAGCTCTGAGACGTGGGAACTCTGCTGACCGCAATCCCTAATCCTATCATACCACACTAGAGGTAGCCGTGGATTGCGCCTAACGCTCCCTATGCAACTCGGCACAGCCTGAGAAACTAGCTAGCCCTGAAGATAGAAAAATAAGCCTACCTTGCCTCAGAGAAATTTCCCAAAGGAAAAAGCAGCCCCCCACATATAATGACTGTGAGTTAAGATGAAAATACAAACACAGAGATGAAATAGATTTTAGCAAAGTGAGGCCCGACTTACTGAATAGACCGAGGATAGGAAAGATAGCTTTGCGGTCAGCACAAAAACCTACAAACAACCACGCAGAGGGGGCAAAAAGACCCTCCGCACCGACTAACGGTACGGAGGTGCTCCCTCTGCGTCTCAGAGCTTCCAGCAAGCAAGAAATACTGGAACATTGACTGGAGGCCAGGAACAAAGAACTAGGTGGAGTTAAATAGAGCAGCACCTAACGACTTAACCTCGTTACCTGAGGAAGGAAACTCAGAAGCCGCAGCCCCACTCACATCCACCAGAGGAAGCTCATAGACAGAACCAGCCGAAGTACCACTCATGACCACAGGAGGGAGCTTGACCACAGAATTCACAACAGTACCCCCCCCCCTTTAGGAGGGGTCACCGAACCCTCACCAGAGCCCCCAGGCCGACCAGGATGAGCCAAATGAAAGGCACGAACCAGATCGGCAGCATGAACATCAGAGGCAAAGACCCAGGAATTATCTTCCTGACCATAACCCTTCCACTTAACCAGGTACTGGAGTTTCCGTCTCGAAATACGAGAATCCAAAATCTTCTCCACTATATACTCCAACTCCCCCTCAACCAAAACCGGGGCAGGAGGATCAACGGATGGAACCACAGGTGCCACGTATCTCCGCAACAATGACCTATGGAATACGTTATGGATGGAAAAAGAAGCTGGAAGGGTCAAACGAAAAGACACAGGATTAAGAACCTCAGAAATCCTATACGGACCAATGAAACGAGGCTTAAACTTAGGAGAGGAAACTTTCATAGGAATATAACGAGATGACAACCAAACCAAATCCCCAACACGAAGTCGGGGACCCACACAGCGCCTGCGGTTAGCGAAACGTTGAGCCTTCTCCTTAGACAATGTCAAATTGTCCACCACATGAGTCCAAATCTGCTGCAACCTATCCACCACAGTATCCACACCAGGACAGTCAGAAGACTCAACCTGCCCTGAAGAGAAACGAGGATGGAAACCAGAATTGCAGAAAAACGGCGAAACCAAAGTAGCCGAGCTGGCCCGATTATTAAGGGCGAACTTAGCCAAAGGCAAAAAGGACACCCAATCATCCTGATCGGCAGAAACAAAACATCTCAGATATGTTTCCAAGGTCTGATTGGTTCGTTCAGTCTGGCCATTTGTCTGAGGATGAAAAGCCGAGGAAAAAGACAAATCAATGCCCATCCTAGCACAAAAGGCTCGCCAAAACCTCGAAACAAACTGGGAACCTCTGTCAGAAACGATGTTCTCCGGAATGCCATGTAAACGAACCACATGCTGGAAGAACAATGGCACCAAATCAGAGGAGGAAGGCAATTTAGACAAGGGTACCAAATGGACCATCTTAGAGAAGCGATCACAAACAACCCAAATGACTGACATTTTTTGAGAGACGGGGAGATCCGAAATAAAATCCATAGAGATATGTGTCCATGGCCTCTTCTGGACTGGCAAGGGCAAAAGCAACCCACTGGCACGAGAACAGCAGGGCTTAGCCCGAGCACAAATCCCACAGGACTGCACAAACGAACGCACATCCCGTGACAGAGACGGCCACCAAAAGGATCTAGCCACCAAATCTCTGGTACCAAAGATTCCAGGATGACCAGCCAACACCGAACAATGAACCTCAGAGATAACTCTACTCGTCCATTTATCAGGGACAAACAGTTTCTCCGCTGGGCAACGGTCAGGTCTATTAGCCTGAAATTTTTGCAGCACCCGCCGCAAATCAGGGGAGATGGCAGACAAAATTACCCCCTCTTTGAGAATACCCGCCGGCTCAGACAAACCCGGAGAGTCGGGCACAAAACTCCTAGACAGGGCATCCGCCTTCACATTTTTAGAGCCCGGAAGGTACGAAACCACAAAGTCAAAACGGGAGAAAAACAGCGACCAACGAGCCTGTCTAGGATTCAACCGTTTGGCAGACTCGAGATAAGTCAAGTTCTTGTGATCAGTCAAGACCACCACGCGATGCTTAGCTCCCTCAAGCCAATGACGCCACTCCTCGAATGCCCACTTCATGGCCAGCAACTCTCGATTGCCAACATCATAATTACGCTCAGCAGGCGAAAACTTCCTGGAAAAGAAGGCGCATGGTTTCATCACCGAGCCATCAGAACTTCTTTGCGACAAAACAGCCCCTGCTCCAATCTCAGAAGCATCAACCTCGACCTGGAACGGGAGCGAAACATCTGGTTGGCACAACACAGGGGCAGAAGAAAAACGACGCTTCAACTCTTGAAAAGCTTCCACAGCAGCAGAAGACCAATTGACCACATCAGCACCCTTCTTGGTCAAATCAGTCAACGGTTTAGCAATACTAGAAAAATTATTGATGAAGCGACGATAAAAATTAGCAAAGCCCAGGAACTTTTGCAGACTCTTCAGAGATGTCGGCTGAGTCCAATCATAAATGGCCTGAACTTTAACAGGGTCCATCTCGATAGTAGAAGGGGAAAAAATGAAACCCAAAAATGAAACCTTCTGAACAAACAAAGAATTCGCACGCAGGACCTGGAACACCATTCTGACCTGCTTCACGTGAGACTCCCAATCATCCGAGAAGACCAAAATATCATTCAAGTATACAATCAGGAATTTATCCAGGTACTCTCGGAAGATGTCATGCATAAAGGACTGAAACACTGATGGAGCATTAGAAAGCCCGAATGGCATAACCAGGTACTCAAAATGGCCCTCGGGCGTATTAAATGCTGTTTTCCATTCATCGCCCTGTTTAATACGCACAAGATTATACGCACCACGAAGATCTATCTTGGTGAACCAACTAGCCCCCTTAATCCGAGCAAACAAATCAGACAGCAGCGGCAAGGGGTACTGAAATTTGACCGTGATTTTATTTAGAAGGCGGTAATCAATACAAGGTCTCAGCGAACCATCCTTCTTGGCCACAAAAAAGAACCCCGCTCCCAATGGCGACGGTGACGGGCGAATATGACCCTTCTCCAAGGATTCCGTTACGTAACTCCGCATAGCGGCGTGCTCAGGCACAGACAAATTAAACAGTCGACCTTTAGGAAACTTACTACCAGGAATCAAATCGATAGCACAATCACAATCCCTATGCGGAGGTAGGGCACTGGACTTAGGCTCATCAAATACATCCCGGTAATCCGACAAGAACTCTGGGACCTCAGAAGGGGTGGATGATGAAATAGACAGAAATGGAACATCACCATGTACCCCCTGACAACCCCAGCTGGACACAGACATTGATTTCCAATCCAATACTGGGTTATGGACTTGTAGCCATGGCAACCCCAACACGACCACATCATGCAGATTATGCAACACCAAAAAGCGAATATCCTCCTGATGCGCAGGAGCCATGCACATGGTCAGCTGGTTCCAGTACTGAGGCTTATTCTTGGCCAAAGGCGTAGCATCAATTCCTCTCAATGGAATAGGATACTGCAAGGGCTCCAAGAAAAACCCACAGCGCCTAGCATACTCCAAGTCCATCAAATTCAGGGCAGCGCCTGAATCCACAAATGCCATGACAGAATAGGATGACAAAGAGCAGATCAAAGTAACGGACAAAAGAAATTTCGACTGTACCGTACCAATGGTGGCAGACCTAGCAAAACGCTTAATGCGCTTAGGACAATCGGAGATAGCATGAGTGGAATCACCACAGTAAAAACACAGCCCATTCTGATGTCTGTGTTCTTGCCGTTCAGCTCTGGTCAAAGTCCTATCGCACTGCATAGGCTCAGGTCCATGCTCAGATAATACCGCCAAATGGTGCACAGTTTTACGCTCACGCAAGCGTCGACCGATCTGAATGGCCAAAGACATAGACTCATTCAGCAGGCATAGGAAATCCCAACATGACATCCTTAAGGGCTTCAGAGAGACCTTTTCTGAAAATTGCTGCCAGCGCACATTCATTCCAGTGAGTGAGCACAGACCACTTCCTAAACTTCTGACAATATATCTCTACCTCATCCTGACCCTGACACAGAGCCAGCAAATTTTTCTCTGCCTGATCCACTGAATTAGGTTCATCATACAGCAATCCGAGCGCCAGAAAAAAACGCATCAATATTACATAATGCAGGATCTCCTGGCGCAAGGGAAAATGCCCAGTCTTGAGGGTCGCCACGTAATAAAGAAATAATGATCTTAACTTGTTGAACTGGGTCAACAGAGGAGCGGGGTTTCAAAGCCAGAAACAGTTTACAATTATTCTTAAAGCTCAGAAACTTAGCTCTATCTCCAGAAAACAAATCAGGAATAGGAATTCTTGGTTCTAACATAGAATTCTGAACCACAAAGTCTTGAATATTTTGTACTCTTGCAGTGAGATGATCCACACAAGAAGACAGATCTTTAATGTCCATCACTACACCTGTGTCCTGAACCACCCAAATGTCTAGGGGAAAAGAAAGACAAAACACAGTACAGAGAAAAAAAAATGGTCTCAGAACTTCTCTTTTCCCTCTATTGAGAAGCATTAGTACTTTGGGCCTCCAGTACTGTTATGAACAGGTGATTCAGAACCACAATGGACCTAGTGGTTAAGAGCACACAAAGTGACCTGATAGTTAATAACATAAAACGAGCTCTGAGACGTGGGAACTCTGCTGACCGCAATCCCTAATCCTATCATACCACACTAGAGGTAGCCGTGGATTGCGCCTAACGCTCCCTATGCAACTCGGCACAGCCTGAGAAACTAGCTAGCCCTGAAGATAGAAAAATAAGCCTACCTTGCCTCAGAGAAATTTCCCAAAGGAAAAGGCAGCCCCCCACATATAATGACTGTGAGTTAAGATGAAAATACAAACACAGAGATGAAATAGATTTTAGCAAAGTGAGGCCCGACTTACTGAATAGACCGAGGATAGGAAAGATAGCTTTGCGGTCAGCAGAAAAACCTACAAACAACCACGCAGAGGGGGCAAAAAGACCCTCCGCACCGACTAACGGTACGGAGGTGCTCCCTCTGCATCTCAGAGCTTCCAGCAAGCAAGAAAAACCAATATAGCAAGCTGAACAGAAAATATAGCAAACAAAAATAACACAAGCAAAACTTAGCTTATGCAGGGCAGACAGGCCACAAGAACGATCCAGGAGAGAGCAAGACCAATACTGGAACATTGACTGGAGGCCAGGAACAAAGAACTAGGTGGAGTTAAATAGAGCAGCACCTAACAACTTAACCTCGTCACCTGAGGAAGGAAACTCAGAAGCCGCAGCCCCACTCACATCCATCAGAGGAAGCTCATAGACAGAACCAGCCGAAGTACCACTCATGACCACAGGAGGGAGCTTGACCACAGAATTCACAACACCGTGCGCCCAAACAGTGGTTTACCCCCACATATGGGGCATCAGCATACTCAGGATAAATTGGACAACAACTTTAGTGGTCCAATTTCTCCTGTTATCCTTGTGAAAATAAAAACTTGGGGGCTACAATATCTTTTTTGTGAAAAAAAAATATTTTTTATTTTCACGACTCTGCATTCTAAACTTCTGTGAAGCACTTGGGCATTCAAAGTTCTCACCACACATCTAGATAAGTTCCTTGGGGGGTCTAGTTTCCAAAATGGGGTCACTTGTGGGGGGTTACTACAGTTTAGGTACATCAGGGGCTCTGCAATCGCAACATAATGCCCACAGACCATTCTATCAAAGTCTGCATTCCAAAAAGGCGCTCCTTCCCTTCCGAGCTCTGCCATGCGCCCAAACAGTGGTTTACCCCCACATATGGGGTACCAGCATACTCAGGACAAATTGGACAACAACTTTTGGGGTCCAATTTCTCTTGTTACCCTTGTGAAAATAAAAACTTGGGGGCTAAAAAATCTTTTTTGTGGAAAAAAAATATATTTTTTATTTTCACGACTCTGCATTCTAAACTTCTGTGAAGCACTTGGGCATTCAAAGATCTCACCACACATCTAGATAAGTTCCATGGGGGGTCTAGTTTCCAAAATGGGGTCACTTGTGGGGGATTTCTACTGTTTAGGCACATCAGGGGCTCTCCAAACGCGACATGGCGTCCGATCTCAATTCCAGCCAATTCTACATTGAAAAAGTAAAACGGCACTCTTTCTCTTCCAAGCTCTGCGGTGCGCCCAAACAGTGATTTACCCCCACATATTGGGTATCGACGTACTCAGGAGAAATTGCACAACAACTTTAGTGGTCTAATTTCTCCTGTTACCTTTGTGAACATAAAAATTTGTGGGCAAAAAGATCATTTTTGTAGAAAAAATGCGATTTTTTTTTTTTCATGGCTCTACGTTATAAACTTCTGTGAAGCACATGGGGGTTCAAAGTGCTCACCACACATCTAGATAAGTTCCTTAAGGGGTCTAGTTTCCAAAATGGTGTCACTTGTGGGGGGTTTCCACTGTTTAGGCACATCAGGGGCTCTCCAAACGCGACATGGCGTCCAATCTCAATTCCAGCCAATTCTACATTGAAAAAGTAAAACGGCACTCCTTCTCTTCCAAGCTCTGCTGTGCGCCCTAACAGTGGTTTACCCCCACATATTGGGTATCGACGTACTCAGGAGAAATTGCACAACAACTTTTGTGGTCTAATTTCTCCTGTTACCCTTGTGAAAATAAAAATTTGTGGGCAAAAAGATCATTTTTGTAGAAAAAATGCGATTTTTTTTTTTTCACGGCTCTACATTATAAACTTCTGTGAAGCACATGGGGGTTCAAAGTGCTCACCACACATCTAGATAAGTTCCTTAAGGGGTCTAGTTTCCAATATGGTGTCACTTGTGGGGGGTTTCCACTGTTTAGGCACATCAGGGGCTCTCTAAATGTGACATGGTGTCCGATCTCAATTCCAGCCAATTCTGCATTGAAAAAGTCAAACGGCGCTCCTTCACTTCTAAGTTCTGCGGTGCGCCCAAAAAGTGGTTTACCCCCACATATGGGGTATTGGCGTATTCAGGAGAAATTGCATAACAAAATTTATGGTTACATTTCTGTTTTTACACTTGTGAAAATAAAAAAAATGGTTCTGAATTAAGATGTTTGCAAAAAAAAGTTAAATGTTCATTTTTTCCTTCCACATTGTTTCAGTTCCTGTGAAGCACGTAAAGGGTTAATAAACTTCTTGAATGTGGTTTTGAGAACCTTGAGGGGTGTAGTTTTTAGAATGGTGTCACACTTCATTATTTTCTATCATATACACCCCTCAAAATGACTTCAAATGTGATGTGGTCCCTAAAAATGGTGTTGTAAAAATGAGAAATTGCTGGTCACCTTTTAACCCTTATAACTCCCTAACAAAAAAAAAATTTTGTTTCCAAAATTGTGCTGATGTAAAGTAGACATGTGGGAAATGTTATTTATTAACTATTTTTCGTGACATATCTCTCTGATTTAAGGGCATAAAAATACAAAGTTTGAAAATTGCAAAATTTTAAAAATTTTCGCCATATTTCCATTTTTTTCATAAATAATCGCAAGTAATATCGAAGAAATGTTACCACTAATATGAAGTACAATATGTCATGAAAAAACAATCTCAGAATCAGCGGGATCCATTGAAGCGTTCCAGAGTTATAACCTCATAAAGTGACAGTGGTCAGAATTGCAAAAATTGGCTCGGTCATTAAGTACCAAATTGGCTCTGTCACTAAGGCCGGCTTCACACTCAGCGTATGAAAATACGGTCCGTATATTACGGCCGTAATACACTGAAAAGTCCCGAAAATAGTGGTCCGTAGCTCCTCCGTAGGCAGGGTGTGTCAGCGTTTTTTGCGCATGGCATCCTCCGTATGTAATCCGTATGGCATCCGTACTGCGTGGTTTTCTCGCAGGCTTGCAAAACCAACATACCGCTATAGAAGTGATCCATGTGTCCCAAAAAGAAAAAAAAATATATATATACTGTCTATATATATATATATATATATGTCAGTAGACACATATATGTATATATATTAATATTTTTTCCAGCGCTATACAGCTTGAAAGCCGGTAATTCAATTACCGGCTTTTTCCTTCTCCTTCCTAAAACCCGACATGATTTGAGACATGGTTTACATACAGTAAACCATGTCTTCTCTCCATTTTTTTTGCAGATTCCACACTACTAATGTCAGTAGTGTGTATCTGCAAAATTTGGCCGTTCTAGCTCTTAAAATAAAGGGTTAAATGGCGGAAAAAATTGGCGTGGGCTCCCGCGCAATTTTCTCCGCCAGAGTAGTAAAGCCAGTGACTGAGGGCAGATATTAATAGCCTGGAGAGGGTCCATGGTTATTGGCCCCCCCCCTGGCTAAAAACATCTGCCCCCAGCCACCCCAGAAAAGGCACATCTGGAAGATGCGCCTATTCTGGCACTTGGCCACTCTCTTCCCATTCCCGTGTAGCGGTGGGATATGGGGTAATGAAGGGTTAATGCCACCTTGCTATTGTAAGGTGACATTAAGCCTAATTAATAATGGAGAGGCGTCAATTATGACACCTATCCATTATTAATCCAATTGTAGTAAAGGGTTAAATAAAACACAAACACATTATTTAAAATTATTTTAATGAAATAAAAACAATGGTTGTTGGAGTATTTTATTCTACGCCCAATCCAGTCACTGAAGACCCTCGTTCTGTAAGTAAAAAAACATAATAAACCAACAATATACTTAACCTCCGCAGATCTGTAACGCCTGGGAGCTTTCTAGGTAAGTTCCCACGATCTATGAACATCCAGCAGAGGGCGCCTCACCGCAAATGAAGCTAAATATAGATCATTGATCTATATTTAGCCTCATTCCCCGGGGTTTTGCAGCAAGGAGCAGCCTGCATTAGCGGAACTCCTTGCTGCAAAATGTTTTAACCCCTTCAGAAGGATTTACATCGTTGGACGTTACAGATCTGCGGAGGGTAAGTATATTGTTGGTTTATTATGTTTTTTTACTTACAGAACGAGGGTCTTCAGTGACTGGATTGGGCGTAGAATAAAATACTCCAACAACCATTGTTTTTATTTCATTAAAATAATTTTAAATAATGTGTTTGAGTTTTATTTAACCCTTTACTACAATTGGATTAATAATGGATAGGTGTCATAATTGACGCCTCTCCATTATTAATTAGGCTTAATGTCACCTTACAATAGCAAGGTGGCATTAACCCTTCATTACCCCATATCCCACCGCTACACGGGAATGGGAAGAGAGTGGCCAAGTGCCAGAATAGGCGCATCTTCCAGATGTGCCTTTTCTGGGGTGGCTGGGGGCAGATGTTTTTAGCCAGGGGGGGGCCAATAACTATGGACCCTCTCCAGGCTATTAATATCTACCCTCAGTCACTGGCTTTACTACTCTGGCGGAGAAAATTGCGCGGGAGCCCACGCCAATTTTTTCCGCCATTTAACCCTTTATTTTAAGAGCTAGAATGGCCAAATTTTGCAGATACACACTACTGACATTAGTAGTGTGGAATCTGCAAAAAAAATGGAGAGAAGACATGGTTTACTGTATGTAAACCATGTCTCAAATCATGTCGGGTTTAGGAAGGAGAAAGAAAAAGCCGGTAATTGAATTACCGGCTTTCAAGCTGTATAGCGCTGGAATAAATATTAATATATATACATATATGTGTCTCACTGACATATATACAGTGGGGCAAAAAAGTATTTAGTCAGTCAGCAATAGTGCAAGTTCCACCACTTAAAAAGATGAGAGGCGTCTGTAATTTACATCATAGGTAGACCTCAACTATGGGAGACAAGCTGAGAAAAAAAAATCCAGAAAATCACATTGTCTGTTTTTTTAACATTTTATTTGCATATTATGGTGGAAAATAAGTATTTGGTCAGAAACGAAATTTCATCTCAATACTTTGTAATATATCCTTTGTTGGCAATGACAGAGGTCAAACGTTTTCTGTAAGTCTTCACAAGGTTGCCACACACTGTTGTTGGTATGTTGGCCCATTCCTCCATGCAGATCTCCTCTAGAGCAGTGATGTTTTTGGCTTTTCGCTTGGCAACACGGACTTTCAACTCCCTCCAAAGGTTTTCTATAGGGTTGAGATCTGGAGACTGGCTAGGCCACTACAGGACCTTGAAATGCTTCTTACGAAGCCACTCCTTCGTTGCCCTGGCGGTGTGCTTTGGATCATTGTCATGTTGAAAGACCCAGCCACGTTTCATCTTCAATGCCCTTGCTGATGGAAGGAGGTTTGCACTCAAAATCTCACGATACATGGCCCCATTCATTCTTTCATGTACCCGGATCAGTCGTCCTGGCCCCTTTGCAGAGAAACAGCCCCAAAGCATGATGTTTCCACCACCATGCTTTACAGTAGGTATGGTGTTTGATGGATGCAACTCAGTATTCATTTTCCTCCAAACACGACAAGTTGTGTTTCTGACCAAACAGTTCCAGTTTGGTTTCATCAGACCATAGGACATTCTCCCAAAAGTCCTCTGGATCATCCAAATGCTCTCTAGCAAACTTCAGATGGGCCCGGACATGTACTGGCTTAAGCAGTGGGACACGTCTGGCACTGCAGCATCTGAGTCCATGGTGGCGTAGTGTGTTACTTATGGTAGGCCTTGTTACATTGGTCCCAGCTCTCTGCAGTTCATTCACTAGGTCCCCCCGCGTGGTTCTGGGATTTTTGCTCACCGTTCTTGTGATCATTCTGACCCCACGGGGTGGGATTTTGCGTGGAGCCCCAGATCGAGGGAGATTATCAGTGGTCTTGTATGTCTTCCATTTTCTAATTATTGCTCCCACTGTTGATTTCTTCACTCCAAGCTGGTTGGCTATTGCAGATTCAGTCTTCCCAGCCTGGTGCAGGGCTACAATTTTGTTTCTGGTGTCCTTTGACAGCTCTTTGGTCTTCACCATAGTGGAGTTTGGAGTCAGACTGTTTGAGGGTGTCCACAGGTGTCTTTTTATACTGATAACAAGCTTAAACAGGTGCCATTACTACAGGTAATGAGTGGAGGAAAGAGGAGACTCTTAAAGAAGAAGTTACAGGTCTGTGAGAGCCAGAAATCTTGATTGTTTGTTTCTGACCAAATACTTATTTTCCACCATAATATGCAAATAAAATGTTAAAAAAACAGACAATGTGATTTTCTGGATTTTTTTTTCTCAGTTTGTCTCCCATAGTTGAGGTCTACCTATGATGTAAATTACAGACGCCTCTCATCTTTTTAAGTGGTGGAACTTGCACTATTGCTGACTGACTAAATACTTTTTTGCCCCACTGTATATATATACCTATTCTATGTGTACACATTTATTCTACCTATTGGACTGTAAGCTGTCAGTGTGATTTTACTGTACACCGCACTGAATTACCGGCTTTTCTCTCTAACAGCGCTGCGTATTTCTCGCAAGTCACACTGCTTGTCCGTGTGTAATCCGTATTTTTCACGCTTCCATAGACTTTCATTGGCGTATTTCTTGCGCAGTACGGTGACAAACGCAGCATGCTGCGATTTTGTACGGCCGTAGAAAGCCGTATAATACTGATCAGTAAAATACGGCAGATAGGAGCAGGGGCATAGAGAATAATTGTGCCGTATTTTTTGCGAGTTTTACGGACGTAGTTTCTGCGCTCTTACGTCCGTAAAACTCGCAAGTGTGAAGCCGGCCTAAGGGGTTAAATATATAGATGTTTGTTTTTGTGTGTAGCATTAACCAGGCCAAATTTTTCAACTCTTTCTTGTCACTTTATTTGGCAAAAACTGGATGGAATGTTTCATCATGTCCCAGGGATTTTTTTGCTTGATTTTTTTATAACACGTTATACTTTATGATAGTGATACATTTAAGCCAATATGTTTTCTGTTTATATATAAAATATCAGAAATTTAACAAGAATTTCAGATCGCATCTGCTACACACCCAATGGGGGGATGCTATTTTTTTATATCTCATGGAAGTAAAAAGGCATATTGGTGGTCATTAACCCCATAGTGACCAAGCAACATTTTTTTTTAAATCTGACCAGTGTCACTTTATGTGGTGATAACTCTGGAATGTTTCAACATATCCCAGTAATTTTGAGATTTTTTTTTGTGTGACGCATTGTACTTTATGTTAATAGTAAATTTTGGTTGACGTGGTTTGCGTTTATTTATAAAGATATCAGAAATTTGACAAAAATGTAAAAAATGTTTTGCATAACCACACAAAACAGTTAATATAGAACATTTCCCTCATGTCTGCTTTATATCTAAAGCATTTCTAAAATGTTCTTTTATTTTCTTAGGATGATAGAAGTTTTAAAAATGTAGCAGTCATTTTTTATTTTTTCAAGGAAATGTTCAAAGATTATTCTTTTAGGTACTTATTCAGTTTTGAAGTGAATTTGGGAGACCTATATATTTTAAAATCCTCCAAAATGACACTTTTAAAAACAGCTCCTTTAACATATTTAAAACTGCTGTCAAGTAGTCTTTTTGAACCCTTGAGGTGCATGACAAAAATGTAAAATTGTATTTTTACCACTAAAATATTGCTAACATCTGAATAGGCCACTGCAACTTGTAGACTTTAACCCCTTCACAACCTTAGAAGTTTTCATATGTTCTTCCTGGGAAGGGGTTCCCAACATATGATGTATGGATACGTCCTGGCTATCGTGCGGACCCAGGAGCTGTGCACATGCGATTGCTGTCGGATGTTCAGCTAGCATGACAGCTGACACCCGGCTCTCACTGCCAGGAGCGGTGCTGCACCGCTCCCGGTTTTTTAACCCTCTAAATGCTGCGATCGATATTGATTTATTGATTGCATCATTTAGAAAGCAAGGAGAGGGAGGCGGCACCCTCTCCTCTCCGATTGGCGCACCCCCCCCCCCCCCCCGTAAATTTTGTTTGAAAAATTAGAAATTGACGATCATCTTTAAACCCTTCTAACTTACTAACAAAAAAAATACTACAAAAATTATGCAGATGTAAAGTAGACATGTGGGAAATGTCATTTATTAACTATTTTGTGTGACATAACTCTGTAATTTATGGGCATAAGAATTAAAAGTATAAAATTGCTAAATTTTCTCCAAATTTCCAATATTTGCACAAATAAGTGCAAGTCATATTGACCAAATGTTACCGCTATCATGAAGTACAATATGTCACGAAAAAAAACTCAGAATCAGTGGGATACGTTGAAGCGTTCCAGAGTTATCATCTCATAAAGTGACAGTGTTCAGAGTTGTAAAATTTGGTTTAGTCATGGAGGTGAAAACAGACTTGGGGGATGATGGGGTTTACACCATTGATCCATCATGGATTGTCATGGTGGCCATCAGATCCACTCAATCGTGATCTTAGGGAATCGAATACTGTAAGGTTAAAGAGGGAGCATCCACGCTCTGATAACTATCTCAATGCTGCTGTCACTATAAACAGCAGCATCTAGGGGGTTAAAGGGCTTTGGTTGGTGCCAACATCAATTGTGACTGATGCAGTAGGGCAGTGATGGCGAACCTTTTAGAGACTGTGTGCCCAAATGACAGCCCATGGACATGACGGGAGTCATTGAGGCTGGTGCGGACATGACAGGAGGCATTGGGGCTTGTGTGGACATCACAGGAGACAGTTGGGATGGAGACGACATCACAGAAGGCATTGGGGCTGCTGCGGACATCGTAGGAAACAGTTGGGCTGGTGCGGACATCGCAGGAGACATTGGAGCTGGTGCGGACATTGCAGGAGACAGTGGGGCTGGTGCAGACATCAGAAGAAACAGTGGGGCTGGTGTGGACATCTCAAGAGACAGTGGGGTTGGTGGGGACATCGCAGGAGACAGTGGAGTTGGTGCATGCATCACAGGAAATATTGGGGTTGGTGCTGACATCACAGGAAACAATACACAAATATACTGTGTAATGGGAGCAATGTGGGGGCTCACTGAATATAGGAGGCTATATATTGGCGCATACTGTATATAGGAGGCTATACGGGGCCCATACTGTATATAGGAGGGTGTATCGGGGCTCATACTGTATATAGGAGGCTATATGGGGCTCATACTGTATAAAGGAGGCTATATACGGGCTTATACTGTATATATAGGAGGCTGTATGGGGGCTCATACTGTATATAGGAGACTATATGCAGGCTCATACTGTATAAAGGAGGCTATATACGGGCTTATTCTGTATATAGCACACTATATGCAGGCTCATATTGTATATAAAGAACTATATAGGGGCTCAAACTGTAGATAGGGTGCAATGTGGGGTCTCACACTCTATATAAGAAGCTATGTGGGGTTTTTACTGTATATAGGAGGTTATATGGGGGCTCATACTGTATCTAGGGAGCTATGTGTGGGCTCATAGTGTATCTAGGAGTCCATATGGAGGATCATACTGTATATAGGAGGCTATATGGGGGCTCGTACTCTATATAGGGAGTTATATGCAGGCTCATACTGTAAATTGGCTATATGGGGGCTCATACTGTATTTAGGTAGCTGTATGGGGGCTCATACTATATACAGTTTGACACCTAAGAACAAAGAGGTGCACGCTAAAAGATAGGGAACACCCAATGTATAACAAAGAATTAATTTTATTAATAGTAACAACATATGCAAATGCACGGACAATTAAAACATTTAAACACCAAAACATGGCTATATAAGGTTTAGAACATGCAGTAACCATAAAGTGCATAAGTATAAAGTGAATAGCATTACTGAGTCAAATAATAGTCTTTATTTTTATATAGCGCTAACATATTCCGCAGCGCTTTACAGGTTGCACACATTATCCCCGTTGGGGCTCACAATCTGAATTCCCTATCAGTATGTCTCTGGAATGTGGGAGGAAACCGGAGAACCTGGAGGAAACCCACGCAAACACGGGGAGAATATAGAAACTCTTTGCAGATGTTGTCCTTGGTGGGATTTGAACCCAGGACCCCAGTGCTGCAAGGCTGCAGAGCTAACCACTGCGCCACCGTGCTGCCCCATCAAATGATGCAATGTAATAATGGCAGATGCAAGATGAAACATCTTAGGAAAAAGAAATGATTATTTTTTAAATAAATTGCATCTGTTGGAAACTGTCGGAAATCAGACCTGCTGGTGTCAAAATGAGAAGACTGCAGCTGAGGCCATGTGAACCAACAAGGAACTATGGAGGAGCAGACCTCATGTGTATCGCCACCGACATCTGTGGTTTCTTCACGGGAAGTGACACTTCCAGCAGATCTGATTTCCGACTGTTTCCCAAAGATGCAATTTATTTTGAAAATAATAATTTATTTTTGCTAATATGCTTCATCGTGCATCTGCCATTATCTCATGGGGTCATTTGACTCAGTAATGCTATTCACTTTATACCAGCTGCACTTTGTGGTTACTGCATGTTCTAAACCGTACATTGCCGTCTAACTAGGTGTCAGGTTATAGCATGGTGCTGTAATAGGTCTGTCCATTTGCATATGTTGTTACTATTAATAAAATTAATTCTTTGTTATACATTGGGTGTTCCCTATCTTTTAGCACGCACCTCTTTGTTCTTAGTTGTCAAACCATATTGCTAGTCAGCATGCTTTCAGAGATCCCTTTTTATATTTGGCGGTGCCCTCCATTTGCATCTAACCCTCATACTGTATATAGGTAGCGATGTGGGCTTTATACTGTATATAGGAAACTATGTGGGGGCTCATACTGTATGTAGGGGGTTGTGTGTGGATTCATACAGTACGTAGGGGGCTGTGAGGGAGCTCATACTGTATGTAGGGGGCTATATGGGGACATATTGCCTGGGCTGTGAGCTGTTATCCTCATTGCAGTACAACTTATGGTTATGGTCTCCTTTTCTTGTCCCTATTGAGGGAATTCCCTGATGAATCCCTGAATGACTAATAGAGGGTGGAAACGCGTTGGAAGAAGATACCATTAAAGCCATGTACTGCCATTTATGATTTGAACGGTTATTCGTTGTTTGATAAGGACATCATATATGTTTCTTGCACAGACAAGATGAAAAGAAATGGAGCACTCACCCGGTCTTTCTTGTTGAAATTCCTTTAATCCATATTAGATCATATCAACATCTCAATAAAGCGCATAGTGCGGTGTGCAGGAGACAAGGGAGTGAGCAGGTGAACAAGCCTGACGGAAGACGGCCGTTTCGCACTGTTACTGTGCTTCTACAGGTCCATGTAACATGTCACATGATATATCGGGTACCTAGATGGGGTGGGCAAACCTTCTAAACTGCCTGGATCCCTAATCCGCCCCTGCACACACTCACTCACACTGCTTCTATGCAACGTACGCACACACCTCTGCTCCTCTGCAGCCCCGACGCAGGCAGCAGTCTGATGAAGTCAGTAGCGTGATGACATCCTCACACTGCTGCCCATTGGACCCGGGACTGACAGGCGCTCTCTCTGCCTCGGTCCCGGCGCAGCACTGTTCAAATGTATTCTCGTCTAAAAGATGCAAATACATTTGAGCATGAGAGGAAGGGACCACAGGAAGGGCTCTGAGTGCCCCCTCTGGCATCCGTGCCATATGTTTGTCACCACTTCAGTGGTCAGGTCAGTAAAAAGGCATATTGGTGGACATCAAGGGGTTAATCTGCTTCTAACATGCAGGAGTTGGTTGAAGGGTCAGGTGGAAATCATTAGATGAATGGTCAGGAACTAATGTAGTGGTAGGCTGTGTTCACATGTTGCTTTTTTGTTGTGTTTTTTTTTTCTGCAGCCAAAACTCTCTCGGCAGTAAAGAAAACCTGCTTACAAAAAGCAGGTTTTGCTCTGTTTTTGCTGTGGTTTTGGTGAAGATTATATTTGCCATTTGTCTACATAACATGTTCAATACAGTTAGTTACATTCAACAAAAAAGGAACCAAAATGTCTGGTTTCATTTTTTGCACTTTCTCATTGCTTTCTGTGGTGCAAAAACGCTAAAATAATTGACATACTGCAGTTTTCAAATTCAGTCAGGAGAAAAAAAAATTGTACATGAGATTTCTGACGTCACATACAGTAAGTTTTGCTGGAAAAAGCAACGTTTAATTTGCATGAAAAAACTCTCCACAAACGCATAAAGAAATAAGTGAATGACAAAGCTTCTCCTGTCCTCGGCAATATTAAATACAGACTGCACACGAATTGTACACGGACGCCATCTATGTGCTGCAGTGTTCTTCATGGACCCATAGACTTGTGTTGGCTCGATTTATCTGTGATCCTGGAGAAAAATGGACATGTCTCCGTGAGTTTTGCAAAGACACAAGGTCCATCAAAAAACACAGACCTGTGAGCAGCCGAATAGACTTTAATGGGTACGGGTTCCCCAAAAAAATTTTTGTCAAAATTTATACACTTTCTGATGTTTGCAATGACTCAGTTAAGCAAGAATAATATTTAGAACTAATATAAGAAGTGATTTCTTAAAATACAACACTAAATGCCGCCAGACCGTCGTATCAATCTGTGTGCGATCGGACCACAGTGCACAGACTGGCTGGCGGCTCTCTTTAACTATTTAACTTACTCTTGTTTGATTGGTTTATTGCAATCATCAGATCAGAAGGTGTGTACATTTTGATAAATAGCATAATTTGCACTAGGGGTTGAATAGTTTAGATTGCAACTGCGACAGGTATCAAAGTGAGGAATTAGAATTTCAGAGTTCTTATATCGCAGGGGATTTTTAGATGATATTAGTTGTGTTGTGCTACTTAAATTGTTGACTAACAGCAGAACGTTTGTACATTTTGTTAATAGACCTAGTTTCCAATGGGGCTGAATAATTTTGATTGCAGCCGTAGCATTACTTACCCGTTGAACCCCCTGCAGCTCCAGCATTGCCTCTTTACTGCTGCCTGCGGTGGTAATTTCTCATCTACAACTTTTGATCACTACCGCCGTTCATTCATTGTTTTATATATATCTTATACTACTTGACAATTTTACTTCTTAGGAGCAAGGCCTATGTATTGTTTTTCTACAAGTCTCCCGCTCCTTTAAGGGGCATCTCCTGTCTACACCAAAAGTGATATACGTTACCAGCCCTGACTTGTAAAGTACATTACTTTTTGGTGTAGACAAAAGATGCTCGTAAAGAAGCAGGACCCTTGTAGAAAAACAATACATGACTGTCCTGACACAAACGCTTTATTTCATTCCAGAAAACGATCAAACAGACGGTGAATCGCACTGTTCTCCATGTCGCTTTCAATTGCATCCCGCAAGAATTTGCAGAATCGAACGCCTTGTATTTTCTGCGTAATACCCAAGGTATTTTACATTTATTTTATTTTTATGGGTTGATTTTTGGATATTTCTGGGTAGATCATCTGGTTACATTAATATGCTAATAAATTACCTCTGTGTGCAGAAACGATTTCCGAGCCCAATGATATGCAGGAAGCCAATGACATAATGCCAGTGTACCTGGAGTATGGATATCTTGATGGAAATTGCCTTCTGATGCTAAAACAGGTTTTCTCACAGGTATTAAATAACACTCTGCTAGATCAAATAGAAATGTGGACAATGTAATTAAGGTTTCTTCAATGATGCAGGGTCATTTTGTGTTTCTTATCTTCATAAAACAGCAGAGTATTGTTATGTTGACAGTGACTAAAATCTAAGCAGTGGCTTATGTTTGTACAGTAAAGGGACTGTCTGCTTCAAAAATATCTTTAGAGGGGTTTAACATAAAAATGGAGAGGATAGAAAAACTGAAAAAACCAGCTCACCCCTTAATGTAGCTCAATCTGCACAGAAACCTGCGATCCATGCCACTGCACGGCGTTACTTAGGCCTCTTTCACGCATCCATGTCTCCGGTACTTGTGGTGGCAGTTTTTACACATACCAGAGACATGTACACATGTAGACCCATTCAAATGAATGGGTTTGTTCACATGTCCGTGTGTTTGCATGGACTGTGTGTCCTTGTGCCTCACACGTAGACATGTCCGTTTTTTACTGTCATCATGGATGGCAAAACGTCCCGCACACGTGCACACGAAGAGCACACAAAGATGTCCTCTGTGTGACACACATCCGCACTGGGGAAAAAGCGCTACAGTAAGCACTGTTCCTTGGCAGCTGGTGCTGAAGACGGCTCTCATCATTCTCCCCTGCTCTGCCGCGATCAGCGCGAGCAGAGGAGAATGATGAGAGTTATATTAAAGTCCGAGCGATGACAGCAGGTGGGGGCTTTTGGGACTCTTACTTCCATCATCCGACACCTGCTGCCCCTAATAACAGTGACATCAGGATTGGATGATAAGGGCGTTCCTCAGCCACCATCTGCGATCTAACACAATAAATGGATGAAAAACCTGACGTGGTTTCCCCCCTATTTTCTTGAACCAACTAAGCAAAACTCACAGCTGGGGGCTGCAACACTCAGCTGTCATCTTCAGCAAGGTTGGTTATCAAGAATAGAGGGGTCCTTACGCTGTTTTTTTAATTATTTAAATAAATAATTTTAAAAAACGGCGTGGGGTTCCCCCAATTTTTGACAACCAGCCTTGCTAAAGCTCTCAGCTGGGGGCTGGTATTCTCAGGCTGGTAAGGGGCCATTGATATAGGCCCCCCAGCCTAAAAACAGCAGCCCCAAGCTGCCCAGAAAAGGTGCATCTATGAGATGAACACTAAGTTTTAGTCTTCAATGTTCATTCCTTCATTCATTTGCAGATCATTCTGCTAGGTTTAGGTTTTCTTCTGTGAGTGTACCTACTAGTAATACACAGTGGACATGTGATCTTTGCAATCCAAGATGCTTCCCCCTTCACTAGCTCTTATGTATCTGATCAACTTTTTTGCTGTGCTGATTTCTCCTTCTACAACTTCTAAGGTATCTCCTCTTACTTCTTCTGACAGACATTGATACTGATGTGTATGATTCGCCCACCCTTACAGGGTTTGCCTGCTGTAACAAATGGAAGCGGAGGCACAGGTGGTGAAGTTCACATTCGTTTTTTATTGATATTTCTGTGGAACCTCAGGACCACGGTCCGGGGGGGCTCCGAAGGGGGCGTGACTACGTCAGCCCCAGGCACCCGTGGTAAGTCTTCACGAACAGGGTCAGAATGGAATGCCTAGGGGACATGGGTGCTACCTCCAGTTAGACCCCGGACACGTGGCAGCTGTCCCAGCAGGACAGACGGACTAGCAGGGTTAACAGATGTCATGGAGCTGACCGGCGTGTTCCGTGTGTACGGGTAGGAGCTGGCACAGGTGGTACTGACGTTGTCCAGAGGTACGGATGGCTGAATGGCGGGACGTGACGGAACTGGCATAGACAGAACGAATGTCATTCAGGGTAGCCGGCTAACATGTAGCTGACAGTCTGCGGAGACAAACAGTGTAAGCGGAGCACTGGCAGAACACTTCAAAAACTTAAGCACACACTAGCAGAAACCGGAAGCTAGCAACAGAGGATACTTGTTGCTCTGGCACCCTCCCTATGGCAGAGGGGCTAGAAATAGTAATTACTAAGATGCAATTGGTCAGAAGTACTTTTGAAAAATGTGCGCTGTCTCTTTAAGAGACCGGGAGCGCACGCGACCTAAGTACTCTAACCGGGAACCTACTGGCCACGCGCCAGGAATGAGAGAAAGCAGGGACTACAGCAGGATGGCGTGGGGCCAGCACAGAGCGGAAGTTCCGATGGGGACCCCGCGAAGGTATGGAATCAGGTGTAACAGTATGCCCCACTTTACGCCCCCTCCTTTTCAAGCCTGCGTAGAATCTTTTCAGTAGGAGAGGGGCCTGGATGTTCTTTTTAGGCTCCCATGACCTCTCCTCAGGACCAAAGCCAAAAAATAGATGTTACTTTCTTAGTGGCCAAGATATTTTCTACCTCAAAGTCATCCTTCTCACTGACGGGATAAGAAGTGGAACCTGCATCCTTAAAGAAGGAGCTCAAAACTACTGGTGTGAGGAGGGAAACATGGAAGGAGTTAGGCACACGTAAAGAAGCAGGCAATTTCAATTAGTACAAGACTGCATTGATTTGTTTCAAAACGTCAAAAGGAACAATGAAGCGGGGACCCAGTTTGTAGGAGGGCACCTTCAGATGGATGTACCTGAAGGAGAGCCGCACCTTATCTCCGGGCCAAAAGATTGGAGCATCCAGGCGTCTTTTGTCCGCATGCCTCTTCATATGTTATGAGGCTTTCTCCAAGGCGATCTTGGTGTTGCTCCACACTTTCGAGAATTCTTCTGTAAAGGTGTCAGCTGCAGGGACGCCCGAAGGCCCATAGATAGAAAGAGGGATCCTGGGTAGGAGTCCAAACACAATCTGAAAGGGAGATCTTCCTGAGGATTCACTTACTGGATTATTATATGAGAATTCTGCCCAAGGCAGCAACTTGACCTTGATGCACATTGAGGAAGTAACGCAGGAATCTGGTCAAGATTTGATTGGTCCTCTCCACTTGCCCTTTGGATTGAGGGTGGAATGCAGAAGAAAAGTCCAGTTACACTTTCACTAGTTTACAAACTGCTCTCCAGAACTTGGAGGTGAACTAGATGCCCCTGTCGGACACAATGTGTAGAGGAAACCCATGAAGACGGAAGATGTGCTGTATGAAATGGTCAGCGAGCTCAGGATCAGACAAAAGGCTGGGTAGCAGAATCAAGTGGGCTATCTTTGAGAAACGATCCGCCACAACTCAGACAGTGGAACAGCCAGAAGAGATGGGAAAGATACGAAACGAAGTCCATTGCGATGTGCTGTCAGGGAGCAGAAGGAATCGAAAGAGGTAATAGCTGCCCGGATGGCCGGATGTTTAGCTGTCTTGTTGTGGGCACACGAAGGACAGGCTGCGACATACTCCTGGATATCTTTGCCCATGGTGGGCCACCAGTAGTAATCGGAGATGAGTTGCAGAGTCTTTTTCTGACCGGTGTGGCCGGCCAACTTGGAAGAGTGACCCTATCGGAGAACACGACTCCAGTCCGAAGTGGGCACGAGATTCTTTCCCGGGGGAAGCCAAGCAAGATTAACTGAGGCTACGTCCACTAACCTGGATGGCTTGATGATGTGTTGCTGTTCTTCCTCAGAATCAGGAGGCAGGAATGCTCTAAAGAGTGCATCGGCTTTAACGTTTTTGTTAGCAGGACGAAATTAAAGGACAAAATTATATCTGGCAAAAAACAAGGCCCACCGGCCTGACGGGGATTCGGCCTCTGTGCGGATTGGAGATAAGCGAGGGTTTTATCATCAGTGAAGATGACAACCTGATGGACTGCTCCCTCGAGGAGGTGTATTGCCAACAATTCCCGATCTTCCACGGAATAGTTCCTTTCAGAAGTGGAAAAAACCTTAGAGAAAAAAAACACAGGTCACCATACGACCGGTAGACGACTTCTGGGTGAGAACCAGGCGTTTGTGCCTTTCCTGGGTCAAAGCCAAGATGGGTGCCACTCGGGTGGAAAAGTGTGGAATGAATTGACGGTAGTAGTTGGCGAACCCCAGGAACCATTGTATGGCTTTCAGCTCGGATGGGCGAGGCCACTTGAGGACGGCAGACAACTTCTCCAGATCCATTTTTAATCCTGTGGACGAGACTATATAACCGAGGAAAGGCAGAGAGGCTTGTTCAAAGAACCATTTTTCAAATTTGGCATAAAGTCTGTTCTCCTTGAGTCTTTGTAAGACCTGATGTACTTGCCTCAGGTGTGAGGCTTAATAAGTCTGCAGAGAAGATCAAGATATCGTCCAGGTAAACAACAACACAAGAATAGAGCAGGTCTCTGAAAATGTCGTTTAAGAATTCCTGGAAAACTGCGGGTGCATTACTTAGGCCGAACGGTATTCGTAGTGTCCATCCCGGGTGTTAAAAACTGTTTTCCACTCATCTCCTTCACGTATACGAATCAGGTTGTAGACACTTCTGAGATCTAGTTTGGTGAAGATCTTGGCCCCTCTGATACGATCAAACAGCTCTGAAATAAGAGGTAAAGGGTACCGGTTCTTTACCGTGATCTGGTTCAGCCCCCTGTAATCGATACAGGGCCGTTGGCATCCGTCTTTTTTCTTCACGAAGAAGAATCCTGCCTCTGCCGGCAAAGATGACTTTCGGATAAATCCTCTGGCCAGGTTCTCATGGATGTAATCAGACATGGACTGTGTCTCTGCTTGAGAAAGGATAGATTCACCCTCGAGGAGGAGATGTTCCGGGGAACAGATCAGTCGGACAGTCATTCGACCTGTGCGGAGGTAGTCTCTCTGCTTCCTTTTTCCCGAAGACATCAGCGAACCCGCATTAAGAGGAAGGTAGATCTGGCAGGGCAGTTGGCTGGACTGGAGGAGGAACAGGTTGAACTGGGATGATACACCGTTCTGAGCAGGAGTCCCCCCAGCGCAGAATCTCTCCCATCTTCCAATTTAAAACTGGTTCATGCATCCAGCACCAGGGTAGACCTAAAAGCAAGGGGTGAGACAAACCAGGCAACACATGAAGACGGATTCTTTTTGAATGCATTAGACCTACCCGAAGTTCCACTGGCACAGTCTGGAACCAGATGGGCTCGGTCAGGGTTTGCCATCCACGGATATCACCTGCAATGGATCTGGAAGAGGCTGGACTAATATCTGGTAACGGTCCACGACCACCTGCCGAATGAGATTCCCGGCGGCTCCAGAGTCCAGGTGACAGAGTTCTGAAAATGTTGCCATGCTGAAGGACACGGAGACCATTATTTGCAGTGATGGAGAATGATGTTCCTTACCTAGGGTAGCCTCTCCTACAGACCCTAGGAACTGGAGTTTCCCAACTACTTTGGGCAGGAGCGGATCAAATGCTCAGAACTGCCGCAGTAGAATCAGCTCCCCACCAGGCAACGCGCCTCCTGGCAGCGGTTGGCCAAGCTTACTTGGTCCACCTCCATAGTCTCGGCCACAGGTTTTGGTGAACTAGAAACCAGTTAGTAGGGCCTCTTATCATGTTTGGTTTCCTTGGAACGTTCCTGAAACCATAGGTCTATCCAGGTTGCCAGGGAAATCAGGTCATCCAAAGTTGTAGGTGCATCCCATCCTGCCAGCTCATCCTTTACTCTTCTCGAAAGACCTTCCCAGAAGGCGGCACCAAGGCCTCGTTGTTCCAGGATAACTCAGACGAAAGGGTACGGAACTGAACAGCATACTGAGTCACTGTAAGAGCCTCCTGGCGTAGCCGAAGAAGAGTCAAAGCTGTCGACGTAGCACGACCGGGTTTATCAAAGGTCCTGCGGAATGCTTCTAAAAAAGACTGGAGATTAGTAACCAGAGGATCCCCTCTCTCCCACAGTGGATTCAGCCAGGCGAGTGCCTCTCCAGCAAGGTGAGACATAATGAAGCCCACCTTGGCCCGATCAGAAGCAAACATATGCCCCAGGAGTTCAAAGTGCAGCGTGCACTGGTTAATGAACCCCCCGACACTGAACGACGGTTGCCATGGAAGCAGGTGGGAGCCGCCAGGCGAGGACCTTTACTTGCCGTGCAACTGGATACCTGGATGCCAGTAGCGGAGACGGGTGCAGTCGAGGATATCAGGGCATCCATGGGAGTAGACAAGTTGTGGAGATAGGTCGTGATCTTGTCCTGTTGATCCCTCAGACAAATAACCTCTTGACATAGCTCAACGGCCGGAGGTACCTGAGATCCAGCGGGTTCCATGGCCGGAGCAATCTGTAACGAATGGAAGTAGAGGCACAGGTGGTGAAGTTCACATTCGTTTTTTATTGATATTTTTGTGGACCCTCGGGACCATGGTCTGGGGGGCTCTGAAGGGGGCGTGACTATGTGAGCCCCAGGCACCCGTGGTAAGTCTCCTCGAACAGGATCAGAATGGAATGCCTATGGGACACGGGTGCTACCTCCAGTTAGACCCCGGACATGTGGCAGCTGTCCCAGCGGGACAGACGGACTAGCAGGGTTAACAGATATCGCGGAGCTGACCGGCGGGTTCCGTGTGTACGGGTAGGAGCTGGCACAGGTGGTATTGATGTTGTCCAGAGGTGCGGATGGCTGAATGGCGGGACGTGACGGAACTGGCATAGACAGAACGGACGTCGTCCGGGGTAGCCGGGTAACAGGTAGCTGACAGTCTGCGGAGACAAACAGTGTAAACGGAGCACTGGCAGAACACTTCAGAAACTTAAGCACACACTAGCAGAAACCGGAAGCTAGCAACAGAGGATACTTGTTGCTCCAGCACCCTCCCTATGGCGGAGGGGCTAGAAATAGTAATCACTAACATGCCATTGGTCAGAAGTACGTTTGAAAAATGAGCGCTGACTCTTTAAGAGAACGGGAGCACGCCTGTGCACGATCTAAGTACTCTACCCGGGAACCTGCTGGAAGAAGAGGCTGCAGCAGGATGGCATGGGAGTCCCGACGGGGACCCAGCGAAGGTAAGGGACCGGGAACGGGTGTAACACCGGCTATGGGTGACCTAACCAGCATTTCCCTGCAAACTGCTTTTGAATATGCTTTCCTGTCCTCAGCATCTGTAAGCTGTCCTCCCTGATAACATGGATGCATTCTCCTCTCTCTGATCAGCCATGTTTATTCACCCCGACCTCACCGCTGCTATTTCTGAACAACAGCAGAGCCTATATGAATATAAAGGTTGATTTGCTTCTGTTTTAGATTTTTATGCCTCTGTTGTCTTACAATGAACACAAAAACAAAGATCTCTTGCTGCAAGAGGATCAAGATCAGCAAACAGGAGCCCCTGAAACCATTAGTGACAAAGATTACTTAAAAATGGAAGAACCCAATATGGAACTAAGAAGTGTACAACTAATTCGAGATGAATTCCTCATGAATATGCAGAAATTCCTGAACCATATTCAACAAACAATACAACAACTTGAAGGTAAGTGTTTTTCCAGTAATCTCAAGACTATAAGACGTTTCACATGATTTTCCATTGATGACTGTAGTAGTTCAGCTCACTCAACGGTACTTGGAGGTAGAAAACAGGAACACTGTCTCTTTAAATCTTCTGTTGTTTTATTAGGGTATGTTTCCACATGCCGCATTACATCCAGATTAGCTGTGGATTGAACGCTGCATACAGCTGCAGCGTTCAACCCGCAGAGTCCAGATGTTACAGCATTTTATGAAATCCCGTCTCCACTATGCATGCGAACACGCATCCGGGGGCCCTGCATTTTCAGACATGTGGCGCATCTTTTTAGAACGCAGCATGTCTGTTTACCTTGTGGTGATGCTGGGTCGCCGCAAGGTAAATAACAGGGCCCTATGTATGGGGTGCGGAGATTCCAGATGTGTTCAATGAACATATCCGGAATCACCGCGAGTACAGAAGGGGGCGTGGCTTTGGGCAGAGCGGGTTATCCAACACGAAGGGAAAAATAAATTTGCCCTTTGGGGCAAAACAGAAAAACAAAGAAAACAAAATGCTGCAAAACAATCCATACAAATTAAGCCTCAGACCACACCCTGGGATGGAGATAAGGTGGACATCCTCCCACCCACCCTATGGATGTCCACAGAAAAGCCAGCCCTTTATACAAATTAACCCCTTACCATACGTAATGTGCTGGAGGAAAAACTCTGGGTTTTATATCACTGACGCCATTAAGCATAGTGAAACGTATCTCCCTTCCAGCACTTTACCAGTGACTCTGTCACATGGCATATTTTTATCCTAAAATATATATTTTTTGTCTTCTTTTTATCTCAATATTAGGAGAAATTAAATTAGAAATGCCAGATGTGAACCTTGACATTGAACCTTCCATACTGGCAGCAGATAAAACTGCTGTGGAGAAACTTGAGCAATGTGTGATGAATTGGCAGACACAAGTGTCCGCAGCTGTGGAGGAACTGCTACAAAAGAAACCACAGGTATTTTATACATGGTATTCATTCCCTCTCTTAGGCCGGGGTCACACTAGACCGTAATACGGACGAGTGCAATGCGCTAAAAAAATCGCATAGCGCTCGTCCCAATGTTAATCTATGGGGCAGCTCCCATCATCCGATATTTTCTCGGCCGTATTCAGGATCCGAGTGAAATCGCAGCATGCTGCGATTGTCAGCGTATCTCGGCCGACAATCGCCAATGAAAGTCTATGACACTGACAGGTTAGAATAGAATAGATAAAATAAATGTCTACACATAGCATAGGGGTATATATATATATTTATGTCAGTGAGACACATATATATATATATATATATATATTAATATATCATACAGTGCTAGATAGCAGAAAAACCGGTAATTCAATTGCTCTAGCTATTAAATTTAAGGGTTAAATCGCGGAAAAAATTGGCGTGGGCTCCCGCGCAATTTTCTCCGCCAGAGTGGTAAAGCCAGTGACTGAGGGCAGAAATCTTAATAGCCTGGAAAGAGTCCATGGTTTTTGCCCCCCCTCCCCCGGATAAAAACATCTGCCCCCAGCCACCCCAGAAAAGGCACATCCTATTCTGGCACTTGGCCACTCTCTTCCCATTCCCGTGTAGTGGTGAGATATGGGGTAATGAAGGGTTAATGTCACCTTCCTATTGTAAGGTGACATGAATGTAGCCTGTGAACTTTTCAGAATATTTTCCCACGCTCGATTTCATATGAGGACATCCAGCAGAGGGCGCATCACCGCGACTGAAGGTAACTACAGGTCATTGACCTACATTCCATTCATTCCCCGGGGTTTTACAGGCAGGAGCACAGCTGCATTAGCAGAGCTTCTGCTTGTAAAATTAGTTAACCCCTTCAGATGGATTTACAGCGTGGGACTAGACTGATCATCGGAAGGTATGGGATATTGTTGTTTTTTTATTTTACCTTTTTTACAGAACGAGGGTCTTCAGGTGGATTACCAGTATAATAAAATATTACAAAAATCTGTGTATTTATTTCACTAAAATACTTTGTAAGAATGTGTGTGTGTTTTTTAACCATTTCATTCTATTGGATTAATAATGGAGAGGTGTCATAATTGACACCTCTCCATTATTAATCTGGCTTAATGTCACCTTACAATAGCAAGGTGACATTATCCCTTCATTACCCCATATCCCACCCCTACACAGGAATGGGAAGAGAGTGGCCAAGTGCCAGAATAGGCGCATCTTCCAGATGTGCCTTTTTTTGGGGCAGAAGTTTTTAGCCGGGGGGGGGGAGAGGGGGGCAAAAACCATGGACCCTCTCCAGGCTATTAATTTCTGCCCTCAGTCACTGGCTTTACCACTCTGGCGGAGAAAATTGCGCGGGAGCACACGCCAATTTTTCCCGCGATTTAACCCTTAAATTTAATAGCTAGAGCGCCCAAATTTTGCACATACACACTACTAACAGTAGTGTGGAATATGCCAAAAATATGTTATTACGATTATTTGAGCCCATGGATCCATTGTATGTCCGTTTTGCAAGCCTGCGAGAAAATCTCGCCAAACGAATGCCATACGGATGTAACACGGATGTCAAACGGATCATTTGATCCGAGAAAATCGCATCCTCGCACTGTACACGGATCACTGTTTTGTTAACATTTGTGCGATTCTCGTCCGTGAAAAACAGACCGTTTTTTTTATACGTTGTGTGTGTCCCCGGCATTACATAAATAGTTTGTCAAAGCTATTAGATCATAGTAAAAGCCATATTATGTGAGCGGTGTAATTATAATTTAGTTTAATGTTTCATCGGAATTAAATTTCACTTGCCAAGAACTATTACAAATCAGAAGTTGCACTTAAAGAGTACCTATTGCCAATCAGGGGCTGCCCTTTGTATTTAATAAAATACCGCGCAGCCCCAGAGTGGTGATTTTTTGTAATATCTTCTATTTACAAGGGTCCCTAATGTCTCATGACAGTTCCAGTTTGTGGGATCCCAGTATACAGTGCAGGATCCCACAATCATCTGTAGCCAGTCTCTTAGTGAAAGAGCAAGATTCTGCTCTTTTTGCTAACCCATACTTGACGGGAGGACCCCAGAAAGCATCATATGATTTAGCTTTGCAGGATGCCAAAGAGTATGGCAAGCTAAAAACTGAGATTCTTGTACGCTTGGAGCTAACAATGACTCTCAGGGCGCAGTTGGGCGTATCACTGGGACAAACCACTGCCCTCCCAAATGTTTGACCTGGTCCAAAAGTGGCTGCAACCAGAGTCCCCTACGCCTGCGCAGATGGTAGAACGGATGGCGAAGGATCGGTTTGTACACTCCCTGCCGATTCCTGTGCAGACTTGGGTTGCCCAGGGTGATCCCCGGAATGCTGATGGACTGGTCGAGAGATGTCGGGGGTTGTAGGTGCAGTGGGAAAGCAGCCCACTCCATACCGGGGGTCCCAACAGGGGGCAGAGGCCCAAAAGGGGGTGGGGCGTCCAAAGGGGCGGGGGAGGTGGTGCCCGAGGTCCCTACGGGTGATATTGTTTGCTGGAGGTGCCAAGGCCCAGGCCATATAGCAACCTGTTGTCACCTGACCCCTGAGCAGATGGACTGCAGAATAGGAAGTCGTTCATATTATGCATATCCAGCCTGCAGTGTGAACTCTCCATCCAACGAGTGGCCTCAAGCGTGACCGGTGAAGGTGAGTGGGAGGGAGGTAACTGCACTGTTAGACTCTGGGAGTCTGGTTACCATTGTGAGGGCCACGTTTCCCCTCCAGCTGATCTCAGGGGAAAAAGTCGGCATTCGGTGCATACATTTTGACACTAAGGACTACCCTATAGCCAGAGTGGACATTGAAACAGCCCACGGTACTGAGTCCCATGAGGTCGGCATCGTTCGGGACTTGTTGCACCATATTATTGTAGGCTGGGACTTTTGTTTATTTTGGGATTTGTGGGGGAAGGGTTCTGATTTCGCTGGCACAAATAGGAAACCAGTGAACCCTAATAAGGTATCACCACACCCAGAGGCAGACGGTTTTCCATTTTGTGTTCTTGTGGGGGATGTGGAGGAGGTGTTCCCTGTGTCTGACATTCCAGAGTTAGGGGGCACCAGTGAGAATTTTGGGACTGCCTAACATAGGGATCCAACACTGAAGGAAGCATTTAACAATGTTACTGTCATAAATGGGGTTGCACAGGAGCTGGGGGCTGACACAAGGTTTCCCTATTTTATGATGAGTAGGGAGTTGTATCGGGTCACGAAAGTGAGGAGGGAGCTGGGGAAACAGTTAATAGTGCCAGGCCCCTATAGGCGGAAGGTGTTGGACATGGCCCATTCACACATCTTGGGGGGACATCTGGGAGTGGAAAAATGCAGGAACGGATTGTGCAGAGGCTCTATTGGCCCGGGTGTCACCGGGAAATATTAAACTATTGCAGGTCCTGCCCCACATGTCAGTTAACCTCCCACATCTCTCACTTTTGGCGTCCCCTCGTGCCACTGCCCATTATTGAAGTGCCGTTCCAGAAAATTCATATGGACTTGGTTGGTTCCCTGTTTAAATCTACTCGTGGGCATCAGTATATTTTGGTCATCCCGGACTATGCCAAACGATATCCTGAGGCAATTCCCCTGAGAAACTCCTCCACGAGGAGTATAGCCCGCGAATTGGTCCATGTGTTTTCCCGGACAGGTTTACTGAAGGAGATCCTGACTGACCAGGGAACACCCTTTATCAGTAAGGTGATGAGGGAGTTATGCAAGGTCCTGCAAATCTCCCAGTTGAGGACTTCAGTGTAACATCCTCAGACAAATGGCCTTTTCGAGAGGTTTAATAAAACCCTGAAGAGCATGATATGAGGGGACAGTACAAAGACCTGTCTAATGATCTTTTTACTCTTAGACCTGAGACAGGGACAAGGGAGCATCCTCTACATCGGAAAGAAGGTTTATTCATAATCACAGATGCAGATTCTTTACTGTAAGAGCAGTGAGACCGTGGAACTCTCTATGTTACAACGTATGAAGTTGTAATAAGTGATTCACTACTAAAATTTAAGAAGGGACTGAATGCCTTTCTTGAAAAGTATAATGTTACAGGTTATATATACTAGATTCCTTGATAGGGCATTGATCTAGGAAACTAGTCTGATTGCCATATGTGGAGTCGGGAAGGAATTTTTTTCCCCAATGTGGAGCTTAGTGTTTGCCGCATGTTTTTTATTTGCCTTCCTCTGGATCAACATGTTAGGCTATGGGTTTAACTAGATGGACCTAAAGTCTTCCTTCAACCTTAAATACTATGTTAGGCTGAGGAAAGCCATAGAAAAAGACGGTAGAGACTGGGACTGTCTCTTACCTTATCTGCTGTTCTCCATCCGTGAGGTTCCCCAGGCCTCTACGGGGTACTCGCCTTTCGAACTTCATGTGATCACTGGGTGTAGGGAGAAGAGGAGCTGCTTTGTCATAGGAGATCTAGTCAGCTCTGCTATGCAACTAGGAGGCTTAATTTCCTCTGTAACTGAGGCTTATTTATCACCCTATCACCCTCTGTTACAGGGAAAATCAACATTAAAAATGTATTAATATTTTGAAATTCCACCAAAAATATCTTTTAAGACCTTATTGGGTGCTCAGTTTGTGAAATAAATGAAAAATAAGTACGGTAAATCAAAAAGTAAGAATAAAAAAAAAGCCTGTCCTAAATGCTGATTATAGCCCCCGGCGAAAAAAAACACATGTCCAATGTATAAAAATAAGTTCTACAAAATGGCGAGCACAAGTTAAAATGTTACCTTAGCAGTCCTTTGTGGTCGTAAAAAAATAAATAAAAAATGTGAAAATAGACACGAATTTCCTGTTTTCTTTACATTTTCCTCTGATTTAACCAAAAAAAAAAAGAATATTAAAATTTCCTTTGCATTGTGAAAAAATGTGGCAAAAATAATTTGACAATCCAAAAGAGAAAATCCCAGGAAATGTTCCTGTTCATGAACAGGGTAAATTTGCCTGATCCTAAACTTGTTAAGCACATTAAGTCACTGAAACAAGGCTTATTATAGATCAGTTTCTTTATGGTGTATACATTATATAGTATATTGTACATACATTGCATATACTTGGAAAAGGCGGGTATTTCATCAGAATATTTGTGTTTTTAAAACAAGCCAGGTTCAGTATTTTGGCATATTTAAAGGGGTTATCCTGGACCTTTTGATTTACCGCATTTTTCGCTTTATAAGACGCACCTGATTATAAGACGCACCCCCAAGTTTGGTGAAGAAAAATAGAAAAAAATATTTTTTTTAATGTTAAATGGGGGTCTGTTTTATAATTCCAGTGTCCGTCTTACAAATCATATACATGTCCCTCATCCTGGTATCTATATAACCTCCATCCTGGCACATGGTCCCCCTGTGCTGGCACATTGCCCCCGTGTGCTGCTGGCACATTGCTCCCCTGTGCTGCTGGCACACTGCCCCTTGTGCTGGTAAATTGCCCCCTTGTGCTAGCACATTGGCACATTGCCCCCTTTGGCACATGGCCCCATGTACTGGTATATTGCCCCCCTGTGCTGCTGGTACATTGGCATACCTCCCGCTTTCTCTGCAGCCTGCAGCCAGCCTAACCCACCCCCCTGACACCACTCCAGAGCCGCCCCCCCTCCTCTACAGCACAGCGCACATTTGGATTGTAAGATGCACCCCCCACTTTCCCCCAAAAGTTAGGGGAACAAAAGTGTGTCTTATAATCCGAAAAATACAGTATACTCTTATGCTCCTTTGAACTTTTACAGGGAGGTAGTTGCTAACTACTTGCATGTTTTTGCCAATGCTGATCTCTGCCCGATCAGAGCAGTCATGGACCACTCCTGCTGGAGATTCTGCAGCTTCCAGTGAAGTTACATTGACAGAGCAGGTGCTTTGTTCAGCTCGGCTCTTTTGATGGGGTGTTACTGCCAATGTCATGCTGATTTATAAGTCAACTCCCTGCTGCCTAACTGTGGGGAGCGTCTGTTAATCAGCATGAGGTCACCAGTCATACCCCGACTACAGAGCAGCCTGTAAGAGGTGCTCTGTTGATATGAGGTTAAATGAAACACCAGACTCGTTGGCAGGGGGGTCCATGACCGCTCTGAGCTGGCGCTGGTCAGAAGTACCTGCCTGTCAGTGCTAAGCCCCATGAGAAAAAAATAAAATAGTTATGGAAAACCCCTCTAACCTTTAGTAACCTGCTATTATAGCGGAGAAGGGAGGAGCATACAGAAACACCCCTTTATGACAAATATAAGAGGAAAGTCTTTTCAATGTTTCAAAGGTCTTCTAAAGCTCTTCTTCGGTTTTCAGGGAAATGCTCCATTGGCTGAAATAGATTTCTGGCGAGAACGTAATGGTACTTTAAGTGCTGTTAGTGAACAGCTGAAACTTCCCACAGTAAAGAAGGTCTTAAATGTTTTGTCCATTGCTGATCCTGGTTTAGTCCAAAATCTAGATCTTACAGTAACTGAGCTGGCAAAATACCATGTGGAAGCTGCTGATAACGTTCGATTCCTCACCACTCTTGAACGTCATTTAAAGGTTAGTATTCTAAATGAAGTATCTCGACCAGCCGATATAATGTCATCTTCAAAGACCATAATATCCTAATTCTTCGGTGTTTTCTGTTGTAGAACTTAACACATGGCACGGGTTTTAACATAGTGCTGGATACAATTCCTCCAATGATGAATGCTTTGAGGATGGTATGGATTATTTCCCGTCATTATAATAAAGACGAGAGAATGGTCCCGTTAATGGAAAGAATCGCCTGGGAAATTGCAGAAAGAGTCTGTCGAGTCCTGAATATTCGCAGTTTGTTTCGGTAGGTGGCAAATCAACATGCTAAGGTTTGGTACGTTAATGAGAAATATAATGGGTTTTTTTTCTTTACGATTTTCAAATGTGAGGTGGTGACCTAAATCACATTTACAATGAACTCAAATTCACAATTTTTTTCCAACACTATTTTGTAGCGAGAACAGAGAATCAGCGAAAAACAAAACTCTGGAGGCAAAGCGAACCCTGGAATTGTGGAAAAGTTGCTACTTTGAAATCCGTGCTAAGATTGAAGCTTCAGGGAGAGATCAGCGTTGGGAATTTGATAGAAAACGTCTCTTCAAGAAAACTGACTACTTAGCCACTATATGCCAAAACCTGTATGATATTTTGCAGGTACTAATTGTTCATTTCTTGATTGATAAAATACTTTTTTGATTATTACAGTAGCTTTTACAAAAGACACCTAAATTAAAAAATATACCGGTACTTAAAACATAAATGTCATCGCATATAATGAAACATATTTGGGTTCATTTTTTTATGAAACGTAGTCCTAAATTTATTTAAATATTACTCCCAAAATGTTTTCTTCTCATGACAAAATAAAGGAAAATGGCCAAAAATAAGCAGACATGGTCAAGCAGAAGGAGCAATAACATTACAGAGGTTAATAATGTTAACATGTAATGTCACAAAGGTATGTCAGGAGTAAAAGGAAATTCAAAATTACTTTTAATTAATGAGGTGCGCTTCCACTAACCTAATTTAATTGACGTACAACATACTATTATTGAGATTTTGTTTTTTTCAAGTTTTTCAGTAATACTGTTAAAGTATGCATTTAGAAAGCTTATTTTTATTATTCAGGATGTAAATTGGTATCATCCCGTAGGTTATCTGTGCCATGAATTTCTTTGTTAGGTTACCCAAAAATGAATCTAATATTTTATATATTTGAATAATAGGGCAAATGAACTGTCAGTTGTGTTTTCCACTTTAAGAAAAGTGTTCCTCCAATGCTTTTATACTTGTAACGAATATTTGGCACTAGCCATCACTTGTTCCAGCACCAGCTGACCCTTGCTCTAGTCTTTGTGTTTTGGCTGCGTCATGGATGACGCATGGACAATGCATATCACCACTGTAAATGCCATGAGCAGCTGAGCTCAGTAATGGATGTGGTCTACTGATGCAGCCAAAACAGGAGGGGCAGAGAGGCAGTGTTTTTATTTTCTCTAATTTTCCACGATATAGATAGAAAAATCCTCAAATATTGGAGTTTTAACTTTGACCACTAAGGGTACCGTCACATTAAGCGACGCTGTATCGATATAGACAACGATGCCGATCGCTGCAGCGTCGCTGTGTGGTCACTGGAGAGCTGTCACACAGACAGCTCTCCACCGACCAACGATGCCGAGGTCCCCGGGTAACCAGGGTAAACATCGGGTTACTAAGCGCAGGGCCGCGCTTAGTAACCCGATATTTACCCTGGTTACCTAAAGAAAACAAACACTACATACTTACATTCCGGTGTCTGTCGCGTCCCTCGCAGTCAGCTTCCCGCACTGACTGTGAGCGCCGGCCGGCCGTAAAGCAGAGCACAGCGGTGACATCATCGCTGTGCTTTACGGCTGGCGCTTACACAGTGCGGGAAGCTGACTGCGAGGGACGCGACAGACACCGGAATGTAAGTATGTAGTGTTTTTTCTTTTAGGTAACCAGGGTAAATATCGGGTTACTAAGTGCGGCCCTGCGCTTAGTAACCCGATGTTTACCCTGGTTACAAGTGAAGACATCGCTGAATCGGCGTCACACACGCCGATTCAGCGATGTCAGCGGGTGATCCAGCGACGAAATAAAGTTCTGGCCTTCTAGCTCCGACCAGCAATTTCACAGCAGGATCCTGATCGCTGCTGCGTGTCAAACACAACGATATCGCTATCCAGGACGCTGCAACGTCACGGATCGCTATCGTTATCGTTCCAAAGTCGCTCAGTGTGAAGGTACCTTAAGTCTAATATTAGGCTGATATTTCCTGTTCTGTAAAAATTGCTTCTCCTCCATCTCATTATTATCACAGACCAGGTTACAGAGATAGATGGCACATATGTATAGCTGGCACAAAATCCACCGTTCACACTCGGAGATGCATTGGTTCACCTCCTCTCCCTCCCTGCACAAAGACTTTTGCTCAGATCAGAACATGCGTAGAAAGATCCTCTATACAAGTCAATGAGTCTATTGCTCTCTATGGCCCAAAGGCAGTGAAACAAATTTTTTAATGCTGTTAAAAAAAATCAAACAAGATGGCAGCCCCTATTATCATGTAAAAAAAAACAATTAAAAATAGTAAAAAGGCTAGAAAAAAAATAGTATCACTATCCAGATTTAAGTATTTAAAAAAAAATGATAGGTGACAAATTCAATTTAAGCTGGCTCTGGCAATTACAGAAGAGAAGCTGCTGATGTGTGAAACAATTTTAAAATATTACCTAAATAATAAAAAACAACACCTGTAACTGAATATTTTATTCATAATGGGCTGCTGACTGCCGCTTGGGTGTTAACTTAATATTTTATTACTTTAAAGAAAAGTTTACATTTGTCCTCTTGTAATACCCAGGTCCTTGAAGAGTTTTACAACATTTTTGGTCCAGAATTAAAAGCTGTCACTGGGGATCCCAAGCGTATTGATGATGTATTGCATAGAGTTAATGGTCTTATCAAACCAATGGAGGCCCTGTCTTTTGATCCTTTCGATATAAAATATTCCCAAGAATGGAAACTTGTCATGGATGACTTTAAAAATGAAGTTCAGGTATGAAATAGGTGGAAATTCTGTTTTAACATAGACTTTTGACAAAAGCAGTAATTGATTAGGGTTTTTCAGGATTCTTCGCGATTTTGGAAAGCAAAGTGATTGGTATAATATAGAGAAATATATTACTTATAATGTGAATCCCCCACTTGGTTGGTATCATATTTGCTGCAGAGTCCTGTGACAGATGGATTGTCCTTCATCACTGCTGATCCTGACCTGCAGTTTTGGGGAAAAGTGAAACCTTAGCTTTATAACAATCCCTTTGTTCTCCCAAAGTCCTCAAAATCCTTTTAGTGTGAACCTTTGCTGCTGACATGCTTCTACCTTGTCCCATGTTAACAGGCCATTGAAGGAGAAGCCATAAATTTCATTGACGAATCATTTAAAACTCTTCGTTCGGCTGAGGCTGCATTTGACATGCTATTGAAGTTTAAGCACATTCGCTCTCGAGAAGCCATCAACAGGCAGCTGATGATGAAATTTAACGCTATTCTGGAACAGTATTGTAAAGAGGTAAGAAGTGATTTTGTTGCATTAGATCATCTTCATTTCAAGTGCTATTCCCACAGTCATAATCAGGGTTCATTGTACACATTGTTTCACTCATAAAAAAAGGACTTTTGTCCTTGTGGAATGATGAGCAGCGCATCTGAACATCTGAAAGAAGCTGTCACATTCTTGTAGTGACGCAACACTCTGACCAGATCCAAACAGTGTAAGGATTTCTCTGCAGCATCAGAAGGAGAAAGACAGAGAGAAGAAAGGACAATCTCTACATTAAAGAAGAAGGAAGAAACCACCTTGTGAAGGCACCAGATGCTGCACCATCAGAGTGAAGGACAAAAAAAAGAAAAGTGGCAAGACAGATCCGCAGGTTCAGGTACTTGATTGATAGAAGTAATAACGATCAGGAATACCACCTTACAGGAAAGCTAGAGAGGAGAAATGCTGTGGATTAATTCAAAGGGAGGACCCTGTAGTGCGCTGAGCACCAGACTAAAATCAGATTGATCCAATTTAAACCGGTAAGGAGGCTGCATCTTGAAGAAAGTCTTGATTTGGAGATTTGAAGCCAAGTTCATCTGAAATTTAATGGACAGGACAAAACCCTGGCCCAGGAGAGATCAGAGGGCTAAGCCAGATTCAAGACCTGAAAAGGAATGAAAGGAAAAAAAGGAAAAAAAATGCAAGAGATAATAGGATTCATACCAGTGAAAGAAGGCCTTCCAGGCTTAATGGTAGATACGAGGGATATATGACTTTCAAGCTTGGACATGAAATGGGGTACCTTGTGATTGTGTCTGAATGCCATCAGGTTGACGTCTCACGTACCCCACTGTTGACAGATTTGATTGAAGACAGTCAGATGCAAAGACCACTCTCCTGCGGTTAATCCCTTGTGACTTGGAACATGTTAGTCTGTGCCTCGGTTTTTATAATCCTTGCTGCATCCAAATTTCTTCGCTACTCCAATCCATTATACAGTAAATTATGGACATCACACAGATGACATCAGCAGTAGGGTTGAGCGAAACGGATCGTTCATTTTCAAAAGTCGCCGACTTTTGGCAAAGTCGGGTTTCATGAAACCCGACCCGATCCCTGTGTGGGGTCGGCCATGCGGTACGCGACTTTCGCGCCAAAGTCGCGTTTCGTATGACGCGCTTGGCGCCATTTTTTCAGCCAATGAAGAGAGAGAGAGAGAGAGAGAAAAAATAAAATAAAAATATCCCATTGACTTTGCATTGGGTTTCGTGTTTCGGTCGATCCCCGACTTTTTGCCATAATCGGCCGATTTCACTCGACTCGACTTTAGAGACAGTCGGGTTTCGCGAAACCTGACTCGACCCTAAAAAAGTAAAAGTCGCTCAACCCTAATCAACAGCAATGTGTTTTTTTGTGATTTTTTTTTTTTATTACTGGGCTATTGACTCACATTAGGATGCCTTTTTTGCGAACAGTCAGTCTGTAAAAAGTAAAAAAAAAAAAAAGGAAACGTGAAAGTCACTTTCTTTGTAATGAGTCCATGATTGATCTGTAAAAATTCTGGATAAAAAAAACAAGCGTGTTGAGACCTTAGTGTTCTCAGCTACATTTCTTAATTTTATAAAGTCAAACCTTAAAGCGAACCTGTCAGCAGGATTTTGCGAAGTAAACTACAGAATTTGTCAGGTTGACGTTGTTACATGTATTAAAATGATACCTGGGGTGAAGAAATCTGTCTTGTGGTTCTTGTGTAATCAGTGTTAGACGTTTTCAGTTAATGAGATGTTCGTGTTCTGGGGCGGGACTGTACGCAGAGTCTTATCTTCATGCTCTAGGCCAGAGAAACCAAGGAAAGACCTTTCCACAGGCCGCACCAAACTAAAAACATGTTCCTCATCATAGAGACAGAGACACAGACTGTTTGTGTTTCTGGGCGGCCTGTGGGCAGGTCTTTTCTTGGTTTCTCATAGGTACACTTCAACTGTGAGAGACAGAATCTAAAAATAAAAATCAAAAAATCACATTGTATGATTTTTACATAATTAATTTTAATTTTATTGCATGAAATAAGTATTTGATACAATAGAAAAACAGAACTTAATATTTGGTACAGAAATCTTTCTTTGCAATTACAGAGGTCAGATATTTCCTGCAGTTCTTGACCAAGTTTGCATACACTGCAGCAGGGATTTTGGCCTACTTCTCCATCTTCTCCAGATTATTCAGGTTTTGGGGTTGTCACTGGGCAACATTGAGTTTCAACTCCCTACAAAGATTTTTTTTTATTTGGTTCAGGTCTTGAGACTGGCTAGGCCACTCCAGGACCTTGAAATGCTTCTTATGGATCCACTCCTTAGTTGCCCATGCGGTTTGTTTTGGGTCAGTGCCATTGTCATGCTGCAAGACCCAGCCACAACTCATCTTCAGGGTTTTAACTGAGGGAAGAAAATTGTTGGCCGAATTCTCGTGATAAATGACCTATCCATCCTCCCTTTAATTCGATGCAGTTGCCCTGTCCTCTTTGCAGAAAAGCACCCCCAAAATATGATGTTTTCCCTCACAGTGCTCTACACACGGCGAGTGGAGTTGATACCAAAAAGTTCTATTTTCTATCTGATCACATGACCTTCTCCCATACCTTCTCTGGATCATCCAGATGGTCACTGGCGAACTTCAATTGGGCCTGGACTTGTTCTGGTGTGAGCAGAGGGACCTTGCATGTCCTGCAGGATTTTAATTCATGACGGCGTAGTGTGTTACTAACGGTAATGTTTGAGACTGTGGTCCCAGCTCTCTTCAGGCCATTGACCAGATCCTCCTGTGTAGTTCTGGATTGATTCCTGACCTTTCTCAGAATCATCCTTACCTCACAGGCAAGATATTGCATGGAGCCACATACTGTTAGGACCGGCGGAACGCACCAAGAAAGGTGATATAGATGCGTTCGCAGTCCGGGGTCCACCGTGCAGGTGAAAACCTGCTGCTAGTAAATACAGACTATATGGCGGTACACTAAAGTATATACACGTGGGTTCAACCTCACCCAGCGTGAAGGGAGCAATCCTGTTGTATCACAGGATCGCGGTACCGCACCTAAAGCGCGAGCGAGTAGTCAGCGTACTCAACCCCAACTGGGATTGAAGTCCGATTAGACCCTCGCTGGCACTACACCGCAACTGGGTGTGAAAGGAAACTTAAATATAGATATATAAATGCACAGGAGTGCGAGCAATGCCGCACTGACGGACGCCACCAACCACACAGGCTTGGGTATGGAAAGCGCAAGGCAAGCGCACGGCGCCGTACAGGCGGACACAGCAAGAGGACGCTGTAATGTGTGTATCGTGCAGATGATTAGTCGGGCGCTAGATAGCTACCAACATCCGCGAGCAGACAACAACTCTAGGGAGGGATATTTAGGAGCTTTCATCCATCGACATACATTCATCTACACACACACATATAACATTATGAGACAATACTAGCGCATGGCCGTGCGGTCATGCGCAGTTTATATAGTTGTAGCACAGGAAGTGGCTACAGAACTTTTGCCCTTCCAAGACCTGCCAAGAGGACCAATGGAATGTGCCGCAGAGCCTGAGCACATGACCCTCGATCTCCAACGAGAGATCTTGCCCTGGGCATGCTCAGTGTGTGCAGATAAGGACTTAGTCCCAGAGAAGTCCGCTCGCTGCTGACCAGTATTGGCTTTAAAGGCAGAAGCTGGAGAAGCAGCAGTAACTCTTCGCACGGAGTCAGACTGAGCGAGACGCTGGGATCGACGTCCCTGCTGAGCAGACTCCACTGCGGCTGGAGGAGAATGGGAGACCGCAGCGGAGACGGATCGAGATTCCCCCTGTGCAGCAGAGGAAACTCGACTCCTAACATTACCCCCCCTCCTAGGGCCCCCCCCTCCTTGGGCCTCGCTACGCTCGAAGGCAGCAATGAGCTGCGGAGCCCGAATGTGCTCAACAGGCTCCCAGGACCTGTCCTCGGGGCCATAACCCTTCCAGTCCACCAAATAAAATTTTTTACCACGCACCACCTTGCACCCCAAAATAGCGTTCACCTCATAATCGTCCGAAGACGAACCCGATGTCCCAGCAGATGACTCGGAGAACCGGGACATATACACGGGTTTCAAGAGGGACACATGAAAGGTGTCGGTGATACCCAGGCGTGGCGGAAGGGCCAAACGATAGACCACAGGATTAACCTGCTCGAGGACCTTGAATGGGCCCAAGTAGCGAGGAGCAAATTTAGTGGACTCAACTCGCAGCCTGATGTTACGGGCGGAGAGCCACACCAAGTCGCCAGGAGCAAAGGTCGGAGCGGGGCGCCGATGAGCATCGGCGGAGGACCTCATTCTCTCCTTAGAGGCCCGAATGGCATCCTGAGTGCGGTCCCAAATATCCCGTGCCTCCACAGCCCAGTCTGACACCCTGGAGTCGGCGGAAGACACGGGCATAGGCACAGGTACCCGTGGATGCTGACCATAGTTGAGGAGGAATGGGGTTTGTCCAGTGGAATCGGCTACGGCGTTGTTCAGTGCAAACTCTGCCCATGATAGCAAGGATGCCCAGTCATCCTGCCTGGCAGAAACAAAATGTCGCAGGTATGTGACCAAGGTCTGGTTGGCCCTCTCTATCAACCCATTCGTCTCGGGATGATAAGCGGAAGAGAGATTCAACTCAATACTGAGAAGACGACAGAGCTCTCTCCAGAACCGAGACGCAAACTGGGGACCCCGGTCACTGACAATTTTGTCTGGCATACCGTGTAGGCGAAAGATATGTCTAATGAACAACGCTGCCAAGGCTCGTGCAGAAGGTAACCGTGGTAGCGGCACCAAATGCACCATTTTTGAGAAATGATCGGTGATGACCCAAATGATGGTACAGCCGCGAGACTTGGGCAAACCCACAACAAAGTCCATCCCGACCATCTCCCAGGGCCTATCTGCCACCGGCAAGGGGTAGAGCAAACCAGCTGGCCTTTGACGCGGAGATTTATTTTTGGCGCAGGAGACACACGCCAGAACATAATCCCTGACATCCCGGACCATATGCGGCCACCAGTACGTCCTCGCCAGTAGCTCAGATGTCCTCTTTGTCCCAAAGTGTCCACCCACCCTGGACGAATGAGCCCAAGAGAGAACCTCCGGTCGCAAATTAATGGGCACAAAAGTCTTGCCCGTAGGCACAGACTCTAGCGAAACCGGTGCCATGGTTCTCAGGCTCTCGGAAGGGACAATAAGCCGAGGCTCCTCTTCCTCCTCCTCAATTGACATAAGGGAGCGAGAGAGAGCGTCAGCATGGATATTCTTCTCCCCGGCGAGATAATGAAGAGAAAAGTGGAACCGGGAGAAGAACAGGGACCATCTGGCCTGGCGAGAATTTAGCCGCTGGGCTGTCTGCAAATAGACCAAATTTTTGTGGTCCGTGTAAACTTGGAAGGGAAACCGCGCACCTTCCAGAAGGTGTCTCCACTCCGAAAAGGCCAACTTCATTGCTAGCAACTCCCTGTCCCCGATGGAGTAGTTCCTCTCCGCTGGCGTGAAGGTCTTAGAGAAGAAGAAGCATGGATGCTTCCGACCTTGAGCATCCTTTTGGTAGAGGACTGCTCCAGCACCAACGGACGAGGCATCCACCTCCATTAGGAATGGCTTATCCACATCGGGACGATGTAAGATGGGAACGCTAGCAAAGTGGGACTTAATAGAAGTGAAGGCCTTGGAGACCTCTTCCGACCACAATTTGGGATTCGCTCCCTTCTTGGTGAGGGCTACCAAGGGAGCTACCAGAGTTGAGAAGTGGGGAATGAACTGGCGGTAATAGTTTATGAACCCCATAAAGCGCTGCACCGCTTTAAGAGAATGGGGCTCTTGCCAGTCCATCACAGCCTGTAGTTTGGCAGGATCCATAGCCAATCCCTGGGCGGAGATGATATAGCCCGGGAAAGGTAAGGACTCCTGCTCAAACACACACTTCTCCAACTTTGCATAAAGAGAGTTTGCCCGTAGGAGATCGAAGACTCTGCCAACATCTCTCCGGTGGGAGTCAATATCTGGAGAAAAGATGAGAATATCATCCAGATAGACTACAACCGAGGTGGAAAGCATATCCCGGAAGATATCGTTGACAAAGTCTTGGAAAACGGCTGGTGCATTACAGAGCCCGAAGGGCATCACCAGATACTCATAGTGCCCATCTCTGGTGTTAAATGCCGTTTTCCACTCGTCCCCCTCACGGATGCGAATCAGGTTATAAGCACCCCGCAGATCTAGTTTAGTAAACACTCTAGCTCCCCGAAGCCTATCGAAAAGCTCAGATATCAACGGCAAAGGGTACTTGTTCTTAACTGTGATAGCATTAAGACCCCTGTAGTCTATGCATGGACGTAGTTCTCCATTCTTCTTCTGCACGAAAAAGAACCCTGCCCCAGCAGGTGACACTGACTTCCTAATGAACCCTCTTGCCAAATTCTCTTGTATGTACTGAGACATTGCCTCCGTTTCCGGGAGAGATAATGGATAGACTCGACCCCGGGGAGGCTCAGCACCAGGCAAGAGATCAATAGGACAGTCATAGGGGCGATGGGGCGGAAGAGTCTCCGCTGCCTTTTTGGAGAACACGTCTGCATAAGACCAATATTGCTTGGGGAGAGAGGAGAGATCTGCGGGTACCTCTGTAGTAGTAACCTGAACGCACTCTCGATGACACCTGTTCCCACAAGATTCACCCCATCCCAGAATTCTGCCTGAGGACCACTCGATGTGAGGAGAGTGGTACCGTAACCAAGGTATCCCCAAGAGAACCTCATCAATTCTCTCAGGAATGACGAGTAGAGATATAATCTCCTGATGAGATGGTGACATGGACAGAGTAAAAGGGATAGTTTGATGTGTAATCTGTGTGGGCAGTGTCGACCCATTCACCACTCGTACCGTTACTAGTTGAGATAGCATGACCAGAGGAATTGCGTGACGTTGGGCGAAGGCTGAAGACATAAAATTGCCCTCCGCCCCAGAATCCACGCAAAGTTCTACCGAGTGAGAGGATGAGCCCAATGTTATTGTCCCCTTAAAGGACAATTTGGAGGCAAACGTCGCCGTGTCTAGTGCACCTCCACCAACTACCACTAGACGCTGACGTTTCCTTGACCGCTGGAGACATCTGGAGGCAAGATGTCCAGACTGTTGGCAAAGATGACAAATCTGGAGTGCACGAGCGGTCCGGGACTTAGATCCTGCTCGAGACTCTACCACAGGCTCATGGGGCTCAGGAGCCTGGTCTGGAGATTCCAAAGGTTTGGCGAAGGTGGGAGCCAGCCGAAACCTCTGCCTACACTGGGCTCGCTCTAACCTCCGCTCATGAAAACGGAGATCAATACGAGTGGATAGAGTTATTAATTCCTCCAGTGTGGCGGGAATCTCCCTAGTGGCCAGGGCGTCCTTAACGTGGTCAGCCAGCCCCCTCCAAAATATTGGAATGAGGGCTTTATCCGACCACTCCAGCTCTGATGCTAAGGTGCGGAAGTGGACGGCAAAATGACTGACCAAGGACGAGCCCTGAGTCAATGCCAACAATTGGAGCGCCGTATCATGGGTGACACGAGGTCCCAAAATGACCTGTTTCAGAGTGCTCAGAAACAACGGAGCACTCTGCACCACATGATCGCCACGCTCCCATAGCGGCGTAGCCCACTGCAACGCTCTGTCCGACAGAAGAGACACTATAAATCCCACCTTAGCCCGCTCTGTAGGGAAACGAGAGGCCAGAAGCTCGAGATGGATAGAGCACTGACTCACGAAACCCCTACAAGACTTACAGTCACCAGAGAATTTCTCTGGAAGCGGGAGGCGAGTTAGAGTCGGAACAGGAGCGGCAGTGGACAAGGTGGCTGCAGCAACACTAGCAGCCTGAACAGCGACAGCAGTGACATCCACAGCTGAGGGTGAACGCTCAAGAGCCGCCAACCTTCCCTCCAGCTGCTGGATGTACCGCTGTGAACGCTGATCGTCCATCATTTACTAGCCAGACCCTGGCGCTAGTATTATGTTAGGACCGGCGGAACGCACCAAGAAAGGTGATATAGATGCGTTCGCAGTCCGGGGTCCACCTTGCAGGTGAAAACCTGCTGCTAGTAAATACAGACTATATGGCGGTACACTAAAGTATATACACGTGGGTTCAACCTCACCCAGCGTGAAGGGAGCAATCCTGTTGTATCACAGGATCGCGGTACCGCACCTAAAGCGCGAGCGAGTAGTCAGCGTACTCAACCCCAACTGGGATTGAAGTCTGATTAGACCCTCGCTGGCACTACACCGCAACTGGGTGTGAAAGGAAACTTAAATATAGATATATAAATGCACAGGAGTGCGAGCAATGCCGCACTGACGGACGCCACCAACCACACAGGCTTGGGTATGGAAAGCGCAAGGCAAGCGCACGGCGCCGTACAGGCGGACACAGCAAGAGGACGCTGTAATGTGTGTATCGTGCAGATGATTAGTCGGGCGCTAGATAGCTACCAACATCCGCGAGCAGACAACAACTCTAGGGAGGGATATTTAGGAGCTTTCATCCATCGACATACATTCATCTACACACACACATATAACATTATGAGAAAATACTAGCGCATGGCCGTGCGGTCATGCGCAGTTTATATAGTTGCAGCACAGGAAGTGGCTACAGAACTTTTGCCCTTCCAAGACCTGCCAAGAGGACCAATGGAATGTGCCGCAGAGCCTGAGCACATGACCCTCGATCTCCAACGGGAGATCTTGCCCTGGGCATGCTCAGTGTGTGCAGATAAGGACTTAGTCCCAGAGAAGTCCACTCGCTGCTGTCCAGTATTGGCTTTAAAGGCAGAAGCTGGAGAAGCAGCAGTAACTCTTCGCACAGAGTCAGACTGAGCGAGACGCTGGGATCGACGTCCCTGCTGAGCAGACTCCACTGCGGCTGGAGGAGAATGGGAGACCGCAGCGGAGACGGATCGAGATTCCCCCTGTGCAGCAGAGGAAACTCGACTCCTAACACATACTCATGAAGATTGACAGTCATCTTGTGTTTTTTTCCATTTTCTAATAATTGTGCCAACAGTTGCCTTCTCACCAAGTTGCTTGCTATTGTCCTGTAGCCCATCCCAGCCTTGTACTGGTCTACAGTTTTGTCCCTGGTGTCCTTAGACAGTTTTTGGCCATGGTGGAGAGGTTGGAGTGTGATTGATTGATTGATTGTGTGGACAGCTGTATTTCATACAGGTATTGAGTTCAAACAGATGCAATTAATGCAGGTCATGAGTGCCTAGTAGGAGGGCTTGTTAAAGAAAAACTAGCAGGTCTGCGAGAGACAGAATTCATGCTGGTTGGTAGGTGACCAAATAGTTATTTCATGCAATAAAATGCAGTTTAATTATGTACAAATCATACAATGTGATTTTTCACGTTTTATTTTTAGATTCTGTCTATCACAGTTGCGTTGTACTTACAATAAAAATGACCTCTCCATTGTTTGTAGGTGGGAAACTTGCAAAATCTGCTGTGTATCAAATACGGTACTTATTTTCCTTACTGTACATCTCATTAACTTGGGACACAGGGTATTCTCTCCTGCGATAACAATATCTGCCACTGTTGGGATCTTGTTGAAAAATAAATTTGCTTTAAAAGTAACCTCTCAGGCTGAAAATCATGTTTGATATGTGGGTAGAATGTTATAGGGCAGGAGGTGTCAATCATATTGATGTACATTTTTTGTTGGAAAAAAGATGCATACGTCCAGTAGGTGGGGCTATTCAATTACCGTATATGACTGTACATGTGGACAGAGCTGTCAATCACTGAGTTGGACCACACACTGGACTCCTTTTTCTATTAACCCCAGGGATTTCAATACATAAACTATAAGTTATACTGAATCTTTCCCACAAAACTATATATCATTTTCGGCAGCTTCTTTTTATACCATACTCTCAACAGATCACACTGCATCTACGTGACAGGTTCAATTAAATGTGTAAGACCTACTTAATGAGAACTTATCGTAGGGACATGAATGTGTATTTGTATATGAAAAATATAATATAAAAAATATAGACAGTATATTTATGGTTCACACAGATTATGCAAAATTTCCAACTCACAGTAGTTGGCACTGAAACTTCAGTTAAAGGAGTTGTCTGGTGTCTCTGTGTGACTGCAGACTTATGAAACGGCGGTGATGTATGCAATCTGCAGATATTGCCAGTTATCGCAGGATCTCACAGCTCCACAGAGCTGCGTAATGTGGTCATATATCAGTTATTGATACATATAGTCAGAGCTTTATACTATATGTGGCCAGGGTTTGAGGGGCCTGATAGGCTACATGGAAGTAGCTTCAAAAGATGTTCTCTGCTGTTCCCAGTTGTGTGATGACTTATTTAAATAATCGTGTGTTAATATCCTTTAAAAAAAGCGAAACATTTTCTTACTAGTTACAATATATTTAGAATTTTTTTGTAAAAAGAAACTAAACAAAACATTGATCTCCCCATGAAATGCAGTTTTAAACCTCACACTCAAACATTGTTGCTCTTGTAGAAGAGTTTTGTCTCCCTAGATTCTGAGGATTTCTTTGTATCTTGCATTTTAGGTTGATATCGTGAACAAACTCTTCATGAAACATTTGGAAACGCCTCCGCTCTACAAGAATCACCCTCCTGTGGCCGGGGCAATATATTGGGAAAGGTCACTTTTCCTCCGAATCAAACAGACAATCGTTCGGTTTCTGGAAATGGAAGAAATGTTAGCAAGTGAACATGGGAAAATGGTAAGGTTTTAAAGAGGACCCGTCATCAGGTCAAGTGACCAGTTTTTGGTTGTATTTTATTCCTGCTGCTCCTCTAAGTATTCGGTTAGGTTTTTGTTTTTTTTAATCACCATACAGTTTCAGAGCAATGGGGACTCTAAATTTAATGCCAATTTTTATGGTCTTTACCAAGGGGCCATGGCTCACAAAGTTCTCTGCGGCTGTGTCTTTTGGCTGTTCGGCGTTATTACCCTGTGAGCATCACCCCCTCGTTAAAGGCCATAAAAATTAGCACTAAATAAAAGCCATTTCACTGTAACTCTATGGTGGATTTAAAAAAAAAAAAGCGGAGCAGTGGAAATAACAAAACAAAAGATGGCCACTTTTAACCTGGTGACAGGTCCTTTCTAAATTGCTTGTGTTGTGTACTCTGTGGAAGAATCTCCTACAGTGGGGGTCTGCAGTACAATGCTGGGAGTTTTAATCAGGAGTCAGACATTTTTACCTCTAGGAAAGCTACTGGTAACCATAACATGAATACTCTTTAGAGAAGTTAAACTATTGTGATTTCATTTATTTTTTCATTTTACTTAGGCAAAGGCAAAATATTTGGAAGTGGCAAGAAGAATGAAGGAGTATGAGGACAAGAAGTACGAGGCTTGGAAAGAGAGCACAGATCAGAACCTTCCATCACTACTGAAAAGAAGTTTACTTGTCAATACGCATGTACCTGGTCTTATTAACCACACCAACATATCTGTTACCGAAATAGTAAGTTAGCTGTATGACAGACTGATAATGTCAGATTTATTATGACAATTATTAAGTTCAATGAGCAGGTTCAGAGAAGAGCTACCAGGATGGTGAGCTGACTGCAAAGTATGTCCTATGAAGAACGGTTAAAGGAATATTCCGCTTGCAAAATAGAAGGCTGAGAGGAGACCTAATAGCTGTCTACAAATATCCGAAGGGATGTCACAGTGTAGAGGGATCATCATTATTCTCATTTGCACATGCAAACACGAGAAGCATTGGAATGAAAGTGAAAGGGAGTAGATACGGATTAGATTTTAGAAAAAAACTTTTTGACAGTGAGGGTGATCAATGAGTGGAAAAAGCTGCCACGAGAGGTGGTGAGTTCTCCTTCAATGGAAGTCTTTCAACAGAGGCTGGTTTACATGGTTTAGAGAATCCTGCATTGAGCAGGGTGTTGGACACGATGACTCTGGAGGTCCCTTAAAAGTTTAACATTCTATGGTGCTAGTGCTAAAATATTATCTCAGTAATGAGGAAATCTGTCTTCACTGAATACAGATTTTACATTTTGAATTGAGAATTTTGAGAATAAATAATCATTTTAGGATTTAGCAAAGTTTCTGATTTTCATGTGTATTATTGGTTTATGAAATAACAATTAAAACAACGGTTACTCTTTAAGTTTAACTACAGGAAAGATATATATCTTGGTATCGTGTTAGCCAGTGGATAAAAAAATATTTAGAATTGAGAGTCCTCAGTGGTTGATACATTTGATATATTGATGATATATTGTTGGTACATTTTTGTCTCCCTGATCACAGCATTAGAGACATGAAATTACTTATATTAAAAGGTAATTTCAAATCTCAGCGAGACAGAAGAGTCTGGGAATATAATCTGATGATGACCTTTGACACACTCAGTGCAGGAATGAATGTGTTGCATGGATATATGTCATTTTACATCGATTAATGAATTTGCTCCTCAGACCGTGTCGGGGCATCATAACATAGAACCAGATCCCACTGAGAGGACAATAAAACATTCACACTCCTTATCTATGAACTGTTCCAATATTTATGGAGATAACTGTTTATCACTCACATAATGGTTGTTCTGCTTCACGTCACCTCTCTTATCTATGGCATTATTTCTGTGCTGTGTTGTGCATAAATATATGCCTGATGAAGGGACCTGAGTAGTCTCGAAAGCTTGCAATTTGTTACCATCTTTTCAGTTAGCCATTAAAAGGTATCAACCACCGAGGACTCTCAATTCTAAATATTTTTCTAAGTTTAACTAGTATTTTATTAATTGCAATCCCTGCCCTTTTTGGGTGTAGTAGTCATGTGGGTGATACTAATAAGAAACAAAGAAAGCTATGTTTCCCAGTGTTTTATTGATTGTATCTATGCACATTACCAATTATTTTTGGCTTTGTATTATGTCTATTTTGAAATATAAATTGCTGCGGAATACATGATCGCTATAAAAAATATGAATATTATTAAAAGTAACCAACTTGCACGTTTGTTTGTTTTGGAGGATGTGGACCAAGTAAAGGCTGACACCAATTACAAGAATGTGCACTATGCTGTGAACTTTGCTCCAGAACTGCAAGAAATTATTACAGAAACCAAACATATGGAGCAGTTGGGCTTTTCTGTTGGTGAATTGCCAAGACATGTAGCCTTGCAAGAAGACAAATTTTTAAGGTGGTTTAACTTTATGGCAGTTCTGACCATTTACAGTTATTATTGGTCATCCATCAGCAAGTCTATGGTGACCGCTCTTGGGGCAGCATGAAGTAATGACAGACGAGCTGATATGTTATTCTGTGAAACAGTGTATAGGTGAAATTGTAGCCCCACATATTGATGAACTATGGTCTCTCTCCATTTTTACAATGATGAATAACAGGTTTCTGACTTTACAGAATGATTCACAGAGAAATGGCTGTCAGTCAGAGGTGGAAGGATGGGGAGAGCCCTCAGATCATTAATATCCCGGACCCCAAGTTCTGATCCCTTGCATCGTGCTGCAGCTTAGCAGTCACAATGTGAATCCATATCCTAGAGACATGACATCACTTTATGAGATAGAAATAACCCTTTAAACTGTGAAATGTTGTACCAACTAAATTTTTTCAAAGAGGACCTGTCACCAGAAATTAGCAGTTTTACGCTTATTTTATTATCTCTGATCCCTTGAGTTTTCCAATTTTTGTTTAAAGCCACCATTCGGTTCCAGAGATACAGTTAGGGCCAGAAATATTTGGACAGTGACACAAGTTTTGTTATTTTAGCTGTTTACAAAAACATGTTCAGAAATACAATTATATATATAATATGGGCTGAAAGTGCACACTCCCAGCTGCAATATGATAGTTTCCACATCCAAATCGGAGAAAGGGTTTAGGAATCATAGCTCTGTAATGCATAGCGTCCTCTTTTTCAAGGGACCAAAAGTAATTGGACAATGGACTCTAAGGGCTGCAATTAACTCTGAAGGCGTCTCCCTCGTTAACCTGTAATCAATGAAGTAGTTAAAAGGTCAGGGGTGGATTCCAGGTGTGTGGTTTTGCATTTGGAAGCTGTTGCTGTGAGCAGACAACATGCGGTCAAAGGAACTCTCAATTGAGGTGAAGCAGAACATCCTGAGGCTGAAAAAAAAGAAAAAATCCATCAGAGAGATAGCAGACATGCTTGGAGTAGCAAAATCAACAGTTGGGTACATTCTGAGAAAAAAGGAATTGACTGGTGAGCTTGGGAACTCAAAAAGGCCTGGGCGTCCACGGATGACAACAGTGGTGGATGATCGCCGCATACTTAATTTGGTGAAGAAGAACCCGTTCACAACATCAACTGAAGTCCAGAACACTCTCAGTGAAGTAGGTGTATCTGTCTCTAAGTCAACAGTAAAGAGAAGACTCCATGACAGTAAATACAAAGGGTTCACATCTAGATGCAAACCATTCATCAATAACAAAAATAGACAGGCCAGAGTTAAATTTGCAGAAAAACACCTCAAGAAGCCAGCTCAGTTCTGGAAAAGTATTCTATGGACAGATGAGACTAAGATCAACCTGTACCAGAATGATGGGAAGAAAAAAGTTTGGAGAAGAAAGGGAACGGCACATGATCCAAGGCACACCACATCCTCTGTAAAACATGGTGGAGGCAACGTGATGGCATGGGCATGCATGGCTTTCAATGGCACTGGGTCACTTGTGTTTATTGATGACATAAGAGCAGACAAGAGTAGCCGGATGAATTCTGAAGTGTACCGGGATATACTTTCAGCCCAGGTTCAGCCAAATGCTGCAAAGTTGATTGGACGGCGCTTCCTAGTACAGATGGACAATGACCCCAAGCATACAGCCAAAGCTACCCAGGAGTTCATGAGTGCCAAAAAGTGGAACATTCTGCAATGGCCAAGTCAATCTCCAGATCTAAACCCAATTGAGCATGCATTTCACTTGCTGAAATCCAGACTTAAGACGGAAAGACCCACAAACAAGCAAGACCTGAAGGCTGCGGCTGTAAAGGCCTGGCAAAGCATTAAGAAGGAGGAAACCCAGCGTTTGGTGATGTCCATGGGTTCCAGACTTAAGGCAGTGATTGCCTCCAAAGGATTTGCAACAAAATATTGAAAATAAAAATATTTTGTTTGGGTTATGTTTATTTGTCCAATTACTTTTGACCTCCTAAAATGTGGAGTGTTTGTAAAGAAATGTGTACAATTCCTACATTTTCTATCAGATATTTTTGTTCAACCCTTCAAATTAAACGTTACAATCTGCACTTGAATTCTGTTGTAGAGGTTTCATTTCAAATCCAATGTGGTGGCATGCTGAGCCCAACTCGCGAAAATTGTGTCACTGTCCAAATATTTCTGGCCCTAACTGTATGAACTTTTTTGTTTAGTGCTAATTGTTACGGTCTTTACCAGGGGGGCCTCCTGATGAAGACAATAAAATCTGGCACTAAATAAAAAGGCCCATATCTGTGAAACCGTTTGGTGGCTTTAGAAAAGCACCATTCCAGCGTTTTTTTTTATTGCAGCGCTGCATTGGCGCTTATGACTTGAGGTCCCTGACCTTATTGTTATGCTTACTCTTCGCCTTCTATCCGCGTTGTTCCGGTTGGTCTTCAGTAAGTTTTTACCTGCCAGATCACTCATTCTTGCTCTCATAGATTTGCAATGAGCGCTTGTGCCCATTACGTCGGACTTTAGGTCAGTCAGAAGTTGCAGCTACAATTGGCGTCCCGGGACTGGAGCTGTTCCAATAAAAGGAGGACAGCGGAGTTAAATATAAAACCGTATGGTCAGGGACCTTAGATTAATAGTAACACTCCAGTGCTGAAAGAAGAAGAAAAAAAACTGAAGTGGGGATTTAAATGTCCTTTCCTTTCTGTAATTTTTCATATGTATGCAGCAAAGGGATAAATAGTTTGACTGAATGACCACAAATGGGTGTCATATTATAATTGTTTATTACCTTATAATAAATATTTTTAATTACATTTTCATTTGATTGTAGCTTCTTTATAGTTGACTTTTTTATAACACAAATTTCCCATAGACCGGCTGTGGCTTCAGATCCTCTCTTATTTAAACACATGTTTTTTTTACAGGTACATCGATGACATGAAGCAAATTCTTGCTTCTTATGAAAAACTAATAGAGGGTCTTAATGACGCTGAAACCCAACTACTTGATAGTCACATCCGGGAACTTTTAAAAGTGTTTAGATCTGGATACAGAAGATTGAATTGGAACTCATTAGGTAACACAACTCTCTTTTTCTGTAGTTCACTTTGATTTAGCTTTGGCTAAAAAAAATCAAATTCTTCTTAGAAGAAGATGAATATTTGACATTTTATGATTATCAAGCAGTCTAAAATTGAAGGACTGATCAGAACTTATTTTCTGGTAATTTTCTGTGTCTTGTATTTGACAGTGGGAAGCTTTTATATCTAACGATCATTTGGTCAAACGCAGTGTCAATGACTGCACCGTGTAAATTCAGCTACACGAGCGCACATTGACATTCTATATCGTTAATTGTCACTCATTTTGGGCATAAAATCTTCTCGTGATAGAGTACATTTAAGTGTTCAGGGGTCTAATGATTACATAATAGGTAAAAAATCCAAATTTTAGTTTGAGCTCTTGTGTCAGTGACTGGGAAGTTCTTATCTGTGTGTATTACCAAACTTTCCTCTCCCTGACATTCTTAACATTACACTTCAGTATTTGACCTTTAAAGGGACTCTGACACCTGAATTTGGAGGGAACAATCTTCAGCCATAGATGCGGGGTTTTCGGGTGTTTGATTCACCCTTTCCTTACCTGTTGGCTGCAGTATTGGATTGAAGTTCATTCTCTGTCCTCCGTAGTACATGCCTGCACAAGGCAATCTTGCCTTGCGCAGGCGTGTACTATGGAGGACAGAGAATGAACTTGAATACAATATTACAGCCAGCATGCAGCCAGCGGGTAAGGAAAGGGTGAATCAAAAACCCGAAAACCCCGCCCCTATGGCTGAAAATTGTTCCCTCCAAATTCAGGTGACAGAGTCCCTTTAAATCTGTTCTATTGAGTCTTGGTCCAGAGAAATGTTTATGGGTGTATCCGGCTTCTTGATTATTGAGTGTCTCTGCAGATTCATCCTTATTGTTTTTGCTTAGGTTTTTTATTGCACTGCAAGAAGTTTGTTTTTATGATATATTTATTCCATTCCATTGGGAGTTTCATGGGACCTCTACACTATCCCACTGCTGTTTTCTTCTTTTTGTCTTTTTTTTTAACAGAAAATTTATATATTAATACTTTAATGTTACTTTGTATTATTAGGTATTGGTGACTTCATTAGTCGTTGCACCCAGGCAGTGTCAAAGTTTGAGTCTTTGGTGCATAAAGTTCAGAAGAATGCAAGTGACATTGATAATAAGTTGTCCGCTATTGAATCTGCAAACCTTTTTAAGTTTATCAATAGGAAGTCAGCAGATCTATCAGGTACGTGATGAATGGTCTCATATACTTATACCTCATATCTCATATACATATTATAGGCTGAACTGGATGGACAAATGTCTTTTTTCGGCCTTACTAACTATGTTACTATGTTACTATACTAAGCACTGGCCTCAAATACATGCCCTTTATGTTGTGCAGAATATACTTATCAGAAGATTAATAAAAAAGCATTAACCTTAATTGATCATGGATTACATGACAGCATATAGTCACTCACCTGACACAGAAATATTGCTACTTGTCGAGTTGCTTTGTGACTTGCTGCAATTCTAATGTTTATGCCGTGGTCACACAACTGTCGATCCTCTTGTGCGAGATAATCGGGACAATTATGCAAATGATACTCTGCTCAAACTCTGTCAGAAAGAAAGTAATCGGACTGCACTCGGATGACGTCCATGTGCAGTCCAATGTTTCACCCGCACCCATAGTCTCGGATGCACTCGCAACATGCTGCGATTATTTTCTCATGCCGAATCGACATGACAAAATAATCGCTGATCTGTACTGCCCCATAGTGTAGCACTAGGTCCAGTGCTGTCCCATAAAATATCAGATAGCACTAGGCCTTGGTATACGGCAGTGTGAGAGGGCCCTTAATGCCATTATGTATCTCCAGTAATACATAGTGGGAGATGTGAAAGAAAAAATAACCAGCTAAAACCAGAAATATAAAATTGCATTAGTGGTAGCAGCATTTCATTTTTATTTGTCACTAGTCTTGATGAACCACCCTCACGTTATGTAACTGTGTTATTATCATTATATCTTCTGTAGGTGTCAAGGAATTCTTTGAATACATTGAAAATGAACGGTCCAAAGACGTGGAAATAATGGTCAGAAAATATACCGCCATCGGGTCTATTCTAACAAAAATAGAAGGGCTAGTGGTAAACACAAACACGGGAAAAAATCCTCAAATGGCCCAATATTATGCATTCTGGGAAAACAAAGTGTACACCATACTGACGAAGATGGTCATAAAGTAAGTGATACTTTCTTGTCTGTGTCTTTGGGGGACACTAAGTAGTTAAAACGTAATTGTTGTTTTAATTTTAATTTCAGAAATCAATAGTACATATGAATATAAATCATGTGTACTATTGATTTATGAAATAAAAATTAAAACGATGGTAACTCTTTAAGCGTTTGGTCCTCCCACTGGTTACTCCCCTCCAGCAGGTACTGAGCTACTCAAGTTGTAGCTTAGTGTCCTGCAGTAGGACGACCTCCCTGCTCTTCCAATCTCCACGTTTATCCTCAAGTGAGGAGGGAAATCAGTGTTGAATAATCAGATTATCCCTTCCTGCTACAAGAAAGGAAAGTGGAACAGGGCAGCCATTACTCCCCTACTTTCTGACAGCCACAGGATAACCCAATGTTTCTGACTGCTAGTTTCCACTATTCAAGCTTACGGTCATGACCCCATGGAAGGCCTGAAGGGGGTGACCCTAAAGATGATAAAGATGAAGTGAATAAACAGAAAAATTGAGGGATGGCACCATGCATGCTTCCCACCAACGCAGGGACTTACTGCCAATTGTGACAGGCCACGCGGCCACTATGGGGCTCATGAGTTTGGGAGGCCCAGCCCAACATCGCACTTTCAACTGTACCGACATCCTGAATGCCAATGCAGTTGAAAGCAATGATGGAGGAGGGAGCATCAGCTGACACTCCCTCCTCCATCATTCTCCCTCTGCATCTCACGTCTTAGCACATTGGGCGCGTTATATCGATGACGTCACTATAATGTGCACGCTGTGCCAAGCAACGCAGAACTGCAGAAGACAAGTTGAGGAGACCGGAGCATTGCAGGAACAGTGAGAGGTGAGCATTTTGTTTATTTGTTTTATTTTAATCAATGAGAACATTATAGGGCCCATTATATTATATGCAAGGCAATCTGCGGCCTAGAATATTATATGGAAGGCTATGTGGGGCCGTTATACTATAAGAAAGGCTATGTGGGGCCTAGAATATTATATGGATGGCTATGTGGGGCCATTATACTATAAGAAAGGCTACGTGGGGCCTTTATATTACTGTATATGGAAGGCTATGTGGGCTGTTGTATTATATGGAAGGCATTGTGGGGCCCATTATATTATATGGAAGTTTATGTGGTGTGGGGCCATTACATTATTTTTTTTTCACAGGAATTTCCAGGCTTTTAATGCAGCTATCATTGGAAATGTCCCTCTCTTTCAAGTTGAAACCATCCTGTCGGCTCCAGAAATAATTCTTCATCCTAATTTCAATGAAATTTTCAAGTTGATTGTGCAGTGCTACAAGGGTTGTCTTGAAACCACAAAGGTAATCAAGATAATGATAAACAATGTAGAAAAGTACCGTAAACGCCATCTTGTACGTCAGCCCTAATGAAGACACCACTGAAGTAAGATGCGCTTTATTCATTAAGAAGCACACTCCAATTACTGAATTAGGTGCTTTTTAGAACTGTCATGTGTTTCAGTCAGTGACTGGAGTACATTTCTGCATAATGTTGTTGTCGTAAATTTAGATACATTTTCTGGGTGGACTTCACCCATTCCTTCCAACCCCAGCTCTGTCTATTTTGGTGAAGCTAATTGGCCCTGGGGTAAAAACGCAAAACCTGAAAAATGTTGTGCAACTTGAAGTGGCGCCAAAATTTTGTGACAATTAAAGGTATTTACACAGAATTCGGGAATAAACAACTTGAATTGGGCCCTTAGTGTTTTGAGGTGAAATGAATCCAGTTTACCAGCACGGTCTGCTCAACGGCCAGTAATCTATACCACCTCTGGTCGTTGCACCACAGACAGTTATTCCCAAGAATAGCTGAGATAGTCCCACAATAATGCAGCATGTAAGATTACGTGGCTTGGCTGGTGTTACGTTGGTTTTCCCATGTCTGCAGTCAGCACAGCACCATTCTAGCTCTGGTCTGGAGACCTCCACAGTATAGCGGGATATTGGATTCCAGTTTCATTAAACACATTTCCCTTTATACATTCTGTATAATTTCTTTGTGATTTTAAAGGTCTCTCCCTAAATTAGATTTAATAGGAATCTTTATTCCAATGAGCAATAACTTGTCTTTGCGATATATAATTACCAAGCCCTGTACCCTAAAGCTAGATATACATACAGTGCCTTGCGAAAGTATTCGGTCCCCGAATTTTTCCACAAAAATTTAAAATAAACAATACATTTTGTTCAACTTCACAATTGTGTTCCACTTGTTGTTGATCCTTCACCAAAAAATGTACATTTGGTATCTTTATCTTTGAAGCATGATACGTGGGAAAAGGTTGAAAAGTTCCAGGGGTGCCGAATAAGTATGCACCCCCAGTGACAGCTATCTGATAATATTCACTTGGATGTAGTGAAAATTAACTCATTAGGTGCCAAATACTTTCATTTTTAATTTCTCCTCCATGAAGAGGCAAAATTAGAAAAAAAATATATATATATTCTGCTCTTCAGCCGCAATTGAATTGTGTGTCCAGTTCAACATGAAAAATGTGTCGAAAGGTCCTCTTCACCTGAGTCTGAGTCTTCACCTGAGTCAAATGTCTAAGACTTACAGTATATCCTTTTATACCAAAAGGTTTGTTTTCCGTTCCTTGCCACCTCTCACCTGCTTCCTTGCCTCTGACTCTCTATTACCCTTTACCTATGAAAATACAGCTCTAGCAAAAATTAAGAGACCACTGCAAAATGTTCAGTTTGTCTGATTTTTCTCTTTATAGGTATATCTTTGAGTAAAATGTAAATTGTTCATTTATTCTATAAACTTCTGACAACATGTCTCCGAATTTCCAAGCAATACATTTTGTATTTTTGTTCCTGAAAAGGAGAAATGGTAAAAAATACAACATCCCCCCCCCCAGTGCTTTCTGACCTCAAATAATGCAAAAAAAATAAGTTCATAATCATTTAGAAACAACAATACTAATGCTTTAACTCAGGAACAGTTCAGAAATCAATATTTTGTGGAATAACCATGGTTTTTAATCACAGCTTTCATGCGTCTTGGCATGCTTTCCACCAGTCTTTCGCACTGCTTCTGGCGCAAAAATGTAAGCAGTTCTTCTTTGTTTGATGGCTTGTGACTATCCATCATCCTCTTTATTACATTCCAGAGGTTTTCAATTGGGTTCAGGTCTGGAGATTGGGCTGCCCATGACAGGGTTTTGATGTGGTGGTCTCTTGATTTTTGCCAGAGCTGTATATTTATTTCTTTAAATCTTGTTATATAATGTTTGCACTAAAGCCATTATTACATGTGCCAGTAACTGGCCAAATAAGTGTTCATAAAAAAGGGTAATATTAGGGAATCAGAGGCAAGGGAACCGATGAGAGGTGGCAGGGAAAGAAAAACTGTGAGACGTTGTCATAGGCCATTCTCGTGTTAGTCAGTCTATGTATACTAATCAATGTAATTAAGGTTATGAAGAAGAAATGTGGCTTATATTTCATTTATACTATACCAGAATTCTAATGTACCAGTGAGCCCCATTTAAAACTAAATGTATTAGTTATCTATTTACATACTTAATCCATTTATCTACTATCTCATATCTGAGTAAACATGTTCAAACATTAGGGGGAATAGTATATTCATTTGATTTTTTAGCTCTGCTTTGAAAAAAATCTGGACTTTGAGCTTCACTCCAGTTGCTGTCTGCATTAGGTTTCATCCATGGGGTCTTTTCTGTCTTGCATCTTTTAGGATCTTCGGTATCACTCTTGTGTACAAATGTACATGTAATTTACTACCCATGTACAAATTAGATGCAGTTTACCTTTCTGTTCAGAACTTGTGGTAGTTCAGTGCAATTCATGTGTTTTTTCCTACCACCCATTTCTTCTGGTCCTAGAGTTTTGTTCGCTGGATGCACGGGACCTGCATTCTCTGTCCTCCTCAAAAATCTGATGATGATGAACCCGTTATATATAGCTTCTACAATGACATTTACCAGAATCCTCAGATCACAGAACAAGCTCTCATCATCAACCAGAACATGCACAAGCTGCTCACATCGCTCACAAAGTACCTGAACAGGTGGAAGAAGTACCGGCCCTTATGGAAGCTGGATAAGGCCATTGTGCTAGAGCGGTTTGCTGCCAAGAAGCCATCTTGCGTCACGTATGATGAGAAGTTGCAGTTCTATAGTCGGTTAGCGCTGGAGGTTACACAACAACCCTCAATTAAAGATGAACAGTGCATTCGATTGTATCTGGGCCCCCTGGCCTACACCGTGCAGGAGAATGCTAGAGCATGGGTAAACTCCCTTGGCCACCTTCTCAATGAGTCCGCTCGTGAACAGCTTTACAGTCTCAGGGATGAGTTGGACGTATGTATTTTATTCAATTTGGCTTTATTACCTGATAATCTACTATTGTATTTGTAACGATTAATTGCAATTTACCAAGTTACCAATAAGGCTAACAGAAATAGATCCAAGATAGATATTGCTTGTTATGATAAATGTGTGCGGGGTCTTTCTGACTTACATACGGCTTTATGTAAAGCTCAATAAACAGGTAAATTAATATACCTTTTTTTATCATACTGAGCTATTTTTGTCTCAACAGTCTTGCTGGTCACTTCTGGATTTATGCTAACCATACACGTAAGATATAGTGATGAGCGAATATACTCGTTACCTGAGATTTCCCGAGCACGCTCAGGTGACCTCCGAGTATTTTTTAGTGCTTGGAAATTTAGTTTTCATCGCCGCAGCTGAATGATTTACAGCTACTAGCCAGCTTAAGTACATGTGGGGGTTGCCTGGTTGCTAGGGAATCCCCACATGTAACTAAGCTGGCCAATAGCTGTAAATCATCCAGCTGAGGTGAGGAAAACGAAATCTCCGAGCACTAAAAAAATACTCGGATGACCCCCGAGCGTGCTCGGGAAATCTCGAGTAACGAGTATATTCGCTCATCACTAGTAAGATATACTTCAGGCAAACCTGATGATTTCTGCCAGATTGGCCAATGCTCACATATTTATTAGAGCCTCCTGACTTTTCCCTAATGACAGATGTCGGAGGAAAAAGACCCTGGGCATGTTGTAATTCAACGTGCCTGATCAATCATTTGTTATTTGTTACCACAGGAGATAAGCTTCTGCAGGGTCTGGCAGAGGCTTATTCGCTATTTCCCATTGGAATATACAGGTATTCTTGGCTAAGCCTGTTTAGGCGAAGCATTAGCCACAAATACTTGCTACTTCCAATAGGTGTCACTAGAGTTCAAGTACTCTTCCTTTCTGAAGAGGCAATTTGCATATTTAATTTCCCAAAGGAGCATGCAAGGCGTTTAAGTCTCCTTACACTGGCTTGTCACTTTCCATAAGGTGAAACCTAAGATCCCAGTCTTAGCCTCTCACCTATCCAAATCAGCTCTCATACTTTGCCCTGACAAGCGGCAATACCCCAAAACACTGTGTGTGTGCAAATTGGGATTCTAGATTTGCTTTTATCCTAAGTCATATTGCAAGGTTTGCTAAAGGGTCGATATTGACATGTAGGGTTTCTACTTCCAATAACTGTCACTAGAGTTCAAGGCCTTTTTGTATGTTTTTCTCCTGCAATGCTAATGAGCTATGGATCCCACCCCATTATTTACATGCACTGCTGAGTCCTTGCTCCCTCCTCCTGACCATTGCTGATTGACAGCTATATATACAGAGGTAGTCATACCCTGACTGCATACAATGGCTCCAATCTATTAATCCGTTGCCTACAAAAACCTAAGCCTGGTCCATTTTATAGAGAATAACTTTTTTTTTGTATTGTAGAGACTGTCCATAAATCTAATGGTGACACCAGATACCCTTGAAGACCTCAAGTTTGTTCTTGCCACAATTGCAGACATTAGAGATATGTCGCTAGTTGTTGAAATGCGATATCGAGATATCCAAGAGCGATATAGGACCTTGACCATGTATAATATTGAGGTGGGTAGCTGCAGGATTATCATGGCTCTTGCATTTTGTAATTTATGATGTGTAATAATGTCTTTTTAATTAAAAAAAAACATCATTGTTAAATTGAAGTGAGTGATTTCAATATTCATAAATAATAATTATGATCTAGAAAACCTATAACTCCACAAATCTGTATCACAAAGTGCTCCATAGTGCAGAGTTGGAAAAAGTGACTACAGTCATATATCATACGTTAAGATTTATCTTTTTAGATTGAGTTGTAAATAATCCAAAAATGTACAGGTTTTATTGATGAAAATATCATTACTATGTTCATTTTCTCTCTAGTTTGATGAAGAAGAGAACATTTTGTCAGAGAAAATAACACAAATCTGGGAAGATCTGTTTGTGGAATCTAAACAGGTGGATCACAGCCTGGGAAAGGTGAAAAGGAAATTTACTCAGGTAACTGAATAACTTAGTATAGCTTCACCTCTATATAGTACACATAAGCCTGCTGGTTATTATTATTATTATTTATATAGCACCATTGATTCCATGGTGCTGTACATGAGAAGGGGTTACATACCAGATATCACTTACAGTAAGCAAACTAACAATGACAGACTGATACAGAGGGGCGAGGACCCTGCCCTTGCAGGCTTACATTCTACAGGATGGTGGTAACGAAAATATCATGTATATGTAGAGGGAGTTAGCACCTGATTCCTCATTGTCCTGTTATTATGGGACACAATGTTCCTGTAGAACGATCAGTTTGATCTCCTGGGTGCAGTGAAGCTGTTGACTTGCCTTATGGCCACTTACATTTACCTGCCTAGTATTTGAGACTAACCTTGTTGGGTTTGGAGGGGCTGGATAGTATGTGGTTGGCACAGAGGGCTCTGGCGCTTTCACTGTGTCTTTTCAGGGGTATTCCCATCTCCAAGATCCTATGGAGTGTATAATAATAATGATATTAGCAAATACCTTCAATTAGAAATGTAGTATAGTTCTCCTGATAACTTACGTCGCTTACCTCATGTGCAGGCATTGCAGTAGCTTAGGTTTCCAGAGTTACGACCACAAGCAACTAACTAACTGTCACTATATGAGTGGTCGTAACGATGGATATCTAAGCTACTGAAATGCCCTGCACATGGGGCAAGCGACACAGGTTATCAGGAGAACTATACTACATTTCTCATTGGAGGTATTTGCTAATATTATTATGATTACACCTACTATTATTGGGGTAGAATCTGGGAGATGGGAATACCCCTTTAACTTTATGCAATTTATGACTGTAGATCTGTGCAAGATAATGTATATGTTGTACTTTATTGGGCATGTGTGGAATTTGTTTGCAGTAGTGTATGGTGGCTCCATGGCTATGAATTAACTGTGTTTTGAGACACTGTAATTTGCATTGATATGTGGGCACTATGGATAGAGTCACTGACTGGCACTGTTATGAGATTTGGATCTGAAAATATTATGGGGACACTGAATTAAGTTTTATTTTGCATCTATATGCACACACGTAAGTATTCATAAATCAAACCCTTCCTTGATAACCTTTTGCATATACCCTTTGTACTTTCTAAGCAGTTTTCTTTTTCTGTTTTACTAGATTACCAAAAATCAGATTGAAGATTATAAGAAAGAGGTGGCGCAGTTTGCGGAATTGTTCCGTTCTGAAGGACCTGGAGTTGTTGGAGATGACCTCGATAAAGGTACTTTATAACATTGTGTAACAATGATATAAGAATGTAACCGTGCTGTCAAACAGTGCTGCCACTTTTGTATGTGCACATCTGCTGCAAGTTATCTGCTTAATATTCATATATTCATATAAAAGGGTCAAACAAAGTATGTAACATAGTTAGTAAGGCCGAAAAAAGACATTTGTCCATCCAGTTCAGCCTATATTCCATCATAATAAATCCCCCAGATCTACGTCCTTCTACAGAACCTAATTGTATGATACAATATTGTTCTGCTCCAGGAAGACATCCAGGCCTCTCTTGAACCCCTCGACTGAGTTCGCCATCACCACCTCCTCAGGCAAGCAATTCCAGATTCTCACTGCCCTAACAGTAAAGAATCCTCTTCTATGTTGGTGGAAAAACCTTCTCTCCTCCAGACGCAAAGAATGCCCCCTTGTGCCCGTCACCTTCCTTGGTATAAACAGATCCTCAGCGAGATATTTGTATTGTCCCCTTATATACTTATACATGGTTATTAGATCGCCCCTCAGTCGTCTTTTTTCTAGACTAAATAATCCTAATTTCGCTAATCTATCTGGGTATTGTAGTTCTCCCATCCCCTTTATTAATTTTGTTGCCCTCCTTTGTACTCTCTCTAGTTCCATTATATCCTTCCTGAGCACCGGTGCCCAAAACTGGACACAGTACTCCATGTGCAGTCTAACTAGGGATTTGTACAGAGGCAGTATAATGCTCTCATCATGTGTATCCAGACCTCTTTTAATGCACCCCATGATCCTGTTTGCCTTGGCAGCTGCTGCCTGGCACTGGCTGCTCCAGGTAAGTTTATCATTAACTAGGATCCCCAAGTCCTTCTCCCTGTCAGATTTACCCAGTGGTTTCCCATTCAGTGTGTAATGGTGACATTGATTCCCTCTTCCCATGTGTATAACCTTACATTTATCATTGTTAAACCTCATCTGCCACCTTTCAGCCCAAGTTTCCAACTTATCCAGATCCATCTGTAGCAGAATACTATCTTCACTTGTATTAACTGCTTTACATAGTTTTGTATCATCTGCAAATATCGATGTAGATGTAGATGTAGCCAACTGGGCTGTTGTGCACTTGTAAAGTAACTTCCACATACAGAATTTGGTTCACACACATCAGTTTCTTACGATGTTATGTTCCGCACTGGAAATATAGAGCCTACAAATATATAGTAAGATTGTATTGGAAATATGCTTGTGTGTCCTATGGTCCAACTATATGCAGAATGTCCCCGATAGATCCAAAAGCAGCAGTCTGCTGGTAGATACAGGAGCATTGATAGAAAGTGTGCGCCACTGGAAGGGTGACATCAGTTGCCGACCTCTGATTGGCCGGCTGCATTTATTGCAGTGCTGTGATCCGTAGGGTCACTGTGCTACAATACACTTCAGCTGGATGTGCATCCTGAGACACACATCCAGCTGAAGTAGACTCTTCCATCAGTAGGCCCCCCTCCTTTTGAGACTGCCCCTGTCCTGCAACTTTCCGCTCTGGACATTTGATGCAAATAATTTCCACCTCTCCAGTGTTGCTTGATTTTTTTTTTCTGTCCCTCACAAAGAAGCACCCTCTAATGTGCTATTATGACCCTCTATATAATGTTTAAGTACGGAATGGCCTATAATAATGTTATAGGCATGTTATTTGAGTCCAATGCGCAATTCCCGCTTGGTCCAACCTATGAGTAATTTGTCCAAAGGCCACGTTATATTGTGTAAAAATTGTCATTTTAATGTATGATTAATCTGCATTGTTCTTTAAAGAACCTAATACAATATTAGCATCCATATATAAATATAGTTGCCTTGATCTTTGGATCATGGGAAATTGATGTGATCTTGCTTACATCCAAGCTGTTAGGCTGGTCCCACATAATACAACTTCTTTTGGCAGTGGGTTTTTGATGAGGAGCACTAATGATGCTAATGCCACTTTATTAAAATTATCATTTTCTACTGATCAAATAGTAGTCACTGGAAAATCACTGCTCTGAGTTTTATGTAGAGTTTATGCTTTATTAGATATCTAAATAATAATAATACATATTGTTTAATGGTCAAATGATTGTAACTAACAGGGAATTACAACAAATATGTTTTTAACACTCAACTTCTCAACATTTGAGTACCGTAATCGTTCTATGGTTAAAGTGTTTTTTAACGATTATTTTAATTACATCTGACATCTAATGGAAAATACATCTGTTTGGCTGCTTACAGGTTTACAGATTCTTGCAGCCTATGAAAAAGAGCTGGTGAAGTACGAAAAGAACAGACAGGAGTTGGCGAATGCTGAAAAACTTTTTGATCTTCCTATAACTATGTATCCTGAACTCTTACAAGTGCAAAAAGAAATGAAGGGTTTGCGTCAAATTTATGATATCTACAGTGCACAAAAGGTTTGTACATGGGTAACCCTTGCTGGGCTATTATACACAGTAAAATCTAAAAGGTATTTATAAAGGGTTAGTTTCAGGATCATCATTTTAAACATTGCAAAGTTCTTGTAAAAAGAAGAATGTTTGAAATGTACTTGTTCATAAAAATTTTCTGTCTTCTCAAGAACTGAGAGATGTTTCATTTTATTGCTTATTATAGTGGGGCAAAAAAGTATTTAGTCAGTCAGCAATAGTGCAAGTTCCACCACTTAAAAAGATGAGAGGCGTCTGTAATTTACATCATAGGTAGACCTCCCTCAACTATGGGAGACAAACTGAGAAAAAAAAATCCAGAAAATCACATTGTCTGTTTTTTTAACATTTTATTTGCATATTATGATGGAAAATAAGTATTTGGTCAGAAACAAACAATCAAGATTTCTGGCTCTCACAGACCTGTAACTTCTTCTTTAAGAGTCTCCTCTTTCCTCCACTCATTACCTGTAGTAATGGCACCTGTTTAAACTTGTGATCAGTATAAAAAGACACCTATGCACACCCTCAAACAGTCTGACTCCAAACTCCACTATGGTGAAGACCAAAGAGCTGTCAAAGGACACCAGAAACAAAATTGTAGCCCTGCACCAGGCTGGGAAGACTGAATCTGCAATAGCCAACCAGCTTGGAGTGAAGAAATCAACAGTGGGAGCAATAATTAGAAAATGGAAGACATACAAGACCACTGATAATCTCCCTCGATCTGGGGCTCCACGCAAAATCCCACCCCGTGGGGTCAGAATGATCACAAGAACGGTGAGCAAAAATCCCAGAACCACGCGGGGGGACCTAGTGAATGAACTGCAGAGAGCTGGGACCAATTTAACAAGGCCTACCATAAGTAACACACTACGCCACCATGGACTCAGATCCTGCAGTGCCAGACGTGTCCCACTGCTTAAGCCAGTACATGTCCGGGCCCGTCTGAAGTTTGCTAGAGAGCATTTGGATGATCCAGAGGAGTTTTGGGAGAATGTCCTATGGTCTGATGAAACCAAACTGGAACTGTTTGGTAGAAACACAACTTGTCGTGTTTGGAGGAAAAAGAATACTGAGTTGCATCCATCAAACACCATTCCTACTGTAAAGCATGGTGGTGGAAACATCATGCTTTGGGGCTGTTTCTCTGCAAAGGGGCCAGGACGACTGATCCGGGTACATGAAAGAATGAATGGGGCCATGTATCGTGAGATTTTGAGTGCAAACCTCCTTCCATCAGCAAGGGCATTGAAGATGAAACGTGGCTGGGTCTTTCAACATGACAATGATCCAAAGCACACCGCCAGGGCAACGAACGAGTGGCTTCGTAAGAAGCATTTCAAGGTCCTGGAGTGGCCTAGCCAGTCTCCAGATCTCAACCCTATAGAAAACCTTTGGAGGGAGTTGAAAGTCCGTGTTGCCAAGCGAAAAGCCAAAAACATCACTGCTCTAGAGGAGATCTGCATGGAGGAATGGGCCAACATACCAACAACAGTGTGTGGCAACCTTGTGAAGACTTACAGAAAACGTTTGACCTCTGTCATTGCCAACAAAGGATATATTACAAAGTATTGAGATGAAATTTTGTTTCTGACCAAATACTTATTTTCCACCATAATATGCAAATAAAATGTTAAAAAAACAGACAATGTGATTTTCTGGATTTTTTTTCCTCAGTTTGTCTCCCATAGTTGAGGTCTACCTATGATGTAAATTACAGACGCCTCTCATCTTTTTAAGTGGTGGAACTTGCACTATTGCTGACTGACTAAATACTTTTTTGCCCCACTGCATCTAGATAACCGGCCACATCTGCAGTTTAGAACTTGTGGCCATACATGATAGTGCTTGCAAGCACTTTTTAAAGGGACACTGTCACCTGGATTTGGAGGGAACAATCTTCAGCCATGGAGGCGGGGTTTTTGGGTTTTTGATTCACCCTTTCCTTACCCGCTGGCTGCATGCTAGCTGCAATATTGGATTGAAGTTCATTCTCTGTCCTCCATAGTACACGCCTGCGCAAGGCAAGATTGCACTGTGCAGGCATGTACTACGGAGGACAGAGAATGAACTTCAGTCAAATATTGCAGCCAGCATGCAGCCAGCGGGTAAGGAAAGGGTGAATCAAAAACCCCGCCTCCATGGCTGAAGATTGTTCCCTCCAAATTCAGGTGACAGTGTCCCTTTAAGGCCGGGATCACACATGTGAGAAATACGGCCGAATCTCACATGTTAACACCCGGCATTGCCACCGTCACTCAGGAGCGGAGCGTGCAGCTGCATGTATTGCTATGCAGCCGCACGTTCCGCTCCTGAGTGACGGCGGCAATGTCGGGTATTAACATGCGAGACTCGGCTGTATTTCTCGCATGTGTGATCCCAGCCTAAGAGAGCTTGTAAGCACTGATTTAAAGCTGGCGTGATCGCTTCAGCACACAATCTGGCCAGGTTTAGTGCTATTGTGCTCTTCCGATACTGTAGAGGCAAAACTGTCTGTGCTTACAGCATCGGAAGGCAAACAGTTGGGGCCAGCAGAGCATTTCATGGTCTTCAGGAGCACACCACTCCTTGCAAACAGGAAGCCATGAGGCTGAGAAGCAATGTGCTCCTGAAGATGAAACATGAGAAAACCTCTGTAATAGATATTTCACATCCATCATAGATCTTGCTTTTTTATCCTTTTCTTAAGTTATACCCATGAAGGGAAGATGTAAGAACATGTTTTGACCTTTTTTATGTGATGGCATTGTGAGGTGTACATTTCTGGAGGTCTGTGTAAAGAACGCCTATTTTTGGGGTAAATGTAATGCAGCCAATTAATGTGTAAAATGTAAATACCGATGCCACATAGCACAAGCGCTTCTATAGTTGTGCAAAGAGCCTGTTCTAAACATCTTACATAGTGACATAGTTATATTTGTTGAAAAAAAGACTCGGGTCCATCAAGTTCAACCTTTTTCCATCAGTTACACATCCTATATCGCTAGATTACCTCACAATGCCAATTCTTGTGAGAAAAGCATCCATCCCTTTTTTAAAGCTGTTATAGTGTCTGCCATTACTAGATCTTGTGGTAGGGTATTCCACAGTCTGACTGCTCTAACTGTAAGGAACCCTTTCCTATTTAGCTGCCGGGAATCGACTTTATAAACCACCTGTAATGAGTGCCCCTTAGTCCTTAGTAAGATTTTTGGAAGGAATAAATCATGTTACAGTCCTTTGTATTGACCACACAGATAATTATACATATAAATGAGATTTCCTCTGCAATGTCTTTGTTCTGTAATATTCTATATGATTCTGTAGTCATGATAGCCATTGGGTTCTACATTATGGAGGTATTTCCCCCAGAAGTCTGTAAATCACCATGGAGTGGCTATAGTTTCCCACTCCCATGTATGTTCATACGACCTCTGATAGAGGTGTATATAGGTTTTCCGGCCCCCGAGGCAAGAAATCAATTTGGCGCCTTCCTCCATCCCAAGCACATATGCAATTTGCACACTTACAGTCGTGTGCCGACGAGCTGTTCTTCTTAATTCTCTCAATGTTCAGTGAAAAACTGAGAGAAGCAGGAAGAAAAGCTAGTTGTCTTGTGACTATAAGTATGAAAATAGCAAATGAGTGAAGTGGTTATGTGATGACTGATGGAACCAGCAAGCAGAGCTGAATCCTGACATTGAGTATATTACACACTGTTAGGATTGGCATTCTACAGTACATCATTTTATAATTAAAGTGCTTTTGCAGGTTTGAGATGAAAGTCTGCAGTCACTCTAGGTGACTGCAAGCTTCTGAATTCTCACAGTGCATGCATTGTACACTTTTAGGATTCTCCCTTGCCAGTGACAAGAGTGCACAGTCACATGAGCACAAGTGTGCGATTTGTATACTTCTGGCCACATTCTGACGTGTCCGGCCTCGCTCAATTCATTTTCATTTGATAACCACGCATGTCTCCTTCTCCTTGGCATACTGTCACCTCCTGGCTGTGCACTTACACTGTCCCACCATTTTACCTCCCACACTACTCAGTCTCTTCATAGTATTTCCCTGAATAGTCTCACATGTTTCCACCCTCCCTCCTCATGCTGTCGCCTCTCACATCCACCCTACTAACCATACTGGTTCCTCAAATATTTACCTTCTTGCTCTCCATACTGCTTTCTCACACATCTCCCCGACTCCCCATGCTGTGTCCTCACCCATACTATCACCCTTGTTCCCCATACTGTGTCCACATACATTGTTCTCCTCGTTCATCATACTATGTCCGCATACATTCCCCCCTCGATACTCAAACTTATATGTACGCACCCATCCCCCACTCACCATGCTGTCTGCACCCATCCCCTTGCTCACATCCCATATTATGTCTACATCCATCATCCTCACTCCTCATACTTTCTCCGCACCCATCCCATCACCGTCGCTGCCAATACTGTGTATGCAAATATTCTTCCTAGCTCCTTATACTGTGTTTATTTTTCATACATTCCCCCCTCACTCCTCATGCTCATGCTGTGATCACACCCATCCCCCACTCACCATACTGTGTTCGCACCCATCCCCTCCCTTACTCCCCATATTGTTTCAACACCCATCCCATCACCCTCGTTTCTCATACTGTGTCTGCATCCATCCTATCACCCTCATACTGTATCCTCATACATTCTCCCCCTTTCTCCTTCATGCTGTGTCTTCACCCATCCCCTCACTCACCATACTGTCTGCACCCATCCCCTCCTTTGCTTCCTATATTATGTCTGCATACATTCCCCCTTTGCTCCCCATACTGTGTCCGCACTCACCCTTCCTATTCTGTGTCTGCACCAATCTCCCCACTCACCATACTGTGTCTGCATCCATCTACCCATACTATTTCATTATACATGCACCCTCTCTACCCTACTTGCTCCTCATACTGTGTCTTAAAATTTCTCCCTTTCCCCATATTGTGTCTGCACCCATCCCTTCCTTGCTCGCCAAACTGTGTCTTCAAATCTTTCTGAAACCCCCCCACATTACACTAAATCTTTGGTGTTTTCTGCTCCACTTGAACACTTACCACCAATGTTGTTTCCACCTCTACAGCGCCGTCAAATGACGTCAGCAGCGTGATCACATGACCTGAACATGCTGCTGACGTTACCCTGACCCAGCGGTCAGGGCTTCAACTGCACTCGCACAATTGATCACTGGGAGCCTTTGCTCTGCACCTTTTCTGAGCCAGCTGTCAGCATGACAGCTGGCTTAGAGAATGGTGGACTCCCAATCTGGGGGGCAGCAAAATGCAGCTTCTGGGGAGGCACCTCGAACCGCCGCATCAGGCGGCCCAATGATCCCCTTCCAGCTGCACCCAATCCCCCCAGATACGCCTCTGCGCTTATGGCTCTGACATATTCTGAGGCCTTAATCTAGACCTGCATTTTTGTGTTATATGAATTTATAATTTACAACAGAAAAAGATTGTTTGAAAATAATATTTATTGGTCTACGTATTATTTTTGTTTAATCCGTATCATTTCTGTAGCGTTATAACAAATGTAAGTATTTATGTCTTTAGCTTGCCAAAGAAGAATGGTCTCAAACTCTATGGGCAAATTTAAATGTTCAGATTCTCCAAGATGGAATTGATGGATTTCTTAAAACTTTTAGAAAACTTTCCAAAGAAATTCGCAGTCTACCAGTGGCTTTTTACCTTGAGTCTAAAATGAAAGAGTTTAAAGACTCTATTCCTTTACTCCTTGATCTGAAGAATGAAGCTTTGAGAGATAGGTATGGATCTTTTTTGAGTATTGTAGGCTGTTAATGCAGATGTTATTCTGTTATAAAATCATATGAAATTCAGAAGGTGAAGCATGACTATGCTTAGTTTCTGGAAGGCAAATTGCAATATATGTAAAATGCTTTTCCTATATAAGTTCATTGATGGGACTTGCAAAAAATGCTGTTCATTAGAAGCAAACATTTCCATTGGTAGAAATAAATGTATTTTCTTTTTAGATATTTTTCTCCACGTTAATTTGGTGCTAAATCTTTACTTAGAGCTCATTCATACATCAGTGATTTTTGTCTTACACAAAAAACTCCTAATTTTCTCAGTGTTTTTGATGAATTTCTTCACATGTTAATTAGTGTGTCTGTTTTTACCATCAGAGTTTGGTCAGAGTTTCATCAGTTTTTGTCAAATAAAAAAAAATAACTGATGGAGGTTTCTCAAGCTTCTCCTAACAGTCCATGAAATACGGACATCAGACAGATGGCATCTGAGTGTTGTCTTACTTTTTCACTAAGGCCAAGTTTACACCTTCATTATTTGGTCAGTATCTTCTCTCAGTATTTGTAAGTCAAAACCAGGAGTGGGTGAAAAATGGAGAAGTGGTGACGTGTTTCTATTCTACTTTTCATCTGATTGTTCGATTCCAGTTTTTGGCTTACATATACTGAGGTAAAATACTAACTGAATACTGAACATGTGAATATGGCCATACCCATACACTAGAATTGGCAAGTTTTATCTGAGACTTAGATAAAAATTGATTATGTTTGTGTGATTTTATAATGACCACTCTATCTGTGAAAACCAAAGATGGAACTCATATGAGAAAAACTGACATCTGAATGAGTACTTACTTAGGGCTCATGCAGACGTCTGTGGATCTCGGTCCAGTCAAAGAGCATATCAGCTTCATATGTTTCTATGAGGCTGACATGATCGGGTCAGGAGATCTGTGGCCAATCCTTGCATCGCGGTCCTTAATCAGACTGAGATCCATGAACGTCTGCGCAAGCCCTTGCTTGTCTGCATGAGTTCATGATATAGTTTATTGCATTTCATACTTTCAGACATTGGAAGGATCTGATGACCAAAACAGGGACAAGTTTTGAAATGAATCCTGACACGTTCACCCTGGAGAACATGTTTGCCATGGAATTACACAAGTATACTGATGTCATCAGTGACATTGTAGCATCAGCAGTTAAAGAGCTTAGCATAGAAAAGGTAAGACTTACACGGTGGGAAATATTAGTAAATGATAAATTGATGGATATACAACAAAGAAATGAGTGAGAGATTCAATTGTAATTTTGGAGGTGATTTCAGCTTTTTTATATATTTTTTTTTACATTTCACAGTACTGTATCGAGTGTAAGCCGGCCCGAGTATAAACCGAGCCACCTAATTTTGCCACAAAAAACTGGGAAAACTTACTGACTCGAGTATAAGCCTAGGGTGGGAAATGCAGCAGCTACTGATAAATTTCAAAAATAAAAATAGATACAAATAAAAGTAAAATTAATTGAGACATCAGTAGGATAAATGTTTTTGAATATCCATATTGAATCAGGAGCTCCATAAGATGCTCAATACAAAATACGCCCCATATAATGCTCCATAAAGTTCATGATGGGCCCCATAAGATGCTCCATACAAAAATATGCCCCATATAATGCTGCATAAAGGATAATGATGGCTCCATAAGATGCCCCATACAAAAATATACCCATATAATGCTCCATAAAAGTTAATGATGGCTCCATAAGATGCCTCATACAAAAATATACCCATATAATGCTCCATAAAGGTTAATGAAGGCCCCATAAGATGCTCCATATTAAAATATGCCCCATATAATGCTCTAAAAAGGTTAATGATGGCCCTATAAGATGCTCCATACAAAAATATGCCCCATATAATGCTGTACAAAGGTTAATGATCGCCCATAAGATGATCCATATTAAAATATGCTCCATATAATGCTGAAAGGATAATGATGGCCACATAAGATGTTCCATATTAAAATATGCCCCTATATAATGCTGCTGCTGCTGTGATTAAAAAAAAAATGACATATTCTCCTCGTCGCTGCTCCTCAGCATTGTCGGCTCTCTTCAGTGACTGTTCAGGCAGAGGGCGCACACTAACCACATCATCGAGCCCTCTGATCAGAACATCACAGCCAGAGGACCCGGAAGACACAGTGTGGCGGTGGAACGTGGACAGGTGAATATCGCATGGCTCACCCTCCCCCAGTCCTACTCACCCTCCTGGTGCTGCATATCAATCCCTTCATCTCGGGCGCCAGCATCTCTCTTCCTGTCTTCCTTCCTGTGCTGATCGGTCAGTGATAACGCTCATTAAAGTAATGAATATGCGCTCCACGCTTATGGAAGTGGAGACGCGTGCATATTCATTACTTTAATGAGCGGTACCCATGTGACCACTCAGCACAGGAAGGAAGACAAGAAGAGAGATTCCGGGCGACCGAGATGCAGGGACTGATATGCGGGGATGACACCAGGAGGGTGAGTATGATGTCTTCTGTACCCCCCATTTCCGCTGGCAATGACTCGTGCATAAGCCGAGAGGGGCGTTTTCAGCACAAAAAAATGTGCTGAAAATCTCGGCTTATACACAAGTACATACGGTATTTGTTAGTCTTTAGTGAATTTGAACCTTCGATCATTTGATTGCTTGTGCTATATACAGCAATGCAGAAATCACAATCTCCTATGAACCCCAGTCACAAGCTTGGTTTCACAGAAGTACCATGATGACAGACACAGGGGTCTTCAGCAGACCACTGGCTGTCATGGCAACACATCGTTGGCCCACAAGAAGGGATAGAACGGAGTGCCCTCCTGCCGGTGTGCTTTTGATGCCGCTGTCACAGATTGACAGCAGCAGTTAACAGTTTATTGGAGCTCAGCTCCACCCACGGCTGTTAGAGGCAGATGATAGCTGAATACTGCAGTCATTATCTGCTGGGAAAGATGCAGGCTCGGCCTGCGAGCCTGCATCAAAAGCAGGCAGACTTACGATGGACATAGTATGTCATAAGCTGTTAAGGGGTTAATTCACTGCTCTGTCTCAGATTTTTGGTCCAGTGGGTGGTCCGATCAGTGGTTATCAGTTGTTCACAGCTATCTCTATAGGTGCACTTATTCAAAGAAAGCTGCCAGTCACTGATAAGACTGCCCACGGGACCAAAAATCCCAGAAAGAGCAAAGGATTAAATGAGTAAAACACAGATATACTAAATCTTTTTCACAAAACTATGTATCCGTCAACTCAGCTCACGCTGTTGTATTACGTGATGCCATTAGATTGGGCTGCATTTATATGGTGATAGATTCCTTTTAAGTACGGTAATTTGATATGCAATCAACTACAGATTTTGTTTTCCTCTTTTTTTATTTAGGGCGTTAAAGAAATTATAGATACTTGGGAAAATATGAAATTTACCGTACAGAGGTATATAAAGGGCACTCAAGACCGTGGTAGCATACTGGGGTCTGTTGATGATTTCCTACAAATACTTGATGACAATGCTATGAACCTACAGAGTATTTCTGGAAGTCGCTTTGTTGGTCCTTTCCTGAATACAGTACAACAGTGGGAAAAGACGCTTTCTCTCATTGGAGAAGTAATTGCAGTAAGTGCAGAATTATTATTAATTTTACTTAAAATCCTTTTACATTTTTTGTAAAATGATAATCAATATTGTTTGTCTGGTTTACAGGTATGGATGGTAGTTCAACGAAAATGGATGTATTTGGAGAGTATTTTTATTGGAGGTGATATCAGGTCACAGCTGCCAGATGAGGCGAAAAAATTTGACAATATTCATAAAATATTTAAAAGGGTAAGTCTAGGTAAAATAATAATTGGATTATTATTATTATTGATCATGAAAGTAATAATTGTTCTTAACATACCTGTACTTTTATTTTTAAGAGATTTCCTCCCTCTGTTACAATGTCTTTATGTAATCTTTCAGATAATGTCAGATACTGTGAAGGATCCGGTAATAAAGCGTTGCTGTCTGGCCTCAAATCGATTGTTTGACTTACAAAACCTAAGTGAGGGTCTTGAGAAGTGTCAAAAGAGTCTAAATGATTACTTGGACTCCAAGAGAAATGCTTTTCCTCGATTCTTCTTCATATCAGATGATGAGCTGCTCAGTATCCTGGGTAGCAGTGATCCCACTTGTGTTCAGGAGCACATTATCAAGGTGACTTCTTTATACTGTCTAATATCGTTTATTATTACTATCATTTATTATTTACTATATTTCTGTGATATTATAATACCATGAAAACATACAGCGTTTCGTACTACATTGCTACTTGACATGGTCTCTAATAGACTGAAAAGCTGTGGAATTAGCCTACAATCTATCTATATAATCGTCTAAGGGTCACTTCTGTCTGTTTGTCTGTCACGGAAATCCCGCGTCGCTGATTGGTCGCGGCCGGTAGGTGGCACTAGAGTTCTAGTTCTCTTCCTCTCTGAAGAGACAATTTGCATAATTAGCATCTGTTCAAATAAACATGTAACAGAGCTATCTAACATAAAGTGCCTTAAAAAAGTGTTCATACCCAGTGAAATTTTCCATATTTTTTCACGTTATACCCACAAACTTAACCCCTTAGTGACCAAACAAATTTTGACCCTAATGACCAGGCCAAATTATAGAAATCTGACCAGTGTCACTTTATGAGGTAATAACTCTGGAACGCTTCAATGGATCCCACTGATTCTGGGTTTGTTTTTTTTCGATTCATATTGTACTACATGATGGTGGTAAATTTTGTTCGATATGACTTGTTTTATTTGTGAAAAACAATTCAATTTTGACTAAAATGTTGAAATTCTTTTTTCAATTTCAAACTTTCAATGTTTATATCCTTAAACCAGTTAGTCACGCTGTACAAAATAATTATTAAATAACATTTCCCATGTATTTACTTTACATCTGCAGCATTTTCCAAACGTTCTTTTATTTTGTTAGGATGTTAGAGGGGTTAAACGTTTAGCAGCAATTTCCTATTTTTTTCAGCAAATTTACAAAACCTGTTTCTTTAGAGACATATTCAGATTTAAATGGACTTTGAGGGACCTATATATCGTAAACTCCCCATAAGTGATACCGTTTAAAAACACACAATCCCTCAAATACTTAAAAACTGCTATCAGGATTTTTTTTAACCCTTCAGGTACTACACAGGAATTAATGCAAAGTGGAAGGAAAAAAATAATTAAAATTTTACCTCTAAAATGTTGCTTTAGCTTCAATTTTTTCACTTTTGAAAGACATTCCCCCAAAAAGTTGACACCACAGTTGGTTCCCCACTTTCTTATAAACACAGCGATACCCCACATGTAATCAAAAAGTATTGTTTGGACAAACGGCAAGGCTCGGAGTGGAAGGAGCAATATTTGAATTTTGGAACACAAGTATCACTGAAAGAGATTGCGGGCGACATGTCACATTTGCGGAGCCTCTAAGCCTCTAAGCAGCAGAACCCCCCACAAGTGACCCCATTTTGGAAATTACAAACCTCAAGGATTTTATCCAGGGGTATAGTGGGGATTTTGAACCCAAAGATACTAAACAGAATTTGATAACATTAGGTTGTCATATTGAATATATCGTCATCATTTTTTTTTGTATCTTTTGAAAAAACCTAAGCCAACCCTAAACCTAGCCTAACCCTTATGGGGAAAAAATAAAGATATAGAAATGATAAAATAACAAAATTAAAAATGTTATAATCTGACTTAGGGGATGCATGACACTGGTGGGGGGTGATCAAGGGAGTGCACAGTGAGGCACAGCACAACTACTGTCCTATATACTAATGATTGAGATTTTGATTACTGTGATAGATGCTATTACAGTGATCAAATGTTAAGAATTAATAGGAAAATTCCTGTAGTTACTGGGTGCTGGCCCGCAGATCTTGGCGGGTACGCTGCCCATGCGCCCGCCATTTTGCTTCATGAAGAGGAGAAGGATGGCTGGGGATGGTGTATCCGGTACTATGGTACCGTGAGGGGCTTGGGACACCATTTCTCTCTCTTCTGACATGTTACTGTATTTTTCAGACTATAAGATGCACCGTACGATAAGACGCACCCAGGTTTTAGAGGAGGAAAATAGAAAAAAAAATTGAAGCAAAAAATGTAGTCAATTCTGTACAAATATTCCAAATCCTGGTATATATGTCACCTATCCAGCTATATATGGCCCCCTCATCCCCATTCTTCTATACATGGTCCCCTCACCCCATTCTGGTATACATGGTCCCCACATCCCCATTTTGGCATGCATGACCCTCTCATCCCCATCCTGGTGTGCATGGGCCCCTCAACCCTATCCTGGTATACATGGCCCCCTTCATCCCTATTTTGGTATACATGGCCACCTCATCCCTATCCTGGTATGCATAGCCCCCTCATCCCTATCCTGGTATGCATGGTTCCCTCATCCCTATCCTGGTATGCATGGCCCTCATCAGAAAAACATAAAAAAATTAACCGTTCTACTTATCTTCCCTGCGCTTCCTCACAGCATCCTGTTCTGATGCCAGCAGCTGATTTATGCTTGTAAGCAGCACATGGCAGTGACGTCATGTACTGCTTACAAGCCAAGGACTTCTGACAGAATACTCCCTGCTCCCCACACCACTATGGGCATGTGAAGAAGCGAGTATTCATTTCTCTTTAATAGCAGGCTCACTGTAAGCCGAAGCCTTCGGCTTCATGCTGGACGATCACTTGTGCCCGCTACTAAAGAGATTGAATATTCACTGCTCTGCACTCCCATGGGGGTGGGGAGCAGTGAAAATTCATTCTGTTTAATAGTGGGCACATGTGATCACCCAGCAGGTGCAGGAAGTTGGTGGCTGCTGCTACTGTGCCCGCTATTAAAGAGAAATGAATATTCACTGCTCCACACGTATATTGCTGTGATCGCCCCGTCCAGCTAACAGTATGCCTGCTATTAAAGAGAAATGAATATTCACTGCTGCCCATGCCCATAGACCCTCCCATCTCTCTGCATGGGCTTCAGTGCATAGAGGTGGGAGGGATTATGGGCATGTGGAGCAGTGAATATTAATTTCTCTTTAACACCTTCTTCCTGTCAAGGTTTCATAACTGACTGTGGTCTAGGGACACTGTTAGTGATGGCTCAGCAGACCTATGGAATCTGAAATGTGCTGAACTGTTGGTTTTGTGAGTGACAGTTCAGTCATCCAATTTTAATCCTGGAGTGTGCTGGGCTGTCAGCATTTTGATTGACTGCCCTGCTGCTCCATCTTGTTTAGTCTGCAGGCATTTCCCTGGGTGCCTCCCATCCTCAAATGATTTGCTAGGTATTTAGCTGGCTTGCTGTGAGCACCAGATTTTCAGTTGTAGCTTTGCTTTAGACTTGTTTGTTTGCTCTGTGTCTGACTTCTGTCTATGATTTTGGGTCTGTTGTGACAATTCTCGTGGAGTGTCCCATCTGCTTTGGACGCTCCCTGACTTCTGGTATCTGACCTGGACTTGGCCTCTGACTATTTGCTTGTTGTACTCCCTGGTTTTGACATACTGTACCTTTCTGGCATTCTGGCATTTAAATCTGGACTGTTTCCAGTCCACGCCTTTGACTTACCCCTCTGTACTACAAGCTCTCCCGGTATCTGACCTCGGACCTCCTGACTACCCTGTCTCGCGGCTTACCTGTGAGTAGTGACTGAGCTTGACACTTCCACATGCTAGCTGTGTGCCCTATGTGGCTTTTTTTGAAACTGCAAAAGGACTTCTTAAAACTTTCAAAATTGTCTTTCTTCTTGCCACTCTTCCATGAAGGCCAGATTTCTGGAGTATACGACTAATAGTTGTCCTGTGGACAGATTCTCCCACCTGAGCTGTGCATCTCCTCATCATCTCCTCAACTACTCCAGAGTGACCATGGGCCACTTGGCTGCTTTTCTAATTAGTGCTCTCCTTGCTTGGGATGTCAGTCTAGGTATGTCTTGGTAGGTTTGCAGTTGTGCCATACTATTCATATTTGTATGACTGATTGAAAAGTGCTCCATGAGATGTTCAGAGCTTAGGCAACTTTTACAACCAAACTCTACTTTACTCTTCTTCACAACTTTATCCCTGACCTGTCTGATGTGTCCCTTGGTCTCTATGATGCTGTCAAATGCTCTCAAACAAACCTCTGAGGCCTTCTTCACAAAACATCTGTAGTTATACTAAGAATAAATTACTCACAGGTGGACGCAATTTACTAAATATGTGGATGTAATTGGTCAGTCAGGATTTCATTTATGGGTATCCGTCTACTGGGGACTGAATACAAATGCACGTCACAATTTTCAGATTTAAAAAATTTAAAAAAACATGCATCATTCCCTTTCTACTTCACAGATACTTTCTACTTTGGCACATACAGTATATCACATAAAATCACAATAAAATACACTTATGCTTATGGATGTAAAGTGAAAAAATGTGGAAACGTTCACGGGTATGAATACTTTTTCAAGATACTGTATGTAATGAAAGATTCTCCTACATTTAGACTAAACATTATACATACCTGAACACCTACTTTATTGCAGATGTATGATAACATTGCATCACTGAGATTCCAAGATGGAGACAATGGTGAAATGTTGGCGACAGGGATGATCTCAGCTGAGGGAGAGGAGATGGCATTCCGCCAGGCTATAGCTGCTGAAGGTCGCGTGGAGGATTGGATGACTGCTGTACTGCAGGAAATGAGGAGAACCAACAGACTCATTACTAAGGAGGCCATATTTAGATATTGTGAGGATAAGAGCAGGTACTGTGCATATATCACCATCTTATAATTATGCGAACCATATATTTCTATAGTCAACTTGACTAAAAAGAACATGATAGGACTCCAAGCTGTATCAGCATAAGAACTTAGCCCTTCAAAGTGCGTTTCGCTTCGGTATTTCAAATATTGGTTTTTAGAGAATGTCTCAAGTGCTTGTACACTAACACTTTCCAAATCATCCTGAATGCAAATACCAAATTAACAGAGTTGTCAGGGTGAATAAAGTGATAGGTGATCCTAAGAAATAGTAAAAATATTTATTTATTTGTTCCAACATTTTCAAGATAGATCGCACAACTCTTTTCAAGATTTTGCAATGTAAGTAACCCGTTGTATAACATGAGAGAGAAGACAATAAACAACTCTTTATTTCATGCTCTGCATCTACAATGGTACTTGACAGTCTTGACATAGGTGTGGGATCCAGAGATGGGACCTGCATCAATCAGAAAGATAGAACATGCTGTGGGTCTTAGATTGGAAACCCCTTAAATAATAAACTAAGTAATTGCCTCCTTCTTATTTTTGGTCTACGTTAATTTTACAGGGTAGACTGGATGCTGTTGTATCAAGGGATGGTTGTCCTAGCTGGTAATCAGGTGTGGTGGACCTGGGAAGTTGAAGATGTCTTCCATAAGGTTAAAAAAGGAGAGAAACAAGCACTGAAGAGCTATGCTAAAAAAATGCACCAGCAGATTGACGAACTAGTTACCCGGATCACAGAACCTCTAAGTAAAAACGACAGGAAAAAGTATAATACTGTTCTGATTATTGACGTACATGCTAGAGACATTGTGGACATATTTGTGAGAGACAGGTGGGTTTAATGTTAACATAAGCTCTTGCCAGCTGACATTGTGATTGGCGACTGTCTAATGGACATTTTTGACCTTTTTCTTAGCATTATGGATGCCCGCGAGTTTGAATGGGAAAGTCAATTACGTTTCTACTGGGACAGAGAACCAGATGAACTGAATGTCCGACAGTGCACTGGAACCTTTTCCTATGGTTATGAGTACATGGGTCTAAATGGAAGGCTAGTCATTACGCCTCTGACTGATCGGATCTATCTCACTCTTACACAGGTATCTGGTGTGATCTTATTACATCATTTAGGTTGTATGATGAGAGAACACATACATTGACAGAGAATTGTATACCTTATGATAATATTTTGCTGGGTCTGTCATAGATGGAGAATGCTGACCATGAAATAAAATCTATACTGTCATTGTGGTGTCTTTTTTTATGCAGTCGACATAGCTGATTTAACAAATAATTGTGTTTTTTTCCCACTTATTGCTTTTGTTGTATATCTGCTAAGGGGATTCACCTTGATTGAATGTACCTAGGTACTAAGTATGACCAAGGTTATAATGGCCTCCTGCCCATGCTCTATGTCAGCAAGCTTTAGAGTCTGTTTTTGTTTCTAATTTTTAAGGCGCTCTCCATGTATTTGGGTGGAGCACCTGCAGGGCCAGCGGGTACTGGTAAAACTGAGACAACTAAAGATCTGGCAAAAGCTCTCGGATTGCTGTGTGTGGTGACAAACTGTGGTGAAGGCATGGACTACAAGGTAAACTCGATCATTTTTTGTGTTTTTGTTATTTATTGAGCACGTGCTTATAGTGTATTCACATGCAAACATGACTTTATTAGGTCATCCTGTTATCTTATTACTATTAGACACACTGTAGAGAATATGGCAATTTAGAAAGAATATTTTATAGCTTATATTGTAGGGAATCTGTCAGCAGGATTTAATGCTTACTGTATTTTTATGCGCATGTAGCTCTTTCAACAACAAGTCCAGCAATACGTTTACATGGGCAGTTCATTCCTCCGTTACCGAGAAATCAACGTTTGAATTGACATGCAAATGAGGCTGAAGAGCTATTGTAGATCTGAAGCCTCTGTCACTCCAGCTCTATTCCCAGCCCTCCTCCTTCTATGCTGTGTGACGTGAGACAAAGGAGGAGGTGGAACAGGACAGCAAATAGAGCTGGAGTGACAGAGGCTTCAGATCTACAACAGTCTATCAGCCTCATTTGCGTATCAATTCAAAGGCTGATTTCTCAGGAATGGAGGAAAGGACTGGTCATGTAAAGGTATTGCTGGACTCATCTTTGAAAGATCCAAATGTGCATATGAATAGTTTGGGGGTGACATCCTGCTGGCAGACTCTTTTTATAAATTTTTACTTTCATGTACAATAAATACATTGCACTGCCATTGTTGTTGTGTTCAACCTGTAGTCCGGAATTTTGTTTGTAACTTTTCATCATTTTTTTAAGGCTGTTGGTAAAATCTTCTCTGGCCTGGCACAATGCGGAGCATGGGGCTGCTTTGATGAATTTAATCGTATTGACGCCTCGGTACTCTCAGTTATTTCCTCTCAGATACAGACCATACGTAATGCCTTAATCCATCACTTGAAGAAATTTCAGGTGGGTTGCTGGATCACCTGAATGTGTTGCATATCCCACAGAGAGATTTATGAAACAGTCTCCTTTTGTTTTTTTTCATATATGCTTAAAATCAAGTAATTGCTCATTAAGGACTTCCTCATACATATCGTTTTTACTGTGCTTTTTCCATGCATTTTTTTATGTAGGTAAAAGCACTGTAGCTTTTCACAGTGGCAACAGAATGAATGTGATTTTTTCTACCAATTTGGACTTACGGTGCTTTAAAAAAATGCAATTTTTTCAGCATACTTATTGCATTTTTTCCCCCGTTGAGATCAATGAGGCAGAGCAGAAAATATGTAATAGAAATTGCACAGCAATGGCATCAAATAACGCACCAAAACATCAATTTTTTAATGGGTAAAAATCCACTGCCTTTTACTCTGAGTTGTCTCTCTTTTGCTCTGTCCATACGTAGCTTAATGTAACCTGCACACATGCGGATTTTATGTTGATTTCCTGCAACATTTCTGCAGCATGTCAATTCTCTCAGAGATTTTGCTGCAGATTTCATTCATACTAAGGAGTGGGGAAAAATCTGCAACAAAAACACATGCAAGGCTATGTGCACACGTTGCGGATTCTCTGCGGATCCGCAGCGTTTTTTGAGGTGCAGAAACGCTGCAGATCCGCAATTGATTTACAGTACAATGTAAATCAATGAGAAAAAAAAAATGCTGTGCGCACTTTGCGGAAAATCCGCTGCGGAAACGCTGCGGTTTAAAAGAAGTAGCATGTCACTTTTTATTTGCGAATTTACAGCGTTTTTGTACCCATTCCATTGTAGAAAACCGCAGGGGTAAAAAACGTAGCAAATCCGCAAGAAAACCCGCAGCAAAAATGCACAGAAACTCTGCGGATCACCACAAAATCCGCAGCTGCGTTTTCTGCCAGGAGAGGCAGAATCCGCACCAGAAATTCCTAAGGCTAATCCGCAACGTGTGCACATAGCCTTAAAAACACATCAAAACGCATCCTGCCAAGAGATGCAGAAATGGTGCAGAAATTCCTGCACCAAACACTTAACGTGTGCACATACCCTAAGGGCTCATGCAGACATCCGTTCAAATCGGACCAAGCACAGACTACTAATGCACAGACTGTCCACCAGCTGTGACGCTCTGGTCGTGAGAACCGCAGCCAGTCTGTGGATTCCAGTCCCAGATCAGAACGATTTGCACAGACATCTGTATGAGCCCTCAACATTTCACCAAATACAGCACAAAGGATGAGGTCTGAAATAAAATCCACGCAAAGCGCTAACATGATGCAAATTTTAAAATCCGCAGGTCAATTTCCATTCGGAAAATTTACACAGTGTGTATATGACTTTTTAAAGCTCTTAAAAATGTAGCTGGTACTGTATTATGCTGTTGATTTTCCGCAAGAAAATTCACGCAGGAAACCTGCACCAAATCTGCGCCTTGGACATATACCGTACTCTTTTGTGTTTGTTTTTTTTTTGTTGCTTTTCTCTTTTGTTCACAATTACTATTTCTCAAGAAGTGATCTGGAAAATGTTGTATTTCCTTATGTTAATTGTCCCATTTTAGAGAAATTTGCTTAAAGGTTTGTTTGGTCTTCTGATAAAAGTCTGTAGTGACTCTTTGCACGCGCGTGCTGCAGGATTCTCAAGAATTGCTAGTGAGAGCAGGTGGTCACAATTTTGTTACATTCCAACTAGACGTGACTGGGTTCTCTTAATACAAGTGAATTAATATACAGTAAGCTGAAGTAAAGAAAATCCGGCACTCTCAATTCATATGCAAAAAGATTAACAAAATTTTATTGATCCACTGTGACAAATAATTCGTTGATGTTTCGGCCAATACCTAGCCTTCATCAGAACTATTTATCTTCAGAGTATATGGATCGCTGGACAGGTGATATCACAAGCAATGCCGCATCTAGGCGCATATAGAGCAATGGCACACAACGTGCAGGGGAAGTAGAAATAGTTCTGATGAAGGCCTAGGTATTGGCCGAAACGTCAACGAATTATTTGTCACAGTGGATCAATAAAATTTTGTTAATCTTTTTGCATATGAATTGAGAGTGCCGGATTTTCTTTACTTTAACATTGGCATTGGTACCCTATTCGTGCACCTCATCACAAAGACGGAGTGCCGTGTTATTACCTTATACAGTAAGCTGAGCATGTCTAGTCAGCATGTGATCCCATGTATGTAAATCATATACTTGTGGTCACATGACCACCTGGTTTTACTGGTGAATCCTGACAACATTCGCAGCATACTCTGTCAGTATTTAGATTACTGCAGACACATATAGTAACTGCAGACTTTTCTCAGAAGACCAGACAACCACCTTAAGCAATAGATTTTGACCCATAAACATCTAGAATCTCTAGTAGGCAGGTTTGATACAGGATATGCTGTGATGATCTCTTATGCGCATTCCTTTACCCCCAACCCTGTATTTTTCTCAATTGTAAAATCTGGATCTGGATTCTAGAACTTGTCATCTGATTTCCCTTTCAATGCATTGATTTGCAGTTTGAAGGTCAGGAGATAACCATGGATGCTCGAATGGGGATTTTCATTACAATGAACCCTGGTTATGCTGGTCGAACAGAATTACCCGAATCAGTGAAAGCTCTATTCAGGCCTGTGGTTGTAATTGTACCAGATCTCCAGCAAATCTGTGAAATTATGCTATTTTCAGAAGGATTTCTTTTGGCCAAGGTAAGTTAAATAAATACATTTTATGACTTATGTAACTAATATTATTGTTATTTATTAATAAGGTATGCCCTGAGCTTCAATAATATCCAGTGTATCTATAAAATATAAGGGAAAACCTGCTTAAATCCTGTTATTAATGCTGATTAGCTTAAGAGGGTTGTCTGGCCTAAGGCTACAATTCAGCAGTCACTCTATGTGACTGCAGACTTGTGAATCTTCGCATCATGCGACTGTGTGCTGTCAGGATTCTCCAGTGCTGGTGCTGGGAGCAGCAGGCGCCCAATTTCAAGTATTCTATATGCATACATGTGATCACATACTGACTAGATGGGCGCGGCCTTGCTCCATGCAAGTGTATGGAGTAAGGCCTGACACAGTCTAGTTGTAATGTAGCGAAAGTATGCAAATTGCGTACTTGTGACCACATGACTGCCCATTCTTGGTACTGGCACAGGAGAATCCCCACAGTACGCAGTGTGCATGATGTGAGGGTGCACAAGTCTGCAGTAAAAAAAAAAAATCACAGTAGACTTCTAGGCTAATTCCGGACAACCCCTTTGCTCTATTGAGTATAAAACTATTTTATGTCATTTTAGAACTTGGCTAAAAAAATGACCGTGTTATATAAACTTGCCAAAGAACAACTGTCCAAACAGCACCATTATGATTTTGGATTACGTGCCTTAAAATCTGTGTTGGTAATGGCTGGCGAGTTGAAGAGAGGTTCGCCAGACTTAAGTGAAGTAAGTAAATTGGAATTTTTAACAATCGTTCGCATACGTTCATATATTCTTTTTAGGACCCATGATCATCATCGCACAGGGTTAGTGTTATTGCAGTCCTATTAATGCATTAGCCATAGGGCGCCATCTGAGGTTACACATTAGAGGACGAATCATGTTATTCATTATATCCGAAAAAGAGGAAGGTAATTAATTTCTCCTCGAGTTTGATGACCAGGGAGGAAGACATTGTGAATTTACCGTATTTCTACTGTGAGGTTACCACTTGGAAAAGATTGGAAAAGCAATGTCTTTGTAAATGTTTGGCCTATATTACACCTCTCAGTGCAAATATATGGCTATAACATGTTCCATTCCCTTTAGGATGTTGTTTTGATGAGGGCATTGAGAGACATGAACCTACCCAAGTTTGTGTTTGAGGATGTCCCCTTATTTCTTGGCTTAATTTCGGACTTGTTCCCGGGACTGGACTGTCCTCGAGTTCGCTACCCCAACTTTAATGATGCAGTAGAAGAGGCTCTCATAGACAACAACTATGTCCTGCTGCCTGTTCAGGTAAGGTACAAAACAAATTTGCAATGCTGACTTTTCTTGCTATAATCAATGGCCTTAAATTTAAAGACACGGTATAAAGAAGAGAAATTATAAGTTGTAATGTATTCATCTTTCACTTTTATACAATCTTTATTTTTTTTTTGTTTTTTTTTATAGGTAGACAAAGTTGTTCAGATGTATGAGACTATGCTGACACGTCACACCACCATGGTAGTTGGACCCACAGGAGGGGGAAAATCTGTTGTGATTAATGCTTTGTGTTTAGCACAGACTAAGTAAGTACTTCCTTTCCTTCACAGGCAACATTTAGGCTGGAGTTATACAGCAACTTGTAGTGCGCTTCAGCAATTTTCAGATTAAATAAAAAACATCTGTGAGACTAGTCTGTGATTTTGCTGTAAAAACATGGCCAAATCTCAGATAACTCTCGCATGAGTCGCAGTTGTATGTGATTTGCACTGAAGTGTACAGGAAATAACTCACGTGGGTCTTGCAATAGAGAATCCAACATATTTGGAAACATTGTGTGTTGCAGTTGCAAACGGGTGCAATGCGACACCATAGAAAGCCATTACATGCGATGTCCTAATGTGACAATGTGATTTTACTGTCACCATGTAGCTCTAGCCTAAATGTTAAAGGAGTGCTCTGAAATACAAATACATTTTCGTCCTAAATTCTAATCTATTTAATGCCATAATCTAACTATTTTCTAATATACTTATATTAAAAATTTTCTATCCTTCATTTACTACACTGACTGTTTTTTTTACAGGTTCATTTTTGATGACACGTGTGAGAATCCCAACGCATGCTTGGATTCTCAAATGTAGCGTCATCAGTCTACATAGGCTGTAGTCACTGCTGCAGCCCCTGCCCCTTTCCTGACATCAACTGTTATCAGTGACCTTTGTTTCAGGGGCTGGCCTTCTCTCTGCTCTGTCACTATGGGATGTGCACAATGACAGTGCGCTCTCTCTCTGGCTCAGATCAGTAGTAACGATCTGGCAATAGAGCGTCACTTGTGGAAGGCTGTGCTGGTCTCTGCAAGCTGCGTATTTGTCTTTGTCTTATAGCATGCACTGACAACGTGCTCTGTTGCCGGATGGTTACTACTGATTTGAGCCGGCAACAGAGTGCACTGTCATTGTTCACAACCCACAGTTACAGAGGTGGGACTAGCAAAGCCCCTGAAACGAAGGTCACCAATGACGCTTCGTTTCAGGGAAGCAACTGGGGCTGGGGCAGTGACTACAGCCTCTGTACCCTGATGACGCCTCATTTGAGTATCTCAGCATGTGCTGGGTTTCGCAAACGAAGCATAATCGAAAAAGAAGTTGCAAAAAAACAAAACAAAAAAAACTGTGTAGTTAGTGAAGGAAGGGAATTTTTAGTAAGGTATATTAGAAAATATGGCATTAAATGGATAGGCAATTAGGATGAAAATCAATTTGTCTTTTGAACCACCCCTTTATCGTCTGGAACAGATTATGCTCAGTGATTCTGTGTTGTCACAGCAATTGGTATAAATCCGCAATTGAGAAAATAATTAAATATAACTTTTAATTCAACCAGTAAAGAACTTGTTAATCTAATTTGAATAAAATTCAATGGCAAGAACATTATATCCTGGGTACATTAGATATAACATCTCTTTACACGGTTATTCAACATACAAAAGGCTGTGAAGCAGCTGAGTATTTCCTAAACAAAACAGGATATTTTCTTAATGAACAAATACGGTTTGCTATAGATTGTATTAAATTTATTTTAACCCACAATTATTTTCAATTCGATGGGAACTACTACTCCCAGCAGTCGGGTACTGCTATGGGGACCAGGTTCGCGCCCAGCTATGCTAACCTCTTTGTTGGCAGATGGGAGGATTCTGCCATATTTGGGGGTGGCAGGCTGCGCGAGAACCTTATCCTCTGGCATAGGTTTATTGATTTACATCATTTTTATATGGTCAGGAGGCCCAGAATCCCTGGCGGACTTTTTAGCTGATATTAATAAAAATATGTATTTTTTAAATTTTACCGCAGCTATTAGTACCGAGACTATCAATATTCTGGATTTGAAAATTTTCATACAATATGGTATTATCCATACCTGTACTTATTTTAAGCCCACCGACTCCAATAACTATATATCCAAGAATAGTTGCCACCTCCCCAATTGGCTTTTAAATGTGCGAAAAAGTTAATATTCACATGGTATAGAAACTGCTCACGCTCTCAGGATTTTAATAGGGAGGCAGATTTATTGACAACCAAATTTATTAATAAAGGATATGATGATGCAAATCTTTTAAACACTAGATAGGTGGTATTAAGTAAGCCACGCGAAGACCTTTTGAAAGGTACTAGAAATGTTAAAGAAATTTGTGATGTTATGAGTGACATCCCTATCATTATTCAATATAATTCCAATATGCATATTTTTAAGAAAATTGTTGGGAGACACTGGGATTTATTAAAAGAGGATAAAATAATTGGTGACAAAATACCTCCGAATCCCAGATTCATCTTTAGAAAAACCGCAATGTGGGTAATGTAATAGCTCCTTCAATACCTGTCTACAATCAAGAAAGGAGGTCCACCTAATATATTGGGAGAAAAACACCAGGTTTTTACCCCTGTTGTCATTGCAAAATATGGAAACTATTAAAAATACCAAAACAGCAATTTATTGCAAGTGGGATTTTAAGATTCGGGAGGTCATTACGTGCATCACTACTGGGGTGATTTATGCTTTGAAATGCCTATGTAGCAAAATCTATGTGGGACGCACTAAGCGCCCACTTAATGTAAGGATCAACGAACATTTGAGAAATATAAGGAAGAAGTTCGCTGGTCATCCACTGTCTAAACATTATATAGAGCATCATAATGGGTTAATTAATGGCACAATAGTAACAGCCCTGGAGACAATAAAAAAAAACTGGCGAAAAGGGGACCTTATTAATAAAATGTCTAGAGCGGAGAGTAGCTGGATTTTTAATCTGGACTCACTGAAGCCGTCTGGTTTAAACAGTGAAGTCGAGCTGTTTGCGTTTATTTAACCCCTTAGTGACCGAGCCAAATTTTTGAAATCTGACCAGTGTCACTTTATGTGGTAATAACTCTGCAACGCTTCAACAAATCCCAGTGATTTTGAGATTGTTTTTTCGTGACACATTATACTTTATGATAATGGTAAATTTTGTACAACATTTTTTGTGTTTATTTATAAAAAATATCAAAAATTTGAGAAAAATGTTAAAAAATTAGCAATTTTCTAAATTTGAATGATTATCCCTTTAATCCAGATAGTCATACCACAGCAAACCATTAATAAATAACATTTCCCACATGTCTGCTTTACATCAGCACCATTTGTAATATATTATTTTATTTTGTTAGCAGTTTAGGAGGTTTAAAAATGTAGCAGCAATTTTTCATTTTTTCAAAGAAATTTACAAAATTTATTTTTTTAGGGACTTATCCATGTTTGAAGTGACTTTAGGGGTCCCATATATTGGGAAACCCACAAACATGATACCATTTTAAAAACAGCACCCCCTGACATATCAAAAACTGCAGTCAGGTAGTTTATTAACTCTTCAGGTGCTTTACAGGAATTAATGCAAAGTGGTATGACAGAAATGAAAATGTGTATTTTTACCACCTAAATGTCTCTAACTTCTAAACAGATTACTACAGCCGGCAGACTCTAAGGCCGCTATTTGGCCATGAATTGCCATGGCAAACATCAGGACAACAAAATCATGATATGAGGGCACCAATTGGGTCAAAGAAGAAGCCCCCACGCTCTGTTAACCATTTATAATGATGTAGTCACTATTGACAGCAGCATCTAAGGGGTTAAACAGATTTAGATGGTGCAAATACTGATCGTGGTTGGTACAGCAAGTTGTCAGCTATAGTGTACAACTGACAGCTGCTGGATTGTCACCTGTATGGGGATACTATTCTCTTATATCTCAGGTCAGTTAAAAGACGTATTGGCGGTCATTAAGGGGTTAAAACATCCACCTCCACCCTTGACCTATTGCAGCGAAGGAACATATTGTATATAAAGCAGCTATGTTTTCTCTTGGACCATCCCTGATGAACGAGACCGTGATCTCCGAAACGCGTTGGATTTGGTCCTAATAGCGCCTCGTATTCCTGCCGGTCATGTGACAACTGACGTCACTCAAGGTCCTGTCAGCTGAACGCGGCATCGCACACCTTGATCACGAGCCTGGTGAGCTCGTGCACCGCTGGGAAGGAGGCTGAGGGAGCGTCTGTCACCGGCCGGGACAGCGCTCCTGAAGATATCTCGTTCCTGAGCTGCTGCTTTGATTTCTACACTCCGACCATCACATGAACCAAGGGGGACACAAGGAGGAATTAAGCACCCCATACCGTGGACTTTAGCGTCACCTTAAAAAAGGTTAAAAAAAAACCAAAATGCAATATTTGCTATCTAGAGTCTATTAATGTGCACGAATAGCTGGATTAAGAAAAATCTGCATTGAATTAAGTGGACTCCAATCTTCAGGTTACATTTACATGAATGACTTTTTTAGGGGATCGCTATATTTATGTATTTTTTACCCATATCTATTTAAAATGTTCTTTCTTTTTTATTAGTATAGATGGCATGTATAGGCGCAAACTATATGAGTTTTTTTTATAAATTAAATACTGTAATTTATAATCCAGTTGAGTGTTGATTATTCTTATTAATGATAAAAAATATTATCTTTACCAGACTTGGTCTCACAACTAAGTTATATACACTGAATCCCAAGGCCATGAGTGTGATTGAATTGTACGGTATCCTGGACCCCACAACCAGGGACTGGACTGATGGCGTCCTTTCAAACATCTTCAGGGAAATCAACAAGCCAACCGATAAAAAAGAGAGACGGTAAGAGAGAGAAGTATAAAGGTTTGTTCCGATCACATTATGGACACCACCAGTTCTCCATGGACCCCAATAACTTATAAGGAGTTTCCACTGAGGGGTTTGTTGTCTTTGAACAGTGATTACTGCTGCATGTAACATTATATTTCCATCAAATATGACAGAACCTTTATTAGAGGCTCTTAACTAAGGCTCATTCGGACATCTGTGCCAATCAGTACGAGCACGGACCTCTAAGGCATGAACTGGCCCGAGCATGACCGCTTCATGTATTTCTATGAGGCTGTCTCTCTTGGGTCGGGAGAGTTGGGGCCAGTCCATGCACTGTGATCCAGTCTCAGATCAATTTGCACAGATGTCTGAATGAGCTGTAAGATGTAAGAATAACTTGATCTGTTACTAAATAGATTAAAATGATTGTATCATGTCGAAGTCGCCAATATACAAACTAGTGATATGAAAGGCACTTCATGTAAAGTGTTGAGCAACACTAGAACTCAAGCCTTTAGACTCATTTAGAGGAAGACAAACCATTGGTCTCATTCACTTCTATGGAACATTTCCTACAACTTTTACTGGGAGATTGTTTAAAGCTCAAAAATAGTGACAAGTTATCTGTTAAAAATACGTTGATTTTTTTAAACCTATCTAGGTACTTGATTACTGTGTTTTTAGAGTGTTAATTTAAGCCAACTCAGGACTTGGAGGCATTGGATATACTAAGAATGCTATACCAAACCTGGAAAATATTCACATCACATTGAATCCAACTTGTACTCCTCTCAGAAAATTGAGTTACCCCAAAAATTGAATTATTTGATAGAACACTGAGAGTACATAGAAGTGTATCCCTAAAGTCAAAGGTTTTTGTTGAAGATGGCTAGACACACCTGGACTTCCTTCACAGGCCGTATTAGATACCAGGCTGAGTTAGGCAATGGTAGCAGCTCCTAAATCTTAGTAGATGTGATTTACAGTCTATGATTAAATAGTCTCTAGTTGACCACTGGATCCAAACTTGATGATGTGGGTTAGGTTGGTGACTTAAGAAATGAGAGAGATGGGAGAAATAGGACTTGGAGTTAGACCAGGGTGTACAGGATAGATTCAATGGCTCCTATCTTAGTGACTGTAATCCTGTAATTTCTTTTTTTGTATGTAATTGTTCTTATGTATGTTAGTATGGCCTAAAATTGTTCAATAAAATAGAATCTGATTAAAAAGATGAAATAATCATTTTATATCTGAATCTAAAGTAAAATGACTTTGTATTTGGCAATCTATGTGTTGTAAACCATGCTGGGCACTGCCTGTTCACTGATTCTCCCAGATAGCACTTTGAGGCCATGTTCACATAGCGAAAATGTTATATTGTATAAATACCACGGCACAGAAATCTAATTTATTGATGCAACCAAAATTATCTGTACATGAAACAGACTCACCTTTCGGTCAGTATGACCTTCATCAGGGCCAAATGTGAGACAGATGAGGACTTCACGCAGCAGTTCTTCATCTGTCTCACATGTTTAAGTAGATATAATTTGGTGGCATCAATAAATTACGGTACGTTTATTTCATTTGCACATATTTCTGAGTCGTGATATCTAGATAATATAGTACATTTTTCTACCATGAAGCATGAAGAAATTACTGAGACACCAAGGAGAGCAGACGTGTCTGTCTGCTCTCTGCTGGATGAGGACAATAAGGCGCCGTGCTAGTGGCAGCCCATTGCAGCAGCAATAGTTTTGTTTTGTTTTAGTTTTGTTTTGTTTTATTTTGTTTTGTTCTACTTTACTTTATTTTATTTTGGAATTATTTTTGTTATGTGTGAACCTTTTTCTTTCTGAACCTCAGCTTTTTGGTACTCCTAAGGAATTTTCTTTTCCCCAATACCTTCTCCTTCTGAACTTGGATCCGCTGGAATGCTTCCCTTGGATTTATGCTGAACCCTTGGATTTATGCTGAACCCTTGGATTTCCCCTTGGCTGGTTGCTTCTGAACCTAGGATACTCTGATTTGTTTCCCCTGGATGCATACTGCTACCCACAGCTTTCTGGATGTATGCTTCTGATCCTTGGCTCCCCTGGAAGGTTTCCCTTGGATGTTTGCTGCTACCCGCAGCTATCTGGATTTACAGTGCATTTGTGATCTCCTTGCAACCTAGGACTGGTATTATACGCACCTACTGCCAGGCGGCCACTACCTGTCTGGGAATTGGTACAGTTATGTCTGGAGGCGTGCACTGTATACCTCCCTACACGGACAGGGTTAGTGCGACTAACATGGGCAAGGTTTTGATTGATGTCCCTAAGTCTGTTCATAAACGTGTTGCTTACTCAAGGGTCCGACTTCTGGAGCTGCGCAGGCTAATGCCTTCTCCTGCGGTGGGTAGACCATGTGTCCCGTGTGAGGTAAGGCGACCCTACAGAGGCTGCAGAGCGGGCAAAAAACTTAAGGCAAGGCGAAGACGGTTTAAACCTGTAGTTCCGTCCATCATCATGGGGAATGTTCAATCACTGGGTAATAAGTCGGATGAACTGCTGGCATTAATACGGACCCAGAGGGAATACAAGGAATGCAGTTTGATATGTTTTACTGAAACATGGTTACGTGGCGAGATCCCGGACTCAAGTGTTTCAGTACCAGGATTTCACATGGTCCGGGCGGATAGAGACACTATGAAGAGCGGCAAAAAAAAGGGTGGTGGAGTTATACTCTACATAAACAATGGTTGGTGCAATCAGGGGCATGTGACTGTAAGGGAGCGCCATTGTTGTCCGAACATTGAATTGCTAGCTGTTGGCCTCAGACCTTACTATATTCCTAGAGAATTCTCGCTTGTTATTGCAATAGTGTTGTACATACCACCAACTGCAAACCATGAGGCTGCAGGTGAAGTGCTGTCAGGAGTCATTGCCCGGCTCCAGATGAAACACCCCAACTCGCTTACTGTAATCTCTGGGGATTTTAACCGGGCTAAAATGTCTACTGCCTTACCTAAATTCTATCAATTTGTTAAATGTACAACACGTGACAAAATTACGTTGGACTTACTCTATGCGAATGTCAAGAATGCTTATTCATCGTCTACCCTGCCGCCCTTGGGGAAGTCTGATCACAATCTTGTACTATTGTCACCAGTCTACCAACCTGTTGTTAGTACACAGCCTCCTAAGATTAAATCAGTTAGAATGTGGAATCCAACAAATGAACAGGCTTTACAGGATTGCTTTCATCTTACAGACTGGGATGTGCTGCTTGGGACAATGGACGAGTATACAAATGTTAATGAAGTGGTTGGTAGAGTGACTGACTACATTAACTTCTGCACTGATATGTTGGTGCCGACTAAAAAGATTAGGTGTTTTGCAAACAACAAGCCATGGATAACAAAGGAATTGAAGCATTTGCTCAACAGGAAAAAAAAGGCATTTAAACTGGGTGACAAAGAGGAAATTAAAATGATACAGCATGAATTGAAGCATAAAATAAAGGAGGCCCAGGAAGCCTTCAGAATTAAACTTGAAAAGAAACTGTCCCACAATAATACCAGAGAGGTTTGGGCAGGAATGAAATTACTGACTGGGCTTAAGCTGAGGCTTGAAAATGATCCAGGAACAATGGACAAGGCTAATGAGATGAATGAGTATTTCAACAGGTTCAGCAGTACATGTGTACATGTGCCAACTGATAGTGGATGGGAACTGGGTGCAAATTCTGCAACATCGATATTGGAGGATGAGCAGACCTATTTTAGAGTATCCGAAAATGATGTGAGGAGGCAGTTTAAGTCACTTAACATTGGTAAAGCTGCAGGACCAGATGGACTCAGCTCACGTGTCCTTAAAGTGTGTGCAGACCAGCTGTGTACTGTCTTTACCCGCCTATTTAATGGAAGTCTACAAACACAGAGGGTACCGGTGTTATGGAAAACTTCCTGTCTGGTGCCGGTACCCAAGACGACTTCTCCTGCAACCCTAAATGACTATCGTCCTGTAGCCTTAACATCTCATGCTATGAAGGCCTTGGAAAGATTAGTGCTTGCTCACTTAAGACCGAGGGTCAATGCTTTTATTGATCCCCTTCAGTTTGCTTACCGACATAGATTGGGGGTGGATGATGCTATTCTTTCTCTGTTACATAGGGTACATTCATTTCTGGAGAATGACGGAGCCACGGTGCGAGCGATGTTCTTCGATTTCTCGAGTGCATTTAACTCCCTGCAGCCACTTTTACTACACAAAAAGATGACTGATATGAAGGTGGAGGAGGGGATGAGAAATTGGATAACTGACTACCTATCAGATCGGCCACAGTTTGTACAGATGGGAGCAGTGGTGTCAAGCAGATTATTGAGCAGTGTAGGTGCCCCCCAGGGAACGGTGCTTGCGCCCTTTCTATTCACACTGTATACTTCAGACTTTCAGTATAAATCTGAACTTTGCCATCTTCAAAAATTTTCGGATGACTCTGTGGTTGTGGGATGCATTAGGGGAGATCAGGGGGATGAGGAATATAGAAGGGTGGTGTCGAATTTCGTGGATTGGTGCAATGGTAACTATCTGCAGCTAAATGTTAAGAAAACCAAGGAGTTGGTGGCCAACTATAGCAGGATAAAGTTGGAATGCTTACCGATCACTATTGCTGGTCAGGAGGTAGAGCAGGTGGAGAGTTACAAATATTTGGGGGTCCATTTGGATAGCAAACTGGACTGGAGATGCCACTCAGAGTTTGTCTACAAGAAGGGGATGAGCAGACTGTATTTCCTAAGGAAACTGAGGTCTTTTAATGTGTGTAGCAAAATGTTAGAAATGTTCTACCAATCTGTGGTGGCAAGTGCCATCTTTTTTGCAATCACGTGCTGGGGTAGTAGTGTGCGGGCCTCTGATGCTAATAAGCTGAATAAGATTATTAAGAAGGCAAGTTCTGCTGTGGGCTACAATCTGGACTCTTTTGGGGAGGTAGTGGAGAAAAGAACTCTGAGAAAGTGTATGACAATTATGAACAATAATGCACATCCATTATATGAGCTATTCATGAGACAGAAGAGCACCTTCAGCAACCGGCTAATACTTCTGAGGTGTAAGAAGGAAAAATATAGGAAATCGTTTGTGCCAACTGCCATGGGAATGTACAACAATAACATTAGGGTTAAACCACCAAGGTGAATGTCTACTTATTTCTCTACATTTCAGTTCACTCGTTGTGTATGACCTATTCTAATGTATAATGTTCTTCTGTCAACAAACTGTCATGTCAACTATGGAATTCCTTTATGATTTTTATGATTTAAGTTGTGCTGCTGTGATACCATAATTTCCCACGGGATCAATAAAGTGTATCGTATCGTATCGTATCGTATCGTATGAAACTTATCTTTACCGTCATGTGCCCACCATATTTTTTTATACCGGAAATGTTGCGCTTTTTTCTGCTGCTTTTTATTTTCTTTACTTATATATATTTTCTGCAAGTGTCCGCACCAAAATATGTAACAACAATCTTCTCTGTTTATTGCATTTTTGCTACGTTTTTCTATGTTTGTGCCATTGCGTTTTTGATGCAGATTATGCTCATGTGTAATTACAATGGAAATATATTATTTGATGTTGAGGGGTTACTTATTATTTCTGCCATAAAACAGTATATTTATTTTCTACAGGTATATATTGTTTGATGGGGATGTTGATGCTCTCTGGGTGGAAAACATGAATTCAGTGATGGATGACAACAAGCTATTGACCTTGGCAAATGGAGAGAGAATTAGACTTCAGCCGCACTGTGCATTATTGTTTGAGGTCTGGGCTATTTTCATCTTTTTATTGATTTACTTCATCTGCAGTCTCTCTTATGCTGCTGTATAACTTGTGTCTTATTTCTTTAGGTTGGAGATTTACAATATGCATCACCGGCTACTGTGTCCCGTTGTGGGATGGTTTTTGTAGACCCTAAGAATCTTAAATACAGGCCTTACTGGCAGAAATGGGTCAGCAATAGGCAAAACAAGGTAAAGGCGTAAAGAGAATGAAAAGTTTGACTTAGAGCAACTTTCTTAACTTTCAATTTACCGCTTCTGAGGATTTGAAATTTTAGCTAATTTGCCTAATTTTTTTTTTAGCAAGAACAAGTTGAATTAAACCGATTATTTGAGAAATACGTGCCTCCTTGCATTGAAATGATTATTGAAGGAATTATGGATGGGAAACAAGGAGAAAAGTTAAAAACTATTGTTCCTCAAACAGATCTAAACATGGTAATTATCAATGATTTGGTTTTACACTATGTGAGTCAATGGCAGATTAGCTCTTTCCCAGAATAAAGGAAAGTAGCTAGCTAGTGCCACCTAACTGGCTTAGTTATATGTAAATGACCAATTGTTTAATGAGCCTTGCAACATGGTGCTTTATTGGCTCTTTTTTTGGGAGACCAGCTATGTATGAAGTGTTATTGGTTCTATGGGAATATGAAATCCATCCATCTACAGTATAGAGTGCTGTTTCAGGTTTTTGCCCCTCATTGGTACAAAGCAGAGTTTTGTTGGCTGTGTGATAGAACCTTGATGTGGCTTTTGTGGGATAGTTGGTGCCATATTGGCTCTTTTTTAGGCAACCAGCTATGTATGTAGTGTTTTTGGTTCTATGTGAAATCCATCCATGTACAGTACAGAGTGCTGTTTCAGGTACTTGTCCCCCATTGGTATAGAGCAGAGTTTTATTGGCTGTTTGAGATAACCTTGGTGCAGCTTTTTTTTGTGACAGTTGGCGCCATATTGTCTCTTTTTTTTGGGAGACCAGCGTATGATGTATGAAGTGTAATTGGCTCTATGGGAATATGAAATCCATCCATCTGCAGACAGCTGTTTTGGTGCCCTTCATCAGTAGAGAACATTGTTTGACTGGCTTAATGGACCGCCCTTTACAAAGCTTTTAGGGGAAGAGTTGATGGGTTATCCTTAAAGAAACCTGTCGCCCCTAAAATTACTTTCAGACCAACTATACCATGATATGGGTGTCTTCACCCCTATAAAAATCATAACTGTACTTGTTTTTGGTGCAGTGATTGTGAAAATAACTTTTAATCTATATGCAAATGAGGGGCCTTCTGTTGTGAATTCTGTGGCCAAGCTCCCTCCTGTGGTCGAGAGTGGTACTTCGGCTGGTTCTGTCTATGAGCTTCCTTTGGTGGATGAGAGTGGTACTGCGGCTTCTGAGTTTCCTTCCTCAGGTGATGAGGTTAAGTCGTTAGGTGCTGCTCTATTTAACTCCACCTGGTGCTTTGATCCTGGCCTCCAGTCAATGTTCTAGTATTGGTCTTGCTTCCTCCTGGATCGTTCCTGTGGCCTGTCTATCCTGCATAAGCTAAGTTTTGCTTGTGTTATTTTTGTTTGCTATTTTTTCTGTCCAGCTTGCTATATTGGTTTTTCTTGCTTGCTGGAAGCTCTGAGACGCAGAGGGAGCACCTCCGTACCGTTAGTCGGTGCGGAGGGTCTTTTTGCCCCTCTGCGTGGTTGTTTGTAGGTTTTTGTGTTGACCGCAAAGCTATCTTTCCTATCCTCGGTCTATTCAGTAAGTCGGGCCTCACTTTGCTAAATCTATTTCATCTCTGTGTTTATATTTTCATCTTACTCACAGTCATTATATGTGGGGGGCTGCCTTTTCCTCTGGGGAATTTCTCTGAGGCAAGGTAGGCTTATTTTTCTCTCTTCAGGGCTAGTTAGTTTCTCAGGCTGTGCCGAGTTGCATAGGGAGCGTTAGGCGCAATCCACGGCTACCTCTAGTGTGGTGTGTTAGGATTAGGGATTGCGGTCAGCAGAGTTCCCACGTCTCAGAGCTCGTCCTTTGTTTTTGGTAATTGTCAGGTCACTTTGTGTGCTCTGAACTTCAATGTCCATTGTGGTTCTGAATTACCTGTTCATAACAGCCTTCGTTGCAACAATGTTGTGGCCATGAGCTTGGTACACCGTTATGCCCCCTCAGCTTGCATCTTGGGGACGGTGCTCACTCCTAGAGTGAATGCTGCCCTGCGTGTGTGTGCATGTGTCCTGATATTGGCTGTGCCGGCTACGCACGCACACAGTGGCTCAACATGATCTCCTTCCTGGTTCCTCTCTGCTGATGCTGCTTGATACTTCAGGAACTTTAGCAAGGGGAGTCCACAGAGAGCGAGGTAGCACAACACACCCAACTATTGTGTGTGTGCCAGTATCATTGCACACACACGGGGCAGTGTTCACTCCAGGAGTAAGCACTGTCCATCACAAGCTAGGGCAGTCCCCAAGATGCAAAATGTAGAATTAAGGGTGCACCTAGCTCACTGCCACACCATGAGTGCACAAAATCCCCCTAATTTCCATATGGATTTAAATTTATTTCCACAAGCATTGTACCAGTAGCAATCACAGTGCTCATATGATTTTTATAGGGTTGAAGTCCACTAAATCACTGTATTAAAGGCATTTTGGGGGTGAGAGACTCCCTTTAAGGAGACTAGCTTTGTATGAAGCCTCGTGAGAACCATTTATGGATAATGGATTGCTACCAGTAAAACCGTCCAAAGGGGACCCTTAGTCAATTCCCTGGGACCCATAGCCATTGATTGATTCTACATACACATACCATATACATTTAAGATTTCTTTTAATATAAGAAATGCAATGTTCTATTCTCATAAACTCTATAGGTGACACAACTGTCTGTGATGCTTGATGCTTTAATTGAAAAAGAGGTTGAAGATGTGGACATCTTAGAATGCTACTTCATAGAGGCTTTATACTGCTCTTTGGGAGCAACATTGCTTGAAAATGGAAGAAATAAATTTGATGAGTACATGAAACGTTTAGCCTCAATGTCAACCAGTTACGATGAGCAGATTCCAGCTGGACCTGGAGAACTTCCCGGTAAGTGCTATTCCATGAAGAAGATTACATTTCAAATCTGGTGGATTTGTTTAAAAGGGGATTACTTAAATTTGTGGATTTTTTTTCAGGTCAGCTACCTACCATTTATGACTTTCATTTTGATGCTGAGAAAAAGAAATGGATACCTTGGAGCAACTTGGTCTCAAAATATATACATAAACCGGAGGAGAAGTTTATTGATATTCTAGGTAAGTTTGAAGATGTATAATGTTTTGAATTATTCGGGCATTCAATGTTCTAGGGTTTATGGTCGAAATGCTTAATGGTGTTTTTAGAGAGGTATCTTCTTTAACCCAGCAAATTTTTATCCATAGCTAATAACTTACTGTGTTGCGACAACTTTTAGTGTGGTCCAATCAATGAGGAAATCCAAGTTAGTGCCATCATTCCTGCTGAACTTCCTCTTGTATTTTTACCCACCCTCACATTTACACACATACACTGTACATTCATATGTGTGAAGGGGTAAAAAATAAATATACGTAGCGAGTGACCATGCAGATGTCCCTTTCTGTGGGCACTTTTCAACTACAGCTGTATGATTTACATTGGGCCATGAGTTTTACAGAGAAATATTGTTATAGGCATTGGCCCCAATTCAGCAGTTTTCACCCAAATTCTGTTGTATTTAACATGTTGCACACTTTTGTCGCTTTTATGCCAGTCTTGGCTAGCTCTGCCCATTTTTGAAAAGTGGGAGAGCGCAGCTGGCAAATTTATCTTAATTAAGGCTGGTTTCACATTTGCGTTTTTTGCCGCTGCGTTTTAGCGCAAAAAAAGCATGCGTTTTTTTCTATACTTAACATTAAAAATGCATGCGTTTTTTTGCATGCGTTTTGCCGCGTTTTGCCGACGCATGCGTCGTTTCTATGCTTGCGTTTTGTTGCGGAAATGCAACCTGTAGTAATTTCTAGCGGTGTTTTATTACCGCAAAAAAACGCATGCGTTTTTTTTCCGGCAAAAAACGTATTGCTGTCTATGTAAACGCATGCGTTTTTAAGCACATGCGTTTGCATGCGTTTTTAAACGCATGCGTTTCAATAGAAAAACACAAGAATACACACTGATAAGCCACCCCCCAACCCTAACCCTAAACCTAGGGATCCTAACCCTAACCCTAGGGTTAGGGTTAGGATCCCTAGTAACCCTAGGGATCCTAACCCTAACCCTAAGGGTTAGGGTTAGGATCCCTGGGTTAGGGTTAGGGTTAGGATCCCTAGGGTTAGGGTTAGGATCCCTAGGGTTAGTGTTAGGATCCCTAGGGTTAGGGTTAGGCTTAGGATCCCTAGGGTTACTAGGGATCCTAACCCTAACCCTAGGGATCCTAACCCTAACCCTAGCTATTTCTGTTTATAGTGGGATTTCTAGTTGATTTTGATGATTGGCATCTGTCACACACTTCTCATCATGCGTTTCAAAAACGCAAACGCAGGAAAAAACGCATGTAAACGCGTCAAAACGCTGCGGTTTTTTACCACATGCAAAAACGCATGCGTCTAAAAAACGAAGCATTTGAACGCGTTTAAATGCGTTTTTTGCACCACATGCGTTTGCGTTAAAACGCTGCGTTTTTTAACGCAAATGTGAAACTAGCCTTACATCACAAAAGTTGCTTAAATTAAGGCTAAAATGTTCTTGCGTCAATTATTGGGGCGGTGCCCGCCCCATATTGAATTTGGAGCATCATAGTCTAGTGCACTCTTCATCAAGACTTGGGTGCAAAAATGTAGTAATGATTTAGGGCCAGGGCGTGTCCTGGATGGCCATGTGAGCGGTCGCTAAGGAGAGAGCTCCTGCGGCCACAAGCACTTTTATCCTGTGCAGACACCGCTGGTTGTCCCTAACCTAGCCATACCTGGAGGCTGAAGCACCTGGGAGCGAAGGAGATCTGTGGGGACACCCAGAGAGGCTCATAATGACGCGGAGGAGGCAGAGGGATGCGGGAGCAGGAGAGGCTGGTGGGATCCAAGATGGCGCCGCGGCCAGAGTGGATGCTGAGAAAGAGAATGCTGCCTGTCAGAAGCGCATGGAGACTGCCGCAAAGCTTAAAAGGTTTGCTCGGATGGACAGTGGGGAAGAGGCACAAGAGTCTATTGCAGAGAAATCTGAAGGAGAGGAAGAGAAGGAGAAAACTGATGAAGGACTTCGGGGGGCACAGAAGGGGGAGGAAGAAAGTAGCATGGCTGTAGCAGGGGAGGCTGAGAAGGAAGTAGAACAGAGAGGGGAGCCGACCCTAAAGGATGTTTTTTTCCTTTTATCCTCTTGCAATCAGTCCCTAAATGATTTAACCCTTTAGATGAAGGAGGTGAAAGGGGAGATTATACAGATAAAGGCTGCCATACAGAAAATGGATAAACGCATGGGAGAGGTGGAGGAAAGGATGAGTACTGAGGAGAATCATGTGGTCCAACTACAAAAGGCAGAGAGAAAGTTTGTCCAACAGATATCGGAATTGGCGGTAAAAAATGAGGACCTAGAAAACAGATCCAGAAGAAATAATATCCGGATAGTGGGTCTGCCGGAAAAAACAGAGGGGAGAAACCCTATTGAGTTTATTGAAAATTGGTTAAAGGAGAAGGTTGGTGCCGAGGTTCTGACAAAGGTCTTTGCTGTGGAAAGAGCGCACAGAGTTCCGCCGCAGCCCCCTCCCCCTGGAGCCAACCCCCGTACCATGCTGGCTAAGATATTAAACTACAGAGACAGAGACATTGTTTTTAGGAAGGCCAGAGAAATGGAGGATCTCACTGTTGATGGACAGAGGATTGCCATCTACCTGGATTACTCTGCTGTGGTCCAGAAACAGAGAATGCAATTTACTGGCATCAAGAGGCGACTGAGAGAACTGGGAGTGCAATACTCCATGTTTTTTCCTGCGAGGTTCAGAGTGGTCGCCTTTAATAAAGCCCATTTCTTCACGACACTAGAGGACGCCACCCAATGTATTAACGTCAATGCCAAGAAACTGCAGGCGGCGGGAGACTGACTTTCAGTGGAGACGTGAGCTTTTATTGTTACCATGATGTTTGGAATAAGAGAACTGGGTTGCTTCTTGTACCCATTTAATGCCTGTGTCTCTTCCATTTTCGGAGGAGTGGAGTATGGCTGGGTTTGATTAATGTTAGTTAGAGACGCGCTGGAAAATGTGGGGGGAGGTGGGGATTGTTAATAGGGTGTACTGTAAGGCTACTTTCACACTTCCGTCTTTTAGAATCAGTCACAACCCGTCAAAGTGTTGAAAAGACGGATCCTGTGCAGATTGTAAAAAACGGATGACGACGACAGTCCGCCAAAACACGACGGATGCGACGTGTGGCCATCCGTTGCGATCTGTCGCTAATACAAGTCTATGGGAAAAAAACGGATCCTGCAGGCACATTTGCAGGATCTGTTTTTTTCCCAAAACGATGCATTGCAACGGATCTGAAAAGACGGAAGTGTGAAAGTAGCCATGTTGTTTTTGGAATCTCTTTACCTCACTGTTTGTTTTGTTCTGTTAATGATTAATGTAAAGAGATGTGGTTCTGAGGGTTGCGGGAGCCAGTTAGGGGAGATTACTTAGGTGAGAGTGTCTAAAATGGGCCGAGGAGCCCCACTATCGATGAGAGGAAAATGCTTTATCTTAAGTGGAGGTTGATGGGGATGGGAGTTCAAAGGGAGGGGGAGAGACAGCTCAGGTTAAGGAGTAGGGTTTTCTGGATGACTGTTCCGCGTCATGATGGGGGACTGTATTAAAATACTGAGTTGGAATGTTAGAGGCCTAGCGGATAAACCCAGACGAGCGGCGGTGCTGCAATACGCATGAGACCAGGGGGCCTCACTGATATGTCTGCTGGAGACACACTTGGTTCGTGAGAAGGTGGACTTCTTACGTAGGCGCTGGTTGCAAAAGACGTATCATTCCACCTTCTCTACATACTCAAGAGGTGTATCGGTATTGGTTTCAACAGGTGTGCGCTATGATGAGGTGAAGGTGTATGTTGATGTGGATGGACAATATGTGGTAGTGAAATGCAGAATGCTTGGTGTTTTGATGTGTGTGGTGGCTATGTACATTCCTCCCGCTTATTCGAGCAAAAAACTTACAGAAGTGCTGGAATTGATTGGATGGGGAGATCCAATGCCGCTTTTAATTATTGAAGACCTCAACAACATATGTGATGATTTCTGGGATAGAGACAAAAATATACAGAACAGGTTGGAAAGACATACTACGCCGTTCGGAACATATATTCGAGAGATTGGTATGACTGATTTGTGGAGAGTGTGCCACGTTGGGGAGAGGGGATATTCTTGTTATTCACCGGCTCATAATACAACCCCTGGCAAAAATTATGGAATCACCAGCCTTGGAGGATGTTCATTCAGTTGTTTAATTTTATAGGAAATAAAGCAGATCATAGACATTGCACAAAACTAAAGTCATTTCAAATGGCAACTTTCTGACTTTAAGAAACACTAAAAGAAATCAAGAACAAAAAATGTGGTAGTCAGTAATGGTTACTTTTTTAACCAAGCATAGGGGAAAAATTATGGAATCACTCAATTCTGAGGAAAAAATTATGGAATCACTCGGAAAATTTTCATACCCAAAAATAATATCTGCATCAAATTAGATCTGCTCGTTAGTCTGCATCTAAAAAGGAGTGATCACACCTTAGAGAGCTGTTGCACCAAGTGGACTGACAGGAATCATCATCATCATCATCAACATGAGAGATGTGAATTAAGACAGAGGAGAGGATTATCAAACTCTTAAAAGAGGGTAAATCATAACGCAATGTTGTAAAAGATGTTGGTTATTCACAGTCAGCTGTGTCTAAAATCTGGACAAAATACAAACAACATGGGAAGGTTGTTAAAGGCAAACATACTGGTAGACCAAGGAAGACCTCAAAGTGTCAAGACCGGAAACTTAAAGCAATATGTCTCCAAAACAGGAAATGTACAACAAAATAAATGAGGAACGAATGGGTGGAAACTGGAGTCAACGTCTCTGACCGAACTGTACGAAACCGTCTAAAGGAAATGGGATTTACATACAGGAAAGCTAAACGAAAGGCATCATTAACACCTAAACAGAAAAAAACAAGGTTACAATGGACTAAGGAAATGCAATCGTGGACTGTGGATGACTGAATGAAAGTCATATTCAGTGATGAATCACGAATCTGCATTGGGCAAGGTGATGATGCTGGAACTTTTGATTGGTGCCGTTCCAATTAGATTTATAAAGATGACTGCCTGAAGGGAACATGCAAATTTCCACAGCCATTGATGATATGGGGCTGCATGTCAGGTAAAGGCACTGGGGAGATGGCTGTCAATACATCTTCAATAAATGCACAAGTTTATGTTGATATTTTGGACACTTTTCTTATCCCATCATTTGAAAGGATGTTTGGGGATGATGAAATCATTTTTCAAGATGATAATGCATCCTGCAATAGAGCAAAAACTGTGCAAACATTCCTTGAAAAAAGACACATAAGGTCAATGTCATGGCCTGCCAATAGTCCGGTTATCAATCCAATTGAAAATCTTTGGTGGAAGTTGAAGAAAATGGTCCATGACAAGGCTCCAATCTGCAAATCTGACCTGGCAACAGCAATCAGAGAAAGTTGGAGCCAGATTGATGAAGAGTACTATATGACACTCATTAAATCCATGCCTCAGAGACTGCAAGCTGTTATAAAAGCCTGAGGTGGTGCAACAAAATACTAGTGATGTTTTGGAGTGTTTTTTTTTTTTATTTGTTTTTCATGATTCCATAATTTTTTCCTCAGAATTGAGTGATTCCATAATTTTTTCCCTATGCTTGGTTAAAAAAGGAGGTAGTGGGGCATATTGCTCTCATTGGTGGCATCTGCCTTGAGGGGTACATCATTCGTACATTCGCTGTCAATGGTACAAAAGTGTCGGAGCCCTCTGAGATCTTAAGGGTCTTTACAGACTTTTACGCGGATCTGTACTCCTCTGGTGTGGTCCCATCGGGGGTGACAACGTGGCATATCTAGAAGGTATTGTCTTACCTAGGCTGAGTGAGGAAGATAGGGTAAGTTTCGAGGGGCCTATCACGGACGAAGAAGTAAGTGGCGCTTTAAGGGCTATGGCAAGAGGTAAGGCGCCAGGAGCAGATGGACTTCCAGATGAAATTTATAAGGAGATGGACGAAGTGCTGCTACCCAGATTACGAGTAGTCTTGGAGGAGGCTAGGAATAGGGGGATTCTCCCAACCTCCATGAGGGAGGCAATAATAGTTGTAATCCCAAAGGAAGATAAAGATCTGTAAAACAAACAAACAAGAGGTGCCGCGCTGCACAAAGGCTATAGCTGTATGGTGAGTGAGTTCCAATGTCCTACCTCACAGACGGAGGCTGACAAATGTCCTGGGTTAGAAGGTGGCTGCCACAGAACTGTATCCTCCGAAGTGTGAGAGGGCTGCAGCGTCAGCAGTACATAACTGAAAAGGGAGCGTCCTCCCGTAGTGCAATAGTCCCCTATACGCTCGCCGCTGGAGATCCCGGCTGGCCGCCTCGGCCGATGGCGCCGCCGAACAGTAGCGAAACGAAAAGGGGGCGTGGCTAAACGGTGACGTCACCAGTCCATAAGATGGACACAAACAAGGGCCAATCCCGACGCGTTTCGAGGGTAACAACCCTCTTCCTCAAGGTATGGCTGCCCTGCATGTGCTAGTTGTTTATATAGCCACAAACACCCAGTGTCGTGCACAGCATAACGCCCACCTCCAACAGAGCCCACCCACATATACAAGAATACAAGGATCCAAGCCTGCCCGCTGGACCCTCCCGGATATATAGAAAGCTACTAAACCCTATGGTGATACCCAAATAAAAAACATATAAATGAATGAGAATGCTAATGCTGTGTTGCCAGTTAAGAACAAGGTATACCCCCAACCCCACTAAAATTAAAAACTGCAACCTTTAATAATATCTTTAAAACTGATAACTACATGGAAAAATACCCAACCCTGTTTAAAAAACAACATACTTTAGATGCTTACTTATTTAAAAAAAAAAAAAAAAAGAAAGGGGGGCTGTGATGTTTAATCGTTACTACCAGTGTTCACAGTAAATGTGGACTCCTCGAATAAAAGATGCCCTGTCCCCTCCCCCTCTAAGTAAAATAGACGCTAGTGTGAACAGCACAAGAGCTAATTAAAAAAACCCTGCTCCTGTTTACAGTAACACTGCACATAACAGTACTCCTAATTTACAGAAATCCTTCTCCTTATAGGGCATACAATTCAATCTCAAAATTTAATCCCTTAGGGGCCAAACTATCCAACGTGAAAATCCACTTCGATTCCACTCTTGACATACTTTTCAAATAGTCCCCGCCCCTAGGGTTTTCTTTAACAATTTGAATCCCACAAAAGGAGGTGCGGTGCCATGACCGATTATGTTGATCAGCAAAATGGCGCGATAGCGGGTGCCCCATAAAACCCTTGCCAATGTTGTTCAAATGTTCTTTTATTCTATCTTTGAGCCACCTCTTAGTGCGGCCCACATAGAGCTTATCACATGGGCATCTTACCGTATAAATAACCCCTTTGGAATGACAGGAGATGTTGTCTCTAATCAAAAATGATTCAGTTCTATCTGCATTCCAAAACAGCGTCTGAGCCGATCGTTTACTTTCTGTACGTACACAGCAAATACAACTTCCACAATTGAAAAATCCTTTATCCATAGAATGTTGGTGTCCTGATGGTCCGCGCCCCATAATACTCATTCCCATTTTAATAGTGGGGGCCAGAATGTTTCCCACGTTCCGGACCCTCCTATAGATAAACCTCGGATTCTCTGGAAGTAATTCACCCACACTTTTATCCCCTTTTAAGATGGACCAGTGTTTCTGAATGATATTGGTAAATTTCTTCCTATTAACATGAAATTGGGTGATGAAAGGTAACTTACTGATTGCTTGTGCCGTACCGCAGCTCCCATTCGCTTGTCTTCCCCCATAAATTAAATCTGTTCTTACCAGGGTTTTTGCCTTCTCACTTGCTTCCTTAAGGAGTGGCAGATGGTATCCCTTTTCAGTGAACTGCTCCATCAAATATTTGGATTCTATATCGTAATCAAGGTCTCTAGTACAATTTCTCCTCACGCGTGTAAACTGACTCTTTGGGATGTTGAGTAGCCATACTGGTAGATGACAACTGTCTACATGTATATAACTATTACAATCCACCTCCTTGCGGTAACACCTGGTAGAAAGCCTGTTGTCATCCACAAAAATGTTCAAGTCCAAAAAATTGATGTTGGTGCTACTAACTGTAGGGGTAAACTCCAGGCCAAATGCATTGTCATTTAGTCCTGCTAGAAACCCTTGTAGGTCAGCTTGTGACCCATCCCAAATAAAAATCACATCGTCGATAAAGCGACGCCACATAATTAGACCTTTACATAGTTGGCCATACCCATGAACATGTGACTCCTCCCACAGTCCAACATACAAGTTAGCATAACTAGGGGCAAATTTTGTACCCATGGCTGTTCCCCAGGTTTGCAAATAAAATTGTTTACCGTAAACAAAATAATTATGAGTTAAAATAAATTTAATACTCTCCACGATAAAAGAAATCTGAGTAGCATTATAAATGGACAACCGTTTCAGGAAATATTCTGCTGCTATACACCCCTTTTCGTGATCAATGATTGTGTACAGGGATATGACATCTAGGGTGCCGAGTATATAACTATCCGACCACCGTACAGTTTCTAGTGCTCTAATGGTATCCCCTGTGTCCTTCAAGTATGCTGGAAGGAGTGTGGTACATTTCTGTAAATGGATATCCACATACTCCGATAGGTTTGCCGTTAGGCAATTGATCCCTGACACAATAGGTCTCCCCGGTGGATGTACCGGATCTTTATGAATTTTCGGTATGTGATAAAATATTGCCACACTAGGTGTTTTATTATACACAAACTGAAACTCCTTTCTGTTCAATACCCCTGAAGATTTACCCTGACAGGCCAATACATACAGCTGTTTGATGAATCGGCTGGTGGGGTCCCCCAGCAATTTCTTATAAGTACTTTCATCATCAAGAAGCCTCATTGATTCATCCTGATACATGGACCGGTCCATGATGACGATCCCCCCTCCTTTGTCCGCTATGCGGACAATGATGTCCTGGTTATCCTGCATGTTGACCAGGGCATTTTTTTCCTCCCGAGTGAGGTTACACGGTGCATATTTAGGGTTCCTTCTTTTAATTTTTCTGATATCCCTAGTAACCAATGTCTCAAATGTAATAAAAGCATTCGAATACTCATTGATAGGATTAAATGCCGATGGTTTGGCCAATGACGTGTGTATAAACTCGTCATTGACCATATTCTGTGAGCTGGCACCCACTAACTCCTTTTTCAAGAAATGTTTTTTAACCGCTAGGTTACGGAGGAACTTTTTCAAACAAACATATAGGTTGAACGGGTTAGTTTCCGTAGTGGGGGCAAACTTCAACCCTTTACGCAGAAGGGATTCTTCGTTCTCAGTCAGCACATACGAGCTTAAATTAAACATTTTTTGTTGTTGTTTTGCTTGTGGTGCCTCATCCCTTACTTTTGTTTTTGTTTTGGTGAGTTTCCTCCCACCTCTCTTCCCCCGTTTTTTGTATTTCTTAATTGAAAAAAATTATGATAACCTTTGGAAATCCCTCCTTTATTATTATTCCCTCCTCCCCCTTTTGTGGTGGATTTTTGTTGTAATTTTTTATTGTTAAAAGTCTCAATCCTACTGGGCCCATTCTTCCTTTGGACCTGTGCCTGTAATGGCACTCTAGATTTATCTACTGGGTTACTGGATCCCTTCCTAGTAGTTATACTTTTCTTAGCAGCCAAAGAGACCCCTTGCATACCCGATGTACCAGGGTCCCCTGAGGTTGATGCCAATTGGGAATATCTATTCCCAATAGGAATACCATTGATAATAGGGGTGCAGGGATCCACTAACGGTGACTCCATCTGCGTAGTATCTAGGTGTTCCAAAATATCCATATTTTCTAATGTTCGCACAACGGGAGTTTCCTCCTGTACAATATAATGTCTATTGTTAATTGACATTGGGGTATACTGAGTGGAATTAGTATTCGTGTAGGTTGAAAAAACTATTGAGGCATTGGATGGTGTTTGTGGTGGAGTGACTTCATACTCATCTACTACAATGAATTCTGTCTCCATTTGTTGGTGGTTGGACAAAGTTGCATCCGTAACCAGTCTATTAGAAAGAATGGAACTCTGTACCGAACTCCTACATGCCTCCACTGAAACTTTATCCCTAATGAATTTCTTCATTTTTTTATTTCTGATTTCTTTTTCCCTTTCCTTTAATCTGAGAATAATATTAGATACTAGATCCTGGATTTCCCCCAGATCATCATAAACTTTAAGTTGTTCAAATGCATCCCCAATTTCAATGCCAATTCTATGAAGATTTATTTTACGTTTCTCAATAATGAATCCCATTGCCCTCCTAGAAAAATTAAAAAACATATCATCCCATTCCTTTTGTATAGTGGGATCCCCGAAGTCTCCTGCAAGGGTCTTGTATACTTCAAGGCCTTTTGGAACCTTATATGCTTGAACGTACTTCTCTAATGAGGCAACCTCCCAAAGGTCCCTCATTTCAATAAAAAGGAGCTTCTCTAATCCCCTCAGAATATCCCTCGCCCTGTCTAAATCAGTGGCCACACTGTGTGGTTGCCCCACACAGCATTAGCATTCTCATTCATTTATAAAAGAAGGAACCCTAAATATGCACCGTGTAACCTCACTCGGGAGGAAAAAAATGCCCTGGTCAACATGCAGGATAACCAGGACATCATTGTCCGCACAGCGGACAAAGGAGGGGGGATCGTCATCATGGACCGGTCCATGTATCAGGATGAATCAATGAGGCTTCTTGATGATGAAAGTACTTATAAGAAATTGCTGGGGGACCCCACCAGCCGATTCATCAAACAGCTGTATGTATTGGCCTGTCAGGGTAAATCTTCAGGAGTATTGAACAGAAAGGAGTTTCAGTTTGTGTATAATAAAACACCTAGTGTGGCAATATTTTATCACATACCGAAAATTCATAAAGATCCGGTACATCCACCGGGGAGACCTATTGTGTCAGGGATCAATTGCCTAACGGCAAACCTATCGGAGTATGTGGATATCCATTTACAGAAATGTACCACACTCCTTCCAGCATACTTGAAGGACACAGGGGATACCATTAGAGCACTAGAAACTGTACGGTGGTCGGATAGTTATATACTCGGCACCCTAGATGTCAAATCCCTGTACACAATCATTGATCACGAAAAGGGGTGTATAGCAGCAGAATATTTCCTGAAACGGTTGTCCATTTATAATGCTACTCAGATTTCTTTTATCGTGGAGAGTATTAAATTTATTTTAACTCATAATTATTTTGTTTACGGTAAACAATTTTATTTGCAAACCTGGGGAACAGCCATGGGTACAAAATTTGCCCCTAGTTATGCTAACTTGTATGTTGGACTGTGGGAGGAGTCACATGTTCATGGGGATGGCCAACTATGTAAAGGTCTAATTATGTGGCGTCGCTTTATCGACGATGTGATTTTTATTTGGGATGGGTCACAAGCTGACCTACAAGGGTTTCTAGCAGGACTAAATGACAATGCATTTGGCCTGGAGTTTACCCCTACAGTTAGTAGCACCAACATCAATTTTTTGGACTTGAACATTTTTGTGGATGACAACAGGCTTTCTACCAGGTGTTACCGCAAGGAGGTGGATTGTAATAGTTATATACATGTAGACAGTTGTCATCTACCAGTATGGCTACTCAACATCCCAAAGAGTCAGTTTACACGCGTGAGGAGAAATTGTACTAGAGACCTTGATTACGATTTAGAATCCAAATATTTGATGGAGCAGTTCACTGAAAAGGGATACCATCTGCCACTCCTTAAGGAAGCAAGTGAGAAGGCAAAAACCCTGGTAAGAACAGATTTAATTTATGGGGGAAGACAAGCGAATGAGAGCTGCGGTACGGCACAAGCAATCAATAAGTTACCTTTCATCACCCAATTTCATGTTAATAGGAAGAAATTTACCAATATCATTCAGAAACACTGGTCCATCTTAAAAGGGGATAAAAGTGTGGGTGAATTACTTCCAGAGAATCCGAGGTTTATCTATAGGAGGGTCCGGAACGTGGGAAACATTCTGGCCCCCACTATTAAAATGGGAATGAGTATTATGGGGCGCGGACCATCAGGACACCAACATTCTATGGATAAAGGATTTTTCAATTGTGGAAGTTGTATTTGCTGTGTACGTACAGAAAGTAAACGATCGGCTCAGACGCTGTTTTGGAATGCAGATAGAACTGAATCATTTTTGATTAGAGACAACATCTCCTGTCATTCCAAAGGGGTTATTTATACGGTAAGATGCCCATGTGATAAGCTCTATGTGGGCCGCACTAAGAGGCGGCTCAAAGATAGAATAAAAGAACATTTGAACAACATTGGCAAGGGTTTTATGGGGCACCCGCTATCGCACCATTTTGCTGATCAACATAATCGGTCATGGCACCGCACCTCCTTTTGTGGGATTCAAATTGTTAAAGAAAACCCTAGGGGCGGGGACTATTTGAAAAGTATGTCAAGAGTGGAATCGAAGTGGATTTTCACGTTGGATAGTTTGGCCCCTAAGGGATTAAATTTTGAGATTGAATTGTATGCCCTATAAGGAGAAGGATTTCTGTAAATTAGGAGTACTGTTATGTGCAGTGTTACTGTAAACAGGAGCAGGGTTTTTTTAATTAGCTCTTGTGCTGTTCACACTAGCGTCTATTTTACTTAGAGGGGGAGGGGACAGGGCATCTTTTATTCGAGGAGTCCACATTTACTGTGAACACTGGTAGTAACGATTAAACATCACAGCCCCCCTTTCTTTTTTTTTTTTTTTTTTAAATAAGTAAGCATCTAAAGTATGTTGTTTTTTAAACAGGGTTGGGTATTTTTCCATGTAGTTATCAGTTTTAAAGATATTATTAAAGGTTGCAGTTTTTAATTTTAGTGGGGTTGGGGGTATACCTTGTTCTTAACTGGCAACACAGCATTAGCATTCTCATTCATTTATATGTTTTTTATTTGGGTATCACCATAGGGTTTAGTAGCTTTCTATATATCCGGGAGGGTCCAGCGGGCAGGCTTGGATCCTTGTATTCTTGTATATGTGGGTGGGCTCTGTTGGAGGTGGGCGTTATGCTGTGCACGACACTGGGTGTTTGTGGCTATATAAACAACTAGCACATGCAGGGCAGCCATACCTTGAGGAAGAGGGTCGTTACCCTCGAAACGCGTCGGGATTGGCCCTTGTTTGTGTCCGTCTTATGGACTGGTGACGTCACCGTTTAGCCACGCCCCCTTTTCGTTTCGCTACTGTTCGGCGGCGCCATCGGCCGAGGCGGCCAGCCGGGATCTCCAGCGGCGAGCGTATAGGGGACTATTGCACTACGGGAGGACGCTCCCTTTTCAGTTATGTACTGCTGACGCTGCAGCCCTCTCACACTTCGGAGGATACAGTTCTGTGGCAGCCACCTTCTAACCCAGGACATTTGTCAGCCTCCGTCTGTGAGGTAGGACATTGGAACTCACTCACCATACAGCTATAGCCTTTGTGCAGCGTGGCACCTCTTGTTTGTTTGTTTTACAGATTTAGTTCTTGTCTGGCAGGGTTTTGCACACAGTCCGCCCAGGTGCCTGCAGCTTTACTTCGGGGTGTTTATCTTAGCGCCAGTGTGTTTGTTTTATTGAAGATAAAGATCTACGACTCCCTGAATCGTATCGCCCGATTTCTCTGCTTACCATGGATGTTAAACTTCTGGCTGGGGTGTTAGTGACCCGATTATCGGGTGTTATTTCTAAGTTGATTCATCCAGATCAATCTGGCTTTATGCCTGACAGGTACACAACAGTTAATCTTAGAAGTCTTTTTTTGAATTTACAACTGGGGGCTGATAACGGTGGGCATAGAGTTGTTGCTTCCTTAGATGCCCATAAGGTATTTGATAGTGTGGAGTGGGGATACTTGTGGCAGGTATTACAATGCTTTGGCTTCGGTCCACAATTTGTGTCCTGGCTTCAGTTACTGTATGCGCATTCATCAGCTAGAGTGAGAGTGAATGGGGAGCTTTCTCATACGATAAGGCTAGATAAGGGAACGAGACAGGGGTGTCCGCTCTCCCCTCTTTTGCTTGCTTGAGCCGTGGAGCCATTGGCCACCAAGATTCGACAGTCCACTGAGGTCTCTGGGTTTAAATATGGATCGATAGAGAAAAAGATAGTTCTTTACGCTGACAACATACTGCTGTTATTGAGTGACCCACATGATTCATTGAGTAATGCATTTCGGCTCATTGAGGGATTTGGAGCTCTGTCGGGGCTTAAAATAAATTGAAATAAATCAACTCTGCTCATGGTGGATGATGCAGGGGGTGAACTGGAAGATTTCACGGAAGGGGGTAGACTTAAAGTAGCAGATCAATTAAAATATTTGGGGATACTAATTTCTTTGCCGATCACGAATTACTTACATACGAATCTCACACCGGTACTGGGAACTCTTAAGGCAAAGGTAGGGGCCTGGTCTAAGTTGCATTTATCTGTTGGCCGAATTAATCTCGTTAAGATGATTCTGATGCCCAAGATACTGTATGTTCTCCATAACTCACCAATCTGGGAAATTCAAATTGATTAACTCTTCATTTAGAAGCCTGGTATGGGTGAGGCAGCATCCATGAATCATATTGGAGACGCTTCAACGCCCTAAGGATGTGGGAGGTTTGGCTCTACCTAACCCTGAAATATACTCCTTCTTGATTTCTCATAAACAAAATTATGTCATCTGCAAACAAAGCAGTTTTGACCATTTCCTTTCCCACCTTTATTTATTGAAATTTTATACTTAATAAAAAATATTTGAGTAAAAAAAATATATGATTTAGGGCCGTTGTGTTAGTATTTGGCTTAATTTTTAATTCAAAAATATTTCTTAAGGTGTCCATACACCAACGACCGACAGCTATTTCTGCTTGGGTCAGCTACGTGGACATGGGGAGAGGGGACAGTACCACTGCTTGACCCTGTCATTGAAATGCCTGAGCCTTCGTTATCATCTTTTAGGGAAAATTCTGTAAGCTCCATTTCCTTGAAATGGTTGGCCAGTCCCACCAAATCTAACAAGTTCAACAGATTTTGCTCAGTTGAAAAATACTTTAACATAGAGTGTCATTCTAATATGCTTTTGAGTGAGATGTCATTTGTCTGCAGGTCAACTTTTCATGATCTCCATATTATCCTGTAAATGCTTGTAATGCACACTATTAATAAAATTCCTCATTCTATGTTACCTTTAGTTCCTACGGTGGACACTACACGTACCACATGGTTGTTGGAGCAAATGGTTAAAATTAAAAGACCAGTGGTACTTGTTGGTGAATCTGGTACATCTAAGACAGCTACTACAATGAACCTCTTAAGGAACTTGAACAGTGATACTACGGTACTTGTATGGTAGCCTAATTACTCAATCGCCTACCTTGCTTCTCCTTTTCTTTTCTCTTTTCATATTCTGTATACATATAATTCTTGCTTAAAAACAACCATTTCCTTGCAATCTTATGAATTTCTTCTTGGACAGATTCTTCTGACCATCAATTTTTCATCACGTACTACTTCTATGGATATCCAAAGAAATCTAGAAGCCAATGTAGAGAAACGTACTAAAGACACCTATGGCCCACCTATGGGCAAACGCTTATTGGTGTTCATGGATGACATGAATATGCCAAAGGTTTGTGTGTGTTTTTTTTTTTATCACATTCATTCCAAAAATTAAGAAAAATAATATATATTTTTTTAACTGTTATTTATGGAAAAATAACAAACTTCCTAAAGATGATTCCCTACGGACTAATTGTGCTTTCCATTTTGAATCTAGGTGGACGAATATGGGACCCAGCAGCCAATTGCTTTATTAAAGTTGCTGCTGGAAAAGGGTGGCATGTACGACCGGGGCAAGGAACTAAACTGCAAGTTCTTAAGGGATCTTGGATTTATAGCTGCAATGGGAAAGGCCGGTGGGGGCCGAAATGAAGTGGACACACGATTTATATCCCTTTTTACTGTATTTAATGTGCTTTTCCCTTCAGAAGAATCCTTACATCTTATTTACTTTTCTATCCTACATGGACACACAATGGTAATTTCAATGATGCTTTCTTGTTCACTATGGCTTTATTTAAAGAGAAATTATTACAAGTTTTAAGGCCTCTAAACCAAAACCATGCCTTTATACTGAACAGTAAAAGTATTCTACGAATGCTCATAAGAAATGTGCTCAGAGGTGCCTAATGTAGAAATGAACCTTCCAGCATAGCTGTGGGACCAGAATACATGACTCCTCAGCATCATGCTTCGCCCACGTGACTCTTCACCCGTAATTTATGTCGTATGTTGAGCTTTTACATTATGCAACATCAGGCACATTATACAGGGGCATCTTTACACTACTGTTGCATTCAATATAGCAGCTTGGGGGCGATGTACGGCCTAAAAACTTGTGACTGGTTTCCATTATGTGGCGTTTCATGTTGTGATTTTCATCATGTGTTGTTTGACTTGTTGATCTCTATCCTTCTACAGCTATTTAATGAAGACGTCCAGACCATTTGTGATACGTTGACTTTCTGTACCCTGGAGCTCTATAAAATGATTGTTCGGGACCTTCCTCCAACTCCTTCAAAGTTCCATTATATATTTAACCTTCGAGATCTCTCCCGAGTATTTAATGGATTGGTTTTGACAACTCCAGAGAGGTAGGTTTTGTTTCCTTATTCTATGTATTTAGTGCGTAAAATGTTCAGTAAGATTCTATTAAAAATGTACATAAAAAAGATATTACTTTCTCACTATTTTTTGTGTTTCACTGAATTTAAGATTCCAGACAATGGCACAAATGGTGAGAGTCTGGAGGAATGAGGCCTTGAGAGTTTTCCATGATAGACTGATCAATGAAAACGACAAGACAGTGGTAACTAACACCTTTATTATCAATTACATTGTGCAATATGGATTTGTTCTTCCTCTGCAAAAATATTTGACCTATTAACCCTTTCATCACACGATTCTCCGTTTTCACGGTTTAGTTTTTCCCTCCCTTTATTCCAAGAGCCATAACTTTTTTATTTTTCCATCCCCATGGCCGTATGAGGGCTTGTTTTTTTTTGTGGGACTTTTGAATGACAACATTCATTTTGTCATGTGTTGAATTCTAAGTGCGTTGAAATTGCCAAAAAAAAAAAAGTTCAATTCCACAATTGTCTTTTGGGGTTTTTATTTACCATGTTCAGCATATGGTAAAATTGACCTGCAACTTTGAATCTCCAGGTCAGCATGGGTACGTAGATACCAAACATGTATAGTTTTATTTTTATTTAAGTGGTGAAAAATTTTGGGGGAAATTTGAAAAAAAAAATTTTTTTGCTTATTTTGCCATTTTGCCGAGACCTGTAATGTTTTCATTTTTCGGGATATGGGGCTGTGTGGTGGCTTATTTTTTCGTGCCCTGAGGTGACATTTTTATTGATACTATTTTGGGGTAGGTTCTATGTTTTGATCTCCTCTTTATTTTATTGCAATGTTGTGGCGGCCAAAAAAAACCCTAATTCTCACTTTTTTTTTCTCCTCACACCGTTTACCTATGGTATTAATTCATTTTATTATTTTGATTGATTGGACTTTTACGATTGCAGCGATACCAAATTTGTTCCTTTTTTAGCTTGTTTTATTTTTAATGAGGCAAAAGGGGGGATTTGAACTTTTGTGTTTTTTTCTCATAATGAAGCTGCAATTGTCAGATCACTTGTGCATCAGCCCTGCTATGTACAGTGGGGCAAAAAAGTATTTAGTCAGTCAGCAATAGTGCAAGTTCCACCACTTAAAAAGATGAGAGGCGTCTGTAATTTACATCATAGGTAGACCACAACTATGGGAGACAAACTGAGAAAAAAAAATCCAGAAAATCACATTGTCTGTTTTTTTATCATTTTTTTTGCATATTATGGTGGAAAATAAGTATTTGGTCAGAAACAAACAATCAAGATTTCTGGCTCTCACAGACCTGTAACTTCTTCTTTAAGAGTCTCCTCTTTCCTCCACTCATTACCTGTAGTAATGGCACCTGTTTAAACTTGTTATCAGTATAAAAAGACACCTGTGCACACCCTCAAACAGTTTGACTCCAAACTCCACTATGGTGAAGACCAAAGAGCTGTCAAAGGACACCAGAAACAAAATTGTAGCCCTGCACCAGGCTGGGAAGACTGAATCTGCAATAGCCAACCAGCTTGGAGTGAAGAAATCAACAGTGGGAGCAATAATTAGAAAATGGAAGACATACAAGACCACTGATAATCTCCCTCGATCTGGGGCTCCACGCAAAATCCCACCCCGTGGGGTCAGAATGATCACAAGAACGGTGAGCAAAAATCCCAGAACCACGCGGGGGGACCTAGTGAATGAACTGCAGAGAGCTGGGACCAATGTAACAAGGCCTACCATAAGTAACACACTACGCCACCATGGACTCAGATCCTGCAGTGCCAGACGTGTCCCACTGCTTAAGCCAGTACATGTCCGGGCCCGTCTGAAGTTTGCTAGAGAGCATTTGGATGATCCAGAGGAGTTTTGGGAGAATGTCCTATGGTCTGATGAAACCAAACTGGAACTGTTTGGTAGAAACACAACTTGTCGTGTTTGGAGCAAAAAGAATACTGAGTTGCATCCATCAAACACCATACCTACTGTAAAGCATGGTGGTGGAAACATCTTGCTTTGGGGCTGTTTCTCTGCAAAGGGGCCAGGACGACTGATCCGGGTACATGAAAGAATGAATGGGGCCATGTATCGTGAGATTTTGAGTGCAAACCTCCTTCCATCAGCAAGGGCATTGAAGATGAAACGTGGCTGGGTCTTTCAACATGACAATGATCCAAAGCACACCGCCAGGGCAACGAAGGAGTGGCTTCGTAAGAAGCATTTCAAGGTCCTGGAGTTTCCTAGCCAGTCTCCAGATCTCAACCCTATAGAAAACCTTTGGAGGGAGTTGAAAGTACGTGTTGCCAAGCGAAAAGCCAAAAACATCACTGCTCTAGAGGAGATCTGCATTGAGGAATGGGCCAACATACCAACAACAGTGTGTGGCAACCTTGTGAAGACTTACAGAAAACGTTTGACCTCTGTCATTGCCAACAAAGGATATATTACAAAGTATTGAGATGAAATTTTGTTTCTGACCAAATACTTATTTTCCACCATAATATGCAAATAAAATGTTAAAAAAACAGACAATGTGATTTTCTGGATTTTTTTTTTCTCAGTTTGTCTCCCATAGTTGAGGTCTACCTATGATGTAAATTACAGACGCCTCTCATCTTTTTAAGTGGTGGAACTTGCACTATTGCTGACTGACTAAATACTTTTTTGCCCCACTGTATAACAGAAATCACAGTCTCCTATGAATACCTACCACAGGCCAGTGTTCACAGCAAGATCACAATCACAGGAGTTGGGTTCTTATTGAGACCCATTGATGTCATGATAACCCATCGGTGCCCTGCAATCACATGCCAGGGACGCCGGTGGGCTGGATGAATGACGCACTTCCAGCCGATGCATGTTAAATCCCGCTGTCCATGATTGACAGCATGATTTAACTGGTTAACAGCCAGGGGCATAGCACAGCTCCACCCGCGGCTGTTAAAAGCAGATGATGGCTGATTAAATCAGTCATCATGTGTGGGGGAAGATGTTGGCTCCTAGTGTGAACCCTTATGAAAGGCAGGGACATGACCGTTAATGTAAATTTACGTCGAAGGTCATAAACGGGATAGAGGAGTTTTCTCAAAATGCAGCTTCAGTAGAATACCACTCCCAGTCTCCGACTTCCTGCTTTGCTGGGGGTGGTGCACTACAGAACATTGACAGTTTAGATCAGTGGCTTGGTAGCACCACTGGTCCGAGCTAAGATCTTATATGGCCAGTTTCAGACTGTAAAGCTTAGAGCCTGCTTGCACCACATGCTTCTTTGGTAGGTAACCGGCCAGGCTTTGACTGCAGGATAGCCGGTAAGCAAGGTGTACTTTATAAGCGTAAAATTCCCTCTGTTCTTGAGAATATTTCTAATAAGGGGTAAATTGCAAAGTTTATTGTTTTTACAAACACTTTTACCCATACATTTTACCCATTTATTACAACCATTCATTTTCCAGGTACAAGGTCATATTCAAGGTCTGATTGAAGAACACTTCAAAGCTGACCTAGATAATGCAATGCGAGACCCCATTCTTTTTGGGGACTACAGAACAGCCATGAATGAAGGGGAGCCGCGAATATATGAAGACATCCAAGATTATGATGCAGCTAAAGCTCTTTTTCAGGTAAAAGAAGCTCCAGCTTTTGTCAAACATATGATGCATATGATCCCACATCTACTATATAAAGCTGAATGTGTGTATGTGTGTATGTGTGTATGTATGTCCGGGATTGGCATCTGCACCGTCGCAGCTACAACCACAAAATTTTGCACAGTCACACGTCTGGACCCCGAGAGCGTCATAGGCTATATTGTGAGGTGAAATTTTAACCCCGCGCGTTCCAATTCACCAAACAATTTTGCCCCTATCTACATAATGGGGAAAAAAGTGAAAGGAAAAGTGTTGGAGGCGTTGAAGGTACAGCCACAAAATTTTGCACAGTCACACGTCTGGACCCCGAGAGCGTCATAGGCTATATTGTGAGGTGAAATTTTAACCCCGCGCATTCCAATTCACCAAACAATTTTGCCCCTATCTACATAATGGAAAAAAATGAAAGGAAAAGTGTTGGAGGCAAATTGACAGCTGCCAGATGTGAACAAGGGGGACGTAAAGAGTGAGAGCGATGGCGCCAAAGAGTATATACCGTACAGTTGCTAAGGTGGGGCCCCGACATGGGATACTCACCACACACGGGGATATGAACACACACACAAAATGCGCCACACACTTCCACGTGCTTGAACACATATCACCCTCAGCACACATTTCACCACACATTCTCCAACCTCGCCACATAAAAGTCGAAACACAAAAGTCGCCGCTCAAAACTCGCCACGCGCAGAACTCGCCACATGCAAAAACTAGGCTCTTGCAAAACTCGCCACAAGTGCAAAACTCACCTCATGGAAAACTCGCCACACGCAAAACTTGCACATGCGGAAAAATTGCCACATGCACAAAAGTTGCAACACATTCAAAATTTCTTCACACAAAACTTGCACATACTCAAAAGGCACCACACAAAACTCGCCACGTGCAAAACTCGCCATGCGCAAAACTTGCTGCACACAAGTTGCTACACTAACCTGTCACATGCAACTCAACACACAAAAAGTTGCTACACGCATGTTGCCACACACAACTCATCTCACAAAAGTCGCTACATACATGTCGCCACACGCAACTCAACACACACAACTTGACAAACGAAACTCGCCCTAAAACACACACAAGTCTGGTCTTATCCTTCAAAAATAAAAATCTGATTAATAAGCAGACAAACTACAACAAATGTACCATAAAGGAAATACGGCAGCTGTCAGTCACATGACCTGTCTATTATGTGTATGTGTGAGCTAATATATACTGCCAGGGGGAGGGCTTCCTGCTGGCTGGGGATTTATCAGGCTGCCAATTTAGCTTACAAATACTGAGGTAAAAATACTGAGCAAATAACGTGTGAACGAGGTCTAATACAGGAGGAGATGACACACAGGTATATACTATATACAGGAGAGATGACACACAGGTATATACTATATAGAGGAGGAGATGACATACAGGTACATATATATACAGGAGGAGATGACATACAGGTATATACTATATACAGGAGGAGATGACACACAGGTATATACTATATACAGGAGCAGATGACCTACAGGTATATACTATATACAGGAGGAGATGACATACAGGTATATGCTATATATAGAAGATGACATGCAGGTATATACTATATACAGGAGGAGATGACACACAGATATATACTATATACAGGGGAGATGACACACAGGTATGTACTATATACAGGTGGAGATGACATACAGGTATATACTATATATAGAAGGAGATGACATTCAGGTATATACTATATATAGGGGAGATGACACACAGCAGGTATATAATATATACAGGGGAGATGACATACAGGTATATACTATATACAGGAGATGACATACAGATGTATACTATATATAAGGGAGATGACAAACATGTATATACTGAGGTGATGAGGTGAAAATGAGAGGTGTGAGGTGAAAATGAAAAGGTGTGAGTGCAAAATGAGAGGAGTGAGGAAAAATAATGGAGTGATCAGAAAATGACATATGTGAGGTTGAAATGACAAGTGTTAGGGGGGAATGAGAGGAGTGAGGGAGAAAATGAGAGATGTGAGGGAGAAAATGAGAGATGTGATTGGGAAAATGAGAGGCGGGATGGGAAAATAAGAGAAGTGACGTGCTATAACTAACCACAGATATTTACTATGCCCAGGCAACGCCGGGCTCTTCAGCTAGTCTCTAATAAAGTTTATGTTTCTGCTTTTGTCTCCACTAGGAAATCCTGGAAGAATATAATGAAAGTAAAACCAAAATGAACTTAGTTCTTTTTGATGATGCACTTGAGCATTTAACTCGAATACACCGCATTATAAGAATGGATCGCGGTCACGCTCTGTTGGTTGGTGTCGGAGGCTCAGGAAAGCAATCCCTTGCTAGGCTTGCAGCATTTGCTGCTGGATATGAGGTTTGACTGTATTTCTATAGAAGTGTATGGTTTATTTTGAGAGGCATCAGATTGTAAAGAATTCTTATCTTTCCATTAGGTTTTTGAAATTGTCCTAAGCCGTGGATACGGAGAGAACAGTTTCAGGGAAGACTTGAAGGCTCTCTATATAAAGCTTGGCTTGGAGAACAAGAAGATGATTTTCTTGTTTACAGATGCACACGTGGCAGAAGAAGGGTTTCTGGAACTAATTAATAACATGCTAACGTCCGGTAAGCAATTGCCAACTCTTATGGAACAATATACTTGGCAACATATGCAGTCGTGAGAAAAACTAAGTACACCCTCTTTGAATTCTGTGATTTTACCTATCAGGACATAATTTAAAAAAGGCTTTAAAATGAGGTAAATACAGCCTCAGATGAACAACAACACGGGATAAATTATTATTATTATTATTATTTATTTATAATTACAGTCTGCCATTATTTATTTAGCAAAAACTAGGCCAAATGCAGAAGTATTACATGAAGTACACACTTACTCCTTCCATAGGACTTAAAGGGAATCTGTTATTAGGTTGTTGCTATGAAATCTGAGATCACCATAATCTAGGGGCAGAGACCCTGATTACAGCGATGTGTCACTTACTTGTCTGTGTTTTGCTTTTTAACTACAATCAGTGTCTTATCAGCAGGTGTTTATCACTACAGGACAACTATCCATGTGCCTCCTAGTCCACCCACAACTGATTAGCCACTTTTTCTCACTATGTACACTATGTACAATGTACATAGAAAGCTGTGGTGTGGGTGGGGTCATACACATCTCGACAACTGAGCTTTGCATGAACTACAGCAGAGAAACTGTCTATCAGAACTGCTGCACCCAGTAATAAATTAAATTGCAGCCAAGTGCAGCTGATCAAATGTCCTTGATTAATTGCTCATCTCCTCTATAAAAGCAGAAGTTTTGTTAGTTTGCTGGTTTGGTGTAGTCAGGAAATGATAGTCAATTAAATTTAATGATCACCAGCAATAATGGTAGAGAAGCCTTATTACTACCCTGTTGTGAGTTCTGTTTTTGGGCTCCCTCTGGTGGTTACTGATGGTACTGGGTGATTTGTGTTCTGCTGTCTCTGGTGTCCACCTGTTCTATTAGGATTTGGGAGTTTCCTATTTAACCGGGCTTTCTTGTCATTTCCCCGCCGGCTATCAAGGTTATTAGAGTGTTTTGTTACCTCAGCTTCTGGCTTCAGTAATCTTCAGGACAAGCTAAGTTTTGATTTTCTTGTTCCACGTTTTGCTTTATTTTTGTCTTGTCCAGCTTGCATATAATTGTCTCTTTGCTGCTGGTTGCTCTAGTGGGCTGTAATTGCTCCTCATGTTCCATGAGTTCAAGTAATTACAGGATGGTTTTTTGAAGGGTTTTTTGCTGACCGCGCAGTTTACTTTTGTATCCTCTGCTATCTAGTTTTAGCGGGCCTCATTTTGCTGTATCTGTTTTCATACTGTGTATGTGCCTTCCTCTCATTTCACCGTCATTATATGTGGGGGGCTGCTATTTCTGTGGGGTATTTCTCTGGAGGCAAGAGAGGTCTGTGTTTCTTCTAATAGGGGAAGTTAGATCTTCGGCTGGTGCGAGACGTCTAGGATCAACGTAGGCACGTTCCCCGGCTATTGTTATTTGTGTGTTCAGGTTTAGGGTTGCGGTCAGCTCAGGTTCCATCACCCTAGAGCTCGTTGGTGCTTGTCCTTTTGTGATTCCCTGCCATTGGAATCATGACACTACCCATCATTATGGGAAGGGTACTGATTATAAATTATGTGATTATTTCTTAGGAATGGTCCCAGCACTTTTCCCAGACGATGAGAAGGAATCCATTCTAAACCAAATCAGAGATGAAGCTGGAAAACATGGCATGGGACCTGCCAAAGAAAGCATTTGGCAGTTCTTTGTTAATAAGAGTGCAAACAATCTCCATATAGTTCTTGGAATGTCTCCTGTGGGTGATACGTTGAGGACAAGATGCCGAAATTTCCCAGGTAAGGAGACACTTTTTTACAGTACAGTTGAATTCACTCATATCTTCATGTCAGTACGCCATATGGCCATTCTAAATTAATAGAGAAGTGCCTCTACCTTTAGACCTTCATTAATTAGCTACGGTGGCCTCCCATTTTCTGCACCATCTAGTCAATGTGTTTACATGAGACATCCACTAATTTGAAAAGGTTTCAATTAGTGAACTAATCATTTAATGGAATACAGACTGACTTTTTTTGTCTTTCACTTATCAACAAAGAAGATATTTCTTTAAGGCTACTTTCACACATCAGGTTTTCGCTGTCAGGCTCAATCTGGCTAAATTTAAAAAAACCGGATCCGGCGAATGTTGCCACCTGATCCAGTTTTTTTCCCATAGACTTGTATTAGTGCCAGATTGCGCCGGATGACATTGCGTTTCGTCTGTTTTTCGCCGGATCCAGAAAATCTGCCGTTTCCGGTTTCTGAAAAAAACGTCCACAGCAACGTTTTTTGTCTCCGGCGAAAAAGCCGGAAGCGCCAGATCTGGCGCTTCCGGCTGTTTGCTAGAATGGAAGCCTATGGGAGCCGGAAGGTGCCGGATCTGGAAAATGACGGATTCCGGCACCGGATTCCATTTTTTAAAACTACGCATGCTACAAATTTTTTTTATCCAATAATCTAGATATGCTAGCTGGATCTGTCAAAAAAACAGATCCGTCGCATCAGTTTTTCACAATCTGCGCCGGATCCGATTTTTCCAACATTCCCGGATTGTGCCTGATGCAAAAAACCTGATGTGTGAAAGTAGCCTAATACTATACTGTATATTATCTATAGAAAAATATGCATTACAGTCTATTTCTCCTTTGAATAATAAAACCTGCGTCTTTCATGTCTAGGCTTAGTAAATAACACTGGTATCGATTGGTTTTTGCCTTGGCCACCTCAAGCGTTGTATGCTGTTGCTAAATCATTTTTAGGTGAGTACTCCATTTCTGCGTCTTTCTAATTCTAATCATCGCTGAAGCTCTGACATTATCTGCACACCATATTTTATTTCTTACTTATCCCGAAGATAAACGGTTTCTATTATATTCTCTAGGAGATAGCCAGATGATCCCTTCTCAGCACTTGGAGCCGGTCATTGGTCATGTTGTTATGGTTCATGATTCAGTTGGACAATTTAGTAAAACATTCCAGCAGAAATTAAGAAGAAGTAACTACGTCACTCCAAAGAATTATCTGGATTTCATCAACACGTATTCAAAGTTACTGGATGAGAAGAACAAGTTTAATCTGGGTAAAATATAACTGCAGTCATAACAAGACCCCGATATTGTGATTTATACACTTGCGACCATGTCCAGATTATCATCTTTCCTGTTCCTCACAATGAATATTAATAACCCTGAGAGAAACTTGTTGGCACAAGATGCTACGTGTTTAACATACAGCATATAAGGGGAGTCTTTCCCAGTCTACATGCTAGGCTACGTTCACATTTGCGTTGTTGGGTGCAGCCTTGTCGACGCATACCGACGCATGCGTCATGCGCCCCTATCTTTAACATGGGGGGGCGCATGGACATGCGCCGGTATGCGTTGTATTGCGTTTTACGACGCATACGTAAATTTGACGTACCAGACAGGGCGTGGAAGACGCTACTTGTAGCGTTTTCCCTGCGCCAAAATTCAAGAACATTACTAGTTTATGGCAACACATGCGTTGTGTTTTGCGTTGTTGGTTGTGTCGACGACGCTGCGCCCAACAACGCAAATGTGAACGTAGCCTTAGATGAAGGCGGGGAACACAATGTGAATAGGGTCTTAACATTATGACCTGTCATAAGAGACGGAGATTTTAATTATCTTCATCTACTGACACATATTTGGCCTTTTTCCTCTTGGAGGGACAAATTATGAAATGACAATTCATAAAGGTGACACTTGTGATTCCTTGAGCTTTTACCTAATGGTCCGGATTTATCAATATTCATGCCAGTCTTGATGAAGGGGTGTGTGGAGTCAGACACTCCTGATTCAATAAGAAGCACGGGCCTCTTAATAAAGCAATAGCATCTGGCGAGTGGTGCGCACCTCTATGTGCTGCGCACCTCTATGTGCTGCGCCACCAATCTTACTCCAGTCAGAGACAAACCTAAGATAAAACAAATCAGGCAAATACCCTGTAGTAAGGAAATCAATAATATTTGCTTATTTTGTTTTAATTAGGGTTTTGTCTGTCCACTGTTCGAATGCACACCTATGCACTGCACTTATACTAACATGCTCTGGCTCAATGTTTTGGGTTTTGTTCCAGTCTGTGAGACTGTAATAAGATTTTTCGAGTAAGGTCTGCTTACTTTGGCGGATCTGTCAAGGACTGGCATGAAAATGGCAAAAGTCACAACATTGTTTTGCAACTTTGAGTTGCGCAAAAATCTAGCAACTTTTCACAGTGTCATATGCCAGAAATCTGGAGAAAGCACTTTGATGAATATGGGTCTCTATGTTTCTAGCTGGTCTGTTTTTCAGTACATAGGTGGCTAGTGGTGATGAGCGAACGTGCTCGGATAAGGTGTTATCCGAGCATGCTCTCAGTTGCTAACAGAGTGACTTTGGTGTGCTCGATAAATACGTTCGATTCCCCGCACCTGCATGCGGATGCGAGGGCTCGAACATATTTTTCAAGCACATTGAAGTCATTCTGTTAGCACTCAAGAGCATGCTCGGATAACACCCTATCTTACCAAGTTCGTTCTTCACTCATGGTTGGTGTCTTTATCATTTGCTATATGTGCACATAAGCAGCAAAAGAACAAACAATATGGCTACATGTTCTGTATCACTTTTACAAAACTGGTTAGGGTAGATGAACAGAAAACTGTATGGAAGATATTTCCAATTTAGCAGAATGTTTTGTCCTACTGCAGCCCAATGTAAGCGATTGGAAGGAGGCCTAGACAAGCTGAAGGAAGCTGCTGTCCAATTGGCTGAACTGAACGTCAAGCTGGCAGAGCAGAAGGTGGTATTAGCAGAGAAATCGGCTGCATGTGAAGCATTACTGGATGAGATATCTGTGAACACTGCAGTAGGTGAGAAAATCACTGTAATTACAGCATATACATTTGTATTAATAGCATGTGTCTATGAATGACTCTCCCCAAATATCAAGGAATATATACAGTGGGTACAGAAAGTATTCAGACCCATTTAAATTTTTCACTCTTTGTTTTATTTGCAGCCATTTGTAAATTCAAAAAAGTTCATTTTTTTCTCATTAATGTACACTCTGCACCCCATCTTGACTGTAAAAAAAACTGAAATGTAGAAATTTTTGCAAATGTATTAAAAAAGAAAAACTGAAATATCACACGGTCATAAGTATTCAGACCCTTTGATCAGTATTGAGTAGAAGCACTCTTTTGAGCTAATACAGACATGAGTATTCTTGGGAATGATGCAACAAGTTATTCACACCTGAATTTGGGGATCCTCTGCCATTCTTCCTTGCAGATTATCTCCAGTTCTGTCAGGTTGGATGGTGAACGTTGGTGGACAGCCATTTTCAGGGCTCTCCAGAGATGCTCAATTGGGTTTAGGTCAGGGCTCTGTCTGGGCCAGTCAAGAATGGTCACAGAGTTGTTCTGAAGCCACTCCTTTGGTATTTTAGCTGTGTGCTTAGGGTCATTGTCTTGTTGGAAGGTGAACCTTCGGCCAAGTCTGAGGTCCAGAGCACTCTGGAAGAGGTTTTCATCCAGGATATCTCTGTATTTGGCCACGTTTCCTTCAATGACAACCAGTCGTTTTGTCCCTGCAGCTGAAAAACACTCCCCATAGCATGATGCTGCCACCATGTTTCACTGTTGGGATTGTATTGGGCAGATAATGAGCAGTGCCTGGTTTTGTCCACACATACCACTTAGAATTATCACCAAAAATGTCTATCTTCGTCTCATCAGACCAGAGAATCTTATTTCTCATAGTCTGGGAGTCCTTCATGTGTTTTTTTAGCAAACTCTATGTGGGCTTTTATATGCCTTGCACTGAGGAGAGGCTTCCGTTGGGTCACTCTGCCATAAAGGCCCGACTGGTGGAGGGCTGCAGTGATAGTTGACTTTGTGGAACTTTCTCCCATCTCCCTACTGCATCTCTGGAGCTCAGCCACAGTGATCTTGAGTTCTTCTTTACCTCTCACCAAGGCTCTTCTCCCACGATTGCTCAGTTTGGTTGGACGGCCAGGTTTAGGAAGACTTCTGGTGGTCCCAAACTTCTTCCATGTAAGGATTATGGAAGCCACTGTGCTCTTAGGAACTTTGTGTCTAGCAGAAATTCTGTAGTAACCTTGGCCAGATCTGTGCCTTGCCACAATTCTGTCTCTGATTTCCTTGGCCAGTTCCTTTGACCTCATGATTCTTATTTGGTCTGACATGCACTGTGAGCTGTGAGGTCTTATATAGACAGGTGTGTGCCTTTCCAAATCAAGTCCTATCACTTTAATTAAACATAGCTGGACTCCAATGTAGAACCATCTCAAGGAGGATCACAAGGAAATGGACAGCATGTGACTTAAATATGAGTTTCTGAGCAAAGGGTCTGAATACTTATGACCATGTGATATTTCAGATTTTATTTTGTAATAAATTTGAAAAAATTACTACATTTCTTTTTTTTCAGTCAAGATGGGGTGCAGAATGTACATTAATGAGAAAAAACTGAACTTTTTTGAATTTACCAAATGGCTGCAATGAAACAAAGAGTGAAAAATTTAAAGGGGTCTGAATACTTTACATACCCACTGTACAATGGAGGATTAAGGAAATAAAGCATCTGCGACGACTCAAACATAATCTCCAAGCAAGCCCAAAATACTCGGAGACCATCCGAGTATGCTCGGAAATCTCGAGTAATGAGCACACTCGCTCATCACTACATCCTACACCATAATTCTGCGAGTTGGACCTGTGGGACATACAATTGTAAAGGTCTCTTCATTGCATTGCTCAAGCAGTCTCCAGACCAATCTCCTGCTATTATTGCATCTAAGGCTAAAGCGGGACTCTTTGCTGAAGATATACATCTATTCTAGCCTAAATTGCCATTTTTCTCTGCACCTTGATAGTCTTTGAGAATGGTGGCGTGAGGTCAGTGGACAGCTGTAGCTGGAAATCTGACTCAGTGTTGATGGTTTGTGCAGACTGTTTGACACTTGGTGGGTGACATCCAATTTCACTTCCAGTACAGTATAGATCAATCATGGAACCAGTGGCATGGCTGTTTGTCCATAGTGTCCCAGAAGCTGTTTTTCAACATGACAACGCCAAGCTGCATGTTGCTCGTGATGCTTTTAGTAGCCTGCGTGGCCTACACATTCTACCATTGGCATTCAACATCTCTGGATTTGTCTCCCATTGAGCACATCTGGGATGCTATGGGTCGGCAATTGCAAAGGAAGCTGCCAGAAGCTGACCTTGATGATTTCTATGCCGAGTTCATTAAGCGTTGAAGAACTTTTATGAGACAACTATTAATAACCTCAATGATTGCATGCCAAGGTGTGGACACTAAGTCATCTTTAAAAGAGAAAAGACAGCAAAATTTAAAAAAATAACATTGTTTATTTAAAATTACAGCGGAGGAGAAAAGAAAGCTTGCGGAGGAGAAAGCAGCAGAAATAGAGGAGCAAAATAAGGTTATTGCTGTAGAAAAGCAGGAGGCAGAAAGCGCTCTGGCCGAAGCCTTGCCTATACTGGAGGCTGCAAAGCTGGAACTGCAGAAGTTGGACAAGTCAGATGTAACTGAGATTAGGTAGGTCGCACTGATGTAGCATCATATATCATATACAGTATATGTGTTGTTGCTAATAATACAAAAGTACATTATATATACCCCACAATGGTACCATCAAAAATTCAAGTTGTCCTGAAAAAACAGCTTTTATGTAGCAATAACAGACACAAATAGGACGCTAAGGATCTGGGAGCGCAGTGATAAAGAGCTGGAAACTCTTTGAAGCCAAAAATAGTAGTAACTAAAAATGATGGTAAACATGGAATAAAGCATGACAAATAATTAGCAGATATTTAAAAACATCAGTGCTAAGGATGCTACTGTGCATAGTTGCATATCGTGTTTTTATTTGTATTTTTTTTACTCAGGCAAAAAAGGTTTTAAAGGGCATTTGCCATTGTAATATGACCTATTTCTCAAGTCAGGCCTGTGGAGATGACATCTCGTTATCATCACAGCCAGTATTGCCATGAAAGATATCACCTATATGTAGATAACAGAGCAGCACACAATTCACAATAGGTGATGTCACAGCTCACCTCCTCCCCATCCCTGCACAGCCATTTCTGCACAGATCACTGAGAATGTCTAGAAAACCCTTCAATAAAAGTCAGCTTCAGGCCGGGGTCCCATTAGCGTATGGTATCTGATGATTCTGAACTGAATGTAAAGCTAGCTGAGCAGAAACACGGGGCAGAGTACAATCCGATTCATTATCATATAGTACTCGTCCGATCAGGGCCGGCGTCAGCACCCGGCGCACCCGGGCAAATGCCGGGGCCCTGGCGAGATGGGGGGCCCATTTATGGTAGCGTACAAGTACTTCTGTACACACACATGCGCGAGTCCTGGGGCCCCGCAGCCGGAATTCATCCCTGCTGTGTGTGACTCTTACATACACGGTGACAGTCATTCACGAAGAGAGTCACTTCCGGGCCGGCGGTCATCTGTCCCTGTCACTTCCGGTCGGGTGAGTGAGAGTGTCTACTCTAGAGCTCGTCATCCAAGCAAGAGCTCAGAGAAGACCGTCCAGGACAGGTCCAGCAGCACTGCAGCGCCAAGCAGAACACGAGCAGCAGCTGCAGTCAGGTCACGGTGCACGGTCGGTCCCTGTGTCCACAACGGGGGGCAGCGACGCCGCGTGAAGCAGTGAGTCTCAGTGAGTGAGTCTTCGTTCGGTCCCAATGCATTGCGGGGGCGGGGAGATGCAGCCTGCTGAAACTGGGAGCCGACTCCTGAGGACAAGGTACGAGTACGACCTGTACAGGCGGCGGGAGTGGATCATGGTCTCAGACTCTGCAACTTGCAAGACAGACAGTACTGTCTGGGACTTGTGTGCAGCTACAATATGGTATGTTAGCGATGCTGGCTGGGACTTGTAGTCATAGACTACTGTTACTGTATATACTAAATAACTGGCTGTGTTATATACTACGTGAGCGGTGTTATATACTGCGCGGGCTGTGTTATATACTGCGTGGGCTGTGTTATATACTGCGCGGGCTGTGTTATATACTGCGCCGGCTGTGTTATATACTGCGCCGGCTGTGTTATATACTGCGTGGGCTGTGTTATATACTGCGTGGCCTGTGTTATATACTGCGCGGGCTGTGTTATATACTGCGCGGGCTGTGTTATATACTGCGCGAGCTGTGTTATATACTGCGCGGGCTGTGTTATATACTGCGCGGGCTGTGTTATATACTGCGTGGGCTGTGTTATATACTGCACGGGCTGTGTTATATACTGCGCGGGCTGTGTTATATACTATATGGGCTGTTATATGCTACGTGGGAAGTGCTATATACTATGTGGCTGTGTTATATACTACATGGCTGTGCTATATGCGATCATGAATCGTGGTATGTGTGAAAGGGGGGCCCACTGAGACTCTTTCGCCCGGGGCCCTCAAAAACATGGAGCCGGCCCTGCGTCCGATTGTATCGCAGGTGGGGAATGAGCACTTATACTACAGGTTCTTATTGTATGTCTATATGCTGTAAAACATGTTTTACCTCTGAACAGGGCCGGCTCCAGGTTTTTGAGGGCCCCGGGCAAACGAGTCTCAGTGGGCCCCCATCCTTTAACACATACCGCAATTCATGATGCACAGATAAGAATCAGCCCACGCCACGCAGTATATAACACACTAACACAGCCCACGCAGTATATAACACAGCCCACGCATGCAGTATATAGCACAGCCCACGCATGCAGTATATAACCCACAGCCCACGCACGCAGTATATAACCCACAGCCCACGCACGCAGTATATAACACACAGCACACGCACGCAGTATATAACACACAGCCCACGCACGCAGTATATGACACACAGCCCACGCACGCAGTATATACCACACAGCCCACGCACGCAGTATATAACACACAGCCCACGCACGCAGTACATAACACACAGCCCACGCATGCAGTATATAACACACAGCCCACGCACGCAGTATATAACACACAGCCCACGCACGCAGTATATAACACACAGCCCACGCACACAGTATATAACACAGCCCACGCACACAGTATATAACACACAGCCCACGCACGCTGCGTGCGTGGTCTGTGTGTTATATACTGTGTGCGTGGGCTGTGTGTCATAATAACACACAGCCCACGCACACAGTATATAACACAACACAGCACAGCCCCGTGACGTAGTATATAACCGCGGCAACACCTAAAATGGGTGACACTGTCTGAGATCAGATTTGGAAAGTAAAATGGTCAGTCACGCAGCAGACCCAGGCTCAGTCAGCAGCAGGCTGCCTGCATCCCATTCCGATTCATTCCCCTCCCCAGCCCCCGCAATGCGCAGCGTTGGGGTCGGGGACCATCACCGAAGACGAGCCACTCACTCACAGTCACTGCTGCTAGCCTTCGCCGGCCCGTCGCCCTCATTGTGGACACACAGGAGAGGGCACCGACCGTGCACCTCCTCACTCACTGCAGCTGCTGCTCGTCTTCTCCTGCTTGGCGCTGCTAGACCTGTCCTCTTGTCCTGGATGGTGGCTCTGTCTTCTTGCTCTTACGATGACAAGCCGACCGGAAGTAACAGGACGGATGACCCAGCGCCGCCCGGAAGTGACTCTCTCTGTATTGTGTATCCATGGTGACGGGCCGGCGGAGGTGAGTATTGCTGCTATTGCAGCTGCGCAGCGCCAGACGCCAGCGAAACGGCTCAGACAGAGCTCTGTTGTCTGCCCCCTGCTGCCGAGGTGCCACCGGGCGCCGGCGATGATGAGGGATTTGATTTGATCACTGTACACACACAGCAGCGATGTAGACAGTGACAGTGTGTACTACCATAAATGGGCCCCCCGTCTCGCCAGGGCCCCGGCATTTGCCCGAGTACGCCGGGTGCTGACGCCGGCCCTGCCTCTGAATGCTATTAGCAGTAGGCAAAATGGCTGTCCCTATAATCATGTACAGAAAATAGTATAAAATCTAAACTAAAAATCAGAATGCCTACATAGTCTGACAGTCAGTAGTGATTGGACAGTACAAGGGATCGCTCACACTGGCATATAACATGGCCAAGTGCTATCTACTGTTTTATCGGATAGCACTCAACCCAATGTTATACTATGGGAAAGTGCAGATCTGCAATTTTTTTCTCATTCTGATTCGGCATGAGAAAACAATCACTACAGGTGCATGCAATGATCGAATCACACACACACCCATACAAGTCTGTGGGTGCAAGTGAAACATCAGACTGCATCTGAGTCCAGTCTAATATCCACAGACACAGAGACAATGGATTTTTTTGAGCAGTGTATATTTAACCCCTTAGTGACCACCAATACATCTTTTTACTGACCTGAGACATAAGAAAATAACATCACCTGATGGGTAAAGATGCATTAGCTGTACACTATAGCTAATACCCTGCCTCATCAGCCACAATCGGTGTTGGCAAAAACCATGGCCATATAACCACTTAGCTGCTGCTAATAGTGACAACAGCAAGAAAATTGTTCAAAGAGTGTAGGGGCTCTCTCTTTAACCCCGTGGGCACCCTGAGACCACAATTGTGTGGTCCTGATGGTCTCCTTGGTAATCCATTGCAAAATATTGGCCTTAGAGTATGTCAGCTGTAGTGGCTTAATTAGATGATAGCAACATTTTAATAGTAAAAATAAAAATTTTCATTCCTGTCATTCAAATTTGTGTTAATTTCTCAAAAGCATCTGAAGGGTTAATAATCTACTTGTCTGCAGTTTTGAATTGTTGAATGGCACTTTTTTTTTAAATGGTATCACTTTAGGATTTTTTTTCCAACATATAGGTTCTTTGAAGTCACTGTGATATTGAGTAGGTCTCTAAAAAAAGTTTTGTAAATTTCCTTGAAAAAATGAAAAATTCACTGAAGCCAATGTCCCCTGTAACAGAATTAAAATAATAAGCAACCGTATTCCTCACCTGTCCACTGAGATGATAATAATTAATTTGTCCCACTACACGTCTAGCTCTGCTACATCTAGTTGGCAGGCTGCATTGTTGCATGATGCGACTATACAGCCTGCCATCCAGCAGAGACACTGAGCTGTGCGTGCTTGTTCAGCTCAGTGTCTCATGGTGAGCTCCTTTCAACTCATAGATTAACATTGGCCAGAGTGCAATCCAATTTTTCATCGGATTGCACTCGTCCGTTTTCCTTGCAGATGACTATGAGCCCTTTGCCTGTGAGTTGGATCCTTCCTTAGATCATCAGCTGTTTACTAGTGATGAGTGAACGTGCTTGGATTCCCTTTATTTCAAAATATGTATTTAATAGAAGATTCCATACATAATATTTGTAAGGTTTTGCATTTGTGTCTTATTATTCTAGAAATTATGTGTGCGGTATATACAGATATTTTTTACAGCTATTGTGCCTTGAAGAAGTATTCATACCCTGTGAAATTTTCCACATTTTTTCACATTACACTCACAAATTTAAATGTATTTTATTGGGATTTTATGTGCTATACTGGCACAAAGTAGCAAGTATTTGTGAAGTGTAAAGGAAATGATACACGGTTTTCTAATTATTTTATAAATCTGAGAATTGTTATGTCCATTTGTATTCAGCCCCACCTGAGTCAATACTTTGTAGGACCACCTTTCGCTGCAATTACTGCTCCATGTCTTTTGAGGTATGTCTTTACCAGCTTTGTACATCTAGAGGTTGAAAGTTTTGACCATTCTTCTTTGCAAACTAGCTCTAGCTCGTTTTTACCAAGATGATTTAGAGTACATGTTCTAAGAAATTCCCATTAATGTCTGAGTATTTCCTGATGACCTCATTCCTATTTAATCCTGTAATACCTGATACTTTGAATAGTAGTTTCATAAGACCGCGGTTTAATAAGCAACTTTTCTGTTTTATTACTTTTTGATACTTTACAATCTCACTTCAACATACCCTTAAACTCTCATTATCACTACATCCAAATCAGGCACCATGTGTCCTCTCATTTCTCTTCCCTCAAAAAATCTCTCATCCTACCCACTTTGTTATGTAGAGCTGGTGTTTCAACTAAAGGATTAATCTGAGATTTTAGATATTACCCCTGTAGAGATGATCACCTGAAACACTGATACATGAACAAATAGGACAGTTTTCTGGGGGAATCCCTCTCGCCTAGTAGGTGTCAAACTAGAATTGCTTTTCAACTCTTCTCCCCCTTTCTTCCTTCTGTGTCAGTGTCCTGTCCAGTTATTGTCCATGTTTAATTGTAGTTGCAAGATGTTGAGTTTACTCATCTTTACTGATTATTAAGTCAAACTATGCAATATTGTTTGCTAATATTTTGAATTTTCTGATGTCATTCTGTAATTTTATTTTTTGAAAAATGTAATAAAAATTCATTGGATTGTGAGCGTCTGTGAACAGCAATTTTCAAGTCTTGCTTCAGATTCTCAGTGGGAGTTAGGCCTGAACTGTGACTGGGCCTGTCAAACACATGAGTATGCTTTGATCTAAACCATTCCGTTGTAAATCTGGCAGTATGTTTACTGTCGTTATCCTGCTAGAAGGTGAACATACTTGGAACTTATGCCCCTGTCTCAAGTCTTTTGTAGCCTCTAACAGGTTTCCCTCCAGGATTGTCCTGATTCTAACTCCATTCACCTTCCCATTATCTCTAACCAGTTTCCCTGTCCCTGCTAAAGAAAAGCATCCCCACAGCATGATACTGCCACCACCATGTTTGATGGTGGTGATGGTGTTATCAGGGTGATGTGTATGGTTAGTTTTCCACCATCAATGCATTTTGCATTTAGCCCAAAAGTTCTATTTTGACTTGACCAGAGCACCTTCTTCCACATGCTGTGTCCTCTACATGGCTTTTTGAAAACTGCAAACTCGATTTCTTATGGCTTACTCTCAAGAAGGACTTTCTTCTTCCTACTCTTTCATAAAGGCCAGATTTGTGGAGTGAACGACTAATAGCTGTACTGTGAAAAGATTCTCCTACCTGAGCTGTGGATTTCTGGAGCTCCTCCAGAGTGCCCATGGCCATGTCGTGGTACATTTGCAATTGTGCCATACTCCTTTCATTTTTGAGTGATTTATTGGACAGTGCTCCATGAGATATTCGGAGCTTCGGCTATTTTTTTTTAAAGAAGCTAACCCGGCTTTACTCTCTTCCACAACTTTATCCCTGACCTGTCCAGTGTGTTCCTTGGTTTTCATTATTCTGTTTGATCCCTGATGTTCTCAAACAAACCTCTGAGACCTTCACAGAACAGTTGTAGTTATACTGAGAGTAATTTGCACACAGGTGGACTCAATTTTCTTATTATCTGACTTCTGGAGGCAATTGGTCACTCAAGATTTTCAGGGCTGAATACAAATACACTTCACAATTTTCAGATTTATATTTTAAAAAATTAGAAAACCATTTATCATTTTGTTTACACTTCACAAACACTTGCTACTTTGTGTTGGTATATGACATAAAATCCCAATAAAATACATTTCATTTTGTGGATGTAATGTGAAAAAAATGTGAAAAAGTTCACGGGGTATGAATACTTTTTCAAGGCACTGTATGTCGTGAGTTTATTTAGAAAGGAAACCATGAACCTGTGAAGTCCTACAGCTTCTTTGTCTGGCACATGTAGGCTTCCATGACAAGAGGCCTGCCATACTGAAGAGTATTGTGGTTAAATATCACGTATACAAAAGCCATGTGTCGGATGTCCCCGTCTTTGTACTTATGAATACATCTAACTAGTGATCACTACAAGACTCCTGATGGAGCAAGGATGTATGTTTTATTGCTCAACCTAGTTGTCCCTACAGCTGTACTCCTCTACAAGAACATCAAACATGCAATGACCTCCTGTCATGTCCTGCTTCAGCTTCACAGTAATAGATGTGGTGTTTAGGAAGCATAAAAATAATATTTTATGGCAAAATAAAAAAAGTTCATAAAATGGAAGAAGATAGCATTTCCTTCTGCAGCATGCACAGCCTGTAATGTTAGGAAAAAATGCATATCATAAAAAAGTAAGAAAAGAGAAAATCATATAAAGTTGTACTATTTTGTCAATCACAAGTGTTAATAGATATTCTCTTGAGTATCCATGTCGTGGAATAAGGCTTTTCTCTTACTTCCTGCTCATCAAAGGAAGATGTAAGTACATGTCAGGACCTTTCTGATTTGGGGTGCTGTGAGTTTTTAATGTGAGTGACTACTGTGGAGTGTTAATATTTTGGTATCCATGTCTGTAAGTCATGAATGCTCCCATCAGTGTAGACCACCGGAATGAAAGCCATAGTGGCAGTTAGAGCAAGTTCAATATTTCTTCCTACTGTGCCTTTTTTGACTATTGTGTATTAGTTTTTTTTAGAATGTTTATTCTGGTTTAAAGAAGCGCTCCCACCAAAAAATGTTATCCTCCTGATATATTGCAGTCATCATATTGCTCATTTTGCCTTTCCACCCAGCTAATTCTTCTCTTTTCCATTAGGTCTATGACATCACGTGATTAAAAACTGGCTAGCTGAATCCTTCTAAGCTCTATGTAGAAACAGGTCAGTTTTCACTTTATGAATCACAATGATTCATACAGTTAATGAGAATGATTTCCGCAGGGACAAGAGACTTCCTGTCTCTACATAGAGCAGAGAAAACAGAAAAAAAAGTCAGTTTTTAATCATGTGGTGTCACAACCCTAATGGAAACGAGAAGAATTAGCTGGGTAGAAAGGCAAAATGAGCAATTGTAAGTACACAGTGCAATATAAAATGATGACTGCAATATATTAAGATGATAAAAGCTTTGGTAGGAGGGCTTCTTTAAATGAATAATTTATAGAAAATGCGAGATTACTAAAATTATGTCATGTGATCATATTAAATATATATGAGAATGTATGAAATAAATAAGATCTATGAGTGACCATGAATTAATACGTATTGTAACAAACCTCTCCATTCTATATCTATAATTTTATGAGATTGTTATCTGTGTAGTGTGCTGTCCAGTCTGTACGCTTGCTGTAATAATTGTCATGCTCTGTACATTGGATCATATGTTAGTTACAATATGTAGTTTGTTTGAGACTGAGACGTTTGCAGTGGTCTACTGTAATATCAAACACTATCTATAAAAATAAAATTCATGTTCCTTATTTATCATTATTATGATTTTTACTATTCTTACATTTAAGGACTTTTGCCAAACCACCAAGGGCAGTGCAGGTCGTCTGTGAGTGCATCTTGGTGATGAGGGGCTACAGGGAAATCAGCTGGAAAAGTGCAAAAGGAATGATGTCCGAGCCAAACTTCCTGAAAACCCTCATGGATATCGATTTTGATGCAATCACTCAGAATCAAGTGAGGACAGTCCGAGGTAACGTGCTGATATCTTGTATGTCGGAATTGTAATGTCCGTTATATATTAGATTAGCTAAGCTTTAAGCTGTGCGGAAATCAAGAGGGGTTTTTTCTGCCATGCTGGTGGACTCGAGAGATGGAGAAGAATAAAGTTCCGCTTTTTATAATATCTACGCGTTTCGAAGTAATCCAACTTCTTCCTCAGGATACAACCACAGATTTTCGCTCAGTTTTACACTGGTCAGTACACTCACTGTTATGTTGTGTGCTTTTTGTAGGATTCTTAAGAAATCTAAATGCCACATTTGAAGAGATGGAAGCCATTAGTAAAGCGGGCCTGGGAATGCTGAAGTTTGTTGATGCCGTGATGGGTTATTGTGATGTGGCCAAGGAGATTAAACCGAAACGAGAAAAGGTTCAAATGTGTTTTTGTAAAATTTTCATGAAAAGCTTCTTTAAAGATTTGTCCCATATTCCCTGTTTGTGTTCACCACTTCCCAGTCTCCCAACTACCAGGTTGATATAGGTAGCTACTCCAAAAAGAGTGATAGGAAGCAGCATCTTTCAGTAGAAACGAGCTTGTAAGCACTGTCCATGTCCGGTGTCCATGCCTGGACAGCAGCAGTCCCCATGCCAATGAGCTATAAACCAAAAAAAGAGAAAAGCAGGGATCGAAAAAGGCTGGAAGCAGAGAGAAATAACAAGTAAATTGCAAACTTGCTTATTTTTTACTGTCACCCATTCATGTCCTATTTTTTTTTTTAACATGAGAATAACCCTTTGAAGATAACGTGTCACACCACGTTTTTTTTGCCACCTGATCTGACAGCAGAATAATGTAGAGAAAGAGACCCTGTTTCCAGCGATGTGTCACTTACTGGGCTGCTTGCGGTAGTTTTCATAAAATCACTGTTTTATCAGCAGGAGGTTATCACTAGAGGATTTGTAAACTTGTTGCCAGGTAGTCCTTTATATGCATGAGCTCTATATAACCCCACCCAGCTTTCTGCCTATGCACAGTCTGCACATAAAGCTGCCAATCAATGGTGTGTGCGGAGTTTTGCAAAGCCCAGCATTCAGAGAACTGGTAGACCTGCAGCAGATAAAACACTGATTTTAACAAAACTTGCAGCTCAGTAAGTGACTCATCACTGGAATCAGGATATCTGTCCCTACATCATGCTGCTATTTGATGGGGTATCAAAAATTTGGTGACAGATTACCTTTAATTTTTATCCATTATATAGCTCCAAGAGATTACATGATGCTGTCTTGGTGTGGTTCATACTCGGGAACACGGTGCAGCAAGGATACAGTGCTAACAATGATGCACAGTACTGCCTGTTAAGTGTAGCTACTGTCTTGCAAGATTCATTTTATAAAGACTTTTGTAAGGACTTTATCACAGGATTTTTCAAAACTGAAAAATACCCAACAGGATTTTCAGGTTGCCTTTTTTTGAAATTCCAGTAAAGTATGGGCTCTACCGATATATTGTCGGTGGGACTTTCAGATACTCTCCTAAGGTTAAGAAGAAGAGGAAAAAAGGATATTTTTTAATTAAATTCTCTCAGCATTTTCCATAATCAGAAAATTTTTGAGAAGAAATGACTTCTGTATTGCAGGTAGCAAAACTGGAACGTAACTATCACATGAGCAAACGTGAGCTGGAAAGGATCCAAGCTGAGTTAGCCGCCATACAAGCGGAATTGAAAACCCTCGGCGAACGGTACGAAGCAGCCATAACGGAGAAGCAGAAACTTCAAGAGGAGGCCGAAATTATGGAGCGCAGACTGATCGCAGCGGATAAGCTGATCTCTGGTTTGGGATCCGAGAATATAAGGTAAGTTTATAGACATGTCTTATAAGCAGAGTATGGTCTTCATCATCCATTGGTCTGTTTCTGTGACAATTGGGGTGTTAGACAGAATTGCCAAGATGTTGTACAGATATACTGTATAATTGTGTGTGTCCTTGTACATATTTGCTTTCCTCCTACTTTTTTATACTGGCTTAGTGTAATTTTAGAATTATACTGAGACAGAATATTTCAGAGACCACGTCATAAACCCCCCCAGCTTAAATAAAGGAATGAAATAGATTTCAAAACTATAGTAGATATTCTAAAATTAAAATACAAGTACAATACTTTTGCTTTAAGGTGGACTAAGGATTTGGAAGAGTTGAAGGAGAGAAGAGTGAAGTTGCTCGGAGACTGTCTGCTCTGTTCAGCATTTCTCAGCTATGAAGGAGCCTTCAACTGGGAATTTCGGAAAGAGATGGTATACACAGACTGGCAGCAGGACATAGTGGGTCGTGAAATTCCTCTTAGTCATCCATTTCGGGTGGAGACTCTGCTCACCGATGATGTTGAAGTTAGCAGGTAGTCCACCTTTCTTTCTACATACAGTCTGCAATTGAAGGCTGAAAAATATAAATGATGGAATTGTAGGATAAACTCTTTCTGTCTGTGTAAGGCTACGTTCACATTTGCAAAACGCATGCAAAAACGCATTGTTTTGTGACGCATGCGTCCATTTTTGGCTTGATTTTGGACTCAAAAAAATGCAACATGCAGCGTCCTCTGCGCCCTGACGCTTGCGCCAAAAATGACGCATGCGTCACAAAACGCAAGACAACGCATGTCCATGCGCCCCCATGTTAAATATAGGGGCGCATGACGCATGCGTCGCCGCGGCTGCGCCCGACGCAACGCAAATGTGAACGTAACCTAAGCTATGTATAAGGTTTGCACTTGATTTTGAGGGTTTTTTTCTGCACAACTTATAAAAAAATCATTTTTTGCAGACACGTTAAAAAAAAACAATTGAATTTTTAAGATAAATGATGTGTCTACAGCTACAATACAGATATAAAGAAATTTGCAACATCTACTGTAAACTGTAAAATTATCATAATTACAATCACATAATCTGGAAAAAAAAACACACACACCCAACACATTTTTTTTTTTTTACAGAAAAGTGTCCTATTTTTACAGACTGCTCTGGAATTTCTGGATGGTTGACAACCCTGATTGTGGATATGTACTTGATACTTAATTTGCTGTCATTGTTTAGCTGTTGTATAGGTCTCATTGATGTTGGAATACAAAGTCATTAACAGGAAGATGAAAAATCCTGCATATTAAGTGAAAAGTTCATGATCCGTCCTCCATGCATTATTTTGCAAGGATCATTTACTCCTTTTCTAACATGAACCATTGAGATGCTTGATTTTATTGTATGGTTTGAATCCGCTCTACTAGTTAATATTGTTATTATTTATTATTATAGCGCCATTTATTCCATGCCGTTTTACATGTGAAAAGGGGTATACGTAACAAAAAAAGTACAATAATCTTGAAAAATATGAGTCACCGAATGGTACAAGAGGAGAGAGGAGCCTGTGAGGGCTCACAATCTACAAGGGATGGGTGAGGATACAGTAGGTGACGGCAGAGGTTGTCATTCAGCAGTATGGTAAAACTAGAGTTACTGGAGGTTGTAGGCTTGTTGGAAGAGGTAGGTCTTCAGGTTCCTTTTGAAGGATTCCATGGTAGGCGAGTGTCTAATATGTTGGAATAGAGAGTTCCAGAGTAGGGGTGATGCATGGGAAAAATCTTGTATGCAATTGTGGGAAGAGGAGGTGAGAGGGAAGTAGAGAAGGGGATCTTGTGAGTATTTGAGGTTGCGTGGAGATAAGTAGCGGGAGACTAGATCACAGATGTATGGAGAAGACAGGTTGTGAATGGCTTTGTATGCCATGTTTGAACTGGAGTCTCTGGGCAATGGGGAGCCAGTGAAGAGATTGAAAAAGAGGAGAGGCCAGGGAATAGCGGGGGATTAGTCAGGTAGCAGAGTATAGGATAGATTGGAGGGGTGTGAAAGTGTTAGAGGTGAGGCCATAAAGCAGGAGGTTGCAGTAGTTGAGGCGGGAGATGATATGGGCATGCACTAGTATTTTTGCAGATTCTTGGTTGAGGAATGTGTGGATCCGGGAGTTTGCAGGAAGTGGAAAGGGCTTGGGTGTGTGGTTTGATGGAGAGATCAGAGTCAAGGATTGCCCCGAGGCAGCAAGCTTGCTGACTTGGGGAGAAGAGAGGGCAACCATTTGACTTTGATGGATAGGTCTGTTGTTGGGAAGGGGGAGCTTGAGTGAGATGGTGGAAAGATGATGAATTCTGTTTTTTCCATGTTATATTTCAGAAATCTAGCAGAGAAGAAAGATGACATAGTTGACAGACATTGTGGGATTCTGGTTAGTAAGGAGATGATATTGGGTCCAGAGAGGTAGATCTATGTGTCATCAGCATAGTGGTGATACTGAAAGCTGTGGGATTCTGTGAGCTGTCCCAGGCTGAAGGTGTAGATGTAGAAGAGCAGGAGTCCTAGAACTGAACCTTGGGGAACACCAACAGATTGGGGCGAGATCAGGAGGTGGTGTGTGAGTGGGAGGCGCTGAATGTCCGGTCTGTCAGGTATGAGGAAATCCAAGATAGGGTCAGGTCTGTGATGCAAAGAGATGAGAGAATCTGTAGTAAGAGAGTGTGGTCCACTGTGTCGAAGGCAGATGACTGGTCCAGGAGGAGGAGGACAGACTAGTGTTGCTTGGATTTGGCAGTTAGCATTCGTTGGTGACTTTAATTTAGGCAGGTTCAGTGGAATGATGAGGTCGGAAGCCAGATTGTAAGCGGTCGAAGAGGGAGTGGGAGGAGAGGTGGGAGCACAGTTCAAAACGGAAGTGTTGTACCAGTAGTTTTGAGGCATAGGGGAGAAGTGATATAAAACGATAGTTAGACAGGATGGTCAAGGAATGGCTTTTTGAGGATGGGTGTGATTGAGGAATGTTTGAAGCATGAGGGGAAGACATCAGTTCTTGGTGACAGGTTGAAGAGATGGGTTAGGGTAGGGATGAAGACTGTGGTGAGGTTTGGGATGAGGTGGGATGGTATCAGGTCCAGTGCACAGGTAGTGAGATGTGATTTGGAGAGTAAAGAGCAAAGTTGATATTCTGTAATGGTTGAGAAACTTCTTTTGGAGGAGCAGGGCTGAGTAGTTATGAGGAGGGGATATGGAGACTTTGATTGATGTTGTCAATCTTTTGATTGAAGAATGAGACAAAGCCTTCAGCTTATTTTAGGGGAGGAGGTGCTGTAGATGGAGGAGAGAATTGAAAGTGTTGAATAGCTGTTTAGGGTTGTGAGACAGGGAGGATATGAGATGAGAACTATGTTTGTTTTGTTGCAATGGGTGTGGACTTGAAAGTAATGAGCGACTGTTTGAAGACGATGAAGTGCTTATTGGAATGGGATTGTTTCCATCTCCTCTCAACAACCCTGGAAGAAGATGAAGGAGATGGAGTTCTTTAGTCAGGCTGGTGTGCCAGGGTTGCCTGTTGATTGTGCGAGCTGTGATATGTGTGAGGGGGGCAACCGATTCGAGAGCTGCAGCTGTTGTGGTATTATATAAAGCGGCAGCAGCATCTTAAGTCTGTAAGAGGGAGAAGCAATTCAGAAAGTGAGTGTATGTCGAGGTGTTTGAGATTTCTGCAAAGGTGTACAAGTTTATGGAGTGGGGATTGTGCACCTGGAGAGGAGAGAGAAGAGAATGTAAGTAGGTTGTGGTCAGAGAGGTGAGTTAGAGAGGTTAGATAAGGAACAGAGGCGAGAGAAGATGAGATCCAGTGTTTGGCCCTATTTGTGAGTGGCTGCAGAAGACCATTAAGCTAGGCCGAAGGAGGAAGTGAGAGAAAGAAGCTTAGAGACAGCTGAATGGGAAGTGTCAATGGGAATGTTGAAGTCACCAATGCCTATAGTGGGGATGTCAGTAGAAAGGAAATTAAGTAGCCAGGTGGTGAAGTGGTTGAGGAAAGTGGTGGCTGGCCCTGGGGGCAGTAGATTACATCTGTATCGAGGTTGGAGAAGGAATAGATGCTCACAGAGTGCACCTCAAAAGAAGGGAGAGTAACAGAGGGGGCAGTGGAATTTGGGAGAAGGAGCAGTTATCCGACAGAAGAAAACCAAGTCCTCCACCATCCTTGCTGCTGGGGCATGGGGTGTGGGAAAGGTGGAATCCGCCATAACAAAGTGCAGCTGGAGAGGCTGTGTCAAAGGTAGTGAGCCAGGTTTCAGTGATGGCGAGGAAGGTAACGTTGTTAGTAATGAAAAGATCATGGATGTATGAAAGTTTGTTGCAGACAAAGCGGACACACGTTCCATAGAGCTCCTGTTAGCGGGTCTGGGGAAGCAGGGGCTAATCGAATGGGTATATGGTTAGAAGAGTTGCAGAAATTTGTGATAGATTGTGGATGGGAGGTAGAAGTGACTGTGGGGATGTGGTAAGGAGGACCAGGATTTGGAGAGATATTGCCAGCAGTGAGGAGGAGCAGAGAAAGTGTTAGGTGGGAGCTGGAGATGGCATGAGGTGGCTGTCTGTGTTTGTAGACAGAGGATTTTATATTGAGGAACAAATCTGAGGAAGAGGTGAGATGAATGGGGTAGATGAAGGGAGAGATGACCAGTTTATTACTAGGTGTAGAGATTAGAGGGGTTAGTATGAAGTGAAGGACTATTAGGGTGAGAGTGAAGACAAACCAAAACATTGTTTACTGTGACTGTGTATCCAGTTACATTCAGTGCAATTTTGGTCTAATTCATTGCAATACACTTAAGTTATGCACTTAGGTGATGCACAGGACAGAATGACATCTATGGAAATGCAGTGCTCACAATATATTTGCTAACGAATGCATTCAGGTGTGAAACAGAGGGGCGAGGCCTGTTATCATCTAATTCAGATAATTACAATTGAGCCAGATGCAGGATATAACACAGGATCAGTTAAACTGGCTGGTCATGAAGAAAAGTGGTGAGGGGGGAGGGGCGGGTAGTGCAGTGGTCAGTTTAAAAATCTACCGAGTTAAAGCATGCAGGAGAAGTAAGAGTTATCACAAAATTTGAAAAGCTGATACATATTTACCAGATAGTCTAGCTCTTTTCTACAGTAAAGGGAATGTAATAAAGCCAGAATTACTATGAGAACACATATTCAGTTTCCATCACCAAAGTAGATGACAAGACGTAATAAATACTATGCTCATTCTGTAAATTTTATGCAGATGGGGCTCAGAAGGATTACCTCCAGATGAACTCTCTATACAAAATGGTATCCTGACCACCAGGGCCAGTCGCTTCCCACTTTGCATAGATCCTCAACAGCAAGCTCTGAACTGGATCAAAAGAAAAGAAGAACGGCATAACCTTAAGGTATAACCTACCTTATCTTACTGCTAGTTACCCGTTATGTCAAATATTTTACACTTAAAGAAGCACTCCTGTCAAAATTTGTATCTTAATATGCTGCAATCATAACTGTGTACTGACAATTGCTCATTTTGCCTTTCTACCCAGCTAATTCTCCTCTTTTCTCTGCTCTGTGTAGAAACACTCCCCTTCTCCCCCTGTCATAGACTTTTGCAATGATGCATGACTTGTGCAGAGAAAAATTGACCCCCTGTTTCTACATAGAGCTTGGAAGGATTCAGCTAGTCAATTTTTAATCATGTGATGTCACAAACCTAAGGGAACAGAGAAGAATTAGCTGGGTAGAAAGGCAAAATGAGCAATTGTAAGTACACAGTGTTATATAATACTATCGCATCGGGAGTGCAGTGAAATTGACATCTGTGTATGCTTAGTGGTGCTGACAGGAGCAGCGGACATGTCTCACACCATTTGCGCTTTCTAACATATCTTACAGTTGTGGCTGTTACTGCGCATGCGTTGGAATAGTGGTGACGTTAATGCCACTTGCGCAGGCGCAGTTCGTGGCCACATCCACCTGCGCAAGTGACACTGCCTTATGGGATTTGGGGACAGCCGACGGAAGTCCCAACTGGCGATTATATATTTAGATGTTGATGATTCCAATATATCAAGGGGATCAAAACTTTGGGAATTCTTCTTCAAAGTTGGCTGAACCAGTCAATTTGTCTGAATTATCTGATGTCTAAAAAAAACCCTCAACTTCTGCCCTTTGCTTTAATTTTTTTTGCATATAAACCACCAACAGAGTTGTATTGTAGTGGCTTCTTCCAGATGACAGAGCCAATCATTCATGTGTACAGGGGTGGGGGGAGTCATGAAAGATAGGTGTCAGCCCCCATTTCTATCAAGGACAATAGATAGTTCTGATGAGGGCTGTTTTTTCTTTTGAAATGACCAGTGAGCCAGCCCCCTTCAGTCAAAGCTCTGGTCACACTTTGACATAGAATCCACTCAGAAACTGGAGCTGCTGGGGCCAAGAAGCAATGATGAAAGGGAAGGACTGGTGGAGCTTTGCAGAAAAGTTAGAAAGTTATGTAGAATTTCATAAATCACAAATTTAAATATATATTTTTTTAGTTGACAACCCCATTAATGCGTTAATTTCTTTTTACTGTGCATGCTGAAATGTAGAAAAAACGGATTTATTTTGTATTACATTGATAAAACATGTCTGTAGTACACACTTTATGTAATTTAAACTAAATTCCGCAGAAGGAAATATATTGGGTAATTCCGGTAGTTTGTATTTGATGTTCTCATCTGTCCCGTCTTTCTTAATGGATTATACTACTGAGTGCAATGCAACAATAAAAAATTATTGATATTTTTTTTCTTTCCAGATTTCCTCTTTTAATGACCCTGATTTCTTAAAACAATTAGAAATGGCTATTAAGTATGGCTTTCCCTTCCTCTTTCAAGACGTTGATGAATATATTGACCCTGTAATTGACAACGTTTTAGAGAAAAATATCAAAGGTGCCCAAGGTCGTCAGTTTATCATCCTAGGAGATAAAGAGGTCGATTATGATCCCAACTTCAAACTGTACCTGAATACGAAACTGGCAAATCCTAAGTATTCTCCTTCAGTGTTTGGTAAAGCCATGGTCATAAATTATACAGGTGAGTACATGCCTTAATGAAGTATCATGCACAACTTTCTTTCATTCAATATTCATTGCTATTTTAGGAATCGAAGCGGAATTCCACCAGTGATTGTCCTTTATTGTGCACGGTTGACATCAGGAGTACACTTAACTGTACCTCATTACATTTAATGCTGTCCATGCTTTTCTTGTCAATGTTTTTCTCAGTTACTCTGAAGGGTCTTGAAGATCAGTTGCTCAGTGTCATTGTTGGCTTTGAAAGAAGAGAATTGGAAGAGCAAAGAGAAAATCTAATTCAAGAGACCAGTGAAAATAAAAAATTGTTGAAAGATTTGGAGGACTCCTTGCTTAGAGAACTTGCGACTTCCACTGGTAACATGTTGGATAATGTGGAATTAGTTCAAACCCTAGAAGAGACCAAATCCAAAGCTACAGAGGTAACTATGCAATATCCCAGTCTTGAAGGGGTTGTCTATCACTCAAGCAAGGCCTTCTCAATCCCTGTTTCCTCCCAGTAAAATAATAATACTTATACTCACCATTGGTACTGGTGCCATTCCAGTGGTGTTGGTACTGGCACTCCTGAGTATTGTGAGACATAACAACGTAACGCTTCACTCCCTCCGGCTTCAGACACATCAGACATCAAGATGAAGACAACCGCAACTCTCACTTCCTCTTGATGTCTGATGTATCCAAAGGTGGCAAGAGTGAAGCCAGCACTGTCTGACTGTAGGGATCATGTAACATAATGGAACAATGGAACCAGAGGCGAGTATAAGTGCTTTTATTTTACTAGGGGCAAACATGCTGTTCGAGACAGGGTTGTTCAAGTTGTGGACAACCTCCTTGATAAAAATGTTTAATGTAGTGCTTACCTGTAGTGTACCTGTCACATTGGTTGGTGGCAATTTGGACTGACCTGTACATTTCTCTGTTTAAACACTTTTCAAATTGACAGGTTTACCGTTGTACAGAATTCAGACTTTCTATATGGAGATTCCAGCAGAGCAGATCTCAGTCGGAGGTGCACAGCACTCAGCTGAGCACTCCTCTCCCTTCTTTTCAATAATTATATAGCGCTATCATATTCCGCAGCACTTTACAGACATTATCATCACTGTTTCCAGTGGGGCTCACAATTTAAATTCCCTATTAGTATGTCTTTGGAATGTGGGAGGAAACTGGGGAACCCGGAGGAAACCCACGCAAACACGGGGAGAACATACAAACTCCTTGCAGATCCCATTTCGACAATAAGGCCGGGATCACACTACAGCAAGATACTGCCGAGTCTTGCAGATGTTTTCCTTGGTGGGATTTGAACCCAAGACCCCAGCGCTGCACGGCTGCAGTGCTAACCACTGAGCCAATGTGCTTCCCTAATTGGTTGAGGTCTCATCATCCGATCCTTCTCAACATCTGACCAAACCTGTGTGTGAAGGGGGCTCGTTGGCGGTTCATTTCAATGACTAAGCCAGACCCTTCTCCTTGTGGGCAGTGCATAGACAGAGTAGAGGCTAGCTTATCTATTGAAATTAGCAGTTAGCCGCTTTTTCACAAAGCCATAGCCACGTGTTGATACACGGAAGTGTTACCTACGTATGTCCCTGTAATAACAGTTATTGGATGGGAAGAAATCATGCACAGAAACCCATATGAACATGATTTGCAGCATCATGAACACTTTTTCACATTGAAATTGTTCCAACCACTGCAAAATATTTCGTAATCAGTATGCCTCTTTTAACAAATAATATTTTTATATTAAAAGTATATAAAGCATTAGATTGCCAAGTGAAAGGGAAGAGGCAAAACTAATGTGATAATGAGAACGGTACATTGGCTGCTCGAACCACGAGAACAATCAGAATTGCAAAAATAAAATATAAACCCTTAATGGTTGCTGTTAATAACAAGGGGACTTTTTTAAGACCCTAAAGGCTAGTGATTATATGGTAATTTTATCTTTGATGGAATGTGTATTGTTTATTCTTTCTTGCTATATGTTACACTTATACAATGTGCTGTTGTTAATTGACGATTGTAGTACACATTTATCAATGGCAATTTTATACTTTTAGGTGTCTGAAAAACTGAAATTAGCGGAGCGGACTGCCCTGGACATTGATAAATTACGAGATGGGTATAGACCAGCTGCTAAGCGTGGGGCCATACTGTTCTTTGTCCTTTCTGAGATGGCCTTAGTCAACTCAATGTATCAGTACTCTTTGTCTTCTTTCTTGGCGGTCTTCGATTTATCTCTGCGGAAGTCTCTTCCCGATGGTATATTGGCCAAAAGATTGAAAAACATAATGGACACCTTGACATTCAACGTTTATAACTATGGATGTACAGGTCAGCTCTTTAGAAATATATTGAAATTATTGAAATTGCACTTTATCTATTTGTCCATCTTATAGACCTGTGATGTGAGCGCAACAAATAATCTGATCCTTTTCATTCAACATGAATGTTTTCTTCTTGTTAGAATAATTATATAGACACACAACATAACTTACAGAGGAGATGTGGTAAAACATCAGGTTTTATCTATAATCTATATGGGCCAAATATGTATTTACTACTGAGAAATCAAATGTACAAGGGTGAGTCAAAAACTATCCACACTCCAATAATATTAAATCATCTGTGGGACGCACTATCTTGTCTAGACGAGGTTACTGCCTCCCCACTCACTGTTGTGCAGGCTTTAAACATGTTATGGCAGTTTATTTGTGACTGTGGTGCCAGAAACAATGGCTGTCCCACTTGTGATTGGCATGAAAGGAGAAGCTGTGATTCATTTTTTTGTGGTCTGAGTGTGTGTCTGCTGCCAATATTTATCGAAGACTTTGTGCACAGCATGGAAAAAGTGTTTTGTTGTGAAGAAGTGTGTTTGTATTGTGGTAGTTCAGCCTACTCAGCGGTACACAGAGGTAGAAAACAGGAACACTGTCTCTTTAAATCTTCTGTTGGCTTATTATATAAATGGTATAAACCAACATGAAAGGAGAAGTAAACACAGCCCTTAGGGCAAAACAGGATTACAAAAAAAAATGTTGTAGCACAGTCTGTTATGATAAGATAATTCAGTACCACAATGGACATAGAGGTCAGAGCACATACAGTATACAATATAAAGTGACTAGCACACTCCAGGGTGTTGTGATGCAAAAAAGTGGGGATTTATTACATACAGTAAATCACAAACGTTTCGGTCGATACTGGACCTTCATCAGTGTGCTAGGTATAATTGTATAATTGTATGGCCCCAAAACAATAGAATACTCGGATTTGCATCAATCAGACATGCTGGAAAAAAAGCAACAAGCCGGGAAGAAACAGAACCAGGCTGGTCAACTGACGGTGAGTCAGAATAATGGGTGGCGCTGAGGCTTAAAAGAGCTGTCAGTACGCCGGGACACTACGGATAAATGCGGTGTCACTCTATTAGCGGTGGATACCGCATTTATCCGTAGTGTCCCGGCGTACTGACAGCTCTTTTAAGCCTCAGCGCCACCCATTATTCTGACTCACCGTCAGTTGACCAGCCTGGTTCTGTTTCTTCCCGGCTTGTTGCTTTTTTTCCAGCATGTCTGATTGATGCAAATCCGAGTATTCTATTGTTTTTGGGGCCATACAATTATACAATTATACCTAGCACACTGATGAAGGTCCAGTATCGACCGAAACGTTTGTGATTTACTGTATGTAATAAATCCCCACTTTTTTGCATCACAACACCCTGGAGTGTGCTAGTCACTTTATATTGTATACGTTCAGGTTTGGGCACCTATGACTGTGCACCTCCCCTATTTAGGCTGTGCTTAGCATCTTCTATATCGCAGAGCACATACAGTGACCTGACAATAACCCAAAAACATAGAACGAGCTCTGAGACGTGGAAACTCTGCTGACCGCAATCCCTAATCCTCTCCAACCACACTAAAGGCAGCCGTGGATTGCGCCTAATGCTCCCTATGCAACTCGGCACAGCCTGAGAAACTAGCTAGCCTGAAGATAGAAAATAAGCCTACCTTGCCTCAGAGAAATACCCCAAAGGAAAAGGCAGCCCCCACATATAATGACTGTGAGTTAAGATGAAAAGACAAACGTAGAGATGAAATAGATTAAGCAAAGTGAGGCCCGACTTTCTGAACAGAGCGAGGATAGGAAAGGTAACTTTGCGGTCAACACAAAACCCTACAAAAACCACGCAAAGGGGGCAAAAAGACCCTCCGTACCGAACTAACGGCACGGAGGTACACCCTCTGCGTCCCAGAGCTTCCAGCAAGCAGGAAAAAACAAATAGACAAGCTGGACAGAAAAAACAGCAAACAAAATAGCAAAGCAGAACTTAGCTATGCAGAGCAGCAGGCCACAGGAACGATCCAGGAGGAAACAGGTCCAATACTAGAACATTGACTGGAGGCCAGGATCAAAGCACTAGGTGGAGTTAAATAGAGCAGCACCTAACGACTTCACCACATCACCTGAGGAAGGAAACTCAGAAGCCGCAGTACCACTTTCCTCCACCAACGGAAGCTCACAGAGAGAATCAGCCGAAGTACCACTTGTGACCACAGGAGGGAGCTCTGCCACAGAATTCACAACAACAGTCCATACATCTGCGGCAAGCTGCCCGCTCTGGAGCAACACAGTCTTTCCTCCTCAGGACACAAACCGCTGGAGATCCTATCTCCAGCCCTACTGAACCCAGACTGCCTCTGGACTGGAGGCCAGCTATTTAAGCCCCAGACTACACCCTGGAGTGGAAATAAGGTGAACAACCTCCCACCAACTCTATGGTCGTCCACCTAAAAACTTTATTTAAATTGTCTGTTAACTCCTTGCAGCACTTAGTGTGCTGAAGGAAAGACTACTGGGTTTTTAGATCACTGAAGCGATTAAGCACAGTGAAGCCTATCTCCCCTACAGCACTTTGTCACAGTATAGATAGAGAAGTTCAAGAAAGGTCACACAAGTGTCAGCTAAGGCTTCTTTCACACTTCCGTCGGTACGGGGTCGGCGCGACGTACCGACGGACGTTGTTAAAATTCGGCACAACGTGGGCAGCGGATGCAGTTTTTCAATGCATCCGCTGCCCATTCTAAAGTCCTGGGGAGGAGCTAGAGATCTCCGCCTGAGCATGCGCACTCCAAAGTGCAGGATGCGACATACGAAAAACCATTCCCTTGAACGTTTTTTCGTGACGACGGTCTGCCAAAACACGACACATCAAGTGCACGATGGACGCGACATATGGCCATACATCGCGATCCGTCGGCAATACAAGTCTATGGGAAAAAATGCATCCTGCGGGCACATTTGCAGAATGTGTTTTTTTCCCAAAACGACGCATTGTGACGGATCTAAAAAGACGGAAGTGTGAAAGTAGCCTAAGAGGGTGCAGGATGCCTGTCCACAACTGATTTCAACATTTAGCAGGCACGTGAACTGATTTTGTTGGTTAGAAGTGCGACAATGGATTATGTGGCAAATAAAGTGCAAAAGATTCAGGTCTAATGAAGAGGTTAACGACAGTGGTACATTTGTTGTTTGCAGCTTACCCTAACATATTTTTTAATGAATGAATGCGAAAGCTTGTTGTTAGATGGACAAAGTGTATTGAAAAGCAGGGAGATTATGTAATAAAATGACGCGTTTGTCTCTTCTGATTGTTGGCCAAAATAAATTCGCTTGGTGCGGTTAATTTTTGACTCTACCTCATATATATCAGACCTAAATTATACTTGCTTTTAGTAGTATATATTTGATCAGAGGATTGTGCATTTCTAAAATAATACAGTATTCTTTCTGGTGCCCCTAAATCCTTCCCCTGACCGCAAAACTATCACGAGATGCCAAAGGGTTACTATAGAAGACCCCTTTATCACCATCTTGGTACTCCTGCAGTATTGCATTGTATAAAAAGCAAGCAAACGATTGCAGGTTCCAGATACCTAAGGGGACTAAAAACGTAGAAATAAAAGTTTATAGAGATACAGAAAAATGTTTTTAAAAAACTATAAAAGTTTGAATCACACTTTTCTCTTTCCATAAATAAAAACATTGAAAAAAAAAAAAAAAATACTTGGTATAGTCATGTCTGTTTCATAAAAATTTAAAATAAAAAGTTAGAATTTACTATCAATCAAAGTACCGTAAGAACTTCAACTTGCCATGTAAAAAAAAGCTAAAAACGAAAAACAGAAAAAACAGAAAAGATACAGCTCAGAAAATGGTGCAACAAACTAAACATCTTTTGTTCCAAAAGTTCCAAATTATTTTTAGCCACTAAAGTCTAAAAAAAACTACAAAATTTTGTTATCACCGTAATCATACTGACATGAAGAATCATGCTGCCAGGTAATTTTTACAGCACAACAAACACAGTAAAAAATTAAAAATAGATGAAAAACAATGGAAGAATTGCATGGCTTTTTTTCAACATTTTACCCCACTTGCAATTTTTAGCCCATTTTTTAGGACATTATATGGTAAAACGAATAGTGTCATTCAAAACAACCACTCATCCCGCAAAAAAACAAGCATTTACTAAAAAATGTTATGACACGCTGAAGAAGTGTAGAAAGAAACAAAGAAAAATGGCTTATTCAAGAAGAGATGAAATGCAGGAGGCAAGGAGACAGTTTCTATGTAGAGGGCAACATGGATACCGCTGATATTTCCGGTTACTTAGTATAATGAGCAGATTCCCAATAAATCACTACCAGGCACAGCTTGGTGGGTTCTTTTTGCGGGAAACTAATAGGAACGTTTTCTTTCAGGCTTATTTGAGAGACATAAGTTGCTGTTTTCTTTCAATATGACCATTAAGATTGAACAAGCCGATGCCAGGGTGCCACAGGAAGAACTGGACTTTTTCTTAAAAGGTAATAAAACTACAGAATGGCTCACTTTTAGGTGCACCTCAGTTAAGTTCCTCAGTTCAGTTGTCTTTTTAAAGTTATATTTCTTTTTGTGATTCAAATTCAGGGTTTGATTTACATTGTCCTGTTTCTGACCTTTCCTTCTCCTCTAGGAAATATCTCCCTGGAGAAAAGCAAGAGAAAGAAGCCATGCTTTTGGCTCCCTGACCAAGGCTGGCAGGACATCATGCGCTTGTCGGAACAATTCTCATCATTGTTTGGGTCGCTTCCTGATGATGTAGAGAGACATGAGTCGGAATGGAAAGCTGTAAGTGGCAAATCCATGGTCTATGTTATACCACATAAACTGCAGAATAGGGAACCCGTCAGTCGATTTATGCTGCCCAAACCATGGCAGCTTGTATCAGAGCCTGGCTGTGATATCTTTTTCTGAAAAGATCCAGCTGGGTACTATAGGGAGAGATGAGATTAGTCTGGCACAGCCCCTGGCCGGCTTCTCTCTTCACTGATCTGTTTGATTGATAGGTCTTTCCGTGGGAGAGCCATGTCAATCAACGAGAGCAGTGCAGGGAGGCAGTGTGGACTAATCAGTACTAATCAGTGTGGACTAATCAGGACTAATCAGTGATCGCCCTAGGGTTGGATCACTAACTACGGTTTCTCTGAAACTGGAGCATTTCAGAAAAAACATACCTGGCTACAACCATCCAGCCAGGCTCCGATTTAGGCTGCCTGTGGTTCGGGCAGCATGAATCGACTGACAGGTTCTCCTTAATGGTTATTAATAACCATTGTAGCATGCAGGTGCCAAGGAGATTCATGAGTAATACATAATCTATAGAAGATTGCAATCTATGGTGGGTAATATACGGAGGATTCTAAATAATACGTCCTTTGCCCTTCAGACAAAGCAATACCAATTTTTTAAGGGGTTATCTCAGGATAAACATTAACGAGGCATGCTACCAATGATCCTATTATTGGGCATGATTGCTATATCCTATAATAGTGACATGCCACTATTTAATCCCTTTAAAGAGGTTACATGTCATACATTGTATACAGGAACCTAGAACTGTGTGATCGCCTGTATGCTTCTTAGTGAGGAGGGTCATGGTTATAGAAGAGCTTCCTGTATAGTGACTATCATGGCTCTGGGCTTCTTCCCTTTTGTACTTATGGCCTCTGTAGGCCTAAATACATCAGCACGAATGCCTCTGTACACGTCTGAGAGCTCGTATGCATCCTGACAGGTACAGGAATGGTGTGAACAGGACGCGGCGAGGGAATATATTCAGAAATCTAGTAATCTTGGACAAGACGATCAATGTAATCATTCAAGATACTTATTTAGATATCCAAATACGATGTCATCTTGCTCAGTCTCACTAAAACCTTCCACGTCTATCACTTTTCTTATTCAGTGGTATGACCTGGATACTCCAGAACAATACCCCTTCCCTTTAGGCTACAAAGACAAACTATCCACCTTTCAAAAACTGCTTCTTCTCCGATGCTTTCGAGTAGACCGCGTCTATAGAGCTGTGACCGACTATGTGACTGTCACCATGGGAGAGAAGTAAGTACAATAACTGGCGAAAAGCGATTTTACCACTAGTCCAAAATAAATTAGAATAAATTAAATATCTTTTTTTACTAATTTACTATATTTATAATTCATAGGTCTCCTATTTGTAACTTTTCAGCTGTCACAAAACAACAATTCCCAGCATGCCCAGGTTCTCATGTGGTTGTAATATTAATAATAATAATACTGTAGTCATTATGTCTATTGATATGAAATCCTGAAATTGTGCTGCCTGTGTTATAGCATATTTGCAGGAACGGAGACCTGGAGCCAGTGTGGCCAGACGGCAGGATAAAGCCCCACTGGGAGCAGCCACATTACAGATTATAGATTGCCTCTTAACTATGCCGCTGCTGGAAAGCATCTCGGCAGCACGTCTTCTTCATTCTCTGTCTTCTCAGTAGCCTCTGAAGAATTAACTTATCTGTCATTTAGTATCTTTTATTTGGAAATTATAAATGTTGATTTTTTACAATCCGTTTTTAGATACAGGTATGCAATGTGCCGTCAGAGCTGCTTTGTGGAACTCCACAGAGATCCTTATTAACCACTACTACTGTATGGTACTGATGACCTATCATAAAGATAGGTAATCCGTATCAGATTCATGGGGGTCCGGCACATGGCAGCCCCACTGATCAGCTGTTACCAGCTTCACCAGCAGCCCGAAGTGATATGTGTTTGAGCGGAGGGGCACAGCACCATCACACTGCTTAGTACTGCTTTCATCTGTTCTTAACAAAATAAATATATTTATTATTTCATAATATGGATCATTACACCCCATAGATACGTGCAGCCACCAGTCATAAGCTTTGAAGCTATATTTGAACAGAGTGTTCCTACATCACCTATTGTTTTTATCCTGAGTCCTGGGTCTGATCCCGCTAGTGACCTCATGAAATTGGCAGAGAGGTCGGGATTTGGAGGAAATCGCCTTAAGTTCCTTGCCATGGGTCAGGGGCAGGAAAAGGTATGTTTCTTGTTTAGTTGTCTAATGGCTTTGTACTATGTCCATTTTTTCTTTGACATGTAGCTTTTTGTCTTACATTGGGATTTGTACACTTTTCATGACCTTGTACATGAATATCAGCGGTTGTACGGTAATTAGTTTCTTGAGATACAATTGCAGAGATTCTTGTTGGTGTTAATTGAATGGGACACTGGGGCAGATGATTCATACATTTTAGTTTGTGTTATTACTTATATGTATTACTGTTGTTATGGTAGGTGGCACTTCAGCTCTTGGAAACAGCAGTGTCTCGTGGCCAATGGCTTATGTTACAAAACTGTCACTTGTTGGTAAAGTGGCTAAAAGATTTGGAGAAAGCACTGGAGATGATAAGGAAACCACACCCAGACTTCCGCCTATGGCTCACCACAGATCCCACCAAAGACTTTCCTATTGGAATACTTCAGAAATCCCTCAAGGTTTGAGTTATGGAAATAGAAATTAAAAATAATAATAATTTGATTATTAAGATCAGCATCATGGTGGCTCAGTAGGTAGCACTGTTGCTTTGCAGCGCTAGGGTCTTGGGTTTAAATCCCACCAAGGATAACATCTGCAAGGAGTTTTTATGTTCTCGTGTTTGCATGGGTTTCCTCCGGGTTCTTTGGTTTCCTCCCTCACTCCACGGACATACTGATGGGGAATCTACATAATGAGTCCCAATTTGGACAGTGATGATCATGGTCTGTAGCGTGCTGTGGAATATGATGGCGCTATATAAAGCTCTGGCAAAAATGAAGAGACCACCACATCAAATCCCTGTCATGGGCAGCCCAATCTCCAGACCTGAACCCCATTGAAAATCTCTGGAATGTAATCAAGAGGATGATGGATAGTCACAAGCCATCAAACAAAGAACTGCTCAAAGCAGTGTGAAAGACTGATGGAAAGCATGCCAAGACACATGAAAGCTGTGACTAAAAACCATGGTTATTCCACAAAATATTGATTTCTGAACTCTTCCTGAGTTAAAACATTAGTATTGTTGTTTCTAAATGATTATGACTTGTTTTCTTTGCATTATTTGAGGTCTGAAAGCACTGTTTTTTTTTGTTTTTTTTATTTTGACCATTTCTCTTGTTCACAAAAAAAAATACAAAATTTATTGCTTGGAACTTCGGAGACATGTTGTCAGAAGTTTATAGAATAAAAGAACAATTTACGTTTTACTAAAAAATATACCTATGAAGAGAAAAATCAGACAAACTGAACATTTTGCAGTGGTCTCTTAATTTTTGCCAAAGCTGTATGTAAGCCTAACAAATAATAGACAATTAAATTGTGTTTAGACATAAGGGGATATTGGGTCACAGGTGTTCCTAGGAATCCTTAGATCCCAATCATCGGCCCTTCTAAATGCAATCCCGTATTTTGATTATCGACTCTTACAAATAACCACAATCTCGCATCATGATTATCTGCACTCATGTCTGAACACAAACTTTCATCCCAATTATCGGCTCCTACTTCTAAAATCAATCTTGTATCCAGATTATTAGCCCTTCTTCCCATTATTGGCCTGTCTAAACAGGCCAGCAATTACTCAACAAACAAACAAAACACTCATTTGTCCAGTAAGATTATTTTAAAGCAACCTTAAAATGAATTTTTCTTTGCATCACATCGTTCTATGTAAACATGTTTTATGCACACAAACGATTATATTATAATGTATGCATGGAAGTGTTATCTAAAAATACCGTTAAACGCTATCGCCGATGGCTGTTTAACTGCTGTCTAAACCCATCTAAATGGGCTTTAAGTTTTATTCAGAGGAGAATTCTATTTTCTTTTTTTAAATCAAATACATTTTTATTTAACCAAATTGAAGGTACAAAGCAATAAAACAAAAATCGCAATGAGAACAACATTAACAATGGTCATTAGTTTCAGAAATTCCCTTCCTCCCTTCCCCTTTCCCTCCCCCCCATTACATACAAGAGCAGCGAATAATGCATGGTATAAGCTAAGTTCAGGGTCATCTTCTCCCCACCCAAGGTGTCCATAGTGTCTCAAATGTTCTTATGCCTTTTCTCTTAACATAAATGTTTTTTTCCATATTCACAATAGAGTCAGACTGTCTGAAAAATTCCCTCAACGTCGGCGGATCTTCATTTATCCAGTATCTGGTGATTAGTTTCCGCTTAAGATATAATAATCTAGCTATTGCCACCTTATATTTATTATGTACCCGGACCTCCTCCACATATCCCAGTATACACACCACAGATTCCCTCTCAATCCTACAACCATATGCTCCCCAATGGCATTAAGCACCGCTGTCCAATATGGGTTCAGATTTGGACACTGCCATAACATATGGAGAATTCCAGCCCCCTTCCCTGGCACAGAGGATACTCAGAAGTCTGTCTCAGACCCGCTCTATATAGTCCTATATACTCTATGGAGTACATATATCTGCGAGAGTCTGCCCGGTTCACTCAGCGATAATTGGGGTATATATTCCATAATCACTTCCCATTTATCTTCCTCTATCCTACCCAATTCCTCCTCCCATTTCCCCTGTGCTCTAATAGGATAATTATTTAAGAAAGCATGCATTAGATCCTTATAAATGCCCCACACCACCCCTTGTGTTCCCCCCTCTGCGCAGACATAATCAATATATGGTTGTGAATCTCCATATTCATCGTCTTGCTCTGCGTAACATAAGCATGCCGAAACTGCCCATATTGAAATCTGCAGACCTCCGGTAGTCCATAATCCTCCTGCAACTTTCCAAAGGGCACCAGTCCCTGCTCATTCTGCATCTGAACCATGTACTGTATTCCCAGTCTCATCCAATTTTTAAATTCTCCCATTTTAACAAATTCCGGTAGAGTCTCGTTTTCCCATATCGGGGAAAAATTTGTCAAGTGCTCCAAACCCCTAATCTTTTTAATTGTCTCCCAGACTTTATGTATCAGCGCTAAAGTAGGATACACCAAACCCATCTTCCTGAAACTTCCTGCCTCTCACCCCTGAACCAAGGGATCCCTCCCCATCACCTGGATCAAGACCCCTTGCATTGAACCTGCCCCAGACACTTCCCTCCACCCCCTCATCTGTTGGCCCTGAGCAGCTAAATAATAAATCCAAGGGTTTCGGAAGCGCCAGTCCCCCTCCATCCTTGGGCCTCTGCAGTATCTCAAGTCTGATCCTCGGCTGCTTTTTTCCCCACACAAGATCCCTAAATATAGAGTCAATAGTAAGAAACCACCGCCTAGGGAACCAGATAGGGGCATTGTGCAAAACGTACATCAGTTGGGGCATCAAAATCATCTTAATCAAATTCATTCTTCCCACTACTGAAAGATACAGTTTACACCACGCCCCTACTTTACTCCTAAACTTACTCAGCAGTGGAATCAGATTCAAATCTGCACAGCTCGAAATCGGGAGTGACACCTGAATGCCCAGGTATTTAAACTGTCGCACCACTGCCGACATACTACCCTCCCCTGACATTGGCAAATCAACAACACAATCATCTACAGCCATGACAGTGGATTTTTCCCAGTTAATTTTTAATCCCGATATAGACCCTAATTGTCTGCGCCAAAGGCTCCACTGCCAAAGCAAAAAGCAGCGCGGGACAGTGGACACCCCTGCCTAGTCCCCCTATGAAGCGCAAAACTGCCAGACATTTGCCCGTTAACTCTGACCCTAGCGGTTGGGGAAGTGTATAGCAACCGTATCCATGAATTAAAGGTCAGCCCAAAACCAAAGCGTTCCAACACCCTCCAAAGGTACTGCCACTCAACACTATCAAACGCTTTATGCGCGTCCAATGATACCACAACCCTACTGCCCATGTTGTCCGACGGCAGCTGCAAATTCAGAAAAAGTCTACGCAAATTAATTGCCGTAGACTTATTTGGCATAAATCCGGATTGGTCAGGATGAACAAGATCCTGAACCACACTCGCCAAATGGCTAGCCAAAATTTTAGCCAAAATCTTTACATCTACCGTCAGCAACGAGATAGGCCTATAAGATTCCACCAACCCCGGATCTCTTCCCTCTTTCGGAATGACCACCACCAACGCCTCTCTCATGGGTGCCGGTAATTCACCCTCTCGAAGAGCCTCTACAAAAACCTTTTGCAATCTGGGTGTTACCATCTCAAGTAATTATTTGTAAATTTCACTCGGGATGCCATCTGCCCCCGGGGCCCTATTATTAACCAAAGATCTAATAGCCATTTCAATCTCTTCTTTTGTTATGGGCACCTCTAGTCTCCCCCTATCACTGTCTTTAATACTCGGGAGCCCTGCTTCCTGAAGGAAACCCTCTATGTCTCCCAATGAGTCTCCCAATCCCGAAGAATATAACTGATTTAGAATCGTCTAAATTCCCCCAAAATACTCTCTGTGTCTCCCACCTCCCTTCCCTCATCAGTCTTCAATTCATGTACATAAGACGATTCCCTCTGCGCTGCCACCACCACTGACAACAGATGCCCCACTTTTTCACCTTCATCATAAAATTGCGTTTTCTGAAAGGCCCTCCTCCTCTCCGCTTTCCTCAAATACACCTTATTAACGTCTTCCTGTGCACCCCTTAACCTACTCTGATTTTCTGCTGATGGGTCCAATACCATATCCCTCTCCACCCTCTCCAAGGTTTCTATTATTTACCTATCTTCTAGCTTAGATTTCGACCTACACCTGGAAATATCTCGAAACAAGAGACCCCTTAGGACCGCTTTCATAGTGTCCCACACTACCCGACTATCAGCACTCCCTTCATTAATCTGCCAATACTCCTCCAATTCTTCCTTTATAGTATTCATATTGATATATTCCAGCCATACCGGGTTCAACTTCCACCCAACTCCCTTCCCAATCTTCCCCCCTATCAGTCTAATAGACAATTCTATGGGCTTATGATCCGAAATCAACCTTGGGAGGTATTCCACTCCACAGACCAGTTGTGACATTAGCTCATTTCCCGATGCCATATCTATTCGTGAGAGAGACCCATGCGTCACAGAATAACAAGAGTAGCACACTGCATTCTCATTTCTCACTCTCCACAGGTCCTTCATTCCAATCTCTTTAATATAATTCCCAAATGCCGTCAATTTCCTAGTACTTTTACCTGCTCTCTGTTTATGTCTATCCCACCTCTCATCTATAACATTATTGAAATCAGCAATGATCAGTAATGTTAATCCCGTACCTCGCTCAAATAATTCCATAACCTCACATAACTTTTTCCCCCTGTATGGTGGTGTCATGTACATAGCTACTATACATAATGATTGCCCATAAATTTTACAAATAACAAAAATATACTGTCCTTCACTATCAACATTGCTTTCAATTTCTTCAAATGGTGTAGACGCTTCTATTAATAAAGAGACCCCTCTAGCATATGAAGAATACGTGGAATGATATGCTCTCCCAATCCACCTCCTCTTCAACACCTCCACCTTTTCCCGTAGTAAATGAGTCTCCTGGAGGCATAGAACATCCGGCCTCCTCTTCCTGGCATATTCCATGATCCCTTTTCTTTTTGTTCCCTCTGACAGTCCTCTTACATTCCAACTAAGGATTTTAATTCTATCACCCATCATACAATTCTATACATGCAAGTTCCGACCCTTAAAAATATCTTGCAGCTCTCCGTATGCAAAAAAACTCTTCCCTAAACAATTACCCCTTTCCTTCCCTCCTCCCTCCATATACAGTAACCCAACAAACCATAATACCGGTAGTTCTCCCGTTGAATTTTCCCCTCTCTTACCAGAGAGTGGGTACTCTGACACCTAGCTACCCTATAAACGTTACCTCTGAACCACTATCTATCTAAAACTCCTCCACATCTCCTCTGCATATGCATATAGACATTATTATTACAATCAGTCCCTCCATAGTCCATATCGATTAATATGCAGGAACCAGAAACCTCCATATAACAGCACTATCTTTTAGTTTCTCTTTGTCAAAGAACATCACGACACAGCGAGGGATTTTACTCCGCTCACTTCACTCTGCCCTTATCAGCCTGGAGCCGCTTGTTGTTTAAGTCAAGCCATTTTGCGGCCTCCTCTGGTGTTTGGAAAAAATGCACTTTTCCCAGGGCCACAACCCTGAGCTTTGCCGGGTATAAGGTAGAATAAGCCAAAGCCAAGTCTCTCAGTCTTTTCTTTATTGCACCATATTACATCCTCTGCTTTTGCACCTCGGCCGAATAATCAGGATAAATGGAAATCTTTTGGCCATTAAAGCACAGATCGTTGGCCGTTCTTGCTTTCCTTAATATAATGTCTCTGTCTCTCTAATTCAGGATCCTAGCAAGGATAGTACGGGGGGGATCCCGGCTGGAGGGGTCTCATGGGAACGCGGTGCGCTCTCTCCACCGCATAAAGTTTGGTCAAGTTATCGGCGCCAATTTAAGTGTGGAGCCAGTCCTCAATAAACCCTGTGGGATGGGTCCCTTTCACCTTCTCGGGGATGCCCACTAGTCTCACATTATTGAGCGGTTTTCCAAGTCATCATTTTTATCAGCCAGGGCAGCACATCTCTGCAAACATTGAGTGTGTGACTTCTGCATTTTTGGGAGTTGGTCTTCCAGCACACTCACTCTCTCCTCCATTGCCCCCACTCTGTTTTATTTATGGCTGCCTTCATGCTGGACCTTTCTTCTTTAGCCCCATCCACTCTCTTCTCTTTATAAGGGCTGTTAGGAGAATTCTATCTTCTAAACATATCAAATATCTATATAATCCAACCATATGAAAAGATAGAACTAAAAAAAATAAATAAGGTGGAAAACAAGTTCCTATGTAATAAAATAGCGACATTTAGTCAGTTAAAAGAAACATAAATAATAATTGCTCAATAATTATTGTAACTAAACAGAAGACCATACATTAAAATATTTGTCAATTTCCTTACAGGTTGTTACTGAACCTCCTAATGGGCTAAAGCTAAATATGAGGGCTACGTACTTTAAGATCTCTCATGAAGCTCTTGACGCCTGCCAGCATCCAGCCTTTAAATCCCTGGTCTATGTGCTGGCGTTCTTCCATGCTGTGGTGCAGGAGAGGAGGAAATTTGGAAAGATTGGCTGGAATGTTCCTTATGACTTCAATGAATCTGATTTCCAGGTATAATCTTACTAATACTACAATGGCCTTGTCCAGCTTGCAGCATTTAGAAGCTGTAAGAGAAGAACTTATGGTGACTGGTAACAACCAAGACTTCCAGATTAGCACTTTATGGCAATTAAACCTTATTCATTAACTACCGTATATACTCGAGTATAAGCTGAGATTTTCAGCCCATTTTTTGGGGCTGAAAGTCCCCCTCTTGGCTTATACTCGAGTCATACCCAGGGGTCGGCAGGGGAGGGGGAGCGGGGGCTGTCTAATTATACTCACCTGCTTCTGGCGCGGTCCCTGCAGTCCCTGCTTCTTCCAGAGCTGCAGCTTCTTCCTGTACTGAGCGGTCACATGGTACCGCTCATTACCGTAATGAATATGCGGATCCACCTCCCATAGGGGTGGAGCCGCATATTCATTACGGTAATGAGTTGTAACGGTGACCGCTCAGTACAGCAAGAAGCTGCGGCGCTGGGAAGCCAGGGACCTGCAGGGACCGCGCCAGGAGCAGGTGAGTATAAGGCTGCCGTCACACTATCAGTATTTGGTCAGTATTTTACATCAGTATCTGTAAGCCAATACCAGGAGTGGAAAAATTAGAGGAAAAGTATAATAGAAACATATGCACCACTTCTGCATTTATCACCCACTCCTGGTTTTGGCTGAGAAATACTGATGTAAAATACTGACCAAATACTGCTAGTGTGACGGCAGCCTAACGGGGAGGGGAGCGCTGCGCGATATTCACCTGCTCCCCGTTCCGGGTGCCGCTCCATCTTCATCGTCTTCTGCAGTGACGCTCAGGTCAGAGGGCACGGTGACGTGGTTAGTGCGTGCCCTCTGCCCGAACATCAGTGCAGAAGATGCTGAAGATGGAGCGGCACCGGAACGAATTCAGGTGAATATTGAAAGTGCTGGGGGCCTGAGCGACGGAGAGGTGAGTATGTGATTTTTTTTTATCACAGCAACAGCAAATGGGGCAAGTGTCTGTATGGAGTATCCTATGGGGCATAATCAATGTTTGTGCAGCACTATATGGGGCAAGTGTCTATATGGGGCCATAATCAACGTTTGTGCAGCACTATATGGGGCAAGTGTCTGTATGGAGCATCTTGTGGGGCCATAATCAACGTTTGTGCAGCACTATATGGGGCAAGTGTCTATATGGGGCCATAATCTGTGTCTGTATGGAGCATCTTGTGGGGCCATAACGTTTGTGCAGCACTATATGGGGCAAGTGTCTGTATAGGGCCATAACGTTTGTGTAGCACTATATGGGGCAAGTGTCTGTATGGGGCAATAACGTTTGTGCAGCACTATATGGGGCAAGTGTCTGTAAGGAGCATCTTATTGGGCCATAATCAATGTTTGTGCAGCATTATATGGGGCAAATGTCTGTATGGAGTATCTTATGGGGCCATAACGTTTGTACAGCACTATATGGGGCAAATATCTTTATGGAGCATCTTATGGGGCCATAACGTTTGTGCAGCACTATATGGGGCAAATATCTTTATGGAGCATCTTATGGGGCCATAATTTACGTTTGTCGAGCATTATATGGGGCAAGTGTCTGTATGGAGCATCTTATGAGGCCATAATCAAGGTTTGTGCAGCACTATATGGGGCAAATATCTTTATGGAGCATCTTATGGGGCCATAATCAACATTTGTGCAGCATTATATTGGGCAAATGTGTCCATGGAGCATCTTATGGGGCCATTATTAACCTTTATGCAGGATTATATGGGGCATATTTTAATATGGAGCATCTTATGGGGCCATCATGAACTGTATTGAGCATCTTATGGGGCTCCTGATTCAATATGGATATTCAAAAACACTTAACCTACTGATGTCTCAATTAATTTTACTTTTATTGGTATCTGTTTTAACTTTTGACATTTACCGGTAGCTACTGCATTTCCAACCCTAGGCTTATACTCGAGTCATTAAGTTTTTCCAGTTTTTTGTGGCAAAATTAGGGGGGTCGGCTTATACTCGAGTATATACGGTAATTCCATCCTGTTTTACACCAGCCCATAGACTATAGAGTACATATCAATCCTCCAAATATTCTCTTCAGTTTCTGAAAACCAAGTTTAAATTTAAAATCTATCATCCCATTGTATAACAAATTAGACATACCTTTTCAGTCATCTCTTATTGTAACAGATTGCTGAATCTGTTCATATGGTAGAATGGGAGTGTTATAAAATTAAGATGAAACACCAAATACGACTATGATATCTCTATAATTCGGATTGATATTACATTTCTGTAGTTTCCCAAGGCCAAAAATCCTGGAACTTGGACCTGTTGATGTGATCATGTACCCTGATTAAAAATATTTCTGTGGATTTTGGTAATAGCAGATTATTAGAGACTAGATGGTGGCCCAATTCTAACGCATTGGGTATTCTAGAATATGGATATAGTTTATTTATGAAGTTTTCAGAATAATGCAATTTATACATAGGATTCAGCTGGCCGGGCGCGACCAAATAGCGAAGCGTGGTTCAAATTCCGTGCCAATTTGCGGCCGGACTGCGCCTGTCGCTGATTGGTCACGCCCGGCCGCGAACAATCATTGAAGCCAGGGCCTGCTCCAGGTTTTTGAGGGCCCCAGGCGAAAGAGTCTCAGTGGGCCCCCCTCTTTAACACATACCACAATTCATGATGCACAGGTACAGCAGAGAAATATAGCACAGCCAAGTAGCATACAGCCCACGTACTATATAACACAGCCCACATGGTATATAACACAGCCCACTTAGTATATAGCACAGCCCACATAGTATATTGCCCAGCCACGTAGTATATAGCACAGCCCCTGTAGTATATAGCACAGCCCACTCAGTGTATAACACAGCCTACATAGTGTAGTATATAGCACAGCCCACGTAGTATATTGCCCAGCCACGTAGTATATAGCACAGCCCCCGTAGTATATAGCACAGACATGTTGTATATTGCCCAGCCACGTAATATATTGCACAGCCATGTAATGTATTGCACAGCCATGTAGTATATAGCACAGCCACATAGTATATAGCACAGAGAAGTAGTATATAACACAGCCCACGCAGTATATAACACAGCCCACGCAGTATATAACACAGTCCACGTATTATATTGCCCAGCCACGTAATATATTGCACAGCCACGTAATATATTGCACAGCCACGTAATATATAGCACAGCCATGTAGTATATAACACTGCCCATGCTGTATATAACACAGGCCATGTAGTATAGAGCACAGCGATGTAGTATATTGCCCAGCCACGTAATATATACCACACCCACGTAGTATATAGCACAGAGATGTAGTATATAACACAGCCCACGTAGTATATAGCAATGTGGGCACCATATCCCTGTTAAAAAAAATAATTAAAATAAAAAATAGTTATATGCTCACCTTCCGTCGGCCCCCGGATCCAGCAGCAGGAAAGGCGACGGAAGGTGAGAATATAATGATTTTTTATTTTTTTTTAATTATTTTTAACATTAGATCTTCTTACTATTGATGCTGCATAGGCAGCATCAATAGTAAAAAGTTGGTCACACAGGGTTAATAGCAGCGTTAACGGACTGCGTTACACCGCGGCATAACGCGGTGTAACGCAGCTATTAACCCTGTGTGAGCGCTGACTGGAGGGGGCACTGACAGAGAGTAAGAAGGGGCGAATTCGCGACCGGACTGTGCCCGTTGCTGATTGGCGACGCGGGATTTCCGTGACAGACAGACAGACGGAAGTACCCCTTAGACGATTATATAGTACATATCAGATGAAAATATTGCATTTCCATGTGATGTTCGTGGTGTGGACTAGAGATGTACAGTCTACTTTAGGGGCAGTTATCTTCCCTGCATATTTAGCACCTCTTTGCAAAGGAGCAAACACACAGAAAACATTTGGTTTTACTGTAGATTGGCTGACTACTTGTTCATTTGATTAGGTGTCCAATGATATTGTCACGACCCAGCTGTTGGGTGACCCGGGACCAAGGGCTCCTTCCCTGTCCGTAACACTAAGGCTATGTGCACACGTTCAGGTTTTTTCGCGTTTTTTTCACGTTTTTTCGCGGTAAAAATGCTATAAAAACTCATTAAAAACGCATACATTATGCATTCTATCATTTAGAATGCATTCTGCATGTTTTGTGCACATGGATGCGTTTTTTTCCGCAAAAAAAAACGCATCGCCGTAAAAAAATGAGCATGTTCATTATTTTTGCGTATTTTCTGCGTTTTTCCTGCAATTTTATGCATTTGGGAAAAAACGCACCAAAAACGTGTCAAAAACGCGGTAAAATCGCGGTAAAAACGCATGCGGATTTCTGGCAGACATGTCCAGTTTTTGTCAGGAAAATTTCTGCCAGAAATCCTGACGTGTGCACATAGCCTAAGGGACACCATAGCTCACCCTATTCTCCGGGATACTTCTGAAGGTGAAGACGCCCGGTCTGCCACCCTTGCCTTATCTCCTGAATCAGCCCTCAATCTGTTGTCTTCCCCCACCCAGGGAAGATGGATGCTACATCAACAACGAACAACGCAACACAAACAAGGGTAAACTGAAAACACCAAGCATAGAAATATTCTCTCACATATAAGAGAGGAATGCATTGGGGAGTAGAGGATGAGGAATAACCAAAGTAAGAGGAGGGAAGGGAATTATCACACTTACAAACCACTCAACAGTCGCAGATAACTCCTTCAAAATTCTTCATATAAACACCTCTCCTTCAAGCCATGCAGAAAAGCTAGCTCTGACATGGGTTTGAATCAGGACCCAGATTATATAGTGGCTAACCGAGCACAGCTGAGATCTCAGACTCCTAGAGCTCCCAACATGGCCGATTAACCCCTGTTCTGCCAAAAGAAATAAACACCATTTAAAAAGAAGGAGACTTGCTTCTTTACAGCGCAGGAGTAGGAGCAATCAGACGCTGCAGTCTTCTGGCTCCTCTCTGTTGCAGTAACCCTGTGACTGATATCGATTGGATAAATAAAAATCCAATAACACAAAAGGAGCTGTCTGCAGCAGATCTTGATGATTTGCGTTCCCAAGTCCATTCACTATGGCAGAACATTCCTCAGACAACTATTAATAACCTCATTGATAACAGCTAATTCGTGTAAGTGCTGGTATTTCTGATCATGATGCTCATACTCATTACTGAATAAATTGAGATGTTTTTTTTTTAATTTTCATATAATTCTCATGTCTATCAATCCAATGATCATAGAATAATAGAATGTTAGAGTTGAAAGGGACCATAAGGGTAGTCTTGTCCAACCCCCTGCTCAATGCAGCGCAGGATTCACTAAACCATCTCAGACAGATGTCTGTCCAGCCTCTGTTTAAAGACTTCCATTGAAGGAGAACTTGCCACCTCTCGTGGCAGCCTATTCCACTCATTGATCACCCTCACTGTCCAAAGAGTTTTTTCTAATATCTAATCTGTATCTTCTCCCTTTCAGTTTCATTCCATTGCTTCTCGTGTTTCCATGTGCAGATGAGAATAAGGATGATCCCTCTACACCAGTGTTTCCCAAACTCCAGCCCTCACGGACCCCACAGGTCATGTTTTCAGGATTTCTTTAGTATTGCGTAGTAAGTAGTGGAAGTATCATCAAGGCATCAGGAATTGTCTCACCTGTGCAACCCTATGGAAATCCTGAAAAATGACCCGTGGGGTCCGTGAGGACTGGAGTTTGGGAAATACTGCTCTACACTGTGACATCCCTTCAGATATTTGTAGACTGCTATTAAAGCTGTATTCGCATCTCCAAGATCCTATCCTAATATGTAGTAGGTGTAATAATAATAATATTAGCAAATACCTCCATTTAGAAATGTAGTATCATTTTTCTGATACTCTGTCCCAGGTATTGCAGGACCTTAGGTATCACCTCTAAATGGAGGTATTTGCTAATATTATTATTCCACCTACTACATATTGGGATAGCATCTTGGAGATTCGAATACCTCTGTAAGTCTCCTCTTAGCCTTCTTTTTTGCAAGCTAATTTCCACAAGTCCATGACTTTTCCTTCTTGTTGTTGCAATTTGAATGTTGAGGAGTATATATCTTCTTGACACGGTTACATTTCTAGCAATGGACTCCATAAGGGCTCATGCAGACGACCGTATTTTCGGTCCAAGTGCGATCTGACAGAACATCGGATAATGTTGTTCTATAGGGTTGAGTCTATCTGAGGAAAAAGAAATTGCTGAATATTTTAGACTCGACTATGACAATGTTTATATGAACATTTATTGGTCATTAATGGATCGGGCTAATTGGAAAAAAAACATCTTTCATAAAGTATTTTTCTGGTTTCTACATCTTCAGAATCTTGCAGATGGGTGAATGTGAGGTTTCGACTGCCTGCTTAGTGGTAGATTATAACAGCGCACCTTGTGTTGTTTTTTTCAGGTGTGCATGGAAATTCTGAACACGTACCTGACCAAAGCCTTCACACAGCATGATCCCAGGATACCCTGGGGCAGTCTGAAGTATCTTATTGGAGAGGTCGGTTTGTCTGCACTGCAGCTCTTTTCTTACTCTCATTGATCTCTTCACTCTCTGAAGACATTCATGCAGCTTCCTGTAAATCCCCTGGAATTGGACATGCAGGCTGTATTCCTAGCATGGCAGTCAGCAGCATCCTCCAAATCCATCATTGTGTTGGCTTGTGCTGTTTACACTGCAGGGACATATTAAAATAGGTATAGACAATGGCATCAGATCAGTGTAGTGTAAAAGTGATTACACTCTGGATAATGCATACAGCTTAATATACCTATATATTTTATGGTTTCTTAACCCTTAACGCCTGGGCAATTTTTCATTTTTACACTTTGATATGTTTCCTTCCCTTCCTCCAAGAGGCTTAACTATGTGATTTTTCTGTCTGCATAGCCTGGTGAGGGCTTGTTTTTTTTTTGGGGGGACGAGTTGTAGTTTTGAATGACACCATTGATTTTACCATACATTACATTGAAAAATGGGGAAAATAAAATCAAGTTGGATGAAATGGTGAAAAAGGCCAATTCTGTCACAGTTTTTGGGCTTTTCGTCACAGTCTAAAACATGACCTGTAAACATGATTCTATATGTCAGTATGATTACAATGATACCAAACTTCCATTTCTTATTTTTCTTATTTTACTTAAAGGGAACCTGTCACCAGAAAGAACTCAGTTAACCTGCATATATGGGTTTAATCTGCTGGTTAATAGCATTATGATGCTGTCTAGCGCCTGGGAGAAAGAGAAAATTATCTTTATTCTACCCATCAGCATTCTGTATTCAGTCATAGGAGCGGGGGGTGGGATGGCGTCGGTTCAGCGACCGCTCTGCGTATACAGGTCGGACCCGCGTAGCCTCACCTCCAGGCCTAACTGACAGCACCGCCGGCCACAAGGTAGAACCATTGTCAGTCAGGGCCGAGGGCATGGTTACAGCGGCCGCTCTGTATACTGAGAGCGGTGACTGAACCAGCGCCAGCCCCGCGTCCATGACTGAAAGCGAATGCTGGCGGGTGAATAAAGTTCATTTTCTCCCTGCCGCATTCAGCTGCGTGCAGGCACCAGACAGCATCATAACGCTGTTAACCTGCAGATTAACCCCATATCTGCAAGTTAACAGCGTTATTCCTGGTGACAGGTTCCCTTAAGTAGTGTAAAAAAAATAAGTTTGTAAGAAACTTATTGTTCACATGTTTTGAGACCCAAATTGTTTAAATGTTTCCTTTTTTTTTTGCAACCAGAGCTGATGGTTTTGTTGCTACTACTTTGGAGAAGATACAATGTTTTGATTGCTTCTTCCTGCTTTTTTTTTTTAGGGAAGTGTGGTAACCGAAAAATCTTCTCTGGTGTTTTGATATTTTTTTCTCTTTACTGTGTTTTGTGTATGAATTGGTTAATTTATCACTTTGAAAGATCAGACTTTTCCACACACAGAAATACCAGATAGGTTTATTTTTTTTTTACTTTTTACATCCCTGTATTTTTAATGGGGAAAAAGGGGAATGATGTGAATTTCTCTGAATTATTTTTTACATATTTTAACATTTTTCTTTTAATTTCTTACTCTTAGTTTTTAGCCCCCTGAGGGGACTTGAACTTATGATCATCTGATCACCTATACTTTACACTGCAGTGCAAAAGTATTGTAGTATATAGAAAAGTCTTGTTCTTTTTTGAAACTCAACCCATGGTTTAGTTTCATAGGAGTACTAATATGGCAGTGAAGAAGGTCCACCTGGTAAACCATCGGTTCCCCACGATCATGTCGCTAGAAGCTGATAGAAGCAATCAGATTGTCAGCAGTGGTTAAATAAATAACCCCTTCACAACATATGACGTAAACATATGTCATATGTCGTGCTCCTGCCAACCCCGCATCTTGCTCCAGACATGACAGTTGATTTAACCCCGACCCGCGACTGTTAACTTGTTAAATCCCCCTGGCAATCTCTGACAAGGGCATTTAACATGCACCGTCAGGGGAGTGAGTTGTTCCACGCTACCATAGGCGCATCCGTGACGTGATCGCTGAGCGCAGATAGGATGTCATGACAGCCAGGGGTCTGCTGAAGACCATGTGCCTGTCATTACGATCCTCCTATGAAAGCCAGGTTGTTGCTGGCGTTCATAGGAGATCGTAATATTATCTATACACAGTAATGCTGATGCACTGCTATGTATAGTACAAGTGATCAAACAATCGCAGATTCAAGTCCCCTAAGAAAAATATTAAATATACTAAAAAATTTTAAAAAAAGTAAAAATACGAAAAAAAAAAAAAAAAAGTTCAAATCACCCCCCTTTATCCCATTAAAAATGAAACAATCAAAATAAAAAAAAAAACACATTTGGTATTGCTACTTTCGTAAAAGTCCAATCTATTAAAATATAAAGTAAATTAATTTGATCGGTAAATGGCATAACAATAAAAAAAGAAAAACTGTTTTTGGCCGCCGCAACATTGTAGTAAAATGCAAAAAGAGGTGATCAAAACATTGTATCTACCTCAAAATGGTATCAGTAAGAACACCAGCTCGGGCTCCCTCACCCAGCTCCAAATCCTAAAAAATGAAAATGGGTCTCGGAAAATGGCAGAACAAGCAAAACAAATTTTCTTACACATTTCCAATTTTTTTTTCACCACTTAAATAAAAAAACTATACATGTTTGGCATCTGCGGAACTTAGCTGTGGTCACCGTTGTTAGGCACAGATGCAGGCTACATAATTTAGATGGCATATACCACATATGGAGTGGCCTCAGGTCCTGACCCCCCTCCACATCAACACACCATGATCAACTCTATGACGGACATACAGCATGAGAAATAAGTATTGAACGCGTCACCAATTTTCTAAGTAAATATATTTCGAAAGTTGCTATTAAAATGAAATTCTCACCAGATGCCGATAACCCATCCAATCCACACAGGCAAATAAATCAAACCATAGATGTTATAAATTATGTGTAATAATGAGAAATGACACACGGAAAAGCATGACACCAATTGAAATCTATCAGTAATTAGAAAGCAATCCTACCACTTAGTGAAAAATAATATCAACTGGTTGAACTGATGGCCTATAAAAATGTCTCCTATTACCAAGGTTCCACACAAGAAACATCTCATGATGGGTAAAACCAGTGAGCTGTCACAAGAGTATCACAACCTTATCATTGCAAAACATACTGATGACATTGGTTACAGAAGAATTTCTAAATGACTGAAAGTTCCAGTGACCACTGTTGGGGCCTGTGACAACACATCATTTATTCTTAATTATCCAGACATCTACTTTCAGTAGGCCAGGAAAAATAGGCTATTATCTTTATGTTGACTTTTGAATTTATCTGTTTTTCTTTGGTTGGTCAAGAAACATAGACAATTGTACGTATGAGTCTTTAACGTTGACTCTTGAGTGTTGCAGCATATTGTGTTGTTATCTTAGATGACAGGAACGCAGGGTAACTGAACAATAGATGTTTGTTAATATGTTGATTACACATTGTACCAGGACAGCTAGTTAGTTGACCTGCAAAACAGAGGAGGAAAAAGTAAGCAGATTGATTAAATACTCAAACATTGACAGTTAAAATCAGTCCTCCCCCTGCCCTTTAGATGATGACCTGCACCACAGTTGTGGGTATAAAAGGGTGGTGTATCGTACTACAAGAAGAGTCAGAGAGAGACTTTACAAAAACCACAGCCAGGACAACATGACTTCACCAGGAGGGACACAGATTTAACTTTCTACAGGATGCCAGCTTAATGGACCATAGCCCTGCGCTGGCTGTAAGAATACAGATCTACTCCATTGACCATTATTGAACCCTCAAACACGTTTGGAGAATCCAGGTTGGGAAGAAAGAAGAAAGAAAAATCCAGTAGCTACAAGGGAGGAGGGAGAACAGATATGACCCTTCTGTAAATTGTTGTTTACATAGGTTTTTCATGGCGGTATGTTCAGGCCCAGACAAATAGTAAAGGCGAACTTTAGGTAATTTGACATCAGGGACAAGATCAATAGTACAATCATTAAGACGATGGGGAAGTAATGTCTCCACCTCTGTTTCTGAAGTTTTTCCAGTACCCATGCAGACCCTCCAGACTAGCGAAGCATATTTGTGCAGAACTAAGACATTTCTTAAGACATTTGAGGCTCCATTTAATCTCCTTCTGACACCAATAATAACAGCATTGTGAATAAGCAGCCATGGAAGCCCTAATACCACCCCAGCAGGTAAATTATCCAAGACAAAACAGGAAATGGATTCAGAGTGAAGTGCAACCACTTGAAGCGTGAATTCCACCATTACCCATTTAACAAAGTTCTGAAGTAGCACTGTTTTGTCAATAGCTAATAATTGAATGGGTTTTTCCAGACTAACTGTCCCCAATCCTAATTTCAGAACCAGTCCTGAATCAATAAAGTTAGCTGCAGACTCGTAGTCAATGAAAGTCAATGCTGGCAATACCTGATTCTTGAAGGGCAGAACCATATTAAGCAGAACTTTATCTGAAGAGAAAAAGGGTACCTGGAAGTCTGGGTGACCCCCTCGACAATCACCTAGACTTAGGTGTTTTCCCACCGGCTTGTTTACTTGTGGGCGAGTTGGACAGTTTTTAAAAAATTTCCTGCGAGATCGCAATATAGACAGAGTCCAAGATCTTGTCTAAGTCTTTTCTCCATAGCATGAAAACTGGTAACTTCCTCCAATGGCTTCACCTCCGGTAAATGGCCCTGCTCCAGAGGAGTATAATGGGCACCAATTCGCTCACCACATCTCCTACGGTTTCTGCGGTCCATCCGCAAGGACTGGGTCATGGCCTCTACCAGAGAACAAGGGGAATAATGATGAACCCAAGCGTCCTTCACAGTCTTGGAAAGACCTTTGCAGAACTGGCTCCTGAGAGCTGCATCATTCCTTAGAACTTCAGTGGACCATTGCTGGAGCTCGGAGCAGTAGTCCTCAGCAGTGCAACCCGCCTGTGCCAGGTTCATGAACTTTGCCTCAGCGACCTGGAGCCTGTCGTTTTCTTCATAGAGCAAAGCTAAGGCATCCAAAAAGGCATCAACCGAAGACCATTCTGGCCCCCCCCACCCTTGCAGTAGGGACATGATTATCCCCATCCAATTATCTGACCCTGGTGATGTGTTCAATACTTATTTCACCCACTGTATCCATCATGGGTTTTTAAGAGGGTAGTGCAAACGTGGATCTTCTCATAGTAGTCACTTTAATAAGATTTTGTCATCAGGTTTTTACCACCTAATCTGAGAACATCAGATCCTGATTCCAATGATGTGTCACTTAGTGGGCTGTGGGCTTTATTTTTTATAACATCACTGTTTTATCAGCTGGAGATTATCACTAGAGGACTACTAACCTTGATGCCACGTAGTCCTCCATATTCATTATCTCTCTATAACCCTGCTCCCACCACTGATTGACAGCCCAGTAAGTGACACATCGCTGGAATCGGGATCTCTACCCCCAAACCTGCTGTAAAAAAAAATCTTGTGACAAATTCCCTTTAAAAGGTACTTACTCTGAACTGTTAATACTACTACTCCAATGTTGGAGTTAATGGTGGCGTCTTTGAGCAACACAACCGAATATTCTAGGAGATCTGGTGGAAATCTGATGCCTTGTCCTTAATTATGACAATTTTTTAAAGCACCACTGCAGCGGTTTTGTTTTTATTGCACCACTGGAGTGGTGCTTTAAATGTAATTCCCTGCTCCCTGTCTCATACTCACCTGCCACCGCCTTCATCGTTTTCCAGCGTCGCTCCTGTCGGTGTCTGGCCGTGACCTGTCGGCAGCTGCAGTATTTCATGGAGCAGCGCGTAGGTCATTTTTCTCTACAAGTCTGTGAAAGCCTGACTCTCATAGACTTGCATCGGGAGCTTGTGATGTAGCTTCTGACTTCCGGCTGGTCAGAAGCTGCGCTCACAAGATGGCGCTGCAGGGCCGGAGTGGTGCCAAAAAACGGTGGGGGATTTACATTTAAAGCGCCACTCCAGTGCTGAACAGAACCAAAACGCTGCAGTGCTACTTTAATGAAAGGGGCAGAGGATTTCTATCCCACTTACTACATGTACGGTAATTGCAGTGAGACCACATATCTGGATTAGCTTTTGTATTGTATTCACATTACTACGTTATTAGTTACTGTGTATTTCTGTAGGTCATGTATGGGGGAAGGGCCATTGACAGCTTCGATCGTCGAATTCTCACCACCTACATGGATGAATATTTAGGCGACTTTATATTTGACACTTTCCAACTGTTCCATTTCTACAAAAATGACGACGTTGATTACAAAATTCCAAGTGGAGACAAAAAAGATGATTTTGTCGGTAAGATCAGTGTTAGGATTAATAAAATATTTCTCCTAATTATCAAGGCAGGAGACTGACCTTAATCTCTAATTACATGATATCAGCCTGTTAGTGGCTCATGACTTTAGTGTAGACTTTTTCCACTGAAAAGAGCAAGAAAAAAATTGGATTCATATGAAACAATCAGCAGGTGAGTTGCTGTCAAAATATCCTGTGCCACATATTCAAACTCTGTATTAAAAAAATGAATATTGAGTAGCATTACTTACTTAAATACTGAAAAGCTGGAAAATATTTTATCAAACTATTTTTTTAATTTGAACTGTTTCATATATTCCTTTTGGTTAACAGATGAAATAGAATCGCTTCCCCTTGCAAATACCCCTGAAGTGTTTGGTCTGCATCCAAATGCTGAAATTGGATACTACACACAGGCAGCTAGGGATATGTGGTCTCACCTCCTGGAGCTGCAACCACAGACAGGTATGAGAATTGGCGTCACCAAGTTATAATTTTGTTTTCTGCTGTTTAAAGAAGTTGTCTGGCTATAGCATATTGATGACCTATCCTTTTGTATAGGTCATCAATATCAGATCTGTAGTGGTCCTATTCATATTTATAAGTTCTGTTCTGCAGTACCTGGCAGCAGCCGCTACCTAATGAATGGAGCTGTGATTTGCCACTGCATTCAAAGTGGTTACAACTGGCACTTACCAAAGGAAATAACATATCAGACCCCCACTGATCTCATATTGATGTGACTGGAGAACCCCTTTAATGCTGCATATTGAACATCGTAGAGGAATATTGGTATGCCCTTTGCAATACAGAAATTCAAGGTTAAGTCCAGCCATGGACTCACATTTTTAGTCACAATTAGGGTCTGAATAAAAACTGTTAAAAACTGCAAAAGAATGTATTACACGATAGCACTGATTATAACTTAGTGCCAGTTCCTCTTTAAAGCACCACTCCAGCGGGTTTTTTTTAATTTTTTAGTTCAACGCTGGAGTGGTGCCACTTGAGTAAGTACCCTGACCGTAATATTATATTTACCAGCTCACGTCTTCAGCTGTTCTCGACGCTGTGCCGTTCCCAATCCACTGCTATCTTGTGACTGAAACTTTTGACTGATCGGAAGTCAGAGGTGACAGTCACAAATTCTCTATGTAAGTCTATGAGAGTCTTTTTCTGGCCCCGTTCTGGCTCTCGTAGACTTACATTGAGAAGTGACTTCCACATCTCCCAGAAAACACTGCAGCGATCCGGCGTGCTGAGGCATGCTGGAGATCGACTTGTGCGGCACCGAGAACAGATCAAGGTGGTGGCTAGTAGTATGACATTAGGGGCAGGCAACCTTGATTAGTGCCACCATTTCAACAGTAAAACATGAAATGCTTGGTTGGGGCTTTATCATACCCACAGCCCACTATGTACAAAACTTCACGGGTGAAGCTCATCTCACCAACCTTATCTTTGCCAGATACCTGGCACGTAACCTCCGATCCTCACAAGATCTCCTTCTCTACTCCCCTCTTATCTCCTCTTCCCACAATCGCATACAAGATTTCTCTCGCGTATCACCCCTACTCTGGAACCCTCTACCCCAACATATCAGACTCTCACCTACCATCGAAACCTTCAAAAAGAACCTGAAGACCTACCTCTTCCGACAAGCCTATAACCTGCAATAACCACCGATCGACCAAACCACTGCACGACCAGCTCTATCCTCACCTACTGTATTCTCACCCATCCCTTGTAGATTGTGAGCCCTCGCGGGCAGGGTCCTCTCTCCTCCTGTACCAGCTGTGACTTGTATTGTTTAAGATTATTGTACTTGTTTTTATTATGTATACCCCTCCTCACATGTAAAGCACCATGCAATAAATGGCGCTATAATAATAAATAATAATAATAATGTAAATCTTAGTTTTACTATTTCTACAGGTGAATCGGGCAAAGGTATAAGCCGGGATGAATACATTGGGCAGGTGGCAAAGGATATTCAGAACAAGTTGCCACAAGTGTTTGATTTGGATCAAATTAGGAAAAATTTTGGGCTAGAAATATCACCAACCACAGTGGTGTTACTGCAGGAGCTAGAAAGATTTAACAAGCTGATCGTACGCATGTCCAGGTCTCTAGCTGAACTTCAGAGGGTGAGTACAATGATGACATGGTGCCATCTTTTCCAACCCACCAGCCTTTTTATCTTTTATATTGCCAAAGCTTTTATATCTAACACTAACACTTCATTCCCAGCCTCAGATAAACTCTTAATACGGTAATCATTACTACAAATAGGAATAACAGATCATGAATATTGGGGATCGCAAACCTTTCTTTCATCCATTTCTTTCTGTGGAGTAAAAAAGGAATATACCATAACTTGTGGGTCAGTACATTACCTTTATTCTTTTATGTCTACAGGCTTTAGCTGGTGAAGTTGGAATGAGCAATGAATTGGACGAAGTAGCCCGAGCACTATTTAATGGGCAGATTCCAAGCATATGGAGAAAACTGGCACCTGATACCCTAAAATCTTTGGGAAACTGGATGATTCATTTCAGGACACGTTATAATCAGTACACGTCATGGGTATGATATAAGCTTTCTGAACTCCGACTGTTCTGTGTGAATTGTACCAGCTGCAATGGCTATCTAGATACAGTTGAGTGAAAAAGTGTTTGCCCCCTTCCTGATTTCCTATTCTTTTGCATGTTTGTCACACTTAAATATTTCAGATCACCAAACAAATTTAAATGTTAGACAAAGATAACACAAGTAAACACAAAATGCAGTTTTTAAATTAAGGTCTTTATTATTAAGGTAAAAAGAAATCCAAACCTACAGGCGAAAAACAGTGTGAAAAAGTGATTGCTCCCTAAACCCCATAACTGGTTGAGCAACCCTTAGCCAGCAACAACTGCAACACTCTGGAGGAATTATGGCCCACTCATCTTTTCTGAATTATTGTAATTCGACCACATTGGAGGGTTTCTGAACATGAACCGCCTTTTTTAAGGTCATGCCACAGAATCTCAATCGGATTAAGGTCAGGACTTTGACTAGGCCACTCCAAAGTCTTAATTTTGTTTTTCTTAAGCCATTCATAGGTGGACTTGCTGGTCTGTTTTGAATCATTGTCCTGCTGCATAAACAACAGCACTAAAGGTACCGTCACACTAGACGATATCGCTAGCGATCCGTGACGTTGCAGCGTCCTGACTAGCGATATCGTCCAGTGTGACACGCAGCAGCGATCAGGCCCCTGCTGGGAGATCGCTGGTTGGGAAAGAAAGGCCAGAACTTTATTTCGTCGCTGGCTCTCCCGCTGACATCGCTGAATCGGTGTGTGTGACACCGATTCAGCGATGTCTTCGCTGGTAACCAGGGTAAACATCGGGTTACTAAGCGCAGGGCCGCGCTTAGTAACCCGATGTTTACCCTGGTTACCATCGTTAAAGTAAAAAAACAAACACTACATACTTACCTACCGCTGTCTGTCCTCGGCGCTCTGCTTCTCTGGTCTGGCTGTGAGCGCCGGGCAGCCGGAAAGCAGAGCGGTGACGTCACCGCTCTGCTTTCCGGCCGCTGTGTTCACAGCCAGACCAGAGAAGCAGAGCGCCGAGGACAGACAGCGGTAGGTAAGTATGTAGTGTTTGTTTTTTTACTTTAACGATGGTAACCAGGGTAAACATCGGTTTACTAAGCGCGGCCCTGCGCTTAGTAACCCGATGTTTACCCTGGTTACCGGCATCGTTGGTCGCTGGAGAGCTGTCTGTGTGACAGCTCTCCAGCGACCAAACAGCGACGCTGCAGCGATCCGGATCGTTGTCGGTATCGCTGCAGCGTCGCTTAGTGTGACGGTACCTTTAAGCTAAGGCCACGAACAGGTGGCTGGATATTCTCCTTCAGGATATTTTGGTAGACAGCAAAATTCATGGTTGCATTTACCACAGGAAGTCCTCCAGGTCCTGAAGCAACAAAAAAGCACCAGACCACCACATACCACCATATTTTACTGTATGATGTTTTACCGGTATGATGTTTCTTTTCTGAAATGCTGCGTTACTTCTACACCAGATGTAATGAGGCATACACCTTCCAAAAACTTCAAATTTTATCTCGTCAGTCCACAGAGTATTCTCCCAAAAGTCTTCGGGATCATCAAGATATTTCATGGCAAAACAGAGATGAGCCTTTATGCTCTTATTACTCAGCAGTGTTTTTTGTCTTGGAACTCTGCCATGCAGGCCATTTTTGCCCAGTCTCTTATGGTGGAGTCATGAACACTGACCTTAACTGAGGCAAGTGAGACCTGCAGTTCTTTGGATGTTGTTGTGTTTTTTTTTGTCTTGGATGAGTCGTCGCCTCGCTCATGGGGTAATTTTGATCTATTGGACACTCCTGGGAAGGTTCACTACTGTTCCATGTTTTTGCCATTTGTGAATAATGGCTCTCGCTGTGGTTTGCTGGGGTCCCGCAGCTTTAAAAAATGGCTTTATAACCTTTTTCAGACTGATAGATCTCAAATATTTTGTTTCTCATTTGTTCCAGAATTTCTATGGATCGCGCGGCATGATGTCTAGTTTTTGAGGATGTTTTGGTCTACTTTACTTTGTCAGGCAGGTCCTATTTAAGTGATTTATTTAATAAACCTGTAAAATCTCCTAACTCATCTCAGATCTGCAACTCACCTACCCAAAGTGTTAAGGTACCTTCACACATAACAATATTGTTAACGATATCGTTGCTATTTGTGACGTAGCAACGATATCGTTAATGAAATCGTTCTGTGTGACAGCGACCAACGATCAGGCCCCTGCTGGGAGATCGTTGGTCGCTGAATAAAGTCCAGAACTTTATTTCGTCGCTGGATCTCCTGCTGACATCGCTGGATCGGCGTGTGTGACACCGATCCAGCGATGTCTTCACTGGTAACCAGGGTAAACATCGGGTAACTAAGCGCAGGGCCGCGCTTAGTAACCCGATGTTTACCCTGGTTACCATGCTAAAAGTAAAAAAAAACAAACACTAGATACTTACCTACCGCTGTCTGTCCTCCAGCGCTGCGCTCTGCACTCCTCCTGTACTGGCTGTGAGCCGGAAAGCAGAGCGGTGACGTCACCGCTCTGCTTTCCGGCTCCCAGACAGTACAGGAGGAGAGCAGAGAAGCAGAGCGCAGCGCTGGAGGACAGACAGCGGTAGGTAAGTATCTAGTGTTTGTTTTTTTTTACTTTTAGGATGGTAACCAGGGTAAACATCGGGTTACTAAGCGCGGCCCTGCGCTCAGTTACCCGATGTTTACCCTGGTTACCGGCATCGTTGGTCGCTGGAGAGCGGTCTGTGTGACAGCTCTCCAGCGACCAAACAGCGACGCTGCAGCGATCCGGATCGTTGTCGGTATCGCTGCAGCGTCGCTTAATGTGAAGGGGCCTTTAGATTTTGGTTCTGGGAAACAAAGGTGTCCTAGATAACTATAAATGCTGTGATTCTCTGTATTTTGGCGCAATACACGAGCAGTCAGATAGTATTCATTTATATTTGCATTCCTGTATGTAAAGAGTAGTAAGCAAATGATACCTACGATGAATGTTAATGTGAACCGTTTTGTATTTGGTTTGTAATGACGCATATTTTCTTTATTTGTGTGTTTGTTCCATTTAGTTTTGATTGTTTTTGAAAACAAAAACAAAATGTGAATATATCTTGATATTTTTCACAATAAAAATGATCTGATTGAAGTGATTTCTTGATTGAGAACAGATGTGGCAGTAATCGGGCCTGGGTGTAGCTAAGAAAATTTGAATCAGCTTTCCAAAAATGTAATAAAGCACAGTTAATTTACGTTTTAATGGGTGGGAGCCAATCACTTTTTCAAACAGGGTGCTGTAGGTTGAGATTTCTTTTTCCCTTAATAATAAAGACCTTTAAACATACAGTTGTTATCTTTGTCTAATATTTACATTTGTCTGGTGATCTGAAACGTTTAAATATGAAAAACATGCAAAAGAATAGATAATCAGGAAGGGGCAAACACTTTTTCACAAAAATGTACATGCCTATAGTGTCTGCTTGGTTCATACAGGTAAGGCTGCTTTCACACATCAGGTTTTTTGCCGGATGCCGGATGCGGCAAAAAACCTGATCCGGCTCGTCCGGTCGCATCCGTTTCGTCCGTTTTTCTTTCCGGTTTTTTACGGATCCGGCTTTAAAAAACGCCCCCTGAAAGGCTAAAAAGGTGATTGGCCGGCTGAAAACTATATATACAGTGTTCTTAACATCTGTGACGGGTTGGAGAGGAGCAAGCTACAGAGCAAGATGGAGGGCATTATTGCAAAGATTCTGCAGAACAACGTGGATTTCATCACAGAGGCGAATCGATTAAAAGCTATTGTGATTGAGAAAGAGGAAGAGAGACAGCGTGTCATGCGTCTGCGACGCCGCCGTTTGTGGATCCACCCCATCACGGCACAGAGAATGACCCGGGGAGTCTTTTCAACGTTGTATATGGAGCTTCGAGGTGACCCTGAAAAGTTTTTCTGCTATGTTCGGATGAAAGCGGAGAACTTTGATATATTGGTGGAGCGGGTTCAACATCTGATAAGAAGGAGTGATACCTATTGCCGATTCTCCATTACCCCAGCTGAGCGTCTGATGGTGACTCTTCGGTAAGCATTCTTTTTGCATCAACTTTTGTTGTGGACTCTTTATTTGATATTTTGAATTTGTAGTAATTTCTTCCTTCCTTTTCTTCACAGATTCCTAGCAACCGGTGAATCCCTGTCTTCCCTACATTTTCAATTCAGACTGGGCATTTCCACAATATCAGGAATAGTGAGGCACACTTGCCGTGCACTGTGGGACTGTTTGCATGAAGAATACATTCCACATCCCACAATGCAGACATGGTTGGAAGTAGCTGACAGATTCCTGGAAGTGTGCCAGTTTCCCAATTGCTTGGGTGCGGTGGACGGGAAACACATCCGTATCGTGAAACCGGCTGGTTCTGGATCTCAGTATTTCAACTACAAGAAGTACTTTTCCATCGTGCTGATGGCCATCGCCGATGCGGATTACAAATTTGTAGCGGTGGACATTGGGGCGTATGGTCGTTCTAATGATTCGCAAGTTTTCAAACTGTCTTCTATGGGGCGGCATTTATATGGAAAAACCTTTCAATTTCCCCCCCCAAGACCACTGCCTCAAACTTCCGATCCACCAATGCCATTTGTATGTGTTGGGGATGAAGCTTTTCAGCTTTCAGAGCATCTTTTGAAACCCTACTCCAGCCGTGGTTTAACCAATACCAAAAAAATTTTCAACTACAGACTCACACGTGCAAGGAGAATGGTGGAGTGTGCGTTTGGGATCCTAACCGCCAAATGGAGAGTTCTCTTGACATCCATAAACTTAAACACAAACACTGTGGATGAGGTGGTGAAAGCGTGTGTTGTCCTCCACAATTATGTTATATCCAAGGAACAGCTTTCCATTGAGGACCATTCTGCCGAAACCACCTTGATGGATTACAGCATCCATACATACAGAAGTTCTGCCACAGTGTCCAGAATACGGGATCACTTTGCAGAATATTTTATTTCACCCCAAGGAAGAATACACTGGCAGGATGATATAGTTTAAACACTTTGTGTATACCTAGTAATAACTTTAAACTTTACCCATGTTGCGTACCTGTTGTTTTTACCTTACCCATGTTGTATACCAGTTTGGTTTTTACCCTCATGTTGCGTACCTGTTTGGGTTTACCTTTTAACCATGTTGGGTACCTGTTTGAGTTTATTTTTAAATCAAGATGTGTATACCCAAAGTTCTACTGTTACCAATAAACCTTTTTTTTACAAAAGTGTTATTTGTTCCTAATGAATAAATACAAGAGATTTTTCAACCAAAAACTTGGGGTACTAAATGTTTTCATACGTCGGGGTGGAGATACTATCGGAGGCACTGTCTGATAGGGACACTTCGACAGTGGGAGTGTGGAGAGAGGAATGTGATGGTGGTGGAGAATGTTCACCGGTTAGGGGTGAAGGAGTGGAGAAAGCTATTGAGCGGGTGGACAAGAAAGTGGGATTGGGGTTAGAAATTTGGTAGGGTGGAGGGGTGTACGAAATGTTTTGGGAGGACTGGGTGGCAGAATGAGTGATGTGTGTAGAAGATGTTTGGGAAGAGGGTGATACAGTCTGTTGGAAGTGGGCAGGGAGAGGAGGTGAGGATGAAGTAGATGGGAAGTTGTATGGGTCTGGATCATCATATGGGTGTGAAGTGGCACGGGAGGGATGCTGATAGTGTGGATGGTGGGAAGGGGCACGGGGCTGGTGGTGTGGCTGGTGGGACGGGGCACGATGTGGATGATGGCGAGTTGGGCGTGATGGGGCAATGTCTGTTTGGCGATACGGGTCAGGAGGATGGTACTGGCTGTAGTGGTGGACAGTGGAGGAAGGGGGGCAAGTTGGAGGATGGTTGGAAGAACTATCTGCTCTAGAGGCAATTAGCGCTAGAGTAGACTGGCAGGATTCCATTACTTGCATCTGCTGAGAAGTAGATAGCGTCTCCATTTGCTCAAGCACCGACTGAAAAAAAGTGTTGTTCGGGGACTGTTTTGCCTCTGAACGCATCGTTACCAGAAGTGTATGCATCTCGAGCATACTTTTATTTATGAAATTGAATCCTGCAGCCATTTGCTCGGACAAAACTTTCAGACAGTTCTGGAACGATGCGTTCAGGTGCAAGAACTCGGGAGCATAACTATGTATCTGACCCCTCTGGCGAAACCGCCCCGATGCTACAGGTGTACTAGAGGTGGCTGCAGCAGAAGGGTGGGGTACAGGAAACGCTATGTTCTCACCAGCAGCTACATGCAATGGAACCGGCCAGGATGCTCCAGTGCTCGTGGATGGGAAAGAGGGATCGGTAGAGTGGGAAGGTGCAGAGTGGAAAGGTGCAGAGTGGGAAGGTGCAGAGTGGGAAGGTGCAGAGTGGGAAGGTGCAGAGGGTTCCTCACTGTCAAAGTGTCCCTCGGTGGCGGCCTCTTGAGGGATCGCCCCAGAAGTGTTCAATTGTGCTGCAGGCTCCAGAGTGCTCCCAACGGTTCTGTGGAAAAAGAGAGAAACAAACAATTAATATACTGTCATTGCATGGCCCTGGCTGAAAGAGCAAAAGAGGTTAGACATGTAAAACATTAGTGCATGTGGTGGGTAATATTTACCTTCGGGTGACCATCGTTGACCTGAGGAACGACAGGGCCCTTGCGTATTTGTACGTGCTCCTGCGTCCTCCAGATCCACTCCGGGCCTGCATCTCTTTATTGAACTCCTTCTTAAAGCGATCCCTGATCGACCACCACCTTTTCACAATCCGCTCACCTGTTAAAATAGGAGAAAGACAACTTGGTTAGAAACAGCATTTTAGAATGCATCACCAAAACTGAACTGAGGATACTTACGTTCTTGAATCTGGGCCTGAACATCTAGGTCCTCCCACCTCGGAATCAGTTCACAGCAGATTTGCTCCCAGAGTCGACGGGTCACTGAGAGATCAGCATGGCGGCGGTCACCCATATTCCACAACGGCTCCCTGTCTCTGACAAGATCGATGAGGAGGTCAATATCAAGGCCGACCTCCTCACCGTCCGAATCTGGAGCACGCTGTGAAACCTGTTTGAAAAGGGGGAAAAAATTAACACCAAATTTGAAACATTGCTAACCTGCACCCAAAAAATAACAAAAAACCTACATGACGACGGCCGCCACGTGAATGTCGCCGACGACCCCGGGAGCCACTGGAAGGACCTATTGCTTGGGCACCAGATTCAGAACTCTAGAATACAAAAATAAAAAATTATGGGGTTGTTGGTAGCCATTCTATGTGTTGTGTGCCATGTGATATATATGTTTTGTATGTGTTGTGTGTGGTTTGAAAGTATCAGTTTCTATGTATTTTGTTGTAAGCATCTAGTGTTATGTTTTGTGTGTAGTGTAGGGTGTGTTTCCGCAATACATCACAGATACATACCAATTGTGAGCCCTCTCCGTGGGTTTCTCCACCCCTTCCCTCATCTTCGGGGACCACCTCTTCTCCGGGGGACTCAGCCTCATCAGCTTCCTACGATGAAACATAAAAGAATAGATGATACACACACACACACACACACACACCTTTGGTTCATACTAACCTCTGTGCGTGGACGGCGAGGAGGAGGAGGCCTCCCCGGAGACATGGCTCTCAGCTCTGTGGAAGTCTCTCGGCTCTGTGGCAGGCTCTCGGCTCCCGGCTCTGTGGCAGGCTCTCAGCTCTGTGGCAGGCTCTCAGCTCTGTGGCAGGCTCTCAGCTCTGTGGCAGGCTCTCGGCTCCCGGCTCTGTGGCAGGCTCTCAGCTCTGTGGCAGGCTCTCAGCTCTGTGGCAGGCTCTCAGCTCTGTGGCAGGCTCCCGGCTCTGTGGCAGGCTCTCAGCTCTGTGGAAGTCTCTCGGCTCCCGGCTCTGTGGAAGGCTCCCGGCTCTGTGGCAGGCTCTCAGCTCTGTGGCAGGCTCTCGGCTCCCGGCTCAGTGGCAGGCTCTCAGCTCTGTGGAAGTCTCTCGGCTCCCGGCTCTGTGGAAGGCTCCCGGCTCTGTGGCAGGCTCTCAGCTCTGTGGCAGGCTCTCGGCTCCCGGCTCTGTGGCAGGCTCTCAGCTCTGTGGAAGTCTCTCGGCTCTGTGGCAGGCTCTCAGCTCTGTGGCAGGCTCTAGCTCTGTGGCAGGCTCTCAGCTCTGTGGCAGGCTCTAGCTCTGTGGCAGGCTCTCAGCTCTGTGGCAGGCTCTCTGGCTCCTTCCGTCTTGGCAGGGTGTTGGCTCTTCTGCTTTTGGGCTGGAAATGGCTGAAGGCCTCATGGCCCTGCTTTATATATAGTCCAGGGGGCTGATCAAAGTTTTTTGAGCATGCTCAGTGTAAAAAGCCGGATACGGCCGCCGGATCCGATTTTTTCCGGATCCGGCGCTTTCCGGCATCCATAGACATGCATTGTTGTAAAAAGCCGGAAAGACCGGATCCGGCCTTTCCGGCTTTTTCGCCGGAGACAAAAAACGTTACAGTACACGTTTTTTCCAGACGCCGGAATCGACTTGACGCCGGATCCGGCATCAAACCGGAAGGAACGCTGGGCTATCAGGCGCCATCCGGCACCAATAATATTCAATGGGGGAAATGCCAGATCCGGCTTCTCCGGTTTTCTATTCCGTTTTTTGTCGGAAGAGCCGGAATTCGCCTGAAACAAAAAACCTGATGTGTGAAAGCAGCCTAACACAATCTCTGATATGACCTATCTTCTTGCAGGTGAATGAGGGTGAGCCAAATGTCATGTGGCTATCTGGGTTGTATATCCCAGAGTCCTACCTGACTGCTCTTGTGCAAGCCACTTGCAGAAAGAATGGATGGCCACTTGACCGCTCTACATTGTACACCCAGGTTACAAAGTACCGTACAGCTGAAGAGGTCACTGAGAGACCGGGACAAGGTAAGGATTTTCAAAGAGACCATTTCCAGTAGCATTTATGCACATTCAGGATCATTTTTAAAGCTGACTCAATCTGAAGTTACATAGTTAATACGATTGAAAGAAGACACATGTCCATCAAGTCCAACTAAGAAATTGGAAAGGGTAAAGGTAATGAGGCATAAGTAAATTCATAATGCATGATCCTATCCATGGCTCCTGATCCAAAGCGTCGATCGTCCTAATCAACCTTCGGAAGAGGAATTTTATAAATTTACAGTCATGGCCGAAAGTGTTGGCACCCTTGAAATTGTTTCAGGTGAAGTATTTCTCCCAGAAAAGTATTGCAATTACATGTTTTGTTATACATATGTTTATTTTCCTTTGTGTGTAGAGGAACAACCCAAAACATTTTGTATTTCTTCCATTTTCTTACTATTGCACCAACAGTTGTCTCCTTCTCATCCAGCGTCTTTACTTATGGTCTTGTAGCCCGTTCCAGCTTTGTGCAGGTCTATGATCTTGTCCCTGACATCCTTAGAAAGCTCTTTGGTCTTGCCCATGTTGTAGAGGTTACTCTGACTAATTGAGTCTGTGGACAGGAGTCTTTTGTAAAGGAGACTATGTAAGACAGCTGTCTTTAATACAGGTAACGAGTTTATTAGGAGCGTCTAACTGGTCTGTAGGAGCCAGAACTCTTAATGGTTGGTAGGGGATCAAATCCTTATTTTTCACTGCAAAATACAAATAAATTTATATAATTCATACAATGTAATTTTCTGGATTTTATTTTTGATCTTCTATCTCTCAATGTTAAAATTAGCCTACTCTTAAAATTATAGACTGCTCATGTCTTTGTCAGTGGGCAAAATTACAAAATCAGCAAGGGATCATATACTCATTTTCCCCACTGTCCATGAAGATACACTACTCACCATCAAACCTGCCGCGTACTGTTTTTCTTGCATATGTTCTAGCTGCACTCTAAAATCCAGCTGCGGGATATTCTAAGAACAAATATGATTCGATTGTATATATGTATAATCCGATATTTTTCATGACAGTGTTGTGTTTTGTACTTTGTGCAGGATGCTTTATTTCTGGATTATACCTGGAAGGAGCTGACTGGGACATTGAGAAATCCTGTTTAACTAAAAGTAAACCCAAAGTTCTCGTGGTGGAGTTGCCTGTATTGAAGGTTATCCCTATAGAAGCTCATCGGCTCAAGCTACAGGTACATAGTCATACCCAAAATATATTTTTTGCAATGCGTAGGTGTGCATTCACATTGTGGTCATTTAACAAGCAGAACCTAGGATGAAAAGAAAATGAGCAAATACCCTGTAGTAAGTAAATAAATAGTAGTAGTACATTACATAATGAACATAGGGTACTTAGTTAACATTTTTTTGATCAAAAAAATGTAAAAGCCATCCCACCACTACAAGGTGTACCCAATTGGGATGGTACCCGACTCTTGTAGTTCACCTCTCTATGTGTCAGCAGATCTAAAAATAAATAAGCAGAGCAGGACAGGGTCCGGACTGTTCACATTGTCCGTGGAAAGCTATAGTATATAAACAAAATAAGCAGCCCCCCAAAAAGGGAGAGCCACAACCTGTTTGTACAAAGTACATATTCACACAGTAGCTCGGTTTATACTATCACTCTTCATGTTTTGAATATTGAGGTTAAAATTTAGAATGAAACCTTTGCTGTCACAATATACTGGCCCAACACGTAATCAGAAGCACAGAAGTAAGTAAGTAAAACATCCTTGCACACAAAGTCAAACACATAAAAAGTCAAACATTCATATACAAATAAACATGGACAGTAAACTCCTGGTGTTACAGGATTTCGTTATGACTGATAGTATGGGAAGATAAAAAATGGTTAGATACCGTACATTTCTTTTGAGTTCTACAGAGCTGGGGAACCATACTTGTCCATGATGTACGCGTCCTAGCAGGCATCTGCCAGCGCAACAACACTACCTTTCTTCTCTTGATGTGGAAGTGAGTGATGCGGGAGAAGCCCTTTAAACAAATAAAATGAGGCCTAAACTCGCTACATTTTGACTTTTGATTTTTGTGAACCAGTGCTGTCCTTAATTTTCACAGATAACACTTGTACCAATGATAGAGTATGGGGCCATTCACATGTCCAATTTTTTCCTGTGACTAAGTGATCCGCGGAAAATATCGGAGTCGTGCTGGATTTTGATCTTAAGGTTGGATCAAAATAGGCAATGCAAGTCAGTGGGTCCATGAAAAAAATCGGACTGCACTCGGATTACATCCTGTTGGGAAACTAATCCAGAGTTTGGTCTAATTGTCCGTCTCATACTCATCAGACTAAATTTGGGAAAAATGGATGATTACAATCATATTGAATGTTCCTCTGGTGGAATCACAACAGTCATCATCGTTGCCAACCACCGACAAACTGTCGTCGTCTGTAATGAAGTCGCCGTTTCATATTTGCATCTGATATATGTTGAAGAGCAATAACGGCTAAAATCAAGAAAAATCTGTATGGCTGCATCGGTGAAACAGTTATTCTGGAGAAGAATGTTTCTTCAACCACGACTTTTTTCAAATGTGTGTGGACACCTAAAAGCCAAAATTAGTCTATGCCAAGGGATGTTTTGCATTCTCTGGCATTCACTACTATGGGTTTTCAGGCAGATCTTTAGTTTCCAGTCACATTCATACCTTCTCATTGGGCCACCTGTACATCAGCATTGCAGTAAGGGATTACAATGAATTAAGTGCCAAGCTTCATTGTATGGCCTTATGAGTGGCTAGTTAATAAAGTGTTCTGGCTAAACATTCTTACAAACAGCAGGATGGATAGATTCGGGACTTCCTATCACTGGCCCGATAGAGGCAATATGAAAAAAATAAAAAGTATGTTAGGAAGTGTCAACGTATATGCTTGCCCAAGCAATAGGGTATTTCGTTTTAACCCAAGATTTTCATAGACTGTTGTATTACTAGAAATGATGTATTCTACCTCCCGTACAGTGTAACATATTGCTACTTCTACCCATCTTGATTGTTTTATGCTTTTTCAGAATACATTCAGGACCCCGGTTTACACGACGTCCATGAGGAGGAATGCTATGGGAGTTGGTCTGGTGTTCGAGGCAGACCTCTTCACTACCAAACACATCTCCCACTGGGTGCTGCAAGGAGTCTGCCTTACACTTAATTCTGATTAGATTATATTTTGGGGAAAAAAACATAAAAAAGATAATATATTTTCCTGTTAAATGTGTATACATACAAGTCTAAACTTTTTAATAAACAGTAGACTGTAAGTGTATTTTTTTTTACTGTAGTGGATGTTTTCATTAAAGTGGTTATCCGGGACTTTGTTTTTTGTTTCTATGGAGTTAAGAACTTACCGGCAGGTAGGTGCTAACAACCTACCTGTTCTGCCCTGCAACATCTCTCCTGAATCAGGCAGCGATTCTCTGACTTCTTTTTGACTTCATGTCAAGAGAGCAGCTCTTTCTCTTCCACTTTGCTCTGTTGGCAGGGCGTCACTGCCAGGACTGTGAAGTCGTTGTCCATTTGGGTGGAGTCGGTATAAAATGGACCGACTCATAAAATATATAATAAATTGGTACAGTAGTACAATGCAGGGTGTGCTGTAAATGTTTTCATAAGAATTTGGGAAAGTTATGAAATGTTTTATAAATGTCTGTTCGGTTCCTGATGTAGGGATCTCGGCTCTTAGTTGAGATGAATCTGTGCTACACTTTATGTACATGCTCAGTAGTGAGGCCGTGCTGTGGAGTCGGGAATATTGAGGAGTTGGAGGTCTGGCTTGCCTACTCCACAGCTCTGGTCACGGCCGATGTCATGCTGACTGACAAGTAGTTAGACAGAAAGGAGTCGGCTATCAATCAGCATGACGTTGACAGTGATGCCCTGTCTACAGATCAAAGTGGAAGAGAAAGAGCTGCTCTGTGAATGTGACATCGCTGGAAGAAAGCCTTGAGAAAGAACGCCAGAGAGTGTTTAAAATCTGTTGCACTTGATCACACTATGGATTCAAAGAGTTTTTAATTTGTTTAAATAATATCAGAATTTATAAGGAGCTGAAAGTTTCCACTTTTTTTCTGGGCTATCTACATGGGGTCACACGGTTTCCTTGCTCCTGCATGCCTTGAGCCTACTTAGGTGAGACGGTTACCTTTCCTTTACTAGATTGTGGAAACTATACCACCCAAGAGATGATATATCACTACACTATCCTTTGTAATGGTACACTGCTTGGAGATATATTGTAAATTGTACATCATTGTCTTGTACTAAGGGCTCATTCAGATGACCGTGGATCTTAGTCAGATCACAGACTGCAATGCATGAACTGGTGATGGGTCCCCTGATCAGAGCACCACCACGTCATACAAATAACAGGAAGCTGTCATACTTGGCTCAGAAGACCCACGGCCAGTCCATGCTTTCAGGTCTGTATTCGGACCAAGATCCACAGACGTCTGCATGAACCCTAAACTTAATCTTCCAGAACACTAATACCATTTTAACACTTGTTAAAGGGAATCCGTCAATAGGATTAACCTTCATAAACTGTTATATGGGCACGCAGGTCATAGGAAGTTACATAAAATGATACATTGATATCTGTGATTCTATGTTTTATTACATTGAAATCCCCATTTTTCTTAATATGTAAACGAACTGTTAAGGACCTGACACAGATGTCCCTTAGAATAAGCTCTGGAGGCAGATTCTCAATAAACGAGCGTGTTACCAGTGTGATATGTAATGACTGACAGTCTGCTCTCCTGACGTACAAGTCTTACACTCGTAATACCTTCTTTAATTTAAAACAAGCTCAGATTCTTGTGAAGATTTATGTCCGGCCCACAGTCCTGAACAGCTCATGTACAGGTCCTTCTCAAAAAATTAGCATATAGTGTTAAATTTCATTATTTACCATAATGTAATGATTACAATTAAACTTTCATATATTATAGATTCATTATCCACCAACTGAAATTTGTCAGGTCTTTTATTGTTTTAATACTGATGATTTTGGCATACAACTCCTGATAACCCAAAAAACCTGTCTCAATAAATTAGCATATCAAGAAAAGGTTCTCTAAACGACCTATTACCCTAATCTTCTGAATCAACTAATTAACTCTAAACACATGCAAAAGATACCTGAGGCTTTTATAAACTCCCTGCCTGGTTCATTACTCAAAACCCCCATCATGGGTAAGACTAGCGACCTGACAGATGTCAAGAAGGCCATCATTGACACCCTCAAGCAAGAGGGTAAGACCCAGAAAGAAATTTCTCAACAAATAGGCTGTTCCCAGAGTGCTGTATCAAGGCACCTCAATGGTAAGTCTGTTGGAAGGAAACAATGTGGCAGAAAACGCTGTACAACGAGAAGAGGAGACCGGACCCTGAGGAAGATTGTGGAGAAGGACCGATTCCAGACCTTGGGGAACCTGAGGAAGCAGTGGACTGAGTCTGGTGTGGAAACATCCAGAGCCACCGTGCACAGGCGTGTGCAGGAAATGGGCTACAGGTGCCGCATTCCCCAGGTAAAGCCACTTTTGAACCATAAACAGCGGCAGAGGCGCCTGACCTGGGCTACAGAGAAGCAGCACTGGACTGTTGCTAAGTGGTCCCAAGTACTTTTTTCTGATGAAAGCAAATTTTGCATGTCATTCGGAAATCAAGGTTCCAAAGTCTGGAGGAAGACTGGGGAGAAGGAAATGCCAAAATGCCTGAAGTCCAGTGTCAAGTACCCACAGTCAGTGATGGTGTGGGGTGCCATGTCAGCTGCTGGTGTTGGTCCACTGTGTTTCATCAAGGGCAGCTTCCATCGGCTGAAATGCTTTATGGAGATGAAGATTTCATTTTTCAGCACGACCTGGCACCTGCTCACAGTGCCAAAACCACTGGTAAATGGTTTACTGACCATGGTATTACTGTGCTCAATTGGCCTGCCAACTCTCCTGACCTGAACCCCATAGAGAATCTGTGGGATATTGTGAAGAGAAAGTTGAGAGACGCAAGACCCAACACTCTGGATGAGCTTAAGGCCGCTATTGAAGCATCCTGGGCCTCCATAACATCTCAGCAGTGTCACAGGCTGATTGCCTCCATGCCACGCCGCATTGAAGCAGTCATTTCTGCCAAAGGATTCCCGACCAAGTATTGAGTGCATAACTGAACATTATTATTTGTTGTTTTTTTTGTTTGTTATTAAAAAACACTTTTATTTGATTGGATGGGTGAAATATGCTAATTTATTGAGACAGGTTTTTTGGGTTATCAGGAGTTGTATGCCAAAATCATCAGTATTAAAACAATAAAAGACCTGACAAATTTCAGTTGGTGGATAATGAATCTATAATATATGAAAGTTTAATTGTAATCATTACATTATGGTAAATAATGAAATTTAACACTATATGCTAATTTTTTGAGAAGGACCTGTACATATTGAGAAAAATGTGGATTTCTCTGGAATAAGACATCGGATTGGAGATATCAAGATATCATTTTATTTAACTTTTTATGACCTACATGCCCATACACATGGCTTAAGAAGGTTAACCCCACCGACAGATTCCCTTTAATACATTTAGGCCCCGATTCAGCAAAACAATTTTTCGAGAATTCAGACGTTAATTGCTTTGAAAAGTCGCAACGTTTTGGCACAACTCGGAGTTGCAGAAAAATGTAGCAATTTAGTGTCTTCACTCCAGTTTCTCCCAGCTCTGCCAAAATGGGTGGATCTGGGACCATTACAGAGCGTGGCGCCACAGCTCATCCAATTCATGACAAGCTGTGGTGTTCCTATTTCCAGAACTCTTACTCCAGTTGGGGACAGGAGTAATATTTCTGGAATGGCACAAGGTTGCAGACCACAGAAGAGAAGACTGCCCATTTCCGCTGCCATGGAGGTATTCCCCAAATTCTGGCCCAGGATAGCACTAATCTTTTTGCCCAGCTGTAGTTAACAATCTAACCTCTGTCAGCAATCCACAATGAATATCTTACATTATTCAGGAAATATCATAATGTCTTCTCTGTGGTGGTCAGAATCTATTAAAACGAATGAATCTCATATCTTATCTTTAGAGGAAAGACCATTTTTCATCACCAAAGTTAAGCTGCACTTTACCAAATCACTATATTACAGTTTTTACATGACCAATGACGCTAGTGGGAAGTTCTTCCCTGTATTTAAGAGCATTGGTAAAGGACTTGTCCACTATACTGTATAAAGCGATTTTTTTTATTTGCAAGCAGAAATGCTATAAAATAACATAAAAAAAAAACAGGCAAATATTTCCCACTCCTGTAATCCCTCTCTCCATTCTGATAGTCCCCGATTACTTTGATGCAGTTGATTACATGCTGCCTACCCACAAGACCTCTGCAGTCAATCACTGGACTCTGTTGGCCACAAGACCTCTGCAGTCAATCACTGGACTCTGTTGGCCACAAGACCTCTGCAGTCAATCACTGGACTCTATTGGCCACAAGACCTCTGCAGTCAATCACTGGACTCTGTTGGCCACAAGACCTCTGCAGTCAATCACTGGACTCTATTGGCCACAAGACCTCTGCAGTCAATCACTGGACTCTGTTGGCCACAAGACCTCTGCAGTCAATCACTAGACTCTATTGGCCACAAGACCTCTGCAGTCAATCACTGGACTCTGTTGGCCACAAGACCTCTGCAGTCAATCACTGGACTCTATTGGCCACAAGACCTCTGCAGTCAATCACTGGACTCTGTTGGCCACAAAGGGAGAAACTGAAACTTCTTTTTTTATTTTACAGAATTTCTATCCTGCACAACCCCCTTTGACATTGCACAACCTGTAACAGCACATGTAGTAGTGGAGACAAAGCTTATTTTATTTATTAATATAATTGGTCTGTAACCCCTTCACTCCTAAGCCAGTTTTCACCTTCCTCAGAAGGCCAATTTTTACAATTCTGACCACTGTCACTTTATGGGGTAATAACTCTGGAACGCTTCAACAAATCTCAGTGATTCTGATATTGTTTTCATGACAAATTATACGTCATGTTAAGGTACATTTAGTATGATATTTTTTGCGTTTATTTGTGAAAGTATTAAAATTTTGTCAAAAAAATTAGCAATTTTCAAACTTTAATTTTTATGCCCCTAAATCAGAGATATATCATAGAAAACAATTAATAAACAACATTTCCCGTATGTCTACGTCACATCAGCATAATTTTTTAAACATAGTTTTTCTTTGATAGGAAATTGGAAAGGTTAAGGCTATGTGCACACTTTGCGGATTTTGCTGCGGATCCGCAGCAGTTTCCCATGAGTTTACAGTACAATGTAAACCTATGGGAAACAAACAACGCTGTACACATGCTGTGGAAAAAAACGCGTGGAAACGCAGCGGATTACATTCCGCAGCGGATTACATTCCGCAGCATGTCACTTCTTTTCTGCGGATTTTCACCTGCTCCAATAGGAAAATGCAGATGAAAATCCGCATAAGAAACCGCAGTAAAAACCGCGATAAATCCGCAGTAAAAACCGCAACGGGTTTTCACTGCGGATTTTGGAATTCCGCTGCAGAAAATTCCGCAGTGGAATCCGCAAAGTGTGCACATAGCCTAAAAGCTTCAGTAATTTCTACTTTTTCAATCAAAATGTACAAAACCTTGTATTTTAAGTACCACATCATGTTTAAGTAACTTTGAGGGGCCTATGTGACAGAAAATACCCAAAAGTGAAAACATTTTCAAATCTGCACCCCTCAGAGTGCTCAAAACAACATTCAAGAAGTTCATTAACCGTTTAGGTGCTTCAAAGGAAGTAAAGCAATGTGGAAGGGAAAAATGAACATTTTAATTTTTCCCACAAAAATGTTCCTTTAGCCCCAAATGTTTAACTTTCACAAGGATAAGTTAAAAAAAATAAAAGATACAATTTTTGTGCAATTTCTCCTGAGGACGCTGGTATCCCATATATCCAAATCAAATATAGAATCACTGCACTCAGTAGAGAGGTATGCTTTCAAGTGGATGAATTTTATTTACGGTGATACTAGTATCGGTATCCCATATGTGGTGGTAAACTGCTGTATGACAGGGTATGGAAGAGAAGGAGCGTCATTGGACTAATGGAGAGCAAAATTGCAAAATTGGCTGGAAAAGATAGTGGACGCCATGTTGTGTTTGCAAAGTCCCTGATGTGCCTAAACAGTGAAAACCCACTACAAGTGACACCAATTTGGAAATTATACCCTCAAGGAATTTATCGAAAGGTATGGTGAGCACTTTGAACCTGCAGTTGCTTCACAGAATTTTATAACATTGAGCCATGAAAATGAAAAAACACATTTTTCACAAAATTATTTTGCTTTATATAATATTGGGCGGTGAAGAAAAACTAATTACATTTTTAGTACTAAACTGTTGTTTTAGCCCCAAGTTTTTCATTTTTGTGAGGGCTAACAGGAAAACATGGACCTCGCAGTTTTTTTGTTTGCAATTTGTACAACAATACCGTACATGTAATTGGTAACTACTTTTGAGGCACACTGCAAAGCTCAGAAGGGTGGGCGCGCCATATTATAGTGTAGATTTTGCGGGAATGGTTTGCAGGAGCTATGTCACATTGGCAGCACCCGAGGTAGCAGAACCCCCCATAAGTGACCCAATTGTTCAAACCATGTCTCAAATAATCTAAGGGTGCAGTGATCATGTGTAAAATGGCACCAAAATTTGTCACACAATTTCTGCTGAATGTGGCAAAACCTATTATGTGGCAGTACAGTACTGCTTAGCCACATGGCGAGGCTCAGACAGGAAGGGGTCTGAATTGCGTATTTTCACGGAAATCCCGGCATGAGCGCTCAGCTCGCCATATTTTGAGAGCTATAATTTTTATATATTTCTGCTGACAGTCATGTGGGGGCTTGTTTTTTGAGGGACGAGTTGACGGGGTATTTTTTTTTTTTAATTTGTTCAAAAATTCTATTCCAATTTTTGGGAAGGCAAAATGAATAAAAAGCAACAATTTAGGAACTGTTTAGTTGGAGTTATTTTTATTCCACTCACTATGTGGTGACCAGAATTTTTCTGGTCTGTACGATTACAGGGATATCACATTTATATAATTTTTTTATGCTTTGCTGCTTTCATACAATGAAAACAATTTTGTAAAAAAAAATTGTTTCTGCATTGCTATATTGTGTGAGCAATAAACTTTTATATTTTTCCGCTGATGGAGCTGTACGGTGGCTTGTTTTTTTTTGCGCGACAAGATTTTTCAGTTATACCATTTTTATTTACAGTGGCTTGCAAAAGTATTCAACATGCTTTTCTATCTCGCAACCTTGAATTTCACTGTTCTTTTTTAGAATGTGCATCAGTTCATGTAAAGAACATGCCTACAACTGTGAACATTTGGTTTTCTTTTTTTGTGACGCAAACAACAAATAGGACAACATAACTGAGAACTAGTGATGAGCGAGTATACTCGTTACTCGAGATTTCCCGAGCATGGTCGGGTGGTCTCCGAGTATTTCGGAGTGGTCGAAGATTTAGTTTATTTTGACGCAGCTGCATTATTTGCGGCTGCTAGACAGCTTTATTACATTACCCCCACATTTATTCAAGTTGTCTAGCAGCCGCAAATCACATAAACTAAATCTCTGAGCATGGCAAAATACTCAGAGACCACCCAAGCATGCTCGGGAAGTCTCGAGTAACAAGTATACTCGCTCATCACTACTGAGAATGTCAGCGTGCATAACTATTCACCCCCGAGGTCTGTACTTTGTAGAGCCTCCTTTTTCAACAGTTACAGCGGCAAATTGCTTTAGATACAGTAAGTCTATATGAGCTTTCCACATCTTGCCAATGGGATTTTTCACCATTCCTCAAGGCAAAACTGCTCCAGCTCCATCAGGTTAACAGCAATCTTCAAGTTTGACCACACATTCTCAATTGGATTAAGGTCCGGGCTTTGACAAGACCATTCCAAAACATTTCCACATTTCCCCTTAAATCACTCTAGTGTTGCTTTAGCAGTATGCTTTGGGTCTTTGTCTTGTTGGAAGGTGAAATCATGGACTTGAGTGCAACAAGTTTTGCTCAAGAATATCCATGTATTTCGCACCATCCAGTTTCCCCTCAACATGGACTATTTTCTCTGTCCCTGCTGCCTGAAAACATTTCCGCAGCTTGAAGCTGCCACCACCATGTTTCACTATGGGGATGGTGTTCTTGGGGTGATGAACTGTGTTGGTTCGGTGCTAAACGTAGCATTTACCTTTTTGGCCAAAAAGTTAAATTTTAGTCTCACCTGACCACAGCACCTTCCTCCATACATTTGGTGAGTCCCCACATGTCTTTTGGTAAACTCAAAATGAGCCTTACAATTTTTGTGTGTAAGTAAAAGTGTTTTTTCTGCCCAATGTTCCATAAAGAAAGGCCACCTCTATGAAGTGAATGGCTTATTGTGGCTGTATGGACAGATACTCCAGTCTCTGCTTGGGAATTCTGTAGCTTCTTCAGGGATACCTTTGGTCTCTGCTGCCTCTTTGATTAATGCCCTTCTTGCTTGGGATGAGAGTTTTGGTGGGTGGCCCTCTCTTGGCAGGTTTGTTGTGGTACCATTTCATGATAATGGATTTGATGGTGCTCCAGGGGATCATCAGAGATTGGAATATTTTATTATAACCAAACCCTGACTTTTACTTCTCAACAACTTCGTCTCTGACTTGTTTCAGGACCCTTTTTTTTTCCTTCCTGTTGTTTGGTTAGGCCGAGTTCACACTGCGTTCAGTGTTTCCGTTAAATGGACTACGTTACACCGCGGCATAATGTAGTCCGTTAACGCCGCCATTGAATGCAATGACGGACGCATCGCTAGCACACGCTCACAATGGGCGAGCGCTAGCGATGTGCCATCATTGAGTGACGTACCCGAGACACGGGCTGCGTTTCTGGGTCCGTCACTGCTAGCGCAGATGGAGCTAGCAGATGCTCCATCTGCGCTAGCACTGTGCCAAAGTCGGCACTTGCGTTAGCGCAGTCCATTTAACGTATGTGTTGAACGGACTGCACTAACGCAATGTGAACCTGGCCTTAGTTATGCCTTTTGCTTAATGTTAATCAACTGCAATCGGCACTAGCTCTGATTGTGGGCATTGCTGCAGGGTGTCAGCTCTCTTATAGTGCTGACATCTGCTTTTGATCAAACCGGCGCTTGGAGTGAGCCCGCACAGTCATCACACCACATATGTGTTTGCGGGAACTCACCTTCCGTGGTGCCTGTCTCATGAGCAGCTCATAGATCCGTAGTCTCCATATTTCTTGGTTTTTGGGTAGAGCGGGCTCTCCTCCTTGAGTGACAATTATGATGAATAGTATACCTGTAGTTGTTAGTAGGACTATAAAGCTCAGCACAAGTTCTGCTGTAACACATTCAGCCACCAGTGGTTTGTTCTTAAAGGTACCTTCACACTAAACGATATCACTAGCAATCCGTGACGTTGCAGCATCGTCGCTAGCGATATCGTTTAGTTTGACACACAGCAGCGATCAGAATCCTGCTGTGATGTCGTTGGTCGGGGCTAGAGGGCCAGACCTTTCTTTGGTCGCTGGCTCTCCCGCTGACATCGCTGGATCGGCGTGTGTGACACCGATCCAGCGATGTCTTCACTGGTAACCAGGGTAAACATCGGGTAACTAAGCGCAGGGCCGCGCTTAGTAACCCGATGTTTACCCTGGTTACCATCCTAAAAGTAAAAAAAACAAACAGTACATACTTACCTAACGCTGTCTGTCCTCCAGCGCTGTGCTCTGCACTCCTCCTGTACTGGCTGTGAGCGTAGGTCAGCCGGAAAGCAGAGCGGTGATGTCACCGCTCTGCTTTCCGGCCGCTGTGCTCACACAGACAGTACAGGAGGAGTGCAGAGCACAGCGCTGGAAGACAGACAGCGTTAGGTAAGTATGTAGTGTTTGTTTTTTTTACTTTTAGGATGGTAACCAGGGTAAACATCGGGTTACTAAGCGCGGCCCTGCGCTTAGTTACCCGATGTTTACCCTGGTTACCTGCATCGTTGGTCGCTGGAGAGCGGTCTGTGTGACAGCTCTCCAGCGACCAAACAGCGATGCTGCAGCGATCCGGATCGTTGTCTGTATCGCTGCAGCGTCGCTTAATGTGAAGGGGCCTTTAGTCTACACTGTATTTACATATAGAGATAACAGGGCATTTGAACATGCACACAGCTAGGCAGAGGCAGTGTGAGTCATGGAGCTGGGTTCCTAGGATTGTGATTCTACAGGATTGATAGGAGCAATTGATAAGAGAAAGATTTCTAACAGCAGCTCTTCAGAATCTGAAGTGGTAGTTGAACAGCTAACAGCTGTATAGAAATAAGCTGACTGGTATGTTAAGAGTTAACCCCTCTCCTGTAATGTAACTGCTACTTACTCTCACAGGCATTACTAGCTGAGCTAGATAAAAACCAGCTATACTCTATGAAAGAAGCTCTCACTGCAGAATAACAACAGATAGAAAAAGTAAATCAAATGAAAATTTGCTTATTTTCATACTGTCTAGTAAAATAAAATTTTAGAATACCACTTGATGTGGTTAGTTCCTGTGATTATACCTATCCAGAAGTCAGTGTGAAGGGAGGAGGGATACAGATGAGTTGACAACAAAAAGATGCAGAGTTGTTTGCAATTACACTCAGCTCCGCTGTACAAACCATTCCTCACACTGACTGCCATGAGATAAACACTAAAATTTTTGTAGTCACGCTTATCTCCGCTGTATTCAACACATTATTTGCAGAGGTCAATGAGGAAAGGAGGGATGCCTATCATCATGTCTGACAGGAGAAAGCATGATCTTCTGACCTTCTGGGGGGGTGTTCTTATTTCCCCTGTATGAAGCTTCTTGTTCGTGATTGGTCAACGTCGTGCAGGGAACGACACGGGCATGGGATTTCTATAAATCCCATCCACTGTGCTTGTACTGTACTACATAATGTTTTAAATGTAGCATGAGTGTAATATGTCTTATATGCTGCTATTTCCAATCGTGGGCATGTACTCTTACATTACCGGTAAGTATGGATGAGGAGTGCAGTATCTTCCATCGTTCAGGACTAATTCTGTTTAATAGTGAAGAGGATTATCATTTGGTCATAACTGTGATCAGTTAGGTCTGTGGGTAACACACACTCTTTCGGCTTCAGTAGGTTTTTTCCTCTTGAAGTAATTTAACAATGAGGCAGTGGTAGTAAGAGCTGATCGTAGAGAGCAGTAATGTGGCCTCGGGCAACAGATGAATATTTAGAATGGTGTTGGGTCACATCAGAACAAAGCAAAGTTTTACAGCAGTTTTCATTATCCTTTAGTATTCAGACTACAATTAAATGTTAAGACTTCACTACATTTAACACTAGAAGTCCCAGAGAAGGGTCATTTGACATTTCTACCTTTGAAACCCAGAGAAGGGTCAAATGACCTAAAGGATTTTATCTATAGCTTATCTTATCTCTATTCACTGTCTTTTGTTCTGTAATTAAGGCCATTACTGTTGCACCACAGGAGGTTGTTTGCTGTTTTCCATCTAGTTTACCCATGTAGTTTCAAGTTAGTTCTGTTCAGTTTATTGTATTTGATAATATAAAGACTATACATATTGTATTTAGTTTAGTATTATTTGTGCAAAAAAGCGCTGAAACAATTAATCATTTTTTATATATTTTAAATAGAGAATTAGAAATTTTAGAGCAAGGTACAGCTGTGAGTAATGACCAGAAGCATTTGTGTCTAAGGCTATGTGCACACTTTGCGGATTCCACTGCGGATTTTTCCACAGCGGAATTCCAAAATCCGCAGTGAAAACCCGTTGCGGTTTTTACTGCGGATTTATCACGTTTTTTACTGCGGTTTCTTCTGCGGATTTTCATCTGCAGTTTCCTATTGGAGCAGGTGAAAATCCGCAGAAAAGAAGTGACATGCTGCGGAATGTAATCTGCAGCGTTTCCGCGTGGATTTTTCCACAGCATGTGCACAGCGTTTTTTGTTTCCCATAAGTTTACATTGTACTGTAAACTCAAGGGAAACTGCTGCGGATCCGCAGCGGTCAAAGGTACCGTTACATGTTACGATCTCGTCGACGATATAGTTAGAAATGTCACGTGATCACATCGTTCATGCAATCAGTTTCACATCGTCCAAGAGGCGTCACATGCAACTATCTTGTTAACAATGTAAATTTTGGCTCCGCGTTAGCCTCATTGCAAACGTTTGCAGAACGATTTTTCACAATGGCAGGAATAGGAGAATTTAGACCAAAATCGTTCATCTCAGCGTTACACTGAACGATGCTGCACATCTTCTGACACATAATTGGACGAGGATCGTCAGATTTGAGATCCTGACCTCAAATCTACGATTAGCGATCCAACGATGTGTTCGTCTGATATCTTCACGTTACACGCAACAATGTGAAAACGACATTGCATGAACGACGTGATCATGTGACATTTTCAAACGATATCGTCAACGAGATCGTAACGTGTAACTGTACCTTTAGGCCTCAATCACACTAGCGAAAAAAAATCGCAGCATGTTCATTCTTGTGCAAATTTGGCGTGAAAAAAATTCGCACAAGAGGACTGAAATTTTAGTGTGAAAAATATACAAAAGAACAACTGTTATTTGTTTTGATGCTTTTTATTTTTTTTTAAAAACCAATAAGATTTTTTTTTCACTAAAGGGTTATTTCACACCAACATCAAACAAATAGTCACATTTTCAAGATGAGCAGTGTATAAGCGGCATGGCCAAACAAATGTGATCAAACAGTGAACAAGAAAACAATATAATCAAATTATACAACAGAGAGGGATGTTGGTGGAGGAGTGGGAAAAGGGGAGGGTGGAAAGGGTAAAGACAAATACATGGGGGTAGGGGAGTAAAGGAGCACGCATCAAAGGATGCTTTTTATTTTTGTTATAAAAATGTTAAAAAAATACAAGGAATGAAACAATTCCACACATATTTTCCATAGGCTGCAGTGGGGGGCTGTGTGTGTGTGAGTGGCATGTCCTTGTGTGACCAGCATTTCAGCACTCACTCAGCAGTCTGTCTGAATATGTCGGAACATACCTGGCACTGCCTGGGTATGTCCCTGGTACATTTGCCACACGTGTATTTGTAGCAGTCAACACATCTCTCAGTTGCACAATTGTTCGTTCATCGATGGTTGACCTGACACTTCACCCTTTTGCCAGGGCTAGGTGTGGAAGGAAGTTGCCAAAGGAGTTTCTCCTTGCATGCTTTCTTTTCAGTCACATGACGGCCACCTAACTCTTTTGCAAGCTCAACCAGGAAGTCCACCCGTCTCTCCTGCACCCCAGTGCATGCCTGATAAAGAACATGAGCATTGAGTGCTGCCATGTCAATCATGTTGTAGAACACGGCGACTGGCCATCTCCGTGTTCCTGCACGCACGCTGTACTCCCGCACCATTTGGTCCATTACATCCACACCGCACTTTGTGTGGTTGTATTGTGTGACCGTGTTTGGCTTCCTTTTGTTGGTATCCTCAGTCTCAACCACGCTGTGCATGCTGCTGAGAATGTAGACGGCCTTCTTTCTTTTGGGTGCATACACTGTCAGTGTGGCACCCGTGGTTGAAAACACCTGAGTGGTGAATTCAGTGCGGTCCATCTGTCTAGCGGATTGAGGAATTTCCCGGCGACTCTTGTTGACTGTGCCGAGGATAGTGGTTTCCCGGCTAAGCAGTCGTTGTGCAAGTGACAATGATGTAAAGAAATTGTCCGTGCTTACAGTTCTGCGGTTTCGGGTCATAGTGGCAATGATCTTTGGGTTTCCCAGGTTTGCGGACCAGCTGTCACGTAGTGATGGAACCTTGGTCACCCCCCGCAAGATAACGAGTGAAATAAATGCCATTAGTTCCGGGAGACCCATGAACCAATCCACCTGCTCCGTGTGACGTGCATGTTGAGTAGTCCATTCTTCAATGCTACGAAGCATGTCAAGACTGATAAAACAGAGGAAGCTCTGTAGGCGACTCTGGACACTTCGTCTGGCCTTAGCACTTGGCTCTCCATCTGTAGGGTATGGTTCTATTGGGGTCAAATGGAGATGTTTCCCCACTTGTACTTCATGCCACACTGTGCCATCTTTTGCGGTCTCTGTCGGCTCACTCGCCAACCGAGCTCTCTTTTTTGGTAGAGGCGGAGTCTCCTCATCTGCAAGATAAATAATTTCAAGTAAACATTTTGTTTTGGTTCAAAATAAAAAAGAGAGTCAGGAAATAAAAAAGGTAACTCACACTGCCTTTTTTGGCATCCTCTTCTGTCCATTTTTGAAACAAGCAGAACAGGGTCACTTTTGGCCCCCATGCACCGTGGGTGATGTCCATGTGCTATCCATGAATCCACAGATAGCGCTGTCTGCTGTCACCACATAATCACCTCCCTCCAGCGCCTCTTCTCCTCTCACTTCCTGTTCACTCTTGGGCTCAGTGAAGTGAATATTCATAGCCTAATGAGTGGCACCGGAAGTGAGAGGAACTGTCAGCGCTGGACTGAGGTAAATATGAAATTCTTTATTTTTAGGCTTTTCACTTTCCTCCGTGGTCCGTGCACACGGAAGTCACATGGATGACATCTGTATGCATGGACGTTTTCGACAAAAAGCGGTCCGTGCTTCCGCAAAACAACGGACATGTCTCTGTGTGGAGCAGACGGACACGCATGTGCTCCACACAGAGACACAGTTCGTGCGGAATGGAGCCATAGGGGAACCTGTGTCCCGTATGTCCGTGCCTACGGCATGTGTCAGCACAGACCCCACATGTGCCGGTTGAAGGACTATGCCTTCTCCATCTGAGTCTGAAGGGTTTGTGTTGCTCAGAATCAGTTCCAATGCCTCTTCAATAGTGTGCCTTCTCTCCATTTTCTTCCCTGTGAACAAAATAGGTTTCTCCCCCACAGCACATAAAGCTGCATGCAAATTTGCTAATGCAATGCAGCTGGGGGGGGGGCAGACACTCAGGAGCAGCTGATATTCTTTCTTTCTTGTGAGCAGCAACCCCCACACTCAGGAATAGCTTGCATTCTTCTGTTTACACACTCTTATCTTAGATAATCCCCCCTACAGATTCCTCAGGCAAGAGCACATTTACAAATGAAAGGATGCTAATTAAGGTGTCAATATGGACTGAGGGTCATTTGACCCTCTCTCAGGACTTCAGGGGGGATCTTGAAATTCCCGGGACTTCTAGTGTTAAAGAGTTTTCACAGAAAGAACGTATATCACCTAAGTGATAGCTTTATGACCAGTGGGGGCCAACGTTGTCATCTACATGGATTAGTATGACTGGGGTCCCAGTTTCCTGTGCTTATGGAGCATTGTTGAACATATGCAACCACTGCCTTGCCATTCACTGTATGTAGTGGTGGTCACACAGGCTCATTACCACTCCATTCAGACCAGGAGCTTTGGACCCTCCTCCTTCCCCTTTTCATGATCATGGGGTCTCAGAAGCCAGATCCCCAGCAATCATTCAGTTGTCATCTTCGCTACATCCCCGTTACTATGAATTTTGTAAGCCCATGGGAAAGAAAACACAATGGGCTCAGGCACTTTTCATAGTTTCTTGTAGCTAAAGCAGGCAAGGGGTTTCAGTCATCGTTGGAGTCTCAGGCAGTTCAGCACTCCCCAAGGCAGTGATGCGCATGGCCCTCAAAAGCTTCTGGGACCCAGAATATAGGATTCCAGTCTGTAATCGTACAGCTGAACAAATAATAGTTTGTAGCATGTGTCTCCAATGGCATCCATTTAACATAAATGGATGTGAACAAAACCTTTGTGCACTGAAGTATGGCATCTCTGCATGAAGCAAAATGTTTCCACTAGATTTTTTCAAAACCTAAAAGCTTAGAATGGACCCATATATTTTTAGGTATGCGGAGAACTTGTTCAGAACCATAATACAGTCCTTTTAATGCAAATCTGTCAGCAGCATTTCACCCCCCAACTATTTATACCTGCATGTAACTCTTCATAGACAAGTCCAGCAATACCTTTACGTGCCCGGTCTGAGGAATCAGCTTTGAATTGAGGTCTAAGAGCTATTTGCAGATGTGAATCTTCTGTCACTCCAGCTCCATTCTCCGCCCAGCACCACCTTTTCCTGCTTGAGGCTGTGTGCACACGTTGCGTTTTTTTTTGCGGTTTTTCCCGATAAAAACGCTATAAAACCGCAAAAAAACCGCATACAATAAGCATCCCTTCATTTAGAATGAATTCCGCATGTTTTGTGTACATACGTTTTTTTCCGCGAAAAAAATGCATCGCGGTAAAAAACGCAGCATGTTCATTAATTTTGCGTTTTTTTTTGCGGATTTCCCACTTCAAAATGCATTGGGAAGTGTCCGGAAAAAACCACGGCAAAAACGCGGTAAAAACGCATGCTTTTTTTTTGCGGATTTCTTGCAGAAAATGTCCGTTTTTTTCGCCTGACTGACTGACGGCCTCTATACTGACTTTAGGCAAAGGAGCAGACAGTCAAGCATGAGTAGGCAGTGCTTGGGCACGGAATAGAGTTGGAGTGACAGAGGCTTCAGATCTACCATAGCCCTTCAGCATCATTGGCATATCAATTTACTGATTTTACAGTAACAGAAGAACAGACTGGCCATGTAAAGGAATTGCTGGACTTGTCTTGGAAGGAGATACATCCATACATAGTTTGGGGTGTGAAATCCTATTGATTCATTTCCCTTTAAAGAAATTAAGCCAGGGGTGTCAAACTGCATTCCTCGAGGGCCTCAAACCATGCTTGTTTTCAAGATTTCCTTAGCATTGCACAAGGTGCTGGAATCATTCTGTGCAGGTGATTAAATTATCACCTGTGCAACCCAAGGAAATCCTGAAAACATGACCTGTTTGCAGCCCTCGAGGAATGCAGTTTGACACCCCTGAATTAAGCCATGATGCTAATGTGAACGGAGCCTAAATTTCTTGACCAGACCCACAATAAAGATATTAATCTTAAATCTGTGCGTATAAAACCAGCAGTCCTGATTTTAAAAGATGGTGAGAAAAGGGGAACGTTATCATCTAATGGTCTTTAACCCTTAAAGAAACAGGCAATTTTTAATCTTTTCGTTTTTTATCTACTTTTTTCCCCCCCAAGAGTCCGAACTTTATTTTCCTGCCAACACAGCTGTACTAGGGCTTGGTTTTTGCGGTACAATTTCTAGTCGTGAATGACGCCAATCAATTACTTTATCATGTAGTGAAAACCAGGATTTTTTTCCCCAAGGGTGAGGAAACAAACACTATTTGGGTTTCACTTTTCCAGAGTTCACTGTGCGATAAAACGGACTCTGCAAGATGTTTCTTCAGATCTCCCACAACAGTGGTGACACCAAGTGTGTATATTATATAAACACACACCACATATATGTCAATTTTAGTGGATAAAAGAAAATTTGAACCTTGCAAAATATACAAAATAAAAGAAGTAATGGTTTAGGTCTCCATTTTCTGAGATTTGTAACTTTAATTCTTCTATGGAAAGACTTATTTTTGTTTGCCTATGGAGCTGTACTTTTATCCATACAATTTTGGGGTATGTGCTGTAACAAAAAAACAAACAAATATTTTATCAGTTTGGGCAATTACGCATGCAGCACTGCCAACTAACCAATTATGTAATTTTTTTTTTACATTTCACTATTTACAGTCAGGGAAAAGAGGGTTGACTTATGGAATTTTATTTTATTTTTTTAAACATTTTTTTCCATTGATGGACAATACAATACGCTGCAATACCAAGTTATTGCAGTATATTGTGAAATTGCCGTTGCTCCATGAAGCCCAGCCACTTGTTTGGTTTCATGGCAGCAGTTACATGGCAGACACAGGGGCCTTCAGTAGGCTCCCTGGTGCAATGGCAACGCTTTGGCACACTGCAATTGTATAGTATGTGAGGGAAAGGGTAGGACAAGGCAATAGACGTCAGAACTTCTGACAGTCACCCTGTTACAGCATTTTAAATTGCCCTGGCAGCCGGTATCTACACTAACATTTGCTGTCGAAGTACAGACTACGATGTCCAGACCAGCAATGGATGTCCTCTAATGATGAGTGAGTATGCTCGTTACTTGGGTTTCTCCGAGTATGCTCAGGTCGTCTCCGAGTATTTCGGCGTGCTCGGAGATTTAGTTTTCGTCGCCTCAGCTGCATGATTTGCGGCTGCTAGACAGCCTGAGTACACATGGGGATTGCCTGTTTGTTAAGCAACCACCACATGTATTCAACCTGTCTAGCAGCCACAAATCATGCAGCTGAGGCGACGAAAACTAAATCTCCGAGCACGCCAAAATACTCAGAGACCACCCGAGCGTGCTAGGGAAAACCCAAGTAACGAGCACACTCGCTCATCACTGATGTCCTTGTAAAAATGAGGGTGTTGAGTATCGGTCAGGAGACAGGTGGTTGGTCTGGACATTGCTATCCATTAGCCAGAGGCTAACATTTCTCAACCAAAAATGTAAGAAAATTTGGTGATGTGGAAACAAAACATTATCCCTCATTTTCATTCATTATTTATTATCTGAACAGCACAAACTTTGGGGATTTTTGAAAGCTTGTGTAGGGGAATCACTGAATGTGGAGATATGGTTTCACATCTATATTGTCAGGGACGTATGTACAGTAACAGGTCATGACTTTAAATAAATGACAACAAAAAAAATCTATGGGCTAAAGCTTTTAGATCTTATACTGTTTAGATTTAGCTTTCAATAAAGGCAAAGCTCTAGCTGCAATTTTCAGAAAGCAGCGCTGATTCACAGTCTGTGGTTTTGTCTTTGTAAGTGAGATTCCGTATGTCACTAACTGAATATGTCCCTGTTGCAATTCCCTGTACAGTTACAGATCTGAGTACCTCTGCGCAGGAAAAAAAAACTAATCTTTATTCTCCAGGGTGATGGGAGACCAAGTGTTGGACCCCAGTGGTCACAATGTTAAGGCATATCCATGCCAAATGCCATGACTTTCAGTGCTAGGAATACCCACTTACGGTACATATAAGAGGACTTATCAAATACATGTATTCTTCCTGATAGGAGGATCTTTATGATGCCTAAGACAGTAGTCTGTGGTCTTTTCTTAGAACCCCCCAGTGAGCCAGTCCTCTGTTATTCCTGCTCCATTTTTCTGGACACACCGACAGTAGTGTCACCAGTTAGAGGTTGTGTCCAATCTGTGCAACCAGCCCATGTCACGCCATGTAGGCACATTCACCTCTGACAAAGGAAATCGTGACACCCAGTTGTCCATTTATTTATAAACATTCTGGAGGAATAACAGAAGAACGACTCAATGAAGAGGTCTAAGAAGATCACAGAGAAGGAAAACTAGAAAGTGGAATTATGGGTAAATAAAATCTCTAAACACCACCATTGACTTTCAGGAAATGGTCTTATTAAACTGATCAGACATATACATTTATCTGCGTGGTTTGCCGTTCCGCCAGTGATGGCATTGTTATACAGAGTAGAGCAGAATGTGTGAACAGCGCCTTACAGCTTGCCACACTGGTATTGCTCTTGTCAGCGTAGTCCGTTATTGTTGGAGGGATTGGAGCAAGCTTTACACAGGCGGATAGATAGAGATTTCATTAGGAGCTTAGGACTGTGTATTACTTATTAACAAAGTGTCTGTTCATATTTGGCATGCAGGGAAATCAAGTAATTGTAAAAATAAAAATGAAATCAAAATGTAGTGTTTGTATTTACCAGTTATGGTAACAGTGCATAAAAAGCATCATGGTTATGAGTTTTATTAGTGGATAAATATATTTATATAGTTCTGTCAGTTCCTGAGTGCTTCCTAACAACTTTGCTCGCATTGACTTGGTCCACTGCCAGCGTCTCCACTTCGGGCTGGGGCACATGTTGACTTTGGACAGAGGTTGCATGTGGGATCCTATGGGCAACCCCAATATGGGCCTTCGGCTTCTTCTCTTTAGCTGGACTACTAGAGTCAGAGCGTATCGGAGGGATAACAAGTGGGCGCTCTTTGATGATCTGTGTGTCCACCGTTTGTCTTGCCAGTAAAAATGGGGTGGGATCAGGCATGGCATCTACTGGTTCACGTAACATTATTTTACGACCATCTGCCCCAAGCCTATAGACCTCTGCAAAGTCAGCATTAAGGGGTGTGGATAAGCTCTTCTTCATCCTTCTTCTCGGAGTCTCCGGTAGCTTTTCTTTGGGAGGAGATGGCTTGTAAGTGGACATTACTGGGCTCCCTGGAGGAGCAGCCTCCGGGGCTCCACTTGTACTGAGCAGCTTCTTCTTTGTTGCATGCAGCTGTGATGTGAGATAGGCAATAGTGCTCGCTCTCTGCTCCAGCTCACTGGACAACATGTTGAGCTTATGGCTTTTAACTTTCAGTTCTTCTAAGTATTTCTTCTCCCTTTCCTTTATTGTATTTTCCAGCACCATTATCATTGCATTTTTCTGCTCGAGCTCCTTTATTAGCTCATTGTTTTCCGTTTCTTTGTCTTTAAGCTGAGCTTCCAGTTCTTCACATTTTCTCCTCAGCTCATCACTTCTTGAAAAACTATCCCCTGTAAATGAATAAAAAAATAACATAATCATTCTGATTATTAAAAAAGTGTGTTAAACTTTCCACATTCAGGTATTACATGGTAGAAGCTTAGCGTACCCAAGTATGTTCACATTTATAATATACTTTTTTCATGTACCTTGGAAAAGCTTCCAGCACATAGAATACATGTGTTCAATGGAGGCAAAAAGAATTTACTTTGGTGGGCCTTTAACTGGCTGGTTCACCACTTTACCATTTTCCATACAACGGTATTTTGTAAAAACCATGTCAAATGTATAAAGTTTAAAACAAAGAATGGGACATTATTGGTGAATTTACATTTTAAAGTAGTGATTAGAGTCAAGGGCGTACATAGAAATCATGGGGTCCCATAGTAGAAGTTATATTTGGGCCCTACAGAAGAGAACATCTCACAACTTTGCAGCCCTTACACAGTTATTTTCCTCCTGTACAGTCCTCCATATGGTATTATGGGCACCACATAGCCCTGCACACAGTATTATGGGCACCACATAGTCCTTCATACAGTATTATGGTCACCACATAGTCCTTCATGAAGTATCATGGGCATCACATAGTCCTTCATACAGTATTATGGGAACCACATAGTCCTCCATACAGTATTATGGGCACCACATAGTCCTTCATGCAGTATTATGGTCACCACATAGTCCTTCATGCAGTATTATGGTCACCACATAGTCCTTCCTTCATGAAGTATTATGGGCACCACATAGTCCTTCATACAGTATTATGGGAACCACATAGTCCTCCGTACTTCATGAAGTATTATGGGCACCACATAGTCCTTCATACAGTATTATGGGAACCACATAGTCCTCCATACAGTATTATGGACACCACATAGTCCTTCATGCAGTATTATGGTCACCACATAGTCCTTCATGAAGTATTATGGGCACCACATAGTCCTTCCTTCATGCAGTATTATGGTCACCACATAGTCCTTCCTTCATGCAGTATTATGGTCACCACATAGTCCTTCCTTCGTGAAGCATTATGGGCACCACATAGTCCTTCCTGCAGTATTATGGTCACCACATAGTCCTTCCTGCAGTATTATGGTCACCACATAGTCCTTCATGAAGTATTATGGTCACCACATAGTCCTTCATGAAGTATTATGGGCACCACATAGTCCTTCATGCAGTATTATGGGCACCACATAGTCCTCCATACAGTATTATGGGCACCATATAGTCCTTTATGCAGTATTATGGTCACCACATAGTCCTTCCTTCGTGAAGCATTATGGGCACCACATAGTCCTTCATATAGTATTATGGGCACCACATAGTCCTTCCTGCAGTATTATGGTCACCACATAGTCCTTCCTGCAGTATTATGGTCACCACATAGTCCTTCATGAAGTATTATGGTCACCACATAGTCCTTCATGAAGTATTATGGGCACCACATAGTCCTTCCTTCATGCAGTATTATGGTCACCACATAGTCCTTCCTTCATGCAGTATTATGGTCACCACATAGTCCTTCCTTCGTGAAGCATTATGGGCACCACATAGTCCTTCATATAGTATTATGGGCACCACATAGTCCTTCCTGCAGTATTATGGTCACCACATAGTCCTTCATGAAGTATTATGGTCACCACATAGTCCTTCATGAAGTATTATGGGCACCACATAGTCCTTCATGCAGTATTATGGGCACCACATAGTCCTCCATACAGTATTATGGGCACCATATAGTCCTTTATGCAGTATTATGGTCACCACATAGTCCTTCCTTCGTGAAGCATTATGGGCACCACATAGTCCTTCATATAGTATTATGGGCACCACATAGTCCTTCCTTCGTGAAGCATTATGGGCACCACATAGTCCTTCCTGCAGTATTATGGTCACCACATAGTCCTTCCTGCAGTATTATGGTCACCACATAGTCCTTCATGAAGTATTATGGTCACCACATAGTCCTTCATGAAGTATTATGGGCACCACATAGTCCTTCATGCAGTATTATGGGCACCACATAGTCCTTTATGCAGTATTATGGTCACCACATAGTCCTTCCTTCGTGAAGCATTATGGGCACCACATAGTCCTTCATATAGTATTATGGGCACTACATAGTCCTTCCTGCAGTATTATGGTCACCACATAGTCCTTCATGAAGTATTATGGTCACCACATAGTCCTTAATGCAGTATTATGGGCACCACATAGTCCTTCATGCAGTATTATGGGCACCACACAGTCCTCCATACAGTATTATGGGCACCACATAGTCCTTCATGCAGTATTATGGGCACCACATAGTCCTTCATACAGTATTCTGGGAACCACATAGTCCTCCATACAGTATTATGGGCACCACATAGTCCTTCATGCAGTATTATGGGAACCACATAGTCCTTTATACAGTATTATGGTCCCCACATAGTCCTTCATGAAGTATTATGGGCACCACATAGTCCTTCATCCAGTATTATGGGCACCACATAGTCCTTCATACAGTATTCTGGGAACCACATAGTCCTCCATACAGTATTATGGGCACTACATAGTCCTTCATGCAGTATTATGGGCACCACATAGTCCTTCATGCAGTATTATGGGCACCACATAGTCCTTCATGCAGTATTATGGGCACCACACAGTGCTCCATACAGTATTATGGGCACCACATAGTCCTTCATGCAGTATTATGGGCACCACATAGTCCTTCATCCAGTATTATGGGCACCACATAGTCCTTCATACAGTATTCTGGGAACCACATAGTCCTCCATACAGTATTATGGGCACCACATAGTCCTTCATGCAGTATTATGGGCACCACATAGTCCTTCATGCAGTATTATGGGCACCACATAGTCCTTCATGCAGTATTATGGGCACCACATAGTCCTTCATGCAGTATTATGGGCACCACATAGTCCTTCATACAGTATTATGGGCACCACACAGTCCTCCATACAGTATTATGGGCACCACATAGTCCTTCATGCAGTATTATGGGCACCACATAGTCCTTCATGCAGTATTATGGGCACCACATAGTCCTTCATGCAGTATTATGGGCACCACATAGTCCTTCATACAGTATTATGGGCACCACACAGTCCTCCATACAGTATTATGGGCACCACATAGTCCTTCATGCAGTATTATGGGCACCACATAGTCCTTCATACAGTATTATGGGCACCACACAGTCCTTCATGCAGTAGTATGGGCACCACACAGTCCTGCATACAGTATTATAGGCACCACAGTCCTCCATACAGTATTATGGGCCCCATAGTCCTCCATACAGTATTATGGGCCCCACATGGTCCTGCATACAGTATTATGGGCACCATAGTCCTCTATACAGTATTATGGGAACCACAGAGTCCTCTATACACTATTATGGGCACCACATAGTCCTGCATACAATATTATGGGCACCACATAGTCCTGCATACAGCATTATGGGCACCACATAGACCTGCATACAGTATTATGAGCACCATAATCCTCTATACAGAATTCTGGGCACCACATAGACCTGTATACACTATTAAGGGCCCCAAAGTCCTCTATACAGTATTATGGGCACCACATAGACCTGTATACACTATTATGGGCCCCATAGTCCTTCATACAGTATTATGGGCCCCATATAGTGCTCCATACAGTATAATGGGCTCCATATAGTGCTCTATACAGTCTAATGGGCTTCTATGCATAAAAAATAAACGAATTACTCACCTCCCCCTGTTGCTCCAGTCACTGTAGACTCCTGAACCCTCTGCACTGAGACCTTACACAGCTCAGACACAGAGAGGCAATGATGGGAGAGGGAGTGTCTGCTGGTGGCCCCCTCTACTATCATTGTTTTCAAGTGTATCAGGATCCATCCAGGATACCGAAACAGTTGAAAGTATGATGCGAGGGGGTGGGGGGCTGTGGTGCCCTCCACTCACAGGAGTATTTAATGTTGTGTTGTACACCTTTAAGTGTTGTTCACCTTTAAGAATATAGTACATAACTACATTTCTTTAAAAGTTCTATTGACCCTGCAAAATGAGTTAACCGAGAATCTGCAGTGAGCTTGTTCTGATGATCCAAAGGGAGAGTTTCTGTCCCTCTTATATGTCTTTTTCTAAGCTCCTCTCAGATTTATGACTCAGGGTACCGTCACACAGTGGCATTTTGATAGCTACGACGGCACGATTTGTGACGTTCCAGCGATATATCCGTGACGTTCCAGCGATCTCGCTGTGTCTGACACGCTCCTGCGATCAGGGACCCCGCTGAGAATCGTACGTTGTAGCAGATCGTTTGAAACTTTCTTTCGTCGTCTAGTGTCCCGCCGTGGCGGCATGATCGCATGGTGTAACAAAGGTGTGCACGATATTGTATACGATGTGCGCATAGTAACCAACGGCTTCTACATCGCACATACGTCATGAAATTATCGCTCCAGCGTCGTACTTTGCAAAGTGTGACAGCAGTCTACGACGCTGGAGCGATATTGTTACGATGCTGGAGCATCACGGATCGTGCCGTCGTAGCGATCAAAATGCCACTGTGTGACGGTACCCTATGTACAGGGAAACAAAGAAGCTGATAAGGCTGAAAGTCAAATAACAAAAACAAATGTTACCTCCAAATACACGTGGTGGATATGCCCTTTAAATAGAAATTAATGTGATGTGAACAGAGCACTGATGTACAGAAATATAGCACCTCTGTATGAAGCAATTCAACTGATGGAAAAATCATGATTTTTTTTTTTTACGCCTGCCTGGATTTATATAAATTTAGAGACATATGAAGGTACAGTAAGCGCCCACAGATTTGTACGCACTTTTGAAGACCCATGATTTTTAATCAATTATATTTACCAACGAAAAATTGAAGAAAGCTCTGATCAGAACATTACAAACTTTTGCTCTAATTTTACAGAATTAATTAAAAAAAGACACTTGGGACCTGAAACTGGAGAAAATGCATAGAAAGCTAAATATAGACACATCTCCTGCCTGCCAGCGCGCATCTCCCCTTCTCTAGACAATGGTTTAGTCCATGCACCATAAGAAACAATAAAACATTTATGAAGCTGCACTATTTGTATCCCTCTGGTGTGAGCTCAGATTTCAGTCTGCCCACAGCGCACAGCATGGACGGCAGCGTCTGCTCAGGGGCACTAATGGCCGATGACTCAACACCGAGAGCTCGTTTGTTGTTTAACCCCTTTACCCCCAAGGGTGGTTTGCACGTTATGGACCGGGCCAATTTTTACAATTCTGACCACTGTCCCTTTATGAGGTTATAACTCTGGAACGCTTCAACGGATCCCGGTGATTCTGACATTGTTTTCTCGTGACATATTGTACTTCATGATAGTGGTAAAATTTATTTGATATTACCTGTATTTATTTGTGAAAAAAAATGGAAACATGGCGAAAATTTTGAAAATTTTGCAATTTTCCAACTTTGAATTTTTATGCAATTAAATCACAGAGATATATCACACAAAATACTTAATAAATAACATTTCCCACACGTCTACTTTACATCAGCACAATTTTGGAACCAAAATTTTTTTTTGTTAGGGAGATATAAGGGTTAAAAGTTGACCAGCAATTTCTCATTTTTACAACACCATTTTATTTTAGGGACCAAATCTCATTTGAAGTCATTTTGAGGGGTCTATATGATAGAAAATACCCAAGTGTGACACCATTCTAAAAGCTGCACCCCTCAAGGTTCTCAAAACCACATTCAAGAAGTTTATTAACCCTTCAGGTGTTTCACTTGAATTTTTGGAATGTTTAAATAAAAATTAACATTTAACTTTTTTTCACAAAAAATTTACTTCAGCTCCAATTTGTTTTATTTTGCCAAGAGTTACAGGAGAAAATGGACCCCAAACCTTGTTGTACAATTTGTCCTGAGTACGCCGATATCCCATAAGTGGAGGTAAACCACTGTTTGGGCGCATGACAGAGCTTGGAAGCGAAGGAGCGCCATTTGACTTTTTAATGCAAAATTGACAGGAATTGAGATGGGACGCCATGTTGCGTTCGGAGAGCCACTGATGTGCCTAAACATTGAAACCCCCCACAAGTGACACCATTTTGGAAAGTAGACCCCCTAAGGAACTTATCTAGATGTGTGGTGAGCACTTTGACCCACCAAGAGCTTCACAGAAGTTTATAATGCAGAGCCGTAAAAATAAAACAAAAATTTTTTCCCACAAATATTATTTTTTAGCCCCCAGTTTTGTATTTTCCCAAGGGTAACAGGAGAAATTGGACCCCAAAATTTGTTGTCCAATTTGTCCTGAGTGCGCTGATACCCCATATGTGGGGGGGAACCACCGTTTGGGCGCATGGGAAGGCTCGGAAGGGAAGGAGCGCCATTTGAAATACAGACTTAGATGGAATGGTCTGCAGGCATCACATTGCATTTGCAGAGCCCCTAATGTACCTAAACAGTAGAAACCCCCCACAAGTGACCCCATATTGGAAACTAGACCCCCAAAGGAACTTATCTAGATGTGTTGTGAGAACTTTGAGCCCCCAAGTGTTTCACTACAGTTTATAACGCAGAGCCGTGAAAATTTAAAAATCTTTTTTTTCCCACAAATATTATTTTTTAGCCCCCAGTTTTGTATTTTCCCAAGGGTAACAGGAGAAATTGGACCCCAAAAGTTGTTGTCCAATTTGTCCTGAGTATGCTGATACCCCATATGTTGGGGTAAACTCCTGTTTGGGCACACGGGAGAGCTCGGAAGGGAAGGAGCACTGTTTTACTTTTTCAACGCAGAATTGGCTGGAATTGAGTTCGGACGCCATGTCGCGTTTGGAGAGCCCCTGATGTGTCTAAACAGTGGAAACCCCCCAATTATAACTGAAACCCTAACCCAAACACACCCCTAACCCTAATTCCAACGGTAACCCTAACCACACCTCTAACCCAGACACACCCCTAACCCTAATCCCAACCCTATTCCCAACTGTAAATGTAATCTAAACCCTAACCATAACTTTAGCCCCAACCCTAACCCTAACTTTAGCCCCAACCCTAACTGTAGCCTTAACCCTAGCCCTAACCCTAGCCCTAACCCTAACCCTAGCCCTAACCCTAGCCCTAACCCTAACCCTAGCCCTAACCCTAGTCCTAACCCTAGCCCTAACCCTAGCCCTAATGGGAAAATGGAAATAAATACATTTTTTAAATTTTTTTTATTTTTCCCTAACTAAGGGGGATAATGAAGGGGGGTTTGATTTACTTTTATAGCGGGGTTTTTAGCGGATTTTTATGATTGGCAGCCGTCACTCACTGAAAGACGCTTTTTATTGCAAAAAATATTTTTTGCGTTACCACATTTTGAGAGCTATAATTTTTCCATATTTGAGTCCACAGAGTCATGTGAGGTCTTGTTTTTTGCGGGACGAGTTGACGTTTTTATTGGTAACACTTTCGGGCACGTGACATTTTTTGATCGCTTTTTATTCCGATTTTTGTGAGGCAGAATTAGCAAAAACCAGCTATTCATGAATTTCTTTTGGGGGAGGCGTTTATACCGTTACGCGTTTGGTAAAATTGATAAAGCAGTTTTATTCTTCGGGTCAGTACGATTACAGCAGCTCATTTTTTGCGGGACAAGATGACGCTTTCAGCGGTACCATGGTTATTTATATCTGTCTTTTTGATCGCGTGTTATTCCACTTTTTGTTCGGCGGTATGATAATAAAGCGTTGTTTTTTGCCTCGTTTTTTTTTTTTTTTTTCTTACGGTGTTTACTGAAGGGGTTAACTAGTGGGCCAGTTTTATAGGTCGGGTCGTTACGGACGCGGCGATACTAAATATGTGTACTTTTATTGTTTTGTTTTTTTAGATAAAGAAATGTATTTATGGGAATAATATTTTTTTTTTTCCATTATTTCGGATTTTTTTTTTTTTTTTTACACACTTGTAAAAATTTTTTTTTACTTTTTTACTTTGTCCCAGGGGGGGACAATACAGATCGGTGATCTGCCAGTTTGCACAGCACTCTGACAGATCACCGATCTGTCAAACAGCGCTGCAGCGTTACCAAGTGCCTGCTCTGAGCAGGCACTTGGTAAGCCACCTCCCTCCCTGCAGGACCCGGATCCGCGGCCATCTTGGATCCGGGACTTTCTGCAGGGAGGAGGTGAGAGACCCCCGGAGCAACGCGATCACATCGCGTTGCTGCGGGGGGCTCAGGGAAGCCCGCAGGGAGCCCCCTCCCTGTGCGATGCTTCCCTGCACCGCCGGCACATCGCGATCATGTTTGATCGCGGTGTGCCGGGGGTTAATGTGCCGGGGGCGGTCCGTGACCGCTCCTGGCACATAGTGCCGGATGTCAGCAGCGATAAGCAGCTGACACCCGGCCGCGATCGGCCGCGCTCCCCCCGTGAGCGCGGCCGATCGCCTATGACGTACTATTCCGTCCGTGGGAAGTAAAGCCCACCCCACATGGACGGAATAGTACGTCTGATGGCAGAAAGGGGTTAAGGGTCCAGTTTTTCGCATTCGCATGTGACCCATCAGTGCCGACTGTAACAAGATTACATGAAGTATTTCTATCTCCTGAAACCACAGGGGACTCTGCAGGGACGGCACAGATAAGGCCAGAGCTTATAGGGATAGCATGGAGCGCCTTACCCAACAAGGAGCGTGAAGGAGGGAGCCGCCACAATCCACAGCTACTGTGCTGTACTAGCCCATGAGAGGGGCAGACACATGTAGATTGTGAGCCCCTATGATGAATGTACAGCGCGGTGGTAGTAATGGCGCTATGTAAGTGAAAAAATAAATAAAAGGGCCCCTGTGCAGGAACAATACATGGGCCCTTTGTTGCACCTGCTTTGGAGGTAGACCTCACCTCTTGGATCCCTGTTTGGCTGCATCAATGATATGTCCGCCCCTGACTGGGCCATACTATCGGCATCACCGCTCAACTCTTGTACGCCCATTTGGTGAAGGACTGAAGAGGTGCAAACGTTTTTTGTTTTTTTTACCTTTAGCATTTTCTATGACAAATATCAAGCACAATAAGTGACAATAATTAACATAGTGCATTGTCCAGTTCTAGAATTTGTGAAAATATAATATATATATATATATAAATCTTCGGTGAAGTTAAAAAGTCACCCTCCAACAGGAACAGTCCTTACTGTAATGGATCGCTGCTCCGTGGTGTCACTTATTCGTCACGTGCCTGCTCTCACACGTGACTTGGGGTTGTGCCTGCAAGGGTTAATCTATCTCCCCACTCTCAGTCCAGCATTCAACCTCTGTCCTATGCTGTAAGGGGAGCATAAATCACACACCGACCCAGGCCACACACCCGCTCATACACGCTGCCACCACTCATCGAATACATGGGCGATGAGTCCCAGAAATAACTAATAAAAATATGTTTATCACTCATAAGGCTCACACACCTCTAGGCTATGGATTCTTTAGAACATTCAAGGTTCAACTTATTAAAGGTTTATACTTTAATAGAAAAAGGTTCAATGCTTACAATAAGAAAAAGGTATAAAATATGATAATAAAAAGACATACAACTTATGCAAAACAGTATCAAATAAACAGGAGAAAACTTACAGAAATCATCTAACTTGTAGTCTGCTTTCTGCTCCCCGAGAGGGGGTGAATGTAGGTGTGGAACACATCAGCTTTTCAGGCTGCCCTCATCTTAATGCCTTTAAGCATGCCATACTTACAGAAATGCCATTGTTACCTATTTAACAGTAGTTAGAAACCAGCGTTTCCACTACTACATTTACAATTCCAATACAGTCCCGCTGTCTTCTGCACAAACAGGAGGAAGGATAGTGGAGCTGTGAGAGATAAGAACTACAAAGAAAGCAGTATGAGCGAGTGGCGGCCATGCTGGCACAGTGCACAGCCTTTTCATACATTTCTACTTGTCTATCAGATTCAGCTTGAAGGCAGCTACTGGATCAGTAAAGAAAAGTGTCCTTGTTCTTTCCTTTGCTGAATAGGTGCATAATGACACCATGGACAACTGGGGAAATTCTCCATTGGTAAAAGGAAATAAAACAATTAAAACCACAAAAAGAAAATGCCATAATAATGAATGAAGCTTTATAATGTTTACCTGTCTGATCGGAAGTTTGAAGCGTCAGTTCATACGTTAGATCTGTGAAGAATACAGAGATGATGGTTGAGAATCGCACTCATGAAATGATCTGAACAGTCTTTATTCATACATAATGATACACAGCACATCATTAAGAACATGTACAGAAACTCGGGACACACAGACATAGCTCATTGAACTTGCATTATGCGGACTCACCTTCCCTCCTACACCCAGCAAAGACCCCAAGATAAAGTGCCAAGTGCAAAAGTGCAAGTGCAAAGATGAGGAATACGACGATAGAAAAAAGGTATTAACAGCTGAAACCGTTGAATAAAAGTGTCTCATACAAGAGTGTACAATAAAGCAGAAAACATGAAGAGACAGGCAACTATAAATCCAGTACATCACAGGTAATACATGACGATAATTGGAGAGATGTACTCTGAATACAAGGCTCCCCACATGTCTGGCTGTTCCCACAGATTCCTCAAGGATGTGTCTGTGTATCCTGTTTTAATCATGTGCTGTTGTGATAAGTCTAGTGCTTGTTAGATCAACTAACAATTACAACCCCACAAAAGTTGTGGAATTATGGAGATGACAGGATCGAGAGACATGTTAATGAGATGCAAGCTTAGCATTAGATTGATTTGGTGTCCCAGTGTTTTTCAACACGACAACGTCAGGACGCATGTTGCTCAGGATATTGTGAGAAGCCTACTTGACCTAAACATGCCATGGCCTGTAGAGTCTCTCGCACTGGTCTCCCATCGCGCACATCTGGAACATCATTTGAAGGCGACTGCAAAGGGAGCTGCCAGAAGAGGATCTTGATGACTTGTGTACCGAACTGCATTCAGCAATCAGTACATTCCTCAGAAAATTCTTAATAATCTCATTATTAGTTTGCCAATACGTGTATTTCTGAGCATTACTGAGAAATCAAAATAATTTGAGAATTTTGTATCTATGTTTTCATCGTTTGCATCTCATTATCATCATTAATTTTTCTTCCCGTTTCACTGTTCAGGAATGTATAAATAAAGACTGGTTGCCAATGGATGGGCATAAGCCTTTAATACATGCCACTTAGATTTTTAGCAAATATAGCTGGGATATAACAAAATACTATGTCCTCCCAACCACCTAATGTGTAGGGATCTGTAATACTGTTAATACTTCAAGTGATCAGGTCTGTGTAATAGTGCCCTATACAGAATGTGTCCAGGAGTGGCACTGGGCAGGGAAAACATCAGAGAGCTGAACCACTTAACAAGCACTCCTGCTTCAATATCAGGACTGGCGAGAGTCCTGGCAGCTGGACCCTCACTAATCAATAGGTGAAGGCATACACTAGCAAAATTCCATCACTTATGATCGTGGAAAAACCATCAGACGCACTCATGACAGTGAATCAGAATTAACTTTAAAATGCTATGCCAGATCAGTTTTCTGGAGTGAAACTGCTTGCCATGTTGCAATTTTTGACATTTTTAATATATACCCCGGCCACTTACTACAACTTTTGGAAAAGTGAGCTCTAATGTGATGGGGCAGGCCAACAAATTTATCATAAATTACGTTACAAAAGTGTCTTAAATTACGACACAAACGCACTACTTTCCCTGACTGGAGCAACATTTATAGCACTGGAGCACTGCGGTTGAAAGATGTGGCAAATTCATTAAGAGGCATTTTTAGCCAAATGTCTGCACCTTACTCTCTTCTGCCATACAAACCACTAGTGTACGTGAGCAGGGCCACAGTTTTAAAGAATGCTTTGCACAGGGACAAGTGGTGTCCTCCGAGTGTTTGTGCACCGGCTTGGCTTGATTGACAAGTCTGGCTCTAAGGCCAGTTGGGTATCACGAACATAGCAAGAACCGTGATCTACGGAATTGAACTCAACAGTCTCATATGTGCCCATGAGGCTGCTGAATTTAGGTCAGGAGGCTCAGTTGGCCCATGCATCGCGGTATCGGACTGTGATACATTGATGTGTAGGCCTCCCCTCCACACATCTGGGTACCATGGTCTTACTACGGACCATCACGTTTGGACTGGCCTTATAAATGCCATTATGCTGTCAAGTTTGGGTTAGGAGATCTGCAGTCAGTCCACGCATCGAGCTGGAGGGAGGGATAAATATTACGTGCTAATAATAACACAGATATCATGCCCTCTTATGCCCCATTCTTACCTGTGCAGTGCTGCTGTAGCCGGCGGATCTCAGAGTGTAATCCTTTCAGTGTATTGGCATGCTCCTGCTGCAGAAATAACAGGTTCTTTTGGGCACTTTGCAGTTGATTCTCGAGGTTAGAAGTGGCCATCTTGATTGCTTTTAAAGGAGAGAGGAAGGTGTGAGCCTGCAGTTGAAAAAGAAAAATATGTGTATAGGATCAGTAATTCTGCTCACATTGGGGACAACAATTACTGCAAGTTTTAACTCTCTGCTCAATATGGAGCCTTCAAAAATAAAATTTATTTATACATTTATACAAAAACATTGACGACTTATCGGTAAAATGCAGTAGAAATGAACAGAAAACAAAAAGTTCTAACATGTCATTATTCGTCTTAAGACCACATAATGGCTTCTTCCCAGATGTCTATGAGATGGCTATAAGTAATAATAGTATTATTTAGGTAATTTGTGTGATCTCTACAGCTAACTGCACCACAGCTAATGTCAGCACCACCTGCGAATTGCCATTGACGTTTGCACAGGTCTGACCACTAGACCCTTTGGATATGTGCAGTGCAAAACAGCAGTAACTATGAGCATCGGATGACATTGGCCAAATCAGTTCTTCTCATTAATATAACTAGTTTATTTTCTAATAATTCCGTGGTTACAGTCTTTCTAGATAGCTGAAGTCTTCCCAACCCAATCCTGCTCAGATATTCCTCCTGTCGCCTCCAGCTCAAAAATATCTCCAGAATCCCTACTTTCCTCAACCATCAATCTACTAAAATGCTTGTGCATGCCCTCATCATCTCCCGCCTTGACTACTGCAACATCCTTTTCTGCGGCCTCCCTGCTGCTAACACCCTTGCACCTCTCCAGTCCATCCTTAACTCTGCTGCCCGACTAATTCATCTCTCTCCTCGCTACTCCTCCGCTTCCCCCCTTTGCAAATCTCTCCACTGGGCTCAAATTCCCTCAGCGTATCCAGTTCAAACTACTAATACTGACCTACAAAGCCATCCATAACCTGTGTCCTTCATATATCTCTGAACTAATCTCCCGATATCTTCCCTCACATGATCTCCGGTCCTCCCAAGACCTCCTTCTCTCCTCCACACTTATACACTCCTCACCCAACCGCCTCCAAGACTTCTCCAGAATATCCCCCATCCTCTGGAATTCTTTGCCCCAACACATCCGACTATCAACCACATTCGAATCCTTCAGACGGAATCTGAAAACCCACCTCTTCAGGAAAGCCTACAGCCTGCACTGACCCTGCTCCCTCCTCACCACTACCGCAGCTACCGCCTCACCAACACCAGAGCTCCTGCAACCCTAAACCTATTGTCTCCATCCCCACCATCCTGTAGAATGTAAGCCCGCAAGGGCAGGGTCCTCGCCCCTCTGTATCAGTCTGTTATTGTTAGTTTGCTTACTGTAAGTGATATCTGTAATTTGTATGTAACCCCTTCTCATGTAAAGCACCATGGAATCAATGGTGCTATATAAATAAATAATATTTCCTAGGAAAAGGATTACCATGTAATCTATGTATAAATATCTGGTGGATGAGCGTCTGCTCTACACGACAGTAATGATAACATATCACATGGCTTTATCAGTATACTACTGCAGTTTACTTATTAGTGTATTATTTCACCACTTCAGGAGCTTCAGAATTTGATTCAAAGGGACAAAATAATCAGAAAAACCTGGAATTTGTACAATATGGCAGCAGTGAACACATTATTTTTGACTGTTTTCGGCCTCTCACTTCTCCCCAGGATCGACTGGAGGCTGCGATGGACAGGAGGCTGCGAGGGACCGGAGGCGGTGAGAGACAGGAGGCTGCGAGGGACAGGAACCTGCGAGGGACAGGCAGCTGGTGGCGGTGAGGGACAGGAGGCTGCGAGGGACATGAGGCTGCGAGGCACAGGAGGCTGTGATGGACAAGAGGCTGCAATAAACAGGAATCTGCGATGGACAGGAGGCTGTGACGGACAGGAGGCTGCAATGGACTGGAACCTGTGATGGACAGGAGGCTGTGAGGGACAGGAACCTGCGATGGACAGGAGGCTGTGACGGAGAGAAGGCTGCAATGGACAGGAACCTGTGATGGACAGGAGGCTGTGAGGGATAGGAAGCTGCGATGGACAGGAGGCTGTGAGAGACAGGAGGCTGTGAGGGACAGTAGGCTGTGAGGGACAGGAGGCTGTGAGGGACAGGAGGCTGTGAGGGACAGGAACCTGTGATGTGAATTGCGGCGTGTGTATCTCTGCTTTATAAATTTCTATACCCTTCAACTTGATTCCATTTTTCTTTTACAAAACTTCTCGTTAAAGGTTCTCTGTTTTGAACTCTTTTTTAAAAGGTCCCTGAACACAAAGTGTCTTCCTGCTGGGGCCCTCAGCGCTCGCCCCTATTTCCTCATAGATTGAAAGCTTGCGAGCAGGACCCTCACTCCTGGACGGATGTGTTGAATTATGTATTATTCTGTAATGTCTTTATTGTCTGTACATGTCCCCTCTGAATATAAAGTGTTCCCGAATATGATGTCGCCATAGAAATAAAAATTATTATCTGTAATCTGTAGAATTGTCAAAAAGTGATCAATCTCTGTGCCGCGCCACCAGAGGGGAATGCAAACATTACACAGTGCTCATTCGCACCAATGGTTTGTCTGTGTAATGCAGGACAGGACAAAAAGATTTTCTTTTAGACGGTTTCCATAAACGAGTCCCAATGACGTAGTTTTTACATTGGTTGATGTGATGAATCTTTTGGACCGCACACGTCCAGCCTGTCAGGTTGCAATAACGTACACGTTAGACAAGTTTGGACTGCGCCCCAAGTATTAATGCTATGGCTTTAATAATATTATCTCCATGAGCATTATGTGACACTACCATAGTGATAGTATTATGTGTGTACTGTGCAAATCCAGGCCATCGTGATATCTCTATGGGTACTGTACAAATTCTAACCATTGTACCCTTCTCACACGTTATATGGTCTTCTGCTATAGGAGGAGACTAAGAAAGATCACAAGACCTGAGCTCTGTCTTCTTCAGGGTGTGTCTCAGAACAATAGTGAGCCGACAGCTGACATAATACTTCCCGGCACAGTCACCGTATATTGATGGCTCTTTGCATTTTTCTATAAAACATCAGCTAAATTGATTTATGATGCTGCTCTCTAACTGACCATGTGGAGCACTGAAGATAATATACGGGTACAATGAGAAGCTACAGGAGCCAAACTGCTCCAAAAAGTCATCAGAAGCAAGCAATGAAATATGTGATAGTGTACATATGTAGAGTGAGTGTACATATATGTATATAGTGTGTGCATATATGGATATAGTGTATACATACATAGAATACATGTATATATGTGTATAGTGTGCATATGTAGAGTGTGGGTATGTATAGTGTGTTCATACATGTATATAGTGTGTGCATATATAGATATAGTGTATACATACATAGAATGCATGTATATATGTGTATAGTGTGCATATGTAGAGTGTGGGTATGTATAGTGTGTGTACATATATGTATATAGTGTGTGCATATATGGATATAGTGTATACATACATAGAATGCATGTATATATGTGTATAGTGTGCATAAGTAGAGTGTGGGTATGTAGAGTGTGTGTACATATATGTATATAGTGTGTGCATATATGGATATAGTGTATACATACATAGAAGGAATGTATATATGTGTATAGTGTGTATATGTAGAGTGTGGGTATGTATAGTGTGTTCATACATGTATATAGTGTGTGCATATCTGGATATAGTGTATACATACATAGAATGCATGTATATATGTGTATAGTGTGCATATGTAGAGTGTGGGTATGTGTAGTGTGTGTACATATATGTATATAGTGGGTGCATATATGGATATAGTGTATACATACATAGAATGCATGTATATATGTGTATAGTGTGCATATGTAGAGTGTGGGTATGTATAGTGTGTGTACATATATGTATATAGTGTGTGCATATATGGATATAGTGTATACATACATAGAAGGAATGTATATATGTGTATAGTGTGCATATGTAGAGTGTGGGTATGTATAGTGTGTTCATACATGTATATAGTGTGTGCATATCTGGATATAGTGTATACATAGAATGCATGTATATATGTGTATAGTGTGTATATGTAGAGTGTGGGTATGTATAGTGTGTTCATACATGTATATAGTGTGTGCATATCTGGATATAGTGTATACATACATAGAATGCATGTATATATGTGTATAGTGTGCATACGTAGAGTGTGGGTATGTAGAGTGAGTGTACATATATGTATATAGTGTGTGCATATATGGATATAGTGTATATATACATAGAATACATGTATATATGTGTATAGTGTGTATATGTAGAGTGTGGGTATGTATAGTGTGTTCATACATGTATATAGTGTGTGCATATATATAGTGTATACATACATAGAATGCATGTATATATGTGTATAGTGTGCATATGTAGAGTGTGGGTATGTATAGTGTATGTACATATATGTATATAGTGTGTGCATATATAGATATAGTGTATACATACATAGAATGCATGTATATATGTGTATAGTGTGCATAAGTAGAGTGTGGGTATGTAGAGTGTGTGTACATATATGTATATAGTGTGTGCATATATGGATATAGTGTATACATACATAGAAGGAATGTATATATGTGTATAGTGTGCATATGTAGAGTGTGGGTATGTATAGTGTGTGTACATATATGTATATAGTGTGTGCATATATGGATATAGTGTATACATACATAGAAGGAATGTATATATGTGTATAGTGTGCATATGTAGAGTGTGGGTATGTATAGTGTGTTCATACATGTATATAGTGTGTGCATATCTGGATATAGTGTATACATAGAATGCATGTATATATGTGTATAGTGTGTATATGTAGAGTGTGGGTATGTATAGTGTGTGTACATATATGTATATAGTGTGTGCATATATGGATATAGTGTATACATATATAGAATGCATGTATATATGTGTATAGTGTGCATATGTAGAGTGTGGGTAAGTCTAGTGTGTTCATACATGTATATAGTGTGTGCATACGTAGAAGGTGTGTATATAGGTGCATAGTGTTCATATGTAGAATGTGTGTATATAGCGTTTATCTCTAGAATGTGTGTTAGTATAGAGTGTGTATATGTATGTAGTGTTTGTATGTGACAGTTTGTGCATTAAACATCTTGAATTACAGTGTGAGCCGCACGGATTATGAGGGTTGTGTACTATGCTGTGGCATATGGTGCCGCTATCTAAATATTAAAAATTGGAAACTAGTTCATACATTGCAAATTGATGTATTCTAAACTCATGTGACTAAGAAAAGGTTAATTGTGCAAATAGCCTTCATCTTGTAGTTACAGCTGCAAATCCCCAAAATCTTTCTATGAACAAAAATAGGAAAAAGAAACAAAACGTTGCTTTGATGGGATTTTTTTTTTGTTTTTGCCAAACAAACAGCAGGAGATATCAAGTGAAGCGCACGTGGTCCACGCTGTAAACCCAGTTGACTCTCAATATGATCCCTTTTCTTAATAAGGTGGAGCGACTTCTCATTGTGGAGTGAAACTTTTCTTTTTCCGCTGCTGGCTGATAATATAACCCACTGCAGGTGGCATGGATGATCTCGGCGCCTCCTGCCCGGGCAGGTCCTATGGACACATCCTAACACCCTTTGTTTCCTCCTGGAACTTCTATTATTAATAGCAAAATAGATAGAACGGCTGACCTAGTCCTTCCTCCTCTGACGGGAGGCTCTAACCGACAGGATGCCTGGCAGCAATACTTAGTGCCCCCAACAATGCCAAGAAGAAGGCGGCACTGAGGGGCAATGCTAGGAAGGATCAGGTACCGGAGCTCTGGAGGGAGGTTATAATTAGAAGCCAATGAATCATTTTAGGACACTGCGAGCGGAGCAGGGACACATAAGACATCATTCACAAAGATGTCAGGTTGGATGTCCTCACATCAACGTGAATAGATCAGGATGCTACCGGGCTGGACACAGTGTCCCATCTGCAATGCGGATCACCAGATCTCTGCTTCCATTCCTTCTGTAACCTGCAGCAAAGACATCTTCATTGCATTATCATAGACCCTTACCTCCTGGAGGGGATATCCTCGCCTCCTGTAGATTTCAGCACCACGTGCAGAAGGGTCAGCTCATGAGGAAGTGCAGCACTGCTGTGCACACACTGGGGAAGGATGACAGTGGATGTGCGCAGACCCAGACTGCAACGTGTCCCCACCCTGTCATGTAGCCAGATGCTCCAAGCCCCTTGTCCTCCAGTGATCAGCGAAAGAAAACGCCCTTCACATCCCGGAGGGGATGATATGGATCGTTTATTCCCAGGCAATGCCCCGCATACTGATGACGAAAGATGGGAGGCTGGAAACAATAAATAAATAAATAAATAAATAAAAGAAGCTCTGCCCCTCCCTCACATCAGAGGTAGATCAAATGTATTGCTACCCAAGGCTAAAAATACAAGCCGTCTCATGACTGCATCTATAGACCGTCCACCGATCACAATGAGGAGTTAATGCAGTGATGACGCCACATAGGACAACCACTATATTCACAGCATACTGGCATGCCGGCTGGTGCCCAAGGGTCCGCCGTCAAATAATTCAGATCAAAAAATTAAAAGCAGGAAAAAAACAATGCGGAGAAAAATATATGCACCATATTGTAGCTGAAGATACCAAACTCATGGGTTTATTGATGGATGCTATTTATAATGGACTAAATAAGCATAACGCAGCCCAAAAGCCGCCACACACGTAATGTGTTATTATTATACGTTTTTAGATTATGCTGGATCAGACAAGCATATCAGTGTAAGGCTACTTTCACACTAGCGTCGGCCCGTTGCAGTGCGTCGGGCCCACGTACCGACGCATCCTGTGACAACGCAGCACAATGGGGGCAGCGGATGCATTATTACAACGCATCCGCTGCCCCATTGTGAGTTGCGGGGAGGAAGGGGAGGAGTTCCGGTGGACACAACGCACCAAAAAACGTTACAAGCAACGTTTTTTGGTGCCGACGGTCCGCCACAACACGCACGACGGTTGCGACGTGTGGCAATGCGTCGCTAATACAAGCCTATGGAGAAAAAACGCATCCTGCAAACAACTTTGCAGGATGCGTTTTTTCTGCAAAACGACGCATTGCGACATGCGTCGTACGACGCTAGTGTGAAAGTAGCCTAATACTGAAAGGGTTATTCTTGGCTTCTTAACTCCTTAATAGCCGAGCCAATTTTGACCTTAAAGACCAGGCCACCTTTTTTAAATCTGACCAGTGTCACTATATGTGGTAATAACTCTGGAAAGCTTCAATGTGTCCCAGTGATTTTCAGATGCTTTTTTTTGTGACACATTGTACTTTATGTTAGTGGTAAATTTAGGTAGATATTATTTGTGTTTATTTGTGAAAATATCAGATTTTTGTCAAAAATTTTGAAAAATTTTCAATTTTCAATCTTTATATCCAAACCAGTAAGTCATGCTGTACAAAATAATAAATAACATTTCCCATATGTCTACTTTACATCTGCATCATTTATCATATGTAATTTTATTTGGTTAAGATGTTAGAAGGGTGAAAAGTTTTGCAGCAATTTCTCATTTTTGCAAGAATTTGCTAAAACCTGTTTCTTTAGTGACCCATTCAGATTTAAAGGGAACCTGTCAGCAGTTTTGCCTGGTATAAGATGCGGCCACCGCCTTTCAGGGCTTATATACAGCATTCTATAATGCTGTAGAGAAGCCCCCGATCCGACATGAAAGTGAAGAAAAATAAGTTTTATTATACTCACCTGCAGGGCATCCCAGACCGATGGGTGTCGCAGGTCCGGCGTCTCCCATCTTCTTGCGACGCCGCCCTCCTGCTTCTCAATCACACCCCACCATCGGTGCTCCTGCACAGGCATACTTATCTGCCCTGCTGAGGGCAGAGTAAAGTATTGAAGAGCGCAGGCGCTGGGAAAGGTCAGAGAGACCCAGCACCTGTGCCCAGGCAAAATACGATCCACACTAGATCACCTCTTACTTTCCCTTTTTAACTACAATCATCACAAAATAAATTTCAAAAAACCCTTGTGTAGAGTTGAGTGAATTTTTCAAAATTCGGTTCCAATTACGATCGGCGGCGAATACCTTAAAAGTAATTTTTGCACCTCTACAAGAGCTGAGTTGCTTTAAGGGTTGTGAGATATGGGGAAATGATATCTAATTGATCTTATCTTGATATCTGATAGAATTCTCTTTCAGATGCAGTGACCCAAAGGTACTCGCTCCAAACTCAGCCCCCGACCTTTGGTATTCCCCCAGGCCAAAAGGCAAGTCCATACCCGTTATACAATGGGACCTCATTATCCAGTGAAGGCACTCCCTTGGACAGAGAAGATCAATGTTTTTCTTTAATTAGCCCAAGCAAATAGGCCTTTGAAGCTCTCTCCTGGAGGGGCCAAAAGACCATAGACCCTGTGTCTCCCAGCACCAAGCACCGCAATTATCACAGGGGTGTGAATTCTTGTGCAGGACCAGCCAACTGGAGTTCTTTGTTTGACTCAAGCCACAGGCAGACATCAGAGTACCACAGATCCCAGCTCAAGGCTCTGAGATATTGAATCTGGAAAATGACCTATAATAACAGAATGCAATATCTCATCCTAGCCAAGCACATAATCCGAATCAGCATTCCTTCCCCCATACGCCCGTCCCCTGCAGCCACCTGTAGAACTCTGCATTATTGAGGTATAAATCATAGCTACCAGGTATTACATACGGTAGGTATATTTGGTCTTCCTGCACAGATAAAACCCAGCAGAATCAAGTGTCACCACTGCCGTTCCATTTAGAGCTTCAAGCGGAAAGTTATGGACCTCCACAGTTCTGGCCTGGAAAACCATACTCTCAGATATGGGAAGAGGGAGGCTGCCCAGCCCAGGCACTGGCGCAGCGTGTGGGAGGGGGCAGCCTAGGGAATAATAGGCAGATCCTCATTTTGGACTCAGTTTATTACTGGAAGGCGGCAAGGGAATCACGCAACAAAGATTTGGACCTGTAATCCATCAGCGACTCCCTTTGGTCACATGCTACATAACACGGTAATTGCAGTCTATCTGTATCCTACCCTAATACTATACTCTTGACTGTATACTTGCATATCTGTTCTTGTAAATATATACCAGTATATTTCTAGTGCGCCTTTCGGCCATTAAATGTAAAATTAATCTTGGGTTGCTCTTTTATCTCGATTCACGAATCCCCACGTCTGCACGCTCCATTGGTTATTATAAGCTGCCCGGGTTGTTTTCTGACCAGATATGAGCCTGATGTCGGACGGGGCTTATATCGAATGAGGAACTGGTGGCAGCATACCGTGTTAGTGAGGAACTTTGATAGTGACAGCTGGAAGAGTTACATACATTCATGGCCAAAAGTATTGACACCCCTGCAATTCTGTCAGATAATACTCAGTTTCTTCCTGAAAATGATTGCAAACACAAATTCTTTGGTATTATTATCTTCATTTAATTTGTCTTAAATGAAAAAACACAAAAGAGAATGAAGCAAAACATTGATCATTTCACACAAAACTCCAAAAATGGGCCACACAAAAGTATTGGCACCCTCAGCCTAATACTTGGTTGCACAACCTTTAGCCAAAATAACTGCGACCAACCGCTTCCGGTAACCATCAATGAGTTTCTTACAATGCTCTGCTGGAATTTTAGACCATTCTTCTTTGGCAAACTGCTCCAGGTCCCTGATATTTGAAGGGTGCCTTCTCCAAACTGCCATTTTTAGATCTCTCCACAGGTGTTCTATGGGATTCAGGTCTGGACTCATTGCTGGCCACCTTAGAAGTCTCCAATGCTTTCTCTCAAACCATTTTCTAGTGCTTTTTGAAGTGTGTTTTGGGTCATTGTCCTGCTGGAAGACCCATGACCTCTGAGGGAGACCCAGCTTTCTCACACTGGGCCCTACATTATGCTGCAAAATTTGTTGGTAGTCTTCAGACTTCATAATGCCAGGCACACGGTCAAGCTGTCCAGTGCCAGAGGCAGCAAAGCAACCCCAAAACATCAGGGAACCTCCGCCATGTTTGACTGTAGGGACTGTGTTCTTTTCTTTGAATGTCTCTTTTTTCTCCTGTAAACTCTATGTTGATGCCTTTGCCCAAAAAGCTCTACTTTTGTCTCATCTGACCAGAGAACATTCTTCCAAAACGTTTTAGGCTTTTTCAGGTAAGTTTTGGCAAACTCCAGCCTGGCTTTTTTATGTCTTGTTGTAAGAAGTGGGGTCTTCCTGGGTCTCCTACCATACAGTCCTTTTTTATTCTGATGCCCTTGTACCCTTGGACTGCAGGGCAGCTTGAACTTGTTTGGATGTTAGTCGAGGTTCTTTATCCAACATCCGCACAATCTTGCGTTGAAATCTCTTGTCAATTTTTCTTTTCCGTCCACATCTAGGGAGGATAGCCACAGTGCCATGGGCTTTAAACTACTTGATGACACTGCGCACAGTAGACACAGGAACATTCAGGTCTTTGGAGATGGGCTTGTAGCCTTGAGATTGCTCATGCTTCCTCACAATTTGGTTTCTCAAATCCTCAGACAGTTCTTTGGTCTTCTTTCTTTTTTTCTCCATGCTCAATGTGGAACACACAAGGACACAGGACAGAGGTTGAGTCAACTTTAATCCATGTCAACTGGCTGCAAGTGTGATTTAGTTATTGCCAACACCTGTTAGGTGCCACAGGTAAGTTACAGGTGCTGTTAATTACACAAATTAGAGAAGCATCACATGATTTTTCGAACAGTGCCAACACTTTTGTCCACCCCCTTTTTTATGTTTGGTGTGGAATTATGTCCAATTTGGCTTTAGGACAATTCTTTTTGTGTTTTTTCATTTAAGACAAATTAAATGAAGATAATAATACCAAATAATTTGTGTTTGCAATCATGTTCAGGAAGAAAATGAGTATTATCTGACAGAATTGCAGGGGTGTCAATACTTTTGGCCATGACTGTATATGTCCCCAGCCTGGACTGGTGATGTATATCCCCCTCACTAGGAGCACCTCAATAACTCATACCTATAAGGGAAGCCTTTCCGGTGACTATTTGCCCTCGGTTCAGTTCCCTGACTGACCTACTGGGTCCTTCTCTCCCCTCCCCAGAGGGGAGTGAAGTCGATACACCCCTTCCCCTGTGCAATCCGTCACAAATTGGTGGCAGCACGGTGGGATCGAGCTAAGTGTGCGTGGGATCCCTACTTCCAGACACTAAGGACTAACAGCAGTAGCTTTTTCTGCTGGGGTCCTAAGATCAGCTCAGCACTAGACAATGCCAGTGCAAGTACTGTAGGTGTGTGGGTGCTCTGGTTGCTGCTGTGTCCGTGACTAAGGGATGAAAAGACTAGCTGCAAGCACTCGAAGCCAAACAAGAATGAAGGCCGGGGAGCTATCGCTTAATGCGGAGAGTGACTGTACTGGTTCCGACAAGGAGGGGAACCGGGAAGGGGGTCCCACCCGGGCTCCCCAAGCGTCTCGCCACCCTCCTACTGTCCTTTTTCCCGGACAGCTAAGGTCTGAGGCCCTCTGCCAAGCTGCTCTGGCCAGTCTTGAGGCAGGGCGCAAGGAAGCCTCTGCAGCCCTCCTGAAAGCAGCAGAACGTCAGGCAACGCGAGAAGCAGCGCAGGCAGAGCGCACGGCGGTGGAACGCGTGAAGCTGCAGAGCAACAACATCAGCTGGAGTTGGCTAGTCGGGGTCTCCTACCGCCACCACTACCGCCCACGATAGCACCCCTGGAGCCCAAGACAGTCAAGGTCCAAGCCGAGTAATTCCCCTTGCTGGAGAAGGACTGAGACCTGGACTCCTTTCTGCGGGCCTTAGAGCACACCTGCTGCCAACACCATCTGGCCCCGGATCAGTGGGCCAGGTACCTGACCCCGGTTTGAGGGTAAGTCCCTGGAAATTTTGGGGGACTTACCTGTCAGGGAGGAGCAGGACTATGAGAGCATCAAATAGGTCCTGATCCAGCAGTTCAACCTTACTCCGGAGTCTTACCACAGGAAGTTGCGAAGCTTGCAAAAAGGCCCCAAGGACACTTAGACTGATCACATGCAAGGCCTCTTGCGAGCTGCAGCGCAATGGACTAAGGGTCTAGAACTCACCACCTTCCAGGAGATCCAGGAGACGTTTGTCATGAAGCAATTCTTGTGGAACTGCCCAGAGGACCTCCAGCAGTACCTCTGTGACCGGAAACCAAAGGGGGCCGCTTCTACAGCTGCCCTGGCTGATGACTCTGCCAATAACCGGGCCCCTGAAGCCAAGCGGGCCACCCAGAGCACCTGGAGAGGGGGTAAGACTCATCATGCCCCTGTTTCCCCAGCCCCTAGAATGGAAGGGGCGCCCCCCTCTACTCCCCTCTCCAGGCCAGGGGTAGAATCCAGAAGGTGTAACCTCTGCAACCATCCCGAACACTTCAGGGCATGTGTCCCCAGTGCCATAAGACCCCATCCTCATCCCCCAAACCGTCCCGTCATGTGTGTGGGTGGGGGTGATGGGAGGTCCCGTGACAATTTCCAGCCCATAACCGTAAACCACGCTGCTGCTATGGGACTGCGGGACACTGACGTTGAAGTGACCCTCGTGCAGCCTGAGATAGTGTTCCCCCAGGACTTCATACCTGGAAAAACCCTTGCTGTCTCCGGGATTGGAGGCGTCAAAATGGCACAGCCTGTCGCCAAGGTCTATTTGGACTGGGGCGCCGGGAAGGGAATGAGGGAGGCGGGAGTGTCGCCGAATATTCCCGTGAATGTTTTACTTGGGACAGATTTGGGGCGCTTAGTGTCACAGTATGTGGCTACTGAGACCCCAAGTTCTGATCCCCACCAGTCTCTTGATTTGTCTACTGCTGGTAATGTTGTAAATGTGTTGCCTACTGAGTTAAAGGGAGAGGTGGGATCTGAGAATCACTCCTGTGCTGACAGCACATGCAGCGCGGGAAGATGGGACAAATATCACAACAAAACAGTCATATAATCCCATAAAAGTGTAAATTTTATTAAATATACAATACAATAGTAATAAAACGAACAGATACAGCAGTAAAAGTAGGGGAAAGTGTGGACGATGAATAGCAGTGCATCAAAAAGGGGCTATGGGTAGCCACCACTGCAGCAACATACCCTCAAATAGTTAAATTAGCTACTAGAAAACACGGATGTATTATAGTAAATGCCTACAGAGTATTGCTATAATGTCACACCAGCGATCCCAGAGAAGCCATACATAATGTAATAATAGGATATTACCTGGTATGTGCCGCAGTGGGGGGCCCACAGCCCACCCCGACACGCGTTTCGGAGCACCAAGCTCCTTCCTCAGGGGCGCAAGGAAAATGTGCATCTTTTTATCCAGCAGACGCCGGAAACACCATGCTCATATGTAACGCCACTCGCTGGACCCGCCGATACCGGAAACACGCAGGGACCCACGTGATCCGGAATCAAGTGACAGGAAGAGCATCGACAGAGGAGGGGAACGAGCAGCACGCATGCGCAGTGTGAAAAACATATGTATGTATGTATATGTCCTTGTTAGAGAACACGTGCTGGGGATACAGGATACAGATTTTCACCATTGTGATGGTACATTATGGAGGGTACGTGGCATTGATTTATTGAACATCAATATTATGGGAGGCAATTTATCCAAACACTTGGCCCAATTGGAAACCAGGTGGATTTGGACATTGCAGACCATTCACCCTAAGGGTCTAAGTGAAAATATGTCCTTTGCTCCCTTCCTGTGATTTGTTCATGTCAATGTGTAATGATTTATGTGCATATGCTTTTATAATTTTTTTTATTCTAATTGTTTGTCTACCTATGTCTATATATGGATATTTATAGATTCCTTTCGATTATGGAGGGTATACCCGTATGATGAAGCATCGTTTGGAGAAATTATTCAGCCATGACAACTTGACTTTTCATTTTGGATTGTCTTTTGCATCATGTTTATATTCTGTCTCATTTTTAATGCTGACTCGATCTGTGTTATGCCTGTATAGTATATTATGTATTGCTTTAATAGTCGAGTACAATAATTGTATTCTGCATTGACGAAGCATGATCTGGGCACCTGTCACATCAATTGACATATATGTGCCAAGGTTTATATATTGCTCTTTCTACTAAAAAATCTTTTCTATATCCATTGTACCCATTGGTACTGTGTTATCTGCTGTTTTATGTCAGAGCCAGCTATGCTTGTAGGTCATGTTAATATTACAATGTTGGTGCGTCCACATTCAGGCATATGTGGCATCAATTTGCCATGTACATTGTCTCCTGTTTTTTCTTTGCTTGTGATTTTCAGTATTCACTAACATTGCATTGCGCCTTGTTTTGTCTACATGTCTATTTGTTTGCTTGTATAGGTATCGCACGTTTGTGAGTGGGATTTATGACTATTTGTATTAACATTGCTTTAGCCAATGTATTTATATAGGGGCTGGCTTATCATTTTTATCTTTTTTTTTCTATTTTCCCATTGCTCTGCACTTACTTTTCATGGCCGCTTCCATATGTTTTTCACACTGCGCATGCGCACTGCTCATTCCCCCCCTTTTTGATGCACTGCTATTCATCGTCCACACTTTCCCCTACTTTTGCTGCTGTATCTGTTCGTTTTATTACTATTGTATTGTATATTTAATAAAATTTACACTTTTATGGGATTATATGTTTTGTTGTGATATTTGACATTTGCATTGTACAGTTGTCCCTCCATACGGTCTTGACATTCATGCATGAGATATAAGACCCTTGTGTTTTTCAATATAATTATCATTTTTTCTGCATGTAGAATGTATGTGTTAACTGTGTTATTTGAAGATGGGACAAAGCCAGATGACACAGGAAGGTGTGAGAATGTTCCCAAGTGTGATGATAGTATGCTCTGGAGGGAGAGGTAGGGGGCAGGTAGCTGCGAGGCCAGAACCAGAGTTGATGGGAGGGGCTGCTGCCGGGATTGCAGGGTCCCTAGATGAGTCCAAACTGCTGGGTTCTGCGCAGGTGCAGGAAGGGGAACGTACCAATGGGGTTGGGGCTGTCACAGGACAGGCAGAGCTTCCAGGTAAGGCCCCAGGGCAGGAGGTTCCAAAACCCGAGATGCCAGGAGACCAGGTTGGTCCACCTGACTCGGCGACTTGTGTGGAAGCCGAGGGGAGGCAGGCACTACTCAGGGTTACAGCGATCGTGGCTGCTGTCACCAGGAATGGGAGTACTGGAGCTTAAGGAGCCTTACAGAGGTCCAACGGCCTCCCCATTCTGACCAAGTGGCTCCTGAGCCAGAGGAAGACCTGGAGACGGGTCCCGGGGAACTGAAAGAAGGAGCGCCTCAATAACTTGTACCTATAAGGGAACTACTTGTCCTCGTGCAGTTCTCTGACTGACCTGGGGCAAGTGGTGGCGCCAGAGAGCCGATCCCTGCTGAGTCCTTCTCTCCCCTCCCCAGAGATGAATGAAGTCAACACACCCCTTCCCCTGTGCGATCCGTCACAAGGGTATATTCACATGTGTCGGATATACTGTAGAATTTCTACTTATATTTATGATCAGAAAACCCTCAATGTGTTACAATAGCAGCAAAATAGATGGGGTTTTGACAAATGTCATCCATGTGCTGTGGGTAAAAAAAAAACCAAAACCTGTGTAGATATTGAGGAATGGGATTTACAACTATATGTGATGCCGCATTAATCCATTAGCTTTATCAAAGCCACTGAGAGTGAATGGGATAAGACCCCAAATCCCGAAGTTAATGCTAAAAATTACAAAAGTCTGCAGCTTTAGCACCAAGCTTTGAAGGAATAAGGAATATCAAAGTCCGGTGATGACAAAACCCCATCACCAAAAAATTCCAGGTAGACCAAATCACATTCTACTACTAAGGACAGACACAATCACAAGATAGATCCAATTCGACTTCCCAGCACATATCGAATGTTTACTGCTCCATGCTAGTTTGGGAATCTGATGCATGTCTGACGAATAAAATAGATATTACAGAAACAACAGATCTCAAACAAAATATAGTGGTTTACTAATAATACTCACCAGATACTTGTTAAAAAGTGATCATGTTAAAAAAACATACGTACAGTCATGAACAAAAGTGTTGGTACCCTTGATGTGTATTTCCTTTGTGTGTATTGGAACAACACAAAAATACAGAGTAAAAAACAGCAAATTGGAGATAATTTCACACAAAACCCCAAAAGGGGGACAGACAATATTGTTGGCACCCTCAACTTAATATTTGGTTGCACACCCTTTGGAATAAATAACTGTAATCAATCAGTTTCTATAACCATCAACAAGCTTCTTAAACCTATCAACTGGAATTTTGGATCACTCTTCTTTTGCAAACTGCTCCAGGTCTCTCATATTTGAAGGGTGCCTTCTCCCAACAGCAATTTTAAGATCTCTCCACAGGTGTTCAATGGGATTTAGATCCGGCCATGCTGGCCACTTCAGAACTTTTTAGCACTTTATTTCCACTCACTTCTGGGTGCTTATTGAAGTATTCTTGGGGTCATTGTCCTGCTGGAAGACCCATGACCTAGGACACAAACCCAGCTTTCTGACACTGGGCACTACATTGCAACCCAAAATTCTTTGGTAATCTTCAGATATCATGATGCCTTCCACACAGTCAATGCACCCAATGCCAGAGGCGGTAAAGCAACCCGAAAACATATTTGAATCTCCACCATATTTAACTGTAGGTACTGTGTTCTTTTCTTTCTAGGCCTCATTCCATTTTTGGCAAACCGCAGCATGATGTGCTTTACCAAAAAGCTCTATCTTGGTCTCATCTTTCCACAAGATGCTTCCACAGAAGGATTTTGGCTTACTCACGTACATTTTTGCAAAATGCAGTTCAGCTTTTTTATGCCTCTGTTTCAGCAGTGGGGTCCTCCTGGGTCTTCTGACATAGCGTTTCATTAAATTCAAATGTCGAAGGCTAGTTCACACTGAGACTGATGCACCCTAAGCCTGCAGAACAGATTAAATTTCTTTAGAACATGATTGGGGCTGCTTATCCACCATTCGGACTATCCTTCTTTGCAAACTTTCATTAATTTTTCTGTGCCGTCCAGGGAGATTAGCTACAGTGCCATGGATTGTAAACTTCTTGATTATGTTGTGCACCGTGGACAAAGGAATAACAAGATCTCAGGAGATGGATTTTTAATCTTACAACTGTTGATATTTTTCAACAATTTTGGTTCTTAAGTCCTCACTCAGACAGTTCTCTTCTCCTCTTTCTGTTCTCTATGCTTAGTATGCAAACACAGATACACAATGCCAAGATTGCATCAACTTCTCCCCTTTCTATATGGTTTCAGGTGCGATTTTCATATATTTAATAATAAATCCTATAAAAGGAAATACCAACAAAGTATAGGTGTACCCTAAAAATGAAGAGAAACCCCAAAAAAGTATTGAAAGAGAGTGAAAAAAACCCTAAAGTAATTAATCACAAGAAACACTATACTTCGTAATAGATAACAAATAAAAACAACAAAAAGACAAGGACATAAATTTAACAAATCATATTACTCATTATGCTGGAGGGATGTGGGGAAAAAAGGGGATCTGGGTCATGTGTTGTGGTGGTGCCCCAAGATAAGAGGATTCTGCAATCGAGTGGCAGACCTAATCAGGACCTTGATAGTTTTCCCTTTAACCCTACAGGGGCCCTTGGCAGTCTTAAATATTGATTCGGACCTCCTTCCCCCAAACTTAGTTTCAGTGATAATCCATGTTTTAACAGTGGCTCGTCAGAGCTTGGCAAGGCACTGGAGGTAAGCTGCTACCCACACACAGGAGGAACTCATTGGTAGGATAAACTCTCATTACCTACATGAACGTTGTTTGGTTCATTCGATAAAGCAAAAAGAACAAGTCAGTCGCCAGTGGGAGACTTGGCAGGCTTCTAGATTGGCGATAGCTCACACTTAGGATGGTTTTCATATTTTTCCTAGTCTTCTCATAATCAGATTGGTCAGATTGTTATACAAAAATGTTTAAAATAAAAGCTCCTAAAGCTCATTCCCCCCACTATCCATTAATTTACCTTTTGTGTACAATCCTGGCTGCCCTTTTCCTTCTGTGTGATCCTTTCTTTCCCTCTCCTCTCCTATAATTTTCAGTATGGAATTGGTTTGTACTAGTGGTGATTATTTGAACACTAGATGGTGGCCTGATTCTAACGCATCGGGTATTCTAGAATATGTATGTATGTATGTATGTATGTATGTATGTATGTATGTATGTATATATATAGCAGCCACATATCATATAAACACAGACAGCCACATAGTATGTAACACAGCCACGTAGTATATAACACTGTATATAACACTGCCCACGTAGTATATAACACAGCCACGTAGTATATATCACTGCCACGTAGTATATAACACAGCCCACGTAGTATATAACACAGCCCACGTAGTATATAACACAGCCTATGTAGTATATAACACAGCCCACGTAGTATATAGCACTGCCCACGTAGTATATAACACTGCAACATAGTATATAACACTGCCACATAGTATATAACACAGCCCACATAGTATATAATACAGCCCACATAGTATATAACACAGCCCACATAGCATATAACACAGCCCACATAGTATATAACACAGCCCACATAGTATATTACACAGCCCACATAGTATATAACACAGCCCAAGTAGTTTAAAAAAAGAATGAAAATAAAAAATAGTTATATACTCACCCTCCGGGGTCCAGCGAAGCTGTCCCTATGCGCGCGATGTGGCCGCCAGCTTCCGTTCCCAGCAATGCATTGCGAAATTACCCAGATGACTTAGCGGTCTCGCGAGACCGCTACGTCATCGTCTCGCGAGACCGCTACGTCATCGTCTCACGAGACCGCAATGCAAGGCCCGGAGCGTCGCAATAAGCGTGAAAGGCGACGGTAGGTGAGTACATAGTGATTTTTTATTTTTTTTCTTATTTTTAACATTAGATCTTTTTACTATTGATGCTGCATAGGCAGCATCAATAGTAAAACGTTGGTCACACAGGGTTAATAGCAGCGTTAACGAACTGTGTTACACCGTGGCATAACGCGGTGTAACGCAGCCATTAACCCTGTGTGAGCTACTTACCAATCAATATTGCTGGCCAGGAGGTGGAGATGGTTGAGAGCTGCAAATATTTGGGGGTTCACCTTGATAGTAAACTCGATTGGAGGTGTCATACAGAAAAAAAGTTTACAAGAAGGGAATGAGCAGACTGTACTTTCTTCGGAAGCTCAGGTCATTCAATGTGTGCAGTAAAATGCTAGAAATGTTCTACGAGTCCGTTGTGGCAAGCGCCATCTTTTTTGCCATCATATGTTGGGGCAGTAGTGTGCGAGTAGCTGACGCTAATAAGCTCAACAAACTTATCAAGAAGGCAAGCGCGGCTGTTGGCCTCCATCTGGACTCTTTTGAGGTATTGGAGGAATAGCATTCAGAGGAAGTGTAGGGCTATAATGAACAATAATGCACATTCAGCAGCCGCCTAATCCTACTAAGGTGTAAGAAGGAGAAATTCAGGAAATCGTTTGTACCTACTGTTATGGGGATGTATAATAATTTCCTAAGGGTGGTAGACAACAATGACTGATTGCTGGTGTACTAATGTCAATTAACAGTGATTTATATACCTGAACTACCCACATTTATTTGTTATGTAATGTTGGTATACCTGTGCAAGATTTGTGTCCTAATATTTTATGTACTGCTGTTTGTATTGCTGCTGTAATACCGTAATTTCCCCCCGGGATCAATAAAGTGTATCGTATCGTTATAAGATTTAATTGAATAAAAATGTATTGTTTAAAAAAAAAAAGACAAGGACATATTAAAAATATATATAAAAACAGCTCAGGAGCTGTATCAACGAGTTGTATATTATGTAATCATAAATTCAAACCACTATTCTATGTATGCCTCAAAGATAGAATAAATGTACAAATGGCTCAATATACAAAATTATGCCACAGATTTACATTACAATAACTGTTCAATGACAATTTATTAAATACTAAAGTGCATATACTTACCGTAATTTAATACTGAAAAGCATACAACCTATCATGAAACCAATAGATACCAGGGATCAAAAAAATGGCATACAGATAGCACCCCTAAAATACTGCAAGATGTAATTTACATAATAAATAGCAAAACTAATTGCTTAGACGGCATGGTTTATATACGGATTGAACAAGTAAAATCGCAGTATTGAAAAAACCACGGCTAAATTCTACAAACACTGAATGCAGGGACATACCATAACCCCCTCACACCAATCCAACGCAGTTTCGCTACCACTTCATCACGCAGTATATATAGTATATCTAAAGCTGCACATAATAATTTTCAGTATTAAATTATGTATATCCACTTTAGTACTTATTTAATATGTAGTAACATAGTAACATAGTTAGTAAGGCCGAAAAAAGACATTTGTCCATCCAGTTCAGCCTATATTCCATCATAATAAATCCCCAGATCTACGTCCTTCTACAGAACCTAAATAATTGTTCAATGTAGTCATTGAACAATTACCATACTTTAATTACGGTAAATCTGTGGTGTAATTGTGTATATTGAGCCATTTGTTCATTTATTCAATTTTGGAGGCATACATAACTGGAACGGTGGTGTGAATTTAAGATTTTTTTTCTAATTCTTGGACATACCCTTCCCCCTCCTGAGCTGTTTGTTATAAACATATTTTAACATGTCCTTGTCTTTTTTGTTGTTTTTATATTTTCTCTAATACTAATTGTTTATTGTGATTAAATTATTTGTTTTTCGCCCTCTTTTGAATACTTTTTTGGGTTTCTCATGACTTTCATATTGCCAACACCTGTTATGTACCCCATGCGAGTTTGAAAGAGCATCACATGCTTGAAACAAAGTTGTTTACCCACGATTTTGGAAAGGTTCCTGCAAAGTTTTTTTGGGTCCAATTTTGGGGTTTTGTGTGAATATATGTCCAATTGGCCTTTTTCCCCCTCATTTTTTTGTGTTGCGCTATATAAAGATTATTATTATTAGGAACAATTTCAAGGGTGCCCACACTTTCAGCCATGACTGTATGTAGCTGCCTTGTGGCAACGCTGATCACTTTGCCCGGCCCAGGGATTCAGGAGTAATACCTGCTTCTTTTAGGGCGAGGTCAAGGTTCAGACATCTTATTTAAATACTCACAGTTGTATTTACAAATATGTGTATCAATATACAATAATACAAAAATATATATAAATAAAACGTAAGATACGAAATATAAATAACGTCTTTCAAAACAAGTCAATATGGCTGATTCAATATTTTTCGTCATAATTTTACAAAAATGTTTTCATGTGTCTGCAGAGTTTTTAGGGCAACCTCCCAATGTATATAATATATGCCAGGTTGCTAGGGAATCCCCATATGTACTAATGCTGGCTAACAGATGTAAATCATTCAGCTGCGGCGAAGAAAACTAAATCTCTGAGCACTTACAAATACTCGGAGGACCCCCGAGCGGGCTCGGGAAATCTCGAGTAACGAGTATATTCACTCATCACTAGTAGTCACCCTGACATATCTCTAAAATGGGCACTGGATCGACCGCTCCCAATTCTAAGAGGGTCCTTACATCCACCCAGAGTCTTTTTGAAGTGGAGAGGGAATGGGGTCTGGTGGCCCCTCTTAACTGGAAGCGCACTCCATGCTGAAATGCATGCACGTCATTGAAATGCATCCCCCGCTGGAACGCACGCCAGTATGCCCGACCAGTCCAGCAGCAGCATGGAGCCGAGAGCCCTCTGGAGAGGGAGCTCTGTATTGCTCGACCGACAGGCTGAGGGACCGCCGCCTAATGAGGCATCAGCCTCGGCGCCTCTTGACAACTGGAAGGGAAGAGATCCAGTCCCCTCCGATCCTACAGCGCTCCGGTAAGTGCTTTGAGCTCCTCTTGCTGTGCTCTCTCCTGCTAGGGATAGGAAAAACACTGAGGGTGAGGTGGAGGAAGGGGGGGTTTTAACCTCTTGTATGTTTCCTGTCCCTAGATGATGAGAAGGACTACCTCCTGTCATGCTGTCCTGAAAGATGAGAAAAAGAGGTTAGATTATACTCACCCAGGGGTGGTCCCGCTACGGTCCAATCCGATGTGCATCGCAGTCCGGTCCGGGGTCTACCATCTTCTTACGATGACGTCCTCTTCTTGTCTTCACGCTGCGGTGCAGGCGTACTTTGCCCTGTTGAGGGTAGAGCAAAGTACTGCAGTGCGCAGGCGCCATGCCTCTCTGACCTTTCCCGGCGCCTGCGCACTGCAGTGCTTTGCTCTGCCCTCAACAGGGCAGACAAAGTACGCCTGCGCTGCAGCGTGAATACAAGAAGAGGACGTCATCCTATGAGGATGGGAGGCCCCGGACCGGACCGCGACACCCATCTGACCGGACCGCCCCTGGGTGAGTATAATCTAACCTGAGCATAGAATCGAACAAGTGCAATGCGAGAAAAAAGGGATCGCACTGGTTCCAATGTTATTCAATGAGGCAGTGCAGATCTGCGTATTTTTTCTCAGCTGTATTCGACATGAGAAAAAATTGCAGCATGCTACGATTTCACTGAAATCTGATGGATGTAAGAAAAACCATCAGTTCGGCAACAGATTTTTACAGATACATTTAAACCCTTCCTGACCTGTGACACAGCGTATGCGTCATGAAAGTCGGTGCCAATCCAACCTGTGACGCATATGCTGTGTCACAGAATGATCGCGTCCCTGCAGATCGGGTGAAAGGGTTAACTCCAATTTCACCTGATCTGCAGGGACAGGGGGAGTGCTTCTTTAGCCCAGGGGGGGTTGCTTTGCCCCTCGTGGCTATGAACGCTCTGATTGGCTGTTGAAAGTGACGTTTCACTTTCAATCAGAGCGATAGTAATATTTCACCAATGAAAATTGGTGAAATATTACAATCCAGCCATGGCCGATGCTGCAATAGCATCAGCCATGGCTGGAGATCGCAATCTGCCCCCGATCTCCTCCCCCTCCATCCGGTCCTTTCCTGTCCTCCGCTCCCCTCCGTCCTCCTGTCCGCTCCCCCGCAGTCTGATCTCCCCCCCCGCTGTCCGATCCCCCATCATACTTACCGACCTCCGGTGTCCCTCCCGGTGTCTGTCCGTCTGCTCCATGGGCGCCGCCATCTTGCAAAATGGCGGGCGCATGCGCAGTGTGCACGCCGAATCTGCCGACTGGCAGATTCGTTACAAGTACATTTTGATCGCTGTGATAGAACCTATCACAGCGATCAAAATAAAAAAATACTACATAAACCCCCCCTTTATCACCCCCATAGGTAGGGACAAAAATAAAATAAATAAAATATTTTTTTTCCCCCACTAGGGTTAGGGCTAGGGTTAGGGCTAGAATTAGGGTTAGAACTAGGGTTAGTGTTAGAATTAGGCTGGGTTCACATTGCGTTAGTGGCAGTCAGCTAACGGAATCAGTTACATAGCGCCACTAACGCAATGTAACGGATCCGTTAGCGCAGCCATTGACCACAATGTATCTAACGCATCGCTAACGTATGCCATTTCTGGCATGCGTTAGCGATGTCCCGTTATTTTCTGACGGACCTCAAACGCTGAAGCGTTCCTGAGTTATTACCTCATAAAGGGACACTGGTCCGAATTGCAAAAAACAGCCAGGTCATTAAAGGGAACCTGTCACTTGAATTTGGCGGGACTGGTTTTGGGTCATATGGGCGGAGTTTTCGGGTGTTTGATTCACCCTTTCCTTACCCGCTGGCTGCAATATTGGATTGAAGTTCATTCTCTGTCCTCTATAGTACACGCATGCACAAGGTAATCTTGCTTTGCGCAGGCGTGTACTATGGAGGACAGAGAATGAACTTCAATTCAATATTGTAGCCAGCGGGTAAAGAAAGGGTGAATCAAACACCCGAAAACTCCGCCCACATGACCCAAAACCAGTCCCGCCAAATTCAGGTGACAGAGTCCCTTTAAGGTCAAAATAGGCTGGGTCATGGAGGGGTTAAATTCTGTAGCAAAGGAAACTGTAAATGGTCCTAAAAAAGATTAACCCCTTCCTGACATGCGCCGTACTAGTACTGCTTTGCGGGAACGCAGTACTAGTACGGCGCTGCTATTTCCGGTCACCGCGCTGCATTGCACGGTGACCGGGTGAGGATGGCTGCTGTTCCTGATAGCAGACCATCCTGGCACGTCACCACGTGGGGCAGATCCGCCCCCTTGCTTCGACGATCGCTGCGATTGGCTGGTGAACTCTCACCAGCCAATCACAGCGAAGCTGACAAAGTTGCAGAAAAAAAAAACAAAAACATGTGACAGGCTGTGATTGGTGCTGTGTGACGTAGCACCAATCACAGCTGTCACAGTAGGTGAGGTGATCACTACGTCACCTCACCATCTTTACCTCAGATTTGGCGTGCAGAGCGGTGGTCTAAGCCCCTCCGTGTCACCTGAGCAAAGGATTCCATTGGTGGCCAGTCAGATCGTCCCTGCGATCTCCTGACTCCTGTGCTGATCTGCGATCTGTGCTGTGCTGCCATCTGCCTGCTGTGTGACTCCTGTGATCACAGCAGCAGCACCTCCCCCACCCCTTTCCCATCCCTGTTCCAGTACCTCCTCCCTCCAATTGATTTTTTTGCGCTTTTTTTCCTGTGTGCGGCGTTCCGCGCAGAGCATTCGTGCTCTTCCTGTGTCCGCAGCTCTGATCAGTATCGCTGCTGATCAGAGACTGTGCCACAGGAATTTTTATTTTTTTTTAGTTAGTGTAGCGGACTTCGCAGTCTAAGTGACGTCCAAGGTTTTTTTTAGAAAAAAATAATAGTAGTTACAGTACAGCATAGTTTTGGACATAGCAAGGTAGTGTAGCCGGCGTCACATCGTTAGTGACGACCGATCTTTGAGAGAAAAAAAAATGGTACGGCGTAGTTTTAGTGGTAGCGTGTTAGTACAGCCGGCGTCACAGCGTTAGTGACGACCGATCTTGTTTTAGAAAAAAAAATAAATACAGAGTAGTTTTATAGGTAGGGAGGTAGCTTTTATTTTCTTGCATAAAAAGTGCATTAGGGGAGCATACGTCACGTTGTTGGTGACGTCCGTTTACTTTTGTAAAAAAGAAATTGCGTCGGATAAATTTATAGGGAGGGCATTAGTGTAGTGAACGTCTGGTTTTTTTTTTAATACAAACTTTATTTTTAAGGGTATGTGCACACGTCAGGATTTCTTGCAGAAATTTTCCTGACAAAAACTGGACATTTCTGCCAGAAATCCGCATGCGTTTTTTACCGCGATTTTGACGCGTTTTGGTGCATTTTTCCCCAAATGCATAGAATTGTGGGAAAAACGCAGAAAATCCGCAAAAATAATGAACATGCTCATTTTTTTACCGCGATGCGTTTTTTTTTGCGGAAAAAAATGCATCCATGTGCACAAAACATGCAGAATGCATTCTAAATGATAGAATGCATAATGTATGCGTTTTTAATGAGTTTTTATAGCGTTTTTAGCGCGAAAAAAACGCGAAAAAACCTGTACGTGTGCATATAGCCTTAATCTGATTTTTCTTTCCATTTTTTCTTCTACATTTTACCTCTCTACTTCTTTTTTCTCTCCGTTTTGTTATAATAAAGAGTACCCTATACACAAGCCCCACACATTACACATGTAAAAGCACCACTTACATACACATGCCCGGGGTTTGGGAAAAATAAATTAAAATGGCCCATTCGTCAAGTTGGCAGCACGGTGGCTCAGTGGTTAGCACTGCAGCCTTGCAGCGCTGGAGTCCTGGGTTCAAATCCCACCCGGGACAACATCTGCAACGAGTTTCTATGTTCTCTCCGTGTTTGCGTGGGTTTCCTCCGGGTTCTCCGGTTTCCTCCCACATTCCAAAGACATACTGATAGGGAATCTAGATTGTGAGCCCCATTGGGGACAGCGATGATAATGTCTGTAAAGCGCTGCGTAATATGTTAGCGCTATATAAAAATAAAGATTATTATTATTATTCACCAGAGGAGGCTTACGCCATCCTTGCGTCCGACACGGATTCAGCCAGAGAGGAAGAGCCCACATTCCTCCTCATCTGGTGAGGAAGGACCCCCAACAAGGCGCCCTAGGACCCAGGCAACTCCTGCATCAATCGATCCCGTATGGATTGCACCCCCTGAAAATTTTCAGCCCGTCATTCCGGATTTCAGCAGCAGCTCAGGAATCCAGTTTGACACCACTGGCCTCACTGAAATTGACTTCTTCAAATTCTTTTTCAGTGAGGAAATAATAAATCTTATGGTGGCCCAGAGGAACCTGTATGCCCAACAATTTTTCACCCAAAATCCCACGTCATCATACGTCAGATGGACCCCCGTAAATGCAGCAGAGATGATGACAATTTGGGGAATTGTGCTGCATATGGGCATAATAAAAAAAACATAGATTCGTCAGTACTGGAGTACTGACATTCTCTACAGTACACCGGTATTCCGCATGGCCATGAAAAGGACACAATTTGAAGGGATCCAAAGATTTTTGCATTATAGTGCGCAGTGTCCTCCCCGAGACGATCCTAACTTTGATCGTCTATATAAAATTCGGCCAGTGGTTGAACACTTCAGCAGAAAATTTGCTGAGGCGTACACACCCCAGAGGGACATCGCTATTGATGAATCTCTCGTTCACTTCAAAGTGAGGCTAAAATTACGACAATACCTGCCCAGTAAGAGGTCCAGGTACGGAATAAAGCTGTACAAACTGTGCGAGAGTACCACAGGGTACACCCACATATTTAGGGTCTACAAGGGGAAGGACACCCAGATTAACCCCCCTGAATGCCCACCTATCCTGGGGGTGAGTGGGAAAATTGTGTGGGAATTGCTGCACCCACTGCTGGATAGGGGTCATCACCTCTACATTTATAACTTTTACACCAGCATCTCACTCTTCAAGGCCCTCTCTGCCAGAGGTACAGCTCCATGTGGCACCGTGCGAAAAAATCAGCGAGGCCTCCCTAAGCCGCTAATTGGGCAAATGCTGAGAAAAGGGGAAAGCAGAGCCCAATGCAGCGACAACATGCTGGCAGTCAAGTATAAGGACAAAAGGGATGTCCTTATCCTGACCACCATACACCGTGACAACAGCACCCTTGTCACTGTTCGTGGGACCACAACACAAGTCCCAAAGCCAGATTGTATCTTGGATTATAATCGGTACATGGGGATGTGGATCTTTCAGATCAGGTCCTCAAACCATACAGTTCCATGCGAAAAGCCAAAGTATGGTACAAAAAATTGGCCGTGCACATTGTACAGATGGCACTGTACAATGCTTTTGTGCTGTCCCAATCTGCAGGCAAAACGGGGACCTTCCTTCAGTTTCAGGAGGTAGTCATCAAGGCCCTAATGTTTGGCAATCGGGGAGGTGAGTGCCCCAGTACTTCTGAATCTGATAGTGCCCGTATTGTCCCAAGTCAACATTTCCCAGGACAGGTTCCCCAAGCAGCGAGGACAGGACGATCACAAAAACGGTGCAGAGTATACTCAAAGAGGGGAATCCGAAAGGACACAACTTACCATTGTGAAACCTGCCCTGAGAAACCTGGCCTTTGCATTAAGGATTGTTTCAAAGCATACCACACATCCACAAATTAATAAAATTAGTTTATACCCTTTTGACACAACACATCTATAATCTGATGTACCGAGCACATCTTACACATACCGCCACATTATAAATTCATACACTAAAACCAACTGCATTATAGTTATTACTGTAAAACTATGCCTCTAGATAAATTCCTTCAGAGGTGTAATTTCCAAAATGGGGTCACTTGTGAGGGGTTTCCACTGTTTAGGCACATCAGGGGCTCTGCAAACGCAACATGATGTCCGCAGACCATTCCATCAAAGTCTGCAATCCAAAACGTCACTCCTTCCATTCTGAGCCCTGCTGTGCGCACAAACAGTGGTTTTCCCCCACATATGGGGTATCGGTGTACTCAGGAGAAAATGTGCAACAACTTTACTGGTCTATTTTCTCCTGTTACCTTTGTGAAACTAAAAAAAATTGGCACTAAAAGATCATTTTTGTGGAAAAAATGTGATTTTTTTTATTTTCATGAGTCAACGTTATAATTTTCTGTGAGGCACTTGGAGGTTTGCGGTGCTCACCACATATCTAAATAAATTCCTTGGAAGGTCTAGTTTCCAAAATAGTGGAAATCTCCCAAAAGTGACCCTGTTTAGGCACATCAGGGGCTCTGCAAATGCAACATGACGCCCGCAGACCATTCCATCAAAGTCTGCAATCCAAAACGGCACTCCTTCCATTCTGAGCCCTGCCGTGCGCACAAACAGTGGTTTTCCCCCACATATGGGGTTTTGGCGTATTCAGGAGAAAATGTGCAACAACTTTAGTGGTCTATTTTCTCCCGTTACCTTTGTAAAAATAAAAAAATTGGGGCTGAAAAATAATTTTTGTGGAAAAAATGTGATTTTTTTTTACGGCTCTACATTATATACTTCTGTGAAGCACCTTGGGGGTTCAAAGTGCTCACCACACAGCTACATAAGTTCGTTAAAGTGTCTGATTTCCAAAATGGGGTCACTTGTGGGGGTTTTCCAATGTTTAGGCACATCAGGGGCTCTTCAAATGAAACATGGCGTCCACTCTCAATTCCAACCAATTTTGCGTTCAAAAAGTTAAAAGGCGCTCCTTCCCTTCCGAGCCCTGCTGTGCGCCCAAACAGTGGTTTTCCCCCACATATGGGGTATTGGCGTATTCAGGAGAAATTGCTCACCAACTTTAGTGGATCATTTTCTCCTTTAACCGTTGTGAAAATAAACAAACTGTTGCCGAATGATCATTTTTGTGACTAAAAAGTTAAATGTACCTTGAGGGGTTAAGTTTTTGGAATGGTGCCCCTTTTGGGTATTTTCTGTTATATAGACCCCTCAAAGTGACTTCAAGTGTGAGGTGGTCCCTAAAAAAAATGGTTTCCTAAATTTTATTGAAAAAATGAAAAATCGCAGGTCAACTTTTAACCCTTGCAACTTCCTGACCAAAAATATTTTGGTTCCAAAATTGTGCTGATGTATAGTACACATGTGGGAAATGTTGTTTATGAACTAATTTTCGCGACATATCTCTCTGATTTAAGGGCATAAAAATTCAAAGTTCAAAAATTGCTACAGTTTAAACATTTTCGCCAAATTTCCATGTTTTTTTCACAAATAACCGTAAGTCATATCGAAGAAATTTTACCGCTATAATAAAGTGCAATATGTCACGAGAAAACCATCTCAGAATCACTAGGATCCAGTGAAGCGTTTCAGAGTTATGACCTCATAAAGTGACAGTGGTCAGAATTGAAAAAAAAATGGCCTGGTCAGGAAGTTGAAAACAGGCTTCGGGGTGAAGGGGTTAATATCTGCTGGGTAAAAAACGGATTGTATAGAAACAGCACACAGACTTTTTTCTCATACCAAATACAGCTGAGAAAAAAATACTCAGATCTGCACTGACTCATTAAATAACATTGGTCTGAGTGCAATCCGTATTTTATCAGTTCACTAGTCCAATTCATACGCGAGCTCTAAAGGCAACGATCCTAATCCCTGTTCAAGGCCTCAGTCTTTGCCATGTTGGTTTCCCTTTGAAGTCCCAAAACAGGTTCAAGTGCCCTATTAACACTTGTTTAAAGGGGTTGTCCGGTCCAAATCGGTAAGTCACTCTGTGTGACTAGGCTTATGAATCCCCCCAGCGCACACACTGTGGCCTGCTGAGATTCGCTGGTGTCGGGGTGGGGGAGTCGGGACCAGAGGATATGTATGAGTCATACATACTCCCGGCCAGTACACATGGTCTAAGGCTGGTTTCACATTGGCGTTTTTTCGGGTGCGTTTTTGCGGTAAAAAACGCAAAAAAACGCATGGTGAAAAAACGCATGTAAACGCGTGTAAACGCTGCGTTTTTTTGACGCATGCGTTTTTGCATGTGGTGAAAAAAAGCGGCGTTTTGACGCGTTTACATGCGTTTTTACATGCGTTTGCGTTTTTTAAATGCATGCTGAGAAATGTGTGACAGCTGCCAATCATCAAAATAAAGTAAAAAAACCCACTATAAACAGAAATAGTTAAGGTTAGGGTTAGGGATAGGGGTAGGGTTAGGTGTAGGGATCATAACCCTAACCCTAACCCTAAAGGGATCCTACCCCTAACCCTACCCCTAACCCTAAGGGATCCTAACCCTAACCCTACCCCTAACCCTACCCCTAACCCTACCCCTAAGGCATCCTAACCCTAACCCTAACCCTAATCCTAACCCTAACCCTTCCCCTAACCCTACCCCTAACCCTAAGGGATCCTAACCCTAACCCTACCCCTAACCCTACCCCTAACCCTAACCATAAAGGGATTAGGGTTAGGGTTAGGATCCCTAAGGGTTAGGGGTAGGGTTAGGGTTAGGGGTAGGGTTAGGATCCCTTAGGGTTAGGGGTAGGGTTAGGGGTAGGGTTAGGGGTAGGGTTAGGGGTAGGGTTAGGATCCCTTAGGGTTAGGGGTAGGGTTAGGGGTAGGGTTAGGGTTAGGGGTAGGGTTAGGGTTAGGGGTAGGGTTAGGTTCCCTTTATCACCTTTATATTGGGGGGTGGCATATCAGTGTGTTTTCTGTTTTTTTAATAAAAAAAGCATGCGTTTTTTACCGCAAAAAACGCATGCACCAAAAAACGCATGCGTCCCCATTGACTCCAATGTATTTTTTGACCCAAAAAAAACGCATGAAAACGCATGCGTTTTTTTTTGGTCCAAAAAACGCTTCTAAAAATACTACAAGTAGCATTTCAGAAAATGAACGCATGCAGTAAAAAAACGCATGCGTCAAAAAACGCGACCAAACGCGTACACAAAAAAACGCATGCGTTTTCAATGTTAAATATAGGAAAAAAAAACGCATGCGTTTTTTTGAAAAAAAACGCTGCAGACAAAAACGCAAGTGTGAAACCACCCTTACTTCCACACACTTGAATTGAGCAAGGTCGCGCCCTCTAATCACCCACTGGACGGCCGCGTCACGCAGCCTCATTCAAGACAAGTGTATGGAGCAAACCCATACTCACCAGACGGCCTCTGCCCGGGAGTATGTATAACTCAGACATACCTTCTGGTCCCGAGTCTGAAACCGGCGCTGGGGGGATTCATAAGTCTACAGTCACAGAGTCACTGCAGACGTCCCGATTTGGACTGGACAACCCCTTTAAAGAGGACCTGCTGTCACCAAGTCTAAGGTGGTCAGTTTTTGCTCTTATTTTTTTTAATCTGCGCCTCTTTGTTTCGTGGTAATTTTTACAGTCTTTACCAAGCAGGCGCTGCTTACAGTGTAATAATGCAGAGCAGCCTAAAGACATCCTGAAACGGAATAATTAAAAAATAAAGCTTGGCGTGCAGAAACAAGTCTCCATACAGGTCCACCAATGGAAAAAAAATAAAAAAGTGATCGGCCTTGAAAAAAAATGGAGACGGAAACCAAACTGTATTTTATTTTTTTTTCCTACAAAGAATTTTACAAATAGTTTGTAGATTGTCCTTCAGAGAGGAAGAGGACTGGAACGCTAGTGCCTTAGTATGTAACGCTGTGTAAGGCACGGCGCGCGCACACGGGTCACGCTTCACCTATTACAGTGTCATATTATTGTGTAAATAGTGCGACGCTACAGGTTTTACACCCGCACTGTGTCCAGTTATCCTGCAACGTAAAGGGTGATCGCAACAAACATGTCTGACAGTGATCAGGTCATAGGACAGATCCACAGGCCAGCCTCCTTCCAACACTGCCTGCCTCGCACGGCGGGCACACCGGGTACATCCTACACCGTGGAAAAAACACCGGGTACATCTCACAGCGGGCACAACACCAGGTACATCCCACGGCAGGCACAACATCGGGTACATCCCACGGCGGGCACAACACCGGGTACATCCCACGGCAGGCACAACATCGGGTACATCCCACAGCGGGCACAACACCGGGTACATCCCACGGCGGAAGCAACAACAACGGGTACATCCCAAGGCAGGCACAACAACGGGTACATCCCAAGGCAGGCACAACACTGGGTACATCTCACAGCGGGCACAACACCGGGTACATCCCACGGCAGGCACAACACCGGGTACATCCCACGGCGGGCACAACACCGGGTACATCCCACGGCGGAAGCAACAACAACGGGTACATCCCACGGCAGGCACAACACCGGGTACATCCCACGGCGGGCACAACACCGGGTACATCCCACGGCAGGCACAACACCTGGTACATCCCACGGCGGAAGCAACAACAACGGGTACATCCCAAGGCAGGCACAACAACGGGTACATCCCAAGGCAGGCACAACACTGGGTACATCTCACAGCGGGCACAACACCGGGTACATCCCACGGCAGGCACAACACCGGGTACATCCCACGGCGGGCACAACACCGGGTACATCCCACGGCGGAAGCAACAACAACGGGTACATCCCACGGCGGGTACAACACCGGGTACATCCCACGGCGGGTACAACACCGGGTACATCCCACGGCAGGCACAACACCGGGTACATCTCACGGCGGGTACAACACCGGGTACATCCCACGGCGGGTACAACACCGGGTACATCCCAAGGCAGGCACAACACTGGGTACATCTCACAGCGGGCACAACACCGGGTACATCCCACGGCAGGCACAACACCGGGTACATCCCACGGCGGGCACAACACCGGGTACATCCCACGGCGGAAGCAACAACAACGGGTACATCCCACGGCGGGTACAACACCGGGTACATCCCACGGCGGGTACAACACCGGGTACATCCCACGGCAGGCACAACACCGGGTACATCTCACGGCGGGTACAACACCGGGTACATCCCATGGCAGGCACAACACCGGGTACATCCCACGGCAGGCACAACACCGGGTACATCTCACAGCGGGCACAACATCGGGTACATCCCACGGCGGGTACAACACCGGGTACATCCCATGGCAGGCACAACACCGGGTACATCCCACGGCAGGCACAACACCGGGTACATCTCACAGCGGGCACAACACCGAGTACATCCCACGGCGGGTACAACACCGGGTACATCCCACGGCGGGTACAACACCGGGTACATCTCACAGCGGGCACAACATCGGGTACATCCCACGGCGGGTACAACACCGGGTACATCCCACGGCGGGTACAACACCGGGTACATCCCACGGCGGGTACAACACCGGGTACGTCCCACGGCGGGCACAACACCGGGTACGTCCCACGGCGGGCACAACACTGGGTACATCACATGGAGATTAGTCTGTGCTGCTCATACAGTCACCATTGTATACTGTGGGGGCCACCTGGGTACATGAGTTTGCCCCATGCCGGCCACAGGGCACCGTACGCTGCAGTACACACAGGGGGCACACATACCTGGAGGCGATCACAGGCTCATGTCCGCCGGCCTGCTCCTCTCCAGCTGCCTTCACCCCTATCTCCCAGAGCTACCGACCACAATAAAGCAATGCATGACGGGAGGCCTCCCGGGGATGCGGCAAACACTGGTCTGCAGGTGTCCCGCCGTTCAGGCCGTCTTGGTGACAAGCGACAATAGGCCGGCCGGTGAGTATTTCCGGTTGGAGCGGGTTCTCTGCAGTCTACCGTGGAACACAACCGCACAGGGCTCAGGTGCACTGCTGTCACCATAGAAACGAGGTCACACAGGAAGAGGCCGGGCGCTGCAGTAACACCGACAGCCGCTGGGGGCTCACTACCGTTATCTGCAGCGCTGCTCTCCGGACAGCACAGCAGAGAACGGGGCAGCGTGTCACGTGATGTGCTCCCAAGCTGCAAACATGTCATATTATGTGTCATCTTATTTACTATTTTATCCTTTAAGTTTTTAACCCTTTTAGGACACGGCATAATTTGACTTACAAACCATGTTTTTTCATTGTCCCAGTCAAGAACCACAACTGTTCAATACGGCTGTACAAGAGTTTTTTTTCTTTCAGATCACGTTACTTTTTTCAGTAGAAGCATTTGTGGCGCTTTTTATTTGTGTTTTGGGGGAGGGAATATAAATAGTAATTCTTCTGAAATTATTTTTAAGCCAATTATTGTCTGGAATAACTTGGACGAAGATCGTAACGCAATGCTCGGACTGGCCGGCGGCTCTCCTGACCCGAGCCTGGTAGCTGCATCCAAATACATGCTGTCACGCCGGCCAGTCCGAGCACTGCGCTGTGATCCTTGTCCGAGTTATACGGCCATTTAACTCTTGACTTATATAGCGCCATCATATACCGCAGCGCTTTACAGACAATGGGGCTCACAATCTAATTCCCTATCACTACGTCTTTGGAGAAAAACTTATTTTAATGTTATATTAGAACTCATTACATTTACGCCACTATCAGATTCGTATAGGGTTTTTTTTCTATAGTTTAAGATTTTCAACAGTAAAACTTTTTTTATAGAAAAAAAATGATTCACGTTGTCACAGAAAGGCACAACTTCTTTCTTTGTCCAATGTCATGGCTTCACAGTTTTTATTGGTGCCATTTTGAGGACCATATAAAACTTTTATTAGCTTTTATTATTTTTGTCACAGCAGTTAATGGTCCAAACCAGCAGTTGTTTTTGTGTGTTCTTTTTTTACAGCTTCATTTTGCATCTTTTACCAAAATAGGTCTATATAATTGGTCATTTCTATGTTTTCGCTAAGTGTATTTTTTTCTCAGTGAAATTTTTTTTTTTTATAAAGTTTAATTATATTGTTTATTTCTTTTTATCTGACTCTGAGACATGACAGTCTGATCACTAGGAAAACTGTCTGATAAGGAATCTAGTAGTCTCTGTTCAACCGGATAAAGGAGAGAGATAGTGCAGGAAAGCTCCTAGATCTGTTACACCACAATAATTGCCCAATTAAGCCATACAATCGGATTGCTCAAAAAAATTCAACATCACAAATCACTTTTTTTCGGAGACATTTGTACAGAGTTAAACGTACCGTGTATGCAACCTGTGATGCCACGCAGGAGTCAGGAAGAAAGAGGCCCACTGCCTAATAAATCACCAAGGCTATGATTTTCCCATGCGTGTCTCACCATTGGTGGTAGATTGACATGCCCATGTGTATGTAGCTCTAAATGAAGAGGTCTATGGCTAGTACTTAGTTGTTATCAAACTGCTGCTGAAAATCAAGACACCATACAATGTTCTTGCACGAGGGTCCGTTATTGTTTCCAGCTTCCCCTTGGTAAACTAAAGTGATATCACAAGTGTTAGATAGGCAGCTTTCACATCAAAAATGTTGAAGTTGCTGTGATTTCAGTCAAGTTTTCTCATCAAAAATGTTGTCGAAGTTGCTGTGATTTCAGTCAAGTTTTCTCATCAAAAATGTTGTTGAAGTTGCTGTGATTTCAGTCAAGTTTTCACATCAAAAATGTTGTTGAAGTTGCTGTGATTTCAGTCAAGTTTTCTCATCAAAATTGTTGTTGAAGTTGCTGTGATTTCAGTCAAGGTTTCACATCAAAAATGTTGTTGAAGTTGCTGTGATTTCAGTCAAGTTTTCACATAAAAAATGTTGAAGTTGCTGTGATTTCAGTCAAGGTTTCACATCAAAAATGTTGTTGAAGTTGCTGTGATTTCAGTCAAGTTTTCTCATCAAAAATGTTGTTGAAGTTGCTGTGATTTCAGTCAAGTTTTCTCATCAAAAATGTTGTTGAAGTTGCTGTGATTTCAGTCAAGTTTTCACATCAAAAATGTTGTTGAAGTTGCTGTGATTTCAGTCAAGTTTTCACATCAAAAATGTTGTTGAAATTGCTGTGATTTCAGTCAAGTTTACACATCAAAAATGTTGTTGAAGTTGCTGTGATTTCAGTCAAGTTTTCACATCAAAAATGTTGTTGAAGTTGCTGTGATTTCAGTCAAGTTAGCAGCTTTTCCAACAAAACTTGTCCGTGTCAGGTAAATTCAGGAATGTACATCAAGGCCGTGTTCACACGTTCAGTATTTAGTGAGTTTTTTACCTCAGTACTTGTAAGCCAATACCAGGAGTGGAACAATCAGAGGAAAAGTAGAGAAACATGTCACCACTTCTGTATTTATCACACACTCCTGGTCTTGGCTTACCATCACTGAGGTAAAATACTGATCAAACACTCAGTGTGTGCACATGGCCTTATATGCGCCATCAAATTCAAAACTTAAGAGCTTGTTCAGAAGAGAGTATCATGCAGACGTGTGCTGTCCTTGTGCACCATGGACCGAATCCCTAGAGCAGAGGTGTAAAACTACATTCCTCAAGGGCCGCAACCAGGTCATGTTTTCAGGATTTCCTTGTACTGCACAGGTGATAATTTAATCACCTACACACATAATGATTCCAGCACCTTGTGCAAAGCTAAGCAAATCTTGAAAACACGCATGGTTTGCGGCCCTCGAGGAGTGCAGTTTGACACCTCTGCCCTAGAGCATATGCAGCTGCTATAGCCAATGTGCCAGTGCACATGGCCGATTTTTAGACTTGGACCAACAGTCTATGTGGGGAAAAAATAATCACAGCATGGAATATTGTAGTCCGATTCATGGGTCATGTAAATGGCAGGCAGCTCTTGTAGTTGTCTGATACGCGGACAAATACACAGGGCTACCCCCTTTAGCCAGTCACTTCTGCAATTTGCGAACTGGTCTGAATTTTCGTACCGAATCTGAACCCGGTCTAAAAACAAGATGTCCCAAACAATTCTTGTACAGCTATCTTTTATTAGATATATTGCAATTTTCTGCAATGCGGAAGTCATTGGTTCAAAGTGCACTGCCATCTCCGAATCAGTCTCTTCCACGTTATTATTAGAATCTGGCATTTCAATGGTCAGACTGTTCATATCTGAATCAGAAGTGTGGTATGGCCGATTGTCCAGATCCTAATCTTATGTGTATGGCCAGCTTTCATTATAGAGGACCCATAAAGAAAAATGACCCAGACTAGGAAGTCTAATGCTGTCATTGTTTCCTGGCTTCAATGTCACCTTTGTGTTCAGGGTCGGTCCCATGCAGAGTATTCACAGTGATGAGAATTGTGTAAGACCTGCAGTGCAGGTATGGCCTGTCACGTAATACATTGTAACTAAATTAGGGAGTAAGATGGCAGTAGCTATGGTAACAGAAGAAAATGAGAACCTGTTTACACATGCTTAGTATAATGGATACTTTGGATTCTAAACCACAAGCGGAGATACTTGATCTATTTAACTATATAAACATGTATACGTACTGTTAGGGCTGACGGAACCCACCTAATAATATAAGAATAGAAATAAGGTTCGTAGCCTGGGGTCCTCCGTGCAGAGATGTTAACTGCTGCTCGGTAATGGTGGACACTATATGACGGTATAGTGGGTAACACACCCGGTATGTACAGGCCTCACTGAGCCGCAATACCGCAGAGTGTAAATGCCGTACCCCGTTTAACTTCACAGAGCACAGCAGAGTGAGCGCTAGTGTACAGTCACAGAACTCAGCCCCAAGGTCGCGGGGTTAGAGTCCCTCTAGACCCACTAGCACTCAGTGTCGCTCCAGCGATGCCCAAACAAACTATCTAAAGATTTAGCACACAGTGCACGCAGCATCACGCTGGTGAACGCAACTAACCACCCTAGCTAGGGATAGAAAGCGCACTAATTACACATGGTGCCGCACTGGCGCTGTACTTGCTCCAGACACCCAACCTAAAACAACACTTAGGAAGGGGATGATTAGGAGCTTTCACCAGATAACATACACGCATCCACACACCACGATTCATGTGTATACTAGAGCTTGGCCAAGCAGCCATGCAAACCTTTTATAGTTGGGACCTTGCCAGTGGTCCAATCAGAGCCGCTTGAGGACCTGGGCATGTGACCTCCGACCTCCAATAAGAGGTCATTCCACGGGCATGCTCAGTAGGCAAAAAGCAGGACTTAGTCCCAGGAACGTCTGCTCGCCGTTGACTAATGCTGGTTACAATACCTGGACCTGAGGTGGCAGCAGTAACCAGGTGCACAGCATCAGCTTGAGCAAGATGCTGGGACCGACATCTCTGCTGAGCAGGCTCCTCTGTGGCTGAGGAAGAATGGGAGACTGCAGAGGACATGGTTCGAGATTCACCCTGTGCAGTGGTGGGAACTTGACATCTGACATTAACCCCCCTCCTTGGGCCTTGCTACGCTCAAAAGCCGCAATGAGCTGAGGAGCCCAAATGTGCTCAATAGGTTCACAGGTCCTGTCCTCTGGGCCATGACTCTTCCAGTCCACCAGATAGTACTTTTTGCCACGTACCACCTTGCACCCAACAATGGCGTTCACCTCATAATTACATGTGGACAAGCCCGGTGTCCCGGCAGATGACTCAGAAAACCGGGACATGTGAATGCGTTTTAACCCCTTCATGACCTTGGGATTTTTCGTTTTTCCGTGTTAGTTTTTCGCTCCCCTCCTTCCCAGAGCCATAACTTTTTTATTTTTCCGTCAATTTGGCCATGTGAGGGCTTATTTTTGGCGGGACGAGTTGTACTTTTGAAAGACATCATTGGTTTTAGCATGTCGTTTACTAGAAAACAGGAAAAAAATTCCAAGTGCGGTGAAATTGCAAAAAAAGTGCAATCCCACACTTGTTTTTTGTTTGGCTTTTTTGCTCGGTTCTCTAAATGCTAAAACTGACCTGCCATTATGATTCTCCAGGTCAGTACGAGTTCATAGACACCTAACATGACTAGGTTATTTTTTACCTAAGTGGTGAAAAAAAATTCCAAACTTTGCTAAAAAAAAAAAAAAAATTGTGCCATTTTCCGATACCCATAGCATCTTCATTTTTCATGATCTGGGGTCGGTTGAGGGCTTATTTTTTGCATGCCAAGATGATGTTTTTAATGATAGCATTTTGGTGCAGATATGTTCTTTTGATCGCCCGTTATTGCATTTTAATGCAATGTCGCGGTGACCAAAAAAACGTAATTCTGGCGTTTCGAATTTTTTTCTCGCTACGCTGTTTAGCGATCAGGTTAATGCTTTTTTTTAGTTGATAGATCGGGCGATTCTGAGCGCGGGGATACCAAATATGCGTAGATTTGATATTTTTTTATTGATTTATTTATTGATTGGGGCGAAAGGGGGGTGATTTAAACTTTTATATATTTTTTTTTTTCACATTTTTTTTAACTTTTTTTTTTTACTTTTGCCATGCTTCAATAGCCTTCATGGGAGGCTAGAAGCAGGCACAGGACGATCGCCTCTGCTACATAGCAGCGATCTGCTGTTCGCTGCTATGTACCTGAAAATCAGGTGTGCTGTGAGCGCCGACCACAGGGTGGCGCTCACAGCTGCCGGCGATTAGTAACCATAGAGGTCTCAAGGACCTCTATGGTTACAATTCTGAAGCATCGCCGACCCCCGATCATGTGACGGGGGTCGGCGATGACATCATTTCCGGCCGCCCGGCCGGAAGCGGTAGTTAAATGCCGCTGTCTGCATTTGACAGCGGCATTTAACTAGTTAATAGGCGCGGGCAGATCGCGATTCTGCTCGCGCCTATTACGGGCACATGTCAGCTGTTCAAAACGGTACTATCCCGTCCGAGGTCAGAAAGGGGTTAGGAGGGACACATGAAAGGTGTCAGTGATACCAAGGCATGGAGGAAGGGCCAGACGATAGATCACATGGTTGACCTGTTCCAGGACCTATGTAGTGAGGAGAAAACTTAGTGGACTTCACTCGCAGTCTGATGTTACAGGCGGAGAGCCACACTAAGTCGCCAGGGGCAAATGTCGGAGCGGGGCACTGGTGTGCATCGCGGGGAGACCCTCATTCTCTCCTTGGAGGTCTGGACGGCATCCTGAGTGCGGTCCCAAATGTCACATGCCTCCACCGCTCAGTCTGCCACCCTAGAGTCGGTGGACGACATGGGCACGGGGACACGCGAATGTTGGTTAAAGGGAACCTGTCACCCTGTTTTTTCAGTAGGAGATAAAAATACCGTTAAATAGGGCCTGAGCTGTGCTTTACAATAGGGTATTTTTTGTCCCCTGATTCCCTACCTATGCTGCCGAAATACCTTACAAAAGTGGCCTTTTTCGCCTGTCAATCAGGCTGGTCAGGTCGGATGGGCGTGGTCACAGCGCTGTTTCTCCCCCACATCTTGCTTATGTTCCCGTTGGTGGCGTAGTGCTTCTCGCATGCGCAAGTGCCGAATGCACTGCGCAGCTGTAGAAAAAGAGCGCGCTCGCCGCTATTCAGCGGTTTCTCGGTGGGCGCGGCCATCTTCCTGAGGCCGCGCATGCGCAGATGGAGTCTCTTGCTTCCCGTGGCTTCAGGAAAATGGCCGCCGCGATGTCCATCTGCGCGCGCGCGGCATCCCGCGGCCATTTTCCTGAAGCCCCGGGAAGCAGGAGACTCCATCTGCGCACGCGCGGCCTCAGGAAGATGGCCGCGCCCACCGAGAAACCGCTGAATAGCGGCGAGCGCGCTCTTTTTCTACAGCTGCGCAGTGCATTTGGCACTTCCGCATGCGAGAAGCACTACGCCACCAATGGGAACATAAGCAAGATGTGGGGGAGAAACAGCGCTGTGACCACGCCCATCCGACCTGACCAGCCTGATTGACAGGCGAAAAAGGCCACTTTTATAAGGTATTTCGGCAGCATAGGTAGGGAATCAGGGGACAAAAAATACCCTATTGTAAAGCACAGCTCAGGCCCTATTTAACGGTATTTTTATCTCCTACTGAAAAAACGGGGTGACAGGTTCCCTTTAAGGAGGAACGGGGTCTGCCCAGTAGAATCGGCAAAAGCGTTGTTCAGCACAAACTCTGCCAACGGTAGCAAGGATGCCCAGTCATCCTGCCTGGCAGAGACAAAATGTCGCAGATATGTGACCAGGGTCTGGTAGGCATTCTCTACCAACCCATTCGTCTCGAGATGGTAAGCTGAAGAGAGAGTTAGCTCTATGCTGAGCAAACGACAGTGCTCTATCCAGAACTGAGACGTGAATTGGGGACCCCAGTCATTGACAATTTTATCAGGCATGTCGTGTGGGCGAAAAACATGTTTAATGAACAATGCCGCCAAGGCCCGTGCAGAGGCACCAGATACACCATTTTGGAAAAATGGTCGGTGACTACCCAGATAACGGTGTAGCTACGAGACTTGGGTAAGCCCACCACAAAGTACATCCCAACCATTTCCCAGGGCCTATCCACCCCTGGCAGAGGGTATAGTAACCCAGCAGGCCATTGCCAAGGAGACCAATTCTTGGCACAGGAGACACATGCCCAAATATAGTCTCTGGCATCACGGGCCATATGCGGCCACCAGTACGTCTTCACCAGGAGCTCAGATGTCCTCTTGGTCCCAAAATGTCCACCCACCCTGGACGAGTGAGCCCAAGAGAGAACCTGCGGTCGCATATTAGGAGGAACAAAAGTCTTGCCCGGGGGCACAGACTCTAGCGAAACTGGGGCCACAGTTCTCAGGATCTCTGAAGGGACAATTAGCCGAGGCTCCTCCTTCTCTGATGACACTATGGAGCAGGAGAGAGCGTCGGCACAAATGTTCTTCTCCCCAGAAAGAAACTGGAGGGTGAAGTGAAACTGGGAGAAGAACAGGTGAGCCTGGTGAGAGTTTAGCCGCTGGGCAGTTTGTAAGTAAACTAAATTCTTGTTGTCGGTGTACACTTGGAAGGGAAAACAAGCCCCCTCCAGGAGGTGTCTCCACTCCGAGAAAGCCAACTTCATTGCTAGCAACTCCATGTCCCCGATGAAATAATTCCTCTCTGCCGGTGTGAAGGTCTTAAGGTACCTTCACACTGAGCAACTTTAGAACGAGAACGACAGCGATCCGTGACGTTGCAGCATCCTGGATAGCGATCTCGTTGTGTTTGACACGCAGCAGCGATCAGGATCCCGCTGTGACATCGCTGGTCGTAGCTAGAAGTCCGGAACTTTATTTGGTCGTCAGGTCGGCGTGATTTGTCATGTTTGACAGCAAAAGCAACGATGCCTGCAATGTTTTTTCATGGAGCTAACAACCAGCGAGAACGATAAGTACGTCACTGGATCGCTCCTGCATCGTTCTGCTGTTGCCGTGTTTTTCTGACATCTCCTAGCGACCTAAACAGCGACGCTGCAGCGATCGGCTCGTTGTCTATATCGCTGCAGCGTCGCTTAGTGTAACGATACTTTTAGAGAAGAAGAAGCAAGGATGCTTCTGACCTTGAGCATCCTTCTGGAAGAGGACAGCTCCAGCACAGACGGAAGAGGCATCCACCTCCATGACAAATGGTTTATCAACATTGAAGTGATGTAAGATGGGAGCACTAGCGAAGTCTGACTTGATAGAGAGGAAGGCCTTCGAGACCTCCTCCGACCACAATTTGGGATAAGCTCCTTTCTTGGTGAGGGCAACCAGGGGAGCAACCAATGTTGAGAAGTGGGGGAATGAACTGGCGGTAATAGTTAATGAACCCCATAAAGCGCTGCACCTCTTTGAGAGAATGGGGTTCCTGCCAGTCCCTCACAGCTTGTAGCTTGGCAGGATCCATGGCCAATCCCTGGGCTGAGATGATATAGCCCAGGAAAGGCAAGGGCTCCTGCTCAAACACACACTTCTCCAACTTGGCATAGAGGGAGTTTGCAGATATCTCTCCAGTGGGAGTCTTTATCTGGAAAGTACATGAGAATATCATCCAGATAGACTACGACCAAGATGTTAAGCATATCCCTGAAGGTGTCATTCACAAAGTCTTGGAAATTGGCAGGGGCATTACAGAGCCCGAAGGGCATCACCAGGTATTCATAGTGCCTGTCACTGGTGTTAAATTCCGTCTTCAATTCGTCCTCCTCCCAGATGCGAATCAGGTTGTAAGCACCCCACAGATCAAGCTTAGTAAATACCCTCGCTTCCTGCAACCTATCTAAGAGCTCCGATATAAGGGGCAGGGGGTACTTATTCTTAACGGTTATGGCTTTAAGAGCCCTGTAGACTATGCAGGGACGTAATTGTCCGTTCTTCTTCTGCACAAACAAGAACCCAGCCCCTGCGGTTGACACTGACTTCCTAATGAATCCTCTTGCCAGATTCTCCTGGATGTACTGAGACATTGCCTCCATCTACGGGAGAGATAATGGGTAGACTTGACCCCGAGGAAGCTCAGCACCAGGCAAGAGGTCAATAGGACAGTCATAGGTGTGGTGAGGCAGAAGAGTCTCTGCAGCCTTTTTGGAGAAAACTACTGCATAGACCCAATAGAGTTTGTTGAGAGAGGAAAGATCTGTGGGTACCTCTGTAGCAACCTGATCGCACTCCCACAGACATCTACCCTCACAAGATTCACTTCATCCCAGAATTCTCCCTGAGGACTACTCAATATGAGGAGAGTGGTAGCGTAGCCAAGGTACCCCTAACAGGACCTCATCAATTCCCTCGGGTATGACTAATAGGGAGATTATCTCCTGATGGAAAGGAGACATTGAGAGTGTAAGTGGGATGGTTTGGTGTGTAATCTGTGAGGGCAGTATCGACCCATTTACCACTTGTACGGTCACCGGTTTGGCGAGCATCACCAGGGGTATTGCATGCCGCTGGGCAAAGGCTGAAGACATAAAGTTGCCCTCTGCCCCGGAATCCACACAAGCCTCGACCGTGTGAGTGGATGGGCCTATTGTGAGTGTACCCTTGAAGGACAATTTGGAGGAAATGCCGCTATGTCTAGAGAGCCTCCTCCTATAGCCACTAGACGAGGACGTTTTCCCAACCGTGAGGACATCTGGAGGCAAAATGTCTTGATTTCCGGCAAACATGACAGACCATGAGTGCTCGAGCGGTCCGGGACTTAGATCCCGCTCGTGACACTTCCATGGCCTCTTGTGGCTCTGACGTCTGATCCAGAGATTCCACAGGTCTGGCGAAACCTCTTCCTACACTGGGCTCGCTCCAACCTTTGCTCGGTAAAATGAAGGTCGATGCAAGTTGAGACCGCTATTAGCTCTTCCAGTGTGGTGGGAATCTCCCTAGTGGCCAGAACGTCCTTCACATGGTCAGCTCAAGATGTATAGCACACTGGTTCACGAATCCCCTATACGACTTGCTATCGCCAGTGAACCTATCTGGCAATGGGACGTGGGATAAGGTCGGAACAGGGGTGGCAGCGGACATACGGGCTGCAGCTTCGCTAGCAGCCTGAACAGCTACTGCAGTAGCATCCACAGCTGAGGTTGTGTGCTCGAGAGCTGCCAACCGGCCCTCCAGCTGCTGGTTGTACCACTGCAGTCGCTGCTCGTCCACCATTACTAGCCAGACCCTGGCGCTAGTATAAAGTTAGGGCTGGTGGAACGCACCTAATAATATAAGGATAGAAATAAGGTGCGTTCGCAGCCTGGGGTCCTCCATGCAGAGATGTTAACATGACTGACACTATATGGCGGTATTGTGGGTAACACACACAGGTTAAACGTCACCCGGTATGTACAGAGGCGGACTCGGTGGCCTCACTGAGCCACAATACCGCAGAGTGTGAATGCCTTACCTTATTTAACTTCACAGAGCACAGCAGGGTGAGCGCTACTGTAGAGTCACAGAACTCAGCCCCAAGGTATGTTCACATGTTGCTGATTTCCATGCGGTGTACAGTCCCATGTAAGCCTATGGAAAACCAAATCCGCAGTGCACATGCTGCGGAAAATTCCACACAGAAATGCAGCGATTTATTTTCCGCAGCATGTCAATTCTTTGTGCATATTCCGCAGCGTTTTACACCTATTCCATAATAGTACAGGTGTAAAAACATAGGCGAATTCGGCACAAAATTTGCACAAAATCCGCAGAAAACCCGCAGGGAATCTGCAGTTAAAACGCAGGGTGTTTTACTTGCGGATTCTGCAAAATCCACGTGGAAAAATCTGAATCCGCAACGTGTGCACATACCCTAAGCAGGCAGAGCTCTGGCGATATTGAAACTGCTCTGAAAATCCTGGCAGCAGCAATACATAATAGAAATACAGTGGCGTGTAAAAATTTGGACACCCCTTGTCAAAATTACTGTTATTGTGAACAGCTAAGCAAGTTGAAGATAAAATGATCTCTAAAAGGCCTGAAGTTAAAGATGACACATTTCCTTTGTATTTTAGGCAAAAATATTCATCTTTTGCATTTTTTAAATTACAAAAAAGGAAAATGGACACATCCAAAAGTTTGGACACCCTTGTAGATTTGTGTGCTCAGATTACTCTGACCAAGGTTTCAGGCCTTAATTTGCCTGTTAGGGTTATGGATTGTTTATTATCATTGTCAGCAAAGACCAGGTGGTGCAGATTTCCCAGCTTTATAAAAACTAAGCCTCCTGCAGCCATGTGTTGTAAGCTGTTGCATAGCACTCTGTGGCGGCCCACAAATCAGGAGAAGGCTATAAAAATATAGCAAAGCATTTTCAAGTTACCCTTTCCTCAATTGCAAATGTAATTAAGAAACAGGAACAGTGGAGTCAAAACAAGATAATGTCTAGAAAACCAAGCAAAGTTTCAGTGAGAGCTGCTTGTAGGATTGCTAGAGAGTAATGATGGGCAAACCTGAAGAGTAAAGTTCGGGGTCCATACCAGACACCCAGTGTTCATGTATGGATTCCGAACATGGACTTCTCACGGAAGTCCATGTTACTTTTCGTGTTTGGCAGCCCAAACAAAGCTTGTTGAAAGGCTGCAGTGCAGCCAATCAACAAGCTTTTCAGGTGTGGGCACTTCCAACCCCATCACAGCCATGCCAAGTATTGGCCAGCGCAGCATGTAAAAAACATATCCATGGCCCATGTAAAAATGGCTTCCCAGCCTATTCATATCAGTCTCCAGTTGTCTGCTTTGCCTTAGCTGGTTATTAAAAATAGGGGTGCCCCACGTCAATTTTTTAGGGTCTCCCATTTATAATAACCAGCAAAGGAAAGCAGACAGCTGGGGGCTGATATTAATAGGTTGAGAAGGTACATAGATATTGGCTTCTTCCCAGAATAATAAGACCAGCTCACAGCTGTCTGCTTTCCATTAGTTGATTTGATTATTAAACATGGGGGGTGGGAGGGCTACATTGTTATTTTTAGTTTATTTATTTATTTTTTTGAATTTTTCATTTATTTATTAGTAATAAATAAACAAATGAAAAAATGCCTTGGGGTCTCCCCCTATTTTTAATAACCAGCTTTGGGAAACCAGACAGGTGTGGGCTTAAATTAATAGACTGGGAATGCAGATGGTTATTGGGTCATTCCCAACCTACAAATATCAGCCTGCAGCTGCCCCAGAAGTGGTGCATCATATTTGATGTGCCAGTTCTGGTACTTCGAGCTGAGGCTATTTGATTGCCGTGGTGCGGTGGCAATCGGGATCATTGTTTTGGGGGTTAGTAATGGAGAGGAGGTGTCAGTCAGACACCCCCATTACTAACCCAGTAGTAAAAAATAAACACACACACAGAAAAAAAAAAAAATTGAATAAAGAACCTCCCATACTAACCCTCGTTCACACATTTATTAATAGAATGATTCTATGAAGTAATCTACTTTCATCTTTTTGATCTCCGGCACCTGTGGATAGCAAAAAAGCTACCGATATACACAGACTCCAGCTGATGAATACTCTCATTAGCGTCTCCTGCTCTCTCTGCTATCAGCGAGAGCAGGAGATGCTGATGATATTAGTAGTATTAAGTCACCAATCAGCGATTGAATGGCAGTAACCTTGTCACAGCTGCTGATTCACAGTTATCTCATCCCCCAGCCAAACAACGAGATAAGGCATCCATCTTATTGTTCTTATTCCCCAGCCTATACCTCATAAGAAAGTTGAAACTGGTGAAGAACAATCACCATCTTGCCTGTCTGGGTGTCAGACACTTTGCAGATTAAAATTTGAAAGATTTTTACGATCAGTGATTACCATGATCGGATGTGCTGCCCACTACAAAAAATGTTGCCACTGTTCAAAAGTTCACTTTACTGCCAAGCATTCCCTAATACCAATTTTTCTCAGCAGACAGTTTCTTTGAAAGTATGCACATGGACGCCATTTTCTTGCAGATGTACCCTGCGACAATACAGCCCCCACTCCAAATTCAAACGCATCAGCCTCTACAATGAATGGCTAAGTGACATCAAGCTGTATAAGAATTTGCACAGAAGCAAAACATTTCTTTAAAGTATCAAGAGCCATAGTGGCCGGACTGGACCATTTGGAAAAGGCCGTCCCTTAGCAAGTCATATCCATCAAAGGTTTGAACACTACTGAAAAGTTCTTCATAAACTTATGGTGGTAATTTCTGAAACCTAAAAACCTTTGTAAAGCCTTTAAGTCTACAGGACCATCCCATTCCAGTATCGCCCGGACTTTCGCCTGATCCATGCGAACATTTTTGGACAATAAGTAAGAACCCAGAAAAGGGATCTCCTGAACTGAGAACATACGTTTCTCTGGTTTGACATACTGTATAATTTATTGTCCCTGAGTATTTGTAAGATACGCCTGACATGTACCTGATGTGCCTCGAGGTCAGGTGAATAAATCAATATGTAAGCAAGATAGACCACCACAAATCTACCTGCCAGGTGACTAAAAATGTAATTAACAAAGTGATGAAAGACAGCGGTAGCATTAGTCAACCCAAATGGAATCACAAGGTTTTCATAGTGCCCCTCAGGTGTATTAAATGCAGTCATCCACTCATCCCGCTCCTTAAATCAAATGAGATTATATACCCCCTAACGTCCAGTTTAGAAAACCAATTTGCCTCGATGATCTGGTTAAGAGGCCTGGAATGAGTGGGAGACGCTATGGATCCTGGACTGTGATCCAATTGAGTTTGCAGAAATCTAGGTAGGGACGTAACCCCTCATCTTTTTGCCTAACAAAGAAAAAAACCTTCTCCAACAGAAGATGAGGAAGGTCTGATATGACCCTTTTGCACTCCGATATAGTCCTTCATGGCCTACTTCTCCAGACCAGTACTATTATATAACCTGCTCTTAGGCAGCTTGGCCCCAGCAATAAGATTAATGGAGCAATCATAAGGACAATGAGGAGGGAGTTCTTGAAACCCCTGTCCCGAAAACAGATCCCTAAAGTCAGACAGGTATTCTGGCAGAGACCTGGTATTCACCCTGGCTTACCGGTGCTTGAGCAGTGTCCTTGAGAGTACTCGCAACACCTTACCACCTGCCAAGTCTGCCAGTCCACTACGGGATTGTGAAGCATGAGTCAAAGTAGTACAAGAACCACAGGAGAAGGCAAGCCCTCTAGCACTTAACAATCGATTATTCAGAGCGCATGGCCCCTACTTGCAGATGAACAGTATAACTCAAACAACCTGAGTAAAATACCCCTGGCACAAGGGTGCAGAGTCAATGGCGATTATGGATCTTGGTCTAGACTGTTTGTGTAGCTTGAGACCCTGGTCCTAGACGAACCTGGTGTCAATGAAATTAAACCCTACTCCGCTTTCCAGAAAGGCTGAAATAACCACTTTACTCTTACCAAGATTGATAGCGGCTGGTAAAAAAATTGTGACCTACCCACAGAAGAAATATGTACACCTGGGTTGCTAACCTCCCTGCAACCCGGGCTCTTTAGTTTTCCTGCAGCTGTTTGTGGTTTTGTATGGAGGAACATGTATCCACAAAATGACCCTTCCTACCACAGAAAAAACACTCTCCCTTTTTAGGCCAAATTGCAGAAGGACCAATAAAACAAGTCGTCTCGCCCAATTGCATGAGTTCCTCAGTTGGCTCAGCCCTACGTTCCCTTGACTCCAGGTCCCCTGAAAATTGAGGTGTCTCTTTATGTCTCTGGCGAACACATCAGTCCACACGGATAACCATAGACATGGCTGCCTCCAGGAAAACAGGGGTCTCATACAGGGCAAAGGCATGCTTTACCGTCACAGAAAGACCCTGACAGAACTGACTGCGGAGTTCATTCCACTTAGTATCCATAGACAACATACGAAACATGAAGCAATACTCCTCCTCTGGCCAGTCTCGCTGCTGAAGCTGCCATAGTTTAGATTCACTCACAGTCACAACACAAACGTACACCAGATGTCTGGTATTACAAACTGGAAGTGACAAATGATTCATGATAAAAACATATTAATTAATTCATTTATTTAATAATTTTTATTTTTACTTTTTTTAAATAAGGAACTGGAACGGAAAAAGACGAAGAACTACAGCTCCTAATGTTGATAGCAATGCAGGTATACATTAAAGATATGGTCGTTATAAACTACAAACCACAGCACAATAGCTAATTTATATCCGGATAGACATACAACTAATCATATTAACTATAAATCTGAAAGTTTTTTGCGTAAAGGATAATGGTTTAACTAAAAGAACTGCCTGCTTTTAGTTTCTTAATGCTCTCAATCTCCTCTTACAAAACCCAAAAATGAATATAGCAATTTGTAGTTTTCTAATCTTGCCAGCAGATGGCACTTGACTTTTACAAGTTTAAAGTGCTCGTGCTTGTAAACCAATTAAACAAACATAATGGACAGTGATCAAAATTTTAAAAAATAGTAAATCAAGCCCCCCTTTGTCTCCCCCTTAGTTAGATAACAATGATAAAATACATGTTTTCATATTTTTTCCATTCTTTGCAGATGGGCTTAGGGTTAGGGTTGGAGCTAGGGTTAAGGTTGGGGACAGAGTTAGGATTGGGGTTAGGGTTGTGTTAGGGTTAGGGGTGTGTTACGGTTAGGGTTGGAGTTAGGGTTGTGTTAGGGTTGGGGTTGTGTTAGAGTTGGGGTTAGAATTGGAGTTTAAAAAAGAAACAAAAAAAAACATGATATGAAGGTAAGTGATGAGCACAAATGCTCGCTACTTCAGGTGCTCGGTATGCATGTAGTATCGCGGATCCCTGCTTTTTTTGTCTTTTGGTGTCTAACAGCCGTGAATCATGCGGGGCAGGGGCTCGCGATATTTGGTGCATACCCGAAAACCCAAAAGAAAAAGAGGTATGAAAAAAAGGGATCACCAGAATAAAAATCAATTTGTTGAAGCATGATACACAACACATGAAAAAAAAAACAAATTTCAAAAACATTTAAAAGAGCCAAGAAAAGAACCTCAAGTCAAACAACCTACAATATGGTTGTATTGGTCCCAAACAGGATTTGATAGTGTATAGGAAAGGGGCAAGTAATGTAGACAATAATCCAATAAGTGCAAAAATGCTGAGAAGAATATCACCTAAATAAGGTTTAAGGTAAATTGAGATGTGGAAAGGAAGGGGAAAAAAGTGCCCCACATAAGCTCTGTATTAAATGCACACATGTGATGAAATTAACATCTATGCAATAATAAATGAATAATTCATAACAACAGCCCATTCAAAATCCAAACCAATATAGATATTAATCAGGAAGGTAAAGAGTCAACATTAATATACTTAGCACCCGGCAAATGAGCGTCCCTATTCACGCAATATGAAATCCATGGAGGGAATGGAACCCCACGCGTATCGACACAAAGGGTCTTCCTCAGGCTTAAGTGTCACAAGAGGTTGTTTTACGTGTTTATATACCTAATAAATAATGTTTGAATTCTTACCAGCTGGCAGCAGGCATGTGTGGTCAGTATCAGGAGTGTGACGCCCGTCTCCCGGAAGTGACAAACACACATGAGCCGAAATTATGCAAATCAGAGATCAGAGCTCCTGATACATGTTGGTTTAAATTAATTTTTGTGAAAAAAAGTTAAATGTTCATTTTTTTCCACATTCCAATAATTCCTGTGAAGCACCTGAAGGGTTAATAAACTTCTTGAATGTGATGTTGAGCACCTTGAGGGGTGCAGTTTTTAGAATTGTGTCACTTTTGAATATTTTCTATCATATAGACAGCTCAAAGTCTCTTCAAATGTGATGTGGCCCCTAAAAAAATGGTTTTGTAAATTTTGTTGAAAAAATGGGAAATTATTGGTCAAACATTAACTCATATAACTTCCTAACAAAAAAAAATTATGTTTCAAAAATTGTGCTGTTGTAAAGTAGACATGTGGGAAATGTTACTTATTAACTATTTTGTGTTTACATATCTCTCTGATTTAAGGGCATAAGAATTCAAACTTGGAAAATAGCAAAATTTTCCAATTTTCCGTCAAATTTCCGTTGTTTTCACACATAAACACAAGTCATATTGAATAAGTTTTACTACTATCATGAAGTAAAATATGTAATGAAAAAACAGTCTCAGAATCAGTGGGATATGTTGACGCGTCCCAGAGTTATAACTTCATAAATTGACAGTGGTCAGAATTTGAAATTTTGGCTTGGTCATTAAGGTCAAAATTGGCTCAGTCATTAAGGGGTTTAATAAACACTTCCTGATACTTTCCCTGGTTCATCAATTATTTTTTTTTTTAAATAATCCCGTGCAGGTCCAATGTAATCTAGGGAATACAACATAGTTTACAAATAGAAACCTGAAAAACATGCAAAAGAGAGAAAGAATAACAAGACACTGTCCTTCGTTTACCACTTTATTATAAAATAAAATCCCACGTACTTCCAACAGGGTCCAGCCTTTCCCAGGACGTTCTGTGAATCCGGTTCATGCTGCGCTCATACGGTGATGTCAATGCTCATCAGAGTTCCCGGGTCACGCTGCGCTACGCATAACGCAGCATGACCCGGTGACTGTGATGTGCTGTGACATCACCGTATGAGCGCAGCATAAGCATGATTAACGGAAGATCTTTCAGGGCAAGTGCTGGACTACTTCAGATCTGCGAGTTACCTTTTTTCATTATAATAAATTGGTGAACGAAGGACAGAGTCTTGTTTTTATTTCTCTATTTTTAAGTTTTTTCAGGTTTCCTTTTGTGGCCTACGTCAGATTCTCTGGACTTTGTTGGACCTGCGTAGGATTTAAAAAACAAAATTGGTGAACCAGTGAAAGTGTTGTGGAGTGTTTTTTTTTTAAAATAAAGTATTTTTTTATGTGTTTTGTTAAATTACTGGGTTAATAATAGGGGTGTCTTATAGAAACCTCTCCATTACTAACCCCAAGGCTTGATGTCAGTTGTGTTTTTGGACAATTCATAGCTGACATCAACCCCAAGCCCCATTACCCCGATTGCCAACGCACCAAGGCAATTGGGAAGAGTGAAGGCGAACCACCAGAATTGGTGCATCTAATGTGATGCAGCACTTCTGGGGCAGCTGAATGCTGGTAGTTTTAGGCTGGGAACGGCCCAATACCCATGGACCTTCCAAGCCTAATAATATCAGCTCTCAGCTGCTTGCTTTACCTTGGTTGGCTATCAAAAATGTATATAAATATTTTCCATTTATTTATTAGCTAAATCCATGCATAGTAAGCTACACACAAGGCACTAATTACATATCTCAGGATATCTATCTATCTACTGTATATCTTTGCACATCTTTAACATCTAAAAATCTGTAATTTCTATGCTGCACTCTAGTACCTGTCATACCGGAAGTTTTGTGCACAAGGACGGCACACGGATGGCACATACGGAAACGCAAAATGGATAACACCGATACTGGTTTTTGCAGTTCTGGAAACATCAGGATGTGTGATGGGGGCCTTACAGACACGTTTGCAAAATGACACTTAAAAAGACTTCAAATAGAGAAGCTTACGTAAAAATGAAAAAGTTATGGCTGCTATAACATTGAATGAATGAACAAAAAATGAATCCATAGAGTCCAAATGTCCCAGATACAGTGGGACAGTCCCGGATTTGAGTCTGCTTCCCACTGTCCTGGGTGGTCTGCTTAATGTTCAACCATTCCTCTATGACATTTCCTTATGCCAAGATGGAAAGAAATGTAAAATGGGTTTGGCTCAGTGGTGTGGTTGAGAGCATGGCCAGAAATGTTGTACCCCATAGTTTGCCCCTCTTTCTCTTTTATGAAAGTTGAGATGCATGTTCACAGACTGAGAGTACCACTCCCATTTTCTATGTTCTTCAGCACTGCAGTAGTACACCACACTCTGTTTAAGGCCGGTTTCACACGTCAGTGGCTCCGGTACGTGAGGTGACAGCTTCCTCACGTACCGGAGCCACTGACACACGTAGACACATTAAAATCAATGCATCTGTGCAGATGTCATTGATTTTTTGCGGACCGTTTCTCCGTGTGCCAAACACGGAGACATGTCAGTGTTCGTGGGAGCGCACGGATTACACGGACCCATTAAAGTCAATGGGTCCGTGTAAAACACGTACCGCACACGGACGTTGTCCGTGTGCAGACCGTGTGCCGTGCAGGAGACAGCGCTACAATAAGCGATGTCACCCCCACTGGTGCTGAAGCCGCCATTCATATCTTCCCTGCAGCAGCGTTTGCTGTAGAGAAGATATGAATAATAGTGTGTAAAATCCAGATCCAGGTCCCCACCCCCCTCCCACCCCCTGTGTGTCCCCCAACCCCCCACTGAGATTAAAATACTCACCCAGCTTCCGGCTCCCTCGCTGCTTCCTGTCCTGGACGCACCTTATGGGAGGTGGAGCCGCATATTCATTACTGTAAATACAGTACAAGGTGCGGCCAGGACAGGAAGCAGCGAGGGAGCCGGGAGCTGGGTGAGTATTTTAATCACAGCGGGGGGGAGGGGAGGGAGGTTGTGGGAGGGGGGTGGGGACCTGGATCTGGATTTTACACACTATTATTCATATCTTCTCTACAGCAAACGCTGCTGCAGGGAAGATTTGAATGGGGCTTCACACAATGCAGGGGACAGCGCTAAACTTTAGCGCTGTCTCTGGCACGGTGCGTGTGGTACCCAGTGGGCACACGGGCGGCACACGTGTGCCGCACGTGTGCCACACTGATGTGCCACAGAAACGCACCAGCACACGGACACAGATAATTCCGGTACCGATTTTTCCGGTACCGGAATTATTTGGACGTGTGAGACTGCCCTAACCCATTCACGACCTCCGCCGTACTATTACTGTGGAGGTCAGATCCCCTCAAAGCCTGGACATGTCAGCTGTTTTGAACAGCTGACATGTGCCCGCAATAGCGGCGAGTGAAATAGCAATTCACCCGCCGCTATTAACTAGTTAAATGCCACTGACAGCGGTATTTAACCGGCGCTTCCGGCCATCGGGCCGAAAATGAGCGCATTGCCGACCCCGTCACATGATCGGGGGTCAGCGATGCATCGGCATAGCAACCAGAGGTTGCTGATGCCGGCTTGCTGTGAGCGCCACCCTGTGGTCGGCGCTCAAACAAGCCTGTAATTCAGCTACATAGGAGTGATCGCTTCCATGTAGCAGAGCCGATCAGGCTATGCCAGCTTCTAGCCTCCCATAGAGACTATTTAAGCATGGCAAAAGTAAAAAAAAAGTTTAAAAAATATGAAAAAAATAAAAAATATATAAAAGTTTAAATCACCCCCCTTTCGCCCCATTCAAAATAAAACAATAAAAAAATCAAACCTACACATATTTGGTATCGCCACGTTCAGAATCGCCCGATCTATCAATGAAAAAAAGGATTAACCTGATCGCTAAACAGCGTAGAGAGAAAAAAATTAGAAACGCCAGAATTATGGTTTTTGGTCGCTGCGACATTGCATTAAAATGCAATAACGGGCGATCAAAAAAACGTATCTGCACCAAAATGGTATCATTAAAAATGTCAGATTGGTGCACAAAAAATAAGCCCTCACCCAACCCGAGATCACGAAAAATTGAGACGCTACAGGTATTGGAAAATTGCACAATTTTTTTTTTTTAGCAAAGTTTGGAATTTTATTTTACTCACCCAGGTAGATTGCGAATCAAAGTCCTTTATTCATCATAACGTAACAACGGACATAGTAAGGAGAGGCGGCTGGGAGAGATCAGCGGTGCGGGGAGAAAGAGCAGGACTACGATCGTTTCGCGCTTGTGCGCTTCCACGGGGATATTTGTTCACTGCTTTTTATGCTGAGCACCACCCGAACATTGCAGACTATATACGTGCTATAGGAGTCTTGCAGTGGAATCCTCAGGCTGCGGCTACACTGCCTGCTGCGATAACACCTAGTGCCGTTCATATTTTGTGCTTTTTGATTTTATTTTACTACTTAGATAAAACGTAACCTAGACATATTTGGTGTCTCTGAACTCGTAATGACCTGGAGAATCATAATGGCAGGTCAGTTTTAGCTTTTAGTGAACCTAGCAAAAAAGCCAAACCAAAAACAGGTATGGGATTGCACTTTTTTTGCAATTTCACCGTACCCGGAATTTTGTTCCCATTTTCCAGTAAACTATATGTTAAAACCAATGGTGTAGTTCAAAAGTACAACTCATCCTTCAAAAAACAAGCCCTCACTTGGTCATATTGACGGAAAAATAAAGAAAGTTATGGCTCTGGGAAGAAGGGGAGCAAAAAATGAGAACGCAAAACCGAAAATACCTCCGTCATGAAGGGGTTAAAGGAGGTGTCTCACGTTTTTAAATGGGTAAATTTGCAAAGTGCTAGTAAAAACAAGAAACTTTACAATTTGCCATATATTAAATACTAGATGGTGGCACGATTCTAATGCATCAGGTATTCTAGAATATGTAGTTTATTTACGAAGATTTCAGAATAATGCAATGAATACACAGGATTCGGCTGGCCGGGCGCGACCAATTAGCGAAGCATGAGCCACGTAGCATATAGCACAGCCACGTAGTATATAGCACAGCCAAGTAGTATATAGCACAACCATGTAGTATATAGCACAGCTACGTAGTATATAACACAGCCACGTAGTGTATAGCACAGCCATGTAGTATATTGCACAGCCACGTAGTATATTGCACAGCCACATAGTATATAGCACAGCCACGCAGTATGTAACACAGCCCATGTAGTATATACAGTAGCACAGCCCATGCAGTATATAACACAGCCCACTCAGTATATAACACAGCCATGTAGTATATAGTACAGCCACGTAGTATATAGCACAGCCACGTAATATATTGCACCGCCACGTAGTATATAGCACAGCCCACGCAGTATATAACAGCCCACACAGTATATAACACAGCCACGTAGTATATAGCACAGCCACGTAGTATATTGCACAGCCACATAGTATATAGCACAGCCCATGTAGTATATAGCACAGCCCACGTAGTATATTGCACAGCCACGTAGTATATAGCACAGCCCACATAGTATATAGCACAGCCCACGTAGTATATAGCACAGCCATGGAGTATATAACACAGCCCACGTAGTATATAGCACAGCGGCGTAGTATATAACACAGCCCACGCAGTATATAACACAGCCCACGCAGTATGTAACACAGCCCACAGCTCACAGCCCACAGCTCCGTTCCCAGTAATGCCTTGCGGCAATAACCCGTGATGATGTAGCGGTCTCACGAGACCGCTACGTCATCTGGGGTCATTGCCGCGATGTATTCTTGGGACTGGAGCATCGCGAGGAGCGGGAAAAGCTGCCGCAGACGCCGGAAGGTGAGAATATAATGATTTTTTAAATTATTTTTAACATGTTTTTACTATTGATGCTGCATAGGCAGCATCAATAGTAAAAAGTTGGTCACACTTACAGGGTTAATGGCAGCATTAGCAGACTGCGTTACACCGCGTTATGCCGCGGTATAACGCAGTCCATTTAACGGACTGCTAAAACGCTATGTGGGCGCTGACTGGAGGGGAGTATGGGCCAATTCGCGGCCGGAATGTGCCTGTTGCTGATTGGTTGCGCCCAGCTGGCCGCGATCAATCAGTGATGCGTGATTTCCGTGACAGACAAACAGATGGAAGTGGACCTTAGACAATTATATAGTCAATATCTAAGTTATTGGCCACCCTGCAGACTCAGGGAGGCTGTGCGAGTACACTACCGACAAGCTGTGTGCTTTAGCACTCTGAAGATAGCTGGTTCTTCAGACCCCCTGCTGAAGTTTTTAATCATAGCCCATGTAGAAAAGTGCTTTATCACAGTAAAGGATTGATCTGTCAGTGACTGTGGGTCAGTCTGAAAAATAAACACCAGAGGGCGCTGACACCACATATAATTTTCTTTAGCCCCACTGCTGAACATGTTTTCCTGCTAAGTGAAAAAGGCAAGTCATAATTATTATTCATGTTTTTTTTGTAGTTTTAGTCTCTTAACGTAATCCATAAGAGATGGTAACTTAGGGGTTGCTATAGACCATATAATTAGGCAAATACCAATTATAAAGCATCATAGTTGTTATTTTGATTAGAGCCCACTAACATCTAAGTTTTGATAGTCTACTTGCTTACAGAATACCCTTATAAAGAGGTCATTAGCAGTAGATGAAAAAGTTAGTACACACCTAAAGTATTTTTCACACATTTTATGCATTTTTTCCATGAGGAAAATATGCAGTTCTAACAGTAAAATGAATGATTTTTTTTTAAATAATCTGTCATCAGTATTTCAGCCCCAAACTATTTGTGTGTGCATATAACTCTTTCAAAGACAAGTCCAGTAATACCTTTACATGACTGGTCTGTTACTCCATTACTGAGAAATCAACATTTGACTTGACATGCAAATGAGGCTGTAGATCTGATGCCTCTGCCACTCCAGATCTACTGCCTGCCCAGCGTCAACTCCTCCTGCTTGACTGACAGCCTATGTCCTGTGTGACTTCAGGCACTCAGTAGGCAAATAGGAGAAGGCCTCTCTGGGCAACGAATAGAGCTGGAGTGACAGAGTCTTCAAAACTGCGGACTCATTTGTATATAAATGCAAACTGATTTCTCAGTAACTGAAGATAGGGCTGACCATGAAAAGGTATTAGTGAATTTGTATTTCAAAAAGCAATATGCACACATAAATAGTTTGTAGTATGAAACACGGTGCATTTTTTTCCTTGCCTTTTTTCTTCAAATGCAGCATGTCTATTTCAGCGATTTTACAGCAGTTTTCCATATTGACATTAAACTAAACTAAACACCCCAAAATGTATCAAAACACATAAAAATGCAAATAAAATACATTTTCTGGTCATAGTCTGCATTTTTCATGCAGAACAAAATAGATGAGACAGCTATGTCTGAACATTTATTAACAATGGAGAACACATGCACTATTTTTGCTTGAGTTCATGTATTATTACTACTGCAAGGTATATGATGGCTTTCATGAGTTTATGTCTCATTTTCACCAGACGGGGGCACTCTAGATTTTTGAAACCACATATTGCACAGAAGAAAATGACATGCATTATTCAAGGCTGCAATACAATACAGATATTTCACAGTCTGTTAAACTGGCTGCTCAGTGCAATGGATTGATTAAAGTGAAACCCTTATAGGATATTCCACTGTACTTGGAAAAAGGATGGAAAATACAAAAGAATGCTAGAAACCTGAAAAGGTAATAAATGGCTTGTTCCACAGTATCATTTTCCAGTTGGCTGTGATTAACTGATGCTTTTGGCAGAAAAGCGTTCATTCACACCTAATGCCGAGCAGCTCATCCTTGGTAGATAAAATGAATTCTTTGCATAGTATTTCCCTGTAGAAGCTAGGCCGGGCCTGTCTCTGCTTGCTAGGAATCTCAAGAAAATATTCCATTTCAGCAGTGCAAATGTGTCTTCTCTCTAATCATTAACCTCACAAATCAGTTCATCAGTGGATTCATCATGGAGGGACTCGTATCACTGAACAACTGCAAAAAATGTTTCCTAAGGCTAAGTTCCCACAATGAGTATTTGGAGCATTTATGATGTTAAAACCTAAGATAAAAACAAAATGAGCAAATACCCTGTAGTAAGTAAAAAATAGTAATAGTACATGTAATTAACATAGGGTACTTGGCTGACACTATTTTGATTGAAAAAAGTGTAAAAGCCATCCCACCACAACAAGGTGTACTCAATCGGGATGGACCCTAACTAGAGATGGGCGGACACCTGGATGTTTGGATCCGGCAGGTTCTGGCGAACAGTCACAAAAACTTCCGGTTCGGGCACAAGAACAGTATCACGGACTTCCTTGTGAAGTCCGTGTTCGGTGTCTGTGCCCGAATAGTAAGGGTCTGGTACAGACGCCAAACTTTACTGTTCGGGTTCGCCCATCTCTAACCCAAACTCTTTTAGTTCGCCTCACTATGTGTGCAGACCTCAAAACAGATGGGGGCAGAGTAGGACCCAGAACCGACTGTACAGACACCTTCCCGTGGAAAGCTATATATATACAAAATGTCCACCCCAAAAAGGGAGAGCCAAACCCCTGTTTGTACAAAGAACAAAAAGCTAAAGCAAAACCAAAGAGAAAAACATAAAAGCCATCCCACTGCGATACGGTGTACCCAATCGTGAGAGACCCGAACTCTTGTAGTTTACCTCACTATTTGGCTGCCGTCACACTAGCAGTATTTGGTCAGTATTTTACATCAGTATTTGTAAGCCAAAACCAGGAGTGGGTGATAAATGCAGAAGTGGTGCATATGTTTCTATTATACTTTTCCTCTAATTGTTCCACTCCTGGTTTTGGCTTACACATACTGATGTAAAATACTGACCAAATACTGATAGTGTGATGGCAGCCTTTGTCAGCAGACCTCAGAATAGATGTGAGCAGAGCAGGACCCAACTGTTCAGACAGCTGCCCATGGAAAGCCATCTATACACAAAATGCCCCAAAATACAAAATGCAGTTATGATATTGCAGATTTTCTGCAGCCTTTCTGCAATAATTAGTTAAATTAGGTAACTTGTGTTTTTGACTGTTTTACATATATTTTTACCGCGTTTTTACAGTTTTTTTCTCCATTCGGTATGCCATGTTATAAATAAAACTGCAGTGTTTTGGATCCTTTCTATTACCTAACTTTGACAAATCTTTATTGATAAGTTAAGTGCAGATGACTTGCATTTTTATTGCATTTTAACTGCGGAAATGCAATAAAAATACATATGAGGTTTTTTTAACTGCGGATTTTCCTCATCTCAGTCAAGTCTATGGAGGAAATATGCAAATAAAAACCTATTAATCGCAAGACCAATTGACATCTTGTGGATTTTAAAAATTCCCTGGAGGTCAAGCTTCTTAAATTAATGCACAGTGGGCATGAGATTTCTATAAATCCCATTCACTTAGGTGGAACTCTATGACACTACATTTTTTGTGCCTAAGATATCAGTCCTTGTTCTTAAAAGGAACCTGTTACCATGAAAATGTGGTCTAATCTACAGGCACCATGTTATAGAGACCGGGGAGCTGAGAAGGTTGATATATAATTTTGGGAAAAAAAGATTTACTATAGCTCTTTCTGAGATTTTCAGATTAGTGGGCGGTCCTATCTGTGATTGAGAGCTGTCTATATACACGCTTAAACCGGAGTCACACTCAGCGTAGGGAAATACGGTCCATATTTTACACGAGTAATACGCAGAAATGTTCCCAAAATAGTGATCCATATGTCATCCGTAAGCAGGGTGTGGCAGCGTATTTTACGCATGTTTACCTCCGTATGTAATCCGTATGCCATTCGTAATGCTTTTTTTTTTACGCAAACTCACAAATTGGACATGTTAACGGTTTTGAGGCCTGAAAATAATTTAAATCATCAGCCTAATCCTATTTAAGGCCTCAACAACAGATGAAACCCTCCCATATGGCCATTTTGCTGCTGTGCTTGGGTAGGTGTTGTGGTGTTACTTGTGCAACATGTCTGACGTCCTGCAATTTACACCAACTCAGCGGGTGTTATTTAATTGGGTCTTGTCACGCCGCTTTAGCCAGCCATACCCTGTGATAGTTGATCCACGAAGGAGGAGAAGAAGAATGTGAGTGCATCCACTTTTGCGGCAACGCCTCACTAAGGGGCATTTTCACCGGCTCTATTCAGCTCTGCGGACACATCCTGGAAAATTCTTCAACTACTGTCGGATGACAATATCCACCTTTGATATGTTGTTGGAGATCGTACGTCCAGGAATCACGTATCAGGATACCAGGATGCGGAAATGCATATCCGCAAAGGAGCGTCTTCTCCTTACCTTACGGTATGTAATCCCCATCCTCACATACTGTATGTTGATGATATATTTTTTTAATTTTAACAACCTAGCATATTCTTTTAATTAGATTTTAGATTACTAAATATTTTATCAATCCTATAAAAATATGTAGTAAATGTGAAATATTGTTATCCAGTGTAAATTTGTGAAGGTACACTGTTCTCCTGGCTCTTTTTTTAACTCATATTACTTTGTTTTACTATGGTTTTGTCTAAGCATTGTAACGTATATATATATTTTTTTGGTTTTGTGCTTTCAGATTCCTGTCAACTGGCTTATGCAGGATTACATCTTGAATTTCTTATAGGGCGGTCAACAATTTCAGGCATTGTACGTAACACATGTGTTGAAATCTGGGACAGACTGCATGAACTTGTTATGCCAGAGCCCAAAATGGATGATTGGCTCAAAATAGCCCATGGTTTTTCACACTATTTTCAATTTCCGCACTATATTGGAGCCCTGGATGGGAAACATATCAGGGTGCGTAAGCCACCGAACGCGGGCACCCAATTCTATAATTATAAGCAGTTTTTCTCTGTAGTTCTGTTAGCTGACAGTAACTACAGGTTTATAATTGTAGATATTGGGGCCTATGGGCGAACTGGAGACTCTAGAGTCTTCAATGCGTCCATTATGGGTCGGCGGCTACGTGAAAACCTGTTGGACCTCCCACCACCACAACTCCCAGGCTCCAATGCTGAACCAGTGCCATATGTACTTGTGGCAGATGAGGCCTTCCAATTGATCAGGCATGTCATGAGGCCTTATCCCCGACGCAACCTGGATCACCGGCGGCGTGTATTTAATGTCGCTGCTTTGATGTGGGCTCACCGCCGGAGCCCACATCAAGGCAGGGGATCTTACCTCGGACATACTATACCGTCCGAGGTCAGAAAGGGGTTAAAGTTATGGTTTGTCACTATCATTTTAGAGTCCAATCTCGTGAGCCCCACCCAGAGCCGGTTTTAGACAAAGTGGGACCCTGGGCAAAAGTTTTAAGTGAGGCCCCAAATGCTAACATATTGCACCATTACACAGAAATATTTTAGTTGCATTTACATGCGCTGAGTACAGGCCGTCAAACTAACATGATCGACAATATTGAAGTAGTTCGACATTTGTTTCCTAGCCTCCTTACACCTGCAGAGGAACAATGATGGGCACAGAGCGATAACTAGTAGATGAATCTGTCCCCATACATCATCATGTTATTAGCAGCATATCTGCAGTTTTCACCAGGTGATGTGCTGCTGAGAGCAATGAATTCTGTTCCCGCATGAACAATCCAATCACTCAATGAATAGGCAGCATTTTGTTTGTTTAATATAATACACCCCATAGTCCTCCATATGATATAATGGGCCTCATAGTCCTCCACATAGTATAATGTGCCTTATAGTCCTGCATATAGTATAATATACTCCCCATAGACCTTCATATAGTATTATACATACAATACACTCCCCATAGTCCTCCATATAGTATAATGCACACTCCATAGTCCTCCATTTAGTAAAATACAGTCCCCATTGTCTTCCATATAGTATACTGCATCACATAGATGTCACAAGTGTGTCAAATGCTGCAGACAGTCGCTCTGCATCTGGCTGCAGAACGTCTTTGCATTTGACATTGCAGACACCTTAATAATAATAATAATAATAATAATAATAATCTCTTTATTTATATAGCACCAACATAGTCCGCAGCGCTTTACAGTTTTTGCACACATTATCATCGCTGTCCCCTATGGGGCTCACAATCTAATTTCCCTATCAGTATGTCTTTGGAATGTGGGAGAACCCGGAAGAAACCCACACCAGTGATATTCACATTTTCCCTTGTGAGGGCTTGGAGCGATAGCAGTTGGCTAACTTCCTCTCTGGTGCTTTTGTAGGATGGTTGGTGTTGCCTCTCTGAGACTGCTCGAGCTAAGTTGTTTACTCCTTGTTTGTCACCCTTCTTCTCTTTAGTGTACAATGAGGACTGACCAGTGCTCATCCTCCCACTTTCCTATTCAGGGCCTAGCTCTAGGGATATACAGGGCCTAGGTTCCTGCTCGGCAATTGATGTGGAACCAATATAGGGATGTAGGGGTGGCAGGGTGCTATTAGATCTGCCTAGGGGTCTCCACTCCCCCTTTCCCTAGCTTTTGACCTTCCTTCCCCTCATGTTGCAGTTTTCCCACACTGTGCGTGACAATAGCCCTCCATACAGAATAATGCAGCCAGTAGTCTTCCATATAGTATAATGCACCCCATAGTCCTCCATATAGTATAATACACTCCCCATAGTCCTCAATATAGCATAATGCATCTCACAGTCCTCCATATTGTATAATGCATCCCCTATAGTCCTCCATATAGTACAAATTGACTCTCCATAGAGTATAATGCAGCCCCTATAGAGTATAATGCAGCCCCTATAGAGTATAATGCAGCCCCCATAGAGTAGAATGCAGCCCCATAGAGTAGAATGCAGCCTCAAATAGTATATTGCAGCTCCCATTGAGTATAATGCAGCTCCCACAGAGCATAATGCAGCCCCCATATCATATAATGCAGCCATGATATGGTATAACGCTGCCCCATATAGTATAATGCAGCCCCCATTGAGTATAATGCAGCTCCATATGCAATAATGCAGCCCCCATAGAGTATAATGCAGCCTCAAATAGTATATTGCAGCCCCCATTGAGTATAATGCAGCTCTCATAGAGCATAATGCAGCCCCAATATGGCATAATGCAGCCCTGCTATGGTATAATGCAGCCCCAAATAGTATAATGCAGTCCCATAGAGTATAATGCAGCTCCATAAGGAAAAATGCAGCCCCATATGGTATAATGCAGCCCCCATAGAGTACAATGCACATCTCCATTTCTTGGTCTCTTCTAAATTCATTGTGTGTGGGCTTGGCTATTTCTCATTGACAATAAATGGATCAGAGGCATGTGTGACACCCCAGGGTCCTGTTCATCACAGTGACATTGCTTTCCTCATGGGGAGTGTGATGTTACGCTTGGAAGCGATGAAGGATATTTCTTTATCAGGTAACCACAATGCACACAGCATGTTCACACTCCAGCCCAGAAGAGTGAGCTCTAAACCTGGTTTAGGGTGAACTCCCCTATAAATACATTCTAATCTGGAGGGAAGGAGTTCAGTGAGTGCCAGACAGCAGTCTGAGAGAGAGAGAGGAAGAGAGCAGACCGACATAGAGTGTCAGAAGGTCTGAAGGGGCCCTGTGGTCTGAAGTATTATAGCCCCTGGAGAAAGAGATACAGAAGGAAAGAACATCATTCAGTGAGTGTGCAGGAAAGCGATGCACAGGAGATTGACATCAGTGGAGAACAGCTGCGAATGAGCGATCCCCCTCTGAAGCGCAGATAACCGGTAGCTGGGACACCGAGGTTGTAAGCGACTCTAAGACTTACAGCAGAGACCAGCAGGACAGCTGAACTGCAAGTTACCTGTCTGCCCTAATACCCAGCAGGCACAATTACACATAGAGCCCAGGTTGTGATAGAGACCCTATAAAGAGGCCCGAGTCACCTGTCATACGGGTTTGTGTCCTATCCTATATTGGGGACAGAGAGAAGAACTGTGAGGACCTTATCAGAAGCCATAGGCAGTAAGGGACTACAACACCTCCGCGGTAGAGGAAGCCTTTCATCTCCACCTGCTAAAGGGGAACTCTGGATTCGCTTCCAAGCTGGCCGGACCCTGCCTGTACCTGTGATCTGGTGTCCTGGACTGCGGTTGCCTGAAGTCTTTAGTAAACAAGGTAAAGAGACTGCAAACTTGTGTCCTCGTTCCTTACAGCACTGTTCACCATCTTCCATCTACACACTGGGAGGTCTGGGGATATACTTCATCTGTGGGAAGTTATACCATCTAGCTGCCATAACATTACCCCAGAGGACCCCTTAAAGCAGCGTCGGTCCCCTCTGACCGAATACCACAGGTGGCGTCACGAACATAAACTTTATCAATACCCCTTTTTACATGGGCACCCAGGGCCATGGACTGGGTCGCCACCGTGACATCCCCCTGTGAACACCGGACCCGGTACCGGGTACCCCACGGCCCTGGCGGGCGACTCACATGCACACTTCCAGGCTATTAGGAAGATCCTGCACAACTCCCTCTTTGGGTCCCAGAACCATTACTTCCTGATTGCTGGGGATTACAGCAGTTGGAGCCCCAGTGAGTAACAAGTTATACCTCCTCCTACTGAACGGCATAACTTGATTTTTGAGAAGAACATTTTAATTAGATTAACATTTCTGTTGTTAAAAAAGACAAAAAGCAAACCATTTAAAGGATAAATGAGACTATGTGTAACTTCCAGTGATGCTATCACTCTCCTGAGTAAAACATGGAAGTGTTTAAAAGGGATGCTGGAATTTTCGGTTTCTACAATTCAGAGCATATTGTCCTCCGGTCACATTGAATAAAAGTAAACAGGCCAGTTCTGTTGTGTCTAACTTGGATTTCAGTGACTGGCAATGATATGCACCAACAGATTAGTCACACCAAGATAGAGAACACAAATTACCAACTTCTTCTCAATTAATTATTTCCATGCCACTGGCTCACTCTCAAAGGGAGAGTGTTTACTTCAAACCATCCTCTTTAATCCTCTATTAATAGCTTATAAAAGACAGTCTGAGGCTCATCCATTATATGGAAACATCAAGGAAAATGGGACCTTTACCTCAATGTTCATTTTTGTCTTTATTTAAGACAGTGGTTAATATGACTGGAATTTTAATGAGTAAGAATCCGAATCTCTCCAACTGGGTTCTTTATTAACACTGATGTTACATTCTGAGCCAACCAAGTCCTGTTTTAGTATCTCCCAGAACTTCTTGTGTGTTCTGCTCTGCTCTTCCATTCTTCCCAGGCAAATATAATAAGTTTGGGTCATACTGGCATTAGTTTTTATTTACTGTACTGTCTTTTTATTCTATATTTTTGTCATGGTTTGCCTAGCTTGTGGGAAAAGGTAGGTCTAGGGTTAATCTGGATGGGTTCACTCATGTGAACACACTTTTCCAGGACGTCCACAGACGCCTTGACTGCCTGGAAGCCGACCTTAATAGACCGACATTATTTTTCCACTATAGAACGGGGCATGACGGAAAACCTTAGTCCTGATCTCCTGCTCTATGTGATGAATGCCTGTCAGGATGCTTACACCGAGGCCATGCAGCGGTCCCAATATCAGCAGCCGGCACCAAGTTCTTTCCCTACAGGGCAACAAGCTCCAGGACAGCATCAGTGGCAATATCCACTACCACCACAACCACCGCTGGACATTAGGACTGTTCCAACACTACCCAGCTACACCATGCAGCCGAGTGCAGCAGCCCAGCCTTCCCCTTCAACCATGCAGCCAAGTGCAGCAGCCCAGCCTTCCACTTCTACCATAAAGCCGAGTGCAGCAGCTCAGACTTCCACTCCCACTACACAGCAAGAGGAAGGAAAAGGCAGAGGAGGAGCAAAACCAAATCCAGGAAATGTAAAATTGCCAAAAAATATTATCCACCCCCTCCACCCTCACCTCCGAATGTGTCTTTGTTTTCAAGTTTGTCCACACTTTCCCTTGGTTCTTTCCCATCCAATGTGTTAATCCCTTCCAACTTGTTTTCCACTGCTAATGTGTCCTCCGCCAATGTTTCTGACCCAATCCTCCAATTGTCTGCCACTTCCACTTCCCCTACTTCCCCAACCACTCCAAGCTTACCATTACAGCCCCACACCCCCCAGGTCCACCATGCCACTCCCTCCTGCAGAACCCGAAAGTAAGCACCTTTTCATTTTTCAAAAAACATTTTTTAAATAGTTTTTATTTTTATTAATAAAAATTCTTTGGATTCACAATAACTGTCTCACTGTTTTCTTTAGCTTTTTATTTAAACATGTGTGTATTGTTGAGTGTATTGTTGAGTGAAGTATTAACGGGTGTTACAGTTAAAGTGTTTATTATAAAAGTTAGTTACATTTAAGGTGTCAATATTACAGTCAGAAAAAAGTACAGGTACATAACATTACAGGTACATTTGACTTATTTACAGCTTAAACCATTTCATCTTGCCATGACACACATACAATATCAGAGACAAAGTAGGCAGCCAATTTATCCCTCATAAGGGCAACTTCCACTGTAGCCCTCAAAGGGTGAGCATGATAATCCGGCAATGTGGTATTAACAAGTTCCTCCAGTTCGAAGTGGGGTTACTCTTTTGCAAGGATGTAATTATGCAGAACAACACAAGCTTTCACAACCTCATCAATTGTTTCTATTTTAAGATAGATCGGTGTTCCCAAAATGAACCATTTAGCTGCCAGCAAACCAAAAGCACGCTCCACAGTTCTTCGTGCCCTTGTCAGTCTGTAGTTGAAAATCCTTTTGGTGTGATTCAAGTCCCGACTTGAGTATGGTTTTATGAGGTTGGCACACATTTGAAACGTCTCATCCTCAACAACAACAAATGGCATTGGCGGTCCTTCAGTGTTCGGAAGAAGTTGTGACAGTGGAAAATTGAAATTATTAGCATACAAACGTTGTCCCATGTCAGAGTTTTTGTTTGAAGGTCTGTGAGTCATTTCCTCGTCCAAGTGAGCCAACGTCAAAGGCGACAAATCTACACTCAGCATCCGCAATCGCCATGAGAACAATGGAAAAGTAATTTTATAATTGAAGTACTCGGATCTATTTCCAGCAGGTTTAAGAATCTGAATGTCTTTGCTGTCCACAGCCCCCACACAGTTGGGAAAATGACAAATTTCCTTGAATTTCTCTTCATTTTTCAGCCAGAGTTCAGTTGTGGGTTGGGGGAGGAATTCTGCACTCAGAACGTCACACAATGCATGGCAGGTGTCTCCAACAATCCCATAAAGAGTGGAAAGTCCAATTCGAAATTGAAAACGTAAAGATCTTAAGGTCTCTCCGGTAGCCAAGAATCTGTGAAAAAGAAAATGGGAAAGAAATCAGTACATGGCTTTTATAACAAGAATATTAATTACAGGTGTTTCTTTTTCACAATTGCATACCTTAGGGTCACCAACAGACGTTCCTCAACAGGAATTGCTCTACATAGTTGCTTGTCCTGCCTGGTGATGGATCCTCACACACGATGCAGCAATTCATCGAAGCTGTGTTCAGACATCCTCGTGTATTCAATGGGGTGTTGGCAATAGTGACGACGATGTCTTCTCCGTCTTTCTCTTCTCCTTTCTTCCTCGCAAGCCACAGCAAAAGCCAATTTCAATGATAAAGGTATGGCTCCCCCTGCTACACGGACTGCCACTGTCCGGTCCATCTTCTCTTGGTCCCGGACGAGATGAGGCTTCACAAGGGTCAAAGTTGCTCCGGAATCTCTTAGTCCCTGCATGCATTTCCCATTAACCCACATGACCTGTCGATGTTGTTGTCGATTATCTGCCCGGGCTGCCTGCACGGGGTCTACTTCATGCAGCACTTCCTCCATGTCTTCCACCCCTTGGTTAGTTGTAGCCCCCAATGCCCGGTCAGCTTCGCCTTGGTAGCAGTGTACAGCGGCCCGGCGGAAGGTAGCTGTTCCCGCCTTTGGCCACTGGGTATGCTGAGTCCTGTTGGGACATTGTCTTTGCAGGTGGCCCAGCTGACGGCAGGTGTGGCATCGCGCCCCAGGGGAACTGTGGTAGGCCGGGTTTCCAGCTGGTCCCCCTACAATCTTCGGTGGTTTGGGGCCCTCCAGGTCCATGGGTGGACCCCTAGTGACCATCTTTGATCCGGACAACTGAGGCCTCCTGGCGTCATGATGTTCATCGGCCAGACGAGCGGCTTCCTCAAGAGTCATTGGCCGCCTGTCCCGAAGCCATTCCTGTGTCTCGGGGTTTAGTCCATTAAAGAATCGTTCTAACAAGAAGAGGTTGCTTGGCTCTCTTGTACCCACTGTAGCAGTGACCGCCGTAATTTACAGGCCCATTCAGCATGGGTATTGGTTACTCGTTTTATAAGTCCGCGGAACTTTTGGCGGTATGCCTCTGGTGTCAGCGCATACCGGGCCAAGATCACTTCTTTGATCTGCTCATAGTCCATACAGTCCTCATCGGGTACCGTGCGATAGGCGTCCGCTGCCCGGCCTGTCAGCTTGCTGGCCAGAATCTGAACCCGTTCCTCCGGCTTCACTTGATGAAGGGCACACTGCCGCTCAAAGTCCTGCAGAAAGCCATCAATGTCTTCCTCTGCCTCCCCCAACTGTCGGAAGGCATTATACTGGATCTTTTTGTGGCTTACGGTTGAAGGTACCTGGGCGGAGGCCAGAGCTCCCCTTGCTCACTGACTCTCCTCTCTCCGCTCTGCCATCTCCATCTTGGCCAGCTCCACTTTGGTCCACTCTGCCATCTCCATCTTGTTTAGCTCTATCCTGGTCCGCTCGGCCATCTCTTCCTTCAGATCAGTACGCACATCAGCCATCACCTCTCGTATGATCTCTACTGCAGGGTTTGGGCCATAGAACGCCAGTCTGTTCTTTACCTCCCTCTGGAATTCAGTCTCCTCCACATTCACATTGGGGGGCGCTGCACTGTCATGTTCCATGATGGCTGCTATCAAATCCGCTTTTGTTTTGTTGCTGGCGATTAACCCTCGGGCTTCCACCAGATCTTTTAATGTAGTCCTCTTTAACTTCTGGTAGTTGTCTTCCATTCATTCATTTCCTCCTGCAGAAGAGATATCACATCCCGCTGTCTGCCACCAGTGTAACAGGGTCTACCAAGCTGGGGTACCTCTTTCAGTACCACCCCGTGTTTCAGGAGGTCCAATCTGCTTTTGCTAGATTCTGAATGAAGGACGCTGGCAGAAATTTCTTGATTACATGAGAGCATATAAAAGCTGATTGCTACCCCACGTATTTCCAGTCTAAGAACACCCTTTATTTACAGCACACAGAATATATAACACAGATACACAGGGCAGGCCAATAGGAAAACAGCTGGCCAGACATACATTACAATAGCCACAGGGGGCCGGAGCCTGCCGCTATTTACTGTGGGAATTACAAAGGTGGGGGGAGGTCAGAAAGAGAATATCTTGTCCAGGGGTGCAGCCTGTGGACTGATGCATTTCACATGGAAACTATTATACATACATATACTGCATAACATTCTTGGTGCTGGGGGGTTCTGTAACAGCTAGTAACCTAGAACACAGCATTTTAGACACCGCATTGCATGTACCATTTTCGGGCTCATAACATTTTTTGATCGCTTTCTATTCCAACTATTGGGAGACAGAATGAGCAAAAACTAGAAATGATGGCATTTTTTTTTTGCCATTCTCCTTGTGGTAAAAGTGGAAAGGCAACTTTATTCTTTGGATCAGAACAGTTACAGTGATATACCATTTCTATATTTTTTATGTTTTGCCACTATTACACAATAAATTGGGAGGAATTTAACTAAACGACCACCTGGTTCTTCACTAGAGCCCCTGATAGTGTGCTTAGACTTGAAACAAAGTGGACTCCAGGTGCCACTCCAGGACAGATCGCGAAGCCGCAACAGCTAACCCCCAAAGGGCCAGGGAAGCAGGACTGTCCAGGAACTGGGCAACAGGAGGATCTGTGGCTGATTAAGCAAAACATCTTCTGTATAAAACTGCACAGCTTGTAGACAGAACAGGTTCAGGATCAGGACTGCACAGCTGGTAGACAGAAAAGGTTCTGGATCAGGAATGGACAGGATAGGTTCAGAAACACAGGGCGAACTCAGATGCAGGACCACAGGTGCAAATTTAGACTGGACAGTGTTGTGAATTCTGTTTTCGGGCTCCCTCCTGTGGTCATGAATGGTACTTCGGCTGGTTCTGTTAATGGACTTTCTCTGATGCCTGTGGGTGTTTCTGAGTTTCCTTCTACAGGTGACGAGGCTAATTCGTTAGTGGGCTGCTCTATTTAACTCCACTTGGATCTTTGTCCGATGCCAGCTGTCAATGTTGTAGCATTGGTCTAGTTCGCTCCTGGATCTTCCTGGTTACCTGTTTCCTCCAGCAGAAGCTAAGTTTTGCTTTGCTTTTTTCTTGTTTGCTATTTTTTCTGTCCAGCATGCTTATGTGAATTTTGCCTTGCTTGCTGGAAGCTCTGGGACGCAGAGGGGCGCCTCCGCTCCGTTAGTCGGTGTGGAAGGTATTTTTCCCTGCACTCTCTGTGTGGCTTTTGTAGGGTTTTTTGCTGACTGCAAAGTGACCTTTCCTATCTTCTGTCTGTTTAGTTAGTCGGGCCTCTCTTTGCTAAATCTATTTCATCTCTGTGTTTGTGATTTCATCTTACTCACAGTCAATATATGTGGGGGGCTGCCTTTTCCTTTGGGGAATTTTCTCTGAGGCAAGATAGGCTTATTTTTCCTATCTCTAGGGCTAGCTAGTTCTGAGGCTGTGACGAGGCGCCTAGGTCATGATAGGAGCGCTCCACGGCTATTTCTAGTGTGCGTGATAGGATTAGGGATTGCGGTCAGCAGAGGTTCCACTTCCCAGAGCTTGTCCTGTATTAATGTGCTATCAGGTCTTTTATGGTGCTCTAATTACCAGGTCCACTATTTGTCCTAACCACCAGATCATAACAGTACAGCTGGCCAAAAGTATTGATGCATCTCAATAGAGGGATAAGTGAAGCTCTGAGACCATTTTTTTTTCTTTGCAGCGTGTTCTGTCTCATTTTTCCCCTTTACCTCTGGGTGGTTCAGAACACAGGTGTGGACATGGACATTCAAGGTCTGTCCTCTTGGATGGATAATCTCACTACAAGGGTACAAAACATCCAAGATTTTGTGGTTCAGAATCCGATGTCAGAGCCTAAGATTCCAATTCCTGATTTATTTTTTGGTGATACATCTAAGTTTTTGAATTTCAAAAATAATTGTAAATTGTTTCTAGCTTTGAAACCTCGCTCCTCAGGTGATCCTGCTCAACAAGTAAGGATCATTATTTCTTTGTTACGTAGTGACCCTCAAGACTGGGCATTTTCCCTTGCGCCAGGAGATCCGGCATTGCGTGATGTGGATGCGTTTTTCCTGGCGCTCGGATTGCTTTATGACGAACCTAATTCAGTGGATCAGGCAGAGAAAATCTTGCTGGCTCTGTGTCAGGGTCAGGATGAAGCAGAGATATATTGTCAGAAGTTTAGAAAGTGGTCTGTGCTCACTCAGTGGAATGAATGTGCCCTGGCAGCAATCTTCAGAAAGGGTCTCTCTGAAGCCCTTAAAGATGTCATGGTGGGATTTCCTATGCCTGCTGGTCTGAATGAGTCTATGTCTTTGGCTATTCAGATCGATCGGCGCTTGCGTGAGCGTAAAACTGTGCACCATTTGGCGGTACTATCTGAGCATGGGCCTGAGCCTATGCAGTGTGATAGGACTTTGACCAGAGCTGAACGGCAGGAACACAGACGTCGGAATGGGCTGTGTTTTTACTGTGGTGATTCTACTCATGCTATCTCCGATTGTCCTAAGCGCACTAAGCGGTTCGCTAGGTCTGCCACCATTGGTACGGTACAGTCAAAATTTCTATTGTCCGTTACTCTGATTTGTTATTTGTCTTCCTACTCTGTTATGGCATTTGTGGATTCAGGCGCTGCCCTGAATTTGATGGACTTGGAGTATGCTAGGCGCTGTGGTTTTTTCTTGGAGCCCTTGCAGCATCCTATTCCATTGAGAGGAATTGATGCTACGCCTTTGGCCAAGAATAAGCCTCAGTAATGGACCCAATTGACCATGTGCATGGCTCCTGCACATCAGGAGGATATCCGTTTTTTGGTGTTACATAATCTGCATGATGTGGTCGTTTTAGGGTTACCATGGCTACAGGTCCATAATCCAGTATTGGACTGGAAGTCTATGTCTGTGTCCAGCTGGGGTTGCCAGGGGGTACATGGTGATGTTCCATTTTTGTCAATTTCGTCTTCTACTCATTCTGAGGTTCCGGAGTTTTTGTCGGATTATCAGGATGTATTTGATGAGCCCAAAGCCAGTGCCCTACCTCCTCATAGGGATTGCGATTGTGCGATTAATTTGATTCCTGGTAGTAAGTTTCCTAAGGGCCGATTATTCAATTTATCTGTGCCAGAGCACGCCGCTATGCGGAGTTATATAAAGGAATACTTGGAGAAAGGCCATATTCTCCCGTCGTCATCACCGTTAGGAGCAGGGTTCTTTTTTGTGGCCAAGAAGGATGGTTCTTTGAGACCTTGTATTGATTACCGCCTTCTTAATAAAATTACTGTCAAATTTCAGTATCCTTTGCCGTTGCTGTCTGACTTGTTTGCTCGTATTAAAGGGGCTAGTTGGTTTACCAAGATAGACCTTCGAGGGGCGTATAATCTTGTGCGTATTAAACGGGGCGATGAATGGAAAACAGCATTTAATACACCCGAGGGCCATTTTGAGTACCTGGTGATGCCATTCGGGCTTTCCAATGCTCCATCAGTATTTCAGTCCTTTATGCATGACATCTTCCGAGAGTACCTGGATAAATTCCTGATTGTGTATTTGGATGATATTTTGGTCTTTTCGGATGATTGGGAGTCTCATGTGAAGCAGGTCAGAATGGTGTTCCAGGTCCTTCGTGCTAATTCCTTGTTTGTGAAGGGGTCAAAGTGTCTCTTTGGAGTTCAGAAGGTTTCATTTTTGGGGTTCATTTTTTCCCCTTCTACTGTCGAGATGGACCCTGTTAAAGTCCAGGCCATTCATGATTGGACTCAGCCGACATCTGTGAAGAGCCTGCAAAAGTTCCTGGGCTTTGCTAATTTTTATCGTCGGTTCATAGTTACATAGTTACATAGTTACATAGTTATTAAGGTTGAAGGAAGACTATATGTCCATCTAGTTCAACCCATAGCCTAACCTAACATGCCCTAACATGTTGATCCAGAGGAAGGCAAAAAAACCCCATGTGCAAAGAGTAAGCTCCACATTGGGGAAAAAAATTCCTTCCCGACTCCACATACGGCAATCAGACTAGTTCCCTGGATCAACGCCCTATCAAGGAATCTAGTGTATACTGTATACCCTGTAACATTATACTTTCATCGCTAATTTTTCTAGTGTTGCTAAACCATTGACTGATTTGACCAAGAAGGGTGCTGATGTGGTCAATTGGTCTTCTGCAGCCGTGGATGCTTTTCAGGAATTGAAGCGTCGTTTTTCTTCTGCCCCTGTGTTGTGCCAGCCAGATGTTTCGCTCCCGTTTCAGGTTGAAGTTGATGCCTCTGAGATTGGAGCAGGGGCTGTTTTGTCGCAAAGAAGTTCTGATGGCTCGGGAATGAAGCCATGTGCTTTCTTTTCTAGAAAGTTTTCGCCTGCTGAGCGCAATTATGATGTTGGTAATCGTGAATTGTTGGACATGAAGTGGGCATTCGAGGAGTGGCATCATTGGCTGGAAGGAGCCAAGCATCGCGTGGTGGTCTTGACAGATCACAAAAATTTGACTTATCTTGAGTCTGCCAAACGGTTGAATCCGAGACAGGCTCGATGGGCGTTATTTTTCTCCCGTTTTGATTTTGTGGTTTCGTACCTTCCGGGCTCTAAGAATGTGAAGGCTGATGCCCTGTCAAGAAGTTTTGTGCCTGACTCTCCGGGTGTTTCTGAGCCGGCAGGTATTCTCAAAGAGGGGATAATTTTGTCTGCCATCTCCCCTGATTTGCGGCGGGTGCTGCAAAAATTTCAGGCTGATAGACCTGACCGTTGCCCAGCAGAGAAACTGTTTGTCCCTGATAAATGGACTAGCAGAGTTATCTCTGAGCTTCATTGTTCGGTGTTGGCTGGGCATCCTGGAATCTTTGGTACCAGAGATTTGGTGGCTAGATCCTTTTGGTGGCCTTCTTTGTCACGGGATGTGCGTTCTTTTGTGCAGTCCTGTGGGACTTATGCTCGGGCTAAGCCCTGCTGTTCTCGTGCTAGTGGGTTGCTTTTGCCCTTGCCGGTCCCGAAGAGGCCCTGGACGCATATTTCTATGGATTTTATTTCGGATCTCCCCGTCTCTCAAAAGATGTCGGTCGTTTGGGTGGTTTGTGATCGCTTTTCTAAGATGGTCCATTTGGTACCCTTGTCTAAATTGCCTTCCTCCTCTGATTTGGTGCCATTGTTTTTCCAGCATGTGGTTCGTTTACATGGCATTCCGGAGAACATCGTTTTGGACAGAGGTTCTCAGTTTGTTTCGAGGTTTTGGTGATCCTTTTGTGCTAGGATGGGCATTGATCTGTCTTTTTCCTCGGCTTTCCATCCTCAGACAAATGGCCAAACTGAACGAACTAATCAGACGTTGGAAACATATCTGAGATGCTTTGTTTCTGCTGATCAGGATGATTGGGTGTCCTTTTTGCCGTTGGCTGAGTTTGCCTTTAATAATCGGGCCAGCTCGGCTACTTTGGTTTCGCCGTTTTTCTGCAATTCTGGTTTCCATCCTCGTTTCTCTTCAGGGCAGGTTGAGTCTTCTGACTGTCCTGGTGTAGATACTGTGGTGAATAGGTTGCAGCAGATTTGGACTCATGTGGTGGACAATTTGACATTGTCCCAGGAGAAGGCTCAACGTTTCGCTAACCGCCGGCGCTGTGTGGGTCCCCGACTTCGTGTTGGGGATTTAGTTTGGTTGTCGTCTCGTTATGTTCCTATGAAGGTTTCCTCTCCTAAGTTTAAGCCTCGTTTCATTGGTCCGTATAAAATTTCTGAGGTTATCAATCCTGTGTCATTTCGTTTGGCCCTTCCAGATTCTTTTGCCATCCATAATGTGTTCCATAGGTCGTTGTTGCGGAGATATGTGGCGCCTGTTTTTCCATCCGTTGACCCTCCTGCTCCGGTGTTGGTTGAGGGGGAGTTGGAGTATGTGGTGGAGAAGATTTTGGATTCTCGTATTTCGAGACAGAAACTCCAGTACTTGGTCAAGTGGAAGGGTTATGCTCAGGAGGATAATTCCTGGGTTTTTGCCTCTGATGTTCATGCGGCCGATCTGGTTCGTGCCTTTCATTTGGCTCATCCTGGTCGGCCTGGGGGCTCTCGTGAGGGTTCGGTGACCCCTCCTCAAGGGGGGGGTACTGTTGTGAATTCTGTTTTTGGGCTCCCTCCTGTGGTCATGAATGGTACTTCGGCTGGTTCTGTTCATGGACTTTCTCTGATGCCTGTGGGTGTTTCTGAGTTTCCTTCTACAGGTGACGAGGCTAATTCGTTAGTGGGCTGCTCTATTTAACTCCACTTGCATCTTTGTCCGATGCCAGCTGTCAATGTTGTAGCATTGGTCTAGTTCGCTCCTGGATCTTCCTGGTTACCTGTTTCCTCCAGCAGAAGCTAAGTTTTGCTTTGCTTTTTTCTTGTTTGCTATTTTTTCTGTCCAGCATGCTTATGTGAATTTTGCCTTGCTTGCTGGAAGCTCTGGGACGCAGAGGGGCGCCTCCGCTCCGTTAGTCGGTGTGGAAGGTATTTTTCCCTGCATTCTCTGTGTGGCTTTTGTAGGGTTTTTTGCTGACTGCAAAGTGACCTTTCCTATCTTCTGTCTGTTTAGTAAGTCGGGCCTCTCTTTGCTAAATCTATTTCATCTCTGTGTTTGTGATTTCATCTTACTCACAGTCAATATATGTGGGGGGCTGCCTTTTCCTTTGGGGAATTTTCTCTGAGGCAAGATAGGCTTATTTTTCCTATCTCTAGGGCTAGCTAGTTCTGAGGCTGTGACGAGGCGCCTAGGTCATGATAGGAGCGCTCCACGGCTATTTCTAGTGTGCGTGATAGGATTAGGGATTGCGGTCAGCAGAGGTTCCACTTCCCAGAGCTTGTCCTGTATTAATGTGCTATCACGTCTTTTCTGGTGCTCTAATTACCAGGTCCACTATTTGTCCTAACCACCAGATCATAACAGGACAGGTGAGGATAGCGGTATAGATGTGGACAAGGTGGGTCAAGTTCAGGACTGGGGAGCGGCAGGATAGACTCAGGAACAGGTTGCAGACAAGACGGACAGGATCAGATGCGGACAGAGCGGATAGGATCAGATGCAGACAGAATGGACAAGATGTGATTCAGCGAGCACAGGTACAGGGACCTTACAACTAGGTAGCAGGTTTCTCACTGATAACTAAAGTTGATAAGGCACCTTCCAATAGGATAGAGTGCCTTACATATCCGGCGTCTCACCAGCTATTGGCTGGGGATGTTTATAGAAGTGTGCTTCCCCTTTAAGAGGAAGGGAGCGCGTGCCCTAAGCTCACTGCCAGGAGACCTGCATACCGTGCGCAGGTCCTGGGAGGAAACAGACACCGAGGGAGCACGGGTGGTAAGTTAATATGCCAGCATCCCTGCTGGGAGGAGGAAGGGGACTTGTGCAGGTGTGCTGGTGTTGATCTAACAGGTTATAAGTAATATATTTCTTGATCAAGCTTAGACTAGTCATATAAAATACATTATTAGCATCCAGGACTATCTTATTAATCCATGTTTACAACTGAAAAAGGCTGCACAGGTGTTTGGTTAAATTGCTAACTATCTCAGGAATATTTTAGTTTATACTGCCTGGAAAAGTGCATATAAAACAAGTCTGTAGTAAAGAAAATATTAAGCCTTTTAATCTATTTATCTAAAATTAATCATGGAAAATTTGCAAAATTGTAGCCTGACTGCAAATTGTTCACTGTCATTAGCATTAGAAATGAAAACATGGAGCGCATTTACAGAACTGTGACTGAAAAGTATCTGCTAATCATTTTAAAGGTTGGACCATTAAAAGCCAAGGTGCTGAATAAAATGTAACAAGGGTATCTATTGATAGAAAATTGTTTGTTCTGAAAACCCAATGCAAATGTAACAGGACAGGTTTATAGTAGACAGACAGCTGCGGCCTTACTCATACCGGTGTTTGTGGCTTACAAAGAGCTCGATTGTGCCAGTCAGGTGTCTGGAAGTCCACGTCTTTTAAGAAAATAAAGAAAATATAATACAGCACAGTGTTCAAAGTGTAGTTGCTGAAATTAGCCTACATTCCCTGGAAGATTAACATTTCTGTGGGTTCAGATTAGTAGCTTTACAAACTAAATGGTGAGAAGTCCTAAACTTAGATTAAGTGCACAAATAAATATTCTCATTAATGGGTTCTAAATGTTCGGTAAAGTACTGCTTAGCTGAGTACCTATAGTACCCTAGTTTTTCTATATGGTGTATGCTAAAAAGTGGTCCATAGAGCTGATCAGAAGAATGTATACATTTATCTTTGCTCATACATGCTGAAATGCTTCGATTGAAACTAAGTAGATATCCTGTCTAAGCGAGAGATCTATGTCAATGAGTATATATGCAATGTATGTAAATGCACAAAGAAATCCATTATGCCAGTAGTTATAGCCAAAATCAGTTGTTGAGGACTGCTCTCCACATAGATTTTTCAGGACTTCAAATTCATTTCCTACCCATGAATGTATTAGTGGTGGTCCCCCTGCAAGGAACTCTTAGTGAGCAGCAGAATAAATGGTTGACAACTTGATGTTGCTTGTTGGATTGCCAAGATAACTTTGATCCTGGCCATCTGGCTCATTGGATGTTGCTGTCAAAAGTGTCCAAGATAAGTACAGTAGGTGGTTGGCCAAAAAAAGGACCCTTTATGTCATTCTGCCTGTAGGGGAACAAATGTGGCATGTAGAGAGTATCCTTCCCCTGACTATGACAAGTGATGTAGTGGACTAGCTGTAAGGTGCAGTTTATTAGCTAGCCAGACCCTTTTTCTTCATGGCTACTGCAAAGTTTGAGAAGGGATTTGGCTTAGCTAATGAACTAATGAGCTAGCCAGTCACCCTCCTTCTTACAGATCAGCACCATGCCAAGAAGGAGGGAAGAACTTTCTGCTGTGTTGAAATAAATATAGAAGTCGGCCATCAAGAACCCTGAAACAATTGTTGAAATTGTGACTGCGGCACATTATTTTGTGCTTTTTAATTGCAACATCATATGAGAATAAAGAGTTAGGACACAGTTGGGGCTACAGCTGTTTTGCGTCTTATCACGCTTCATCCAGGGCCAGATGAAACGTAATTAGACGCAAAAAAGCTGCATCCCAAACTGTGTGTCTTCACTCTGTATTCCTATATGATCTTGGAATAAAAAAGCACAAAGCGTCAGTGGTGAATACCACTTATTTTTTTCTTCTACTGTCGGAACTTTTTAAGATTGTATTGTTGAGCACCTCTATGTCTGACGCTCTCTTGTAGCCAGCATTGCATACGCCAGTGGTATATACTGCAACAGTGCCGGTCTGCTAATATATAGAAATGGAATAAATCTAGGATAAAAACGACAGCACAATAGGGTTTTATTAAAAGGGAGATAAGGGTGTTAAATAAGGATATACTAACCTGATTTAGTTGTGTATGCACAAGATTTTCATCACTTCTAAATCCAGCTGCTGCAGGTCCAACAAGTCTTCAGACCGGGAAAACACAGATAAAGAGGATTTGTGGATAATCTGCGGTTGCTGGTATCCCATATAATAAATCCAAATCCAGACAGAAAGTATGTACAGTTTTTATTTATTCAGTCAATATATTGAATTTATTATTTTAAATCTTAATTCTTTATTCATATATACATTTTATTCTAAAAAAAAAAGCAATCCAAGGAATTTTTTTATTCCACATGAGGCTATGAACTCTTCCTGTTAACCAATGTGGTGCTCTGAGTTTGGGGCAATATAAGATTTGAACATATTCACGTCCTAAGTTCAAATCCACTTAATCTACATATACATATATATATATACAGTACAGGCCAAAAGTTTGGATACACCTTCTCATCTGAAGATTTTTCTGTATTTTAATGACTATGAAAATTGTACATTCACACTGAAGGCATCAAAACTATGAATGTGGAATTATATACTTAACAAAAAAGTGTGAGACAACTGAAATTATGTGTTACTAGATGGCAGCCCGATTCTAAAGAATCGGGAGTCTAGAATCCATATATACTTTATTTATTCAAATGTAAGAATAATACAATTAATAAATAATAGTAAGAAAGAACAAAAATAATAGGCATTATATGGAGAAAACACCAAACAAAAGTTCAAAATTGGTGTGAAAATGTCACTGAACCACTTCACAACTAAATATATATAGTTTTGGTAAATGGTATTATCATTTTTTTGACGAAATTCGGCAGGAGCTTGAAGAGCAACGTCACTGGGCCCGCCTCCACGCAGTAGAAACTTGCTGTGAGGTAAAAATTCAAAAATCACACCAAAATGGCGGGCGGAGTGTGTCACAGTACGGCACGTTTCTGATTGGTCGCTCGCAGCAGGCGGCAACCAATCAGACACTGGACACTGTTGACGTCACTTATCTCCGGACATTAGCTCCGGACATTAGCTCCGGACATTAGCTCCGGACATTAGCTCCGGACATTATCTCCGCACATTAGCTCCGGACATTAGCTCCGGACAAAGCCACGGAAGTTGGCACAAATTGCAGGAAGTAGTATTCTAGGCAATTAATCTCCGGACATTAGCTCCGGACATTAGTTCCGGACAAAGCCATGGAAGTTGGCACAAATTGCAGGAAGTAGTATTCTAGGCAATTATATATTAGATATTCCAGGTTCTTCAAAGTAGCCACCTTTTGCTTTGATGACTGCTTTGCACACTCTTGGCATTCTCTTGATGAGCTTCAAGAGGTAGTCACCGGGAATGGTTTTCACTTCACAAGTGTGCCCTGTCAGGTTTAATAAGTGGGATTTATTGCCTTACAAATGGGGTTGGGACCATCAGTTGTGTTGTGCAGAAGTCTGGTGGATACACAGCTGATAGTCCTACTGAATAGACTGTTAGAATTTGTATTATGGCAAGAAAAAAGCACCTCCTTAATTAAAAAACGAGTGGCCATCATTACTTTAAGAAGTGAAAGTCAGTCAGTATGAAAAATTGGGAAAACTTTGAAAGTGTCCCCAAGTGCAGTGGCAAAAACCATCAAACACTACATAGAAACTGTCTCACATGAGGACCGCCCCAGGAAAGGAAGACCAAGTCACCTCTGGTTCTGAGGATAAGTTTTTCCAAGTCACCAGCCTCAGAAATTGCAGGTTAACAGCAGCTCAGATTAGAGACCAGGTCAATGCCACACAGAGTTCTAGCAGCAGACACATCTCCACAACAACTGTTAAGAGGAGACTTTGTGCAGCAGGCCTTCATGGTAAAATAGCTGCTAGGAAACCACTGCTAAGGACAGGCAACAAGCAGAAGAGACTTGTTTAGGCTAAAGAACACAAGGAATGGACAATAGACCAGGGGGAATCTGTGCTTTGGTCTGATGAGTCCAAATTTGAGATCTTTGGTTCCAACCACCGTGTCTTTGTGCAACGCAGAAAAGGTGAACGGAAGGACTCTACATGCCTGGCTCGCACCGTGAAGCATGAAGGAGGAGGTGTGATGGTGTGGGGGCGCTATGCTGGTGACTTTTGGGGATTTATTCACAATTGAAGGCATAATGAACCAGCATGGCTACCACAGCATCTTCCATCCGGTTTGCGTTTAATTGGACCATGATTTATTTTTCAACAGGACAATGACCCCAAACACACCTCCAGGCTGTGCAAGGGCTTTGACCAAGAAGGAGAGTGATGGGGTGCTACACCAGATGACCTGACCTCCACAGTCACCAGACCTGAACCCAATTGAGATGGTTTGGGGTGAGCTGGACCGCAGAGAGAAGGCAAAAGGGCCAACAAGTGCTAAGCATCTCTGGGAACTCCTTCAAGTTTGTTGGAAGACCATTCCTGGTGACTACTTCTTGAAGCTCATCAAGAGAATGCCAAGAGTGTGCAAAACAGTCATCAAAGCAAAAGGTGGCTACTTTGAAGAACCTAGAATATAAGACAATTTCAGTTGTTTCACACTTTTTTGTTAAGTATATATTTCCACATGTGTTAATTCATAGTTTTGATGCCTTCAGTGTGAATTTACAATTTTCATAGTCATGAAAATACAGAAAAATCTTTAAATGAGAATGTGTGTCCAAACATTTGGTCTGTACTGTATATAGAAAATACGTCAGTGCAGCAAGACAGTGACTTTTTACTGCACATGACAGAATGGGGGCGCAGGATGGGAGCAGCACATGACAGAATGAGGGTACAGGATGGGAGCAGCACATGACAGGATGCGAGCACCACATGACAAGAAGGGGTACAGGATGGGAGCAGCACATGACAGGATGTGAGCACCACATGACAGGATGGAGATGCAGTATGAGAGCACCACATATTAGGATGGGGGTGCAGAATTGGAGTAGCACATACCAGGATGGGGGCAGCACATAGCAGAATGTATGACAAGATGGGGTGCAGGATGGGAGCAGCACATGACAGGATGTGAGCACCACATGACAGGATGGAGATGCAGGATGAGAGCACCACATGATAGGATGGGGGTGCAGAATTGGAGTAGCACATAGCAGGATGGGAGCAGCACATGACAGCATGGGGATGCTGGATGGGAGCACCACATGACAGGATGGGTGCGCAGGATGGGAGCACCACATGACAGGATTGTGGCGCAGAATGGGAGCACATGACAGGATTGGAGCACAGGATGGGAGCACATGACAGGATGAGGGCACAGGAAGAGAGTAGCACATGACAAGATGGAGGTGCACAAAACAGGATGAGGGCGTAGGATGGGGACTGCACATGACGCGCAGGATGGGGGCTGCACATGAAAAGATTAGGGTGCAGAGTGTGCAAAGAGTGTGCAAAGCAGTCATCAAAGCAAAAGGTGGCTACTTTGAAGAAATTAGAATATAAGACATAATTTCAGCTGTTTCACACTTTTTTGTTAAATATTTAATTCCACACGTGTTAAATCATAGTTTTGATGCCTTCAGTGTGAATGTACAATTTTCATAGTCATGAAAATACAGAAAAATCTTTAAATGAGGTGTGTCCAAACTTTTGGTCTGTACTGTATATATATACAATGCAATTCATGTTATTCTGTTCTTTTTTTCTTCCTTTTTTCTCCTTTTTATCTTCTTCAACTAGAAAGCGATATAAAATAATATATAATTTATAAGTCATTAGTTTGTATATTATCTTTCTATATATCAAGCGTATATTACCAACTTGTATAAAAATGTTTTTTCCCTTTTTTTTCTGATGAACTGTGGTGAACTTTGATACATCATGTGTCTGTTTGGAGCCAACCTTTGAACTTTCATCCCTATAAATGTAACTGCATTCTGGTGTGAACTATGCTTTTCTTGTCCTGATGAGGAAGTCTGTAGTACTTTGGACTACAAATGCGTTGACTGAATAAAGAAAAAACACAAATACTTTCTGTCTGGATTTGGATTTATTATATGGGATATTAGCAGCACAGATTATCCGCAAATCCTTCTTACCTGTCAATATCTTGAAATGGACAACTAAATTACTTATTTTGTGCCTTACTGTGTGCACAAACTTTTTTATGGCCCAGCAGGGGTAAAAATGCAATTACTTTTCTATGCTGTTTTCTACTGTGGAAGCATTCTAATTATGACAATAATACATACTGTATGTAACTTGTATAATTTAATTATTGATCGTTTGCCAGTAAAGTTAAAGGGATGCTACATATTGTTTCTGTGTTCTATCAATGTTGTGTTTATATAAAGGGAAGTCATGCCCCTTCGCCATTAAAATTTAAATATCTGCATAGAGAAGGCAAGAGTGGTCTGTTAAAGTGCTGATGTGGAATGTAGTGCGAGTCTACAAGGCTCTGTTTTATGGAGAAACCTAGATTATAAATTGTGCTATGTATTGGCGCTATTATAGTCAGAAGTAGGGTTGAGCGAAACGGATCGAACAAATTCAAAAATCGCCGACTTTCGGTAAAGTCGGGTTTCATGAAACCTGACCCGATCCTAGTGTGGGATCGGCCATGAGGTCAGCGATCTGCGCGCAAAAGTCGCGTTTCGTATGACGCTTTCAGCTTCATTTCTCATCCAATGAAGGAGGACGCAGAGTGTGGGCAGCGTGATGACATAGGTCTCGGTCCCCACCATCTTAGAGAAGGGCATGACAGTGATTGGCTTGCTTTCTGCGGCGTCACAGAGGCTATAAAAGGGCATGCATGCCAGCCGCCATCTTACTTCTGCCGATCTTAGCATATGGAGAGGTTGCTGCAGCTTCATCAGAAGAAGGGATATAGTTAGGGAGGGAAGATTAACCCCCAACCCGCTTGTGCTGTAGCGATTTCCACTGTCCAACACCACCATTTTTTTGCAGGGACAGTGGAGGCTAGATTTTTGTGCATCAGCTCTGTGGCTTATTAGGCAGCCTTAAAAGGCTCCCTGATAGCTGCATTGCTGTTTGCACGCTGCTGTGCAAACCAACTGCTTTATTAAAAGCAAAAATCCTGTTGCTCCTTTCTGCACAGTTATCTTTTTTCTTTGTCCACACTTTTGTGTGCAGCAGTCATTTTTATTGCTGCCATACTTTTCCTGAGAACATTGTAGGGAGATTGAAATTGTACTACAGTCCTTGTATTTTTCATATATCTTCCAGCCACTTTCTGCCACTTACATTGTGTTGTTTTATACACTGGGCCTGACTTTTGGTTCAGTCTCCCCCCAAAAAAGTGAGATTCAAATTCTCACAAAGTGGATATACTGCAGTCCTGTTAGTTTGTCGTATGTCAGCCAGCCACTTTCTGCCACGTAGATTGCATTGTTATATACATTGGGCCTGAGTTTTGGTTCAGTCTCCCCCCAAAGAAGTGAGATTCAAATTCTCACAAAGTGGATATACTGCAGTCCTGTTAGTTTGTCGTATGTCAGCCAGCCACTTTCTGCCACGTAGATTGCGTTGTTATATACACTGGGTCTGAGTTTTGGTTCAGTCTCCCCCCAAAAAAGTGGATTCAAATTCTCACAAAGTGGATATACTTCAGTCCTGTTAGTTTGTCGTATATCAGCCAGCCACTTTCTGCCACGTACTTTATGTTGTTTTTTACACTGGGCCTAAGTTTTGGTTCAGTCTCCCAAAAAAAGGGAGACTTAAATTCTCATCAAGTTTATATACACCTTCTACCTTGTTTTACAGTACCATATAACGGTTGTTATTTTGGTTAGATTTTCCAAAAAATGAGGAAGTCTGGTGGAAGAGCCCGTGGGCGGTGGTTGCCAGCTGGTACTGATGGTGGTGGTGGTGGTGGTGCATCTGGTGGTAGTGGCAAAAGCACAATAGCACCTAAGGCTGGAGGTGTTGAGCCAGCGTCATCATCTGGCTACACAAGGCCTCAAAGGCTCCCTTATCTGGGAGTAGGAAAACAGCTTTTAAAGCCGGAGAAGCAGGAAAAAGTTTTGGCTTTTCTTGCTGACTCAGCCTCTAGCTCTTTCGCCTCCTCTTCAGAAAGTTCCAAATATAAAAGCAGCGAGTCGTCAGTGGATGCTGCCGGTCAGGAACAAGACGTTTCCTTGTGTCCTTCACCCAAATCAAAAGTGAAGGATGCGTCAGGCGACACTACAGGTTACTCCATGGAGCTCTTTACACATACCGTGCCTGGGTTAGAAAGGGAAATTGTTAACTGCCCATTACAAGATGAATCGGACATGTAGTGCACTGATGCACAGCCACAGCTAGATTATTATGCTGTTCCATTGACTCAGATCACTACATTGCCCTTGCAGTGTACTGAGCCAGAGTCTGACCCTGCTTAGACTATGGTGCCCGGTCCCGAACGCTATAGCACCTTACACAGTGACACAGAGGAAGGTGCACATGACATTGAAAAGCAGACATTGAAAAGCAGGTGATAGATGACCCAGTTGTTGACCCAGATTGGCAGCCATTGGGAGAAGATGGTGCCACTGCCAGTAGCTCAGAAGCGGAGGAGGATGATCCGCAGCAGCCATCTACATCGCAACAGCTGTCATCTGGCAGGCTCGTATCAGGCCAAAAACGTGTGTCAAAAACAAAAACAGTTTTAGGACAGCGTGGCCATCCGGTGAAAGTAGCACAGCGTGCAATGCCTGAAAAGGTATTCCATAGTAGGAAGAGTGTAGTGTGGCAATTTTTTAACCAAGATCCGAATGATCAGTCAAAAGTTATCTGTAAGAAATGCTCAAAGACCTTTAGCAGAGGGAAGAATCTTCAAAATTTAAATACAACGTGCATGCTTAGACATTTAACCAGCATGCACTTGCAAGCCTGGACTAACTACCAATCGTCCCGTATCGTTGGTGCACCTGCTCAGAATGAAGGTAGTCAGCAACGCTACATTGCTTCCCTCACTGAAAGCCCACCGGTTAGGACACCACCAGCAGCAAATGTGGAGGTATCATCGCAAGGCCAAAGCAGTCAGGGAATCACAAGGTTATTGGTAGGAAACACTGTATGTAGGCCAACATCAAGAATACCATCACCAACCCTCTCTCAATCCACCATGTCCACCACCACCACCGCTAGTTCCACCATATGCAGCTCTCCAGTCCAGCTCACCCTACAAGAGACTCTCGTTAGGAAAAGAAAGTACTCATCCTCTCATCCACGTACACAGGGTTTGAACGCCCACATTGCTATACTAATCTCGTTAGAGATGATGCCCTACCGGTTGGTTGAAAATGAAGCTTTCAAAGACCTGATGGCCTACGCAGTACCACGCTGTGACCTACCCAGTCGGCACTTCTTTGCGAGAAAAGCCATTCCAGCCCTCCACCAGCATGTCAAAGACCGCATTGTCCATGCACTGAGGTAATCAGTCAGTAGAAAGGTGCACCTCACAACAGATGCATGGACCAATAGGCATGGCCAGGGACATTACGTGTCCATCACGGCACACTGGGTTAATGTGGTGGATGCAGGGTCCACAGGGGACAGCCATAGTGGGACAGTTCTGCCTAGCCCACGGTCTAGGAAACAGTTGGCTGTAGGCGCTCACAACCCCTCCTCCTCCTCCTCCAGAAGCGAAAGCTCGTCCACAGAGCGCAGTCGCACGACCACTCCATCCGCAGCTGCCAGTGTTGCACACGAGGTGTCCCATTATCGAACAGCTAGTGAAAAGCGTCAGCAGGCTGTGTTACAAATGAAGTGTTTGGGAGACAACAGACACACCGCGGAGGTACTGGCCGAGTACTTGCAGCAACAAACTCAGTCATGGCTGGGCAGTGTACATCTTGAGGCAGGCAAGGTAGTCAGTGATAACGGAAAGAATTTTATGGCTGCCATAGCCCTTTCAGAACTTAAACACATACCTTGCCTGGCTCACACCTTGAACCTGGTGGTGCAGTGCTTCCTCAAAAATTATCCAGTTACCAGCCCTGCTCCTGAAGGTGCGAAAACTTTGCTCGCACATCCGCCGGTCTCCCGTACACTCCAGCCGTATGCTGAACCATCAGCGATCACTGAATCTTTCCCAGCACCGCCTAATAATCGACCTTGCAACAAGGTGGAACTCCACACTGCACATGGTTCAGAGGCTGTGCGAACAGAGGTGTGCTGTAATTAATTTGTGGGAGGATACACATACACGGGCAGGCACTTGGATGGCAGACATGAAGTTGTCTGGTGTGCAGTGGTCGAAGCTACAAGACCTCTCAAGTCCTTCAGTGTTTTGAGGAATGCACACGGCTGGTAAGTGCAGACGACGCCATCATAAGCATGAGCATCCCACTAATGCGTCTGCTGATGCAAAGTTTGACGCACATTAAGGAGCTGGCTGTAATGTGCTGCTGCAGTGCAGTATAGTGCAACCTCCACCAGGGGGTGCTGGTTAAGGAAAAGAGGTTGTACACACAGAGCAGCAATACTGAACTACAACACAGGTGTCACAGGTAATGAAAGAGAAGTTAGGCAAGCCAAAATCATACACAGAGAGATAAGTGCAGTACACAGGGGGAGTCAGAAGAATGGTCGGGGACAAACAACAAGTCAGAGCCTACCGGGAATGTGGTAACCAAAACGTGAGATGTAAGACGAAGTCGAAATGCAAGATGAAGTCGGGATACAAGCCAAAGGTCAGAACAGGTCATAAACGGGTACAGGCAATCAGAGGCAAAAAGGAACACTAGTACAAGTGAACAGGTCAGGTGCTCAAGCCATACAACATGAACTATAGCTGACACTGGTCCACAGGCTGCAGAGGACTTAAATAGCTCAGCCAGCTTCAAAGTGAGGCAGAGGGGATTAACTCTCACATGCCAAGTCCAAAAACAAGACAGCTGAACATAAACTCAGAACTGGTCATGACACTGCCGTCTGCAGCTGAGGAGGAGGGAAGCCTTGATGACAGTCAACCATTGTCTGGTCAGGGAACTCTCCTGGACGAGGTGGCGGATGAAGAGGAGGAGGATAATGGGGATGAAAATTTATGGGAGGGGGATGCTTCTCAGGGGGCAATACAAACTGGTGGCATTGCAAGGTCAGGTACAGGGTTTTTGCGGGACACAACTGATGTTGATTTGCAAGAAAGTGCTCCTCAACCCAGCACAAGCAGTGAATTTACACCTGGAACATTGGTCCACATGGCTGAGTATGCCTTGCGTATCCTAAGAAGATGACCGATGACGATTACTGGTTGGCCTGCCTCCTGGATCCACGATATAAAGGAAAATTACAAAATATCATGCCACATGAGAACCTTGAGCAAATATTGGCTACCAAACAAGCAACTCTTGTAGACCGTTTGGTTCAGGCATTCCCAGCACACAGCGGCGGTGATGGTTCTCACACGAGCCGTAGGGGGCGACATGGCAGAGGTGTTAGAGGTACACAAATCCGAAGTGGCGTTGGACAGAGGGGGTTTATGACCAGTTTGTGGAGTGATTTCGCAATGACCGCTGACACGACAGGTACTGCTGCATCGATTCAAAGTGACAGGAGACAGCATTTGTCCAGTATGGTTACGAACTACTTTTCCTCCCTTATCGATGTTCTCCCTCACAGGTCATTCCCCTTTGATTACTGGGCATCTAAAATAGACACCTGGCCAGAATTGACAGAATATGCATTACAGGAGCTCGCTTGCCCTGCTGCTAGTGTGCTATCAGAAAGAGTCTTCAGTGCTGCTGGTTCAAGACTGACCGAAAAAAGGACACGTCTGGCTACCCAGAATGTTGATGATCTAACCTTCATTAAAATGAACCAATCATGGAATTCAAATTATTTTGCCCCACCTTCCCCTGCTGACACAGCTTGCCAGAAAAATGTCTTGCTTTTGGCCTCCTCTTACTGACTTCTCCAATTCCTCCATTTGCAGCTGCTGAATGTCCATCATAGGCCATTTTTATACCTCCCTAAATGGGCTGACTCCCCCCACAGGGCCGTGGTCACCACCTGGCGCAAGCACCCGTGTGAGTGCCATTTGCCTGGACGGACAGGTGGGTGTGCCCACTCTTGGGTGACGGCACTGGCACAGGGTACCTCATAGTACAATGAAGTGTCTCTGACGGTGGTGGTGCACAACCAACGTCAGACATACCGTCGTAATATGAGGGGCCCTGTGCCAGTACCGCCGCCCACGAGAGAGTGTTCCCCCCCAGCTCGAACAGTGCTCTACCACTTGCAATACTTACCTCTCCCTGCTCCACCACTGTGTAGTCTGTGCTGTTAAATCCTTCAATTGCACTGCCAATACTAATTTATTGAAATGATAGATGATAGTTAAAATATACAGGAGCCCTGGCCTCCATTTAGACCAGTTAATACTTTACGCCTACTACCACGGTCTGCTACTCAGCAGAGGAGCCCACCCCTCTACCTAGCTATGCCACCTGTTTAGTCCTGTTACCAATTTTGAACTGCATTTAGCCTACTTTAGTATTTGGGCCTACTAACTGTGTCTGCCACTCATTATAGTTGTCCTCCACTGAACAAGGCAATGCCGCCTGTTTAGTCCTGTTACCAATTTTGAACTGCATTTCCTCCTCATCCTGGCCATTGCCCAGCCACTGCTAGATGAGTCTGCTGGTACATTGACCCAGACCACTACATTCCCCTTGCACTCTACACAGCCAGAATCTGACCCTGCTGAAAGTCAGGTTCCCCTTCCCGCATACTATACCACCTTACACGGGGGCAAAGAGGAAGGTGCAGATGAAAGTGCAGATTCCTTCATCAGGTATGGGGGGGGGCATACACGTTGGCGACGTCACTGGCACACGGCCCTTCATAGTACGCAAAAGTGTCTCTGCCAGTGTGAGGCACCACCCGCTGTCAAACACACCACCGTACTATGAGGGGCCCTGTGCCAGTGCCAACGAGTGGGCCCCCCTGCTTGCTCAGGATCACAGCACTTGCAAAGTTGAAATACTTACCTCTCCCTGTGCCACCGTATTCCGCGTTTCCTGGGCCCACGAAAATCTTGAGCCAGCCCTATCCCCACACAACTTTAGTCAAATGACCCCGAGTTTTCAATGCCTAACTATTATTATAAAGTAAATTAAGATTGACAAGCTTAAGTAATAAGAATTGATGTTTTTGGCATTAAAATGGGCACTGTTCTGTCCTCACTAGCTGAGGCAGGCTCATACGTAGCTATACAGTCAGCTAAACCGCTATACCGGGGTCCAATAAGGAGACTGTGGTTGAGTCTGTGCTTTATTAAACGTGGTATATTGATGCGGTGAAACTGTGAACAATAATATACATAGAATCAGTGCATGGTATAGAACAGATACATAATACACATGATATACATTATGCATAACATTTAGAAAGCTAGTGACTAAACTGGGAGTACAACTGGCTAAGCTAGGCTAATATGGAGCAGAAATATCTACGGAAAGCATAAAGACATACCGGCAATGCAATCGCAAGGGGGATGAAGTGAAGCGTCTTTCCTTGAAGGCAAACTGAAGAAAGTGAAAGGAAAAATGGAGGGAAATGGAGGCTGAGCTACCATAATGCATTGCAAAGGAGGAGGAGAATCAGACATGGATAATACAAAAACAAGATTGAACTGCCAACATAACTCTGACCGCTAGAGGGAGCCAAAGCATTACAAACAAATAAAGGTATGAATATCCATACTGAGAAACCTGCAATTATGCAAACAGATAATCAGGGTAACAATATTTGATGGCGGAGACAGAACAGGCACTGTAGGTGTTTTCCTGTCCTCCATTCATTGCCAACTTTGATTCCCTATTGGCTTGCATTGGGTTTCGTGTTTCAGTCGGCCCCTGACTTTTCGCAATAATTGGCTTATTTCACCCGACCCGACTTTTGCGAAACCCGACTCGATCTGAAAAAAGTAAAAGTCGCTCAACTCTAGTCAGAAGGTCTATCCATAAATTATGCTTGTTTTGGCATTTTTAGGAGTCTCATGTGTTTCACAGAAAGCAGACAGCATGTTGTACAATAGTGTTGCTGATTTGGGTGTAGCAAGCATAGTGAAATTAATTCAAAAACTTTGCACTCAATTAAAGATACAAAATAAAATTCTTTATTGTGAAACGCAATCCACATCAAAGTATTATGTTTTGGTCAACTTTATGACCTTCATCAGACATGGATTGTAGTGACATATCATATAATAATCAAACTTTGTATCAAAGCCTGCAAGCAATACTTCCTAACATTTGCATTCCTATTCAAAGGGCACAGTTAATTTCCACCCAAGATCCAACCAGGAATGTTCACAAAACATGTCAGGAACATTCACTTTAATGCAAATTTGAAGTAGGTTCACACTTTGTTGGACAGTCCTTTCAAAACCATTGCAGTGTGGTATTTGCTTCAGTTGTTAACCCATCCTTACTAACATCTTGGCTGGTAAAAGAGGGCTTGTGGGGAGAAACGGAGGAGTCAGCGGGTGCCCTTGACAGCTAACTGAAACCCCATGGACCACGAATCATCCCACCGAACACCTGCTCTCCTTTTACCGTAAGCATAATGCTACTCAGACAACACAGGGTGAGGGTAAAACAGTGGTAAATACAATACTTTATTGAACCACAAAACAGGCAAATAACATGTAGAACAGTCCCAGCAAAACACCCAATATGGCGCACATTACATGACTCGCCATGATAAGGGCAGCTGTGACTTCAGAGCTTCCAGGGCTGACTACCCCTTCCTGTATCACGCACAGAGAGGAGGTAATGACAAGCTTAGGAAGATGACAGTCCATTGAGATACAAGGCCAGTTGACCAGAGTTTCACAACCTGGCTTCTACGAACATCTCCATGGAGCCAGGTGACCGGTGGGTCCCATTCCTGGCTTTCACAAATGTATCCATGGGGCTCAGGTGACCAGTGGTCCAAATCCCAGCTATCTCAAATGTATCCATGGTTCAGCAATGTTCAGTGCAGCATATCTGTATTCTTTCAGCCAGGGCCGTGGTCCCCTTAGCCGGCATCCCTTAGAATGACAAATCTATGTCCCTTGAGATGTAGCCATGAGATGTTGGCTGCTGTCCTGTAGAGAGTCTCTGGTTCTTTGGATGTTTGGATGTCTGGATGTAAATCTGGAGGTATTGGTTACAGAGGCGCATATATCCTCTTTTTACCTCTTGTACCCAATAGTGGATAATCAAGTATACATAGGATAGGGATTTGACTTGACACTATTTTCTGCTGTGATTTTTTTTACGTAAAAACTAGCTGATTAACAAAAATATGAAATATATTATATTTCTTTATTTGGGGCACATCATGGAGAGTGACTACAGTGCTTGTTCAGTTGGACCATTTCTCATGGCTTTACTGAATTCTTTGACTAATAATTTTACTAAAATTATGTAGGAATGAGCTTATAGACATAAGATATATTAGAGATGGATGGATAGATTTGCAGGACTCCAGTCCATAAATGAGGTCAGTACTCTGTTCATTGGACAGGAGGCTGGAGAATCTCTTACATGCCAGAATCCCTGGTGCGACAGTTGATTACTGGACTGGTGTGACATCATCTGTGCATTACGCAAGCTTGGCTAAACAAAAGCAGCACCGGGGATCCTGGAAGGTAAGAGATTTGCAAGTATCCCATCCAGTGGCCAGAGACTACCTACTTGGCCAATGAACCGTATTCCTTCAAATTGATCTGCTCATCTCTTGATGTGATATAAGCAAATAGTTGAATAAAGGAAACCTCTGTGCAGTGCCAAAGGGGTTATAACAGCATTACATAACAATTTCTTTCTAAAAATATTGATGGTTCTTGGACTTCTCTAGTGTGATCTTCTCACATTTATCTGGCATATGTCTTTTTCTTTCTCCCTTTGGTACTGATCAAGTGTGTATGTGTAAGGAGTGCAGTAATGTACTCACCGATTGCTGTCTTCTACCGTTTTTAGCCATGCTCCGGTCTGCACTGGCGTTATGTGACTGTGTTTGGGACCTGCCCAATTGCACAGTGTCTTCTGTGTGAAGTGGTCGCTTTTTACATTTTCTCAATGCAAGTCTTTCTAAGTCTCATAGACTTGCATCAAGAAATTAACAGCGCTCCAAACAGCAGTGCGTGGTATGATCAAGCAGATTTTGAATGCGGTGATGTGCCACCAGGATGGACTAGAGTGCTGCTGTAAATAATAGAATATGGCAACCGGTGAGTATATTACTGGACTCATTATACATACATGCATCATTGCTACCAAAGGGAGAAATAAAAGTTTCACAAGAATGGTCCTTCAAATGGTGTCATTATGTATCTGTACGCATATTCAGCTCGATAGCTCTTGCCAAAAGTTGAATTTTCATTTTTTCCTGGAGTCATAGTGCATTTTGGATGATTAATGCTGTCATATGACGAATTTTTTTATCATGTTCATTTTCACAGGATTTCTATATTTACATGTGATGTTTTATTAGGACAAATCAGAGTTTGATGTGACCAGTTTACAACTCTGTGAGGATTTAATGGTAGACATGTATAATCCTGTGTTCTAGTAGGTGAAATTCATTATAATAATTGAGATATTAGGTGGCCGCCTCTGTGCATTTTCTTTTTACTTGTGGCTGTACTATGCTGACGTAGAGGCGTGAAATTTCATGGTCTGGTTGTAAATTATAATCTCTGCTCAGACATTTTTCATATGTTCAGGGCAAGAAGACTTTGAAGATCTTGGCAGCATTTTAAGAAGCTGGTGGCAAAGCCATACACATTGCACAATTCTTCAGCAGAACACATGCTAGGATTTGACATAAAGGAAAATGAAACCTCGAGTATTTTAAATTATTAATTTATAATACTAAATGTGAAACATCCAGGCAACATATATCAAATTGTTTAAGCCTGACAGAGCAGGAATATAATTTTTTTCTCTGGATTTAGAAACTCTGGTTGTGTAATGTAAAACCAGTACAGACAATCATTGATAAGTATTTTTTTTAAAAGTCCATTTTTCGGAAGATACTATAAGTTACAATTAAAATATACATATCATTTTCTTTGTTTGTCATCATGTCATCAGTTTTTATGCTCTTTTTAGATAGAATCAGAAACTGCTGGATTCTGCTTTCTAGAAAGCAACATGTTTTGGGAGATGAAATGAAAGATACGCATTATTTACAGTGAAGGAAATAATTATTTGATCCCTTGCTGATTTTGTAAGTTTGCCCACTGACAAAGACATGAATAGTCTACAATTTTAAGGGTAGGTTAATTTTAACATTGAGAGATAGAATATCACAAATAAAATCTAGAAAATCCAGAAAAGCACATTGTATAAATTCTATAGATGTAGAAATAAGTATTTGATTCCTCTGACAAACAAGACTTAATAGTTGGTGGCAAAAGCCTTGATGGCAAGCACAGCAGTCAGACTTTTTTTTATAGTTGAACATTGAATTTGCACACCAAGAAGGAAAAGTCATGAAATTATGAAAATCACAGAAGCGATAGATAGGATTAATGATGTGCAAATTGCTAGACTCACCAGGTGAGGTGGATCCTCCAAGCCCAAGGTCCAGATGGGGACATGGGCCAGAGGCGTCGGTGCAGCAAATAGGTAGGTAACATGGGATTAAGACAGCTGAGGAGACCACAGGCGGGTAGGAGGAGTACAGGGAGCTGCAGGCAGGTGGAAGACATCTAGGAGACCGCAGACAGGTAGGGGGGAGACATCAGGAAACCGCAGTCAGGCAGAACAGGAAACTGCTGGCATGTGGGAGACATCCTGGATACTATAAACAGGCAAACAGGCGGGAGATGTCCAGGACCTCTGGCAGGTAGTCAAGGTGCAGAAAACCACTGGCAGGTGGGAGACGATCAGGAGACCATAGGAATGCAGGCGGGAGATGTTCAGGAGACCGCAGACAGGTAAGCTGATTACAGGGAACCGCAAGCTAGCTGAACACGTTCAGGAGACCACAGTCAAACAGGCACGAGACGTCCAGGATATCACATACAGGCAAGCAGAAGATGTCCAGGAGGCTGCAGACTGTAGATGAGCAGGTCAGCATGTGTAGATCAAGCCAGAGTCTAACAGCACTGAAGTCTTAATACAAAGACAAAAGTGTGTGGCTTGCGGAGCCTTATATATGCCCAGCGGATGCTCACATGAAATCACGCTGGAACATCTGCAAAACCCAACATGGAGCACAACAGAGTCAAGCAGACCGAGGTGAGGGAAGTAGAGCACCTGCTAGGACCGTGGGGTACTCGGAACCAGGCTGGTCCTTAAAGGGATGTGTCACGGCAGCAATGACTCGGATCGTGGCCCTGAGCATCCAATAAAAGGGATGAATGGAAGTGGAAATAAAGTCTAATGTAGTAGTGTTCATGACGCCACATGTGGTACTCGTCCAGGGATGGCTGACGCTGCTTATAGGGGTCCACTGGGGATGATGGTATTGCAGCAGAGGTGGTATAGCTCCTCACAGGTAGAGCTTAATCACCAGGGCTCCCGATACAGTTGGTAAGGATGATAGATGGTGAAGTGCAGGAAAGAATTTTTACTGGTGAAGTGCAGGTACAGGTTACAGGTGATCTTTGGAATTCGGGCAGCCTGGAAGCAATTCGGAATCCCCCTAGCCAAGTGGGGTTGGAAGCCTTCCTTTCTGCACTGTATTCTCTGTCCCTTGCTGCCTGGGGCTTCACACAAGATCCTCTCTCAATCTGTTCTTTTAGGTGGACACTACCCGCATTGCAGGCAGCTCAAGCCTTTTTCCAGGTGTCCATCTCTCGCTGTGACTCCAGGCTCTAATCTGCTGCTGTGCTTTCGGGTGTAATTGTGGTCAGGAGACTTGGAATCTCCTGCCCACCGGTTTCTGCTGTGGGGCATACAATTCTCACACAACCTGGGACTTCCGGTGTCTGGTTTCTTGCGCTTCATCCTGGATGGAGCCCACTCACAGCTCCACTCCAGTTTCTTTCTCCTCCTGTGCTGCTTCTCCCCTCACTGTCTCCTACAATCTGACTTCTAACTCCTCCTCCAAACCAGAACTTATGGGAAAGCTACCCTGAAGCCTGGTCTAGAGCTCCCCCTTCTGGCCTGGAGTCAGAAAAGTGTTGTATGTAAGTGTTACCTGCCAAGGGGACTCCTTCTCGCTTCCAGGCATGGCATCACCCTCCCCGAGAGGCAGGCAATACCACTGTAACAACTGGATTCCTGGGGTGTCATAGAAGCAAGGCATAGACATTTTTTTCAAAACATCTCAATTTATTCAGTATGAGCACTGCATGCAGAAATATATGCAATTACACATGTTAGCATGTTAGAAGTCAGGTTATTATTGGTTGTCTGAGGAATACTATGCCATACTAAATACAATTGGGCACACAAATCACCAAAAACCAATGCTGGCGGCTCCCTTTGCAACTGACGACTTCCTTGGTGGTAAACAAGTTTGCAGAAACTGCAATCCACATTTAGGTCACACATGCTGCTCACAGTAGCATGAACAACATACAGACTAGTGTTGTGTTGAAAAAGAAGTCTCCTGGGACATTTTAACTTTCCATAGTGAAGGCCTCTACATGGCGTTGCCCACGTGGTCTCAAGGCCAATCTTGCCTATTATTGCATCCAAGTAGGATTCACTGTTAAAGAGGATAGACTTCCATTCCAGCCTTCATTGCCATTTGACTGCACGATCATAGCTTTTGAAAGCAATGGCATGAAGTCAGTAAAACACCTGTAGCCCAATGTCATAGAAACACCTTCTGGTATATGTAAACACAGTTTGATGCATCTACTGACTTCAGCACCCCTGATATATCCAGAATTGGATCAAAAAGGCACAGTGGACAGCATTGTGAGCAACCTCTTCTTACCTCAGCACCCCAGTGTCTCCAGTACTAGATCAGATAGATATGGTAGACAGCAGAGTGAGCAGCCTCTTCTTACCTCATCACCATTGATATCTCCAGTATTAGATCAGAAAGACAGGGTAGACAGCAGTGTGAACAGCCTCTTCTTATCTCAACACCACTGCTATTGCTAGGATCACATCCAATTGGCACCTGGGAATAGATATTCCTACACATGATGCAGGTCAGAGCTGGTACTGTTTCTATTGCAAATGCTCATAGACACTTGCCCTAGCATTTTAGGACAGGTTTCTGTAAGTAGAACAACGCAGCGGCCATTGTTACACTTGTTTTGTCTAATTATTACCTCTCTAGACGAAACAATTGGGCTTTTCTAATTAAAAGTATTTATGAATGTATTTATAAGGATAATTCCTTTGGTAATTACAGTTACATTTTCCCTATTGCCGGGGGAACCCTTTTATGCCTACATTTTGCTTTAATAGTCAAAGGGTACCTTGATTTCTTTCGAAGTAAATCATGATATTTTGAGCAACCAGATTAAACATCCCTTCTATAATATACTTCTCATACCTTGTGTCAAACTTTAGGTGCATGCCACTATTTTCAAAGAGTCAAATAACACGATCTAGGAAAGGAGAAGTAGACTTGTCAGTTCAGAGCCAAAATCACCTTTACTATACTGAAAAGATTAGTTCTGTAAAAATGAAAATCTCAGTGGCGTGGTAGTGAGGAAAGGAAATAGTTCAGCTGTAATAAAACATAGCAGCGGTAAATGGTACATTCATTTTTTAATGGTTACAGAAGTCACTGTAAGTTTCACAGGGGATCAATAGGAATTTTCAAATTCTGTAGTGCTAAACCCGACATCAACCTGACAGACCCATTATACATTAATGGTATTGACCAGGTTCATTGAGATCCATTTGAAAATGGATCTGGTATGGCTATTGCTACTCTTTTAAGAATTATACAGTTGTGTTAAAAAGTTTACATACCCCGTTCATGGCCTTGTTTCAGAGAATGTGAATGATAACACCAAAACGTTCTCCACTCATGATTAGTGGTTGGGTAAAGCCATTTATTGTCAAACTACCCTGCTTTCTCTTTTTAAATCATAATAACAACCTAAAACACCCAAATCAACCTGATCAAAAGTTCACATACTCCATTTCTTAATACAGTGTATTGTCCCCTCTAACATCAATCACAGCTTGAAGTCTTTTGTGGTAGTTATGGATGAGGTTCTTTATTTTCTCAGATGGTAAAGCTGCCCACTCTTCTTGGCAAAAAGCCTCCAGTTCCTGTAAATTCCTGGGCTGTCTAGCATGAACTACGTGCTTGAGATCTGCCCAGAGTGGCTTAATGATATTGAGGTCAGGAGACTGAGATGGCCACTGCAGAACCTTCACTTTGTTCTGCTGTAGCCAATGACAGGTCAAGTTGGCCTTGTGTTTTGGATCGTTGTCATGTTGGGACATCCATGTACCTCCCATGCACAGCTTCCGAGCTGATGAGTGCAAATTTGCCTCCGGTATTTGCTGATAACTTGCTGCATTCATCTTTCCTTTAACTTTGACCAAGTTTCCCATGCCTTTGTAGCACACACATCCCCAAAACATCAGCGATCCAGCTCTGTGCTTTACAGTAGGAATGGTGTTCCTTTCATCATAGGCCTTGACCTCTCTCCAAATGTAATGCTTGTCTCTGCGCTGTTTTGCTTATTGTAGGTGAGATACTTTGTGGCATTTGTGCAGTAATGGCTTTCTTCTGGTGACTCGACCATGCAGCCCATTTTTCTTCAATTGCCTCCTTATTGTGCATCCAGAAACAGCCACACCAGTAGTTTTCACAGGGTCCTGCATTTCAGCTGATGTTATTCGTAGGTTTTTCTTTGCATCCCGAACAATTTTCCTGGCAGTTGTGGACAACATTTTTGTTGGTCTACCTGACTGTGGTTTTGTTTTTACAGAGTCACTGATTTTCCATTTGTTAATTACAGTTTGAACATTGCTGACTGGCATTATCAATTCCTTGGATCTTTTTGTATCCCCTTCCTGTTTTTACAGTTCAACTTCCTTTTCCTGTAGGTCCGTTGACAGTTCTTTTGCTTTGCTCATGATTCACAATCCAGAAACATCAGTGGCTGGATGAAAGATGTGTTATAGCTGTTTTCGTTCTGACCAACGTCAGCTGACAGATTACCAGTGAGACCAAATTGTGGAGTTACGCCCGTCATTTTACAAGTGCGCTTGGAGACAAAAAGACACCTCACACATATCCTGTGAGCAAGTCACTTTTATCTGAAGTAATAGAGCAAGAGGCAATATTTTATACCATTTACAACAAATGTAACTCTTAATGCAATTCATGTAGCCCCCACCATCACCCAGGGTCATACTGACCTTTAATCTCTCACGTACCAAATAACATGTGGTGACTGTATATTGAGAACATACATGATAAGAAGTGTAGTCTCCTTGAAGTGGAGACACTAAGACTACTGCATCAACAGATTCTAGCAATTGTAGCAATTAAAGGCAATAGGCACTTAAAGGCAAACTATTAACCCTTCTATATCAATTTCCCCCTTTTGTAAATGGTATAACCTCTGTCACGGGGTCAGCTGATATCCACAAAGGAGCTCCTGTCTCATGGGTCTAATACCCACAAGGGGACTTCCTACCTGCTTCACCCATCCACCCTCAGTGTGGACACTCACCTCCCCCGTCAACAGTGGCCATACGGGGCCTATGATATACTACAGAAGGTTCAGCCTTAGGGTTTTTTTTCTACACATACATTATTCCATAGCTTAGGTAATACATATATTAGCGCTTTTACGGCTACATAAAAGAATAAGCAAAGCAACAAAATTTGCATACAAGTCTGTAAAACACCAAAAATAATCCATCCCGCTAGGCCGCTAAGCCAATTGGCTGGATTTAAAAAGGAGTCTCTATATTGTATTAGTCTCATTAAGAGCATTAAGGAACCAAGAAAATCTGAGTCCAAGTCTCACTGTGCATGCAGTGGGGTGTTAATACCTTCCTTGGGTCCTGGGGTAAGTCTAAGTACAGCATAGTCCTTGAAGATACTGGGCTGTGTGTGCAGATCCAACAGTCGAGCAGTTTTTGTCCTTCCGCGTCTTTTATAAGAAAAGCAAGATGTTGAATAAGTTTGTTTATCCAGTGTCTCTGTAAGGTGCAAACATCCTACCACTGCCAGCAAGGTGATTAGGACAGCAGTCATTCTGCTGGTGAAAATATCTTTTTGCAGTGACTGGCATGAATCCAGGTGGGCTTTCCCTCAAGTTTCCCTGAGGTGAATGTGGTCAGCTGGACTTTAGAATGGGCCGTCAAACCGTGTATCTAGGCTCCTTCTCACGTGTCTGTGTATGACCACCCAATCACCTGGATTCAGCTGATGTACGTCTGCACTGGCATTAGTATCTGGAATGGATGAAAACACATGTTTATGCACCACATTAAGTCTTTTCTGTAAGGCCTAGACATGGGCTGTCATAGCACCGTGTTGCTTTTATAGCACCTGTGGGAAGTACAGACCAGCCTTTGGCAAACTACTAAACAGGACTTCAAAAGGAGACAAGCCTGTCTTTCTATTTGGAGTGTGTGTGACTGAAAAGAGTGTAAGAGACAAGCACTCTACCCCGCTCTTTCCTTTGTCTGCCATGGCCTTTGATTTTCCAGTTTAAGTGTCCCGTTTAGTCTCTCCACTTTCCCACTACTTTGTGGTCTATATGGTGCATGATATGCTTGCTGTACTCCCAGGACCATGACTTCCCTCATTATTTCTCCCGTGAAGTGGGTACCCCTATCACTTTCTATGGTTTCTAGGACACCATACCTGCAGATCAGTTCTTTCATCAGTTTGTCTGCAGTCTCTTTAGTATTTGCACATTTTACCAGATAGGCTTCCAGCCAACCAGAGAAGAGATCTACACATACTAGGACATTTTTCACACACTCCTACCTTGGGTAGCTGTATGTAGCCAGTCTGCAGTCTCTGAAACGGGTAGAGAGGCCTGGGTGTCGCAAAAATACAAAATACAAAAATAAAAAACCTCAAAATATGCATTAGGAACAGGTTTTTTTCTTCCCACGAACATATGTAAAACCCACTGTCTCCTGACTCATCAGTTCCTATGCAGTCATGTTCGTGCGTCATGTCAACGTCATGTCATGTTCTCTTTCCCACCTGCCAATGCTGTCACCAATTCCCCCTTTTCTGAATCCACAGGCAGATGAGTGGCTGGATTCAGAACATTATGTCTTTTGAGGGTGATGTATTCAGGAATTAGTATTAGAGCACATTCAAGTCTGATCTGTCTATCCATAGACAGTATGGCATTAATGTCACGTGGGGAACAAATTGTCAAAAAGAAAAAGTCAGTGTGATCTCACATGCCTTTCAGTAATACAGCAGCTCTTACAGCATGTACACATGTAGAAGACCCTCTAATCACGGGGTCTAATTGTGCTAAGTAGTAAGCTATCGGTCTCTGTTTCTTTCCATGTTGTAGTGTCAGTACTGCGGTAGCATGTCCACCCTGCTCTGTGCAAAATAAGAAAAATGGCTGATCATAGTTTGGAATGTCTGACACAATGAGCAGCTTGAGAGAGTGGAAGGAGTCAATTGCTTCTTGAGTGAGATTGTAGGGGCCTGATGGCAAACAGTCATAGAGTGGGTGCATCATTTGTGAAGCAGACCTTATCCAAGGCCTACAGTAGGTCACCAAACCTAGAAAAGTGCGTAGATGCTGGTGTGACCTGGGTAAAGGGAGAGTTGTATTGCCTGTTTTCTGTCTTCAGTCAGGTGTCTTGTACCTTCAGCAGTACAATGTCCTAAAAATGTCACCTTTTGTTTGCAATCACGTGAGACTCTGCAACCCTTTTCTGCCAAAAACACAGCAAGGAAACTGTAGACATCTGGTCCGGGCAGCAGAGCAAGAGGTCATCCACGTACTGTAATAGTACAATCTGTGGATGAGGTGGTTGCCACTGCTCAAGAATTCCTGCCATCGCTGTTGAATAGATGGTTGGGGAGTTCTTTCCCCCTTTGGGGGAGGACCGTCCAACAGTATTGTTTACCTTTGTGAGTGAAAGAAAAAAAGATACTGACAGAGTGCAGTGGTACAGAGAAGAATACATTTGCCAAATCAATAACTGTGAAACATTTTGATGTCGCTGGGATTTGTGACAGTAAGGTGTGTGGGTTAGGGACAATTAAGGTCATATTCTCGGTAACATCATTAATAGCTCGTTAGTCATGAACTATTCTGTAAGTGTCAGGGGAACCCTTGGGTCCTTTTTTTTTCTTAATGGGATACAAAGGGGTGTTGCAGGGGGAATATCTCTGCACTAGAACCCCTGCCTTAACATACTCTTTAATATTCCTGCTCAGGGCCATTGATTTGACTAGACTTAAGGGGTATTGCCTTAACCAAAGAGGAGTGATTACTTCTCTTAATTTATCATGACAGGGGGAATGGGCAGCCGACGCATATCAGATTTTCCCCTTGCCCAAATGGTGTCTGGTACCTGACTCTTTTCCCTGTCCTCAGACATTCTGGTGTCAGGTGTTACTTTCACTACTCTTGCCATATACACCATTTCTGCAATATTACACAAGTGTTTATATAAGTCACACATTAATGTCCAAATATTTATACCCGTATTTGATTGGGTAGAGTACCCCTTAAAACAACTAAATTTGATTCACAAAATGTTACCAAAAGAAAATTATATATATAGTTACGAAAGATACTGAGTCATAAAACGGGGGAGCACAATGCCATAGGCCACAGCAAAGCACAAGCTTATTCTAAGAAAGTAGCAGCCCTATATAAATCCATAACTAACCGTTCCGAATATAAAAAGAAGGGATTTGAAAAATGCCAAATATCAATGCCAGTTGCTTGCGATAAGGTATAAGAAATGGAAAAGACAAATAAACAGTGACTATGGTTTGAGCCAATATAATGAATGGCTAAAAAACTATATATCATATGAAGACAACCTAGAAATACACAGTAACTATACCATCTTTGTGTAAGGAAACTACTAAAACTGGCAAATGAATGGAATTAAGTGTAACTATAATAGGGCATGATTTACCTGTGGTATAATGTGCACGTGGAAGACCCTGGCGTCCATCTGCCCCAAGTATTTATATGAAAGTGGACTTGTGACTGTAATACCCTCAGGAGAGCACTGTATAGTGGCCTAGACAGCCCTCAACTCTGCTCCCCGCAAATTCATAGGGGTATTGTCACTAACAATAAGTTTGTAAGCACCTCTTGGCTGCCTCGTGACTCTAGTCTTTTCTTGTTTAGTCATAGGGGCTTCAGTCGCTTGTCCCCCTACCCTCACGTATTCCACAGTCTCGTTAGTAATCATGTCTGGCAGTATCAAGTCTTTGTGTACTAGTCCCAGCTGCCCCAGTGTCAGCCAAGAATTCTGTCTATTTCCCTCCCAGCATTGGTATGGTGGTCATCAAGGCAGGACCAGGTCCGGAGGGGACAAGAACAGGGCACACATTTGTCACTGGGTTGTCAGTTTCCTAGTCTGAAGGTGAAGGAGGTGGAAGATTGGTCTGAGTGTCCATTTCCTCCACAATTCCAGCACTTCACTGTTTCTAAGTCCTTAGGTCCCTTACTACGTCTCTACTGTTTTCCTTGTGCTCCAGCATACATGACACGTCGTCTTATTGTCCTAGTTTCTTCAACTCCTGAGCAATCTTCAGGAGGTCTTTGGATCTACATTTCTCCATTTAGGTCTGGCTGTCTGTACTGCGTCTCTTAAGCCTTTTGTCATACCGTCAATTAATGTATTTACAAATATTTTAACATCGAGTGGGTTTACTGGACTGTACCCCATGTCTGCCCATTTCAGCTGTAACCGTCCAGAGTACATCTCTACTCTCTCTCCTTTAGTCACATCTGTAAAAGTCTTAATTTGCATCCTAGTACATCACCTGCTTTGGTGCTCACCAACTCTCTAGGTCTGCCCAGGTGCACTTATACGTCCATCATATTGTCTTTGTCTGTAAAATGGGAAAGGTTTGTTCTCAGGGTCAGACAATTGTTTTAGCGTAGCTAGCTAGTCAGAGGGCTTCCAGGGATAATACTCCTGTATCTGTCTTACACTACCTGATGTGGTTGGTTCTCTGATGGTGGGGGTGACTAGATGACCGGTTGGGGGTGACATGACATGCTGGTCTACAGCTCCTTCCCAAAAGGATTACTGTCAGCTTACTCCCAAAAGTTAATGTCCCCACTACCCACTAACCACAATCCTGTGTCAGCTTCTTATGTCACTACATGTCATCTTGTCTGGACAGGATTCAGTGTAATTCACTTAGGTTGGGTTACAGCACAGATCATACAAGTATTTCTCCAGTCTGGGTTTGTCTGACCGCAATGTTTACAAGTCCATCTGTCTTGTCTTGGTCTCTGGTTATACAAAGGTATGACCGTAGCAGTAATGTGTCGGTCATAGTCGGACTTTTGAGCATCAAAACATTCATAATACACCTTACTTCCGTCCTGCTGCACGCTCTCAGATGCCATTTATTCACATGCTATTTTCCTCCTTTGTCTGTGCCTTTTTGAACATCCAAACATCCATCCACTCACTGGCATTTTTGCCTGTTTCAATATTGGTCTCACATCTTTCACTGCTTCCTTTTTCCAATCTGTACAGCGGTTTTTGGATCCCATTGGGGGCCCTGACTGCACACAGAATAAGTCGCCCATGGCTTCAACTTATCCGCTCAGACACTCACCTCTAAAAATGCCCTTTTTTGTGTGCCTTGCCTTAAACCAGGGTTGCAACACGTGACAAGTCTGAGTGAGTGTCAAGATTTAGCGGGAAAGGTTACACCACCTATTTCCCGGTAGACCTAAAGGATTCTAGCGGGCAGGTTACACCACCTACCACCCGGTAGATCAGCTGGCTAGCACAGCTCCATGGAACGGCAAGGTTACACCACCAATTTGCCGTAGGCTGACTGTAGCAGGTTACACCACCTATTACATCAGCCGTGCAGTTGGCTACCTCCTCTGTTGATCCTCAATTTGCTATATATCAATCACTCAACTTGAAGCAGGTGAATCTTTTACCAATCTTTTCAATCACTTACAAGTTTCCTCTAAAAATAGGCACAATTCTTTCACTTTCAAATTCCAACTTGAGCTTATGATATTTCTTTCTACTTCAATACATACAGTACTGTTGCTTTAAACACAAATCTCTCAGCGCGTACTGAACCAAGGACAGAATATGCACAGCTCCATATTCTTCAGCGCAGCTGCATGGCCCCCCTTTCTCTAGCCCGCAGCACAAGGAGGAGAAACCAAAAACAATTCGCGCAGGGGTTCGCCCCTCCCATCAAGTATAAACACAAATAAGAGCTTGTTGTCTTACACACACAGAAACAGAATGCAGCAGTTTTCAGACTTAATCTCTACAAAACATTCATCCTCTCGGAATTAAAAACAGTTTCTCTATACAGGCAGATCACTGCATAACTTGAATAAGCTGATTCTGACCGCGTCCGGCCAAAACACATATAGAAACCTATCCAATGTCAAACCATATATATCACGGGTTTCACTGAATCTCAGTTGTAAATTAAATGTACATTAAAAATATCCACAACTCATTCATCCTGGACAATTAACAACAGTTAGATAAGTAATGATACTTATGTGATCACTCATACATACATGCTCATTCAGGGATTGTTGTTTCTTTTCCTTTCACTTTCAGTTGATTTTTACAAGAAGAAAATCCCTTATCTCAATCACTCCACCTAATTCAGCTCAAACTGCGTTGAATAATGTCTTCTGTCACATACAGAGGACCACACCTAACGGAACCCCTCATCAATTAGGGATTTATGTTTATTCCTTATACTCATTTACTCACCTGTCATCTCATTCAGAGTTCTCATAGACATACATACATACAAGGTTCACACAGCCTGCCTATTTTGCACTTTGGAATTCACACAACTCTATATAACAAAAACTGCAGCAGTGTCCACTGACAATCTGAAAGCACTTTAAGGCCAAACAACAAAAACCACAGCCCTAATACAAAATACAGCTTCATATAATGTACTGCCAATCCAAAATGACCAAAATAACAACACTGCACAGAGTCTATCCCAGCTCTGTATTACACACTACGCAAATACACAACCAATTAGGATACTGACAAATAATACAGATAACAATTATCATCTTATAACTCTATTATTCAATTCTCATACGGACATAAACAGACAAAACACAAAACTCACTGGTGATGTGGATTCTTTGAACCATGTTCGCAGCCTTTTACCCAGAGGTATGGAGAGATCCAGATGAGAGATTGCAGGTGCAAAACAGGTTTGTAAGAATAATATTTCTTACCTTGCTGCAGCTGGTGTTTTGCATGTCCAATCTCCCAGAAGCTCCCCCATACGGATTCCGAATAGGCTGGATACACGGCCCCGGTCGGGCGCCAAAACTGTTATAGCTGTTTTCGTTCTGACCAACGTCAGCTGACAGATCACCAGTGAGACCAAATTGTGGAGTTACGCCCGTCATTTTACAAGCGCGCTTGGAGACAAAAAGACACCTCACACATATCCTGTGAGCAAGTCACTTTTATCTGAAGTAATAGAGCAAGAGGCAATATTTTATACCATTTACAACAAATGTAACTCTTAATGCAATTCATGTAGCCCCCACCATCACCCAGGGTCATACTGACCTTTAATCTCTCACGTACCAAATAACATGTTGTGACTGTATATTGAGAACATACATGATAAGAAGTGTAGTCTCCTTGAAGTGGAGACACTAAGACTACTGCATCAACAAGATTCTAGCAATTGTAGCAATTAAAGGCAATAGGCACTTACCCTTCTTTATCAGATGCAAGAATCTGTCTGGATCCCAGAAACTCACTCCGCTTTTATGCACTTACACTGATTACAAGCAAACGGGTCACAGGTGAGGATGTTACCTTTAGTAGCCATTCAAACCTATTTGTGTCAGCTTCTGTGCATGTTATCAGGCCAAAATCACCAGGGTATGTGAACTTTTAATCAGGGTCATTTGGATGTTTTGGGTTGTCATTATGATTTAAAAATAGAAAACAGTAGTTTGTTTGACAACAAATGGCGTCACCCAACCACTAACAATGAATGGATAAAAAAAAAGGCCAAGAAAGCAAAAATTCTGCCGGGGTATGTAAACTTTTGAGCACAACTGTAACTATATCAGCAATGTGAACAAAAGCTAAGATTTTTTCAAATGAGAATGTTTATTTCGATCATAGTTGTATTTTATTACAATTATTGAACAGTTTTCGGAAAATATTAGTGACGAGTGAATATACTCGTTACTCGAGATTTCTCGATCATGCTCGGGGGTCCTCTGAGTATTTTTTAGTGCTCGGAGATTTCGTTTTTCTTGCCACAGCTGAATGATTTACATCTGTTAGCCTGCATAAGTACATGTGGGGATTCCCTAGCAACCAGGCAACCCCCACATGTACTTATGCTGGCTAACAGATGTAAATCATTCAGCTGCGGCAAGAAAAGTCAAATCTCCGAGCACTAAAAAATACTCGGAGGACCCCCAAGCATGCTCGAGAAATCTCGAGTAACGAGTATATTCGCTCATCACTAAAAAATATGTATAGACAGAATAATTAGCTATGTCTCACAATAAAGTATTATAATTCTGTTAGCATTTGCAAAAAGTCATTTTTCAATTTATACACATAAACAATGCTTCTTTGTATTGATAGTATTATTACATATATGCTACGTTTCATTTGTATTGAGATATTTTGATTCTCAGAATCTCCACCTAATGTGCTGGTGGGAAGAAGCTTTATTTAGTGCCTTGATTTGTCACTGGCTCTCCCAGAGCTCGTGTGATATTTTTATGTTATGCAACCCCTGCGGCCAATCAGATCTGGCTTCACTTTCCCCTCCATCAGACAAATCAAGACATCCAGAAGTGGCAGCTGCAGCTGCCCTCTCACTTCCTTTGGATGTCAATTACATCCATAGGAGAAGAGTGAAGCCAGCGCTGATGGGCTACAAGGATCGCGTGACATGAAAATGTCATGCAAGTCCTAGGAGAGCCACTGTTGACAACGATGGTATGGTGCCAGTGCCAGCACCAGAGGTGACTATAAGTATTGTTATTTTACTGGTGGGAAACACAGGGATTCAGAAGGGGTTGTCCGAATAGTGGACAACCGCTCTAAACTGGCCATACACATTACATGGCTGTTTTGTGCGTGCCAACTAATGGCACATTCTACCTAAGTGTGGAAGAGGATCCAGACCGTGTGTTTCAATTACTGGGCATTTGTGATACCAACTGAACACAATAAGGTTTATATAACTACTATGTAAAGCGCCATGGAATAAATGGCGCTATAATAATAAATAATAATAATATACATATAATAATAGCCTTACAGAATGTTTTGTTCATTGTCCTAAATATATTCTTTACGGTTAAGAAATGGATGCAGATTTATTTCAAACTTCTAGATTGAATGTATCATCTGCCCCAAGTATAGGAATTCCTTTTTGGTCAGTCTGTTTTCATTTGCGTTACTAGACTCCATTAGAGGTTTTATTTAGAGTTCTGGCATATATCACATCTACAGAATGGCATAAAACTAAATAAAACCCTCAAGTCTTGTCCAAACGATGTGTTTGCAATGCATTTTTTGACATGATTATGTGAAAATGCAGTAAATTGTTGTAATTTCACCGTGTTTTTGTAAAATTGTGGAAAAAATACATTGGAAATGTATTGTGTGAACTTGGCCTGATGATTTTTCTTATATAGCTGTGCTCAAAAGTTTACATAACCCCGTAGAATTTTTGCTTGCTTGGCCTTTTTTCAAAAAATATGAATGATAACACTAAAACCTTTTCTCCACTCATGGTTGGTGGTTGAGTGACGCCATTTAGTGTCAAACTACTGTGTTTTCTCTTTTTAAATCATAATGACAACCCAAAACATCCAAATGATCAAAAGTTAACATACCCTGGTGATTTTGGCCTGATAACTTGCACAGAAGTTGAAACAAATGGGTTTGAATGTAAAAACAAACCCACGATCAGGTAGACCAACAAAAATGTCCATAACTGCCAGGAAAATTATTCGGGATGCAAAGAAAAACCCACAAATAACATCAGCTGAAATGCAGTGGTGTGGCTGTTTCAAGATGCACAATTACGAGGCACTGGAAGAAAAATGGGCTGCATGGTCGAGTCACCAGAAGAAAGCCATTACTGCACAAATGCCAAAAAGTATCTTGCCTACAATATGCAAAACAGCACAGAGATGAGCATCAAAACGTCTGGAACAAGGTAATTTGGAGTGATGAGACCAAAATTTAACTTTTTGGCCACAACCATAAATGTTACATTTGAAGAGAGGTCAACAAGGCCTATGATGAAAGGAACACCATTCCTACTGTAAAGCACGGAGGAGGATTGTTGATGTTTGGCGATGTGTAAGCTACAAAAGGTACAGGAAACTTGGTCAAAGTCGAAGGCAAGATAAATGCAGAACGTTATCAGCAAATGCTGGAGGCAAATTTGCACTCTTTAGCACGGAAGTTGTGCATGAGACATACTTGGATGTTCCAACATGACAACGATCCAAAACACAAGGCCAAGTGTTATGGACCTGGTGGTTAGGAGCACCAGGAACGACCTGATGGTTAAACTCACACAAGACAAGCTCTGGGAAGTGGGAACTCTGCTGACCGCAAACCCTAATCCTATCACACAACTAGAAATAGCCGTGGAGCGTACCTAACACGGCCTAGACGCCTCTTCACAGCCTAAGAGCTAACTAGCCCTAGAAATAGAAAATAAAGCCTACCTTGCCTCAGAGAAATTCCCCAAAGGAAAAGGCAGCCCCCCACATATATTGACTGTGAGTAAAGATGAAAGTCACAAACACAGAAATGAAACAGGTTTCAGCAAAGAGAGGCCCGACTTACTAAACAGACTGAGGATAGGAAAGGTATTTTTGCGGTCAGCACAAAAAACTACAAAAAGACCACGCAGAGTGTGCAAAAAGACCTCCGCACCGACTCACGGTGCGGAGGTGCCACTCTGTATCCCAGAGCTTCCAGCTAGCAAAACAAAATCATGATAGCAAGCTGGACCAGAAAACAATGAACAAATAATAACTAGCAGGGACTTAGCTTCTGCTGGAGTAGACAGGTCACCAGAAAGATCCAAGAGCGAACTGAACCAGTACAAGAACATTGACAGCTGGCATGGAGTAACAATCTGAGTGGAGTTAAATAGAGCAGCCAGCCAACGAATAAACTCCGTCACCTGTGGAAGGAACCTCAGAAGCAGCAGCACCACTCACAGCCACCAGAGGGAGTCCATGGACAGAACTCGCCGAAGTACCATTCATGACTACAGGAGGGAGTTTGATAACAGAATTCACAACAGTACCCCCCCTTGAGGAGGGGTCACCGAACCCTCACCAGGGCCCCCAGGCCGATCAGGACGAGCCAAATGAAAGGCACGAACCAGATCGGCAGCATGAACATCAGAGGAAAAAACCCAGGAATTATCTTCCTGACCATAACCCTTCCACTTGACCAGGTACTGGAGCTTCCGTCTCGAAATACGAGAATCCAAAATCTTCTCCACCACATACTCCAACTCCCCCTCGACCAACACCGGGGCAGGACCGCCAAAACCTCGAAACGAACTGGGAACCTCTGTCCGAGACGATGTTCTCCGGAATGCCATGCAAACGAACCACATGCTGGAAAAACAATGGCACCAAATCAGAGGAGGAAGGCAATTTAGACAAGGGTACCAAATGGACCATCTTAGAGAAGCGATCACAAACCACCCAAATGACCGACATCCTTTGAGAGACAGGGAGATCTGAAATAAAATCCATGGAAATATGCATCCAGGGCCTCTTCGGGACCGGCAAGGGCAAAAGCAACCCACTGGCACGAGAACAGCAGGGCTTAGCCCGAGCACAAGTCCCACAGAACTGCACAAAAGAACGCACATCCCGTGACAAAGAAGGCCACCAAAAGGATCTAGCCACCAAATCTCTGGTACCAAAGATTCCCGGATGACCCGCCAACACCGAACAATGAACCTCAGAGATAACTCTACTAGTCCATCTATCAGGGACAAACAGTTTCTCCGCTTTACAACGGTCAGGTCTATCAGCCTGAAATTTCTGCAGCACACGCCGCAAATCAGGGGAGATGGCAGACAAAATTACCCCCTCTTTGAGAATACCCGCCGACTCAGGAACATCTGGAGAGTCAGGCACAAAACTCCTTGACAGGGCATCAGCCTTCACATTCTTACAGCCCGGAAGGTACGAAACCACAAAATCGAAATGGGAGAAAAACAGCGACCATCGAGCCTGTCTAGGATTCAACCGTTTGGCAGACTCGAGATAAGTCAAATTCTTGTGATCCGTCAAGACCACCACGCGATGCTTGGCTCCTTCAAGCCAATGTTGCCACTCCTCGAATGCCCCCTTCATGGCCAACAACTCTCGATTGCCAACATCATAATTGCGCTCAGCAGGCGAAAATTTTCTAGAAAAGAAGGCACATGGTTTCATCACCGAGCAATCAGAACTTCTTTGCGACAAAACAGCCCCTGCTCCAATCTCAGAAGCATCAACCTCGACCTGAAACGGAAGTGAAACATCTGGCTGGCAGAACACAGGGGCAGAAGAAAAACGACGCTTCAACTCCTGAAAAGCCTCTACTGCCGCAGAGGACCAATAGACCACATCAGCACCTTTCTTGGTCAAATCAGTCAACGGTTTAGCAACACTAGAAAAATTAGCGATGAAGGGACGGTAAAAATTAGCAAAGCCCAGGAACTTCTGCAGGCTCTTCACAGATGTCGGCTGAGTCCAATCATAAATGGCCTGAACTTTAACAGGGTCCATCTCGATAGTAGAAGGTGAAAAAATGAAACCCAAAAATGAAACCTTCTGAACTCCAAAGAGACATTTCGACCCCTTCACAAACAAGGAATTCGCACAAAGGACCTGGAACACCATTCTGACCTGCTTCACATGAGACTCCCAATCATCCGAAAAGGCCAAAATATCATCCAAATATACAATCATGAATCTATCCAGGTACTCTCGGAAGATGTCATGCATAAAGGACTGAAACACAGATGGAGCATTAGAAAGCCCGAATGGCATAACCAGGTACTCAAAATGGCCCTCGGGCGTATTATATGCTGTTTTCCATTCATCACCCTGTTTAATTCGCACAAGATTATACGCCCCTCGAAGAGCTATCTTGGTGAACCAACTAGCCCCCTTAATCCGAGCAAACAAATCAGACAGCAGCGGCAAAGGGTACTGAAATTTGACTGTGATCTTATTAAGAAGGCGGTAATCAATACAAGGTCTCAAAGAGCCATCCTCCTTGGCCACAAAAAAAAAAACCCTGCTCCCAACGGTGATGACGACGGGCGAATATGACCTTTCTCCAAGGATTCCTTTATATAACTCCGCATAGTGGTGTGCTCTGGTACAGATAAATTAAACAGTCGGCCCTTAGGAAACTTACTACCAGGAATCAAATTAATAGCACAATCGCAATCCCTATGAGGAGGTAGGGCACCAATTTGGGCTCTTCAAATACATCCCGGTAATCTGACAAAAACTCAGGGACTTCAGAAGGAGTGGAAGACGAAATTGACAGCAATGGAACATCACCATGTACCCCCTGACAACCCCAGCCGGACACAGACATAGATTTCCAATCCAAAACTGGATTATGGACCTGTAGCCATGTCAACCCCAAAACGACCACATCATGCAGATTATGCAACACCAAAAAGCGAATATCCTCCTGATGTGCAGGAGCCATGCACATGGTCAATTGCGTCCAGTACTGAGGCTTATTCTTGGCCAAAGGCGTAGCATCAATTCCTCTCAATGGAATAGGATGCTGCAAGGGCTCCAAGAAAAAACCACAGCGCCTGGCAAACTCCAAGTCCATCAAATTCAGGGCAGCACCTGAATCCACAAATGCCATAATAGAATAGGACGACAGAGAGCAAATCAGAGTAACAGACAAAAGAAATTTAGACTGTACCGTACCAATGGTGGCAGACCTAGCGAACTGCCTAGCGCGCTTAGGACAATCGGAGATAGCATGAGTGGAATCACCACAGTAAAAACACAGCCCATTCCGACGTCTGTGTTCTTGCCGTTCAACTCTGGTCAAAGTCCTATCACACTGCATAGACTCAGGCATATGCTCAGAGAATACCGCCAAATGGTGCACAGCTTTGCGCTCACGCAAGCGCCGATCGATCTGAATGGCCAAGGACATAGACTCATTCAGACCAGCAGGCGTGGGAAATCCCACCATGACATCCTTAAGGGCTTCAGAAAGACCCTTTCTGAAAATTGCCACCAGGGCACACTCATTCCACTGAGTAAGCACAGACCACTTTCTAAACTTCTGACAGTACACCTCCACTTCATCCTGACCCTGACACAAAGCCAGCAAGATTTTCTCTGCCTGATCCACTGAATTAGGTTCATCATAAAGCAATCCAAGTGCCAGAAAAAACGCATCAACATCACGCAATGCAGGATCTCCTGGCGCAAGGGAAAATGCCCAGTCTTGAGGGTCACCACGCAACAAAGAAATAATGATTTTTACTTGTTGAACGGGGTCACCAGAGGAGCGGGGTTTCAAAGCTAGAAACAATTTACAATTATTTTTGAAATTCAGGAACTTAGATCTATCCCCAGAAAACAAATCAGGAATTGGAATTCTAGGCTCTAACATCGGATTCTGAACCACAAAATCTTGAATGTTTTGTACCCTTGCAGTGAGATGATCTACACAAGAGGACAGACCTTGAATGTCCATATCTACACCTGTGTCCTGAACCACCCAAAGGTTAAGGGGAAAAGAAAGACAAAACACACTGCAAAGAAAAAAAAATGGTCTCAGAACTTCTCTTATCCCTCTATTGAGATGCATTAATACTTTGGGCCAGCTGTACTGTTATGGACCTGGTGGTTAGGAGCACCAGGAACGACCTGATGGTTAAACTCACACAAGACAAGCTCTGGGAAGTGGGAACTCTGCTGACCGCAAACCCTAATCCTATCACACAACTAGAAATAGCCGTGGAGCGTACCTAACACGGCCTAGACGCCTCTTCACAGCCTAAGAGCTAACTAGCCCTAGAAATAGAAAATAAAGCCTACCTTGCCTCAGAGAAATTCCCCAAAGGAAAAGGCAGCCCCCCACATATATTGACTGTGAGTAAAGATGAAAGTCACAAACACAGAAATGAAACAGGTTTCAGCAAAGAGAGGCCCGACTTACTAAACAGACTGAGGATAGGAAAGGTATCTTTGCGGTCAGCACAAAAAACTACAAAAAGACCACGCAGAGTGTGCAAAAAGACCTCCGCACCGACTCACGGTGCGGAGGTGCCACTCTGCATCCCAGAGCTTCCAGCTAGCAAAACAAAATCATGATAGCAAGCTGGACCAGAAAACAATGAACAAATAATAACTAGCAGGGACTTAGCTTCTGCTGGAGTAGACAGGTCACCAGAAAGATCCAAGAGCGAACTGAACCAGTACAAGAACATTGACAGTTGGCATGGAGTAACGATCTGAGTGGAGTTAAATAGAGCAGCCAGCCAACGAATAAACTCCGTCACCTGTGGAAGGAACCTCAGAAGCAGCAGCACCACTCACAGCCACCAGAGGGAGTCCTGTTGTGGATTCTGTTTTTGGGCTCCCTCTGGTGGTTACAGATGGTACTGGGTGACTTGTGTTTTCTGCGGTCTCTGGTGTCCACCTGTTCTATCAGGATATGGGAGTTTCCTATTTAACCTGGCTTTCTTGTCATTTCCTCGCCGGCGATCAATGTAATCAGTGTGTCTTGTTACCTCTGCTTTCCGCTTCTGTAATCTTCAGGACAAGCTAAGTTTTTGATTTTTCCTGTTCCACGTTTTGCTTTATTTTCGTTTTAGTCCAGCTTGCAGTTATGTGATTCCCTGTTGCTGGTTGCTCTAGTGGGCTGATATTACTCCTCATGTTCCATGAGTTGGCACATGAGTTCAAGTAATTTCAGGATGGTTTTTTGTAGGGTTTTTCGCTGACCGCGCAGTTCACTTTTGTATCCTCTGCTATCTAGTTTTAGCGGGCCTCATTTTGCTGAATCTGTTTTCATTACTACGTATGTGCTTTCCTCTCATTTCACCGTCATTACATGTGGGGGGCTGCTATTTCTGTGGGGTGTTTCTCTGGAGGCAAGAGAGGTTTTTGTTTCTTCTGATAGGGGAAGCTAGTCCTTCGGCTGGCGCGAGACGTCTAGAATCATCGTAGGCACGTTCCCCGGCTACTGCTAGTGTGTGAATTAGGTTCAGGATCGCGGTCAGCTCAGTTTCCATCACCCTAGAGCTTGTTCTGTTTTTTGTGCTTGTCCTTTTGTTATCCCCTGCCATTGGGATCATGACAGTATCGCCGGCCAGAAAAGTGGTAATCGTATTGGCTGAAGTAGGAGGAAAAGTAGTCTGAGGAAGTTTTTTTTTTTTTTTTCCTTCCCTCAGAGTTTGCTGCCTAGCCTTAATTGCAGCCTGGCTGCAGAATTCAGAGATGGCCTTTCTGAGGCCATTAAAGATGTTATGGTGGGGTTCCCTGCGCCTACAGGTCTGAATGAGTCTATGACTATGGCTATTCAGATTGATCGGCGTTTACGGGAGCGCAAACCTGTGCACCATTTGGCGGTGTCTTCTGAACAGGCACCTGAGACAATGCAATGTGATAGAATTCAGTCCAGAAGTGAACGGCAAAACTATAGGCGGAAAAATGGGTTGTGTTTTTATTGTGGTGATTCAGCTCATGTTATATCAGCATGCTCTAAACGCACAAAAAAGGTTGATAAGTCTGTTGCCATTAGTACTTTACAGTCTAAGTTCATTCTGTCTGTGACTCTGATTTGTTCATTATCAGCCATTTCCGTCGATGCCTATGTGGATTCAGGCGCTGCCCTGAGTCTTATGGATTGGTCATTTGCCAACCGCTGTGGGTTTAGTCTGGAGCCTCTGGAAGTCCCTATTCCTTTGAAAGGAATTGACTCTACACCTTTGGCTATGAATAAACCTCAGTACTGGACACACGTGACCATGCGTATGACTCCCGTTCATCAGGAGGTGATTCGCTTCCTGGTACTGTATAATTTACATGATGTCTTAGTGCTTGGTCTGCCATGGTTACAAACTCATAACCCAGTCTTGGACTGGAAAACGATGTCTGTGTTAAGCTGGGGATGTCAGGGGGTTCATGATGATGCACCTCCGATTTCTATCGCTTCATCTACTCCTTCTGAGGTTCCTGTATTTTTGTCTGATTATCGGGATGTTTTTGAGGAGCCTAAGCTCAATTCGCTTCCTCCTCACAGGGATTGCGATTGTGCTATAGATTTGATTTCTGGCAGTAAATTTCCTAAAGGTCATTTGTTCAATCTGTCAGTGCCAGAGCATACTGCTATGCGGGATTATGTTAAGGAGTCCTTGGAAAAGGGACATATCCGTCCATCTTCGTCTCCTTTGGGAGCAGGTTTTTTTTTCGTGGCCAAAAAAGATGGTTCCTTGAGGCCTTGTATAGATTACCGTCTTTTGAATAAGATTACGGTCAAATATCAGTATCCTTTGCCATTGTTGACTGATTTGTTCGCTCGCATTAAGGGGGCTAAATGGTTCACTAAGATTGATCTTCGGGGTGCGTATAATCTTGTGCGGATTAAGCAGGGTGATGAGTGGAAAACCGCATTTAATACGCCTGAGGGCCATTTTGAGTATTTGGTGATGCATTTTGGACTTTCTAATGCTCCTTCTGTCTTCCAGTCCTTTATGCACGATATTTTCCGTGAATATCTGGATACATTTATGATTGTGTATTTGGATGATGTTTTGGTTTTTTCTGATGACTGGGAGTCCTATGTTCAGCAGGTCAGGAAGGTGTTTCAGGTCCTGCGGGCCAATTCTTTGTTTGTAAAAGGTTCAAAGTGTCTCTTTGGAGTCCAGAAGATTTCTTTTTTGGGGTATATTTTTTCCCCTTCTACTATTGAGATGGATCCCGTCAAGGTTCAAGCTATTTGTGACTGGACGCAGCCTACATCTCTTAAGAGTCTACAGAAGTTCTTGGGCTTTGCTAATTTTTATCGTCGTTTCATTACTAATTTTTCTAGTGTTGTTAAGCCTTTGACGGATCTGACTAAGAAGGGTGCTGATGTTGCTGATTGGTCTCCTGCGGCTGTGGAGGCCTTTCAGGAACTTAAGCGCCGGTTTTCTTCTGCTCCTGTGTTGCGTCAGCCAGATGTTTCGCTTCCTTTTCAGGTTGAGGTTGATGCTTCTGAGATTGGAGCGGGGGCGGTTTTGTCACAGAGAAGCTCCGATTGCTCGGTGATGAAGCCACGTGCGTTCTTTTCTAGAAAGTTTTCGCCCACTGAGCGGAATTATGATGTTGGTAATCGGGAGCTTTTGGCCATGAAGTGGGCATTTGAGGAGTGGCGTCATTGGCTTGAGGGTGCTAGACATCGTGTGGTGGTCTTGACTGATCACAAAAATCTGATTTACCTTGAGTCTGCCAAGCGTCTGAATCCTAGACAGGCTCGTTGGTCACTGTTTTTCTCCCGTTTCGATTTTGTGGTTTCATACCTGCCAGGTTCAAAGAATGTGAAGGCGGATGCTCTTTCTAGGAGTTTTGTGCCTGATTCCCCTGGAAATTCTGAGCCCACTGGTATCCTTAGGGATGGGGTGATTTTGTCGTCTGTCTTCCCAGACTTGCGACGTGCTTTGCAGGAGTTTCAGGCGGATAAACCTGATCGTTGTCCGCCTGAAAGACTGTTTGTTCCGGATAATTGGACCAGTAGAGTCATCTCCGAGGTTTATTCTTCTGCGTTGGCAGGTCATCCTGGAATATTTGGTACTAGAGACTTGGTGGCCAGGTCTTTTTGGTGGCCTTCCTTGTCGAGGGATGTGCGTTCTTTTGTGCAGTCTTGTGAAGTTTGCGCTCGGGCTATGCCTTGCTGTTCTCGGGCCAGTGGATTGTTGTCACCTTTGCCTATCCCGAAGAGACCTTGGACGCACATTTCCATGGACTTTATTTCGGATCTCCCTGTCTCTCAAAAAATGTGCGTCATCTGGGTTGTGTGTGACCGCTTTTCTAAGATGGTTCATCTGGTACCCTTGCCTAAGTTACCTTCTTCCTCTGAGTTGGTCCCTCTGTTTTTTCAGAACGTGGTTCGTTTGCATGGGATTCCGGAGAACATTGTTTCTGACAGGGGATCCCAGTTTGTGTCTAGATTTTGGCGGACGTTCTGTGCTAAGATGGGCATTGATTTGTCCTTTTCGTCTGCATTCCATCCTCAGACGAATGGCCAGACTGAACGAACTAATCAGACCTTGGAAACTTATTTAAGGTGTTTTGTTTCTGCTGATCAAGATGACTGGGTTACCTTTTTGCCGCTTGCCGAATTTGCCCTTAATAATCGGGCTAGTTCTGCTACTTTGGTTTCTCCTTTCTTTTGTAATTCGGGGTTTCATCCTCGTTTTTCCTCTGGTCAGGTGGAGCCTTCTGATTCTCCTGGAGTGGACATGGTGGTGGATAGGTTGCATCAGATTTGGAGTCATGTGGTGGACAATTTGAAGTTGTCCCAGGAGAGGGCTCAGCAGTTTGCTAATCGCCGTCGCCGCGTGGGTCCTCGACTTCGTGTTGGGGACTTGGTGTGGTTGTCTTCTCGTTTTGTTCCTATGAAGGTCTCTTCTCCTAAGTTCAAACCTCGGTTCATCGGTCCCTATAGGATCTTGGAAATTCTTAACCCTGTGTCGTTTCGTTTGGATCTCCCGGCATCGTTTGCTATTCATAATGTGTTCCATCGGTCGTTGTTGCGGAAGTATGAGGTACCTGTTGTTCCTTCGCTTGAGCCTCCTGCTCCGGTGCTGGTGGAGGGAGAATTGGAGTATGTTGTGGAGAAGATCTTGGATTCTCGTGTTTCCAGACGGAAACTTCAGTATTTGGTCAAGTGGAAGGGTTATGGTCAGGAGGATAATTCTTGGGTTGTTGCCTCTGATGTTCATGCTGCTGATTTGGTCCGTGCATTTCATAGGGCTCATCCTGGTCGCCCTGGTGGTTCTCGTGAGGGTTCGGTGACCCCTCCTCAAGGGGGGGGTACTGTTGTGGATTCTGTTTTTGGGCTCCCTCTGGTGGTTACAGATGGTACTGGGTGACTTATGTTTTCTGCGGTCTCTGGTGTCCACCTGTTCTATCAGGATATGGGAGTTTCCTATTTAACCTGGCTTTCTTGTCATTTCCTCGCCGGCGATCAATGTAATCAGTGTGTCTTGTTACCTCTGCTTTCCGCTTCTGTAATCTTCAGGACAAGCTAAGTTTTTGATTTTTCCTGTTCCACGTTTTGCTTTATTTTCGTTTTAGTCCAGCTTGCAGTTATGTGATTCCCTGTTGCTGGTTGCTCTAGTGGGCTGATATTACTCCTCATGTTCCATGAGTTGGCACATGAGTTCAAGTAATTTCAGGATGGTTTTTTGTAGGGTTTTTTGCTGACCGCGCAGTTCACTTTTGTATCCTCTGCTATCTAGTTTTAGCGGGCCTCATTTTGCTGAATCTGTTTTCATTACTACGTATGTGCTTTCCTCTCATTTCACCGTCATTACCTGTGGGGGGCTGCTATTTCTGTGGGGTGTTTTTCTGGAGGCAAGAGAGGTCTTTGTTTCTTCTGATAGGGGAAGCTAGTCCTTCGGCTGGCGCGAGACGTCTAGAATCATCGTAGGCACGTTCCCCGGCTACTGCTAGTGTGTGAATTAGGTTCAGGATCGCGGTCAGCTCAGTTTCCATCACCCTAGAGCTTGTTCTGTTTTTTGTGCTTGTCCTTTTGTTATCCCCTGCCATTGGGATCATGACAGAGTCCATGGACAGAACTCGCCGAAGTACCATTCATGACCACAGGAGGGAGTTCGATAACAGAATTCACAACAGCCAAGTCAACCTGTCATTGGCTACAGCAGAATAAAGTAAAGGTTCTGGAGTGGCCATTTCAGTCTCCTGACCTCAATATCATTAAGCCACTGTTTGGAGATCTCAAGCACGCAGTTCATTCTAGACAGCCCAGGAATTTACAGGAACTGGAGGTATTTTGCCAAGAAGAGTGGACAGCTTTACCATCTGAAAAAATAAAGAACCTCATCCACAACTACCACAAAAGACTTCAAGCTGTAATTGATGTTAGAGGGGGCAATACACGTTATTAAGAAATGGGGTATGTGATCAGGGGGATTTGGATGTTTTAGGTTGTCATTATGATTTAAAAAGAGTAAACACCGTAGTTTGCCAATAAAAGGCTTCACCCTGCCACTAACCATGAGTGGAGAAAAAGTTTTGGTGCTATCATTCATATTCTCTGAAAAAAGGCCAAGAAAGCAAAAAGTATGTCAGGGTATGTAAACGTTTGAGCACAACTGTATATTTCTTAAAAGAGCAGCAATAGCCATACCAGATCCATTTTCAAATGTATTTCAATAAACCTGGCCAATATCATTAATGTATAATGGGTCTGTCAGGTTGTAGTTATTTTATGTGCTTATTTTTTATTGTATTTGCTTATATAGTGCCATTTCACAACTCTTTACAGACACCACCATCAATTGAGGTTCACAATCTACATTCTCTATCATTATGTCTTTGGAGTGTGGTCGGAAAGACACGCAAACATGGTAAAAACATACAAACTCCTTGCAAATGTTGTCCTTGGTAGGATATGAACTGAAGACCCAAGCAACCGTGCTAACCACTGAACCACCCTGCTGCCCGTGGCAGCACGTCTGTACTCATATCACTTGATCAAAAGCTGTGAGCTTTCATATACATTTTTACTACCACTTGTCTATAATGTTCTTGTACAACATGAATTTCAATTTTAACTATGATCATAATGATGTCAGTTACATGTGTTACTTTTTTCCTCACTTCAAAAGACAATCTGTGTGGTCTGTGCTATTTATCGGGTAGCATATCATTAACACGCTTGCTGCATTATCTACTGTTCATGGCAGAACTTGTTCAGCTTGGATTACCTTTGCTTGTGGCTTTGCTTAACAGAGCCTGACATCTGTATTTTTGTATTATATGGAAAATCTAAAGGTTTAGTAAGAGGTAACAGTCTCCAACCAGGTGTCCTTATTAATAATTAGTAATATATTTTTATAGGTATACATAATGTTGGAGCCAAACATATAGTTTTTATGGCAGTTTTTATGTCTGCATTTTGAGCCAAAACCAAAAGTGGATAGAGAAGTAATGGCAAATATAAAAGATAGGGAGTCTGTCAACACAAAATGACTGTACCAAGCACAGGTGCATAGTGCACCACTGGCATGACCAATCAGTTCAGTGCACATTGCCACCTACTGTTTTCCATCTATTTCTGCCTTCTATGGCTCCTGGAAAGCCAGAACTGTCAATCAAGGAAGGGTGTAGGAGATGCATGCCAAACAAGTAGGTGAGGATGTGCAATGAATTGTTTGAATTGTGCTTAGTTTGAACAGCCATTTTGTGCTGATAGGCTGTTTCCTTTCTGTTGCTCCACGCCAAACCCCCCCCAAAATTCTGGAGTGGTGCTGTAAAGTTTTACATTAACTATAGAATACAGCTGGCATCCACAAGTGATAGCACAGGCAGAGCTCATGTGCCTAGACCAGCAATGCAGTTTAATAGCAAGGGGGTTGCACTTGCATACAGCTGCATAGTATTACACTGCACGGTAGAGAGGTGGGTTACAGAAACCCTGTCAGTTGTTATAAATATGTATTTTTTTTTAACATGGTCTAAATGCTGCTGTTCCCCTCAGTCTGGTGAAATTTCTGTTCCTCATATATGGTTCTGTGAAGAATGGCACAAAGGAGATCATGCAGAATCCCACTGCTGCCACCACCACATGTGAAGAACCCGCACCTCGCCACCCTGCCTGACGTCACTATTATGTTGGATGAATCACACAGTACGGTCTTCACAATTGCACCAACATGACGCTCCACACCCTCTGGGGCCGGCTTGGCACAGTCTTACACAGACACTCCCTGTCCACACGGGCCGTGGGAGACACAGGGAGTGATGTGGCCCATGCAGTTGTTGACATGGCACCACACTCATTCACCACTCTGACAGGCTGAGAGGCCTCTTTCACTAGCACCAGTGAAACAGAGTGCTGCCAGCCTGGTAGGGCTGCCACCAGTTCCTTGTTAGATATAAGCCCGGTCCATTAATGGAATTACACTACCGTTCAAAAGTTTAGGGTCACTTAGAAATTTCCTTATTTTTGAAAGAAAAGCACAGTTTTTGAATGAAGCTAACATTAAATGATTCAGAAATACACTCTATACATTGTTAGTGTGGTAAATGACTATTCTAGCTGCAAGCGTCTGGTTTGTAATGCAATATCTTCATAGTTGTATAGAGGCCCATTTCCAACAACTATCACTCCAGTGTTCTTATGGTACTTTGTGTTTGCTAACTGTGTAAGAAGGCTAATGGATGGTTAGAATACCCTTGAAAATCCTTGCGCAAATATGTTAGCATAGCTGAAAACAGTTTGGCTGATTAGAGAATCTATAAACCTCACCTTCCTTTGAGCTAGTTGAGAATCTGGAGCATTACATTTGTTGGTTCCATTTAACTCTCAAAATGGCCAGAAAAAAAGAACTTTCATGTGAAACTCGACGGTCTATTCTTGTACTTACACAGAATAATACCCAGATAGTTGTCGGCGCTTCCGTCACAAGATTCTTGTGGTAATGAAATAGAATTGTTTATTTAGGAGTTACAGGATAAAACAACGCGTTTCGACTCCAAACATCCAGGAGTCTTCTTCAGGCTATTTAAAAAATGTTTTCAGCAATAAAAACTGTATCTTTCTTAATATATTTATAAAAACATTATCCAGAGAAGGTGCTTGATCCAACAATGAGGGACTTTAATGTCCTGGGACTTCCCACAAACTAACCCACTGATGTCATATAGCCGTATATACAAAATGCAATAAAATCATAAGACAATGATACCAATGGCCTTACATTGATGGGACAAAGTAATACTGTCAATAAATATTTACCCATTAAGGAATAATCAATAACATGCAGAAACATTGTCCAGAATGGAAATTAATAGGCCATTTGATAATGCACATATAGTGATATCAATTTCTCAGTCATTGTATAAGCTAAAACATATCGAATGATGGGAAGGTGGGGGTTCCCGGATGTCCCTCTGCCCCGACGCGCATTTCACTCTGCTTCTACGGGAGGCCTGCTTCTCTGGATAATGTTTTATAAATATATTAATAAAGATACAGTTTTTATTGTTGAAAGTACCTAGACTGGAGACCCTTATTTTTATTTAGAGGTTTCCTTTATGTTAATTATTATTTATGCAGGTACTCTAACTCTTCTTCTTACATGGGTTGAGTGATTTGGGGCAAACCATTGTGATTGTATTTAAAAAATATGTATATCATATATAAAAAAAGTACACCATATTCGCTTTATATATTGTTGTGAATTCTGCTTTTGGGCTCCCTCTGGTGGTTGTAGGTGGTAATGCAGTTGTCTCTGGGCCGCAGTCTTGGACAGGTGTATCTACTGATTGCAATTCTGACTGGGGTATTTAGGTTTGCAGGACTCATTGGTCCTTGTCAGTTGTCAATGTTTCTAGGGAAGTGTTGGATCTTTGTCTGGCTTCTCCTGCTTAGCTGCCAATTCAGCAAAGATAAGTGTCTGTTTCTTTTTCTGTGGCACACAAGCTGTGTGCTTATATTCTGTGCTATTCATTTGTTTTCTCTTGTCCAGCTTAGACTGTGTCAGTGTTTTCTCAGTCTTGTTGGATTCTCTGGAGTTGCAGATATACGCTCCACATCTTTAGTTAGATGGTGGAGTTTTTGTATTTTCTGCTGTGGATATTTTTGGAAGGATTTTAATACTGACCGATTAGTATCCTGTCCTATCCTTTCTTATTTTAGCTAGAGTGGCCTCTTTTGCTAAATCCGGTTTCCTGCCTGCGTGTGTCTTTTCCTCTACTACTCACAGTCAATATTTGTGGGGGGCTGCCTATCCTTTGGGGTTCTGCTCTGAGGCAAGGTAGAATTCCTATTTCCATCTATAGGGGTATTTAGTCCTCCGGCTGTGTCGAGGTGTCTAGGATTTGTTAGGCACACCCCACGGCTACTTCTAGTTGCGTTGTTAAGATCAGGATTTGCGGTCAGTATAGTTACCACCTACCCCAGTGAAAGTTTTCATGCTGCTCCAAGGTCATTTGATCATAAGAATATATACCTTGCTTCACAAGAAACTAAAGGAGCAGAATGTTGAGGGAGCTCTATAGCCACACCAACCAGATGAAAGGGAGGCTAGTCCTCCATAAAAAAAAAATAAAAAAAAAAACCAAACAAACAAAAAAAATCCCCTAAAATTAAATTTTTTTCCCCTTCCTATCTCTTTCTCTTTTTCCTCTTTTCTCCTCTAAAACTCAACAACAATGCATCATTCAGTCAGCATTATTTATCAAACTTTTTCAACCACATCATTCAGACCATTGGGAAATAAAGTCTGGAGTTGGTAAATCCAAAAGGATTCTTTCCTATTCAGCACTTGATTGCGATTCAGTACATTTTCAAACCTCATTTCAAGGCAGAAACATTACTGTGTCCAACAGTTATTAGATACATGAAACTGAAATAGCTGTTGCAAAAAAAAACAATTTTTATAAAACATTAAGCTTAAGAGTAATGGGGGTGCCCAAACTTTTTCATATAACTGTATGCTCCTGTGTTTTTTGTTTGTCCCATAAGATAAAACCTTCTTTTTTCTGAGAATCTTACTGGGTGCTATTAAGTTTTTAATTGTCCGGCCCTCCTAAAAGTTATACCAGGTTGATTAGGTAGAATGTTTTTTTAAAAAAGAATCTTTTAGTAACAAATGCCAGTGTTTATTTAAAACACTCTTGATATATGTATTTCCTTTATAATAATCTGTAATAAAATTAAACTTAAAACGACACTGGTTATTTTCAGGGTTTTTTTTTAATTTTTTTCTGTACTTTGACTCCCCTTCTTAGATTTTTGTTCAGTATTCTGCAGACATTCCCATTGTGTTTTATTTAAGTTTTTTTCAAAGGCCAAATTTGTCAATTTTTGTGGGTATTTTTTCTCCAAAAATCTTTCTTAACATTTAAGATTGTTCAATGTAATCAGAAGATTTGCTACAATTTTTTTTGTATTCGTCGGAATTGACTATGTGTAATGTTCTTCTTCCACTTTTTGTAGTGAGCACTTCTAAAATCTAAGTAGCCATTGCTGTCTGCTTTTTAAAAAAATGTTTTAGTAACAATCCTATTCTCTTCATGAAACAAATCTAAATCTAAATATGTGATTTTATCTTTATTCACAGTTCCCACAAAAGATATACCCCAATCATTACAATTGAGGCTGTCAATCAATTTCCATGCTTTTTCTGGAGTGCCTCGCCAAAATATAACTAAATCATCTATGTACCTTTTATATAACAAGATATTTTCCTAAAAAATAGGATCTGATAAAGCTGATGAGGACTCAAATCGCCCCATGAACAGATTAGCTACCCGAGTCCCCATCGCAACACCGAGCTTCTGGAGGTACAATTAATCCAGAAAAGAAAACATTATGTTTAAGGATAAAAGGTCTCCCTCTTGCCAAGTGATATCTTTGCAAAGTTGAATAAGATGGTCAGAATCTTGCAAATAAGGTGGTAAAGAGATCACTATATCTTGTAAAAAAAGATCTATATAATGCGATAAATTGGCAGTTAGGGACCCAATCCCTGATATGATGGGTCGACCTGGTGGATGTCTCTGATCTTTATGAACCTTTGGAAGATGATAATAAAATGCCCTATTTGGGTTTTTATTAATATGGAACCATTTTTCTTTTATGTTCAATATCCATTTTATTTGGGCTTCATTAATAAAACTGTTGTAATCCTTTATAAATTCTGTTGAGGGATCTATTGTTTTTCATAATATCTAATATCAGAGAGGATCCTTTCAGCCTCTTGGAGATAATCTTCTACATCTTGAATAACCACCCCACCGCCTTTATCAGCCTCTCTGATAATTATATTTGAGTTCTTCTGAGACCCACTAAAGCTTTTCTTTCAGTAGGGTTAATGTTCCTATATAATTTTTTTCTATCCTTTTTATCTTCTTTTTTTATTATTAAATTCTCGTTATTAATCTCTCTAAAATCTGCAGCTTCCAAGGCAAAAAATGTTTCAATAAAATTGCCTCTATGGTGTACTGGATTGAAAAGGGATTTTGGAATCACTTCCTTATGTACAAACATCTCATCGTTTTCTACTACTAGTGAATCTTGGTTCTTGTTCACACCTGCTGTGTGGTCTTGCAGTGCAAAATGCCTTACAAGAGTTAATTTTCTAATGACATGGTTTAAATCCAAAAATAAATCAAATGGCTTACAACTTTGTGTGGGACAAAAATTGAGTCCCTTTGAAAGGACTTCAATTTCTGTAGAAGACAGGGTATGTTTAGACAAATTAAAAATTTTTGTAGAAGATTGGTGAGAAGTGGAATGACCTGTTAAATTGTCATCATTATCAGAAAAAAGAGCATTATCAGTTACAGACTTTGATTTTTTCCAAATGGTTGTTTTTGTATTATTTCTTCTTCTTCCCCCTCGGGAACCTCTTTTCGTCTTTTTGAAGAACTCCGGGGCAGGATAGGAAAAAAGTGTATGATAGCGCTTTGTGGCAGCCAGGGGAGACGTTCTTGGGGTGGCTGAGGCACTTGATGAGATATTGGTATATCAGAGGTCAGAGGCACTATCAGAAATTTGCCTAAATGTGGCTTGAAAGATGGCCAGGAAAATAATACAAGTAAAATCGTCAGTGTGGAAAATCATGTTATCACAACACATCATTTCCCTGCACCAGATTTGAGCCTTCTAACCATACATGAGACCTCGGACTCAGATTTACCTTTTACAACAGTCATTCAAGCATCCCCTTTTTTTTCTCCTTCACCCACAGTTTCTAACATATTTTTTTTAGAAATTGGCAGAATCAAGCCACATTTAGGTGAATTACTGACAGTGCCTCTGACCACAGATATACCAATATCTCATCAAGTTCCTCAGCCACCCCAATAACTTCTCCCCCGGCTGCCACAAGCGTGATCACACACTTTTTTCCTATCCTGCCCCGGAGTTCTTAAAAAAAAAAACGAAAAGAGGTTCCCGAGGAGGAAGAAGAAGAACTACCGTATATACTCGAGTATAAGCCGACCCGAGTATCAGCCGACCCCCCTAATTTCGCCACAAAAAACTGGGAAAACTTATTGACTCGAGTATAAGCCTAGGGTAGGAAATGCAGCAGCTACTGGTAAATTTCAAAAATAAAAATAGATGCTCCATATCGTTCATTATTGCCCCATAGATGCTCCATATACAACTGTGCTATATACAATGCTCTGCACCATTCATTATGGCCCCATAGATGCTCCACATAAAGCTGTGCCATATGGAATGCTCTATACCATTCATTATGGCCCCATAGATGCTCCATAGAAAGCTGTGCCATATATATATATATTGCTCTGCACCGTTCATTATGGCCCCATAGATGCTCCTTATAAAGCTGTGCCCCATATATATTGCTCTGCACCGTTGATTATGTCCCCTGTTGTGAATTCTGTGGCAGAGCTCCCTCCTGTGGTCACAAGTGGTACTTCGGCTGATTCTCTCTGGGAGCTTCCGTTTGTGGAGGAAAGTGGTACTGCGGCTTCTGAGTTTCCTCCCTCAGGTGATCTGGTGAGGTCGTTAGGTGCTTCTCTACTTAACTCCACCTAATGCTTTGATCTATGCTTCCTGTCAATGTTCCAGTGTTGGACTTGTTTTTCCCTGGATCATTCCTGTGGCCTGCTGCTCTGCATAGCTAAGTTCTTCTTTGCTATTTGTTTGCTATTTTTTCTGTCCAGCTTGTCTAATTGTTTTGCTGGAAGCTCTGGGACGCAAAGGGTGTACCTCCGTGCCGTTAGTTCGGTACGGAGGGTCTTTTTGCCCCCTTTGCGTGGTTTTATTTAGGGTTTTGTGTAGACCGCAAAGTTATCTTTCCTATCCTCGCTCTGTTAAGAAAGTCGGGCCTCACTTTGCTGAATCTATTTCATCCCTACGTTTGTCTTTTCATCTTAACTCACAGTCATATGTGGGGGGCTGCCTTTTCCTTTGGGGTATTTCTCTGAGGCAAGGTAGGCTTATTTTCTATCTTCAGGCTAGTTAGTTTCTCAGGCTGTGCCGAGTTGCATAGGCAGAGTTAGGCGCAATCCACGGCTGCCTCTAGTGTTGTTTGGAGAGGATTAGGGATTGCGGTCTGCAGAGTTCCCACGTCTCAGAGCTCGTTCTATTATTTTGGGTTATTGTCAGATCACTGTATGTGCTCTGACCGCTATGTCCATTGTGATACTGAATTGCCTATCACAACAGTACAGGAAGCCTAAAGTGCTAATGATTCTCAATAGAGGGAAAAAAGAAGTTCTGAGACCATTTTTTTTTCTTTGCACTGTGTTTTGCCTTTTTTTTCCCCTAGACATTTGGGTGGTTCAGGACACAGGTGTAGCAATGGACATTAAAGGTCTGTCTTCATGTGTGGATCAGCTCACGGCAAGAGTTCAAAATATTCAAGATTTTGTGGTTCAGAATTCTTTGTTAGAACCGAGAATTCCTATTCCAGATTTGTTTTTTGGAGATAGAACTAAATTTCTGAGTTTCAAAAATAATTGTAAACTATTTCTGGCTTTGAAACCTCGCTCCTCTGGTGACCCAGTTCAACAGATTAGGATCGTCATTTCTTTTTTGCGTGGCGACCCTCAGGACTGGGCATTTTCTCTTGCGTCAGGAGATCCTGCATTAAGTAATATTGATGCGTTTTTCCTGGCGCTTGGATTGCTGTACGATGAGCCTAATTCAGTGGATCAGGCAGAAAAAAATTTGCTGGCTCTTTGTCAGGCTCAGGATGAGATAGAGGTATATTGCCAGAAATTTAGAAAGTGGTCCGTGCTCACTCAATGGAATGAATCTGCGCTGGCAGCTATATTCAGAAAGGGTCTCTCTGAAGCCCTTAAGGATGTCATGGTGGGATTTCCTATGCCTGCTGGTTTGAATGAGTCTATGTCTTTGGCCATTCAGATCGGTCGACGCTTGCGTGAGCGTAAATCTATGCACCATTTGGCGGTATTACCTGAGATTAAACCTGAGCCTATGCAGTGCGATAGGACTATGACCAGAGTTGAACGGCAAGAACACAGACGTCTGAATGGGCTGTGTTTCTACTGTGGTGATTCCACTCATGCTATCTCTGATTGTCCTAAGCGCACTAAGCGGTTCGCTAGGTCTGCCACCATTGGTACGGTACAGTCAAAATTTCTTTTGTCCGTTACCTTGATCTGCTCTTTGTCATCGTATTCTGTCATGGCGTTTGTGGATTCAGGCGCTGCCCTGAATTTGATGGACTTGGAATATGCTAAGCGTTGTGGGTTTTTCTTGGAGCCCTTGCAGTGTCCTATTCCATTGAGAGGAATTGATGCTACGCCTTTGGCCAAGAATAAGCCTCAATACTGGACCCAGCTGACCATGTGCATGGCTCCTGCACATCAGGAGGTTATTCGCTTTCTGGTGTTGCATAATCTGCATGATGTGGTCATGTTGGGGTTGCCATGGCTACAAGCCCATAATCTAGTATTGGATTGGAAATCCATGTCGGTGTCCAGCTGGGGTTGTCAGGGGGTACATGGTGATGTTCCATTTCTGTCAATTTCGTCATCCACCCCTTCTGAGGTTCTAGAGTTCTTGTCTGATTACCGGAATGTATTTGATGAGCCCAAGTCCGATGCCCTACCTCCGCATAGGGATTGTGATTGTGCTATCAATTTGATTCCTGGTAGTAAATTCCCAAAAGGTCGACTGTTTAATTTATCCGTGCCTGAGCACACCGCTATGCGCAGTTATGTGAAGGAATCCCTGGAGAAGGGGCATATTCGCCCGTCATTGTCGCCATTAGGAGCAGGGTTCTTTTTTGTAGCCAAGAAGGATGGTTCGCTGAGACCTTGTATAGATTAACGCCTTCTTAATAAGATCACTGTTAAATTTCAGTACCCCTTGCCATTGTTATCTGATTTGTTTGCTCGGATTAAGGGGGCTAGTTGGTTCACCAAGATAGATCTTCGTGGTGCGTATAATCTGGTGCGAATCAGGCGAGGCGATGAATGGAAAACTGCATTTAATACGCTCGAGGGTCATTTTGAGTATCTGGTGATGCCATTCGGACTTGCCAATGCTCCATCAGTGTTTCAGTCCTTTATGCATGACATCTTCCGAGAGTACCTGGATAAATTCCTGATTGTGTACTTGGATGACATTTTGATCTTCTCGGATGATTGGGAGTCTCATGTGAAGCAGGTCAGAACGGTTTTTCAGGTCCTGCGTGCTAATTCTTTGTTTGTGAAGGGATCAAAGTGTCTCTTTGGTGTGCAGAAGGTTTCATTTTTGGGGTTCATCTTTTCCCCTTCTACTATCGAGATGGATCCTGTTAAGGTCCAAGCCATCCATGATTGGACTCAGCCGACATCTCTGAAAAGTCTGCAAAAGTTCCTGGGCTTTGCTAATTTTTATCGTCGCTTCATCTGCAATTTTTCTAGTATTGCCAAACCATTGACCGATTTGACCAAGAAGGGTGCTGATTTGGTCAATTGGTCTTCTGCTGCTGTGGAAGCTTTTCAAGAGTTGAAGCGTCGTTTTTCTTCTGCCCCTGTGTTGTGTCAACCAGATGTTTCTCTTCCGTTCCAGGTCGAGGTTGATGCTTCTGAGATTGGAGCAGGGGCTGTTTTGTCGCAGAGAGGTTCTGATTGCTCAGTGATGAAACCATGCGCTTTTTTTTCCAGGAAGTTTTCGCCTGCTGAGCGAAATTATGATGTGGGCAACCGAGAGTTGCTGGCCATGAAGTGGGCATTCGAGGAGTGGCGTCATTGGCTTGAAGGAGCTAAGCATCGCGTGGTGGTATTGACTGATCATAAGAACTTGACTTATCTCGAGTCTGCCAAGCGTTTGAATCCTAGACAGGCTCGTTGGTCGCTGTTTTTTGCCCGTTTTGACTTTGTGATTTCGTACCTTCCGGGCTCTAAAAATGTGAAGGCAGATGCTCTGTCTAGGAGTTTTGTGCCCGACTCTCCGGGTTTATCTGAGCCGGCGGGTATCCTCAAGGAAGGAGTAATTGTGTCTGCCATCTCCCCTGATTTGCGGCGGGTGCTGCAAAAATTTCAGGCTAATAAACCTGATCGTTGTCCAGCGGAGAAACTGTTTGTCCCTGATAGGTGGACGAATAAAGTTATCTCTGAGGTTCATTGTTCGGTGTTGGCTGGTCATCCTGGAATTTTTGGTACCAGAGAGTTAGTGGCTAGATCCTTTTGGTGGCCATCTCTGTCGCGGGATGTGCGTACTTTTGTGCAGTCCTGTGGGATTTGTGCTCGGGCTAAGCCCTGCTGTTCTCGTGCCAGTGGGTTGCTTTTGCCCTTGCCGGTCCCGAAGAGGCCTTGGACACATATCTCTATGGATTTTATTTCAGATCTTCCCGTTTCTCAAAAGATGTCAGTCATTTGGGTGGTCTGTGATCGCTTTTCTAAGATGGTCCATCTGGTACCCTTGTCTAAATTGCCTTCCTCCTCTGATTTGGTGCCATTGTTCTTCCAGCATGTGGTTCGTTTGCATGGCATTCCAGAGAATATCGTTTCTGACAGAGGTTCCCAGTTTGTTTCGAGGTTTTGGCGAGCCTTTTGTGGTAGGATGGGCATTGACTTGTCTTTTTCCTCGGCTTTCCATCCTCAGACTAATGGCCAGACCGAACGAACCAATCAGACCTTGGAAACCTATCTGAGATGCTTTGTTTCTGCCGATCAGGATGACTGGGTGTCCTTTTTGCCTTTGGCTGAGTTCACCCTTAATAATCGGGCCAGCTCGGCTACCTTGGTTTCGCCATTTTTCTGCAATTCTGGGTTCCATCCTCGTTTCTCTTCAGGACATGTTGAGTCTTCGGACTGTCCTGGTGTGGATACTGTGGTGGACAGGTTGCAGCAGATTTGGACTCATGTAGTGGACAATTTGACCTTGTCCCAGGAGAAGGCTCAACGTTTCGCTAATCGCAGACGCCGTGTGGGTCCCCGACTTCGTGTTGGGGATCTGGTTTGGTTATCTTCTCGTCATATTCCTATGAAGGTTTCCTCTCCTAAGTTTAAACCTCGTTTCATTGGTCCGTATAGGATTTCTGAGGTTCTTAATCCTGTGTCTTTTCGTCTGACCCTCCCAGATTCTTTTTCCATACATAATGTATTCCATAGGTCGTTGTTGCGGAGATACGTGGCACCTATGGTTCCATCTGTTGACCCTCCTGCCCCGGTTTTGGTGGAGGGGGAATTGGAGTATATTGTGGAGAAGATTTTGGATTCTCGTGTTTCTAGACGGAAACTCCAGTATCTGGTTAAATGGAAGGGTTATGCTCAGGAAGATAATTCCTGGGTTTTTGCCTCTGATGTCCATGCTCCTGATCTTGTTCGTGCCTTTCATGTGGCTCATCCTGGTCGGCCTGGGGGCTCTGGTGAGGGTTCGGTGACCCCTCCTCAAGGGGGGGGGTACTGTTGTGAATTCTGTGGCAGAGCTCCCTCCTGTGGTCACAAGTGGTACTTCGGCTGATTCTCTCTGGGAGCTTCCGTTTGTGGAGGAAAGTGGTACTGCGGCTTCTGAGTTTCCTCCCTCAGGTGATCTGGTGAGGTCGTTAGGTGCTTCTCTACTTAACTCCACCTAATGCTTTGATCTATGCTTCCTGTCAATGTTCCAGTGTTGGACTTGTTTTTCCCTGGATCATTCCTGTGGCCTGCTGCTCTGCATAGCCAAGTTCTTCTTTGCTATTTGTTTGCTATTTTTTCTGTCCAGCTTGTCTAATTGTTTTGCTGGAAGCTCTGGGACGCAAAGGGTGTACCTCCGTGCCGTTAGTTCGGTACGGAGGGTCTTTTTGCCCCCTTTGCGTGGTTTTATTTAGGGTTTTGTGTAGACCGCAAAGTTATCTTTCCTATCCTCGCTCTGTTAAGAAAGTCGGGCCTCACTTTGCTGAATCTATTTCATCCCTACGTTTGTCTTTTCATCTTAACTCACAGTCATTATATGTGGGGGGCTGCCTTTTCCTTTGGGGTATTTCTCTGAGGCAAGGTAGGCTTATTTTCTATCTTCAGGCAAGTTAGTTTCTCAGGCTGTGCCGAGTTGCATAGGCAGAGTTAGGCGCAATCCACGGCTGCCTCTAGTGTTGTTTGGAGAGGATTAGGGATTGCGGTCTGCAGAGTTCCCACGTCTCAGAGCTTGTTCTATTATTTTGGGTTATTGTCAGATCACTGTATGTGCTCTGACCGCTATGTCCATTGTGATACTGAATTGCCTATCACAACAGTCCCCATAGATGCTCCTTATAAAGCTGTGCCCCATATATTTATTGCTCTGCACCGTTGATTATGGCCCCATAGATGCTCCTTATAAAGCTGTGCCATATATATATTGCTCTGCACTGTTCATTATGGCCCCATAGATTCTCCTTATAAAGCTGTGCCATATACAGTGGGGCAAAAAAGTATTTAGTCAGTCAGCAATAGTGCAAGTTCCACCACTTAAAAAGATGAGAGGCGTCTGTAATTTACATCATAGGTAGACCTCAACTATGGGAGACAAACTGAGAAAAAAAAATCCAGAAAATCACATTGTCTGTTTTTTTAACAATTTATTTGCATATTATGCTGGAAAATAAGGTCAGAAACAAACAATCAAGATTTCTGGCTCTCACAGACCTGTAACTTCTTCTTTAAGAGTCTCCTCTTTCCTCCACTCATTACCTGTAGTAATGGCACCTGTTTAAACTTGTTATCAGCATAAAAAGACACCTGTGCATACCCTCAAACAGTCTGACTCCAAACTCCACTATGGTGAAGACCAAAGAGCTGTCAAATGACACCAGAAACAAAATTGTAGCCCTGCACCAGGCTGGGAAGACTGAATCTGCAATAGCCAACCAGCTTGGAGTGAAGAAATCAACAGTGGGAGCAATAATTAGAAAATGGAAGACATACAAGACCACTGATAATCTCCCTCGATCTGGGGCTCCACGCAAAATCCCACCCCGTGGGGTCAGAATGATCACAAGAACGGTGAGCAAAAATCCCAGAACCACGCGGGGGGACCTAGTGAATGAACTGCAGAGAGCTGGGACCAATGTAACAAGGCCTACCATAAGTAACACACTATGCCACCATGGACTCAGATCCTGCAGTGCCAGACGTGTCCCACTGCTTAAGCCAGTACATGTCCGGGCCCGTCTGAAGTTTGCTAGAGAGCATTTGGATGATCCAGAAGAGTTTTGGGAGAATGTCCTATGGTCTGATGAAACCAAACTGGAACTGTTTGGTAGAAACACAACTTGTCGTGTTTGGAGGAAAAAGAATACTGAGTTGCATCCATCAAACACCATACCTACTGTAAAGCATGGTGGTGGAAACATCATGCTTTGGGGCTGTTTCTCTGCAAAGGGGCCAGGACGACTGATCCGGGTACATGAAAGAATGAATGGGGCCATGTATCGTGAGATTTTGAGTGCAAACCTCCTTCCATCAGCAAGGGCATTGAAGATGAAACGTGGCTGGGTCTTTCAACATGACAATGATCCAAAGCACACCGCCAGGGCAACGAAGGAGTGGCTTCGTAAGAAGCATTTCAAGGTCCTAGAGTGGCCTAGCCAGTCTCCAGATCTCAACCCTATAGAAAACCTTTGGAGGGAGTTGAAAGTCCGTGTTGCCAAGCGAAAAGCCAAAAACATCACTGCTCTAGAGGAGATCTGCATGGAGAAATGGGCCAACATACCAACAACAGTGTGTGGCAACCTTGTGAAGACTTACAGAAAACGTTTGGCCTCTGTCATTGCCAACAAAGGATATATTACAAAGTATTGAGATGAAATTTTGTTTCTGACCAAATACTTATTTTCCACCATAATATGCAAATAAATTGTTAAAAAAACAGACAATGTAATTTTCTGGATTTTTTTTTCTCAGTTTGTCTCCCATAGTTGAGGTCTACCTATGATGTAAATTACAGACGCCTCTCATCTTTTTAAGTGGTGGAACTTGCACTATTGCTGACTGACTAAATACTTTTTTGCCCCACTGTATATATGTGCTCTGCACCTTTGATTATGGCCCCATAGATGCTCCTTATCAAGCTGTGCCATATAGAATGCTGCTGGTGCTGCAATAAAAAAAAAAAATCACATACTCCCCTCTCTTGCTCAGGACGCCAGCGCTTTCAATATTTACCTGCTCCTCGTGCGGCTCCGTCTCCAGCACTGACGCTCAGCAGAGGGCGCGCACTGACTACGTCACCGCGCCCTCTAACCTGAGCGTCACTGCTAGAGGACGCTGCAGATGGTGCCGCACCGGAGCAAGGAGCAGGTAAATATAGCGCAGCGCTCCCCTTACCTGCTCCCAGCGCCGTCCCTGCAGTCCCTGGCTTCCCCGGCGCTGCGGCTTCTTCCTGTAATTGAGCGGTCACAGTTACCGATCATTTACAGCAATGAATATGCGGCTCCTCCCCTATGGGAGGTGGAGCCGCCTATTCATTTCTGTAATGAGCGGTGCCATGTGACCACTCAGTACAGGAAGAATCTGCAGCGCCGGGGAAGCCAGGGACTGCAGGGACCGCGCTGGGAGCAGGTAAGTATAACTACACAGCCCCCGCTCCCCCTCCCCTGCCGATCCCAGGGTATATGACTCGAGTATAAGCCGAGAGGGGGACTTTCAGCCCAAAAAAGTGGGCTGAAAATCTCGGCTTATACTCGAGTATATACGGTAATACAAAAAAAAACATTTGGAAAAAAATCAAAAAAGTCAGTAACTGATAATGCTCTTTTCTCTGATAATGATGACAATTTAACAGGTCATTCCACTTCTCACCAATCTTCTACAAAAATTTTTAATTTGTCTAAACATACCCTGTCTTCTACAGAAATTGAAGTCCTTTCAAAGGGACTCAATTTTTGTCCCACACAAAGTTGTAAGCCATTTGATTTATTTTTGGATTTAAACCATCTCATTCGAAAATTAACTCTTGCAAGGCATTTTGCACTGCAAGACCACACAGCAGGTGTGAACAAGAACCAAGATTCACTAGTAGTAGAAAACGATGAGATGTTTGTACATAAGGAAGTGATTCCAAAATCCCTTTTCAATTCAGTACACCATAGAGGCAATTTTATTGAAACATTTTTTGCCTTGGTAGCTGCAGATTTTAGAGAGATTAATAACGAGAATTTAATAATAATAAAAGATAAAAAGGATAAAAAAAAAAGACAGATTATATGGGAACATTAACCCTACTGAAAGAAAAGCTTTAGTGGGTCTCAAGAAGAACTCAAATATAATTATCAGAGAGGCTGATAAAGGCGGTGGGGTGGTTATTCAAGATGTAGAAGATTATCTCCAAGAGGCTGAAAGGATCCTCTCTGATATTAGATATTATGAAATACTAACAATAGATCCCTCAACACAATTTTTAAGGGATTATAACAGTTTTATTAATGAAGCCCACATAAAAGGGATATTGAACCTAAAAGAAAAATGGTTCCTTATTAATAAAAACCCAAATAGGGCATTTTATTATCATCTTCCAAAGGTTCATAAACATCAGAGACATCCACCAGGTCGACCCATCATATCAGGGATTGGGTCCCTAACTGCCAATTTATCGCATTACATAGATCTTTTTTTACAAGATATAGTGATCTCTTTACCACCTTATTTGCAAGATTCTGGCCATGTTATTCAACTTTGCAAAGATATCACTTGGCAAGAGGGAGACCTTTTCATTACCCTGGATGTTGTTAGTCTTTATTCTAATATTGACCATGCTCTAGGTCAGGGGTGTCAAACTGCATTCCTCGAGGGCTGCAAACAGGTCATGTTTTCAGGATTTCCTTGTACTGCACAGGTGATAATTTAATCACCAACTCATTATTTGTGTAGGTGATTATATTATCACCTGTGCAGTACAAGGAAATCCTGAAAACATGACCTGTTTGCAGCCCTTGAGGAATGCAGTTTGACACCCCTGCTCTAGGTTTACAATCCATTGAATATTACTTGTGGCAAAAGAGTAATCTCCTGGCAGCACAAATGGATTTTCTTTGAAAGGTCTTGATTTTATCTCTAGACAAAATGTTTTTTCTTTTCTGGATTAATTGTACCTCCAGAAGCTCGGTGTTGCAATGGGGACTCAGGGTCGCACCAAGTGTAGCTAATCTGTTCATGGGGTGATTTGAGTCCTCATGAGCTTTATCAGATCCTATTTTTAAGGAAAATATATTGTTATATAAAAGGTACATAGATGATTTAGTTATATTTTGGCGAGGCACCCCAGAAAAAGCATGGAAATTGATTGACAGCCTCAATTGTAATGATTGGGGTATTTCTTTTGTGGGAACTGTGAATAAAGATAAAACCACATATTTAGATTTAGATTTGTTTCATGAAGAGAATAGGATTGTTCCTAAAACATTTTTTCTAGCGATCCGTGACGTTGCAGCGTCCTGGATAACGATATCGTTGTGTTTGACACACAGCAGCGATCTGGATCCTGCTGTGACATTGTTGGTCGGAGCAGAAAGGTCAGAACTGTATTTCATCGCTGGGTCTCCCGCAGACATCGCTGAATCGGCGTGTGTGACTCCGATTCAGCGATGTCTTCACTGGTAACCAGGGTAAACATCGGGTTACTAAGCGCAGGGCCGCGCTTAGTAACCAGATGTTTACCCTGGTTACCAGTGTAAATGTAAAAAAAACCAAACACTACATACTTACATTCCGGTGTCTGTCGCGTCCCCGGCGTTCTGCTTCCCTGCACTGTGTCAGCGCCGGCTGGCCGTAAAGCAGAGCACAGCGGTGACGTCACCGCTCTGCTTTACGGCTGGCGCTTAGGCTACGTTCACATTTGGGTTGTGCGCTGCTGCGTCGGCGACGCAACGCACAACGCAAACAAGAACGCATGCAAAACGCATAGTTTTGCGACGCATGCGTCCTTTTTTTGCCGGATTTTGGACGCAAAAAAAATGCATCTTGCTGCGTCCTCTGCGCCCTAACGCTTGCGGCAAAAAAGACGCATGCATCCAAAACGCATGCAAACGCATATCCATGCGCCCCCATGTTAAATATAGGGGCGCAAGGCGTATGCGTCGCCGTGGCTGCGCCCGACGCAGCCCGGCAGAACGCAAATGTGAACGTAGCCTTACACAGTGCAGGGAAGCAGAACGCCGGGGGACGCGACAGACACCGGAATGTAAGTATGTAGTGTTTGTTTTTTTTACATTTACACTGGTAACCCGATGTTTACCCTGGTTACTCGATGACTTTGGCATAGTTGGTCGCTGGAGAGCTGTCTGTGTGACAGCTCTCCAGCGACCACACAGCGATGATGCAGCGATCGGCATCGTTGTCTAGATCGCTGCAGCGACGGTACCTTTAGAAGTGCTTACTACAAAAAATGGAAGAAGAACATTCCACATAGTCAATTCCAACGAATACTAAAAAATTGTAGCAAATCTTTTGATTACATTGAACAATCTGAAATTTTAAGAAAGAGATTTTGGAGAAAAAATACCCACAAAAATTGATAAATTTGGCCTTTGAAAAAACTTAAATAAAACACAATGGGAATATCTGCAGAATACTGAACAAAAAGGGGGGGGGGGGAGTCAAAGTACAGAAATTGAAAAAAAAATACCTGAAAATAACCAGTGTCGTTTTAAGTTTAATTTTATTACAGATTACAATAAAGGAAATACATATATAAGGAGTGTTTTAAATAAACACTGGCATTTGTTACTAAAAGATTCTTTTTTTAAAAACATTCTACCTAATCAACCTGGTATAACTTTTAGGAGGGCCGGACAATTCAAAACTTAATAGCACCCAGTAAGATTCTCAGAAAAAAAGAAGGTTTTACCTTATGGGACAAACAAAAAAACACAGGAGCATATACAGTTAGGTCCATATATATTTGGACAAAGACAACATTTTTCTAATTTCGGTTACAGACATTACCACAATGAATTTTAAACAAAACAATTCAGATGCAGTTGAAGTTCAGACTCTCGGCTTTCATTTGAGGGTATCCACATTAAAATTGGATGAAGGGTTTAGGATTTTCAGCTCCTTAACATGTGCCACCCTGTTTTTAAAGGGACCATAAGTAATTGGACAATTGACTCCAAGGCTATTTCATGGACAGGTGTGGGCAATCCCTTCATTATATCATTCTCAATTAAGCAGATAAAAGGCCTGGAGTTGATTTGAGGTGTGGTTCTTGCATTTGGAAGGTTTTGCTGTGAAGTAAACATGCGGTCAAAGGAGCTCTCCATACAAGCCATCCTTAAGCTGCAAAAACAGAAAAAAAAACATCCGAGAAATTGCTACAATATTAGGAGTGGCAAAATCTACAGTTTGGTACATCCTGAGAAAGAAAGAAAGCACTGGTGAACTCATTAATGCAAAAAGACCTGGGCGCCCACGGAAGACAACAGTGGTGGATGATCGCAGAATGATCTCCATAGTGAAGAGAAATCCCTTCACAACAGCCAACCAAGTGAACAACACTCTCCAGGAGGTACGTGTATCAATATCCAAATCTACCATAAAGAGAAGACTGCATGAAAGTAAATACAGAGGGTTCACTGCATGGTGCAAGCCACTCATAAGCATCAAGAATAGAAAGGCTAGACTGGACTTTGCTAAAAAATATCTAAAAATGCCAGCACAGTTCTGGATGAACATTCTTTGGACAGATGAAACCAAGATCAACCTCTACCAGAATGATAGAAAGAGAAAAGTATGGCGAAGGCGTGGTACAGCTCATGATCCAAAGCATACCACTTCATCTGTAAAACATGGCTGAGGCAGTGTGATGGCTTGGGCATGCATGGCTGCCAGTGGCACTGGGTCACTAGTGATTATTGATGATGTGACACAGGACAAAAGCAGCCGAATGAATTCTGAGGTATTCAGAGCCATACTGCATGCTCAGATCCAGCCAAATGCAGAAAAACGGATTGGTCGTCATTTCATACTACAGATGGACAATGACCCAAAACATAAAGCCAAAGCAACCCAGGAGTTTGTTAAAGCAAAGAAGTGGAATATTCTTGAATGGCCAAGTCAGTCACCTGATCTCAACCCAATTGAGCATGCATTTCACTTGTTAAAGACTAAACTTCAGACAGAAAGGCCCACAAACAAACAGCAACTGAAAACCACAGTAGTGAAGGCCTGGCAGAGCATCAAAAAGGAGGAAACACAGCGTCTGGTGATGTCCATGAGTTCAAGACTTCAGGCAGTCATTGCCAACAAAGGGTTTTCAACCAAGTACTAAAAATGAACATTTTAGTTAAAATTATTGAATCTGTCCAATTACTTTTGGTCCCTTTAAAAACAGGGTGGCACATGTTAAAGAGCTGAAACTCCTAAACCCTTCATCCAATTTTAATGTGGATACCCTCAAATGAAAGCTGAAAGTCTGAACTTCAACTGTATCTGAATTGTTTTGTCTAAAATTCATTGTGGTAATATCTATAACCAAAATTAGAAAAATGTTGTCTGTCCAAATATATATGGACCTAACTGTAAGTGCAGATCAGGGAACTGTTGCACCTGTGCTATCATTCAACATGGAGCAAAATCGATAACATCTAATAGCACAAGTGAAAAATTCATGATAAAACATTTAACCTGCGAAAGCACTTTTGTAATTTATTTAGTCATCTGTTCATGTGGCCTGCAATATGTTGGCCGTACGACCCAAACGCTAAGAGCTAGAATGAATGGTCATCGCCATAAGGCCGGAGTCACATTACAGCGAGATACGGCCGAGTCTCGCAGGTTAAAACCAAGCTCTGGCACCGGCACTCTGGAGCGGAGCATGCAGCTCCATGTATTGCTATGCGGCCGCACGCTCCGCTCTGGAGAGCCGGTGCCAGAGCTTGGTTTTAACCTGCAAGACTCAGCCGTATCTCGCTGTGGGTGATCCCGGCCTAATACTAAAACTGGTTTTGTCCAACACAGTTTATCTAGACATTTATTAATTAAACATCAAAAAATATTTAATATCACAGTCATTCCTGTAGAATCCATCCCTGAAAATGTATGAATCGCAATCAAGTGCTGAATAGGAAAGAATCCTTTTGGATTGGCCAACTCCAGACTTTATTTCCCAATGGCCTGAATGATGTGGTTGAAAAAGTTTGATCAATAATGCTGACTGAATCGTGCATTGTTGTTGAATTTTAGAGGAGAAAAGGGGAAAAAAAGAAAGAGAAAGGAAGCAAAGAGAACAATTTTTTAAAACATTTTTTGGATTTTTTTTGTTTGTTTTTTTTTTATTTTTATGGAGGACTATCCTCCCTTTCATCTGGTTGGGTGTGGCTATAGAGCTCCCTCAACATTCTGCTCCTTTAGTTTCTTGTGAAGCAAGGTATATATAAAGCGAATGTGGTGTACTTTTTTTTTATATATGATATACATATTTTTTTAAAAATCTGAAGACGACTCCTGGATGTTTGGAGTCGAAACGCGTTGCTTTACCCTGTAACTCATAAATAAACGATTCTATTTCATTACCACAAGAATCTTGTGACGGAAGCGCCGACAACTATCTGGTTATTTCTCTGTCTATTGATTGCTTTCACCACGGTTGTCTGAAGTCTCCCGTGAGCCCAGCTGGTCGAGCTGCAGTCCACCTCCTCGGGATTCCTGTGGGATCCTGTTTATGCCTCAATTCGCCGGTTTCTGGTGAGTGCAACTATTATAACGTGCAATTTAGCCACAGTTTTTACTACACTTAGATCATGCACGGCGTTTGTTCCCCTTTTTTTTCTCTCCATATCTCTTAGGGTCAGTTTGATTCATAGTCTTGTTCTTAGAAATGAAGACTATTCCATGTGAGAAATTGCCAAGAAACTGAAGATTTCCTACAACGGTGTGTGCTAATCCCTTCAGAGGAGAGCACAAACAGGCTCTAACCAGAGTAGAAAGATAAGTTGTAGGCTCCGCTGCACAACTGAGCAACAAGACAAGTACATTAGAGTCTGTAGTTTGAGAAATCTATGCCTCACAGGTCCTCAACTGCCAGCTTCATTAAATAGTACACGCAAAACGCCAGTGTCAATGTCTACAGTGAAGAGGCGACCCCGGGATGCTGACCTTAAGGTCAGAGTGGCAAAGAAAAAGCCATATCTGAAACTGGCTAATAAAAGGAAAAGATTAATATGGGCAAAATGACACAGACATTGGACAGAGGTAGATTGGAAAAAAGTGTTATGGACAGACGAATCCAAGTTTGAGGTGTTTGGATAACACAGAAGAAACTTTGTGAGGCGTAGAACAAGTGAAAAGATGCTGAAAGAGTGTCTGACGTCAGTGAGGTAATGTGATAGTCTGGGGTTGCTTTGGTGCTGGTTAAGTGGGAGATTTGTACAAGGTAATGTCACGGTTTACTGGGTTCACGGGTCATGTAGTTGCAGAATTAACTCGGATGGCCTCTTTCTGGGTCCTGGGAAGCTTTTTATAGCCTCACAGTGAGGTCAATCCTTGTTGTTTATACTCTGACCCTTGGCTGAGTGTGTCTGACCCTGGTATGCTTCTGCTTTGTGCATGTACTATTGTTTGCATGTTTGGTTTCTGATCTTGTTCCGTCCCTGTTGTGATTCTTGCCCGCCGTTTCTGTACCGTTTATTGCCCGTTCTGGTTTACTGATCTCTTGCTATGTCCTGACTATTCTTCTGACTGCACCTGTGTACTGCGCTGACCTCTCTGTGTATAACCTTGGCTTGTGTGACTACGTTTTTTCCTGTCACCCCTTTTAACATCCTTGGGGGTTCCTCTCCTTCTTACAATTTCTCCCAGAGCTGCTGCAGCCCCGTGCTGCAGGCTCAAACAGCAGCGCTAAGCTCTGCCCAACCCTGTGACACATGGTTACGTGACCATAGGTCCTGTCTGCCATCTCGAGAGCGGCTAACCCCTGCATCGCCGCTGCTACCACTCTCGTTCACAGCTCCCCAGTGTCACAGGCTGTCCCTGGCACCAGACATCCAGGCTAGCCTCCTGCGCTGTCGTCAGTGAGTACCGTCAGGTAGCTGGTCCTGACATTATAAACGACCGTTACAGTTTTTTTTTTCTTAAGGGGGAGATTAAGGAGTGTTAGCTGCATGGATCCTATGCAGGCATTAGCGGATCAGGTGAAACACCTGTCGCAAAAGTTCCAGAAATTGAATGTGGAGCAGCGCACTATGGCTCAGACCCAGCAGCAGCTGGTAGATACTGTACAGGGGGCTGTCGCTGCGGGGTCTCTGGGTACTGGTGGTGGAGATGTGTCATTAGTATCTCCTGAATCTCCAGTAAAACTGCCCGACCCCTTCTCAGGGGATAAAAATGAGTTCAGAGCCGCTATCCGCCCCTAATCCGCCATCCCCCATTCTTCAACCCAATATCGTTATAGCCGAGGTGTCATCGGAATTGGAGCGGGAGATTGTGGGGGCTCAATCTTTAGCTCCAAGGTCCAAACCCGAAAACAAATTGTTTGTTTCTCAGCAATTAAGTACCAAGCTCCTGCGAGAGTTCCATGATTCAAAACTGAGTGCTCACCTGGGCATTTCTGCCACACGAGAGGCAGTAACTAAAGTCTTTTGGTGACCTTTAATGGCTTTGGATATCAAGAAGCATGTCACTGAGTGTGGGGTATCCGCCTCTGGGTACCATTTTCCCACCTCTTTGACAGGCTAGGGGTACCTTTTCCCCATCCTCCTGACAGACAGTGAAACACACATTTCCCTCACCCAGTGCGGCTGTAGGACATACCTACCCACACCCCGGATTGGCTGGGGGTAACACCTTCTCTGGCCTCCTTTTTACCTTAGACGCTTTGCTTACTGTGGGGCAGCTACCACTGGCCACGTCACTGTCCATCGTGCCAATGATCAGCTGCACAGGACCACTTTCTTTATGATCTCCCTGCTTCTCCCCATCCTTTCCCATTACCTCAGTAGCTGTGCCAACCATGGGGAAGCTACCTCCGGCCACGTCACAGTCCGGCGTGACACTGGTCAGCTGCACGGTACCATCTGCTTCATGATCTCCGTGCTTGCTCCCATCGCTCTTAGCACTTATGCTGGCTCCTTTTAGGGGATCCTCAGCAGCATCACCCCACAGCGTGATGTAGCTGAGTTCTCCTTTACCACAACACATTTTCATTATGCATGACATTAACATTATGGACACTTGCATGACATGACATATCAGATCTGGGAGGATTGTCAGGGATGTATTGGGCAACCAAGAGTCCCAAATCAGTTCCCAGTAAAACATTTGTGGGGAGATTCTCTGACACCCCCACTTCCTCCCCACACCCCAATCGAGAAAAACCTGGGCCATTGGTAAGAGATGGTGAACTCCTCCAATACCGGTGACAGTCAGGGTCTTCCCGAGAATGAGTTCCTCTGATGACACAAACTCTTGGGGCACTAGAGTTTGTTCTGCGCCAATGTCCTTAAGTCCAACAGTAATGGTGGTGTCCACAACTAACTGATTGTAATTTCTCACATCCTCTCCCAACCTCCCCACCCACAAAAAGAATGGCTGCACTAGGCCCTGGGGCCTCAGGTGGGGGTTCATCTTCTGCCTCTCCAGGCAGACAAGGCTGATGTGACCAGTACGGTCACAGGTACAGCAGCGCTGGGAGTCATATGCAGGCTGGGTGCTGGAAGATGAGGCCAGATCCTCTGAGGGTCGGCTGGCAGGGACAGTAGGGGTGGTTATCAGCTTACCCCCTTTCCAGCTGGTGACTGCTGACTTCTGCACCTCCGGTGTATGATTGGCCTCATACTCATCGGCGATCTATGCTGGGTTGACGGCGTCCTTTGGCTCCCGGTCCAGCACAAACTGATGCACCTCCATTGGACAGAGATGAATAATAATTGGTCAGATCCTTCAGTTCCGCAAAGGTGGTGTAGGACAGTCCCTGGACCCACTGCTCAAAGTTGGTTCTGAGTACATCCACCACATCATTGTAGCTGTCATGTGGTCTGCGCTGGGGGGCTCAGAACATTTTCCGGTACACCTCAAGAGTCAGCTAGTACTTTTTTTTTTATCAGGGCCTGTTTGATGGCCTCATAGTCTCCTTCTTGGTCTTGAGGTAGAGAAGCAATCACCTCCAGAGCTTCTCCTCTGAGCCCTGGAGTTAAATATCTGAACCATTGGTCCTCAGGCAGCTGGTTTTTTCAAACCCCCGCAGAAATATGTCCAAGTCCCTGTCCATCACAGAAAAATGCTCGGGACGGGGTTTAAAGCAATTGGCATTGCTGCACTCTCTGCTATATGTGGAAAATCTCTGCCCCTGATTTGGGCTAACTCCAGCTGGTGCTGTCGATCTTCCTGCTCCCGCTCGGCCTGGGCCTGTCGATCTTCCCGCTCAGCCTGGGCTTGTCGTTGTTGCTGAATCAGATGGAGACGTCCCTCTAGATCGTCTGCATGGAGTTGCTCAATGGCCATATGCAGGAGGAGGTCCACACTACTCTGGTTGTGAGCATTTACCGGTTGGACCTCTGCAGCAGCTCCACCAGCGCCTGGGCTGGCCTCTCCATCATGAGGACTCTGGTGACTGACTGGCTCTGCCACACCTTGCAACAGTCCTGCAAGAATTTGGTGCTTAGTTTTGCCCATGGAGTCAATCTGTCTCAGCGCGCATAGGCAATAAGAGTGTCCTTGGTCTGCTGGTTATATCAGGGCTCTCCCAATGTAGCCATTATAGCAAAATAAAAGATAGGGCAGAAAAACAAGAGAAAGAGGGATGTAACTGCTACATGTACAATAATGTCACAAATAAAAAATGTTAAAACAACGAGTCTGATTCCTTAAAACCTTGCACATCATTCTTGCAAGAACTGTGCAAGTTTTCAGTGACAGGAATGATTTCTCAAACCAGATCACTGTTGTACTGTAAAATCCCATCGCTTGCCACCAATTTGTCAAAGATACGATATTTGTTAAGGCTTTCTTACTCCCACAAATCCCTGATATCACAGGCTGAGGAGGTCATGAGCACCACCCGCTGTGATCTTTGGAGCGAACCTCTTTGTGCAGCCCCGTCGTCTGGACAATTACTCGATTGGCCGACGATCAATGGAGAAGGCCGCACCCTGTTCGCACCAAATTTGGAAAATGAACAGTGAGCATATGGCATATACACCTCCGGTACGGTCACAGCTAACCCTCCGACAGCTCCAGACAACTCACCACCACAACGACCACCACTCTGTTTCAGTCGAATGGACACTGTTAAGGTAGTTATCACTTCAAGGCATAGTTTACAGGACAGAAGGAACAGAATTATTAAATTTTATATTTAATCCAAAGGAAGGCAGTGTTTATGAAAAAATATACAAAAGATTTTTACAAGGGAGACAAAACAATACAGCATAAACAGTTACATAAAATGAAAGGGATTAACAGGAGAACTTACTACAATGATCGCAGAGACGATTCAGTTTAGTGGGAGGAGAGCGCTTCGATTTGGCCCTCAATAACGGGGTCCCTACATACATGACATGTAGCTCTCTGTATAAACACTGATGATAATTGGGATTGATCTTTTATCAGACTCTGAGTCCCACCCACACACTTCTCTATGATGACCTCACAAGGTCCCGGTTGTGGGCTCGTCTTAGTCCTTCATGAATGATTTTAGGAAATCCCAATTTATGTAATAACTCCTCATAGAGTGATCATAGAAGGTCGAGACTGATGTAATCTTTTCTATTGGATTTTAGCTATGCTTAGAAACCAAACATTGCCTAGCTACTGGTAGTTATATGGCCCTTATGGATTTGGAGCTTTTTGGTGGGGGTTATAATTATGAGAAAATATGTGTATTTTTGGCCTAGTTATCCCTGTGCCAACAATGTACGTCTCATTAATATTGGATGTATAAAAAATCCAATATTCCATATTTTCTCCTGGAGCCATACTGTCTGCTCTCTCTATTGTATTACCTTGAACATGGCTAGTTGTAAAGGGTATCCGATGTTCTTTAATCCATTTCAGACCCTAATAATACTTTTCCTGTCTTTCTCTCTGGACAATAGACATCGTCCTCAGTCACCTGGACATAAAGAGGAATCCTCCCATTTTAGTTAATCTGCTTCACATATCTGTCATGGCCATTTTACATAAAGGTATCCCTCATTGTATCCTCAAGAAACATGATAGATGAAAGAAAAAAGGGGGGGGACACATGGGACCTCAAGGATTTTTAATATTTCCTATGACAGGTAGGGATATGTGAGCAGTCATTCCCACCTATCTCTTATGACTGCTCATAAAACCCAGCCCTGGAATGGCCTAATAACTCTCTCAGCACTAGATGTGCTGGGTCATGCTTCCAAGCTCACATCATCGCAGCTAATAACCGCAATTACACATATCTCCCCTCAAGGACCCGTCCAGTGGCCATCTTACAAGGGCTTGGCACCTTCTGCCTATGCTCCACATGGAAGTTAAAATCCTGAAGTGCTAGGAACTACCTGGTCACTCAGGCATTGTTTCTCTTCTTCTCCTTCATACACTTCAGTGGGGCATGGTCTGACATTAGTCTGAACTTCCTGCCTAAGAGGTAGTAGCTTAGATTGTCCAATGCCCACTTGATGGCCAAACATTCCTTCTCCACTATGGAGTAATTCTTCTCGCAGGATGACAACTTTCGACTCAGATATATTATGGGGTGATCTTCCTCGTTCATCTCTTGAGATAAGACAGCACCCAGCCTGACATCCGACGCGTCCGTTTTGACCACAAACTCCTTGGAGAAATAGGGTGCTACCAGCACTGGCTGTTTACACAGGGCTAGCTTCAGTTCCTGAAGGCTGTCTCAGTTTCTGGAGACCACTTAGCCATAGCTAACTTTGTTCCTTTAAGGAGGTGTATCAAAGAGGCAGCTATTGTGGCGAATTGTGAGATAAACTGGCGGTAATAGCCCACAATGCCCAGGAAAGCTCTGACCTGCTTTTTTGAGAGGGGTTGTGGGCATCTCTTGATCGCCTCAACTTTATCTGGGGCCTTATTTTGCTCCTGCCTACAACATAGCCCAAGTAAATAGCTTCCTCCAGTCCCAGTGCACATTTATCTGGGTTTATGGAAAGCCCCGCCTTCCGTAGAGCATCAAGCATTGCCTGAACCTTGCTCAGATGGCTTCCCCAATCCTGGCTGAAGATCACAATGCTTTCCAGGTAGGCCGCTGCATACCTCTTGTGAGGAGCTAGGATCCGGTCCATGGCTCCCTGGAATGTGGCTGGAGCGCCTTGTAACCTAAACGGCATCCTAGTGTACTGGAGGCATACATCTTTCATTGAAAAGGCAGTCTTCTTGGCATCTTAGGACATGGGAATTTGCTAATATCCTTTTGTGAGGTCAAGGGTAGTATGTACCGATCCAGCCCTAGCCACTCTATTAATTCATCGACACGGAGCATTGGGTATGCATCGAACTTAGAGACATAATTAAGCTTCCTATAGTCATTACAAAACCACTATTCGGTACTAAGACTATTGGACTGGACCAGCCAGTCTTGAACTCTCCGATGACTCCCAGGCTCAGCATCCACTTTAAGTCTTTTGAGATCACTTCTCGACAGGCTTCGGGAGTCTGATATGGCTTCAAGTTGACCCGGACATGAGGCTCCGTCAGAACCTCATACTCTATGACAAGAGTTGAGCGAATATCTTCAGCTCCCTCCTTATTCAGCAAGCTATAGCGCTTACCGAATTAGCTGCACCGGGAACCCGGCTAACTGGAGTGCTCCCGATAATCAGCTGTTCTGAGCCACAGCTGCATGTGTCGCGGCTGTGTGACAGGAACAACACATGCATGGAGAGCCCAACAAACAGGCTCTTCATGCATGTGTTGTGGCCATAGCTTGCCTAATAAGGAGGGAGCCAAAGATATTTACTCATATCTATCTATGATCTTTGTACTGGCAGCACCGAGAACAGGTCTCTGTTCCACTGTAGCAACTCTCGGCACTGTTGCTTTTGGGCACGTGACAGCGTCTCTGCCACCTTAACTTTTTCCACATCAGCTTTAGGCTTGGCCACCAAACAAGGAGCTCCAATGGACACCCTATCTTGCCATGGCTTAATCAGGTCGACGTGGTACTCCTTCTCCCTGGTTAGTTAACTTTATAGCTGACATCCCCAACCTTTTCAACTATTTCATTGAAGCCCTGCCACTTGCCCATGAATTTGCTTTCCATCATAGGTACCAGCACCAGTACTCGATCCAGAGGGTTGAAGTGTCTCACCCCTGCCGAACTATTGTACACCCTCGACTGTGCCTCTTGCACTTTGAGGAAGTGTTCTCTCATGATGGGCATCACCTGTGGGACTTCTCTGACAGAGAACAGAAGGTACGGTAGAAGACAGTCCCAGTCCCGGTCGTCCTTCTCTATGACCTTCTTTAACATGTCCTTCAAGGTTTTATTGAACCTTTCTACCAAGCCATCTATCTGTGGATGGTAGGCTGAGGTCCAGAGTTGAGAGATTTGCAGGGTTTTGCACAACTCCTTCATCACCTTTGACATAACCGGGGTTCTTTGGTCCATCAGGATCTCTTTAGGCAACCCTGTTCTAGAGAAATATGGACCAACTCTCTAGCGATACACTTGGTGGAGGAGTTATGTAGTGGAAAGGCCTCTGGGTATCGCATAGCATAGTCCAGTATCACCAAAACATACTGATTCCCTCTGACAGACTTGAACAGGGATCCCACTAGAGCCATAGCTATGCGATCAAATGACACCTCAATAATAGGCAATGGCTTTAAGGGGCTACGAAAGTGGGCCACTGGGGAGCTCAGATGGCAGGTGGGACATGACTTACAATAGTTTAGGATTTCTCGGTGACAACTGGGCCAATAGAACCTCTGGAGGATCTATGCCTGTTTTTTTTTCTACGCTCAGGTGACTATCTAGCACTGGTGTATGGGCCATGTCTAACACTCTGCGTCTGTATGGCCCTGGCAACAGTAATTGCTCAATTATCTCCCTTCTCAGCTGGGTGACTTGGTATAGTAACTCCCCATTTACTGCAAAGTACGAGTAATGGGTGTCAACCCCCAGCTCTTGAGCAAAACCATTAAGTCACATTATCAAATGCTCCTTTTAGAGTTAAATCCCTGACTTGGGCAGTTCCAAAGTTTCCCTGGACACCTCCAGCTCAGGTTTCTTTGAGAGGGACCTGGCTTTTGTCCGGGCAACCAGGCATACTCCCTTTCCCCCACAAGTCCCAAAATAACACAAAGTCCCGCCCTATTATAATATGGTGCAATAGGTCCTTGACACTCACCACATGGGACTCGGTACCACAGTTTGTGTCTAAGACCACTCGTGCCACAGGGTAGTTCTTAACATCACCATGGATACAGCAAACGCCCACCATCTTCCCAGGAACCAGCAGATGAGATATTGTGGCGCTCACTAGGGTTACCAAACTACCGGAATCCAACAGGTCAATCACTTGCATTCTATTCACTGATATGTGACACACCTGCGGCCCCTCACCTGGTTGAGGGACAGCACGGCAGGCAGGATATGAAAAATATGAGCAGTGCCGTCCTACGCTGCAGTCCATTGTCCATTGTCTCGTTAGTCATGGGGCAATGGGTGGCTAGGTGTCCTGGGGTAAGACACCTCCAACAAATTACACTATGGGATGGGGCCTTGGACAATACTCAGATGTCTCCTAGGCTCTTGGATGCCCCCCAGATGTTGTCCTAGTTCCCCTCTTTTGGGTGTCCATCCCCCTTTGGAAACCCTAATATGGAGATGCTAAGTCCCCTTGCTTCCTCAAGGAGCTCTTGACTGTCTGATACCTTTCGATCAGACCCACCAGTTCATTGGCATTCCAGGGATCTCCCTGGGCAAACCAAGATTGCACCGGCCTCGAATAGAAATGAATGACCCTGTCCATGCCCACCCTCTCCACCATCTGTGCTGGGGAGGAAGATTCTGATTGTAACCATTTTTGGACCAGGTATAGGAGATCAAATATTTGGGACGGGGGAGGTTTGTCACCACGATCGGCCAAGTGGTGGATCTGCTGCGCCCTGACAGTCATAGTTACTCCTAAGCGTGCCAAGATCTCAGTCTTCAACTTAACATACTCCTTAGCGTCCTGCAAGGCCAAGTCATAATAGGCCTTCTGCGGTTCACCTGTTAAATATGGCGCCAGAACCTCTGCCCACTACACTGGAGGCAATTTCTTCCGTTCCGCCAACCTCTTGCAAACCATGAGTAATGCCTCAACAGCATCCCCAGGGTCATCTTTTGCAATGCTTTTCTTACTGTTTTCGTGGCGTACGAGTCATCACCTCGAGTTGAGGAGGAGACTGCCGTCCTCCCACGAACCGCCTCTGCAAGGAGTTCCATTTGTCACATTAGCACCTCCTGTTACTGTTGCTGCTGCTGCAGCTGCTGTGCCAACAGCTTATTCATTTCCTGTTGCACTATATGCTGCTTTTGACTGGCGAGCCGGTGCTGCTGTTGCACCTGGACCAAATGCTTCACAAGCTCCTCTATGCTGCTAGACAACTCGTGCTGGATGACGGATTTTACCCAGAACATGCGGTTTGTCCACAGCCACTATGTGTTTTCCTGGATCGCTGCCTGCATTCGAAACAATTGTAGAGATGTGTACTCACTCAGCTGTGGTTGAGGTAGGCACAGGAAGCGGTATTGCTAAAACGTCCAGGCAAGTTTATTTATAGTTCATAAACTGCTCAGGATAGCTCACAAAAACGTATACCCAAAAGAATATTCACCAAACCAAATAAAGAATAAATTATTTTGTTTTATTGATATTATAGGCATAATGGCACAATGTGCATATTAAAATCAATTACCGTAATTTTATTACAAAAATTGAGAAATAAGATAAAGAAAACATTTTTTAAAAGAAACAAACTATTTAAATCTGTGTGTGGGGGGCAGGGTATGTTAAATAAATTGTAATTATAGCATCCCTAATTTGTGGGTATACACAGCTGATTTGGCACTATAAAATATAGCTGCACTCTGCCCACATCACTCCCTGACAAAGCGGTAGCGAAACGTGCATTCTAGTGGTGTGTGCGGGGGCAGAGGCACATCATATCGGTTGGTTTTTCTGGCTGGCTTATTATTAATAATATTTTTTGTATATAGTTTAATTTTTCGGTGATCAATTTGTTTCACTTCTGGCACTTTAAATAGTAATCCCATTCAGCACTGATATATTTGTCTTCTTCATCCCCATATATATCCATTCATTTTTTTGGACAATAATGAACTAACTCTTTACACTTTAAATTGGCAATTTAACTTCGCACTAGCACAATCGTTTCATGAATTTTTGTTTGGATATACGATTAAGCATGAATTATATATAAGTAGCATTGTGCGCAGTGAAGAAGCAGTGACCCACAAATTCAAACCCAAAAGTCTCTTTTAATGTGTTTCTTCACAGCATTAAAGTCCACTCCACATAAATGCATATCACATGGCTTTAGATTTGCGGTCCCTAAAAAGGCCAGACTTCCCTTGTCCAGTTTCCCTGGGTGACCGCACGCCATCTCACAGTCTCTATACGTCTCCGTACACACAGCCTCATATGTTGCAGACACTACTCACGCCAGCCCTCCTCTGACTAGTTCTCGTGGGTGTCCGGCATCGCTGTATCACAGTCTCTTACAGACTCATTACTCACACAGTCGTACACAGTTCAGAATATCCTCCGGATAGCAGCCGGGCACCATATCCACCTGTTTGCAATCGTTACACATGCTAGTCCTCTTTCGGGTACAGGACATCCACCTCCAGGCAACAGGACTATCCACATCCGAGACCAGTACCATGGACGACTTGCATCTCTGTGTACGCTGCGGGTGCCAGGCTATTCAGCTGCCCTGGCTCAGCTGGCCTCCATGCACTCTGCAGACGTGCACACACCAGACTGACACTGACGTGCACCTGGCTTCTCCTGGCCAGACACCTGACACGGCCTGACACACCCATACCCCTTACTGCAGGGCTTTTAAACACACACAAACCTGTGGCCTTCAGCCACCTGGAAAACCCGGACCGGAAATCCGTGACTCTCATGCACACCTATGGACTTCATCCGTCTGCATGCACATTCTGGGGAGAACAAACAGCGCCCCCTAGCTGTATCAGAGGCCAAAGCCTCACAATATATATATATATACTGTATATTTTATGTTTCGTTTTAACCACCTTATTTCCATATACACTAATTATGATTGTTATTGCACTTTATATGAGCATTTATTGATGAGTGGTTTTATTTATATATTTATATGATTGATTTTTTGCCAGCCACTATTTTTGATTAGGGGAATTTCCAATATTTATTCATTGTTTAACCCCTTACCGGCATCGGACGTACTATACCGTCCGATGCCGGCTCCCCTGCTTTGGTGAGCCCGCACCAAAGCCGGGACATGTCAGCTGTTTTGAACAGCTGACATGTGCCTGTAATAGGCGTGGGCAGAATCGCGATCTGCCCGCACCTATTAACTAGTTAAATGCCGCTGTCAAACGCTGACAGCGGCATTTAACTACCGCTTCCGGCCGGGCAGCCGGAAATGACGTCATCGCCGACCCCCGTCACATGATCGGGGGTCGGCGATGCTTGTATATTGTAACCATAGAGGTCCTTGAGACCTCTATGGTTACTGATGATCGGTGGCTGTGAGCGCCACCCTGTGGTCGGTGCTCACAGCACACCTGCATTTCTGCTACATAGCAGCGATCAGCAGATCGCTGCTATGTAGCAGAGCCGATCGTGCTGTGCCTGCTTCTAGCCTCCCATGGAGGCTATTGAAGCATGGCAAAAGTAAAAAAAAAAAGTTTAAAAAAAATGTTAAAAAAATTAAAAAAACATGCAAGTTTAAATCACCCCCCTTTCGCCCCAATCAAAATAAATCAATAAAAAAATATGAAATATACGCATATTTGGTATCGCCGCGCTCAGAATCGCCCGATATATAAATAAAAAAAAAGTATTAACCTGATCGCTAAACAGCGTAGCGGGAAAAAAATTCGAAACGCCAGAATTACGTTTTTTTGGTCGCCACAACATTGCATTAAAATGCAATAACGGGCGATCAAAAGAACGTATCTGCACCGAAATGCTATCATTAAAAACGTCATCTCGGCACGCAAAAAATAAGCCCTCAACCGACCCCAGATCATGAAAAATGGAGACGCTACGAGTATCGGAAAATGGCGCAATTTTTTTTTAGCAAAGTTTGGAATTTTTTTTCACCACTTAGATAAAAAATAACCTAGTCATGTTAGGTGTCTATGAACTCGTACTGACCTGGAGAATCATAATGGAATCATTTTTAGCATTTAGTGAACCTATCAAAAAAGCCAAACAAAAAACCAATGTGGGATTGCACTTTTTTTGCAATTTCACCGCACTTGGAATTTTTTTCCCGTTTTATAGTACACGACATGCTAAAACCAATGATGTCGTTCAAAAGTACAACTTGTCCCGCAAAAAATAAGCCCTCGCATGGCCAAATTGACGGAAAAATAAAAAAGTTATGGCTCTGGGAAGGAGGGGAGCGAAAAACGAACACGGAAAAATGAAAAATCCCCTGGTCATGAAGGGGTTAAAATATATTGCATGTTTTTTCCTCTTTATACATGTGAATTAATTTTACCAATTGATTTGACATACCCTGCCCCCCACTTACAGGTTTATATTTTTTGTTTCTTTTAGATTTTTTGGTTCCTTTATTTATCTTATTTCTCTATTTTTTAGCAAAATGAATTGATTTTAATATGTATATTGTGTCAACCTGCCTATAATAACAATAAAACAATATAATTTATTGTTTATTTGGTTTGGTGAATATTCTTTTGGGTATATATTTATGAATTATATTCATTGTTTATTTATCAGATACTTTTGGTATTTCTTTTCTATATAGGATTATTGTGTTTTGGAAAAGACCAATCATGTGGATTACAAAAATCGTGATTCCAATTGGCTGTCACAATAAACTTCCATTTTCAAGGAGGAGGGAAGAAATACGAGTGATGGGGCACCTGATAATATCCAGGAGGATAAAACGACCCTGTGAGAATTGTTACATAAAAGAACCAAATCTTGGTGGAATAAAAGCTCACTTGAGCAATATATGCAACGCAATCTAATTCCCCGTGGTTTACGTATACAGGTATTCCCATCTTTCCCATTAGAAGATGAAATACTGTTGAGAAAATGGGAGGAAGCTTGTAATACATGTTCCTGCACTTTCATGGAAATATTAATAGAAGTAGATAAAAGGAATTTAGAGGTTTTAGAAATGAATATTAAATCTTCACATGAAAGGATATAGAAAAATCTCACTACTGAACAATTGGCTATATTTGATGGTGACTTAAATACGTCTTTTGCCAAATGGAAATCAGAAATTCAGAAACTTAAAGTGACCAAATACATAAGTGTCATACAGCGAGCACCTGAATGTAACTTGCAATGGGGCTAGCTGTGAGGGCGTGTATCTGTGACATTTCAATGTAATGCTAGGATGGCTAGTGGCTAACTTTCATTGTTACAACGAAAATTGTTAGCTCACCAATTCCACTCTCTTCAGCAACATTTGTCTGGGATATCAAAACGTGACTGGAAAATCCAGTATAAAATGAAGATATCACTTTATTTAAAAAAATCCATTAAAATCTCATAAAATTTCAGGTTCAAGATCTGAAGGGAGAATAATAGAAATATTTTTAAATAATATAGTCCATCCTCCAAAAAATATAGAACCTCAAATTAGTCTCCCCTTTTTCAAGATGTAAAAAATCTAAAAACCTGAAAAAAATCAACATATTTGATATGTGTAACTGTCTGAACTAATAATACCGTATATCATATTTAACCTATATTGTAGAAAGCAAACAAAAAATCGAAATATTAGAAGTGCTGTTTTGGGGTAACTTCAACTCCCCCAAATATAAAATAAAAGGGATCAATAGGTGAAATATAACCCAAAATAGTGGCAATAAAAACACATTTTCCCACAAAAAATTTAGCACTCATACATTGCTATCAACCAAACAATCAAAGATGTCTCTAAAAATATGTTGACACTAACCAAAACATTTTAAAATGAAAAAAGTATAAATTTTGTGTTACCATAACTGTGCTGACCCGTAGAATGAACGTAGAATGAATTTAACATGAAATTTTTTACAGCATAGTGAACTTTGTAAAAACAAAAGTAAAAAAATAATGGAGGAATTACTGTTTTGTTTTTTTTCAATTTCTCATTTTCAATATATTATATCATAAAATGGAGAGCTGTACCTCTGCCAAGAAACCAACCACCTCCTCCATCGTTGGCTGTACCCGTGATTTATAAAGATCCGAATAATACTCTGTCATCACCTCCAAAATTGCTTTGCAACCAGTATGCGCCTTCCCATCCCTTCCCTTCAAAGCGACTATATGTGTGGAGTCTCTCTGCGCCGCCACTACTCTGAAAAGGAGATGGCCCGCCCTGTCCCTCTCTTCAAAGTATTTAGCAGTTTGAAACATTTTCCTACGTTCCGCCTTTTTCATTGCCATCTGAAATACTCTATTCTGCACTACCTTCAACCTCCCCCGTGCTTCTGGGCACTGATCATTGATTAATGCCTCCTCAGCCTCCTCCAACACTGAACATCCTCCTCTTTCATGTCATATTGATAACAGGATCAAGTATCCTGGGACTAAAACAAATGTAAAAAGTTAAATACATTTTAAAAATAAAAAAATTCAACCCCCCCTTATGCTGTAATGTCTATTGTCTGTATAAGTCCCCTCTATAATTTGTAAAGCGCTGCGGAATATGTTGGCGCTATATAAATAAAATTATTATTATTATTATTATTATTATTATAAGCATGTTTGGTATCACTGCATCCATAAGAGTCAACACTATCAAAATTTAAAATTGATTAACCGGCATGGGAAATGTAAAGCAAGAAAGAATTGAAATTAGAAAATAGTGTTTTTTTTTTCACTATGTCACCTCACTTAGAATTGTTTCCCACTTCTATTTTATGGCAAAATGATTGGTGCCATTCAAAAGTACAACTCGACCTGCAAAATATAGCTATATTGACTGTAAAAAAACTATGGTTCTTTGAAATGTGAAGACAAAAAACAAAAGCACAAAAGTGCAATAAGTAAAAACTGTTTGTCCTTAAGGTGTTAAAATATATTAAAAAACATCAGAGACATTTCTTTATGTCTATATAGATATGAAGCAGTTGAAGCAGAAGAACATATAGGGCTCTATTCAATATTGTTTTTGTGCCTCTTTTTACTAGTTCCCGGTATTTTTAGCCTGTTTTTGATTTGCAACAAATGTTTCTTTTAATTTGCTTCTTTTTTTTTTAGGTATATTTTATGTGTTAACTTTTTTTATATCTATGTTCACCAATGTGAGCATGGTTTTCATTTTCCAGATGTTTTTGGCTGATTTATCAATCGCAGCTTTTGAGAAAGTCTTTCAAAAGTTGAAGCAGAAGCAGTTTGTATGTTCTCCCCATGTTTGCGTGGGTTTCCTCCAGGTGCTCTGGTTTCCTCCCACATTCCAAAGACATACTGATAAGGAATTTAGATTGTGAGCCCCATTGGGGACAGCGATGATAATGTGTGCGAAAACGGTAAAGTGCTGCGGAATATATTGACGCTATATAAATAGAGATTATTATTTATTATCACTTCTGCACACCTGGAATTTTTGCACAAATATTGCCACATCTTAGCAGAACATTCAAATATTTGCTATGAAAAGAAGGAAAACAAGCTAAAAGACAAAAAAAGAAAAAACTTTTTTTTGTGCAAACTTCATAACCCAAGTCTGCGATTTAGAAGAATTTGGCACAAAAACATTAATGATTAAAACATTACAAATAATAAAGAAAATAATATTGACCTAAAACCCCCTGTAAATGATGAATCTATCCCATGGTCTGTAATTTCCGTTATAATCTGTTCTGTACAGGTTAAGAAAGTTAGTTTCACAGATATATATATATATATACTAGATGGCAGCCCGATTCTAAAGAATCGGGAGTCTAGAATCCATATATACTTTATTTATTCAAATGTAAGAATAATACAATTAATAAATAATAGTAAGAAAGAACAAAAATAATAGGCAGTATATGGAGAAAACACCAAACAAAAGTTCAAAATTGGTGTGAAAATGTCACTGAACCACTTCACAACTAAATATATATAGTTTTGGTAAATGGTATTATCATTTTTTTGACGAAATTCGGCAGGAGCTTGAAGAGCAACGTCACTGGGCCCGCCTCCACGCAGTAGAAACTTGCTGTGAGGTAAAAATTCAAAAATCACACCAAAATGGCGGGCGGAGTGTGTCACAGTACGGCACGTTTCTGATTGGTCGCTCGCAGCAGGCGGCAACCAATCAGACACTGGACACTGTTGACGTCACTTATCTCCGGACATTAGCTCCGGACATTAGCTCTGGACATTAGCTCCGGACAAAGCCACGGAAGTTGGCAGAAATTGCAGGAAGTAGTATTCTAGGCAATTAATCTCCGAACATTAGCTCCGGACATTAGCTCCGGACATTAGCTCCGGACAAAGCCACGGAAGTTGGCACAAATTGCAGGAAGTAGTATTCTAGGCAATTATATATTAGATTTTTTTGACGAAATTCGGCAGGAGCTTGAAGAGCAACGTCACTGGGCCCCCCTCCACGCAGTAGAAACTTGCTGTGAGGTAAAAATTCAAAAATCACACCAAAATGGCGGGCGGAGTGTGTCACAGTACGGCACGTTTCTGATTGGTTGCCGCCTGCTGCGAGCGACCAATTCTAGCTCCGGACAGGAAGTTGGCACAAATTGCAGGAAGTAGTATTCTAGGCAATTATATATTAGATTTGAATAAATAAAGTATATATGGATTCTAGACTCCCGATTCTTTAGAATCGGGCTGCCATCTAGTATATATATATATATATATATATATATATATATATATATATTAAGTACATTAAGAAGTTGATTTAGAATGGAAACTGTTCTACCACTGAGTATACAGTCTAGATGATTAGTGGCCTTTGCACTCTGTCATCTCTTTCCATACATGATTATTAAAGTGAACACAACAACCTCCTACACTTTTCTAAAGATTCATTAATATCTGTCATATTCTAGTTACATTTATCTCTTTTTTAATGGATATGGACGGTGATGTATTTTATTTTTGCTAAACTTTAATTGTAAGGTAATCAGTCAGCAATGGTTCTCATTATAATTACTCTCCCTGTGATGGGACAGAAGAAATTCTGTTCTTTGTCACCAGATAACATATCCTATAATAACGCATTGATTGCATATACCACAGTGGTGTACTGTTCACTGGCCAGGTAGTGGCTGCTATTCCAAAATTTTCCTTACATCTCTCCTATGAGAAAACATTCCCCGAATGCCAACCATAGGAAAATAAATTCTGCTGAATCTCTAAAAGAATTAGAATCTGCAATAACATAAATCATCTATACATTGCACCTTTACAGTATAAAATTGAACAGTAAATGTACAAAACATTATGGGGTATCCCTACAAGTGTAGAAAAAATAATCCAGCACTGGGAAGTAGGGATCAGTGAACCAGTGGATGTTTAGGTTTGCCATTTTCGGCTAAACTAGAGTTGAAAATTTAAACTTAACCTCAAACTTGACCCCAAACCGAATAGAAGCCAATGGGGAACCGAACTTCGATGCTTTAAAATGGCTGTAAAATGGTCATTGTAAGGGCTAGGGGGCTGCAAAGGGAAGCTAAATGGGGGTATGAGCAGGACAATTGCCCAACAAACAAATGTGGATAGTGAAATGACTTAAAATAGCAAAATTAAAAAAATTGAAAAATTATAATCTTGAACCAGGAGGCGGAGGTCCAAATGGAGTAGGAGGTTGAGGAGGAAGTGGCGGTGCAGGTGGAAGAGGAGGTAGCCAATACTTTTTTTATGATTTTTTTTTGTTAATCTGAAAACAATCAGTAGAATTAACTGCTGGACACCTTCTCTCTTTTTACAGGCCATGTAATACTCTGCACATTTTTTGTGTGAAAACAATGAGGAGAGCATCAAATCAGAGACATGGCCGTGGTGGTGGTACAGTTGCAGCAGGGAGACAGAGGCCGTGGTCGATCTGTGCCTGCTTCATGCATAAATGAAATACCTTTGTCTGGTGCAAGAAGGCGACATAACATTCTGTGTAGTTTCGTAGTCCCGAGTACTGCTGGATGAATGGTGAGGCCAGAGCAAGTAGAAGTGGTTTTAGATTTGTTGTTTGGGAGTCGGTAGAAGTCTTGCAGGTCATTGGATGAGAAACTTATGAATGTAGAGGAGAGAAGGAGGTCTTGGAAGTACCAGAAATTACGTGGTGGGAGATATCGGAAGATTAGTTCAGAGATATATGTAGGGAACAGATTATGGACGGTTTTCTAGGTCAGTGTTAGCAGCTTGATGTGGATACGTTCTGGAATTGAGACAATGAAAGGATTTTCAGAGGGGAGAATTGGAAGAGTAGGAAGGACAGAAGTGGATTAGTAGGGCAGCAGAGTTAAGGACAGACTGAAGAGGTGTGATGATCCGATGGAGGATGATGAGGTCCTAGACCCCGCATGGAGTCAAAGCCATCTGAGTGATGTTGTCAGTTTGGAGGAAGAGGTGGTGGTCACGCTGCCCTAGCTGCACAGCAAAAGTGGCAGCAAGAAGCAAAAATTCCAGAGGTAGCCCCTTGCCAGTACATCGGCTGCTACTGGCCACAGTGCCGCTGAACTATGCAAACCAAAGCCAGCCTCAGTGCTCCCTGAAAATACATAGGTGTTTTGCACTTTGCACACTGTGCCATCAGAGACTGAAGCGAGGCATAAATGTTCTTAACCTGAGCACCACCTGCATAACCAGGCATCTGAATGCAAAGTATGAGCTGCAGTGGAGTACACACCTGAAAAACCTTGGAAAGATCTGAACCTCCTCCTGCTCCCTCTTCTTCTGCAGTCTCGGCCTCTTCCTCCCCTTCCTGAGAAATAGGGCCACATGGCTCCCCGCAAATAGAGGATGTAACAGCACCATCACCAGCAGTGTCACCGAGCATCTCCACAACATCCCATTGAAGCATTCAGCTGTACATCCCCCAAACACTGGATCTCATATTTTACATGTGGCCTCACAAGTGGTTTTTAAGGGGCTAGCAATACGTTGTGATCACAAGAACCACGGTACATGGTTCCCGGCCACCATTACTTTTCCAGGCGGGCCATCCCTGCCCTGCACGAACATGTTGGAGACAAAATCAGGTGTTCACTTCTCAACAAAATCAGTTTAAAGGACCACATAACCACCGATACATGGACCAATAAGCCGGGGACATTAAATTTCTCTAACTGACCACTGGGTAAATGTTGTAGTGGCAGAAAGCATTTTGGTGCATTTCCCACCACTACAGACGATTGCTGGATGTTTTTGGATGTTTCTGTGCCCATGTTGTCTCCTCCTCCTACTTCGCTTTCTCCAACGCCTACTCATCTGGTCAGCATAACACCTGCACCAACAACTTCAGCACACCCAGGGGTAAAATACAGCAGGTGGTTCTGAAACGTATCTGTTTATGGGAAAAATACCACACCACGCAGGAGCTGTGCATGGCATCAAAGAACAGACAAATGTGTGGTTAGTGCCGATAAACCTCAAGCTTGGCCTGGTGGTGTGCAATAAAGGACGAAATCTCATAACAGCTCTGGGCCTAGCTGGTTTGATGCACATCCTTTGCCTTGCGCATGTGCTTAATTCGATAGTACAGAGCTTCCTTACTAATTACACAGAAATGTCAGAGCTGCTACTGTGTTATGAATGGCAATTCAGAATCAAAATGGACATGGAGGTCAGAGCACATACAGTGAACTGACAATAACCCAAAATAATAGAACGAGCTCTGAGACGTGGGAACTCTGCAGACCGCAATCCCTAAGCCTATCAAACCACACTAAAGGTAGCCGTGGAGCGCTCCTGACCAGAACCTAGGCGCCTCGTCACAGCCTGAGAAACTAGCTAATCCTGAAGATAGAAAAATAAGCCTACCTTGCCTCAGAGAAATTCCCCAAAGGAAAAGGCAGCCCCCCACGTATAATGACTGTGAGTAAGATGAAAACACAAACATAGAGATGAAACAGATTTAGCAAAGTGAGGCCCGACTAGCTGAACAGAACGAGGATAGGGAAGATAACTTTGCGGTCAGCACAAAAACCTATAAAAAACCACGCAGAGGGGACAAAAAGACCCTCTGCACCGACTAACGGTACGGAGGTGGTCCCTCTGCGTCTCAGAGCTTCCAGCAGGCGAGAAAAACCAATAAAGCAAGCTAGACAGAAAAATAGCAACAAAATAACATAAGCAAAACTTAGCTTTGCAGAGCAGCAGGCCACAGGAATGATCCAGGGAAAAAACAAGTCCCACACTGAAACATTGACAGGAAGCATAGATCAAAGCATCAGGTGGAGTTAAGTAGAGAAGAAGCTAACGAGCTCACCAGATCACCTGAGGGAGGAAACTCAGAAGCTGCAGTACCACTTTCCTCCACAAACGGAAGATCCCAGAGAGAATCAGCCGAAGTACCACTTGTGACCACAGGAGTGAACTCTGCCACAGAATTCACAACACTACTGAAAGTGCAGGCCGTCTGTGTGCACTTTCGGCGTTCTCACCTTGCTGCTTCTCGCATGTCTGTTCTGCAGCTTCACTTCTGCATTCCTACTCACTGCTGCCTCATATGCAATATACCCACAAGGTGGAACTCCACCTAGCACATGCTGGAGAGACTGTGGGAGCAACAGTGGGCATTAACTGGAGTTTGAGCTGCAGCATGCACAGGTGAGTAGCTCTGCAAAACAACACTTCACAACGAACGAGTGGGCCTCCATGCAGGAAGTGTGTGCCGTGTTGCACTGTTTCAAGTACTCCACAAACATGGGCAGTGTTGATGACACTGATGTGTACTGTGTAATGTGCACAATGACAGTGTACTCTCTATTGCCAGCTTAGATTAGTAGTAACGAGCTGGCACCAGAGCACACTGTCAAAATACCCAACTAGTGCTGTCTAAGCAAGTGAGGTCACGTGAGGGGGCAGCGTTGGTCTCAGCACAATGGGTAGCCTTACAACACACTACCAGAGCGCTCTGTTGTCGGCTTGCTACTGGTGATCTGGGTCGGCAACAGAGAGTGCACTGTCATTGCGCACATTGCACAGTAACAGAGCAGGGACTAGCCCGACGCCTGAAACAAGCATCACTGATGACGTTTCGTCTCAGGGAAGGGGCAGAAGCTGCTGCATTAACTAAATGCTCTGCCCCCTGATGCTTCATTTGAGTATCCCAGCATCATAAAAATGTAAGTAGGGGAAAAAAAGAAAAGCAGTTAATAGTGTATTGGTGGAAGGAAAAGGAAGTTTTAATTAACCCATTACTTGCCAAATTAAAATTTTTACAAGTACGGATTTTTCAGAAAAGGGCATCCCAATATTCAATTAAAAATGACAGTGACATGATTTCCTATTTTGAAAACATTCATTTTACAAACACAACACAAAAAATTGGACCTAATTATAAAAATTATGAAATCTTAATTGCTAGAAGCTAAAGATTAGGCATCCCAAAAAAAGGACATTGGTAGTTAATGAGTTATTAAAGTATATTAAAAAAATAGTTTAGATTCTGGAAATAAATAGATAAGGATTTAGGATGAAAATTAATTTGTATGTTGGACCCCCCTTTAAAGGGAATCTATCAGCAGGCTTTTGCCACCTGATCTTATTGCAGCTTTTCGTAGCAGCTGAGACTCTGATTCCAGTAGTGTGTCACTTACTCGTGTGCTTCCTATATTTTTTTTAATAAAATCACTGTTTTATCAGCCGGAAAATATCGATACATAACAAGAAAACTTTCTGCCATGTAGTTCTCCATAATCATGTACAGAAAAATCACCACACACTCAGAACTGGTATAATGCAAAATATTACACAATTTTATTGTGTTCACAGTCAATGTTGCCACAAAAGAAAATGTGCTGATAGGAACCCAACGTTTCGACCCTCCCGAGTCTTAATCATGGGGTTGCTACGGAAACAAAGAGAAAATATCAGATATGAATCAGGTAACATTGACAAAGGCAAAGAAGATGTAGCGTGAAAGTAAGCTAAATCATGATATTCATATATATATATATATATATATATATATATATATATATATATATATATATGTATACTAGATTGTGGCCCGATTCTAACGCATCGGGTATTCTAGAATATGCATGTCCCCGTAGTATATGGACAATGATGATTCCAGAATTCGCGGCACACACTGTGTGTGTGATTGGTCGAGGCAACCTTTATGACATCATCGTCGCCATGGCAACCATTATGACATCTACGTCGATACTGTGCCCATCGCTGAATCAGAAATGTGAGATGTCTATGTCCTTTATGACATCATCATCGCTGTGCCCGTTGCTGATTGGTCGAGGCCGCCTCGACCAATCAGAGACGCGGGATTTCCAGGACAGACAGACAGACAGACAGAAAGACAGACAGACGGAAAAACCCTTAGGCAATTATATATATATATATATATATATATATATATATATATATATATATATATATATATATATACACACCAAACAAAATAAAGTAAAGAATAAAAATACCTGGCCAAACATACAAAATATTTACAAATATTTACAAAAATTAACAGATATAACTACAAAAGGGAGAGGAGCCCAAGATGGTAGGAGACTAACATTGTAGAGCAACAGTATTAGATTCAAAAATACATGTAACATTAGCCTGAATAGGGGATGTAGGAGATAGAGGATGTCGTGTAAGCTAATTACCTTTTTAACGATTAGACACATATAAGAGTGGCAGACGTAGAGTAGGAGCAAAGGATCCCTTGGCGTATAGATCGTCACTATGATAGATAGCAGAGTAACAGGGTTATATAGGCATAAGTAAATATAAGCTATGTAGGGCCTCTAGGTGCAAATCAGGTTTCCTTGGCATATAAAATATGGATGGTAATAATGGTGGGGAGGTGTGGTGGGGGGACATGGGCTACGCCTTGGATTTTTATTGTTGCCCCCTGTGTAGTTGCTGCAGCATAGTTAAGGGATTACAGAGAGGCGCTATGGTAATAGTACAACTAAAGGGATAGTGTTATGTGGTGCATATGGAGTCTCCCCCAGTTCCTTATAGATTTTAGGATGCAAGCTGTAGGGCCCTCACTCCTCTTGGTATCCGAGTTGTGTGTTACTCTGTTGTCTTTATTGTCTGTAGAAGTCTCCTCTGTAATGTAAAGTGCTGCGGAATATGTCGGCGCTATAGAAATAAAAGTATTATTATTATTTTTATTATATACACAACTCTAAATAATATACTATATAAAGAAAAAAACACAAAAATTGAGCTACACTGTCTAATATTAAAACCTTACCATGTGTCAATGTTGACCTCAGTGTGAATAAGAGCAGACAAAAGGACTGGGCCCAACCAGTGAAACACCAGACTGGGGAAGCCTTTTATATAGTCTCTAGCTCAGAAAAAGGGAGGCCACACCCTGGCTTGCACAGAATGCAACAATGCAGGGAAACAAAGACACAAAAATTGAGCTTAACTTGAGTTGGTACACATGCAGAGGTTAAACGCATGTTCACATTGGCCACAAAACATTAAAACCTACAAGAGAAAAAAGTAAGCAAAAACCCTGATGTAACTAAGTAAAAAAGCAAAAGTGTATTTAAGTAACACAGAGTTTTTAGTAATACTGTTTTTTGATAAAAAAAAAAAATAGCACAAAAGCCATCCCACCGCGTCAAGGTAACTCTGATAGGGACAGTCCTACACTGTCTAATATTAAAACCTTACCATGTGTCAATGTTGACCTCAGTGTGAATAAGGGCAGACAAAAGGACTGGGCCCAACCAGTGAAACACCATACTGGGGAAGCCTTATATATAGTCTCTAGCTCAGAAATAATATACTATATAAATACATCACCATACTATATACTTTATTATGCTGTATTTATTACATAGGATATGAAACTGCAGTCTATACATCATATAGGAGGCTGAAAGTGCTGGCTTGTATGACATATACCACACTCTCTACCTCCTATATATCGTACAGACTGCACTTTTGACATCCTATGTATCATACAGACCGTACTCTCAAGTCTCCTATAATATAATTTATATAAGAGGCTGAGAGTGTGGTCTGTACAGCATATAGGATGCCAATATTGCGGTATGTACAGCATATTAGTCTCGTATATGACATACAGGCTGTGGGCCTCCTATAAGACATAAAGACTGTCAGCCTCATATACTGTACAGACTGCACTCTCTGCCTATGTACGGCATACAGGAGGATGATAGTGTGGTCTGTACGGTATATAGGCTTCATCTATGACATAATAGGCCATATAAGGGTATGTTTCCACAGTCAGGAATGGCTCGGTATTTGACGCCGGTAAAATCTGCATCAAATCTAAATCTGAGGTAACCTGCGCTTTGGATGCGTTTTTTTCATGCGGAATTGTGTTTTTGTAAGCTAAATATATACAAAAAAAAAAATTGTGATGTAATTTCCTTGTTCAAGCGCTTCTTTTACATACTCCATTGAACAATACACAGACTCACACACAGATACAATACATCTATAGATAGTGTAGGGATTTCACTCACTCGGGTGCGACGTCTGAGACTCAGGAGGCACGTTTCTTGAAAAGTTCATAGGGTTTATTGCATCATAAACCACGTGCCGAAATAACAGAAAACAAATAGCCTTTGGCTCAGGAAAAGAAAACAAATGTCCAGTCCTTCCGGCTCAGTCCTGGAGCCTTGACACACACAGGAGGGTTTCACCTCCTCACATATCTATCTGTGTTAAGCATTAGGCTTTCTTTTATATGTCTAACCACACCCAGAACCCATCACATGACCAGACATGTGGTTGTGACATCACCACAGGTCCTGAAACACATATAGGTAGCTATGGTTACATCACAGCAGCAAGCCATCTATAAGACACATATCTCCCATCGATTAGACATCCTTTAGCCACGCTACATACCTCCCCCCTCTGCCTAAAGCCGTGGGGCTTGGCACTTTCCCCCACTAGACAAGGGATTCTTGACAGGGCATCAGCATTACCGTGCAGCTTTCCGGCCCTATGTTCCACATGGAAACAGAAGTCCTGCAGGGCTAAGAACCAACAGGTGACCCTAGCATTCCTAGCCTTCGTTTCCCTCATCCACCTAAGTGGGGCATGGTCGGATATCAGTCTAAATTTACGTCCCAGCAAATAGTACCGTAATGTGTCGACTGCCCATTTTATGGCCAAGCACTCCTTTTCAACGACTGAGTAGTTCTTTTCAGATGAGGACAGCTTCCTACTCAGATAGAGAACAGGATGCTCCTCTCCATGTAGTTCTTGGGAAAGGACTGCTCCCACCCCAACATCTGAGGCATCTGTCTGAAGAATAAACTCTTTCTTGAAGTTTGGGGCCATCAGAACGGGTTGCTTACATAAAGCCACTTTCATTTCTTGGAAGGCTGAATCTGTTTCTTCGGACCACTTAAACATTACTGATTTTGTCCCTTTTAGCAGGTCAGTCAGAGGCGCCGCCATTGTGGCGAAGTTTGGGATGAACCTCCTGTAATATCCCACGATTCCCAGGAAGGCTTTAACTTGCTTCTTGGAAACTGGTTTTGGCCATGTTTGAATTGCCTCCACTTTACTGATTTGGGGTTTTATTTCTCCATGACCCACTATGTATCCAAGGTACTTAGCCTCTTCTTTACCCAATGCACACTTCTTCGGGTTTATTGTAAATTCGGCCTCTCTTATAGCATCAAACACCGCTTGGACTTTCTCCAGATGACTCTCCCAGTCCGGGCTAAAGATGACGATATCATCTAGGTACGCAGCAGCGTATGCCTTGTGGGGTGCAAGGACTCTATCCATGGCCCTTTGGAAAGTGGCCGGAGCTCCCTGTAGGCCAAATGGCATCCGGACATACTGGAAGCACCCATCTGGTGTAGAAAACGCCGTCTTCTCCTTGGCTTCCTGTGCCATGGGGATCTGCCAATACCCCTTCGTCAAATCCAAGGTGGTTATGTACCTGGCGGGCCCAAGCCTTTCGATGAGCTCATCAACGCGGGGCATGGGATATGCGTCGAACTTGGAGACCTCATTCAACTTCCGATAGTCGTTGCAAAATCTCCACTCCCCATCAGGTTTTGGGACCAGGACAATTGGGCTCGACCAACCGCTCTTGGATTCCTCAATGACTCCAAGCTTCAACATACGCTCCACTTCCTTGGAGACTATTTCTCGACGGGCCTCAGGAATTCTATAGGGCTTCACGTTCACGCGCACATGGGGCTCTGTCAGGACCTCATGCTCTATGACCTTCGTGTACCCAGGCAACTCGGAAAACAGGTCCCAGTTTTTCTGGAGTAACTCCCGGCATTGCTGTTTCTGGGACTCCGATAGCGTCTCCGCTATAGTAACCGCTCCAACCTCATCTTCTGGGTTGCTTAACAACGATGGAGTTACTGTCGGCTCTCTATCTTGCCACGGCTTGATAAGGTTGACATGGTATACTTGGAATGGTTTCCGTCTTCCTGGTTGGTGAATTTTATAGTTTACTTCACCAAGTTTCTCGATGACCTCATATGGCCCTTGCCATTTGGCCAAGAACTTACTTTCCACCGTCGGAACCAACACAAGAACTCGGTCTCCCGGATTGAACTGCCTCACTCTTGCAGACCGGTTGTAGACCCTGGCCTGAGCTTCCTGTGCCTGGAGGAGGTGCTCTTTCACGATAGGCATCACCTTTGCAATCTTCTGCTGCATCAGGGCCACATGCTCAATGACGCTTCTGTGGGGCGTGACTTCGGCTTCCCAGGTTTCCTTGGCTATATCCAGGAGTCCTCGCGGATGTCGGCCATATAGAAGCTCAAATGGTGAGAACCCTGTGGAACTTCACGAATGGAAAACATCAGATAGGGTAAGAGACAATCCCAGTCTCTACCGTCTTTCTCAATAGCTTTTCTCAGCATGCTCTTCAGAGTCTTGTTAAATCTCTCAACAAGGCCATCTGACTGGGGATGGTACACCGAGGTCCTCAACTGGGAGATTTTCAGGGCTTTGCATAACTCCCTCATCACTTTGCTCATGAAAGGTGTACCCTGGTCAGTCAGGATCTCCTTCGGCAGACCTGTCCGGGAAAAGACATGGACCAACTCGCGGGCTATGCTCTTTGAGGAAGAATTTCTCAAGGGAATTGCCTCAGGATAGCGTGTGGCATAGTCCAGGATGACTAATATATACTGATGGCCCCGAGCTGATTTAACTAAGGGACCGACCAAGTCCATGGCAATTCTCTCGAACGGTACCTCAATAATGGGCAGTGGCACAAGGGGGTTCCGGAAATGAGGAGTGGGAGCAGTTAGCTGACATGTAGGGCAGGACCTGCAGTAGTTCACTATTTCCCGGTGACACCCAGGCCAATAGAACCTCTGCACAACCCGTTCCTGCGTTTTTTCCACCCCTAGGTGTCCACCCAAGATGTGTGAATGGGCCATGTCCAACACCTTCCGTCTATACGGACCCGGCACTACCAACTGCTCTACCAACTCCTCCCTTATTTTCGTGACTCGGTACAACAACTCCCCACTCATCAGAAAATGGGGAAATCTTGTGTCTGCCCCCGGCTCCTGTACCACCCCGTCAATAACTGTGACATTATTAAAGGCTTCCCTCAGAGTGGGGTCCCTATGTTGGGCAGTCCCAAAATTTTCACCGGATACCTCTAACTCCAGAATGTCAGATGCAGGGGACACTTCCTCCTCATCTCCAACCAGGACACAAAAAGGAAACCTGTCTGACTCTGGGTGTGGCGACACCTTTCCAGGGTTCATTGGTTCCCTACTCTTGCTAGGCAGCCCAGAACCTTTCCCCCACAAATCCCAAAACAAACAGAAATCCCAGCCAATAATTATAGTGTGCAACAAGTCCTGAACGACGCCGACTATGTGGGACTCAGTGCCACATGCCGTTTCAATGTCCACCCTGGCCATAGGGTAGTCCTTTGCATCACCATGTATGCATCGCACTCCGACCTTCTTTCCTGGGAGCAGGTGGAGAGGAAAAGTGGCCCTCACCAGGGTCACTAGGCTCCCCGAGTCTAACAGTGCCGTTACTGCTCGACCGTTCACCTTTACGGGACACGCTTGAGGTCCCTCGTTGGATGGAGAGTTCACACTACAGGCTGGATACCCATAGTATGAACAACGGCGTCCCATGCTGCAGTCCATCTGCTCAGTGGTCTGGGAACAACGGGCAGCTATATGTCCCGGCCCGTGGCACCTCCAACAAATAATATCACCCGTAGGGACCTTGGGCACCACCTCCTCCGCCCTTTGTGACCTTGGACGCACCACCCCTTTTTGGGACTCAGCTCCCTTCTGGGACCCCCAGTACGGCATGGGCTGCCTCCCGAAGGAGCCTTCCAACCCTTGGTATCTCTCAACCAGTCCGATCAGCTCGTCGGCATTCTGGGGATCACCCTGGGCAACCCAAGACTGTATAGGCCTTGGGAGGGAATGGACAAACCGATCCATCATCACCCGTTCTACCATCTGTGCAGGTGTAGATGACTCTGGCTGCAGCCATTTCTGGACCAGGTGCAACAGATCAAACATTTGGGAACGAGGTGGTTTGTCCCGGTGATAGGCCCAGCAGTGAACTCGCTTTGCCCTGACAGTCAGTGTCACCCCCAAACGTGCGAGAATCTCGGCTTTCAATTTGTGATACTCCTTGGCATCCTGCAAGGTCAAATCATAGTACGCCTTCTGGGGTTCTCCCGTCAGGTATGGCGCCAGTACCTCTGCCCACTGCTCTGGCGGAAGTTTTTCCCGCTCAGCGACCCTCTCAAACACCGTCAGGAAGGCCTCAACATCATCCCCGGGAGTCATTTTTTGCAACGCGCGTCTTACCGTCTTCCGAACGTGGGTGTCATCAGCCAGACCTGGGGTTGGGGCGCTCGTCTTGCCCTGGATGGCGGTTGCCAGAAGCTGCATCTGCTGCCGTTGCTCCTGCTGGCTCTGTTGTATCTGCTGCGTCAACAGCCTGTTGCTCTCTTGCTGCGACTGGAGCAAGTGTTTCAGCAGGTCCTCCATTTTCCCCGGCAAAGCTTGCTGGCTTACCACAGACTTGACCCAGATCCAATAACAGACTCTTCGTCTCCGCTGGGAACGCTGCCCGCACGTCTACCGCCAATTGTAGGGATTCCACTCACTCGGGTGCGACGTCTGAGACTCAGGAGGCACGTTTCTTGAAAAGTTCATAGGGTTTATTGCATCATAAACCACGTGCCAAAATAACAGAAAACAAATAGCCTTTGGCTCAGGAAAAGAAAACAAATGTCCAGTCCTTCCGGCTCAGTCCTGGAGCCTTGACACACACAGGAGGGTTTCACCTCCTCACATATCTATCTGTGTTAAGCATTAGGCTTTCTTTTATATGTCTAACCACACCCAGAACCCATCACATGACCAGACATGTGGTTGTGACATCACCACAGGTCCTGAAACACATATAGGTAGCTATGGTTACATCACAGCAGCAAGCCATCTATAAGACACATATCTCCCATCGATTAGACATCCTGTAGCCACGCTACAATAGGTAACAGATAGATAATAAACAGATCCCATCATCCGATACTTTCTCGGCCGTATTCAGTGTCCAAGTGAAATCGCAGCATACTGCGATTGTCAGCGTATCTTGGCCGAAAAACGGCAATAAAAGTATATGGGTGCGAGAAAAACTCGCACACCACACGGACCATCAGTGTGACTTGCGAGAAATATGCACCGGTGTCCTATAGAAAACCCGGCAATTCAGTGCAGTGTACAGTAAAATCACACTGACAGGTTAGAATAGATAAAATAAATGTCTGCGTATATATATATATATATATATACATATATATATATATATGTATATATATATATATATATATACACACAGCGCTAGATAGCATAAAAGTCAGTAATTCAATTGTTGGCTTTGGCTTAGTCCTACCAAACCCGACAGGATATGAGACATGGCTACATACAGTAAACCATTTCATATCCCTTATTTTTTTTACATATTCCTCGCTAATAATGTTACAAGTGTCTGTGTGCAAAATTTTAGAGCTCAAGGTGTTAAAATAAAGGGTTAAATCACGGAAAAAACTGGCATGGGCTCCCGCGCAATTTTCACCGCCAGAGTGGGAAAGCCAGTGACTGAGGGCAGATATAAATAGCCTAGAGAGGGACCATGATAATTGCCCCCCCCCGGCTAAAAACATCTTCCCCCAGCCACCCCAGAAATGGCACATCTGTAAGATGCGCCTATTCCGGCACTTAGCCTCTCTCTTCCCAATGCCATGTGGCATTGGCATATGGGGTAATAAGGGGTTAATGTCACCTTGCTATTGTAAAGTGACATTAAGCCTGGTTAATAATGGAGAGATGTCAATGAAACACCTATCCATTATTAATCCAATAGTAGGAAAGGGTTAAAAAACACATGCACATTAAGAATAAAGAATTTTATTCAATGAAACACATGGGGTTTTATTATCTTATGGGCTCTTACTCACTTGCGTGAAATACGTCCAAGTCTTGCATGGTAACACCCGGCTCTGCCGCCGGCACTTGGGTGCGGAGCGTACAGCTCCATGTATTGCTCTGCGGCCGCACGCTCCGCTCTGGACTGCCAGCGGCAGAGCCGGGTTTTAACCTGCAAGACTCGGCCGTATTTCACGCAAGTGAGTATGAGCCCTTATTGTATGCTCAATCCAACTAAAGACCCTCGTTCTCCTGGAAAAAAGCAAAATAAAAAAGCAACAATATCCCATACCTGTCTGCCGTACAGTCATGTCCCACGCTGTCAATCCATCTGAAGGGGTTAAATACAGTTGCAACCAGGATCGGTGCTAATGCAGCCGCTCCCGGCTGTAAAAGAATGAATGAAATGAAGGTAACGGAGCTTTGGTGGCTAGCAGTGCCGTCACCGAAGCTGCGCCCCCTGGAGGCATGAACTCATATGAACTGTAGCGTGAGAAAATCTTCCGAAAAATTCACACGCTACACGCCACGTGTCCATTTACGCGGGTCTGCCGCCTGCATTTCTGAACGCATAGTGGAGACGGGATTTGATGAAATCCCCTCCACTACACAGTAATATCTGGACCGTGTGCGTGTTTGGCGCTGCGGCTCTATGCAGTGTCAAACACGCAGCGTTTCCTGACCGTGGAAAGACAGCCTAAGAAGAGTGCGGTGTGTGTGTATGTTATATAGAAGGCTGAGATTGTGATCTGTCATGCATCATGTGTGAAATAAACAACATTGCTATTGTGTACTGTTGGCCAATGATGGGATCATGGGGGATGGGAACGGATCATGGGGGATGGGAATGGATCATGGAGGATGGGATCATGGGGGATGGGAATGGATCATGGGGGAATGGATCATGGGGGATGGGATCATGGAGGATGGGAATGGATCATGGGGGATGGGACTGGATCATGGGGGATGAGATCATTCATGGGGGATGGGATGGAGGCTCAGGGTGCACTCACCCTGAAAAAATGTATTGCACAGCACTTTAAAAGCAACACTGCAGCAGCAGGTTATTGAGTGAAATGTAGCCGGGCCAGCACTTTCAGAGAGGGTGTCAGTCGCGCTACAGTCTACTGGCCAGGGCAGGAGTTAGGACAGAAGGTGGCACCTTCAAGGTGCCTAGACGGTAAACCAGACAGACTGACAGTGACTCAGTGTCAGACTCAATCGGTCACTCACACGGCTGCAGGAGGACAGCAGGAGCCGGGGCCGGGAGAGCAGAGTGAACTGAAGTTAGTCACCGACCAAATACTTCAAGTTCCACCCACCAGTCACCACACAGCAGCAGCCAGCACAGCGGGAGCTGGGAGAGCAGAGCTTCACCAATAGAGCGGGAAAAAGAGCGTGGTCAGTTGCATCACGTGTCACCGCCCACAAAGAATGTCAAGGTCCTTATCGTCAAGGACCTTATCCTGTGGGCGGCGACGCAACAGTGAGGGAGGCCAGTGTCGCAGCATTCTTCAGAGCAGCAGAGCCAAGCCCGCCCGGTATCATGGTACGTGCGCGCGTGCGTCACTCAAAAAATTTAGGATGCGCTTTTAAAGGGCCTGCGTTTTTAAAGGGCCCCTTGCGACCCCGGGGCCAACCGGGCATTTACCCACTACCCCGCCAGGCCAGTCCGACCCTGCCCATGTTAATAAATCTGTTAACTCTTGCTCTGCCTCCTGTCTGTCACTGCATCCCGCGATCTGCTCACATCTGCATAACCCCCTGCCACCACTGATTGTCAGTTTTCTATCTATACACTGTGTACACAGAAAGCTGTCAATCAGTGGTGGGGGAGTGGTTATAAAGAGCTCAGCATTCAGAGAACCAGTCAATCTGCAACAGATAAAACTGTGATTTTATCACAACTATAGCATCCCAGTAAGTGACACATCACTGGAATTAGGGTCTTTGCTCCTACATCATGCTGCTCTCAGATAGGGTAACAAAAACGGATGACAGATTCCCTTTAGGCCAGTCTCACACGTCCAGATAATTCCGGTACCGGAAAAAATCAGTGCCGGAATTATCCATGTCCGTGTGCCCCTACGTTTCTGTGGCACATCAGTGTGGCACACGTGCGGCACACGGGCGGCACACGTGTGGTACCACTGGGTACCACACGCACCGTGCTGGGTACCACACGTACCAGCATCTGGTGCTGAAGCCCCATTCATATCTTCCCTGCAGCAGCGTTTGCTGTAGAGAAGATATGAATAATTGTGTTTAAAATAAAGATCTATGTGCCCCCCGCCCTCCCACCCCCTGTGCGCCCCCTCCGCTGTTCTGAAAATACTCACCCGGCTCACTCCCTCGCCGGCGCTGCTTCTAGTTCTGGCCGCATCTTCTCCTGTATGCAGTCACGTGGGGCCGCTCATTTACAGTAATGAATATGAGACTCCACCCCTACGGGAGCCGCATATTCATGACTGTAATTGGCGGCACCACGTGACCGCTGATACAGTAGACGATGCGGCCAGAACAGGAAGCAGCGCCAGCGAGGGAGCCGGGTGAGTATTTTCAGAACAGCGGGGGGGCGCTGCAGGGAAGATGTGAATAGCGGCTTCAGCACCAGTGGGGGGACAGCGCTTAATGTAGCGCTGTCTCCTGTGTAAGGAGGTTGCTTCCCCTGCTCCTTGCCTGGAACCACTTAGACAGCTGGGTTGTTGGGGGGAAGACTTTCTGCCCTGGACAGAGGGGACCAGGTGACTGCAGGGAAGAGAGAGGGGAGTGGTCAGAAAAGTGCGGGAGAGAGAGCGCGCCAGAGAGGGGACAGCTGCACAGAGAGAGGGCAGGCTGCAGTGTCGCGCTCCCCATGACAGAGTGCTCCCCTTGAGGGCACTAAGGCTGGAGTGAGAGTGGGGACTTGGAAGCCTCCATAATCTGAGAAGACTCTTCCCCTGACAGTGCAGAGACAGTGACTCAGTGCAGCCCTGGTGACCACAGTGACAAGCAAAGATCCGTGAGTGTGATAAGTAACTGCCCAGTGTGTGTGACATCATTACTACAGAGAAGCATGCTGCCAGGGTTACAGAGACTCCTGTAGCAGTGACAGAGAGAATGTGCTATTTCCTGGTTCCAGTTTCACTTTGAGAAGAACAGGCTGCAGAGATTTAACTCCGGACTTTCCAGGAGAAAGAGAAGGGACCAGGATCTCAAGCCCTGCTGGTGACTGTATCCAGGTTGGAAAAAGGACTCTCCAGTCAGGATCTCCCTGGGCTGATAAGTTACCAGAACACTCGTTAACCCTTTTGATTCCGCTTAACTGTTTACTGTTTTACTTGACTCTATTAACCCCCTGTTTACTCCCTGCGAGGAGAATTTTACCCCTGTTAATAAATCCCCTTCAACAGTTGGTCTGTCTGTTCCGTGGTGACATACTCAGTACCTGCATACAATTGTCGGGGTCGTCACGACAATACCCTTCATCCACCAGTCATTCCAAATCAGATTAAGAACATGTTGGTACCGGATAAGAATGAGTCAGACACAATGCTGGTTCAAACTCATTGCATGCTCATGTGTAATGTCACAGCAACAACTTTATTTTCTAATACACAACACTATATGACTTATTGGGGGAAGGTGTGCAGAGGGCGGGGTTAGGCGGGGTTTAAGCAATGTATCTAGTATTCAGTCCTTCTGGTTGGCTCTGACATCATATGATGGATCCTCCTTCCTCCACGTCACTTTAAGTTTCCATTTCTCCAGAAACGATACTTTAGCTTCAGAAACGAAAGTAGATTCTTGGCAAGTACAAAAACTAAGGCAAAGGTGAATACTGGCAGCCATCTTAAATACAATTACATATGCATTAGCAAGCGAAGGGGAAAAACTTATTGTTTCACAGCATAAGAATACATAAAAGTACAAAAGAGTATAAAGACATATATTTTTACCTTGACAATCCCCCCTAAACACTAAGTTTTTCCCTAAAAAGAAAGATCCTTCGAGACTGTCCATGTGATGGGGAAAGGGGAGGTGGATTTCTTCATCCAGACACCTCAGAAGCTCTCCCCTTGCGAGAGGCCTCCAGGCAGCTGAACCCTTCACTAGCTTCACATGGAGTTCTCCCGCTGTCCCTAAACTAAATCTCTTAGCATCATCTGAGAGTAAAGGGTTTTGTCTAACATCTTGAGGGGGACGTACTTGGGGATCTCCCCTGGATCAGTGCCATCGCACTCTAGTGGGTCTACTTCTTGGTTGAGGAAGGTGCCAGTCGGAGTTGCCTTAGTGATAACCTTTTTATACAGGGGAATAACACAACAGAGAATTATTGATCCAACTACAAGGAGAGCAATCAGTACTAGACAAGCTTGTTGAAGAAATCCTTTGAGCCCACCCAACCAGCCGGAAAAGAAAGATGTGTCTACTCCAGCATTAGATTTTAATTCTGCTGCTAACCCATTTATCTTTTAAGAGCTGTCATGGTCTTTCCATTTACTCCAGAGTTCTGAGGGATATAGGTACAACATTCCTCTCCCACCATCCCACAGACTCCTCCTTTCTCAGCTAAGATCATATCAAGGGCTAGTCGGTTTTGGAGGGTCATTCTAGTGTTAGGGCCCAATTCCTCAACTATACCTTGGAAGGCATCAAAGGTAAAATTGACAAACCTTTGTTCACTGTAATCTGCACCTGTGGGATTATGGAAGCAAAGCCAGCATAGATCTGGTTCTGGGCTTTAAATTGGTCAGGCACCCCCCTTAGCACTCCAATGCCATCGACATTTACCAATGGATTTTCTTCATAACTCATGTGGAGCTGATCGAGACTTCTCCTCTTTCTGGTATGTTCATCAGGTATCTCCGGATCCCAAGGTAAAATCTTGAACTGCATAGCTAGTTTAACAAGGGTGCATTGACCTGTCCAGACATTAGGCAACCTAGGACGGAGCTTACCATCTCCACATAACCAATAAATATCGTACATATAATGTGTATGATTAGCTAGCAAGTCAGTATCTAGGGAACTGTTCTCTTTGCAGAAACCTGTCTCGAAGACCCCTACTGGTGTACCTGTAGTGTCGTAGGAATTATAGCAGATATAATTATCAGCTAATACGGTTATCCCTCCTGGGACCTTTAGTTTAGGTACTTCATGAATTAGTGGAACATAATCTGAGCAATCAGTGGGCTTTAGACCCTTCAACAGATTCATAACACATGCAGTAGTATTATCATCAGGAAAAAAAACAATGGATGTGTATTTGCTGCAGCACAAGCAATACATCCTACAGAGATATTCTGGACTCTTACATTGTATCTTACCCATTCTAACCATAAATTTGTCCTTGGGGCTGTTTGTGTTTCTATGGAGAAGACTTCTTGCCAACTAAGACCTGGAATGGGGATTACTTCGTTAACTATATTTTGCAAACGTTCACCTGGGCCTGTTTTAGCTGTACTGGTAACGGGGGCCTTGGTTGGTCTGAAGCTAATATCCTGGAGCTGTATATGGCCTAAATTCCCATAGTATCCACTATTAAACACATTATGAAAATATCTTCCCAGCACAATTGTTATCTCTGGTAACACATATATAATACTGGATAATTCCCTCTACCACCCGCTGAGTCTCGGGGCACTTGACTACATCGCAGAAATCAAATCACCAGATATTTACCGGGGCCGTTAGGTTTACCCAGAGAATAGTGGCACCGGAATTCTTATTTACAATAGGGGCCCTAGGACCAAAAACAACAACAACATTTTTCTTTTATCACTGCTGCGGCTAGGCGCTGGTCCGGTCTCTTTTGCAGTGTGAAGCGTGGATCCAGGTGCTCTTTCCTTCAAGTTTTACTGACATAGCTTTTCACGACCATAAGACCACCTGGCTTCAAATTGTGACCAATATCGGTTTCTGCTGAATCTGGAAGGGAAAAAGAAACTAAAACATGGGTGTTAGCAACATTTTTACTAAGCTGAATAACATATTGAACAGCACAGTCAATTTCTTCTGACAACTACTGAGACTGAAAATTTGCAACTGATAACCTAGCACCAAACAATATCTCATATGGGGACAGGCCATGTTTTGCAATAGGGGTAGTACAAATGTGTAAGAGCCCTGGCCATGGAGCCGTAGTCTCCTGCATCATTTTGGTCAATTGTCCCTTCAGTGTGCCGTTCAGCCTCTTAACTTTCCCACTGGATTGTGAATGGTACGGAGTATGGAGGGCTACAGTGGATCCAAGCATTGTCAGAACCTCCTGATACACATGAGAAGAAAAGTCCAGGCCTTGGTCACTTTCAGCAACTTCTGGAACACCATATCTGCATATAACTTCCATCACCAGTTTCTTTGCTGTGATCTTTGCAGTCACGTTGGTAACGGGGAATGCTTCTGGCCAACTGGAGAACATGTCAACAACCACCAGACAATATTCATACCTTCCAGACTTAGGCAACGTGATGTGGTCCACCTGGAGCTTTTGGAAAGGATAGTCGGGCTTAGCAAGGTGCTTCGGGGTTACACGTTGAAGTTGACCGGGATTGCAGGTCTGACAGATACCTCGATGTGTGGGCCCATGCGCCCACGTGGCAATAGCAGGGTACATCCGCTTAGGGAGACACACAAGTTGGTCCTTTTTTCCAGCGACCATTGTCCATACGTGCTCCATCAGCTTTCCACTGCTTCACTTCTTCCTTTGGAGACATTCTCTGCATCGTCATTAAGCGGTCTTGCGGGGTCCGGCAGAAAACCTCAGTCTGGCATAGATCATCAGGTTCCTGTAGAGTCAGTGTTTCTTGTAACTGTTTACGCTGAGAGCGTGTGGTCACCATAGCTGGTATGGTCAGTTCAACGGGTAGGAGAGCAGCAGCTTTTGCTTGCATATCCGCAAAGGCGTTACCGACAGTCTGTGGACTGTTCCATAGTACCATACTCCTTAACTTTGATAATGGCCACCTGAGTAGGTAATTTGATTGAGTCCATGAGGGTTTTAACAGCTTCAGCATTCTTCACTGGAGTCCCGGCGGTAGTGATAAGTCCTCGATTAGCCCATAGGGCTCCGAAATCATGAGCAATACCAAATGCATACTGTGAGTCCGTGTATATATTAGCCCGCCTGTCTTTGGCCAGAACACATGCAGTAGACAGATCCTGAAATTCTGCTTCTTGTCCTGACAGGGTGGGAGGGAGTGAGTGCAGCTCCGTGCACTACAGTGTCTTCCATAGTAACAGCGTATCCTGTGTGGAATCTGCCAAAATCATCAGCATATCTTGAACAGTCTTTCAGGGCCTTGTAGAGAAATTGCATTATGCGGGATGCGTCCGGTATTCACTAACAACAATAAGTACATAGTCCAAGAAAACGCTGGAGCTCAGTCACATCTTTTGTAGCTGACGGCTATTTTTCTTTCTTCTGTGAGGTGTCTGGCACCCTGAAGGAGACAGTGACCCAAAAATATCACTTGACCAAGGCAGAACCGAAGTTTCGAGGCCGAAACCCGACAGTTCAGATCTGCCAGATACTTGTGAAAACTAACAGTGGCAACAATGGCTTCCTGCTCTGTCTGTGCACACAACAAAACAAAAAAATTACCCACATACTGAAGCAACGTGACATAGGGATATTCTAACTGCCAGGGTTAACAACACTATCCCCCCTTTTTTTTTTTTTTTTTTACAACTGATTGGGAAAGGGCATGTAAGATACACATCTCATTATATTCATCTGCATAGGGGTTATATAGCGTAAGGACCATCTGACCATCATCTTGGCTCACCAACTCTCTAGGTCTGCTCAGGTGCACTTATACGTCCATCATATTATCTTTGTCTGTAAAATGGGAAAGGTTTGTTCTCAGGGTCAGCCAATTATTTTAGCGTAGCTAGCTAGTCAGAGGGCTTCCAGGGATAATACTCCTGTATCTGTCCTACACTACCTGATATGGTTGGTTCTCTGGTGGTGGGGGTGACATGATGACCGGTTGGGGGTGACATGACATGCTGGTCTACAGCTCCTTCCCAAAAGGATTACTGTCAGCTTACTCCCAAAAGTTAATGTCCCCACTACCCACAATCCTGTGTCAGCTTCTTATGTCACTACATGTGATTTTATCTGGACAGGATTCAGCGTAATTCTCTTAGGTTGGGTTACATCACAGATCATACAAGTATTTCTCCAGTCTGGGTTTGTCTGACCGCAATGTTTACAAGTCCATCTGTCTTGTCTTGGTCTGAGAATTAACATGGCGAGAGAGATTTCCAGACACAGGGTTAAAATGGATATTGGAACATAAGACTGGATTTGTGTAAGGGAGGGGGGCTGGAGCTGAAGCCCGGGCCACTGATAAGGAATGGAGCTGCGAGCTGTGTCCTTGCAGCTGTGGCGGGGGGGTGGGGTGGGGAGGGGGACTAGAGAGCGAGTAAAGATCTCTGCAGCTGCCCATACAGAATAGGTTAAGTTCTTCTGAAAACTTTGGCCCCCCTTTCTCTGGCCCGCAGCACAAAGAGGAAAAATCACAAACAATTCGCGCAGGGGTTCACCCCTCCCATCGGCTGTAAACACAGAGATAAGAATTTACAGCATTCCTCAACACAAAAGAAGAAAAACAACAATGCAGCTATTTGACTCCCCCCTCCCATCGGGTGTCTCGGAAAACCACACAGAGTAGCGGAATACAGCAATTCTCAGACTTAATTCATTTCTACAAAACCTTCACACAACTCATATACCAAAACACCTTAGAAAAACTAATGATTGAGATATTTTATAGCCAAAAAACGGGCTCTGCATCCTTTGATCTTTCCTCTCCATCAACCTTTTTCCATTCCTCGTTCTTTAAACCTCGCGCAACTCGCAGATGAGCTTGCGCTTGTTCTAACAGTCCTTTATCTTTCAATATTCTTGACTGCCTTCTTGCCCTCCCGTGACTCTACTATTGTCTTGACTTCCACAGCATCCTCACTTAACTCGTGGGGCACGGACTTCTTCTGCTATAAGAGACGCAACATGACTCACAGAATACTACGCCCTTCTGCAGTAGGCCGCTGACAGCGACAGCAACACTTGTGTCCTAACACGGAGCCTCGCGCTCGACGTGCTATGAATAAAGAGCCTCGCGCTCAATATTTTTCCCTAACCTGAACACCAGTGATTACAGTCTGCCCTGTCACGATATTCTAAACGTTGGGAGGCTGTCTCCTAGTGAGACCCCTCCACTGTGTTTCTGGTGGTCCCCCTCTTGGGACGTCTTAATTACCGATATTGCAAGTGTGTGAAAGTGTTTCTGGTGGTCCCCCTCTTGGGACGTCTTAATTACCGATATGTGCAAGTGTGTGCAAGTGTTTCTGGTGGTCCCCCTCTTGGGACGTCTTAATTACCGATGTATGTGCGTGCAATATCACAGAGGCTACGTCTCCTATCCCTTCCTCTAAGCCGCCCCCAATCCACAAACTTCTCAATCTTTCACTCTATCACTACTAGGCAACAGTCATGGGTAGGGTGGTTGAATGGAGTACAATGACCGGTGGAGGAGGTGTGGTGTACACGAGGACGCGCAGAGTGCGACGTCTCTCAGTTGCTGGTTCGAAGCGTGGCACGGGATCGCGCTCGGTCTCACCACTCGACCGGTCACTCCCCGGACCCAAGGAGACCACAGACTAACCAATAATGGCTGAAACACTAGCAAGTGTGACACATACATAGTATGTGATCTCCACTTACCGTGTTTGGAGGGTGATCAGTCCTCGAGGTCAGCCACTATGGGTGTCGTCCACGGACGTCCAGGCATGGGTCCAGGGGGTCTCGGATCGCCGGCCACGCCCCACGTTGGTTGCGCCAAATTGTCGGGGTCGTCACGACAATACCCTTCATCCACCAGTCATTCCAAATCAGATTAAGAACATGTTGGTACCGGATAAGAATGAGTCAGACACAATGCTGGTTCAAACTCATTGCATGCTCATGTGTAACGTCACAGCAACAACTTTATTTTCTAATACACAACACTATATGACTTATTGGGGGAAGGTGTGCAGAGGGCGGGGTTAGGCGGGGTTTAAGCAATGTATCTAGTATTCAGTCCTTCTGGTTGGCTCTGACATCATATGATGGATCCTCCTTCCTCCACGTCACTTTAAGTTTCCATTTCTCCAGAAACGATACTTTAGCTTCAGAAACAAAAGTAGATTCTTGGCAAGTACAAAAACTAAGGCAAAGGTGAATACTGGCAGCCATCTTAAATACAATTACATATGCATTAGCAAGCGAAGGGGAAAAACTTATTGTTTCACAGCATAAGAATACATAAAAGTACAAAAGAGTATAAAGACATATATTTTTACCTTGACACTATTACACTTGGTGTAGTCGGCAGGATGTCACACGGTAACGCGGAAGGGGCAGACCAAGCAGTTGGGGGAGGCCCCAGGTCTAGCATCTCCCTGGGAGCCATGTTAGTTAACTTGCCAAAATTCTCAAGGAGTGATGTCATGTTGTGGAGTTGGACGGAACGCATCCGAGGGATGATGCGGATGTATCCTATGACACCGGCTCTGCAGGCGGAAATAGCGGTGATGGCCCTAGAGGGGGATGCACGGGACTCTGTTATGCTCAGACCCCCCAGGCGAGAGATACCCTGGACAAAGTATTACGTATACTTGAGGAGACACATGGGGACCCCACTGACGTAGGGGAGCTGCGCATGCGACTGTGCTGCCGGGTACAAAGAGAGGGGGAGACCGTGATGCAATATATGAACGCACTGCAGGAGCTTCATACTGCCATTATACGGAAGGACGGCGTAGGTGTGGGGTCAGTTGACGTTGTGCTGCGAGACCAACTGGTGACAGGCTTGCGAGATGTGTTGATGAAACAGGCCCTGCGAGAGTGCATGTGTGTAAAGCTAGATATGACTTTCTCTGAGGTCGGGAGTGAGGCACGCACGCACGCGCAAGCAAGAGCAAGGGGTGGTAGTGCCAGTGGGAAAGGTATGGAGCAGGGAGGTAACAGCCCCTCAATGGGTGGAAGACTTGAAGAAGGAGGTTAAGCGAGTCCGTGAGGAGGTGGCTGAATATAAGAAGATCCCTGCTGCAGAGTACAGCCCTCTGGTGCGAGAAAGAGAGACCGTCCCCCAAAGTGAGACTAGTGCCGCTCGGCGAAGTAGACTGCCTACATGCTACAACTGCGGAGCACCCAGTCAAAATGAAGAGGAGGCGATGTGGACCCGAGATTCCCAGCTGAAGATAAGAAGAATCTGGGAGGAGATTGAGAGTCTGGGGAAAGCCCTTACTGCCGTTTTGGAGACCCCGAGGTAACATGCGGAAGCCGCCAGAAAGAAATCGAGGAGAGGTGCGCAGCATGAAGACTGCTTCGGTGGTGGCCCCAGAGTGTAACTCCGTATCCTGGGGTGAAGAGCAACCGCAGATGAGAGATGAACCCCGTCGAGGTCGACGATCCAGACTGAAGCGCCCTCCAGACAGACGCAGACGTGAGTGCTGGACGTGCAGAAAGGTGGGACACATGTCCAGAAATTGCCCTACCCGAGAAGAGCGGTGGCAGAGATCCGCTCACCCCTCTGAGGGTCCTGATAACTGGAGGGAACGTCGCCCCTGGAAAGAGTGGTACAGCCGGAAGAGAAGAGTTCCACCTAAGGCAAGGCAGTACCACAATGTCGGACGCCAAGGGGAGGTGGAGAAGGTGTCGAGCATCTCCGGTGGAATGACTGCGCTGTACCAAGGCGTGAAGGCGAGCCTGGTGGATCTCCAGCCTGGGTCTGAAGGTTCTGCTTGTGAGACTCAGCCCGGAAGAAAGAAAGTGACGTTCACTCAAGAAGACCACCAAAGTGCTTTACTACCCTGCCCAGTACGAGTTCCTGAAGAAGGAAAGAAAGTGCCAAATGTTCCTGCGACACTCGTTTTCAAGGTCCTAGCCGATGAGAAGGAGGAACCACTGATGTCGTCCCCTGAGGTGAAGAATGTGCTGGCTGTCAGCTCACCAGTTCCTGATCGGACAGGGGAAATGGAACAGCTGTGTGAGACAGGGCGTGTGGCTGAGAAGACCTGGGAATTGATGCCCGCAGAGCCCGGCGCAGATGACAAATACTCCGGCCTGCATGGTCTTAATTCATCTGACTCAAGTTTCGATGGGAATGCTCCTGACAAAGAGAGAGGGAGCTATGGAGAAGAATTGCTTGTACTAAGCCCCCAAACTGAGGAGCCCGAACAAGAAGTCCTTAAAGTTTCCGATAACAACAAGGAGGAGGATGAATCATCTACGCAGACATCTGCTAGCGGCAAAGCTAAGAAGAAGAAGAAGAAAAGGAAGAAGACAGCAGTTGTTGATGAAGCTTAGAAAGCATATCTCAACCTGACTGATGAGCAGCTCCTAAACCAATTAGTCTGGGAGTATGTACAAGAAGAAAGGCAGAAAGTGATGCGAGAATCGCAAGTATCTGACTCCCCTCCAAAGAACAAACAGAAGCACGAAGAGTCCTCGCCCGTGGAATGGCGAGCTTTAAGAGAGGGGGAATGTAAGGAGGTTGCTTCCCCTGCTCCTTGCCTGGAACCACTTAGTCAGACAGCTGGGTTGTTAGGGGGAAGACTTTCTGCCCTGGACAGAGGGGACCAGGTGACTGCTGGGAAGAGAGAGGGGAGTGGTCAGAAAAGTGCGGGAGAGAGAGCGCTCCAGAGAGGGGACAGCTGCACAGAGAGAGGGCAGGCTGCAGCATCACGCTCCCCATGACAGAGTGCTCCCCTTGAGGGCACTAAGGCTGGAGTGAGAGTGGGGACTTGGAAGCCTCCATAATCTGAGAAGACTCTTCCCCTGACAGTGCAGAGACAGTGACTCAGTGCAGCCCTGGTGACCACAGTGACAAGCAAAGATCCCTGAGTGTGATAAGTAACTGCCCAGTGTGTGTGACATCGTTACTACAGAGAAGCTGCCAGGCTTACAGAGACTCCTGTAGCAGTGACAGAGAGACTGTGCTATTTCCTGGTTCCAGTTTCACTTTGAGAAGAACAGGCTGCAGAGATTTAACTCCGGACTTTCCAGGAGAAAGAGAAGGGACCAGGATCTCAAGCCCTGCTGGTGACTGTATCCAGGTTGGAAAAAGGACTCTCCAGTCAGGATCTCCCTGGGCTGATAAGTTGCCAGAACACTCGTTAACCCTTTTGATTCCGCTTAACTGTTCACTGTTTTACTTGACTCTATTAACCCCCTGTTTACTCCCTGCGAGGAGAATTTTACCCCTGTTAATAAATCCCCTTCAGCAGTTGGTCTGTCTGTTCCGTGGTGACATACTCAGTACCTACATACTATTACACTTGCATGGCACACGGACTGCACACGGACAACGTCCGTGTGCGGTACGTGTTTTACACGGACCCATTGACTTTAATGGGTCCGTGTAATACGTGCGCTCTCACGAACACTGACATGTCTCCGTGTTTGGCACACGGAGACACAGTCCACAAAAAATCAATGACATCTGCACAGATGCATTGATTTCAATGTGTCTACGTGTGTCAGTGGCTCCGGTACATGAGGAAACTGTCACCTCACGTACTGGAGCCACTGACGTGTGAAACCGGCCTTAAAGTGTTGGTCACTCAGTATCTCACATCTTTCTAACATCTCCTCCCTGGTGTCAGGTATAATCCATCTATAGCAGCAGAATCGTAGAGATACAAGGGTGGACATATAGCCCGCGACTCAGGTGCAACTGTACAAGATCCCAGTAGGGAGGGAGATCCATTGATAACTACATTTCTAGAAATAAAAGATTGTAATACCTGGCCCTGACCAGTGCACTAGATGTCCCATAATCCCATAAAGTTAACAGTTCTATTTGCAAAGGGTGCGGCTTAGTGTTATGTGTGCACTTGTGTGATATATGCTTGTGTGATGTGTGATGTGTCTGACAATGTACTGTGTTTTGTGACATGTCACATGTGTGTTCTGATTGTTTGCTGTGTCTGAATGTTCTGTGCTTGTGTGCACTGTGCCTATCTAATATGCTGTTGTATGACGTGTTACATAAGGGAGGGGGCACACACACTTCTTGCACAGGTTCCCCATCATCTCTGTGCCTGCCTTTTGGATGGACTACAGAAAGAGGGGGTTAATCTTTGATTCTCTGCTCTTGCTTCTACCTGTCAAACTGCAGACAGGCAATTCAGGGAGGCCAAACCATTCGACAGTAGCAGAATCAATGTATTCTGGACAGATAAGGAAAGGTAGTTCCAGCACACATAGCGCTGGAAGTATGCAAATTAAGAGGAACTGTCCACTATAATGAAAAAATGTATGATATAAAACTAGATATTATTTATATAATAGGTGGAGAGGAATTCTTTATCTCACAGATTGAATTAACCAGCAAGGGGTCCCAGAGGTTAAACCACCTATCATAGTGTGATGGCAAGCCTAATCGATATGTTATTACTACTTATTGTGGCAATACTCCTTTCAGAAATCCAATTTCTAATAAAACTTTAGTGGCAGAAATAAATCATTATTACAATATGTAATGCATATTAAATCTGTGTGTCATTATACAGAAAGTCTCATGGGGAGAAAGTGGACAAAAACATTAACGAATCCCTTAATAAAAAAAAATTCACTTTTTATATTTAGCTACAAAGAAAACAGCAGTGGCCAGCAGGATATTTTCAGGAAATGTCTGTAGCAAATACTGTCTGTCTATACAGGAAATAACTTTGTGTGAGAAAATGTTTAACAGACCAATATATGCACCAGAAACGATACCACATCTCACACTGAGCAGCCATACAGTTTATTACATTGCTATGTATTTGCAGGGTATCAAATTTAACTAGAATGGTGAAATGCCAAAAAACTTGGCAATTCAAATATAAATAGTTATATGCAATGTCGGACTGCACTGTCTAGGGCCCACAGGGGGAATGGACTGTAGGGACCCAACCTATAGCTATATGCAAATATCTGTTAGCCGTTATGGCCGTTATAGTGGAGTACCCACTGTAAAACACAGGTGACCCCTGTACATCTACTGTGCACACACCACAATTGAGATGTACAATTACGGTATTTAGCATTAAAGGTTTTTTGGCTAAAACACACCGATCCATGGGCTCCACAGGATAGGTGATAATTTATTGATAGTTTGGGTCCGACTATTGGAGACCGCACCTATCGGAAGACTGGTGAACTTTTATCCCTGACAGGACACTTATCCCTATTTTAAAATGGAGCAGAAGATGAGATGTCTGACCACAGCTCTATTCATTCTCTTCGGGGCTTCCAGAAAAAAAACAAGCGCAGCGCACGGCATCCTCTTCCTTTACATCCGGACAGCAGCTAACATTAGTGCAGGGGTGTCAAACTGCATTCCTCGAGGGCCTCAAACCATGCTTGTTTTCAAGATTTCCTTAGCATTGAACAAGGTGCTGGAATCATTCTCTGCAGGTGATTAAATTATCACCTGTGCAATGCAAGGAAATCCTGAAAACATGACCTGTTTGCAGCCCTCGAGGAATGCAGTTTGACACCCCTGCGTTAGTGCATCTGTTGCAGGCGGTGCATGAGAGTAAGGCCGGCGTCACACTAGCGAGTTTTACGGACGTAAGAGCGCATAAAATATGTCCGTAAAACTCGCCTAACAAACGTCCCAATTATTCTCTATGCCCCTGCTCCTATCTGCCGTATTTTACTGATCTGTATTATACGGCTTTCTACGGCCGTAGAAAATTGCAGCATGCTGCGTTTGTCACCGTATTGCGCAAAAAAAATCACAAATGAAAATCTATGGAAGCCAGAAAAATGCGGATTAAACACGGACCAGCAGTGTGACTTGCGAGAAATACCGAGCGGAGAGAAAAGCCGGCAATTCAGTGCGGTGTACAGTAAAATCACACTGACAGCTTACAGTAGAATAGATATGCTCACCAATGTCCAATAAAAATAATGCTGGCACTTCCAATACACTATAAACAACACATGGTTGCCCAAAGGGTAACTATAACGAAGAGATCCGGAATAATACACAAAAAGGCTTTATTGGAAACAGAGTAACATGCATAAAAAATAGCCCAAGCACCCTAACATAAGGAGGAGGCTATGTGCAGTACATCATATCAAAATTATAATTAAGCATGGTAGTGGTATCACAGTAACATATTTAGTTCTGTAACTCTTAAGCTGCCTAAGCATGCCTAGAGTGTAACATTAATAATAGTATACATAAACCATATGTGTGGCCATATCTACCTGCAGACTGCAGCACAGCGTTCCATCTGTGAGGTGGGCAACCATGTGTTGTTTATAGTAGAAAAGGTAGAATAAATGTGTACACATAGAATAGGTATATATATATATATATCTATCTAATATATAAAGCTGAATGTGTGTGTGTGTGTATGTATGTGTGTATGTCCGGGATTGGCATCTGCACCGTCGCAGCTACAGCCACAAAATTTTGCACAGTCACACGACTGGACCCCGAGAGCGTCATAGGCTATATTGTGAGGTGAAATTTTAACCCCGCGCGTTCCAATTCACCAAACAATTTTGCCCCTATCTACATAATGGGGAAAAAAGTGAAAGGAAAAGTGTTGGAGGCGTTGAAGCTACAGCCACAAAATTTTGCACAGTCACACGTCGGGACCCTGAGAGAATCATAGGCTATGTTACATAGTTACATAGTTACATAGTTATTAAGGTTGAAGGAAGACTATATGTCCATCTAGTTCAACCCATAGCCTAACCTAACATGCCCTAACATGTTGATCCAGAGGAAGGCAAAAAAAACCCATGTGGCAAAGAGTAAGCTCCACATTGGGGAAAAAAATTCCTTCCCGACTCCACATACGGCAATCAGACTAGTTCCCTGGATCAACGCCCTATCAAGGAATCTAGTGTATATACCCTGTAACATTATACTTTTCCAGAAAGGTATCCAGTCCCCTCTTAAATTTAAGTAATGAATCACTCATTACAACATCATACGGCAGAGAGTTCCATAGTCTCACTGCTCTTACAGTAAAGAATCCGCGTCTGTTATTATGCTTAAACCATTTTTCCTCCAACCGCAGAGGATGCCCCCTTGTCCCTGTTTCAGGTCTATGATTAAAAAGATCATCAGAAAGGTCTTTGTACTGTCCCCTCATATATTTATACATTAAAATAAGATCACCCCTTAGTCTTCGCTTTTCCAAACTAAATAGCCCCAAGTGTAATAACCTATCTTGGTATTGCAGACCCCCCAGTCCTCTAATAACCTTGGTCGCTCTTCTCTGCACCCGCTCCAGTTCAGCTATGTCTTTCTTAAACACCGGAGACCAGAACTGTGCACAGTATTCTAAGTGTGGTCGAACTAGTGACTTGTATAGAGGTAAAATTATGTTCTCCTCATGAGCATCTATGCCTCTTTTAATGCATCCCATTATTTTATTTGCCTTTGTAGCCGCTGCCTGACACTGGCCACTGAATTTAAGTTTGTCATCCACCCATACACCCAGGTCTTTTTCATTGACGGTTTTGCCCAGAGTTTTAGAATTAAGCACATAATTATACATCTTATTACTTCTACCCAAGTGCATGACCTTACATTTATCCCCATTAAAGCTCATTTGCCATTTATCAGCCCAAGCTTCTAGTTTACATAAATCATCCTGTAATATAAAATTGTCCTCCTCTGTATTGATTACCCTGCAGAGTTTAGTGTCATCTGCAAATATTGAAATTCTACTCTGAATGCCCCCTACAAGGTCATTAATAAATATGTTAAAAAGTAGAGGGCCCAATACTGACCCCTGTGGTACCCCACTGCTAACCGCTACCCAGTCCGAGTGTGCTCCATTAATAACCACCCTTTGTTTCCTATCCCTGAGCCAGCTCTCAACCCACTTGCACATATTTTCCCCTATCCCCATTATTCTCATTTTATGTATCAACCTTTTGTGTGGCACCGTATCAAAAGCTTTTGAAAAGTCCATATACACTACATCCACTGGGTTCCCTTGGTCCAATCCGGAACTTACCTCTTCATAGAAACTGATCAAATTACTCTGACATGAACGGTCCCTAGTAAACCCGTGCTGATACTGGGTCATGAGGTTATTCCTCTTCAGATGCTCCAGTATAGCGTCCCTTAGAATGCCCTCCAGGATTTTACCCACAGTAGAGGTTAAGCTTACTGGCCTATAATTTCCGAGTTCAGTTTTTGTTCCCTTTTTGAATATTGGCACCACATTTGCTATACGCCAGTCCTGCGGCACAGACCCTGTTATTATGGAGTCTTTAAAGATTAAAAATAATGGTCTATCAATGACTGTACTTAATTCCTGCAGTACTCGAGGGTGTATCCCATCCGGGCCCGGAGATTTGTCAATTTTAGTGATTTTTAGACGGCGCCGCACTTCCTGCTGGGTTAAGCAGGTGACATTTAATTGGGAATTCTTATCACTAGACATTTTGTCTGCCATGGGATTTTCTTGTGTAAATACTGATGAAAAAAAGTCATTTAGCATATTGGCTTTTTCCTCATCCTCATCCACCATCTCACCCAGACTATTTTTAAGGGGGCCAACACTATCATTTTTTAGTTTCTTACTATTTATGTAGTTAAAGAATATTTTAGGATTATTTTTACTCTCTCTGGCAATGAGTCTCTCTGTCTCAATCTTTGCTGCCTTGATTTGCTTTTTACAGAATTTATTTAATTTTCTGTATTTATTTAATGCCTCCTCACTACCTACTTCCTTTAATTCTCTAAATGCTTTCTTTTTGTCACTTATTGCGCCCCTTACAGCTCTATTTAGCCATATTGGTTTCCTCCTATTTCTAGTATGTTTATTCCCATACGGTATATACTGTGCACAGGTCCTATCCAGGATGCTAATAAACGTCTCCCATTTTCTTTGTGTATTTTTGTGTCTCAGGATATCGTCCCAGTTAATTGCACCAAGATCCTCTCTCATCCGTTGGAAATTTGCCCTCCTGAAGTTTAGTGTCCTTGTAACCCCTCTACTACACATCTTTTTAAAGGATACATGAAAACTTATTATTTTGTGATCGCTATTTCCCAAGTGACCCCCAACCCTTATATTTGATATGCGGTCTGGCCTGTTGGTTAATATTAGGTCTAGCAGTGCCCCCCTTCTTGTTGGGTCCTGAACCAGTTGTGAAAGGTAATTGTCTCTCATAATTGTCAAAAACCGATTACCTTTGCTGGAACTGCAGGTTTCTGTTCCCCAATCTATATCAGGGTAGTTGAAGTCCCCCATAATAATGACTTCTCCTTGAGTCGCAGCTTCATCTATTTGCTTTACGAGGATATTCTCCATTGCTTCCATTACTTTTGGAGATTTATAACAAACCCCTATCAGTAATTTATTATTTTTTCCCCCTCCCCTTATCTCCACCCACAGGGATTCTACATTTTCATTAAATTCACCTATATTATCGCGCAGGATGGGTTTTAAGGATGATTTTACATATAGACACACCCCTCCCCATCGCTTATCTGTACGGTCATTTCTGAACAGGCTATAGCCCTGCAAGTTAACAGCCCAGTCATGGCTCTCATCCAGCCACGTTTCAGATATCCCCACCATGTCATAATTATGCTCCAACAACATTAGTTCTAATTCGTCCATTTTGTTGGCGAGGCTTCTGGCATTAGTATACATGCACTTTATGTTCCTCTCTGTACTTCTATTTCTTAAATTATTAACTGTTCTGACCCCACCCCCCATGCCACCGCCACCCCCAACTTCCTTATTTGTGCCCAGGTCTCTGTCTGCACTATCTTCCCCTCCTATAAAATGAATACCCTCCCCCCCAATTCCTAGTTTAAACACTCCTCCAACCTTCTAGCCATTCTCTCCCCCAGCACAGCTGCACCCTCCCCATTGAGGTGCAGCCCGTCCCTAGCGTAGAGCATGTAGCCAACTGAGAAGTCGGCCCAGTTCTGCAGGAACCCAAACCCCTCTTTCCTACACCAATTCTTGAGCCACTTATTAACCTCCCTAATCTCCCGTTGCCTCTCTGGCGTGGCACGTGGTACCGGCAGTATTTCGGAAAATACCACGTTGGAGGTCCTTGCTTTCAGCTTGCAGCCTAATTCCCTGAAATCATCTTTAAGGACCTTCCACCTACCTCTAACTTTGTCATTAGTGCCAATGTGCACCATGACCGCTGGGTCCTCACCAGCCCCTCCCAATAATCTGTCCACCCGATCAGCGATGTGTCGGACTCGAGCGCCAGGTAGGCAGCACACCGTTCGACGATCCCTGTCTTTGTGACAGATTGCCCTATCTGTTCCCCTAATAATTGAATCGCCCACTACCAGCACCTGTCTGGCCTGCCCTGCTCTCCTATTTCCCTCCTTACTGGAGCAGTCACTCCTCCGGCTTTCAGAGGACATGCCTGGCTGCAGCAGTGCTACCCCTGTACTGGCACCCCCCTCATCGGCCAACTTAGCAAACTTATTGGGGTGTTCCAGATCAGGACTAGCCTCCCTGGCACTCTTCCCTCTACCCCGCTTCCTAACTGTCACCCAGCTAGCTACTTCATTGTCCTGCAGCTCCATCCCACCATCCCCCCCCTCAACTGTCCCATTGAGTGTCTGCTCCGTGAGCAGAAGACTCCTCTCCATATTGTCTATGGATCTCAGTGTTGCCAGCTGCACATTTAGAGTCAGAATCTGGGTTTCCAAATGCACAACGTGCTCACATCTCGCACAGCAGTATGCACCCTCGATCGGCTGCTCAAGGACTGCATACATGTGGCAAGATGTGCACTGGATGGCATTAACAATCGTGGAGCACATTTCCTAATGGGGATTGCACCAGACAGAACAGTTCAATAAAAAAATAAAAATAAATACAAAGTATTAATAAAAATCAGACCACAATTCAGTAATTCCTCCCTTGGAAACTCCCTGAATCCAAAGTCACTGAATCACAAGTCACACTTACCGCCGTCCACACTTACGCTCAGCTCACACTCAGCTCGCTCACACTCGCTCTGCTGAAGATTTATAGATTTTTTTTTTCTATTTCCCCTCAACAGCAATCAACCTTGCTGTTCAAATGCACTTCCAAAAAGGACTTGAGCCCCAAACAGCTGCCCCTTATAAACCCTTAACTATGAGCCCCCACCCTAAGTTAACCCTTATGAATATAGCTACCCCCAATTCAGCAACTCACACCAATTCACACAGGTATTTGTTAAAGGCTTTCCAAATACCTCTTCACTGAATCACAAGTCACACTTACCGCCGTCCACACTTACGCTCAGCTCACACTCAGCTCGCTCACACTCGCTCTGCTGAAGATTTATAGATTTTTTTTTTCTATTTCCCCTCAACAGCAATCAACCTTGCTGTTCAAATGCACTTCCAAAAAGGACTTGAGCCCCAAACAGCTGCCCCTTATAAACCCTTAACTATGAGCCCCCACCCTAAGTTAACCCTTATGAATATAGCTACCCCCAATTCAGCAACTCACACCAATTCACACAGGTATTTGTTAAAGGCTTTCCAAATACCTCTTCGCTGAATCACAAGTCACACTTACCGCCGTCCACACTTACGCTCAGCTCACACTCAGCTCGCTCACACTCGCTCTGCTGAAGATTTATAGATTTTTTTTTTTTTCTATTTCCCCTCAACAGCAATCAACCTTGCTGTTCAAATGCACTTCCAAAAAGGACTTGAGCCCCAAACAGCTGCCCCTTATAAACCCTTAACTATGAGCCCCCACCCTAAGTTAACCCTTATGAATATAGCTACCCCCAATTCAGCAACTCACACCAATTCACACAGGTATTTGTTAAAGGCTTTCCAAATACCTCTTCACTGAATCACAAGTCACACTTACCGCCGTCCACACTTACGCTCAGCTCACACTCAGCTCGCTCACACTCGCTCTGCTGAAGATTTATAGATTTTTTTTTTTTTCTATTTCCCCTCAACAGCAATCAACCTTGCTGTTCAAATGCACTTCCAAAAAGGACTTGAGCCCCAAACAGCTGCCCCTTATAAACCCTTAACTATGAGCCCCCACCCTAAGTTAACCCTTATGAATATAGCTACCCCCAATTCAGCAACTCACACCAATTCATACAGGTATTTGTTAAAGGCTTTCCAAATACCTCTTCACTGAATCACAAGTCACACTTACTGCCGTCCACACTTACGCTCAGCTCACACTCAGCTCGCTCACACTCGCTCTGCTGAAGATTTATAGATTTTTTTTTTCTATTTCCCCTCAACAGCAATCAACCTTGCTGTTCAAATGCACTTCCAAAAAGGACTTGAGCCCCAAACAGCTGCCCCTTATAAACCCTTAACTATGAGCCCCCACCCTAAGTTAACCCTTATGAATATAGCTACCCCCAATTCAGCAACTCACACCAATTCACACAGGTATTTGTTAAAGGCTTTCCAAATACCTCTTCACTGAATCACAAGTCACACTTACCGCCGTCCACACTTACGCTCAGCTCACACTCAGCTCGCTCACACTCGCTCTGCTGAAGATTTATAGATTTTTTTTTTCTATTTCCCCTCAAAAGCAATCAACCTTGCTGTTCAAATGCACTTCCAAAAAGGACTTGAGCCCCAAACAGCTGCCCCTTATAAACCCTTAACTATGAGCCCCCACCCTAAGTTAACCCTTATGAATATAGCTACCCCCAATTCAGCAACTCACACCAATTCACACAGGTATTTGTTAAAGGCTTTCCAAATACCTCTTCACTGAATCACAAGTCACACTTACCGCCGTCCACACTTACGCTCAGCTCACACTCAGCTCGCTCACACTCGCTCTGCTGAAGATTTATAGATTTTTTTTTTCTATTTCCCCTCAACAGCAATCAACCTTGCTGTTCAAATGCACTTCCAAAAAGGACTTGAGCCCCAAACAGCTGCCCCTTATAAACCCTAAACTATGAGCCCCCACCCTAAGTTAACCCTTATGAATATAGCTACCCCCAATTCAGCAACTCACACCAATTCACACAGGTATTTGTTAAAGGCTTTCCAAATACCTCTTCACTGAATCACAAGTCACACTTACCGCCGTCCACACTTACGCTCAGCTCACACTCAGCTCGCTCACACTCGCTCTGCTGAAGATTTATAGATTTTTTTTTTGGTGAGGTGAAATATTAACCCCGCGCGTTCCAATTCACCAAACAATTTTGCCCCTATCTACATAATGGGAAAAAATGAAAGGAAAAGTGTAGGAGGCAAATTGACAGCTGCCAGATGTGAACAAGGGGGACGTAAAGAGTGAGAGCGATGGCGCCAAAGAGTATATACCGTACAGTTGCTAAGGTGGGGCCCCGACATGGGATACTCACCACACACGGGGATATGAACACACACACAAAATGCGCCGCACACTACCACGTGCTTGAACACATATTACCCTCAGCACACATTTCACCACACATACGCCAACCTTGCCACATAAAAGTCGAAACACAAAAGTCGCCGCTCAAAACTCGCCACGCGCAGAACTCGCCACATGCAAACACTAGGCTCTTGCAAAACTCACCACAAGTGCAAAACTCACCTCATGGAAAACTCGCCACACGCGGAAAAATTGCCACATGCACAAAAGTTGCAGCACATGCAAAATTTGCCTCACACAAAACTTGCACATACTCAAAAGGCACCACACAAAACTCGCCACGCGCAAAACTCGCCATGCGCAAAACTTGCTGCACACAAGTTGCTACACTAACCTGTCACATGCAACTTGACACACAAAAAGTTGCTACACGCATGTTGCCACACAAAACTCATCTCACAAAAGTCGCTACATGCATGTCGCCACACGCAACTCAACACACACAACTTGACAAACGAAACTCGCCCTAAAACACACATAAGTCTGGTCTTATCCTTCAAAAATAAAAATCTGATTAATAAGCAGACAAACTACAACAAATGTCCCATATAGGAAATACGGCAGCTGTCAGTCACATGACCTGTCTATTATGTGTATGTGTGAGCTAATATATACTGCCAGGGGGAGGGCTTCCTGTTGGCTGGGGATTTATCAGGCTGCCAATTTAGCTTACAAACACTGAGGTAAAAATACTGAGCAAATAACATGTGAACGAGGTCTAATACAGGAGGAGATGACACACAGGTATATACTATATACAGAGGAGATGACACACAGATATATACTATATACAGGAGAGATGACACACAGGTATATACTATATAGAGGAGGAGATGACATACAGGTACATATATATACAGGAGGAGATGACATACAGGTATATACTATATACAGGAGGAGATGACACACAGGTATATACTATATACAGGAGCAGATGACCTACAGGTATATAATATATACAGGAGGAGATGACATACAGGTATATGCTATATATAGAAGATGACATGCAGGTATATACTATATACAGGAGGAGATGACACACAGATATATACTATATACAGGGGAGATGACACACAGGTATATACTATATACAGGAGGAGATGACATACAGGTATATACTATATATAGAAGGAGATGACATTCAGGTATATACTATATATAGGGGAGATGACACACAGCAGGTATATAATATATACAGGGGAGATGACATACAGGTATATACTATATACAGGAGATGACATACAGATGTATACTATATATAAGGGAGATGACAAACATGTATATACTGAGGTGATGAGGTGAAAATGAGAGGTGTGAGGTGAAAATGAAAAGGTGTGAGTGCAAAAAGAGAGGAGTGAGGAAAAATAGTGGAGTGATCAGAAAATGACAGATGTGAGGTTGAAATGACAAGTGTTAGGGGGGAATGAGAGGAGTGAGGGAGAAAATGAGAGATGTGAGGGAGAAAATAAGAGATGTGAGGGAGAAAATGAGAGATGTGAGGGGGAAAATGAAAGATGTGATTGGGAAAATGAGAGGTGTGATGGGAAAATAAGAGAAGTGAGGTGCTATAACTAACCACAGATATTTACTATGCCCAGGCAACGCCGGGCTCTTCAGCTAGTATATACAGTGGGGCAAAAAAGTATTTAGTCAGTAAGCAATAGTGCAAGTTCCACCACTTAAAAAGATGAGAGGCGTCTGTAATTTACATAATAGGTAGACCTCAACTATGGGAGACAAACTGAGAAAAAAAAATCCAGAAAATCACATTGTCTGTTTTTTTTAACAATTTATTTGCATATTATGGTGGAAAATAAGTATTTGGTCAGAAACAAAATTTCATCTCAATACTTTGTAATATATCCTTTGTTGGCAATGACAGAGGTCAAACGTTTTCTGTAAGTCTTCACAAGGTTGCCACACACTGTTGTTGGTATGTTGGCCCATTCTTCCATGCAGATCTCCTCTAGAGCAGTGATGTTTTTGGCTTTTCGCTTGGCAACACGGACTTTCAACTCCCTCCAAAGGTTTTCTATAGGGTTGAGATCTGGAGACTGGCTAGGCCACTCCAGGACCTTGAAATGCTTCTTACGAAGCCACTCCTTCGTTGCCCTGGTGGTGTGCTTTGGATCATTGTCATGTTGAAAGACCCAGCCACGTTTCATCTTCAATGCCCTTGCAGATGGAAGGAGGTTTGCACTCAAAATCTCACGATACATGGCCCCATTCATTCTTTCATGTACCCGGATCAGTCGTCCTGGCCCCTTTGCAGAGAAACAGCCCCAAAGCATGATGTTTCCACCACCATGCTTTACAGTAGGTAACATAGTAACATAGTAACATAGTTAGTAAGGCCGAAAAAAGACATTTGTCCATCCAGTTCAGCCTATATTCCATCATAATAAATCCCCAGATCTACGTCCTTCTACAGAACCTAATAATTGTATGATACAATATTGTTCTGCTCCAGGAAGACATCCAGGCCTCTCTTGAACCCCTCGACTGAGTTCGCCATCACCACCTCCTCAGGCAAGCAATTCCAGATTCTCACTGCCCTAACAGTAAAGAATCCTCTTCTATGTTGGTGGAAAAACCTTCTCTCCTCCAGACGCAAAGAATGCCCCCTTGTGCCCGTCACCTTCCTTGGTATAAACAGATCCTCAGCGAGATATTTGTATTGTCCCCTTATATACTTATACATGGTTATTAGATCGCCCCTCAGTCGTCTTTTTTCTAGACTAAATAATCCTAATTTCGCTAATCTATCTGGGTATTGTAGTTCTCCCATCCCCTTTATTAATTTTGTTGCCCTCCTTTGTACTCTCTCTAGTTCCATTATATCCTTCCTGAGCACCGGTGCCCAAAACTGGACACAGTACTCCATGTGCGGTCTAACTAGGGATTTGTACAGAGGCAGTATAATGCTCTCATCATGTGTATCCAGACCTCTTTTAATGCACCCCATGATCCTGTTTGCCTTGGCAGCTGCTGCCTGGCACTGGCTGCTCCAGGTAAGTTTATCATTAACTAGGATATGTATGGTGTTTGATGGATGCAACTCAGTATTCTTTTTCCTCCAAACACAACAAGTTGTGTTTCTACCAAACAGTTCCAGTTTGGTTTCATCAGACCATAGGACATTCTCCCAAAACTCCTCTGGATCATCCAAATGCTCTCTAGCAAGCTTCAGACGGGCCCGGACATGTACTGGCTTAAGCAGTGGGACACGTCTGGCACTGCAGGATCTGAGTCCATGGTGGCGTAGTGTGTTACTTATGGTAGGCCTTGTTACATTGGTCCCAGCTCTCTGCAGTTCATTCACTAGATCCCCCCGCGTGGTTCTGGGATTTTTGCTCACCGTTCTTGTGATCATTCTGACCCCCCGGGGTGGGATTTTGCGTGGAGCCCCAGATCGAGGGAGATTATCAGTGGTCTTGTATGTCTTCCATTTTCTAATTATTGCTCCCACTGTTGATTTCTTCACTCCAAGCTGGTTGGCTATTGCAGATTCAGTCTTCCCAGCCTAGTGCAGGGTTACAATTTTGTTTCTGGTGTCCTTTGACAGCTCTTTGGTCTTCACCATAGTGGAGTTTGGAGTCAGACTGTTTGAGGGTGTGCACATGTGTCTTTTTATACTGATAACAAGTTTAAACAGGTGCCATTACTACAGGTAATGAGTGGAGGAAAGAGGAGACTCTTAAAGAAGAAGTTACAGGTCTGTGAGAGCCAGAAATCTTGATTGTTTGCTTCTGACCAAATACTTATTTTCCACCATAATATGCAAATAAATTGTTAAAAAAACAGACAATGTGATTTTCTGGAATTTTTTTTCTCAGTTTGTCTCCCATAGTTGAGGTCTACCTATGATGTAAATTACAGACGCCTCTCATCTTTTTAAGTGGTGGAACTTGCACTATTGCTGACTGACTAAATACTTTTTTGCCCCACTGTATATATGTCAGTGAGACACATATATGTATATATATTATTATTTCATACAGCGCTAGATAGCTTTAAAGCCGGTAATTCAATTGCCGGCTTTTGCTATCTTCTTCCTAAACCCGACATGATATGAGACCTGGTTTACATACAGTAAACTATCTCATATCCCCATTTTTTTTGCATATTCCACACTACTAATGTTAGTAGTGTGTATGTGCAAAAGTTGGCCGTTCTAGCTATTAAATTAAAGGGTTAAATGGCGGAAAAAATTGGCGTGGGCTCCCGCGGAGGCGCTCCCTCTGCGTCCCAGAGCTTCCAGCAAGCAAGACAACAATAAAAATAGCAAGCTGGACAGAAAAATAGCAAACCAAAGAAATACAAGCAGGAACTTAGCTTCTGCTGGGAAGACAGGTCACAAGAACGATCCAGGAGTGAACTAGACCAATACTGGAACATTGACAGGTGGCATGGAGCAAAGATCTAAGTGGAGTTAAATAGAGCAGCCAGCTAACGAATTAACCTCGTCACCTGTGGAAGGAAACTCAGAAACACCCACCAGAGGAAGTCCATGGACAGAACCAGCCGAAGTACCATTCATGACCACAGGAGGGAGCCCGACAACAGAATTCACAACAGGTGAGTATATCATGATTTTTTTATTTTTAACATTACTATTGATGCTGCATATGCAGCATCAATAGTAGGAGTAAACCCGCAGTGGAACCCGCAGGACAAAACGTGATAAATCTGCAGGGATAACCGCAGTGGGTTTGCCCTGCAGATTTATCAAATCCGCTGCGGGAGAACCCGCAGGGACCCGACGCTATGCGTGAACATAGCCTTAGGCCTTCTACTTCACTCACTGCTGGCCATGGCCACACACTGACTGAACCTGTCCCTTCCTGGACTTGCCACAAAGACTCAGTTCCCCTTTCCAAACTGGGCTGGCTGTTAACCTTCAACTAACTCTATGCCTGTTGTTACTAGGAAAACTTCACCTGCATTCTAGACAGTGACATCTTGTGACCGGTAACTACTGCAGCCTATAGGGGAATTACAATTGTTATAGCAAGGAAACATATTAGGAACAAAACATTATTCACATTCTACGCCACAGTAGCATTGATATCTTCAGGGGAAACATGGCAGCTAGTCCATCTCCTTACAACTATGTATAGACGTTGTATACAGAGAGCCTGGTGTGGGCGGGGTTTGCTTTCTCAGCTCTGCTGCATTGCTAAATCTAAAAACTCTGATTGTGTCAGAACCGCTAAGCCTAGTAAACTATGTAACATATTGTTGGATTCTGAACTGGTGCATAACCAAAAAAGACTTATATAGCAAATAGATCAATGGCTGCACTCAATTTTACTGTACTAAAGCAAGGAAGGTCGGAACCAACTGTGTTAGGATGTAATTAAAATCACAGCATGGTGAAGGGCGGGGCGTTCAAGTCAGAAAAAAATAGTACATAGTAGATATAGGAAAACTGACTGAACAGCAATCTAGTCTGAACAGTCAGTTTTCCTATATTTACTATGTACTATTTTTTCTGACTTGAACGCCCCGCCCTTCACCATGCTGTGATTTTAATTACATCCAAACACAGTTGGTTCCGACCTTCCTATAAATGCAGGCTTTACCACGTTATTAGCCATAGGTAAGTGTTCACACTAGGCAGTAAGGCCAGGTACCCATCCGATCTGAGATTACCTTGACGTTTTGTGGATGGGCTCACAATTTTTGGCCAAATCTTGTGCTAAGCATCTCATGTGTTTTTTCATAGATTTCACAAGCCATTATGCTATTCACATTTCATGTATCGCACATTTCCTTGCTTTAGTACAGTAAAATTGAGTGCAGCCATTGATCTATTTGCTATATTGTTGGATTCAGCTCCAACTCTGTCTCTACATTATGCTGCTCTCAGATGAGTTAGTAAAAAACCTACTGACAGATTCCCTTTAATTGCATTTTTTTACGTTTGTTTTTTCGTGTGTGACATTTTGTATACAGGTGATTTTCCTTAAATTTTGATAGTTCATTGGAGAGGCTTATGAATTAAAATGGTAGAAAAATTATGCCATATCGAGAACATGATGTGTTTTGTTTAATATGACACTGATACCAAAAATGCTTTAAATTGGCCCCAATCCAAAACATTATATGAAATTGTTCAGTACTTCACTATATGGCTGGAGTCACACATAATGTATAAAAAATCGGTCCGTTTTTCACTGCCAAGAATTGCACAAATGTTCCCGAACAGTGATCCGTATGTAATCCGTTTGCAATGCGAGGATGTCATATCCTCGCATCTAGTAACAGTGTGGCATCCGTATGGCATCCATATGCAATGCGATTTTAACATGAGCTTTTACATACAGCGGTTTTCTCTATGTAAAAGCTCATGTTAAAAGCGCATTGCATACGGATGCCATACGGATGTCACACTGATGGTTTGTGTGGTGTGCGAGTTTTTCTCGCACCCATAGACTTGCATTGATGAGTCTCGGCCGATATACGATGAAAATCACAGCATGCTGCGATTTCACTCGCACGTATAATACGGCTGAGATAAAAACGGATGATGGGAGCTGCCCCATAGATTAACAGTGGTCAGAGTGCAATGCGATTTCTCTCTCGCATAGCACTCGTCCGTATTCCTCTCTAGTGTGACTCCGGCTTATGCCAGAAAAAAAATGACTTTGAAATGAGGTTAAACACTTTTTGTCTGAAACTCCTCTATAGACTTGTATTATCTTTGTGGAGTTTAAAAGTAACCAGTCAGTCCAGAAATATCTATCTGCAGATATAGGGTAAATAGCCTTTAAATCACATCTAGCTGGTTTACTGGAGCCACAGGTTACAGGAAGAAAATTAAGTATAATTTTTCCTGCAGCTGCTCATTTCCAGTCATCGAGGTGGTGCAAGGAACGTTAACAGTCATTGCTCATGTCCCCATAAGACCCACTCATAAATAAATGACAAGACACCATTGTAGTGGAATAAAATTGGCCGTGTGGTTTTATTTTGGGTTACAAACAGCTTTAATAAATACCAATAAATAACCGAGAGCCGAGTTCCCATAGGGCAGCTCCGGTGGAGTTGTGTGAAAGCGCAGAGGAGAGAGAGCCGAGTTCCCATAGGGCAGCTCCGGTGGAGTTGTGTGAAAGCGCATCCGCCTAGTGGATGCGCTTTCACACAACTCCACCGGAGCTGCCCTATGGGAACTCGGCTCTCTCTCCTCTCCTCTACCTCTTTGGCATAAGTGAAGTTTTGATAAAGACCCGCTGGGGTCGTAACGTTACCCGAATTGAATAGTCCACCACCCATTTACCTCCTAAAAAAGCACCTGGTGATGTTTATTGTATATGTTAATAAAGAGACTACACAGTTTGCTGAACTTTCAACCATTTTGAGTGTGGCTGATTTTTCCTATACTTGGACTATTTTGTTCATGCCTGCACCAACCCAGTGACAGTGTGCACATCTTTTTTTCTGGATAGTGCTATGAAATGGGCGCTGAGACGAGATGCAACTGTGTGTATTGAACTTTAACCCCTTCATGACCTTGGGATTTTCCGTTTTTCCGTGTTCATTTTTCGCTCCCCTCTTCCCAGAGCCATAACATTTTTATTTTTCCATCAATTTGGCCATGTGAGGGCTTATTTTTTGCGGGACGAGTTGTACTTTGGAACGACATCATTGGTTTTACCATGTTGTGTACTAGAAAATGGGAAAAAAATTCCAAGTGCGGTGAAATTGCAAAAATTGCAAAAAAGTGCAATCCCTCACTTGTTTTTTGCTTGGCTTTTTTGCTAGGTTCACTAAGTGCTAAAACTGCCATTATGATTCTCCAGGTCATTACGAGTCCATAGACACCTAACATGACTAGGTTATTTTTTATCTAAGTGGTGAAAAAAAATTCCAAACTTTACTAAAAAAAAAAAATTGTGCCATTTTCCGATACTCCTAGCGTCTCCATTTCTTGATCTGGGGTTGGGTTAGGGCTTATTTTTTGCGTGCCGAGCTGGCGTTTTTAATGACAGCATTTTGGTGCAGATACGTTCTTCAGATACGACCACAGGGTGGCGCTCACAGCTACCGGCGATCAGTAACCATAGAGGTCTAAAGGACCTCTATGGTTACTATTCAGAAGCATCGCCGACCTCCGATCATGTGACGGGGGTCGGCGATGTGATCATTTCCGGCCGCCCGGCCGGAAGCGGTAGTTAAATGCCGCTGTCTGCGTTTGACAGCGGCATTTAACTAGTTAATAGGCGCGGGCACATCACGATTCTGCCCGCGCCTATTACGGGCACATGTCAGCTGTTCAAAACAGCTGACATGTCCCAGCTTTGATGCGGGCTCACCGCCGGAGCCCGAATCAAAGCGGGGCTTCTGACCTCAGACATACTATCCCGTCCGAGGTCAGAAGGGGGTTAAAGATGTGTACTATAAATTGCTATGCACCTTTATGTGTGAAGTAACACATTAAAGAGACTTTTGTGTTTGAACTTTGTGGGTCACTGCCTCTTCACTGCATATGGTGCGACCGCAGCATCACATAGTACAGAGAATGTTGCTAATCAATGTGCCAGGGAATGATTCCAGAGCGTTCAGTGTAAAGTGAGTGATGACCATTACAGCTCCCTGTGCCACCCCGATGACTGGAAGTGAGCGGCTTCAGTGAGAATATAACTTCTTTGTATCCATGCTTCAAGTAAGGCAAACAAGACATGATTTAAACGCTATTTTGTTGCAGTCTCCCCATAATGACATCTTACGGATTAGTATACCTTGTACAGAGGGGGTCAGTACCTGGGCCATCCGAGATCAGCGGAGCACAGTTTATACAGTAGAGTCGTTTTCTATCTCCAGAGGCACTGAGTAAGTCTCTCTCTCATGTAGAATGTAAGCTCTTATGGTTGTGTCCTTTCTTTCTTTCTCCTGTAAAGTGTTAGCTCTTATGGTCAGAGGGATCATCTCTCTCTCGCATGTAGAATGCAAGTTCTTATGGTCAGCAGGGTTCACTCTCTCTCCTGCAAAATGTAAGTTCTTATGGTCAGTGGGGTCCTCTCTCTTCCTCCTCTAAAGTGTAGGTTCTTATGGTCAGCAATGTCCACTCTCTCTCTCGTCTGTAAAGTGTAAGCCCTTATGGTCAGCAGGGTCCACTCTCTCATCTGTAAAGTGTGAGCCCTTATGGTCAGCAGGATCCACTCTCTCTGTCATCTGTAAAGTATAAGCCCTAATGGTCAGTGGAGTACTCTCACTCTTCCACATGTATTTTTCGAGCAATTACAGGCTTTCCGCTATTGAGATTCGTGTGACTTTATTCGTTGCAGATCAAATTTTTGGTGAAAATTTGGTGAAGTTGGGAAATTTGAATTTCAAAAGATTGTTAATTTCTAATTACTGTACTTGGACGGCTTTATATCTGAATGGCCATCATTTACTGCTACATTCCACCTGGGTTAGTGCTAATAAATATGGCAATTTGCTTCCTACACTTAAAATCTACAGGCAACTTTAACATTACCTTGAGTAGATCCATTATCTTGTACGTCAAAAGGAGTGCTAAACCGTGATGTAATATCAGGACACATAAGTTGCTGCTGGGGCATTTTCTGATTGTTCTTGTAAGCCATATTGTCTTTTGGAAAGGGAATAGAAGTGTTGCTGTGTAAATACCACGTTATAGGAATGCCTTGCCAATTGTTTTACATCATTGGATAATGTAACATAGACCAAGAAAACCTCAATATGTCTTCAGCCTTCATTTTTCTAAGTTCGCAGAGTGAGCTGAAAATTCCAAACCATCATGTACAGTAGGCAAATAATGTTCAAGGCTTAAGTTCTGCACCTGAGAAAATAAGACTTTCAATAGAATAAAACACTCTGCACACATCAAACATTTCATTTTATATGCTTTTGTTAATCATGGATAAAATAGAAAAATACAGCTTGACAGCTGTGCATGATCCCTAAATGGAAATGTGAATTCTAGCGGCAGTCTGAAATCCCATTTTGAGTATTCCATTATTTGCAGGAGAACTGAAACTAAATTGAAACCTCAACATGGTGTCATGCATGGTGACCTGAAAGATTTGAACTTACTCATTACTATAATAGCTATGAATTTTACATATTAGTATGAGAATATATGCTCCACTAAGAGTTCAGCATTTAAGTATTAAAAGATTGACACGACACTGAAGACTAGAAAATTGAGGTGTTATTAAATCTAACAAGAAAAATTCTCTCCAGTACTTCACATTTTTAACTTCTGATTCAGGGATTTGTACTTTCTGATTTAGGAATGTAGCAGGTGTAGTATTGTCTTCATACTTTAAATCTAAAAGCACTACTAATTCTCTTTTCTTGATAAACAAAACAGTGAAACTGGTCTACAGGGTAAAATATATTTGCAAATGCAGCCTAAAATAAAAACAGTTAGTAAAGATTGGTGCGCCTCCAAGGGCAGCGGCAGCGGGGTACTCGGTACCGGGTCCTGTGGTTCACAGGGGGATGTCACAATGGCTGACCCGGTCCGTGGCCCTGGGACGTCCGTTTAAAAGGGAAAGGTCTTTAAAGGGGAAATGTTCGTGACGCCACCTGTGGTTTTCGGTCAGGGTGACCGACGCTGCTTTAAAGGGGGTCCGCTGGGGTGATGTTATGGCAGCTAGATGGTATACCTTCCCACAGGGCACAATGTCTCCAGGGCTTTCTGGTGTGTAGATGTGGATGATGAGAGGCGCAGCGAAGAACGAGGACACAAGGTTGCAGTCTCTTTACCTTTTACTGAAGACTTCAGCATCCCCAGTCCATGGTATCAGACCACAGGGCAGGCAGAGTCCGGCCGGTTTGGAGGCAAATCTAGAGTCCACTTGTCCAGGTAGAAATCAGTAGCCTTCCTCTAACGCCGTGGTGTTGTAGTACCTTACTGCTAAGCGTCTTATAAGGTCCTCACAACTGTTGAAGATGTTATAGATGTTATGTCTCTCTCTGTCCCCAAGATGGATAGGACAATCCCGTATGACCGGTGGCTTGAGGTGTTTTACAGTGACTCTATCACGCCCCAGCCTCTAAGCGGTGCCACCTTGCCTCCTGGGTATAGGGGCGGACAGGTAACATGAAATTAGCTGTCCTGCCAGTCTCTGGAGCAAGGCATAAAGGACTGCTGCTCCCTCAGTGTTCTGGCTACCAGGATCCTGCACCTCAGAAGGAGGCAGCCTGTGTAGGGCAGAACTTCTCTGATATCCACTCCTTTGCTGCGACTTCTTCACCCTCTCTACAATACAGTCCTCCTTCAGTGTCTCTTTCTAGAAGCTGCCGCACTCAGGGCAGGCACAGCTCCATGTCCTTCTGTCTCGGCCTCTGACAGGATCCCACCCCTGTCAGGGACAAACTAACTGAGCTGAGCTCAGCCAGCAACTGCCTAACTTCCTTCCCAGGCAACCAGTTTTACCTAAGTGTGAAGAGTGCCCTAATAAATAGGAGCAGAGCTCCCCCTGGTGGCCTGGAGTGCGAAATGTGTTGCATGTTTGTGATACCTGGATTCAGTTGTCCTTCTTTGCCTCCAAACGTAACATCACTCCCCCTTAGAGGAGAATGACATTACTGCAATGGCCAGGACCCTGGGGCGCTGCAATAGTAACACATGTAAAAACATAGTGTAATTAGTTAATTTTTTTTTAGAAAAAAGTGTAAATGTGAGGGGCACAGGGTGGCTGTCACCCTGGCACCTTATAAATAAAACATGCCCCAATTCACATGTGCAATGCGTTGTTTTTGCGCCTCTCCCTCATCCGTATTTCTCTCTAGGCCTAACAGTGTTATGGAAAAATTAGGGTTATATTAGTGCAATGTTGTTTTTTTGGTTAGTGTTTTTTTTATTTTTTCATTATTTATTACGGAGGTGCAAATGTAGTTTCCTTTCTGTTTTTCATACTTTAGTTTCAGCAACAGCTACATTTAAAAGGAACCTGTCAGGTTCCACATGCCCCCAGAATCATCATCAGTTGCGTTTGCATACAGTATGTAGATACACTGCCTAACAGTTCCTGTGTTATATTACATGCATAAACAGCTCCTTAGAAAAAGTATTTCTAAAGTCCATTTATGATATGTAAATGAGGGCTTTATCCGCTTCTTGCCAGTTTGGTACTTAAGGACCAGGCCAAGTTTTAAAATTCTGACCACTATCACTTTATGGCCGGCGTCACACTTGCGAGTTTTACGGACGTAAGAGCGCAGAATCTACGTCCGTAAAACTCGCAAAAAATACGGCACAATTATTCTCTATGCCTCTGCTCCTATTTGCCGTATTTTACTGATCAGTATTATACGGCTTTCTACGGCCGTACAAAATCGCAGCATGCTGCGTTTGTCACCGTACTGCGCAAGAAATACGCCAATGAAAGTCTATGGAAGCGTGAAAAATACGGATTACACACGGACAAGCAGTGTGACTTGCGAGAAATACGCAGCGCTGTTAGAGAGAAAAGCCGGCAATTCAGTGCTGTGTACAGTAAAATCACACTGACAGCTTACAGTCCAATAGGTAGAATAAATGTGTACACATAGAATAGGTATATATATATATATATGTCAGTGAGACACATATATGTATATATATTAATATTTATTCCAGCGCTATACAGCTTGAAAGCCGGTAATTCCAATACCGGCTTTTTCTTTCTCCTTCCTAAAACCCGACATGATTTGAGACATGGTTTACATACAGTAAACCATGTCTTCTCTCCATTTTTTTTGCAGATTCCACACTACTAATGTCAGTAGTGTGTATCTGCAAAATTTGGCCGTTCTAGCTCTTAAAATAAAGGGTTAAATGGCGGAAAAAATTGGCGTGGGCTCCCGCGCAATTTTCTCCGCCAGAGTAGTAAAGCCAGTGACTGAGGGCAGATATTAATAGCCTGGAGAGGGTCCACGGTTATTGGCCCCCCCCTGGCTAAAAATATCTGCCCCCAGCCACCCCAGAAAAGGCACATCTGGAAGATGCGCCTATTCTGGCACTTGGCCACTCTCTTCCCATTCCCGTGTAGCGGTGGGATATGGGGTAATGAAGGGTTAATGCCACCTTGCTATTGTAAGGTGACATTAAGCCTAATTAATAGTGGAGAGGCGTCAATTATGACACCTATCCATTATTAATCCAATTGTAGTGAAGGGTTAAATAAAACACAAACACATTATTTAAAATTATTTTAATGAAATAAAAACAATGGTTGTTGCAGTATTTTATTCAACGCCCAATCCAGTCACTGAAGACCCTCGTTCTGTGAGTAAAAAAACATAATAAACCAACAATATACTTACCCTCCGCAGATCTGTAACGTCCAACGATGTAAATCCTTCTGAAGGGGTTAAAACATTTTGCAGCAAGGAGCTGTGCTAATGCAGGCTGCTCCTCGCTGCAAAACCCCAGGGAATGAGGCTAAAAATAGATCAATGATCTATATTTAGCTTTATTTGCGGTGAGGCGCCCTCTGCTGGCTGTTCATAGATCGTGGGAAATTACCTAGAAAGCCAGGGAGCTTTCTAGGTAATTTCCCACGATCTATGAACAGCCAGCAGAGGGCGCCTCACCGCAAATGAAGCTAAATATAGATCATTGATCTATTTTTAGCCTCATTCCCTGGGGTTTTGCAGCGAGGAGCAGCCTGCATTAGCACAGCTCCTTGCTGCAAAATGTTTTAACCCCTTCAGAAGGATTTACATCGTTGGACGTTACAGATCTGCGGAGGGTAAGTATATTGTTGGTTTATTATGTTTTTTTACTCACAGAACGAGGGTCTTCAGTGACTGGATTGGGCGTTGAATAAAATACTGCAACAACCATTGTTTTTATTTCATTAAAATAATTTTAAATAATGTGTTTGTGTTTTATTTAACCCTTCACTACAATTGGATTAATAATGGATAGGTGTCATAATTGACGCCTCTCCACTATTAATTAGGCTTAATGTCACCTTACAATAGCAAGGTGGCATTAACCCTTCATTACCCCATATCCCACCGCTACACGGGAATGGGAAGAGAGTGGCCAAGTGCCAGAATAGGCGCATCTTCCAGATGTGCCTTTTCTGGGGTGGCTGGGGGCAGATATTTTTAGCCAGGGGGGGGCCAATAACCGTGGACCCTCTCCAGGCTATTAATATCTGCCCTCAGTCACTGGCTTTACTACTCTGGCGGAGAAAATTGCGCGGGAGCCCACGCCAATTTTTTCCGCCATTTAACCCTTTATTTTAAGAGCTAGAACGGCCAAATTTTGCAGATACACACTACTGACATTAGTAGTGTGGAATCTGCAAAAAAAATGGAGAGAAGACATGGTTTACTGTATGTAAACCATGTCTCAAATCATGTCGGGTTTTAGGAAGGAGAAGGAAAAAGCCGGTAATTGAATTACCGGCTTTCAAGCTGTCTAGCGCTGGAATGAATATTAATATATATACATATATGTGTCTCACTGACATATATATATATATATACCTATTCTATGTGTACACATTTATTCTACCTATTCTACTGTAAGCTGTCAGTGTGATTTTACTGTACACCGCACTGAATTACCGGCTTTTCTCTCTAATATATGTGTCTACTGACATATATATATATATATATATATATATATATATATATATATAGACAGTATATATACATTTTCTTTTCTTTTTGGGACACATGGATCACTTCTATAGCGGTATGTTGGTTTTGCTAGCCTGCGAGAAAACCACGCAGTACGGATGCCATACGGATTACATACGGAGGATGCCATGCGCAAAAAACGCTGACACACCCTGCCTACGGAGGAGCTACGGACCACTTTTTTCGGGACTTTTCAGCGTATTACGGCCGTAATATACGGACCGTATTGTTTTACGCTGTGTGTGACGCCGGCCTATGAAGTTACTAGATGGTGGCCCGATTCTAACGCATCTGGTATTCTAGAATATGCATGTTTACGTAGTATATTGCACAGCCCACGTAGTATATTGTCCAGCCACGTAGTATATTGCCCAACCACGTAGTATATTGCCCAGCCACGTAGTATATTGCCCAGCTACATAGTATATTGCCCAGCTATGTAGTATATTGCCCAGTGACGTAGTATATTGGCCTGCCATGTAGTATATTGCCCAACCACGTAGTATATTGCTCAGCCATGTAGTATATTGCCCAGCTATGTAGTATATTGCCCAGTGATGTAGTATATTTCCCAGCCACATAGTATATTGCCCAGCCATGTATGTAACAGGTTAAAAAATAAAAAATAAACATATACTCACCTTCTGAAGGACTCTTGTAGTCCTGGCGCCTGTGTGCGGTGCACACGGCAGCTTCCGGTCGCAGGGTTGGTATGAGCGCAGGACTTGTGATGATGTCGCAGTCACATGACGTGATGTCATGGCAGGTCCTTCTCGCATAGCATCCTTAGCACCAGAACCTGCCGCTTGCACTGCCGAGGACAGGACGCCACGTCGGAGGGTGAGAATAACCTTTTTTTTAAATTATTCTTATTTGTAACATTAGATCTTTTTACTATTGATGCTGCATAGGCAGCATCAATAGTAAAAAGTTGGTGACACAGAGTTAATAGCTGCGTAACCGGAGTACGTTACACCGCGCTCCGGTAACGCTGCCATTAACCCTGTGTGAGGGCTGACTGGAGGGGAGTATAGTGCGAGCACTGACTGCGGGGAGGAAAGAGCGGCCATATTGCCGCTGGACTGTGGCCATCGCTGATTAGTCGTGGCAATGGTCGTGGGCGTTTTGCCACGACCAATCAGCGACTTGGATTCCATGACAGACTGAGGCCGTGACCAATGAATATCCGTGACAGACAGACAGAAAGACAGACAGAAAGACAGAAGTGACCCTTAGACAATTATATAGTAGTCTAGATGGTGGCCCGATTCTAACGCATCGGGTATTCTAGAATATGCATGTCCACGTAGTATATTGCCCAGTCACGCAGTATATTGCACAGCCCACATAGTATATTGCCCAGCCACGTAGTATATTGCCCAGCCACATAGTATATTGGCCAGCCACGTAGTATATTGCACAGTCACGTAGTATATTGCCCAACCACGTAGTATATTGCCCAGCCACGTAGTATATTACCCAGTGACATAGTATATTGCCCAGCCACATAGCATATTGGCCAGCCACATAGTATATTGGCTAGCCACGTAGTATATTGCATAGTCACGTAGTATATTGCCCAACCACGTAGTATATTGCCCAGCCACATAGTATATTACCCAGTGACGTAGTATATTGCCCAGCAACATAGTATATTACCCAGCCACTTAGTATGTTGCCCAGTCACGTAGTATATTGCCCAGTCACGTAGTATATTGCCCAGCCACGTAGTATATTGCCCAACCACGTAGTATATTACCCAGTGATGTAGTATATTGCAGTCACGTAGTATATTGCCCAGTCACGTAGTATATTGCCCAACCACGTAGTATATTGCCCAACCACGTACTATATTGCCCAGCCACGTAGTATATTGCCCAGTCACGTAGTATATTGCCTAGTGACGTAGTATATTGCGCAGCCACATAGTATATTGCCCAGTGACGTAGTATATTGCCCAGTGACGTAGTATACAGCACATAGCCACGTAGTATATTGCCCAGTTATGTAGTATATTGCCCAGTGACGTAGTATATTGCCCAGTGACGTAGTATACAGCACAGAGCCACGTAGTATATTGCACAGCGATGTAGTATACAGCACAGAGCCACGTAGTATATTGGCCAGTCACATAGTATATTGCCCAGTTACGTAGTATACAGCACAGAGCCACGTAGTATATTGCACAGCGAATTAGTATACAGCACAGAGCCACGTAGTATATTGGCCAGTCACGTAGTATATTGCCTAGCTACGTAGTATATTACCCAGCCAGGTTTGTCACAGGTTAAAAAATAAAAAATAAACATATACTCACCTTTCCGAGGGCCCCTTGTAGTCCACGGCAGCTTCCGGTCCCAGGGTTGGTATGAGCGCAAGACCTGTGATGATGTCGCGCTCACATGACCGTGACGTCATGGCAGGTCTTTCTAGCGCAGGCGCACAGGGCCTGTGATGACGTCGCAGTCACATGACCGTGACGTCATGGCAGGTCCTTCTCCCATACCATCTTTGCCACCGGAACCTGCAACAGAAGACTACGGCCAGCGCGAGTGACTACGGAGGGTGAGTATAGCAGGTTTATTTTTTAAATTGTTTTTAACATTACATATTTTACTATTGATGCCGCATAGGCAGCATCAATAGTAAAAAGTTGGGGACACACAGGGTTAATAGCAGCGGTAACGGAGTGCGTTACCCGCGGCATAACGAGGTGCGTTACTGCCGGCATTAACCCTATGTTAGCGGTGACCAGAGGGGAGTATGCGGGTGCCAGGCACTGACTGCGGGGAGTAAGGAGCGGCCATTTTCTTCCGGACTGTGCCCGTCGCTGATTGGTCGCGGCAGCCATGACAGGCAGCTGGCGAGACCAATCAGCGAATGAATAACCATGACAGAAAGACAGAAGGACAGAAAGACGGAAGTGACCCTTAGACAATTATATAGTAGATATCTCTGGAACGCTTCAACGTATCCCACTGATTCTGAGACTGTTTTTCGTGATATATTGTACTTAATTTTACCACTTAAGTGGTAAAATTTCTTCAATATAACTAGTGTTTATGAAAAAAACGGAAATTTGGCAAAAATTTAGAAAATTTTGCAATTTTCAAACTTTTAATTTTTGCACCCTTAAATCAGAGAGTGGGGTCACACAAAATAGTTAATAAATAACATTTCTCACATGTCAACTTTACATCAGTACAATTTTGCAAGCATAACTTTTTGTTAGGATATATAAGAGTTAAAAGTTGACCAGCGATTTCAAATTTTTCCAACAAAATTTACAAAATCATTTTTTTAGGGATCATCTCACATTTGAAGTGAGTTTTGGGGGGTCAACATAACAGAAAACACCCAAAAGTGACACCGTTCTAAAAACTGCACCCCTCAAGGTGAACAAAACCACATTTAACCCTTTCAGGCCCAGGCCTATTTTTGCCTTCGTGACTGGGCCAATTTTTACACTTCTGCCCACTGTCACTTTATGAGGTAGTAACTCTGGAATGCTTTAACGGATTCTGGTGATTCTGAGAATGTTTGCTCATGACATATTGTACTTTATGATAGTGGTAAAATGTCTTCGATATGACTTCGATATATCTCACAAAATAGTTAATAAATAACATTTCCCACATGTCTACTTTACATCAGCACAATTTTGGAACCAAATTTTTTTTGTTAGGAAGTTATAAGTGTTAAAAGTTGACCCGCGATTTTTCATTTTTTTTCAACAAATTTTACAAAACCATTTTTTTAGGGACCACCTCACATTTGAAGTCACTTTGAGGGGTCTATATGAAAGGAAAAACCCAATAGTGACTGTAACGGGGTCTAACAAGCTGGGGTACCTCTTTCCGTACCACCCCGTGTTTCAGGAAGTCCACGCTGCTTTTGCTGGAGATTCTGAATGAAGGAAGCTGGCTGGAATTCCTTTGTTACGTGAGAGCATATAAAAGCTGACTGCTTCTTCACTTATTTCCAGTCTAAGAACACACTTTATTTTCAGCACACAGAATATATAACACAGATACACAGGACAGGCCAATAGGAAAACAGCTGGCCAGACATACATTACAATAGCCGCAGGGGGCCGGAGCCTGCCAATATTTACTGTGGGAATTACAAAGGTGGGAGGAGGTCAGAAAGAGAATATCTTGTCAAGGGGCGCAGCCTGTGGACTGATGTATTTCACATGGAAACTATTATACATACATATACTGCATAACATTCTTGGTGCTGGGGGGTTCTGTAACACGGCTCTCCTTTTCAGCGACGCGATCGGCATACACAGTCTGATCCTTAACGGATCGGTTTGTGGATGACCAAAGTTTATGGGGTTGGTACGAGTTTCGTTTGTCGACTTAGTCCATCGACGTTACCGTTTTGTTTGCCGGGTCTGTAGTGGATGGTGAAGTCCAGAGGTTGTAGGGCTACGCTCCACCGCAGTAATCTGGCGTTGTCTCTGGAGACCCGATTAAGCCAGACTAGGTGATTATGGTCCGTTAGGAGGGAAAACTGTCATCCATACAAATATGGTTGTAACTTTTTGAGTGCTCATACTATTGCCAGGCACTCCTTCTCGATGGCCGCATAGCTCACTTCACGGGGCAGTAGTTTCCGACTCAGGTAAGCTACCGGGTGTTCTTGGCCGTCCGGCCCGACTTGGCTCAGTACTGGCCCCAATCCAAACATAGAAGCGTCTGTGTGGACCAGGAAACATTTAGTTGGATCGGGTGCGGCCAATACCGGGGTATTGGTGAGGGCATCCTTTAGCAGGCAGAAGGCTTCCTCACACTCTGGGGTCCAGGTTACTTGGCGGGGTTGGTTCTTACGGGTCAGATCAGTGAGGGGCTTGGCTATGCTGCTGTAATTGGGAATGAATTTCCTGTAATACCCTGCTGTCCCTAGAAACGCTATGGCCTCAATCTTGGCCGTTTCTGGTCTCTGTTTACCACTTCCCACCCAATGCCCTAAATACTGAACCTCTGCTTTGCCCACGTGACACTTGTTTGGGTTCAGGGTGATTCCGGCTTTGTGGATCCTGTCCAATACTGTCTCTAGGTGATTTAGATGCTCTTCCCATGTCGTGCTGTAGATAGCTATGTCATCCAGGTAGGCACACGCATAGTCCTGGATACCATCCAGAAGCCGGTCAGCCAGCCTCTGGAAGGTCGCCAGGGCAGTCTTCATCCCGAATGGCATAACTCGAAACTGGAATAAGCCAAACGGGGTGACAAATGCCGACTTGGGAATAGCATCAGGACTAAGGGGAATCTGCCAGTAGCCTTTGCATAGATCGATGGTGGTCAAATACTTTGCCCCTGCCAGCCGGTCTAACAAGTCATCCACATGCGGCATGGGATACGCATCCGTCACTGTTTTCTCATTGAGCTTACGATAGTCTACACAAAACCGTGTAGTCCCATCCTTCTTGGGCACTAACACTACGGGGGATGCCCAGGGACTATCTGACTCTTCAATGACCCCTAACCGCAACATCTCTTGTATCTCTTGTCGCATCCCTTCTCATACAGACTCAGGGATGCGGAAGGGGGGTTGTCGCAGGGGGGTCTGATCCTGGGTCTCAACCTTGTGTTGTGCCAGGCGAGTGTACCAGGGTTTCCCCGAAAACATCCTCTGTCGCTGCCTCAACAACTCCTCCGCCTGCTGTCTCTCCCAAGGACCTAAGTCTTCACCCCAGTGTACCTGGTCCCATGTTTTAGAGTGAGTCCTCTCCCCTAAGACATCAGGCAAGGGAAGTCCGGCTAAATCCTCTGCTTCAGGTGCACAGATGGCCACTACCTCTTCAAGGCGCTCTGTTGTGAATTCTGCTCTTGGGTTCCCTCCAGTGGTTGTAGGTGGGAATGCACTTGTCTCTGTCTCGCAGTCCTGGCCAGGTGTATCGGATGATTACAATTCTGACTGGGATGTTTAGGTGTGCAGGATCCTTTAGCCCTTGCCAGTTGTCAATGTTTCTTGGGAAGTGTTGGATCACTTTCTGGCTTCTCCTGCTTGCTGCCAAATTCAGCAAAGATAAGTGTTTGGTTTTTGTATCTGTGGCACACTGCTGTGTGCTTGTTTCAGTTTTATTCCTGCTCTGATTGTAGGATTCACTGGAGTTGCAGATTTACACTCCTACATCTTTTAGTAGATGTAGGAAGTTTTTTGTATATTCTGCTGTGTATGTTTTGAAGGGATTTAATACTGACCGCACAGAACTCTGTCCTATCCTGTCCTATCTAGCTAGAGTGGCCTCCTGTGCTAAATCCTGTTTTTCTGCCTTTGTATGTTTTTTCCTCTCCGACTCACCGCCAATATTTATGGGGGGCTGTCTATCCTTTGGGGATTTTCTCTGAGGCAAGATAGTATTCCAATTTCCATCTTAAGGGGTATTTAGTCCTCCGGCTGTGACGAGGTGTCTAGGTGTGTTAGGTACACTCCACGGCTATTTCTAGTTGCGGTGTTAAGTTCAGGATTGCGGTCAGTATAGTGGACACCTTCTCTGGTGAAAGTTCTCATGCAGCTCCTAGGTCACCGGATCATAACAGCACTCCCGATAGGGCTTCAGCATATTCACGTGGAACATGCGGATAACCCTGGGGTCATCGCAATCGGCGACATTATAGGTGGTGTCGACTATTTTCCCCACTACCTGGTAGGGCCCCTGCCATGCAGCTTGGAACTTGTTCTGCCTAGTGGGCTCTAACACCAGGACCTTCTGCTCTCTGGCCCTCCGATCATACCATACGCGCTGGCGCCACTGGGCCACCTGCATGTTCCCACGTACAGCCTGGGTCAGCTCCTGTAGGCGGTCCCGGAATTCCAGCACATAGGGTACAATAGGTACCCCTTCTATGGTGCCCTCCCCTTCCCAGTGTTCTGGCACTAAGTCTAGGGGTCCCCTTACCCGTCTCCCGTATACCAGTTCGAATGGGGAGAACCCTGTGGATTCTTGGGGCACCTCTCAATAGGCAAACAGGAGGTGAGGCAAGAATTTCACCCAGTCCCTGCAGGTCCTGGTAAAAGTCCCAATGAGTTGTTTTAACGTCCCGTTAAAGCGTTCACATAACCCATTGGTTTGCGGGTGGTACAGGGTGCTTCTAATAGACTTTACGCCGCACAGCTTCCACAGTTGGTTGGTCACCTCTGCTGTAAACTGGGTACCCTGGTCTGAGATAATCTCCCGTGGAAATACAATCCGTGAGAAAACCTGGAGCAAAGCAGCCGCCACCATCTCTGCCGGTATGTTAGGTAACGCAACCGCCTCTGGATACCATGTGGCATAATCTACCACTGTCAATATATACCTTTTCCCTGACGGACTGGGTTTGGCTAACGGCCCTATCAGATCGACCGCTACTCGGCTAAATGGTTCCTCCACAATGGGGAGGGGGCGTAATTTGGCCTTGCACTGATCTCCCCTCTTGCCAATGCGCTGGCAACTGTCACAGGTCTGGCAGTATTGACGAACATCATAGGTTACCCCCGGCCAAAAGAAGTTTTGTGTCAGACGATGCCTGGTGCGACTGACGCCAAAGTGCCCGGCCAAGGGTATCTCATGAGAGATTCGCAGTAACTCCTGCCTATACTTCTTGGGAACTACCAGCTGTCATTTTATAGTGGGGCTTGTCCCTGTGTGGTGCTGCTCTGTGATCCAGAAGAGGAGTCCCTGCTTCCATATAAACTGTTCCCCTTCCAGTACCCCTCTCCCCTCCTGTGCCTTCCCACGATATCCCTCCAATGAAGGATCCTCAAGTAACTCCCTCTTAAATTCATCTGGGGTGGCCCAAGAAATGTGTTTGGCTATGGGAATACGTGTAGGGCTGGGATGTCTTACCTGGGCCTCCTCTGAGTGTGATTCTGCCTCCGCAGCTCGAGCTTGTCTCCGGGTGGTCACAGGATATGTCTCAGCCAGAGGGGCAACCGAGAAGGCAGACAACATGGGCCCCAAGTAATTTCCCAGCAAAACGTCTGCAGGCAAGTCCTCCATCAAGCCGACCTCAACAAGGCCATCCCCAACTCCCCAGTTCAGGTGAATCCTGGCAGTGGGCAGTTGATGTATGGCTCCCCCTGCTACACGGACTGCCACTGTCCGGTCTGTCTTCTCTTGGTCCCGGACGAGATGAGGCTTCACAAGGGTCAAAGTTGCTCCGGAATCTCTTAGTCCCTGCATGCATTTCCCATTAACCCACACGACCTGTCGATGCTGTTGTCGATTATCTGCCCGGGCTGCCTGCACGGGGTCTACTTCATGCAGCACTTCCTCCATGTTTTCCACCCCTTGGTTAGTTGTAGCCCCCAATGCCGGGTCAGCTTCGCCTTGGTAGCAGTGTACAGCGGCCCGGTGGAAGGTAGCTGTTCCCGCTTTTGGCCACTGGGTATGCTGAGTCCGTTTGGGACATTGTCTTTGCAGGTGGCCCAGCTGACGGCAGGTGTGGCATCGCGCCCCAGGGGAACTGTGGTAGGCCGGGTTTCTAGCTGGTCCCCCTACAATCTTTGGTGGTTTGGGGCCCTCCAGGTCCATGGGCGGACCCCTAGTGACCATCTTTGATCCGGAAAACTGAGGCCTCCTGGCGTCATGATGTTCATCGGCCAGACGAGCGGCTTCCTCAAGAGTCATTGGCCGCCTGTCCCGAAGCCATTCCTGTGTCTCGGGGTTTAGTCCATTAAAGAATCGTTCTAAGAAGAAGAGCTGGAGGACATCCTCCTTAGTGGTTGCTTGGCTCCCTTGTACCCACTGTAGCAGTGACCGCCGTAATTTACAGGCCCATTCAGCGTGGGTATCGGTTACTCGTTTTATAAGTCCGCAGAACTTTTGGCGGTATGCCTCTGGTGTCAGCGCATACCGGGCCAAGATCACTTCTTTGATCCGCTCACAGTCCATACAGTCCTCATCAGGTACCATGCGATAGGCGTCCGCTGCCCGGCCTGTCAGCTTGCTGGCCAGAATCTGAACCCGTTCCTCCGGCTTCACTTGATGAAGGGCACACTGCCGCTCAAAGTCCTGCAGAAAGCCATCAATGTCTTCCTCTGCCTCCCCCAACTGTCGGAAGGCATTATACTGGATCTTTTTGTGGCTTACTGTTGAAGGTACCTGGCCGGAGGCCAGAGCTCCCCTAGCTCGCTGACTCTCCTCTCTCCGCTCTACCATCTCCATCTTGGCCTGTTCCACTTAAGTCCGTTCTGCCACCTCCATCTTGGCCAGCTCTATCCTGGTCCGCTCGGCCATCTTTTCCTTCAGATCAGTACGCACATCAGCCATCACCTCTTGTATGATCTCTACTGCACGGTTTGGGCCATAGAACGCCAGTCTGTTCTTTACCTCCCTCTGGAATTCAGTCTCCTCCACGTTCACATTGGGGGGCGCTGCACTGTCGTGTTCCATGATGGCTGCTATCAAATCCGCTTTTGTTTTGTTGCTGGCGATTAACCCTCGGGCTTCCACCAGATCTTTTAATGTAGTCCTCTTTACCTTCTGGTAGTTGTCTTCCATTCATTCCTTTCCTCCTGTAGAAGGGGTATCAGATCCCGCTGTCTGCCACCAGTGTAACGGGGTCTAACAAGCTGGGGTACCTCTTTCCGTACCACCCCGTGTTTCAGGAAGTCCACGCTGCTTTTGCTGGAGATTCTGGATGAAGGAAGCTGGCTGGAATTCCTTTGTTACGTGAGAGCATATAAAAGCTGACTGCTTCTTCACTTATTTCCAGTCTAAGAACACACTTTATTTTCAGCACACAGAATATATAACACAGATACACAGGACAGGCCAATAGGAAAACAGCTGGCCAGACATACATTACAATAGCCGCAGGGGGCCGGAGCCTGTCGCTATTTACTGTGGGAATTACAAAGGTGGGGGGAGGTCAGAAAGAGAATACCTTGTCCAGGGGCGCAGCCTGTGGACTGATGCATTTCACATGGAAACTATTATACATACATATACTGCATAACATTCTTGGTGCTGGGGGGTTCTGTAACAGTGACACCATTTTAAAAACTGCACCCCTCAAGGTGCTCAAAACCACATTCAAGAAGTTTATTAACCCTTCAGGTGCTTCACAGGAATTTTTGGAATGTGGAAGGAAAAAAGAAACATTTACGTTTCTTTCACAAAAAATTTCCTTTAGACCTAATTTTTTCACTTTCACAAGGGTACCAGGAGAAAATGGACTATACATTTTGTTTTGCAATTACTTCTGAGCATGCCGATACCCCAAATGTGGGGGAAATCTATTGTTTGTGCACACGGCAGAGCTCAGAAGGGAAGGAGCGCCATTTGACTTTTTGAATGTAAAATATGCTGAAAATAATTAGCGGTTGCCATGTTGCGTTTGGAGAGCCCCTCCCTGTTGTGCCTAAACAGTGGAAACCCCCAACAAGTGACACCATTCTGGAAACTAGACCCCTTAGTGAACTTTTCTAGATGTGTATTGAGCACCTTGAAACCACAGGTGCTTCATTGAAGTTTATAACGTAGAGCAGTGGAAATAAAAAAATAAAATTTTTCCCAAATAAATCTTTTTAGCTCCATATTTTGCATTTTCATAAGGCTAAAAGGTGAAATTGCTCCATAAATTTGTTGTGCAATTTCTCCTGAGCACATCGATAACCCATATGTGGGGGAATACTGCTGTTTTGGGTGCACGGCAGGGCTCGGAAGGGAAGGAGCGCCATTTGACTTTCGGAATGCAAAATTGGCTGCGATCGATAGCGGACGCCATGTTGCGTTTGGAGAGACCGTGACGTGCCTAGCAGTGGAAACCCCAAACAAGTGACCCCATTTTGGAAAGTAGACCCTTCAAGGAATTTATCTAGATGTCTAGTGAGCACCTTGAACCTCCAGGGGCTTCACAGAATTTTATAATATTGAGCCGTCAAAATAAAAAAAAAACATTTTTACCACAAAAATACTATTTTAGCCCACTTTTTTTATTTTCACAAGGGTAGCAAGAAAAAATAGACCCCAAAGTTTGCTGTACAATTTTTCTTGAGTATGCCAATACCCAATATGTGGTGGAAAACTACTGTCTTGGAGCACGGCAGGGCATGAAAGGGAAGGAGCGCCATATTACAGTGCAGGTTTTGCTGCATTGGTTTGAGGGGGCCATGTCACATTGGCAGAGCCCCTGAGGTGCCATAACAGCAGAAACCCCTTTATGTGACCCCATTTTACAAGCTACACCTCTCAATGAGTTCATCTAGGGGTGCAGTGATCATATTGACACCACAAGTGTGTCACAGAATTTGATACCATTGGGCAGTGAAGAAAAAATAGTTACATTTTTACCACAAAAAATTGCTTTAGATTTTGCATTTTCACATTGGGAAATGGGTAAAAATGGTGCCAAAATGTGTTACACAATTTCTTCTGAACTTGGCAATACCCCATATGTGGCTGTACAGTGCTGCTTAGCCACACAGCAAGACTCTGGTGGGACAGAGTGCTCTTTGACTCTTGGAGAACAAATTATTATAGGATAGTTTTCAGACTCTCTATAAAGAGCCCCTAAATGCCAGAAAAGCAGAATACCCCCTCAAGTGACCCCAGTTTGGAAAATATACTCCTTTAGGAATTTATCTTCAAGTGTAGTGATGATTTTGACTCCATAAGTGTTTTCCAGAAACAGGCAGCAGTGGATATTGCTGAGTGAAAAATGCAAATTGCCGTTGTAGTGACCAGTACGCTGTAGTGATCAGTACGTTGCAGTCACCAGTATGTTATTCCCAGCCCATGCTTCTGGATACATGCACCCATAAATTAGGCAGGCTCTCATCACTACAGAAATGCCAAACATTGGGATGATATATGTGACTTAGGTACACTGTGGGGCTCAGAAGGGAGGGGGCATTTGAATTTGGGAGCACAGAATTTCTTTTAGTGGGGTGAGTAGCCATAACGCTTTTCCAGAGCCTTTGTACTAGCAGTAACGTGAAAGCCCCCTACATTTCTGTTAACAGATGACGGACCTGAGTGAGGTCCTGCTTTTTTTGTGGATTGATTTGTAGCTTTTGTTGGGTACATTTTACATAACATTTGGGATCACATTTATCTAGCGCTCTACGCTGAGCACTTACTTTGTGGTTTCTATCTATATCTCTGAGTGACGTGACAGATGAAACCCCCGATCCATTCACTATACTGAGGCAGCAGAGTTACTCTGGACTCCATCTGGCCTCTGTTCAGCGGTGTCCTTCTTTTCAGAGGCGTTCAAAACTGGCTGACTGTGCTTTTATGTATGACTACAAAAACAGACACCGCCGGATCACAGGTCTTATGGTGCCCACAGTTCTTTGTGTCGGTGTGATTACAGCGATTATATATATATATATATATATATATATATATATATATATAAATATACCGTTTATACTCGAGTATAAGCCGAGATTTTCAGCCCAAATTTTTGGGCTGAAAGTGCCCCTCTCGGCTTATACTCAAGTCACGGTCGGCGGTGGGGTCGGCAGGTGAGGGGGAGAGGGCGCTGAGGCATACTTGCCTGCTTCTAGCGATCCTGACGCTCCCCCTGCCGTCCCACGGTCTTCTGTGCTGCAGCTTCTTCCCCTCTTCATCGGTCACGTGGGACCGCTCATTAGAGAAATGAATAGGCGGCTCCACCTCCCATAGGGGTGGAGCCACCTATTCATGTCTCTAATCAGCGGTGCCGGTGACCGCTGATAGAGGAAGAGGCTGCAGCACAGAAGACCGTGGGACAGGCGGGGAGCGCCAGGATCGCTGGGACTAGGTAAATATGTCATATTCACATGTCCACGTTCCAGCCGCCGGGCGTCGCTCCGCTCTGACTGTTCAGGTCAGGGGGCGCGATGACGCATATAGTGTGCGCGGCGCCCTCTGCCTGATCAGTCAGAGCGGAGAGACGCCGGGAGCTGCAAGCAAGAGAGGTGAGTATGGCTTTTTTTTTATTGCAGCAGCAGCAGCAGCGGCTCAGATTTATGTGGAGCATCTATGGGGAAATATGAATGGTGCAGAGCACTGTATGGGGCACAGCTATGGGACAAAAATGAACGGTGCAGAGCATATATGGGGCACAGCTATGGGGAAATATGAACGGTGCAGAGCACTATATGGGGCACAGCTATGGGGAAATATGAACGGTGCAAAGCACTATATGGGGCACAGATATGGGGAAATATGAACGGTGCAGAGCACTATATGGCACAGATATGGGGCAATATGAACGGTGCAGAGCATATATGGGGCACAGATATGGGGCAATATGAACGGTGCAGAGCACTATATGGCACAGATATGGGGCAATATGAACGGTGCAGAGCATATATGGGGCACAGATATGGGGCAATATGAATGGTGCAAGCACTATATGGAGCACAGATATGGGGAAATATGAATGGTGCAGAGCACTATATGGCATAGATATGGGGAAATATGAACGTTGCAGAGCACTATATGGCACAGATATGGGGAAATATGAACGGTGCAGAGCACTATATGGCACAGATATGGGGCAATATGAACGGTGCAGAGCATATATGGGGCACAGATATGGGGCAATATGAACGGTGCAGAGCACTATATGGCACAGATATGGGGAAATAATGAACGGTGCAGAGCACTATATGGCACAGCTATGGGGAAATGATGAACGGTGCAGAGCACTATATGGCACAGCTATGGGGAAATAATGAACGGTGCAGAGCACTATATGGCACAGCTATGGGGAAATAATGATCTATTTTTATTTTTGAAATTCACCGGTAAATGCTGCATTTCCACCCTAGGCTTATACTCGAGTCAATAAGTTTTCCCAGTTTTTTGTGGCAAAATTAGGGGGGTCGGCTTGTACTCAGGTTGGCTTATACTCGAGTATATATATATATATATATGTACCGGGTTTTTATATTTGGCAGCTGTCACACACTAAAAGACGCTTTTTATTGCAAAAACAAGTTTTTGCATCACTATATTTTGAGAGCTATAATTTTTCCATATTTTGGCCGATAGAGTCATAAGATGGTTTGTTTTTTGTCAGCTCGTTTTTATTGGAACCATTTTCGGGCACATGACATTTTTTGATCACTTTCTATTCTGATTTTGGGGAGACAGAACGATGAAACACCAAGAATTGTTTTTTTTTTAGCGAAGTTGTGTGTGTAGTAAAATTAATTAGGCAGCTTTATTCTTCGGGTCAGTATGATTACAGTGATACCACATTTATATATATATATATTTTTACGTTTTTTCGCAATAAATACTATTTTATAGAAAAAATAATTGTTTTTGCATCGCTTTATTCTGAAAGCTATAACTTTTTTATTTTTCCCGCTGTTGGTGCTGTATGTCAGCTTGTTTTTTGCGGGACAAGATGACGTTTTCATCACTACCATTTTTTTTATATGACTTTTTGATCGCGTTTTATTCTACTTTTTGTTTGGCAGCATGATGAAAAAGCAAAGGTTTTTGCTCTGCAGCTAGCAGACCCAGAGATCATCACATGACCACTGGCTCCTGGGACAACGCGGTATCCCCGTGATGAGAGCTGATCTCATCACGGGTAGGGGCATCGGTGAGGTGACTATAGCAGGGGTCTCCCTCTGCTATCTTCTAAATGCTGCAATTGCGGCATCTAAAAGATATCAAAGGCTTAACATCATTGGGACCTGATCTAATCAGGTCACGATGATGTCACCTGTCAGAGCAACCGCTCTGCCCAGGAATCGCAGCATTTGCAGGACCCTGTGGGTCCTGAGCACTGCTTGACCACCCACCGTTGATAAACGTTGGCTTAGTACAAAGCTCAGCAAGTGCCGACGTATGTCTACCATGGGCGGTCTTGAAGAGGTTAAAAAGTTTATTAACCCTTTAGGTGCTTCACAAGAACTAAAGCAATGTGGAAGGAAAAAAATAACATTTTACTTTTTTCACAAAAAATTTACTTTGGAATAATTTTTTTTTATTTTCACAAGGGTATCAGGAGAAAATGGACCACAAAACCTGCTGTACAATTTCTCTTGAATACGCCAATACCCTGTATGTGGGGGAAATCCCTTGTTTGGGCGAATGTCAGGTCTCAGAAGGGAGGGAGTACCATTTCACTTTTTGAACGCAAAATTGGCTGGAATCAATGGTGGGCACCATGCCGCGTTTCGAGACCGCCTGATGTACCTAAACAGTGGAACCCCAATTCTAAATCCAATCCTAACCACAACACACCCATAACCTTAATCCCAACCCTAACCATAACCCTAACCACAATCCTAACACACCCCTAACCCTAATCCCAACCCTAACCGTAATCCCAACCATAACCCTAACCACAACCCTAACCCTAGCCCCAACCCTAACCCTTATGGAAGATTGGAAATTAATACTTTTTAATTTTTTTTAATCATTTTTACCTAACTAAAGAGGTGATAAAGGAAGGGTTGATTTTTTGTTATTTTGATCACTGTGATAGGGTTTATCACAATGATCAAAATGAACCAATAGGAAAAATTTCCTATTGTTGCAGAGTGCTGGATGTCAGATCTTGGCAGGTGGACTACGCATGCTATTTCCTTCCTGGAAGAAGACACCATCTGCTGGGGGACAGGACCGGGTATGCAGGAGGGTCCAGGGACACCAGAGGTACCAGGAGAGCTCGGGACCACATTTTGAATTTAAATGGGAAATCAGTCTTTTTTTTGTGGTCTCCATTATTCCGTGAATAACGGTAATCGCAACACTGGGGTCAGTAAAAACCAACCCGAATCATGTTCTCTGGGGTCTCAGCTACCCCCAGTAGCCGAGATCCTGGAGAATTTCTGACGGTGGGGGTGCTATAACCTTATTTCTCAGTGCTGTTAAAAAGCGGCGCATATAGTGTTATGTGTACTTTGTATGTCTTGATAATGTACAGTAAATGAGTAATATAGAGATAATATATAAGTGTAATGCAGCGCCCCAGAGTCCTGGTCGTTGCAGTAATGTTATTCTTCCACCAGGGGGGAGTGATGTTACGTCTGAAGGCAATGAAGGAGATCCAGGTATCACAACCACAAAACACACTTCACACGCCAGTCCGCCAGGGGGAGCCATGCTTCTATCGATTAGGTCACTCCTCACACTTAGGTAAAACTGGTGGGTTGGTTAGGAAGTTAGACGGAAGCTGACTGGGCTTCACCCAGACAGTGAGTCCCGACCGAATTTGTCAGAGGCTGGTTGGAGTGGGTTCCAGCCAGCTCCAGACTGCGGCCTGTGAAAGACAAAGATACACGGAGCTGCGCCTGCATCCCATATGGCAGCATCCTAAGAAAGGACACGAAAAGAATTGTGTTGCAGTGAGTGAGCAACGAAGTCATAGCAACAGGAGAGGAACATCAGCGGGAGACCAGCTAGAAGCAGGCTGCCTCCTTCTGAAGCGCACTACCAATAGCCAGAACACCGAGGGAGTAAGGATCTCTATGCCGTTACTTCAGAGACTGGCAGGACAGTCGATTCCATGACGGCTGTCTGACCATATACCCAGGAGGCAGGGTGGCAACTTGTGGGGGCCGGGGCGTCTCTAGGGTCCCTGTTAAAAGCCTCAGGCCACCAGTCATACGGGTTTGTCCTATCCTTAAGGGGGACAGAGAGAGAAGAGACTTAACATCTATAATAGTTGTGAGGACCTTACCAAGTTGCTCAGCAAGGAGGTACTACAATGTCCAGGCACTAGAGGAAGGCTATTGAATTCCACCTGGATAAGGGGACTCTGGATTTGCCTTCAGACCGGCCGGACTCTGCCTACCCTGTGGTCCCTGTTCTGGACTGTGGATGCTGAAGCCTTCAGTAAAGGTAAAGAGACTGCAACCTTGTGTCCTCATTATTCACTGCGCCTTACATCATCCACCATCCACCCCTAAGCAGCTTCAGTCACCCTGACTGAATACCACAGGTGGCATCACGAACATTATCCCTTTAAAGACGTTTCCCCCTTTTCATCAATGGACCTCCCGAGGGCCACGGACCGGGTCAGCCACCGTGACATCCCAATGAGAACAGAAGGGCCTGGATCCGAATACCCCGCCACCCTTGGGGGCTCCGCAACTTTGGCATCATGAACAGGATCTACTTAAGCCTGAGAATTCGGGTCATTTGCGCCTAAGAACTGTGCCAGCATCATATTTGAACTGTGAATTGCTTAAAGACTGTGTATTGCCATTTACCACCAAGATTCCCGCCAAAACCGTCGCCATTGCAGCACCATGTGGCGTGCTAGAGGAGTGGGGCGTGTCATCGTGGACGTAGCATGGAGGAACGGTGCGAAAGTAAAGCCAGCCCCTCACAGATACTACTATGTCCAGGAGATATGCCCATAAATGAAAAAGGTCCGCCTCCTGGTCTGGAATGGTGGAGGACGAAGAAGGAACTGCCCTCCGGAGGTGGAGGAGCAAGAACTGCTGGACGCCATTCGGCAGAACCAGGTTGACATCATGGCAAGTGGAGGCAGTCCGGAAGAGGGGGAGAACACCCATCGCTGTCCCAGCCAATGGGAGCCGAGCGGAACCCTATCAGGACGCATGAACCAGGAGGTTCTGGGAGCGGAAGTCGACGAGCTGTGTCTGCAGCTCCGGAGCCTGTGCCAACGTGCGACTGCTGGCCCTGAGGATCAACAATGCAGCCAACCGTCGGAGCCCCAGACTGCGGAAGAGGAGACCGGCACCGGAGACGCCCCGGAGGCAGGTAACGACATCGACCCCACCCCGGTAGCCGAGGAATCCCTGCTGGTAGATGTAGACTTACCCCCACCACGACCGCCCGGCCAGTTGGGCGTGTAGCCATCTGACGTGGGAGAGGCCCTGGGAGACTTTGAAGACCTCAGACGTCCCGCTGCAGCCCATCAGGCAGAAAGTGGACATCCAGGGAGAGTGGGTGACCTTTAAGTGGACCGCGCTACCACCAACCTAATCGGGTTCCCTGGGAGGCCCAGCCAGAGGGGGAGAGTAGTCTCCCAACAAGACTACTGTCAGCAGCTACATCGGTAGGAGGCGGAGTGGGCCAGGAAGAAGGAGCTCCGATGTCAGGCCGACCGCGAGAGGGACCTGCAGGCCAAAGCTAAGGCTAGGCAGATGGCTGAGGGCCCACAGAATTATGGGACCATTGTAACCTTCCGCCTGCAGGGAGGCTGGGGCTTCATAAGGGAACCCGGCCTCGACCTCGAAGTGTTCGTCAATCGGCGCGATGTGGAGGCGCACCTCATCGAAGGACAACCAGGTCGGGATCTATAACCGGGTGACCGTGTCAGGTACACGCGACATTGGGGAGACAAGGGGTGGTATGCCCTCCATGTCCATAAATATAAGCCAGACATCACGGTAACACCGTCCTACCGCTCTCCACCCAAACAGGTGACCCCTGCACCGATCACCATGTGTTCCAAGTGCACCCAGACCTCAGTGGCATGGAGAACTGTGAGCACCCGGACCCCTATCCAGAGTGAGGACGCACTCTACGTAGTACCCGGTGGTAGCCGATACCCAGGGCCGGCTCCAGGTTTTTGAGGGCCCTGGGCGAAAGAGTCTCAGTGGGACCCCCTTTAACATATACCACGATTCATGATGCACAGACACAGCAGAGAAATATAGCACAGCCACGTAGCATATAACACAGCCCACGTAGTATATAGCACAGCTCACGCACTATAAAACACAGTCCATGCAGTGTATAGCACAGCCCACGTAGTATATAACGCAGCCCACGTAGTATATAACACAGCCCACGTAGTATATAACACAGCCCACGTAGTATATAACACAGCCCACGTAGTATATAACACAGTCCACGTAGTATATAACAGAGCCACGTAGCATATAACACAGCCCACGTAGCATATAGCACAGGCAAGTAGTATATACCACAGCCACGTTGTATATAGCACAGCCCACGTAGTATAACACAGCCACGTAGTATATAACACAGCCCACGTAGTATATAGGAGCCAGGCAGTATATAACACAGCCATGTAGTATATAACACTGCCCACATATATAACACAGCCCAAGTAGTATATAACACAGCCCACGTATATAACACAGCCCATGTAGTATAACAGAGCCCACGTATATAACACAGCCCATGTAGTATAACACAGCCCACGTATATAATACAGCCCATGTAGTATAACACAGCCCACGTATATAACACAGCCCATGTAGTATAACACAGCCCACGTATATAATACAGCCCATGTAGTATAACACAGCCCACGTATATAACACAGCCCAAGTATATAACACAGCCCATGTAGCATAACACAGCCCACGTAAATAACACAGCCCATGTAGTATAACACAGCCCACGTATCTACAGTAACACAGCCCATGTAGTATAACACAGCCCACATATATAACACAGCCCAAGTATATAACACAGCCCATGTAGCATAACACAGCCCACGTATATAACACAGCCCATGTAGTATAACACAGCCCACGTATATAACACAGCCCACGTATATAACACAGCCCAAGTATATAACACAGCCCATGTAGCATAACACAGCCCACGTAGTATAACACAGCCCATGTATATAACACAGCCCAAGTATATAACACAGCCCATGTAGCATAACACAGCGCACGTATATAACACAGCCCATGTAGCATAACACAGCCCACGTATATAACACAGCCCATGTATATAACACAACCCACGTATATAACACAGCCCATGTAGTATAACACAGCCCACGTATATAACACAGCCCAGTGAGGAAGACACACTCACTGCTTCACTTTCACCGTCATGCTGCGGCCGTTGCTTGTTGTGAATTCTGTTGTCGAACTCCCTCCTGTGGTCGTGAATGGTACTTCGGCGAGTTCTGTCTATGGACTCCCTCTGGTGGCTGTGAGTGGAGCTGCTGCTTCTGAGGTTCCTTACACAGGTGACGTGGTTTCTTTGGTTGGCTGCTCTATTTAACTCCACTCAGATCGTTACTCCATGCCAGCTGTCAATGTTCCTGCATTGGTTCAGTTCGCTCTTGGATCTTTCTGGTGACCTGTCTGCTCCTGCAGAAGCTAAGTCCCTGATAGTTATTATTTGTTCATTGTTTTCTTGTCCAGCTGGATATCATGATTTTGCTTTGCTAGCTGGAAGCTCTGGGATGCAGAGTGGCATCTCCGCACCGTTAGTCGGTGCGGAGGTCTTTTTGCACACTCTGCGTGGTCTTTGTAGTTTTTTGTGCTGACCGCAAAGATACCTTTCCTATCCTCTGTCTGTTTAGTAAGTCTGGCCTCCCTTTGCTAAAATCTGTTTCATTTCTGTGTTTGTGACTTCATCTTAACTCACAGTCAATATATGTGGGGGGCTTCCTTTACCTTTGGGGAATTTCTCTGAGGCTAGGTAGGCTTTATTTTCTTTCTCTAGGGCTAGCTAGCTCTTAGGCTGTGAAGAGGCGTCTAGGAAGAGTCAGGAACGCTCCACGGCTATTTCTAGTTGTTGTGATAGGATTAGGGGTTGCGGTCAGCAGAGCTCCCACATCCCAGAGCTTGTCCTGTGTCAGTTTAACTATCAGGTCATGCCGGGTGCTCCTAACCACCAGGTCCATAACAGTTGCCCCCATTGTGGACACAGGGTGCTCCGTGCACCTGACTGCTGCGCTGCTAGTCTTTCTGCTTGGCACACTGCTGGACCTGGTCCTGGACGGTCGGTGGATGTAGACGATCTCTGATTGAGCTCTTAGGCGGCCGAAAGTGGCAATACAGATGACCACTGGCCCGGAATTGACTTGTATCCATGGTGACGGTGACTATTACAGAAGCTGCACAGCACCAGCTAAACTCAGAGAGCTCTGTGCCTTATGCTGCCAAGCAGGGATGACGGATGTGCTCCGCCTCCGAGTCCTGGCTGGGACTCGGAGTTGACTGTCAGTAGTCATGTAATACACACACAGCACACAGACAGGTATGTAGTCCAGCTGCAGGGGCCCCCCCAGGAGCGCATCAGTGTGTGTGTGTTGTAGCGTTACCACCGTAAATGGGCCCCCCCTTCTCGCCAGGGCCCCGGCATTTGCCCGGGTACGCCGGGTGCTGACGCTGGCCTTGCCGATACCCCACAGGACTACCTCCACCGGAACTACTCCCAACGTGGAACCAATAGACCTCGAAGCCCTGAAAACTGTATATAGTTCCAAAAAAACTTTTCCTTTTTGCTGCTTAAAACCCATCTAGGGTTATTTCTTAAAGGGGTCCCACGTTAAAGGGATCCTATGTTTCCGTTGCACCTGTTTTTGCACAAGTTTCTACTTGTATCATTGTTATATACAGAAGAACTGCAGAATCATGAACTGTGCATGATTGGAACTTGCTTGTATATAGTTTGCACCTTCTTAAAGGTGCTCCCTACTGGTTTTCCAAGAAGAAGCTTTTGCTTTTGGCGACGTGAAAGTTTTGCTGTTTTAAAAGTTGATGACTGACTTATTGATTGTTTGCACTACCTCAGAGAAAGACTTGAGTTTCCTCTTAAAGGGAATGTTCGTTTGTTGCACCTTGCTAAAGAGTGATAATATTGCCTTAAGAAGTGAGATAGCAATAATGTTTACATAGCAGATAGTATGTAGCAGGTTAGATAGTGATAGAATGTTTTATAATGTTGACAATAAAATGTTAAAGTGATGTACTTTAAATAAAATGATAGGTTTTAGGAAAGGAAATACAGTAGGCCCGTGGGTAGACCGATAGTCCTGCATCGTAGAAGAGAGATAAGGAAAATGTTGATTAGCACTTTAAGGGTTAATGATAGTATACCCTCAGAGGGTACTTGCACTTAGTAGATAGAATACCTGTATGGGTAATTATGTTTCATAGTTAGATAGTAAGTGTTTTTCATTTGCCTTTGAAAGTCGTATGCACAATGTAACTATGTTATTGTTTGCAACGTTCAAGTGTTCTCACCTCCCTTAAAGGGAAGCTTAATATATATTAACTTGTTTTACAGCATTTCAAAAATTTTACATGTCGTTTGCTGATGTATTGTTTTTTTCTTTTTCCCAGTCCTTGAGTACTGGATTTAACGGGGGGGATGGGAGGAAGGGCTGTGCAGTGCCCCAGAGTCCTGGTCGTTGCAGCAATGTTATTCTTCCACCAGGGGGGAGTGATGTTACGTCTGAAGGCAATGAAGGAGATCTTCTGTCCAGGCATCACAACCACAAGACACACTTCACACTCCAGTCTGCCAGGGGGAGCCATGCTTCTATCGATTAGGGCACTCCTCACACTTAGGTAAAACTGGTGGGCTGGTTAGGAAGTTAGACAGAAGCTGACTGGGCTTCACCCAGACAGTGAGTCCCGACCGAGTTTGGCAGAGGCTGGTTGGAGTGGGTTCCAGCCAGCTCCAGACTGCGGCCTGTGGAAGACGAAGGTACACAGAGCTACGCCTGCATCCCATGTGGCAGCATCCTAAGAAAGAACACAAAAGGAATTGTGTTGCAGTGAGTGAGCAATGAAGTCATAGCAACAGGAGAGGAACATCAGCGGGAGACCAGCTAGAAGCAGGCTAAATAGACTATGATATGGCACTGTACAGCATAAGATAAGATATAGATTTGCATATAGGACATAGGATAAGGTATAGTTATCATTTGGGACTAGCCCACAATGGGATAGGATAACGCTAATATAAAGCAGACTACTTACTGATAGTTACTCAGATACAGAAGTGCAGTAACCAACGTTAAGTTCAAGTGCAGTGGGACACTGACGGCAGTGAGGATCAATCTTTAATGGCAGTGGGAGGCCTTACCAGAATCCCTTGTGGACATTTTTTACAACATCTGGAACTCATGGCTCGGTATAGGTGCTAGGAGGAGTGGATTATCCTCTGGCGTATAGGGCATAATGGATGCAGATCCACGAGGAGGGAAGGTAACGGATCCTGGGTGCACTGTGTGGCTAAACAAGAAACTCCTGTGGCAGACAGGAATATCTAAGGTAGAGATAGTCCAGGAGGAACAAGAAGTGTTGTGCCTTAAACTGCATGTTACAATCTGATGATCATGAACTGTTCAATAAACTTTTGTTGGTTATTATGAACTGTGTGTCCCCTAAGTTATGTGCAGCGGCACCGAAAGATGGATGCCTGGGAGTAGAGGAGGCTTATGACCTACATGTGAGTTTCATGCACCCCACACAGTGCAGCTCATTGGGACTCAGACATGATTATCATGTAAAGTGCCAGGGCTTAATGAGACGTTACATAAGCTGAAGATAAGGGGATACTGCCAGATAGCGGCATGCTTTAAGCTGGATGAAATATGGTGTTGAGTGTTCTAGATGCAAGAAAACCAAGTGTAGGGAAATTGCGATCTCCTGGATGGTAAGTATTCTGGCTGTAAGGGAGTAGTGCAAAAGGCCTCAGTGTGCCTTCTGTGGAGGGAGCTTCGGCTGTTATACCGGTAATGGGGGATTTTGGGTGTCCCTATTGGAGAAGGAGGGTGCATAAAATGGCTCCTGACTAATCAGAGCTTAATGTGACGCTCAAGGTGAAAAAGGTTGGGGACCACATGATGCGCCCACAGGGCAGTCGGGTCCGGTCGCAAAGGGGGATGTCACAGTGGCTGCGACTTGGTCTGTGGCCCTGGGCATCAATGTTAAAGGGGTTAATGTTCAAAGATTGTCGTGACGCCACCTGTGGAGTTTGGTCAATAGGGGGACTGACGCTGCATTAAAGCGGTCCCCTGGGGGATGTTGCGGCAGCCCAGATGTTACACTTCCCTCAGGTCAAGCGGGGTCCCCAGAGGTCCTATGGTGTATGGCGTAGATGGTGTAGCCGGTGAATAAATGGAGGAGACAAGTGATAAGTCTTTACCTGGTTTACTTGTGGGTGACAGGCCACAGTCCAGGGTACCAGCAACAGGTTGGATAGGAGTTTGGGCAATCCAGAGACAAGCGGGGTCCCTTGGATAGGTCAGGTAGGGGCCTTCCACTCTGCGCTCACTGTCTCTGAGGTCCCTGCTGCCACTAAGTGTCTCAAACAAGGTCCTTCTTCATTCTCCTATCCTGAGATGGGTACCTGTATGGCAGGCAGCTTGAGCCGTGCCTATTGGGGTCCTTTCACGGTGACTCCAGGCTCCATAGTGCTGCTGTGCCACAGGTAATTATGGGCAAAGTCCATGTAATTCAATGCCCTCCGGTTCTGCTCTGTGTATTATAATCCACATAAGCCTCGGGCTCCCGGTTCCCGGATTCTCTGCGCACTGACTCCCTGGTGGCCTACTCGTGGCCTTCTGGAGTCCTGTATTTCCACTGTGCTCCATCCCTGTCTGTCCTCGCACACAGATTGTCTGCACTAACTGAACTCACTCTGCCTCCAAACCAGGATCTTTATCCAGGGAAGCTGCCCTAAAAGAGGGTTTTGAGCTCCGCCTTCTGGCCTGGACTTGGAAGGTGTTGTGTGTGTGATAACCTACCAAAGGGAATCCCACTTGTCTCAAGACATAGCACTACCCTCCCCAAGAAAAAGGCAGCACTACTGTGGTACCTGAATTCATGGGGTGCCATACACACCACTGTTACAATGTCTTAATTTTTTTTGCTCCCAAAGATTGAAAATAAAGTTACTCCCACCTCAGTTTGAGATGGAAAAAGTGCAGAGAAGGGCTATCAGTTCTTACCTTGCTTTATAGATGGCGCACTCCTGGAAATGCAATAAAAATAAATCATATATAGTGTATGCATTTATGTTGCTAACTCAAATTCATTCTGTGAAAGAAGTACTTATAGTAAGAAAAACAAAGTGTGTTAATCCTCCGCTGTCGAGAAATTCCCTGGAACAAATTGCAGATGGGGAGAAATGGATGACAGGTCCATATCCAGGACGATTGTGCTGTGCAGATGCAGAGTATTATTTATAGCTGCAGACTTAGTCCCGACTTTTTGATTCAATATCACACCTCACCAAGGCTGCTATAGTACATCACACATGTGCCTTCACCTTTCCTAAAAACAAAGAATCAAAGGTGCAGCTTTTGGATTTTCACTGGGCTTAATAAAAAACAGAAGAAAAAGATGGCAGGAAGCCTGGAGTATGGAAGCTTTTTAATGTTTCTACAATTGTAAAAGTAAAAAATATATATTTAAACTCGACACTTGGGACTTGGTGATACAGTACATGGCTTTTAGAAGTAGCACCTCCTCAAGAAAAAAAAGCAATTGAAATGCCTTTGTCTCAAATTTTAACATACACAATATATTCCAATTTTGTTTCCTGTAAATACAGTAGCAGACCTACATAGAAGAAAGCGTCTCTGCAGAACAGTATATAGATGCTTTGCTCTACAACTAATTTGTCATCATCTTAGAGCAAATCTTTCTTGGTTGTTTTCATCCATGTGCTGATTTTGTGACGGTATCACAAGAAAATGCAATAAAGCAAACAAAAGGAAGAACTTCATTTTTTTAAGTGATGGTAAGTCCCATTGCCTAAGGAGCCCCACTGCTCTTCCAGAAGCTCCACATATAGTATGTTCATCCTTCCTGTAGAGTGTGACCCTGATTCAGCAGAGTGAATAGACCAGAACTGTGGTGTAAATTGCTTAGGAAAGTCGCAAAATTATTGTGCAACACATTATTTCATAAAAATGTTGCAACTTTTGGCATTTTCATTCCAACTTAGGCCAGCTCTACCAAGATAGAAGTGTGATGGAGGAGTGACACCACAGATGAGCCGAGGTGTACCGTACTCCACAAATCTTACTTCAATCTTTGACTTCAGCATTCCACCTCATCATGCCTGGCCTTGTTCACGAATGTCTTAATAAATCCGGGCTACAGTCTTCATTTGTAAGCTGAACGCTAATGTGATATTATATAAATAGTGCTTATATTTATATATTTATTAATTCTTTGTGATCTTCATTGGTAATCTCACAATAATGATCTCACAATTACAATTATTTTTTAGGCTGACTTAATCTGAAGTGTGCTAGCATACATTGCACAAGGTCTTTGAAGAAGCATAGACCTCTTAGTAAATCTGATGCATCTTTAGCAGTACTTACACCAGAAATTGATATCTATGTCTGCTATTCATAACTCAGTCCAGTTGGTAAATTTCATGGAATATTAATTGTGGGATGAAAGACAAATTATCCCTTACAGTGGGGAAGAAAGTATTTAGTCAGTGACCAATTGCGCCAGTTCTCCCACTTAAAAAGATGAGAGAGGCCTGTAATTGACATCATAGGTAGACCACACCTATGAGAGTCAAAATGAAAAAACAAATCCAGAAAATCCCCTTGTCTGACTTGGCAAGAATTATTTAGCAAATTATGGAAAATAAGTATTTGGTCACCTAAAAACATGCAAGATTTCTGGCTCTCACAGACCTGTAACAACTTTTTTAAGAGGCTCCTCTGTTCTCCACTCATTACCTGTAGTAATGGCACCTGCTTGAACTTGTTGTCAGTATAAAAGACACCTGTCCACAACCTCAAATAGTCACACTCCAAACTCCATTATGAGAAAGACCAAATAGCTGTCGAAGGACACCAGAAACAAAATTGTAGCCCTGCATTCTGGCTCTCACAGACCTGTAACAACTTCTTTAAGAGGCTCCTCTGTTCTCCACTCATTACCTGTAGTAATGGCACCTGCTTGAACTTGTTGTCAGTATAAAAGACACCTGTCCACAACCTCAAATAGTCACACTCCAAACTCCATTATGAGAAAGACCAAATAGCTGTCGAAGGACACCAGAAACAAAATTGTAGCCCTGCACCAGGCTGGGAAGACTGAATCTACAAAACGCAAGCAGTTTGGTGTGATGAAATCAACTGTGGGAGCAATAATAAGAAAATGGAAGACATACAATTTGTGAGATAGTGCTCCCTGAGTGTGTTGGGGGACACTTGATTGGCAACGGGATTAAGGCACACATGAACAGTTTCTCACAAAAACAGTCTATTTGGTTTATTTACTCAGCATAAACCTCATAATGTAAAGTCCATTTCATTACATCCACAAACATATCATGACCACCAGTCTGTTTATGAAGCAGATAAGTCTTTATGCCGTTTCTTACAACCCCTTTGTCTGGGGTTAACTTCCAGGAGCTCAGCTCCACACGCTGACTCCTGTCAGTCCTTGCTTCCAGGGAAGCTACTTTACTAGGATCACTGTCCCGTATGATGACTTGCTCCACAACGTCCCACCCAACAGTTCCAGACCCTTAGAAGGATGGTAGCTTCCAAAACACAGACGTCACAGGCTCTGCAGGTACATAGTCTCACTACATGCTATTCAGGAAGTCTCCACTCGCAGGACCTTCCAACACAGACCATCCAGGTACATGGCCTCACCATGTGCTCTTCAGGAAGTCTCCACTTGGAAGACCTTCCAACACAGAGACTATGTGACCACACCAAAGTCTCATTATATCGCATGAGACACACCCCTTGATGGGAGGTAGATGGTTGGCCAGATACACCCAGTTCTCCGGCCAACCCTGTAAGCTCAGCCCCTTACAAGCTAAACAAAGCTCATGGAACTACAGGTCCCAGAGCAACATTTCAGGCTTACAGCGCAGAGGACCTCCTCCTCTGTGACACGTACCGGCCATTCACAACAATGCCGGTCACTGTCTCACATACCCTCTCCCTCTGTTCAACAATGCGGGGTTGAACACTTGACATGAACCAGGGGTCCCGAGACCGGGCACCCATGTCACCTTGCCCTACCAGTCGAGAGGGCCTTCTCACTTAGTTTTGAGTGTCAGTCCCCGAAACATAGTTCATCACTGTCACTATGCGACACATACCAGCCATTCACAACAACGGCGGTCACTTTCTCACAAAGACCACTGATAATCTCCCTCGATCTGGGGCTCCATGCAAGATCTCACCCCATAGGGTCAAAATGATCACAAGAAAGGTGAGCAAAAATCCCAGAACCACATGGGTGACCTAGTGAATGACCTGCATAGAGCTGGGGCCACCGTAACAAAGGCTACCATCAGTAACACACTACCCCGCCAGGGACTCAGATCCTGCAGTGCCAGATGTGTCCCCCTGCTTAAGCAAGTACATGTCCCGGCCCGTCTGATGTTTGCTAGAGAGCATTTGGATAATCCTGAAGAGTATTGGGAGAATGTCATATGGTCTGATGAAACCAAAGTAGAACTGTTTGGTAGAAACAAAACTTCTCGTGTTTGGAGGAGACAGAATCCCAACTTGCATCCAAAGAACACCATACCTACTGTGAAGCATGGGGGACCAGGACGACTGATCTGTGTACATGAAATAATGAATGTATCATGGGGTCTAAGGCAGGGGTGTCAAACTGCATTCCTCGAGGGCCTCAAACCATGCTTGTTTTCAAGATTTCCTTAGCATTGCACAAGGTGCTGGAATTATTCTCTGCAGGTGATTAAATTATCATCTGTGCAACGCAAGGAAATCCTGAAAACATGACCTGTTTGCAGCCCTCGAGGAATGCAGTTTGACATCCCTGGTCTAAGGGGTATCGTTTCTCCTTATGGAGAGTAACATACAATCTCTGGCTTGTCAAGGTAAGGAGGCTTATTCGCCGTGCAATGCTCCTCTGGGAAATATAATATGCAAATTGCCTCTTCTGAAAAAAAGAGGACTTAACTCTATAGCGCCACCTATTGGAAGTAGCGATCCTACAAGTCACAATCAACTCTTTAACGAGTCGTGCAATATGACTTAGGATAAAAGCCAAATCAGTATCTCAATTCGCAGACACGGTGTTTCGGGCTGTTGGCCCTCGTCAGTGCGAAGCATGAGAACTAATTTGGCTAGGTGAGAGTCTCTGGACTGGGGTCTAAGGGGTATCGTTTCTCCTTATGGAGAGTAACATACCATCTCTGGCTTGTCAAGGTAAGGAGGCTTATTCGCCGTGCATTGCTCCTCTGGGAAATATAATATGCAAATTGCCTCTTCTGAGAAAAAGAGGACTTAACTCTATAGCGCCACCTATTGGAAGTAGCGATCCTACAAGTCACAATCAACTCTTTAACGAGTCACGCAATATGACTTAGGATAAAAGCCAAATTAGTTTCTCAATTCGCAGACACGGTGTTTCGGGCTGTTGGCCCTCGTCAGTGCGAAGCATGAGAACTAATTTGGTTAGGTGAGAGGCTCTGGACTGGGGTCTATGGGGTATTGTTTCTCCTTATGGAGAGTAACATACCACCTCTGGCTTGTCAAGGTAAGGAGGCTTATTCGCCGTGCAATGCTCCTCTGGGAAATATAATATGCAAATTGCCTCTTCTGAGAAAAAGAGGACTTAACTCTATAGCGCCACCTATTAGAAGTAGCGATCCTACAAGTTACAATCAACTCTTTAACGAGTCGTGCAATATGACTTAGGATAAAAGCCAAATCAGTATCTTAATTCGCAGACACGGTGTTTCGGGCTGTTGGCCCTCGTCAGTGCAAAGCATGAGAACTAATTTGGCTAGGTGAGAGGCTCTTGACTGGGGTCTAAGGGGTATCGTTTCTCCTTATGGAGAGTAACATACCATATCTGGCTTGTCGAGGTAAGGAGGCTTATTCGCCGTGCAATGCTCCTCTGGGAAATATAATATGCAAATTGCCTCTTCTGAGAAAAAGAGGACTTAACTCTATAGCGCCACCTATTGGAAGTAGCGATCCTACAAGTCACAATCAACTCTTTAACGAGTCGTGCAATATGATTTAGGATAAAAGCCAAATTAGTATCTTAATTCGCAGACACGGTGTTTCGGGCTGTTGGCCCTCGTCAGTGCAAAGCATGAGAACTAATTTGGCTAGGTGAGAGGCTCTGGACTGGGGTCTAAGGGGTATCGTTTCTCCTTATGGAGAGTTACATACCATATCTGGCTTGTCGAGGTAAGGAGGCTTATTCGCCGTGCAATGCTCCTCTGGGAAATATAATATGCAAATTGCCTCTTCTGAGAAAAAGAGGACTTAACTCTATAGCGCCACCTATTGGAAGTAGCGATCCTACAAGTCACAATCAACTCTTTAACGAGTCGTGCAATATGACTTAGGACAAAAACCAAATTAGTATTTTAATTCACAGACACGGTGTTTCGGGCTGTTGGCCCTCGTCAGTGCAAAGCATGAGAACTAATTTGGCTAGGTGAGAGTCTCTGGACTGGGGTTTAAGGGGTATCATTTCTCCTTATGGAGAGTAACATACCATCTCTGGCTTGTCAAGGTAAGGAGGTTGATTAAAGAGTTGAGGCGCACAGACCTCCATGTTCTTGCCAGAGGTAGCCTGACTGCCATTTGGTACCGAGATGAGATCCTCAGACCCCTTGTGAGACCATATGCTGGTGCGGTTGGCCCTGGGTTTCTCCTAATGCAAGACAATGCCAGACCTCATGTGGCTGGAGTGTGTCAGCAGTTCCTGCAAGATGAAGGCATTGAAGCTATGAACTGGCTATGAACTGGCCCACCCTTTCCCCAGACCTGAATTCGATTGAACACATCTGGGACATCTTGTCTCGCAACATCAAGTAAAAAGTATTTGTAAAGGTGTCAAGGAAATAATACATGGTTTTCTAATTATTTAAAAAAATATAAATCTGAAATTGTGATGAGCATTTGTATTGTGCGCCCATGAGTTAATATTTTTGTAGGACCACCTTTCTCTGCATTTACTGTTCCATGTCTTTTGGGTTATGTCTCTAACTAACTCTCCTTCAGCAAAAGACTGTAAAATATCTCCAAGTTCAATTAGAGGATTAAATGAACAGGAGAATCCTAAACCAAACTTCAAACTACTGTATCTTTAGCTCTATTCTTGGAGATCCACCCGCAACACAAATCAAAATGGACAGAGCACTCTGAACCTTACAGCCGATTGGGTCTACGCCATTTCCTTATGACATCATCTGTTGCCTCTATGACTACGAGGTTAAAGAAAAGATTATGACAAAGGCCAGATCTCAGAGGGAACTATCCTATGTGGACTACGTTTCCAGTTATTTCTGGATCTGTCTCGTATTACCCTGCAAAGAGAAGAATTCTTAAACCTTTATCCTGAAGGACCTCCAGATCCCCAACAGGTGGGGTTTGCCTTTTCACTAACAGCCCGTTAGAAAGAATTTCTGCAATTGCGTTCTTTAATGGACTTGCCAGTTTTTTGTAACGTCCTCAATCTACAACCTCCTAAATTAGTGGACTGGGATGCCCCTCTGCCTTTGGGGTACCACAACTGATTTGGAACCAAAAAAGAAGATTTTTGAGGACAAAACGTGAAGGGCATTGGAGAAAGAGATGAGAGGAGGAGGTTCCCCTGATAGATCTTGCTGAGCTGACTTTTACTTTAGTAGTACGTTACTGTAGGGGCTTCTCTCCTGCTCGCTTTTGTGCTGATTATTGTTATTTGTGGAGCTATCTATATGGCATGCAAAGTTTCTGTGTGTTATAAACAAAATAGATCTGTAGGGGGCTCTTAACTGATGCACTGTAAAGGGGTCTGTTATTTCTTATCCCCTTTGTATCTCTCTTCTCCCTTCTCTGGTTAAATTTTGGGCCCTACCCCCACAGTATTTTATATTGGGATTACCTTATTTACATCAAATTCCTGATGGGCTCATTTTGTTTCACAGGAGTACCCCTTGCCAGGAGTTTTCCTGGGAAATATAATTTTATGTTCACTGAAATTTTTACTTTTTCTTAAAAATTATTTTTGTCTTTGCATTTTCCCTAACTTCATGTGTTCATAATCCCCTTTCGTTTTAGCTCAGATTGATCAGATGGAGCGGAAGAAGTCCTGTGAAAGTAAGGTAATCTGGCATATATTAGGAGGTCCTGGATGGGAGATAGTCCCAGGGTCTTCCATATACAGTTGTGCTCAAAAGTTTACATACCCCGGAACAATTTTTGCATTCTTGGCCTTTTTTCAGAGACTATGAATGATAACACCAAAGCTTTTTCTCCACTCATGGTTAGTGGTTGGGTGAAGCCATTTATTGTTAAACTACTGTGTTTACTCTTTTTAAATCATAATGACAACCCAAAACACCCAAATGACCCTTTTTAAAAGTTCACATACCCTGGTAACTTTGGCCTGATAACATGCACAGAAGTTGACACAAATGGGGTTGCATTGCTACTAAAGGTAACATCCTCACCTGTGACCTGTTTGCTTGTAATCATGTGCATAAAAACTGAGTGAGTTTCTGGGATCCAGACAGACTCTTGCATCTTTCATCCAGCCACTGACATTTCTGGATTGTGAGTCATGGGGAAAGCAAAGAATTGTCAAAAAAAGTTTTGGTGTTTTCATTCATATTCTCTGAATAAAGGCCAAGAAATACAAAATTGTGCACTTGACACTTGGAGGCACTGGTCCTTAGGCTTACAATTTGACTCGTATAATTTCACTTAATGTAAAGGGTCTTAATTCCCCTAGGAAGAGAAGACTTGCCTTGCAGGAGATGAAGTCTCAGAAAGCGGAGGTAGTGTTTCTACAGGAGGCGCATTATGACTAGAGATAAGCGAATATCTTCGGCTCCCTCTTTATTCGACAAGCTATAGCGCTTACTGAATAAGCTGCATCCGGAACCCGGCTAACTGCAGTGCTCCGATAATCAGCTATTCCGAGCCTCAGCTGAATGTTTCGCGGCTGTGTGACAGGCACATCACATGCATGCAGAGCCCAACAAACAGGCTCTCCATGCATGTATTGTGCCTGTGACAAAGCTGCGACACATGCAGTTTCAGCTCGGAATAGCTGATAATCCGAGCGCTCCAGTTAGCCGGGTTCCCGATGCAGTTTATTTGGTAAGCGCTATAGCTTGCTGAATAAGGAGGGAGCCGAAGATATTCCCTCATCTCTAATAATGACCATACAGGCACATTTAAGCTTGCACTAAATTCTCTTCCCTGGGCCTACTCAGCTTACAGTAACAGTAAGATGGGTGGAGTAGTGATTTTGCTTATAGCAATCCAGGGGGACAGAATTGTTGTCCTCGAAGCACTTCTGAAGGGTAAGACAACCATTTTATGTAATATCTATGCACCAAGCATGGGTCAGATCCGTTTTCTACAAAAGGTTTTCTCCTTACTTCAGAAATTGCTTCCGGCAGCCCTAATAGTGGGTGAAGACTTTATCGTCCCTTTTTCAGAGGTTTTTGATAGACACTATTTAGGGGTGCAGATTGCCTCCACAAAACCTAGTCAGGTTAGCGTCGGAATTTAGGAAATTGACTAGGGCCAACTCTGAGATCATTCTAAGGAGAGGGCCTACTCTTTTTTTTTCCACGCCTCAACGTACACATACAAGAATAGATTTTTTGGGAGAAACACTGTATTTTAACTCTTAGAATGTTGAAAAGGATGGAGATGGGACTGACGAATTGGTCCAATCATGCCCCAATTCTGTTGGACCTGAAGTTTTCTCAGCCGTTAACTCAAGCCTGCCACTGGTGCCTGAATGAGTTTTTTGTCAAGGACCTCAACATTAGTGAAACTCTACCTGAGCATCTGTCTGACTATTCCCACCTAAATGAGGGCTAAGTTTCTTCTCCTTCAATGCTGTGGGGTGGGAGGCTCATAAGGAAGTAATGAGGGGTCATTCAATTAAAGAGGGTTCCAAATTGAAAAAAAATGCCAAGATTGAATATAATCTTTTTTTGCAACTCGAAAGAGATGAACATAAACTAACTGCATCTCCTTCTCTGCAGATTTTGAGGAGGGTGATAGAGATTAGAAATAAGTTGAAAGACCTATCTATGAAAAAGGTAGAGAAGCTACTTTTATACACAAAGCAAAAATATTGTGAAAATGGCAAAAAAGTCCATACACTATTGGCGAGGCAATTGAAGGAGAGGGCTTTGTCCTTGAATCCCCAAGCAATAAGAAGTGAAGATGGCACTATACATTACAATCCATTTGAGATTTCTCATTTTAAAATTTCTATAGTAAATTACTGTATATATTCAAATATAAGCTGAGATTTTCAGCCCATTTTTTTAGGCTGAAAGTGCCCCTCTCGGCTTACACTCGAGTCATTGTCCCAGTGGGTTGGCGGGGGAGGGGGAGTGGTGGCTGTCACATCATGCTCACCCTCCCGGCGCGGTCCCTGGCAGCTTCTCCGATGCGATGGTCTCCGAGCGCCGACAGCTCTTCCTGTGTTCAGCGGTCATGTGGTACCACTCATTAAAGTAATGAATATGGACACGACTCGACTCCCATAGGGGTGGAGCACATATTCATTACTTTAATGAGCGGTATCAGTGACCGCTGAACACAGGAACAAGCTGCCAGCGCCAGAGAGCATCAGAGAAGCTGCCAAGGACCGTTCCGGGAGGGTGAGTATGACAGGGTAGGAGGAGCATAGCGATATTCACCTGTCCCCATTCCACCGCCGGGCTCCATCTTCTGTGTCCTCAGGCTGTGATATTCAGGTCAGAAGGTGTGATGACGTGGTTAGTGTGCGCCCTCTTGCTGAATAGTCACTGCAGAGTCCCGGAAGACACAGCGGAGCGCGGCGGTGGAAAGGGGACAGGTGAATATCGCAAGTGTTGGTGTCCCCGCCTGCTCAGGACAAGAGGTGAGTATGTCATTTTTTTAAATTGCAGCAGCAGCATATGGAGCATAATATTCTATGGAGCATCTGATGGGGCCATAATAAACCTTTGTGCAGCATTACAAGGGGCAAATGTTTCTATGGAGCATCTTATGGGGCCATAATCAACCTTTATGCAGCATTGTATGGGGAAAATGTTTCTATGGAGCATCTTATGGGGCCATAATCAACCTTTGTGCAGCATTATATGGGGCAAATGTTTCTATGGAGTATCATTTGGGGCCATAATCAACCTTTGTGCAGCATTATATGGGTCAAATGTTTCTATGGAGCATCTTGTGGGGCCATAATCAACCTTTACGCAGAATTATATGGGGCACATTTTTTATGGAGCATCTTATGGGGCCATAATCAACCTTTGTGCAGCATTATATGGGGCAAATGTTTCCATGGAGCATCTTATGGGGCCACGATCAACCTTTCAACCTTTGTGCAGCATTATATGGGGCATATTTTTGTATGAAGCATCTTATTAGGCCCATCATAAACTTTATGGAGCATTATATGGGGTGTATTTAGTATGGAGCATTATATGGGGCTCCTGATTCAATATGGATATTCAAAAATACTTAACCTACTGATGTCTCAATTAATTTTACTTTTATTGGTAGCTATTTTTATTTTTGAAATTTACCAGTAGCTGCTGCATTTCCCACCCTAAAGTTATACTCAAGTCATTAAGTTTTCCCAGTTTTTTGCGGCAAAATTAGGGGTCTCGGCTTATACTCGGGTCGGCTTATACTTGAGTATATACGGTATATAATCTCCAGGATAAGCTTCCTTCGGATGAAAATAGAAGGGACTCTAATTTGAAATTTTTTTTTATCCAATTTAAATTTACCAGTCCTTGCCCCTGAAGCAATAAACTCTGTTAATATTCCTGTTACACAAGAGGAAATAGCTGAAATCTTGAAAGACTTGCCTTTGGGAAAGTCTCCTGGCCCAGACGGGCTGACATATCTTTATTATAAAACTTTTGCAGGGGAGCTGATCCCCCACATGACTAAAATGTTTAACTTATTCATGGATGGCTCTCCCATACCAGATACATTCATACATGATACTTATTCCTTAGGCAGGAAAAGACCCTCTGGGTTGCTCTAATTATCGTCCGATAGCCCTATTAAACTAGGACTTGAAAATTTTTACCCGATTTACTTAATCGGTGGCTAATCCGGCTTATTAGTAAGAATCAAGTATTCTTTGTCCCTTTTGCCAGGGAGGGGACAACACCAGAAGGGCAATAGATTTGATTGATGTGTCCAACAAAAATAAAACACAAATGCTTATTTTAAATGTAGACGCAGAGAAGGCATTTAACCGACTTAATTGCTCTTTCTTGTTTGAAACAGTGAAAACATTTGTTATCTCAGGAGCTTTTTTAAAGGAATAAAGGCATTGTATAGATCTGCATCAGCCTCGATTAAATTGCACTTTTGTGTCTCCCCCTCTTTTTTCATCTTGAATGGCACGAGGCAGGGATGCCTTCTTTTTCCCCTGCTATACAGTGGGGAAAAAAGTATTTAGTTAGCGACCAATTGTGCAAGTTCTCCCACATAAAAAGATGAGAGAGGCCTGTAATTGACATCATAGGTAGACCACAACTATGAGAGTCAAAATGAAAAAACAAATCCAGAAAAAATCACATTGTCTGATTTGGCAAGATTTATTTTGCAAATTATGGTGGAAAATAAGTATTTGGTCATTAACATAGTTTCATCTCAATATTTTGTTATATATCATTTTGTTGGCAATGACAGAGGTCAAACTTTTTCTGTAAGTCTTCACACAGTTAGCACACACTGTTGGTGGTATGTTGGTCCATTCCTCCATGCAGATCTCCTCTAGAGCAGTGATGTTTTGGGCCTGTTACTGGACAACACAGACTTTCAACTCCCTCCAAAGGTTTTCTATGGGGTTGAGGTCTGGAGACTGGCTAGGCCACTGCAGGACCCTCGTATGCTTCTTACAAAGTCAATCCTTCATTGCCCTGGCGGTGTGCTTGGGATCATTGTCATGCTGAAAGACCCATCTACATTTTATCTTCAATACCATTGCTGAATGAAGGAGGTTTGCACTCAAAATCTCATGATACATGGCCCCATTCATTCTTTCATGGACACTTCCTGGTCCCTTCCTGGTTCAGCTCTTTGGTCTTCACCATAGTGTGACTGTTTGATGTTGTGGACAGGTGTCTTTTATACTTATAACAAGTTCAAACAGGTGCCATTACTACAGGTAATGAGTGGAGGACAGAGGAGACTCTTAAAGAAGAAGTTACAGGTTTGTGAGATACAGAAATCTTGCATGATTTCCATCATATTTTGCAAAATAAATCTTGCAAAATCAAACAAGGTGATTTTCTGGATTTGTTTTCTCATTTTGACTCTCATATTTCTGGTCTACAGGCCATTCTCATCTTTTTAAGTGGGTGAACTTGCACAATTGGTCACTGACTAAATACTTTTTCCCCCCACTGTATGTAATGTGTATAGAGCATTTAGCGGCAATGATACATCAAAATCATAATATCTCATGGGTGGAAGTCAAGAGTAAGGTATGTAAGATTTCATTATTTGCTGATGACATTTTACTGACCTTCACTAAACTTCATATAACCCTCCACAACCCCATAGTCACTTTGAAAGAATATGGACAGCTGTCAGGATTAAATATCTTTAACCCCTTAACGACCGCCGATACACCTTTTAATGACGGCAGTTAAGGGTACTTAAACCACAGCGCCGGTAATTAATGGCGCTGTGGAAAAAGTGTATAGCGCCCCTCAGAGTCAGATTTTCTCTAAGGTATCTGTTGCCGGGAGTAACCGAGACCCCAGAGAACATGATTCGGGTCAGCTTTTACCGACCCCCGGGTTGTGATCGCCGGTAAATAACCGTTTACCAGCGTCCGCAAAAAAAACACATCAGAGGACAGAGAAATGGGGTCCCCGATAGCCCCCCGATACTCACCCGTCTCCCCTGATGCTCCTCGTGACTCCCGATGGGCGCCGCTATCTTTCTCCAGGCAAAAAATGCATGCACGCGCAGTGCACCCACCGGCCGGCACCCGGCAGATCTTTGGGGTATCAGATGCTGGGGTAGCCGAGACCCCAAAGAACATGAACGGGGTTGGTTTTTACCGACCCCTGTTTTGTGATTGCCAGTAATTAACCATTTACCGGCGACCGCAAAAAGAAAAAAAAAACAAGCGGCATGTCATTCTCTGTCCTCTGATGTGATCGCACATCAGAGGACAGAGAAATAGGGGGATTCGGGGACCCTGTTATACTTACTGGTGTCCCTGGGTCCTCCTGCGTCCCTCCTGGCCGCTGGCTTCTTCCTCTGGGAAGAAAATGCGCAGTGCGCCCGCCGTGATGTGCTGGCCAGCAGAGGAAGATTCTTCCTCTCATTTCATTTTGGTCACTGTGAGATCCTATCACAGTGATCAAAATTAAAAAAAATTGTACATAACTCCCACCTTTATCACCCCCTTAGTTAGGAAAAAATAATAAAATAAAAAAATGTATGTATTTCTATTTTCCAATTAGGGTTAGGGTTAGAGCTAGGGTTTGGGTTAGGGCTAGGGTTAGGGCTACGGTTAGGGTTAGGGTTGGGGCCAAAGTTAGGGTTAGGGTTGGGGCTAAAGTTGGGGTTACGGCTAGGGTTAGGGTTGGTGCTAAAGTTAGGGTTAGGGTTGGGGCTAAAGTTAGGGTGAGGTCTAGGGTTAGGGTTGGGGCTAAAGTTAGGGTTGGGGCTAAAGTTATGGTTAGAGTTGGGATTAGGGTTGGGGTTGGGATTAGGGTTTGGATTACGGTTAGGGTAGGCATTAGGGTTAGGATTGGCATTAGCGTTACGTTTGGGATTAGGGTTAGGTTTGGGATTAGGGTTAAGGTTAGGGTTGGGATTAGGGTTAGGGTTAGGTTTGCGGTTAGGGTTGAGATTATGATTAGGGGTATTTTGGGCTTAGGGATTTGATTAGGGTTGGGATTAGGGGTATTTTGGTGTTAGGGTTGTGATTAGGGTTATGGTTAGGGTTGGGATTAGGGTTAGGGGTGTTTTGGGGTTAGGGTTTTGATTAGGGTTATGGATTGGGTTGGGATTAGCGTTAGGGGTGTGTTGGGGTTACGGTTGGAGTTAGAATTGGGGGTTTCCACTGTTTAGGTATATCAGGGGGTCTCCAAACGCGACAGCCAATTTTGCGCTCAAAAAGTCAAATGGTGCTCCCTCCATTCTGAGCTCTGCCGTGTGCCCAAACAGTGGTTTACCCCCACATATGGGGTATCAGCGTACTCAGGACTAATTGGACAACAACTTTTGGGGTCCAATCTCTCCTGTTATCCTTGCAAAAATAAAAAAAGTTGGGGGCTAAAAAATCATTTTTGTGGGAAAAAAATGATTTTTTATTTTCATGGCTCTGCGTCAAACTTCTGTGAAGCACTTGGGCGTTCAAAATGCTTACCACATCTAGATGGGGGGGTCTCATTTCCAAAATAGGGTCACTTTTGGGGGGTTTCTACTGTTTAGGTACATCAGGGGCTCTGCAAAGGCAACATAAAGCCCGCAGATCATGCTATCAAAGTCTGCATTCCAAAACGGCGTGCCTTCCCTTCCGAGCTCTGCCATGCGCCCAAACAGTGGTCCCCCCCACATATGGGGTATCAGCGTACTCAGCATAAATTGCACAATACATTTTGGGGTCCAATTTCTCTTGTTACTCTTGTGAAAGTTAAATTCTGGGGGTGAAAAGATCATTTTTGTGGAAAAAATATGATTTTTTTATTTTTAAGGCTCTACATTATAAACTTCTGTGAAGCAGTTGGGGGTTCATAGTGCTCACCACACATCTAGATAAGCTCTTTGGGGGGTCTAGTTTTCAAAATGGGGTCACTTGTGGGGGGTTTCCACTGTTTAGGTACATCAGGAGCTCTGCAAATACAACATGATGCCCGCAGACCATTCCATCAAAGTCTGCATTTTAAGACGTCACTACTTCCATTCCGAGCCCCGATGTGTGCCCAAACAGTGGTTCCCCCCACATATGGGGTATCAGCATACTCAGGACAAACTGGACAGCAAATTTTGGGATACCATTTCTCCTGTTACCCTTGAGAAAATAACAAATTGCAAGCTAAAAAATCATTTTTGAGGGAAAAAAAGGATTTCTTATTTTCACGGCTCTGCATTATAAAGTTCTGTGAAGCACTTGGGCATTCAAAGTGCTCACCACACATCTAGATAAGTTCCTTGGGGGGTCTAGTTTCCAAAATGGGGGCACTTGTGGGGGGTTTCTACTGTTTAGGTACATCAGGTGCTCTGCAAATGCAACATGATGCCTGCAGACCATTCCATCGAAGTTTGCATATTAAAACGTCACTACTTCCCTTCCGAGCCCCGATTTGTGGCCAAACAGTGGTCCTCCCCCCCCCATATATGGGATATCAGCATACTCAAGCAAACTGGACAACACATTTTGGGTCCAATTTCTCCTGTTACCCTTGAGAAAATAAAAAATTGCGAGCTAAAAAATCATTTTTGAGGGGGAAAAAAGGATTTTTTATCTTCACGGCTCTACGTTATAAATTTCTGTGAAGTACTTGGGGGTTCAAAGTGCTCACCACACATCTAGATAAGTTCCATAATGGATTTCGTTAACAAAATGGGGTGACTTGTGGGGGGTTTCCACTATTTAGGCACATCAGGGGCTCTCCAAACACGACATGGCGTCCGATCTCAATTCCAGCCAATTATGCATTAAAAAAGTCAAACAGAACTCCTTCTCTTCCAAGCTCTGCCGTGCGCCCAAACTGTGGTTTACCCCCGCATAGGGGGTATTGGACAAATTGCACAACAACTTTTGGGGTCTAATTGCTCCTGATACCCTTGTGAAAATTTAAATTTTGGGGCGAAAAATCATTTTTGCAGAAAAAATGCGATTTTTTATTTTTATTTTCACGGCTCTACGTCATAAACTTCGTCCTCACACCCCAAATATATGATCAATTCTGTTCCTATCGGACAGTTCCTTCGCCTTCGAAGGATCTGTTCGAATAATGCGGATTTTGAGGTTAAGGCCAAGGACTTGTGTAATAGATTTTCCGAGAGAGGGTATGCTAGACGGGCCATTAAACGGGCCTACCATAGGGCCAAATATTCGACACGACAATCCCTCTTATATACTCGTGATGAACAAAAAAATAATTCTAATAAGATACGATTTATTACAAACTACCATGCCCAGTTTTCTCGGATGAAACAATGTCTTGAAAAAGCATGGCCTATACTACAAACGGATCCAATCCTCAAAAAGATTCTCCCTGCCACTCCGAGTGTGGTTATTCGGCGGTCCAAGAACCTTAAGGACTGTTTGGTTAGAAGTCACTATCAAGTGGATCCTAGATTTAATTTCATTGATGGCAGGGGTCCGAGGCGTGGATGTGTACCTTGTGGCCGGTGTGTCGCCTGTTCTAATGTTGATTGCATTGACACTTTTACTAATTCTTCGGGAGCAAGGATATACGAGATTAGGAAGCACATTACATGTAACACTCGGAATGTGATTTACTTTGCTACATGTCCATGCAATCTCATTTATATAGGGCTCACGACGCGGCAATTCAAAGTGCGCGTGCGTGAGCACGTACTCGGTATTCAGGCGGCCGCCGGACATGATGACACATCCACGCTTCGTACTCTGCCACGCCATTTCAAACTGTTCCACAATAGTGACAGTTCCACACTTAGAGTGAGGGGGATTGATTCTATTGATCCGGGGATTCGGGGTGGAAAAGTTAGCTCCAGGCTCGCACAAAAAGAAACCAGATGGATCTGGACACTTGACACGGTCCATCCAAAAGGGTTAAATGAGAATATTAGTTTTGTACCATTTCTCTAAAAATTTCAGCTGATGTATTGTGGGCATGTGTTTTTGTGTTTTATGTTGGTTTTAACTACTGTTTTTATTCAGCCCCTCTAGTTTCCTTCTACTCATCATGATTCATACAGCATGGAGAATATCCTGTCCCGTATCTACGCCATTCCTATGCCAGCCACTCACAGACCATCACAAGCATGATGCGTATTTAGACACCGTACGGTTTCTCGATGGTGTCACCAATATATGGAGATTTGTTATACTTTTATTTTATATGTGCATCTCCTAGGATTTAATATATAGATTGGTTTTTGTTGATGTATAGATATTTTTCATTTATATGTATATCCTGTACATGTTTGATTGATGGTCTCTGTTTGTGATTTATCGGATTTATATATAAATATGCTATTCCGGGTGCTCAAATAAGATGGGGCATATATATGCCCTGGGCTACCGTTATATCCTGCCTAATGTGGTGAGCGTCTTAAGATAAAACCCTGTACAAAACCATCTGTTTGTCTGTAGGCACCTGTGATTTCTTTACCGCAGTACGCATGCGTGCCATGGACCCGGCTCCCTCGTCGGCTTGCGGCGTCTTTCTGCACTATGACTACGGTCACGTGACATCTGTCACGCGGTGCTTGACGCCGCCGCCGCCGTGGCGTCCCGCTGCCATGGCATCGCACGCGTCACAGGAAGCGGTCATGATTCCGGAAGTCAATAGGTTATATGGCGCACATATGTGGCTAATCGCTCTGAGTAGCGTACTTTGAATCTGATTGGTCTGGGGGGCTTTTTATACCCTGCACTTCCCTTTTGTTGGTATCCCTTGAGAAAGGCCACATCGCCGAAACGCGCGTCGGGAAGGACGCTCACAGCTACACCCCTGGCTCTATTGGTAATTATATTAGCCATCTGGTTACATCTCTAGTCGCTATATAGGGGTGTTGTATTTTCTTTCTTAGGCTATATGGGCTTATGTGCAATAATGGCCAGTTTATTTTACAATATATTCATACCCATTTACCTATTTGGAATGTAATGTTTTTCTGTGAGCGTTTCAACTCTGACATGTGTGAGAGGGTGTTGTTCTCTCTCTTCTTCCCCCTCTATTTGTTCTCCCATGTCACCTATACCTGGTCACTTTAATAAAATAATGTTTTGCTAATTATTTTCTGTATTTGGAATTTTTTTGTCGTGGTTTTTTCTTTGTTGCTCGTCATAAACTTCTGTGAAGCACTTGGGGGTTCAAAGTGCTCACCACACATCTAGGTAAGTTCCTTAAGGGGTCTAGTTTCCAAAATGGTGTCACTTGTTGAGGGTTTCCACTGGTTAAGCAAATCAGGGGCTCTCCAAACGTGACATGGCATCCGATCTCAATTCCAGCCAATTCTGCATTGAAAAAGTCAAACGGTTCTCCTTCTCTTCTAAGCCCTACTGTGCGCCCAAACAGTGGTTTACCTACACATTTGAGGTATCGGCTTATTCAGGAGTACTTGCACAACAAATTTTGTGGTTCATTTTCTCTTTTTACACTTGTGAAAATAAAAATTCTCTGTCCTCCGTAGTACATGCCTGCACAAAGCAATCTTGCCTTGCGCAGGCGTGTACTATGGAGGACAGAGAATGAACTTCAATCCAATATTGCAGCCAGCATGCAGCCAGCGGGTAAGGAAAGGGTGAATCAAACACCCGAAAACCCCGCCTCCATGGCTGAAGATTGTTCCCTCCAAATTCAGGTGACAGTGTCCCTTTAATAAAATGTTTATTAAAAATTTGTCCGTAGTATAATTTCAAAAAGGTAAATTTAAAACAGGTGTATGTACCAATGGTTACACATGCAAGACACAGTGGGTTGAGGGCTCACTTTTTACTAAAGGTTATCCTTTGAAAGGTTTTTTGGGGGAGGTAATTTTTTTTTTTTTAAATAACTGAAAAATATTTTTAAAGGTGTCTCACATTTAAAACATTTTTTTTTTTGGGACATGGAAAAGAATGGTATAACGTGCACCTGTTTTTGGGTTTTGTTGTTCACCTATTTCTCACATTTTAACAGGGTGTTTATTGGTAAACATTACCTATTTCTGCGGTGGTCTAACTATAAATCCATTATACTTATTATATTGCAGATAGAGTAGGGACCACAGTGACCGCCCGTAGCCACCAGGATCGCATCAAGAAAATCTTAAAAGTAAGTTTTGAAGACCCCAAATCTGCTACTTCAATGTGTAGAGCAGAGTGCAAGTGTCTTTTAACTTACAGACCCACCAGGACCACAGCTACCAGGACCACAGCTACCAGGACCACAGCTAACAGGACCACAGCTACCAGGACCACAGCTAAAAGGACCACAGCTACCAAGACCACAGCCACCTGGACCACAGCCACTTGGACCGCATCAAGAAATTCTTAAAAGTAAGTTTTGAAGACCCCAAATCTGCTACTTCAATGTGTAGAGCAGATTGCAAGTGTCTTTTAACTTACAGACCCACAGCTACCAGGACCACAGCTACCAGGACCACAGCTAACAGGACCACAGCTACCAGGACCACAGCTAACAGGACCACAGCTACCAGGACCACAGCCACCTGGACCACAGCCACCTGGACCGCATCAAGAAATTCTTAAAAGTAAGTTTTGAAGACCCCAAATCTGCTACTTCAATGTGTAGAGCAGATTGCAAGTGTCTTTTAACTTACAGACCCACCAGGACCACAGCTACCAGGACCACAGCTACCAGGACCACAGCTAACAGGACCACAGCTACCAGGACCACAGCTAACAGGACCACAGCCACCAGGACCACAGCCACCTGGACCACAGCCACCTGGACCGCATCAAGAAATTCTTAAAAGTAAGTTTTGAAGACCCCAAATCTGCTACTTCAATGTGTAGAGCAGATTGCAAGTGTCTTTTAACTTACAGACCCACCAGGACCACAGCTACCAGGACCACAGCTACCAGGACCACAGCTACCAGGACCACAGCTAACAGGACCACAGCTACCAGGACCACAGCTACCAGGAACAAAATGTCCTCTTCTGACAGCCCTCCTCCACAGCAACAGCGCGTATCGGTAAGTAAATATTTTTTTTTTTATTTTTTTATTTAAATTTAAATTTTTTGTTTTCACTACATGCATTTATTATGTTTAAACAGGAATCAGAATCCGATGAGGAGCTGTCAGAAGGGACCGAGACGGGTGGAGACATGCAAGTGGAGGAGGAACCAAGTGTAAGTAGTGGTGAAACACTTGCTTCACACATCACACTGCACCATACACAAAACATAATTTCATATATAACGTAACACAGAAAACATATACATACATTAAAGCTAATTTTTTTTATCCTTTATTTCAGTCTCCTGCTGCTGCTGCTGCTGCTGAACTTCCAGCACAGCATGACGGTTCTCCCAGGCGCTCCCAGAGTCGGCGGAATCGACGCCGCGGTCGGCCATCAGTGAGTTGGTTTTTTGGGGGGCTTCGATTGGTAATTATTTTGTTTCAGTCTACTAATTTTTAGTTTTATTTTTTTTTTCTCACAGGCTTCACAGTGTGCTCCCGAAGAAGATTCGGACATTGAGATCGAAGCCCTCATCGAGGAGGTTTGAGAGCGGGAGCTGCTGTGGAACATGGCTGACCGCAGGCATGCTGATACCAGTGTCACCCGTCGGCTCTGGTTGGAAGTATGCCGGAACATCTTTCCGAGGTGGGAGGACCTTCTTCCACAGCAGCAGAGCAAACTATGTAAGTATTCACTTTTCAGTGATGTTTAGAGCTGAATGTAATGTCTTGTATTTACCTTTTTTTTTTTTTCTTCATTCCTGTCTTCACAAGTGGCAAGGTTAGGAAGTGGTGGCGGTCACTGAGGGATCGTTTTAAGAGAGAATTTAACCAGGAGATGCAGGCCCCGAGTGGCTCAGCAGGAAGGAAGAAGAGGAGGTATAGATATGCCCCTAACCTCTCCTTCCTGAGGCAAACTATGCTGAGTAGAGTGTAAGTATTCAACATCCCAGTAAGAACCTGTCTAATCACAAAACTTTTGTTTCAGTCCGGGCTTTTTAATATCAATATATTAAATTTTTTTTCTTTCTTTCACAGCACCTTCTCCAGCCACCGTGCGCCTGCATCTACCTCTGCGCCCTCTGAAGCGATCCCTCCTGAGTCCGCCACCGGAGACCACGTCGGTAGGCCCCACACCTCTCACCCCTCTGTCCCCTCCACTTCATCCACCTCAACCACTGGAGCGCAGCCTTCCTTACTCGCATCTGATGGTCAACAGATAGCGTTCCCTTTACCCCACCCCTCTGACCCTGCCACCTCTACACCACCGTTAGGTTCGTGGCGGCAGCGTCAGAGGGGTCAGGAAAGGAGCTATGCTCCTGAGTTCTTGCATCTAAATGCAGGCTTCCAAAATTCTTTTAAAATTTTGGGAGAACAAGTGACTGCTGGTTTCAGCATGGTGCAATCACGCATGAGTGAAAACCACCATGAAATCAGCAGTCGCTTGGATAGGCTGCATTTAGATGTAAGTCAAGCTCCAGCAAATCTTTTTTTTCAGTCCATGCTCAGGAGCATGGAAAAGCTTTCTTTTGATCAGCAGATGCGGGTAATGAATAGCTGCCATAACGCTCTTCTGAAGGTCATCAACGAACCACAATCTACCCCCACACCTCCCCACACATCCCAGTCCCAATTTCAACACCATGCCCCCCAATATCACCGCCAGTCCCAATATCAACATCAGGCCCAATATCAACATCAGTACCAATACCCAACCCGGCCCACAGCCCAAATGTATTCCCCCGTGTTTTCTTCTTCCTTGCCCAGCTTTCCTTCCCCAGGAAGTTTTCCACCTACCCCAACACAACCCCCCTCTGGTCAGCCTCCTGCTTTTCACCCCCCTTCCACTGCAGACCAAACAGGTAGGGTTTCCCCAATCCCACCTACCGACGTGGTCCAACCTTCCAGCCCCTCCTCCCATAGTTACTCTACCCGACACTACCAAGACCTGTAAACATGTATTTTCCTTGTTATTAAAAAATTATATTTTGACAAAAAAAAAAAATTTATTTGAAAATTACAAAAAAAAAAAAGGTTTGAAATAAAAATATTTCTGGTTTACAATCTACTGTGTGTGTGTTGATTCATTAAGGTAAATATTAAAGGTTAAGTGAAAAGAAACACCAGACGTTTTAAAGGTATAACAAAATGGTTTTATATTAGCAAGTAAACCACACTTTGTGGATTTTTTTTTTTTTTGGTTGCTACAAACACAATTTTGACAAACAACAAAAGCCAAGAAAAACATGTCACACAATGATGTCTTGCCATGGAATCCGCCCAACAGGTGACAAAAAATAATCCGCAAACTGGTCCCTCATCATAGTAACAGAACTGGTGGAGCGAACAGAGGCACTGCGGTAATCCCACAAGGATGTCTCCAATTCTTCGTCATCCAATGTAACGGGCTCCTTTGAAATAACAAAATTATGGAGCACCACACATGCCTTGACAACATCGTCTACAGTTTTTGTTTCCAGTTTTATTGCCGTCAGCAGAACTCTCCACTTTGCCGTCAATATACCGAAAGAGCACTCTACCACTCTTCTTGCTCTGGTAAGACGGTAATTAAATACCCGCTTGGTACGGTGTAATTCACGGCTGCTGTATGGTTTCAGTAGGTGCGGCGACAGTTGAAAGGCTTCATCACCTACACACACATATGGCATGGCTGGTTCACTTGTTCCTGGGAGCGGTCTTGCTGGCGGGAAATTGTATGTATCTCCATACAGGCAGCGACCCATCTGAGAGTTTTTAAACACTTGTGAGTCGTTGGACCGGCCATACGCTCCTATGTCCACAGCAAGGAATCGGCAGTTGGCGTCAGCAATAGCCATGAGTACAATGGAGAAGTATTTTTTATAGTTATAGTACTCTGATCCTGTTCCTGCCGGTTTAGCAATCCTTATGTGTTTGCCGTCCACGGCACCAACACAATTTGGGAAATTGCAAATTCTCTCAAATTGTTCGGAACTTCTCAACCAGATTTCCATTGTTGGTTGTGGGATATACTCCGGCTGTAAAGTGTCCCAAATCGCACGACATGTGTCCTTCACAATTCCGCCAATAGTGGAAATCCCCAGCCTGAATTGGAAATGGAGTGAAGTCAAAGACTCACCCGTAGCTAGGAAGCTGCAGAAAAAAAAAAAAAATGTAAAAAAAAAATTGCACAGACCATCAACCAAAAAAAACCAGTGGAATGGCCTCAAACAAACCAAAAAGTTACATGCTGCAGAAAGTGCTGCGCAATGTGTCAGCGCAGTTTTTTCTGCAGCATGTAATAACATTCAATATGAGCAATGACACAAGAAAAAAAAACCAGTGGAATGGCCTCAAACAAACCAAAAAATTACATGCTGCAGAAAATGCTGCGCAATGTGTCAGCGCAGTTTTTTCTGCAGCATGTAATAACATTCAATATGAGCAATGACACAAGAAAAAAAAAAACAGTGGAATGGCCTCAAACAAACTAAAAAATTACATGCTGCAGAAAATGCTGCGCAATGTGTCAGCGCAGTTTTTTCTGCAGCATGTAATAACATTCAATATGAGCAATGACACAAGAAAAAAAAAACAGTGGAATGGCCTCAAACAAACCAAAAAATTACATGCTGCAGAAAATGCTGCGCAATGTGTCAGCGCAGTTTTTTCTGCAGCATGTAATAACATTCAATATGAGCAATGACACAGGAAAAAAAAAACAGTGGAATGGCCTCAAACAAACCAAAAAATTACATGCTGCAGAAAATGCTGCGCAATGTGTCAGCGCAGTTTTTTCTGCAGCATGTAATAACATTCAATATGAGCAATGACACAAGAAGAAAAAACCAGTGGAATGGCCTCAAACAAACCAAAAAATTACATGCTGCAGAAAATGCTGCGCAATGTGTCAGCGCAGTTTTTTCTGCAGCATGTAATAACATTCAATATGAGCAATCACATAAAAAAAAGATGCTTACCGCAGTGTCACCAGGAGCCGCTCAGCCAGTGTGATGGCAAGCCTCATCCTTGTGTCCTGCCTTTGGATGACATCCTCTAGTTTTCCAACCAAATAATCGAAATGTTCCATTCTCATCCGTACATAATTGTAGAATTTCAGTGGGTTGCACCGCAACTCCAGATAGAGAGTGGACTGGACACCCCTGGTCATCCGCAGCTCATTGATTGGATGTATCCAGAATCGTCGCACTCTCCGTTTCATCCTCCGTCTTTCGGCTGCCGCCTCCTTCTCCCGCACTATGATATCCAGGCGATTCGTCTCAAATATAACTTCAGTAACCAAACTCGAAATCCTCCCAATTACATCATCCATCCTTGCCACTAAACTAAAACCCTCAAAGATGGGCTGTAAATACAGTCAGTATATAAATTTCCCTAGTTTCCAGTAGCCAATCAAATTTTGATGCCTCCCATTTTAACAACGGATCCGTCGTAAAAACGGATGCAACGGATGGTAAAAACGTATGCAACGTATGCAACGCATCCAGCGTTTCAACGCAACCGTTTATCGGATTTGCGACGTATCCGTCGAAATGCTGTATGCGTTGCATACGTTTTGCAGTTTTTAGACGCATCCGTTTTTTCGGGAAAAAGACGTTTTTGTGATGGTTTGCAGTTAACGCTAGTGTGAAAGTAGCCTTAAAGACAAATTTTAAATTTAGATGGAGTTTCAAAGCTATTAAATACATGGGGGTTAATCTGTCCTCTTAGTATAACAATTTATCTATCCGTCTCTTTTTGTAGAGTTTAGGAAGCTATTGACTAAGTGGATGCCACTTTTGCTCTCACTGATTGGCTGGATAGCTTCAGTTAAGATGACTTTCCTGCCTAAACTACTTTATTATTCTGAGACTCTCCCGGTAAAGGTTCCCCTTGGGGAACTTAAGTCTCTCCAAGCTGCTATAATGAAGTTCATATGGAACAAAAGACATCATAGAATATCCAAAAGTGTCCTCACATTTCATAGATCACAAGGGGGCTTGTCCGTTCCGGATATCATTAAATACTATTGGGCAGCACACCTGAGGAGGATTCCCTCATAGGATTCATTATGGGCTTACAATTTTTGGTGGACTGAAATAAAAAAGATATGGTTGGCTCCGATCCACCCAAACTGCCTTTTATGGTTGACTAAACCTATTAAGATACCATTTACCGTATGTACTCGAGTATAAGCCAAGATTTTCAGCCCATTTTTTTGGGCTGAAAGTCCCCCTCTCGGCTTATACTCGAGTCATACCCGGGGGTCGGCAGGGGAGGGGGAGCGGGGGCTGTCTAGTTATACTTACCTACTCCTGGCGCGGTCCCTGCACATCCCTGCTTCTTCCAGCACTGCATCTTCTTCCTGTATTGAGCGGTCACATGGTACCGCTCATTACAGTCATGAATATGTGGCTCCACCTCCCATAGAGATGGAGCCGCATATTCATGACTACAATGAGCGGTAACTGTGACCGCTCAATACAGGAAGAAGATGCAGCGGTGGAAGAAGCAGGGACTGCAGGGACCGCATCAGGAGCAGGTAAGTATACAGGGAGGGGAGTGCTGCACGATATTTACCTGCTCCTTGTTCCGGTGCCGCTCTGTTTCCAGCGTCCTCTGGCTGTGACGCTCAGGTCAGAGGGCGCGTGACGTAGTCAGTGCGCGCCCTCTGCTGAGCGTCAGTGCTGGAGACAGAGCCGCACGAGGAGCAGGTAAATATTGAAAGCGCCGGCGTCCTGAGCGAAGAGAGGTGAGTATGTGATTTTTTTTATTGCAGCAGCAGCATTATATATTGCACAGCTTTATATGGAGCATCCATGGGGCAATAATCAACGGTGCAGAGCATTATATATGGCACAGCTTTCTATGGAGCATCTATGGGGCCATAATGAACGGTGCAGAGCATTATATATAGCACAGCTTTCTATGGAGCATCTATGGGGCCATAATGAATGGTGCAGAGCATTATATATGGCACAGCTTTCTATGGAGCATCTATGGGGCCATAATGAACGGTGCAGAGCATTATATATGGCACAGCTTTATATGGAGCATCTATGGGGCCATAATGAACGGTATAGAGCATTATATATGGCACAGTTTTATATGGAGCATCTATGGTGCAATATTCAACGGTATGGAGCATTATATGTGGCACAGCTTTATATGGAGCATCTATGGGGCAATAATGAACGGTATGGAGCATCTATTTTTATTTTTGAAATTCACCGGTAGCTGCTGCATTTCCTACCCTAGGCTTATACTCGAGTCAATAAGTTTTCCCAGTTTTTTGTGGCAAAATTAAGGGCGTCGTCTTATACTCGAGTATATACGGTACTTTGTTGGGTCCTATGAAGTTTACAAGGGATCTGAGGCTCTCATGTGCAAGGTGTTTTGAGTTGGTCTCCCCCAATTCCCCAATGATATGTTTTATATACCAGCCTCTGATACCAAACAGTCTGGAACCGACAATAGTCCACCCGTGGATTTCGGCAGGATTATTTAGATTTGCGGATTTGGTGGATGTAAACGCATTGGAAGTTTTCTCGTTTGATGATATAAAATATAAATTTGTTCTAACTAATAGAGAGTTCTTCCAGTTCATTCAAATTAAGCTCCTGGCGTCTTCACTATATGGCTCATTGAAGGTTTCTCAACCAACGAAATTTGAGAGGCTTTGTAAGAAAGGCACATCAACTAAAGGGTTAATATCAGATATTTTCAGGATCTTGGGTTCTCCTGAGATTGACCCCCCCTTGAAACATCCGTATATGGTTAGATGGGAGTCTCTCCTGGGAAGGATACTGTCTCCCCAATGCTGGCAGAATATATGGGAAAAGGCGTCCAAATCCTCTATCTCCACTCTTTATAAGGAAAACCAATATAAAATGTTGATGTTTTGGTATCACAATCCCGAGCTCCTTTATAGACTGTGCCACCACTCCCAAATATTTGCTGGCGTTGTTTCTCAGCACCGGGTCCTCAGTACCACATTTTCTGGTCCTGCCCTGGGCTGGCTGGATTTTGGGAAAAGGTGAAACCTTAATACAAAAGGTTCTATATGTGGAGGTTGAGCTGGACCCTGCTATAATAAATGTTTCCCCTAGAAGGATGGGAAGGAATTCGATCAGACTCCTGTTACATCTGTTGACAGCAGCTAGATGTTTGATTGCCCTTCTTTGAAGACAGACTACTCCCCCCTCTTATCAGAAGTTTTGGATAGAATAGCTGACATCCGCAGGCTGGAGCACATGACAGCCTTATTGACGGCGAGTTTGGACAGATTTCAGACCGTCTGGGCTTCCTGTGACTATTTTTGGGCCCAAAACAACAGTTAAGAGCATGTTGGTTTTTGAACAGGTTTCTTCTTCCTTTCCCTTTCCTATGTTTATGTCTCGTCCTGACGAAGTTACGGTGAAATAAGCGTAGAGGCAGCATGCCAGGGGATCTCCTCACTGCACTAGCATAGCAAGTGCTTTTCTCATATACGCACCTTATTGATACTTTCACTCATGCACTGCAGGCACTTTACTGAGCATTTGTCATTTGTACCTCGCTTTGCCCTGTCATCCAATCGCTCAATAGAGGCTAATACCTTGAATCTGGTCTATAGAGTGGCTGTCTGGAATGCCTTTAGGTAGTTCAGCTGGCATTATTATGCTCATGTAATGCTGCTTCAAATTTTTAAACGAACATTATACCTATATGTGTTAGGTGCCGAGTTCCCGCCTCTGCACAGGGGGAATCCCGAACCACCTCCGCTGCGGTCTCCCATTCTTCTTCAGCCGCAGTGGAGCCTGCTCAGCCGAGACGTTGGTCCCAGCCTCGGGCTCAAGCTGAAACTGGGCGATTTGTTACTACTGTTCTTCCAGGCTCTGCCTTTGTAGCCAGTACTGGTCAGCGGCGAGCAGACATCTCTGTGGGACTAAGTCCTGCTTTTCCTCTTCTGAGCATACCCAGGGTAAGACCTCTCATTGGAGGTTGGGGGTCACATGCTCAGATACTGCAGTAGCCCCATTGGTCCACTAGGAAGGTCCTGAAGTTGCTCAAGTACTGTAGCAGCTCCCATTGGTCCTCTAGGAAGGTCATGAAGTTGCTGCAGCTATAAAAGGTTTGCATGGCCGCACGGCCATGCGCTAGTATCAAACCAATGTCTATGAGCTCAGCGCCAGTGTGGTCATGTCTGGATGCGGTTAGGGTTTGGCTGAAATAAGCCGCTAGAATACCGGCACCTCCGGTGAGGAGTTGTCTGTTTTCTCTGACTGCATGACCACAGTTTGCTCTGGTTGGTAGCTGTGTACCTCTGTGAGGTTAACAGGGCACAACATCTTGTTCCTAGTGACTCTGTGGAGGTAACAGAGTTCGCTTATACCGCCATATAGCACCGCCATTTGCCAGCAGCAGGTTCCTCTCCTGCACGGGGGACCTCGGGTTGCGAACACACCTAATAATACATATATATATATATATATATATATATATATATATATATATATATATATACTCGGTGCGTTCTGCTAACCCTAACAATATGCTTGTTAATATTCACTGATATACTTCAGTGGTACTACTTTCTTGATCTTGATCCCTGTGGACTCCTGCATAAGTAGCGATAAACCGTATGTCATTTTTTTGGTTAATAAAAATTGTATATTTTAGTCTATGATTCCCTTCTTGCTTTAATTAACCTCCTGGGATTTTTTTGTGTCTATAGTATTTTCAGAGTTGTGACTTACTACGTATTCTATTGTGAAGGGAATTCTATTGTGTATTATGATTAGTTATGCAGATTCTTGTCATGTCACTGCATTGTTACTATTTTGCTCCTAAAGATCTAAATTTAAATTTTTATTATTTTGTTAGTATTGGTTAAATCCATCTTTGGCTTTCAACACTTACTGAATCCTTCTGGGCATACTCTCGATCAGATTCAAATATGTGTCGACATAAATTTGATCTCAGGTCTCTTCTACATGTTCCCAAAGTTGTTGTATACTGGTCGACTCACTTTGGTACGTACAGTATACAGTTTTTTCTTCAATTTTACCCACAAGTGTTTGATTTCGTTGAGGTCTGGGGACTGTAAGGGCCATTCCACCTCCTCAACTTCATTGTCATTGATCCATTTCTTTGCCTATCTTGATGTATACTTTGTGTTGTCTTGTTGGAACACTATGTTGACCTTTTCATACCCATAGTACTTGAGTGTACGATGTAACTCATTTTGTAGGATACTCACATATAGCTCAGCATTGAGACCACCATCGATTCAGGTCAAATATCCAATGGGATTTGCTGTGAGACAACCCCATATCATTAGGCTTTCTCTACCGAACCTGACATTTCCTTCAATTTCTCAATCCGTTAGCCCCTTTTTTTGTTGTTTTTTTCAGAGCCATTTGCACCTATCAGAGCCTTGTCTGTTGACTTTTGTGTCATCGCTCCAAATCATCAGTTTCAATTCTTTAAATGTCCACTTTTGTGACTTGTTTGCAAACGTTAACCAATGCTTCTTGCTACAAAATTGAAGTTGAGGTTTTTGCACCTTTTTTGGGCCACCATTCCAGACTTGAGTAATGTGCATCGCACGGTGCTTGCATTGATGTCTTTACATAGTAACAGTTCAGCCTTTAACCATCCAGTTCAGCCTATAATGATCTCACTATTATGAAGCATACGTGCCACCTCCACTGTCGTGTTTGTTGCACCAGAACTGATAAACCTGAGGATGAGCCAACTTATTGACTCGATATTTTGTCAATGGCAGGTCTTGGAAAATGGTGCCATTTTTCTTTTTTTTAACAAATTTTGGATTTTTTTTCACCACTTAAATGAAATAGAACCTATACGTTTTGTATATGTGGACTCGTAATGTCCTGGAAAATGATAATAGCAGGTCTGTTTTAGCATTTATTGAACATGATAAAAAAAAAACTAAAAAATTTGTGGAATTGCACTTTTTTGCTATTTCACCTCACTTGGATTTTTTTTCCATCTTCCAGTACATTATATGGTAAAATCAATCATACTGTTCAAAAGTACAACTGATCCTGCAAAAAATCAAGCCCTCAAATGGCCATATTAACAGAAAAATAAAAAAAAATGGCTCTGGGAAGAAAGGGAGTGAAAAAAAACAAAAAAACAAAACAAATGGAAAATGGCCCGGGGTAAAGGGGGTTAACATTAACTTGGTGGCAACTATGTATAGTATATATATCTAATAACTGTTGAACACAGTAATGTTTCTGCCTTGAAATGAGGTTTATTGTACAGAAAATGTGCAATCTGCATTCATACAAAATTTGATAGGTGCATAAGTATGGGCACCCTTATTTTCTTGTTTTAAATACTCCTATCTACTTTTTACTGACTTACTAAAGCACTTTTTTTGGTTTTCTAACCTCATTGAGCTTTGAACTTCATAGCCAGGTGTATGCAATCATGAGAAAAGCTACTTAAAGTGGCCACTTGCAAGTTGTTCTCCTGTTTGAATCTCCTCTGAAGAGTGGCATCATGGGCTCCACAAAACAACAGTATAATGATCTGAAAACAAAGATTATTCAACATAGTTTTTCAGGGGAAGGATACAAAAAGCGGTCTCAGAGATTTAGCAATATAATTATGAAGCATGAGTTAGGATTTTAAGGTCCAGTTATTTGCGGAGACACTTGTAAGGCTATGTTCACACTTTGCGGATTCCACTGCAGATTTTTCCGCAGCAGAATTCCAAAATCCGCAGTGAAAACCCGTCGCAGTTTTTACTGCGGATTTATCGCGGTTTTTACTGCGGTTTCTTCTGCGGATTTTCATCTGCAGTTTCCTATTGGAGCAGGTGAAAATCCGCAGAAAAGAAATGACATGCTGCGGAATGTAATCCACTGCGTTTCCGCGCGTTTTTTTCCGCAGCATGTGCACAGCGTTTTTTGTTTCCCATAGGTTTACATTGTTCTGTAAACTCATGGGAAACTGCTGCAGATCCGCAGCGGTCAAATCCGCTGCGGATCCGCAGCAAAATCCGCAAAGTGTGAACATAGCCTAAGGGTATGTGCACACGATGCAGATTTAGTGCAGAATTGGTGTAGAACTGCAGCAGATTTTTCTGCTGAAGAAACGCTGCAGAACTGCACTGTGATTTACAGTACAATGTAAATCAATGTGAAAAAAAAAAGCTGTGCGCATGGTGCAGAAAAATCTGGTCAGAAACACTGAAGATTTCAAAGAAGTGCACGTCGCTTCTTTTGTGCAGTTCTGCAGCGTTTCTACGCAGATTTTTCTGCACCATGTGCACAGCTTTTTTTATTTCACATTGATTTACATTGTACTACACAGAAACTGCACAGAAACTGCACAGAAACTGCATCAAATCTGCGGATGCAGATTTAGTGCAGAAAATTCTGCACCACATTTCCTACGTGTGCACATAGCCTAAAGCTGCAGTCGCATTTTGGATCATTACCTTTGAATGATCTTTTAATGATCAGTTTTTTTGTGGATTAACTATATATCTATCATGGCCTTAGGGATAGATAGGAGTCAGAAACATATTCATTTCACTAATAAACCCAATGTTTCCTTTAGGCTGCACTGAGACATTTACCGTATATACTCGAGTATAAGCCGAGACCCATAATTTTGCCACAAAAAACTGGGAAAACTTATGACTCGAGTATAAGCCTAGGGTGGAAAATGCAGCAGCTACTGGTAAATTTCAAAAACAAAAATAGATACCAATAAAAGTAAAATTAATTGAGACATCAGTAGTTTAAGTGTTTTTGAATATCCATATTGAATCAGGAGCCCCATATAATACTCCTTACAGTTCATGATGGGCCCCATAAGATGCTCCATACAAAATACGCCTCATACAATGCTGCACAAATGTTGATTATGGCCCCATAAGATGCATCCATACAGACATTTGCCCCGTATAATGCTCCACAAATGCTGATTATGGCCCCATAAGATGCTTCATACAGACATTTGCCCCATATAATGCTCCACAAAGGTTGATTATGGCCCCATAAGATGCCCCATAGACACATTTTCCCCGTATATGGCTCCACAAATGCTGATTTTGGCCCCATAAGATGCTGCATAGATATTTGCCCCATATATTGCTGCTCATGGCCCCATACAGATATTTGCCCCATATAATGCTGCACATGGCCCCATACAGATATTTGCCCCATATAATGCTGTATATGGCCCCATACAGATATTTGCCCCATATAATGCTGCACATGGCCCCATACAGATATTTGCCCCATGTAATGCTGCACATGGCCCCATAAGATGCTCCATACAGACTCCCCTATGGGAGTGGAGTCGCTGAGACCACTCAATACAGGAAGAAGCTGCCGGCGCCCGGGAACCAGGGACGTCCAGGGACCGCGCCAGGAGCAGGTGAGTATTATTAGACAGCCTCCGCTCCCCCTCCCTTGCCGACCCCTGGGAATGACTCGAGTATAAGCACGAGAGGGGTAATTTCAGCCTAAAAAAATGGTCTGAAATTCTCGGCTTATACTCGAGTATATACGGTATGTGGTATTTGTTTGGTACATTAGTTTGCATTTAAAATAGCACAGCCACCAGATGTTTCGTGTTAGCAAATAGAAATTCAAGAATTTCCATTCACACACTATAGGTTAACATTTTTATACACTCTGCTATCTGCATTTTTAATATGAAAAATAGGGTCAATGTTAGATATTAAATAAGGGTTTGTCATATATTGTTGTCCAATCATCGGAGAGGAAAGCATCCGCTCTCACTCCTTACCTACAGAACAACGCTGCACCTGTGCTAGCTTTATTTTCCACTCAACTTTTTTTTTTTATAGATGCCTGACCCATTATAGGCAATGCCCAACCATTGATAAGACTTATTATTGTTATGACATCACACAATATGAGTATAATGTTCAGTCTTTCTTATCCCTGGAGACCATATACAGCTCTGGCAAAAATTAAGAGACCACTGCAAAATGTTCAGTTTGTCTGATTTTTCTCTTTTTGAGCACAATGTAAATTGTTCTTTTAGTCTATAAACTTCTGAAAACATGTCTCTGAATTTCCAAGCAATAAATTTTGTATTTTTTTTAGTGTTGAGCATTCCGATACCGCAAGTATCGGGTATCGGCCGATATTTGCGGTATCGGAATTCCGATACCGAATGCCGATACTTCCCGCGTATCGGATACCGGAATCGGAAGTTCCCAGAATTCAAACTGAACGCAGCAGCCAATGAGGAATGATTGGAAGTGTGGGCACATCCTGTTTAGCATGGTGGGCATGTAAGTACTGGCAAGGCTGTGATTGGCTGCTGAAATGATGTGACTCTGCACTATAAAAAACGCTGCCGCCATTTTGCGCTCACTCTGCTGTGATTTCAGTTAGGGACAGGACGCTGTGTTCTAACTGAGGGCCAGTTGAGCTAGCTAATTGCTTTATTTTCCTTTCCAAAGGCTAATTTAGCAAAACGCTGTGTGTTCTTCACTGTTCACCTTGCTCTTGCCTTGCAGCGCTGTTTTAACAGCGTTCTGCAAGGTCTCTGTGTGTGTGTGTGTGTGTGCAGCTCACTCTGTAGTCTGTGTGCAGCCATATACCCGGTTGTATTCAGCTCAGGGGGGGTTCACACTGCCTCACACAGTTGTCCTTTTTTGCTCATAGTGCAGCCTGCTGCACATTTTTTCTCAAATTCCCTATTAGTGTTTTTCCACCCGTCTCCAGCTAAATTGTGGAAAAACACTACATAGGATAACCTAGAGGGGGTTTTTTGGGCCTTGCAGCGCCGTTTACGGCTGTCTGCACGGTCTCCGTGTGAGCCCAGCTCGCCCTGTAGTCTGTGTGCAGCCATAGCCGGTTGGATTCAGCTCAGGGTTCGTTACTGGCTCATACCTTGAGAAAAATTTTCCTTTTTTTCAAATAGTGCAGCCTGTTTAAAAATTTTTAAAAAAATTCCCTATTAGTGTTTTTCCACCCGTCTCCAGCTAAATAGTGGAAAAACACTACATAGGATAACCTAGAGGAGGGTTTTTTGGCCTTGCAGCGCCGTTTACGGCTGTCTGCACGGTCTCCGTGTGATTTAAACTAGCTCTGTAGCCCGATCTGCACAAAAAAAAAGTAAAGTTCACCAAACACAACTTAACACTTGTGTAGGCCACATTTGAAAAATAATAAAGTTTAGTCCACACTTTACAACATTAGTGTTTCTTACACCTGTTAGGAGGAGCATTTCAGGAATAAGCACACTAAGGCCTTAGTACTTTTCTGCTTATCTTTATCTGTCAACCAAGATGAAGAGGGCAGGGAGTAAGGCACGTGGGCGTGGGCGTGGGCGCGGAGCAGGGAGAGGAGCAGGGAGAGGACGTGGTGATTCTGTGCCTGCTGCTGGCGCCGGTGACTCGTCGTCACTCAGTTTCAGCAGGGAACAGTCCTTCATGCGCAGCTTTGTCGGAGAGCGCCGTGCACCGCTGCTGCGTGAAGACCAAATTGAAGCCGTTGTCGGGTGGATGGCAGCTAACGCCTCGGCATCGACTTCAGTTAGTGCCACATCCTCTCAGGCACAGAGCACTGGAGAGCAGCCAAATTGGCCAGGCAGTCAGAGAGCCCAGGACAGGAGCCGTCTCTACTTCTGTTCTCTGAATCTCTTGGCTTGGAAACAGGGGGCCAGCCAAGCAGCATTGGAGAAATGGAAGAAGAGGCAGTGTGCAGTGATGCCCAACAGCTTTTTCTCTCTGACTCTGAAGAGGCAGGTGGGCCAGTGCCTCCGGTGACCACAGCGCAGTACGCATCTGATGATGAAACTCAGGTGCCGCTTTCTGATGCGTACTGTGCTGCCGAGACTACCCAGGAGGAGCAGTTGGTGGCAGAGGGTAGTGGAGATGATGAGGTCCTTGACCCATCGTGGTGTGAGGAACAGGAAGGTGGTGGGAGCAGCTCTGAGGAAGAGCTTCCCCTTACGGGCCAAAGAGGGAGAGGGAGGGGGAAGACTGCGGAGCCTGTAGCCTCCACTTTGGCACCCGTTAGGAGCCTGTCTCTTTCCAAAGCCAAAAAGGGCGCTCCCAAGACTTGCAGTGCCTGGTCCTTTTTTTGACACAGTTGCAGATGACATTTGTTTTGTCAAATGCAAGCTGTGTCATCAGAAAGTAAAAAGAGGGAAAAATGTCAGCAACCTCAATACCACAAATATGTGGAAACGTGCGGACCAGGCACGCGGTGGAGTTACAGAAACAGACTGAAGATGTAGGCCAACCAACAGCGGCAGCTACCACCTCTTCAGCTCGTGTTGCCTCTTCCTCCAGCTCACCCACAGCTGGTTTGGCTTCCTCCCAGGATCGCCATGGAAGAACCTCTGGCACTGTTGTCCAGAGACCTTGTGTAATTCCACCCACAGCACCACCTTCCCAGTCATCCTCACACTCCCAGTCTACTCTACAGCCATCGGTAGTACAGGCATGGGAGAAAAGGCGGGCATTCTCGGCCAACCACCCCCGAGCACAGGCTCTGAATGCAGGTATTGCCAAACTGTTGTCCCTGGAAATGCTCTCGTTCAGGCTGGTGGAGACTGACAGCTTCCGTGACTTGATGGCATTGGCAGTCCCACAGTACAAGGTGCCCAGCCGCTTTTACTTCAGCAGGCAGGCTGTCCCTGCCCTGCACAGGCATGTTGAGGCAAACATAAAACATGCGCTACTGAACGCCGTCAGTAGCAAGGTCCACCTCACCACCGATGCGTGGACCAGTCAGCATGGACAGGGGCAATATGTTTCCCTCACTGCCCATTGGGTTAATGTTGTTGAGCCAGGTACAGATCGTGCGAGTGGCGCAGGACGTGTCCTGCCCACTCCAAGGATTGCAGGAATCCAGTCTGTACGCATCGACTCCTCCTCTTACACCAGTTCCTCGGATTCCTCTCTGCAGGATCCGTCACAGTCCACCTCCACATGGACCCGTGAACGTTTACCTATGACCGACATGAGCACAGCCGTGGCCAAACGTCAGCAGGCCGTCTTGAAACTAGTTTCATTGGGGCATCGAAGCCACACAGCGCAGGAGCTCTGGAATGCCATCAAGCAGGAGAGCGATGTGTGGTTATTGCCAGCGAATCTCCAGCCAGGCATGGTAGTGTGTGACAATGGCCGAAATCTGGTGGCAGCTTTGGCCCTTGGCAACCTCACTCACATCCCATGTCTGGCACATGTGCTCAATTTGGTTGTGCAGAGTTTTCTGAGGGACTATCCGGATCTTGATGCCCTGCTGCACAAGGTCCGCCTAGAGTGTGCTCACTTGCGGCGTTCCAGCTTGGCCAGATCCCGCATTGCTGCTCTGCAGCGCCGATTCCGCCTTCCAGAACACCGCATCATATGTGACCTACCTACCCGGTGGAATTCCACGTTACATATGTTGGAGCGGTTGTGTGAGCAGCAGCAAGCAGTTATGGAGTACCAGCTGCATCAGGCGCAAAGAAGTCGCAGTCAGCGCCGATCAGACTTCACAACCACAGAGTGGGCCACTATGAAGGACGTCTGCCAGGTTTGGCGTCCTTTTGATTATTCCACGCGGATGGCAAGTGCAGATGATGCACTAGTCAGCATGACTGTCCCCCTTATCTGCCTGCTTCAGCAAACTTTGCAAGGGTTAAGGGATGATGTTGTGGAAGAGGTGGAGGATGAGGAGTCACCTTTTCCATCAGCTTCTGGAGAGTCAGCGCCACGTGGTTCCTCACAAAGGGGTACGCAGGGGCCAATTTGTGAGGAGGATGAGGAGGAGTCAATGGAGGAGGAAGAGCTCCGTCCAGAGGAGGGAGCGACACAATTGTCCAGTGGTCAGTGTGTACAGCGAGGGTGGGGTGATGACGAGCGGGCAGAGATCATGTCTCAAGCAGGGGACAGCGTTTCTGGGCCAGTTGGCACTCTGCAGCACATGGTGGATTTCATGCTGCAGTGCCTGAGAAACGACCGCCGCATCGACCACATTCTCAACATGCCTGATTATTGGGTGTTCACCCTCCTCGATCCTCGCTACCGGGACAACGTCCAAAACCTCATCCCTGCGTTGACCCGGGAGCGTAAATTGCGGGAGTACCACAACACACTGGTGAATTCCATCATCTTCTCCTGTCCAACTGAGAGGAGTGCTGCTAGTGCTTTACAAAGCAGCTCAGTGCGTCGAGGCAGTGGGGGAGGCTCTGCCCAAAGAGGGAGCAGAAGCAGTGCCTCTGCCCAAGGCAAGCCCAGTATGGCACAACTCTGGCACACTTTTGTGTGCCCGCCCCAAATGTCTACACCATCACCGGTGGCTCCAGTCAGCAGGAGGCAACGGTTCCGTCAGATGGTGACAGACTACATGGCTTGCCCTCTTACTGTACTCCCAGACGGCTCTTCCCCGTTCAAGTTTTGGGTCTCTAAGCTGGATACATGGCCAGAGCTAAGCCAGTATGCATTGGAGGTGCTGGCTTGCCCTGCGGCTAGTGTCTTATCGGAACGTGTCTTTAGTGCCGCAGGTGGTGTACTAACAGACCGTCGCATGCGACTATCCTCCGATAACGTTGACCGGCTTACTTTCCAGAAAATGAACCAGGCCTGGATCTCGCAGGAATTTGCCACTCCTCTGCCTGATTAAGTAATTGGGTGTCATCCAGGTCTCCTGCTGTGTTCATCTTTCTACCACCAACTGCTATTCCTGGGCTCCAACACCGCCAGTTGCGGCTCAGAAGTGCAGGCTGCACAGTAAAAACATACGTCCCAGTGTTATTGGGTTTCAGTAACGTCAGCTGATCCCCAGCTGTGTAGCCGGCAATGTGTCCTGCGACCGCCACGCTGGCACAACAACCTAAATGTAAGGGAACCTGTCCCCCCCCCCCGTCGTTTGTTACTGAAAGAGCCATCTTGTGCAGCAGTAATGCTGCACAAGGAAAAGGTAGCTCTTTTTTTTTAGCTCCCTGCACACGCAGAACTTAACACTTATAAAATGTGTTCACTGATACCGTTATACTGTCCCGGAGCTGGGACTTTCCTTCGTAATGTGACGCAGCACAGCCGTCATTCCTACCCCCTTGGTGCCATGCGCTGCCTCCTCAGCGTTGTTTTAAGCTGTCACGGAGCCTGCGCTGTTCTGTTATCCCTTGGGCATGCCATATTTGCGCTGCCTGTCTTCTGACATAATTTGGTGTCAGGCTGGCTGCGCCTGTGCGGCCGCGCTGCCCGAGATCTCGCCTCGCAGTGTCTTCTGATTGAGTCACACTGCGGGCCTGGGATCCATGGGCATGCGCAGTGCATATCTTCCCCTCGGGCTCTCGCTCATTTCCCTCCGCCTTCTTTAGACTGTGCGCCGTCAGCTGATCCCTAATAGCATGCCACGGCCGTGACACCGCACAGTCTGAAGAAGAGGGAAGGAGGGGAGTGAGAGTCGAGGATATGCACTGTGCATGCCCATGGTTCCAAGGCCCGCAGTGGGATTACGTTAGACGAGACTGCGAGGTGGGATCTGGAGCAGCGTGGACGCACAGGCACTGACAGCCTGACACCAAATTATGTCAGAAGACAGGCAGCGCTAATTGGGCATGGCCAAGGGCTAACAGAACAGCGCAGGCTCCGTGACAGCTTAAAACAACGCTGAGGAGGCAGCGCACGGCACCAAGGGGATAGGAATCACAGCTGTGCTGTGTCCCATTACGAAGGAAATTCGCACCTCCGGGATGGTTTAACGGTATAAGGGGACACATTTTTAGTGTTTACTTCGGTGTTTGCAAGGAGCATAATTAAAAGAACCACCTTTTCCTTTTGCATCCTTAGTGCTGCACAAGATGGCTCTTTCAGCTACAAACGTCTTGGGGGGGGGGGTTAAAGGTTCCCTTTCAACTTGCTCCAATCAGGCTTCGGCCTACACTCTGTTCCTCTGCTCCTCCTGCTGTCCCTGGGCTCTAACACCGCCAGTTTGTGCCCGGACGTGCTAGCTGCACAGAGAAAAACACCAGCCAATGTGTTAGTGGGGTTCAGCACCGCCAGCTGTTCCCCAGCTGTGTAGCCGGCAACGTGACCTGCAAACGCCACGCAGGCACAACAGAACAAAAGCTGCCACCAGTGCAGGCTTCGGCCTACACTCTGCTCCTCTCCTCCTCCTGCTGACCCTGGGCTCATAACACCGCCAGTTGGTGCCTGGAAGTGCTGTCTGCACAGTCAACAGTCGCTCCTCTGTTATTGGGGTTCAGTAACGTCAGCTGATCCCCAGCTGTGTGTGCGGCAATACCTCCAATCTGCTCCTCCTGCTGTCCCTGGGCTCTAACACCGCCAGTTGGTGCCTGGAAGTGCTGTCTGCACAGTCAACAGTCGCTCCTCTGTTATTGGGGTTCAGTAACGTCAGCTGATCCCCAGCTGTGTGTGCGGCAATACCTCCAATCTGCTCCTCCTGCTGTCCCTGGGCTCTAACACCGCCAGTTGGTGCCTGGAAGTGCTGTGTGCACAGTCAACAGTCGCTCCTCTGTTATTGGGGTTCAGTAACGTCAGCTGATCCCCAGCTGTGTATCCGGCAACGTGTCATGCGACCGCCACGCTGGCACAACTAAAATGTAAGGGGACCTGTCCCCCCCCCTAGGCGTTTGTTACTGAAAGAGCCACCATGTGCAGCACTAATACTGCACAAGGGAAAGGTCGCTCTTGAAATTATGCTCCTTGCAAACGCTGAACTACACACTCATGTAATGTGTCCCCTCACACCGTCCAACCGTCCCGGAGGTGGGACTTTCCTTTGTAATGTGACGCAGCACAGCCGTCATTGCTACCCCCCTGGCACCGTGCGCTGCCTCTTTAGCGTTGTTTGATTCCGTCATGGACCCTGCGCTGTTATGTTATCCCTTGGCCATGCACAGTTTGCGCTGCCCGTCCTCTGACATCATTTGTTGTCGTCCTGGCTGCGCCTGTGCGTCCACGCTGCCCGAAATCACACCTCGCAGTGTCGTCTAATGTGATCCCACAGTGGGCCTGGTATCCATGGCCATGCGCAGTGCATATACTAGCCTCTCACTCCCCTTCTTCACGCTTCTTCAGACTAGGCGGCGTCGGCTGATCCCTAATAGCATGCCACGGCCGTGACGCTGCACAGTCTGAAGAAGCAGGAAGGAGGTGAGTGAGAGGCGATGATATGCACTGCGCATGCCCATGGATCCCTGGCCCGCAGTGGGACTACATTAGATTACACTGCAAGGTTGGATCTCGGGCAGCTTGGACGCACAGGCACTGCCAGCCTGACACCTACATGATGTCAGAAGACGGGCACCGCTAACTGTGCATGGCCAAGGGATAACATTACAGCACGGGCTCCGTGACAGAACCAAACAACGTTGAGGAGGTGGCGCCCGGCACCAAGGGGGTTGGAATGACGGCTGTGCTGTGTCACATTACAAAGGAAAGTCCCACTTCCGGGATGGTTTGACGGTGTGAGGGGACACATTATATGAGTGTGTACTTCAGCGTTTGCAAGGAGCATAATTTTCGGAGCCACCATTTTCCATGTGCAGTATTACTGCTGTACAAGATGGCTCTTTCAGCAACAAATGCCTGGGGGGGGGGTTAAAGGTTCCCTTTCAACTTGCTCCACTGCAGGCTTCGGCCTACACTCTGCTCCTCTTTGATTCCCTGGGTTTCAACACTGTCAGTTGCCACCTGGAAGTGTTGTCTACACAGAAAAAACAGTAGGTGATGTGTCAGTGGGGTTCAGCACCGCCAGCTGTTCCCCTGCTGTGTAGTCGGCAACGTGTCCAGCACAAGCCACGCTGGCACAACAGAACAAAAGCTGCCACCAGTGCAGGCTTCGGCCTAGACTCTGCTCCTCTCCTCCTCCTGCTGACCCTGGGCTCAAACACCGCTAGTTTTTGCCCGGAAGTGCTAGCTGCACAGAGAAAAACACCAGCCAATGTGTTAGTGGGGTTCAGCACCGCCAGCTGTTCCCCTGCTGTGTAGCCGGCAACGTGACCTGCAAACGCCACGCAGGCACATGAACTGAAATTAAAGGGAACCTGGCCCCACCCCCCCAGGTGTTTCTATGTATAACAGCCACCTAGTACAGCAGTACTGCTGCATTTGTACAAGGTGGCTGTTTTTTTATCCTTGCCCACGTAGAATTAAACACGTAAAATATGTGTCTCATTACAGACCATTACAATGTCCCTGAGGTGTGACTTTACTTTTTAATGACACGCACCACCCCCCTTGGTAGCGCTGCCCGTCTTCTGACATCATTGGTTGGCTGCCTGTGCCTGTGCGTCCGCCCTGCCCGACACAACCCCCCTCGTTTCATATATTTTGGCTGCGAGGGTGTGATTGATGGGCATGTGCAGTGCATATGTTCGCCTGTCTTAACTCATCTCCTTCCGCCTTCTTCAGACCGTGCGGCCTCCTGGCCGTGGTAGGCGATAAGGGATCAGCTGAGGCCGCCCAGTCTGAAGCAGGTGTAAGGACATGTGTGAGCGGCAAACATATTTACTGCACAAGGACACGAATCCCAGCCACGCAGTGTGATTTTTTGAAAACACACTGTGGGCCTGGGATTCATATCCATTGCTAACCGCAACGGCCAACATGAAATGAGGTGAGAAGACAGGCAGCGCTCACAGCGCATGGCCAAGGGATCACAATAGCGCAGACTCCTGTACAGCTAATAACAACGCTCAGGAATCTGCGACCACCACCTAGGTGTAAATTTTGACACCTGTGCTCCGTCTCCTTAAAAAGACAAGTCACGCCTCCACTACTGTTTGACAGTATAATGGGCTAAATAGTGTGCGTGTTTTATTCTGCGTGTGCAAGGAGCAAACTAAATAGAGCAACCTTTTACTTGTGCAGCATTAATGCTGCACAAGGTGTGGCTCTTGTACCTTGCAACACCTGAGGGGGGGTTAAAGGTTACCTTTGAAATTGGTTCAACTAGGCTTCGGCCTACACTCTGCTCCTCTCCTCCTCCTGCTGACCCTGGGCTCTAACACCGCTAGTTTTTGCCCGGAAATGCGAGCTTCACAGAGAAAAACAACAGCCAATGTGTTAGTGGGGTTCAGCACCGCCAGCTGTTCCCCTGCTGTGTAGCCGGCATCGTGTCCAGCACAAGCCACGCTGGCACAACCGACCAAAAGCTGCCACCAGTGCAGGCTTCGGCCTACACTTTGCTCCTCTCCTCCTCCTGCTGACCCTGGGCTCTAACACCGCCAGTTTTTGCCCGGACATGCGAGCTGCACAGAGAAAAACACCAGTCAATGTGTCAGTGGGGTTCAGCAACGCCAGCTGTTCCCCTGCTGTGTAGCTGGCAACGTGTCCTGCAAACGCCACGCAGGCACATGAACTGAAATTGAAGGAAGCCTGCCCCCCACCCCCAGGTGTTTCTATGTATAACAGCCACCTTGTACAGCAGTACTGCTGCGTTTGTACAAGGTGGCAGACTTTTTCTCCTTGCCCACGTTTAATTAAACACGTACTAAATGTGTCTCATTGAGACCATTCCACTGTCCCTGAGGTGTGACTTTCCTTTCTAATGATACGCAGCACCACCCTTGTTAGCGCTGCCCGTCTTTTGACATCATTGGTTAGCTGGCTGCGCCTGTGCGTCTGCCCTGCTCGAAACAACGCCCCTCGGTGTCTTATTTTTTTGGACAACGAGGATGTGATTGATAGGCATGTGCAGTGCATATGTTTGCCTGTGTTCACTCATCTCCTTCCGCCTTCTTCAGACTGGGTGGCCTCATGACCGCGGCATGCGATAAGGGATCAGATGAGGCCGCCCAGTCTGAAGCAGGTGTAAGGACATGTGTGAGCGGCAAACATATTTACTGCACAAGGCCACGAATCCCAGCCACGCAGTGTGATTTTTAGAAAACACACTGTGGGTCTGGGATTCATGTCCATCGCTAACCGCAACGGCCGACATGAAATGAGGTCAGAAGACAGGAAGCACTCACAGCGCATGGCCAAGGGATAACAAGAGCGCAGACTCCTGTACAGCAAATAACAACGCTCAGGAAGCTGCGCCCATGCACCAAGGTGTTATTTTCGACACCTGTGCTGCTTTTCTTTAAAAAGACAAGTCACGCCTCCACTACTGTTCTACAGTAGAATGGGCTAAATAGTGTACGTGTTTTATTCAGCGTGTGCAAGGAGCAAAATTAAGAGAGCAACCTTTTACTTGTGCAGCATTAATGATGCACAAGGTGTGGCTCTTGTACCTTGCAACACCTGAGGGGGGGTTAAAGGTTACCTTTGAAATTGGTTCAACTAGGCTTCGGCCTACACTCTGCTCCTCTCCTCCTCCTGCTGACCCTGGGCTATAACACCGCCAGTTGTAGCCTGGAAGTGCTAGCTGCACAGAGAAAAACACCCGCCAATGTGATAGTGGGGTTCAGCACCGCCAGCTGTTCCCCTGCTGTGTAGCCGGCATCGTGTCCAGCACAAGCCACGCTGGCACAACTGACCAAAAGCTGCCACCAGTGCAGGCTTCGGCCTACACTCTGCTCCTCTCCTCCTCCTGCTGCCCCTGGGCTCAAACTCCGCTAGTTTTTGCCCGGAAATGCGAGCTGCACAGAGAAAAAAAACAGCCAATGTGTTAGTGGGGTTCAGCACCGCCAGCTGTTCCCCTGCTGTGTAGCCTGCATCGTGTCCAGCACAAGCCACGCTGGCACAACTGACCAAAAGCTGCCACCAGTGCTGGCTTCGGCCTACACTCTGCTCCTATCCTCCTCCTGCTGACCCTGGGCTCTAACAACGCTAGTTTTTGCCCGGAATTGCTAGCTGCACAGAGAAAAACACCAGCCAATATGTTAGTGGGGTTCAGCACCGCCAGCTGTTCCCCTGCTGTGTAGCCTGCATCGTGTCCAGCACAAGCCACGCTGGCACAACTGACCAAAAGCTGCCACCAGTGCTGGCTTCGGCCTACACTCTGCTCCTATCCTCCTCCTGCTGACCCTGGGCTCTAACAACGCTAGTTTTTGCCCGGAATTGCTAGCTGCACAGAGAAAAACACCAGCCAATATGTTAGTGGGGTTCAGCACCGCCAGCTGTTCCCCTGCTGTGTAGCCGGCAACGTGACCTGCAAACGCCACGCAGGCACATGAACTGAAATTGAAGTGAGCCTGCCCCCCACCCCCAGGTGTTTCTATGTATAACAGCCACCTTGTACAGCAGTACTGCTGCATTTGTACAAGGTGGCTGACTTTTTCTCCTTGCCCACGTGGAACTCAACACGTACAAAATGTGTCTCATTAGAGACCATTACAATGTCCCTGAGGTGTGACTTTCCTTTTTAATGACACGCAGCACCCCCATTGTTAGCGCTGCCCGTCTTCAGACATCATTGGTTGGCTGGCTGTGCCTGTGCGTCCGCCCTGCCCGACACAACGCCCCTAGTTGTCTCATATATTTTGACTGCGAGGGTGTGATTGATGGGCACGAACAGTGCATATGTTCGCTTGGCTTCACTCCCCTCCTTCCGCCTTCTTCAGACTGTGCGGCCTCATGGCCGTGGCAGGCAATAAGGGATCAGCTGAGGCCGCCTAGTCTGAAGCAGGTGTAAGGACATGTGTGAGCGGCGAACATATTTACTGCACAAGGCCACGAATACCAGCACCACAGTGTGACTTTATGGAAAGGCACTGTGGGTCTGGGATTTATGGCCATCGTTAACCGCACCGGCCAACATGAAATGAGGTCATAAGACGGCCTGCACTAACAGGGTATTGCCAAGGGATAACACAAGAGCGCACTCTCCTGTACTGCAAATAACAACGGTAAGGAGTCTGCGTCCAGCACCTAGGTGTAAATTTTGACACCTGTGCTGCGTCTTCTTCAAAAGAAAAGTCACGCCTCCACTACTGTTTGACAGTATAAAGGGCTAAATAGTGTACGTGTTTTATTCAGCGTGTGCAAGGAGCAAAATGAAGAGAGCAACCTTAGACTTGTGCAGCATTAATGCTGTTCAAGGTGTTGCTCTTGTACCTTGAAACACCTGAGGGGGGGTTAAAGGTTTCCTTTGAAATTGGTTCAACTAGGCTTCGGCCTACACTCTGCTCCTCTCCTCCTCCGGCTGACCCTGGGCTCTAACACCGCCAGTTTTTGCCCGGATGTGCTAGCTCCACAGAGAAAAATACCAGCCAATGTGTTAGTGGGGTTCAGCACCGCCAGCTGTTCCCCAGCTGTGTAGCCGGCAACGTGACCTGCAAACGCAACGCAGGCACAACAGAACAAAAGCTGCCACCAGTGCAGGCTTCGGCCTACACTCTACTCCTCTCCTCCTCCTGCTGACCCTGGGCTCTAACACCGCTAGTTTTTGCCCGGAAATGCGAGCTTCACAGAGAAAAACAACAGCCAATGTGTTAGTGGGGTTCAGCACCGCCAGCTGTTTCCCTGCTGTGTAGCCGGCATCGTGTCCAGCACAAGCCACGCTGGCACAACCGACCAAAAGCTGCCACCAGTGCAGGCTTCGGCCTACACTTTGCTCCTCTCCTCCTCCTGCTGACCCTGGGCTCTAACACCGCCAGTTTTTGCCTGGAAATGCGAGCTTCACAGAGAAAAACAACAGCCAATGTGTTAGTGGGGTTCAGCACCACCAGCTGTTCCCCTGCTGTGTAGCTGGCAACGTGTCCAGCAAACGCCACGCAGGCACATGAACTGAAATTGAAGGAAGCCTGCCCCCCACCCCCAGGTGTTTCTATGTATAACAGCCACCTTGTACAGCAGTACTGCTGCATTTGTACAAGGTGGCTGACTTTTTCTCATTGCCCACGTGGAACTCAACACGTACAAAATGTGTCTCATTGAGACCATTCAACTGTCCCTGAGGTGTGACTTTCCTTTCTAATGATACGCAGCACCACCCTTGGTAGCGCTGCCCGTCTTCTGACATCATTGGTTGGCTGGCTGCGCCTGTGCGTCCGCCCTGCCCAACACAACGCCCCTCGTTGTCTCATATATTTTGGCAGCGAGGGTGTTATTGATGGGCATGTGCAGTGCAAATGTTCGCCTGTCTTAACTCATCTCCTTCCGCCTTCTTCAGACTGTGCGGCCTCATGGCCACGGCATGCGATAAGGGATCAGATGAGGCCGCCCAGTCTGAAGTAGGTGTAAGGACATGTGTGAGCGGCAAACATATTAACTGCACAAGGGCACGAATCCCAGCCACGCAGTGTGATTTTTTCCAAACACACTGTGGGTCTGGGATTCATGTCCACAGCTAACCGCATCGGCCAGCATGAAATGAGGTCAGAAGACAGGAAGCGCTCACAGCGCATGGCCAAGGGATAACAAGAGCGCAGACTCCTGTACAGCAAATAACAACGCTCAGGAAGCTGCGCCCATGCACCAAGGTGTTATTTTCGACACCTGTGCTGCTTTTCTTTAAAAAGACAAGTCACACCTCCACTACTGTTTTACAGTAGAATGGGCTAAATAGTGTACGTGTTTTATTCAGCGTGTGCAAGGACCAAAATTAATAGAGCAACCTTTTACTTGTGCAGCATTAATGCTGCACGAGGTGTGGCTCTTGTACCTTGCAACACCTGAGGGGGGTTAAAGGTTACCTTTGAAATTGGTTCAACTAGGCTTCGGCCTACACTCTGCTCCTCTCCTCCTCCTGCTGACCCTGGGCTCTAACACCGCCAGTTTTTGCCCGGATGTGCTAGCTGCACAGAGAAAAACACCAGCCAATGTGTTAGTGGGGTTCAGCACCGCCTGCTGTTCCCCCACTGTGTAGCCGGCAAAGTGTCCTGCAAACGCAACGCAGACACAAAGCTGACTCCAGTGCAGGCTTCGGCCTACACTCTGCTCCCCCTGCTTACCCTTTGCTCCAACACCGCTAGTTGGGGCTGTAGGAAGACAATGTTTGATAGGCAAAGCATCCGGGTTCCAGCACCGCCAGCTGGTTCTTGGCAGTGTTTTTGTCACAGGTACTCCCTCGTGCCAAACCTAGTTTCAGCACCGTCAGCTGTTTCCGGGTTGTGTCAAACTCGCTGAGACGCCTATGCTTGCCCCGTCGTGGTGCTGTCGGGTTAGCCAACTCCAGGGTGCCTCCAGTTTAGGAGCTTCCTATGTGGGCTGCATGAATTGGTAGTCAAGGCTGGTTCTGTAGTGCCAGTAGGCCCAGCTCCCCCTGTAGGACTGTTGGGGTTCGGTAACTGCGGCTGCTTCGCGGCCTAGCTGTTCTCTCCTCTCCTGTGGGCCTTGGGGTCCACCACCTGGTTCCAGCACCGTCAGCTGGTTCCGGGCCGAGCCTTTGGCTTAGGTGCCTCCTCCTGGGTATCCGAGTTCCGCCAACGCCAGGCGGTCCTTGGTAGTGCTTTTAAGCGCGGGCACCTACAGCTTAGTAACCGGGTTCCAGCACCGTCAGCTGGTTCTCGGTCGTGCCATTGGCTCTTGCACACTGGGGCAACGCATCTGAGTTCCAGCACCGCCAGCTGGTTCTCGGCAGTGTTTTTGTCACGGGTACTCCCTCGTGCCCAGCCTGGTTCCAGCACCGTCAGCTGTTTCCGGGTACTGTCAAACTCACTGAGACACCTATGCGTTGCCCCATCGTGTTGCGGTCGAGTTAGCCAACTCCAGGGTGCCTCCAGTTTAGGAGCTTCCTATGTGGGCTGCATGAATTGGTAGTCAAGGCTGGTTCTGTAGTGCCAGTAGGCCCAGCTTCCCCTGTAGGACTGTTGGGGTTCGGTAACTGCGGCTGCCTCGCGGCCTAGCTGTTCTCTCCTCTCCTGTGGGCCTTCGGGTCCACCTCCTGGTTCCAGCACCGTCAGCTGGTTCCAGGCCGAGCCTTTGGCTTAGGTGCCTCCTCCTGGGTATCCGAGTTCCACCAACGCCAGGCGGTCCTTGGTAGTGCTTTTAAGCGCGGGCACCTACAGCTTAGTAACCGGGTTCCAGCACCGCCAGCTGGTCCTCGGTGCCATTGGCTCTTGCACACTGGGGCAACGCATCTGGGTTCCAGCACCGCCAGCTGGTTCTCGGCAGTGTTCTTGTCACAGGTACTCCCTCGTGCCAAGCCTGGTTTCAGCACCGTCAGCTGTTTCCGGGTTGTGTCAAGCTCACTGAGACGCCTATGCTTGCCCCGTCGTGGTGCTGTTGGGTTAGCCAACTCCAGGGTGCCTCCAGTTTAGGAGCTTCCTATGTGGGCTGCGTGAACTGGTAGTCAAGGCTGGTTCTGTAGTGCCAGTAGGCCCAGCTCCCCCTGTAGGACTGTTGGGGTTCGGTAACTGCGGCTGCCTCGCGGCCTAGCTGTTCTCTCCTCTTCTGTGGGCCTTGGGGTCCACCACCTGGTTCCAGCACCGTCAGCTGGTTCCGGGCCGAGCCTTTGGCTTAGGTGCCTCCTCCTGGGTATCCGAGTTCCGCCAACGCCAGGCGGTTCTTGGTAGTGCTTTTAAGCGCGGGCACCTACAGCTTAGTAACCGGGTTCCAGCACCGTCAGCTGGTTCTCGGTCGTGCCTTTGGCTCTTGCACACTGGGGCAACGCATCTGAGTTCCAGCACCGCCAGCTGGTTCTCGGCAGTGTTTTTGTCACGGGTACTCCCTCGTGCCCAGCTTGGTTCCAGCACCATCAGCGGTTTCCGGGTACTGTCAAACTCACTGAGACACCTATGCGTTGCCCCGTCGTGTTGCGGTCGAGTTAGCCAACTCCAGGGTGCCTCCAGTTTAGGAGCTTCCTATATGGGCTGCATGAATTGGTAGTCAAGGCTGGTTCTGTAGTGCCAGTAGGCCCAGCTCCCCCTGTAGGACTGTTGGGGTTCGGTAACTGCGGCTGCCTCACGGCCTAGCTGTTCTCTCCTCTCCTGTGGGCCTTGGGGTCCACCTCCTGGTTCCAGCACCGTCAGCTGGTTCCAGGCCGAGCCTTTGGCTTAGGTGCCTCCTCCTGGGTATCCGAGTTCCGCCAATGCCAGGCGGTCCTTGGTAGTGCTTTTAAGCGCGGGCACCTACAGCTTAGTAACCGGGTTCCAGCACCGCCAGCTGGTCCTCGGTGCCATTGGCTCTTGCACACTGGGGCAACGCATCTGGGTTCCAGCACCGCCAGCTGGTTCTCGGCAGTGTTCTTGTCACAGGTACTCCCTCGTGCCAAGCCTGGTTTCAGCACCGTCAGCTGTTTCCGGGTTGTGTCAAGCTCACTGAGACGCCTATGCTTGCCCCGTCGTGGTGCTGTCGGGTTAGCCAACTCCAGGGTGCCTCCAGTTTAGGAGCTTCCTATGTGGGCTGCGTGAACTGGTAGTCAAGGCTGGTTCTGTAGTGCCAGTAGGCCCAGCTCCCCCTGTAGGACTGTTGGGGTTCGGTAACTGCGGCTGCCTCGCGGCCTAGCTGTTCTCTCCTCTCCTGTGGGCCTTGGGGTCCACCACCTGGTTCCAGCACCGTCAGCTGGTTCCGGGCCGAGCCTTTGGCTTAGGTGCCTCCTCCTGGGTATCCGAGTTCCGCCAACGCCAGGCGGTCCTTGGTAGTGCTTTTAAGCGCGGGCACCTACAGCTTAGTAACCGGGTTCCAGCACCGTCAGCTGGTTCTCGGTCGTGCCATTGGCTCTTGCACACTGGGGCAACGCATCTGAGTTCCAGCACCGCCAGCTGGTTCTCGGCAGTGTTTTTGTCACGGGTACTCCCTCGTGCCCAGCCTGGTTCCAGCATCGTCAGCTGTTTCCGGGTACTGTCAAACTCACTGAGACACCTATGCGTTGCCCCGTCGTGTTGCGGTCGAGTTAGCCAACTCCAGGGTGCCTCCAGTTTAGGAGCTTCCTATGTGGGCTGCATGAATTGGTAGTCAAGGCTGGTTCTGTAGTGCCAGTAGGCCCAGCTCCCCCTGTAGGACTGTTGGGGTTCGGTAACTGCGGCTGCCTCGCGGCCTAGTTGTTCTCTCCTCTCCTGTGGGCCTTCGGGTCCACCTCCTGGTTCCAGCACCGTCAGCTGGTTCCAGGCCGAGCCTTTGGCTTAGGTGCCTCCTCCTGGGTATCCGAGTTCCGCCAACGCCAGGCGGTCCTTGGTAGTGCTTTTAAGCGCGGGCACCTACAGCTTAGTAACCGGGTTCCAGCACCGCCAGCTGGTCCTCGGTGCCATTGGCTCTTGCACACTGGGGCAACGCATCTGGGTTCCAACACCGCCAGCTGGTTCTCGGCAGTGTTCTTGTCACAGGTACTCCCTCGTGCCAATCCTGGTTTCAGCACCGTCAGCTGTTTCCGGGTTGTGTCAAGCTCACTGAGACGCCTATGCTTGCCCCGTCGTGGTGCTGTCGGGTTAGCCAACTCCAGGGTGCCTCCAGTTTAGGAGCTTCCTATGTGGGCTGCGTGAACTGGTAGTCAAGGCTGGTTCTGTAGTGCCAGTAGGCCCAGCTCCCCCTGTAGGACTGTTGGGGTTCAGTAACTGCGGCTGCCTCGCGGCCTAGCTGTTCTCTCCTCTCCTGTGGACCTTCGGGTCCACCACCTGGTTCCAGCACTGTCAGCTGGTTCCGGGCCGAGCCTTTGGCTTAGGTGCCTCCTCCTGGGTATCCGAGTTCCGCCAACGCCAGGCGGTCCTTGGTAGTGCTTTTAAGCGCGGGCACCTACAGCTTAGTAACCGGGTTCCAGCACCGTCAGCTGGTCCTCGGTGCCATTGGCTCTTGCACACTGGGGCAACGCATCCGGGTTCCAGCACCGCCAGCTGGTTCTCGGCAGTGTTCTTGTCACAGGTACTCCCTCGTGCCAAGCCTGGTTTCAGCACCGTCAGCTGTTTCCGGGTTGTGTCAAGTTCACTGAGACGCCTATGCTTGCCCCGTCGTGGTGCTGTCGGGTTAGCCAACTCCAGGGTGCCTCCAGTTTAGGAGCTTCCTATGTGGGCTGCGTGAACTGGTAGTCAAGGCTGGTTCTGTAGTGCCAGTAGGCCCAGCTCCCCCTGTAGGACTGTTGGGGTTCGGTTACTGCGGCTGCCTCGCGGCCTAGCTGTTCTCTCCTCTCCTGTGGGCCTTCGGGTCCACCTCCTGGTTCCAGCACCGTCAGCTGGTTCCGGGCCGAGCCTTTGGCTTAGGTGCCTCCTCCTGGGTATCCGAGTTCCGCCAACGTCAGGCGGTCCTTGGTAGTGCTTTTAAGCGCGGGCACCTACAGCTTAGTAACCGGGTTCCAGCACCGTCAGCTGGTCCTCGGTCGTGCCATTGGCTCTTGCATACTGGGGCAACGCATCTGGGTTCCAGCAACGCCAGCTGGTTCTCGGCAGTGTTTTTGACACAGGTACTCCCTCGTGCCAAGCCTGGTTTCAGCACCGTCAGCTGTTTCCGGGTTGTGTCAAGCTCACTGAGACGCCTATGCTTGCCCCGTCGTGGTGCTGTCGGGTTAGCCAACTCCAGGGTGCCTCCAGCTTAGGAGCTTCCTATGTGGGCTGCGTGAACTGGTAGTCAAGGCTGGTTCTGTAGTGCCAGTAGGCCCAGCTCCCCCTGTAGGACTGTTGGGGTTCGGTAACTGTGGCTGCCTCGCGGCCTAGCTGTTCTCTCCTCTCCTGTGGGCCTTCAGGTCCACCACCTGGTTCCAGCACCGTCAGCTGGTTCCAGGCCAAGCCTTTGGCTTAGGTGCCTCCTCCTGGGTATCCGAGTTCCGCCAACGCCAGGCGGTCCTTGGTAGTGCTTTTAAGCGCGGGCACCTACAGCTTAGTAACCGGGTTCCAGCACCGTCAGCTGGTTCTCGGTCGTGCCATTGGCTCTTGCACACTGGGGCAACGCATCTGGGTTCCAGCACCGCCAGCTGGTTCTCGGCAGTGTTCTTGTCACAGGTACTCCCTCGTGCCAAGCCTGGTTTCAGCACCGTCAGCTGTTTCCGGGTTGTGTCAAGCTCACTGAGACGCCTATGCTTGCCCCGTCGTGGTGCTGTCGGGTTAGCCAACTCCAGGGTGCCTCCAGTTTAGGAGCTTCCTATGTGGGCTGCGTGAACTGGTAGTCAAGGCTGGTTCTGTAGTGCCTGTAGGCCCAGCTCCCCCTGTAGGACTGTTGGGGTTCGGTAACTGCGGCTGCCTCGCGGCCTAGCTGTTCTCTCCTCTCCTGTGGGCCTTGGGGTCCACCACCTGGTTCCAGCACCGTCAGCTGGTTCCGGGCCGAGCCTTTGGCTTAGGTGCCTCCTCCTGGGTATCCAAGTTCTGCCAACGCCAGGCGGTCCTTGGTAGTGCTTTTAAGCGCGGGCACCTACAGCTTAGTAACCGGGTTCCAGCACCGTCAGCTGGTTCTCGGTCGTGCCATTGGCTCTTGCACACTGGGGCAACGCCTCTGAGTTCCAGCACCGCCAGCTGGTTCTCGGCAGTGTTTTTGTCACGGGTACTCCCTCGTGCCCAGCCTGGTTCCAGCACCGTCAGCTGTTTCCGGGTACTGTCAAACTCACTGAGACACCTATGCGTTGCCCCGTCGTGTTGCGGTCGAGTTAGCCAACTCCAGGGTGCCTCCAGTTTAGGAGCTTCCTATGTGGGCTGCATGAATTGGTAGTCAAGGCTGGTTCTGTAGTGCCAGTAGGCCCAGCTCCCCCTGTAGGACTGTTGGGGTTCGGTAACTGCGGCTGCCTCGCGGCCTAGCTGTTCTCTCCTCTCCTGTGGGCCTTCGGGTCCAGCTCCTGGTTCCAGCACCGTCAGCTGGTTCCGGGCCGAGCCTTTGGCTTAGGTGCCTCCTCCTGGGTATCCGAGTTCCGCCAACGTCAGGCGGTCCTTGGTAGTGCTTTTAAGCGCGGGCACCTACAGCTTAGTAACCGGGTTCCAGCACCGTCAGCTGGTCCTCGGTCGTGCCATTGGCTCTTGCACACTGGGGCAACGCATCTGGGTTCCAGCAACGCCAGCTGGTTCTCGGCAGTGTTTTTGACACAGGTACTCCCTCGTGCCAAGCCTGGTTTCAGCACCGTCAGCTGTTTCCGGGTTGTGTCAAGCTCACTGAGACGCCTATGCTTGCCCCGTCGTGGTGCTGTCGGGTTAGCCAACTCCAGGGTGCCTCCAGTTTAGGAGCTTCCTATGTGGGCTGCGTGAACTGGTAGTCAAGGCTGGTTCTGTAGTGCCAGTAGGCCCAGCTCCCCCTGTAGGACTGTTGGGGTTCGGTAACTGCGGCTGCCTCGCGGCCTAGCTGTTCTCTCCTCTCCTGTGGGCCTTCAGGTCCACCACCTGGTTCCAGCACCGTCAGCTGGTTCTCGGCAGTGTCTTTTGCTCTTGTACCTTCTGCTCCCCATCCTGGTTCCAGTACCGTCAGCTGGTTCCGGACAGAGCCTTTGGCTTAGGTGCCTCCTTCTGGGTATCCAAGTTCCACCAACGTCAGGTGGTCCTTGGTAGTGCTTTCAGGCACGGGTACCTCCTGCTTAGTAACCGGGTTCCAGTAACGTCAGCTGGTCCTCGGTAGTTCCATTGGCTCTTGGACCTTCGGCTACCCATCCGGGTTCCAGTACCGTCAGCTGGTTCTCGGCAGTGTCTTTTGCTCTTGTACCTTCTGCTCCCCATCCTGGTTCCAGTACCGTCAGCTGGTTCCGGGCAGAGCCTTTGGCTTAGGTGCCTCCTTCTGGGTATCCGAGTTCCGCCAACGTCAGGCGGTCCTTGATAGTGCTTTTTAGCACTGGTACCTCCTGCTTAGTAACCGGGTTCCAGTAACGTCAGCTGGTCCTTGGTAGTTCCATAGGCTCTTGAACTTTTGGGTAGCCATCCGAGTTCCAGTTCCATCAGCTGGTTCTTGGCATTTTCTCAGCCTTCTTGTACCTTCTGCTACATTTCCAAGTTGAAGACCCTAAAGTCGACGACCCGGAAGACCACCCCGATGATGACGACGACGACCCGGAAGACCACCCCGATGACGACGACGGCGGAGACGACGACGGTGGAGACGACGACGGCGGAGACGACGACGGCTGAGACAACGACGGCGGAGATGACGACACTGGAGACGACGACCCTGGAGACGACGACATGGAAGACCGAGAAGCAGAAGAACAAGAGGCTGCAGAACAAAGAGCAGAAGAACATTAAGCATAAGACTTAATATCAGAGCAAAAGATATTATCTAAATTATATGCAGAAGAAGACTAAGCAGTGTATGGGGGTGAGTCCGTTCCTCCTCGTGGTGCCCCTGGATAAAGCCTGATGCTGCAGGCCAAACTGAACGCGGACAAATGTAACTTTTGTGACTGGCAGAACAGAAGGTGTAATCTTCCAACTTTTATAGATAACAACTACGGGAATGCCTGTCACAAATGAGAATATGATGAAGAAGTAGAATAGGAAGAATAATAACAGTGGAATAAAAAGAATATGTAGAATAGGAAGAATAATAATAGTTGAATAAAATGAATATGAAGAATGTAATAAAAAAAAAAAAAAAGGTAAAGGATGAAGAAGAAGATGAATAAGGTGAAGAAGAAGTTGATGTCAAAGATGCTGATGATGATGAAGATGAAAGTGTGGGAAAAGAAAAAAAAAAAAGAAAAAAAAGAAGGGGAAGGGCGTTGAATAGTGAAACATCAATATCTGACAAAATAAAAAAAAAATTTACATAGTCAATATCTTTGTCACTCCGAACGTCTTAAAAAAAAACAAAAAACATGCTATTCTATTTGATTGGGATAAACCTCTATGACTTTAATGTCTCCGCCACCTCCCCAAATACATCCGGCATTATTCTTAGCTGTTTTCCTTCATGTAGAATGAACCTACAAGGCAAGAAAGGGTTTATTTTAATTCAGATATTTTGGTCCCATTGACTTGCATTGGGATCGGGTATCGGTATCGGCGATATCCGATATTTTTTGAATATCGGCCGATCCTATCCGATACCGATACTTTCCGATATCGGAAGGTATCGCTCAACACTAATTTTTTTTTTAAAAGGAGAAATGGCCAAAATAAAAACAACAGTGCTTTCAGACCTCAAATAATGCAAAGAAACAAACAAGTTCATAATCATTTAGAAACAACAATACTAATGTTTTAACTCGGGAAGAGTTCAGAAATCAATATTTTGTGGAATAACCATGATTTTTAATCACAGCTTTCATGCGTCTTGGCATGCTTTCCACCAGTCTTTCACACTGCTTCTGGCGCAAAAATCTAAGCAGTTCTTCTTTGCTTGATGGCTTGAGACTATCCAGCATCCTCTTGATTACATTCCATAGGTTTTCAATGGGGTTCAGGTCTGGAGATGGGGCTGCCCATGACAGGGTTTTGATGTGGTGGTCTCTTAATTTTTGCCAGAGCTGTATGTGTTTACTGTACATGTTCACTAGTGAGGTTCTCCATGATCGTAGACTATAGCATGATGATCCCCACACATCCCTCAATAGAGAATGAAGATCCCCACTTAGCCTCCAGAAGAGTATGATGCTGTCCACACAGGCACCCATAGAGTATGATACTCTTCACACAGCCCCAAATTGAGTATGTATGTTGGTCCCCACACAGTCTCCAATAGACTATGATGATCCCCAAAACCTCTCCCAAAAAATAACTTTATGATCACTTATTCCAGTGCCCTGTCCACTGCAGCCACAATCTCCCCTTCTATCTCATCTTGCAGTGGACGCAGCTAGCACGATGCAGTGATGTCATTCTGCCGTCTGACATTCTATGTGTGGCGTCAGACTCCAGCAGGCCACAGGCTGGAAGTAGCTTGCGTCCTGCTGGAGAAAGCGGCCCTTTCTTCCGCCTCAGTTGATAACAGTACAGGATGACGATGATAACAGTATTGCGGTCAATGCGGTCACAGCCATATTGGTCTATTCGCCAGATTTGCCTCATGACCCTGATTGTTCTTTATGGGAGAAGCTAGACAAAAATGTCACATTGATGTCTGCAAATTGAGTTTTCAGATATGTTAACAAGATGCATTTTTACATTAATTTTCAAAAATTGCAGTAAAACAGCAGTGATTTTTCTGCGATTTTCATTTTTAAACATTGCTGCCACACAATACATTTTTACTGCAATTATGGGAAATTGGTACAAAAACTGCACCTTAAGGAATTTCCCAGAAAATCTTCTTTTTTTTTCAGAAGTGCTGTTAACTGTCTTTCTGATACATTAAAGTATGATTTTATGAGCTAGAAATGCATAAACCTCTGTACCAGCATAGAAAAAGAAGTAATTTATTTACCGTATATACTCGAGTATAAGCCGACCCGAGTATAAGCCGACCCTCCTAATTTTGCCACAAAAAACTGGGAAAACTTATTGACTCGAGTATAAGCCTAGGGTAGAAAATGCAGCAGCTACTCGTAAATTTCAAAAATAAAAATAGATGCTCCATACCGTTCATTATTGCTCCATAGATGCTCCATATACAACTGTGCTATATAGAATGCTCTATACCGTTCATTATGGCCCCATAGATGCTCCATATAAAGCTGTGCCACATATAATGCTCTGCACCGTTCATTATGGCCCCATAGATGCTGCTTATAAAGCTGTGCCCCATATACGGTATATTGCTCTGCACCGTTCATTATTTCCCCATAGATGCTCCTTATAAAGCTGTGCCATATATAATGCTCTGCACCATACTTTTTGGCCCCATAGATGCTCCTTATATAATGCTGTGCCATATATAATGCTCTGCACCATACTTTTTGGCCCCATAGATGCTCCTTATAAAGCTGTGCCCCATATATTTATTGCTCTGCACCTTTCATTATGGCCCCATAGATGCTGCATATATAATGCTGCTGGTGCTGCCATAAAAAAAAAAATCACATACTCGCCTCTCTTGCTCAGGACGCCGGCGCTTTCAATATTTACCGGCTCCTCGTGCGGCTCCGTCTCCAGCACTGACGCTCAGCAGAGGGCGCGCACTGACTACGTCACAGCGCCCTCTAACCTGAGCGTCACTGCTAGAGGACGCTGCAGACAGAGCCGCACCAGAGCGAGGAGCAGGTAAATATAGCGCAGCGCTGAGCTCCCCTTACCTGCTCCTGGCGCGGTCCCTGCAGTCCCTGGCTTCCCCGGCGCTGCAGCTTCTTCCTGTAATTGAGCGGTCACATGGCACCGATCATTTTCAGCAATGAATATGCGGCTCCTCCCCTATGGGAGGTGGAGCCGCCTATTCATTTCTGTAATGAGCGGTGCCATGTGACCGCTCAGTACAGGAAGAATCTGCAGCGCCGGAGAAGCCAGGGACTGCAGGGACCGCACCAGAAGCCGGTAAGTATAACTACACAGCCCCCGCTCTCCCTCACCTGCCGACCCCCGGGTATATGACTCGAGTATAAGCCGAGAGGGGGACTTTCAGCCCCAAAAAAAAGGCTGAAAATCTCGGCTTATACTCGAGTATATACGGTAGTTTGATGCTTGACTCATCCAGGAATGGTGGGAGCTCTGGCAGCGATCAGGATCTCATTAACCAGATACTGCATGTAAGGTGATCATTAAATTTAAGGAACGCATTAAAAGATAATTCCAAACCCACATCTGCTGGCAGTTCTATAAAAAAGGAGTGAAACAACTGACATCTTGGATTTAATCATACACAGTTTTCTGGCAACTTAATTACAGAGGAATGAAAGTACAATTTCTTCTGATCTTTTTAAGAACTGAGAAAAAAAACACATATAACAAAATGAAATGCCAAGATATGGTAAAGCTAACAATCCATCATAAATCAGTACAGGTTTCATGTTTGCAGACGTCATCAATAGAGTTGAGCGACCTTGACCTTTTTAGAGTCGAGCCGGGTTTTGCGAAACCCGACTATGTCCAAAGTCGGGTCGAGTGAAATCGGCCGATTATGACGTAAAGTCGGGATCGACCGAAACACGAAACCCAATGCAAGTCAATGGGGCAGCATAGTCGGCAGTGAGTGGGGGCCAGGAAAACACCTAGAGTGCCCATTTTAATGTCAAAACCATCCATTCTTCTTAATGAAGCTTGTCAAGCGTAATTTACCTTATAATAATTGGAAGGCATTTGAAATTGGGGGTCATTTGGCTAAAGTTGTGGGGGGTAGGGCTGGTTCAAGTAATTAGTGGGCCCAGGAAATCTGGACCACGTCACGGCAGTGGAGCAGGGAGAGGTAAGTATTTCAACTTTGCAAGTGCTGTGAACCTGAGCAAGCAGGGGGGGCCCACTCGTTGGCATTGGCACTGGCACAGGGCCCCTCAAAGTACAGCGGTGTGTTTGCACGGCGGGGGCGCCTCCCACCGGCAGCAACACTTTTGCGTACTATGAGAGGCCCTGTGCCAGTGACGTCGCCAACTAGTATTCCTCCCCCCACCTGATGAAGGAACCTGCACTTTCATCTGCACCTTCCTCTTTGTCCCCGTGTAAGGTGGTATGGTATGCGGGAAGAGCAACCTGACTTTCAGCAGGGTCACAATGTTGTTGTGTAGCGTGCACGGGGAATGTTGCGTTATGGGTCAATGTACCAGCAGACTCATCTATCACTGGCTGGGCAATGGGCACGATGAAGTGGAAACACAGATATAGGCCCAAAGAAGAAAGTGGGCTAAATGCAGTTCAAAATTGGTAACACAGGAATAACCAGGGGGCATTGCAGTGGAGGACAACTGGAATGAGAGGCTGACACAGAGAGTAGGGCCAAATCAGTAAGTAGTCGAAATGCAGTTCAAAATTGGCAACCGTAGTAAACAGGCGGCACAGCTTTGTTCAGTGGAGGAGAACAGCAAGGAGTGGCAGACACCGATAGTAGGCCCCAACCCAACTAGTAGGCCAAATGCAGTCTAACATTAACAACTACTTAACGAGAGGCTGAAAATGGTATTTCAGGACAGGAAACCAGGAGAACAGCAAGGAGTGGCAGACACCGATAGTAGGCCCCAAACCAACTAGTACGCCAAATGCAGTTGTTCCATTTAACCACAATTTAATGAGAGCCTGAAGATAGAAGCTCAGGAAAGGCAACCTGGGGAACACCTTGGAGTGTAACACACCATCTCTCTCCACCCCATACCCATTTTGTAGGCCTAATGCTGTGTACTTTTCTACAACTACTAAACGAGAGTCGGAAGACCGAAGCAATGGCAAGGAAACCTGGGGAACACCTTGGAGTGTAACACACCATCTCTCTCCACCCCATACCCAATTTGTAGGCCTAATGCAGCCTACTTTCCGACACCTACTAAACGAGAGCATGAAGATCGAAGCTCAGGAAAGGCAACCTGGGGAACACCTTGGAGTGTAACACACCATCTCTCTCCACCCCATACCCATTTTTTAGGCCTAATGCAGTGTACTTTTCTACAACTACTAAACGAGAGTCGGAAGACCGAAGCAATGGCAAGGAAACCTGGGGAACACCTTGGAGTGTAACACACCATCTCTCTCCACCCCATTCCCCATTTTTTAGGCCTAATGCAGCCTACTTTCCGACACCTACTAAACGAGAGCATGAAGATCGAAGCTCAGGAAAGGCAACCTGGGGAACACCTTGGAGTGTAACACACCATCTCTCTCCACCCCATACCCATTTTTTAGGCCTAATGCAGTGTACTTTTCTACAACTACTAAACGAGAGTCGGAAGACCGAAGCAATGGCAAGGAAACCTGGGGAACACCTTGGAGTGTAACACACCATCTCTCTCCACCCCATTCCCCATTTTTTAGGCCTAATGCAGCCTACTTTCCGACACCTACTAAACGAGAGCATGAAGATCGAAGCTCAGGAAAGGCAACCTGGGGAACACCTTGGAGTGTAACACACCATCTCTCTCCACCCCATACCCATTTTTTAGGCCTAATGCAGTGTACTTTTCTACAACTACTAAACGAGAGTCGGAAGACCGAAGCAATGGCAAGGAAACCTGGGGAACACCTTGGAGTGTAACACACCATCTCTCTCCACCCCATTCCCCATTTTTTAGGCCTAATGCAGCCTACTTTCCGACACCTACTAAACGAGAGCATGAAGATCGAAGCTCAGGAAAGGCAACCTGGGGAACACCTTGGAGTGTAACACACCATCTCTCTCCACCCCATACCCATTTTGTAGGCCTAATGCTGTGTACTTTTCTACAACTACTAAACGAGAGTCGGAAGACCGAAGCAATGGCAAGGAAACCTGGGGAACACCTTGGAGTGTAACACACCATCTCTCTCCACCCCATACCCAATTTGTAGGCCTAATGCAGCCTACTTTCCGACACCTACTAAACGAGAGCATGAAGATCGAAGCTCAGGAAAGGCAACCTGGGGAACACCTTGGAGTGTAACACACCATCTCTCTCCACCCCATACCCATTTTGTAGGCCTAATGCTGTGTACTTTTCTACAACTACTAAACGAGAGTCGGAAGACCGAAGCAATGGCAAGGAAACCTGGGGAACACCTTGGAGTGTAACACACCATCTCTCTCCACCCCATACCCAATTTGTAGGCATAATGCAGCCTACTTTCCGACACCTACTAAACGAGAGCATGAAGATCGAAGCTCAGGAAAGGCAACCTGGTGAAAACCTTGGAGTGTAACACAACCTGTCTCTACACCCCATACCAAATTTGTAGGCCTAATGCAGCGTAGTTTCCACCAACTACTAAACGAGAGCCGGAAGATCGAAGCTCATGAAAGGCAACCCGGGGAACACCTTGGAGTGTAACACAACCTCTCTCTACACCACGAAAGGGCTGATTCTTAGGAAGGAAGGCTGTTGTAAATAAGCATTGCGCATCCGAGGGTGATTATATTCTTATTCGGTATCTACTCACCCTCGGACGCGCCATGCTTCTTGATTTGTAATTAATGTTTATTTGCAATGTGCTTTTGACTTACTCAATTATTTTTTTAATTATTGATTTTATTAAATTAATAGTTTAACATCTTATTGGAAATAATTTAAAGGAGACGCGACAGGACAACACTCGGTGGATGCCATATCTGTGTTAACAACTCCAAAAAACTTTCAGTTAACTTCTTGCAGGAGAAAGAAATTGTAGCTGTTGGACCTTTGTAGTACAGTTCCAGATATTTGTTGTGTGTTTGTTTTGATTGTTAAAATGTCTGCATTTGAGATCTCAACACGATCTTATTTTTTATAATCAAATTAATTTTTTAAATATTTTATTAGGTTGGTTCAAGGGGTACACGGGCCGCAGTAGACAGGTCAGTGGAGGCCTAGTGGAAGGAGGGACCGCAGATGCGCCACTGTTTCACCCATACACAATTAGTAGGCCTAATGCAGCGTAGTTTCCAACAGCTACTAAACGAGAGCCGGAAGATCGAAGCTCAGGAAAGGCAACCTGGGGAACACCTTGGAGTGTAACACAACCTCTCTCTACACCACGGAAGGGCTGATTCTTAGGAAGGAAGGCTGTTGTAAATAAGCATTGCGCGTCCGAGGGTGATTATATTCTTATTCGGTATCTACTCACCCTCGGACGCGCCATGCTTCTTGATTTGTAATTAATGTTTATTTGCAATGTGCTTTTGACTTACTCAATTATTTTTTTAATTATTGATTTTATTAAATTAATAGTTTAACATCTTATTGGAAATAATTTAAAGGAGACGCGACAGGACAACACTCGGTGGATGCCATATCTGTGTTAACAACTCCAAAAAACTTTCAGTTAACTTCTTGCAGGAGAAAGAAATTGTAGCTGTTGGACCTTTGTAGTACAGTTCCAGATATTTGTTGTGTGTTTGTTTTGATTGTTAAAATGTCTGCATTTGAGATCTCAACACGATCTTATTTTTTATAATCAAATTAATTTTTTTTATATTTAATGATGTTGGTTCAAGGGGTACACGGGCAGCAATAGACAGGTCAGTGGAGGCCTAGTGGAAGGAGGGACCGCAGATGCGCCACTGTTTCACCCATACACAATTAGTAGGCCTAATGCAGCGTAGTTTCCAACAGCTACTAAACGAGAGCCGGAAGATCGAAGCTCAGGAAAGGCAACCTGGGGAACACCTTGGAGTGTAACACAACCTCTCTCTACACCACGGAAGGGCTGATTCTTAGGAAGGAAGGCTGTTGTAAATAAGCATTGCGCGTCCGAGGGTGATTATATTCTTATTCGGTATCTACTCACCCTCGGACGCGCCATGCTTCTTGATTTGTAATTAATGTTTATTTGCAATGTGCTTTTGACTTACTCAATTATTTTTTTAATTATTGATTTTATTAAATTAATAGTTTAACATCTTATTGGAAATAATTTAAAGGAGACGCGACAGGACAACACTCGGTGGATGCCATATCTGTGTTAACAACTCCAAAAAACTTTCAGTTAACTTCTTGCAGGAGAAAGAAATTGTAGCTGTTGGACCTTTGTAGTACAGTTCCAGATATTTGTTGTGTGTTTGTTTTGATTGTTAAAATGTCTGCATTTGAGATCTCAACACGATCTTATTTTTTATAATCAAATTAATTTTTTAAATATTTTATTAGGTTGGTTCAAGGGGTACACGGGCCGCAGTAGACAGGTCAGTGGAGGCCTAGTGGAAGGAGGGACCGCAGATGCGCCACTGTTTCACCCATACACAATTAGTAGGCCTAATGCAGCGTAGTTTCCAACAGCTACTAAACGAGAGCCGGAAGATCGAAGCTCAGGAAAGGCAACCTGGGGAACACCTTGGAGTGTAACACAACCTCTCTCTACACCACGGAAGGGCTGATTCTTAGGAAGGAAGGCTGTTGTAAATAAGCATTGCGCGTCCGAGGGTGATTATATTCTTATTCGGTATCTACTCACCCTCGGACGCGCCATGCTTCTTGATTTGTAATTAATGTTTATTTGCAATGTGCTTTTGACTTACTCAATTATTTTTTTAATTATTGATTTTATTAAATTAATAGTTTAACATCTTATTGGAAATAATTTAAAGGAGACACGACAGGACAACACTCGGTGGATGCCATATCTGTGTTAACAACTCCAAAAAACTTTCAGTTAACTTCTTGCAGGAGAAAGAAATTGTAGCTGTTGGACCTTTGTAGTACAGTTCCAGATATTTGTTGTGTGTTTGTTTTGATTGTTAAAATGTCTGCATTTGAGATCTCAACACGATCTTATTTTTTATAATCAAATTAATTTTTTAAATATTTTATTAGGTTGGTTCAAGGGGTACACGGGCCGCAGTAGACAGGTCAGTGGAGGCCTAGTGGAAGGAGGGACCGCAGATGCGCCACTGTTTCACCCATACACAATTAGTAGGCCTAATGCAGCGTAGTTTCCAACAGCTACTAAACGAGAGCCGGAAGATCGAAGCTCAGGAAAGGCAACCTGGGGAACACCTTGGAGTGTAACACAACCTCTCTCTACACCACGGAAGGGCTGATTCTTAGGAAGGAAGGCTGTTGTAAATAAGCATTGCGCGTCCGAGGGTGATTATATTCTTATTCGGTATCTACTCACCCTCGGACGCGCCATGCTTCTTGATTTGTAATTAATGTTTATTTGCAATGTGCTTTTGACTTACTCAATTATTTTTTTAATTATTGATTTTATTAAATTAATAGTTTAACATCTTATTGGAAATAATTTAAAGGAGACGCGACAGGACAACACTCGGTGTATGCCATATCTGTGTTAACAACTCCAAAAAACTTTCAGTTAACTTCTTGCAGGAGAAAGAAATTGTAGCTGTTGGACCTTTGTAGTACAGTTCCAGATATTTGTTGTGTGTTTGTTTTGATTGTTAAAATGTCTGCATTTGAGATCTCAACACGATCTTATTTTTTATAATCAAATTAATTTTTTTTATATTTAATGATGTTGGTTCAAGGGGTACACGGGCAGCAATAGACAGGTCAGTGGAGGCCTAGTGGAAGGAGTGACGGCAGACAGGCATCAAAGGCCTAACATTGGGCTGGCTGTAGGCAAGTTAAAATTGGTTCCAAGGGAACACGGCCATCAGTGGCCTGGTCAGTGTAGTTGTAGTTGAAAGAACGGGACGCAGACAGGCTTCGAAGGCCTAACATAACAAACTTGGGCTGGCTGTAGGCACTTTTAAATTTGTTCCAGGGGTACATGGGCAGCAGTGTATGGTCAGTGGAAGTCTAGTGGAAGGAGTGACCGCAGACAGGCTTCCAAGGCCTAACATAACAAACTTGGGCTGGCTGTAGGCACTTTTAAATTGGTTCCAGGGGTACACGGGCAGCAGTGGTCTGGTCAGTGGAAGTCTAGTGGAAGGAGTGACCGCAGACAGGCTTCCAAGGCCTAACCTAACAAACTTGGGCTGGCTGTAGGCACTTTTAAATTGGTTCCAGGGGTACACGGGCAGCAGTGGTCTGGTCAGTGGAAGTCTAGTGGAAGGAGTGACCGCAGACAGGCTTCCAAGGCCTAACCTAACAAACTTGGGCTGGCTGTAGGCACTTTTAAATTGGTTCCAGGGGTACACGGGCAGCAGTGGTCTGGTCAGTGGAAGTCTAGTGGAAGGAGTGACCGCAGACAGGCTTCCAAGGCCTAACATAACAAACTTGGGCTGGCTGTAGGCACTTTTAAATTGGTTCCAGGGGTACACGGGCAGCAGTGGTCTGGTCTGTGGAAGTCTAGTGGAAGGAGTGACCGCAGACAGGCTTCGAAGGCCTAACATAACAAAATTGGGCTGGCTGTAGGCACTTTAAATTGGTTCCAGGGGTACATGGGCAGCAGTGTATGGTCAGTGGAAGTCTAGTGGAAGGAGTGACGGCAGACAGTCTTCGAAGGCCTAACATAACAAAATTGGGCTGACTGTAGGCACTTTTAAATTGGTTCCAGGGTAACACGGCCAGCAGTGGCCTGGTCAGTGTAGTAGTTGTAGAAAGAAGGGACCGCAGACAGGCTTCGAAGGCCTAACATAACAAAAATGTCAAAACAATGGTATTGTCAGTGCCAGGCATTGAAGGATGTCAGCGCCTAGACTACACATTGGTGAAGCTGTGAGAGATAATTTTGCTAGTGGTAGAGCACTGTTTGAGCTGGGGGGGGGAACTGTCTTGTGGCCGGCGGTACAGGCACAGGGCCCCTCATATTACAACGGTGTGTCTGACGTTGGGTGCGCACCACCACCGCCAGAGACACTTTATTGTACTATGAGGGACCCAGTGGCAGTGCCGTCGACCAAAAGCGGCCACACCCACCTCTTCAGACAAACAGCACTCTCAAGGGTCCAAGCGCAAAGTGGCGATAGCACGGCCCCGTGTGGGGAGTTTGGCCATTTCGTGAGGTGGAAACACGTCGTATGCTGGACAATCAGGTGAAGAAAATTACGAGATTGGAAAAGTCATTCAGAATAGTCCACAGGCAAGACCTTTTCATAGGAAAGCTAGGTGTCAGCCGGGCAGGGTGGGGCAAAAGATTTTGAAATCCAGTTGTGGTTCATTTTAATGAAGGTTAGATCATCTACATTTTGGGTAGCCAGACGAGTCCTTTTTTCTGTTAGTATTGAACCTGCAGCACTGAATACTCTTTCTGATAGGACACTAGCTGCCGGGCAAGCAAGCTCCTGCAATGCATATTCTGCCAATTCTGGCCAGGTGTCTAATTTGGATGCCCAGTAATCAAATGGGAATGACGGTTGAGGGAGAACGTCGATAAGGGATGAAAAATAGTTTGTAACCATACTGGACAAATGTTGTCTCCTGTCACTTTGAATTGATGCTGCAGTACCTGTCCTGTCTGCGGTCATAGAAAAATCACTCCACAACCTGGTCAGAAAACCCCTCTGGCCAACGCCACTTCTGATTTCTGCCCCTCTAACACCTCTGGTCTGCTGGCCCCTGGAGCTCGTGTGAGAACGATCACGGGCGCTGTGTGCAGGGAATGCCAGAAGCAAACGGTCAACAAGAGTTGATTGTTTTGTTGCTAATATTAGTTCCAAGTTCTCATGTGGCATAATATTTTGCAATTTGCCTTTATAGCGAGGATCAAGGAGGCAGGCCAACCAGTAATCGTCATCGTTCATCATTTTTGTAATGCGTGTGTCCCTTTTGAGGATACGCAAGGCATAATCCGCCATGTGGGCCAAAGTTCCCGTTGTCAAATCTGCGGTTGTGCTTGGTTGAGGGGCAGTTGCAGGCAAATCTACGTCACTTGTGTCCCTCAAAAAACCAGAACCCGGCCTTGCCACGCCACCAATTTCCCGTGCCCCCGGGAAAGCTTCCTCATTAAAAATATACTCATCCCCATCATCCTCCTCATCCTCCACCTCCTCTTCGCCCGGTACCTCGTCATGTACACTGCCCTGACCAGACAATCGCTGACTGTCATCAAGGCTTTCCTCTTCCTCTGGTGCAGACGCCTGATCCTTTATGTGCGTCAAACTTTGCATCAGCAGACGCATTAGGGGGATGCTCATGCTTATTATGGCGTTGTCTGCACTAACCAGCCGTGTGCATTCCTCAAAACACTGAAGGACTTGACACATGTCTTGAATCTTCGACCACTGCACACCTGACAACTCCATGTCTGCCATCCTACTGCCTGCCCGTGTATGTGTATCCTCCCACAAAAACATAACAGCCCGCCTCTGTTCGCACAGTCTCTGAAGCATGTGCAGTGTTGAGTTCCACCTTGTTGCAACGTCTATGATTAGGCGATGCTGGGGAAGGTTCAAAGAACGCTGATAGGTCTGCATACGGCTGGAGTGTACAGGCGAACGGCGGATATGTGCGCAAAGTCCACGCACTTTGAGGAGCAGGTCGGATAACCCCGGATAACTTTTCAGGAAGCACTGCACCACCAGGTTTAAGGTGTGAGCCAGGCAAGGAATGTGTTTCAGTTGGGAAAGGGAGATGGCAGCCATGAAATTCCTTCCGTTATCACTCACTACCTTGCCTGCCTCAAGATCTACAGTGCCCAGCCACGACTGCGTTTCTTGCTGCAAGAACTCGGACAGAACTTCCGCGGTGTGTCTATTGTCGCCCAAACACTTCATAGCCAATACAGCCTGCTGACGTATGCCAGTAGCTGCCCCATAATGGGAGACCTGGTGTGCAACAGTGGCAGGTGCGGATGGAGTGTTTGTGCGACTGCGGTCTGTGGACGAGCTCTTGCTTCTGCAGGAGGACGAGGAGGAGGAGGAGGAGGAGGGGGTGCGAACGGCTACAGACAACTGTTTACTAGACCGTGGGCTAGGCAGAACTGTCCCAAACTTGCTGTCCCCTGTGGACCCTGAATCCACCACATTTACCCAGTGTGCCGTGATGGACACGTAACGTCCCTGGCCATGCCTACTGGTCCATGCATCTGTTGTCAGGTGCACCTTTGTGCTCACAGATTGCCTGAGTGCATGGACGATGCGCTCTTTAACATGCTGGTGGAGGGCTGGGATGGCTTTTCTGGAAAAAAAGTGTCGACTGGGTAGCTCGTAGCGTGGTACAGCGTAGTCCATCAGGTCTTTGAAAGCTTCGCTTTCAACTAACCGGTAGGGCATCATCTCTAACGAGATTAGTCTAGCTATGTGGGCGTTCAAACCCTGTGTACGCGGATGCGAGGCTAAGTATTTCCTTTTTCTAACCATAGTCTCATGTAGGGTGAGCTGGACTGGAGAGCTGGAGATCGTGGAACTAGCGGGGGTGCCGGTGGACATGGCAGACTGAGAGACGGTGGGAGATGGTATTGTTGCCGCCGGTGCCCTAGATGCAGTGTTTCCTACTACGAAACTGGTGATTCCCTGACCCTGACTGCTTTGGCCTGGCAAAGATACCTGCACAGATACAGCAGGTGGTGCGCTAAATGGTGGTCCTACACTGCCGGAAGGGATGTTGCGTTGATGACTAGCTTCATTGGCCGAGGGTGCAACAACCTTAAGGGACGTTTGGTAGTTAGTCCAAGCTTTCAAATGCATGGTGGTTAAATGTCTATGCATGCAACTAGTATTGAGACTTTTCAGATTCTGACCTCTGCTTAAGGAAGTAGAACATTTTTGACAGATGACTTTGCACTGATCAATTGGATGTTGTTTAAAAAAATGCCAGACTGCACTCTTTCTAGCATCGGATACCTTTTCAGGCATTGCAGACTGAGCTTTAACCGGATGGCCACGCTGTCCTCCACCAGGTTTTGGCTTTGCCACGCGTTTTGGGCAAGATACGGGCCCGGCAGATGGAACCTGTGGCGATGTTGATGCCTGCTGCGGCCCCTCCTCCTCCTCTGCTTCAGAACTGCTGCCGCCTGCACCCTGTTCCCCCAATGGCTGCCAATCGGGGTCAAGAACTGGGTCATCTAATAACTCTTCTTGTACCTCCTGCGCAACTTCGTCTGTGTCACCGTGTCGTTCGGTGGTATAGCGTTCGTGATGGGGCAACATAGTCTCATCAGGGTCTGATTCTTGATCAGCACCCTGCGAGGGCAATGTTGTGGTCTGAGTCAAAGGACCAGCATAGTAGTCTGGCTGTGGCTGTGCGTCAGTGCACTCCATGTCAGATTCAATTTGTAATGGGCATGGACTGTTAACTGCTTCACTTTCTAAGCCAGGGACGGTATGTGTAAAGAGCTCCATGGAGTAACCCGTTGTGTCGCCTGCTGCATTCTTCTCTGTTGTTGTTTTTGCTGAAGAGGACAAGGAAGTGACTTGTCCCTGACCGTGAACATCCACTAACGACGCGCTGCTTTTACTTTTACCAGTTTCACGAGAGGAGGCAAAAGAGCTAGAGGCTGAGTCAGCAAGATAAGCCAAAACTTGCTCTTGCTGCTCCGGCTTTAAAAGCGGTTTTCCTAATCCCAGAAAAGGGAGCGTTCGAGGCCTTGTGTAGCCGGACGACGAACCTGGCTCCACAGCTCCAGACTTAGGTGCAATATTTTTTTCCCCACGACCACCTGATGCTCCACCACTACCACTACCCTCATTACCAGCTGACAATGAACGCCCCCGGCCACGACCTCTTCCACTAGACTTCCTCATTGTTTTAAAAACGTAACCAAACTAACGTTATTTGTTGCAGTCACACAACTTACACGGTGAGCTATAACTTCAGTATGATTTAGCTACCCCTTTACAGGTTGGTGAGACCACAGCGAAAATCAGGCCCAATGTTACACACTCTTTTTTTGGTGGCTGCAAATTAGAGAGATGCCCCACACGCAGGACTGTCACTGAAGCACAAATGTTAATATTAATGTCACACTATTATTTTTTTTTTATTTTTATTTTTTTCAGGAACACTTTAGAAACCCCCCAAAAAAAAAAAAATAGATTTTTGCAGGGAGAATTTAGAAAACAAATGTAACAAACTATATGCTTTCTATGGGCCACTGAGTGAGAGATGACGCACACAGGAATCAGGAGTGGCACACAAGCCCAGAGGCCAATATTTTTCTACCAATGATTGATGGAGTTATTTTCTCTGGTAGATTTTGGAACCCAAATCAAGGAAAAAAAATATAGGCTTTCTATGGACCACAATTGGAGAGAGAGAGAGAGAGAGAGAGAGAGATGGCACACCCAGGAGTCAAGACTGGCACACAAGCAGAAAGGCCAATATTAATCTCCCATTTTTTTGGGGGGTTTGTTTTTTTTTTTTTTTTTTTTCAGGGAGACTTTAGAAAAAAAAAAAATAAAAAATATGATTTTATCAGGAAGAATTTAGAAACCAAATAAAATAAAATTATTTTTTCAGGGAGAATTTATAAAACAAATAAAAACAAAAATAGGCGTTCTATGGCCCACTGACTGAGAGATGACGCACACAGGAGTCAGGAGTGGCACACAAGCCCAGAGGCCAATATTTTTCTACCAATGATTGATGTAGTTATTTTCTCTGGTAGATTTTGGAACCCAAATCAAGGAAAAAAAATATAGGCTTTCTATGGACCACAATTGGAGAGAGAGAGAGAGAGAGAGAGAGAGAGGGCACACCCAGGAGTCAAGACTGGCACACAAGCAGAAAGGCCAATATTAATCTCCCACTGTTTTTTTTGTTTGTTTTTTTTTTTTTTTTTTCAGGGAGACTTTAGAAAAAAAAATAATAAAAAAAATATGATTTTATCAGGAAGAATTTAGAAACCAAATAAAATAAAATGATTTTTTCAGGGAGAATTTATAAAAAAAATAAAAACAAAAATAGGCGTTCTATGGCCCACTGACTGAGAGATGACGCACACAGGAGTCAGGAGTGGCACACAAGCCCAGAGGCCAATATTTTTCTACCAATGATTGATGTAGTTATTTTCTCTGGTAGATTTTGGAACCCAAATCAAGGAAAAAAAATATAGGCTTTCTATGGACCACAATTGGAGAGAGAGAGAGAGAGAGAGAGAGAGAGGGCACACCCAGGAGTCAAGACTGGCACACAAGCAGAAAGGCCAATATTAATCTCCCACTGTTTTTTTTGTTTGTTTTTTTTTTTTTTTTTTCAGGGAGACTTTAGAAAAAAAAATAATAAAAAAAGTATGATTTTATCAGGAAGAATTTAGAAACCAAATAAAATAAAATGATTTTTTCAGGGAGAATTTATAAAAAAAATAAAAACAAAAATAGGCGTTCTATGGCCCACTGACTGAGAGATGACGCACACAGGAGTCAGGAGTGGCACACAAGCCCAGAGGCCAATATTTTTCTACCAATGATTGATGTAGTTATTTTCTCTGGTAGATTTTGGAACCCAAATCAAGGAAAAAAAATATAGTCTTTCTATGGACCACAATTGGAGAGAGAGAGAGAGAGAGAGAGAGAGATGGAACACCCAGGAGTCAAGACTGGCACACAAGCAGAAAGGCCAATATTAATCTCCCACTGTTTTTTTTGGTTGTTTTTTTTTTTTTTTTTTCAGGGAGACTTTAGAAAAAAAAATAATAAAAAAAATATGATTTTATCAGGAAGAATTTAGAAACCAAATAAAATAAAATGATTTTTTCAGGGAGAATTTATAAAACAAATAAAACCAAAAATAGGCGTTCTATGGCCCACTGACTGAGAGATGATGCACCCAGGAGTCAAGACTGGCACACAAGCAGAAAGGCCAATATTAATCTCCCACTGTTTTTTTTTTTTTTTTTTTTTTTCAGGGAGACTTTAGAAAAAAAAATAATAAAAAAAATATGATTTTATCAGGAAGAATTTAGAAACCAAATAAAATAAAATGATTTTTTCAGGGAGAATTTAGAAAACAAATAAAACCAAAAATAGGCGTTCTATGGCCCACTGACTGAGAGAGAGAGAGAGATGGAACGCTTAGTACTGGCACACAAGCCCAAAGGGGAATATTAATCTCCCTTTTTTTTTCCAGGGAGAATTTCTAAAACCCAAAAAAAAAAAAAAATAGGCTTTCTATGGCCCACTATTTGTGAGAGAGATGGGACGCTCAGGACTGGCACAGATGGCACGCTCAGGACTGGCACAGAAGCCCAGAGGCCAATATTAATCTCCCTTTTTTTCTGGGAGAATTTATAAAACCAAAAAAATATTTAAATAGGCTTTCTATGGCCCACTATTTGTGAGAGAGATGGCACGCTCAGGACTGGCACAGATGGCACGCTCACAACTGGCACACAAGCCCAGAGGCCAATATTAATCTCCCTTTTTTCAGGGAAAATTTATAAAACCAAAAAAAAAATTAAATAGGCTTTCTATGGCCCACTATTTGTGAGAGAGATGGCACGCTCAGGACTGGCACAGATGGCACGCTCACAACTGGCACACAAGCCCAGAGGCCAATATTAATCTCCCTTTTTTCAGGGAAAATTTATAAAACAAAAAAAAAAATTAAATAGGCTTTCTATGGCCCACTATTTGTGAGAGAGATGGCACGCTCAGGACTGGCACAGATGGCACGCTCACAACTGGCACACAAGCCCAGAGGCCAATATTAATCTCCCTTTTTTTCAGGGAGAATTTATAAAACCAAAAAAAAAATTAAATAGGCTTTCTATGGCCCACTATTTGTGAGAGAGATGGCACGCTCAGGGCTGGCACAGATGGCACGCTCAGGACTGGCACACAAGCCCAGAGGCCAATATTAATCTCCCTTTTTTTCAGGGAGAATTTATAAAACCCAAAAAAAAATAAAATAGGCTTTCTATGGCCCACTATTTGTGAGAGAGATGGCACACTCAGGACTGGCACACAAGCCCAAAGGCCAATATTAATCTCCCACTGTATTTTTATCAGGGAGAATTTATACACCCCACAAAAAAAAATACAGAAAAATGAAAAGGCTTTCTATGGCCCACTATGTGAGAGAGATGGCACACACAGGGATGGCACTCTAGCAGAAATGCCAAATTGCCAATCTTAATCTCCCACCAAAAAAAAAAAAAAAAAAAAAACAGGGAATGTCCTACAATTACTATCTCCCTGCCTGCAGTAATCTCAGCCAGGTATGGCAGGCAGCTACTATCTCCCTGCCTGCAGTAATCTCAGCCAGGTATGGCAGGCAGCAATAAGGAGTGGACTGATGCACAAATGAAATAAAAAGTGTGGACAAACAAAAAAGATAGCTGTGCAGAAAGGAAGGAACAAGAGGATTTGTGCTTTGAAAAAAGCAGTTGGTTTGCACAGCGGCGTACACACAGCAATGCAGCTATCAGGGAGCCTTCTAGGGCAGCCCAATGAGCTACAGCGCTGAGGGGAAAAAAAAAAAAAAAAAAACTTCCACTGTCCCTGCACACCGAGGGTGGTGTTGGACAGTGCAAATCGCTGCAGCACAAGCGGTTTTGTGGTTAATGGACCCTGCCTAACGCTATCCCTGCTTCTGACAAAGCGGCAGCAACCTCTCCCTAAGCTCAGATCAGCAGCAGTAAGATGGCGGTCGGCGGGAACGCCTCTTTATAGCCCCTGTGACGTCGCAGACAGCAAGCCAATCACTGCAATGCCCTTCTCTAAGATGGTGGGGACCAGGACCTATGTCATCACGCTGCCCACACTCTGCGTTTACCTTCATTGGCTGAGAAATGGCGCTTTTCGCGTCATTGAAACGCGACTTTGGCGCGAAAGTCGCGTACCGCATGGCCGACCCCGCACAGGGGTCGGATCGGGTTTCATGAAACCCCGACTTAGCCAAAAGTCGGCGACTTTTGAAAATGTTCGACCCGTTTCGCTCAACCCTAGTCATCAATTTATGTTATAAATAACATGGCAAATGTTTAATAGTGTTTCCTTATATCACCTTCCACTTTTACCCATAACTTCAGCAGCAATTCATCTTTTTTAACTTGTGCCACCAGTCTTATTTTATGGTGAAGATGATAAACTTAGATGTAAATGATAGATAATTATGAAGTAGAAATGTTAAACTGATTGTCCACTACTTTAACAACCCAATCTCAGGTACAATATTCCACCAATTATAGTAAAAAAAACTTTATTTTATTTATTTTTTTTAACATAAACTTGGCTGATTTTTGGTATTTTTGCCCTAAACTTCAGGCAGGGTTAGGGGTATGTAACGGGTAAAAAAGCTGCTTGACTGGGACCTGTCAGGAGCTTAGTTTCTTGGCCTTTTTAGATGTACAGCAATTAATATACATTACAGCTCTGGCAAAAATTAGGAGACCACTGCAAAATTTTCAGTTTCTCTGATTTTTCTCTTTATAGGTATATTTTTGAGTAAAATGTAAATTGTTCTTTTAGTCTATAAACTTCTGACAACATGTCTCCGTATTTCCAAGCAATAAATTTTGTATTTTTTTCCTGAAAAGCAGAAATGATCAAAATAAAAAAAAGTGCTTTCAGACCTCAAATAATGCAAATAAAACAAGTTCATAATCATTTTGAAACAACAATACTAATGTTTTAACTCAGGAACAGTTCAGAAATCAATATTTTGTGGAATATCCATGATTTTGTTTTAAATCAATTTTTTTTATTGAATTTTATAAAGAGTAAGACAAAGAGAAAAACAGCAACCAGACAAACACTGGAGAAACACAGCTCTCCACCCCCCAACCTTAAGAAGCATTATTCATGTGTTATTTATACATCTTGGCTCTGCAAAACCAGTATAATTGGATAGACAAATATTTGAACATAGTAACAGTAGTCAAACCAATTACATATAGCTTGTGAAAACACTAATAACATTTTTATTAAGTTATTTAAGTTTAAAGTTATTTAAGCTATTATTAAGTTATTTAAGTTTAAGTTGAAGTATCATATAAACATAGCTCAAAGCAAGCCGAGGCGAAATCTCAATTCCCTAGATGTCGAACCGGAGCCATCAATCCATAGACCTACATACATTATATAGGTGATACTGCTGTGCAGGGGCTGGCTGGCACTTTTCAGCCTGGGGGGCAGTGACCCTCCAGTTGTGGTGCTTTTGCCCCACTTATCAATGGCCGCTGCATTAAAGGAGCAGATATAACAGGCTTTAAAAACAAGCTGGTACATAGATATGGTAACAGAATGGAGCTAGCTGCATATATTTGGAAGCAGAGCCAAGCTTGCTGCCTACATAGATACTGTAACAGAGGCAAGCTGACTACATAGACACGAGACCGGAACCAAGATTGCTATGTAGACAAGGAAACTGACTGGAGCTTAATACAGAGATATGGGAGCAGAACCGAGCTTACCACAGAGATATGGGAACAGAACGGAGCTTACTCCAGAGATATGAGAGCAGAACCAAGCTTACCACAGAGATATAGGAGCAGAACTGATCTTACTACAGAGATATGGGAACAGAACAAAGCTTACTGCAGAGCTATGGAAGCAGAACCGAGCTTACTACAGAAATATAGGAGCAAAACTGAGCTTACAGAAATATGAGAACAGAATGGAGCTTACTACAGAGCTATGGGAGCAGAACCTAGCTTACTGCAGAGATAAGTGAGCAGAACCGAGCTTACTGCAGAGGTAAGGGAGCAGAACAGAGCTTACTATGTCTACTACAAGATACGGAAACAGAACTAAGCTCACAGCATACATATGGTACCAGAATCTAGATTACTACATCGATACAGTACCAGAACCATGGTTTCTGCTTATATATGGTACCATAACTGAGCTTACTTACAAACATACTGTACATACAACTCCAGCAACACGGACATGTAAACACACAGTATGGCAAGGGCATTGCTAGGATCCTTAAAGATGACCAGATCACATATTACCATCACATAGTGACCAAATAATACCACATACAGGGAGAAATACCACCACATCATAACCAGATCACATGCTACCACATAGTGACCGAATACTACAATACTGATCATTAATAAAAAAAAACACAGCACTAATGCCATTATACACAGGAGCTCTGTATATAGTGTGTAGTGTACAGGTAATACAGTGATCCCCAGTGACATTATACACAGGAGCTCTGTATAGAGTATCAGTGTACAAGTAATACGGAGATCACCAATGATATTATACATAGGAGGTCTGTATATAGTGTCAGTGTACAGGTAATACAGTGATCACCAGTGACATTATACACAGGAGCTCTGTATAGAGTATCAGTGTACAAGTAATACGGAGATTACCAGTGACATTATACACAGGAGCTCTGAATATAGTGTACAGTGAGCAGGTAATAGAGTGTATAGTGTCAGTGTACAGGTAGCACACTGACTCACCAGTGACTTCTCTAGCTGAAGTCCCTCATCTTTGCTTTTCTTTTTCATGCAGTGCAGACTACCATCATTTCTTCCAGCCAGGACTCGACTCTGCATAAAATAACACATAGTTACCTAGAGCCCTAGTTCCAGAGCACATTCCCCACTTTTTCCCTTTCTTCTACACTACACATCTGAACTCAGACATGCACCCACCATTAATATATAATTGGTTGTTATTAGTGATGAGCAAGTATACTCATTACCGGGGTTTCCCAGAGCATGCTCGGATGGTCTCCGAGTATTTTGTAGTGCTCGGACATTTAGTTTTCGCTGCCTCAGCCGCATGATTTGCGGCTGCTAGACAGGCTGAATATATGTGAGGAATGCCTGTTTGTTAGACAACACCCCACATGTATTCAGCCTGTCTAGCATCCGCAAATCATGCAGCTGAGGCAACGAAAATTAAATCTTCGAGCACTACAAAATACTCGGAGACCACCCAAGCATGCTCTGAGAAACCCAAGCAACGAGTATACTCGCTCATCACTAGCTATTATGCAACCCACCATTCCAAATATAAATTATAATTCACCACTGCACCCCCACCAACTATAAATAGCCATTTTCCCACCTAATAAATATATACATTAATTAGGCCCTGTACTCTTCCCCCAATTCATTACCAGTTTCTCTATCTTCAACGTCCCCCACTATATGCCTCCCGCTCCCTCGATTCATTAAATTTACATGCCCCTTCAGCCCCAGTTCATTGTCATGAGTCCCCCTCACTTCATCATTTGCTGTCCTCCTTCCCCTCTCTTCATCATTTGCAGTCCCTTTTCCCCCTCACTTCATCATTTGCAGTCCCCCATTCTCCCCCATGTCATCATGTGCAGTCCCTTTTCATTCATGTGCAGTCCCCTTTCATTCAAGTGCAGTCCCCTGTCACCTACCTCACATCATCATTTGCAGCCCCTCCATCATTTGCAGCCCCCATTCCATCATTTGCAAATTGCAGCACCCCTCCATCATTTGCAACCCCCTTTGTCATATGCAGCCCCCTTTTCATCATTTGCAGAACCCCCTCCATCATTTGCAGCACCCCCTTCATCATTGGCAGCCCCATTCCATCATTGGCAGCACCCCTCCATCATTTGTAGCATCCCCTCCTTCATTTCTAGTCCCCCGCCATCATTTGCAGCCACCTTCCATCATTTGCAGCCTCTCCATCATTTGCAGGCCCCTCCATTATTTGCAGCTCCCCTCCTTCATTGGCAGCCCCCTCCATCATTGGCAGCTCCCATCCATCATTGGCAACCCCCTCCATCATTGGTAGCCCCCTCCATCATTGGCAAACCCCTCCATCATTTGCATCAGCCCCTCCATCATTTGCAGCCCTCCTCCATCATTTGCAGCCCTCCTCCATCATTTGCAGCCCCCTTCCATCATTTACAGCCCCCTCCATCATTTGCAGCCCCCTCCATCATTGGCAGTCCCCTCCATCATTGGCAGTCCCCTTCCATCATTTGCACCCCCCTCACCCATTTAATTAATTTTATAAAGAGAAAAAAAACAATGTTTTTCATACTTACCTCAAAAGCGATCCCCAGCAGGCGCAGCTCCTCTTCTTGTCACGGTAGACATTATACCTGGAAGGAGCCCATATATTGTATCATTTTCAGCACTGAATCAGCAAGAACCCCCTCCATCATTTGCAGCCGAACTTTCATCATTTGCAGCACCTCCTCCATAATTTGCAGCACCCCCTCTGTAATTTCCAGCACCCCCCTCCATCATTGGCAGCCCCCTCCATCATTTGCAGCCCCACTCCATCATTGGCAGCCCCCCTCCATCATTTGCAGTACCCCTCCATCATTTGCAGCACCCCTCCATCATTTGCAGCCCCCCTCCATCATTGGCAGCCCCCCTCCATCATTGGCAGCCCCCCTCTATCATTGGCAGCCCCCTCTATCATTGGCACTCCCCTCCATCATTTGCAGCCCCCCTCCATCATTTTCAGCCCCCCTCCATCATTTGCAGCCCTCACCCATTTAATTAATCTTATAAAGAAAAAAAAAGTTTTTCATACTTACCTCACAAGCGATCCCCAGCAGACGCAGCTCCTGTTCTTGTCACGGTAGATGCTGTACCTGGAAGGAGCACATACATTGTATAATTTTCAGCAGTGCATCAGCTAGAATGTATGGGCTGCTGAGAGGACCTGACAGGAGCCCATACATTCTAGCACATTCACTACTGAGACAGCTAGAATGTATGGGTTGTAGTCAGGACCTGCAAGGAGCCAATTCTAGCTACAACCATGTCACCTGACCAGAAGTCCAGGGAGGGTGGAAGGAGATGCACAGCCGTCAAGGTAAGACGGCCGTGCACACAGCTCAAAGAAATCTCATGGGCCCCAGCGCCGACATGTGCTCCTGGGGGAGCGGCCCGGGGGGCATGTGCTTCCCTGGCATCTGGCCCAGCCTGCCCCTGCTGCTGTGTATAATTGCAGTATCACCAACAAAACATATTTACTGTAATACCCACACCGTACTCCATATGGTATATTGACCACAAAAAGTGCTCCCTACAGTATAATGGTGTTATGTAGTGCTCCATACAGTGCAATGGCCCCAAAAAGTGCTCCATACAGTATAATGGTCCCAAATAGTGCTGCATACAGTATAATGGTCCCACATAGTGCTCCATACAGTAGAATGGCCCGAAATAATACTCCATACAGTATAATGGAATCATATAGTGCTCCATACAGTATAATGGGCACCACATAGTGTTCCATACAATATAATGGCCTCATATAGTGACCCATGTAGTATAATGGCCCCTCATTAAAAAAAAACAAAAAACCTCTGTCCGTTCCCCAGCTGCTCCGGTCTCTTCATGGTGTCTTCAGATCCTCTGCACATCTCTGTACAGCAGGTGGGTTGTAATGCCGTCATTATGCCTGCTGCGCTGAGTCATTAGGCGCAGAGGAGGAATGTTGGGAGAGGGAACCACTTATCATCACAATGATGCACGTATCCACCAGCCACTGAGTTTCAGTGGCTCCGGAGCATGTGCACATATGATATGCAGTTGGGAGGTACAACCAGATTCAGTGTGCATGCCCTGAAAGCTGATAACACTGCGCAACAGATTTCAGGGAAGTTCTTGTCCCCTGAGAAAATTTTATTGTATCTTATAGATTTTGATATGCTGAACAGAAATACGTGCTTCAAAAGCCTATATCACCTAAGGTTTTTAAAAATCTTATGTGATACAGACTTTTGGAACACATATTCCTGTTCAGCATATCAAAATCTATAAGATACAATAACATTTTCTCAGGGGACAAGAACTTCCCTGAAATTTGTTGCGCCGTGTAAGGCCGGTTTCACACGTCAGTGGCTCCGGTACGTGAGGTGACAGTTTCCTCACGTACCAGAGACACTGACTTACGTAGACACATTGAAATCAATGTGTCTCTGCACATGTCAGCGTGTTTTCACGGACCGTGTGTCCGTGTGCAAAACACGGAGACATGTCAGTGTTCGTGGGAGCGCACGGATTACACGGACCCATTAAAGTCAATGGGTCCGTGTAAAACACGTACCGCACATGGACGTTGTCCGTGTGCAGTCCGTATGCCGTGCAGGAGACAGCGCTACAGTAAGCGCGGTCCCCCCCACATGGTGCTGAAGCCGCGATTCATATCTTCTCTGCAGCAGCGTTTGCTGTAGAGAAGATATGAAAAATCCTTTTTTTTTTGTTTCTCGTGTTTAAAATAAAGATCCTCGTCCCCAGCCCCCTCCAACCCCCTGTGCGCCCGCCCGCTGTTATTAACATACTCACCCGGCTCCCTCGCAGTGTCCTGTCCTGGCCGCAGCTTCTCCTGTATGCGGTCACGTAGGGCCGCCCATTACAGTCATGAATATGCAGCTCCACCTCCCATAGGGTATTTTAATAACAGCGGGCGGACGCACAGGGGGTGGGAGGGGGGTGGGGACAGGGATCTTTATTTTAAACACGAGAAACAAAAAAAAAAAGGATTTTTCATATCTTCTCTACAGCAAACGCTGCTGCAGAGAAGATATGAATCGCGGCTTCAGCACCAGATGCAGGGGACAGCGCGGGATCTGCCAGGAGATTATGTTGATGTAGGGAGCAGTGAAGTGGAGGAATAATAATGTGATGGAGTCTAGAATTTGAAAAGACTTTTGACTGAATGTGACTGGAAAGATAAAGATCCCCACCCCTCTGACTGAAACAGAAGGCATGTGGAGCAATCATCAAATTATAAAAAGTGTTTTTATGAATACTTGGTAGTTTTGCTCGATAATAACATAATAGTGATGCAATGTGCACCACTAACAAGACATTGAGGACAGTTTAACCCCTTTACCCCCAAGGCTGTTTGCATCTTCCTGACCAGGCCAAATTTTACAATTCTGACCAGATAACTTTATCACGTAATAAGTCTCAAATGCTTCACCGTATCCCACTGATTCAGATTTTTTTTTGTTACATTAAATTTAGAAATTTTTAGCTATTTTTAACTTTTAATTGTTGTGCCCTTAAATATGTCAGGAAAATAGTATTAAATAACATTTTCCACACCACACATCTACTTTACTTGAAATATATATTTTTAGGATCTTATAAGGGTTAAACGTTGACTAGTGACTTTTCATTTTTCAAACAAAATTTACAAAACCATTTTTTAGGGACCAGATCGCATCTAAAGTGGCTTTGAGGGGTCTATATGACAGAAAATACCCAAAAGTGACACCATTCTAAAAACTACACCCCTCAAGGTGCACAAAACCACATTCAAGAAGTTTATTTAGCCTTCAGGTGTTTTATGTGAATTTTTGGAATGTGAAAAAACAAGAACATTAAACTTTTTTCACAAAAAATTTACTTTCGACTTAATTTTTTTTAGAACAAAATAAAAAAACGTTAGTTCAGCTCACCCATGGAATGTGTATCCCATCCTCTGGATCAGGCATGGACAAGGTTGAGCAGCCAGATCAGAACAAACGAAAAAGATGCAGTCTAGCTGGATCCAATGGAAGTGAATTTTAAAATGTAGCTTTTAGTCAGCCATATAAAAACTTGACATTAGAAAGATATAATCCACCAAAAAACCCCCGTACATATAAGCAAAATACACACACTGCTGCGTTTGCGACTAACGCGTTTCGACTCTAAGTCTTAATCATGGTAAGTACAAAGGAGTAATGAAAACCTCTATATCAAGGTAATGGTCAAAAGCTCATACACTCGACATACATCTGCATAAGATAAGGGAAATCAATCCTACAGCTTATAACATATCAAAAACTAGTGAGAATTACAAAGAAAAACACTCGAAAAACACAGAAAATCCACAATTAGAATAATGTCTGAGAAAACATATCAAAATATAGCAGAGAAAAGTATATGTGTATTAATAATGCAGGATCAAATCCTGTCTAGAGTTGAGACCATGCCGTATTCTAGTTTCCAATGTGAATATCCAAAACGATTCTCTATTGAGAAGTTTGCATTTATGGTCTCCACCTCTGCATGGTCTATATACTTTTTCAATGCCACAAAATTTCAGACCACTTACATCACCTTTGTGAATTCTGGCAAAGTGTTTGTAAACCGCAGAGGATGAAATTGCCATGGGAATTTTTTTATGTGTGCAAGGGTAATAGGAAAAAATGGGTCACAGACCATTGGGCAGTGAAGAAAAAAATAATTACATTTTACCACCAAAAGCCCCAGATTTTATATATTCACACTAGGAAATGGGTAAAAATGTCACCACAATTTCTACTAAATGAAGAAATACCCTATATATGACTGTACAGCAATGCTTAGACACATGGCCAGACTCGGGAGAGACGGAGTGCTGTTTTCCACCTGGAGCACAGATTTTCCTAGAATAGTTTACAGAATCCATATACAGAGTGCTAGAACAGCACAATTCCCCCTCAAGTGACCCCATTTTGGAAATTATATCCCTTTGAGAATTTATCTACAGGTGTAGCGACATGATGACTACATGATTGTTTTCCAGAAACAAGCAGCAGTGGATGTTGCTCAGTGAAAATTGGAAACTGCCATTGTAGTGACCAGCATATTGTAGTGGCCATGCTTCTGGAGACACACACCTCTAAATTAGGCGGATTCTCATCGCTACAGAAAGGCCAAACATGTGGAGGCTAAATGTGGTTTAGGCAAACTGTGCGGCTCAGGAGGGAGGAGGGTATTACGAATTTGGGATGGCAGAATTTGCTGAATTTCTTTTGTGGGAACAAGGAGCCATTTAGCTTTTCCAGAGACTTTGTGCTAACGTATAAACACCATATATTTCCATTGACAGATGACGGACGTGAGTGGGCACTTTTTTGTGGACTGATTTGAACCTTTTATTGGGAATATTTTATATAACATTTGGGATCACATTTATCCTGCGCTGCCCAGCCCAACTAATCCACCTATCCCCCCGCTATTCCCCGGCCTCTCCCCTCTGTCAATCCCTTCACTGGCTCCCCATTACCCAGAGACTCCAGTACAAAAGCCTAACCATGGCATACAAAGCCATCCACAACCTGTCAACTCCATGCATCTATGACCTCATCTCCCATTACTTTCCTGCATGCAACCTCCGATCCTCACAAGATCTCCTTCTCTACTACCCTCTTATCTCCTCTTCCCACAATCGCATACAAGATTTCTCTTGCGCATCACCCCTACTTTGGAACTCTCTACCACAACATATCAGACTCTCACCTACCATCGAAACTTTCAAAAAGAACCTGAAGACCCACCTCTTCCGACAAACCTACAACCTGCAGTAACCACCGATCGACCAAACCACTGCACGACCAGCTATATCCTCACCTACTGTATCCTCACCCATCCCTTGTAGATTGTGAGCCCTCGTGGGCAGGGTCCTCTCTCCTCTTGTACCAGTTGTGACTTGTATTGTTCAAGATTATTTTACTTGTTTTTATTATGTATACCCCTCCTCACATGTAAAGCACCATGGAATAAATGGCGCTATAATAATAAATAATAATAATAATGTGATAGCACCGAGCATAACTCAGCTCTACACCCTGGACCATCATCGGAGACTCTGCCCCAAGTCCAAGAGCATAGCGGGAAGCTGAAGGACTCAAATACTGACACTCCAGCAGTTACTTCTAAGTGTACAGAAGTTTATGGAAATCTCAAAGGAGGCAAGTCCAGTTCTAATATTTCCCTAGTGAGAGTCTACCCAGCAGATGAAAAGGAGAAAGCCATCAAAGTATACGCAATTTTAGATGACCAGAGTAACAGGTCATTAGCCAAGTTTGCTTTCTCCGATAGCTTTAACGTCAGAGGACCCAGTGCACCCTACTCTTTAAAAACTTGTGCTGTTGTAGTAGAGACAGCCAGTAGGAGAGTAACAGGCTGCGTAGTCGAGTCTATAGATGGCCAAATGTGTCTGCCTCACCAACCATATTGGAATGTAACCAGATTCCTGACACAGGTCAGAGATACCTACGCCTGAAGTGGCATCTCATCATCTTCATCTGAAGCGTATACAACACCTGATTCCCAGCCTTGACCCAGAGGCTCAAATAGTCTTGCTCCTTGGGAGAGATATTCTACGAGTCCACAATGTTAGACAGCATATCAGTGGCTCTCACAACACTCCATATTCCCACAGAAACCACAACATTCTTTCTTCTGTCATGCTCCTTGTAAGCAGCCTGCTCTAAGCATAGTTGGTGAGTCACTATCTATGGTACAGTCCTGTTTTTGTAAGAATGTATGCTGTATTAAATATGTAATCATCGGCTTGTATTACGTCATGTTACTGTGTATTGGCAGACTATCTGTATTCTATGCACTGTACAGTTATATAGTCTGAAATGCTCTTGTTATTGCATGGTATAGTTTCACGCTTTCCTTTCACATCTACAATCAATAAAAGAAGGTTACAACTTTACAACCTCTTTTTCTTAAAGAAGACGGGGGTTTAGCTACATCTCTCATTGCACACCCTGCTAACGTGTCTGATAACAGCATAATTATAATAAGTAAGGATTTTCAAAAAAAGCTGCATAATGTGGTCATCAGCCAGCATCTGTCTAAGTGCAGTTACTGCATGCTATTGAGTGCAGGGAGGATGTGGAGACAGATGAATGGGTGGGAGCAGATTATTATTAACATTTAGAAGGAAGGAATGGGAGAGTTAAGTTAATGAGTTGAGGTTATAGGCCTGTCTAAACAGATATGTTTTTAACCCCTTACTGGCATCGGACGTACTATACCGTCCGATGCCGGCTCCCCTGCTTTGATGCAGGGCTCCGCGGTGAGCCCGCACCAAAGCCGGGACATGTCAGCTGTTTTGAACAGCTGACATGTGCCCGTAATAGGCGCGGGCAGAATCGCGATCTGCCCGCACCTATTAACTAGTTAAATGCCGCTGTCAAACGCAGACAGCGGCATTTAACTACCGCTTCCGGCCGGGCGGCCGGAAATGACGTCATCGCCGACCCCCGTCACATGATCGGGGGTCGGCGATGCTTGTGAATGGTAACCATAGAGGTCCTTGAGACCTCTATGGTTACTGATTGCCCGTCGCTGTGAGTGCCACCCTGTGGTTGGCGCTCACAGCACACGTGCAATTCTGCTACATAGCAGCGATCTGCAGATCGCTGCTATGTAGCAGAGCCGATCGTGCTATGCCTGCTTCTAGCCTCTCATGGAGGCTATTGAAGTATGGCAAAAGTTTAAAAAAAAGTTTAAAAAAATGTGAAAAAAATAAAAAAAAACATAAAAGTTTAAATCACCCCCCTTTCGCCCTAATCAAAATAAATCAATAAAAAAAATATCAAATCTACGCATATTTGGTATCGCCGCGCTCAGAATCGCCCGATCTATCAATTAAAAAAAAGTATTAACCTGATCGCTAAACAGCGTAGCGGGAAAAAAATTCGAAACGCCAGAATTACGTTTTTTTGGTCGCCGCGACATTGCATTAAAATGCAATAACGGGCGATCAAAAGAACGTATCTGCACCGAAATGCTAGCATTAAAAACGTCATCTCGGCACGCAAAAAATAAGCCCTCAACCGACCCCAGGTGATGAAAAATGGAGACGCTACGAGTATCGGAAAATGGCGCAATTTATTTTTTTTTTTTTTAGCAAAGTTTGGAATTTTTTTTCACCACTTAGATAAAAAATAACCTAGTCATGTTTGGTGTCTATGAACTCGTAATGACCTGGAAAATCATAATGGCAGGTCAGTTTTAGCATTTAGTGAACCTAGCAAAAAAGCCAAACAAAAAACCAATGTGGGATTGCACTTTTTTTGCAATTTCACCGCACTTGGAATTTTTTTCCCGTTTTCTAGTACACGACATGCTAAAACCAATGATGTCGTTCAAAAGTACAACTCGTCCCGCAAAAAATAAGCCCTCACATGGCCAAATTGACAGAAAAATAAAAAAGTTATGGCTCTGGGAAGGAGGGGAGCGAAAAACGAACACGGAAAAACGAAAAATCCCCCGGTCATGAAGGGGTTAAGCACGCTTAAAAATATTCGGGCAAGTTATTAGTTGGATCGTTTGGGGCACTGTAATCCAGGATACTTTCACAGCATGAGAGAAGACTTGGAGATGGAGGTGCAAGGTTTGGTTTGTGGAGGATGTTAGTCTTAGATCAGTTGCAGAACAGAGGCCACCCGGTAGGGTGACAGACAGAAATGAGGGATGAGATACAGGGTGGTACAGAACAGTGAAGAGCTTTGTGGGTGAGAGAGATAAGTTTGCATTGTATTCTGTAGCAGATGGGCAACCTGTGTAATAACGGGCACAAGGTGGAGGCATCGGTGAAGCAGCTGAACAGAAATATGACTTTGGCTGCTGTATTCAGGATAGATTGGAGAGGAAGAAGTTTGGTTAGAGGGAGATGGATCAGTAGTGAGATGCAGTAGTCAGGACGAGAGTAAATAAGAGCGACCGTAAGTGTTTGTTCACAGTTTTAAAGGTGAGAAAAGGTTGGATTATGGAGATCTTTTTAATATGCAGGTAACATGAGCTAGTGAGTGATTGGATATAGGGAATAAAGGAAAGTTCTTTGTCAAATATGAAACCATGACAGCAAGTGTGCTGCTTGGGAGTTATGGTTGGAAGACATAAGATGATTGCAATATTGGGTATAGGTAGGTTAGTAGAGGGAGAAAACATGAGAAGTTCTGTTTTTTTTTTAGAGATTCAATTTCAGATAGAGGGAGGACATGGTGTTATAGTCAGGGAACAGACATTCCATGGTATTTCGTATTAAGGTGGTGGTGATCCGCATATATTAGATAATATTAGAAACCAATTCTGCTCATGGTTTGTCCAATAGGGGCAGTATATAGGGAGAAAAGGAGGGAGCCTAGAACTGAGCCTTGAGGATCCCGATAGTAAGGGGAAGAGGAGAGGAGTAAGAACTGGCAAAAGATACAGTGAAGGAGCTTTTAGAAAGATAGGAGGAGAACCAGGAGAGAACGATGCATTAAAAGAGGATAGAGCAAAGCATAGTGAGGAGGAACAGTTGTTCTACAGTGTCAAATGCGTCAGAGAGATCCAGGAGAAACAGCAGGGAGAATTGATAGGTCATTAGAGACTTTAGTAAGGGTGGTTTCAATAGAGTGTAATGAGCGGAAAACAGATTGCAAAGGGTCAAGAAGAGAGTGATCTTAGGATTAGTGGCTCAGACGGTTGGTGACTGGGGCTTGTACTTTAGATCTCAGGAGAGAGTGGAAGGTTTCAAAAAGTCATTTTGGATTGTTGGTTACTGAATGAGAGTGGTAAAGTAGACTTGATTGGCCAGATAGAGAGAGCAGGCTCATAAGTTTTGAGCATGAATTTATAGTGGATTAATTCTTCTGCTGAAAGTGATTTTCTCCAAACATACTCAGCACACCTTGAGCAGAGGTGGAGAAAATGTGTTTGTAGCATGTGTCTGTGTCAGATGTCTCTGCATGTAGCTGGTGCAATACTGACCCTGAAGAATAAAGCTGCCTTACAAATTTTACCACACGCAGAACGACATAAAAAAGCCAAAAAATAATTCCTGAATTGCTGATTTTTGTTCATCTTCCCTCCCAAAAATTGGAATAGAAAGCGATCAAAAAATGTCATGTGCCTGAAAATGATACCAATAAGGCTACGTTCACACTAGCGTTATGCTAGTTTGCGTCGGGTTTGCGTCAGGCGACGCAGCGGCGACGCATGCGTCATGCGCCCCTATATTTAACATGGGGGACGCATGCGTTTTTGTTTGTTGCGTTGTGCGACGCATGCGTCTTTTTTGCCGCAAGCGTCGGACCAAGAAAACGCAACAAGTTGCATTTTTCTTGCGTCCAAATTTCGGCAAAAAACGACGCATGCGTTGCAAAACGCAGCGTTTTTGCATGTGTTTTGGTGCGTTTTTGCGTGCGTTGTGCGTTGCGTCGCTGACGCAGCGGCGCACAACGCTAATGTGAACGTAGCCTAAAGACGTCAACTCATCCCGCAAAAAACAAGCTGTCAAATCAACCTGTCATCAGAAATATGGAAAAATTATAGCTCTCAAAATATGGCAAAGCAAATACTAGTTTTTGCAAAAAAAAGCGTTTTTTGAGTGTGACAGCAGCCAAACATAAAAATCAGATATAAATCTGGTATCAGTGTAATCGCACCAACCCAAGCAATAAAGTCATGTTATCATTGATACAGCATTAAGAACAGCGTAACAAATAAATAAAACCATTTCTTAACCTGCGATTGATTTGTACATTCTGCTTTCCATACATCAGAGTAAGATAATTATCCTGCGCTCTACGCTGATTGCTTACACCCAGGTTTCCATGTAAATCTCTGAAATACGTGATTCAGACGGAACCCTTGGAGGAAGATTTTCTATAATGATGCAGATGGAGTCACGGTGGCCTGTGATTCGGCAGTGTCCTTTTTTTAGGATTGCATAAAAGTGCTGTCGGCCGCGGTTTTGTGCACTTCTGAAAAGACGGACAACGCTAAACAGAGGCCAGACAAAGTCCTGAGTAACTCTGCTGCCTTATTATAAGGAATGGATGCCTCAGGGGTTTCATCTGAATCATATCACTCAGAGATTAAGATGAAAACCCTGATGTAAGTGCTCAGTGTAGAGCGCTAGATAAATGTGATCCCAAACGTTATGTAAACTTTTCCCAATAAAACTTTTAAATCAATACACAAAAACTGCAAGTCCCCACTCAGGTCCGTCACCTGTCAATGGAAATATAGAGGGCTTCCAAGTTACTGATAGTATAAAGGCTCTGGAAATGCAAAATGGCTCCCTCCTCACACCCAAAAGAAATCCAGTGAATTCTGCGCTCCTAAATCCATATGCCCCTCTCCCTTCTGAGCCACACAGAGTTCCTAAACTAAATTTAGCATCCACATGTTTTGCATTTCTGTAATGATGAGAGCCCTCCTAATTTACAGGTGCATGTCTCCAGAAACATGAACTGGGGACAATGTACTGGTCATTACAATGTACTGGTCCTTACATTGTACTGGTCATTATAATGTACTGGTCACTACAATGCCAGTTTGCAATTTTCACTCAGCAATTTCCACTACTGCTTCTTTCTGGAAAACACCCATGGAGTCAAAATCACCACTACACCTGTAGATAAATTCCTAAAGGGGTATAATTTCTGCACTCCAAGAGGCAAATACTGTAGTTCTCCATCCCTCCAGAATCTTGCTATGTGGCTAATCAGTACTGCGCAACCACATATGGGGAATTTCCAAATTCAGCAGAAATTGTGAGACAAATTTTGGTGCTATTTTACCCATTTCCCAGTATGAAAATATAAAATCTGGGGCTAAAGCAAAATTTTGGTGGTAAAAATGTAATTAGTTTTTTCTTCACAGCCCAATGGTATAAAGTTCTGTAACCTACCTGTGGTGTCAACATGATGACTGCACCCCTAGATGAATTCACTGAGAGGTGTAATTTGTAAAATGGGGTCTCTTATGGGGAGTTCTGCTGTTCTGGCACCTTATGGGCTCTGCCAATGTGACATGGCACCCTCAAACCAGTACAGCAAAATCTGAACTCCAATTTGACGCTTCTTCCCTTCTGAGCTTTGCACTGGATGTCAAAAGAAGTTTTCAAAAATATGTAGGGTTACGGCGTACTCTGAAAAAAGGCAAAACAAATTTTCGCATCCATTTCTCCTGCTTTCCTTGTAAAAATTAAAAACATTTGGGGCTAAACCCAAATTTTTGAGTGAAAAAATATTTTTTCTTCATATCCACAGATCAATGTTGTAAAATTCTGTAAAGCACCTGGGGGTTCAAAGTGTTCACAACACATCTAGATAGATTCCTTGAGGGGTCTAGTGTCAAAAATGGGGTCATTGTTTAGACACATCAGGGACTTTCCAAATGCGACATGACACCGGCAGACCATTCTATCAAAGTTTGCATTCCAAAACATCACTCTTACTTTTCTAAGCCCTGTCGTGCATCCAAGCAGTAGTTTACCCCCACATATGGGGTATCTGCATACTCAGGAGAAATTGCACAACAAATCTTGGGATCCATTTTTTCCTGTTACCTTGTGAAAATAAAGAAATTTGGGACTAAAATTACATTTTTGTTGGAAAAAGTTGATTTTTTTAATTTTCAAATATGGCTCAAATATTTTAAGTTAAATACCTTGTAAGAAACCCTGCACTCCACTGATTCTTCAGCTCTTTTCACTCTTATGCTGCATCTCTTTATTGCAGAGATATTACAATTTTTGTCTTTTGAAGTTTAGTATGTGAAGTCTCTGCTTGAAGTTCAACTAGGCATTTCTACTCTGGAGCCAGCACTTTCACCCCTCCCATACAGATGTTGCTAATCACAGATATGATTGACAGTGCTTAGGAGGCAAGGGTGAAAGCGCATACCTTCTAAGAAGACAGTGAAGAAAAGTCCAGTTACAACAGAGGCAGAAACTTCGCACACTGCGCTCCAAAAGCAACAAATGTAAATATATATGAAATGCAGTAACAAAGTGCAAAACAAAAATAAGTGAAAGAATCGAGGGAGCTCAGGGATTTTTACAAGGTATTCAACTCAATTTCTTTTTAGTAAGTGACAAGTCCTCTACCCCTCCCTCCTAGATATGCCCCCTGGTATCTAGGTAAGTAAAACAAAGTGATTTGGAATGGTATTAAATGGACACTCCTTACAATTAATGGAAATAAAATATACAGATTTACAACCACTGTTTATAGAATTGCACTTGATGAGAAATATTTCCATTTAAAGCCACAGGTATGAAGACTTTGTACAACAAATTATTATTAATTATACCTGCCCTAGGTGTCGTAGCAACACAAATATGTTCCACATAATAGAAGTTAGACAAACAAGACAATAATTCAGAACAGAGAAATCCACCGTTGATCTGCACTGAAGTTTGTCACCTGACATACTTGGTCTTCTCTTTTTTGGCGCTTCTTACAAACATTCTTAAAATGTTGCGAAGTTCATAGCATTTTATTGGCATCCTGTGTACCTGCTGTGCGCCTGCTGTATAAATTTATGAATCTTGAACAAAAGTCTGTAGTGTTTTACATAGCAACGATAAAGATTCCGATTTTGGACATGCGGAATTGGCATCTAGTTTCTTCAGCTGCTCTATTCACATCATGTTTGGACACAGCTGTTGGATGTAGAACAGAAAAAGATACTTAGAAAATAAAGAAATACTACCAAACAAAGGGAAAAATTTTAGTTCAAATCTCATTTTCCTTTGCACTTATCTTGTTATATCTTCCCAGCTGCACATTCATTTTTTTTCACTATCTTTATGATCACTACCTATTAACCCCTTCACGACATGGTGATTTTTCATATTTTAGCACTTCTGGTATTTCCTCCCTTTCTTCCAAGTGCCATAACATTTTTTTGATATTTCCATCAATATATCCATTTGAGGGCTTGTTTTTGAGGGCTGAATTGTACTTTTGAATAACACCATCGATTTTCCAATGAAATTTACTTGAAAAAGGGCAAAATATGAAAAGTTTGGGGTATAGTTTTTTATTAATATGGTGAAAAAATTGAAAATTCGGAAAAAAAAGGTTGCTTGTGATGCCATGTTTTCAAGACCATTTATTTGTTTGTTTTATAGAGATGTGTAAGGACTTGTTTTTTGCATGATAAACTGGATTTTTTATTAATACGATTGTAAGGTAGTTACAACGTTTTGATCATTGTATTTTTTGCAGTTTTTGTGGCTGCTGAAAAACCACAATTCTGGTGTTTCAATTTTTTTCTCTTTTCATGGTATTTACCGGATTAATTAGTTTTATATTTTAATATGATGGACTTTTATGAATGTGGAGATACCATATATGTGTATTTTTATTTATTTTTAATGGGAGAAATTGAGGGTAATTTGGACTTTTATATTTTTTTATTTTTACTTTATTTTTTAATCTTCTTAGGGAATTTGAAACTGTGGTCTTCTGAACACATATTATATACTGCAGTAATGCAGTATGTAACAAAAATAAATGTCTCCTATGAATGCCAGCTAGAAGCTGGTCTTCATAGGAGTACTGCCATGACAGGCAAAGGGGTCTTTAGCTGACCCCTTGCTGTCATGGCAACTCATCTTTGCATTGCAGAGGGTATTTATCATTACTCTGCCTCCTGGCCTGCGTCCTGTAAATGCCGGTGTCAGAGACTGACAGCTTGACTCCACTTTCAGCTGTTAAAGGCAGAAGACAGATGAATAACACAGCCATCATCTACAGGAGAGATGCAGCCTTAGCCTGAGCCCGCATCAAAGACCCGACATATGACGCACCAGTATGTCATATGTTGAGAAGGGGTTAAAAGGTTTGGCTACTCCTTTGATATCATGTACTGTTTAGTGACCATAGCTGAGGATTGCAGATCAGCTCCTATTCAACTAAAAAAAGGGTTAAGTCATGAATACCTAAGTAGAACACAACCTTTTTTTGCCATTCTTGGCAATGGTCGCTAAGTAGTGTACGAAGCTGTGCTCTGATTACACTGTTTATATCTGGCAACTCCTGGAGCTGACATAAGGTGCTCCCATAGTATCTGATATTAATTACCTACGATAACCTCTGGATAGGTGATCAATATCTATGTAGTGGACAACCTTTTTTAAATAAAACCAGGTAAAGCCTTTTAAATATCTTTGAAAAGCAAATAATTCAATAATTACAGAAATGGGTCGTTGATGGCATTCTATGTCCAAATGACTAGCACAATAAACTAACTCAGTTGTTCTGGCTGCGAAAGTGAAGAGAAGTGTTCATACTGCAGTTTAATCCTATATATGAGAAGTGGTAGTAGGTGAGTTGGCCAGGAATTGTCGAAAATAAAAATAAATCATAGTTGTACTATTTTAATATGAATGATATATTAGGTTTTTAAATTAATTTTATTTTTACAACATAACACTAATGAGATTAGTCATAATATACTTCATAACATAACAATTCAGTCTCAGTCTAGACTCACATGCTGAACTGGACTTATTTTTTACACCTGAGTCATTTTATTAATCTTGCACTAATGATTTAGACCTCATTACAGGACTACCAAAGCTAAGTGTAAAGAAAGTCAATTGCTTGTTATTCCCTTAGCGAGACAAGGAGATTTACATCAGTCATGGGCAACTGGCAGCCTACAGGTTGCATGCAGCTCATGGGTTTCAGCACTGTTGATCCTTGCTCCCCTCTGTCATCTGTTGAAGTATTCAACAGCAGCAGGATTATTCTGTAAAGGAACTGTGTTGAGCAGATGGCATTATGTTAATTATGTTTGATAATAATGTGCTTTTTGACCTTTTGTTTTGTTAGTTTTATTTCTTCTTGTAATTCTCCATGTTGATCATGAAAAAGATAATGGTTGCTGTGTGACCCAATTTAAAAATGTCCCCACAATATCTGAATGCTGAATGGTTCTGCTGGATGCTGAAATCTGGAGCACCATCTAAGTTTCATATAGAGTACAAATCGTTAGTACTATTACAGGGAACCTATCAACACAAAAATGCAGTACAATCTGCAGACACCACGTTATAGAGCATGAGAGCTGAGTAGATTGCTATATAGTTTTGTGACAAAAAATTTAGTATAACCTGTCTTTTAATAATTTAATTCTCTGCCTGTCACAGATAACACCGGAGATATCTTGTAGATCCCACCGCTGCCACCAATTTGTCAGGGAGAAGCAATTCCGCTGCCTCCAATTGTCAATTACGCAATTTTATGTATTTAATCTGGAAAGGTAAGCAGTGTTTCTAAAAAATATACAAATATGTTACAAAATGGGATCAAAAGAATACGGTATTTTACAATTAGATAAGATAAAATGGATAACAAAAGAAAAGTACTAAACCTGTGTCACGGAAATGTCTCAGAGCATAGCGGAGGGAGGTATTTTTTTTTTAGAAAAATGGACAGAAGCACAGCAAGCTGATGTTCCAGCACTGGCAAAAAAAAACCAAAACCCAAACTCTAATTTTTATTAGATCAAAGTTACGCCCCTTGGTGAGCTCATATGAGGGATGGTGTGGGATATGCTTGGTCTCTTAAAAGCTTATGAGATCCCCAACTTTCAGGCTATCTTCTCACCTGTTCCCAGGCAGGAGACATTGTCATCATGTTTCTTGTCATGATTTATATAGAGATGAAACATGGCATGGATAGCATCATCCTTCTGACCGATATTAAATTGGAAGGGTTCGAGTGAATGCATAATATTCGTCCTTTCGCTACAATGCTGAAAATATATCTTTCATAAATATTGGATTGATGCAAACCCCAATATTCATCACTGACCACTGGCACCAGATAGTCTGAGACCAGTGATTTGAACAGAGTAAGCTCTTGTCTTGGAAGTGTACTTCTCCACCTCTAAATATACGAATCCTAGATTTGTGCATCCCTACTTGTGGACTTGTGATATCATAACAATAACCTAATTTTCTCATATCCTTTATTTTCTGATATCCCAAAAGTTCACAGTTCACATGACTGTAACTCACTTGTGATGTCACAAATAGCTTCATTAACATCATTAACTGATGCAAATTGCCTCCTCAGAGAGGAAGAGGATTAGAACTCTAGTGCCATCTTGGAAGTACATTAGCAATCCTAAAAGTCAATATCGACTGTTGTGAATTCTGTTGTCGGGCTCCCTCCTGTGGTCATGAATGGTACTTCGGCTGGTTCTGTCCATGGACTTCCTCTGGTGGGTGTTTCTGAGTTTCCTTCCTCAGGTGACGAGGTTAATTCGTTAGCTGGCTGCTCTATTTAACTCCACTTAGATCTTTGCTCCATGCCACCTGTCAATGTTCCAGTATTGGTCTAGTTCTCTCCTGGATCGTTCTTGTGACCTGTCTTCCCAACAGAAGCTAAGTTCCAGCTTGTATTTCTTTGGTTTGCTATTTTTCTGTCCAGCTTGCTATTTTTTATTGTTGTCTTGCTTGCTGGAAGCTCTGGGACGCAGAGGGAGCGTCTCCGCACCGTGAGTCGGTGCGGAGGGTCTTTTTGCGCCCTCTGCGTGGTCTTTTTGTAGGTTTTTGTGCTGACCGCAAAGTAACCTTTCCTATCCTCGGTCTGTTTAGTAAGTCGGGCCTCACTTTGCTAAATCTATTTCATCTCTGTGTTTGTATTTTCATCTTTACTCACAGTCATTATATGTGGGGGGCTGCCTTTTCCTTTGGGGAATTTCTCTGAGGCAAGGTAGGCTTTATTTTTCTATCTTCAGGGCTAGCTAGTTCCTTAGGCTGTGCCGAGTTGCATAGGGAGCGTTAGGCGCAATCCACGGCTATTTCTAGTGTGTTTGATAGGATTAGGGATTGCGGTCATGCTTTCAGATGTCAGCGTGACCCAGAAGCTGTGACTGCAACCCGTGGTACTGTCGGTCAGAGCGCTGCAGGGTCATGTTCAGGGCTGCCATCAGGGCATTACTGCTCTTACTGCTGTATGGAGCCCGGTGAACAGCAGTACAGAGGGGCTTGCAGGTCCTGGGCCCTGCTTATGTGCTTCGGCCATCGGGCCCCATGGCTGCGGCGCACATGTCAGCACTGGGGCCTGGGTGCTTTCTTGGAGATGTGAATGACTGTCTTACTTTGACGGCTGCGCAGCTCCCACTCCCCCCATCTTCTGTGTAGCTCCTGTCAGGTGACAGCGTGTACGCAATGATATCATCGCGTATGCGCCGCCCAACATGTACCGGACACTGGAGGCAGAGCCATGCTGATGCAGAGCGACTGTGAGGTAAGTATACAAACATTTTTGTTTTCTGTATAAAAGGAATTAAATGGGTGAGGGAAGTAGGAGGAACTGTAAATAATGACATGGGGGAAGAAGTAAGGGAGACTTCACATGATGATGTGGGGAGTGGGTTTAAAGGGGACTGCACATGATGAAGTGGGGGGGTTTAACGGGGACTGCACATGATGAATTGGGGTGGAAGGGGCATGTAAACATAATGAGTCAGGGGAGCAGGAGGTACATAATGGTGGCATTGAGTATGCAGTGACTGGTAATGAATTAGGGGAAAGAGATCAGGGGCTAATTATTATTATTATTATTATTTATTGTTATAGCGCCATTTATTCCATGGCGCTTTACATGTAAGGAGGGGTATACATAATAAAAACAAGTACAATAATCTTAAACAATACAAGTCATAACTGGTACAGGAGGAGTGAGGACCCTGCCCGCGAAGGCTCACAATCTACAAGGGATGGGTGAGGAATTAATTAATTTATATATATTTATTAGGTAGGTAAAGTGGCTATGTATAGCTAGAAGGTGCTCAGTGGCGTATTATAATTTATATTTGGAATGGTGGGTTGCATAATAACCAATGTATTAATGGTAGGTGCATTTCTGTAGTTAGATGTGTAGTGTAGAAGAAAGGAAAAAAGTTGGGAATGTGCTCTGGAAGCGGTGCTCTAGGTAACTATGTGTTATTTTATGCAGAGACTAGTCCTGGCTGGAAGAAGAGATGGCGGTCTGCGCTGCATGAAAAATAAAAGCAAAAGATGAAGGACCTCAGCTAAAGATGTCACTCGTGAGTTAGTGTATTACCTGTACACTGACACTATACACTCTATACTCTGTACAGAGCTCCTTTGTATAATGTTATCAGTGATCACTATATTATCTGTACACTGACACTGTATACAGAGGTCCTGTATATAATGTTACTGGTGATCACTGTATTTCCTGTACACTATATACAGAGCTCCTGTGCATAATGTCACCGGTGATCACATTATTACCTGTACAGTGACACTATTTACAGAGCTCCTGTATATAATGTCACTGGTGATCACTGTATTACCTGTACACTAACACTATATACAGAGCTCCTGTGTATAATGTTGCCCGTGATCACTGTATTACCTGTACACTATATACAGAGCTCCTGTGTATAATGTCACCGGTGATCACATTATTACTGGTACATTGACACTATATCCAGAGCTCCTGTATATAATGTCACTGGTGATCACTGTATTACCTATACACTGACACTATATACAGAGCTCCTGCATAAAATGTTGCCAGTGATCACAGTATTACCTGTACACTGACACTATATACAGAGATCCTGTGTATAATGTCACTAATGATCCCTATATTACCTGTAAACTATACACTATGTACAGACCTCCTGTGTAAAATGTCACTGCTGATCCCTGTATTACCTGTAAAGTGTACACTATATACAGAGCTCCTGCGTATAATGTCACTTAATAGTGTGTTTTTTTTATTTTTTTATTAATGATCAGTATTGTAGTATTCAGTCACTATGTAGTGGTAGTATGTGGTCATGGTGTGACGTTATTTGTCCCTTGTATGTTGGATTAATGGTCATTAAAAAAAATGTAAGTGACTCATTCCCTTAAAGAAAAATACATAAAATATATATTTATATTTAATAAGTTAGAGTAGAGTAGGGCCGGCCAAAAGAGTCTATCGTATTGAGAATTTGAGTTTTTCAAAGAGTGGATGATGGGACTGTGGAAGGTTCAAAGTGTGGAGGCGGAGCTGGGGTGGAGCCTGGGCGGGATCTCAAGGGGGCCCAAAAATTTTGCCAGTATGGGGCTCCAAAATTCCTAGTGGCAGCCCTGGTCATGCTGTCAGATAACGGTGACAGCAGGTGCTCCTGATGGGAGATGTAGTGTCATCTGCAAGCGCCTGTACTCATAGCTGAAAAAAAAGGTAAAATAATTACATACACATTCAAATAAAAATAAAAACCCCTTTATACTCACCTAACGCCAAATCCCTGAAGCCTCATCTCCTAGAATTAATGTAAAATAATAAACCATTTACTCACCTGTCCACCGTAGTCCATGTAATCCCGAATGTCCCACAGCAATCTCAAGTGTAGAACAGTCACATCGGGAAGTGTGATCGCTCTACCCAACCGCCGGCGATACACTGATAGGAGGTAATCGCTCCCGCAGTGAATCACTGAGCCTTAGTAAGAGTTCACCAGAGTTCATTAGCTCTGGTGCTCTCCCTTACGGCACCGCTGAGTGAAAACTTTCTCATGCTAATGAGTGTATCATGGCACGTTTGAATAAGAAGGGAGAGATTCTTGGTGAAAAAGAGAGGTTAAATATTTTAGTTAGGTGAGTGGTGACAGCCGTGAGGGGGACTGGAGGAGTTAAAAATGGAATAGAGTCAGTGGTGTAAGTAGTAGGGCAAGAAAAATCATAATTTAGTTATTTCTTCTTCAAGGCTTTCAAGCGTAATTGTCATTTTAATTTTTTTTTTCGTAAATCAATTGTACTTGTGAAAATAATGAACTTTGTAATACATTTTGTTAGAGAAATTCACTGCTATCTTCTTGTTGACTGTGTAATCTCAAAATGTTTAATTCACAAGTAAATTCTGTCTTCAGTGAATACACATTTTTCCATTGGTAAGATAAAACTTATGAGCACAAATTGACATCTCTATGGTATTCCCTATGATACAGTATCTCAGATAACAAAGGCAAGGGGTACTGAAATTTAACAGTGATCTTATTAAGAAGGCGATAATCTATACAAGGTCTCAGCGAACCATCCTTTTTGGCTACAAAAAAGAACCCTGCTCCTAATGGCGACGATGACGGGCGAATATGCCCCTTCTCCAGGGATTCCTTCACATAACTGCGCATAGCGGTGTGCTCAGGCACGGATAAATTAAACAGTCGACCTTTTGGGAATTTACCACCAGGAATCAAATTGATAGCACAATCACAATCCCTATGCGGAGGTAGGGCATCGGACTTGGGCTCATCAAATACATCCCGGTAATCAGACAAGAACTCTGGAACCTCAGAAGGGGTGGATGACGAAATTGACAAAAATGGAACATCACCATGTACCCCCTTGACAACCCCAGCTGGACACCGACATGGATTTCCAATCCAATACTGGATTATGGGCTTGTAGCCATGGCAACCCCAACACGACCACATCATGCAGATTATGCAACACCAGAAAGCGAATATCCTCCTGATGTGCAGGAGCCATGCACATGGTCAGCTGGGTCCAGTATTGAGGCTTATTCTTGGCCAAAGGCGTAGCATCAATACCTCTCAATGGAATAGGACACTGCAAGGGCTCCAAGAAAAACCCACAACGCTTAGCATATTCCAAGTCCATCAAATTCAGAGCAGCGCCTGAATCCACAAACGCCATGACAGAATATGATGACAAAGAGCAGATCAAGGTAACGGACAGAAGAAATTTTGACTGTACCGTACCAATGGTGGCAGACCTAGCGAACCGCTTAGTGCGCTTAGGACAATCAGAGATGGCATAAGTGGAATCACCACAGTAGAAACACAGCCCATTCAGACGTCTGTGTTCTTGCCGTTCAACTCTGGTCAAAGTCCTATCGCACTGCATAGGCTCAGGTTTAAGCTCAGGTAATACCGCCAAATGGTGCACAGATTTACGCTCACGCAAGCGTCGACCGATCTGAATAGCCAAAGACATAGACTCATTCAAACCAGCAGGCATAGGAAATCCCACCATGACATCCTTAAGGGCTTCAGAAAGACCCTTTCTGAACATAGCTGCCAGCGCAGATTCATTCCATTGAGTGAGCACTGACCATTTTCTAAATTTCTGGCAATATACCTCTATCTCATCCTGACCCTGACAAAGAGCCAGCAAATTCTTTTCTGCCTGATCCACTGAATTAGGCTCATCGTACAGCAATCCGAGCGCCAGGAAAAACGCATTGATATTACTCAATGCAGGATCTCCTGGCGCAAGAGAAAATGCCCAGTCCTGAGGGTCGCCGCGCAGAAAAGAAATAATAATCAAAACCTGTTGAACTGGATCACCAGAGGAACGAGGTTTCAAGGCCAGAAATAACTTACAATTATTTTTGAAACTCAGAAACTTAGTTCTATCTCCAAAAAACAAATCAGGAATAGGAATTCTTGGTTCTAACATAGATTTCTGATCAATAGTGTCTTGAATCTTTTGTACTCTTGCCGAGAGCTGATCCACAAATGAAGACAGACTTCTAATGTCCATCGCTACACCTGTGTACTGAACCACCCAAATGTCTAGGGGGAAAAAAAGACAAAACACAAAGCCAAGAAAAAAAAAATGGTCTCAGAACTTCTTTTTTCCCTCTATTGAGAATCATTAGCACTTTTGGCTTCCTGTACTGTTATGAGAGGCAATTCAGTATCACAATGGACATGGAGGTCAGAGCACATACAGTGATCTGACAATAACCCAAAATAACAGAACGAGCCCTGAGACGTGGGAACTCTGCAGACCGCAATCCCTGATCCTCTCCAAACACAACTAGAGGCAGCCGTGGATTGCGCCTAACGCTACCTATGCAACTCGGCACAGCCTGAGAAACTAACTAGCCTGAAGATAGAAAAAATAAGCCTACCTTGCCTCAGAGAAATACCCCAAAGGAAAAGGCAGCCCCCCACATATAATGACTGTGAGTAAGATGAAAAGACAAACGTAGGGATGAAATAGATTCAGCAAAGTGAGGCCCGATATTCTAGACAGAACGAGGATAGGAAAGATAACTTTGCGGTCTACACAAAACCCTAAAGAAAACCACGCAAAGGGGTAAAAAGACCCTCCGTACCGAACTAACGGCACGGAGGTACACCCTTTGCGTCCCAGAGCTTCCAGCAAATCAAATAGACAAGCTGGACAGAAAAAATAGCAACAAATAGCAAAGAAGCACTTAGCTATGCAGAGCAGCAGGCCACAGGAATGATCCAGAGAAACACAAGTCCAACACTGGAACATTGCCAGGAAGCATGAATCAAAGCATTAGGTGGGGTTAAGTAGAGAAGCACCTAACGACCTCACCAGATCACCTGAGGAAGGAAACTCAGAAGCAGCAGTACCAGTTTCCTCCACAAACGGAAGGTCCCAGAGAGAATCAGCCGAAGTACCACTTGTGACCACAGGAGGGAGCTCTGCCACAGAATTCACAACACACAATGCAAGGATTGAGTCAACATCTCCCCTTTTTCTCTGGTTTCAGGTGTGATTTTCATATTGCACACACCAGTTACTTTAAATAGGTAAGTTTGGATGATTATCACATGTTTGAAACAAAGTTATGCACCCACAATTTTGGAAATGTGCCAACAATTTTGTCCAAACCTTTTTTGGGGTTTTGGGTGAAATTATGTCCAGTTTGCCTTTTTTTCAGTTTTTTTTTGTGTTGTTCCAATACACACAAAAGAAATAAGCATGTATATAACAAAATATGTGTAATTACATAATTTTCTGTGAGAAATACTTAATTTTCTGTAACAATTTCAAGGTTGCCAGCACTTTGCAGCCATGACTGTATATGTCTTTATATTTAGTGATAATTTTTATACTTTTTCCATTAGGGTGTGGCTCACAGAATTATGAGGGTGGAACTTTAGGCTGTTCTGCATTATTACTCTGTGACCAATGCCATTTGATAAAGACCATAAAAATTAGCACTAAATAAAAAGTCAAAAATGTTTGAAACCACACGTCACATTTAAGAAAGAACAAAAACAGATTGCTCAAAGAGAAGAGGGAATAAAATCAGAGCAAAAACTTGCCACTTTTACCTAGAGTAGTGCAATGGTATCCACACCATGCAGTGATGAGGCAGTGACCCAGCAACGTTCAAACCAAAACGTGTTTTAATATCCAACTCACAGAAAATACACAGCACACGATATCCTCCGAATCTCAGCTGAGAAACAAGACAGTCCAAATCTGAGACCTTATTGCTGTAGGCGACTGCACCGCCAAGTTTGCTGTGGGTGCAAGGCCTTTTGGCGTCGCTTGGCTTTTTGGCTCCGCTTGTCTGTGTTACCTCACACAGGTGGAGCTCTGCAGAGCCTTCTGCTCTGCACACTTGCAATACCAAACTCACACACCCATCCCTCTGCTTCAGGGGTTTGTACAAGGAGCCTGTGGCCGTAGGCCACATGAAAAAACCCAGCCAGAAAGAAAACAGACTGCCCCGCTACCATCATGTAGTCCATTTAAAAGATAAAAGCCCAGAGCAAGTTTTCTTAAATGTGCCTTGGACAAATACCTTGCCCAAGACCAACCCTTACTTTTATTTTGAAATCACAGCTATGCAATGCACTCCTGCAGCCTCAATACGGCTCCGTGCACATCCTGGGGGGGAGACATAGCGATCCTCGCATGTGACACTGGTTACTGCCTTACACTAGTGATAAGTCTTTTTTAAAACCTCGGTATTTATAGATATTGATTATTATGTGGCAGAAAACATACAATAAGCTATAAAATCTATGATGATATTATAGTATAATAATATAACACTATAGTATTTGGTATAATTAAATTTTATAGGAAAATTGAAACTAGATACATTTAGCAGTGGTTAACAAGTTTTTATAATAGAAATGGTGCCTTTTTTAATTCATCTCTATCCAAACTTTCGAGCATTCCTTTTATAAAAGAGCTGGCTGTTTCATAAACTTTGAATTCAGGCTGTGCACACACCATTAGCCAGACAGGATACTCAACTTCCTGCGCAGGTTAAAATATGATATGTTTTTGTGTACGTAACAGAAGAAAGAGAAGAAGTATGCTAAAAATGGTAAATTCGCTAGAAAAATATGAGGAGTTAGGAAAAAAGTTCGCTTGGCTTTATATGATTTTGTGACATGCAGTACATTATATACTTTATGGACAAAAGTTTTTGGACAATGAACACAATCTTTTATAACATCCTATTTATGACATCCTATTTTAAACCCATAGAGATTAATCTGAAGTTGCCCACCCACCACATGCAACCCCTTTGCAAGTAAAGCAACTTCCACTTCTTTGCTTTGTAGGAGATTTTTGAGTGTTTGAGGGAACCTTGATTGATTGTTCTTTGTGGGAGAGCAAAATAATAATCTGGAGAAACACACTACACACACACACACACACACACACACACACACACATATACACACACACACTATCTCTCTCTCTCTCTCACACACACACACACACACACACTCACACACACACACACACACACACTCACACACACACATATATACAGTATATATATATACAAAGACATGACGTAATAAATGAACATTTGAAAATTAAATTTAAAAATTGAATTTCCAAGTTAATTAAAAAAAATCAATGTTTTTATATAATGTCTTTGCTATTTTTGTGCATATATTTGTGTTTCTTCAGATACTTTCTTATAGCATGCGTGAGGAAGACACTTAAGTAGTCTCGAAAGCTTGCTTTATAACACCATTTATTTTATTTTTGTTAGCAATTAAAAGGTATTTACAAGATTATTATTCTGTTTCTCCCACTTAGAACAATCAATCTTTTTTCAACTGGCTAGCAGGGTAACAATATATTTTTTTCTTTTGAGGGAATCTTTGCAGATTCATCAAGAAGATAATTTGTATTTAGCATATTTTATAGTTTAGTACAAAGGTGTACAATGGGTATGAGTTTAGAGCTCTGTGCGGCCAGTCAAGATTTCCCACAACTCACTCACCAAACCATGCCTGTATGAACATTGTTTTGTGTATTGGATGACAATCATGCTGAAATATAAAATGGACTTTCTGAAACTGGTCACAAAGCATAAAATTGTACAAAATGTGTTTGCATGCTTGTTCGAAAAACGTTCGCCAATCTCAAATTTGGCACGGACGTTGCACATTTGGATTCATGTACAGATTCCCAAGCTTTTTCCCTAAAAATCAACAATAGTTGGCCAAAGTTCAGTAAATGATAGAGTTCACTAAGGACTCTTTCAGAGGTCAGTGTTTCTGATTTTAGCACAGGTCGCAAAAACGTCCCGCACATGTGCACACTGATGACACACGGATTACATCATTGGTGCCTGGGAATCAGTGGTACTGTTCGTGTTTTTCCCCAACGTCTGGTGCGGAACTGAAGGAAGATCACATCACTGTACTCTGCTTGCACTGTGATCAGCGCTAGCAGGGGACAATGTTGAGAGTTGTATTCAACTGTTAACAGTGAGAGCAGGCGACAGCTGATGGGAATATTCATCAGTTGCCGCCAGCATGATAAATAAATAAAAAAAACATGTGGGTTCCCCTGTATTTTTGATAACCAGCCAGGCAAAACTGACAGCTGTGGGCATCTACCCTTAGCTGTCAGTTTAAGCATGGCTGGTTATCAACAATAGAGGCGTCCCCACGCCATATTTTTTAATTAATGAAATAAATAATTTAAAAACAATGGCATGGGGTCCCCCATTATTGACAACCAGCCAACCTAAAGCAGACAACTTGGCGCTGGTATTCTCATGTTGGCAAGAGGCCATGGATATTGGGCCCTCCTCAGTCTAAAAATAGCAGCACGCAACCACCAAAGAAAGGCCCATCTGTTAGATGCGCCAATTCTGACACTTTGCCTGGCTCTTCCCACTTACCCTGTTGTGGTGGAAAGCGCAGTTCATATTTGTGTGGCTGATGTCACTTTTGCACTGTCAGGTGACATAAAGCCCACGGGTTAGTAATGGAGAGGTGTCTCTAAGCTGCCTATGCATTACTAATACTATAGTTAAATTCTAAATAAACCCACCCCCACAAAAAATTATTTAATTGGAAGAATGACACAGACTCCTTTAATGAATTTACATTAAACCATACTCACGTCATTGCTCAGTCCACAGAAGCCATGGTCTTCTGTAACAAAATTAAAATAATAAACAACAATATTCTGCACCTTTTTTTACCACATTTATTAATTTTCATTTTCATGCATAGTGTGTGTTTTCAGACACAGGGCTTAGGTATGGGTTGTACATTCAGCATGGTAATTTATTCTTCTGGATAGTGCTGGGATACCCCTTTTTATAATAAAAGTTTTTTGATTTTTAGTAATTTTGGGTCTCTTCTTCCGACCAGCTACTTCTCCTGGTCCGGACTTGTTGTTGTCTAACTATCTGAAGTGCTACTGTTGTTATTTTTGGACATTTCTTGAGTTATTCAATATTCCTCACTTGTCTGCTGAGAAGATGATAATCCATTTATCTCACGATGGGTTTAGCTCTGCTACATCTAGATGGCAGGCTGTATTGTTGCATGTTGCGGCTATACAGCCTGCTATCTAGCAGAGAAACTGAGCAGCGTGTGCTAACAACACTGTGGCCAGCACCGGTCGTGAGTCTGCGACTTGCATCACTACAGAGGTCTTTCAGACTACCGGTTAACCAACTGATTTCTGACACAGTGGAATTCCACTCTTCACAGGTTTCAGCCACTGTGGCAGCAGCGACGAGCCCTGGTGAAGTATGTCCTTTTGCATAGCCTGTGCCAATGCAATATGGATGTGGTGCAAATCACGCTTGCGGAGTGGGCACAGATGAAGGACCTCTGCACCCTTCTGCACAGTTTTGAAATGACTATTAAGATGGTTAGCGCTAACGATGCCATCATCAGCATCACTATTCAGCTTATCTACATGCTGGAGCACAATTTGAATAGTCTGCATGAGGAGGTAGTGGCCCCAGAGTAAGAGGTGGAAGCACAGGAGGATGCGTCACCGCCAAAACATTAGTGTGTCAGAGGCCTATTATACTGTTTCTACTCTGTGGAAATGTATGCCATTTTAGTGGTGTGTGACAATCATTTTTTTAAATGTTAAGAATCCAAGTTGGGTCTCCTTCATGTATGTTGTCTGTAGAGGTAGGGCTCCTAGACTGGCAGGTCTGCACTTACTTTCACTCAACTACCTGTGTTACTATCCTTACATTTTTCTACCAAGAGTACTCCATTGAACTGATGTTTGTGCGACCTGAGTGTGGCTGGCAAAAAAAATAATTGAGCCGTTGCATGAAGTATCAGGGCTCCCAGCTAAGAAGGCTTACACCGCTCCCTTACACATCATCTTAATTGAAACTTCAATTCAAAGCTCTAAATGCTGGCCCGACCCTCATGCATGGACCATGGCTAACTGCTGCTGTTCCATTATCAAATTTCTACTGTGGGTTCATTGATGTCACTTTTCATGGTGTCTTCCCCTATTTTGAACTGTTTGGGAAGCTTTTTGTCACCCCTTAAGGTTTTGTGTATACGTTTGGTTTTGGCTCCCATTGAATTTAATGGGGTTCAGTAATGTTGTTAAACCGTTCGGCGAACATCGGGATGTTTGACAAACCAAATCGAACCTTGAAAGGTTCACTCATGTATATTTCTGATTTGTCTCAAGCCAAATGTATATATATATGGAAAGGAGTAGGGGACCCAGGGCTGAGCCTTGAGGGACACTGATATTCAGAGGGCAGGATTAGGAAGTAGTATGGAAATGGAAGACACTAAATGTAAAGTTTGTGAGGTGTGAGGAGATCCAGTAGAGTGCAAGGTCTTTGATGCCAAGGGAAAAGAGAATTCATAGTAGGAGGGAGTGGTTGACAGAGTTTAAGGCAGAGGACAATTCTAGAAGGAGGTGTATAGAGAATTGTCTGTTAACTTCGGCATTGGGTAAGTTGTTAATAATTTTGGTTAGGGCAGTTTCTGCAGCGTGGTTGTAGAGGAAGAGGGATTCAAGGTTGCAAAGAGCAAGTTGGATGAGATGTGGAAGGAATGTTCAATGTGAACATGCTGTTCGAGGAGTTTAAAAGCAAACTTTTATTATGTAAATTATGCTGAATTCATAAGAGTGCACTCAGTCATGCTAAGTCCACTTTTCAAAAAGTTAGTGGTTCTGGCTTAACCCCTTAACCCCCGGAGCTTTTTTCAGTTTTGCGTTTTTGTTTTTTGCTCCCCTTTTTCTCAGACATAACTTTTTTTTATTTTCCATCAATATGGCTGTGAGGGCTTGTTTTATGCAGGATAAGTTGTACTTTTGAATGACACCATTGGTTTTACCATGTCGTGTACTAGAAAGCAGGAAAAAAATCCAAGTGCGGTATAATTGCAAAAAAAGTGCAATCCCACACTTGTTTTTTGTTTGGCTTTTATTACTAGGTTCACTCAATGCTGAAACTGACCTGCCATTATGATTCTCCAGGTCATTACGAGTTCATAAACATGTCTAGGTTCTTTTTTTTATCTAAGTGGTGAAAAAAAATTCCAAACTTTGTTAAAAAAAATTGCGTCATTTTCCGATACCCGTAGTGTCTCCAATTTTCATGATCTTGGGTTGGGTTAGGGCTTATTTTTTGCGCGGGAGCCCAAGCCAGTTTTTTTCCGTGAATTAATCCTTTAATTTAACACCTACAGCTCCAAAATTTTACACACACATACTACTAACATTATTAGTGAGGGACATATAAAAATCTAACGGATATGCAATGTTTTACTGTATGTAAACCATATCTCACATCCTGTCGTATTCGGTAATGATTTTATAGAACCGGACAATTGAATTTTCGGCTATTCTGCTATCTAGCTCTGAATGAAATTTAACTATATATATGTGTGTCACTGACATAGACAGTCATGGCCAAAAGTATTGACACCCCTGCAAGAAATTCTGTCAGATAATACTCATTTTCTTCCTGAAAATGATTGCAAACACAAATTCTTTGTTATTATTATCTTCATTTAATTTGTCTTAAATGAAAAAACGCAAAAAGAATTGTCCTAAAGCCAAATTAGATATAATTCCACACCAAACATAAAAAGGGGGTGGACAAAAGTATTGGCACTGTTCGAAAAATCATGTGATGCTTCTCTAATTTGTGTAATTAACAGCACCTGTAACTTACCTGTGGCACCTAACAGGTGTTGGCAATAACTAAATCACACTTGCAGCCAGTTGACATGGATTAAAGTTGACTCAACCTCTGTCCTGTGTCCTTGTGTGTACCACATTGAGCATGGAGAAAAGAAAGAAGACCAAAGAACTGTCTGAGGACTTGAGAAACCAAATTGTGAGGAAGCATGAGCAATCTCAAGGCTACAAGTCCATCTCCAAAGACCTGAATGTTCCTGTGGCTACCGTGCGCAGTGTCATCAAGAAGTTTAAAGCCCATGGCACATCCCTAGATGTGGACGGAAAAGAAAAATTGACAAGAGATTTTAACGCAAGATTGTGCGGATGTTGGATAAAGAACCTCGACTAACATTCAAACAAGTTCAAGCTGCCCTGCAGTCCAAGGGTACAATAGTGTCAACCCGTACCATCCATCGGAAACTGAATGAAAAAGGACTGTATGGTAGGAGACCCAGGAAGACTCCACTTCTTACCCCGAGACATAAAAAAGCCAGGCTGGATTTTGCCAAAACTTACCTGAAAAAGCCTAAAACGTTTTGGAAAGATGTTCTCTGGTCAGATGAGACAAAAGTAGAGCTTTTTGGGCAAAGGCATCAACATAGAGTTTACAGGAGAAAAGACAGGCATTCAAAGAAAAGAACACGGTTCCTATAGTCAAACATGGTGGAGGTTCCCTGATGTTTTGGGGTTGCTTTGCTGCCTCTGGCACTGGACTGCTTGACCGTGTGCATGGCATTATGAAGTCTGAAGACTACCAACAAATTTTGCACCATAATGTAGGGCCCAGTGTGAGAAAGCTGGGTCTCCCTCAGAGGTTATGGGTCTTCCAGCAGGACAATGACCCAAAACACACTTCAAAAAGCACTAGAAAATGGTTTGAGAGAAAGCACCGGAGACTTCTAAGGTGGCCAGCAATGAGTCCAGACCTGAATCCCATAGAACATCAGTGGGGAGATCTAAAAATGGCAGTTTGGAGAAGGCACCCTTCAAATATCAGGGACCTGGAGCAGTTTGCCAAAGAAGAATGGTCTGAAATTCCAGCAGAGCATTGTAAGAAACTCATTGATTGTTACCGGAAGCGGTTGGTCACTGTTATTTTGGTTAAAGGTTGTGCAACCAAGTATTAGGCTGAGGGTGTCAATACTTTTGTCTGGCCCATTTTTGGAGTTTTGTGTGAAATGATCAATGTTTTGCTTTTTGCTTAATTCTCTTTTGTGTTTTTTCATTTAAGACAAATTAAATGAAGATAATAATACCAAATAATTTGTGTTTGCAATTATTTTCAGGAAGAAAATGAGTATTATCTCACAGAATTGCAGGGGTGTCAATACTTTTGGCCATGACTAGGGTTGAGCGAAACGGGTCAGTCATTTTCATAAGTCGCCGACTTTTGGCAAAGTCGGGTTTCATGAAACCCGACCCGATCCCTGTGTGGGGTCGGCCATGCGAAAAGCGCCATTTCTCAGCCAATGTAGGTGGACGCAGAGTGTGGGCAGCGTGATGACATAGGTCTCAGTCCCCACCATCTTAGAGAAGGGCATTGCAGTGATTGGCTTGCTTTCTGTGGCGTCACAGGGGCTATAAAGGGTCGTTCCCTCCGACCGCCATCTTACTGCTGCTGATCTGAGCATAGGCAGAGGTTGCTGCCGCTTCGTCAGAAGCAGGGATAGCGTTAGGCAGGGTACATTAACCCCCAAACCGCTTGTGCTGTAGCGATTTCCACTGTCCAGCACCACCTTTTCTTAGCAGGGACAGTGGAGGCTAGATTTTTTTTTTCCTCAGGGCTGTAGCTCAATGGGCTGCCCTAGAAGGCTCCCTGATAGCTGCATTGCTGTTTGTACACCGCTGTGCAAACCAACTGCTTTTTTCCAAGCACAAATCCTGTTGCTCCTTCCTTTCTGCACAGCTATCTTGTTTGTTTGTCCACACTTTTGACTTTTTTGTGCAGCAGTCCACTCCTTGTTATTGCTGCCTGCCATACTTTGCTGAGATTACTGCAGGGAGATAGTAATTGTAGGACAGTCCCTTTTTTTTTTTTTTTGTTGTTTTGTTATATCTCTTCAAGCCACTTTCTGCCACAGAAAATATACTCTAATACAGTGGCCCAGATTTATTCCCTAGTCTCCCTGAAGAAAAAAAAAAAAAAAGGGTGCAGATTAAAATTGGCAAATCTGTATCAGTGGCAGTCCTGTGTGTGGCATCTGTGTCTCATTTTCTGGCACAGAAAACATACAGTCTAACAGCGGGCCTGATTTCTTGCCAATTCTCCCATAAATAAAAAAAAAATAGTGGGAGATTAAGATTGGCAATTTTGCCTCAGTGCCAGTTCTGTGTGTGGCATCTGTCTCTAATTTTGTGCCACATTAAACCTAGTGTGTAATACTGGGCCAGATTTCTTTTAAATTCTCCCTGAAAAAAAAAATAGTGGGAGATTAAGATTGGCATTTCGGCTTCAGTGCCACTCCTGTGTGTGCCACCTGTCTCAAATTTTGTGCCACATTAAACCTTGTGTGTAATACTGTGCCAGATTTCTTTTAAATTCTCCCTGAAAAAAAAAAAAAGGCTGATTTTCAGCTTGTCAGAATTATAAAACTGCATTGGGGCCACAAGTTTCGTTGTGGTCTACAAACTGAGTCTTCCGCTCCAAGGTGTTCTCTCTGTTGCCTCTCATTCGCTTCTATCTTGAAGCTTTTGTTAAGTAGTTGTTGAAACAACACTGCATTAGGCCTACAAGTTGGGTCTGGGTTGTAGAGAAGGTGTCTGCCGCTCCAAGGTGTTCTCCTGGTTGCCTTTCCTGAGCTTCAATCTTCAGGCTCTTGTTAAATAGTTTTTTAATCAAACAACTGCAGTGGGGCTACTAGTTTGGTTGGGGCCTACTAACAGTGTCTGCCACTCCAAGGTGTTCTCCTGGTTGCCTTTCCTGAGCTTCCATCTTCAGGCTCTTGTTAAATGGTTTTTTAATCAAACAACTGCAGTGGGGCTACTAGTTTGGTTGGGGCCTACTAACAGTGTCTGCCGCTCCAAGGTGTTCTCCTGGTTGCCTTTCCTGAGCTTCCATCTTCAGGCTCTTGTTAAATAGTTTTTTAATCGAACAACTGCAGTGGGGCTACTAGTTTGGTTGGGGCCTACTAACAGTGTCTGCCGCTCCAAGGTGTTCTCCTGGTTGCCTTTCCTGAGCTTCAATCTTCAGGCTCTTGTTAAATAGTTTTTTAATCGAACAACTGCAGTGGGGCTACTAGTTTGGTTGGGGCCTACTAACAGTGTCTGCCGCTCCAAGGTGTTCTCCTGGTTACCTTTCCTGAGCTTCAATCTTCAGGCTCTTGTTAAATAGTTTTTTAATCAAACAACTGCAGTGGGGCTACTAGATTGGTTGGGGCCTACTAACAGTGTCTGCCGCTCCAAGGTGTTCTCCTGGTTGCCTTTCCTGAGCTTCAATCTTCAGGCTCTTGTTAAATAGTTTTTTAATCGAACAACTGCAGTGGGGCTACTAGTTTGGTTGGGGCCTACTAACAGTGTCTGCCGCTCCAAGGTGTTCTCCTGGTTACCTTTCCTGAGCTTCAATCTTCAGGCTCTTGTTAAATAGTTTTTTAATCAAACAACTGCAGTGGGGCTACTAGTTTGGTTGGGGCCTACTAACAGTGTCTGCCGCTCCAAGGTGTTCTCCTGGTTGCCTTTCCTGAGCTTCAATCTTCAAGCTCTTGTTAAATAGTTTTTTAATCGAACAACTGCAGTGGGGCTACTAGTTTGGTTGGGGCCTACTAACGGTGTATGCCGCTCCGTGCTGTTCTTCAGGTTTCCTGTCCTGAAATTCCATTTTCAGGCTCTCGTTAAGTAGTTGTTGAAACAACACTGCATTAGGCCTACAAGTTGGGTCTGTGTTGTAGAGACGGTGTCTGCCGCTCCAAGGTGTTCTCCAGGTTGCCTCTCCCTAGCTTCGATCTTGAAGCTCTCGTTAAGTAGTTGTTGAAACAACACTGCATTAGGCCTACAAGTTGGGTCTGGGTTGTAGGGACGGTGTCTGCCGCTCCAAGTTGTTCTCCAAGTTGCCTCTCCCTAGCTTCTATCTTCAAGCTCTTGTTAAGTAGTTGTTGAAAGAACACTGCATTTGGCCTACAAGTTAGGTCTGGGTTGTAGGGACGGTGTCTGCCGCTCCAAGGTGTTCTCCAGGTTGCCTCTCCCTAGCTTCTATCTTTGAAGCTCTCGTTAAGTAGTTGTTGAAACAACACTGCATTAGGCCTACAAGTTGGGTCTGGGTTCTACAAACGGTGTCTTCCACTCCAAGGTGTTCTCCAGGTTGCCTTTCCCTAGCTTCTATCTTCAGGCTCTCGTTAAATTGTTTTTAATATAACACTGCATTTGGCCTACTTGTTTTGTTGGCCCTACTAACGGTGTCTGCCGCTCCTTGATGTTCTCCTACACTGAACAAACCAGTGCCGCCTGTTTACTTCTGTTACCAATTTTGAACTGCATTTAGCCTACTTACTGATTTGAGCCTACTCACTGTGTCAGCCTCTCATTACAGTTGTACTCCACTGAACAAAGCAATGCCCCCTGGTTAGACCTGTTACCAATTTTGAACTGCATTTAGCCCACTTTATTATTTGGGCCTATATCTGTGTTTCCTCCTCATCCTGCCCATTGCCCAGCCAGTGATAGATGAGTCTGCTGGTACATTGACCCAGAACGCTACATTCCCAGTGTACGCTACACAGCCAGAATGTGACCCTGCTGAAAGTCAGGTTCCCCTTCCCGCATACCATACCACCTTACACAGGGACAAAGAGGAAGGTGCAGATGAAAGTGCAGGTTCCTTCATCAGGTGGGGGGGGGGGGGGGCAATACTCATTGGCAACATCACTGGCACAGGGCCCCTCATAGTACGCAAAAGTGTCGCTGCCGGTGGGAGGCGCCCCCGCCGTACAAACACACCGCCGTACTTTGAGGGGCCCTGTGCCAGTGCCAATGCCAACGAGTGGGCCCCCCCTGCTTGCTCAGGATCACAGTACTTGCAAAGTTTAAATACTTACCTCTCCCTGCTCCTCTGCCGTGACGTGTTCCAGATTTCCTGGGCCCACTAAATACTTGAACCAGCCCTACCCCCCACAACTTTAGCCAAATGACCCCCAATTTCCAATGCCTTACTATTATTATAAGGTAAATTAAGATTGACAAGCTTCAGTAACAAGAATGGATGTTTTTTCCATTAAAATGGGCACTGTAGGTGTTTTCCTGGCCTCCACTCACTGCCGACTATGCTCGCCCATTGACTTGCATTAGGTTTCGTGTTTCGGTCGATCCCCGACTTTTCGCGATAATCGGCCGATTCCACTCGACTCGACTTTTGAGATAGTCGGGTTTTGCGAAACCCGACTCGACCCTAAAAAACTAAAAGTCGCTCAACCCTAGCCATGACTGTATATAATATATATATATATATATATATATATACTGTGGTGCAGTGACCAATGTGACAGCCAGGAAGTGCTGTGTATGCTGTGTCTGCGCTGCAGGATGCGCTTGGATGTATAACTGTGGCGATGAGACAAAGTCCGGCAGGATTATAAATGACTAGTATGTGTGTCGCAGAGGAAGACACTCTGCGTTGTCAGTCTAAAGTTATGTTGTGTTCTGGGACCTGTAGTCCCACAAGTAATGATGTAGTTCTATTGGGAGACTGGCAGGGCTAGTTATGAGAGATGGGAGGGTCAAACTAGCCACACACACCCACACTCCCACCCAGGGGAGTGGTTACAGGTACTGTATGTAATGTGGTTCATGTGGGTCATGTGGGTTCCTGTGTGTGGATCTGAATGATCCAAGTGCAAGGCCCTGGAAGCCTGTGTTGGAAGTCCTGGGGAATAGGATTCCTGAATAGCACATGGTTGGGTTTTGGCACTGAGTGGACGGACAGTGTTGGAGTCTTCTGGTAGTGGAGATGTCCTGGAAGTACTGAGACACCGTCGACCTGGATGGTCAGTGTTGGAGTCTCCTGGCAGTGGAGATGTCCTGGAAGCACTGAGAGACCGGAGACCTGGACAGTCCGTGTGGAGGACTTGGGACTGACGAGGAGTCAACCTGTGGAGCAGGAGCTCCTGAGAGGTAACCCCTGGTTTTGGAAAAGAACTGTGCATAAACATACGAGAGTTCTGGAACTGTGCAGTCACCTGGTCGCTGGAGAGTTACAGGCGTGTCTACTGAGTGCTTTGTAAAACCACATGTGTTAAAACAACAGACTATGTGTAAGCTGGTGATCTACAACCTGACATACGGTGCAGTTTATGACAATTAATAAACCGTATGGATTGATTTGTGTGAGATATCGTGCCTGTATGCGTTATTCCCATGCAAAGCAAGTGTTCCCCAAGACCCGAAGTAAGGGAAACGTGACAATATATATAGACTGTATATATGTTTTCACGAATATTTGAGCCCATGGATCCATTATATGTCCATTTTGCAAGCCGGCGAGAAAATCTTGCCATACGGATGTCACACGGATGTCAAACGGATGCTTACATGCGAGAAAATTGCACCCTTGCACTGTACACGAATAACATACGGATCACTGTACAGGGAACATCTTTGCGATTCTCGTCTGTGTAAAACAGACAGATTTTTTATGCGTTAAGTGTGACTCCAGCCTTACTGAGAGAAGATACTGACCAAATACTGATAGTGTGACTGTAGCGTAAAACAAATATCAGGCGTTCACATCTACAGTAGTGATCCACTAGAACGGACCCAGCAGCAAATTGTTGGCCAAAAAGTTGTGCAGACACAAATAAGGGTGCTCTCACACACAAAATAGTATTTAGACAAATATGCTGATGGGCCATAGACTAGTTATGAATCCGTGTTCCATAGGCTTCAATGTTAAAAAAAACGGATCCAATTGAAATCATTTTTCTTTTAGTGTCTACGCAACTTTTTTGTTAATGGATTGCTGCTGGATCTGTTCTGATGGACATTTGAACAAAAGGTACCGTCACACATAGCGACGCTGCAGCGATACCGACAACGATCCGGATCGCTGCAGCGTCGCTGTTTGGTCGCTGGAGAGCTGTCACACAGACAGCTCTCCAGCGACCAACGATCCCGAGGTCCCCGGTAACCAGGGTAAACATCGGGTAACTAAGCGCAGGGCCGCGCTTAGTAACCCGATGTTTACCCTGGTTACCATCCTAAAAAGTAAAAAAACAAACGCTACATACTTACCTACAGCCGTCTGTCCTCGGCGCTCTGCTTCTCTGGTCTGGCTGTGAGCGCCGGGCAGCCAGAAAGCAGAGCGGTGACATCACCGCTCTGCTTTCCGGCTGACCGACGCTCACAGCCAGAGCAGGAGGAGAGCAGAGCACAGCGCTGGAGGACAGACGGCTGTAGGTAAGTATGTAGTGTTAGTTTTTTTACTTTTAGGATGGTAACCAGGGTAAACATCGGGTTACTAAGCGCGGCCCTGCGCTTAGTTACCCGATGTTTACCCTGGTTACCAGCGAAGACATCGCTGAATTGGTGTCACACACGCCGATTCAGCGATGTCTACGGGGAGTCCAGCGACGAAATAAAGTTCTGGACTTTCTTCCCCGACCAGCGACAGCACAGCAGGGGCCTGATCACTGCTGCCTGTCACACTGGACGATATCGCTAGCGAGGACGCTGCAACGTCACGGATCGCTAGCGATATCGTCTAGTGTGACAGTACCTATAGACTTACATGTGCAATTTACCTGCATTTCACTTTGGTCAGTAGCTAAAGAGATGTTCTGTGTATGGAAATACAGCAGTCCTTGGCATAAGCTGCAAACACTTTGTATTATATTTTTGCCAATTCTGTCTGGGAACATTCATATTTCCTGGCAAGGTAAAAGTGATAACAAATAAATAATATATCACCCAAACTAACGAGTCTCATAGAAAAGGACTGATTTATTTTTTACTCAACAGTCTAATGACAAGCCTCCTCTTTCTAATGAAGTTAAGTGCTAGCACATGTTGTGTTTTCTGCCAGACCTCTGCTTGGAATTCTAATCCTCAGCAGTAAACTGTCCTTGCAGCGCAAGCCAAGAATATTTCTAGCAGAGTGCTAAGACAATATATTGAACATATACATCTTATATACCCTTCAGTCTGTCATGTTATGATTTTTATTGTTATTACTGCAGAATTTTCCAACTTTTTTCATGTTGAGGTTGCACATACACCTTAAATAGATATGATATGCTGGTAATGTGGCATGCAACACAGAACTGCACCGAAAATCTGCACGTACTTCTTTGAATTGCATCTTTTGTCTACCTGGCTTGTACATGGATCCATCGTGTTTTAGCTACAGGTACTTCTCACAAAATTAGTATATCATCAAAAAGTTAATTTATTTCAGTTCTTCAATGCAAAAAATGAAACTCATATATTATACAGAGTCATTACAAACTGAGTGAGCTTTTTCAAGTGTTTATTTCTGTTAATGTTGATGATTATGGCTTACAGTCAATGAAAACCCAAAAGTCATTATCTCAGTAAATGAATACAAAACTCCCAGATACATATTGTGAGCGCACGAGGTCTGGCAGTAAATACGCCAAAAGACCCCGACCTCACCAAATCAGCTCAAAACAAACCATGCCAAAAGGAGAGCAATTCAGAGCAATGATTTATAAAACAAACTTTAATTACCATAAATAATACAAAAACATATATCAAAATATTACATTATCTAATGACTAGAGCACAGGATGAATGTCCCAGGAATGCTGGAAAAGCGCCCATCCCCCCACTCCCCCAGATGTAAATACCCTTGTAATGGCATGCATAAGAAAAAGCACCTGCACTATCCAACCAAGATCACCCCAAAGCAGTGGGATTCTATAGTAATGCCATTAAGTATGGTGGTGGAAAAAGGGTGCTAGCACTTACCACTACACAGAGGTAGGGGGGGCGGTCGGGCGATGGTCCCCAACGCACGTTTCGTGGCCACCAGTGCCACTTCCTCAGTAAATGAGAATACTTTATAACACCAGTTGAAAAATGATTTTAAAATACCGAAATGTTGGCCTACTGAAATGTTTGTTCAGTAAACGCACTCAATACTTGGTCAGGGCTCCTTTTGCATCAATTACTGCATCAATGCAGCGTGGCATGGAGGCGATCAGTCTGTGGCACTGCTACGATGTTATGAAAGCCCAGGTTGCTTTGATAGCAGCATTTATCTCATCTGCGTTGTTGGGTCTGGTCTTCCTCTTGGGTCTTCCTCTTGACAATACCCCATAGATTCTCTAGGGGGTTAAGGTCAGGCGAGTTTGCTGGCCAATCAAGCACACTGATACTGTTGTTTTTAAACCAGGTATTGGTACTTTTGGCGGTGTGGACAGGTGCCAATTCCTGCTGGAGAATGAAATTTCCATCTCCAAAAAGCTTGTCGGCAGATGGAAGCATGAAGTGCTCTAAAATTTCCTGGCAGATGGCTGCGCTGACTTTGAACTTAATGAAACACAGTGGACCTACACCAGCAGATGACTTGGCTCCCCAAACCATCACTGATTGTGGAAACTTCACACTACACCTCAAACAGCTTGGATTGTGTGCCTCTCCACTCTTCCTCCAGACTCTGGGACCCTGAAAACAACACCTTGGACCACTGAGCAACAGTCCAGTTCTTTTTCTTCTTGGTCCAGTAAAGACGCTTCTGGCATTGTCTATTTGTCATGAATGGCTTGACACAAGGAATGTGACATTTGTAGCCCATGTCCTGGATACGTCTGTGTGTGGTGGCTTTTGTGTCATGGCTCTGGTCGGGATTTCCCTCACTGTCCTTCTAGGGTTAATTTTGCATGGCCTCCCTTTGGTATGGGAGGGCTATATTTACCAGCCCCTGTGCTGGTCTCCTCGTCAGTGATACTTTCGTTCTTGGCTGAGCAGCTGACCCTTGTGATACCTGTGTATACTGTCTGTTCTTGTATGCTTGTACGGTGTACTACCCGTCCCGTCCCTCATTTTGCATCCGCGCTTAGACTCTGTACATTCTGTCTTATCTCTAGTTTTGATCTTGGCTAAAGCTTCCTGACTTTTCTCTCATTTGTGCCCTTGGTTACCGCATTACCCTCTCTTGCTTCTGACCCTGGCTTGTATTGTATCACGCTGTCTGTCTTCTCCTTTTGTTACCCTTTTACCCTTTGATCTGACCTCGGCTTGCTTTACTCTTCTCTCAGCTCCCCGGCTCCCGTTGCTGTTCTCGGGAGTATGGGGCTTTGCCCTGCCTCCAGCCACTACCCCGGTGATCACGTGTTGCAGGTCCTGTTAACCTGTGGCTCCATGGCTGCAGCCGCACATTACAGCAGGAGTCCTCCAGCTTCCTCCGCACTTCCCCGGGCACACATTCTGACTCTGGTGCTTTCTCCATTACATTTTGAAGCAATTACTCCAGCAGCAATCCACTCCTTGTGAATCTCCCCCAAATTTTTGAATGACCTTTTCTTAACACCAAGCGTGGTTATCCCGGTTGCTTGTGCACCTTTTTCTGCCACACTTTTTCCATCCACGCAACTGTCCATTAATATGCTTGGATACAGCACTCTGTGAACAGCCAGCTTCTTTAGCAATGACCTTTTGTGGCTTACCCTCCTTGTGGAGTGTGTCAATGACTGCCTTCTGGACATCTGTCAAGTCAGCAGTCTTCCCCATGGTTGTGGAGCCTACTGAAACAGACTAAGGGACCTTTTTAAACGCTTACGAAGCCTTTGCAGTTGTTTTTTGTTAATTATTCTAATTTAATGAGATAATGACTTTTGGGTTTTCATTGGCTGTAAGACATAATCATCAACATTAACAGAAATAAAGATTTGAAATAGATCACTCCGTTTGTAATCACTCTACATAATATTTGAGTTTCACTTTTTGTATTGAAGAACTGAAATAAATTAACTTTTTGATGATATTCTAATTTTGCGAGAAGCACCTGTATGTATGCCACACAGCCAAAAAAGTGAATTGCAAAATCGCAGCAACTTGTTTTAAACTCAAGCTCAGTTTTGCCAAAGGATTCTTGGTCATGTACTTCTGTACCACTAAATTTTTACAGAGTCCAGAAGGAATACAAAAATGGAAAAGTCACGAATAAGTTGCACAAATGTTTTCATTTACTCTTATCCTACCCTTAAAGTATAGCAGGGATGTAAAGTTAAGCTCTGTTCACATGCACGGTTGTCATCCGTTTGTAATGTATTGCAGATAAAAAGACTGGACCAGTTAAAAATGAAGCAAAAATTGGAAGTACAATTTGTTTCTCCATTGCAACCATTTTTGTTCCATTTCTAATGAACCTAATTGTACTAGACATGTCCCTGACACCTGTAGTGTTCTGGTTATGTGCAGTACTTAAAAAAACAGATCCATTAATGGATAACATAAATGATGACTTTCTATTATGATCTGTTTCGTATGGATTTCAGTGTTATAAAACAGACCTAATTGCTATTTATTTTTTTCTTGACAAAAATATTGTGCAGATTTTGTTGTTTTGATCCAGCTACAAAATGCATAGCAGCTTGTTTGCAGTGAAACATAAGACATTTTAGCACATTACTGTCCCCATTCAAAGAAATGGAGCTTGAACTGAATTATTATATTGCTGTATTTTGCAGATTATAAGATGCACTGAACCATAAGACACACCCCAAATTTTGAGGAAGAAAATAGGATTTAAAAAAAAAATTAAATGGTGGTGCGTCTTATAGCTCACTTTTATGGTAGCTTAGGGTACTTTCACACTAGCGTTTTTTTAAATCCGTCACAATGCGTCGTTTTGCAGAAAAAATGCATCCTGCAAAAGTGCTTGCAGGATGCGTTTTTTCCCCATAGACTTCTATTGATGACGCATTTGCGACAGATTGGCACACTTCGCATCCGTCGTGCTTTGGCGGACCGTCGGGAGAAAAAAACCCTACATGTAGCGTTTTTTTCTCCCGACGGACCGCTTTTTCCGACCGCGCATGCGCGGCCGGAACTCCGCCCCCACCTCCCCGCACCTTACAATGGGGCAGCGGATGCGCCGGAAAAATGCATCTGCTGCCTTCATTGTGCAATGCAGCAAACGCTAGCGTCGGAATCTCTCCCCGATGCATTGCGACGGGGAGATTCCGACGCTAGTGTGAAAGAAGCCTTACCGGGGGTGGGGGTAGCTGCAGTGGAGTGAGGTTCCAGGAGGCAGGGTCGCTGCTGCAGGAAGCTGTCAACGGCGGCAGGAGTGTGGTGATGCTGAGAACCTCGGGCTGGGAAAAAAGAGGGTGCCCGGCGGTGAGAGGCTGCATTGGGTTCCGGACTTTCAAAAAATTTCAGGGAATTCCTCAATCTTCGCATCTTTTTCAGTTTGGGAAAATGGCCTCTCACAGATTGAGATCTCGGGAGCTGAGATTGTTTTCTTGTAAAAATAATGGGGCTGTATTTCTTTTGCTTTTTAGTGTTTTATAAATAAAGAAAAAAAACTTGTAATTGTAATAAAAATCTTCAGTTTTCTTTAGTTCTTAGGACATGTTCAAGGCTATTTAACTACAGAAAAGGCAGGTGGATGGTACAAACAACCTGTTAAGAAGAGATTCCAAACATTTTAGAATAAAACAATATATTTTTATTGATAGAGGTATGCCCATGGAAGAAGCAATAGTGAAACGGCGCCCATCGGGTGTGAGGGGAACGCCGTATGCCATCCTGACTGTACTACCATCTGTGTGGCGGTAATATACAACTACTTCATGACTTTGTCACTTTTATAACTTGATATGCATCACTGAGGACAGGGTTTGCATTTATAGGTATTTACTCAAACAAGTAACCACATTTGTATTTTCTGCAGAGCCTTGCAAAGGACTGCATTTCAATCAAGAGTATATTTATTTACTTGTCATAAAGGCACCGTCTCACTCCACCACCCTCCCTCTTGCCTTATTTGTTCGGTTCTTAGGTGCCTCATTATCAGACTGTCTATTTCTTGGTGTACAATAGCTTCACCTTCCTTATTTGGAGGTCTTATTCCCTTTCTTTTTAACTGTTTTTAAATCTGAATATCAATAAAAATATATTGTTTTATTCTTAAAATGTTTGGAATCGCTTCTTAACAGGTTGTTTGTACCTTCCACCTGCCTTTTGTGTAGCTAAATAGCCTTGAACATGTCCTAAGAACTAAAGAAAACTGAAAATTCAGTGGCCATAGCCTCGACAAAATTACAATCTCTATTGCACCATGCAGATGTTGGATCTGAATGTGATGTGAAGTACTTGAATCCATGGCTTTCACCTGCTTTCATACCAGGAGTTTAGGCTGGTGGTTTATTAGAAGGATGTATGTCACGGTTCCACTCCTCAGTGTGTCTGGGATGCAGTTACTGACAGCACAGCTGTCCAATCTGGTTCAGGGGCGTGCTGAAGTTGTCAGTGTGTTTATTGACAGCTCAATTATCCAATCTGAGAGTGGGAGGCGTTGGCTGTCTCTAAGTGTTCATTATCCAAGGTGACTGACATGCTACTTAACAGAGTTGTTTCTCCCAGACCTCTGCCAGACGTTCATTCAGCTAGTGTGGTTTGTTTCCTCTGTGCCTCAAGTTCTGTATGTTGATCTTTTGTTGCCTGACCTTGGACATTGTTTTGACCATTTGTCTGTTTAACCCCTTCAGCTCTGATCTGCTATTCTTCTGGTATTCTGACCTTTAAACATTACCTGACTACGCGTTTGTCTCCTTCTTCTGTTTATGACGTACCCTCCTGGCTTCTGACCTTGGACTTCTTGACTCACGGCTTGGTTGTGAAAAGTGACTAGCGTCACAATGTAATTGTTCTTTTTCACAAATTAATGTTGTTGTCCATGTGTATTCCTTAATAAAGATAATAAATTAATCTTAAGAATGGTGTCAGGTGAGCATATGAAAAATCGTCTGATTTTTATTCAGAAAATGATTCCATGTTTGCCCCATCTGTGTGTCTATATTTCTTATACTTGTGCCCTCTGTGTGACATTGGTGTGGCATTTGTATTTATACATCAACATTTTAAAATGTACATGATCAAATAAAATATCTTATTTAATAATATCAGTGCATCATTAAAAATCGGATGGTATAGCTATAGAGATGATCCATATGAGATCTGATTTTTTTGCACACCCATTCGAGTCTCATCCGAGATGCAGAGAAGAATTGTGTGTGCTGAGATTTAAACTATCATCTGAACAGTTTAATTGAATACATTGGTCAGTGTATTGTCCTATTTTTACTCAGACAGCCCACGTATTTATTATACACTTGTTTGAATGCGTGCTAAAGCGCATGTGCCTATCTGGAACCTAGGGTAAATATTACAGTAAGTAGAGCATATGCTACAGTGGGTACAGAAAGTATTTAGACCCTTTTAAATTTTATACTCTTTGTTTCATTGCAGCCATTTGGTAAATTCAAAAAAACTTCATTTTTTTCTCATTAATGTACACTCTGCACCCAATCTTGACCGAAAAAAGCAGAAATGTAGAAATTTTTGCAAATTTATTAAAAAAGAAAAACTGAAATATCACCTGGTCATAAGTATTCAGACCCTTTGCTCAAACACTCATATTTAAGTCACATGCTGTCCATTTCCTTGTGATCCTCCTTGAGATGTTCTACTCCTTCATTGGAGTCCAGCTGTGTTTAATTAAACTGATAGGACTTGATTTGGAAAGGCACACACCTGTCTATATAAGACCTCACAGTTCACAGTGCATGTCAGATCAAATATGAATCATGAGGTCAAAGGAACTGGCCAAGGAGCTCAGAGACAGAATTGTGGCAAGGCACCGATCTGGCCAAGGTTACAAAAGAATTTCTGCAGTACTCAAGGTTCCTAAGAGCACAGTGGCGTCCATAATCCTTTAATAGAAGAAGTTTCGGACCACCAGAAGTCTTTCTAGACCTGGCCATCCAGTCAAACTGAGCAATCGTGGGAGAAGAGCCTTGGTGAGAGAGGTAAAGGAGAACCCCAAGATCACTGTAGCTGAGCTCCAGAGATGCAGTAGGGAGATGGGAGAAAGTTCCACAAAGTCAACTATCACTGCAGCCCTCCATCAGTCAGGCTTTTATGGCAGAGTAGCCCAACAGTAGCCTCTCCTCAGTGCAAGACATGAAAGCCTGCATACAGTTTGCTTAAAAAAACACATGAAGGACTCACAGACTATGAGAAATAAGATTATCTGGTCTGATGAGATGAATATAGACCTTTTGGTGATAATTCTAAGTGGTAAGTGTGGAGAAAACCAGGCATTGCTCATCATCACCTTCCCAATACAATCCCAACGGTAAAACATGGTGGTGGCAGCATCATGCTATGGGGGTGTTTTTCAGCTGCAGGGACAGGACAACTGGCTGTCATTAAAGGAAACATGAACGCGGCCAAGTACAGAGATATCCTGGATGAAAACCTCGCCCAGAGTGCTCTGGACTTCAGGCTTGGCTGAATGTTCACCTTCCAACAAGACAATGACCTTACTCAGACAGCTAACATAACAAAGGAGCGGCTTCAGAACAACTCTGTGACCATTCTTGACTGGCCCAGCCAGAGTCCTGGCCTAAACCCAATTGAGCATCTCTGGAGAGATCTGAAAATGGCTGTCCACCAACGTTCACCATCCATCCTGAAGGAACTGGAGAGGATCTACAAGGAAGAATGGCAGAGGATCCCCAAATCCAGGTGTGAAAAACTTGTTGCATCATTCCCAAGAAGACTCATGGCTGTTCTAGCTCAATAGGGTGCTTCTACTCAATACTGAGAAAAGGGTCTGAATACTTATGTCCATGTGATATTTCAGTTTTTCATTCTTAATAAATTTGCAAAAATTACTGCATTTCTGTTTTTTTTCCAGTCAAGATGCAGAGTGTACATTAATGAGAAAAAATTAAGTTTTTTGAATTTACCAAATGGCTGCAATGGAACAAAGAGTGTAAAATTTAAATGGTCTGAATACTTTTTGTTCCCACTGTATATACCGTGCACAGTCACCAAGTTGTAGTCTTGTCAAGATGGACCAGCGACAATGATATATACAGTATATCATAAAGATATCATCTCTTTCAGCCGTCTAAGATTTAGTTTTTCTATTTTTACTTAAAAAAAAACTACTAGAGCTGCCAAATTTCAGTCTGGTTTGTCAATATTGAAATCTTTTTGTCTACTTTTAACATGTGAAATGGTTATGGAAAGGTGGTTAGCAAGTTGTTGTTCTTTGCAAGAAAAATGATTGCAAGGCAATGGTTAACCGCAAGGGCTTCGAATGGAAAATGATGGATCAGTTATACAAGTTGAATGTTACAGCATAAATGGATACAACCTTGTAAAGCTATTAAAAAAGCTGAATTTAGACAAGTATGGAGGAAAACGATAAGTAGCCATTCTAGAGCATCTATAATAAATGGAAGCAAAAAGGTAGAGAGAAGATGAGGATTGTGGTTTTTGGGGGCAGGGACTAGGGTATTATAAATTAACTAGCTATTGAACCCGTTCTACGCCCGGGTGGCTAGCATCTATATTGGTATATGGTCTCCATCCTGGTATGTGCTGCTCCATCCTGCGTCCCCATCCTGACATGTGCTGCACCCATCCTGCACCCCCATTCTGACATGTGCTGCTCCCATCCTGCACCCCCATACTGCCATGTGTTGCACCCATCTTGCGCCCCCATTCTGTCATGTGTTGCACCCATCCTGCGCCCCCATTGTGACATGTGCTGCTCCCATCCTGCGCCCCCATTCTGACATGTTCTGCACCCATCTTGCGCCCCCATTCTGTCATGTGTTGCACTCATCCTGTGCTCCCATTCTGTCATGTGCAGCTCCCATCCTGCGCCCCCATTGTGACATGTTCTGCACCCATCCTGTGCCTCCATTCTGTCATTTGCTGCTCCCATCCTGTCATGTGCTGCTCCCATCCTGTGCCCCCGTTCTGTCATGTGCTGCTCCCATCCTGTGCCCCCGTTCTTTCATGTGCTGCTCCCATCCTGCGCCCCTGTTCTGTCATGTGCTGCTCCCATCCTGCGCCTGTTCTGTCATGTGCTGCTGCCATCCTGCGCCCCCATTCTGTCATGTGCTGCTCCCATCCTGCACTCCCGTTCTGTCATGTGCTGCTCCCATCCTGCGCCCGTTCTGTCATGTGCTGCTGCCATCCTGCTCCCCCGTTCTGTCATGTGCTGCTCCCATCCTGCACCCGTTTTGTCCTGTGCTGCTGCCATCGTGCGCCCGTTCTGTCATGTGCTGCACCCATCCTGCACCCCCATTCTGACATGTGCTGCTCCCATCCTGCACCCCCATTCTGACATGTGCTGCTCCATCCTGCGTCTCCATCCTGTCATGTGCTGCACCCATCCTGCGCCCCCATACTGCCATGTGTTGCACCCATCTTGCGCCCCCATTCTGTCATGTGTTGCACCCATCCTGCGCCCCCATTGTGACATGTGCTGCTCCCATCCTGCGCCCCCATTGTGACATGTGCTGCACCGATCCTGCGCCTCCATTCTGCCATGTTCTGCACCCATCTTGCGCCCCCATTCTGTCATGTGTTGCACCCATCCTGCGCCCCCATTCTGTCATGTTCTGCTCCCATCCTGCGCCCCCATTGTGACATGTGCTGCACCGATCCTGCGCCTCCATTCTGACATGTTCTGCACCCATCCTGTGCCTCCATTCTGTCATTTGCTGCTCCCATCCTGTCATGTGCTGCTCCCATCCTGTGCCCCCGTTCTGTCATGTGCTGCTCCCATCCTGCGCCCGTTCTGTCATGTGCTGCTGCCATCCTGCGCCCCCGTTCTGTCATGTGCTGCTCCCATCCTGTGCCCGTTCTGTCATGTGCTGCTGCCATCCTGCGCCCCCGTTCTGTCATGTGCTGCTCCCATCCTGCGCCCGTTTTGTCATGTGCTGCTGCCATCGTGCGCCTGTTCTGTCAGGTGCTGTTCCCATCCTGCGCCCCCGTTCTGTCATGTGCTGCTCCCATTATGTGCCCCCGTTCTTTCATGTGCTGCTCCCATCCTGCGCCCCTGTTCTGTCATGTGCTGCTCCCATCCTGCGCCCGTTCTGTCATGTGCTGCTGCCATCCTGCGCCCGTTCTGTCATGTGCTGCTGCCATCCTGCGCCCGTTCTGTCATGTGCTGCTACCATCCTGTGCCCGTTCTGTCATGTGCTGCTGCCATCCTGTGCCCGTTCTGTCATGTGCTGCTGCCATCCTGCGCCCCCGTTCTGTCATGTGCTGCTCCCATCCTGCGCCACCATTGTATTATATGCCCCCCATAAGATGCTCCATTATATATGCCCCGTATGCTGCTGCCATATTTATATATATAAAAAAAAAATACCATACTCACCTATCGTAGCTGGGCGCCGAGTGCTGGGGGCCTGAGCAGGCGGGGACACCGGCGCGCTGTGGGGGTCAGGTGCCGGAGTCACCGCTAGCTCAGGCCCCCAGCACTTGCTATACTCACCTGTCTGTCCCGTTCCAGCGCTGCGCGCCGCCATCTTCCGGCTCCTCTGGCTGTGACTGTTCAGTCAGAGGGCGGCGCCGGCGCGCATTAAGCGCATCATCGCGCCCTCTGAACTGGGAACGTCACAGCAGAGGACCCGGGAGACGGAGCCGCACGCAGCGCTGGAACGGGGGACAGGTGAATATACTTACCCTCCTGGCGGTCCCTGACTCTCCGGTGGAGATCGCGGTGTGCGTTCAGTGTTTACGCATACTGCGATCTCCTGGGAGCGTCACTCTGTGAGGCCCAGACTGCGCCGGCGCTTGCGCAGTCTATAAAGGCTTCGGACAGAGTGACGCTCCCAGCGTTATATTATAGATATTTGTTTTATGGTATATAATAATTTGTGCAAGGTTGTGATTATTTGGTTACATAATAAAGAATATGTTACAAAAAGCATTATTTTTAACAATACTTTATAAAACAAAACTATTCTATTTTACTATTTTGAAGTAATTACTTGTTACTCTGAAAGCAGCAGCATGCAGTAAATAATTATGCCAAGAGATACAAGCATAACACTAAGGTTATGTTCACATTTATCCAGAACACTACACTGAGCACTTTGTCGGGATTTACAATCACCAAAAAACACGATTCAAACAGTGTTAAGGACTGGCGGAGCGCACCAAGTATAGAAGATATGAAACTAGGTGCGTTCGCAGTCCGAGGTCCACCGTGCAGGTAAAAACCCTGCTGCTAGTAAGACGGACTATATGGCGGTACTATAAGTATACACGCACGGGTTAACTTCACCCTGCGTTAAGGAAGCGATCCTGTTGAGTCACAGGACCGCGGTACCGCACATAGAACGCGAGCAAGAAGTCAGCGAACACAACCCCAACACAGGATTGAAGTCCGATTAGACCACTTGCTGGCACAACACCGCAACTGGGTGTGTAAGGAAACTATAAAAATAGTATATAAAGGCACGAGAGTGCATGCAGTGCCGCACTGACGGACGCCACTAACCACCCAGGCTTGGGTAAGGAAAGCGCAGAGGAAGCGCATGGCGCCGTACAGGCGGTCACAGCAACTAGACGCTGTTATGTGTGTAACGTGCTGTTGGATAAGTGGGGCGCTAGATAGCAAACATACACCTTCCGCGAACAGTCATCCAATAGGGAGGGTATTTTAAAGAGCGACTCTCACTCACAACACACACACATATTATCAAGACAATACTAGCGCATGGCCGTGCGGTTATGCGCAGTTTATATAGTTGCAGCACAGGAAACAGCTACAGAAGTTTTGCCCTTTCAGGACCTGCCAAAAGGACCAATGGGATGTGCTGCAGTACCTGAGCATGTGACCCTCGATCTCCAACGGGAGATCTTGCCCTGGGCATGCTCAGTGTGTGCAAATAAGGACTTAGTCCCAGGGAAGCCCGCTCGCCGCAGATCAGTGCAGGGTACAACAGGAGAGCCGAAAAAGACAGCAGTAACCCTTTGCACAGAATCAGTCCCAGCGAGACGCTGGGAGCGACGCCTATGCTGAGGAGAGCCCACTGCGGCCGAAGCAGAATGGGAGACCGCAGCAGACACGGATCGAGATTCCCCCTGTGCAGCAGAGGAAACTCGACTCCTAACAAACAGAACCCCTGAAAATGAGATTCAAGAAGAACCCCCAACAGAATCACAAGAGAGGCATTTAGTATAATGGGGCAGATGGAGTAACTGTGGACTTTAATTTGTCTCTGTTCTGGTGTTTTTTTTCTCTTTCTGGAGTGCGCAAAAGTGTAGTCTGTTACTCTATTATATCCACCTAAAAAGGTGAAAACCGATGGCACAGAGGCTAAACAGAGACCACTTTTACTGCTTCTGTCCCAATAAACTAAATGACGTCACAGGTGTTCTGTCTGAATCCCATTTTTCAGGGGTTCTGATGGAATCCTGTTTTTTAGGGATTTAGACATGAACCTTGATGCAGTGCTCAATGCATAACACTATAAATTTGAATTAGGCCTTAAATTCTGTCACTCTCAAAATGCAATTTAAAAAAGTTATTCAGTTCCAAAGGGAACTTACATTTATGAAATAAAACCAAATTTCTATTCAACTAAGGGAGTAAAATCGGAACTGTAGATATAGGACTATACCCCCTACAGGACTGTATAGTAATCCCAAAAACAAAAAATGACAGGACTAAAGTCAACTGTCATGAGGGTGTCACCTCCCCCTGGAAGACCTGGAGTTAGATGGTCACATCAGGTAATGAATCTCAGGTCTTCTTTAGAGATGGTGTGATTTGTATTCTATAGTAACTGGATGTAGATTTCTCTGCTGCTTAAGAGGTTAACGACCCTTTCTATGCTGATCAGAAACATGCAGCTCCATTTCAGCTGTTTCTGATCTGATCATTGCCTCTTCCTATAAAAACTGGTAGACCTTCTTGTCCCTGCCAGTGAAAGATTTGTCTTCCTGTGCTGTGTGCTAAAGCCAAGTAATTGGAGTAGAGTTGTTGTAGTAGTGTTCTGTGGTTTGCTGTAGTATGTATTTGTTTATCTACTGGCCCCTGTTCCCATTTAGTTTAATCCTCCCTGTCTCTATCCTCCTCCCTATTGTTAGTTAGTGCTTTTGTAAGATAGAGGTTCTCTGCTATTTCTGTTTTGTCTCGTTTACCTTATATTTCTATACCATGCCTCATGGGGTAGGGAGGGGAGTTCCAGTTCCAGGGAGAGTGTGAGGTCCCCCTTCCTTACCAAATATCGTCACAGTATGACATCATCGTTGGAAAGTTTAAAAGTTTTAAACTTTATTGAATATAAGTCATAAAATCATTAAAATCCAAAATACAGACACAAAAAAACCTATACATAGGCGGCTGAATGACTGAGGGGACACCAAGATAAAATCTATAAAATGTAAAGTAATGAGAATATACTGCACAATATGAGTAAACAATTCAATATAAGTAATTTAATAATATTAACATATACTCAACTGGTATAGGTGGACATGGAGTGATACACTCCCTTTAAGGAAGCAAAGTAATTGAGGACTTTGATAAAATAAGGTTGTGTTATGGCCCCAATATCTGGAACTTCCATGGTTCTTCTGTGCATGGTGTTCAAGTAGTTTGATCAAATGTACATTTAGCTGTTTGGTGAACTAAGTTTAGTTTAGTTGTTTGTTCCAGATTCCTTTTAGACTCTCAGAATTTTAACATGTAGTTTTTGCTCTGTATTTAGTGCTTTTCACTGCAGGTAAAAAATGTTGAGGACAGTTGGTACTTTTAAGTCTATATGGCAATAAGCAGAAGTCTACATACTAGTCATTTTGTCATTTTTATTTTTGGATTAGTAGTATTTTTAGAAAATGCAGCATGCTCTAGATATGTTTTTTTTGTTATTCCCCAACATTTATTTTTTTAGCTACTTGAAAAACACACAAATGTTACAAAATAAAATATGACACTGTAAATACCTGTATGAAATGTAATGGAAACTTTTGAAATGGATTTCACAATTTTATTTCACAAGTGTTTCACAATTGTTTTAAAACAGTGTAAACATTGTAGGTGGAAAAGTTGTAAAAATGATTAAACAAAACATTTTCATTACAATTTTGAAGCAGATTTTGCCTCAAATTCTATATGAAAAAATGCTTGATTAAGCTTTCTATGGATTTAATTGGGTAAACGCCTACAGTACAGAAGAAAAATCTAAATTTCAATTCTTGAGATGTTTTTGTTTCAATAAATTTCCAAATTTTCCACAAATTGGCAAGGAGAAAAATCTCCACAAATACAAAAACTATGACAAAACCGCTTAAGGGCACAGAGACTTGGTAGTGTGCAGGGCAGTATAGAGAGGGAGCAGAGTTGGAGACAGAATAAGGACAGCTGTCTCAGGTAATGTCCAAAAAACACTCTGGGGGTCGTTAAAAACGCAGTCATCTGGGAGATGCCATCAAGTGGCCCAAAGGGCACCCCTGCCATCTACACCTTGGGCAAATGCCCCAGTTGCCCCTCCTAGATATGCCACTGTTCAATACTTCTTAGCATGAGGCTTCAAGTGTTAAAATTTGATTTTTTCTTCAACACTTAGATATATTTCTGCTCGATTTGATCCACAGTAAACACCTTTTTTCCTCAGTTTACATGTGCACCTTCTTTACATCAGAATGATACAATTTACATTTCCAATTAATTTAAATATCTGCCAGAACATTTTTTGAGCTGAAAAGTTACTACCAACAAGAAGTCATAAAAATACAGTGTCCCTTCTCAATTGGATTATTATGTTGAGTCCCATTCCCTTCTAATAAAGCAGCCACTGTGTTAATTGATTTAGCTCAGATTCTCCAGAAGTAATGCCAAAGTTTCTCGCTTCTGCACCCACAATAGTCCCCAGTATTTAATTCCTATTGGTATTTCTTGAATCAAGAGGAATGTGTTCTTGGCAGAAAGTAACACAATCCCTCCATGTACACAATGCCAAGAGCACAGTTCTTGAATGCAAATAAAGCTCTACTATTTTGAAGTGTTATAGGTTTGGCTAGAGCTGTGTTTTTATTGATGAAACATAAATTAGGGCAGCCATGCAGAAATATTGCTTCAGTGGAGATTGCTAGGCTAGTTCTCTACATAGAAAATCAGCTATTATCAGAATAATATTATTATTATTTATTGTTATAGCGCCATTTATTCCATGGCGCTTTACATGTAAGGTGGGGTATACATAATAAAAACAAGTACAATAATCTTAAACAATACAAGTCATAACTGGTGCAGGAGGAGAGAGGGCCCTGCCCGCAAAGGGTCACAATCTACAAGGGATGGGTGAGAATACAGTAGACGAGGGTAGAGCTGGTCATGCAGCGGTTTGGTCGATCGGTGGTTACTGCAAGTTATAGGCATGCCGGAAGAGGTGGGTCTTCAGGTTCTTTTTGAATTACTCTATATTGTGTGTTTATGGCTACAAGTTAAGGGAATCTAAGATACAAGCAAAATGAGCAAATGTAAAGTAAAAAAGTAAATAAAATAGCAATAGTGCATGAAAATAACATAGTGTACTTAGTTAACATTGTCTTGATAAAAAAAGTGTAAAAAACATCCCACAACATCAGGATGGACCTAGCCTCTAGTACCACATGTTAAATGATGTAAATGTGAATTAGGGGCCAAGCAAGACCGAGGCCACTACTATTGGACACTCAGCCATGGGAAGCTATATTACAATCCTTTCTTTAGGTTTTGCTATAGGATTTTGCACTCAGTGTAAATAAGAGAGTGGCCTCCCTTTTCTTTGAGTTTGACATTACGTTTATATACCTTCCCAATGAAGCAAATAAGCTGTCAGTCAAACACACGAAGGTGGGGCATGGTGTGGGATAGAACTAGGAAGGCAGAGACTTGGGGAGGGTTTAAACTGTCAGTCAAACACACTAAGGTGGGACATAGTGTAGAATAGAGCTAGGGAGGCAGAAACTTGGGGAGGGTTTCTCTCCTAAGTCTCCTGGATCGTTCCTGTGGCCTGTCTTTCCTGCATAAGCTAAGTTTTGCTTGTGTTATTTTTGTTTGCTATTTTTTCTGTCCAGCTTGCTATATTGGTTTTTCTTGCTTGCTGGAAGCTCTGGGACGCAGAGGGAGCACCTCCGTACTGTTAGTCGGTGCGGAGGGTCTTTTTGCCCCCTCTGCGTGGTTGTTTGTAGGGTTTTGTGTTGACCGCAAAGCAATCTTTCCTATCTTCGGTCTGTTCAGTAAGTTGGGCCTCACTTTGCTAAATCTATTTCATCTCTGCGTTTGTATTTTCATCTCAACTCACAGTCATTTTATGTGGGGGGCTGCCTTTTCCTTGGGGGTATTTCTCTGAGGCAAGGTAGGCTTATTTTTCTTTCTTAGGGCTAGCTAGTTTCTCAGGCTGTGCTCGAGGCGCATAGGTCTGGTCAGGAGCGCTCCACGGCTACCTTTAGTGTGGTTGGATAGGATTAGGGATTGCAGTCAGCAGAGTTCCCACGTCTCAGAGCTCGTCCTATGTTTTTGGTAATTGTCAGGTCACTTTGTGTGCTCTGAACTTCAAGGTCCATTGTGGTTCTGAATTACCTGTTCATAACACCCATGCTACCAGAATCCTTGAGTTCCTACAATAGTATTACAGTGGGACTGCAGTTGCTAGAGGAAGAAGGCTAAGCAGAATGGGAGCAGGTTATCCAACATGTGGCAGGTTTTTGCGTTGGCCGCTATTCTAAGAAGCGGGGCGAAATGGCAGAGAATACCCCCACGGGAAGCAGAAGTTCTGGACATTGAGGACATTGAGGGACTGGAGAATACGATCCGTCCCGGGGACAGGCTTAGCGGCAGAGAGAATAGGCAAGGGAAAGTATTGCCAATTTTTGTGAATGATTGTGCCCTTGATGATTCTGTGTTGAGTAAAGAAGTTGAAGTTAAAGTGAAGCCAGACTGTGATTCCTTAATTGCGGAACCGTCTGTAGAGAATACATTCCCGTGCCGGGAAATCCCACATGATGCAGAGAAGCAGCACCGAGGTACTCAGGGAAAGAAACATGATCGTGTGCTGGGAGAGTAACACAGGGTGATACAGGAGTTACTGTTAGCCATGACTGCAGTCCTGGCCCCGCTGTCCTACACCTATTCGATTCCTAGTATGAATGACCAAGGAAAAATGAAACTCTCAGAACTAACAAAACTAAAGATGACAGGTTAGGTTGATCTTGTGGCATACAGTTAGGTCCATATATATTTGGACAGAGACAACATTTTTCTAATTTTGGTTGTAGACATTACCACAATAAATTTTAAACAAAACAATTCAGATGCAGTTTAAGTTCAGACTTTCAGCTTTCATTTGAGGGGTATCCACATTAAAATTGGATGAAGGGTTTAGAAGTTTCAGCTCCTTAACATGTGCCACCCTGTTTTTAAAGGGACCAAAAGTAATTGGACAATTGACTCCAAGGCTATTTCATTGACAGGTGTGGGCAATCCCTTCGTTATGTCATTCTCAATTAAGCAGGTAAAGGCCTGGAGTTGATTTGAGGTGTGGTGCTTGCATTTGGAAGGTTTTGCTGTGAAGTAAACATGCGGTCAAAGGAGCTCTCCATGCAGGTGAAACAAGCCATCCTTAAGCTGCGAAAACAGAAAAAACCCATCTGAGAAATTGCTACAATATTAGGAGTGGCAAAATCTACAGTTTGGTACATCCTGAGAAAGAAAGAAAGCACTGGTGAACTCATCAATGCAAAATGACCTGGGCGCCCACGTAAGACAACAGTGGTGGGTGATCGCAGAATAATCTCCATGGTGAAGGGAAACCCCTTCACAACAGCCAACCAAGTGACCAACACTCTCCAGGAGGTCGGCGTATCAATATCCAAATCTACCATAAAGAGAAGACTGCATGAAAGTAAATACAGAGGGTTCACTGCACGGTGCAAGCCACTCATAAGCATCAAGAAGAAAAAGGCTAGACTGGACTTGGCTATAAACATCTAAAAAAGCCAGCACAGTCCTGGAAGAACATTCTTTGGACAGATGAAACCAAGATCAACCTCTACCAGAATGATGGAAAGAGAAAAGTATGGGGAAGGCGTGGTACAGCTCATGATCCAAAGCATACCACATCATCTGTAAAACACGGCGGAGGCAGTGTGATGGCTTGGGCATGCATGGCTGCCAGTGGCACTGGGTCACTAGTGTTTATTGATGATGTAACACAGGACAGAAGCAGCCGAATGAATTCTGAGGTATTCAGAGACATACTGTGTGCTCAGATCCAGCCAAATGCAGCCAAACTGATTGGTCGTCGTTTCATACTACAGATGGATAATGACCCAAAGCATAAAGCCAAAGCAACCCAGGAGTTTATTAAAGCAAAGAAGTGGAATATTCTTGAATGGCCAAGTCAGTCACCTGATCTCAACCCAATTGAGCAGCATTTCACTTGTTAAAGAATAAACGTCAGACAGAAAGGCCCACAAACAAACAGCAACTGAAAACCACCGCAGTGAAGGCCTGGTAGAGCATCAAAAAGGAGGAAACACAGCGTCTGGTGATGTCCATGAGTTCAAGACTTCAGGCAGTCATTGTCAACAAAGTGTTTTCAACCAAGTACTAAAAATGAACATTTTATTTAAAATTATTGAATCTGTCCAATTACTTTTGGTCCCTTTAAAAACAGGGTGGCACATGTTAAGGAGCTGAAACTCCTAAACCCTTCTTCCAATTTTAATGTGGATACCCTCAAATGAAAGCTGAAAGTCTGAACTTCAACTGCATCTGAATTGTTTTGTTTAAAATTCATTGTGGTAACATCTACAACCAAAATTAGAAAAATGTTGTCTCTGTCCAAATATATATGGACCTAACTGTATCCATAATTTTATTGAAATTTGCCAATTAGCAATTTGAGCAACTATTTATGCTGAGATAATGTAGAATTTTATGTCATAAGCAGCCTCTCCAGAGATGTTTCTATAACAGTATGGGAGAAGTTTGTGAGCCTTCATAACTTTAGTGCTCCATTACATTAAAAATGAGTTTTGGGCGCTTTAGAAATATACAAAGAGAGTGGAAATTTCTCTGTATTTTTAATAGTAGGGTACAATTAAACATGCCAATATTCTTAAAATAAGTATTTTTTTTTAGAAATAACATGGTAAAGAATGCACTCAGATAATGAAGCGTACTACTGAAGCGGATAAACACAATCACGTGATTTTGTGAAAATTAGATGTAAAGAGAAACTTTCACCACCAAAATGCAGTCCAGCCTGCAGGCATCCTGTTATGCAAACATAGACAACAATGCACAGAATACAGCACCATCAGACACCTGTGCCCAATCAGGGAATTATATAAAGTGTTCAGTGCACCAACATACATAGCCATATAGAGAACACATTTGCACAACAAAGAGCAAGGTAATATTGAAAAAGTGTTTAGCTTCATTACATCATTAATAAAAACATTACTTAAACAAAATAAGGGGGGGATAATCGGATGGTGAAAACTACCAATGATGGAACCACAGGTGTGGGCAATTACATACAAAAATGTACCATATATCCACCCCAAATATATATTACATGTATAACCAAAGTGGAACCTGTGTAATCAACTAGAATCAAGCGCCTACAGCATGTATATGTGGAAAGAGATGGAGGGGTAGAGAGGAAATGAAGAGTGTAAACCATTTACCTCAGACCTGCGGTGCCATAGCCCCTACGCGCATTTCCGCTAGCGTGCCTTCTTCCTTCTTTCTTCAATACAATCTATGTTTAATTCAATTAAACTTCTGCTCTTTTTTGGATTTTCAGTCCCATGGGCAGTCCTATCATTGACTGACAGCTTTCTATGTATAAGTATGTAGATAGAGACAGTTGTGGATTACTGATAAAACCGGCTACTGGACCCAAAAAGCCAAGACGAATAGAGGATTAAATTATTAAAACACAGGTTATACCTAATGCTTTCTCACACAACTATATACATCAATCTGCTAAGCTCCCCCTGCTCTATACCAAACACTATGGTACCTGCAGATTACACTGCATTTTCATTATGATAGGTTCCCTTTAAATAAATAGTCAAAATAATGTGACTTTCCATTTGTAAATACAATAAGCAATTAATGGGGATGACAAAAGGATGGATAACAATTTATTCTTAATGTAATCAGTCTTGTCTGTTGGCTGTTGTACATATCCTTTCAGTATTATTATTATTATTATTATTATTATTATTTCGATAGCGCCATTTATTCCATGGCGCTTTACATGTGAAAAGAGGGCAAGTATAGACAAGTACAATAAATATGAGCAAAAACAAGGCACTAACAGGCACAGAAGTAGAGAGGACCCTTCCCGCAAGGGATCACAGTCTACAGGGGGTGGGTGAGAACACACTTGGAGAGTGTAGAGCTGGTTGTGCGGTGGTTCAGTAGATTGAGGATCATTGCAAGCTGTATGCTTGTCAGAAGAGGTGGGTATTCAGGTTGATTTTGAAGGTTTCCTTGGGAGGTGAGTGTCTGATGTGTTGGGGTAGAGAGTTCCAGAGTATGGGGGGAGCACGGGAGTAGTCATGTAAGCAGTTATGGGAAGAAGAGATGAGAGGGGAGTAGAGAAGGAGATCAGGTAAGTACCAGGAGACCATGTCACAGATGTATGGAGGAGTGTTATGAACTGGTGGTTTAGGAGCAACATGGGACAAGCTCTGAAGGAGGTGGTACCTGTACTGACCGCAGTCCCTAAGCTCAACACAACACTAGAAGTAGCCGTGGGATGCTCCTGTCACTCCCTAGGCACCTCATCACAGACTGAGAACTAACTACCCCTAAAGATAGAAACAGGAAAACTATCTTGCCTCAGAGAAAATCCCCAAAGGATAGATAGCCCCCCACAAGTAATGACTGTGAGTGGAGAGGGAAAAGACATACACAGAATGAAACCAGGATGTAGCACAGGAGGCCAGTCTAGCTAGATAGATAGGACAGGATAGAATACTGTGCGGTCAGTATTAAAAACTACAAAAAATCCACACAGAGTTTACAAAAATCTCCACACCTGACTAAAGGTGTGGAGGGTAAATCTGCTTCCCAGAGCTTCCAGCTAAACTGAATTAATCCATACTGACAAGCAGGACAAAACATAGAATGCACAGAACGAATAAGTCCACAACCTGTGGACAGAAAAGAGCAAGCAAGGACTTAACTTTGCTGAACTGGTCAGGATATCAGGGAAATCCAAGAGAGATGTGAATCCAACCAGGAACCATTGACAAGTGGCACTGGCTGAAGGGAAGAGCCAGGCATAAATAGCCGAGCAGAAAGACAGTCAGTGGAAGCAGCTGCAGACTGCTAAATCCAAGAAGCAGCCATACCACTTAAAACCACCGGAGGGAGCCCAAGAGCAGAACTCACAAAAGTGCCACTTACAACCACCGGAGGGAGCCCAAGAGCGGAATTCACAACAGAGGAGACAGGTTGTGGATGGCTTTGTATGTCATAGTAAGGCGAGTCAGGTAGATTAGTCAGGCAGCAGAGTGTAGGATGGATTGGAGTGGTGCCAGAGTGCTAGAGGGGAGGCCAGAGAGTAGGAGGTTGCAGTAGTCAAGGCGGGAGATGATAAGGGCGTGCACTAGTGTTTTTGTGGTGTCATGGTCAAGCAATGCGCGGATTCGGGAAACATTTTTGAGTTTGAGTCAGCAAGAGGAGGCAAGGGCTTGGATATGTGGCTTGAAAGAGAGGGCAGAATCGAGGGTCACCGAGTGTGTGGGACTGGGGAAAGTGAGCAGCCATTGACATTGATGCATAGGTCTGGTGGAGGGGTAGAGTGAGATGGGAGAAATATTATGAATTCTGTTTTGTCCATGTTCAGTTTTTGAAAGAGAGCAGAAAAGAAGGCTGAGATAGCAGACAGGCATTGTGGGATTTTGGTGAGTAAGGAGGTGAGGTCAGGTCTGGATAGGTACAGTTGATCTGCGTGTCATCGGTGCAGAGATTATACTTCAAACCGTGGGATTCTATTAGATGTCCCAGGCCGAAGATGTAGATGGAGAAGAGTAGGTGTCCTAGAACTGAGCCTTGAGGAACACAGAAAGACAAGGGGCGAGGTGAGGAGGTGGTGTGGGAGAGGGAGAAACTGAATGTTTGGTCTGTTAGATATTATGAGACCCAGGATAGTGCCAAATCTGTGATGCCAAGAAATAATAGAATCTGTAGCAGGTGGGAATGGTCCACAGTGTCAAAGGCAGAAGACAGGTCCAGGAGAAGGAGGACAGAGTAGTGTCACTTGCTTTTGGCAGTTAGTATGTCATTGGTGACTTTGATTAGGGCAGTTTCGGTTAAGTGATGCGTTCGGTAGCCAGATTGTAACTGGCCAAAAGGGGAGCAGCAGGAGAGGTGGGAGGACAGTTCAAGATGGACATGCTGTTCCAGTAGTTTTGAGGCATAAGGGAGAAGAGATATCAGGTGATACCTAGACAGAGGATGGGTCGAGGAAGAGCTTTTTGAGGATGGGTGTGATCAAAGCATGTTTGAAGGATGAGGGAAAGACATCATTTGTAAGTGAGAGGCTGAAGAGGTGTGTTAGAGTTGGGATGAAGACTTTGATGAAGTTAGGGTTGAGGTGGGACGGGAGTGTGTCAAGCGTGCAAGTGGTGAGGTGTGATCTTGACAGGTGGGTGGAGAGCTGATCTTCTGTCATGGTGGAGAAGCTGGTTTTGGAGGAACAGGGCTGAGCAGCTAAGAGGGGCAATGTGGCGGTGGGCCAAAGCTTTCTCTGATCGTCTCGATCTTCTGCTTAAAGAAGGAGGCAAAGTCTGCAGCAGTAATGAGTGGAGAGGGAGCAGCTGCTGGGGGACGGAATAGAGAATTGAAAGTGTTGAAAAGCTGTTTAGGGTTGTGAGACAGGGAGGATATGAGAGATGAGAAGTAAGTTTGTTTACCAGCAGTGAGCATGGACTTGAGGCTGGCGAGGGACTGCTTGTATGCGATGAAGTGCTCGGTAGAGCGCTATTGCTTCCATCTTCGCTCAGCGACCCTGGAAGCCAGTCTCAGTTCTTTGGTCAGGTTGGTCAGCCAGGGCTGCCTGTTGATTGTACGAGTTTTGCTATGGGTAAGCGGGGCGGCCAAATCAAGTGTTGCCATTATTGTGGTGTTATAAAAAGTTGCAGCAGTATCTGTGTCATGAAGGGAAGCTATGTCTGTAAGAGGGAGAAGAGACTCAGAAAGTGATTGTAAATTGAGGTGTTTGACATTTCTGCGAGGATAGTGAGTGGGGGTTGCGCACTAGGAGAGGAGAGGGAAGAGAATGTCAGTAGGTTGTATTCAGACAGGGGGAGGGGTGAGTTAGTGAGATTAGTAAGGGAACAAAGGCGGGTGAAGATAAGGTCCAGTGTGTGGCCATCTTTGTGAGTGGCTGCAGAGGACCATTGAGTGAGGCTGAAGGAGGCAGAGAGCGATAAAAGTTGAGAGGCAGCTGAGGTGGAAGTGTAACTAGGGATATTGAAGTTGCCCATGATGATAGTGGGGATGTAATGTAAGCAGAGAGGAAGTGAAGTAGCCAGGTGGGGAAATGGCCCCAGAAAAAGGTGGAGATGGCTAGTTCTGGGGGGCAGTGGATGACAGCCAGATGGAAGTTGGAGGGGGAGTAGATGCGGATGGAGTGCACTTCAAGCGAGGGAAGAGTAGCGGAGGGTGGTAGCACAATTGGGGTAAAGGAGCAGGCGTTGGACAGAAGCAGGCCAACTCCTCCACCACGTTTGTTGCTGGGGCGAGGGGAGTGAGAGAGATGGAGTCCGCCATATGAAAGTGCAGCTGGAGAGGCTGTGTTGCAGGGGGTGAGCCAGGTTTCAGTGACAGCAGTTTATTGCAGACAGAGCATGCGTTCCAAAGTGCCCCAGGTAAGGGGACCGGGGGGAGTGGGGGCTGGATGAATGGGTATGAGGTTATCAAGGTTGCAGAGGTTCATGGCAGGGTGTTAGAAATTAGTGTGGGGATGTGCAGAGGAGGGCCAGGATTTGGGGATACGTCACCAGCAATTTGGAGTAGCAGACAGAGAGTTAGAAGGTGGGAGCAGGATAGGACATGATGTGCCTGTGTGTGTCTGGAGAAAAGGATTGTATGTGGAGGAACAGCTGTGAGGAGGAGGTGAGATGGCTGGTGAGGATGGACTGGGAAATTACTAGTTCCTTACTAGATGGGAAGATTACAGCAGGTAGGGAAGATTAGAGTATTATGGAGGTGAAAGCAAAAAGAATCCAAAACATTGTAGTGATTTTATATTCTGTTACGTTACAGTAAAATTCCAGTCCAATTCTAGTGTAATTCAGAGTAATGTAATTAGAAATCTGTAAGTTGAAAGATGGAATTTGGAAGATGCCTGGATCAGACTACGTCTGAATTAGACGCATGGCTGTGAATCTATTTGGGACTAATACCACTCAGCTGTGAAGAGATGTGGGAGTGTGTGGCCAGATCACATGTTCAGACTTTAACAAAGGTCATAAAAGCAGGGGAGGGGTTACACTGACCACTCACATATCCATGGAAGACACAGGAGCAGTAAAATATATTGTGGATACAAAGTGATGGGTAAGCACAGCATACCAGAGCAAACAATGTAATTCACATAGACATTCAGGAGTCGGGGAAAGCTTGGAAATTCAGTGCATACCAGAGCAAACAATGCAATTCACATAGACATTCGGGAGCCGGGGAAAGCTGGGACATTCAGTGCATACCAGAGCAAACAATGCAATTCACATAGACATTCAGGAGCTTGGGAAAGCTGGGAAATTCAGTGCATACCTGTGGAAAGAGGAGAACAGCTCGATTAAATGGTACCTAAGATGATGATGATAATATTGTAGGAGTGATAAGTGGCCAAATGCATTCCAGAGCTCTAGTGTAATTCAGAGTAGTGTAATTAGAAATCTGTAATTTGAAAGATGGAATTTGGAAGATGCCTAGATCAGACTATGCCTGGATGAGATGCATGGCTGTGAATGCGAATTATTAGCCAGAAAGCAACACTTTTCATTAAATTATTGGCTGTGCACTCTCTCTAGCATCAACTCACACCGCCGCACAACCAACTCTTCCCTCTCCTAGTGTATCCTCCCCCTTCCCCTGCAGACTGTGAGCCCTTGCGGGCTGAGTCCTCCCTCCTTATGTACCTGTGTGCCTTGTTTTTTGCTCATGCTTAATGCATGTTTCTATATCTACCCCCTTTTTCACATATAAAGCGCCATGAAATAAATGGCGCTATAAAAATGTATAATAATAATAATAATAATAAGAGTATCCCTGTATCCAAAGAAATTTAGCTTGTTTAACCCCCAAATACCTCATGTTGCCTAGACTGGATGAATTATCTTGGATGAACAAGAGACAATGATGGTCTGTTTTATGTCTTGAGATATCTTCTAATGAGTTGTAAAACCCCTAACAATTATATACAGCTGCTTGATGGTGATAATGAAATATGTGACATGGTGGATAAGGTCTGATTCGAACACTCACAAATCTTTCCTAATGTTGTTAGGAAATGTCATAATTCATTGTAGACACAGAGATAATTCTGTACATCATTGACGTCTATACTCATATTTTTTTACACTTGTAATGTTCTAATTTCAAAAAGGGGGAAAGGACACACAATTTTAGAAATGCTATCTGACTTGTAAATGCAAAACTTGTTCTTTCCCACAAGAATTACTATTTTGTATCACGCTGGATCCACTTTCATGTGCAATTGTAAGGGGAAGCCTATATGTCAATTAAAGTATTTTAGCAAGAAAAGTCATTGTCCTTAAATTTTGACATAAAACACTTTATTAGCTCATAAAGACTGCAGTAACCGAAAGCAATGAATGCACTCATGAAAGTACATGCAAGCAAATGAGTTATTTCTTTAACATGCTTGGGTATTGAACATGAGCTTGCTAACAGTACTCTAAGGGTATGTGCCGACGATCTTCCCCTTAAATAGGACAGTATATAAAGCCGATACATACACTTTAAAATGAATTGGTATAAAATCATAAACAGTATAAAAAACATTAAATAAAGTAGTATTTACTAAAATTGAAAGTGTGTGCAGTCCCATCCATAAAAAGTCATCTGAAGGTGAAAATTCCCCTTAAAATCTCCAAATTTGTAAAACAAACATTACCATGTTGATGCTCCAGCTAAGCACATTGGCAGGAGGTATCCAGGATTCAACGTATTTTGCACATTTGGAATCCAGAAGATTTGGAAACAGACTAGCAATATTAATGCAGTTTTATTGTATCTGGACCTCCATTGATGGAAAGCATTCTGTGGGACTCATTGCAGGGATATCTGCTTTATATAACCCTTTTATTGCCAGAACACGCATGGATTTCAGGTGCAGTGAAGTGAGCGTTGTACTTTTTTATCACACAAGTTGTAATTGTCTCGTTCCAAGCTCTGCTATCTGGCTGTTCACTTGAAAAAATAAAGAACAAGAAGTAACCCATGAGAAAGTACATTGTGTTTAAACAGCATAGAAAGACTCTCTTAAAACATAACTTTTTATTAATAGTATGAAATATATACTATGTTAGGGCTAGCGGAACGCACCGAGTAAATATAGATGTTTATTATTATTGATGCGTTCGCAGCCCGGGGTCCACCATGCAGGAGAACCTGCTGCTAGTAACTATTGGCACTATTTGGCAGTATAGACTAGCTCTGTTACTTCACAGAGTAGCCATGAAAGGAAAGCACTGCGCCCTGTTAGACTTCACAGGAGCACAGGCTAACTGCCCAACAGAGACCAGTCAGTGGTCATGCATGCACACAATCTCCTCACCGGAGGTGCGGGTATTCTAGGGGCTTTGTTATGACCTGGTGGTAAGGACAATAATGGACCTGGTGGTTAAGAGCACACGGAATGACCTGATAGTTACAAATAATATAGGACGAGCTCTGAGACGTGGGAACTCTGCTGACCGCAATCCCTAATCCTATCACACACACTAGAAATAGCCGTGGATTGCTCCTAACGCTCCCTATGCAACTTGGCACAGCCTAAGGAACTAGCTAGCCCTGAAGATAGAAAAATAAAGCCTACCTTGCCTCAGAGAAATTCCCCAAAGGAAAAGGCAGCCCCCCCACATATAATGACTGTGAGTAAAGATGAAAATACAAACACAGAGATGAAATAGATTTAGCAAAGTGAGGCGCGACTTACTGAACAGACCGAGGATAGGAAAGGCAACTTTGCGGTCAGCACAAAAAACTACAAAAAGACCACACAGAGGGCGCGTCCCAGAGCTTCCAGCAAGCAAGACAAAAATCAAAATAGCAAGCTGGACAGAAAAATAGCAAACAAAGAAAAACAAGCAGGAACTTAGCTTCTGCTGGGAAGACAGGTCACAAGAACGATCCAGGAGAGAACTAGACCAATACTGGAACATTGACAGGTGGCATGGAGCAATGATCTAAGTGGAGTTAATTAGAGCAGCCAGCTAACGAATTAACCTCGTCACCTGTGGAAGGAAACTTAGAAGCCGCAGCCGAAGTACCATTCATGACCACAGGAGGGAGCTTGACAACAGAATTCACAACAGGGCTTATTTCAGCCGAGTCCCTGAATACAATCTCACATGACCACACTGGCGCAAAGCACATAACTCAGAAAGATACTAGCGCATGGCCGTGCGGACATGCGCACCTTATATAGCTGCAGCAACTACAGGACCTTCCAAAAAAGGACCAATGGGAAACTGCCACAGAACTTGAGCAACTTCAGGACCTTCCTAGAGTACCAATAGGAATATCTGCAGTACCTGAGCATGTGACCCTTGATCTCCAATGAGAGATCTTACCCTGGGCATGCTCAGAAGGGGAAAAGTAGGACTTAGTCCCAAAGACATCTGCTCGCTGCTGACCAGTACTGGCTACAATGGCAGAAGCTGGAAGGACAGCAGTAACCCTTCGCACAGTGTCAGACTGAGCAGGATGCTGGGACCGACGCCTCCGCTGAGCAGGCTCCACTGTGGCAGGAGAAGAATGGGAGACCGCAGCGGAGATGGCTCGAGATTCCCCCTGTGCAGAGGCAGGAACTCGACCCCTAACATACTATATATATATAATATATACCCAGTCATATATTATATATAATATTGTCAGTAGATCAAGAATCTGTATTGGTAAGTAACATATGATTCAATGGCAAACTATTTGGAAGGTGCCATAGGTTTAGATCTGAACTATTTCAGACATGGGTATGAAGAAGCTCATGGAGTACCGTATGCAGCAGAGGGCAGTACCCATGTGAAGTTCTCGTTTTATTGCCCCCAAATAAATAATTCTCTTCTGATGCATTTCTGTCTCAATAATGAGATGTCATCAGGGGCGTGTATATATAGGAAGGAAGAAAAAGCATATGTTGCCCAAAAATGTATATAGCAAAAACATATCAGTGTATATAAGGCTACTTTCACACTAGCGTCGAATTCGGCCCGTCGCATTTGCATCGAGCCGAGATTCCGACGCTAGCGTTTGATGCGCCGCACAACAGGTGCAGCGGATGCATTTCTCTGGCGCATCCGCTTCCCCATTGTGAGGTGCGGGGAGGTGGGGGCGGAGTTCCGGCCGCGCATGCCCGGTCGGAAAAAGCAGTCCGTCGGCAGCAAAAACGTTACATTTAACGTTTTTTGCTCCCGGCGGTCCGCCACAACATGGCACAACCATCGCACGACGGTTGCGACATGTGACAATACGTCGCAATGCGTCGGTAATGTTACTCTATGGGGCAAAAACGCATCCTGCAAACAACTTTGCAGGATGCGTTTTTTCCCCTAAACAAAGCATTGCGACGTATTCAAAAAAGCACTAGTGTGAAAGTAGCCTAAGAAATAAGGTAATACTGTATATAAAAAATATATATTGTGTATTGGGTATCATGTAGTGACAGGTAGACCATTTTGGGGGTGCAGAGTGCTGTGCCCTCTCTGTGAAAAATGGGGATAAACCCATGGTGTCTATGATAAAGGTTTATATAGTATCAGTTCATGGTTCCTTCCCACCTAATTTCCAGGGGCAGGGCCACAGCCCCGTTGTCCATGTGCATTTTAGCCACTGTAATATGCAATGTCCTCATGGTAACCATAACCATGGGTGTCATGTCTGGTGTTAGTCTAGTCAGTTGTCATCCATCTATATGCTTGTGCCTAATTGGGGAGCTGCATAACCCTCCCTGTTGGACAATAACGTCTGACACATCTCCCTATAGTGCTGTGTATCCATAATTTTGTCCTTCCTTTACATCCAACTACCCTCTTTGATAATAAGATCTACTACTAGCTAAGGTATATAACTCTTGCGCTTAAACTTATTCAAATCGATTCCTTAGCTGGTGGAAAGAAACTGAGGTCTTTGTTGATAAAAGAGAAGATTACATTGCCCACATTCGGATAGGTCAGAAGATCAGTGCACAATGTTTTCAGCATTTCAACCGGTAACGATGGCATAAACACTTCAGGAAAAACTTGCACTTGCAGCAAAAGTGACTTCACCTGCTATGGTATTACCTGTTGGCAAAAACAAGTTGCATAGCGATACTATACGTTTCAGAGATAACGTCTGCCTTGATCGGGGATTATCACTTACGAGCTCTACATGATATTTTATTGGCAATTGTGAATGACCTGATACTAATCTAAGAGTTAATTATCTATCAAACGCAAACAGTATTATTTTAACTGTTTAAGCCCGTTGGTTTGAGAGAATTTAATCGGAAAATCCAATAGCTTTCCGCTCTAGATAATTGATGTATGTATTTACCCCCTCTCCAGTGTTTTTTATGATTTCTATGCCCCAAACAGAGCTGCCACTCTTTAAACTGCCATTGTTTGCTTGTTTGTAATGTTTTGACAAATGATGTCCCACATAAAGATTGTAGGGCGTGCTCTTTCATTCTGATTTTTATTTGACTTTTAGTACATCCTACATACATTTTCTGACATGGATTTCTTATACAGTAAATGACTCCTTTACGATGGCATGTTATATGATTCTTTACGTGACACCCATGGCATTATGGTTACCATGGGGACCCTGAACATTACAGTGGCTAAAAAGCACGTGGGGATGGTGGCTGTAACCACACCCCCCAGAAATTAGGTGAAACACCCTTAATGGGAAGGCCCCTAAGCTGATACTATATAAACCTGTATCATAGACATATTGGGTTTCTCCCCATTTTTCACAGAGGGTACAGCACTCCACACCTTCAACAGGGTGTACCTGTCACTGCAGGATACCCTTCACAAGATATATATTTTTATATATTACCTTATTTCTTACTGTATATACACTGATGTGTTTTTGATTTGTACATTTTTGAGCAACATATGCTTTTTCTTTCTATTTATTTTGGGGTACACTTGGGTACTGCCCTTGTCAGGGCAGGAACATGTGCATGGGGCATGGCAGGGTAGATAAATGTGATACCTGACCTTTGCTACCACTCATCGAACTCCATGGACTCCTGCATTAACATGCCTGAAATGGGTGCACTATGGAACCTTCCATATACTTTGTCATTTAATTATATGTTACTCACCAGTGCAGGTTCTTGAACTACTGACAATATTGGAATAGGTACCAACCCTCAGTTGTTAGCTTCAGCAAGGCTGGTTATCAAGAATTGAGGGGTCCCCATGCCATATTTTTTAATTATTTAAATAGTTTAAAAAAACAGCATGGGATACCCCATTTTGGAAAAACAGCCAGGCTAAAGCAAACAGTGACCCTTGAAAAGGCACATGTATTAGATGCACCAATTCTTGCGCATTGCCCAGCTCTTCCCACTTGCCCAGTAGTGGTGCCAAGTGAAGTTCATACTTGTGGTGTTGATGTCACCTTTGTGCTCTTCAGTGACATCAAACCTATGACTTAGTAATGGAGTGGCGTCTATTCTGAAAGCAGCACACCAGTGATTATTCACCACCACACTCCTCTTACAGGTCTGACTTCTGGGTGAGATTGTTCTGCTTCACAGAGCTATGAGCGCAGAGAGCAGATAGCTGACAAGCACACTTGCTTTAGATGCTTCCCGCACTCGCAGCTCTGTGAATCTGTTCTCTGCACTTTCAGATCTATATGAGGTGAACACAGGGTGAATATATTATGGGTAACACCCAAGGTAACTGGTAGTTACAGTGGTATTGCCTTCCTCTCGGGGAGGGCGATGCCATGCTTGGAATTAAGGAGGATCCCTTTAACAGGTAACCAGTACATGCAATACTGTTCTGCCTCTAGGCCAGAAGATGGAGCTCGAGACCCGGATAGGGACTTCCCTATATTTTCTGACTGGAGGAGGAGTGAGAGAGTAGTCTGTGAGAGGAGTGAGGAGTGGAAAGCTGGGGCCATGCAGACACGTGGTTCTGCAGCTCCTGGAAAGAGAAGAGAGAGTGTGAAGGAGGAAGAAGCAGAGGAGAAGTGAGGAGCTGGAGGGGAGCTGTGACTGAGCTCCCTCCACACTGAAGCGCAGGAACCGGACAACGGGAGTCCGAGGCTGTGTGGGACTGTATGCTCCACAGCAGAAACCGGAGGTCAGGAGATTGAAAGTTACTTGCCCACAACTACACCCAAAGGCACAGCAGCATGCAGCGCCCGGAGTCACCGTAAAAAAGAGACACCTGTAAAAAGGCTCGAGTTGCCTGCCATGCAGGTACTGTCCTAGGACAGAGAGAGAGAGGACCTTGAGAGAAGCCTCAGGCAGCAAGGGACGCACATTACAGTGCAGTGAGGAAGGCTCCCAATCCCACCTGGCTAAAGGGATTCCTAAATATTTCCAGGCTGCCTGGACCTCACCATCATCTGTTACCGGTACCCTGGACTGTGGCAGTTTACCACCAGTAAAAGGTAAAGAGACTGCAACCTTGTGTCTTCTGATTCTTTCTGGCACCACACCATCTTTGCCTACTTCATCGGGAGCCCTGGGGATCCAGCTTCACCTGTGGGAAGCCATACCATCCCTGCTGCAGTACCATCATTCCCAGTTTACCGCTTTAAGCAACATCGGTCATCCCTGACCAAGTACCACAGGTGGCGTCACGAACATTCTTTATTCAAACAACACCTTTAAAGAACTCCCCTTTAACTTGGTGGCCAGGGCCACAGACTGGGTCGGTGCCACCGTGACTACCCCTTTAATGACCACCGGACCCGGCCCGAGAACCCCAGGGTCCTAGCGGGCGCTCCAATTTGGCATCACGAACAGGATGGACCCCACTCATTAAAATGGGTCTTGTGCGCCTAAGAGACTGTGATCATTGAACTGCTAATTACCACCATGTGGCGTGCAGGAGGAGAAGGGTGTGTTGTCGTGGGTGGAGCTTGGAGGAACGGCGCAAAAACCATGGCTGCCATTCACCAATACTACTATGTGAGAGAAGTATGCCCATCAACTAGAGAAGTCCGCCTCCTGGTCTGGGATGGCGGGAATAAGAGGACGAACTGCCCACAAAGACAGGTGTGGTGCAGTGAAACCACGGGAAACCAGACCGACGAGGAAGTGCTGGAAAGAAGCATGGCGGGAAGCGGAGGACAGATACCTGAGTATGGGGTGGAGCAAGAGGACTCCCCCAGTCGAACCCTGGATGATTCTTCCCAGCCACCAACATTGGATTCGGACCTCCTGCGTTAGGAATAATAGTATTAATCTTTATTTTTATATAGCGCTAACGTATTCCGCAGCGCTTTACAAATTGCACACATTATCATCGCTGTCACCGATGGGGCTCACAATCTAAATTCCCTATCAGTAGTGTTGAGCATTCCGATACCGCAAGTATCGGGTATCGGCCGATATTTGCGGTATCGGAATTCCGATACCGAGATCCGATATTTTTGTGATATCGGGTATCGGTATCGAATCAATAGGGATGTGGAAAATAAAGAATTAAAATTAAAAATATTGATATGCTCACCTCTCCGGCGGCCCCTGGACTTCACGCTGCTATCCGGGAGGCTTCTTTGTTTAAAAAGCGCGCCTTTCGGACCGGTGAATGACGTCCCGGCTTCTGATTGGTCGCGTGCCGCCCATGTGACCGGCACGCGACCAATCAGAGGCCGCGACGTCATTCGCAGGTCCTCAATTCCTAGAATTAGCAGTTTTGTGAATGAGAATGACGTCGCGGCTTCTGATTGGCCGCGTGCCGCCCATGTGACCGGCACGCGACCAATCAGAAGCCGGGACGTCATTCACAGGTCCGAAAGGCGCGCTTTTTAAACAAAGAAGCCTCCCGGTTAGCAGTGTGAAGTCCAGGGGCCGCCGGAGAGGTGAGCATATCAATATTTTTTATTTTAATTCTTTATTTTACACATCGCTATGGATCCCAGGGCCTGAAGGAGAGTTTCCTCTCCTTCAGACCCTGGGAACCATGAGAATACCTTCCGATACTTGATGTCCCATTGACTTGTATTGGTATCGGATATCGGTATCGGCGATATCCGATATTTTTCGGGTATCGGCCGATACTATCCGATACCGATACTTTCAAGTATCGGACGGTATCGCTCAACACTACCTATCAGTATGTCTTTGGAATGTGGAAGGAAACCGGAGTACCCAGAGGAAACCCACGCCGACATGGAGAGAACATGCAAACTCTTTGCAGATGTTGTCATTGGTGGGGTTTGAACCCAGGACTCCAGCGCTGCAAGGATGCAGTGCTAACAAGCAATGAAAGATAAAATACGGCTTAAGAAGCCACAGCCAGCTCACCGATCAATGCAGGTGCTCGGAACTTCGTCTAAGACCAAGACGAGTAGTAACAACGGCAGCAGAAAGAAGGGCGTTCCAGCCCCATAAAATAACAATTCTTTATTGATCCATTAAAATTCTTCTAAATTGGTAAATCCTTTCATACATGCAAATGCTTCAGTACAAAAGTAAGTGCGACGCGTTTCGATCTAGTCCGATCTTAATCAATGCATAGTTGTTTATGAGCCACAATGATTCTTTTCTAATGTTCACGGACCAACCCTGGATGATTCTTCCCAGCCACCAACATTGGATTCGGACCTCCTGCGTTAGGAATAATAATAATAATCTTTATTTTTATATAGCGCTAACGTATTCCGCAGCGCTTTACAATTTGCACACATTATGATCGCTGTCCCCGATGGGGCTCACAATCTAAATTCCCTATCAGTATGTCTTTGGAATGTGGAAGGAAACCGGAGTACCCAGAGGAAACCCACGCCAACATGGAGAGAACATATAAACTCTTTGCAGATGTTGTCCTTGGTGGGGTTTGAACCCAGGACTCCAGCGCTGCAAGGATGCAGTGCTAACAAGCAATGAAAGATAAAATACGGCTTAAGAAGCCACAGCCAGCTCACCGATCAACGCAATGGATCAGTAAAGAATCGTTATTTTATGGAGCTGGAACGCCCTTCTTTCTGATGCAGTGCTAACCACTGCGCCACTGTGCTGCCCATGGAAGTGGAGGAACTTACCCGGCAGCTTGTACAGAGGCAGCTGGAGGCTGTGACCGGATCGAAGGAGGCCTTCCTAGGAAACATTACCGGGCGACCGCCAGCAACCTGGTCCGGCCTGGAACGAGAAAGAAGATCCGGCGCTCTGGAAGAAAAAGTAAGGGGTGCGACCCTGACCCCGGTGGTTGAAGGTTCAATGGCTAGGCCCAAGTTACCCCCACCGCTGTACACCCCCCAGCAGGGTTTTGGGTCCCTCGGTGAAATGTTACTGTACACTGAGGGTACCCCGGCCTCAAGTCCCACTGCCACCCTTGGCCAGATGACACCCTGGTGGGCCCCTTGCCGACCCCACTGACTCCAAGGCCCGGAGGAATAGAGCATTGACTTCACTGGGACCAGGGGGATAACAGCCTGGACCAGCAGACAGCACCACTAGTTCCAACCAGTGGGTCCCGGGTTAACTATATCGAATCCGTGGTGCTTGAAGGGGGACTTGCAGGGGGAGACATGATAGAGCGCCAAGGGAAAATCCCCATTATGGCCTGGCGGGAACACTGCAGATGGCGGGAGGAGCAGGAGAGGCAGCAATCCCTGGCCCAGCATGTATAAGAGGAAGTACAGGGTGTTGTGAATTCTGTTGTCGGGCTCCTGTTATGATCTGGTGGTTAGAACAAATAGTGGATCTGGTAGTTAGAGCACCAGAAAAGACCTGATAGCACATTAATACAGGACAAGCTCTGGGAAGTGGAACCTCTGCTGACCGCAATCCCTAATCCTATCACGTACACTAGAAATAGCCGTGGAGCGCTCCTAACATGACCTAGGCGCCTCGCCACAGCCTCAGAACTAGCTAGCCCTAGAGATAGGAAAAATAAGCTTATCTTGCCTCAGAGAAAATTCCCCAAAGGAAAAGGCAGCCCCCCACATATATTGACTGTGAGTAAGATGAAATCACAAACACAGAGATGAAATAGATTTAGCAAAGAGAGGCCCGACTTACTAAACAGACAGAAGATAGGAAAGGTCACTTTGCAGTCAGCACAAAACCCTAAAAAAAGCCACACAGAGAGTGCAGGGAAAAATACCTTCTGCACCGACTAACGGAGCGGAGGCGCCCCTCTGCGTCCCAGAGCTTCCAGCAAGCAAGGCAATATTCACATAAGCATGCTGGACAGAAAAAATAGCAAGCAAGAAAAAAGCAAAGCGAAACTTAGCTTCTGCTGGAGAAAACAGGAAACCACGAAGATCCAGGAGCGAACTAGACCAATGCTACAACATTGACAGCTGGCATCGGACAAGGATCCAAGTGGAGTTAAATAGAGCAGCCCACTAACGAATTAGCCTCGTCACCTGTGGAAGGAAACTCAGAAACACCCACAGGCATCAGAGAAAGTCCATGGACAGAACCAGCCGAAGTACCATTCATGACCACAGGAGGGAGCCCGAAAACAGGATTCACAACAGTACCCCCCCTTGAGGAGGGGTCATCGAACCCTCACGAGAGCCCCCAGGCCGACCAGGATGAGCCAAATGAAAGGCACGAACCAGATCGGCCGCATGAACATCAGAGGCAAAAACCCAGGAATTATCCTCCTGACCATAACCCTTCCACTTGACCAAGTACTGGAGTTTCCGTCTCGAAATACGAGAATCCAAAATCTTCTCCACCACATACTCCAACTCCCCCTCAACCAACACCGGAGCAGGAGGGTCAACGGATGGAACCACAGGCGCCACGTATCTCCGCAACAACGACCTATGGAACACATTATGGATGGCAAAAGAATCTGGAAGGGCCAAACGAAATGACACAGGATTGATAACCTCAGAAATTTTATACGGACCAATGAAACGAGGCTTAAACTTAGGAGAGGAAACCTTCATAGGAACATAACGAGATGACAACCAAACTAAATCCCCAACACGAAGTCGGGGACCCACACAGCGCCGGCGGTTAGCGAAACATAGTAACATAGTAACATAGTTAGTAAGGCCGAAAAAAGACATTTGTCCATCCAGTTCAGCCTATATTCCATCATAATAAATACCCAGATCTACGTCCTTCTACAGAACCTAATAATTGTATGATACAATACAAAACGTTGAGCCTTCTCCTGGGACAATGTCAAATTGTCCACCACATGAGTCCAAATCTGCTGCAACCTATTCACCACAGTATCCACACCAGGACAGTCTGAAGACTCAACCTGCCCTGAAGAGAAATGAGGATGGAAACCAGAATAGCAGAAAAACGGCGAAACCAAAGTAGCCGAGCTGGCCAGATTATTAAGGGCAAACTCAGCCAACGGCAAAAAGGACACCCAATCATCCTGATCAGCAGAAACAAAGCATCTCAGATATGTTTCCAACGTCTGATTAGTTCATTCGGTTTGGCCATTTGTCTGAGGATGGAAAGCCAAGGAAAAAGACAAATCAATGCCCATCCTAGCACAAAAGGATCGCCAAAACCTCGAAACAAACTGAGAACCTCTGTCCGAAACGATGTTCTCCGGGATGCAATGTAAACGAACCACATGCTGGAAAAACAATGGCACCAAATCAGAGGAGGAAGGCAATTTAGACAAGGGCACCAAATGTACCATCTTAGAAAAGCGATCACAAACCACCCAAATGACCGACATCTTTTGAGAGACGGGGAGATCCGAAATAAAATCCATAGAAATATGCCTCCAGGGCCTCTTCAGGACCGGCAAGGGCAAAAGCAACCCACTAGCACGAGAACAGCAGGGCTTAGCCCCAGCACAAGTCCCACAGGACTGCACAAAAGAATGCACATCCCGCGACAAAGAAGGCCACCAAAAGGATCTAGCCACCAAATCTCTGGTACCAAAGATTCCAGGATGACCAGCCAACACCGAACAATGAAGCTCAGAGATAACTCTGCTAGTCCATTTATCAGGGACAAACAGTTTCTCTGCTGGGCAACGGTCAGGTCTATCAGCCTGAAATTTTTGCAGCACCAGCCGCAAATCAGGGGAGATGGCAGACAAAATTATCCCCTCTTTGAGAATACCTGCCGGCTCAGAAACACCCGGAGAGTCAGGAACAAAACTCCTTGACAGGGCATCAGCCTTCACATTCTTAGAGCCCGGAAGGTACGAAACCACAAAATCAAAACGGGAGAAAAATAACGCCCATTGAGCCTGTCTCGGATTCAACCGTTTGGCAGACTCAAGATAAGTCAAATTTTTGTGATCTGTCAAGACCACCACGCGATGCTTGGCTCCTTCAAGCCAATGACGCCACTCCTCGAATGCCCACTTCATGGCCAACAATTCTCGATTACCAACATCATAATTGCGCTCAGCAGGTGAAAACTTCCTAGAAAAGAAAGCACATGGCTTCATTCCCGAGCCATCAGAACTTCTTTGTGACAAAACAGCCCCTGCTCCAATCTCAGAGGCATCAACCTCAACCTGAAACGGGAGCGAAACATCTGGCTGGCACAACACAGGGTCAAAAGAAAGACGACGCTTCAATTCCTGAAAAGCCTCCACGGCCGCAGAAGACCAATTGACCACATCAGCACCCTTCTTGGTCAAATCAGTCAACGGTTTAGCAACACTAGAAAAATTAGCGATGAAGCGACGATAAAAATTAGCAAAGCCCAGGAACTTTTGCAGGCTCTTCACAGATGTCGGCTGAGTGCAATCTTGAATGGCCTGGACTTTAACAGGATCCATCTCGACAGTAGAAGGGGAAAAAATGAACCCCAAAAATGAAACCTTCTGAACTCCAAAGAGACACTTTGACCCCTTCACAAACAAGGAATTAGCACGAAGGACCTGGAACACCATTCTGACCTGCTTCACATGAGACTCCCAATCATCTGAAAAGACCAAAATATCATCCAAATACACAATCAGGAATTTATCCAGGTACTCTCGGAAGATGTCATGCATAAAGGACTGAAATACTGATGGAGCATTGGAAAGCCCGAATGGCATCACCAGGTACTCAAAATGGCCCTCGGGCGTATTAAATGCTGTTTTCCATTCATCGCCCTGTTTAATACGCAGAAGATTATACGCCCCTCGAAGGTCTATCTTGGTAAACCAACTAGCCCCTTTAATACGAGCAAACAAGTCGGACAGCAACGGCAAAGGATACTGAAATTTGACAGTAATTTTATTAAGAAGGCGGTAATCAATACAAGGTCTCAAAGAACCATCCTTCTTGGCCACAAAAAAGAACCCTGCTCCCAACGGTGATGACGATGGGCGAATATGGCCTTTCTCCAAGGATTCCTTTATATAACTCCGCATAGCGGCGTGTTCTGGCACAGATAAATTGAACAATCGGCCCTTAGGAAACTTACTACCAGGAATCAAATTAATTGCACAATCGCAATCCCTATGAGGAGGTAGGGCACTGGCTTTGGGCTCATCAAATACATCATGATAATCCGACAAAAACTCCGGAACTTCAGAAGGAGTAGAAAACAAAATTGACAAAAATGGAACATCACCATGTACCCCCTGGCAACCCCAGCTGGACACAGACATAGATTTCCAGTCCAATACTGGATTATGAACCTGTAGCCATGGCAACCCCAAAACGACCACATCATGCAGATTATGCAACACCAGAAAGCGGATATCCTCCTGATGTGCAGGAGCCATGCACATGGTCAATTGGGTCCAATACTGAGGCTAATTCTTGGCCAAAGGCGTAGCATCAATTCCTCTCAAGGGAATAGGATGCTGCAAGGTCTCCAAGAAAAAACCACAGCGCCTAGGATACTCCAAGTCCATCAAATTCAGGGCAGCGCCTGAATCCACAAATGCCATAACAGAGTAGGAAGACAAAGAACAAATCAGAGTAACGGACAATAGAAATTTTGACTGTACCGTACCAATGGTGGCAGACCTAGCGAACCTCTTAGTGCGCTTAGGACAATTGGAGATAGCATGAGTGGAATCACCACAGTAAAAACACAGCCCATTCCGACGTCTGTGTTCCTGCTGTTCAGCTCTGGTCAAAGTCCTATCACACTGCATAGGCTCAGGCCTATGCTCAGATAGTACCGCCAGATGGTGCACAGTTTTACGCTCACGCAAGCGCCGATCGATCTGAATAGCCAAAGACATAGACTCATTCAGACCAGCAGGCATGGGAAATGCCACCATGACATCTTTAAGGGCTTCAGAGGGACCCTTTCTGAAGATTGCTGCCAGGGCACATTCATTCCACTGAGCGAGCACAGAATACTTTCTAAATTTCTGACAATATATCTCGGCTTCATCCTGACCCTGACACAGAGCCAGCAAGATTTTCTCTGCCTGATCCACTGAATTAGGTTCGTCATAAAGCAATCCGAGCGCCAGGAAAAACGCATCCACATCACGTAATGCCGGATCTCCTGGCGCAAGGGAAAATGCCCAGTCTTGAGGGTCACCACGTAACAAAGAAATTATGATCCTTACTTGTTGAGCAGGATCACCTGAGGAGCGAGGTTTCAAAGCTAGAAACAATTTACAATTATTTTTGAAATTCAAGAACGTAGATCTCTCACCAAAAAATAAATCAGGAATTGGAATCCTAGACTCTGACATCGGATTCTGAACCACAAATTCTTGAATGTCTTGTACCCTTGTAGTGAGATTATCCATCCAAGAGGACAGACCTTGAATGTCCATGTCTACACCTGTGTTCTGAACCACCCAGAGGTAAAGGGTAAAAGTGAAACAGAACACGCTGCAAAGAAAAAAAAATGGTCTCAGAGCTTCACTTATCCCTCTATTGAGATGCATCAATACTTTTGGCCAGCTGTACTGTTATGATCTGGTGGTTAGAACAAATAGTGGATCTGGTAGTTAGAGCACCAGAAAAGACCTGATAGCACATTAATACAGGACAAGCTCTGGGAAGTGGAACCTCTGCTGACCGCAATCCCTAATCCTATCACGTACACTAGAAATAGCCGTGGAGCGCTCCTAACATGACCTAGGCGCCTCGTCACAGCCTCAGAACTAGCTAGCCCTAGAGATAGGAAAAATAAGCCTATCTTGCCTCAGAGAAAATTCCCCAAAGGAAAAGGCAGCCCCCCACATATATTGACTGTGAGTAAGATGAAATCACAAACACAGAGATGAAATAGATTTAGCAAAGAGAGGCCCGACTTACTAAACAGACAGAAGATAGGAAAGGTCACTTTGCAGTCAGCACAAAACCCTACAAAAAGCCACACAGAGAGTGCAGGGAAAAATACCTTCCGCACCGACTAACGGAGCGGAGGCGCCCCTCTGCGTCCCAGAGCTTCCAGCAAGCAAGGCAATATTCACATAAGCATGCTGGACAGAAAAAATAGCAAACAAGAAAAAAGCAAAGCGAAACTTAGCTTCTGCTGGAGAAAACAGGAAACCAGGAAGATCCAGGAGCGAACTAGACCAATGCTACAACATTGACAGCTGGCATCGGACAAGGATCCAAGTGGAGTTAAATAGAGCAGCCCACTAATGAATTAGTCTCGTCACCTGTGGAAGGAAACTCAGAAACACCCACAGGCATCAGAGAAAGTCTATGGACAGAACCAGCCGAAGTACCATTCATGACCACAGGAGAGAGCCCGAAAACAGAATTCACAACAGGCTCCCTCCTGTGGTCATGAATGGTACTTCGGCTGGTTCTGTCCATGGACTTCCTCTGGTGGGTGTTTCTGAGTTTCACAGGTGACGAGGTTAATTCGTTAGCTGCTGCTCTATTTAACTCCACTTAGATCTTTGCTGCATGCCACCTGTCAATGTTCCAGTATTGGTCTGTTCACTCCTGGATCGTTCTTGTGACCTGTCTTCCCATCAGAAACTAAGTTCCTGCTTCGTTTGCTATTTTTCTGTCCAGCTTGCTATTTAATTTGTTGTCTTGCTTGCTGGAAGCTCTGGGACGCAGAGGGAGCGCCTCCGCACCGTGAGTCGGTGTGGAGGGTTTTTTTGCGCCCTCTGCGTGGTCTTTTTGTAGGTTTTTGTGCTGACCGCAAAGTAACCTTTCCTATCCTCGGTCTGTTCAGTAAGTCGGGCCTCACTTTGCTAAATCTATTTCATCTCTGTGTTTGTATTTTCATCTTTACTCACAGTCATTATATGTGGGGGGCTGCCTTTTCCTTTGGGGAATTTCTCTGAGGCAAGGTAGGCTTTATTTTTCTATTTTCAGGGCTAGCTAGTTTCTTAGGCTGTGCCGAGTTGCATAGGGAGCGTTAGGCGCAATCCACGGCTATTTCTAGTGTGTTTGAAAGGTTTAGGGATTGTTGTCAGCAGAGTTCCCACGTCCCAGAGCTCGTCCTTATTATCAGTAACTATCAGGTCATTCCGTGTGCTCTTAACCACCAGGTCCATTATTGTCCTGACCACCAGGTCATAATAGTACAGGTGGCCCAAAGTACTAATGCATCTCAATAGAGGGATAAGAGAAGTTCTGAGACCATTTTTTTTTCTTTGCAGGGTGTTTTGTCTCTATTTTCCCCTTTACCTCTGGGTGGTTCAGGACACTGGTGTAAACATGGACATTCAAGGTCTGTCCTCTTGGATGGATAATCTCACTACAAGGATACAAAACATTCAAGATTTTGTGGTTCAGAATCCGATGTCAGAGCCTAGGATTCCAATTCCTGATTTGTTTTTTGGTGATAGATCTAAGTTCTTGAATTTCAAAAATAATTGTAAATTGTTTCTTGCCTTGAAACCTCGCTCCTCAGGTGACCCTGTTCAACAAGTAAAGATCATTATTTCTTTGTTACGTGGTGACCCTCAAGACTGGGCATTTTCCCTTGCGCCAGGAGATCCGGCATTGCGTGATGTTGATGCGTTTTTCCTGGCGCTTGGATTGCTTTATGACGAACCTAATTCAGTGGGTCAGGCAGAGAAAATCTTGCTGGCTCTGTGTCAGGGTCAGGATGAAGCGGTGATATATTGTCAGAAGTTTAGAAAGTGGTCTGTGCTCACTCAGTGGAATGAATGTGCCCTGGCAGCAATCTTCAGAAAGGGTCTCTCTGAAGCCCTTAAAGATGTCATGGTGGGGTTTCCCGTGCCTGCTGGTCTGAATGAGTCTATGTCCTTGGCCATTCAGATCGATCGACGCTTGCGTGAGCGTAAAGCTGTGCACCATTTGGCGGTACTATCTGAGCATGGGCCTGAGCCTATGCAATGTGATAGGACTTTGACCAGAGCTGAACGGCAAGAACACAGACGTCGGAATGGGCTATGTTTTTACTGTGGTGATTCCACTCATGCTATCTCCGATTGTCCTAAGCGCACTAAGCGGTTCGCTAGGTCTGCCACCATTGGTACGGTACAGTCTAAATTTCTATTGTCTGTTACTCTGATTTGCTCTTTGTCATCCTATTCTGTTATGGCATTTGTGGATTCAGGCGCTGCCCTGAATTTGATGGACTTGGAGTATGCTAGGCGCTGTGGTTTTTTCTTGGAGCCCTTGCAGTATCCTATTCCATTGAGAGGAATTGATGCTACGCCTTTGGCCAAGAATTAGCCTCAGTATTGGACCCAATTGACCATGTGCATGGCTCCTGCACATCAGGAGGATATCCGCTTTCTGGTGTTGCATAATCTGCATGATGTGGTCGTTTTGGGGTTGCCATGGCTACAGGTTCATAATCCAGTATTGGACTGGAAATCTATGTCTGTGTCCAGCTGGGGTTGCCAGGGGGTACATGGTGATGTTCCATTTTTGTCTATTTCGTCTTCCACTCCTTCTGAAGTTCCAGAGTTTTTGTCAGATTATCGGGATGTATTTGATGAGCCCAAAGCCAGTGCCCTACCTCCTCATAGGGATTGCGATTGTGCAATTAATTTGATTCCTGGTAGTAAGTTTCCTAAGGGCCGATTGTTCAATTTGTCTGTGCCAGAACACGCCGCTATGCGGAGTTATATAAAGGAATCCTTGGAGAAAGGCCATATTCGCCTGTCGTCATCACTGTTAGGAGCAGGGTTCTTTATTGTGGCCAAGAAGGATGGTTCTTTGAGACCTTGTATTGATTACCGCCTTCTTAATAAAATTACTGTCAAATTTCAGTATCCTTTGCTGTTGCTGTCTGATTTGTTTGCTCGTATTAAAGGGGCTAGTTGGTTCACCAAGATAGATCTCCGAGGGGCGTATAATCTTGTGCGTATTAAACAAGGCGATGAATGGAAAACAGCATTTAATACGCCCGAGGGCCATTTTGAGTACCTGGTTATGCCATTTGGGCTTTCCAATGCTCCATCAGTATTTCAGTCCTTTATGCATGACATCTTCCGAGTGTACCTGGATAAATTCCTGATTGTGTATTTGGATGATAATTTGGTCTTTTCGGATGATTGGGAGTCTCATGTGAAGCAGGTCAGAATGGTGTTCCAGGTCCTTCGTGCGAATTCCTTGTTTGTGAAGGGGTCAAAGAGTCTCTTTGGAGTTCAGAAGGTTTCATTTTTGGGGTTCATTTTTTCCCCTTCTTCTATCGAGATGGACCCTGTTAAAGTCCAGGCCATTTACGATTGGACTCAGCCGACATCTGTGAAGAGCCTGCAAAAGTTCCTGGGCTTTGCAAATTTTTATCGGCGCTTCATCACTAATTTTTCTACTGTTGCTAAACCGTTGACTGATTTGACCAAGAAGGGTGCTGATGTGGTCAATTGGTCTTCTGCGGCTGTAGAGGCTTTTCAGGAGTTGAAGCGTCGTTTTTCTTCTGCCCCTGTGTTGTGTCAGCCAGATGTTTCGCTTCCGTTTCAGGTTAAGGTTGATGCTTCTGAGATTGGAGCAGGGGCTGTTTTGTCGCAAAGAAGTTCTGAGGGCTCGGTGATGAACCCATGTGCTTTCTTTTCTAGAAAGTTTTTGCCTGCTGAGCGTAACTATGATGTTGGTAATCGTGAATTGTTGGCCATGAAGTGGGCATTCGAGGAGTGGCGTCATTGGCTGGAAGGAGCCAAGCATCGCGTGGTGGTCTTGACAGATCACAAGAATTTGACTTATCTTGAGTCTGCCAAACGGTTGAATCCGAGACAGGCTCGATGGTCATTATTTTTCTCCTGTTTTGATTTTGTGGTTTCGTACCTTCCGGGCTCTAAGAATGTGAAGGCTGATGCCCTGTCAAGGAGTTTTGTGCCTGACTCTCCGGGTGTTCCTGAGCCGGCAGGTATTCTCAAAGAGGGGGTAATTTTGTCTGCCATCTCCCTTGATTTGCGGCGGGTGCTGCAAAAATTTCAGGCTGATAGAGCTGACCGTTGCCCAGCGGAGAAACTGTTTGTCCCTGATAGATGGACTAGTAGAGTTATCTCTGAGATTCATTGTTCAGTGTTGGCTGGGCATCCTGGAATCTTTGGTACCAGAGATTTGGTGGCTAGATCCTTCTGGTGGCCATCTTTGTCGCGGGATGTACGTTCTTTTGTGCAGTCCTGTGGGACTTGTGCTCGGGCTAAGCCCTGCTGTTCTCGTACCAGTGGGTTGCTTTTGCCCTTGCCGGTCCCGAAGAGGCCCTGGACGCATTTTTCTATGGATTTTATTTCGGATCTCCCCGTCTCTCAAAAGATGTCGGTCATTTGGGTGGTTTGTGATCGCTTTTCTAAGATGATCCATTTGGTACCTTTGTCTAAATTGCCTTCCTCCTCTGATTTGGTGCCATTATTTTTCCAGCATGTGGTTCGTTTACATGGTATCCCGGAGAACATCGTTTCTGACAGAGGTTCCCAGTTTGTTTCAAGGTTTTGGCGATCCATTTGTGCTAGGATGGGCATTGATTTGTCTTTTTCCTCGGCTTTCCATCCTCAGACAAATGGCCAAACCGAACGAACTAATCAAACTTTGGAAACATATCTGAGATGCTTTGTTTCTGCTGATCAGGATGATTGGGTGTCCTTTTTGCCGTTGGCTGAGTTCACCCTTAATAATCGGGCCAGCTCGGCTACTTTGGTTTCGCCGTTTTTCTGCAATTCTCGTTTCCATCCTCATTTCTCTTCAGGGCAGGTTGAGTCTTCAGACTGTCCTGGTGTAGATACTGTGGTGGATAGGTTGCAGCAGATTTGGACTCATGTGGTGGACAATTTGACATTGTCCCAGGAGAAGGCTCAACGTTTCGCTAACCGCCGGCGCTGTGTGGGTCCCCGACTTCGTGTTGGGGATTTGGTTTGGTTGTCGTCTCGTTATGTTCCTATGAAGGTTTCCTCTCCTAAGTTTAAGCCTCGTTTCATTGGTCCGTATAAGATTTCTGAGGTTATCAATCCTGTGTCATTTCGTTTGGCCCTTCCTGCTTCTTTTGCCATCCATAATGTGTTCCATAGGTCGTTATTGCGGAGATACGTGGCGACTGTGGTTCCATCCGTTGATCCTCCTGCCCCGGTGTTAGTTGAGGGGGAGTTGGAGTATGTGGTGGAGAAGATTTTGGATTCTCGTGTTTCGAGACGGAAACTCCCGTACCTGGTCAAGTGGAAGGGTTATGGTCAGGAAGATAATTCCTGGGTTTTTGCCTCTGATGTTCATGCTGCCGATCTGGTTCGTGCCTTTCATTTGGCTCATCCTGGTCGGCCTGGGGGCTCTGGTGAGGGTTCGGTGACCCCTCCTCAAGGGGGGGTACTGTTGTGAATTCTGTTGTCGGGCTCCCTCCTGTGGTCATGAATGGTACTTTGGCTGGTTCTGTCCATGGACTTCCTCTGGTGGGTGTTTCTGAGTTTCACAGGTGACGAGGTTAATTCGTTAGCTGCTGCTCTATTTAACTCCACTTAGATCTTTGCTCCATGCCACCTGTCAATGTTCCAGTATTGGTCTGTTCACTCCTGGATCGTTCTTGTGACCTGTCTTCCCATCAGAAGCTAAGTTCCTGCTTCGTTTGCTATTTTTCTGTCCAGCTTGCTATTTAATTTGTTGTCTTGCTTGCTGGAAGCTCTGGGACGCAGAGGGAGCGCCTCCGCACCGTGAGTCGGTGTGGAGGGTTTTTTTGCGCCCTCTGCGTGGTCTTTTTGTAGGTTTTTGTGCTGACCGCAAAGTAACCTTTCCTATCCTCGGTCTGTTCAGTAAGTCGGGCCTCACTTTGCTAAATCTATTTCATCTCTGTGTTTGTATTTTCATCTTTACTCACAGTCATTATATGTGGGGGGCTGCCTTTTCCTTTGGGGAATTTCTCTGAGGCAAGGTAGGCTTTATTTTTCTATCTTCAGGGCTAGCTAGTTTCTTAGGCTGTGCCGAGTTGCATAGGGAGCATTAGGCGCAATCCACGGCTATTTCTAGTGTGTTTGATAGGTTTAGGGATTGTGGTCAGCAGAGTTCCCACGTCCCAGAGCTCGTCCTTATTATCAGTAACTATCAGGTCATTCCGTGTGCTCTTAACCACCAGGTCCATTATTGTCCTGACCACCAGGTCATAATAAGAGGGTTAACCAAATGTTGCTGAAAGTTTAAAAATGACTGCTAAAGTTTAAAATTTAATTTGTTTAAAGAGACATTGAGGCCATGGACAGTGAATCGTCAGAACTGTCATGTAAATAGTAGAGATGAGCGGTGTTCGAGTTGAACTGTTCGCCAATTTCAAATTCGAGCTGTTTTGGGCGGTGTTTGAGTCGTTCGACGAACCCGAACAGTTTGCTTAAAATTCAGCTGTTAGTTTCTGTTCCATAAATGTTCATTCACCAAAAGCCTAGCTTGATTTGCACATTAAAACTGTTTATCATTGTTAATAGACTGTTTCATTGTATAGTGGGCGGGGGAGGGGGGGTAGATCTGTGCTGAAATAACGCCGATCTCCATTTTTTTTTCTTTCCCGCATTTACAGTGGGGTGGTGCAGTCTCTCAGCCTATCAGCAGTGCACACACACACACAGCAATGTGCATGTGATGCACACAAGCAAGGGCATGTGTCATTGGCTGTGTATGTCACATGTCCTTGCCCTATAAGAGCCAGCCATTTGCCCCGTCGCCAACATTTCCTCACTGCTGCAGCTTAGTGTTAGACGGCACCGCAGCTGCTGTGGGCGCTATACAGATTAATAGTGTTTTTTTGGAGCAAATTGTCAGAGAGATAGGTTTAGGGAGTCGGGAGGAGTCGGGACTAGTTGTAATATTATCCCTTTTCAGGGTAGTTTACAGCACTGATTGCCAGGCAGGTCTGTGCCAGTGCTGTGCAAGTGTTTGTCACAGAATTTGGTGTAATCTAGCTCAGCCAATCCTTTTGGGCTAGTAGCATTGTCTGATAGTCATCTGAGTAGCCCGCCTGTGAAGCTAGCTATACCGCCTGTGTATCTCAATTTTCACTGCATCTAATCCAGTTGATAGTTTAGGGCCTAGTAGCAGTGTCTGCACGTCAGCAGAGTAGCCCGCCTGTGAAACTAACTACACCGCCTGTGTATCTCAATTTTCACTACATCTAATGCAGTTGATAGTTTAGGGCCTTGGCGCAGTGTCTGCTTGTCAGCAGCGTAGCCCGCCTGTTGTGAATTCCGTTCTTGGGCTCCCTCTTGTGGTTTCAAGTGGTATGGCTGCTCCTTGGAGTTAGCTGTCTTCAGCTGCTTCCACTGATTGTCTTTTCTGCTCGGCTATTTATGCCTGGCTCTTTCTTCAGCCAGTGCCACTTGTAAATGGTTCCTGGTTGGATTCACATCTCTTTGGATTTCCCTGTTATCCTGACCAGTTCAGCAAAGCTAAGTCCTTGCTTGCTCTTTTCTGTCCACAGGTTGTGGACTTATCCGTTCTGTGCTTGCTATGTTTGTCCAGCTTGTCAGTATGATTTAATTCTGTTGCTGGAAGCTCTGGGAAGCAGATTTACCCTCCACACCTTTAGTCAGGTGTGGAGATTTTTGTAATCTCTGCGTGGATTTTTGTAGTGTTTTATACTGACCGCACAGTATTCCATCCTGTCCTATCTATCTAGCTAGACTGGCCTCCTGTGCTCATCCTGGTTTCATTCTGTGTATGTCTTTTTCACTCTCCTCTCACAGTCATTTTTTGTGGGGGGCTAATCTATCCTTTGGGGATTTTCTCTGAGGCAAGATAGCTTTCCTGTTTCTATCTTTAGGGGTAGTTAGCTCTTAGGCTGTGACGAGGTGCCTAGGGAGAGTTAGGAGCATCCCACGGCTACTTCTAGTGTTGTGTTGAGCTTAGGGACTGCGGTCAGTACAGATACCACTTCCTTTAGAGCTCGTTCCATGTTGCTCCTAAACCACCAGATCATAACAGTACAAGTGGCCAAAAATGAATTAAATGCATCTCAAAAGAAGGAAAAAATTCTGAGCCATTTTTTTTTCTGTGCACTCTTTTGTCTTTTTTTTCCTTTTGACATTTGGGTGGTGCAGGATTTGTGCTCTGGCATGGATGTTCAGGGTTTGTTTTCTCGTGTGGATCAACTTGCTGCAAGAGTACAGAGTATCCAAGATTATGTTGTCCAGACTCCGGCTTTGGAGCCTAAAATTCCTACTCCTGATTTGTTTTTTTGGAGACAGATCCAAGTTTTTGAACTTTAAAAATAACTGCAAATTGTTTTTTGCTTTGAAACCCCGTTCTTCTGGTGATCCCATTCAGCAAGTTAAAATCATCATATCCTTGCTGCGTGGTGACCCTCAGGACTCGGCATTCTCCCTTGAATCAGGGGATCCGGCATTGCTGAATGTAGACGCATTTTTTCAAGCGCTCGGATTATTGTATGATGAACCTAACTCTGTGGATCATGCAGAAAAAACCCTGTTGGCCTCGTGTCAGGGTCAGGAAGCGGCAGAATTATACTGCCAGAAATTTAGGAAATGGTCTGTGCTCACTAAATGGAATGAGGATCCTCTGGCTGCTATTTTCAGAAAGGGTCTTTCTGAAGCCCTTAAAGATGTTATGGTGGGCTTTCCTACGCCTGCCGGTTTGAGCGAATCTATGTCTCTAGCCATTCAGATTGATCGGCGTTTGCGCGAGCACAAAGCTGTGCACCATATGGCAGTGTCCTCTGAGCAGAGTCCTGAACCTATGCAATGTGATAGGATTTTGACTAAAACAGGACGGCAGGAATTCAGACGTCAGAATGGGCTGTGTTTTTACTGTGGTGATTCTGCTCATGTTATTTCTGATTGCCCTAAACGTACTAGGAGGGTCGCTAGGTCTGTTACCATTAGTACTGTACAGCCTAAATTTCTTTTATCTGTGACCCTGATTTGCTCATTGTCGTCCTTTTCTGTCATGGCATTTGTGTATTCAGGCGCTGCCCTGAACCTAATGGACTTAGAATTCGCCAGGCGCTGTGGTTTTTCCTTGCAGCCTTTACAGAGCCCTATTCCTTTGAGGGGCATTGATGCTACTCCATTGGCCAAGGATAAACCTCAGTACTGGACGCAGATGACCATGTACATGGCTCCTGCACATCAGGAAAATTGCCATTTTCTGGTGTTGCATAACCTGCATGATGTTGTTGTACTGGGTTTTCCATGGTTACAGGAACATAATCCGGTGCTGGATTGGAAAACTATGTCTGTGACTAGTTGGGGTTGTCAAGGGGTACATAGTGACGTTCCTTTGATGTCAATTTCCTCTTCCCCCTCTTCTGAGGTCCCTGAGTTTTTGTCGGATTTCCAGTATGTATTTGATGAGCCCAAGTCCAGTTCCCTTCCTCCACATAGGGACTGTGATTGTGCTATTAACTTGATTCCAGGTTGTAAGTTCCCTAAGGGCCGACTTTTCAATCTGTCTGTGCCAGAGCATGCCGCCATGCGGAGCTATGTTAAGGAATCTTTGGAGAAAGGGCATATTCGGCCGTCTTCGTCACCATTGGGAGCGGGTTTCTTTTTTGTTGCTAAGAAGGATGGCTCCTTGAGACCCTGTATAGATTATCGTCTTCTTAATAAGATCACGGTCAAATTCCAATACCCCTTGCCTTTGCTTTCTGATTTGTTTGCTCAGATTAAGGGGGCTAGTTAGTTTACTAAGATTGACCTCCGAGGGGCATATAATCTTGTTCGCATTAAACAGGGTGACGAATGGAAAATTTTGAATACCTTGTGATGCCATTCGGGCTCTTTAATGCTCCATCTGTGTTCCAATCCTTCATGCATGATATTTTCTGCAATTATCTTGATAAATTCATGGTTGTATATTTGGATGATATTTTGATTTTTTCCGATGATTGGGAGTCTCATGTGAGGCAGGTCAGGATGGTGTTCCAGATCCTTCGTGATAATGCTTTGTTTGTGAAGGGGTCTAAGTGCCTATTCGGAGTTAAGAAGGTCTCTTTTTTGGGTTTTATTTTTTCTCCCTCGTCTATGGAAATGGATCCTGTTAAGGTCCAAGCTATTCATGATTGGATTCAACCCACATCTGTGAAGGGCCTTCAAAAATTATTGGGCTTTGCTAATTTCTATCGCCGTTTCATTGCCAACTTTTCCAGTGTGGTTAAGCCCCTTACTGATTTGACGAAGAAAGGCGCTGATGTGACGAATTGGTCCTCTGCGCCTGTTGAGGCCTTTCTGGAGCTTAAACGCCGATTTACTTCTGCCCCTGTGTTGCGTCAGCCGGATGTTTCTCTTCCTTTTCAGGTTGAGGTCGACGCTTCTGAGATTGGGGCAGGGGCCGTTTTGTCTTAGAGGGAATCTGATGGTTCTTTGATGAAACCGTGCACTTTTTTTTCCAGAACGTTTTCGCCTGCGGAACGCAATTATGATGTCGGCAATCGGGAGTTGTTGGCTATGAAGTGGGCATTTGAGGAGTGGCGACATTGGCTTGAGGGAGCTAAGCACCGCGTTGTGGTCCTGACTGATCATAAGAATCTGATTTACCTCGAGTCGGCCAAGCGGCTGAATCCTAGACAGGCTCGATGGTCCCTGTTTTTCTCCCGTTTTGATTTTGTGGTCTCGTATCTTCCGGGATCTAAGAATGTTAAGGCTGATGCCCTCTCTAGGAGCTTTTCGCCTGATTCTCCTGGAGTCCTTGAGCCGGCTGGCATTCTTACGGAAGGGGTGATTCTTTCTGCCATCTCCCCTGATTTGCGACGGGTGCTTCAGGAATTTCAGGCTGATAGGCCTGACCGCTGTCCTGTGGGGAAGCTGTTTGTTCCTGATGGATGGACAAGTAAGGTGATTTCTGAGGTTCATTGTTCAGTGTTGGCTGGTCATCCTGTGATTTTTGGTACCAGAGATTTGGTTGCTAGGTACTTTTGGTGGCCTTCCTTGTCGCGCGATGTCCATGCTTTTGTGCAGTCCTGTGGGACTTGCGCCCGAGCCAAGCCTTGCTGTTCCCGCGCCAGTGGGTTGCTTTTGCCTTTGCCGGTCCCTGAGAGGCCCTGGACGCATATTTCCATGGATTTTATTTTGGATCTTCCTGTTTCCCAGAAGATGTCTGTTATCTGGGTTGTTTGTGACCGGTTCTCTAAAATGGTCCATCTGGTACCTTTGCCTAAGTTGCCTTCCTCCTCAGATCTGGTTCCGTTGTTTTTTCAGCATGTGGTTCATTTGCATGGCATTACGGAGAATATTGTGTCTGACAGAGGTTCTCAGTTTGTCTCTAGGTTTTGGCGGGCCTTTTGTGCTAGGATGGGCATTGATTTGTCTTTTTCTTCAGTGTTTCATCCTCAGACTAATGGCCAAACTGAGCGTACTAATCAGACCTTGGAGACATATTTGAGATGCTTTGTGTCTGCTGATCAGGATGATTGGGTGTCTTTCTTGCCGTTGGCCGAGTTTGCCCTTAATAATCGGGCTAGTTCGGCTACTTTGGTTTCACCTTTCTTTTGTAATTTTGGTTTTCATCCTCGTTTTTCTTCTGGGCAGGTTGAGCCTTCTGATTGTCCTGGTGTTGATTCTGTGGTGGACAGGCTGCAGCAGATTTGGACTCATGTGGTGGACAATTTGACGTTGTCTCAGGAAAGGGCTCAACGTTTTGCTAACTGCCGTCGGTGTGTTGGTCCCCGGCTTCGTGTGGGGGATTTGGTTTAGTTGTCTTCTCGTCATGTTCCTATGAAGGTTTCTTCCCCTAAGTTTAAGCCTCGGTTTATTGGTCCTTATAAAATTTCTGAAATTATTAATCCGGTGTCTTTTCATTTGGCTCTTCCAGCCTCTTTTGCCATTCATAATGTTTTCCATAAATCTTTGTTGCGGAGATATTTGGTGCCCGTTGTTCCCTCGGTTGACCCTCCTGCCCCGGTGTTGGTTGAGGGAGATTGAGGTTGAGAAGATTTTGGATTCTCATTTTTCGAGGCGGAGGCTTCAGTATCTTGTTAAGTGGAAGGGTTATGGCCAGGAGGATAATTCTTGGGTTGTTGCCTCCGATGTCCATGCCACCGATTTGGTTCGTGCTTTTCACTTGGCTCGTCCTGATCGGCCTGGGGGCTCTGGTGAGGGTTCGGTGACCCCTCCTCAAGGGGGAGGGTACTGTTGTGAATTCCGTTCTTGGGCTCCCTCTTGTGGTTTCAAGTGGTATGGCTGCTCCTTGGATTTAGCTGTCTTCAGCTGCTTCCACTGATTGTCTTTTCTGCTCGGCTATTTATGCCTGGCTCTTTCTTCAGCCAGTGCCACTTGTAAATGGTTCCTGGTTGGATTCACATCTCTTTGGATTTCCCTGTTATCCTGACCAGTTCAGCAAAGCTAAGTCCTTGCTTGCTCTTTTCTGTCCACAGGTTGTGGACTTATCCGTTCTGTGCTTGCTATGTTTGTCCAGCTTGTCAGTATGATTTAATTCTGTTGCTGGAAGCTCTGGGAAGCAGATTTACCCTCCACACCTTTAGTCAGGTGTGGAGATTTTTGTAATCTCTGCGTGGATTTTTGTAGTGTTTTATACTGACCGCACAGTATTCCATCCTGTCCTATCTATCTAGCTAGACTGGCCTCCTGTGCTCATCCTGGTTTCATTCTGTGTTTGTCTTTTTCCCTCTCCTCTCACAGTCATTATTTTTGGGGGGCTAATCTATCCTTTGGGGATTTTCTCTGAGGCAAGATAGCTTTCCTGTTTCTATCTTTAGGGGTAGTTAGCTCTTAGCTGTGACGAGGTGCCTAGGGAGAGTTAGGAGCATCCCACGGCTACTTCTAGTGTTGTGTTGAGCTTAGTGACTGCGGTCAGTACAGATACCACTTCCTTTAGAGCTCGTTCCATGTTGCTCCTAAACCACCAGATCATAACACCCGCCTGTGAAACTAACTACACCGCCTGTGTATCTTAATATTCACTGCATCTAGTCCGGTTGATAGTTTAGGGCCTAGGAGCAGTGTCTGCATGTCAGCAGAGTAGCCCGCCTGCAAAACTAACTATACCGCCTGTGTATCTCAATTTTCACTGCATCTAATCCAGTTGATAGTTTAGGGCCTAGGAGCAGTGTCTGCATGTCAGCAGAGTAGCCCGCCTGTGAAACTAACTACACCGCCTGTGTATCTCAATTTTCACTGCATCTAATCCAGTTGATAGTTTAGGGCCTAGGAGCAGTGTCTGCACGTGAGCAGAGTAGCCCGCCTGTGAAACTAACTATAACGCCTGTGTATCTCAATTTTCACTGTATCTAATCCAGTTATTAGTTTTGGGCCTAGTACCACAGTTTGACCACTCAGTTCTGCTCAGTTTTCATCCGTCGGTTGTTGTGCCAACAACTACAGATACAGAGTTGCCAATTAGTTAAAGGGAACACCCCGTTTTTTCAGTAGGAGATAAAAAATACCGTTAAATAGGGCCTGAGCTGTGCTTTACAATAGGGTATTTTTTGTCCCCTGATTCCCTACCTATGTTGCCGAAATACCTTACAAAAGTGGCCTTTTTCGCCTGTCAATCAGGCTGGTCAGGTCGGATGGGCGTGGTCACAGCGCTGTTTCTCCCCCACATCTTGCTTATGTTCCCGTTGGTGGCATAGTGCTTCTCGCATGCGCAAGTGCCGAATGCACTGCGCAGCTGTAGAAAAAGAGCGCGCTCGCCGCTATTCAGCAGTTTCTCGGTGGGCGCGGCCATCTTCCTGAGGCCGCGCATGCGCAGATGGAGTCTCCTGCTTCCCGGGGCTTCAGGAAAATGGCCGTGGGATGCTGCGCGTGCGCAGATGGACATCGCGGCGGCCATTTTCCTGAAGCCGAGTTCGAATCTCGGCTTCAGGAAAATGGCCACCGCGATGTCCATCTGCGCACGCGTGGCATCCCGCGGCCATTTTCCTGAAGCCCCGGGAAGCAGGAGACTCCATCTGCGCATGCGCGGCCTCAGGAAGATGGCCGCGTCCACCGAGAAACCGCTGAATAGCAGCGAGCGCGCTCTTTTTCTACAGCTGTGCAGTGCATTCGGCACTTGCGCATGCGAGAAGCACTACGCCACAAACGGGAACATAAGCAAGATGTGGTGGAGAAACAGCGCTGTGACCACGCCCATCCGACCTGACCAGCCTGATTGACAGGTGGAAAAGGCCACTTTTGTAAGGTATTTCGGCAGCATAGGTAGGGAATCAGGGGACAAAAAATACCCTATTGTAAAGCACAGCTCAGGCCCTATTTAACGGTATTTTTATCTCCTACTGAAAAAACGGGGTGACAGGTTCCCTTTAAGCACTAAAATGAGTGTCAAAAGGCCTGCTGCTGGTGGAAAGGGGAATAGGCGTGTTGGAAAGGGAAAAAAAGGTTGTGTCCGTGGAGTGGTGGTCAAGCAACAGTAACATCTGCAGAAGAAAGACCATCTTCCAGCCAAAGTAAGATGTCTACTTCTTTTCGTGGACAATCTGATATGATTCCTTTCTTACGACATCACTACAAGCATTGCCAAAAATTTCAGATGAGGCACAAAAACAGCAGGTGCTTGAACAGATATCAAGTGCTCGTTCAAGTGGGCTCTCCTCCATGTCAACTTCAACATCACAACTACTCCAGTCCTCAGAGTTGTCACCCCAATCGCACTTGCTTCCTCACAGCTCCCAAGTCTCCAGCTGCCCGTCTGAGCATGGGGTAACACACATGGTTGAGTCTGTAGAGCTGTTTACACATACTATAGCCTGGGAATCGGAGGTCTGATCCAGAGCTCTGTGAATCCAGACGAGGAAATGATCTGCACTGATGCCCAGAATCTTTGTGAGTTGGATCCAGGCCCAGATGAAGAAGGTTCTGAGCATAATGTAGACCCTCGTTCCCAAACTGTAACTCCTGTTGGTGGAGACAATGAGGAAGATGATGATGAGACTGAGATACCTGATTGGAACAAAAAATTGACTTTTCAGTCGGGGCAGGAAGAGGTTGGCTCTGAGGACGACGGGCGTGAGAACACACAGGATGATGATGACGAGTTTGTAGACCCCACTTACTGTCAACCCCCAGTACGACAGGCCATGAGGTCAGCAGAGGAGGTGGAGGAGGATGCTAGTGACGAGCCTGATGACGAGGTAATGGTGCGCCTTCCTGGACAGAGACGGAGTACTGGAAGCACGTCAACAACTGCATCTTCAACCCCAACTGTGCCTCAGACCAGAAGTCGTGGTGGCTCTTCAGGTCGTACGGGCTCTAAGCCTTGCATAGCCTGGGCATTTTTTGACATCGCAAAGGATGACCCAACTCATGTTGTCTGTAAGATTTGTCAACAAAATCTGAGTAGAGGCCAAAAAATCACTAGCTTGAGTACTTCATGCATGAACCGTCACATGGATATGCGGCATAAGTTGCAGTGGGAAGCTCACTGTGCAACAATGCGGCCTAGTGGGCCGGGTCAACCCACGTCTGCCACATCAAGTGCATCTGCATCCTCTTCATCCTCTGTGACTATGGGGACAGCAGTCGCACATGGTTTTGGATGCAGACCTTCCACCTCTTTACCCGCAACAGCCAGTGTGATTGGCAGGTCGTCAGGACATTTACACGTGGAAACACCTGCTGGTGTTGAGCGCTCTCCGACATCGAATCCGCATTTTGATCAAGGCAACATAACATCTCCACCTGCACCTTCCTCACAGACCAGCAGTTTGCCGGGGACACCCTACTCATCTCCGTCTAAGCACGGCAGCCAGCCCTCAGTCCCTCAGATGTGGACAAGTAAAAGATCATTTCCTCCTAGCCATGACAAAGCTAAGAGGTTGAATTTCTCCATCTGCAAGCTGTTGGCTACAGGAATGCTGCCTTTCCACCTGGTAGACGCAGAGGATATTCGAGACCTTATGTCCATCATAGTGCCACAGTACCAGATGCCCAGTCGCCACTACTTCTCAAAGAAAGCTGTGCCTGCGCTACACCAGCATGTCGCACACAACATCACCGCTTCCTTGAGAAACTCTGTGTGTGACAGGGTGCATTTCACCACAGACACTTGGACGAGTAGACATGGACAGGGGCATTAGATGTCGGTGACTGGGTAACTATGGCGACATCAGGAGAAGGGGCTGCTGTCCGAGTCTTGCCGTCCCCACAAGTTGCTCGTCGATCCTCTGTATGTAGAAGTTCCTCCACTGCTTCTGCCTCCTCAACCTCCTCTCGGTCCTCCACCTGCACCCAAAGCATGTTTGGTAATGCCACCCGTGTTGTAACTGGGCGGATGGAATCCTGCACACCTCCTCACTATGCTGACACCAGGGCTCAACGGCATCAGGCAGTGTTTACATTGAAATGTCTGAGAAATGTGAGTCACACAGCTGTGGAGTTGTGGTCAGCTCTGGAGACTGAGTTCCATCAATGGTTGTCTCCACTCAACCTGCAGCCAGGGAAGGCTGTGTGCGACAATGCTGCAAACCTGGGTGCGGCCTTTTGCCGGGGCAATGTCACACACGTGCCTTGTATGGCTCACGTTTTGAACCTGGTTGTCCAGAAATTTTTATCCCACTATTCCGGACTAGATGGGCTTCTGCAGAGGGCACAGTCGCTGTGTGCTCACTTCCGCTGTTCGCATCCCGCAGCTCGACGACTTGCATCTCTACAGAAGTCGTTGGGCCTGCCAGTTCACCGGCTGAAATGCGATTTGGCCACATGGTGGAATTCAACTCTGCACATGTTGCAGCGACTGTGGCAGCACCAATGAGCCCTGGTGCAATACGTTATGATGTATAGCCTGGGCCAATGAGATCAAGAGGTGGGGCAAATCACGCTGCAGGAGTGGTCTCAGATCAGGGACCTATGCACCCTTCTGCACAGTTTTGAAATAGCAACGAAGATGTTTAGTGCTGATGATGCCATTATCAGCATCACCATTCCGGTGATTTACATGCTGGAGCACACCTTACACAGTGTTCGGAGCCAGGTGGTGGAACTAGAGGAGGAGGAGGAGGAGGAACAGGAGGAGTCATATGCGGAAGGGATCATATCTCCAAGGTCAAAAAGGTTGGCAGCACCAAGGCGGCTGGCATTGGAGGCTGGGGGAGAGAGATTACCGAGGGTGCATGGTAGCAGCCAAACTGTTGAGGAAGGGTGAGGCGAAGAAGAAGTGGAGGACTAACTGGCGCTGGGCATGGAAGATTCATCAGATGAGGGAGACCTTGATCAAATTTCTGTTGTGCGAGGTTGGGGGGAGAGGGCAGACGAAGGAAGCATGGTTCTCACCTCGCCAGCACCAAGGCAACAAGGACTTAGTCCTCCTGGATGTGCAAGACACATGAGTGCCTTCTTGCTGCACTACCTGCAACATGACCCTCGGATTGTCAGAATCCGAAGTAATGCCGACTACTGGGTTGCCACACTCTTAGATCCCCAGTACAAAAGCAAATTTGTCGAAATAATTCCTGCCATAGAAAGGGATTCACGCATGCAGGAGTATCACCAGAGACTGTTACAGAATCTAACATCTGCTTTTCCACAAAACACCAGTGGTGCACGAAGTGATTCTCTGTGTTCTAACTTGCCAACCGTGGGACTATCGAGTCATCACTCAAACCATAACAGTAACATCATATCTGGTGGTAACAGCAATTTTTTCCAATCGTTTACATTTTTTTTTAGACCATCCTTTGCAAGTCCACAGGAGACAAGAAGTCTGACGCACAGCCAACGCCTAGAGAGGATGGTACAAGAGTATCTCCAAGTTAACATCGATACCATGACTGTGGAACTGGACCCTTGCTCATTTTGGGCTTCCAATCTTGAAAAATGGCCTGAGCTCGCCACTCGCGCCTTGGAGATCTTGTCGTGCCCCGCAGCCAGCGTTCTCATTGAACGTGTGTTCAGCGCTGCTGGTGGTGTGCTGACAGATAAGCGCACGTGGCTGTCCAGTGACAATGTAGACAGACTAACGTTCTTCAAGATGAACAAATCCTGGATCCGCAAGGACTTTTCTACCCCTGTGTCATCTTGGGGAGACTAAAAGCTTGATGATTTTTGAAAATCACCTCACCAACTGTTTTAAAAATCTCTGGCGAAATTGACGCCACTTAAGTGGTGTCTGTGGCTGATTTTTTGGAAAAAATGGAGACTCTTTATTTAGTCCCCTTGCTGAGTTTTACATGACGTTGCCATTGTCAATTCCAGGTGGGTGGGGTCGTCTGCAGAGTTGTTTACTCATTCTATGACCTGGGATTCAGAGGTCTGCTCCAAAGCTTCAGTGTCTGCTAGTCAGCAGAGTAGCCCAGCCACCCACCGCCTGTTTACCTAAGTACTATTTTTAACGGCATCTGGCCCAGGAAATCCTTTTGGGCCTAGTAGAATTTAGTGCTACTCAGCATCATACCCCACCCATGAAGCAAGCAACACCGCCTGTTTACCTAAGTACTATTTTGTAATGGCATCTAGCAAAGGAAATCCTTTTGGGCCTAGTAGAATTTGGTGCAACTCAGCAGCGTACCCCACCCATGAAGCAAGCTACACCGCCTGTTTACCTAAGTACTATTTTTTAACGGCATCTGGCCCAGGAAATCCTTTTGGGCCTAGTAGCAATTTCTGCTACTCAGCAGTGTACCCCATGCATAAAGCAAGCTACACCGCCTGTTTACCTAAGTACTATTTTTTAACGGCATCTAGCCCAAGAAATCCTTTTGGGCCTAGTAGAATTTGGTGCAGCTCAGCAGCGTACCCCACCCAGGAAGCAAGCTATACCGCCTGTTTACCTAAGTACTATTTTTTAACGGCATCTGGCCCAGGAAATCCTTTTGGGCCTAGTAGCAATTTCTGCTACTCAGCAGAGTACTCCACCCATGAAGCAAGCTACACCACCTTCTTTCTTTCTCAATCTAACTCCTCGGCTCTGGGGTGTCCACTCTCCCTCCAGCTCTCTCCTCACAGGTGGACTACCGCGTGTTTTCACACTGTGGCGAATCTTTTGGGCCCAGGCATAAGAAGTCATCGAGGTAATGGATAATATGTGCCGCCCTACAAACGTCCATGACAACACATTCGAGGAAGCAACTAAACGCCTCAAATAGTGAGCAGGATATGGAGCACCCCATGGGCAAACAGTGATCTATGTAGTATGCTCCTTCATAAAAAAAGCCCAATGGGAATACACTATTCGGAGGCACAGGTAGTAACCGGAATGCCCCCTCAATGTCTGTTTTGGCCATTAGGGTGCCCCTTACCAACTTCTTGACCCGCCTGATTGCCTCGTCAAAGGAGGTACAGTACATAATACTGTACTTGGTTCCGCGTCGATGTTGTCGTTTACTGACCTGCCCCTTGGATATGACAAATGGTGGATTAGTCTGAATGTATTGGGTACATTTTTTGGCACAACTCCCAACGGGGGTACCACTACGTCTTCTAAGGAAAGTGTTCTGAATGGACCCGCCACCATTCTACCTAAAGATATTTATTTTATTTTTTTGTCAAGACATCTGGGTGTTGGTATAGTGAGTTTAGATTTTTACTCCAGCCTTTCTTGATTTTAGAAGGGGATGACATGCCTATATCTGTGTCTACTCCTCCTTTTACTCCTCCAATTCTTTTCTTTTTGCATGACTATGTAGTTGTGACCTTTCCATATGTTTGTTGTGTCCTCTGAGCAGTTTTTCAGCTTTTGGACACCTTTTAAGGTGTTTTCTATGTGTTTTCTATGTGTTTGTATGTGTTTGTGTTTTCCTGCCATTGATTTCAATGGGGTTTGACGGTGTTCATCGAACGTTCGACGAACAGTTCGTCGAGCACGTCCCTGTTCGACGAACCGAACCGATCCCGAACACTAGGGAGGTGGCTCAACATTAGTAAATAGTTAGCACTACTGAAGGTAATTCCTACTGGTTTTACATATAACCAATGAAATTTCTGTTTCTTGTTTACCCTAAAAGTTGTTGCCTTAAAATGACCAAGAACAAAATCCCGTGTGGCGTAGCCGAAGAAGTGGTCCAGAGAGGAAACCAATGATGCCTTACAGCACACCCAAGCCCTATGCTGGGTGTTTGGAATGGGTCCCCGATGCTGCTGTTGTTGGTGAAAGAGACCTCATAACTTGCTGAATAATAAAGAAGTTGTTAATGTGATGTAGAGATACTTGAATGTTTGCATCTTTAAATGCTGCACTACCTCAGTTCAGAAAATGTGTTTGCTTTGTTGCACTTTATTTGAGAAGTGTTTAATAGTGCTAGAAAAGTTTACCCATAGGAGGGAAAAGGAATCATAGTTTATATGTCAGACAGTTAATATATGTACAAATAATATATGGTATTACAGAGAGTTCTATATTTTTGTTAAAGCTAATGTTTTGCACTTGTAATATATGTTCCTGCAACATTTAAAGCAAAAATAGTCTTCCATAAAGGGAAGAAAAAGTTTGCATAACCTGTTACATGTTTTCAAAAATGTTTTTCAATATCTTACCTGTTATTGTTTTTGTTTCTTTTCCCAGTTCAGGAGTACTGGATTTAACGAGGGGGAGTGTAACACCCCTGGTAACCGGTTGTTACAGTGGTATTGCCTTCCTCTCGGGGAGGGTGATGCCATGCTTGGAAGCAAGGAGGATCCCTTTAACAGGTAACCAGTACATGCAACACTGTTCTGCCTCCAGGCCGGAAGGGGAGCTCAAGACCCAGATTCATGGGGACTTCCCTATATATTCTGGCTGGAGGAGGAGTGAGAGAGTAGTCAGTGAGAGGAGTGAGGAGTGGAAAGCTGGGGCCGTGCAGACACATGTGGTTCTGCAGCTCCAGGAAAGAGAAGAGAGAGTGTGAAGGAGGAAGGAGCAGAGGAGAAGTAAGGAACTGGAAGGGAGCTGCGACTGAGTTCCCTCCATGCTGAAGCGCAGGAACACCGGGAGTCCGAGGCTGTGTGGGACTGTATGCCCCACAGCAGAAACCGGAGGGCAGGAGATTGAAAGTTACTTGCCCACAACTACACCCAAAGGCACAGCAGCATGCAGAGCCCGGAGTCACCATAAATAGAGACACCTGTAAACAGGCTCGAGTTGCCTGCCATTCGGGTGCTGTCCTAGGACAGAGAGAGACAGAGGACCTTGAGAGAAGCCTCAGGCAGCAAGGGACGCACATTACAGTGCAGTGAGAAAGGCTCCCAATCCCATCTGGCTTAAGGGATTCCTAATCATTTCCAGGCTGTCTGGACCTCACGATCATCTGTTACCGGTACCCTGGACTGTGGCAGTTTACCACCAGTAAAAGGTAAAGAGACTGTAACCTTGTGTCCTCTGATTCTTTCTGGCACCACACCATCTTTGCCTACTTTACCGGGAACCCTGGGGATCCAGCTTCAGCTGTGGGAAGCCATACCATCCTTGCTGCAGTACCGTCATTCCCAGTGGACCCCTTTAAGCAGCATCGGTCATCCCTGACCGAGTACCACAGGTGGCGTCACGGATATTCTTTATTCAAAATACCCCTATAAAGACCTCCTCTTTAACTTGGATGCCCAGGGCCACGGATCGGGTCACTGTCACTATGACTACCCCTTTAATTACCACCAATCTGTTCTCTGCACTTTCAGATCTATGTGAGGTGAGCACAAGGAGAATATGTTATGCCCACTGGGGGTGGGGAGTTGGGGGGATATTTCATGATGGCAGGAACTTCACAAGCTTGGTCAGCTGATCAGCCACTTGTAGGATGGATAAAGCTTGCGGGGAGCATACTTCAGAAGATAAAAACTTGTTATTTTTTTAATGGAGCATAATTTGTAATAACTGTAAATTACAAAACCATTTATTTCCACTTTTTCTGCTTGGTTAAATGTCTTCTTTATGGTGGCATAACCTCTTTAAGTGATGCAAAAAATACCTTCTTATATTCTGCCATACAGGATGCAACGTTTTGACCAAGTACCCGCCTCTTACATAAAGCTTCCACCTCTTAGATAAAGTTTCCACCCACCATATATAACAAAATACATATGATTTGGAGGCAATGCCGTGGGCTGATTTATATATCCGCCTCTTTTTGTTTCCCCTACCTCTTTTTACTCCATTTTTTTACCATTTACATTAATAAACATTTTTTCCCTTTCTCTGTCTTCTCCCCCCCCCCCTTTTTCCTGTATTTTTTGTATTTTAGTTTTTCGATTGATGTTTGTATTTATTTCTTTACTTGGTACATAAAGGCTTTGCAGTCATGTGACCACTATTTCTATGGGGAGTGAATGCAATGTGCGGTCAGGTAATACAACCTGTGGCAAAAATTATGAAATCACGGGCCTTGGAGCATGTTCATTCAGTTGTTTAATTTTGTAGAAAAAAAGCAGATCACAGACATGGCACAAAACTAAAGTAATTTCAAATGGCAACTTTCTGGCTTTAAGAAACACTAAAAGAAATCAAGAACATGTGGTAGACAGTAATGGTTACTTTTTTTAACCAAGCATAGGGAAAAAATAATGGAATCACCCTGTAAATTTTCATACCCAAAAATATCACCTGCATCAAATTAGATCTGCTTGTTAGTCTGCATCTAAAAAGGAATGATCACACGTTGGAGAGCTGCTGCACCAAGTGGACTGACATGAATCATGGCTCCAACAGGAGAGATGTCAACTGAAACAAAGGAGAGGATTATCAAACTCTTAAAAGAGGGTAAATCATCACACAATGTTGCAAAAGATGTTGGTTATTCATAGTCAGTTGTGTCTAAAATCTGGACCAAATACAAACAACATGGGAAGGCTGTTAAAGGAAAACATACTGGTAGACCAAGGAAGACATCAAAGTGTCAAGACAGGAAACTTAAAGCAATATGTCTCCAAAACAGGAAATGCACAATAAAACAAATGAGGAGCGAATGGGTGGAAACTGGAGTCAACGTCTGTGACCGAACTGTAAGAAACCGCCTAAAGGAAATGGGATTTACATACAGAAAGCTAAACGAAAGCCATCATTAACATTTAAACAGGAAAAAACAAGGTTACAATGGGCTAAGGAAAAGCAATCGTGGACTGTGAATGACTGGATGAAAGTCATATTCAGTGATGAATTGCAAATCTGCATTGGGCAAGGTGATGATGCTGGAACTTTTGTTTGGTGCTGTTCCAATGAGATTTATAAAGATGACTGCCTGAAGAGAACATGCAAATTTCCACAGTCATTGATGATATGGGGCTGCATGTCAGGTAAAGGCACTGGGGAGATGGCTGTCATTACATCTTCAATAAATGCACAAGTTTATGTTGATATTTGGACACTTTTCTTATCCCGACAAGTGAAAGGATGTTTGGAGATGATGAAATCATTTTTCAAGATGATAATGCATCCTGCCTTAGAGCAAAAACTGTGCAAACATTCCTTGAAAAAAGACACATAAGGTCAATGTCATGGCCTGCAAATAGTCTGGATCTCAATCCAATTGAAAATCTTTGGTGGAAGTTGAAGAAAATGGCCCATGACAAGGCTCCAACCTGCAAAGCTGATCTGGCAACAGCAATCAGAAAAGGTTGGAGCCAGGTTGATGAAGAGTACTGTTTGACGCTCTTTAAGTCCATGCCTCAGAGACTGCAAGATGTTATAAAAGCCAGAGATGGTGCAACAAAATACTAGTGATGTGTTGGAGTGTTTTTTTGTTTGTTTTTCATGATTCCATAATTTCTTCCTCAGAATTGAGTGATTCCATATTTTTTTCCCTATGCTTGGGTAAAAAGTAACCATTACTGACTACCACATTTTTGCTCCTGATTTCTTTTAGTGTTTCTTAAAGCCAGAAAGTTGCCATTTGAAATTACTTTAGTTTTGTGCTATGTCTGTGATCTGCTTTTTTTCTACAAAATTAAACAACTGAATGAACATCTTGCAAGGCCAGTGATTCCATAATTTTTGCCAGTGGTTGTATGCTGTCAGGTGATTGTGGTCACCATGGTACCAAGAAGCAAGGCATGGTCTGTGATTAGATAACACTTGCACATGCGCAGTGTCATAGGTCATGTGACTGCAGCTGTATAACGTGACGCAACCTAGTCCAGGGTCCAGAATTGAACAGTGTTGGCACAATTACCTTGTGTCATGTTTTAGCGCCACATTGACTGGTTATATTTTTGGCTGGACAGTGAAGATGTGGTCCTACAACTGGAATGCCGAGACACGGCCCATTTATGGATATGTCTGTTCTGCGATCCACACTTATGTGAAATCTAATGCCATATATATGGTGATATATCATGTTGTTATACTAATGTGTTATATAGTGTGCACTGTTTATAACTTTTAATATGTATTTTGTTGAATATGATAGGTGGAAACTTTATCTAAGGGGTGGAAACTGTGACGCTAGTCACTTCTCATGGCCAAACCATGAGTCAGAATAGTCAAGGAGTCCAAGGTCAGAAGCAAGGAGGGTACATCATAATCAGATGAAAGAGACAAAAGCATAGTCAGGTAACGTTCCGATGTCATAATACCAGGAGGATAACGGATCAGAGCAGAAGGGGTTAAAGAGGCGCATGGTCAGAACGAAGTCCAAGGTCAGGCAACAGAAGATCAAGCATACAGAGCTCAAGTCACAGGAGGCACAAACCTCACAAGCTGAATGTACGTCTGGCAGAGGTCTGGGAGAAACAGCTCAGTTAGCAGACATCTCACTGTCTCAGATTGAATAGTTGAGCTGTCAATCAACACACTGACAGCTCAGCACACCCTTGTACCAGATTGGACGGCCAAGCTGTCAGTATCTGGCTGCGTCCCAGACACAATGAGTGGTGGAACTGTGACAGAGATTTTGATTACCTTTGCTATTTAAAGCTACTGTCTGCACCATTTTTGTATGCTTGATACAGACTTGTATTTGGTCAAAACACTGCATCCTGTGTGGCAGCATAAAAGATATTTTTGCATCACATATGCTTGGACGCTGTATACTAATTTTTATTGAATATTTTTCTAAGTAAGCTCCTTGGGATTTGGGGCAACATGTCATCTCAATAAGTGCTGTGGGCAATCCCTCTAGTATTTTAAATCCCTTTAAGTGTGGCATCTAATAGATAAATTAAATCATATAGGACTGTCCTGTGACTGAACTTCTAAATAGTTTTGCCAACTTACCTTTTTCTAAATATTTCACCAATTTGCAGTGGAATCTTTCCATTCCCGTTACACTTGAGCTATTCAGGAAACGGTCCTGATATTTTACCCTAAATATGCAATACTTTAAATAGAACTTTAGTTCCAGTAAAAAACACAATACTGCATATTGTTAGCACTTCCAGCCCTTTAAAAGACGCTCACATTTCCAAAAAAATAAACTGCTAAAGAACTTAAAGAAGCAACTGAGAACTGGACAGAAAGTTCTGAGATGCATGTGAAGTCTCTGATATGCTGATATATTTGTCTCAGTTACAAATATGGAAAAAGGAAACATTTCAGATGTTTTAAACGTCTCCCAGTTTCATCTGATTTCCATCATGCTTTTCATTTTTTAATTGGTAGAGATTCAAAAACATTATATTTTTAGGACTTTTTTTGTATTATGAAGACACAAAAGAGCACAGTGAGGTCAAAAATACTCTGTTGTAAAAAAAATCACAGTAATAAGCAAGTGCTAGTCAAAAGATGGAAAAAACAAGGTATTTAGTTGAAACGTTTTTTTGCAAAAAAATGTATACTAAGCTGCTCCACCAATCGTCAAGGTATACCCATATAGAGCAGTCCTATCTAATGTATATAATCCCTATCTGATGTATTTAAAAACCTGATCATCTGTATAGTACCTGTATAGGCAGGGTTCAGAGAGGGAATATCCATGTGGACATGCTGGATGGAACAGCTTTGATGCAAATGACCCATAAGGAGTGGTGGACTCCCTAGTCTTGTAGAAACAAGAGAACAATTATAGAACCAGAAACACATGGGCTACTTGCACATTGAACAAGTCTGTAGGAACCTGTTCACACACCACCAAGAAACTTGAAGACACAAAAGAGCACAGTGAGGTCAAATATACTCTGTTGTAAAAAAAATCACAGTAATAAGCAAGTGCTAGTCAAAAGATGGAAAAAACAAGGTATTTAGTTGATACTTTTTTTGCAAAAAAATGTATACTAAGCTGCTCCACCAATCGTCAAGGTATACCCATATAGAGCAGTCTTAACTAATGTACATAATTCCTATCTGATGTATTTAAAAACCTGATCATCTGTATAGTACCTGTATAAGCAGGGTTCAGAGAGGGAATATCCATTTGGACGTGCTGGATCACTAAATACGTATCAACTAAATACCCTGTTTTTTCCATCTATTGACTAGCACTTGCTTATTACTGTGATTTTTTTACAACAGAGTATTTTTGACCTCACTGTGCTCTTTTGTCTCTAAGTTTCTTGGTGGTGTGTGAACAGGTTCCTACAGACTTGTTCAATGTGCAAGTAGCCCATGTGTTTCTGGTTCTATATTTTTTGTATTATGTCTAACATACACAGTATTATGACTTTTTTAGATGACACACTTCAGGTCAAATTTACAAAGCCAAGAATCTGGAATTTCTTAATCTACATTGTGCCGACAAGCAATCACAGCTACACAAAATAAATTATTAAACATAAAATACAATTAATATGAAGAAAGCACAATTTTATAATTTTATTTTCTTCAGTTTATTTAACCTACCCTTTTTTACATTGTATGTCGTTAAATGTTTTTGTCATGATCCAGACCAGGTTTTGAGTTTCGTTTCCCCTTTCCCGGTCTGGTCATGTTGGAGTTAACTATGTCTGCCTCGCCCCAGTGTCAGGTCTGCTATTTCTCTGCACTGCGGCAGTCCCAGTTATATTTCCTGCCTACGGCGTGTGTAGCTGGCTCTGGTGAGACCCTGATTTGTCCTGCTGCTTTTAGCTGTCTTTGCCTGTGTCTGTTCATTCCTCTCTTCCCGCCCCGACTCTGTGTGTCTCTGTGTGTTTGGATTCCCTGGTACTCGACTCTGCTTTGGCTCTGACCTGATTCTGTCTCTTCCTTCTGGTACTTCTGCTACAGACTTTTACTGACCTTTTGGCGATCCTCTGACTATGTGTTTGGAATTCCCCTTGATACTACGCTACTCTCTGGTATCGACCCAGCTTGTTTGACTATTCTGCTGCCACCTGGTAGTAGCCTTGCTGCAGTTCTGCTGGTCTGCTCTGAGCAGGATTTCAGCCCTCTCTCTACACTGCTGTCATCTAGTGGAGTTTGCATTTACCTACAGTGCTGCAGCGTGACAGTTTTGAAGATCAATGAACATCTAGGTCCACAGACCCCCCCCCCCCCCCGAGTCGCACAAAAAACTAAAGTGCTCATTTCAGGAGGCAGAAATGCCGAGATCATGCATGAGAGTGTGCAATAATGTGAATAGTAATAGTTTTTCCATACCAAAGTGGTTTGGCATGGTAGCCGAGCACTACTAATCAAGGATTGATGCCTATCCAGTATTTAATTATGGAAATTTCTTCTAATGGAGTTTGCATCTACCTGCAGTAGGGTTGAGCGACTTTTAGTTTTTTAGGGTCGAGTCGGATGTCGCGAAACCCGACTATCTCAACAGTCGAGTCGAGTGGAATCGGCCGATTATCGTGAAAAGTCGGGGATCGACCGAAACACGAAACCCAATGCAAGTCAATGGGGGAGCATAGTCGGCAGTGAGTGGAGGCCAGGAAAAAATGTACAGCTTGTCAATCTTAATTTACCTTATAATAATAGTAAGGCATTGGAAATTGGGGGTCATTTGGCTAAAGTTGTGGGGGGGTAGGGCTGGTTCAAGTATTTAGTGGGCCCTGGAAATCTGGACCACGTCACGGCAGTGGAGCAGGGAGAGGTAAGTATTTAAACTTTGCAAGTGCTGTGATCCTGAGCAAGCAGGGGGGGCCCACTCGTTGGCATTGGCACTGGCACAGGGCCCCTCAAAGTACGGCGGTGTGCTTGCATGGCGGGGCGCCTCCCACCGGCAGCGACACTTTTGCGTACTATGAGGGGCCCTGTGGCAGTGACGTCGCCAACGAGTATTCCTCCCCCCACCTGATGAAGGAACCTGCACTTTCATCTGCACCTTCCTCTTTGTCCCCGTGTAAGGTGGTATGGTATGCGGGAAGAGGAACCTGACTTTCAGCAGGGTCACAATCTTGCTGTGTAGCGTGCACGGGGAATGTTGCGTTATGGGTCAATGTACCAGCAGACTCATCTATCACTGGCTGGGCAATGGGCAGGATGAGGAGGAAACACAGATATAGGCCCAAAGAATAAAGTGGGCTAAATGCAGTTCAAAATTGGTAACAGGACTAACCAGGTGGCATTGCAGTGGAGGACAACTGTAATGAGAGGCTGACACAGAGAGTAGGCCCAAATCAGTAAGTAGTCTAAATGCAGTTCAAAATTGGCAACGGTAGTAAACAGGCGGCACAGCTTTGTTCAGTGGAGGAGAACAGCAAGGAGCGGCAGACACCGATAGTAGGCCCCAACCCAACTAGTAGGCCAAATGCAGTTGTTCCATTTAACAACTATTTAACAAGAGCCTGAAGATAGAAGCTCAGGAAAGGCAACCTGGAGAACACCTTGGAGCGGAAGACACCGTCTCTACAACCTAGACCCAACTTGTAGGCCTAATGCAGTGTTGTTTCAACAACTACTGAACGAGAGCTAGAAGATCGAAGCTATGGAGAGGCAACCTGGAGAACACCTTGGAGCGGCAGACACCGTCTCTAAAACCCAGACCCAACTTGTAGGCCTAATGCAGTGTTGTTTCAACAACTACTGAACGAGAGCTAGAAGATCGATTGGAGCGACTGACACCGTTAGTAGGCCCTACCGAAGTAGTAGCCCCAATGCAGTTTTCAAATTCCTATAGGCTGAAAACCAGACTATTGACGCTCAGATTTTTTCAGAGGAGGACAGCTGTATTGAGTGGCGCAGACAGACACAGGTAGTAGGCCTTAAACAAAAAATTTGGCTCAATGCAGTTTAAAAAAGGTTACAGGGGTACACAGGCAGCATTGCTCTGGTCAGTTGAGGACAATTTCAATTATGGACCGCAGACAGACTTAGTACGCCTACAATTAAAAAAAGGTTGCTCTATGAAATTTAAAATAGGTTCCAGGGGTACACGGACAGCATTGGTCTGGTCAGTGGAGGACTATTGGAAGGAGGGACCGCAGACAGGCTTAGTAGGCCTAACATAGCAAAAGTTGGCTGTAGGCACTTTATAATAGGTTCCAGGGGTACACGGGCAGCAGTGGTGTGGTCAGTGGAGGACTATTGGAAGGAGGGACCGCAGACAGGCTTAGTAGGCCTAACATAACAAAAGTAGGCTGTAGGCACTTTAAAATAGGTTCCAGGGGTACACGGGCAGCATTGGTCTGGTCAGTGGAGGACTATTGGAAGGAGGGACCGCAGACAGGCTTAGTAGGCCTAACATAACAAAAGTAGGCTGTAGGCACTTTAAAATAGGTTCCAGGGGCACACGGGCAGCATTGGTCTGGTCAGTGGAGGACTATTGGAAGGAGGGACCGCAGACAGGCTTAGTAGGCCGAACATAACAAAAGTTGGCTGTAGGCACTTTAAAATAGGTTCCAGGGGTACACGGGCAGCAGTGGTGTGGTCAGTGGAGGACAATTGGAAGGAAGGACCGCAGACAGGCTTAGTAGGCCTAACATAACAAAAGTAGGCTCTATGCACTTGGAATTATCTTGCAGGGGTACACGGGCAGCAGTGGTGTGGTCAGTGGAGGACTATTGGAAGGATGGACCGCAGACAGGCTTAGTAGGCCTAACATAACAAAAGTTGGCTGTAGGCACTTTAAAATAGGTTCCAGGGGTACACGGGCAGCAGTGGTGTGGTCAGTGGAGGACTATTGGAAGGAGGGACCGCAGACAGGCTTAGTAGGCCTAATATAACAAAATTAGGCTCTATGCACTTGGAATTATCTTGCAGGGGTACACAGGCAGCATTGGTGTTGTCAGCGGAGGCCGATTGTAAGGAGTGTCTGACAGTTAGTACTCCCAAAAAATAAATAGATGTTAATGTCTCGCAATTCAACAAAACCAAAAAACAAAAGGGTGGCATACTTAGGTACAGGGGTGGGCTCCTCTGCTGTGTTTCTGACCTAGTAATTTGGCGCAAAGTATTTACTGGTGTAAATATAGGACACTGCCCCAGACTATTTTAAGTAGCATCATACATGTCAACACATTGGTATTGTCGGTGCCAGGCATTGAAGGATGTCAGCGCATAGACTAAACATTGGTGGAGCTGTGAGAGATAATTTCGCAAATCGTAGAGCACTGTTTGAGCTGGGGGGGAACTGTCTTGTGGCCGGCGGTACAGGCCCAGGGCCCCTCATGTTACAACAGTGTGTCTGACATTGGTTGCGCGCCACCACCGCCAGAGACACTTTATTGTACTATGAGGGATCCAGTGGCAGTGCCGTCGACCAAAAGCGTGCACACCCACCTCTTCAGACAAACGGCACTCTCACGGGTGCTTGCTCCAAGTGGCGAGACCACGGCCCCGTGGGGGGAGTTTGGCCATTTAGGGAGGTGTAAACATGTCATATCCTGGACAAACAGCTGCTGCAAATTACGAGATTGGAAAACTCAGTCAGAGCAGTCCACAAGCAAGACCTTTTCATTGGAAAGCTAGGTGTCAGCCGGGAAAGGTGGGGCAAAATAATTCGAAATCCAGTAGTGGTTCATTTTAATGAAGGTTAGATCATCAACATTTTGGGTAGCCAGACGAGTCCTTTTTTCGGTTAATATTGAACCAGCAGCACTGAATACTCTTTCTGATAGCACACTAGCTGCTGGCCAAGCAAGCTCCTGCAATGCATATTCTGCCAATTCTGGCCAGGTCTCTAATTTGGATGCCCAGTAATCAAATGGGAATGGCGGTTGAGGGAGAACATCGATAAGGTATGAAAAATAGTTAGTAACCATACTGGACAAATGTTGTCTCCTGTCACTTTGAATTGATGCTGCAGTACCTGTCCTGTCTGCGGTCATAGCAAAATCACTCCACAACCTGGTCAGAAAACCCCTCTGTCCAACGCCACTTCTGATTTGTGCACCTCTAACACCTCTGGTCTGCTGCCCCCTGCAGCTCGTGTGAGAACGATCACCGGCGCTGTGTGCTGGGAATGCCTGAATCAAACGGTCAACAAGAGTTGATTGTTTGGTTGCTAATATTAGTTCTAAGTTCTCATGTGGCATAATATTTTGCAATTTGCCTTTATAGCGAGGATCAAGGAGGCAGGCCAACCAGTAATCGTCATCGGTCATCATTTTAGTAATGCGTGTGTCCCTTTTGAGGATACGTAAGGCATAATCCGCCATGTGGGCCAAAGTTCCAGTTGTCAAATCTGCGGTTGTGCTGGGTTGAAGGCAGTTTCAGGCAAATCTACGTCACTTGTGTCCCTCAAAAAACCAGAACCCGGCCTTGCCACGCCACCAATTTCCAGTGGCCCCGGAGAAGCTTCCTCATTAAAAAAATACTCATCCCCATCATCCTCCTCGTCCTCCTCCTCCTGTTCGCCCGCTACCTCGTCCTGTACACTGCCCTGACCATACAATGGCTAACTGTCATCAAGGCTTTCCTCTTCCTCTGCTGGAGACGCCTGCTCCTTTATGTGCGTCAAACTTTGCATCAGCAGACGCATTAGGGGGATGCTCATGCTTATTATGGCGTTGTCTGCACTTACCAGCCGTGTGCATTCCTCAAAACACTGAAGGACTTGACACATGTCTTGTACCTTCGACTACTGCACACCTGACAACTCCATGTCTGCCATCCTACTGCCTGCCCGGGTATGTGTATCCTCCCACAAATACATAACAGCCCACCTCTGTTCGCACAGTCTCTGAAGCATGTGCAGTGTTGAGTTCCACCTTGTTGCAACGTCGATGATTAGGAGATGCTGGGGAAGGTTCAAAGACCGCTGATAGGTCTGCATACGGCTGGAGTGTACGGGCGAACAGCGGATATGCGAGTAAAGTCCGCGCACTTTGAGGAGCAGGTCGGATAACCCCGGATAACTTTTCAGGAAGCACTGCACCACCAGGTATAAGGTGTGAGCCAGGCAAGGAATGTGTTTCAGTTGGGAAAGGGAGATGGCAGCCATGAAATTCCTTCCGTTATCACTCACTATGTTGCCTGCCTCAAGATCTACAGTGCCCAGCCACGACTGCGTTTCTTTCTGCAAGAACTCAGACAGAACTTCCGCGTTGTGTCTGTTGTCGCTCAAACACTTCATAGCCAATACAGCCTGCTGACGCTTGCCAGTAGCTGCCCCATAATGGGACACCTGGTGTGCAACGTTGGCAGCTGCGGATGGAGTGGTTGTGCCACTGCGGTCTGTGGACGAGCTCTCGCTTCTGCAGGAGGACGAGGAGGAGGAGGAGGGGGTGCGAATGCCTACAGCCAACTGTTTCCTAGACCATGGGCTAGGCAGAACTTTCCCAATATTGCTGTCCCCTGTGGACCCTGCATCCACCACATTCACCCAGTGTGCCGTGATGGACACGTAACGTCCCTGGCCATGCCTACTGGTCCATGCATCTGTTGTCAGGTGCACCTTTGTACTCAGAGATTGCCTGAGTGCATGGACGATGCGCTCTTTAACATGCTGTTGGAGGGCTGAGATGGCTTTTCTCGAAAAGAAGTGTCGACTGGGTAGCTCGTAGCGTGGTTCAGCGTAGTCCATCAGGGCTTTGAAAGCGTCACTTTCAAGTAACCGGTAGGGCATCATCTCTAACGAGATTAGTCTAGCTATGTGGGCGTTAAAACCCTGTGTACGCGGATGCAAGGATGAGTACTTCCTTTTTCTAATGAGAGTCTCATGTAGGGTGAGCTGGACTGGAGAGCTGGAGATCGTGGAACTAGCGGGGGTGCCGGTGGACATGGCAGACTGAGAGACGGTTGGAGACGGTATTCTTGCCGGTGCCCTAGATGCACCGTTTCCTACTACGAAACTGGTGATTCCTTGACCCTGACTGCTTTGGCCTGGCAACGAAACCTGCACAGATACTGCAGGTGGTGCGGAAAATGGTGGCCTTACAGTGACGGAAGGGATGTAGCGTTGCTGACTAGCTTCATTGGCCGAGGGTGCTACAACCTTAAGGGACGTTTGGTAGTTAGTCCAGGCTTGCAAATGCATGGTGATTAAATGTCTATGCATGCAACTTGTATTTAGACTTTTCAGATTCTGACCTCTGCTTAAGGTAGTTGAACATTTTTGACAGATGACTTTGCGCTGATCAATTGGATGTTGTTTAAAAAAATGCCAGACTGCACTCTTTCTAGCATCGGATACCTTTTCAGGCATTGCAGACTGAGCTTCTTTAACCAGATGGCCATGCTGTCCTCCAACTGGTTTTGGCTTTGCCACGCGTTTTGGGCCAGATACGGGCCCGGCAGATGGAACCTGTTGCGATGTTGATGCCTGCTGTGGCCTCTCCTCCTCCGCTTCAGAACTACTGCCGCCTGCACCCTGTTCCCCTAATGGCTGCCAATCGGGGTCAACAACTGGGTCATCTATAACCTCCTCTTCTATCTCGTGTGCAACTTCGTCTGTGTCACCGTGTAAGCCAGTGGTATAGCGTTCGTGACGGGGCACCATAGTCTCATCAGGGTCTGATTCTGGATCAGTACACTGCGAGGGCAATGTTGTGGTCTGAGTCAAAGGAACAGCATAGTAATCTGGCTGTGGCTGTGCATCTGTGCACTCCATGTCCGATTCAACTTGTAATGGGCATGGCCTGTTAACTGTTTCACTTTCTAACCCAGGAACGGTATGTGTAAAGAGCTCCATGGAGTAAACCGTTGTGTCGCCTGACGCATCCTTCTCTGTTGTTGTTTTTGCTGAACAGGACAATGGAGCGACTTGTCCCTGAGCGTGAACATCCACTAACGACGCGCTGCTTTTACATTTACCAGTTTCAGAAGAGGAGGCAAAAGAGCTAGAGGCTGAGTCAGCAAGGAAAGCCAAAACTTGCTCTTGCTGCTCCGGCTTTAAAAGCGGTTTTCCTACTCCCAGAAAAGGGAGCGTTTGAGGCCTTGTGTAGCCAGACGACGAACCTGGCTCCACATCTCGAGACTTAGGTGCTATATTGTTTTTCCCATGACCACCTGATGCTCCACCACCACTACCATCATTACCAGCTGGCAATGAACGCCCACGGCCACGACCTCTTCCACCAGACTTCTTCATTGTTTTAAAAACGTAACCAAAGTAACTGTATTTGTTACTGTAAAACAACTTACAAGGTGAACTCAAATTTCTGTAGGATTTAGATATCCCTTTATAGGTGGGTGAGACTGCAAGGAAAATCAGGCACAATGTTACACACTCGGTTTTCTGTGGCACAAAATGAGACAGATGCCACACACAGGACTGGCACTGAAGCACAAATGCCAATATTAATCTCCCACTATTTTTTTTTTCAGGGAGAATTTAAAAAAACAAAAAACAAAAAAACAGACACTAGGCTTTCTGTGGCCCACAATTTGAGAGAGATGGCACACACGACTGGCACAGAAGCACAAATGCCAATATTAATCTCCCACTATTTATTTTTTTTCAGGGAGAATTTAAAAAACAAAAAACAAAAAAACAGACACTAGGCTTTCTGTGGCCCACAATTTGAGAGAGATGGCACACACGACTGGCACAGAAGCACAAATGCCAATATTAATCTCCCACTATTTATTTTTTTTTTAGGGAGAATTTAAACCCCCCCCCCCAAAAAAAAAAAAAAAAAAAACCAGACAGTAGGCTTTCTGTGGCCCACAATTTGAGAGAGATGGCACACACGACTTGCACTGAAGCACAAATGCCAATATTAATCTCCCACTATTTATTTTTTTTCAGGGAGAATTTAAAAAACAAAAAACAAAAAAACAGACACTAGGCTTTCTGTGGCCCACAATTTGAGAGAGATGGCACACACGACTGGCACAGAAGCACAAATGCCAATATTAATCTCCCACTATTTATTTTTTTTTAGGGAGAATTTAAACCCCCCCCCCAAAAAAAACAGACACTAGGCTTTCTGTGGCCCACAATTTGAGAGAGATGGCACACACGACTGGCACAGAAGCACAAATTCCAATATTAGTTTCCCACTATTTATTTTTTTTCAGGGAGAATTTAAAAACCAAAAAACAAAAAAACAGACACCAGGCTTTCTGTGGCCCACAATTTGAGAGAGATGGCACACACGACTGGCACAGAAGCACAAATGCCAATATTAATCTCCCACTATTTATTTTTTTTTTAGGGAGAATTTAACCCCCCCCCCAAAAAGAAAAAACAGACACTAGGCTTTCTGTGGCCCACAATTTGAGAGAGATGGCACACACGACTTGCACTGAAGCACAAATGCCAATATTAATCTCCCACTATTTATTTTTTTTCAGGGAGAATTTAAACCCCCCCCCCAAAAAAAAAAAACAGACACTAGGCTTTCTGTGGCCCACAATTTGAGAGAGATGGCACACACGACTGGCACAGCAGCACAAATGCCAATATTAATCTCCCACTATTTATTTGTTTTCAGGGAGAATTTAACCCCCCCCCCAAAAAAAACAGACACTAGGCTTTCTGTGGCCCACAATTTGAAAGAGATGGCACACACGACTGGCACAGAAGCACAAATGCCAATATTAATCTCCCACTATTTATTTTTTTTTCAGGGAGAATTTAAAAACCAAAATAAAAAAAACAGACACTAGGCTTTCTGTGGCCCACAATTTGAGAGAGATGGCACACACGACTGGCACTCAAGCACAAATGCCAATATTAATCTCCCATTTTTTTTAAAGGGAGAATTGAAAACCCAAAAAAAAAAAAACAGTATTGCAGACACTAGGCTTTCTGTGCACCAAAATTGGAGAGAGATGGCACACACAGGACTGGCACTCTAGCAGAAATGCCAATCTTAATCTCCCACTACTTTTTTTGTTAGGGAGAATTGTCAAGAAATCAGGCCCAGTATTACACACTAGGCTTTCTGTGCACCAAAATTGGAGAGAGATGGCACACACCGGACTGGCACTCTAGCAGAAATGCCAATCTTAATCTCCCACTACTTTTTTGTTAGGGAGAATTGCCTAGAAATCAGGGCCAGTATTACCCACTAGGCTTTCTGTGCACCAAAATTGGAGAGAGATGGCACACACCGGACTGGCAGTCTAGCAGAAATGCCAATCTTAATCTCCCACTACTTTTTTTTGTTAGGGAGAATTGCCAAGAAATCAGGGCCAGTATTACACACTAGGCTTTCTGTGCCCCAAAATTGGAGAGAGATGGCACACACAGGACTGGCACTCTAGCAGAAATGCCAGTCTTAATCTCCCACTATTTTTTTTTTTAGGGAGAATTAAAAAAAAAAAAAAAAGATTATAGACACTAGGCTTTCTGTGGCCAACAATTGGAAAGAGATGGCACACACGACTGGCTCTCAAGCACAAATGCCAAGATTAATCTCCCACTATTTTTTTTTTTTTCAGGGAGAATTAAAAAAAAAAAAAAACAGGGACTGTCCTACAATTACTATCTCCCTGCAGTAATCTCAGCAAGGTATGGCAGGCAGCAATAACAAGGAGTGGACTGCTGCACAAATTAAATCAAAAGTGGACAAACAAACAAGATAGCTGTGCAGAAAGGAAGGAACAACAGGATTTGTGCTTTGAAAAAAGCAGTTGGTTTGCACAGCGGTGTACACACAGCAATGCAGCTATCAGGGAGCCTTCTAGGGCAGCCCAATGAGCTACAGCGCTGAGGAAAAAAATGTAGCTTCCACTGTCCCTGCAAACAAAAGGTGGTGTTGGACAGTGGAAATCGCTACAGCACAAGCGGTTTGGGGGTTAATGGACCCTGCCTAACGCTATCCCTGCTTCTGACGAAGCGGCAGCAACCTCTCCCTATGCTCAGATCAGCAGCAGTAACATGGCGGTCTTTGGGAATGCCCCTTTATAGCCCCTGTGACGCCTCAGACAGCAAGCCAATCACTGCAATGCCCTTCTCTAAGATGGTGGGGACTGAGACCTATGTCATCACGCTGCCCACACTCTGCGTCCACCTTCATTGGCTGAGAAATGGCACTTTTCGCATCATTGAAACGCGACTTTGGCGCAAAAGTTGCGTACCACATGGCCGACCCCACACAGGGATCGGGTCGGGTTTCATGAAACCCGACTGTGCCAAAAGTCGGTGACTTTTGAAAATGAACAATCCGTTTCGCTCAACTCTAACCTGCAGTACTGCAGCGTGATATTATATCTGGCCACAGACAGATCTTTTTTTCCTTTGTTCCTCTCTTTATGGATCTGCTTCATACCCTGGTGGATCAGATGTGTAATTTGACTTAAATAATCCAGGAATTGTTTGTGGAACATAGAGCCCTGGCCACTTCCCATAATCAACTCCAGAGGGAACTTACTGAGATGGTTAAGTCTTTTCAGGGTTCTACTACACAATCAGCCTGTAAGCACTCAGATCCCATGGATGTCTGTTTACACTCTCCTGAACCTATGGTCAGGTTCCCAGATACTTTCTCCGGAGAAAAGGAGAAGTTCCATACATTCAGGGAGAGATGTAAGCTGCTTTTCTCCCTTAGACCCCGATCCTCAGGTGATGAGAATCATCAGGTGGGGATAATTATTTCTTTATTCCAGGAGGGTCCTCAAACTTGGGCTTTTTCTTTACCTGCTACTGCCCCTGAATGTGTGTCTTTGGATAGGCTCTTTGAGGCTTTAGGACTGATTTTTAACGAACCAGACCAGGTCAGGGTGGCAGAGGACACGATCATGGGTCTCTCCCAGGGTAAACTCACTGCCGAATGGTATTGTTCAGAGTTTAGATGGTGGTCCACCGAAGTGTCCTGGAATGACTCTACGCTAAGATGTCAGTTCAGGAGAGGCAAATCAGTAAGAAAAAATATGAATGGCACTGAGAAAATCTTGACTTCACACCATGTTTCTTTACTCTCAAAAGGCTTGAACTATTGCATTCCTGCAGCATTCGATTTAACTGAGTTTAAAATTGATTTGTTCACAAGTGTCAGAAAATTACATTTGTATAAAACACGTATTGATAAAAATGCAGGTCCCACTCATGCGGAGACAAAAAAATCTGATTTCCATTGGAACGTTGGGCTTTATGGCATATCCTCCTGATGATATTTCTCATCACGATGATGTGCAATTACTTCTCGATATTTCTAGCCCAAATGAATGTTTGTTACAATCGCAGGACACTACTATTTCTGGTCTTCCCTTCACAGGTGGTGTGAGAGCAAGTTTCGTTCCCCCATCCACCCCAGGTAATGTCATAGATTTGTGTTGTGAATTTTGCTCTTGGGTTCCCTCCAGTGGTTGTAGGTGGGAATGCAGTTGTCTCTGAGTCACAGTCCTGGCCAGGTGTATCTGCTGATTGCAGTTCTGACTGGGATATTTAGGTGTGCAGGATTCATTAGTCCTTGCCAGTTGTCAATGTTTCTTCTGAAGTGTTGGATCACTTTCTGGCTTCTCCTGCTTAGCTGCCAATTCAGCAAAGATAAGTGTCTGGTTTTTGTTTCTGTGGCACACATGCAGTGTGCTTATATTCTGTGCTATTCATTTGTTTTTCTCTTGTCCAGCTTAGACTGTGTCAGTGTTTTCTCAGTCTTGTGGATTCTCTGGAGATGCAGATATACGCTCCACATCTTTAGTTAGATGGTGGAGTTTTTGTATTTTCTGCTGTGGATATTTTTGGAAGGATTTTTAATACTGACCGCTTAGTATCCTGCCCTATCCTTTCCTATTTAGCTAGTGTGTGCCTCATTTGCTAAATCCTGTTTCCTGCCTGCGTTTGTCTTTTCCTCTACTACTCACAGTCAATATTTGTGGGGGGCTGCCTATCCTTTGGGGTTTTGCTCTGAGGCAAGGTAGAAATTCCTATTTCCATCTATAGGGGTATTTAGTCCTCCAGCTGTGTCGAGGTGTCTAGGTTTTGTTAGGCACACCCCACAGCTACTTCTAGTTGCGATGATGAGATCAGGGTTTGTGGTCAGAATAGTTACCACCTACTCCAGTGAAAGTTTTCATGCTGCTCCAAGGTCACCTGATCATAACAGTACAACTGGCCAATAATGAGTTAAATGCATCTCAGAAGAAGGGAAGAAAGGTCTTGAGCCATTTTTTTTTCTTCAGTCTACTTTGTCTTCTCCTCCCTCTTTATCTCTGAGTGGCTGAAGAGCCTTGTGCTAGCATGAATGTTCAGGAATTAGTTTCTCGTGTAGACCAGCTTGCTGCTAGGGTACAGGGTATTTCTGATTATATTGTTCAGACTCCTGTTTTAGAACCGAAGATTCCTACTCCTGATTTGTTTTTTGGTGACAGGTCCAAATTTTTAAAAACAACTGTAAACTGTTTTTTGCTTTGAGACCGCGATCCTCTGGTGATTCCATTCAGCAGGTAAAAATTGTCTGCTGCGTGGCGACCCGCAGGATTGGACATTTTCCCTGGAATCTGGGAATCCAGCTTTGCTTGATGTAGACTCCTTTTTTCAGGCTTTGGGATTGTTATATGATGAACCTAATTCTGTGGATCAAGCTGAGAAGACCTTGTTGGCCCTGTCTCAGGGTCAAGAGGCGGCAGAATTATATTGTCAGAAATTCAGAAAATGGTCGGTGTTGACTAAATGGAATAATGATGCTTTGGCGGCAATTTTCAGACAGGGTCTTTCTGAATCCGTTAAAGATGTTATGATGGGGTTTCCTACGCCTTCCGGTCTGAGTGATTCTATGTCTCTGCCCATTCAGATTGACCGGCGCTTGCGGGAGCGCAGAACTGTGCGCGCTGTGGCGTTATCCTCAGAGCAAATTCCTGAGCCTATGCAGTGTGATAGGATTCTGTCTAGAACGGAACGACAAGGTTTCAGACGTCAGAATAGGTTGTGTTATTATTGTGGCGACGCTTCTCATGTCATTTCTGTCTGCCCTAAGCGGACAAAGAGGATCGCCAGTTCAATTACCATCAGTACTGTAAAACCTACATTTTTATTATCTGTGTCCTTGATCTGCTCATTGTCATCATTTTCTGTCATGGTGTTTGTGGATTCAGGCGCCGCCTTGAACTTAATGGACTTTGAGTGTGCCAAGCGTTGTGGTTTTCCCTTGCAGCCTTTGCATAACCCTATTCCTTTAAGGGGCATTGATGCTACACCCTTGGCTAAAAATAAGCTCCAGTTTTGGACACAGGTGACCATGCGCATGCCGCCAGTCCATCAGGAAGATTGTCGATTTCTGGTGTTGCATAATTTGCATGATGCTATCGTGCTGGGTTTTCCGTGGTTGCAGGTACATAATCCTGTGTTGGATTGGAAGTCCATGTCTGTGACTAGTTGGGGTTGTCAGGGGGTTCATAATGATGTTCCTTTGATGTCAATCTCCTCTTCTTCCTCTTCTGAAATTCCAGAGTTTTTGTCTGATTTTCAGGATGTATTCGATGAGCCCAAGTCCAGTTTCCTTCCACCGCACAGGGACTGCGATTGTGCTATTGACTTGATTCCAGGCTGTAAGTTTCCTAAGGGTCGACTTTTCAACCTGTCTGTGCCTGAACATACCGCCATGCGGAGCTATATTAAGGAGTCTTTGAAGAAAGGGCATATTCGACCATCCTCTTCACCGTTGGGAGCGGGGTTCTTTTTTGTTGCTAAAAAAGATGGTTCCTTGAGACCCTGTATTGATTATCGCCTCTTGAATAAGATCACGGTCAAGTTTCAATACCCTTTACCTTTGCTTTCCGATTTGTTTGCTAGGATTAAGGGAGCTAGTTGGTTTACTAAGATTGACCTTCAGTGGGCATATAATCTTGTTCGTATTAAGCAGGGTGATGAATGGAAAACTGCGTTTAACATGCCTGAAGGCCATTTTGAATACCTTGTGATGCCATTCGGACTCTCTAATGCTCCATCTGTTTTTCAGTCCTTCATGCATGATATCTTCCGGACTTATCTTGATAAATTCTTGATTGTATATTTGGACGATATTTTGATTTTTTCCGATGATTGGGAGTCTCATATGCAACAGGTCAGGATGGTATTTCAGATCCTTCGTGACAATGCTTTGTTTGTGAAAGGGTCTAAGTGTCTCTTTAGGGTGCAGAAGGTTTCTTTTTTGGGCTTTATTTTTTCTCCCTTGTCTATAGAGATGGATCCGGTTAAGGTTCAGGCCATTCATGATTGGATTCAGCCCACATCCGTGAAGAGCCTTCAGAAATTTTTGGGTTTTGCAAATTTTTATCGCCGTTTCATTGCTAATTTTTCCAGTGTGGTTAACCCCTTGACTGATTTGACGAAGAAAGGCGCTGATGTGGCGAATTGGTCCTCTGCGGCTGTCTCTGCCTTTCAGGAGCTTAAACGTCGATTTACTTCTGCTCCGGTGTTGCACCAACTGGATGTTTCTCTTCCATTTCAGGTTGAGGTTGACGCTTCTGAGATTGGGGCAGGGGCCGTTTTGTCTCAGAGGGATCCTGTTGGTTCCTTGATGAAACCGTGTGCCTTCTTTTCTCGTAAGTTTTCACCTGCTGAATGCAATTATGATGTCGGCAATCGGGAGTTGTTGGCTATGAAGTGGGCGTTTGAGGAATGGCAACATTGGCTTGAGGGAGCTAAGCACCGTATTGTGGTCTTGACCGATCATAAGAATTTGATTTACCTCGAGTCTGCCAAACGGCTGAATCCTAGACAGGCTCGATAGTCCTTGTTTTTTTCCCGTTTTGATTTCGTGGTCTCGTACCTTCCGGGTTCTAAGAATATTAAGGCTGATGCCCTCTCTAGGAGTTTTTTGCCTGATTCTCCTGAGGTCTTAGAGCCGGTCGGTATTCTGAAAGAAGGGGTGGTCCTTTCTGCCATTTCCCCTGATTTACGACGGGTTCTTCAGGAATTTCAGGCTGATAAACCTGACCGCTGTCCTGTGAGGAAACTGTTTGTTCCTGACAGATGGACTAGTACAGTGATTTCTGAGATTCACTGTTCCGTGTTGGCTGGTCATCCTGGCATTTTTGGTACCAGAGACTTGGTTGGTAGGTCCTTTTGGTGGCCTTCTTTGTCGCGTGATGTGCATTTTTTGTGCAGTCCTGTGGGACTTGTGCGCGGGCCAAGCCTTGTTGTTCCCGTGCTAGTGGGTTGCTTTTGCCATTGCCAGTCCCTGAGAGGCCCTGGACACATATTTCAATGGATTTTATTTCTGATCTTCCGGTCTCCCAGAAAATGTCTGTTATCTGGGTTGTTTGTGACCGGTTCTCTAAGATGGTTCATTTGGTGCCTTTGCCTAAATTGCCTTCCTCTTCAGATTTGGTTCCGTTGTTTTTTCAGCATGTGGTTCGTTTGCATAGTATTCCGGAGAATATTGTGTCCGACAGAGGTTCCCAGTTTGTTTCTAGGTTTTGGCGGGCCTTTTGTGCTAGGCTGGGCATTGATTTGTCTTTTTCTTCTGCATTTCATCCTCAGACAAATGGCCAGACTGAGCGAACTAATCAGACTTTGAAGACTTATTTGAGATGCTTTGTGTCTGCTGATCAGGATGATTGGGTGGCCTTCTTCCCATTGGCCGAGTTTGCCCTTAATAATCGGGCTAGTTCGGCTACTTTGGTTTCGCCTTTCTTTTGTAATTTTGGTTTTCATCCTCGTTTTTCTTCTGGGCAGGTTGAGCCTTCTGACTGTCCTGGTGTGGATTCTGTGGTTGACAGGTTGCAGTAGATTTGGGCTCATGTGGTGGACAATTTGGTGTTGTCTCAGGAGGAGGCTCAACGTTTTGCTAACCATCATCGGTGTGTTGGTTCCCGGCTTCGGGTTGGGGATCTGGTCTGGTTGTCTTCCCGTCATGTTCCTATGAAGGTTTCTTCCCCTAAGTTTAAGCCTCAGTTTATTGGTCCTTATAAGATTTCTGAGATTATTAATCCGGTGTCTTTTCGTTTGGCGCTTCCGGCCTCTTTTGCTATCCATAATGTCTTCCATAGATCTTTATTGCGGAAATATGTGGTGCCCGTTGTTCCCTCTGTTGATCCTCCGGCCCCTGTGTTGGTTGATGGTGAGTAGGAGTATGTGGTTGAGAAGATTTTGGATTCTCGTTTTTCAAGGCGGATGCTTCAGTACCTTGTCAAATGGAAGGGTTATGGCCAGGAGGATAATTCTTGGGTTTTTGCCTCTGATGTCCATGCTGCTGATTTGGTCCGTGCCTTTCATCTGGCTCATCCTGATCGTCCTGGAGGCCCTGGTGAGGGTTCGGTGACCCTTCCTCAAGGAGGGGGTACTGTGTGCTTATATTCTGTGCTATTCATTTGTTTTTCTCTTGTCCAGCTTAGACTGTGTCAGTGTTTTCTCAGTTTTGTTGGATTCTCTGAAGATGCAGATATACGCTCCACATCTTTAGTTAGATGGTGGAGTTTTTGTATTTTCTCCTGTGGATATTTTTGGAAGGATTTTTAATACTGACCGCTTAGTATCCTGCCCTATCCTTTCCTATTTAGCTAGTGTGTGCCTCATTTGCTAAATCCTGTTTCCTGCCTGCGTTTGTCTTTTCCTCTACTACTCACAGTCAATATTTGTGGGGGGCTGCCTATCCTTTGGGGTTCTGCTCTGAGGCAAGGTAGAAATTCCTATTTCCATCTATAGGGGTATTTAGTCCTCTGGCTGTGTCGAGGTGTCTAGGTTTTGTTAGGCACACCCCACGGCTACTTCTAGTTGCGGTGATAAGATCAGGGTTTGCGGTCAGTATAGTTACCACCTACTCCAGTGAAAGTTTTCATGCTGCTCCAAGGTCACCTGATCATAACAGATTTGTTCCAAGAGCTAGTAGTTAAAGACATTGAGGCTCTAATTTATCAGACTCTGCCAAAAAATCTTATTTTAGAACAACAAAAAGCGCTGAGAGAGATGCAATCAAGGAACGATGTTGTTTTCTGCAGCGCAGATAAAGGCGGTAATATTGTTGTATTAGAAAAGGATTATTATATACAAGAGGCATTGTCCCAATTGAATAAAACAGACACATATATACGCCTCACTAGTAATCCTATTTCTAAATACAAAACTTCTCTAATGTCATTCCTGCACAAAAATGTTGAAAATGGTGTGTTGACTGTTGACTCAAAAGGAAGGTGAGAAACTGTTTCCTTCATTTCCTTGTATCCCACATTGGCATACAATTCCAAAAATTCACAAGTCAGTTTCACACCCTCCCGGACGACCAATTGTGTCAGGTCTGAATTCTGTCACAGAACCTCTTTCCCAGTATCTGGATTGGTGTTTAAAACCGCTGCTGTCCCAAATTCCCTCTTTTGTGCGCGATTCTGTCTCTTTCTCAGGATTTTACAGTCAATTGAATGGCAATCTAATTTTTCTTTAATTTCTATAGATATAGAGAGTCTATACACCAGAATCCTGCACAATCTTGCTGTAGCAGCGGTAGAGAGAATTTTACACAATTCAAATAAATCGTCCACATTTGTTTCTTTTTATTAGAGGGGCTTGATTTTGTACTAACTCACAACGCATTCAAATTTCTGGATCAGTGGTACCTACAAGTGGTCGGTACCACAATGGGTAATGGCAATGGTAGCATGCGTTTTCGCCAATTTGTTCTTGGCAGCCTTTAAGAAGTTTATTACTGGTATATAGAATCCCTTCTTGAAGCATATAAAATGCTATTTACGTTATGTGGACGATACTGTATATTTGTTATCTGGGATGGTGATATTTCTGAATTCGAAAAATTTGTGGCATATTTAAATAATACCAATAATGAAAATATGCGCTTTCCTTCTAATTTTGGACGTAACAATTTGTGTTTTTCTTGACATTGATATAAATATTAACCCCTTAGCGACTGCCGATACGCCTTTTAACGGAGGCCGCTAAGGGTACTTAAACCACAGCGCCGTTAATTAACGGCACTGTGGAAAAAATAAATAGCGCCCCCCAGAGTCGGATTTTCTCTGGGGTCTCGGCTGCTGTGGGTAGCCGAGACCCCAGAGAACATGATTTGGGGTTTTTTTTACCGGCCCCGCTTTTGCGATCGCCGGTAATTAACCGTTTACCGGCGATCGCAAAAAAAAACAAAAAAACGCGATTTATTTTTAATTTTTCTGTCCTCCGATCTGATCTCACATCAGAGGACAGAGAAAAGGGGTCCCCGATCGCCCCCCGATACTCACCTATCTCCCCCAGTGCTCCTCGTGGCTCCCGATGGGCCCCGGGAGAATCTTTGGGGTCTCGGCTACCGGGGGAGGCCGAGACCCCAAAGAGCATGATCGGGGTCGGTTTTACCGACCCCTGTTTTGCGATCGCCGGTAATTAACTGTTTTAAAAAAAAGAAAAAAAAAGAAAAAGCAAAGTGTAATTCTCTGTCCTCTGATGTGATCGCACATCAGAGGACAGAGAAATAGGGGGATTCGGGGACCTTATTATACTTACCGGTGTCCCTGGGTCCTCCTGCTGCTCCTACTGGCCGCCGGCGTCTTCTGGGGAAAAGAAAATGGCGGGTGCATGCGCAGTGCGCCCGCCATCTGTCTCCATCTGGCGGCCGGCAGGAGAAGAGCAGTTGGGGCTAAAATTAGGGCTAGGGTTAGGGTTAGGGCTAGGGTTAGGGCTAGGGTTAGGGCTAGGGTTAGGGCTAGGGTTAGGGCTAGGGTTAGGGCTAGGGTTAGGGTTAGGGCTAGGGCTAGGGTTAGGGTTAGGGCTAGGGCTAGGATTAGGGTTAGGGCTAGGGTTAGGGCTAGGGTTAGGGCTAAATTTAGGGTTAGGGTTGGGGCTAAATTTAGGGTTAGGGTTGGTGCTAAATTTAGGGTTAGGGTTGGTGCTAAATTTAGGGTTAGGCTTCTTTCACACTTACGTCGGTACGGGGCCGTCACAATGCATCGGCCCGACATACCGATGCACGTTGTGAAAATTGTGCACAACGTGGGCAGCGGATGTAGTTTTTCAACGCATCCGCTGCCCAATCTATGTCCTGGGGAGGAGGGGGCGGAGTTACGCCCACGCATGCGCGGTCAGAAATGGCGGATGCGACGTATAAAAAAACGTTACATTGAACGTTTTTTTGTGCTGACGGTCCACCAAAACACTGATCCAGTGCACAACGGACGCGACGTGTGGCCATCCGTCACGATCCGTCGGCAATACAAGTCTATGGGCAAAAAACGCATCCTGCGGGCACATTTGCAGGATCCGTTTCTTGTCCAAAACGACGGATTGCGACGGATGCCAAACGATGCAAGTGTGAAAGTAGCCTTAGGGCTAGGGTTAGGGTTGGGGCTAAAGTTAGGGCTAGGGTTGGGGCTAAAGTTAGGGTTAGAGTTGGGATTAGGGTTAGGGTTGGCATTAGGGTTACGCTTGGGATTAGGGTTAGGTTTGAGATTAGGGTTAAGGTTAGGGTTGTGATTAGGGGTGTATTGGGATTAGGGTTAGGTTTGAGGTTAGGGTTGAGATTAGGATTAGGGGTGTGTTGGATTTAGGGTTTTGATTAGGGTTATGGTTAGGGTTGACATTAGGGTTGTTTTGGGGTAAGGGTTGTGATTATCGTTAGGGTTAGTGATTAGGATTATGGATCAGGTTGGGATTAGGGTTAGGGGTGTGTTGGGGTTAGGGTTGGAGCTAGAATTGGGGGGTTTCCACTGTTTAGTTACATCAGGAGGTCTCCAAACACAACAGCCAGTATTGTGCTCAAAAAGTCAAATGGTGCTCCCTCCCTTCTGAGCTCTGCCGTGTGCCCAAACAGTGGGTTACCCCCACATATGGGGCATCAGCGTACTCGGGATAAATTGGACAACAACTTCTGGGGTCCAATTTCTCCTGTTACTCTTGTGAAAATAAAAACTTGGGGGCTACAAAATCTTTTTTGTGGAAAAAAAATATTTTTTATTTTTATGACTCTGCATTATAAACTTCTGTGAAGCACTTGGGCATTCAAAGTTCTCACCACACATCTAGATAAGTTCCTTGGGGGGTCTAGTTTCCAAAATGGGGTCACTTGTGGGTGGTTACTACTGTTTAGGTACATCAGGGGCTCTGCAATCGCAACATAATGCCCAGAGACCATTCTATCAAAGTCTGCATTCCAAAACGGCGCTCCTTCCCTTCCGAGCTCTGCCGTGCGCCCAAACAGTGGTTTACCCCCACATATGGCACATCAGCGTACTCGGGATAAATTGGACAACAACTATTGCAGTCCAATTTCTCCTGTTACCCTTGTGAAAATAAAAACTTGGGGGCTACAATATCTTTTTTGTGGAAAAAAAAATATTTTTTATTTTCACGACTCTGCATTCTAAACTTCTGTGAAGCCCTTGGGCATTCAAAGTTCTCACCACACATCTAGATAAGTTCCTTGGGGGGTCTAGTTTCCAAAATGGGGTCACTTGTGGAGGGTTTCTACTGGTTAGGTACATCAGGGGCTCTGCAAACGCAACATAACGCCCGCAGACCATTCTATCAAAGTCTGCATTCCAAAACGGCGCTCCTTCCTTCCGAGCTCTGCCGTGCACCCAAACAGTGGTTTACCCCCACATATGGGGTACCAGCATACTCAGGACAAATTGGACGACAACTTTTGGGGTCCAATTTCTCTTGTTACCCTTGTGAAAATAAAAACTTGGGGGCTAAAAAATCTTTTTTGTGGAAAAAAAAAATATTTTTTATTTTCACGACTTTGCATTCTAAACTTTTGTGAAGCACTTGGGCATTGAAAGTTCTCACCACACATCTAGATAAGTTCCATGGGGGGTCTAGTTTCCAAAATGGGGTCACTTGTGGGGGATTTCTACTGTTTAGGCATATCAGGGGCTCTCCAAACGCGACATGGCGTCCGATCTCAATTCCAGACAATTCTACATTGAAAAAGTAAAACGGCACTCCTTCTCTTCCAAGCTCTGCGGTGTGCCCAAACAGTGGTTTACCCCCACATATTGGGTATCGACGTACTCAGGAGAAATCGCACAACTTTTGTGGTCTAATTTCTCCTGTTACCCTTGTGAAAATAAAAATTTGGGGGCAAAAAGATCATTTTTGTAGAAAAAATACGATTTTTTATTTTCACGGCTCTACGTTATAAACTTCTGTGAAGCACATGGGGGTTCAAAGTGCTCACCACACATCTAGATAAGTTCCTTAAGGGGTCTAGTTTCCAAAATGGTGTCACTTGTGGGGGGTTTCCACTGTTTAGGCACACCAGGGGCTCTGCAAACGCAACATGGCATCCGATCTCAATTCCAGACAATTCTACATTGAAAAAGTAAAACGGCACTCCTTCCCTTCCAAGCTCTGCGGTGCGCCCAAACAGTGGTTTACCCTCACATATGGGGTATTGACGTATTCAGGAGAAATCGCACAACAACTTTTGTGGTCTAATTTCTCCTGTTACCCTTGTGAAAATAAGAATTTGTGCTCTACGTTATAAACTTCCGTGAAGCACTTGGGGGTTCAAAGTGCTCACTACACATCTAGATAAGTTCCTTAAGGGGTCTAGTTTCCAAAATGGTGTCACTTGTGGGGGGTTTCCACTGTTTAGGCACATCAGGGGCTCTCTAAACGTGACATGGCGTCCGATCTCAATTCCAGCAAATTCTGCATTGAAAAAGTCAAACGGCGCTCCTTCACTTCCAAGTTCTGCGGTGCGCCCAAAAAGTGGTTTACCCCCACATATGGGGTATTGGCGTATTCAGGAGAAATTGCATAACAAAATTTATGGTTACATTTCTGTTTTTACACATGTGAAAATAAAAAAAATGGTTCTGAATTAAGATGTTTGCAAAAAAAAGTTAAATGTTCATTTTTTCCTTCCACGTTGTTTCAGTTCCTGTGAAGCACTTAAAGGGTTAATAAACTTCTTGAATGTGGTTTTGAGAACCTTGAGTTTTTAGAATGGTGTCACACTTTGTTATTTTCTATCATATAGACCCCTCAAAATGACTTCAAATATGATGTGGTCCCTAAAAAAAAAATGGTGTTGTAAAAATGAGAAATTGCTGGTCAACTTTTAACCCTTATAACTCCCTAACAAAAAAAAAATTTGTTTCCAAAATTGTGCCGATGTAAAGTAGACATGTGGGAAATGTTATTTATTTACTATTTTTTGTGAGATATCTCTCTGATTTAAGGGCATAAAAATACAAAGTTTGAAAATTGCAAAATTTTAAAAATTTTCGCCATATTTCCGTTTTTTTCATAAATAATCGCAAGTAATATCGAAGAAATATTACCACTATCATGAAGTACAATATGTCACGAAAAAACATTCTCAGAATCAGCGGGATCCGTTGAAGCGTTCCAGAGTTATAACCTCATAAAGTGACAGTGGTCAGAATTGTAAAAATTGGCTCGGTCATCAAGTACCAAATTGGCTCTGTCACTAAGGGGTTAAAGATGATGCTATCATAACAAAAGTCCATAGAAAATCTACAGCTTCCAACTCGCTGTTACATTATGACTTTGCCCACCTGCATTATACGAAAAAAAGTTTGTCTTTCAGCCAGATGTTGCATTTAAGGAAAATAAATAATGATGAAAGTGTGTTTCAACAGCAATTGGACGATTTAAAAATGCGGTTTGAGGCAAGAAGTTATTCAAAAAATTTGCTGAATGCATCTGAACAACGTGTTAAAAAGGTAACGCAATCCGCATTGTTGAGTAAGAAATCAGGTCACTCCTCAATGCGTTCTGGAAGTTCGCAAAAGATTTTTAACTTTTGTTTTGAACATACCTCTCTTGATCAGGCGATTTATTCGTCCATACCCAAGCATTGGCACGTTTTGGCTTCAGATGGGGTCTTGCACAAACGCGGTGAAATTGCTCCACGCTTCTCTTATAGACGGACGACTAATCTAACTGATATGTTAGTGAAACACCGTATTTCTCAACGCAATACTAACTGGCTGTCTATTAATACCCCAAAAGGCAATTTTCGCTGTGGGGATTGCAACTTCTGTTCTTATCATCAAACAGGTAAATCACTACAAATTGACTCTATATATCATCATGTAAGAGACTTGATCACATGTAAAACTAAATATGTGGTGTATATAATTTTTTGTCCATGTTCCTTCTATTATATAGGTAAGACTATAAGACCTGTCTTCATTAGATTCCATGAACATTTTCACTCAGTGACAACGGGCAAAGGCTCTCCTAGATTCATTAAGCACATTCAGGAAAAACATAATAGTAACCCACGCTCCCTGCGTTTTGCAGGCTTGGAAGTGGTTAAATTGCCACCAAGCGGGGGGGATCATAACAAAATCCTTTTGAGGCATGAAGCTAAATGGATTATTAAAGCTAATGCCCGAGGTCCATTGGGACTAAATGAGAGGTTGGATTATTCATGTTTTCTGTAGAATTTTTTGATGTTTCTTGATGTTTTTTCTTTTGTTTTTCAGATTACTTGTCATAGACTGGTTTTATCACCTCTAAGCAAACTTTGTATTTGCATTCAATGTTCAAATGTTTTGTCATTCTGTATCATGCTGTTCTAAGGAAAAGTTTTTTAAATGCACATTTTTGTTGTATGTTATGCTGACATCGCTGCATGTGTTTTTCATGATTTTTAATTGTATGCAAATGTGGTCACATGTGTGTTTAAAAGAACTGACTTAATATTCTCTGTATCTGGACCCGTGGAAGCACTTATTGTGCGAAATGGCCGTCATCCTGTTTCATTTTCCTGCATAATCTGCACTTGTTTACCCGCAATACCTTGTCCATGATTTTTATTATGCAATAAAGGACTAAGGTTGTTTTTTCACCAATATTTGGAGTGCTGTTGCTGTTTTTCTTGTTTCTTTGGACAGTTCAGGAGAGGACTGTCGGACCATCTTAAGGATGCTCTGGCTTTCCATCCACCACCCAGCTACTTGGAGGAGGCTATGACTCAGGCCATTTGTATGGATCGGTGATTGCGGGAGAGAGGTGTAATTCAGCAAGAGGTTCCTTTACATCCTGCTAATTCTCATGTGATGCCATATACGGAACCTATGGAGGTTGGGGCTACTAACCTCAAGGAGAAGGAGAAGAAGCGAAGACGTGAAGGGAGATTATGTTTTTATTGTGGAAGTCCTTGACATTGGAAAAAGGACTGCTCCTCTTGCCCACCAACTAACAAGTTCCCAGGAAATGCCTAAGTCTGGGTGATTGCCGAGGAGGTTACCCAGACTGTCAGGTACCTTTTTCCTCATTTGAAAAGATTTTGTTGTCGCGATGGTTTCACACCCACTTCAGCTTTTGTGGACTGTGGGTCGTCCATGAACTTCATTGACTCAAGCTTGGTGTACAAGAGTAAGATAGAGACAGTTTGGCTTGAAACCCCATTTCATATAATTGCCATTGATAAGACACCACTGGTTAAGAATATTGTTAAGCTTGTCTCTGCGGAGTTTTTCCTCAAGGTGGGTTCCTTGCATCAGGAACACATTTCATGTTATGTTCTTTATAATCGTCCAGTGGGACTAGTGTTGGGATTCCCCTGGTTACAGTTGCATAATCCTGTTATTGATTGGGAATCTCAGGATATTGTGAAATGGGGTCTTAATTGTTGAAATGGTTGTCTTTCTGCTGTTCTGGTGTCATCCTTTAATCTGGAGGGTATTTCAGAGTACCTGAAAGATTTTAAAGACGTGTTTTCCAAAAAAGAGGCTGAGGTCTTGCCACCACATCACCCCTATAATTGTACTATTAATCTCATTCTAGGTGTTAAATTCCCCAAGGCCCGTTCGTACAATCTTTCTGGCATGGAACATACCGCTATGAAAGATTATATTTCAGAAAGTTTACGTAAAGGTCACATCCATCCCTCTGTCTCTCATGTGGCTGCTGTATTCTTTTTTATAATAAAAAGATGATAGTTTATGCCCTTGCCTCGATTTTCAGGAACTAAATAAAATTATGGTGAGAAATACCTACCCCCTCCCACTTATTCCTGATCTTTACAACCAATTATCTGGGGCTAAGTGGTTTTCTAAGTTGGACCTCAGCGGAGCATATAATCTCATCCGTAATCGGGAATGGGATGAGTGGAAAACGGCATAAGACTCTGAGACTCTATTTGAAAATTTGGTCATGCCCTTTCGTCTCACAAATGCATCAGCGGTTTTTCAAAATTTCATTAGTGATGTATTTTCTGACTTCATTGGGTGCTTTATGTTGGTATACACCATGTTCCAAATTATTATGCAAATTATATTTTTCTAGGATTTTCCTAAATGACAGTCAGCCTAATAAAAGTCATCACCCGTTAGAGTACACATCGAATTTTATTGAAGAAACCTCCCAATGATAACAGTATAATCTCCAAAATGAATAAAAACTCAAAATGCACTGTTCCAAATTATTAGGCACAGTAGAATTTCTAAACATTTGATATGTTTTAAAGAACTGAAAATGCTCATTTGTTGAATTTGCAGCATTAGGAGGTCACATTCACTGAACAAAAAATTTAACTCCAAAACATCCTAACAGGCCAAGTTACATGTTAACATATTAACCCTTCTTTGATATCACTTTCACAATTTTTGCATCCATTGAACTTGTGAGTTTTTGGCGAGTTTCTGATTGTATTTCTTTGCATGAAGTCAGAATAGCCTCCCAGAGCTGCTGTTTTGATGTGAACTGCCTCTCACCCTCATAGATTTTTTGCTTGATGATACTCCAAAGGGTTGAGGTCAAGGGAAGATTGTGGCCACACCATGAGTTTATCTCCTTTTATACCCATAGCAGCCAATGACTCGGAGGTATTCTTTGCACCATGAGATGGTGCATTGTCATGCATGAAGATGATTTTGCTCCTGAAGGCACGTTTCTGCTCTTTATACCATGGAAGAAAGTTGTCAGTCAGAAACTCTATATACTTTACAGAGGTTATTTTCACACCTTCAGGAACCTTAAAGGGCCCTGCCAGCTGTTTCCCCATGATTCCTGCCCAAACCATGACTCTTCCACCTCCTTGCTGACATTGCAGCCTTGTTGGGACATGGTGGCCATCCACCAACCATCCACTACTCCATCCATCTAGACCATCCAGGGTTGCTCGAAACTCATCAGTAAACAAGACTGTTTGAAAATTAGTCTTCATGTATGTCTGGGCCAACTGCATCTGTTTCTGCTTGTGAACACTGTTTAGGGGTGGCTAAATAGTAGGTTTATGAACCACAGCAATCCTTTGAAGGATACTACACCTCGAGGTTCGAGGGACTCCAGAGGCACCAGCAGCTTCAAATATCTGTTTGCGGGTTTGTAATGGCTTTTTAGCAGCTTCTCTCTTAATCTGATAAACTTGCCTGGCAGAAACCTTCCTCATTATGCCTTTATCAGCACGAACAAGTCTGCGCTTAGATTCAGCCACAAATCTCTTAACAGTACGATGATCACGCTTAAGCTTTCGGGAAATATCTAATGTTTTCATCCCTTGACCAAGGCATTGCACTATTTGATGCTTTTCAGCAGCAGAGAGATCCTTTATCTTTCCCATGTTATTTGAAAACTGTGGCCTACTTAATAATGTGGAACATAATTTTTAAGTAGTTTTCCTTTAATTAGAATCACATGGAAAACTAATTATCACATGTGTTTACGATTGATTTCAGTGATCCATTGATCCCTGAGACACAATGCCATCCATGAGTTTATTTGAAAAGCAAAACAATTAAACTTTATGACACTTAAATACAATTTGCATAATAATTTTGAACATGGTGTATCTAGATGACATTCTTGTATTTTCATCTGACAAGGAATCTCACATGGGTCATTTACGTGCAGTTCTTCAGAGGTTACTGGAGAACTCACTGTTCACTAAACCTGAGAAGTGTTCATTTTGTGTCCAAGAGCTGTCCTTTCTGGGGTACATCCTTTCTACCAAGAGGTTTCATATGGACTCTGGAAAGGTACAGGCCATTGTTGATTGGATGCAACCCAGAGACCTCAAGGTTCTTCAGTGTTTTTTAGTTTTGTCAATTACAATCGCAAATTTATTAAGGGGTTTTCTCAGGTGGTCAAACCTCTCACTGATCTCACTCATAAGGGGGCTGATCTTAAAAACTGGTAGTCTCTGGCAGTTGTAGCCTTTTCTACATTGAAAAAATGTTTTATGTCTTCTCCTGTGTTGGTCCAGCCCGATCCGTCTGAGCCATTCATTGTAGAGGTGGACGCATTGTAGGTGGGAGTGGGGACAGTGCTGTCTCAGGAATGTAGAAAAGCCACGGAGACACCATCACGTGTTTCTCAACGCAAGCAATAAATAGCCAGGTCTTTCACCAGGAAGGAACAACCACGGGAATGGCAGCATCCAAAAAGGAAAACCACCTATGCCAAAACATGGTATCCATCCACAGACAGCTGTTTCAGGGTATTTGCCCCTCATCAGTGTGGAGGGGCAAATACCCCAAAACAGCTGTCTGTGGATGGATACCATATTTTGGCATAGGTGGTTTTCCTTTTTGGATGCTGCCCTTCCCGTGGTTGTTCCTTCCCGATGTGATCAGTCCATGCTGATCGGTTGGTTCAGGCTTTTCATGCATGTTATCCTGGGAAATGTCATGATCCAGACCGGGTTTTGGGCCTTGTCTCTCCTTTCCCGGTCTGGTCATGTTAGGGGGTAACGTTCTCTGCCTCGCTCCAGTGTCGGGTCTGCTATTTCTCTGTGCTGCATCCTGCAGGCAATGCCAGTTATATTTCCTGCCTATGGTGTGTGTAGCTGGCTCTGGTGAGACCCTGATTTGTCCTGCTGTGTTTATCTGTCTTTACCTGAGTCTCTTCATTCCTCAAATCCGTGACTCTCATGCACAAATATGGACTTCATCCATCTTCATGCACAACATAGGGAGAACACACAGCGACCCCTACCTGTGACACGAGTCTTCCTCACATTGCAATTACAGCTACACCTGTGACTACCATGCACACCTATAGCCTTCATATGCCTCTGTGCTCAATCTGGGGAGTACAAACAGCGCCCCCTAGCTGTAACAGGGGTTACTGCCTCACAAGTGTCAATATGTAACTCCAATTGGGACACAACTGTGTCTTGCCAAAATCTTAGTTTGGACTTGTTCTGACACCATTCTCCATCAAGGGTTTCTGAGCACATGGTATTCTGATAATGCATGATATAATTATCTCTCTGTAAGTATGTAAGAAGCCTATTAGCTGTCACTGAGTGAGAGAATGTCTCCTTGTTGTCAAGCAGTGATAGATCGTTTTAATATTTTGGTATGTATATGAAGACAATAAAAGTAATGAAGTTGCATTCCTTGAGAAGGTCAGCGTATTCAGTGTAACCCTATCTGCCCATTCTAAACGCTCATATAGATTCTGGAATTTGTATACTCTGGGCAAATGCCAGCTCTTGTACTTGTGCCAGTTGGCAGAACATGGGTGAACTTGTAGTTGTAACATGCACTACAGACAGATGTTGTGGACATTTTTGTCACACTAGGCAGGGCATTTTGTACAGTGTAGTTTTATAACATGGGGTGGACCATATCATACTGGCATTTACGCTACAATGTCTTTTAGTACATTTATATGCAACTGGTTGTCTTATTGGTATCATTTTTTTTTTAACTCCGTAGCTACATTAATAATGAGTCGCCCAGTATTAATCTAACTCATATTTTAGTAGCGAAAAAATGCAATTACCATTATTATAACAAAGTAAAGATTTTGGAGTTTATGAAAATAATTTATAATGATCATTCTTGTGTATTGAAATACTTTGTTATCGGTGTTCATATTTTCAATATTTGTTGCTGGCAAAAATTGCATTCCAGAAGTGGTACATCTGGTAAATGCAGTTAACCACTGTTCCAATGGACAGATCCCAATGGTAGTAATTTTTGCCAATCTCTATCACTAGTTCCTGTCTGGAAGAATAATATATAAGTATGTGTAGATTGTAGGAAAGTTATGTTCCACAAGGAATTAACATCTCCCAAGTGTGATGCAAGAAAAATACCAGAGGACTAAGAATCTGGATACACTATATGATTAAAAATAGTCAGTTCCAGGAACATAGAAATAAACTTATGCAAAACATGAATACCAAACAACAGCAATCATAGCAGTGACAGGTAATATATTTTTACGATTATTCAATCTTACAATTGCATAATTTGCAAATTATATATATATGTATATATATATATATGTATATATATATATATACACTGCATATATACACTGTATATATACAGAATATACAGGGTGGGCCATGTATATAGATACACCTAAATAAAATGGGAATGGTTGGTGATCTCAACTTCCTGTTTGTGGCACATTAGTATATGGGAGGGAGAAAACTTTTCAAGATGGATGGCGACCATGGCAGCCATTTTGAAGTCGGACATTTTGGATCCAACTTTATTTTTTTCCAATGGGAAGAGGGTCATGTGACACATCAAACTTATTGAGAATTTCACAAGAAAAATAATGGTGTGCTTGGTTTTAACGTAACTTTTTTTTATCAGATAGATTTTTATTATCCGCAAAGAATAAACAATCAGAATATTTCTCATGACAATGTTACATTAAACATTTACAGATAACTTTTTACCCCCGACCCAGAGCCTCCCACCCCGCCCAACCCCCAGAGACCTCAGCCAGAGCCACCCCACTTCCCAGCATCATACAAACATTTGAATAAACATCCGTTATATTTCCATTGAATACTAGGCTCCCTATATTCTCATTTATCATCCTAATTCAAGTCCATCCACGGTTGCCACAGCTTGTGGAAGATGTCCAGCTTATTCCTTTTAGTGTAGATACTTTTCTCCAAAGTATATGCTTCGTTTGCTTAAGAAAGTCTCTTCTTGTTGGCGGTTGCTCTCTAATCCAAAATTTGGCGATCAATTTCCTAGCAATGAATAACAATCGTGCAATAGCTATTTTAAACATGTTGTCCATAACAATTTCCTCCACATATCCCAATATGCAAGTCAGTGGAACCCTAGGGACAGAACATCCATACACCAGTTCAATACGATTTAAAACAACTATCCAGAAGGAGGACAGTCTAGGGCACTGCCACATCATATGCACCGAGGGCATTCCGAGTTTTGCCTAAGACCAGCCTTGAACAACCTGTCAGGGGTTCTATAGGCCCTATGGATTATGAATAACTGTGATAGCCTGCCTGGTTCACTCAATGATATCTTGGGCACATATTCTAGGACCGACTCCCATCTATCATTGTCAATTATTCCCAATTCAGCTTCCCATTTCCCTTTGGCTCGGATGGGATATTTTTCCAGGAAAGAAAGAAGCAGAAACTCATATATTTCTGAAATCGCCCCCTTCGTGCAGCTATTCTTAAGGATATAGTCGAGCATGAGATCAATCTGTACCACTATGGCTCCCCTTTTATTCTGTGCCTGATAAGCATGAGAGATACGATTATACTGGAACAATTCAGACCGTGGCAACTGAAATTCTTCCTGCAACTCCTCAAATGTTTTAAGTCTGCCCTGACTTATCAGCTTCCCCAGCCGTTTAATACCTGCTGCAGACCAAAAGTGAAAACCCTCCCTCTGCCTAAATTCTGGTAGATAAATGTTGTCCCAAATAGGCGAGAATCTGGTGAACCCACTCACTTCCCTAATGAGTTTGACTTTTTCCCATACTCTGTGAATTAATCTGATAGTGCACCCCTGTGAACCCATTTTTTTGAATTGTCCTCCCTCCAAACTGTCACTCAAAACGTCCGCCTTTAGTAAGAACCTCAAGCTATTAGGTATTTGCACACTCCCTGCCTCCTCCCCCCATCCTTTGAGATGTTGACACTGTGCTGCTAAGAAGTATAGCCATGGATTAGGAAGTGCAAGACCCCCCTCTGTTTTGGCCTTCTGAAGTATCTCCTGTTTAAACCTAGGACTCTTTCCTCCCCATATTAATTCCCCAAACAAAGACCTAATCTTACAAAATCTGCATTGTGTAATCCAAATGGGAGAGTTATGTAACACGTACAACAACTGTGGCATTACAATCATATTTAAGAGGTTGACTTACCCAGACTAGGTAGAGAGGAAAGGGAGTGGATGGATAGACCGCTTGGGGAGGAAGAATTGAAGGCGGCTTTGGCGGATATGGCGGGGGGTAAGGCTCCGGGGACGGACGGTATCCCAGTAGAGGTTTATAAAATTTTTAATGCAGAGTTAATGCCCAAATTGGAGCGAGTGTTCTCTGAGTCGTTGGAGAGGGGAGTGCTGACCCCATCAATGAGAGATGCCATTGTGGTGGTTATTCCTAAAGCTGATAAAGATCCTCAACAGCCGGAGTCATATAGACCAATTTCACTTCTAACGGCTGACATAAAGATTTTGGCGAAGGCCCTGGCGAACAGGCTGTCCCAAGTGATTGATAAATTGATTCACCCAGACCAGTCTGGCTTTATGCCCAATAAATCCACGGCAATTAACTTGAGAAGGTTATTTTTAAATATGCAAATTCCTGCAGACAATGCCGGAAAAAGAGTTGTGGTGTCTTTAGATGCCCACAAGGCCTTTGATTGTGTGGAGTGGAGTTACTTGGGGTCGGTACTGGATCGCCTGGGGTTTGGTCCAAAATTCATCTCCTGGGTTAAGTTGTTGTACTCGTTCCCAACGGCAAAAATTAGAGTTAATAATTTGTCAGAGAGTTTCCCGCTGTTTAGGGGTGCCAAACAGGGGTGTCCGCTGTCCCCGTTGCTCTTCGCTCTGGCCGTGGAGCCGTTAGCGGCTAAAATAAGAGGTGCTCAGGAGGTTAGAGGTTACATCTATGGTAGGAGGGAAGACAAAATTTCATTATATGCTGACGATATTTTGTTGTCCCTAGAGGATTCTGAGAGGTCCCTGTGCAATGCGGTTTCTTTGATTGAGGAGTTTGGTTGGTTTTCGGGACTCACAATAAACTGGGATAAGTCTCTTTCAGATATCTATTCATTTCCTCAGGACTTTTATCCACCCTAGAGGAATATAATTTACTATAAAATCTCCGAAAAACATCTAAAATTCCCCCCCCCCCCGAGTAACCGTTTTACCTTCCTCTTTTCTTATGAAGTATACATGTGAAGAATCCCACTGCGCAGAAACCACCACTGAGAGCAAATGTCCCACCTTCTCTCCCTCAGAATAAAATGTTTCCTTTTTAAAGGCTCTCAACCTATCTGCCCTACGCATATGAAGTTGATAGACCGCTACCTGAGCCGCCCTCATACGAAGTTGCGCTTCTTCTGAGAGGCCAGTGTCTCTTCCGCCACCCTCAGCTCCTCCATCACTGCATTGTCTTGAATTTTAGACTTAGTTTTATGTCTCGAGATGTCCCGGAATAAAATTCCTCTCAGGTACGCCTTCATGGTGTCCCACACTACAAGATTCTCCGCACTCCCTTCATTAATCCTGAAAAACTCCCTGAGTTCAGTTGGTTTTAATGTAACTTAGTTTCTCTTTGTTTACAGCCATTGACATGTTACAGAGGTTAACACGTGAGGATTGTGTTGATGTCTGGTGAACTCAGTACTGGGTCATTGCAGCAGATTTCAATGCAAGACACCCTACACAAGAAAACTGTCACCATTCCCATGTTATATAGGTGTATCCATATAAATGGCCCACCCAAAAGAGTTTGCCTCTTCACTGAACATAATGTTCTGTGTAAACTGAGGGTCCTGTTCCAATTTTTGTTTTGCCCATCCTGCAAATTCAGCGCGCCGATCTGGCATCAGTCGAACATCCCTTTGGCGGATGTTACAGAACCCCCCAGCACCAAGAATGTTATGCAGTATATGTATGTATAATAGTTTCCATGTGAAATGCATCAGTCCACAGGCTGCGCCCCTGGACAAGATATTCTCTTTCTGACCTCCCCCCACCTTTGTAATTCCCACAGTAAATATTGGCAGGCTCCGACCCCCTGCGGCTATTGTAATGTATGTCTGGCCCGCTGTTTTCCTATTGGCCTGACCTGTGTATCTGTGTTATATATTCTGTGTCCTGTAAATAAAGGGTGTTCTTAGACTGGAAATATGTGTAGAAGCAGTCAGCTTTTATATGCTCTCATGTAATCAAGAAATTCCTGCCAGCGTCCTTCATTCAGAACAAAGCAAAAGCAGAGTGGACTTCATGAAACACGAGGTGGTACTGAAAGAGGTACCCCAGCTTGGTAGACCCCGTTACACTGGTGGCAGACAGCGGGATGTGATATCTCTTCTACAGGAGGAAAGGAATGAATGGAAGACAACTACCAGAAGTTAAAGAGGACTACATTAAAAGATCTGGTGGAAGCCCGAGGGTTAATCGCCAGCAACAAAACAAAAGCGGATTTGATAGCAGCCATCATGGAACACGACAGTGCAGCGCCCCCCAATGTGAACGTGGAGGACACTGAATTCCAGAGGGAGGTAAAGAACAGACTGGCGTTCTATGGCCCAAACCCTGCAGTAGAGATCATACGAGAGGTGATGGCTGATGTGTGTACTGATCTGAAGGAAGAGATGGCGGAGTCGACCAGGATAGAGCTAACCAAGATGGAGATGGCAGAGCGGACCAAAGTGGAGCTGGCCAAGATGGAGATGGCAGAGCGGAGAGAGGAGAGTAAGCGAGCAAGGGGAGCTCTGGCCTCCGCCCAGGTACCTTCAACTGTAAGCCACAAAAAGATCCAGTATAATGCCTTCCGACTGTTGGGGGAGGCAGAGGAAGACATTGATGGCTTTCTGCAGGACTTTGAGTGGCAGTGTGCCCTTCATCAAGTGAAGCCGGAGGAACGGGTTCAGATTCTGGCCAGCAAGCTGACAGGCCGGGCAGCGGATGCCTATCGCACGGTACCTGATGAGGACTGTATGGACTATGAGCAGATCAAAGAAGTGATCTTGGCCCGGTATGCGCTGACACCAGAGACATACCGCCAAAAGTTCCGCAGACTTATAAAATGAGTAACTGATACCCACGCTCAATGGGCCTGTAAATTACGGCGGTCACTGCTACAGTGGGTACAAGGGAGCCAAGCAACCACTAAGGAGGACATCCTCCAGTTTTTCTTGTTAGAACGATTCTTTAATGGACTAAACCCCGAGACACAGGAATGGCTTTGGGACAGGCAGCCAAGGACTCTTGAGGAAGCCGCTCGTCTGGCTGATGAACATCATGACGCCAGGAGGCCTCAGTTGTCTGGATCAAAGATGGTCACTAGAGGTCCGCCCATGGACCTGGAGGGCCCCAAACCACCGAAGATTGTAGGGGGACCAGCTAGAAACCCGGCCTACCACAGTTCCCCTGGGGCGCGATGCCACACCTGCCGTCAGCTGGGCCACTTGCAAGGACAAGCATACCCAGTGGCCAAAGGCAGGAACAGCTACCTTCTGCCGGGCTGCTGTACACTGCTACCAAGGCAAAGCTGACCCGGCATTGGGGGCTACAACTAACCAAGGGGTGGAAGACATGGAGGAAGTGCTGCATGAAGTAGACCCCGTGCAGGCAGCTCGGGCAGATAATCGACAACAGCATCGACAGGTCGTGTGGGTTAGTGGGAAATGCATGCAGGGACTAAGAGATTCCAGAGCAACTTTGACCCTTATGAAGCCTCATCTCGTCCGGGACCAAGGGAAGATGGACCGGACAGTGACAGTCCGTGTAGCAGGGGGAGCCATACATCGACTGCCCCCTGCCAGGATTCACCTAAACTGGGGAGTTGGGGATGGCCTTGTTGAGGTCGGCTTGATGGAGGATTTGCCTGCAGACGTTTTGCTGGGAAATAACTTGGGGCCCATGTTGTCTGCCTTCTCGGTTGCCCCTCTGGCTGAGACATATCCTGTGACGACCCGGAGACAAGCTCGAGCTGCGGAGGTGGAATCACACTCAGAGGAGGCCCAGGTAAGACATCCCAGCCCTACACGTATTCCCATAGCCAGACACATTTCTTGGGCCACCCCAGATGAATTTAAGGTGGAGTTACTTGAGGATCCTTCATTGGAGGGATATCGTGGGAAGGCACAGGAGGGGAGAGGGGTACTGGAAGGGGAACAGTTTATATGGAAGCAGGGACTCCTCTACCGGATCACAGAGCAGCACCACACAGGGACGAGCAGCACTATAAAACAACAGCTGGTAGTTCCCAAGAAGTATAGGCAGGAGTTACTGCAAATCTCTCATGACATACCCTTGGCTGGGCACTTCGGCGTCAGTCGCACCAGGCATCGTCTGACACAAAACTTCTTTTGGCCGGGGGTAACCTATGATGTTCGACAATACTGCCAGACCTGTGACAGTTGCCAGTGCATTGGCAAGAGGGGAGATCAATGCAAGGCCAAAGTATGCCCCCTCCCCATTGTGGAGGAACCATTTAGCCGAGTAGCGGTCGATCTGATAGGGCCGTTAGCAAAACCCAGTCCGTCAGGGAAAAGGTATATATTGACAGTGGTAGATTATGCCACACGGTATCCAGAGGCGGTTGCGTTACCTAACATACTGGCAGAGACGGTGGCGGCTGCCCTGCTCCAGGTTTTCTCACAGGTTGGATTTCCCCGGGAGATTATCTCAGACCAGGGTACCCAGTTTACAGCAGAGGTCACCAACCAACTGTGGAAGCTGTGCGGCGTAAAGTCCATTAGAAGCGCCCCGTACCACCCGCAAACCAATGGGTTGTGTGAACGCTTTAACGGGACGTTAAAACAACTCATTGGGACTTTTACCAGGACACCACCTATAATGTCGCCGATTGTGACGACCCCAGGGTTATCCGCATGTTCCACGTGAATATGCTGAAGCCCTATCGGGAGCACCCTGAAGGGGTTGTGGCCATCTGTGCACCTGAAGCAGAGGATTTAGCCAGACTGCCCTTGCCTGATGTCTTAGGGGAGAGGACTCAGTCTAAAACATGGGACCAGGTACACTGGGGTGAAGACTTAGGTCCCCAGGAGAGACAGCAGGCGGAGGAGTTGTTGAGGCAGCGACAGAGTATGTTTTTGGGGAAACCCGGGTACACTCACCTGGCACAACACAAGGCTGAGACCCAGGATCAGACCCCCCTGCGACAACCCCCCTTCCGCATCCCTGAGTCTGTACGAGAAGGGATGCGACAAGAGATACAAGAGATGTTGCGTTTAGGGATCATTGAAGAGTCAGATAGTCCCTGGGCATCCCCCGTAGTGTTAGTGCCCAAGAAGGATGGGACTACACGGTTTTGTGTAGACTATCGTAAGCTCAATGAGAAAACAGTGACGGATGCGTATCCCATGCCGCGTGTGGATGACTTGTTAGACGGGCTGGCAGGGGCAAAGTATTTGACCACCATCGATCTATGCAAAGGCTACTGGCAGATTCCCCTTAGTCCTGATGGTATTCCCAAGTCAGCATTTGTCACCCCGTTTGGCTTATTCCAGTTTCGAGTTATGCCATTCGGGATGAAGACTGCCCCGGCGACCTTCCAGAGGCTGGCTGACCGGCTTCTGGATGGTCTCCAGGACTATGCGTGTGCCTACCTGGATGACATCGCCATCTACAGCGCGACATGGGAAGAGCATCTAAATCACCTAGAGACAGTATTAGACAGGATCCACAAGGCCGGAATCACCCTGAACCCAAACAAGTGTCACGTGGGCGTAGCAGAGGTTCAGTATTTAGGGCATTGGGTGGGAAGTGGGAAACAGAGACCAGAACCAGCCAAGATTGAGGCCATAGCCAAATGGCCCACCCCACGCACTAAAACCCAGGTCATGGGTTTATAGGCTGAACTGGATGGACAAATGTCTTTTTTCGGCCTTACTAACTATGTTACTATGTTACTATGTTACTATGGCGTTTCTACGGACAGCGGGGTATTACAGGAAATTCGTTCCCAATTACAGCAGCGTAGCCAAGCCCCTCACTGATCTGACCCGTAAGAACCAACCCCACCAAGTAACCTGGACCCCAGAGTGTGAGGAAGCCTTCCGCCAGCTAAAGGATGCCCTCACCAATACCCCTGTATTGGCCGCACCCGATCCAACTAAACGTTTCCTGGTCCACACAGACGCTTCTATTTTTGGATTGGGGGCAGTACTAAGCCAAGTCGGGCCGGACGGCCAAGAACACTCGGTAGCTTACCTGAGTCGGAAACTACTGCCCCGTGAAGTGAGCTATTGCGGCCATCGAGATGGAGTGCCTGGCAATAGTATGGGCACTCAAAAAGTTACAACCTTATTTGTATGGACGACAGTTTTCCCTCCTAACGGACCATAATCCCCTAGTCTGGCTTAATCGGGTCTCCGGAGACAACGCCAGATTACTGCGGTGGAGTTTAGCCCTACAACCTCTGGACTTCACCATCCACTACCGACCCGGCAAACAAAACGGTAACGCCGATGGACTAAGTCGACAAATGGAACTCGTACCAACCCCATAAACTTCGGTCATCCCCTAACCGATCCGTTAAGAATCAGACTGTGTATGCCGATCGTGTCGCTGAAAAGGGGAGCCGTGTTACAGAAACCCCCAGCACCAAGAATGTTATGCAGTATATGTATGTATAATAGTTTCCATGTGAAATGCATCAATCCACAGGCTGCACCCCTGAACAAGATATTCTCTTTCTGACCTCCCCCCACCTTTGTAATTCCCACAGTAAATATTGGCAGGCTCCGGCCCCCTGCAGCTATTTTAATGTATGTCTGGCCCACTGTTTTCCTATTGGCCTGCCCTGTGTATCTGTGTTATATATTCTGTGTCCTGTAAATAAATTTTGTTCTTAGACTGGAAATACGTGTAGAAGCAGTCAGCTTTTATAGCTCTCATTTAATCAAGAAATTCCTGCCAGCGTCCTTCATTCAGAACAAAGCAAAAGCAGAGTGGACTTCCTGAAACACGAGGTGGTACTGAAAGAGGTACCCCAGCTTGGTAGACCCCGTTACACTGGTGGCAGACAGCGGGATGTGATATCTCTTCTACAGGAGGAAAGGAATGAATGGAAGACAACTACCAGAAGTTAAAGAGGACTACATTAAAAGATCTGGTGGAAGCCCGAGGGTTAATCGCCAGCAACAAAACAAAAGCGGATTTGATAGCAGCCATCATGGAACACGACAGTGCAGCGACCCCAATGTGAACGTGGAGGACACTGAATTCCAGAGGGAGGTAAAGAACAGACTGGCGTTCTATGGTACTGAAAGAGGTACCCCAGCTTGGTAGACCCCGTTACAGCGGATATTAGCTACTCATAAATGGCACCCTTACAAAATCCAGCTGCTGCAGCATCAAAACGAGGATGACCCAGATCGGCACGCTAAATTTGCAGAATGGGCAAAACAAAATTGGAACAGGACCCTCAGTTTACACAGAACATTATGTTCAGTGATGAGGCAAACTGTTATGAAAGGTAATTCAGTACCACAATGGACATAGAGGTCAGCGCACATACAGTGACCTGGCAATAACCCAAAAAACAAGAACGAGCTCTGAGATGTGGGAACTCTGTTGACCGCAATTCCTAATCCTCTCCAACCACACTAAAGGCAGCCGTGGATTGCGCCTAACGCTCCCTATGCAACACGGCACGGCCTGAGAAACTAGCTAGCCTGAAGATAGAAAATAAGCCTACCTTGCCTCAGAGAAATACCCCAAAGGAAAAGGCAGCCCCCACATATAATGACTGTGAGTTAAGATGAAAAGACAAACATAGAGATGAAATAGATTTAGCAAAGTGAGGCCCAACTTTCTGAACAGAGCGAGGATAGGAAAAGTAACTTTGCGGTCAACACAAAACCCTACAAAAACCACGCAAAGGGGGCAAAAAGACCCTCCGTACCGAACTAACGGTACGGAGGTACACCCTCTGCGTCCCAGAGCTTCCAGCAAGCAGAAAAAAACAAATTGACAAGCTGGACAGAAAAAAACAGCAAACAAATAGCAAAGAGGAACTTAGCTATGCAGAGCAGCAGGCCACAGGAATGATCCAGGAGGAAACAGGTCCAATACTAGAACATTGACTGGAGGCCAGGATCAAAGCACTAGGTGGAGTTAAATAGAGCAGCACCTAACGACTTCACCACTCACCTGAGGAAGGAAACTCAGAAGCCGCAGTACCACTTTCCTCCACCAACGGAAGCTCACAGAGAGAACCAGCCGAAGTACCACTTGTGACCACAGGAGGGAGCTCTGCCACAGAATTCACAACAGTACCCCCCCCTTGAGGAGGGGTCACCGAACCCTCACCAGAGCTCCCAGGACGACCAGGATGAGCCATATGAAAGGCACGAACAAGATCGGGAGCATGGACATCAGAGGCAAAGACCCAGGAATTATCTTCCTGAGCATAACCCTTCCACTTAACCAGATACTGGAGTTTCCGCCTTGAAACACGAGAATCCAAAATCTTCTCCACAATATACTCCAACTCCCCCTCCACCAAAACCGGGGCAGGAGGATCAACAGATGGAACCATAGGTGCCACGTATCTCCGCAACAATGACCTATGGAATACGTTATGTATGGAAAAAGAATCTGGAAGTGTCAGACGAAAAGACACAGGATTAAGAACCTCAGAAATCCTATATGGACCAATAAAACGAGGTTTAAACTTAGGAGAGGAAACCTTCATAGGAATATGACGAGAAGATAACCAAACCAAGTCCCCAACTGGTTCGTTCGGTCTGGCCATTAGTCTGAGGATGGAAAGCCGAGGAAAAAGACAAGTCAATGCCCATCCTACCACAAAAGGCTCGCCAAAACCTCGAAACAAACTGGGAACCTCTGTCAGAAACGATATTCTCTGGAATGCCATGTAAACGAACCACATGCTGGAAAAACAATGGCACCAAATCAGAGGAGGAAGGCAATTTAGACAAGGGTACCAAATGGACCATCTTAGAGAAGAGATCACAGACCACCCAAATGACTAACATCTTTTGAGAGACGGGAAGATCTGAAATAAAATCCATAGAGATATGTGTCCAAGGCCTCTTCGGGACCGGCAAGGGCAAAAGCAACCCACTGGCACGAGAACAGCAGGGCTTAGCCCGAGCACAAATCCCACAGGACTGCACAAAAGTACGCACATCCCGCGACAGAGATGGCCACCAAAAGGATCTAGCCACTAACTCTCGGGTACCAAAGATTCCAGGATGACCAGCCAACACCGAACAATGAACCTCAGAGATAACTTTATTCGTCCACCTATCAGGGACAAACAGTTTCTCCGCTGGGCAACGATCAGGTTTATTAGCCTGAAATTTTTGCAGCACCCGCCGCAAATCAGGGGAGATGGCAGACACAATTACTCCCTCTTTGAGGATACCCGCCGGCTCAGGTACACCCGGAGAGTCGGGCACAAAACTCCTAGACAGAGCATCCGCCTTCACATTTTTAGAGCCCGGAAGGTATGAAATCACAAAGTCAAAACGGGCAAAAAACAACGACCAACGAGCTTGTCTAGGATTCAACCGCTTGGCGGACTCGAGATAAGTCAAGTTCTTATGATCAGTCAAGACCACCACGCGATGCTTAGCTCCTTCAAGCCAATGACGCCACTCCTCGAATGCCCACTTCATGGCCAGCAACTCTCGATTGCCCACATCATAATTTCGCTCAGCAGGCGAAAACTTCCTGGAAAAGAAGGCGCATGGTTTCATCACCGAGCAATCAGAACTTCTCTGCGACAAAACAGCCCCTGCTCCAATCTCCGAAGCATCAACCTCGACCTGGAACGGAAGCGAAACATCTGGTTGACACAACACAGGGGCAGAAGAAAAACGACGCTTCAACTCTTGAAAAGCTTCCACCGCAGCAGAAGACCAATTGACCAAATCAGCACCTTTCTTGGTCAAATCGGTCAATGGTTTAGCAATACTAGAAAAATTGCAGATGAAGCGACGATAAAAATTAGCAAAGCCCAGGAACTTTTGCAGACTTTTCAGAGATGTCGGCTGAGTCCAATCATGGATGGCTTGGACCTTAACAGGGTCCATCTCGATAGTAGAAGGGGAAAAGATGAACCCCAAAAATTAAACCTTCTGAACACCAAAGAGACACTTTGATCCCTTCACAAACAAAGAATTAGCACGCAGGACCTGAAACACCGTTCTGACCTGCTTCACATGAGACTCCCAATCATCCGAGAAGATCAAAATGTCATCTAAGTACACAATCAGGAATTTATCCAGGTACTCTCGGAATATGTCATGCATAAAGGACTGAAACACTGATGGAGCATTGGCAAGTCCGAATGGCATTACTAGATACTCAAAATGGCCCTCGGGCGCATTAAATGCAGTTTTCCACTCATCGCCTCGCTTAATACGCACAAGATTATACGCACCACGAAGATCTATCTTGGTGAACCAACTAGCCCCCTTAATCCGAGCAAACAAATCAGATAACAATGGCAAGGGGTACTGAAATTTAACCGTGATCTTATTTAGAAGGCGGTAATCTATACAAGGTCTCAGTGAACCATCCTTCTTGGCTACAAAAAAGAACCCTGCTCCTAATGGCGATGATGACGGGCGAATATGCCCCTTCTCCAAAGACTCCTTCACATAACTCCGCATAGCGGCGTGCTCAGGCACAGATAAATTAAACAGTCGACCATTTGGGAATTTACTACCAGGAATCAAATCGATAGCACAATCACAATCCCTATGCGGAGGTAGGGTATCGGACTTGGGCTCATCAAATAAATCCCGGTAATCAGACAAGAACTCAGGAACCTCAGAAGGGGTGGATGACGAAATAGTCAGAAATGGGACATCACCATGTACCCCCTGACAACCCCAGCTGGACACAGACATGGATTTCCAATCTAATACTGGATTATGGACTTGTAGCCATGGCAACCCCAACACGACCACATCATGCAGATTATGCAACACCAGAAAGCGAATAACCTCCTGATGTGCAGGAGCCATGCACATGGTCAGCTGGGTCCAGTACTGAGGCTTATTCTTGGCCAAAGGCGTAGCATCAATTCCTCTCAATGGAATAGGACACTGCAAGGGCTCCAAGAAAAACCCACAACGCCTAGCATACTCCAAGTCCATCAAATTCAGAGCAGCGCCTGAGTCCACAAATGCCATGACAGAATACGATGACAAAGAGCAGATCAAGGTAACAGACAGAAGAAATTTTGACTGTACCGTACCAATGGTGGCAGACCTAGCGAACCGCTTAGTGCGCTTAGGACAATCAGAGATAGCATGAGTGGAATCACCACAGTAGAAACACAGCCCATTCAGACGTCTGTGTTCTTGCCGTTCAACTCTGGTCAAAGTCCTATCGCACTGCATAGGCTCAGGTTTAAGCTCAGATAATACCGCCAAATGGTGCACAGATTTACGCTCGCGCAAGCGTCGACCGATCTGAATGGCCAAAGACATAGACTCATTCAGACCAGCAGGCATAGGAATTCCCACCATGACATCCTTAAGGGCTTCAGAGAGACCTTTTCTAAAAATAGCTGCGAGCGCACCTTCATTCCACTGAGTGAGTACGGACCACTTTCTAAATTTCTGACAATATACCTCTATTTCATCCTGACCCTGACACAGAGCCAGCAAATTCTTCTCTGCCTGATCCACAGAATTAGGCTCATCGTACAGCAATCCGAGCGCCATGAAAAATTCATCGATATTACTTAATGCAGGATCTCCTGACGCAAGAGAAAATGCCCAGTCCTGAGGGTCGCCATGCAATAAAGAAATAACGATCCTAACTTGTTGAACTGGGTCACCAGAGGAGCGAGGTTTCAAAGCCAGAAATAGTTTACAATTATTTTTGAAACTCAGAAATTTAGTTCTATCTCCAAAAAACAAATCAGGAATAGGAATTCTCGGTTCTAACATAGAATTCTGAACCACAACGTCTTGAATACTTTGTACTCTTGCCGTGAGCTGATCCACACATGAAGACAGACCTTTAATGTCCATTGCTACACCTGTGTCCTGAACCACCCAAATGTCTAGGGGAAAAAAAAGGCAAAACACAGTGCAAAGAAAAAAAAATGGTCTCAGAACCTCTTTTCTCCCTCTATTGGGAATCATTAGTACTTTGGGCCTCCAGTACTGTTATGAAAGGTAATTCAGTACCACAATGGACATAGAGGTCAGCGCACATACAGTTAAATAAATAGGGCAGCACACTGCAGCGCCAAAACATGCAAACTTGAAAAAACGAAATTTGAACTGCATTACTGCACTAGAAATATGAAAAATGAGAGCTTTTAGCGCACAAAAATGGCCAATTTTATGTGTACCTCGTAGCCACGTTAAGGCATCTCTCTTATACGAGGTCCTACGTTTGACCTACCTCACTGAGAATAAACGTCTCCATCTGAATGGGTACATGTAAAAACCTCTTCTTGGACTCAAATTCTCTCTCTATGTGGAGGGGTATTGGACCTACTATAATTAAAACACCTGAAGCTAGGAGGCGGGGAGTGCACGATCAGAAGGCTAGAGAATACATTTCAAAAAACCTGATCTGCACATCCAAACATAGACTGAGTGTGAACAGGTGCTGAACCCAGAGTCGCCAACTCGTATATAGTTAAATAAATAGGGCAGCACACTGCAGCGCCAAAACATGCAAACTTGAAAAAACGAAATTTGAACTGCATTACTGCACTAGAAATATGAAAAATGAGAGCTTTTAGCGCACAAAAATGGCCAATTTTATGTGTACCTCGTAGCCACGTTAAGGCATCTCTCTTATACGAGGTCCTACGTTTGACCTACCTCACTGAGAATAAACGTCTCCATCTGAATGGGTACATGTAAAAACCTCTTCTTGGACTCAAATTCTCTCTCTATGTGGAGGGGTATTGGACCTACTATAATTAAAACACCTGAAGCTAGGAGGCGGGGAGTGCACGATCAGAAGGCTAGAGAATACATTTCAAAAAACCTGATCTGCACATCCAAACATAGACTGAGTGTGAACAGGTGCTGAACCCAGAGTCGCCAACTCGTATATAGTTAAATAAATAGGGCAGCACACTGCAGCGCCAAAACATGCAAACTTGAAAAAACGAAATTTGAACTGCATTACTGCACTAGAAATATGAAAAATGAGAGCTTTTAGCGCACAAAAATGGCCAATTTTATGTGTACCTCGTAGCCACGTTAAGGCATCTCTCTTATACGAGGTCCTACGTTTGACCTACCTCACTGAGAATAAACGTCTCCATCTGAATGGGTACATGTAAAAACCTCTTCTTGGACTCAAATTCTCTCTCTATGTGGAGGGGTATTGGACCTACTATAATTAAAACACCTGAAGCTAGGAGGCGGGGAGTGCACGATCAGAAGGCTAGAGAATACATTTCAAAAAACCTGATCTGCACATCCAAACATAGACTGAGTGTGAACAGGTGCTGAACCCAGAGTCGCCAACTCGTATATAGTTAAATAAATAGGGCAGCACACTGCAGCGCCAAAACATGCAAACTTGAAAAAACGAAATTTGAACTGCATTACTGCACTAGAAATATGAAAAATGAGAGCTTTTAGCGCACAAAAATGGCCAATTTTATGTGTACCTCGTAGCCACGTTAAGGCATCTCTCTTATACGAGGTCCTACGTTTGACCTACCTCACTGAGAATAAACGTCTCCATCTGAATGGGTACATGTAAAAACCTCTTCTTGGACTCAAATTCTCTCTCTATGTGGAGGGGTATTGGACCTACTATAATTAAAACACCTGAAGCTAGGAGGCGGGGAGTGCACGATCAGAAGGCTAGAGAATACATTTCAAAATACCTGATCTGCACATTCAAACATAGACTGAGTGTGAACAGGTGCTGAACCCAGAGTCGCCAACTCGTATATAGTTAAATAAATAGGGCAGCACACTGCAGCGCCAAAACATGCAAACTTGAAAAAACAAAATTTGAACTGCATTACTGCACTAGAAATATGAAAAATGAGAGCTTTTAGCGCACAAAAATGGCCAATTTTATGTGTACCTCGTAGCCACGTTAAGGCATCTCTCTTATACGAGGTCCTACGTTTGACCTACCTCACTGAGAATAAACGTCTCCATCTGAATGGGTACATGTAAAAACCTCTTCTTGGACTCAAATTCTCTCTCTATGTGGAGGGGTATTGGACCTACTATAATTAAAACACCTGAAGCTAGGAGGCGGGGAGTGCACGATCAGAAGGCTAGAGAATACATTTCAAAAAACCTGATCTGCACATCCAAACATAGACTGAGTGTGAACAGGTGCTGAACCCAGAGTCGCCAACTCGTATATAGTTAAATAAATAGGGCAGCACACTGCAGCGCCAAAACATGCAAACTTGAAAAAACGAAATTTGAACTGCATTACTGCACTAGAAATATGAAAAATGAGAGCTTTTAGCGCACAAAAATGGCCAATTTTATGTGTACCTCGTAGCCACGTTAAGGCATCTCTCTTATACGAGGTCCTACGTTTGACCTACCTCACTGAGAATAAACGTCTCCATCTGAATGGGTACATGTAAAAACCTCTTCTTGGACTCAAATTCTCTCTCTATGTGGAGGGGTATTGGACCTACTATAATTAAAACACCTGAAGCTAGGAGGCGGGGAGTGCACGATCAGAAGGCTAGAGAATACATTTCAAAAAACCTGATCTGCACATCCAAACATAGACTGAGTGTGAACAGGTGCTGAACCCAGAGTCGCCAACTCGTATATAGTTAAATAAATAGGGCAGCACACTGCAGCGCCAAAACATGCAAACTTGAAAAAACGAAATTTGAACTGCATTACTGCACTAGAAATATGAAAAATGAGAGCTTTTAGCGCACAAAAATGGCCAATTTTATGTGTACCTCGTAGCCACGTTAAGGCATCTCTCTTATACGAGGTCCTACGTTTGACCTACCTCACTGAGAATAAACGTCTCCATCTGAATGGGTACATGTAAAAACCTCTTCTTGGACTCAAATTCTCTCTCTATGTGGAGGGGTATTGGACCTACTATAATTAAAACACCTGAAGCTAGGAGGCGGGGAGTGCACGATCAGAAGGCTAGAGAATACATTTCAAAAAACCTGATCTGCACATCCAAACATAGACTGAGTGTGAACAGGTGCTGAACCCAGAGTCGCCAACTCGTATATAGTTAAATAAATAGGGCAGCACACTGCAGCGCCAAAACATGCAAACTTGAAAAAACGAAATTTGAACTGCATTACTGCACTAGAAATATGAAAAATGAGAGCTTTTAGCGCACAAAAATGGCCAATTTTATGTGTACCTCGTAGCCACGTTAAGGCATCTCTCTTATACGAGGTCCTACGTTTGACCTACCTCACTGAGAATAAACGTCTCCATCTGAATGGGTACATGTAAAAACCTCTTCTTGGACTCAAATTCTCTCTCTATGTGGAGGGGTATTGGACCTACTATAATTAAAACACCTGAAGCTAGGAGGCGGGGAGTGCACGATCAGAAGGCTAGAGAATACATTTCAAAAAACCTGATCTGCACATCCAAACATAGACTGAGTGTGAACAGGTGCTGAACCCAGAGTCGCCAACTCGTATATAGTTAAATAAATAGGGCAGCACACTGCAGCGCCAAAACATGCAAACTTGAAAAAACGAAATTTGAACTGCATTACTGCACTAGAAATATGAAAAATGAGAGCTTTTAGCGCACAAAAATGGCCAATTTTATGTGTACCTCGTAGCCACGTTAAGGCATCTCTCTTATACGAGGTCCTACGTTTGACCTACCTCACTGAGAATAAACGTCTCCATCTGAATGGGTACATGTAAAAACCTCTTCTTGGACTCAAATTCTCTCTCTATGTGGAGGGGTATTGGACCTACTATAATTAAAACACCTGAAGCTAGGAGGCGGGGAGTGCACGATCAGAAGGCTAGAGAATACATTTCAAAAAACCTGATCTGCACATCCAAACATAGACTGAGTGTGAACAGGTGCTGAACCCAGAGTCGCCAACTCGTATATAGTTAAATAAATAGGGCAGCACACTGCAGCGCCAAAACATGCAAACTTGAAAAAACGAAATTTGAACTGCATTACTGCACTAGAAATATGAAAAATGAGAGCTTTTAGCGCACAAAAATGGCCAATTTTATGTGTACCTCGTAGCCACGTTAAGGCATCTCTCTTATACGAGGTCCTACGTTTGACCTACCTCACTGAGAATAAACGTCTCCATCTGAATGGGTACATGTAAAAACCTCTTCTTGGACTCAAATTCTCTCTCTATGTGGAGGGGTATTGGACCTACTATAATTAAAACACCTGAAGCTAGGAGGCGGGGAGTGCACGATCAGAAGGCTAGAGAATACATTTCAAAAAACCTGATCTGCACATCCAAACATAGACTGAGTGTGAACAGGTGCTGAACCCAGAGTCGCCAACTCGTATATAGTTAAATAAATAGGGCAGCACACTGCAGCGCCAAAACATGCAAACTTGAAAAAACGAAATTTGAACTGCATTACTGCACTAGAAATATGAAAAATGAGAGCTTTTAGCGCACAAAAATGGCCAATTTTATGTGTACCTCGTAGCCACGTTAAGGCATCTCTCTTATACGAGGTCCTACGTTTGACCTACCTCACTGAGAATAAACGTCTCCATCTGAATGGGTACATAATTAAAACACCTGAAGCTAGGAGGCGGGGAGTGCACGATCAGAAGGCTAGAGAATACATTTCAAAAAACCTGATCTGCACATCCAAACACATCCAAACATAGACTGAGTGTGAACAGGTGCTGAACCCAGAGTCGCCAACTCGTATATAGTTAAATAAATAGGGCAGCACACTGCAGCGCCAAAACATGCAAACTTGAAAAAACGAAATTTGAACTGCATTACTGCACTAGAAATATGAAAAATGAGAGCTTTTAGCGCACAAAAATGGCCAATTTTATGTGTACCTCGTAGCCACGAGATGCCTTAACGTGGCTACGAGGTACACATAAAATTGGCCATTTTTGTGCGCTAAAAGCTCTCATTTTTCATATTTCTAGTGCAGTAATGCAGTTCAAATTTCGTTTTTTCAAGTTTGCATGTTTTGGCGCTGCAGTGTGCTGCCCTATTTATTTAACTATATACGAGTTGGCGACTCTGGGTTCAGCACCTGTTCACACTCAGTCTATGTTTGGATGTGCAGATCAGGTTTTTTGAAATGTATTCTCTAGCCTTCTGATCGTGCACTCCCCGCCTCCTAGCTTCAGGTGTTTTAATTATAGTAGGTCCAATACCCCTCCACATAGAGAGAGAATTTGAGTCCAAGAAGAGGTTTTTACATGTACCCATTCAGATGGAGACGTTTATTCTCAGTGAGGTAGGTCAAACGTAGGACCTCGTATAAGAGAGATGCCTTAACGTGGCTACGAGGTACACATAAAATTGGCCATTTTTGTGCGCTAAAAGCTCTCATTTTTCATATTTCTAGTGCAGTAATGCAGTTCAAATTTCGTTTTTTCAAGTTTGCATGTTTTGGCGCTGCAGTGTGCTGCCCTATTTATTTAACTATATACGAGTTGGCGACTCTGGGTTCAGCACCTGTTCACACTCAGTCTATGTTTGGATGTGCAGATCAGGTTTTTTGAAATGTATTCTCTAGCCTTCTGATCGTGCACTCCCCGCCTCCTAGCTTCAGGTGTTTTAATTATAGTAGGTCCAATACCCCTCCACATAGAGAGAGAATTTGAGTCCAAGAAGAGGTTTTTACATGTACCCATTCAGATGGAGACGTTTATTCTCAGTGAGGTAGGTCAAACGTAGGACCTCGTATAAGAGAGATGCCTTAACGTGGCTACGAGGTACACATAAAATTGGCCATTTTTGTGCGCTAAAAGCTCTCATTTTTCATATTTCTAGTGCAGTAATGCAGTTCAAATTTCGTTTTTTCAAGTTTGCATGTATTGGCGCTGCAGTGTGCTGCCCTATTTATTTAACTATATACGAGTTGGCGACTCTGGGTTCAGCACCTGTTCACACTCAGTCTATGTTTGGATGTGCAGATCAGGTTTTTTGAAATGTATTCTCTAGCCTTCTGATCGTGCACTCCCCGCCTCCTAGCTTCAGGTGTTTTAATTATAGTAGGTCCAATACCCCTCCACATAGAGAGAGAATTTGAGTCCAAGAAGAGGTTTTTACATGTACCCATTCAGATGGAGACGTTTATTCTCAGTGAGGTAGGTCAAACGTAGGACCTCGTATAAGAGAGATGCCTTAACGTGGCTACGAGGTACACATAAAATTGGCCATTTTTGTGCGCTAAAAGCTCTCATTTTTCATATTTCTAGTGCAGTAATGCAGTTCAAATTTCGTTTTTTCAAGTTTGCATGTTTTGGCGCTGCAGTGTGCTGCCCTATTTATTTAACTATATACGAGTTGGCGACTCTGGGTTCAGCACCTGTTCACACTCAGTCTATGTTTGGATGTGCAGATCAGGTTTTTTGAAATGTATTCTCTAGCCTTCTGATCGTGCACTCCCCGCCTCCTAGCTTCAGGTGTTTTAATTATAGTAGGTCCAATACCCCTCCACATAGAGAGAGAATTTGAGTCCAAGAAGAGGTTTTTACATGTACCCATTCAGATGGAGACGTTTATTCTCAGTGAGGTAGGTCAAACGTAGGACCTCGTATAAGAGAGATGCCTTAACGTGGCTACGAGGTACACATAAAATTGGCCATTTTTGTGCGCTAAAAGCTCTCATTTTTCATATTTCTAGTGCAGTAATGCAGTTCAAATTTCGTTTTTTCAAGTTTGCATGTATTGGCGCTGCAGTGTGCTGCCCTATTTATTTAACTATATACGAGTTGGCGACTCTGGGTTCAGCACCTGTTCACACTCAGTCTATGTTTGGATGTGCAGATCAGGTTTTTTGAAATGTATTCTCTAGCCTTCTGATCGTGCACTCCCCGCCTCCTAGCTTCAGGTGTTTTAATTATAGTAGGTCCAATACCCCTCCACATAGAGAGAGAATTTGAGTCCAAGAAGAGGTTTTTACATGTACCCATTCAGATGGAGACGTTTATTCTCAGTGAGGTAGGTCAAACGTAGGACCTCGTATAAGAGAGATGCCTTAACGTGGCTACGAGGTACACATAAAATTGGCCATTTTTGTGCGCTAAAAGCTCTCATTTTTCATATTTCTAGTGCAGTAATGCAGTTCAAATTTCGTTTTTTCAAGTTTGCATGTTTTGGCGCTGCAGTGTGCTGCCCTATTTATTTAACTATATACGAGTTGGCGACTCTGGGTTCAGCACCTGTTCACACTCAGTCTATGTTTGGATGTGCAGATCAGGTTTTTTGAAATGTATTCTCTAGCCTTCTGATCGTGCACTCCCCGCCTCCTAGCTTCAGGTGTTTTAATTATAGTAGGTCCAATACCCCTCCACATAGAGAGAGAATTTGAGTCCAAGAAGAGGTTTTTACATGTACCCATTCAGATGGAGACGTTTATTCTCAGTGAGGTAGGTCAAACGTAGGACCTCGTATAAGAGAGATGCCTTAACGTGGCTACGAGGTACACATAAAATTGGCCATTTTTGTGCGCTAAAAGCTCTCATTTTTCATATTTCTAGTGCAGTAATGCAGTTCAAATTTCGTTTTTTCAAGTTTGCATGTTTTGGCGCTGCAGTGTGCTGCCCTATTTATTTAACTATATACGAGTTGGCGACTCTGGGTTCAGCACCTGTTCACACTCAGTCTATGTTTGGATGTGCAGATCAGGTTTTTTGAAATGTATTCTCTAGCCTTCTGATCGTGCACTCCCCGCCTCCTAGCTTCAGGTGTTTTAATTATAGTAGGTCCAATACCCCTCCACATAGAGAGAGAATTTGAGTCCAAGAAGAGGTTTTTACATGTACCCATTCAGATGGAGACGTTTATTCTCAGTGAGGTAGGTCAAACCTAGGACCTCGTATAAGAGAGATGCCTTAACGTGGCTACGAGGTACACATAAAATTGGCCATTTTTGTGCGCTAAAAGCTCTCATTTTTCATATTTCTAGTGCAGTAATGCAGTTCAAATTTCGTTTTTTCAAGTTTGCATGTTTTGGCGCTGCAGTGTGCTGCCCTATTTATTTAACTATATACGAGTTGGCGACTCTGGGTTCAGCACCTGTTCACACTCAGTCTATGTTTGGATGTGCAGATCAGGTTTTTTGAAATGTATTCTCTAGCCTTCTGATCGTGCACTCCCCGCCTCCTAGCTTCAGGTGTTTTAATTATAGTAGGTCCAATACCCCTCCACATAGAGAGAGAATTTGAGTCCAAGGAGAGGTTTCACATGTACCCATTCAGATGGAGACGTTTATTCTCAGAGAGGTAGGTTTAGAGTAGGACCTCGTATAAGAGAGATGCCTTAACGTGGCTACGAGGTACACATAAAATTGGCCATTTTTGTGCGCTAAAAGCTCTCATTTTTCATATTTCTAGTGCAGTAATGCAGTTCAAATTTCGTTTTTTCAAGTTTGCATGTTTTGGCGCTGCAGTGTGCTGCCCTATTTATTTAACTATATACGAGTTGGCGACTCTGGGTTCAGCACCTGTTCACACTGTGTCTATGTTTGGATGTGCAGATCAGGTTTTTTGAAATGTATTCTCTAGCCTTCTGATCGTGCACTCCCTGCCTCCTAGCTTCAGGTGTTTTAATTATAGTAGGTCCAATACCCCTCCACAGTGAGAGAGAATTTGAGTCCAAGGAGAGGTTTCACATGTACCCATTCAGATGGAGACGTTTATTCTCAGAGAGGTAGGTTTAGAGTAGGACCTCGTATAAGAGAGATACCGTAACGTGGCTACGAGGTACACATAAAATTGGCCATTTTTATGCGCTAAAAGCTCTCATTTTTCATATTTCTAGTGCAGTAATGCAGTTTAAAAAAATTTCGTGTTTTCAAGTTTACATGTTTTGGCGCTGCAGAGTGCTGCCCTATTTGTTTGATTATATACGAGTTGGCGACTCTGGGTTCAGCACCTGTTCACACTGTGTCTATGTTTGGATGTGCAGATCAGGTTTTTTGAAATGTATTCTCTAGCCTTCTGATCGTGCACTCCCTGCCTCCTAGCTTCAGGTGTTTTAATTATAGTAGGTCCAATACCCCTCCACAGTGAGAGAGAATTTGAGTCCAAGGAGAGGTTTCACATGTACCCATTCAGATGGAGACGTTTATTCTCAGAGAGGTAGGTTTAGAGTAGGACCTCGTATAAGAGAGATGCCGTAACGTGGCTACGAGGTACCTACTATAATTAAAACACCTGAAGCTAGGAGGCAGGGAGTGCACGATCAGAAGGCTAGAGAATACATTTCAAAAAACCTGATCTGCACATCCAAACATAGACACAGTGTGAACAGGTGCTGAACCCAGAGTCGCCAACTCGTATATAATCAAACAAATAGGGCAGCACACTGCAGCGCCAAAACATGTAAACTTGAAAACACGAAATTTTTTTAAACTGCATTACTGCACTAGAAATATGAAAAATGAGAGCTTTTAGCGCATAAAAATGGCCAATTTTATGTGTACCTCGTAGCCACGTTACGGCATCTCTCTTATACGAGGTCCTACTCTAAACCTACCTCTCTGAGAATAAACGTCTCCATCTGAATGGGTACATGTGAAACCTCTCCTTGGACTCAAATTCTCTCTCACTGTGGAGGGGTATTGGACCTACTATAATTAAAACACCTGAAGCTAGGAGGCAGAGAGTGCACGATCAGAAGGCTAGAGAATACATTTCAAAAAACCTGATCTGCACATCCAAACATAGACACAGTGTGAACAGGTGCTGAACCCAGAGTCGCCAACTCGTATATAATCAAACAAATAGGGCAGCACACTGCAGCGCCAAAACATGTAAACTTGAAAACACGAAATTTTTTTAAACTGCATTACTGCACTAGAAATATGAAAAATGAGAGCTTTTAGCGCATAAAAATGGCCAATTTTATGTGTACCTCGTAGCCACGTTACGGCATCTCTCTTATACGAGGTCCTACTCTAAACCTACCTCTCTGAGAATAAACGTCTCCATCTGAATGGGTACATGTGAAACCTCTCCTTGGACTCAAATTCTCTCTCACTGTGGAGGGGTATTGGACCTACTATAATTAAAACACCTGAAGCTAGGAGGCAGGGAGTGCACGATCAGAAGGCTAGAGAATACATTTCAAAAAACCTGATCTGCACATCCAAACATAGACACAGTGTGAACAGGTGCTGAACCCAGAGTCGCCAACTCGTATATAATCAAACAAATAGGGCAGCACACTGCAGCGCCAAAACATGTAAACTTGAAAACACGAAATTTTTTTAAACTGCATTACTGCACTAGAAATATGAAAAATGAGAGCTTTTAGCGCATAAAAATGGCCAATTTTATGTGTACCTCGTAGCCACGTTACGGCATCTCTCTTATACGAGGTCCTACTCTAAACCTACCTCTCTGAGAATAAACGTCTCCATCTGAATGGGTACATGTGAAACCTCTCCTTGGACTCAAATTCTCTCTCACTGTGGAGGGGTATTGGACCTACTATAATTAAAACACCTGAAGCTAGGAGGCAGGGAGTGCACGATCAGAAGGCTAGAGAATACATTTCAAAAAACCTGATCTGCACATCCAAACATAGACACAGTGTGAACAGGTGCTGAACCCAGAGTCGCCAACTTGTATATAATCAAACAAATAGGGCAGCACACTGCAGCGCCAAAACATGTAAACTTGAAAACACGAAATTTTTTTAAACTGCATTACTGCACTAGAAATATGAAAAATGAGAGCTTTTAGCGCATAAAAATGGCCAATTTTATGTGTACCTCGTAGCCACGTTACGGCATCTCTCTTATACGAGGTCCTACTCTAAACCTACCTCTCTGAGAATAAACGTCTCCATCTGAATGGGTACATGTGAAACCTCTCCTTGGACTCAAATTCTCTCTCACTGTGGAGGGGTATTGGACCTACTATAATTAAAACACCTGAAGCTAGGAGGCAGGGAGTGCACGATCAGAAGGCTAGAGAATACATTTCAAAAAACCTGATCTGCACATCCAAACATAGACACAGTGTGAACAGGTGCTGAACCCAGAGTCGCCAACTCGTATATAATCAAACAATTCTCTAGCCTTCTGATCGTGCACTCCCTGCCTCCTAGCTTCAGGTGTTTTAATTATAGTAGGTCCAATACCCCTCCACAGTGAGAGAGAATTTGAGTCCAAGGAGAGGTTTCACATGTACCCATTCAGATGGAGACGTTTATTCTCAGAGAGGTAGGTTTAGAGTAGGACCTCGTATAAGAGAGATGCCGTAACGTGGCTACGAGGTACACATAAAATTGGCCATTTTTATGCGCTAAAAGCTCTCATTTTTCATATTTCTAGTGCAGTAATGCAGTTTAAAAAAATTTCGTGTTTTCAAGTTTACATGTTTTGGCGCTGCAGTGTGCTGCCCTATTTGTTTGATTATATACGAGTTGGCGACTCTGGGTTCAGCACCTGTTCACACTGTGTCTATGTTTGGATGTGCAGATCAGGTTTTTTGAAATGCATTAATACAGTTCTATCTTTGAAGGTATTAGGAAAGGCACTGTACTTAGTGTCCAGGAATTTAGTTCCATTTTTCCAACGGAGTTATCAATATAAAGTCTAAAGAAAGTTCAAAAAGAGCAAAAAGCAAAGTTCAAAAGGCAGTCTTTCCGGAGCTTTGATTTAGTGCCTCCGGGCTGATAAAAAGTTCAAGAATATGCAATAAGTTCATACAGACAAGTCTCTGTAGGCACTGGGCTTAAACGTTGCAGACTGATAACAATGACTATACTACATTTTCTGTTTAACTATATACGGCATAACATATATACAATTCACATTATGAGCTTTATAGTTGGTAATCTGCATACCTGGCCGGTAATTGACCCTGGGTACTACGCTGTGATCTACGTAATAGCGGTGTCTCTTCATGTGGTGTACTACTGTCTACTGCGGATGTAGTATCTGCCCGCTCTGCTAAAGATAATTCCACGACTATGGAGTTGGCAAGTCCACCGTGAATGGGATTACTCTGACCAGGAATCTGTTCTTCCTGGCCTGGAACCTCCTGTAGTACGGGGTCAGCCTCTTCCTGTCTTGGGACTTCTGGTATTGGGTTCGGTGTTGGGTAAAAGGCCACCATGGGAACCACTACTGCACCATGGTATGTTAGTAGGGTTTTGGGAAAGTCTCCTATACAGGTGTGATACACTTCCTCTTCTTTTTCCTTTACTGGTTGAACCTGTATGGGTTGAATAACTTCTGGTTCTGGCTGGACAACGTCTGGCTCTTTCAATGCTTCCGGACACAATTTAAGATTGTCTCTTGACACTAGTACAGATGTTAAGCCTCCGTTTTTGCTAATGAGACACATTTTAGGATTATCCACTCTTGTTGGTAAAACTGTGTAGGGTACGGCTTCCCACTGATTGTCCAGTTTATTGGTTCGACGATTTCTCTTGAGCACTTGGTCACCCGGTCTTAATGGGGTCGCTAGAGCATTCTGGTTGAAAGTTCGCTCTTGTCTTTCTCTAGTTTGCTGAAGGCTTCTTTCCACACTCTCTTGCACTTGGCGATACTGCTTCTGCCGTATGATATCCCAATTGGAGTCTTGAACTTCTGCGTCTGGTTTCAGAATTCCCATTTCTAGATCGATTGGTAATTGGCCGGGTCTTGCACGCATAAGGTAAGCTGGGGTGCAGTTGGTGGAGCTCACCGGGACATGATTATACAGATCCACCAAGTCAGGCAATTTCTCTGGCCATTGATTCCTTTCTGTCTCAGGTAAAGTCTTTAGTAGGTCTATTACAATATGGTTCATCTTCTCGCATAAGCCGTTTGTTTGTGGATGATAGGCCGTCGTCCGGATCTTTTTGCAACCATACATATTACAGAATTCTCTGAAGATCTCTGATTCAAAGGCTGTACCTTGGTCAGTGAGAACCTGTTCCGGATATCCATGGGGTCTACAAAAGTACGTTTGGAACGCTTTGGCTGCTGTTTTTGCTGTCAGATCTTTTACGGGTACTACTACCAAGAAATGTGAATAATGGTCCACGATGGTCAAGGCATAGACATAGCCGGACCGGCTTGGTGTCAACTCCACGTGGTCCATGGCTACAAGTTCAAGTGGTTGTTTGGTGATTATGGGCTGCAGTGGTGCTCTTTGGTTCTTTTGATCGTTTCTTCTGAGGTTGCACGGGCCACAATTTCTGCACCACTGTTCGATTGATTTTCTCATCCCGACCCAATAAAATCTTTCTCTTAGAAGTACTTCTAACTTTTTCCAACCGAAGTGGCCAGCACCATTATGGTAAGCTTCGAGGACCATCTTCACATCTTGTTTAGGCACAATAATCTGCCAAACCAATTCATGTGTTTTCGGATTGGTGTATCTTCTACAGAGCTTCCCTTGATACAGGAACATTTTGCCTCTCTCTTTCCAGAGTTGATGCGTCTCTTCTGGGGCATCCTCATCGGGATATGCACTTTGCTCAGTCAACAGTTCCTTCACCAACTTCACAGCCGGATTGCTGTCTTGGGTGTCAGCCCATCTATGGTGTGCTAACGGATTAAAATTCACCTCTTGTTGTTTCTGATAGGTACTTGACTGATGATGTTTTGCCTTGGGACGATGGAAGGCTGGTAGTTCAATTTCTTCAAGCTCCCCCGTTTCCTCTTCTACATCTCTCAAGTGTGGCATCCGGGATAGGGCATCGGCATTTCCATTCTTGCGACCTGCTCGATACTTGATTATGAAGTTGTAATTAGATAACCGGGCTATCCATCGCTGTTCTAACGCACCTAATTTGGCTGTGTCCAGGTGGGTCAACGGATTGTTGTCAGTATAGACAATAAATTCTGCAGCGGCCAGATAGTGTTTGAAACGCTCCGTCACAGCCCAAACTACTGCCAGTAGTTCCAATTTGAAGGAGCTGTAATTTTCTGAATTTCTTTCAGTAGGCCGGAGCTTTCTACTTGCAAAGGCGATGACTTTCTCCCGACCTTCTTGCTTTTGTGACAGCACCGCTCCTAGTCCCACATTACTGGCATCGGTGTAGAGGATGAAAGGTTGATGGTAATCTGGGTATGCCAGAACCTCTTCTCCAGTTAGTGCCTTCTTTAGTTGTTCAAAGGAGTCTTCCCTTTCGTCGTTCCACTGAAAAGGAGGGTTTCGGTTTGAAGGTTTCTTCGTCTGCCCTACCAAGGTGTCTTGCAAGGGTGCTGCCAACTTGGTAAATCCTTTTATAAATCTGCGATAGTAACCCACCAATCCCAGGAATTGTCTCACTTCTTTTGCGCTGGTAGGTCTTGGCCAATCCCTTATGGCGCTTATTTTCTCGGGATCTGGTGCTACTCCCTCCGAACTCACGATGTGTCCCAGGTACTGTACCTTTGGCTTGAGAAGGTGACATTTGGATGGCTTGACTTTCATGCCATACCTGGATAAGGCTTCGAACACTTCTGCCAGGTCTATTAAGTGTTGTTCGTAAGTCTTTGAGTAGACGATCACATCATCTAGGTACAGGAGGACGGTCTCGAAGTTCTTGTGTCCGAGGCAGCATTCCATCAGCCGCTGGAAGGTACCGGATGCGTTGCAGAGTCCGAACGGCATGCGATTAAATTCACATAGACCCGTTGGTGTGGTGAATGCCGTCTTTTCCTTATCTCTCTCAGCCACAGGGACTTGCCAATACCCGCTTGTTAAGTCTAAGGTGGAAAAATAATTAGCAGATTTCAAAGCAGTTAAGGACTCTTCTATCCTAGGCAAGGGGTAGGCGTCTTTATGGGTGATGTTATTAATCTTCCGGTAGTCTACGCACATTCTCATGGTTCCGTCCTTTTTTTTGACAATCACTAGAGGGGCCGCCCAGGGGCTACAGCTGTCTCTTATTACCCCGGCCTGTTTCATTTCCCTCAGCATATCTTTTGCACATTGATAGTGAGCGGGCGGTATGGGTCTATATCTTTCTTTTATTGGGGGATGGTCACCTGTGGGGATTGTGTGTTCTACCCCTTCTATCCGTCCGAAGTCCAATGGGTGTTTACTGAAGACTTGTTCATATTCCGTCACTAGCCTATACACCCCTTGTTTTTGATGGGTAGGTGTTGAATTTATGCCCACGTGTAGCTGTTGGCACCAATCCTCCATTTCTCCATCTGAGCCATTGCCTTCCACCTGACAGGTTGGTTCTAAGGGCTCAATGGTTGTGATGGCATTGTTGTCAACAGTATATAGCTTTGCCATTGTAGCATACCTTGGCAAAGTGACCTCTTCCTCTCCACAGTTCAAAAGTCGTACCGGCACTCGTCCCCGGTGTACCTCGACTATCCCTCGTGCTGTGAGTATAGTGGGCCTGCTGTCGGTGTACACTGGTTCTATTAAGGCTTGATAATCTCGTCCCTTAGTACCAATGGCTGCTCTACACCATACCAGCATTTCTGTTTTTGGTGGGATTACAATAGACGTTGGATCACTTACCCTCACACTGCCGATTTCTCCACCTGCAACTTCTACCTGTTGCCTTAACATCAATACTTTTATTTCCCTCCGGAGAACTCTCTGCTGGCAGGATTGGGCAGTTTCAGCAATTTGCTGTAAGACAGAAATGACTTCGGAAAAGCAGTTCTCTAACACATTCATTCCTATCAATACAGTTGGTTCACAGTTCCGCCGGTCAACATCAACAACAATTATACCCTGTTTCTTCAGTTCTACTTTACCAATCTTTATGGTCATCTCCCTGAATCCTAGTTTCGGTACCAACTTACCATTACTGGCCCATATATCTAGTTCAACATCAGAGGGCCCTTTATGAATTTCTGCATCAGCCCAGTACCTCTTATAAAGGATATACGGTATAGATGAAATCTGGGAACCTGTGTCCAGCAAAGCGTTGAGGGGAATTCCGTCCAGCACGATAGGGATAATGGGTCGTCCTCCGATGTACCTGTCGTGCCAGGGTGTTGGGCCTTGAAAGTTCATTCCTGCGAAGCCGCCCGCATTCCCAGGGGATTCCCGTTTAAATCACAATCTCGTGCAAAGTGGCCCGGCTGCTGGCAACGGCGGCAAATGGGCTGTCCATCCGGTTGGTAGCGGTCGCGGGGTCGTCCTCTCCATGTCGGGTATCTCCGGGGTCTCATCCATGGAACATCCTCTCTACAGTTTGCCAACTCCATCTTGTGTCCTCTCATCTCCTGCATGGTTTTAGCCATTGAAGCAACAACATCAGCTAAAGAGTCAAGCTTTTGTTGAAGAGCCTCATTAGTACTGGGCCTCGGGGGCTTAGCAATGGCCCCAGACATAGCTGATGTCACTGGCACTCCCTGTTGTTGAGGTGCCTCTGCCAGGGGTTGCGCAGGATCCTGATCCCGAGGTGCCTCTGCCAGCTGGAGACGTATAGCGCTCTCCTTTAATTGGGCAAATGTCAATTCAGGGTTCTTAAAAACAAGCATGCTCACATGCCCCCGGTGAGAAGGGGTGTAGAGTCCCTCAATAAATTGATCTCTTAGCAGTTTATCCGCTCCGGTGTTAAAAATGGGTTCAGCCAGTGTAAGTGATTTAAGGGCTTCCTGCAGGTTTAAGGCAAAGTCTCTCACGCCCTCATTAGCTTTTTGTTTGCAATTAAAGAATCGTATTTTAGCTTTGCTGCTGGCCGTGGTTTCAAATGTAGCTTTTAATCCAGCAAATATGCGTTCAACAGTGCCTTTTAGATCAGCTGTCCATGCTGTGACTTCTCGCTTAGCATGGCCACTTAACTGCATCATCAGGAGACTAACACGCTGAACTTCACCCACAGGGAACATGTCAAAATGGGCCAGCATCTTTTCTCTGAAATCGTCAAGGGTATTAGGCTCACCTTCATACATTGGAAGCCATGGGCCACCCGGGGTATATGGCATCAGCACCGGCATGATGGGCGCCACTCCTTGCACCGCTGTGCTGCCGGACTCTCTATTGACACTCTGTCTTTTAGCTGCATTAGCGTTGCCGGGTGCTGCGGCGTCTCCGTGCTGCGACATACTGTGCCCCCTTAGTTAATCCGGACCCTTCCGGTCCTCCGCTTCCGTCGGGATAGTGTAGATTCGTTCCGCTGTGCAGCAGGATCGATTTTCCCCTTGCTCTGATGTCAGAGCGCTCAGCTTGGTGCCGCCCACAATGACACGCCCCCTGCTGCTCCCACCCACCGCGCTCTGTAATGGCGGATTCTGAAGTTTTTCAGTTAGACTGGGGCTCAGGTGATGGCGTAGCTCAATTAACAGTCTCGTGCCTAACGGTTATGAAGTAATTACCTCAGGGGATGGCGGCCATCTTTACTCCATTATAACCAATGGGGAAAAGTCACTTTCAATAGTTTTCAATGGGGAATGGATTTTTCTTTAATAAAGTCAATTTTCAAGATTTTTCATCCCAGTTTTCACAGTTTTGGGCTCCAATCACGGCACACAATACCCGGTATACGGGCTGGCTAGATCCTGTTCGTGACGCCAATTGTGACGCCCAGGAGACCGGGATACCCAGCACCGGACCAATGGAGTCTGTCTCTTGAGGGGGATGTCACGGGTGGCTTGACCCGGTGCTGTGGCCTCAGGCAATGCACAGTGTAAGGGGTATCATGAGGGGACAGGCACTTACTTGATCAGCAGCAGGTTCTCCCAGCGGTGACGATCCCGATCATGGATAGATGGCTATTGTCCAAATGAAAGACTGAGGCACTGAAACATTTAACCAGTTTACTTTAACATAAAAGGATTTACAACCAGTCCTGTCACCGGAGTCTGTATGGGAACTCTGAGTTACTTTGACCCTGCCGGGGTCTTCGCCTCTTATTGTGCGCAATTTCTGTGTGGCCCTGCTGCTGTATGTGAACTGGCTGCCGGCCCAATCTGTCCCCTCCGGGTCCTGGTTCGACGGGCAACCCGAGTCCTTTTATCCGTTTACCCCCTCTGGGAGTACCGCTGAACTCTGTGTCTGTTGCTGCGTCCGGCCCTATTGAAGCTGATATCACCTCACGTTTTTCCGGTTGCTGTATTATATATAATGAATACAGCCACGGATCCGGTATCCGTCTTTGCGCCTGTTCTGGGTAGTGATTAATGCTACCCGGTTCTCACAATGTCCTTTTTCTCTATCCCTCTTCTCCTCAGGTCGGTGATTTAGGCCTGGTAACAGTCACAGGGCTGTTAAAGATTCAACTGTATGACCTCTCACTTTCAGCTCCTTAGCCCAACTGCCATTTCTTCTCTCAGACCAGAATGGATCAAGGGGAGTCTCTGGAGCTCCCCCTTCTGGCCGGAGGTGGTAGTGCAGTCTTGCTATTTTAGTATTTGTACTTACTGTCAGTAACTATTTTTGTGGCAAATACCCCTAGGGGTGCCACAGATACGTGTAAATATCTCATTAAATAGTAAAGTTATGCTAAAACCAAGCACACCATTGTTTTTCTTGTGAAATTCTCAATAAGTTTGATGTGTCACTTGACCCTCTTCCCATTGAAAAAATAAAGTTAGATCCAAAATGTCCGACTTCAAATTAGCCTCCATGGTCACCACCCATCTTGAAAAGTTTCCCCCTCCAATATACTACAAACAGGAAGTTGATATCACCAACGATTTCCATATTATTTAGGTATATCCATATACATCCTCTGTATCAGTCTGTCATTGTTAGTTTTGTTTACTGTAAGTGATATTTGTATTTTGATGTAACCCCTTCTCATGTACAGCACCATGGAATTAATGGTGCTATATAAATAAATACTAATAATACATGGCCCAACCTGTGTATATATATGCTATAAACCCGCACACTTATACAGTGGGGCAAAAAAGTATTTAGTCAGTCAGCAATAGTGCAAGTTCCACCACTTAAAAAGATGAGAGGCGTCTGTAATTTACATCATAGGTAGATCTCAACTATGGGAGACAAACTGAGAAAAAAAATCCAGAAAATCACATTGTCTGTTTTTTTATAATTTTATTTGCATATTATGGTGGAAAATAAGTATTTGGTCAGAAACAAACAATCAAGATTTCTGGCTCTCACAGACCTGTAACTTCTTCTTTAAGAGTCTCCTCTTTCCTCCACTCATTACCTGTAGTAATGGCACCTGTTTAAACTTGTTATCAGTATAAAAAGACACCTGTGCACACCCTCAAACAGTCTGACCCCAAACTCCACTATGGTGAAGACCAAAGAGCTGTCAAAGGACACCAGAAACAAAATTGTTGCCCTGCACCAGGCTGGGAAGACTGAATCTGCAATAGCCAACCAGCTTGGAGTGAAGAAATCAACAGTGAGAGCAATAATTAGAGAATGGAAGACATACAAGACCACTGATAATCTCCCTCGATCTGAGGCTCCACGCAAAATCCCACCCCGTGGGGTCAGAATTATCACAAGAACGGTGAGCAAAAATCCCAGAACCACGCGGGGGGACCTAGTGAATGAACTGCAGAGAGCTGGGACCAATGTAACAAGGCCTACCATAAGTAACACACTACGCCACCATGGACTCAGATCCTGCAGTGCCAGACGTGTCCCACTGCTTAAGCCAGTACATGTCCGGGCCCGTCTGAAGTTTGCTAGAGAGCATTTGGATGATCCAGAGGAGTTTTGTGAGAATGTCCTATGGTCTGATGAAACCAAACTGGAACTGTTTGGTAGAAACACAACTTGTCGTGTTTGGAGGAAAAAGAATACTGAGTTGCATCCATCAAACACCATACCTACTGTAAAGCATGGTGGTGGAAACATCATGCTTTGGGGCTGTTTCTCTGCAAAGGGGCCAGGACGACTGATCCGGGTACATGAAAGAATGAATGTGGCCATGTATCGCGAGATTTTGAGTGCAAACTTCCTTCCATCAGCAAGGGCATTGAAGATGAAACGTGGCTGGGTCTTTCAAGATGACAATGATCCAAAGCACACCGCCAGGGCAACGAAGGAGTGGCTTCGTAAGAAGCATTTCAAGGTCCTGGAGTGGCCTAGCCAATCTCCAGATCTCAACCCTATAGAAAACCTTTGGAGGGAGTTGAAAGTCCGTGTTGCCAAGCGAAAAGCCAAAAACATCTCTGCTCTGGAGGAGATCTGCATGGAGGAATGGGCCAACATACCAACAACAGTGTGTGGCAACCTTGTGAAGACTTACAGAAAACGTTTGACCTCTGTCATTGCCAACAAAGGATATATTAAAGTATTGAGATGAAATTTTGTTTCTGACCAAATACTTATTTTCCACCATAATATACAAATAAAATGTTAAAAAAACAGACAATGTGATTTTCTGGATTTTTTTTTCTCAGTTTGTCTCCCATAGTGGAGGTCTACCTGTGATGTAAATTACAGACGCCTCTCATCTTTTTAAGTGGTGGAACTTGCACTATTGCTGACTGACTAAATACTTTTTTGCCCCACTGTATGTCTATATGCGTACAAAAGGAGGGTGGAGATAAATGTCCACAGAAATCATAATAATAAATGTTTAGAGAGATTACTATAAAAGATGTCCACAAAATTCATAATAATAGTCCACAGAGATCACAATGATAAACCACAGAGATCACAATGAGAGTAAGACGAAACCGGGTGGTGGATATAAAATGCAGTTATAAGGCGGTTGGTACTGACCTCATAGTAAAGAAACAAGGAGAGGAGATGTTCCCATGTGGAGTACTGGAGTCCTGTTAGGGGCTGTAGGGAGGAAGGCCACAGGAATAAGAACAAGGTAAAGGCGAGCTGGAAAAGAGAAGTAGGAAGCAGTGTGCATACAGACCTACTTGTTTGCTACATCTGAAGGCTGTGGTGGTATGTGGGAGCATGCTGACAGGTGCCATAAATATGCGAGGTGACCGGAAATGTTGAATCCAGAAGCGCCGTTTGTGCATGCGCAGTAGAGTGTGGTAGAAAAGAGGCTTGAAGCGCATATGGGATGGAGAACTCTATGCACAGGCGCAGTGTGAACGCTGGTATGCGGGTGTGGTAGTGCAGTAGGGGGAAGTGTGCCTGTAGTGAGCGGCGCTGGAGCGCTAGGTAGTAGATGAGGGAAAGACTATCTGAAAAGGAGATAGAGGCAAGGTGACTGATGAAGCTAGCAAAATTAGGAATAGCAGCTAAAAATAAAGAAAAAGAAAATGGGTATGGAGAATTTTTGTGTGGAAATGAAAGTAAAGAGAAGAGGTAAAGGTAAAATAAAGAAGAATTGAAAAAACTAAGAGTGAAAAAAATAAAAAAATAATATATATAAAAAAATGAAATAGAAGAAAAGAAAAGGAAAAAAGGAAATGAAACCAATGAAAAATTTTTTGAGGAAAATTGGAAAAATGAAAAGACTTGAAAAAAAGAAATAAGAAAATAAAATGAAACTAAATGAAATGAAAAATAAGGATTGAAAAATTGTGAAAAAGGGAAAATAAAGGGTAAAATCCCCAAAAAATAAAGAAAAGAAGATAAAGAACTGAGAAAAAATGAAAAAAAAATGAAACAAATGAAAAAAATGAAAAAAATGAAAAAAAATGAAAAAAAAATTGAAAAAAACGAAAACCGAGAGATTATATCCAGTACTCACCCATACGAGAAGTAAGACGGAAGACTAGTGTGTCTTAAAAACAAGATACAAGTTAGTCATGGAGAAGAAAGGAAAACTGCATGTCCACCACCCTACATAGGTATAAAAAAGAGAGTTACACATGACAATAGCAAATAAATTGGTTATTGCAATCCCAACGTGGTCTGAGACAGCCAATCACTTTATAATGAGGTCCAGTTCCCTATTGAGGCCTCTTGGGGACAATGTTTGTAGGGTGTAGATCCAATAAGCCTCTCTTTCAATAGTCTAATGTGATTCCCACCCCTTCATGGCCTGTCCACTTGCTCTATAATTTGGAATCTTAATTGCGAGACAGTGTGATTAGCATTGAAGAAGTGATGAGGTATTGGGAGCCATGATTTTTTACAGCGAATGGTAGACTTATGACTAGCGATCCTGTCGCGCACATGCTGTGTAGTTTTGCCTATGTAAAGCAGGCCGCAATGGCATTTTATGAGGTACACAACACAGTTAGTGTCACATGTGAAAAAAGCCTTTGATGTTGTAACGTTTACCCGTATGTGGTTGAGTTATTTCGCTCCCCTTAATCACATTGGAGCAACAGGCACAACTGAGGCAGGGAAATGTACCTTTGCGTTCTGTACCAAGAAAAATCTGTTTGGGTGATCTGGAGAGGCTATCAATGTCGGCTCTAACTAAACTATCCCTGATGTTTTTTGGACGTCGTTTCCACATAAGTGCTGGAGCGTGGAAGGCTTCAATGTTGGGATAAGATTTAGATAGGAGGGACCAATGTTTGTTGATGACATTGTATATTTTAGGCATTACTGGGTGGTGTGTGTGGACAAACGTGACTCGCTCCTTTTTGGGGAGGGTGGGTAGCATAGACCGGGGTTCCAAGGCTCTTTCACTCTCTCTTAGAAGGAGTTGTTGAGGGTATTGTCTATCTTTAAATTTATCAGCCATTTCGCTCAACCGAGTAGGAATTAGGTCAGTGTCCGATACTATCCTTGTAATGCGTGCAAATTGGGAGCATGGTAAACTGTTTTTGGTGGATGAAGGGTGGCAGCTAGTATAATGGAGAAGATATCCGTTGGTTTGATGAAGATGTCAGTAGATAGTGTACCCCTCTCATTCTTGATCACCAAGGTGTCCAAGAAGGAGATTTGAGGCACATGCCAATTCAATGTGAATTGTAGTTCTGGTCTAATGGAGTTGAGGTATTCTGTGAAAGAAAGTACAGTAGGTCCTCAGGGGTACCCATCCAAAGGCAAAAAATGTCATCGATAAATCGAAGCCAACATTTACTGTACAGTCTGAAGAGGGCGTTATTGTAGACATGGGATTGTTCAAAATCATCCATGTGCGAGTTAGCGTATGCAGGCGCTATGTTAGCGCCCATGGCGGTCCCGCCTATCTGTGAGTAGAACTGGTCTCCAAACAGAAAATAATTTTCCCTTAGTACTATGGATAAAAGATCCAGGCACAGTTGAATAGAGAAGAAGCTTCCTGGCTGCAGTGATGCCCAAGTCATGATCAATAGAAGTATACAGACTTTTTACGTCAAAAGTAACCAAATGCTTTCAGAGGGTATGTTAGTAAACTGACTAATGGAATTCAGGAAGTGGCTAGTGTCCAGAATAAATGATTGGGTTTTTTTGGTCAATGGTGTTAGAATCTTTTCAAGAAAAATAGAAATTGGGGCTAAAATGGAATCCGTAGAAGACACTATCAGTCTGCCAGGGGGATTTATGAGGGATTTGTTGACTTTAGGTAAGGTGTAGAAGACTGGGGTGACAGGGTTTTGATTTACTAGAAATGTGGCTGTTTTGGAATCAATGGTATTTAGGGCAAGGTGTCTTGTCAAGATTTTTTGTATTTTATACCTTATCTCTGGAGCTGGATCACGGGGAATTGGTTGGTATGTTGTAGTATCTGAAAGTTGGCAGAAGATTTCATTAGTGTAATCTGTGTAATTTTGAACAACAATTGCCCCACCTTTATCGGTGGGTTTTATTACAATTTGTTTGTTGTTTTTAAGGGAATCAATCACCTGTTTTTCAATAGAGGTAATATTGCGGTGTGTAGGTAATAGACCTTTGTGGTGTTGGTCTAAAATTTGACTAATATCCCTGTGTACGAGGTCAATGAAGGCCTCAGTGGCATTAAAGGAACGTGGAGGTAGAAATGGCTAGGATTACATAAACCCAGTCTGGATATAGACATTTCAGGAGCAGGGTTCCCCCCTGGTGGAGGGACTCTGTTCCTTGTTGTTTCATGTTCAAGTCCAAAGTGTGTCTTCAGATGGATATTTCTGTAAAAGTGTTGAAGATCCTGGGACAGTTGGAATTTGTCCCATGAAGGGGTAGGACAGAAGGATAGGCCACGTTGGAGGATGGCTAGTTCTGCTGGACTGAGTGTATGAGGATCTGTTGAGGATCGAGTTGGTGGGTTTACCTGTGATCTTGTCATCATCCGGTCCGTGGCGTTTACGGGCGGTCCTCCTTGTCGGTCTCCTCCTGTATAATGGCCAAGTGATTTGATTGGTTGACATTTCTGTAAAAAATGGTTCTGAGAAAAGGCGCCAGTAGAACTGTCGCTGTCCGTGCTGTATGAGCCTGTATATCTGGGGTTGTAGTTTCTTCGTCAGGAGTCTGTATTGGTTGAATCCTTCCATTTGTATACCGGGTTTTGGATGTAATCGTCGGAATCTCTCTGAAATTTCACTCTTTTCTTGTCTTGTAGGACCTTGCGATGTTCTTCGATGGTTTTGTCTGTTTTAGTTTTCAGGTTCTGCCACTCTGTGCTAGAGAGGGATGAAGTCAGCTGTTCCTCGATTGAGGTGATTTTCTGTGCTGTTTCGTGATAGCTGTTTGGAGAGATTCAACGATTAATAAAATAATGTCCAGGGAGCATTTATTGAGTATTTGTTTGAATTTCTCACAAAATTCAGGTTTATCTGGGAATAAAGTTGGTCTCAGATGGCACCTCAAGCCCCGTGGGATTCTATTAAGTTTATGGTACTCAACCAAGGTGGTTGCGTGTAGGTCATATGAGGTTAGACGTTTTCGCTCTCTCTCATAGTCTCTGGTACGAATTTCCTGAACAGGAGTTCTGAGGAAGTCTCCTGACGTAGTTACTCTTGATATAATCCTGGATGCTGTCATCTCGTCAAAGGCAAAAGTGTTAGTCGACATTGAGGGAGCTGGTGCAAGCGTGAACTAAAATATCATAGAGAAGAGAAAGACGTGCACTCTTGCTTTACGGTGGTGCTGACTGGACGTGGAATTATTCCACCAAAATGTAGTCCCAAGAATGAACAGTCGCACTCAAAATTCCTTTAAATTGCAAAGAATGTGGCTTTTTATTTTCAAAACACCAAAATTAAACAGTTCACCGCAGTGGTATAAGGTAACCTACTGGAAAAAACGAAAAAATACAAAGTGTCAATCTTATGTGAAGAGATAAATTAAATACACAATATGGAAATACAACGGCCCAACAAGTAGAAAACAGACATGTACAGTATATGTTTATACAATAATGGGTGAGACAGCAATCAGGGTCCTATGAGCTCTATGACGGTAGCGTCCCAGGGGAGATTGTAGGTATTTCAAATATCCTTAGTTGCAGTAATATAATACCAATAGTTTCATAAGCAATACAAGAGAGATATAGGGGAATGCTATAAACCCGCACACTTATATGTGTGAGTGTTCGACGTCCATAGATGGGGTTGTGCTCACAGCCCAACACCATGCAGGATGCTTGGCATTTGCCACAGAATACCAGGATTGGCAAATTCACCACTGGCACCCTGTGCTCTTCACAGATGAAAGCAGGTTCACACTGAGCACATGTGACAGACGTGGAGAGCGATCTGCTACCTGCAACATCCTTCAGCATGACCGGTTTGGCAGTGGGTCAGTAATGGTGTGGGTGGCATTTCTTTGGAGGGCCGCAAAGCCCTCCATGTGCTCACCAGAGGTAGCCTGACTGTCATTAGGTACCGAGATGAGATCCTCAGACCCCTTGTGAGACCATATGCTGGCACGATTGGAACTGGATTCCTCCTAATGAAGGACAATGCCAGACCTCATGTGGTTGGAGTGTGTCAGCAGTTCCTGCAATATGAAGGCATTGAAGCTATGGACTGGCCCGCAGGTTCCCCAGACCTGAATCCGAGTCTAGAGATGCCGTGGAGAGTGATCTGCTGCCTGTAACATCCTTCAGCATGACCGGTTTGGCAGTGGGTCAGTAATGGTGTGCGGTAGCATTTCTTTGGAGGGCTGCACAGCCCTCCATGTGCTCGCCAGAGGTAGCCTGACTGTCACTAGGTACTAAGATGAGATCCTCAGACTCCTTGTGAGACCATATGCTGGTGCGGTTGGCCCTGGGTTCCTCCTAATGAATGGACAATGCCAGACTTCTTGCGGCTAGAGTGTGTCAGCAGTTCCTGCAATATGAAGGCATTGAAGCTATGGACTGACCTGCCCATTCCCTAGATCTGAATCTGATTGAACACATCTGGGACATCATGTCTCGCACCATCCACCAACTTCATGTTGCACCACAGACTGTCCAGCAGTTGGCAGATGCTTTAGTCCAGGTCTGAGAGGAGATCCCTCAGGAGACCATCCACCACCTCATCAGGAGCATGCCCAGGCATTGTAGGGAGGTCATAGAGGCATGTGGAGACCACACACTACCGAGCATCATTTCCTTGTCTTGAGGCATTTCCACTGAAGTTGGATCAGCCTGTAACTTCATTTTCCACTTTGATTTTGAGTATCGTTCCAAATCCAGGCCTTTATTGGTTAATAAATTTGATTTCCATTGATGATTTTTGTGTGATATTGTTGTCAGCACATTCAACTTTGTACAGAACAAAGTATTCAATGAGAATATTTCATTCATTCAGATCTAGGATGTGTTATTTGAGTGTTTCCTTAAAAATCCGACTAGTTTATTTTAGCCTCATAAACCACATCACAGGGAAACTTAAATTCTGCCCTTGACTGGCACAAAGTGAAAAATAAAGTAAACAGTCCATACAGTAGTGCAGGTTTGCCCGCTTGGCTTAGAGTCCAGCTTCTTAGTCCTTTTGCAAAGCAGCACTATCTGGGAGGTTTACATACCTCCATACACAGAGGTTGTCAGTGCTGTATCTGTTGCTGCTACTGTAGATGGTGCAAATAGCTTATTTGTCTCCTGTTGTGCCAGCTATTGTTGTTGGTGCTGCTGCTGTTGCTGGGCTTGCACCAGGTGTTTCATCAGGTCCTCCATGCAGTCTGATGTTGCTCCCTGGCTTATAGCTGTCTTCATCCAAGACATGCAGTACTTCTGCAGCAGTCACGTGTTCCCTCAGAACACTGTCCACACTTCTAACAAGAAATGTAACAATGATGCTCACTTGGGAGTGATGTTAGGTATCACAGGAACCATTTCGATTTAAAAGTCCCAGCTTGTTTACTTCAGTTCTCATAAACCATATCACAGGAAAACTTAAATACAGTCGCTGTCCAGCACAAAGTGAAACATAAATCAAAAGTCCATGCAATAATGCTGGTTTGCTCACTTGGGTTAGAGTCCAGCTTCTTAGTCCTTTAGCAAAGTCACACAATCAAGGAGTTCTACACACCTGCCTACACAGAACCATGTGAGAAATATAAAGGTCCCATTTTACAATGTGAACCATACTCAGGTGTGGAGATATGGTGAGTAGGGTTGAGCGAAACGGGTCGAACATTTTCAAAAGTCGCCGACTTTTGGCGAAGTCGAGTTTCATGAAACCCGATCCGACCCCTGTGCGTGGTCGGCCATGCGGTACGCGACTTTCGCGCCAAAGTCGCGTTTCAATGACACGAAAAGCGCCATTTCTCAGCCAATGAAGGTAAACGCAGAGTGTGGGCAGCGTGATGACATAGGTCCTGGTCCCCACCATCTTAGAGAAGGGCATTGCAGTGATTGGCTTGCTGTCTGCGGCGTCACAGGGGCTATAAAGGGGAGTTCCCGCCGACCGCCATGTTACTGCTGCTGATCTGAGCTTAGGGAGAGGTTGCTGCCGCTTCGTCAGAAGCAGGGATAGCGTTAGGCAGGGTCCATTAACCACAAAACCGCTTGTGCTGTAGCGATTTCCACTGCCCAACACCACCTTCGGTGTGCAGGGACAGTGGAAGCTCCTTTTTTTTTTTTTTTTTTCCTCAGCGCTGTAGCTCATAGGGCTGCCCTAGAAGGCTCCCTGATAGCTGCATTGCTGTGTGTACGCCGCTGTGCAAACCAACTGCTTTTTTCAAAGCACAAATCCTCTTGTTCCTTCCTTTCTGCACAGCTATCTTGTTTGCTTGTCCACACTATTTATTTAATTTGTGCATCAGTCCACTCCTTATTGCTGCCTGCCATACCTGGCTGAGATTACTGCAGGGAGATAGTAATTGAAGGACAGTTCCTTTTTTTTTTTTTGTGGGAGATTAAGATTGACATTTCTGCTAGAGTGCCATCTCTGTCTGTGTCATCTCTCACTCAGTGGGCCATAGAAAGCCTATTTATTTTTTTGCTTGATTTGGGTTCCAAAATCTACCAGAAAAAATCACAACATCAATCAGTGGGAGAAAAATATTGGCCTCAGGGCTTGTGTGCCACTCCTTACTCCTGTGTGTGCCATCTCTCACTCAGTGGGCCATAGAAAGCCTATTAATTTTTTTGCTTGATTTGGGTTCTACATTCTACCTGAAAAAATTAATAAATCAATCAGTGGGAGATTAATATTGGCCTTTGGGCTTGTGTGCCAGTCCTAAGCGTGCCATCTCTCTCTCTCTCAGATAGTGGGCCATAGAAAGCCTATTTTTTATTATTTTATTGGGTTTATAAATTTTCCCTGGAAAAAAAAAAAAAGTGGGAGATTAATATTGGCCTCTGGGCTTGTGTGCCAGTCCTGAGCGTGCCATCTCTCTCACAAATAGTGGGCCATAGAAAGCCTATTTAGTTTTTGGGTTGATTTGGGTTCATATTTCTACCTGAAAAAATCAATCAATCAATCAGTGGGAGATTAATATTGGCCTTTGGGCTTGTGTGCCAGTCCTAAGCGTGCCATCTCTCTCTCTCAGATAGTGGGCCATAGAAAGCCTATTTATTATTATTTTTTTTATTGGGTTTATAAATTTTCCCTGGAAAAAAAAAAAAGTGGGAGATTAATATTGGCCTCTGGGCTTGTGTGCCAGTCCTGAGCGTGCCATCTCTCTCACAAATAGTGGGCCATAGAAAGCCTATTTATTTTTTGGGTTGATTTGGGTTCCTAATTCTACCTGAAAAAATCAATCAATCAATCAGTGGGAGAAAAATATTGGCCTCAGGGCTTGTGTGCCACTCCTTACTCCTGTGTGTGCCATCTCTCACTCAGTGGGCCATAGAAAGTCTATTAATTTTTTTGCTTGATTTGGGTTCTAAATTCTACCTGAAAAAATCATTAAATCAATCAGTGGGAGATTAATATTGGGCTTTGGGCTTGTGTGCCAGTCCTAAGCGTGCCATCTCTCTCTCTCAGATAGTGGGCCATAGAAAGCCTATTTATTATTATTTTTTTTATTGGGTTTATAAATTTTCCCTGGAAAAAAAAAAAAAGGGAGATTAATATTGGCCTCTGGGCTTGTGTGCCAGTCCTGAGCGTGCCATCTCTCTCACAAATAGTGGGCCATAGAAAGCCTATTAATTTTTTTGCTTGATTTGGGTTCCAAAATCTACCTGAAAAAAATCACTAAATCAATCAGTGGGAGATTAATATTGGCCTCTGGGCTTGTGTGCCACTCCTGACTCCTGTGTGCGTCATCTGTCACTCAGTGGGCCCTAGAAAGCCTATTTTTTGTTTTATTTGTTTTCTAAATTCTCCCTGAAACAACCATTTTATTTTCTTTGGTTTCTAAATTATTCCTGAAAAAAATAATTTTTTTGGTATTTTTTTTCTCTCAAGTCTCCCTGAAAAAAAAAAAAAAAAAAAATCTGTGGGAGATTCATATTGCCCCTTCTGCTTGTGTGCCAGTCTTGACTCCTGGGTGTGCCATCTCTCTCTCTCTCCCCAATTGTTGGCCATAGAAAGCCTATTAATTTTTTTGCTTGATTTGGGTTCCAAAATCTACCTGAAAAAAATCACTAAATCAATCAGTGGGAGATTAATATTGGCCTCTGGGCTTGTGTGCCACTCCTGACTCCTGTGTGCATCATCTGTCACTCAGTGGGCCCTAGAAAGCCTATTTTTTGTTTTATTTGTTTTCTAAATTCTCCCTGAAACAATCATTTTATTTTCTTTGGTTTCTAAATTATTCCTGAAAAATATCATTATTTTTGTATTTTTTTTTCTCTCAAGTCTCCCTGAAAAAAAAAAAAAAAATCTGTGGGAGATTCATATTGCCCCTTCTGCTTGTGTGCCAGTCTTGACTCCTGGGTGTGCCATCTCTCTCTCTCTCCCCAATTGTGGGCCATAGAAAGCCTATTAATTTTTTTGCTTGATTTGGGTTCCAAAATCTACCAAAAAAAATCACTAAATCAATCAGTGGGAGATTAATATTGGCCTCTGGGCTTGTGTGCCACTCCTGACTCCTGTGTGCGTCATCTGTCACTCAGTGGGCCCTAGAAAGCCTATTTTTTGCTTTATTTGTTTTCTAAATTCTCCCTGAAACAATCATTTTATTTTCTTTGGTTTCTAAATTATTCCTGAAAAAAATCATTTTTTTGGTATTTTTTTTTCTCGCAAGTCTCCCTGAAAAAAAAAAAAAAAAAAAATCTGTGGGAGATTCATATTGCCCCTTCTGCTTCTGTGCTAGTCTTGACTCCTGGGTGTGCCATCTCTCTCTCTCTCCCCAATTGTGGGCCATAGAAAGCCTATTAATTTTTTTGCTTGATTTGGGTTCCAAAATCTACCAAAAAAAATAACTAAATCAATCGGTGGGAGATTAATATTGGCCTCTGGGCTTGTGTGCCACTCCTGACTCCTGTGTGCGTCCTCTCTCACTCAGTGGGCCCTACAAAGCCTTTTTTTTTTTTTTTTTCCTAAATTCTCCCTGAAACAATCATTTCATTTTATTTGTTTTATAAATTCTTCTGTAAAAAATAATTTTTTTTTAATTTTTTTTTTTTCTGAAGTCTCCCTTTTAAAAAAAACAAACACAAATCAGTGGGAGATAAATATTTACATTTGCGCTTCAGTGACAGTCCTGCGTGTGTGCCATCTCATTTGTTGCCAACAACAACAGAGTGTGTAACATTGTGGCTGATTTTCGTTGTGGTCTCACCCACCTGTAAAGGGGTAGCTAAATCATACTGAAGTTATAGCTCACCGTGTAAGTTGTGTGACAGCAACAAATACCGTTCGTTTGTTAACGTTTTTAAAACAATGAGGAAGTCTGGTGGAAGAGGTCGTGGCCGGGGGCGTTCATTGTCAGCTGGTAATGAGGGTAGTGGTAGTGGTGGAGCATCAGCTGGTCGTGGGAAAAAAAATATTGCACCTAAGTCTGGAGCTGTGGAGCCAGGTTCGTCGTCTGGCTACACAAGGCCTCGAACGCTCCCTTTTCTGGGAGTAGGAAAACCGCTTTTAAAGCCGGAGCAGCAAGAGCAAGTTTTGGCTTATCTTGCTGACTCAGCCTCTAGCTCTTTTGCCTCCTCTCGTGAAACTGGTAAATGTCAAAGCAGCGCGTCGTTAGTGGATGTTCACGGTCAGGGACAAGTCGCTTCCTTGTCCTCTTCAGCAAAAACAACAACAGAGAAGAATGCAGCAGGCGACACAACGGGTTACTCCATGGAGCTCTTTACACATACCGTCCCTGGCTTAGAAAGTGAAGCAGTTAACAGTCCATGCCCATTACAAGTTGAATCTGACATGGAGTGCACTGATGCACAGCCACAGCCAGACTACTATCCTGGTCCTTTGACTCAGACCACAACATTGCCATCGCAGGGTGCTGATCAAGAATCAGACCCTGATGAGACTATGTTGCCCCATCACGAACGCTATACCACCGACCGCCACGGTGACACAGACGAAGTTGCACACGAGCTACAAGAAGAGGTAATAGATGACCCAGTTCTTGACCCCGATTGGCAGCCATTGGGGGAACAGGGTGCAGGCGGCAGCAGTTCTGAAGCGGAGGAGGAGGGGCTGCAGCAGGCATCAACATCGCAACAGGTTCCATCTGCCGGGCCCGTATCTTGCCCAAAACGCGTGGCAAAGCTAAAACCTGTTGGAGGACAGCGTGGCCATCCGGTTAAAGCTCAGTCTGCAATGCCTGAAAAGGTATCCGATGCTAGAAAGAGTGCAGTCTGGCATTTTTTTTAAACAACATCCAATTGATCAGCGCAAAGTCATCTGTCAAAAATGTTCAACTACCTTAAGCAGAGGACAGAATCTGAAAAGTCTCAATACAAGTTGCATGCATAGACATTTAACCACCATGCATTTGCAAGCCTGGACTAACTACCAAACGTCCCTTAAGGTTGTAGCACCCTCGGCCAATGAAGCTAGTCAGCAACGCAACAGCCCTTCCGGCAGTGTAGGGCCACCATTTTCCGCACCACCTGCAGTATCTGTGCAGGTTTCTTTGCCAGGCCAAAGCCGTCAGGGTCAGGGAATCACCAGTTTCGTAGTAGGAAACACTGCATCTAGGGCACCGGTGGCAACAATACCATCTCCCACCGTCTCTCAGTCTGCCATGTCCACCGGCACCCCCGCTAGTTCCACGATCTCCAGCTCTCCAGTCTAGCTCACCCTACATGAGACTATGGTTAGAAAAAGGAAGTACTTAGCCTCGCATCCGCGTACACAGGGTTTGAACGCACACATAGCTAGACTAATCTCGTTAGAGATTATGCCCTACCGGTTAGTTGAAAGCGAAGCTTTCAAAGCCCTGATGGACTACGCTGTACCACGCTACGAGCTACCCAGTCGACACTTTTTTTCCAGAAAAGCCATCCCAGCCCTCCACCAGCATGTTAAAGAGCGCATCGTCCATGCACTCAGGCAATCTGTGAGCACAAAGGTGCACCTGACAACAGATGCATGGACCAGTAGGCATGGCCAGGGACGTTACGTGTCCATCACGGCACACTGGTTAAATGTGGTGGATGCAGGGTCCACAGGGGACAGCAAGTTTGGGACAGTTCTGCCTAGCCCACGGTCTAGGAAACAATTGGCTGTAGCCGTTCGCACCCCCTCCTCCTCCTCTTCGTCCTCCTGCAGAAGCGAGAGCTCGTCCACAGACCACAGTCGCACAACCACTCCATCCGCAGCTGCCACTGTTACACACCAGGTCTCCCATTATGGGGCAGCTACTGGCAAACGTCAGCAGGCTGTATTGGCTATGAAGTGTTTGGGCGACAACAGACACACCACGGAAGTTCTGTCCGAGTTCTTGCAGAAAGAAACGCAGTCGTGGCTGGGCACTGTAGATCTTGAGGCAGGCAAGGTAGTGAGTGATAACGGAAGGAATTTCATGGCTGCCATCTCCCTTTCCCAACTGAAACACATTCCTTGCCTGGCTCACACCTTAAACCTGGTGGTGCAGTGCTTCCTGAAAAGTTATCCGGGGTTATCCGACCTGCTCCTCAAAGTGCGTGGACTTTGCTCACATATCCGCCGTTCGCCCGTACACTCCAGCCGTATGCAGACCTATCAGCGTTCTTTGAACCTTCCCCAGCATCGCCTAATCATAGACGTTGCAACAAGGTGGAACTCAACACTGCACATGCTTCAGAGACTGTGTGAACAGAGGCGGGCTGTTATGTTTTTGTGGGAGGATACACATACACGGGCAGGCAGTAGGATGGCAGACATGGAGTTGTCAGGTGTGCAGTGGTCGAAGATTCAAGACATGTGTCAAGTCCTTCAGTGTTTTGAGGAATGCACACGGCTGGTTAGTGCAGACAACGCCATAATAAGCATGAGCATCCCCCTAATGCGTCTGCTGATGCAAAGTTTGACGCACATAAAGGATCAGGCGTCTGCAGCTGAGGAAGAGGAAAGCCTTGATGACAGTCAGCCATTGTCTGGCCAGGGCAGTGTACAGGACGAGGTAGCGGGCGAAGAGGAGGACGAGGACGAGGAGGATGATGGGGATGATTATATTTTTAATGAGGAAGCTTTTCCGGGGCCACTGGAAATTGGTGGCGCGGCAAGGCCGGGTTCTGGTTTTTTGAGGGACACAAGTGACGTGGATTTGCCTGAAACTGCCCCTCAACCAAGCACAACCGCAGATTTGAGAACTGGAACTTTGGCCCACATGGCGGATTATGCCTTACGTATCCTCAAAAGGGACACACGCATAACTAAAATGATGAATGATGACGATTACTGGTTGGCCTGCCTCCTTGATCCTCGCTATAAAGGCAAATTGCAAAATATAATGCCACATGAGAACTTGGAACTAATATTAGCAACCAAACAATCAACTCTTGTTGACCGTTTGCTTCTGGCATTCCCTGCACACAGCGCCCGTGATCGTTCTCACACGAGCTGCAGGGGCCAGCAGGCCAGAGGAGTTAGAGGGGCAGAAATCAGAAGTGGCGTTGGCCAGAGGGGTTTTCTGACCAGGTTGTGGAGTGATTTTGCTATGACCGCAGACAGGACAGGTACTGCAGCATCAATTCAAAGTGACAGGAGACAACATTTGTCCAGTATGGTTACAAACTGTTTTTCATCCCTTATCGATGTTCTCCCTCAACCGTCATTCCCATTTGATTACTGGGCATCAAAATTAGACACCTGGCCAGAATTGGCAGAATATGCATTGCAGGAGCTTGCTTGCCCGGCAGCTAGTGTCCTATCAGAAAGAGTATTCAGTGCTGCAGGTTCAATACTAACAGAAAAAAGGACTCGTCTGGCTACCCAAAATGTAGATGATCTAACCTTCATTAAAATGAACCACAACTGGATTTCGAAATCTTTTGCCCCACCTTGCCCGGCTGACACCTAGCTTTCCTATGAAAAGGTGTTGCCTGTGGACTATTCTGAATGCCTTTTCCAATCTCGTAATTTTCAGCACCTGATTGTCCAGCATACGACATGTTTACACCTCACTAAATGGCCAAACTCCCCACACGGGGCCGTGGTATCGACACTTGGCGACAGCACCCGTGAGAGTGCAGTTTGTCTGAAGAGGTGGGTGAGCCCGCTTTTGGTCGACGGCACTGCCACTGGGTCCCTCCTAGTACAATAAAGTGTCTCTGGCGGTGGTGGTGCGCACCCAACGTCAGACACACCGTTGTAATATGAGGGGCCCTGGGCCTGTACCGCCGGCCACAAGACAGTTTCCCCCCACCCCAGCTCAAACAGTGCTCTACCACTTGCAAAATTATCTCACAGCTCCACCAATGTTTAGTCTATGCGCTGACATCCTTCAATGCCTGCCACTGACAATACCATTGTATTGACATTTTTGTTATGTTAGGCCTTTGATGCCTGTCTGCGGTCCATTCTTTCAACTACTACTACACTGACCAGGTCACTGCTGCCCGTGTACCCCTGGAACCAATTTAAAATTGCCTACAGCCATGTGTTATTATTTTAGGCCTTCGATGCCTGTCTGCGGTCACTCCTTCCACTAGGCCTCCACTGACCACACCACTGCTGCCCGTGTACCCCTGGAACCAATTTAAAATTGCCTACAGCCAGCCCAATTTTTTTATTTTAGGCCATCGATGCCTGTCTGCGGTCCATTCTTTCAACTACTACTACACTGACCAGGTCACTGCTGCCCGTGTACCCCTGGAACCAATTTAAAATTGCCTACAGCCATGTGTTATTATTTTAGGCCTTCGATGCCTGTCTGCGGTCACTCCTTCCACTAGGCCTCCACTGACCACACCACTGCTGCCCGGGTACCCCTGGAACCAATTTAAAATTGCCTACAGCCAGCCCAATTTTTTTATTTTAGGCCTTCGATGCCTGTCTGCGGTCCATTCTTTCAACTACTACTACACTGACCAGGTCACTGCTGCCCGTGTACCCCTGGAACCAATTTAAAATTGCCTACAGCCATGTGTTATTATTTTAGGCCTTCGATGCCTGTCTGCGGTCACTCCTTCCACTAGGCCTCCACTGACCACACCACTGCTGCCCGTGTACCCCTGGAACCAATTTAAAATTGCCTACAGCCATGTGTTATTATTTTAGGCCTTCGATGCCTGTCTGCGGTCACTCCTTCCACTAGGCCTCCACTGACCACACCACTGCTGCCCGTGTACCCCTGGACCAATTTAAAATTGCCTACAGCCATGTGTTATTATTTTAGGCATTCGATGCCTGTCTGCGGTGACTCCTTCCACTAGGCCTCCACTGACCACACCACTGCTGCCCGTGTACCCCTGGAACCAATTTAAAATTGCCTACAGCCATGTGTTATTATTTTAGGCCTTCGATGCCTGTCTGCGGTCACTCCTTCCACTAGGCCTCCACTGACCACACCACTGCTGCCCGTGTACCCCTGGAACCAATTTTAAATTGCCTACAGCCATGTGTTATTATTTTAGGCCTTCGATGCCTGTCTGCGGTGACTCCTTCCACTAGGCCTCCACTGACCACACCACTGCTGCCCGTGTACCCCTGGAACCAATTTAAAATTGCCTACAGCCATGTGTTATTATTTTAGGCCTTCGATGCCTGTCTGCGGTCCCTCCTTCCACTAGGCCTCCACTGACCACACCACTGCTGCCCGTGTACCCCTTGAACCAACATCATAAAATAAAAAAAAAAGTATTTTGCTTATAAAAAAGAAAATACTGGTGAGATATCAAATGCAGACATTTTAACATTAAAAACAAACACACAACTAAAATCTGGTACAGTACTAAAAATGGCCACCAGCTACAATTACTTTCTCCTGCAAGTAGTTAACTGAAAGGTTTTTTAAATTGAAAACACAAATATGGCATCCACCGAGTGTTGTCCTGTCGCGTCTTCTTTATATTATTGCCGAGAAGATGCAAAACAATGAAAATAATAAAATCATTAATTACCAAAATAATAGAGAAAGTCAACACCACATTGCAAATAAACATTCATTCCAAATAATGAAGCAGGGCGCGTCCGAGGGTGAGTATATACCTAATAAGAATATAATCACCCTCGGACGCGCAATGCTTATTTCCAACAGCCTTCCTTCCTAAGAATCAGCCCTTCCGTGGTGTAGAGAGACGTTGTGTTACACTCCAAGGTGTTCCCCAGGTTGCCTTTCCTGAGCTTCGATCTTCCGGCTCTCGTTTAGTAGTTGTTGGAAACTACGCTGCATTAGGCCTTCAAATTGGGTATGGGGTGTAGAGAGAGGGTGTGTTCCACTCCAAGGTGTTCCCCAGGTTGCCTTTCCTGAGCTTTGATATTCCGGCTCTCGTTTGGTAGTTCTTGGAAACTACACTGCATTAGGCCTACAAATTTGGTATGGGGGAAACATTGGCGCATCTGCGGTCCCTCCTTCCTCTAGGCCTCCACTGACCTGTCTACTGCTGCCCGTGTTCCCCTGGAACCAATTTTACATTGCCTACAGGCAGCCCAATTTATTATGTTAGGGCTTCGAAGCCTGTCTGCGGTCCCTCCTTCCACTAGGCCTCCACTGACCTGTCTACTGCTGCCCGTGTACCCCTTGAACCAACATCATAAAATAAAAAAAAAAGTATTTTGCTTATAAAAAAGAAAATACTGGTGAGATATCAAATGCAGACATTTTAACATTAAAAACAAACACACAACTAAAATCTGGTACAGTACTAAAAATGGCCACCAGCTACAATTACTTTCTCCTGCAAGTAGTTAACTGAAAGGTTTTTTAAATTGAAAACACACATATGGCATCCACCGAGTGTTGTCCTGTCGCGTCTTCTTTATATTATTGCCGAGAAGATGCAAAACAATGAAAATAATAAAATCATTAATTACCAAAATAATAGAGAAAGTCAACACCACATTGCAAATAAACATTCATTCCAAATAATGAAGCAGGGCGCGTCCGAGGGTGAGTATATACCTAATAAGAATATAATCACCCTCGGACGCGCAATGCTTATTTCCAACAGCCTTCCTTCCTAAGAATCAGCCCTTCCGTGGTGTAGAGAGACGTTGTGTTACACTCCAAGGTGTTCCCCAGGTTGCCTTTCCTGAGCTTCGATCTTCCGGCTCTCGTTTAGTAGTTGTTGGAAACTACGCTGCATTAGGCCTTCAAATTGGGTATGGGGTGTAGAGAGAGGGTGTGTTCCACTCCAAGGTGTTCCCCAGGTTGCCTTTCCTGAGCTTTGATATTCCGGCTCTCGTTTAGTAGTTCTTGGAAACTACACTGCATTAGGCCTACAAATTTGGTATGGGGGAAACATTGGCGCATCTGCGGTCCCTCCTTCCTCTAGGCCTCCACTGACCTGTCTACTGCTGCCCGTGTTCCCCTGGAACCAATTTTACATTGCCTACAGGCAGCCCAATTTATTATGTTAGGGCTTCGAAGCCTGTCTGCGGTCCCTCCTTCCACTAGGCCTCCACTGACCTGTCTACTGCTGCCCGTGTACCCCTTGAACCAACATCATAAAATAAAAAAAAAAGTATTTTGCTTATAAAAAAGAAAATACTGGTGAGATATCAAATGCAGACATTTTAACATTAAAAACAAACACACAACTAAAATCTGGTACAGTACTAAAAATGGCCACCAGCTACAATTACTTTCTCCTGCAAGTAGTTAACTGAAAGGTTTTTTAAATTGAAAACACACATATGGCATCCACCGAGTGTTGTCCTTTCGCGTCTTCTTTATATTATTGCCGAGAAGATGCAAAACAATGAAAATAATAAAATCATTAATTACCAAAATAATAGAGAAAGTCAACACCACATTGCAAATAAACATTCATTCCAAATAAAGAAGCAGGGCGCGTCCGAGGGTGAGTATATACCTAATAAGAATATAATCACCCTCGGACGCGCAATGCTTATTTCCAACAGCCTTCCTTCCTAAGAATCAGCCCTTCCGTGGTGTAGAGAGACGTTGTGTTACACTCCAAGGTGTTCCCCAGGTTGCCTTTCCTGAGCTTCGATCTTCCGGCTCTCGTTTAGTAGTTGTTGGAAACTACGCTGCATTAGGCCTTCAAATTGGGTATGGGGTGTAGAGAGATGGTGTGTTCCACTCCAAGGTGTTCCCCAGGTTGCCTTTCCTGAGCTTCGATCTTCCGGCTCTCGTTTAGTAGTTCTTGGAAACTACACTGCATTAGGCCTTCAAATTGGGTATGGGGTGTAGAGAGAGGGCGTGTTACACTCCAAGGTGTTCCCCAGGTTGCCTTTCCTGAGCTTCGATCTTCATGCTCTCGTTTAGTAGTTGTCGGAAACTACGCTGCATTAGGCCTACAAATTGGGTATGGGGTGTAGAGAGAGGGTTTGTTACACTCCAAGGTGTTCCCCAGGTTGCCTTTCCTGAGCTTCGATCTTCCGGCTCTCGTTTAGTAGTTGTTGGAAACTACGCTGCATTAGGCCTACAAATTGGGTATGGGGTGTAGAGAGAGGGTTTGTTACACTCCAAGGTGTTCCCCAGGTTGCCTTTCCTGAGCTTCGATCTTCCGGCTCTCGTTTAGTAGTTGTTGGAAACTACGCTGCATTAGGCCTTCAAATTGGGTATGGGGTGTAGAGAGAGGGTGTGTTACACTCCAAGGTGTTCCCCAGGTTGCCTTTCCTGAGCTTCGATATTCCGGCTCTCGTTTAGTAGTTGTTGGAAACTACACTGCATTAGGCCTACAAATTTGGTATGGGGGAAACATTGGCGCATCTGCGGTCCCTCCTTCCTCTAGGCCTCCACTGACCTGTCTACTGCTGCCCGTGTTCCCCTGGAACCAATTTTACATTGCCTACAGGCAGCCCAATTTATTATGTTAGGGCTTCGAAGCCTGTCTGCGGTCCCTCCTTCCACTAGGCCTCCACTGACCTGTCTACTGCTGCCCGTGTACCCCTTGAACCAACATCATAAAATAAAAAAAAAAGTATTTTGCTTATAAAAAAGAAAATACTGGTGAGATATCAAATGCAGACATTTTAACATTAAAAACAAACACACAACTAAAATCTGGTACAGTACTAAAAATGGCCACCAGCTACAATTACTTTCTCCTGCAAGTAGTTAACTGAAAGGTTTTTTAAATTGAAAACACACATATGGCATCCACCGAGTGTTGTCCTGTCGCGTCTTCTTTATATTATTGCCGAGAAGATGCAAAACAATGAAAATAATAAAATCATTAATTACCAAAATAATAGAGAAAGTCAACACCACATTGCAAATAAACATTCATTCCAAATAATGAAGCAGGGCGCGTCCGAGGGTGAGTATATACCTAATAAGAATATAATCACCCTCGGACGCGCAATGCTTATTTCCAACAGCCTTCCTTCCTAAGAATCAGCCCTTCCGTGGTGTAGAGAGACGTTGTGTTACACTCCAAGGTGTTCCCCAGGTTGCCTTTCCTGAGCTTCGATCTTCCGGCTCTCGTTTAGTAGTTGTTGGAAACTACGCTGCATTAGGCCTTCAAATTGGGTATGGGGTGTAGAGAGAGGGTGTGTTCCACTCCAAGGTGTTCCCCAGGTTGCCTTTCCTGAGCTTTGATATTCCGGCTCTCGTTTAGTAGTTCTTGGAAACTACACTGCATTAGGCCTACAAATTTGGTATGGGGGAAACATTGGCGCATCTGCGGTCCCTCCTTCCTCTAGGCCTCCACTGACCTGTCTACTGCTGCCCGTGTTCCCCTGGAACCAATTTTACATTGCCTACAGGCAGCCCAATTTATTATGTTAGGGCTTCGAAGCCTGTCTGCGGTCCCTCCTTCCACTAGGCCTCCACTGACCTGTCTACTGCTGCCCGTGTACCCCTTGAACCAACATCATAAAATAAAAAAAAAAGTATTTTGCTTATAAAAAAGAAAATACTGGTGAGATATCAAATGCAGACATTTTAACATTAAAAACAAACACACAACTAAAATCTGGTACAGTACTAAAAATGGCCACCAGCTACAATTACTTTCTCCTGCAAGTAGTTAACTGAAAGGTTTTTTAAATTGAAAACACACATATGGCATCCACCGAGTGTTGTCCTTTCGCGTCTTCTTTATATTATTGCCGAGAAGATGCAAAACAATGAAAATAATAAAATCATTAATTACCAAAATAATAGAGAAAGTCAACACCACATTGCAAATAAACATTCATTCCAAATAAAGAAGCAGGGCGCGTCCGAGGGTGAGTATATACCTAATAAGAATATAATCACCCTCGGACGCGCAATGCTTATTTCCAACAGCCTTCCTTCCTAAGAATCAGCCCTTCCGTGGTGTAGAGAGACGTTGTGTTACACTCCAAGGTGTTCCCCAGGTTGCCTTTCCTGAGCTTCGATCTTCCGGCTCTCGTTTAGTAGTTGTTGGAAACTACGCTGCATTAGGCCTTCAAATTGGGTATGGGGTGTAGAGAGATGGTGTGTTCCACTCCAAGGTGTTCCCCAGGTTGCCTTTCCTGAGCTTCGATCTTCCGGCTCTCGTTTAGTAGTTCTTGGAAACTACACTGCATTAGGCCTTCAAATTGGGTATGGGGTGTAGAGAGAGGGCGTGTTACACTCCAAGGTGTTCCCCAGGTTGCCTTTCCTGAGCTTCGATCTTCATGCTCTCGTTTAGTAGTTGTCGGAAACTACGCTGCATTAGGCCTACAAATTGGGTATGGGGTGTAGAGAGAGGGTTTGTTACACTCCAAGGTGTTCCCCAGGTTGCCTTTCCTGAGCTTCGATCTTCCGGCTCTCGTTTAGTAGTTGTTGGAAACTACGCTGCATTAGGCCTACAAATTGGGTATGGGGTGTAGAGAGAGGGTTTGTTACACTCCAAGGTGTTCCCCAGGTTGCCTTTCCTGAGCTTCGATCTTCCGGCTCTCGTTTAGTAGTTGTTGGAAACTACGCTGCATTAGGCCTTCAAATTGGGTATGGGGTGTAGAGAGAGGGTGTGTTACACTCCAAGGTGTTCCCCAGGTTGCCTTTCCTGAGCTTCGATATTCCGGCTCTCGTTTAGTAGTTGTTGGAAACTACACTGCATTAGGCCTACAAATTTGGTATGGGGGAAACATTGGCGCATCTGCGGTCCCTCCTTCCTCTAGGCCTCCACTGACCTGTCTACTGCTGCCCGTGTTCCCCTGGAACCAATTTTAAATTGCCTACAGGCAGCCCAATTTATTATGTTAGGGCTTCGAAGCCTGTCTGCGGTCCCTCCTTCCACTAGGCCTCCACTGACCTGTCTACTGCTGCCCGTGTACCCCTTGAACCAACATCATAAAATAAAAAAAAAAGTATTTTGCTTATAAAAAAGAAAATACTGGTGAGATATCAAATGCAGACATTTTAACATTAAAAACAAACACACAACTAAAATCTGTTACAGTACTAAAAATGGCCACCAGCTACAATTACTTTCTCCTGCAAGTAGTTAACTGAAAGGTTTTTTAAATTGAAAACACAGATATGGCATCCAACGAGTGTTGTCCTGTCGCGTCTTCTTTATGTTATTGCCGAGAAGATGCAAAACAATGAAAATAATAAAATCATTAATTACCAAAATAATAGAGAAAGTCAACACCACATTGCAAATAAACATTCATTCCAAATAAAGAAGCAGGGCGCGTCCGAGGGTGAGTATATACCTAATAAGAATATAATCACCCTCGGACGCGCAATGCTTATTTCCAACAGCCTTCCTTCCTAAGAATCAGCCCTTCCGTGGTGTAGAGAGACGATGTGTTACACTCCAAGGTGTTCCCCAGGTTGCCTTTCCTGAGCTTCGATCTTCCGGCTCTCGTTTAGTAGTTGTTGGAAACTACGCTGCATTAGGCCTTCAAATTGGGTATGGGGTGTAGAGAGAGGGTGTGTTACACTCCAAGGTGTTCCCCAGGTTGCCTTTCCTGAGCTTCGATCTTCATGCTCTCGTTTAGTAGTTGTCGGAAACTACGCTGCATTAGGCCTACAAATTGGGTATGGGGTGTAGAGAGAGGGTTTGTTACACTCCAAGGTGTTCCCCAGGTTGCCTTTCCTGAGCTTCGATCTTCCGGCTCTCGTTTAGTAGTTCTTGGAAACTACACTGCATTAGGCCTTCAAATTGGGTATGGGGTGTAGAGAGAGGGTGTGTTACACTCCAAGGTGTTCCCCAGGTTGCCTTTCCTGAGCTTCGATCTTCATGCTCTCGTTTAGTAGTTGTCGGAAACTACGCTGCATTAGGCCTACAAATTGGGTATGGGGTGTAGAGAGAGGGTTTGTTACACTCCAAGGTGTTCCCCAGGTTGCCTTTCCTGAGCTTCGATCTTCCGGCTCTCGTTTAGTAGTTGTTGGAAACTACGCTGCATTAGGCCTTCAAATTGGGTATGGGGTATAGAGAGAGGGTGTGTTACACTCCAAGGTGTTCCCCAGGTTGCCTTTCCTGAGCTTCGATCTTCCGGCTCTCGTTTAGTAGTTCTTGGAAACTACACTGCATTAGGCCTACAAATTGGGTATGGGGTGGAGAGAGATGGTGTGTTACACTCCAAGGTGTTCCCCAGGTTTCCTTGCCATTGCTTCGGTCTTCCGACTCTCGTTTAGTAGTTGTAGAAAAGTACACTGCATTAGGCCTACAAAATGGGTATGGGGTGGAGAGAGATGGTGTGTTACACTCCAAGGTGTTCTCCAGGTTGCCTTTCCTGAGCTTCTATCTTCAGGCTCTCATTAAATTGTGGTTAAATGGAACAACTGCATTTGGCGTACTAGTTGGTTTGGGGCCTACTATCGGTGTCTGCCACTCCTTGCTGTTCTCCTGGTTTCCTGTCCTGAAATTCCATTTTCAGGCTCTCGTTAAGTAGTTGTTAATGTTAGACTGCATTTGGCCTACTAGTTGGGTTGGGGCCTACTATCGGTGTCTGCCACTCCTTGCTGTTCTCCTCCACTGAACAAAGCTGTGCCGCCTGTTTACTACGGTTGCCAATTTTGAACTGCATTTCGACTACTTACTGATTTGGCCCTACTCTCTGTGTCAGCCTCTCATTCCAGTTGTCCTCCACTGCAATGCCCCCTGGTTATTCCTGTGTTACCAATTTTGAACTGCATTTAGCCCACTTTATTCTTTGGGCCTATATCTGTGTTTCCACTTCATTGTGCCCATTGCCCAGCCAGTGATAGATGAGTCTGCTGGTACATTGACCCATAACGCAACATTCCCCGTGCATGCTACACAACAACATTGTGACCCTGCTGAAAGTCAGGTTGCTCTTCCCGCATACCATACCACCTTACACGGGGACAAAGAGGAAGGTGCAGATGAAAGTGCAGGTTCCTTCATCAGGTGGGGGGAGGAATACTAGTTGGCGACGTCACTGGCACAGGGCCTCTCATAGTACGCAAAAGTGTTGCTGCCGGTGGGAGGCGCCCCCGCCGTGCAAACACACCGCTGTACTTTGAGGGGCCCTGTGCCAGTGCCAATGCCAACAAGTGGGCCCCCCCTGCTTGCTCAGGATCACAGCACTTGCAAAGTTGAAATACTTACCTCTCCCTGCTCCACTGCCGTGACGTGGTCCAGATTTCCTGGGCCCACTAATTACTTGAACCAGCCCTACCCCACACAACTTTAGCCAAATGACCCCCAATTTCAAATGCCTTCCAATTATTATAAGGTAAATTACGCTTGACAAGCTTCATTAAGAAGAATGGATGGTTTTGACATTAAAATGGGCACTCTAGGTGTTTTCCTGGCCCCCACTCACTGCCGACTATGCTGCCCCATTGACTTGCATTGGGTTTCGTGTTTCGGTCGATCCCGACTTTACGTCATAATCGGCCGATTTCACTCGACCCGACTTTTGAGATAGTCGGGTTTCGCGAAACCCGGCTCGACTCTAAAAAGGTCAAGGTCGCTCAACTCTAATGGTGAGCAGTCATCCCGCCCCAACTCTTCAACTGCTCAAATTAAAGGGGTTGTCCGGTCCAACCGATAAGTCTACAGTCACTGCGCACTGTGCACTGTAGGGATCCACCGGTTTCAGACTCAGGAACGGAGGGTATGTATGGGTTATACCCCCGGCCAGTGTGTGCGGCCTCGCTCTTCATACACTTGTACTGAGCAAGTCCACACCCTCTAGATGGCCACCCCCACTAGATGGTCACTTCACTAGATGCGGCCTCGACTCAATCAAACATGCTCTGAGGAGAGTCGCTTGCTACTGCAGACTTATTGGATTGTTGAAAAGAATTACCGCACACTCAATGCTGGTATGATGCAAAAGGTGTATGCCAATTTTATTCAAAGAAACAAAAAAAGGGGTTGCCACATTGATTTGAGTAGACAGAAACCCCTGTTTCTGTCTACTCAAATCAATGTGGCAACCCTTTTTTTGTTTCTTTGAATAAAATTGGCATACACCTTTTGCATCATACCAGTATTGAGTGTGCGGTAATTCTTATCTATGATTGACTTGACCACACGGTCAGTTTACTAGCACCTCCTTGTCCCTGACCTGAGTGCACATCATTTTCCCTATCGACTTATTGGATTGGACCGGAGAACTCTTTTAAGACCTGGCCCTATAATGGCCAATTTACCTATCTTAGTACTAGGTGTACTAGAGCATTACACCATGTCTTACAACACAGGGGACATCCGCCTCTGTGATGCATATCTCCAATCCACTATATGTCCGGCAGCCACCTTACAAAATGTATATATTATAGTTAATTAAAATACAATTGAAAATAAATAATAGAAAATAAAGAATAATAAATAAAAATGGCACATTATATGTCTAGTAGCTACAGTGGGGCAAAAAAGTATTTAGTCAGTCAGCAATAGTGCAAGTTCCACCACTTAAAAAGATGAGAGGCGTCTGTAATTTACATCACAGGTAGACCTCAATTATGGGAGACAAACTGAGACAAAAAAATCCAGAAAATCACATTGTCTGTTTTTTTAACATTTTATTTGCATATTATGGTGGAAAATAAGTATTTGGTCAGAAACAAAATTTCATCTCAATACTTTGTAATATATCCTTTGTTGGCAATGACAGAGGTCAAACGTTTTCTGTAAGTTTTCACAAGGTTGCCACACACTGTTGTTGGTATGTTGGCCCATTCCTCCATGCAGATCTCCTCTAGAGCAGTGATGTTTTTGGCTTTTCGCTTGGCAACACGGACTTTCAACTCCCTCCAAAGGTTTTCTATAGGGTTGAGATCTGGAGACTGGCTAGGCCACTCCAGGACCTTGAAATGCTTCTTACGAAGCCAATTCTTCGTTGGCCGGGTGGTGTGCTTTGGATCATTGTCATGTTGCAAGACCCAGCCACGTTTCATCTTCAATGCCCTTGCTGATGGAAGGAGGTTTGCATTCAAAGTCTCACGATACATGGCCCATTCATTCTTTCATGTACCCGGATCAGTCGTCCTGGCCCCTTTGCAGAGAAACAGCCCCAAAGCATGATGTTTCCACCACCATGCTTTACAGTAGGTATGGTGTTTGATGGATGCAACTCAGTATTCTTTTTCCTCCAAACACGACAAGTTGTGTTTCTAACAAACAGTTCCAGTTTGGTTTCATCAGACCATAGGACATTCTCCCAAAACTCCTCTGGATCATCCAAATGCTCTCTAGCAAACTTCAGACGGGCCCGGACATGTACTGGCTTAAGCAGTGGGACACGTCTGGCACTGCAGGATCTGAGTCCATGGTGGCGTAGTGTGTTACTTATGGTAGGCCTTGTTACATTGGTCCCAGCTCTCTGCAGTTCATTCACTAGGTCCCCCCGCGTGGTTCTGGGATTTTTGCTCACCGTTCTTGTGATCATTCTGACCCCACGGGGTGGGATTTTGCGTGGAGCCCCAGATCGAGGGAGATTATCAGTGGTCTTGTATGTCTTCCATTTTCTAATTATTGCTCCCACTGTTGATTTCTTCACTCCAAGCTGGTTGGCTATTGCAGATTCAGTCTTCCCAGCCTGGTGCAGGGCTACAATTTTGTTTCTGGTGTCCTTTGACAGCTCTTTGGTCTTCACCATAGTGGAGTTTGGAGTCAGACTGTTTGAGGGTGTGCACAGGTGTCTTTTTATACTGATAACAAGTTTAAACAGGTGCCATTACTACAGGTAATGAGTGGAGGAAAGAGGAGACTCTTAAAGAAGAAGTTACAGGTCTGTGAGAGCCAGAAATCTTGATTGTTTGTTTCTGACCAAATACTTATTTTCCACCATAATATGCAAAAAAAATGATAAAAAAACAGACAATGTGATTTTCTGGATTTTTTTTTCTCAGTTTGTCTCCCATAGTTGAGGTCTACCTATGATGTAAATTACAGACGCCTCTCATCTTTTTAAGTGGTGGAACTTGCACTATTGCTGACTGACTAAATACTTTTTTGCCCCACTGTATGTCCCAAATCTATAGATCACTCATCTATCGAGAGAACAGAGGTCCTGTAATCCTAGTTTAACATATTGTCCTGGATGTTCTCCATGTAGACAACTCCACTTCTGTCTATATGGGTGACAGACAGTATGAGTAGAAAAAGACATGGGATTGAGAGGAAGAGATGGCTGCAGAGAGTTCAATAGGTTGTGAAGTACACAATGTATCACACTTGTTAATTTGTCTGAAAGAATAACTGTCTTTGTTGTCTATAGTAAACAATAGAATTGAAGTTTTAATTTCTGTAAGTGCTCTCAAAAAATGAAAAATGAAAAGCTGTACTGTGACTGGTTGCACTGGCCAGCATTGACAATTTTTCTTTTTGGCCATGTTCCTATTTTTTCCAGTGAATTTTTTTTGCAGAAAATGTGCTATGTTTAACTGTTCAAACAAAGTGGATGTGATATCATGAAAACTCATACCCATATTTGATGTCTAATTTGATCCAAATGTCAGATCAAAATTGTCAATGCATGTCTATGGGTCCATGAAAAAATTGTACAACACACGGATGCCATCAAGGGGAAGGTGTTCTTGAGCTCAAAAACGCATTGTGTACAGAGATTTTAATAAAGACTTTTATTCACCTTGCACAGGGCCGTATTTGCCACTAGGCACTCTAGGGCACAAGCCTAGGGCGGCGCGATGCGGGGGGGAGGCACCTGAGCAGGGTTTTTTTTTTTTACTATACAGTCCGGTCTGGCGTGGTCACCTTAAGACAGCACAACCCCCCCCGGTTGCCACTTATGCCTCCGTGCTGGCACAGCCCCCATTGAAGACGTGACTGTCTGTCTGTCTCATACTCACCTCACCTGCTCCAGCGGTGCCGGCTGGTCTGCTCTGTGTGAGCGGTCACATGGTGCCGCCTCATTAAGGTGATGAATATGCATGCATATTCATCACCTTAAATGAGCATTACCACCTGACCTGACCGCGGCGCTCACACAGGACGAGGAGGATGGTGCTGCGCAGGGACAGAGCGAGGTGGAAGAATTTCCAAGGATTCCGTTCTTCTGCTGCATGGTGTGTGAGGTGACTCAGGTGACCGTGAGTATGATGACAGCCAGGTAGGACGGGGGGAGCCAGGGAGGATGTAGGAGGTCTGCGGTGGACGGGGAGCCATGATACAGGATGGGACTGGGAGCGTCGGGGAGCTGGCGATGAGCCACGCATACAGCCAGCCAGCCAGGCCCAGGACGGGAGATGAGCCACGCATACAGGGGGGGATGGAAGATGAGCCAGTGCCTGAGCCAGCCATGCATGGGAGGGGGAGATGAGCCACGCATACGGGGGGGGGATGGAAGATGAGCCAGTGCCTGAGCCAGCCATGCATGGGAGGGGGAGATGAGCCACGCATACAGGGGGGGGGGATGGAAGATGAGCCACGCATACAGGGGGGATGGAAGATGAGCCAGTGCCTGAGCCAGCCATGCATGGGAGGGGGAGATGAGCCACGCATACAGGGGGGGGATGGAAGATGAGCCACGCATACAGGGGGGGATGGAAGATGAGCCAGTGCCTGAGCCAGCCATGCATGGGAGGGGGAGATGAGCCACGCATACAGGGGGGGGATGGAAGATGAGCCACGCATACAAGGGGGGATGGAAGATGAGCCAGTGCCTGAGCCAGCCATGCATGGGAGGGGGAGATGGAGCACTGTGTGGCCATTATACAGTATGGAGCATCATGTGCGGCCATTATACAGTATGGAGAATCATGTGTGGCCATTATACAGTATGGAGCATCATGTGTGGCCATTATACAGTATGGAGCATCATGTGTGGCCATTATAAGGTATGGAGCATCGTGTGTGGCGGCCATTATACAGTATTGAGCATCATGTGTGGTCATTATACAGTATGGAGCATCATGTGTGGCCATTATGCAGTATGGAGCACTGTGTGGCGGCCATTATACAGAATTGAGCATCATGTGTGGTCATTATACAGTATGGAGCATCATGTGTGGTCATTATACAGTATGGAGCACTGTGTGGCCATTATACAGTATGGAGCATCATGTGCAGCCATTATACAGTATGGAGAATCATGTGTGGCCATTATACAGTATGGAGCATCATGTGTGGCCATTATACAGTATTGAGCATCATGTGTGGCCATTATAAAGTATGGAGCATCATGTGTGGTCATTATACAGTATGGAGCACTGTGTGGCGGCCATTATACAGTATTGAGCATTAGGTGTGGCCATTATACAGTATGGAGCATCATGTGTGTGGTCATTATACAGTATGGAGCACTGTGTGGCGGCCATTATACAGTATTGAGCATTATGTTTGGCCATTATACAGTATGGAGCATCATGTGTGGTCATTATACAGTATGGAGCACTGTGTGGCCATTATAATGTATGGAGCATCATGTGCGGCCATTATACAGTATTGAGCATCATGTGTGGCAATTATACAGTATGGAGCATCATGTGTGGCAATTATACAGTACTAGCTGAAGAGCCCGGCGTTGCCTGGGCATAGTAAATATCTGTGGTTAGTTATAGCACCTCACTGCTCTTATTTTCCCATCACGCCTCTCATTTTCCCAATCACATCTTTCATTTTCCCCCTCACATCTCTCATTTTCTCCCTCACTCCTCTCATTCCCCCCTAACACTTGTCATTTCGACCTCACATCTGTCATTTTCTGATCACTCCACTATTTTCCCTCACTCCTCTCATTTTGCACTCACACCTTTTCATTTTCACCTCACACCTCTCATTTTCACCTCAGTATATACATGTTTGTCATCTCCCTTATATATAGTATACACCTGTATGTGATCTCCTGTATATAGTATATACCTGTATGTCATCTCCCCTGTATATAGTATATGCCTGCTGTGTGTCATCTCCCCTCTATATAATATATACCTGTATGTCATCTCCTCCTATATATAGTATATACCCGTATGTCATCTCCTTCTATATATAGTATATACCTGTATGTCATCTCCTCCTGTATATAGTATATACCTGTGTGTCATCTCCCCTGTATATAGTATATATCTGTGTGTCATCTCCTCCTGTATATAGTATATATAGTATATACCTGTATGTCATCTTCTATATATAGCATATACCTGTATGTCATCTCCTCCTGTATATAGTATATACCTGTGTGTCATCTCCTCCTGTATATAGTATATACCTGTATGTCATCTCCTCCTGTATATAGTATGTACCTGTATGTCATCTCCTCTATATAGCATATACCTGTGTGTCATCTCTCCTGTATATAGTATATATCTGTGTGTAATCTCCCCTGTATATAGTATACTAGCATTTGAACCCGTTCTACGCCCGGGTGGCGAGCATTTATATTGGTATATGGTCTCCTTCCTGGTATGTGCTGCTCCATCCTGCGTCCCCATCCTGTCATGTGCTGCTCCCATCCTGCGTCCCCATCCTGTCATGTGCTGCTCCCATCCTGCGTCCCCATCCTGTCATGTGCTGCTCCCATCCTGCATCCCCATCCTGTCATGCGCTGCACCCATCCTGCGTCCCCATCCTGTCATGCGCTGCTCCCATCCTGCGTCCCCATCCTGTCATGCGCTGCACCCATCCTGCGTCCCCATCCTGTCATGCGCTGCTCCATCCTGCATCCCCATCCTGTCATGTGCTGCTTCATCCTGCGTCCCCATCCTGTCATGTGCTGCTCCATCCTGCGTCCCCATCCTGTCATGTGCTGCTCCATCCTGCATTCCCATCCTGTCATGTGCTGCTCCATCCTGCGTCCCCATCCTGTCATGTGCTGCTCCATCCTGCGTCCCCATCCTGTCATGTGCTGCTCCATCCTGCGTCCCCATCCTGTCATGCGCTGCTCCCATCCTGCGTCCCCATCCTGTCATGTGCTGCACCCATCCTGCGTCCCCATCCTGTCATGCGCTGCTCCATCCTGCGTCCCCATCCTGTCATGCGCTGCTCCATCCTGCGTCCCCATCCTGTCATGTGCTGCTCCATCCTGCGTCCCCATCCTGTCATGCGCTTCTCCCATCCTGCGTCCCCATCCTGTCATGCGCTGCTCCCATCCTGCATCCCCATCCTGTCATGCGCTGCTCCCATCCTGCGTCCCCATCCTGTCATGTGCTGCTCCCATCCTGCGTCCCCATCCTGTCATGCGCTGCTCCCATCCTGCGTCCCCATCCTGTCATGCGCTGCTCCCATCCTGCGTCCCCATCCTGTCATGCGCTGCTCCCATCCTGCGTCCCCATCCTGTCATGTGCTGCTCCATCCTGCGTCCCCATCCTGTCATGTGCTGCTCCATCCTGCGTCCCCATCCTGTCATGTGCTGCTCCATCCTGTGTCCCCATACTGCCTCTGACCCGCTCGGCCCCGCTGCCTCTGACCCGCTCGGCGCCGAGTGCTGGGGGGCCTGAGCAGGCGGGGACACCGGCACGCTGTGGGGGTCAGGTGCTGGTATCGCCGCCAGTTCAGGCCCCCCAGCACTTACTATATTCACCTGTCCTCCGTTCCACCGCTGAGCGCCACCATCTTCCCGGTCTCCTGGCTGTGACTGTTCAGTCAGAGGGCGGCGCCGGCGCGCATTAAGGCTACGTTCACACTAGCGTTGTGCGCCGCTGCGTCGGCAACGCAACGCACAACGCACGCAAAAACGCGGCAAAACGCACGCAAAAACGCTGCGTTTTGCGACGCATGCGTCGTTTTTTGCCGAAAATCGGACGCAAGAAAAATGCAACTTGTTGCGTTTTCTTGGTCCGACGCTTGCGGCAAAAAAGACGCATGCGTCGCACAACGCAACAAACAAAAACGCATGCGTCCCCCATGTTAAATATAGGGGCGCATGACGCGTGCGTCGCCGCTGCGTCGCCCGACGCTAACCCAACGCACACTAGCATAACGCTAGTATGAACGTTACCTAAGCACGTCATCGCGCCCTCTGAACTGAAGGTCACAGGCGAGGACCGGGAAGATGGCGGCGCTCAGTGGTGGAACGCAGGACAGGTGAATATAGCCGATACTCACCCTCCTGGCGGTCCCTGCTTCTCTGTTGGAGATCGCGGTGTGCGTTCAGTGTGAACGCACACCGCGATCTCCCGGGAGCGTCACTCTGTGAGGCCCAGACTGCGCCGGCGCTTGCGCTTGCGCAGTCTATAAAGGCTTCGGACAGAGTGACGCTCCCAGCGTTATATTATAGATACCTGTGTGTCATCTCCTCCTGTATTAGACCTCGTTCACACGTTATTTGCTCAGTGTTTTTACCTCAGTATTTGTAAGCTAAATTGGCAGCCTGATAAATCCCCAGCCAACAGGAAGCCCTCCCCCCTGGCAGTATATATTAGCTCACACATACACATAATAGACAGGTCATGTGACTGAGAGCTGCCGTATTTCCTATATGGTACATTTGTTGTAGTTTGTCTGCTTATTAATCAGATTTTTATTTTTGAAGGATAATACCAGACTTGTGTGTGTTTTAGGGCGAGTTTCGTTTGTCAAGTTGTGTGTGTTGAGTTGCGTGTGGCGACATGCATGTAGCGACTTTTGTGAGATGAGTTTTGTGTGGCAACATGTGTGTAGCAACTTTTTGTGTGTTGAGTTGCATGTGACAGGTTAGTGTAGCAAGTTGTGTGCAGCAAGTTTTGCGCATGGCGCGTTTTGCGCGTGGTGACTTTTATGTGTGGTGCCTTTTGAGTATGTGCAAGTTTTGTGTGAGGCAACTTTTGCATGTGTTGCAACTTTTGTGCATGTGGCAATTTTTCCGCGTGTGCAAGTTTTGTGTGTGGCGAGTTTTCCATGAGGTGAGTTTTGCACTTGTGGCGAGTTTTGCGTGAGCCTAGTTTTTGCATGTGGCGAGTTTTGCGCGTGGCGAGTTTTGAGCGGTTACTTTTGTGTTTCGACTTTTATGTGGCAAGGTTGGTGTATGTGTGGTGAAATGTGTGCTGAGGGTGGTATATGTGTTCGAGCACATGGTAGTTTGTGGCGCATTTTGTGTGTGTGTTCATATCCCCATGTGTGGTGAGTATCCCATGTCGGGGCCCCACCTTAGCAACTGTACGGTATATACTCTTTGGCGCCATCGCTCTCATTCTTTAAGTCCCCCTTGTTCACATCTGGCAGCTGTCAATTTGACTAAAACACTTTTCCTTTCACTTTTCCCCATTATGTAGTTAGGGGCAAAATTGTTTGGTGAATTGGAAAGCGCGGGGTTAAAATTTCACCTCACAACATAGCCAATGACGCTCTCAGGGTCAAGACGTGTGACTGTGCAAAATTTTGTGGCTGTAGCTGCGACGCCTCCAACACTTTTCCTTTCACTTTTTTCCCCATTATGTAGATAGGGGCAAAATTGTTTGGTGAATTGGAAAGCACGGGGTAAAAATTTCACCTCACAACATAGCCTATGACGCTCTCAGGGTCCAGACGTGTGACTGTGCAAAATTTTGTGGCTGTAGCTGTGACGCCTCCAACACTTTTCCTTTCACTTTTTTCCCCATTATGTAGATAGTGGCAAAATTGTTTGGTGAATTGGAAAGCACGGGGTTAAAATTTCACCTTACAACATAGCCTATGACGCTCTCAGGGTCCAGACGTGTGACTGTGCAAAATTTTGTGGCTGTAGCTGTGACGCCTCCAACACTTTTCCTTTCACTTTTTTCCCCATTATGTAGATAGGGGCAAAATTGTTTGGTGAATTGGAACGCGCGGGGTTAAAATTTCGCCTCACAACATAGCCTATGACGCTCTCGGGGTCCAGACATGTGACTGTGCAAAATTTTGTGGCTGTAGCTGCGACGGTGCAGATGCCAATCCCGGACATACACACACACACACACATTCAGCTTTACATATTAGATGGAGCATCATGTGTGGCCATTATACAGTATGGAGCATCATGTGCGGTCATTATACAGTATGGAGCATCATGTGGGGCCATTATACAGTATGGAGCATCATGTGTGGCCATTATACAGTATGGAGCATCATGTGCGGTCATTATACAGTATGGAGCATCCTGTGCGGTCATTATACAGTATGGAGCATCATGTGTGGCAATTATACAGTATGGAGCATCATGTGTGGCCATTATACAGTATTGAGCATCATGTGTGGCCATTATACAGTATGGAGCATCATGTGTGGCCATTATACAGTATTGAGCATCATGTGTCGCTATTATACAGTATGGAGCATTGTGTGGCCATATTTTTTTAGGGTATAATTATTGTATATTATTATTATTATTATTTATTATTATTATTTATGAAACAGTGTTATCAGCAGTGCTAAATGGGTGTGGTTGGGACTTGGATATAGGTGTGACTAGTTGTGAAATGGGTGTGGTCAGAGGCGTGGCCTAAAATTTGCCGCGGCGCACTACGTGCGCCACAACCTTTATGCCTCTTTCCCTTCAAGAGTTGGGAGGTATGGTACCGCATTTGCCAGATCACAGAAATTGCCGCAAATCCCATGGGGAATGAATGAAGCCAAACACAGTGTTGCTGTAAGTGATCCGTTACGCGGCAGATGCGAAAAAACTGCCCAATCTGCTGCAAAAGGCTATTTTCACAACAGCGATTCTTGCCAAAGTCACTGCCGATAGTGTCATACTCACCAATGGGGGAGTCAGCGCTAAAAGTGCCTAGGGCAGCAGAAACTCTAAATACGGCCCTGACCTTGCACCAACATTGGTTGGAAATTGTACAACAAACAAATGTAATTTAATTTATTGCTTTGCCACTTGGCTCTGATTTTTTTTTTTGCAACCTCGGCCATGCAAAAGAGGCAGAGGTTGCATTTTTTTTTTTTTGGCCTATGCCTACTGATTTATAGAAACCAATAATAGAAAGTTAAATAGGGCCGGTGCCTATAAACATATCCAGTTGCAAGCTCTGCTACTGTGAATTGATAAATATAATCTATACCACATACTATCAAGCTATCTCCAGGTCACAGCAGTTCTAATGCACATGCTCACAGGCAACTGACATGTCCTAATATTCTAGGACAGGTTTCAGTTGGTGTAACAAGACGACTCCATATAAATGTACTGAACTAATATCATTTGCTAATTAAGTTATTTAGGAATTTGTTTTATTAATGACATAATCGTTTTTTTTTTCCCATTCTAGTAAAACCCCATTCCTGGAAAATCACACAGTTGAATTCAATAATGAGGGGGTGAATATTTAGTATAATTACACATAGATAAGAATTCTCCACACAAAAATTATTGACATCCAGTTCTCCTTAACATCACAAGACAGCAAAGAAAATGTTGACTATGTAGTTGATATTTTGGACAAAACATACAAATTTTTCAACAAGCATCAATAGTATTACTTGTCTTGTCCCTAGACTAAAATGTCAAGGAAATCACAAACTTCAATGATATAACATTAACATCCACATACTTTAAAACATAAAAAAAGTATATTTTACTTATGTTGCACTTGATATTTAGGTAACAATGTATCCTATGCACTTTTATGCTGAGATAGAAGTGTCAATGGTTAACATTCTACAATATGGTGTGTAATTTATACTGTGCAGTTTTATGTGCAATGAGTACATTGCCAGAATGCAGTTTGGAAAACCATTGTGCCCTGCCTTTCCTTTAATAGTTCCATGCCTACTTTATTTAGGGCAAATCCATTTCATTTTCTTGAAGCTCTTGCTAATCCAGATACAAGCAAGGAAATCTGCTAATGTCTCTGCTTCAGTGGCACAGGTATTTCCATAAATGTTCTTCTCTAATGTGTTTTCCTGTAATGTCTCTGCCACATGGACTTCTGCCATCCTACTGTGCATAGAGAGAAAATGAACTGGCAACGAATGTAAGATACTTAGTATGTGCACTGCTATGTATTGGTAAGGTACAATAGCTCCCACTCAATTATGTAATTATAGGTCATTTTATTAAGCCCTTGATAAGTAAATATTCTGCTGGAATAATAAGAACCCTGAGCAATAATATAAAGTATTATACCAGTAATTTACTCCCAAAATAAAAAAGTACTCAAAACGAAGTAGTTTCTTTGCAGCCAAGCAACAGGAAGACAAAGCAAGGCCTAAAGTTGCCCATACACATACAATAGCTGTTGCTCAATCGGCTGACGGCTATTTTTCCTGACTCCCCCATACACATGAACTTTCCACTAAACATGAGCAAACTTCGCCAGCTCCCTCCATATTTGGTTCGCTAATAGAGCTTACTGAATTGCTGCAGCGGGAACCCAGATATCTGTCGCGCTCCCGATAATCAGGTGTCCGGCGCCGCAATGGATATTTAGGGTGACTTATACTGTCTGTATATAACCCATTGGCACGGCTTCCTTATTTGATATTTTATATTGTATGATCATGTTTTTCTTTTATCATATTGTGCAGACACCTCTTGTGTGTGGTGCTACATCTTACCACTTTTGTTAAATAAAGGTATTTTATATCTACACAGTCCCAACCTTTCTTGATCAGCTTTGTCTCTTTGGTTTTCACAATTCTCCCGGTCTACAATTCATTCTCCCAGCAGATATATATCACTAACCCCACAGGAGATCCGGTTTATCACCTCATATAATTGGATATATACCGTATCTACCGCTGGGTTCAGTATGTGTTCAATTAAGTGTGAGACATGTATTGACTAACAGTCTGCTCTCCTCACTACTTCTTGTTCCGGCGTTGCTCTGAGCACCCGTTCATCTCCAGACAGCGGGCACTGAGTACTGACGTCATCACGACCCCCTGTCAGTGTCAGCATTGGTGTCGTCAGACGTTGATAGGAGGATGATGGGAGTGGCAGCGTAATGCCCTCTCTCATCAATGCGGTCAGCTGTATCGGCATCCAGCTGACCCTGCGATGACAGGCGGGGGGCTCACTGCTGGCACCAGGTCCCCCACCGCCTCCTGTCAGGGGCCCCATAGCAGCCGGGCGACAGAGCAGGGAGATTGTTGCTCAGCCACAGAATGTAACTGTATCGATGCGCAGTGCATGCCAATACAGTTACATAGCGTAGCTCCGGGTGGGGCTCCTTAGAGCACAGGGCCCGGGGCCACCTCCCCCTCTGCCCCCAGGTAGCTACACTACTGATCGCATCTAATCCTGAAACTGACAAGACTTCTTATTATTTCCCATATTGAAGAGGCCTAAGCAAAAATATAAAACTAGTGTAAGAAGGTGGAGCACAAGAAGAATCCGGGTGCAGTTACCTTCTCTGCTCCGTGCCTGGAACCATTGAGCTGTGCTACAGGTTCCCCGGGGAGCAAACTTGGAGACTGGGAAAGGAAGGATGCCGAGCAGAGAGTGGGAAAGGCGCACGCGCAAGTGGCAGAGCAGCGTGTGCAGCAGTCAGGGCAGGACGCAGCTGCACTCCGGGGAGGAGAGAGGGCTCCCGGTCAGAGGACAAATACAAGGAGATTGCCCAGAAAGACTGCATCTTGTGAGTACATGAAAGCGGACTCTGCTGTGACTGGAGAGGGGCGCCTTGACACCCGTGCAGAGACAGTGGCCGTGTAGAGACTGTGACCCCTGGTACCCACGGTATCAGTGCAGAGGCCCTGATTCCTGTTAAGAGAATTAATAATAGACTGAGCATTGTTTTCCCGGGAAAGGCTGTGCTGCAAAAGCTAAAAACTCAGAGCCTGTGCATATCACATTAACTCCCGAAACCCCAGCCAGTGGGCTCCTAGAGAGACTGCTCAGTCCACAGACAACAGAGGGACGACAAGTGCCACTGTTTCTCAGCACCTACGTTAGTGAAGACGACCCTTCAAGCAAGTCCTCATCAGACTGATAAGTGTTCTTTTCCTCAAGAAATCCCGCTTAATTCTGTTACACTGTTTGACTCCCATATTTTCCACCGTTATCTTTTCAGTTCATATTCTACTGTTTTCTCCCTGCAAGGAGAATATTGTCCCTGCTAATAAATTCCCCCCAACAGTTGGTCTGTCTGTTCCGTGGTGACATACTCAACCCTGCACCCTATTACGCTAGCATGAAGACAACTTATTTGATGAAAAAAAGATAACATAGGCAACCTCATTATCTAGCATTGCATAGATGCATAATATCAAGCCATGCATGAGTTCTATTGGACTACATCAACTTTGTGTCTGGTAAGGCTTGGTGTGGATACCATAGAATAATGGGAAGACATACATTTCAAATATTGAAAACGAGACAAGTTCCCTATGAAGGTACAATGTAATATATACTTGTACTAAAAATATCATTACAATTAACATAAATAACTCATTCTAAACATGATCTCAAATTATTTGTCTTCTTAAATATAGGCAGTCAGCCTTGCTTTTTTAAGAATGCCTATTAACAGGTGTAGCTTGAAGTTCCTGGGACCCGCCACATACTTTTTACAATTAATAAATCTGATGCAGTATGTTGCAGAGGGTCGTTTGGGTCCCGTGAACTGCCAAAGCCTTAATGCAATGACTAATTCTCCTTAACCCTTAGGTCCACCCCTGTCTCTACTGCCTAAATTTAAAGTAAAATAGGACACGCTTGAGAAAATAACGATAATCACAGTGCTACAGGCACAATGGATTCATCTCCTGGCACAGAACAGGACTGCAGAGTACAGCTGTCAATCACAGAGCAAATCCAACCTACAGTCAGGTTCTCACAGTAAAGAATACATGAGTTTTTTCCAGTTTGCAATATCTGGTTTTATGAAAGCACATGTCCAAAGTACACATATAACTTTAGTACTTTAAATATAATAAAGTTGACACATGTAACCAATCCAAGTGCACTCGTCCAAGAGAAACTGGGGAGAATCATATAAGCAAACCACAAAAAATAAAAGCAGGTAAAAATGCAGCAGTGAATATCCCAACATTAGAGTCATCGACAACTAGAAAAATGATATTTCCAAAAAATGGACAACCCCCTGACCATACTGGTTCAAACAAATGTAACGATTTCTGTCACAGAAATCTATTTATTTTCCAACATTTTTGGACCAGTTTGTTTTTTCTTTCCATGATATCTCAGAACTGCTGCTTTGTTTTCGTTCAGCTGTAAAAGTTAATAGCTATTTTATGTTGTCCGAATTTGCCAAATTTAACAGTTTATAGTCAATGCAATGCAGGAAAAAAATATCATGCTACTTTATGAAAACAGCCAACAGTCTGTTCATGGTATTCTTATTATGCTGAATTATTCGTTGTGAGGTCCTGAACTTTTATGCTTTAGATTAGGTAGATTATTTATAGATAAGTAACAGCGACGTAGCTAGGGTTTCAACTTAGGGGGGCGAAACATCTGAGTGGGCCCCTAACCAGCTAACCCTGATTACAGCTATGGGTGCGGACTCTAATTATGACTATAGTGGAACCTCAGAATATGACCGCGCTGTTATTGAAAATAAATCTATATACAAAAACGAACATTCACTTTAACGCCATATTGTGACCATATGCAACTTTGATGGTCACAATATGTGCCCCTATAACAATGATGCTTAAGTGCCCACTTAACATTTAATAATGTCCCCTAAGTTCCCCTATGTACTGCTCCATTATACACAGTATGGTGAGCTCAAAGCTTCCCTATACACAGTCTAAGGCCCCTACAGCTCCCCTATATAGAGTATGATGATTCTATAACTCCCCTATACACCGTATGATGTTCCCACTGCTCCCCTTTACACAGTATGATCCCACTGCTCCCTTATAGATAGTATGAGCCCAATGCTCCCCTATACACAGCATAATGTTGACAGAACGCCACTATAGAAAGTATAATGCCCCCCAGAGCTCCCCTATATACAGTGTAATGGGCCAACAGCTCCCATATGCACAATATGCCTTCACAGTTCCCTATACACAGTATGGTGGGCCTGCAGCTCCTGTCAAACAGTATGATGTCCCCCACAGTTCCCTATACACAGTTGATGGGCCCACAACATCCTTATAGACAATATGATGGGCCCACAGCTCCCTTATACACAGTGTGATTGGCACACAGCTTCCTTATACACAGTATGATGGGGCCACAGCTTCCTTATACACAGTATGATGGGCCCACAGTTCCCTTATATACAGTATGATGGGCCCGCAGCTCCCTTATACACAGTATGATGGGCCCACAGCTCCTTATATACAGTATGATGGGCCCGCAGCTCCCTTATACACAGTATGATGGGCCCGCAGCTCCCTTATACACAGTATGATGGGCTTGCAGCTCCCTTATATACAGTATGATGGGCCCGCAGCTTCCTTATACACAGTATGATGGGGCCGCAGCTCCCTTATAAACAGTATGATGGACCCGCAGCTCCCGTATACACAGTTTGATGGACCCGCAGCTCCCGTATACACAGTGTGATGGACCCGCAGCTCCCTTATACACAGTATGATGGACCCGCAGCTCCCATATACAGAGTGTGATGGAGCCGCAGCTCCCATATACACAGTGTGATGGGCCCGCAGCTCCCTTATACACAATATGATGGACTCGCAGCTCCCTTATACACAGTGTGATGGGACCACAGCTCCCTTATACACAGTAGGATGGGGCCACAGCTCCCTTATACACAGTGTGATGGACCCGCAGCTCCCTTATACACAGCATGATGGGCCCACAGCTCCCTTATACACAATATGATGGGCCCGCAGCTCCCTTATACACAGTATGATGGGCCTGCAGCTCCCTTATACACAATATGATGGGCCTGCAGCTCCCTTATACACAGTATGGTGAGCCCGCAGCTCCCTTATACACAGTGTGATGGACTCACAGCTCCCTGTCATGATTTGGATGTACCGGTTATTTACTCATCCTCCGGTGTATTCACTATTTTGTGGCACTGCTGCAGTCCCGCGGCTCAAACTTATGAGCGCTTTCTGACAGGCCAGATGTTAGAAGCTATGTCACAAGCGCTCAATGTAAGACTATGAGGCTATGTGCACACGTTGCAGATTCGTGTGCGGAATTACCGTGGATTTCCTGTGTTTTTTGTGTATACAGGAGCAGGTGTAAAACGCTGCGGAATCCGCAAAAATAATTGACATGCTACGGAAAATACAACGCAGCATTTCCGCGCTATATTTTCCGCACCATGTGCACTGCGGATTTGGTTATCCATAGGTTTACATGGCACTGTAAACCAGATGGAAAACTGCTGCGGATCCGCAGCGGCTAATCTGCAACGTGTGCACATAGCCTGAGAGTTAGAAAGAGGCCAGAACGAAGCTCCCACACACTCACATTGATTAGTGATCCCTGCGCTGCTCCATGAAACACTGGAGCTGCGGACAGGCCACAAACTGCAGGAGACGGAGCCAAGCGGAGACAAAAACAGATGAAAACGCCAGAAGGCGAGTATCAGACTGGGGGCAGGGGACGTGGATTTTCAGCACCGCTCCAGCAGTGAAATTAAAAATAATGCTGGAGTGGTGCTGTAAATGTGATGCAGGTCTTGGTTACTGTATGGGGGCTCCTTATACTAATACTCATAAAAGACCCAGGTGGTACGCATCAAACGCCCCCCAACCCCCCCATCCCCAATCTACAGCCTCCCCAGACAGCAAATATTACATGTGATGGAGTACATACAGTGGGGCAAAAAAGTATTTAGTCAGTCAGCAATAGTGCAAGTTCCACCACTTAAAAAGATGAGAGGCGTCTGTAATTTACATCATAGGTAGACCTCAACTACGGGAGACAAACTGAGAAATAAAAATCCAGAAAATCACATTGTCTGTTTTTTAATCATTTTATTTGCATATTATGGTGGAAAATAAGTATTTGGTCAGAAACAAAATTTCATCTCAATACTTTGTAATATATCCTTTGTTGGCAATGACAGAGGTCAAACGTTTTCTGTAAGTCTTCACAAGGTTGCCACACACTGTTGTTGGTATGTTGGCCCATTCCTCCATGCAGCTCTCCTCTAGAGCAGTGATGTTTTTGGCTTTTCGCTTGGCAACACGGACTTTCAACTCCCTCCAAAGGTTTTCTATAGGGTTGAGATCTGGAGACTGGCTAGGCCACTCCAGGACCTTGAAATGCTTCTTACGAAGCCACTCCTTCGTTGCCCTGGCGGTGTGCTTTGGATCATTGTCATGTTGAAAGACCCAGCCACGTTTCATCTTCAATGCCCTTGCTGATGGAAGGAGGTTTGCACTCAAAATCTCACGATACATGGCCCCATTCATTCTTCCATGTACCTGGATCAGTCGTCCTGGCCCCTTTGCAGAGAAACAGCCCCAAAGCATGATGTTTCCACCACCATGCTTTACAGTAGGTATGGTGTTTGATGGATGCAACTCAGTATTCTTTTTCCTGCAAACACGACAAGTTGTGTTTCTACCAAACAGTTCCAGTTTGGTTTCATCAGACCATAGGACATTCTCCCAAAACTCCTCTGGATCATCCAAATGCTCTCTTGCAAACTTCAGACGGGCCCGGACATGTACTGGCTTAAGCAGTGGGACACGTCTGGCACTGCAGGATCTGAGTCCATGGTGGCATAGTGTGTTACTTATGGTAGGCCTTGTTACATTGGTCCCAGCTCTCTGCAGTTCATTCACTAGGTCCCCCCGCGTGGTTCTGGGATTTTTGCTCACCGTTCTTGTGATCATTCTGACCCCACGGTGTGGGATTTTGCGTGGAGCCCCAGATCGAGGGAGATTATCAGTGGTCTTGTATGTCTTCCATTTTCTAATTATTGCTCCCACTGTTGATTTCTTCACTCCAAGCTGGTTGGCTATTGCAGATTCAGTCTTCCCAGCCTGGTGCAGGGCTACAATTTTGTTTCTGGTGTCCTTTGACAGCTCTTTGATCTTCACCATAGTGGAGTTTGGAGTCAGGCTGTTTGAGGGTGTGCACAGGTGTCTTTTTATACTGATAACAAGTTTAAACAGGTGCCATTACTACAGGTAATGAGTGGAGGAAAAAAGAGACTCTTAAAGAAGAAGTTACAGGTCTGTGAGAGCCAGAAATCTTGATTGTTTGTTTCTGACCAAATACTTATTTTCCACCATAAAATGCAAAAAAAATGATAAAAAAACAGACAATGTGATTTTCTGGATTTTTTTTTCTCAGTTTGTCTCCCATAGTTGAGGTCTGCCTATTATGTAAATTACAGACGCCTCTCATCTTTTTAAGTGGTGGAACTTGCACTATTGCTGACTGACTAAATACTTTTTTGCCCCACTGTATATTATCATAACAAAACATTATAATATTGAGCCCCAGTGAACTGTCCCCCCTCCCCCACTTCAGCCCTAATGCCCCATCAACTCACATCCACCCCTCAGTGCCCTGTCCCACCTCACCCACCTTTTGCCCTCACAACCCCCAAATGGTCTCACATTCACCCCCAGTGCCCTGTCTCCCCTTCCCCACATTACCCCCATGGTCTCACATTCACCCCCCAGTGCGCTGTCTCCCCTCCCCCACAATACCCCCATGGTCTCACATTCACCCTCCAGTGCGCTGTCTCCCCTCCCCCACAATACCCCCATGGTCTCACATTCACCCACCAGTGCCCTGTCTCCCCTCCCCCACAATACCCCCATGGTCTCACATTCACCCCCCAGTACCCTGTCCCCCCTCACTCACTTTCAGCCCCCACAATACCCCACGGTATAACGTGTCTCATAGTGACATACCTGAATTTAATAAATCTAATAAGTTCTATCCCCACTAGTTTGCACTGCAGGCAGGACCAGGAAGTAAGTGAAATGCAAGGTGTGGGCACTAGGACCCAGCGTGCCTGAGCCAATCCCAGCGTGCACAGAGTGAAGAAAACTGCAGTCTGGGAAAAGCTTCAGGATCAGGTCAGACAGACGAAACCATTTGCTGCAGGAGGGGGAGACTGCAGCCGGCCACTGTGCTAGCAGCGTGCTGACATCAGAAGGGAGCAGACATTATACTGCTCTGCTCCTATGCGGTGTTCTGCCTTGTCACAGAAGTGGCCCTGGCTCCCAGTGGGCCCCTTCATGTGACAGGGCCCGGGGCGATGGCCCCCTCTGCCCCACCAGTAGCTAGGCTACTGATAAGTAATAAAAGTATTATGGTGACCAGGGGTCCCAACATGTCTCTCGGGAGCCACATGTGGTTCATGGGCCTGAGGTGCATGGCTCGCAGCTGCCTGCCAGTACCCCTGTGCAGAAGAGAAGATCTGGATGTGCATATATTTGTGAGGTGAAAGGAGGAGAGAAAAAAATATTGCATGCTGGAGATGATGGCACCGATTGTTAGTGGTGCTTGAAGCTTGATGCAATAGTTTGCTTGATACGAGCTGTTATGACCTGGTGGTCAGGACAATAATGGACCTGGTGGTTAAGAGCACACGGAATGACCTGATAGTTACTGATAATAAGGACGAGCTCTGGGACGTGGGAACTCTGCTGACCGCAATCCCTAAACCTATCAAACACACTAGAAATAGCCTAACGCTCCCTATGCAACTCGGCACAGTCTAAGAAACTAGCTAGCCCTGAAGATAGAAAAATAAAGCCTACCTTGCCTCAGAGAAATTCCCCAAAGGAAAAAGCAGCCCCCCACATATAATGACTGTGAGTAAAGATGAAAATACAAACACAGAGATGAAATAGATTTAGCAAAGTGAGGCCCGATTTACTGAACAGACCGAGGATAGGAAAGGTTACTTTGCGGTCAGCACAAAAACCTACAAAAAGACCACGCAGAGGGCGCAAAAAGACCCTCCGCACCGACTCACGGTGCGGAGGCGCTCCCTCTGCGTCCCAGAGCTTCTAGCAAGTAAGACAACAAATTAAATAGCAAGCTGGACAGAAAAATAGCAAACCAAAGAAATACAAGCTGGAACTTAGCTTCTGATGGGAAGACAGGTCATAAGAACGATCCAGGAGTGAACAGACCAATACTGGAACATTTACAGGTGGCATGGAGCAAAGATCTAAGTGGAGTTAAATAGAGCAGCAGCTAACGAATTAACCTCGTCACCTGTGAAACTCAGAAACACCCACCAGAGGAAGTCCATGGACAGAACCAGCCGAAGTACCATTCATGACCACAGGAGGGAGCCCGACAACAGAATTCACAACAACGAGCATACCAAATCAAAGTAAAGTGGGTACCCTTAAATTCAATTATACTGCCTACAGTATTTCTCACTGCAAAATGCAAATAAATTTATATAATTTATACAATATGATTTTCTTCATTTTATTTTTGATAGTCTATCTCTCAAAGTTAAAATTAACCTACCCTTAAAATTATAGACTGTTCATGTCTTTGTCAGTGGGCAAAACTTACAAAATCAGCAAGGGATCAAATACTTATTTCACCCACTGTATATGAGATGAGGGCACCAGGTCATAGTGTGCTTTTTGAGGAGAAACTTTGGATGTCACCAAAATGGCAATGGTGGGCTCTGAGTGTCAGTACTGTCAGTACTGCGGTGGAAGGCCCTGGATGTGGCTCGCGACCATCTCTCATAACTGAATGATAAAAAAAAGTTTGAGGACTGCTGATGTTGATACAGAAGAAGGAAAAACTTCTGATGATGCCAAGATCTATTTTTCTAATCTTAGGGATAAATACATTTCAAATTCCAAATCGAATTAAGGGGGTTGTCCAAGATTTCAAAATTGATGGTCTGTCCTTAGGAAAGGTCATCAATGTCTGATTGGTGAAGGTGCGACTTCCGGCACCTCTGTCAATCAGATGTTCCCGATGTTGACAGCGGCCAGACATGCTCAGTTAAGGGGCTGCATAGCTCCATCGATGGAATGGTGGGCCTGGCCAGGGTGCTGCACATCCACCACCTATTGATTTGACATCGGAGACAGCTGATCGGCAATTGGATGTCGCACCCCCCCAAATCTGGCCATTAATGTTAAAGTCCTGGACAAATCTCTTTAATCCAAAAATCAACGACTTATATGCACTAGTCTAGTAAACCACAGCTTGTAACATTAGCACAATCAAGAAACATACCTGTGCCCCTATTTTTAATTACCCATCACAACTTTCTGTGATGGAGAGTTTTGTAGTCTCATTGTTCTTAGGGTTCATTTAAACATCAGTATTTTTTCTTGTAAGAAAAAAATGGCTGAGTTTTATCAGTGTTTTTGGACCATCAGTCTGGTCAGTGTGTCAATTTATACCATTAGATTTTAGTCAGAATTTCCTTCATTTTTTCTCCAATGAAAAAAAATATGATGAAAGTTTCTTAAGCTTTTCCTATCAACCAGTCAGTGAAAAACAGATCGTATAGGGATGGCATCTGAGTGCTTTCTGATTATTTTTCATGGACCCGTAGACTTTTCATGGGCGATTTTGATCCGAGACTTGTGATTTTGTGCTGACCATGACCACTCAGTCCACGTACAATGGGTGTGTGTTCTATTGGTGAAAACAATGGATAGAACTTGTACGAGAAAAACTGACATTTGAATGACCCCTTACAGTAAAGAATCCTATTTTATGTTGGTTTAGAGATCTCTAAGACATTTGAGATATTCATAAATAGATATTAGTTCAGTAGTCTCTTTTTCTGAGCTAAATAAACCTAATGTTGTTCATTATATTCACATGAGAGCTCAGATATTCATATTTTAAGGACCTGTACACAGCCTTCTTTGAAATAAAACAAAACTCAGAATAAGGCCACATTCACACGTTTAGTATTTGGTCAGTATTTTACATCAGTATTTGTAAGCCAAAACCAGGAGAGGAACACAATCAGAGGAAAAGTATAATAGAAACATATGCACCACTTCTGTATTTCTCACCCACTCCTTTTTTTGGCTTACAAATACTGATGTAAAAAACTGACCAAATACTTAACGTGTGAACGTGGCCTAAGAGCTGACAACAGCAGTGCAGAAACAGATCCTAAAGCTATATCACAATGATGCTAAATTTTGAAGTTGCCTACTAGCTTGTGAATGTTTGTTAGGCTTGTGTCCATTTAATTTTAACTTGTTCCTGCTCTTTTTTTTTCAGCTACAACGTGCCAATAACAAGTGCCCAGAATGGATTAAGAACGTAAAAGCACAGAAGGGTTAATCACAATTACTGAAAGGACTTTCCAGGCCACAATGCAATAGAACAATAGAACTACACATGACTAGCGCAATTATGAAATGAATTGTAGCCAGAAATGCTTTGAACTTAATGAGATGGTGAAATGCACAGATTCTCTTGAAAGCCATTATAATTAGTAGCGCTGTCTGGATTTCCCTCTGCCAATTATCATTTTTGGGTTAATAGAAATATGTTTGTGTTTGCAATGTTAAGTGACTGCAACCCTAGAGGTAAAACCAAAGGTATTTATACTATGTGTGAACCATTAAAGCCCTATTATTTTGTAGAAGATACAGATCATCATTGCAGATTTCCAGTTACTGGCAGTGCGGAAATCTTTCCATTCTCAGCCACACATGAGGCAATTATATAAAGCAAGATAGGAATTTACTATTGCACAATTTACATTTAAAATAATTATAGGTGCTAATACGGAAAGCTGGCAAGAACGCAAATATGGCAAGTAAACAAAACAATTTTAATAGAAGCACTGAACACCAATTATGATATTGGTGCTTTGGAAATTTTAGCCTCTTAGCAGAGTTTTATTTTACGATGTTAATTAACATCTTTAGTACCTTAATTGGAGTAACATGATCACATAAATACTGCCATTCAATACAAATATCTCTTCAAGGGCTCATGCAAATAACGGAATTTTCAGTCCAAGTGTGATCTGAAAAAGCACGCATGGACCAATGTTATTCGATGGGGCCATGCACATGTACGATTTAGATCTCGGACCCAGCAGGTTCAAGGAAATGAAATTGTAGTATACTTGATTTAGATTCGACTATCAGATCACACTTGGCCATGCAAGTCAATGAGTCCTTGGAAACCATTGGACCATACTCGGGTGACATCTGAGTGTAGTTCGATTGTCCCAGACTGACGGAATGGAGAAGATGGAGACATTTTATTTTTCATCACAGTGTGGTTAGCATAATCAGCACGATTATTTCGGATGAGAGAAAATACGCTAGTGTGACCCTAAACTAACTCATAGAATAGGCTAGTAATAAGACCTTTTTAGTGTAAATGCACTACGTTCGATCATGTATTAAATGAAACCTGCCAGTGTGTTTTACATATGGAAGTAGTGTTATGGCTGCATAGGTGCTTGTCTCCTAATGATATTTTTTTTTGCATGAATCCATGAAAAATCTAGCCTAGAAGCAATATGCAAATCAGGCTGGAGGTGAAGAGCACTGTGGGCGCGTCAATGCACTTATATGAAGCTGTCCATCTGTACGGACACACCTCTAGTATACTTCCATATGGCTTCTACCCTAGATTTCTCATGACTGACTCACTGGATCTGTATGAAAAGAGCCTAATTTTTACTGGGGGACAAGCGCCTATAGAGCTATAGCAATGCTTATATATGTAAAAAATGTGCTGACCGGTCTCCTTTCATTCCGTTCATTTTTTTATTTTGATGTTAACAGTAAAAAAATATCCAATAAACCTAACCGAGATTAAGCTAAAAGCATCATAAATTATACCCCTTTTGAGGTCATGTTCTCATGTAGGGTAAGTACTGTGTTTTTTGTGACGAAATTCCAGTGCGTTTAACATTTCAAGCCTGGTGGATGTAAACTCATGAAAATTCATGCCCACTGTTATTTTAACCCATTAATGTAAATTGAAATACATGTCCGTCATTGTGGGGATGCCTGTGTGTGGAGACAGCTCAGGAGCTGAGGTCACTACATGCTGTAGAGTCTGGTTATATTACATAGCCGGCATTCTTGTCTAACATCAGTGACCTGAGTTTTGATCTTTGTGGTGAACCATCTAAATGCAGCTGTCATTCTCTGATAGCGGCATTTAAATGGAACATCTTCTGGTGCCTGTACATTAACGCAAAGCATAAATAGATTACCATGGCAAATGGGACCTCCTGAAGACCCTTCTCATGGCCATTTTGTTCTTCTTGTGAAGCCCATCCCATCTCTTCATATCCACTAACATTTGACTCCTAATATTTTCAATTCCAATATTCAATATTTTCTGGGTCTTGATGGCCACGTGACTCAGACTATTTGCAAAGTTGCTTTTTTTTACAGTGGAGCAATGAAAATTATTTTTTAATGGCATAACCGCTCAGCTCTACGCGGTATTGGGTTATGTGACCACAAGGAGGTCATAGCGGGTTAATATGAGTAGCTGATTGAAAAATACGAATGGTATAAATACATTTGCAGAATGGAAATTGAAACTTTTAAGTGATCTTTTTCCATTGTTTTAATGCAAAGTGTAATTACTTTACTGTGGACAGGAAATGAGTGTTCCAGTAATTTTCTTGTAATATGTATGCTATCGTTTCACAAAAATAGCCAAATGGATACGATAAAAATACTGCATAATAATTTGGGATTGTGATTGATGAAGTTTAATGAAAACAAATAGTGCCATGGTAAAGGATTGCTTCATCATCATTACTTTTAATGTGGAAAAAACATTTATATTTAGAACAGCAGTAGAGCTAGCAGGTTTATGAAATCTTTGAGTTTTCTCCTAATATAATCATTAACAGTCCATTCATTTCACTATTTTGCTAGCCAATCCTCTAATTTATAGAGGGGAAATCTAGTTAATAATGATTAATATTTCACATAGAATCACAGAATTGAATGTTAGAGTTGGAAGGGACCTGAAAGGTCATCGTGTCCAACCCCCTGCTCAATGCAGGATTCACTAACCATCTCAGACAGATGTCTGTCTAGCCTCAGTTTGAAGACTTTTATTGTAGGAAAACTCACCACCTCTCATGGCAGCCTATTCCACTCATTGATCACCCTCACAGTCAAAAGGTTTTTTTCTAATATCTACTCTGTATCTTCTCCCCTTCAGATTCATTCTATTGATTCTCTGATTGTCCCTGCTGAGAGTCGCACAAGTGTTCTCCGTATGGTCATCCCTGTGTAATGCGTTTGCAATGTGATGATGCGATTTTCTCGCACCTACAATGCTAAAAAAAATAAAGGGACCACTAAAATCTCACATCCTAGATATCACTGAATGAAATATTCCAGTTGTAAATCTTTATTCTTTATATAGTGGAATGTGTTGAGAAGAATAAAAGATAAAATGATCAATGTAAATCAAAATGAATATCCCATGGAGGTCTGAATTTGGAATGATACTCAAAATCAAAGTGGAAAATCAAATTACAGGCTGATCCAAGTTCAGTGGAAATGCCTCAAGACAAGGAAATGATGCTCAGTAGTGTGTGTGGCCACCAAGTGCCTGTATGACCTCCCTACAATGCCTGGGCATGCTCCTGATGAGGCGGCGGATGGTCTCCTGAGGGATCTCCTCCCAGACCTGGACTAAAGTATCCGCCAACTCCTGGACAGTCTGTGGTGCAACGTGACATTGGTGGATGGTGCAAGACATGATGCCCCAGATGTGTTCAATCGGATTCAGGTCTGAGGAATGGGTGGGCTCGCCCATAGCTTCAATGCCTTTATATTGCAGGAACTGCTGACACACTCCAGCCACATGAGGTCTGGCATTGTCCTGCATTAGGAGGAACGCAGGGCCAACCGCGCCAGCATATGGTCTCACAAGGGGTCTGAGGATCTCATCTCGGTACTTAATGGCAGTCAGGCTACCTCTGGGGAGCACATGGAGGGCTGTGCGGCCCTCCAAAGAAATACCACCCACACCATTACTGACCCACTGCCAAACCGGTCATGCTGAAGGATGTTGCAGGCAGCAGATCGCTCTCTACGGCAACTCCACACTCTGTCACATCTGTCACATGTGCTCAGTGTGAACCTGCTTTCATCTATGAAGAGCACAGGGCACCAGTGGCGAATTTGCCAATCCTCGTGCCATGTGTCCTGCATGGTGGTAGGCTGTGAGCACAACCCCCATTTGTGGACATTGGGCACTCAGTCCATCCTCATGGAGTCAGTTTCCAACTATTTGTGCAGACACATGCACATTTGTGGCCTGCTGGAGGTCATTTTGCAGGGCTCTGGCAGTGCTCCTCCTGTTCTTCCTTGCACACAGGCTTAGGTAGTGGTCCTGCTACTGGGTTGTGGCTCTCCTACTACCCCCTCCACATCTTCTAGTGTACTGGCCTGTCTCCTAGTAGCGCCTCCAGCCTCTGGACACTACACTGACAGACACAGCAAATCTTCTTGCCACAGCTCGCATTGATGTGCCATCCTAGATGAGCTGCACTACCTGAGCCACTTGTGTGGGTTGTAGAGTCCGTCTCAAGCTACCTTGAATGTGAATGCACAACCAACATTCAAAAGTGACCAAAACGTCAGCCAGAAAGCATTGGTACTGAGATGTGGTCTGTGGTCCCTACCTGCAGAACCATTCCTTTATTGAGTATGTCTTGATAATTGCCAATAATTTCCATCTGTTGTCTATTCCATTTGCACAACAGCATGTGAAATTAATTGTCAAACAGTGTTGCGTCCTAAGTGGACAGTTTGATTTCACAGAAGTTTGATTTACTTTGAGTTATATTCTGTTGTTTAAGTGTTCCCTTTATTTTTTGAGCATTGTATGTATCCGTATGACATCCGTATGATACGCGTATGGCTTTACATTTCTCACTGTTGAATTTCATGGCTCAATGGGCTGAAATGAGGAAAATGTGTACGTATTTCTCGCAAGCTACACTGATGGTCTGTGTGGTGTCTGATTTTTTCTTGCACCCATAGACTTGCATTGGCGAGACTCGGGTGATATGCACGTACAATCGCAGCATGCTGCTATTTCACTCACACGCTGAATACGCCCGAGAAAAAAAAGATGATGTAAGCTGCCCCATAGATTAACAGTTGTCTGAGTGCTATGCAATGCTTTCTCTCATAGCACTTGTCCGTATTCTATGGTAGTGTGACCCTAAGGATAATCCTTCTACACTGTGATATCCCTTCAGGTATTTGTATACAGCTATTAAGTTTCCTCTTAGCCTTCTTTTTGCAAGCTAAACATTCCTAGATCCTTTAAAAGGAACTTGTCAGCAGCACTGTGCACAGTAACCTAAAGACAGTGTCAGGTAGGCACCGTTATACTGAATAAAATGATACATTGGTTGATGAAATGCGTTTTGTGGTTGTTTTTTTCCTCCTCTAAGATGGCGCTGCCGGTGCCTGAGCAGTAGCAGCTATTGGCAATCATCAATAGTTGCTATTGTGCAGGCACTGGCGGTGCCATCTTGCTAGAGAAGAAAAAAATTTGATGATTGGCAATCGCCAATGGCTGCTGCCATGCAGGCACCGTATTATATACAGGTCCTTCTCAAAAAATTAGCATATAGTGTTAAATTTCATTATTTACCATAATGTAATGATTACAATTAAACTTTCATATATTATAGATTCATTATCCACCAACTGAAATTTGTCAGGTCTTTTATTGTTTTAATACTGATGATTTTGGCATACAACTCCTGATAACCCAAAAAACCTGTCTCAATAAATTAGCATATTTCACCCATCCAATCAAATAAAAGTGTTTTTTAATAACAAACAAAAAAACCATCAAATAATAATGTTCAGTTATGCACTCAATACTTGGTCGGGAATCCTTTGGCAGAAATGACTGCTTCAATGCGGCGTGGCATGGAGGCAATCAGCCTGTGACACTGCTGAGATGTTATGGAGGCCCAGGATGCTTCAATAGCGGCCTTAAGCTCATCCAGAGTGTTGGGTCTTGCGTCTCTCAACTTTCTCTTCACAATATCCCACAGATTCTCTATGGGGTTCAGGTCAGGAGAGTTGGCAGGCCAATTGAGCACAGTAATACCATGGTCAGTAAACCATTTACCAGTGGTTTTGGCACTGTGAGCAGGTGCCAGGTCGTGCTGAAAAATGAAATCTTCATCTCCATAAAGCATTTCAGCCGATGGAAGCATGAAGTGCTCCAAAATCTCCTGATAGCTAGCTGCATTGACCCTGCCCTTGATGAAACACAGTGGACCAACACCAGCAGCTGACATGGCACCCCACACCATCACTGACTGTGGGTACTTGACACTGGACTTCAGGCATTTTGGCATTTCCTTCTCCCCAGTCTTCCTCCAGACTCTGGCACCTTGATTTCCGAATGACATGCAAAATTTGCTTTCATCAGAAAAAAGTACTTGGGACCACTTAGCAACAGTCCAGTGCTGCTTCTCTGTAGCCCATTTCGGCACCTGTAGCCCATTTCCTGCACACGCCTGTGCAAGGTGGCTCTGGATGTTTCCACACCAGACTCAGTCCACTGCTTCCTCAGGTTCCCCAAGGTCTGGAATCGGTCCTTCTCCACAATCTTCCTCAGGGTCCGGTCTCCTCTTCTCGTTGTACAGCGTTTTCTGCCACATTGTTTCCTTCCAACAGACTTACCATTGAGGTGCCTTGATACAGCACTCTGGGAACAGCCTATTTGTTGAGAAATTTCTTTCTGGGTCTTACCCTCTTGCTTGAGGGTGTCAATGATGGCCTTCTTGACATCTGTCAGGTCGCTAGTCTTACCCATGATGGGGGTTTTGAGTAATGAACCAGGCAGGGAGTTTATAAAAGCCTCAGGTATCTTTTGCATGTGTTTAGAGTTAATTAGTTGATTCAGAAGATTAGGGTAATAGGTCGTTTAGAGGACCTTTTCTTGATATGCTAATTTATTGAGACAGGTTTTTTGGGTTATCAGGAGTTGTATGCCAAAATCATCAGTATTAAAACAATAAAAGACCTGACAAATTTCAGTTGGTGGATAATGAATCTATAATATATGAAAGTTTAATTGTAATCATTACATTATGGTAAATAATTAAATTTAACACTATATGCTAATTTTTTGAGAAGGACCTGTAACACAGAAGTTACCACGGAATATCACAAAATCTATGTCTATGCCACTTATACCATAAATTATTTAAAGTAGTGATTCCAGGTACTCTGTGAAAAGATGTGTGTTTACCACCACCACACGGAGTAAAGAAAACACTCCTAGCCCGTGACCATAGACCTACCAGAGATTAACACCACACCAGGATCTTAATCATTAAAATTAATTTTTATTATACAATTCAAAATAGCAACATTACAACAACATATAAAATCAAATACCAGTACGCACCACAGGACAATAATATAATAATAATATAATATACAATATACTAGCAGCAATACCCAGAGCAATATAAATCCCTACCAATGTTATATTTATAGAATGCAGTATCCAAATTTAATATATAGCAAAAAGAGCAATTTTTACAGAAAATATTGATATGAAACAATATAACTGTCGAAGTATTAAAAAGAAGACTAGATGTAATAAATAAAGTGTTTATATGCTACAAAAATCTATTCTATCACAGAATGATCAAACCAAGGTAAAAAAAATTAAGGTAAAAAAATATATACACAAAAATCCGTGAAAAAACTAAAAATCATAAAAAAATATATATAAATATATGATATATATATAAGAAAAATGTGCCCATAAGACAGTCAATACATATTCTGCCACACACTAGTGTATATAAAAAAATGTGCTGAAGTGCTGTAAACCAAAAAAGAAATGCCACATGCAGGAGTATGCAAAATCCAACTGATTACTATTACCAAATAGTGCTTCCTCACTTAAATGAGTAAAGATCACATGAAAAGTGCTATGTGCTGTGCATATGAAGACTATATATCTGTGCCACAGAAAACAGGTAATTGCTCAGCTGTAGGTGATGTACTGAATACAATAGAGCGCTGTGATATCTGGGATACAATAAAGTGCACACTAAAAGTGCTGTGTGCTGTGCATATAAAGAGTCTATGTATGTGCCACAGAAGTACTACTAAATTTAGTGCTAAAAAAATAATTCGCTCAGCTATGAGGGATGCACAGGATACAATAAAGCACCGTGCTATCAGAAATACAATGAGGCGCACACAGAAAGTGCTATGTGCTATGTATATAAAGAGTCTGTATGTGCCACAAAAGGTTCTGCTATATATAGTGCTCAGCTGCGGTGGATACACGGGATACAATAGACCGCTGTGCTACCAGGGTTACAATGAAGTACTATATACTTATAACAAATGCGAAAGGGATCTAAAAATATATTGCCAATATATACCTTGGGTTGCTGAGTCCTGTGGGAAACGCACCCCGACGCGTGTTTCGGAAGAATTCCTTCGTCAGGGGGTGTTCTGTCTAAGTCTGAAGGGGGTTATATACCAGCGTACAACCTATTCCTAGCGCCACTAGTGCCGGCGGCGCATGCGCGGTCAGGAGGATCCGGTGAGCCGACGTCACGCCCCACGTGACCGGACGCACGGGCCAGAGTACCCGGCGTTACCAAGGACACGGGGACGCAACAACAGCGCACGGAACACAGACCGCACATGCGCTCCACCAGGAGCGCAGTATAGGAGGTAACGCGTTACCTATAAGTGTCCAAAATCATCTGGTTAGATACGTGTTCTCAACATTAAGCCATAAAGGGAGGGATTTCATATATTTGCACTCATGGAGACTACTGCTGAGATAAAGTAATTGCAGAGTATTTATAAAATGAACATTTAGGTAGCAAATCCAATTGGGTGTACTTGATTCAATAAGCAGAACATTTAGGCACAATATGTCTCATGATAAGAACTATATAGGGGGTAAAACCTATTACTACTTTATGTATTTCCACACTCATGTTTTGCAAATATCATTTGTTGTTAAAAAATGTGATCATATATGGATTAACCATGTTAAAATGTCCCACATGACACGTATCCCTTGCTTCCCATGTATTTACCCAAATGAGAATTATCCAATATCAATATTATTTGTGTGGATGTATGAGCATAATTACATATGTGTGGCAGAAATATATAAGTATATACACCACGGATACCCTCTTACATAACACATAATCTTCGGGCTCAAAATCATGTAGTGGCGTATATACGTGATGTCTAGAAAAAAAAAAAAATTTCTTTTTACTATCACAAAATATAAAGGAATATATAAAAAACAAAATACGTATGAGTATATACAGGGTGGAGCGCGGTAATTTGCTTTTATGCACTGCATGCTGTGGCGGCACTGTCGGTCGAAGAGAGGGGAGAGTGGGTGTGGCTTACAGTGGCTGATGGGAGATTTGTATTCCTCTGCCTTTCAGTTGCCATCATGCAGTGGACACGTGAGGAGAGGTCATTTTGTGTTGAAGCATATTTTTCAAATGCCCACTCGATCATTGCAGTGCAGCGTGCTTTTCGTTTACAATTCGCTGTTCCTCCACGCGGACGTGTTCCTGGACGGCAATCAATTGTAAATTGGGTGAATGCATTCAGAACAGCAGGGAATGTGTCATGTGTACGAAGGGGACCTGAGAGAAGGATTACAACACCACAAAACATCGAGAGAGTTAGAGCAGCAGTACTGCAATCTCCGAAACGCTCTGCTCGGAAGCAATCATTTGCTCTTGGCATTTCAAGACGTTCTCTCCACCGGATTCTTCATGATGAACTGAATTTTCACCCGTATAAAATGTGCGTGGTCCAACATTTGTCAGCATGGGACTATTTGACACGGCGGACCTCTTGTGAAGACATGTTAGCAACGATACCCCGTGACGCAATTGTGTTTTTTTCTGATGAGGCACATTTTCACCTCAGTGGGTGTGTAAACAAACAAAATATGCGTTACTGGAGTGAAACAAACCCCAGAGAAGTTCACGAGAGACCTCTGCATTCGGACCGCGTCACTGTGTGGTGCGCCATATCACGAGTAGGCATCATTGGTCCTTACTTTTTTCAGGATAATGGTCGTGCCATAACTGTGAACTCCGAACGGTACTTGTCTATGATACAGGATTATTTTCAGCCGGCTCTTGAGGCAATGGAACTAGAGGATACATGGTTCCAACAGGATGGTGCCACTGCACACACAGCGAGGGTTACCATGAATTGTTTGAGGCAAATGTTTCCTGGACGGCTTATCTCTTTGAGGGGAGATGTGAACTGGCCAGCACGCTCACCAGATTTAGCCCCATGCAATTTTTTCCTTTGGGGTTACCTGAAGTCTAAGGTGTATATCAACCGTCCCAACACCTTGGAAGACCTAAAGAACAATATTGAAGCTGAAATTGGCAGAATACCAGTGGACATGCTTGTTAGAGTTCATGAAAACTTCAGAAAACGTATGCAGCAGTGTGTGGATAGCGAAGGTCGACATTTGCCAGATACACTATTTAAAACCATGTAATTTAAAAATTCCATTACTGTTCAGTATAATTAAAATATAAAATAAATTTTTCTAATGATCATAATTTTTTTATTTCATTCCCAAATCAGCAAATTACCGCGCTCCATGTGACATCACCGATTGGTGCTACTGTAAAAACCATTCCGAAGCATTTTAAGGTCCATCACAATTGTGACTCCTCGTTGTTCAAAGTGACTGGTATTGACATGATTGAAAATGGGGAACATGGTGGACCTATTACAATACCATTATTGAAAAAAGAAACAAGATGGATTTGGGTTCTGAATACAGTAGCACCAATCGGCTTAAATGAAAATTTGAGTTTTGCACCTTTCCTTTGATGTAGGTTTTCTTAAAAATAAACACCAGGATTTTTTATTTTGTTTTTAGTCTGTGTTTTAATATCTAACTTTTATTCATTTTATACTTTTTTAGATTGTTGCTTACCTTGTGTCCTGTATGGAGTATTGTAGGACGTCTGGTTGCCTCTTCTATGGTGTGGATCCGTGTAAAGTCATTCGCCTATAGTGGGAAGATTTGGATTCAATAAAGATCCACATTTTAATCCAAAAGTATCAGATAGATTATGCATAAAGTAGATTTTTGTGATATTTTGTATCTGTATGAGCAATATAAATAGGTATTGTTATATACATCTGGTTTGGCCATATATGATGTCACATAGGGTATTGAGATATATTTGATATATATACTCATATGTATTTTGTTTTTTATATATTCCTTTATATTTTGTGATAGTAAAAAGAAAATTTTTTTTTTTTTTCTAGACATCACGTATATATGCCACTACATGATTTTGAGCCCGAAGATTATGTGTTATGTAAGAGGGTATCCGTGGTGTATATACTTATATATTTCTGCCATACATATGTAATTATGCTCATACATCCACACAAATAATATTGATATTGGATAATTCTCATTTGGGTAAATACGTGGGAAGCAAGGGATACGTGTCATGTGGGACATTTTAACATGGTTAATCCATATATGATCACATTTTTTAACAACAAATGATATTTGCAAAACATGAGTGTGGAAATACATAAAGTAGTAATAGGTTTTACCCCCTATATAGTTCTTATCATGAGACATATTGTGCCTAAATGTTCTGCTTATTGAATCAAGTACACCCAATTGGATTTGCTACCTAAATGTTCATTTTATAAATACTCTGCAATTACTTTATCTCAGCAGTAGTCTCCATGAGTGCAATATATGAAATCCCTCCCTTTATGGCTTAATGTTGAGAACACGTATCTAACCAGATGATTTTGGACACTTATAGGTAACGCGTTACCTCCTATACTGCGCTCCTGGTGGAGCGCATGTGCGGTCTGTGTTCCGTGCGCTGTTGTTGCGTCCCCGTGTCCTTGGTAACGCCGGGTACTCTGGCCCGTGCGTCCGGTCACGTGGGGCGTGACGTCGGCTCACCGGATCCTCCTGACCGCGCATGCGCCGCTGGCACTAGTGGCGCTAGGAATAGGTTGTACGCTGGTATATAACCCCCTTCAGACTTAGACAGAACACCCCCTGACGAAGGAATTCTTCCGAAACACGCGTCGGGGTGCGTTTCCCACAGGACTCAGCAACCCAAGGTATATATTGGCAATATATTTTTAGATCCCTTTCGCATTTGTTATAAGTATATAGTACTTCATTGTAACCCTGGTAGCACAGCGGTTTATTGTATCCCGTGTATCCCCCGCAGCTGAGCACTATATATAGCAGAACCTTTTGTGGCACATACAGACTGTTTATATACATAGCACATAGCACTTTCTGTGTGCGCCTCATTGTATTTCTGATAGCACGGTGCTTTATTGTATCCTGTGCATCCCTCATAGCTGAGCGAATTATTTTTTTAGCACTAGAATTAGTAGTACTTCTGTGGCACATACTGTACATAGACTCTTTATATGCACAGCACACAGCACTTTTAGTGTGCGCTTTATTGTATCCCAGATATCACAGCGCTCTATTGTATTCAGTACATCACCTACAGCTGAGCAATTACCTGTTTTCTGTGGCACAGATATATAGCCTTCATATGCACAGCACATAGCACATTTCATGTGATCTTTACTCATTTAAGTGAGGAAGCACTATTTGGTAATAGTAATCAGTTGGATTTTGCATACTCCTGCATGTGGCATTTCTTTTTTGGTTTACAGCACTTCAGCACATTTTTTTATATACACTAGTGTGTGGCAGAATATGTATTGACTGTCTTATGGGCACATTTTTCTTATATATATATCATATATTTATATATTTTTTTTTATGATTTTTAGTTTTTTCACGGATTTTTGTGTATATATTTTTTTACCTTAATTTTTTTTACCTTGGTTTGATCATTCTGTGATAGAATAGATTTTTGTAGCATATAAACACTTTATTTATTACATCTAGTCTTCTTTTTAATACTTCGACAGTTATATTGTTTCATATCAATATTTTCTGTAAAAGTTGCTCTTTTTGCTATATATTAAATTTGGATACTGCATTCTATAAATATAACATTGGTAGGGATCTATATTGCTCTGGGTATTGCTGCTAGTATATTGTATATTATATTATTATTATATTATTGTCCTGTGGTGCGTACTGGTATTTGATTTTATATGTTTTTGTAATGTTGCTATTTTGAATTGTATAATAAAAATTAATTTTAATGATTAAGATCCTGGTGTGGTGTTAATCTCTGGTAGGTCTATGGTCACGGGGTAGGAGTGTTTTCTTTACTCCATGCAGGCACCGGTGGTGCCATCTTGGAGGTGGAATTTTTTTTTTCTCTAGCAATATCAGGATAACCTCAACCATATTAATTATATACACAGTACATATGCGATTATGCTGCAGTATGGGTGTCACGGCTGGTGCCTGCCTGCTGAAGGTTTTTTTCTTCAATATATATATATATATATATATATATAAAATATTCATTATGTAAACTAGGGGGCAGGTCACTGAGTCATTGTCCCAGTAAATTAGAATAATTGACAAATAACAATTGCAAAGGCTTGCTAAGTGTTTAAAAATGTCCCTTAGTCTGTTTCAGTAGGCTCCACAATCATGGGAAAGACTCCTGACTTGACAGATGTGCAGAAGGCAGTCATTGATACACTCCACAAGGAGGGTAAGTCACAAAAGGTCATTGCTAAAGAAGCTGGCTGTTCACAGAGTGCTGTATCCAAGTATATTAATGGAAAATTGAGTGGATGGAAAAAGTGTGGTAGAAAAAGGTGCACAAGCAACCAGGATAACCGCAGCCTTGAAGGATTGTTAAGAAAAGGCCATTCAAAAATTTTGGGGAGATTCACAAGGAGTGGACTGCTGCTGGAGTCATTGCTTCAAAAGCCGCCACACACAGACGTATCCAGGACATGAGCTAAAAGTGTTGCATTCCTTGTGTCAAGTCACTCATGACCAATAGACAATGTCAGAAGCATCTAACCTTGGCCAAGGAGAAAAAAAACTGAACTGTTGCTCAATTGTCCAATATGTTGTTTTCAGATGAAAGTAAATTTTGCATTTCATTTGGAAATTAAGGTCCCAGAGTCTGGAGGAAGAGTAGAGAGACACACAATCTAAGCTGCTTGAAGTCTAGTGTGAAGTTTACACAATCAGTGATGGTTTGGGGAGTAATGTCATCTGCTGGTGTAGGTCCACTGTGTTTTATCAAGACCAAAGTCAGCCCAGCCATCTACCAGGAAATTTTAGAGCACTTCATTCTTCCCCCTGCTAACAAGCTTTTTGGAGATGGAAATTTCATTCTCCAGCAGGACTTGGGAACTGTCCACACTGCCAAAAGTAACAATACCTAGTTTATAAAACAACAGTATCACTGTGCTTAATTGGCCAGCAAATTCGCCTGACCTTAACCCCATAGAGAATCTACGGGGTATTGTCAAGAGGAAGATGACAGACACTAGACCCAACAATGCAGATGAGCTGAAGGCTGCTATCAAAGCAACCTGGGCTTCCATAACACCTCAGCAGTGCCACAGGCCAATCGCATCTATGCCACGCCGCATTGATGCAGTAAGTGATGCAAAAGGAGCCACGACCAAGTATTGAGTGCGTTTACTTAATATACATTTCAGTAGGCCAATATTTTGGATTTTAAAATTATTTTTCAAGCTGGTGTTATAAAATATACTAATTTATCGAGATAATGACTTTTGGGTTTTTCATTGGCTGTAAAACATAATCATCAACATTAACAGAAATAAACACTTGAAATAGATCACTCAGTTTGTAATGACTCCATATAATATATGAGTTTCACTTTTTGTAGTGATGAACTGAAATAAATTAACTTTTTGATGATATTCTAATTTTGTGAGAAGCACCTGTATTTTTTCCAAAAGGCAGCAATGTAAATGTATAATTCTCATCACACTAGGTGCTATTTTGAAGAATTAAAGTCACCCCACTTCTGGCTTTCACTTCATTTTCCATAATTATCTGCTTTGATTAGATGTGACGGACACATTTTTGATTGCTCTGTTTTTTCAGGTGCATTGCTACTAGTCTCCAAGCGTGAAGTTTAGAGTTTGCTGTTACACATTGCTTTTTATTGTCCTGCTAAAGCAGCTGCTCTTCATTTTTAAGACTCATTTAGAAGAAGGAGAAGTGTTTTCAATCCAAAAGGTGCTCTTAAAATGAAAAAAGTTTAGGGCGGCTATTTTACTATAAAATATAGAACATGTTTACAGGTCTCTGGTGTGTTTCATGCAAAACAGTCACCTGCGTTTTCAGCTATATAAGGCAGTAGGATATTATTCAGGGATGCCTGCTAATACATGAGGTATAGGCGTACCTAGTCACGATAAAAGATAACTGAATTTGTGTAGTATGAAATATCAAACTATTATACACATCTACTGTATATAGTCATACTATTGGTCATTGCATAGTAGGCCTCTTTCACATGTCAGTGTCTCCGGTACGTGTAGTGACAGTTTTCTCACGTACCCGAGACACTGACACATGTAGACCCATTCAAATGAATAGGTCTATGCACATGTCTGCGTGTTTTCACTGACTGTGTGTCCGTGTGCAAATCACGCAGACATGTCCGTTTTTACCCAGATACACGGGCTGCAAAATGTGCCACACACGTGCACACGGAGAACAGTGCACACTGTCCTCTGTTTGCACAGATGGCCACCGGGGAAGTAGCGCTATTGTAAGCGCTGTTTCCCTGCGTGTGGTGCTGAACGCCGCTTTCATCCATTCTCCCCTGCTCTTCCAATGAATGAATGAAAAACCCGACGTAGGGTCCCCCAATGTTGTTAAGCCAACCCGTCAAAACTCACAGGTGCGGGCTGCTATTCTCAAGCTGATAAGGGGCCATGTATATAGGTCCCCAGCCTAACAACAGCAGCCCACAGCTGCCCAGAAAAGGCGCCTCTATTAGAAGCGCCAATTCTGGAGCTTTGCCCGGTTCTTCCCACTTGCCCTGTAACGGTGGCAAATAGGGTAATGAGAGGTTAATGTCACCTTCCTATTGTAAAGTGACATTTAGCCTGGCTTGATAAAGACACCTCTCCATTACTAATCCTAAAGTTGGTAAAGAGTTAATTAAACACACCACACAGTAAGAATAAAGTATTTTAATGAAATCATACACCACAAAGTTTCCCATATTTCTTGTACTGGTAATCCAAGCGACGCCCTCAATCTCCTGTAACAAAAATAAAAATAACAAACCAACAACATATCCATACCTGACCGGCATTCAGTCAGTACCACACCATAATCCATATCTAGGGAAAAGACAGTTTACAACCGAGAGCGGTGCTAATGCTACTGGCCCATGAATGAATGATACACAGCGGGCGCCGGCTCAGTATCTAGCGGTGATGTCACTGAGTCTGTGCCGGCATGAACTCCTGTGACCTTAGGACCATGGGAGAATGCAAGTGATGAGGTCACGGCAGCTCAAGCTTTGTCACAGTGACCTCATCACTTGCATTCTCCCATGCTCCTGAGGTCACAGGAGTTCATGCCAGCGAGCAAGCCCAGACTCAGCGACGTCAGCGCTAGTTACTGAGCCTGTGTCTGCTGCGTATCATTCATTCATTCTCCACTGCTCGCCCAGCCGAGCAGGGGAGAATTTATGACAGCTGGCTATAGCACCACATGCAGGGGAACAGCGCTTACTGTAGCGCTGCTTCCCCGGCGGCCATCCATGTGGTACTGATGTGGCACATGGGCGGCACATGGTTGCCACACGTGTGTCGCACGTAGTATACACATGGACATTGATGTCTCCAGTACCAGAAATATCAGGATGTGTGAAACCGGCCTTTTTAGAACTAAGAGGCTTTAGTTTTCTTTTTTCATCCCGACCTCCCAAAGTTAATTTCTCATCTTTTCTGCTCCCAATGTCTTTGGGAATCGCACTACATTTGGATGATATTGGCATGCAATCGCAACATGTTGCGTTTTTTTTCCTGTCCAATCATGATCTGATTGGATCTGGAAAAAAACGCCATTGAGAATAAAACCATACATTGGCACGAATACAATCCGATTTTGAATCCGGTTGCATTTGTCCAGTTTAATTGGAAGTGGAAGCGAGCCCATACTGAGATAACAAATTTATATACAACAAGCTAAGCATGAATAACTGAAGTGTCAAAACCAGTGACGTACTGCACCAGTGTTACATCTATAGGGCCAAACAAGAGAAACGAGGGTGTGTGATAAGGCACAGGTAAAAAAATATACACTACACAATCTACCACATAAATACAAAAGAAATAAGCTTTATTCTAAACAGCACATATACGACCAGATATTTAGACTAATTCACCATGATGACTCTTTAGTGTGTTCTTAATGCTGTGTATTTTTATTGCACAAAAAATACAGTTCCAACAAAGTCTGTTGGATGCTCACAGGGCTTCTTTTACGCTCCCTAAATTGACCTGCGGTGCGTTTGTGAAATCTGCAACAAGTCAATTTTTCTAGTAGTAAATATGCATATTTTTGTGGGGTTTCCCCATAGATTTTAATGAGTTGAGGAAAATCCGCAGGTAAAAAAAACACATGAATTTTTAGTGCAAGTAATCTTCACATGACTTGATAAAGGTTTATCAAAACTAGGTAACAGGAAGATAGTTTTATTTAAAGGATAACATAGCAAAAAGAATCTGAAAAAATGTGATAAAAACACATGTAAAAAAACACATTTAAAAGCACAAGTAACCTAATTTAAATAATTGTGCAGAAATGCTGCGCCATTGCTTCTTTCCTGCATCAATGTCTTCTTATGTTAAATCATCACTTCAAGAATTTTTCTAAACCAAGGGATAATTGAAACATTCAGGATAATTCACAATTAAATGACATCATTTTAGCTTTTCAAAGAGCGCAATTTATCTATAGAGTCATGGATGTAATATTCTAAAACAAAAACCTATTTAGCTTGCCTCTTCACCAAAGTGAAGATGGGATAGAATCATTTTTGGCCAAAGACAAACTAAATGGATCTGAATCCTTAAAACAAATGGTTTCAATCTTTATTGGTTGACAAGCAATAATCTAAAATTTTCTTTCATGCTACTGTCTAAATCATTACTAACTCATACTCACTCACTCAACATGTCCTTCTGATGTGACCTCAGCTTCAGTTACACTTCTGGCTTCTCAAAACCTGATCTTAGCCTTATATCAGATTTATGGTTCTGAACTGTCATCTCCCAAGAGATTTATTAGCACACTATGAAGGAAACAATTCGAGGTCAGACTTGATATGATTGGATCAGTAAATATGTCATGGAGGAGAACTACTGGTTCTCATCTGCAGACATTTAAAATGTTCCACTACTTGAAAATGTTCATGCGTCATGAATTGTAAATTTGTTTGCAAGATCAGTGTTACAGAAACTTCTCCCATTGAACAGAAGGTTGGGAAGGATTTAAAGGGATTATAAATTAAGAAATTGTTTCTCCTGATTTGCCTATATTCCAGATTCATCCATCTATAGAATGAAATAAGTACGGTAACTGCTTGAGTTGCTAGTGAATAGTGAACCTGCAAAACTTAAATCAGGTCGATCAATTCACCATTATTAATAAAAAAAAATGTAATGCGTTGGTGAAGTATAGTAGGTCTAATACATTTATGAATTATTTATGTTTTTTTTAATCACATATTTTTTCCGAATAACTAAAGCAATTGTTACCATCCACCTCTCGTGTCTCCCCTTTTCCCCATAGTCTGTAAGCTTGCGAGCAGGGCCCTCACTCCTCCTGGTATCTGTTTTGAACTGTATTTCTGTTATGCTGTAATGTCTATTGTCTGTACAAGTCCCCTCTATAATTTGTAAAGCGCTGCGGAATATGTTGGCGCTATATAAATAAAAATTATTATTATTATTAATTATTATTATTATTATTATTTTTTTTTTTAAATTGAGATTCCCATGAAGTTCAATTTTTATTTTCAAAGTATAAGAAAAAAGATGTGACACTAAACAAGAATAAAAACACTTCATCATAAAGATGTTATGTGCACGAGTTATTCTACTTGGTAGTGACTTGCACCCGACCAGCAAAGCACCATCACAGATGCACTTAGCACAAGCCACCACTGCTAGGCAAGTCCTAAAGGGCAGGGATATTCTTTACCCGCTCCCGATAAGCATGGGGGCTTTACAGAGCCCTTCCCAGACGCTATCACAGGGTAGCTGGCATCTGGTGACGCAGACAATGTTGGGGTCAGGATATCGGAGTCAATCCTAAGTTAGCAGCATTAAACCAAAATGAAAACCAAAAAGGAACCAAAAGACAATAGCTAAAGAAGACGACCTGGAAAAGACCAAAAGCAATTGCTAAAAAGCAACCTGAATTTCCACCAGAAAGCACTCACCCCACCACTATGCAAGGGAACTGAATATAGAGCACTACACTGGATAGGAGCAGGCTTAAAATAGCCAGCCCAACGCTAAAGATAAAAATCTGGTGATGCGCTCCACCCAATCATGTCCAGGGATCCACTGCCTGCTCACTTAACAGCAGGGTGTACACATTCTCATCATTGGCTTGCGCCAGACAAGCATTCCATGTCTCCCAGGCCACAAAAACACTCACCATTTCCACACACGAGAAAGCACCATGTATAGTAGCACCATCCAAGTGCCCGATAGCTCCGCCCCCAATATGGAGAGACCAGCAGGGAAGTCAGGAAACTCGAGAACGATTGAATTCACTGCAGTTATTTCTATCAAAAACAAATGTATACTAACTTAAGGACAGGGACATAAATTGCACTGCAGGACAGGGAATTCACCCAACAACCCCTCTAAGGCCGGTGTCACACTTGCGTGTGCAATGCGAGAAACTTTTGCGAGTCTCTCACATCAATACCCGGCACTGCCGCCGGCACTCAGGACTGGAGCGTGTGGCTGCATAGAAATACATGCAGCAGAACGCTCCGGTCCCAAGTGCCGGTGGCAGTGCTGGGTATTAATGTGAGAGACTCGAGCAAGTTTCTCACATTGCACTCACAAGTGTGACACCGACCTAAAGCGCATTTCGAGAGAAAGGAATAGTCATCATTTAGACCACCATTATTATTATTTATATAGAACCATTAATTCCATTGTGCTGTACATGAGAAGGGGTTACATGCAAAGTTATAGATATCGTTTACAGTAAACAAATTTATGATGACAGACTGGTACAGAGGGGAGAGGACCCTGTCCTTGCGGACTTACATTCTACGGGATAATGGGGAAGAGACAGAATGTCGTGGTGCAGCAGCCCTGGTGGTGGGGAGGCGGCAGCTCGAGTGGTGGTGAGACGGCAGAATAGTAATTGCATTATTCAAATATCATATTAACACACTAACCAGAAGAATGCCAGTTAAAGGGATATTCTCATGTTCAAGATCCCATTGCAATATGCAGTAGGTGTAATAATAATAATATTAGTAAATACCTCTAATTAGAAATGCATTATAGTTTTTCTGATAAACTATGTTGCTTACCCAATGTGTAGGCATTAGGGCATTGCAGAAGCTTGGGTATCCATGGTGATGACCACTCATATAGTGACAGTTGGTTAGTTAGTTGTTAGTGGTCGTAACCATGGATATTTAAGCTACTGCAATGCCCTGCACATGGAGTAAGTGACATCAGGATCAGCAGAATCTTGGAGATAAGAGAATACCGCTATAAATAAAAAAGCTGTTAGGGCAAGAATGTAAAGACCATCATATATAATTTACAATTAAATCATTTAGAAGGGAAGCAAAGGTCACCAGTAGGTATGAGCGAACCCGAATTGTGAAGTTTGAGGTTTGCATCGGACACTTCTAAACACTGACTTGTTACTCTACGTCCCTTTTTCCATTCGGGTTCGGCAGTCTAATAAAGCTTGTTGAAAAGCTGCAGCGCAGCTAATCAACATGCTTTTAGACTATGGACACCATCACTTATCTACCAAAAGATGTCATGGTAGATGAATATTCTTTCCTTGCTCACTGCTACACCTTATCAATACATATGTACACTGACAGACTAATGTGGGTGAATGTATAAAGATTATATTGTTTGACTATATGTCCTCTTTGGCAATAGTCACTAATGTGACCTCTAATCTTATGCAAAATTGAAGCATTATTAATCATTGAGGTACATTATGATATCCCTCGTAAGATATATATACTCTTTTGTCTGATGATACATTTCTAGTGTACATTGCTAAGTAGCTTTTTGATTTATCATTATACCTGTTGTCTTGTTGCAATTTGGTTTTTTTTATTATTATATATCAATTTGGCAACAAGCTATATTTTTCCTGCCATTTTTTGTAGCTACCCATAGGGAATCAAAGGGATAGCCGACATGGTGTGGGGGCGCCATTTCCGCTGAACAGTAGGGTGCCAACCCTCACAGCAAGGCAGGAATTTACATAATAGGGAGCAGTGTAGCAAGGTTAATTTTTGTTCACGTTAGCACTGTTTTGCACTTTGTATGTCTGTGTCTCTCACCCTATCAATTTTTTGTGCCTGGCAAAATAATAGACAATATCGGCTATAGATTATCTTTATCCAATTATTTCCTGTTGAGTATTTGGGAGCCCAAATGTGACACTTATATAGGGCATCAACAGGAGAATTAGGGTCAGCCGACGTTGAGTGGGGACGCCAATCTCGATTTTGTGTAGGGTGCCAACCTCCACTGATAGGTAGTGAGCATCAAGGGTCCCCTGATAAGGTATATGTAGAGAGCACGGTTGTTTGTCGTGTTATGTCTGTGGTTGTGTTTATGGATTCATTTAATATTAATAAAGGCATTGTTATATATTTCTTAGGAGTATAGGTTATTTGTGTACATTTTAATTCATCTGACCTATAGAAAGTATAGTTTTTGGTTCAGACTGAACTAAGATAAGCTGCCAAGACCAGTTCTTTCAGGCAAGTTCTTTCAGACAAGTGACTGCTGGGAGCATAGAGTCAGGACAGCCAGGAGTGATCATTGTTGCCTCAAGATAAGAGAGTGAGTGAGAAAGCCCACAGCTCAGGACTCTTCCTCCTCCACCTCACTACATGATGGAGGTATAGCAAAACCACAAAAGAGTAGTGTTGAGCCACCCCCCTTGTGTTTGAGTTTGGTTCGTCGAATTGGGGTGTGTTCGACGAATGTTCGTCGAACGTTCGACGAACACCGTAGAACCCCATTGAAATCAATGGCAAGCAAACACATACACATACAAACACATAGAAAACACATAAAAAACACCTTAAAAGGTGTCCAAAAGCTGACAAACTGCTCAGAAGACACAACAAACACATGGAAAAGTCACAAGTACATATAGTTATGCGAAAAGAAAAGAGGTGGGAGAGTAAAAGGAGGAGGAGACACAGATATAGGCATGTCATGCCCTTCTAAAATCAAGAAAGGCTGGAGCAAAAATATAAAATCAGCCTACCAACACCCAGACGTCGTGACAAAAAAATTTAAAAAGGAAATATCTTTAGGTAGAATGGCAGGTCCATTCAGAACACTTTCCTTAGAAGACGTAGTGGTATCCCCTTTGGGAGTCGTGCCAAAATAGGAACCCAATACATTCAGACTAATCCACCATTTGTCATATCCAAGGGGCAGGTCAGTAAATGACAACATCGACGCGGGACCAAGTACAGTACTATATACTGTACCTCCTTTGACGAGGCAATCAGGTGGGTCAAGAAGCTGGCAAGGGGCACCCTAATGGCCAAAACAGACATTGAGGGGGCATTCCGGTTACTACCTGTGCCTCCAAATAGTGTCCGCCTATTGGGCTGCTTCTGTGAAGGAACATACTACATAGATCGCTGTTTGCCCATGGGGTGCTCCATATCCTGCTCACTATTTGAGGCGTTTAGTTGCTTCCTCGAATGGGTCGTCATGGACGTTTCTAAGGGGCACATATTATCCTTTACCTCAATGACTTCTTATGCCTGGGCCCAAAATATTCACCACAGTATGAATACATGCGGTGGTCCACCTGCAAGATGGAGAGAGCTGGAGGGAGAGCGGACACTCCAGAGCCAAGGGGTTAGATTGAGAAAGGAAGAAGGCGGTGTAGCTTGCTTCATGGGTGGGGTACTCTGCTGAGTAGCAGAAACTGCCACTAAGTCCAAAAGGATTTCCTGGGCTAGATGCAGTTAAAAATTAGTAATTAGATAAACAGGTGGTGTAGCTTGCTTCATGGGTGGGGTACTCTGCTGAGTAGCAGACTCTGCTACTAGGCCCAAAGTATTGCCTGGGCTAGATGCAGTTAAAAATTAGTAATTAGATAAACAGGTGGTGTAGCTTGCTTCATGGGTGGGGTACTCTGCTGAGTAGCAGAAACTGCTACTAGGCCCAAAAGGATTTCCTGGGCTAGATGCAGTTAAAAATTAGTAATTAGATAAACAGGCGGTGTAGCTTGCTTCATGGGTGGGTTACTCTGCTGAGTAGCAGAAACTGCTACTAGGCCCAAAGTATTGCCTGGGCTAGATGCAGTTAAAAATTAGTAATTAGATAAACAGGTGGTGTAGCTTGCTTCATGGGTGGGCTACCCTGCTGACTAGCAGACACTGAAGCTTTGGAACAGACCTCTGAATCCCAGGCCATAGTATGAGTAAACAGCTCTGCAGACTCAACCATCTGTGTGACCCCAAGCCATAGTGTATGTAGTTTCTAAAGGTTAAAAGAGGGGGAGCAACTCCACCCACCTGGAACTGACGATGCCAACGTCATATAAAACACAGCAAGGGGACTTCAAAAAGGGTCTCCATTTTTTCCTAAAATTGGGCCACACACACCACTTAAGTGGCATCAATTTCGCCAAAGTTTTTTAAAATGGTTGGTGAGGTGATTCTCAAAAATCATCAAGCTTTTAGTCTCCCCAGGTTGATACAGGGGCAGATAAGTCGTTGCGGATCCAGGATTTGTTCATCTTGATGAAAGTTAGTCTGTCTACATTGTCACTGGACAGCCGCGTGCGCTTATCTGTCAGCACACCACTAGCAGCGCTGAACACACATTCAGAGAGAATGCTGGCTGCGGGGCACGACAAGATCTCCAAAGTGTGAGAGGCAAGCTCACGCCATTTTTCCAGATTGGAAGCCCAAAATGAACAAGGGTCCAGTTCCACAGTCATGGCATCGATGTTAACTTGGAGATACTCCTGTACCATCCTCTCTAGGCGTTGGCTGTGCGTCAGACTTCTTGTCTCCTGTGGCCTTGCAAAAGATGGTCTACAAAATTCTTGAAACGATTGGAAAAAATTGCTGTTACCACAAGATGCGATGTTACTGTTACGGTTTGAGTGATGACTCGACAGTCCCACGGTTGGCAAGTTAGAACTCAGAGATTCACTACGTGCACCACTGGTGTTTTGTGGAAAAGCAGATGTAAGATTCTGTAACAGTCTCTGCTGATACTCCTGCATGCATGAATTCCTTTCTATGGCAGAAATTATTTCGGCAAATTTACTTTTGTACTGGGGATTTAAGAGTGTGGCAACCCAGTAGTCAGCATTACTTCAGATTCTGACAATCCGAGTGTCATGTTGCAGGTAGTGCAGCAAGAAGGCACTCATGTGTCTTGCGCATCCAGGAGGACCAAGTACTTGTTGTCTTGGTGGCGGCAAGGTGAGAATTATGCTCCCTTCCTCTGCCCTCTCCCCCCAACCTCGCACAACAGAAATTTGATCAAGGTCTCCCTCATCTGATGAGTCTTCCATGCCCAGCGCCAGTTCGTCCTCCACTTCTTCCTCGGCTCCTGCACCTTCCTCAACAGTTTGGCTGCTACTATGCGCCCTCAGTAATCCCTCTCCCCCACCCTCCAATGCCAGCCGCCTTGGTGCTGCCGACCGTCTGGACCTTGGAGATATTATCCCTTCCGCATACGACTCCTCCTGTTCCTCCTCTTCCTCCTCTTGTCCCACCACCTGACTCCGAATACTGTTTAATGTGTGCTCCAGCATGTAAATGACCGGAATAGTCATGCTGATAATGGCATAGTCAGCAATAAACATCTTCGTCGCTATTCAAAACTGTGCAGAAGGGTTCATAGGTCCCTGATCTGAGACCACTCTTGCAGCGTGATTTGCCCCACCTCTGGATCTCGTTAGCACAGGATATACGTCATAACATATTGCACCTGGGCTCGTCGGTGCTGCCACAGTCGCTGCAAGATGTGCAGAGTTGAATTCCATTGTGTGGGCATATCGCAATTCAGCCGATGAACTGGCAGGCCCAACGACTTCTGTAGAGATGTAAGTCATTGAGCTGCGGGATGCGAACGGTGGAAGTAAGCACACAGCAACCGTCCCCTCTGCAGAAGCCCATTTAGTCCGGGATAGTGGGATAAAAATTGCTGGACAACCAGGTTCAAAACATGAGCCATACAAGGCATGTGTGTGACATTGCCCCAGCGAAGGGCCAAACCCAGGTTTGCAGCATTGTCGCACACAGCCTTCCCTGGCTGCAGGTTCAGTGGAGACAGCCATTGTCTGGAACAGCCATGGAACTCGGTCTCCAGAGCTGACCACAACTCCTCAGCTGTGTGACTCACATTTCCCAGACATTTCAAGGTACACACCGCCTGATGCCGTTGAGCCTCGTGACAGCATAGTAAGGACAGGAGGTGTGCAGGATTCCTTCTGCGCAGTTAGAACGCGGGTGGCATTACCAGACAGGCTTTGGGTGCAGGTGGAGGACCGAGAGGAGGTTGAGGAGGCAGAAGCAGTGGAGGAACTTATAGATACAGAGGATTGACGTGCAACTTGTGGGGAAGGCAAGACTTGGACAGCAGCCCCTTCTCCTGCTGTCACCATAGTTTAGTTACCCAGTGCCCATTCACCGACATGTAACGCCCCTGTCCATGTCTACTCGTCCAAGTGTCTGTGGTGAAATGCACCCTGTCGCACACAGAGTGTCTCAATGAAGCAGGGATGTGTGCGACATGTTGCTGAAGGGCAGGCACAGCTTTCCTTGAGAAGCAGTGGCGACTGGGCATTTGGTACTGGGGCACTGCGACAGACATAAAGTCTCGAAAATACTCTGTCCACCAGGCGGAAAGGCAGCATTTCTGTAGCCAACAGCTTGCAGATGGTGAAATTCAACCTCTTAGCTTTGTCATGGCTAGGAGGAAATGGTCTTTTACTTGTCCACATCTGAGGGACCGAGGGCTGGCTGCCGTGCTTAGACGGGGTTGAGTAGGGTGTCCCGGCAAACTGGTAGTCTGTGAGGAAGGTGCAGGCGGAGATATTGTATTGCCTTGATCAAATTGTAGTGGTCTCAATTTTCCACTTGCAAATTTCCTGATGACCTGCCAATCACACTGGCTGTTGCGGGTAAAGAGGTGGAAGGTCTGCTTCCAAAACCATGTGCGACTGCTGTCCCCACAGTCACAGAGGATGACAAGGCCGCAGATGCACTTGATGGGGCAGACGGTGGTTGGCCCGGCCCACTAAGCCGCATTGTAGCACAGTGAGCTTCCCACTGCAACTTATGCCTCATATAAATGTGACGGTTCATGCATGAAGTACTCAAACTATTCATTTTTTGGCCTCTACTGAGATTTTGGTGACAAATCTTACAGACTACATCGGTTGGGTCATCCTTTGCGATCTCAAAAAATGCCCAGGCTATGCAAGGCTTAGAGCCCATGCGACCTGAAGAGCCACCATGACTTGTGCTCAGACGCACAGTTCTGGTTGAGGAAGCAGTTGTTGACGTGCTTCCAGTACTCCGTCTCTGTCCAGGAAGGTGCAACCTAACCTCATCGTCACTAGCATCCTCCTCCACCTCCTCTGCTGACCTCATAGACTGGCAGACTGTGGATTGACAGTAAGTGGGGTCTCCAACCTCGTCATCATCACCCTGTGTTCTCACACCCATCGTCTTCAGAGCCAACCTCTTCCTGCCCCGACCGAAAAGTCAAGTTTTCGTTCCACTCAGGTATCTCAGTTTGATCATCATCTTCCTCATTGTCTCCACCAACAGGAGTTACAGTTTGGGAACGAGGGTCTACATTATGCTCAGAACCTTCTTCATCTGGGCCTGGATCTGACTCACAAAGATTCTGGGCATCACTGCAGATCATTTCCTCGTCTGGATTCACAGAAGCTCTGGAGCAGACCTTTGATTTCCAGGCTATATTATGAGTAAACAACTCTGCAGACTCAACCATCTGTGTTACCCCATACTCAGACGGGTGGCTGGAGACTTGGGAGCTGTGAGGAAGCAAGTGCGATTGGGGTGACACCTCTGAGGACTGGAGTATTTGTGATGTTGAAGTTGAGGTGGAGGAGAGCCCACTTGAACGAGCACTTGATATCCGTTCAAGCACCTGCTGTTTTTGTGCCTCATCTGGAATTTGTAGCGATGCTCGTAGCGATGGTCGTAAGAAAGGGATCATATCAGATTGTCCACGAAAAGAAGTAGACATCTTACGTTGGCTGGAAGATGGTCTTTCTTTTGCAGATGTTACTGTTGCTTTACCACCTACCCCACGGACACAACCTTTTTTTTCCTTTCCAACACACCTACTCCCCTTTCCACCAGCAGCAGGCCTTTTGCCACTTATTTTGGTGCTTAACTAATTGGCAACTCTGTAGTTGTTGGCACAAAAAACGATGGATGGAAACCGAGCAGAGCTGAGTGACCAAACTGTAGTACTAGCCCAAAACGATAAACTGAGTTAGATGAAGTAAAAATTTAGATACACAGGCGGTGTAGCTAGCTTCACAGGCGGGCTACTCCGCTGATATGCAGACACTGCTACTAAGCCCAAAATGATTTACTGGGTTAGATGCAGTAAAAATTTAGATACACAGGGGGTGTAGCTAGCTTCACAGGCGGGCTACTCCGCTCACGTGCAGACACTGCTACTAAGCCCAAAACGATTTACTGGTTTAGATGCAGTAAAAATCTAGATACACAGGCGGTGTAGCTAGCTTCACAGGGGGGCTACACCGCTGACGTGCAGACACTTCTACTAAGCCCAAAAGGATTTACTGGGTTAGATGCAGTCAGAAATTATTAGATACACAGGCGGTGTAGCTAGCTTCACAGGTGGGCTACTCAGATGACTACCAGACAATGCTACTAGCCCAAAAGGATTGGCTGAGCTAGATTACACCAAATGCTGTGACAAACACTTGCACAGCACTGGCACAGACCTGCTTGACAAAAAGTGCTATGAACTGCTGTAACCTACCCTGAAAAAAAACCTATCTCTCTATCTAACTGCAAATTCGCTGGCAATTAACACTCTTAGATGGGCTGGTTCTTATAGGGCAAGGACATGTGACATACACAGCCAAAGACACATGCTCTTTGCTGTGTGTGTGCACTGCTGATAGGCTGAGAGACTGCCCCACCCCACTGTAAATGCGGGAAAAAAAAAAAAATGGAGATCGGCATTATTTCAGCACATATCTATCCCCCCCCCCCCGCACACTATACACTGAAACAGTCTATTAGCATTGATAAACACTTTTAATGTGAAAATCAAGTTAGGCTTTTGTGAATGAGCAGGTATCAAACAGAAACTCGAACAGCCGAATTTTAAGCAAATTGTTCGAGTTCGGCGAACCACTAAAACAGCTCGAATTTCAATTTGGCAAACAGTTCGACTCGAACACCGCTCATATCTACAAAAGAGGACTGAAAATCCTCCAAAAATTCAAAAATACAGCTGAAAAATGTGCAGCACCGCTTACCTGCCCAGGTCTCTGAACAAATGCACTACAGGATACAGCCATGTAGCAAAGATGTTGGCAGCACAGGTGCAAAATACCAAATAGACAGCCACTCACAGCCTACCAATTAATGGTGGATGTGACTGCTTGGTATATGTTAGCACAATAAAGGCCTGCATAGGGCTCTGTTTTGCCAACCTGTGTTGCCAACATCTTTGTAACATAGGCTGGCTGCATCTTGTAGTGCAATTGTTCAGAGACCTGGGCAGTTAAGCAGTGCTACCCCTTTTTCAGCTGTATTTATGATGGAGGTATAGTAATATTCTGTGTAAAAACATTGTGTGAAGAAACTTTTGTATCTGTTTCCTGGAAGCATTCTATAAAGAAAAGTGATTCTGTATGCAAAGAAGCTTGATTAACCACTTTCCGACATCGGGCATAATAATACGCCGATGTCAGACACGTTCCATTTGATGTGGACTCTGGCGCTGAGTCCACATCTTTTCCGGCAGATGTCAGCTGTTTTGAACAGCTGACATGTGCCGATAACAGCTGCGGGAGGATTCGCGATCCTCCCGTAGCATATAACACGTTAAATGCCACTGTCAAACGCTGACAGCGGCGTTTAACATGCGCTTTCTGCAACCGCGCCTGAAATCCACCCATCGGTGACCCCGTTACATGATCGCAAATCACCGATGGGTTGGAATGACAACCAGAAGTCTCTGATCAGTGGTTGGCGCTCATAGCAAGTGAGTAATTCTGCTACGTACAGATGATCTCATTATCACCTGTACACTGCGTGTAGAATTATTAGGCAAGTTGTATTTTAGAGGATTATTTTTATTATTGATCAACAACTATGTTTTCAATCAACCCAAAAGACTCATAAATGTCAAAGCTTAATATTTTTGGAAGTTGGAGTGGGTTTTTTTTTATTTTGCTATCTTAGGAGGATATCTGTTTGTGCAGGTAACTATTACTGTGCAGAATTATTAGGCAACTTAATAAAAAACAAATGTATTCCCATCTCACTTGTTTATTTTCACCAGGTAAACCACTATAACTGCACAAAATTTAGAAATAAACATTTCTGACATGCAAAAACAAAACAAAAAAAAATTGTGACAAATATAGCCACCTTTCTTTATGATGACACTCAACAGCCTTCCATCCATAGATTCTGTCAGTTGCTTGATCTGTTTACGATCAACATTGCATGCAGCAGCCACCACAGCCTCCCAGACACTGTTCCGAGAGGTGGACAGTTTTCCCTCCCTGTAGATCTCACATTTTATGAGGGACCACAGGTTCTCTATGGGGCTTGGATCAGGTGAACAAGGGGGCCATGTCTTTATTTTTTTTTAGGTCTTCTTTGAGACCTCTACTGGCCAGCCACGCTGTGGAGTAGTTGGAGGCATGTGATGGAGCATTGTCCTGCATGAAAATCATGTTTTTCTTGAACGATACCGACTTCTTCCTGTACCACTGCTTGAAGAAGTTGTCTTCCAGAAACTGGCAGTAGGTCTGGGAGTTGAGCTCCACTCCATCCTCAACCCGAAAAGGTCCCACAAGTTCATCTTTGATGATACCTGCTCATACCAGTACCCCACCTCCACCTTGCTGGCGTCTGAGTCAGAGTGGAGCTCTCTGCCCTTTACTGATCCAGACTCTGGCCCATCCATCTAGCCCATCAAGTGTCACTCTCATTTCATCAGTCCATAAAACCTTTGAAAAGTCAGTCTTAAGATATTTCTTGGCCCAGTCTTGACGTTTTATCTCATATTTCTTGTTCAAAGGTGGTCGTTTTTCAGCCTTCCTTACCTTGGCCATGTCCCTGAGTATCACACTCCTTGTGCTTTTTGATACTCCAGTAACATTGCAGCTCTGAAATATGGCAAAACTGGTGGCAAATGGCATCTTGGCAGCTTCATGCTTGATTTTCCTCAATTTGTGGGCAGTTATTTTGCGCCTTTTTTGCCCAATATGCTTCTTGCGACCCTGTTGACTATTTGCCATGAATCGCTTGATTTTTCAGTGATCACGCTTTAAAAGTTCAGCAATTTCAAGACTGCTGCATCCCTCTGCAAGACATCTCACAATTTTGAACTTTTCAGAGCCCATCAAATCTCTATTCTGACCCATTTTGCCAAAGGAAAGAAAGTTGCCTGAGGCCGGCGTCACACTAGTGAGTTTTACGGACGGATGAGCGCAGAAAATACGTCCAGAAAATACGCATTGCACACGGCCCAATGATTCTCTATGGGGCAGCTCCTATCTGCCGTATATTACGCATCCGTAATATACGGTATGTTATGGGCGTAGAAATTCTTAGCATGCTGCGTTTGTCAGCGTATTGCGCAAAAAATACGCCAATGAAAGTCTATGGGGGCGAGAAAATAAGATGTAAGATGTGCCTATTCTGGCACTTAGCCTCTCTCTTCCCACTCCCCTGTAGCGGTGGGATATGGGGTAATGAAGGGTTAATGTCACCTTGCTATTGTAAGGTGACTTTAAGCCAGGTTAATAATGGAGAGGTGTCAATTTTGACACCTATCCATTATTAATCCATAAGTACGAAATGGTTAATAAAACACACACACATTATTAAAAAGTATTTTAACCCCTTAATTGTTGTGAATTCTGTGGCTGAATTCACTTCTGTGGTCACAAGTGGTATTGCAGTCTCTGGGCTTCCTCCCTCAGGTGTTTTGGTGAGCTCGTTGGCTGCCTTGCTATTTAGCTCCACCTGAGTCTGTCTTCCTTGCTCCTTGTCAATGTTCCAGTGTTGGATCTGAGCTACTGCATCTTTCCTTGGGCCTGCTGCTCTGCTAGATAAGTGCTTCTAGTTTGTTTTCTGTTTTTTCTGTCCAGCTTGCTATTAACATTTGCTGGAAGCTCTGAGAAGCAAAGGGGTGCACCGCCGTGCTGTTAGTTCGGCACGGTGGGTCTTTTTGCCCCTTTGCGTGGTTTTCGTTTTAGGGTTTTTGTAGACTGCATAGTTCTCTTTGCTATCCTCGCTCTGTCTAGAATATCGGGCCTCACTTTGCTGAATCTATTTCATTCCTACGTTTGTCTTTTCATCTTGCTAACAGTCATTATATGTGGGGGGCTGCCTATTCCTTTGGGGTATTTCTCTGAGGTAAGTCAGGCTTGTATTTCTATCTTCAGGCTAGTCAGCTCCTCAGGCAGTGCCGAGTTGCATAGGTAGTGATAGGCGCAATCCACTGCTGCTTATAGTTGTGTGAGGATAGATCAGGTACTGCAGTCTACAGAGATTCCACGTCTCAGAGCTCGTCCTATTGTTTTTGGTTATTGCCAGACCTCTGTATGTGCGCTGATTACTGCACGCTGTGTTGCCTGATTGCCAGCCATAACAGTACAAGGAGCCAAACCAATGATTCCCAATAGAGGGAAAAAAGAAATCCTGACAGCATTTTTTTTTCTTAGCTCTGTCTTCAGTCTTTTTTTTCCCATAGACATTAGAGTGCTTCAGGACACAGCTGTGGACATGGATATTCAGGCTCTGTGCTCCTCAATGGATAATCTCGTTGTAAATGTACAAAAGATTCAAGATACTATTGATCAGAAATCGATGCTAGAACCAAGAATTCCGATTCCTGATTTGTTTTTTGGTGACAGAACTAAATTCCTGAGCTTCAGAAATAATTGTAAGCTATTTTTTGGATTGGAAAGGCGGTTCGATAGCTCTGCCGTTATTGGTACTGTACAGTCCAAATTCCTTTTGTCCATTACCTTAATGTGCTCTTTGTCATCGTATTCTGTCATGGCGTTTGTGGATTCAGGCGCTGCCCTGAATCTGATGGATTTGGATTATGCTAAACGTTGTGGATTTTTCTTGGAGCCTTTGCGGTGTCCTATTCCGTTGAGAGGAATTGATGCTACACCTTTGGCCAAGAATAAGCCTCAGTACTGGGCCCAGCTGACCATGTGCATTGCTCCTGCACATCAGGAAGTTATTCGCTTTCTGGTACTGCATAATTTGCATGATGTGGTCGTGTTGGGGTTGCCATGGCTACAAACCCATAATCCAGTATTGGATTGGAACTCTATGTCGGTAACCAGCTGGGGTTGTCAGGGAGTACATGGTGATGTTCCATTTTTGTCTATTTCGTCATCCATTCCTTCTGACATCCCAGAGTTCTTGTCGGACTTTCAGGATGTATTTGAAGAGTCCAAGTCTGATGCCCTACCTCCGCATAGGAATTGTGATTGTGCTATCGATTTGATTCCTGGTAGTAAATTCCCTAAGGGTCGTTTATTTAATTTGTCCGTACCTGAACACACCGCTATGCGCAGTTATGTGAAAGAGTCCCTGGAGAAGGGACATATTCGCCCATCGTCGTCACCATTGGGAGCAGGGTTCTTTTTTGTAGCCAAGAAGGATGGTTCGCTAAGACCGTGTATTGATTACCGCCTTCTTAATAAGATCACTGTTAAGTTTCAGTATCCCTTGCCATTGATTTCTGACTTGTTTGCTCGGATTAAGGGGGCTAGTTGGTTTACTAAGATTGATCTTCGTGGTGCGTATAATCTGGTGAGAATCAGGCAGGGAGATGAATGGAAAACGGCATTTAATACGCCCGAGGGTCATTTTGAGTATCTGGTGATGCCGTTCGGACTTGCCAATGCTCCATCTGTTTTTCAGTCTTTTATGCATGACATTTTCCGTGAGTATCTGGATAAATTCTTGATTGTTTACTTGGATGACATTTTGATCTTCTCAGATGATTGGGAGTCTCATGTGAAGCAAGTCAGAATGGTTTTCCAGGTACTGCGTGCTAATTCCTTGTTCGTGAAGGGATCAAAGTGTCTCTTCGGTGTGCAGAAAGTTTCATTTTTGGGGTTCATCTTTTCCCCTTCTATTATCGAGATGGATCCGGTTAAGGTTCAGGCCATCCAGGATTGGACTCAGCCGACATCTCTAAAAAGTCTGCAGAAATTCCTGGGCTTTGCTAATTTTTATCGTCGCTTCATCTGTAATTTTTCTAGCATTGCCAGACCATTGACCGATTTGACCAAGAAGGGTGCTGATTTGGTTAATTGGTCTTCTGCTGCCGTGGAAGCTTTTCAGGAGTTGAAGCGTCGTTTTTGCTGTGCCCCTGTGTTGTGTCAACCTGATGTTTCTCTTCCGTTCCAGGTCGAGGTTGATGCTTCTGAGATTGGTGCAGGGGCGGTTTTGTCACAGAGAGGTTCTGGTTGCTCAGTGTTCAAACCATGTGCTTTCTTTTCCAGGAAATTTTCTGCTGCTGAGCGTAATTATGATGTGGGCAACCGAGAGTTGCTGGCCATGAAGTGGGCATTCGAGGAGTGGCGTCATTGGCTTGAGGGTGCTAAGCATCGCGTGGTGGTTTTGACTGATCATAAGAACCTTACTTATCTTGAGTCTGCCAAGCGCTTGAATCCTAGACAGGCCCGTTGGTCGTTATTTTTTGCTCGTTTTGATTTTGTGATTTCATACCTTCCGGGCTTTAAAAATGTGAAGGCGGATGCTCTGTCTAGGAGTTTTGTGGCCGACTCTCCGGGGTTATCTGAGCCGGCGAGTATCCTCAAGGAAGGAGTCATTGTGTCTGCCATCTCCCCTGATTTGCGGAGAGTGTTGCAGAAATTTCAGGCTAATAAACCTGATCGTTGTCCGGCCGAGAAACTGTTCGTCCCTGATAGGTGGACTAGTAAAGTTATCTCTGAACTTCATTGTTCGGTGCTGGCCGGTCATCCAGGAATCTTTGGTACCAGGGAGTTGGTTGCTAGATCCTTCTGGTGGCCATCTCTGTCGCGGGATGTGCGTGCTTTTGTGCAGTCCTGTGGAATTTGTGCTAGGGCTAAGCCCTGCTGTTCACGTGCCAGTGGGTTGCTTTTGCCCTTGCCGGTCCCGAAGAGGCCTTGGACACATATTTCGATGGATTTCATTTCTGACCTTCCCGTTTCTCAAAAAATGTCGGTCATTTGGGTGGTCTGTGATCGCTTTTCTAAAATGGTCCATCTGGTGCCTTTGGTTAAATTGCCTTCCTCCTCTGATTTGGTGCCTTTGTTCTTCCAGCATGTGGTTCGTTTACATGGCATTCCTGAGAATATTGTTTCTGACAGAGGTTCCCAGTTTGTCTCGAGGTTCTGGCGAGCCTTTTGTGGTAGGATGGGCATTGACCTATCTTTCTCCTCGGCCTTCCATCCTCAGACTAATGGCCAGACCGAACGAACCAATCAGACCTTGGAAACATATCTGAGATGTTTTGTTTCCGCTGACCAGGATGATTGGGTGTCATTTTTGCCGTTGGCTGAGTTCGCCCTTAATAATCGGGCCAGCTCGGCTACCTTGGTCTCTCCATTTTTCTGCAATTCTGGGTTCCATCCTCGTTTCTCTTCAGGACAGGTTGAGTCTTCGGACTGTCCTGGTGTGGATTCTGTGGTGGACAGGTTGCAGCAGATCTGGACTCAGGTAGTGGACAATTTGACCTTGTCCCAGGAGAAGGCTCAGCTTTTCGCTAATCGCAGACGCCGTGTGGGACCCCGACTTCGTGTTGGGGATCTGGTTTGGTTATCTTCTCGTCATATTCCTATGAAGGTTTCCTCTCCTAAATTTAAACCTCGTTTTATTGGTCCGTATAGGATTTCTGAGATTCTCAATCCGGTGTCTTTTCGTCTGATCCTCCCAGACTCCTTTTCCATACATAATGTATTCCATAGGTCGTTGTTGAGGAGATACGTGGCACCTATGGTTCCATCTGTGGAGCCTCCTGCCCCTGTTTTGGTGGAGGGGGAATTGGAGTATATTGTGGAGAAGATTTTGGATTCTCGTGTCTCTAGACGGAAACTCCAGTATCTGGTCAAATGGAAGGGTTATGCTCAGGAAGATAATTCCTGGGTTTTTGCCTCTGATGTCCATGCCCCAGATCTTGTTCGTGCCTTTCATGTGGCTCATCCTGGTCGGCCTGGGGGTTCTGGTGAGGGTTCGGTGACCCCTCCTCAAGGGGGGGGTACTGTTGTGTATTCTGTGGCTGAATTCACTTCTGTGGTCACAAGTGGTATTGCAGTCTCTGGGCTTCCTCCCTCAGGTGTTTTGGTTAGCTCGTTGGCTGCCTTGCTATTTAGCTCCACCTGAGTCTGTCTTCCTTGCTCCTTGTCAATGTTCCAGTGTTGGATCTGAGCTACTGCATCTTTCCTTGGGCCTGCTGCTCTGCTAGATAAGTGCTTCTAGTTTGTTTTCTGTTTTTTCTGTCCAGCTTGCTATTAACTTTTGCTGGAAGCTCTGAGAAGCAAAGGGGTGCACCGCCGTGCTGTTAGTTCGGCACGGTGGGTCTTTTTGCCCCTTTGCGTGGTTTTCGTTTTAGGGTTTTTGTAGACTGCATAGTTCTCTTTGCTATCCTCGCTCTGTCTAGAATATCGGGCCTCACTTTGCTGAATCTATTTCATTCCTACGTTTGTCTTTTCATCTTGCTAACAGTCATTATATGTGGGGGGCTGCCTATTCCTTTGGGGTATTTCTCTGAGGTAAGTCAGGCTTGTATTTCTATCTTCAGGCTAGTCAGCTCCTCAGGCAGTGCCGAGTTGCATAGGTAGTGATAGGCGCAATCCACTGCTGCTTATAGTTGTGTGAGGATAGATCAGGTACTGCAGTCTACAGAGATTCCACGTCTCAGAGCTCGTCCTATTGTTTTTGGTTATTGCCAGACCTCTGTATGTGCGCTGATTACTGCACGCTGTGTTGCCTGATTGCCAACCATAACACTTAATCCCATATGACGTACTATCCCGTCGAGGTGGGGTGGGCTTTAATTCCCACCGATGGGATAGTACGTCATAGGCGATCGGCCGCTCTCATGGGGGGAGCGCGGCCGATTGCAGCAGGGTGTCAGCTGCCTATCGCAGCTGACATCCGGCACTATGTGCCAGGAGCGGTCACGGACCGCCCCCGGCACATTAACCCCCGGCACACCACGATCAAACATGATCGCGATGTGCCGGCGGTATAGGGAAGCATCGCGCAGGGAGGGGGCTCCCTGCGGGCTTCCCTGAGCCCCCCGCAGCAACGCGATGTGATCGCGTTGCTGCGAGGGTCTCCTACCTCCTTCCTCCTTGCTGGACCCGGATCCAAGATGCCCGCGGCATCCGGGTCCTGCAGGGAGGGAGGTGGCTTCACAGAGCCTGCTCAGAGCAGGCACTGTGAAGCCTGCAGTGCTGCATGTCAGATCGGTGATCTGACAGAGTGCTGTGCAAACTGTCAGATCATCGATCTGTGATGTCCCCCCCTGGGACAAAGTGAAAAAGTAAAAAAAATTTTTTCCAAATGTGTAAAAAAAAAAAAAATATTCCTAAATAATGAAAAAAAAAATTATTATTCCCATAAATACATTTCTTTATCTAAATAATAAAAAAAAACAATAAAAGTACACATATTTAGTATCGCAGAAATCCGTAACGACCCGACCTATAAAACTGGCCCACTAGTTAACCCCTTCAGTAAACACCGTGAGAAAAAAAAAAAACGAGGCAAAAAACAACGCTTTATTATCATACTGCCGAACAAAAAGTGGAATAACACGCGATCAAAAACACAGATATAAATAAACATGGTACCGCTGAAAGCGTCATCTTGTCCCGCAAAAAACAAGCCACCATTCAGTATCATCAGCGAAAAAATGAAAAAGTTATAGTCCTGAGAATAAAGCGATGCAAAAATAATTATTTTTTCTATAAAATAGTTTTTATCGTATAAAAGCGCCAAAACATAAAAAAATGATTTAAATGAGTTATCACTGTAATCGTACTGACCCGAAGAATAAAACTACTTCATCAATTTTACCAAACACGGAACGGTATAAACGCCTCCCCCAAAAGAAATTCATGAATAGCTGGTTTTTGGTCATTCTGCCTCACAAAAATTGTAATAAAAAACGATCTAAAAATGTCACGTGCCCGAAAATGTTACCAATAAAAACGTCAACTCGTCCCGCAAAAAACAAGACCTCACATGACTCTGTGGACCAAAATATGGAAAAATTATAGCTCTCAAAATGTGGTAACGCAAAAAATATTTTTTGCTATAAACAGCGTCTTTCAGTGTGTGACGGCTGCCAATCATAAAAATCCGCTAAAAAAACCTGCTATAAAAGTAAATCAAAACCCCCCTTCATCACCCCCTTAGTTAGGGAAAAATAAAAAAAATGTATTTATTTCCATTTTCCCATTAGGGTTAGGGCTAGGGTTAGGGCTAGGGTTAAGGTTAGGGTTAGGGTTAGGGCTAGGGTTAGGGCTAGGGTTAGGGCTAGGGTTAGGGTTGGGGCCACAGTTAGGGTTGGGGCTAAAGTTAGGGTTAGGGTTGGGGCTAAAGTTAGGGTTAGGGTTGGGGCTAAAGTTACAGGTAGGGTTTAGATTACATTTACAGTTGGGAATAGGGTTGGGATTAGGGTTAGGGGTGTGTCAGGGTTAGAGGTGTGGTTAGGGTTACTGTTGGGATTAGGGTTAGGGGTGTGTTTGGATTAGGGTTTCAGTTATAATTGAGGGGTTTCCACTGTTTAGGCACATCAGGGGCTCTCCAAACGCGACATGGCGTCCGATCTCAATTCCAGCCAATTCTGCGTTGAAAAAGTAAAACAGTGCTCCTTCCCTTCCGAGCTCTCCCGTGTGCCCAAACATGGGTTTACCCCAACATATGGGGTATCAGCGCACTCAGGACAAATAGCACAACAACTTTTGGGGTCCAATTTCTCCTGTTACCCTTGGGAAAATACAAAACTGGGGGCTAAAAAATATTTTTTGTGGGAAAAAAAAGATTTTTTATTTTCAAGGCTCTGCGTTATAAACTGTAGTGAAACACTTGGGGGTTCAAAGTTCTCACATCACATCTAGATGAGTTCCCTGGGGGGTCTAGTTTCCAATATGGGGTCACTTGTGGGGGGTTTCTACTGTTTAGGTACATTAGGGGCTCTGCAAACGCATTGTGACACCTGCAGACCATTCTATCTAAGTCTGCATTCCAAATGGCGCTCCTTCCCTTCCGAGCCCTCCCATGTGGCTAAACAGTGGTTCCCCCCCACATATGGGGTATCAGCGCACTCAGGACAAATTGGACAACAACTTTTGGGGTCGAATTTCTCCTCTTACCCTTGGGAAAATACAAAACTGGGGGCAAAAAAATAATTTTGGGGGGAAAATTTTTTATTTTATTTTCACGGCTCTGCGTTACAAACTGTAGTGAAACACTTGGGGGTTCAAAGCTCTCACAACACATCTAGATGAGTTCCTTAGGGGGTCTACTTTCCAAAATGGTGTCACTTGTGGGGGTTTCTACTGTTTAGGTACATTAGGGGCTCTGCAAACGCAATGTGACACCTGCAGACCATTCCATCTAAGTCTGCATTCCAAATGGCGCTCCTTCCCTTCCGAGCCCTCCCATGCAGCCAAACAGTGGTTCCCCCCCACATATGGGGTATCAGTGCACTCAGGACAAATTGGACAACAACTTTTGGGGTCGAATTTCTCTTCTTACCCTCGGGAAAATACAAAACTGGGGGCTAAAAATAATTTTTGTGGGAAAAAATGTTTGTTTTATTTTTACGGCTCTGCATTATAAACTTCTGTGAAGCCCTTGGTGGGTCAAAGCGCTCAAAACACATCTAGATAAACTCCTTAGGGGGTCTACTTTCCAAAATGGTGTCACTTGTGGGGGGTTTCAATGTTTAGGCACATCGGTGGCTCTCCAAACGCAACATGGCGTCCCATCTCAATTCCTGTCAATTTTGCATTGAAAAGTCAAATGGCGCTCCTTCCCTTCTGAGCTCTCCCATGCGCCCAAACAGTGGTTTACCCCCACATATGGGGTATCAGCGTACTCAGGACAAATTGTACAACAAATTTTGTGGTCCAATTTCTTCTCTTACCCTTGGGAAAATAAAAAATTGGGGGCGAAAAGATCATATTTTTTCACAAAAATTATTTTTTAGTTTTACGGTTCTGCATTATAAACTTCTGTGAAGCACTTGGTGGGTCAAAGTGCTCACCACACCTCTAGATAAGATCCTAATGGGGGTCTACTTTCCAAAATGTTGTCACTTGTGGGGGGTTTCAATGTTTAGGCACATCAGTGGCTCTCCAAACGCAACATGGTGTACCATCTCAATTCCTGTCAATTTTGCATTGAAAAGTCAAACGGCGCTCCTTCCCTTCCGAGCTCTCCCATTCGCCCAAACAGTGGTTTACCCCCACATATGGGGTATCAGCGTACTCAGGACAAATTGTACAACAACTTTTGGGGTCCAATTTCTTCTCTTACTCTTGGGAAAATAAAAAATTGGGGGCGAAAAGATAATTTTTGTGAAAAAATATGATTTTTTATTTTTACGGTTCTGCATTATAAACTTCTGTGAAGCACTTGGTGGGTCAAAGTGCTCACCACACCTCTAGATAAGTTCCTTAGGGGGTCTACTTTCCAAAATGGTGTCACTTGTGGGGGGTTTCAATGTTTAGGCATATCAGGGGCTTTCCAAACGCAACATGGTGTCCCATCTCGGTTATAGTCAAATTTGCATTGAAAAGTCAAATGGCGCTCCTTCGCTTCCGAGCTCTGTTATGCGCCCAAACAGTGGTTTACCCCCACATATGGGGTATCGGTGTACTCAGGACAAATTGTACAACAACTTTTGGGGTCCAATTTCTCCTGTTACCCTTGGGAAAATACAAAACTGGGGGCTAAAAAATAATTTTGGGGGGAAAATTTTTTTTTTATTTTCACGGCTCTGCGTTACAAACTGTAGTGAAACACTTGGGGGTTCAAAGCTCTCACAACACATCTAGATGAGTTCCTTAGGGGGTCTACTTTCCAAAATGGTGTCACTTGTGGGGGGTTTCTACTGTTTAGGTACATTAGGGGCTCTGCAAACGCAATGTGACACCTGCAGACCATTCCATCTAAGTCTGCATTCCAAATGGCGCTCCTTCCCTTCCGAGCCCTCCCATGCGGCCAAACAGTGGTTCCCCCCCACATATGGGGTATCAGCGCACTCAGGTCAAATTGGACAACAACTTTTAGGGTCGAATTTCTCTTCTTACCCTCGGAAAAATACAAAACTGGGGGCTAAAAATAATTTTTGTGGGAAAAAATTTTTGTTTTATTTTTACGGCTCTGCATTTTAAACTTCTGTGAAGCCCTTGGTGGGTCAAAGCGCTCAAAACACATCTAAATAAACTCCTTAGGGGGTCTACTTTCCAAAATGGTGTCACTTGTGGGGGATTTCAATGTTTAGGCACATCAGTGGCTCTCCAAACGCAACATGGCGTCCCATCTCAATTCCTGTCAATTTTGCATTGAAAAGTCAAATGGCGCTCCTTCCCTTCTGAGCTCTCCCATGCGCCCAAACAGTGGTTTACCCCCACATATGGGGTATCAGCGTACTCAGGACAAATTGTACAACAACTTTTGAAGTCCAATTTCTTCTCTTACCCTTGGGAAAATAAAAAATTGGGGGCGAAAAGATCATATTTTTTCACAAAAATTATTTTTTAGTTTTACGGTTCTGCATTATAAACTTCCGTGAAACACTTGGTGGGTCAAAGTGCTCACCACACCTCTAGATAAGTTCCTTAGGGGGTCTACTTTCCAAACTGTTGTCACTTGTGGGGGGTTTCAATGTTTAGGCACATCAGTGGCTCTCCAAATGCAACATGGTGTCCCATCTCAATTCCTGTCAATTTTGCATTGAAAAGTCAAACAGCACTCCTTCCCTTCCGAGCTCTCCCATTCGCCCAAACAGTGGTTTACCCCCACATATGGGGTATCAGCGTACTCAGGACAAATTGTCCAACAACTTTTGGGGTCCAATTTCTTCTCTTACTCTTGGGAAAATAAAAAATTGGGGGCGAAAAGATAATTTTTGTGAAAAAATATGATTTTTTATTTTTACGGTTCTGCATTATAAACTTCTGTGAAGCACTTGGTGGGTCAAAGTGCTCACCACACCTCTAGATAAGTTCCTTAGGGGGTCTACTTTCCAAAATGGTGTCACTTGTGGGGGGTTTCGATGTTTAGGCACATCAGGGGCTCTCCAAACGCAACATGGTGTCCCATCTCGATTACAGTCAAATTTGCATTGAAAAGTCAAATGGCGCTCCTTCGCTTCCGAGCTCTGTCATGCGCCCAAACAGTGGTTTACCCCCACATATGAGGTATCGGTGTACTTTTGGGGTCCATTTTTTCCTGTTACCCTTGGTAAAATAAAACAAATTGGAGCTGAATTAAATTTTTTGTGAAAAAAAGTTAAATGTTCATTTTTATTTAAACATTCCAAAAATTCCTGTGAAGCACCAGAAGGGTTAATAAACTTCTTGAATATGGTTTTGAGCACCTTGAGGGGTGCAGTTTTTAGCATGGTGTCACACTTGGGTATTTTCTATCATATATAGACCCCTCAAAATGACTTCAAATGAGATGTGGTCCCTAAAAAAAAAAATGGTGTTGTAAAAATGAGAAATTGCTGGTCAACTTTAAATCCTTATAACTCCCTAACAAAAAAAATTTTGGTTCCAAAATTGTGCTGATGTAAAGTAAACATGTGGGAAATGTTACTTATTAAGTATTTTGTGTGACATATCTCTGTGATTTAATTGCATAAAAATTCAAAGTTGGAAAATTGCGAAATTTTCATAATTTTCGCCAAATTTCCATTTTTTTCACAAACAAACGCAGGTGCTATCAAAGAATTTTTACCTCTATCATGAAGTACAATATGTCCCGAGAAAACAATGTCAGAATCACTGGGATCTGTTGAAGCGTTCCAGAGTTATAACCTCATAAAGGGACAGTGGTCAGAATTGTAAAAATTGGCCCGGTCATTAACGTGCAAACCACCCTCGGGGCTTAAGGGGTTAATGAAATAAAGACACAGGGTGTTTAAATATTTTATTATACTCTTAATCCACCTGAAGACCCTTGCCACCTGAAACAAAGTTAAAAATAACAAACAACAATGTTCCATACCTTCCGTCGTTACAGTCTTGTCCCACGCTGTAAATCCATCTGAAGGGGTTAAATCATTTTAGACCCAGGAGCCTGCTAATGCAGCTGCCCCTGCCTGTAAAATTTGGTGAATGAATGGAATGCAGGGGAATGTACTGTAGTTACCTCGAGTCGCGGTGATGCGCCCTCTGCTGGATGAACTCATATGAACCCGAGCCTGGGAACTTTTCAGAATATTTTCCCACGTAATTCTGGCGTTTTGAATTTTTTTTCCCTAGGCCAGGTTAATCCTTTTTTTATTGATAGATCGGGTGATTCTGAATGTGCCAATACCAAATATGTGTATGTTTGATTTTTTGTTACTGTTTTATTTTGAATCGGGCGAAAGGGGGGTGATTTAAACTTTTGCATTTTTTTCATATTTTTAAAACTTTTTTTTACTTTTGACATGCTTCAGTAGCCTCCATGGGAGGTTAGAATCTGGCGTAGCCTGATCGGCTCTGCTACATAGGGGCAATGCTCAGATCACTCCTATGTAGTAGATTTACTGCATTGCTATGAGCGCCGACCACAGGGTGGCGCTGACAGCAATCTGGCATCAACAACCATAGAGGTCTTCAATAGACCTCTGGCTGTCATGCCGACGCATCGCTGACCCCCGATCACGTGACGGGGGTCAGCGATGCGCGCATCTCTGGCCCAATAGCCGGAAGCACTAGTAAAATGCCGCTGTCAGCATTTGACAGCGGCATTTAACTAGTTAATAGTGGCGGGTGGATCGCGATTCCACCTGCCGCTATTGGGGGCACATGTCAGCTATACAAAACAGCTGACATGTCCCAGCTTTGATGTGGGCTCATCAAAGCGGGGGTTCTGACCTTGGACATACTATACCGCCCGAGGTCAGAAAGGGGTTAAAAAAAAAAAAAAAAAAGTGTTGGATTATTCCTTCATTGCCTTTTCCACCCATACTGCCACATCCACCTCTTCATCGACTTGGACCTACGTCTCTCGGTTCTAGACACATATACAGTTGAAACCAAAAGTTTACATACATTAAATGAAAAGACACATATGCATGTTTTTCTCAATATCTGACATGAAGTCAGAATAAACATTTACCATTTTAGATCAATTTATATTTGCTACATGCCAGAATAATGAGACAGAGTGAATGTTTTAAGGCATTTTTATTACTTACTGCATATTCAAAAGTTTACATACACGGAGATTACCATACCTTTAAACAATTCAGGACTGCCCATATGATGATGTCATGTGTTTGAAAGCTTCTGATAGGTTTTTTGGCAACATCTGAGTTAATTAGAGACACACCTGTGGATGTATTTAATGTACACCTGAAACACACTGCTTCTTTTTGTAGCATCATAGAAAAGTCTAAAGAAATCAGCCAAGATATCATAAAGAGAATTGTGGACAAGGCTGGCACATCATGCTTTCCCCTGTACTGGGAGTCCGCTGCCTCAATGTAACCCTTGACTATGCCACGTTCTTGAAATCACATATCTAAGCCCTCACCACCTCCAGCTACCAAGTCAAAAATATTTCCAAAATTCATCCCTACTTCAACCCTCAATCTACTAAAACATTAATGCATGCCCTCATCATCTCCCACTTTGAATACCGCTATCTTCCTCTGTGTTCTCCCAACTAACACCCTTGGATCTCCCCAGTCCATCTTTAAATATTAATCATCTCTCTTCTCACTACTCCTCTGCCTCTCCACTTTGCATATCTCTTTACTGGCTTGCAATTTCCCAATGGATACAGTTTAAACTAACACTGACCTACAAAGCCGTCCATAATATGTCTCCTCCATATATCTCCGAACTAATCTACGGATACCTCCACACACATACTCTCTGGTCCTCTCAAGTCCTCCTCTCCTCCACACTCATACATTCCTCACCTAACACCAAACACCTTCAAGACTTCTCCCAAGCATCCCTCGTCCACTGGAATTCCGTGACTCAGCAGGTCTTCAGACAGAAAACCCATCTCTTATAGAAAGCTGACAGCCTGCAATAACCACACTGTCACCTCACCACCACAAGAGCTACAGCAAACTTCATTCTATTGTCTTCATCCCCATTACACTATAGACTGTAAGCCCGCGAGTGCAAAGTCCTCTGTCTCGTTACCAGTCTGACACTGTTATTTTTGTTCACAGTAATTTATATTTGGAGTTGGTGCTGTGTGGCGGCCATTGTTGTTCTGGTTTTGTGCTGGCGGGGCGGGGCGGCACGGTATGGACTCATGGGGACATTGTGTTGCAGCATGGGCACTGTGAGGCACCAGCCCGTCCTCCCTGCAGGTGCATTGTCGCTGCGACGGTGGTCGACGCACAGCTCTGCTCCGTTAGGGCAATAGGGACCCAATAAGAGGTTCACCATGAAGTGGCAGGGAACTTCGTACAGTCTGATCAGAATGTTAAACTAAGAACCTCATGTTCAGTTAAAGAATGTAGAACGTAGAATGTAAGTCCACAAGGACAGAGTCCTCTCCCCTCTGTACCAGTCTGTCATCGTAAATTTGTGTACTGTAAATGATATCTATAACCCTGTATGAAACCCCTTCCTCATGTACAGCACCATGGAATTAATGGTGCTAAATAAATAAATAATAATATATATTTTTGCCTAGCGGCACTAGATCAATGTATGATTTTTGGAGGTGCTGTCCATTCTCTTTTTCAGCGTAATTTATTCTATTTTAATTGTATTTTGTATGTAAACCCTCTTCACTAGGGTTGAGCGAAACGGATCGGACAAATTAAAAAATCGCTGACTTTCGGCAAAGTCGGGTTTCATGAAACCCGACCCTAGTGTGGCATCGGCCATGAGGTCGGCGATCTTCGCGCCAAAGTCGCGTTTCGTATGACGCTTTCAGTGCCATTTTTCAGCCAATGAAGGAGGACGCAGAGTGTGGGCAGCGTGATGACATAGGTCCAGGTCCCCACCATCTTAGAGAAGGGCATGACAGTGATTGGCTTGCTTTCTGCGGCGTCACAGGGGCTATAAAGGGGCGAGCACGTCGACCGCCATCTTATTTCTGCCGATCGTAGCATAGGGAGAGGTTGCCGCAGCTTCATCAGAAGAAGGGATATAGTTAGAGAGGGAAGATTAAGCCCCGAAACTGCTTGTGCTGTAGCGATTTCCACTGTCCAACACTACCATTTGTTTGCAGGGACAGTGGAGGCTTTATTTTTGTGCATCAGCTCTGTAGCTTATTAGGCTGCCTTATAAGGCTCCCTGATAGCTGCATTGCTGTTTGCATGCCGCTGTGCAAACCAACTGCTTTTTTAAAAGCAAAAATCCTGTTGATCCTTTCTGCACAGTTATCTTGTTTATTTGTAAACACTTTTGTGTGCAGCAATCCTTTTTATTGCTGCCATACTTGTCCTGAGATCATTGTAGGGAGATTGAAATTGTACTACAGTCCTTGTATTTTTTCATATATCTTCCAGCCACTTTCTGCCACTTACATTGTGTTGTTTTATGCAGAGGGCCTGAGGTTTGGTTTAGTATTCCCCTCAAAAAAGGGAGATTCAAATTATCACAAAGTGGATATACTGCAGTCCTGTTAGTTTGTGGTATATCGGCCAGCCACTTTCTGCCACTTACATTGTGTTGTTTTAAGCACAGGGCCTGAGGTTTGGTTTAGTCTCCCCCCCAAAAAAAGTGAGATTCAAATTATCACAAAGTGGATATATTTCAGTCCTGTTAGTTTGTGGTATATCAGCCAGCCACTTTCTGACACTTACATTGTGTTGTTATATAAACTGGGCCTAAGTTGTGGTTCAGTCTCCCCAAAAAAAGGGGAGATTCAAATTCTCACAAAGTGGATATACTTCTGTCCTGTTAGTTTGTCGTATATCAGCCAGCCACTTTCTGCCACTTAGATTGCGTTGTTATATACACTGAGTCTAAATTGTGGTTCAGTCTCCCCCCAAAAAAGTGGAGATTCAAATTCTCACAAAGTGGATATACTTCTGTCCTGTTAGTTTGTGGTATATCAGCCAGCCACTTTCAGCCACTTACATTGTGTTGTTTTTTGCACAGGGCCTGATTTTTTGTTCAGTCTCCCCCCCCAAAAAAGGGAGATTTAAAATCTCAACACGTTTATATACACCTTCTACCTTGTTTTACAGTACCATATAACGGTTGTTATTTTGGTTAGATTTTCCAAAAAATTAGGAAGTCAGGTGGAAGAGGCTGTGGGCGGTGGTTGCGAGCTGGTACTGATGGTGGTGGTGGTGCATCTGGTGGTAGTGGCAAAAGCACAATAGCACCTAAGGCTGGAGGTGTTGAGCTAGCGTCATCATCTGGCTACACAAGGCCACGAAGGCTCCCTTATCTGGGAGTAGGAAAACAGCTTTTAAAGTCGGAGCAGCAGGAAAAAGTTTTGGCTTTCCTTGCTGACTCAGCCTCTAGCTCTTTCGCCTCCTCTTCAGAAAGTTCCAAATATAAAAGCAGCGAGTCGTCAGTGGATGCTCCCGGTGAGGAACAAGACGTTTCCTTGTGTCTTTCACCTAAACCAAAAGTGAAGGATGCGTCAGGCGACACTACAGGTTACTCCATGGAGCTCTTTACACATACCGTGCCTGGGTTAGAACGGGAAATTGTTAACTGCCCATTACAAGATGAATCGGACATGGAGTGCACTGATGCACAGCCACAGCTAGATTATAATGCTGTTCCATTGACTCAGATCACTACATTGCCCTCGCAGTGTACTGAGCCAGAATCTGACCCTGATAAGACTATGGTGCCCTGTCCCGAACGCTATAGCACCTTACACGGTGACACAGAGGAAGGTGCACATGACATTGAAGAGGAGGTGATAGATGACCCAGTTGTTGACCCAGATTGGCAGCCATTGGGGGAAGAGGGTGCCGCTGCCAGTAGCTCAGAAGCGGAGGAGGATGATCCGCAGCAGCCATCTAAAATGCAACAGCTGTCATCTGGCAGGCCCTTATAAGGCCAAAAACGTTTGTCAAAAACAAAAACAGTTTTTGGACAGCGTGGCCATCCGGTGAAAGTAGCACAGCGTGCAATGCCTAAAAAGGTATTCCATAGTAGGAAGAGTGCAGTGTGGCAATTTTTTAACCAAGATCCGAATGATCAGTCAAACGTTATCTGTAAGAAATGCTCAAAGACCTTTAGCAGAGGGAAGAATCTTCAAAATTTTAAATACAACGTGCATGCTTAGACATTTAACCAACATGCACTTGCAAGCCTGGACTAACTACCAAACGTCCCGTACCGTTGGTGCACCTGCTCAGAATGAAGGTAGTCAGCAATGCTACATTGCTTCCCTCACTGTAAGCCCACCGGTTAGGACACCAGCAGCAAATTTGGAGGTATCGTCGCAAGGCCAAAGCAGTCAGGGAATCACAAGGTTATTGGTAGGAAACACTGTATTTAGGCCAACATCGAGAATACCATCACCAACCCTCTCTCAATCCGCCATGTCCACCACCACCACCACCGCTAGTTCCACCATATGCACCTCTCCAGTAGAGCTCACCCTACAAGAGACTCTCGTTAGGAAAAGAAAGTACTCATCCTCTCATCCGCGTACACAGGGTTTGAACGCCCACATTGCTAGACTAATCTCGTTAGAGATGATGCCCTACCGGTTGTTTGCAAAAGCAAAACTTTCAAAGCCCTGATGGCCTACTCAGTACCACGCTATGACCTACCCAGTCGACACTTCTTTGCGAGAAAAGCCATCCCAGCCTCCACCAGCATGTTAAAGACCGCATTGTCCATGCACTGAGGCAATAATTCAGTAGAAAGGTGCACCTCACAACAAATGCATGGACCAGTTGCCATGGCCAGGGACATTACGTGTCCATCACGGCACACTGGGTTAATGTGGTGGATGCAGGGTCCACAGGGGACAGCCATAGTGGGACAGTTCTGCCTAGCCCACGGTCTAGGAAACAGTTGGCTGTAGGCGTTCGCCACTCCTCCTCCTCCTCCTCCAGAACCGAAAGCTCGTCCACAGAGCACAGTCGCACAACCACTCCATCCGCAGCTGCCAGTGTTGCACATGAGGTGTCATATTATCGAACAGCTAGTGGTAAGCGTCAGCAGGCTGTGTTAGAAATGAAATGTTAGGGCGACAACAGACACACCGTGGAAGTACTAGCCGAGTACTTGCAGCAACAAACTCAGTCATGGCTGGGCAGTGTACATCTTGAGGCAGGCAAGGTAGTCAGTGATAACGGAAGGAATTTTATGGCTGCCATAGCCCTTTCAGAACTTGAAGAGGAGGAGGAGGAGGAGGATGGGGATGAATATTTATGGGAGGAGGATGCTTCACAGGGGGCAATAGAAACTGGTGGCGTTGCAAGGTCAGGTACAGGGTTTTTGCCGGACACAAGTGATGTTGATTTGCAAGAAAGTGCTCCTCAACCCAGCACAAGCAGTGAATTGACACCTGGAACATTGGCCCACATGGCTGAGTATGCCTTGCGTATCCTAAAAAGGGATCCCCGCATTATGAAAATGATGACCGATGACGATAACTGGTTGGCCTGCCTCCTGGATCCACGATATAAAGGAAAATTACAAAATATCATGCCACATGAGAACCTTGAGCAAATATTGGCTACCAAACAAGCAACTCTTGTAGACCGTTTGGTTCAGGTATTCCCAGCACACAGCGGCGGTGATGGTTCTCACACGAGTCATAGGGGGCAACATGGCAAAGGTGTTAGAGGTGCACAAATCTGAAGTGGCGTTGGACAGAGGGGTTTTATGACCAGGTTGTGGAGTGATTTTGCAATGACTGCTGACACGACAGGTAGTGCTGCATCGATTCAAAGTGACAGGAGACAGCATTTGTCCAGTATGGTTACGAACTACTTTTCCTCCCTTATCGATGTTCTCCCTCACAGGTCATTCCGCTTTGATTACTGGGCATCTAAAATAGACACCTGGCCTGAATCGGCAGAATATGCATTACAGGAGCTCGCTTGCCCTGCTTCTAGTGTGCTATAAGAAAGAGTCTTCAGTGCTGCTTGTTCAATACTGATGGAAAAAAGGACACGTCTGGCTACCTAGAATGTTGATTATCTAACCTTCATTAAAATGAACCAATCATGGATTTCAAATTATTTAGCCCCACCTTCTCCTGCTGACACGTAGCTTGCCTGAAAAAAGTCTTGCTTTTGGCCTCCTCTTACTGACTTCTCCAATTCCGCCATTTCAGCTGCTGAATGTCCATCATAGGCCATTTTTATACCTCCCTAAATGGGCTGACTCCCCCCACAGGGCCGTGGTCACCACCTGGCGCAAGCACCCGTGCGAGTGCCGTTTGCCTGTACAGGTGGGTGTGCACACTCTTGGGCGACGGCACTGGCACAGAGTCCCTCATAGTACAATGAAGTGTCTCTGATGGTGGTGGTGCAAAACCAATGTCAGACACACCGTCGTAATATGAGGGGCCCTGTGCCAGTACCGCCGCCCACGAGAGAGTGTTCCCCCCAGCTCGAACAGTGCTCTACCACTTGCAATACTTACCTTTCCATGCTCCACCACTGTGTAGTCTGTGCTGTTAAATCCTTCAATGGCACTGCCAATACAAATTTGTTGAAATGATAGATGATAGTTAAAATATACAGGGGCCCTGTCCTCCATTTAGACCAGTTAATACTTTGCGCCTACTACCACTGTCTGCTACTCAGCAGAGGAGCCCACCCCAGTACCTAGCTATGCCACCTGTTTAGTCCTGTTACCAATTTTAACTGCTTTTAGCCTACTTTTTTATTTTGGGCCTACTAACTGTGTCTACGCCACTCATTACAGTTGTCTTCCACTGAACAAAGCTATGCCGCCTGTTTAGTCCTGTTACCAATTTTGAACTGCATTTAGCCTACTTTTTTATTGTGGCACTACCAACTGTGTCTGCGCCACTCATTACAATTGTCCTCCACTGAACAAAGCAATGCCGCCTGTTTAGTCCTGTTACCAATTTTGAACTGCATTTAGCCTACTTTTTTATTGTGGGCCTACAAACTGTGTCTGCGCCACTCATTACAGTTGTCCTCCACTGAACAAAGCTATGCCGCCTGTTTAGTCCTGTTTCCAATTTTGATTCGGTTCCGGAGGAGGAGGAGGAAGGGTGGCGAATGCCTACAGCCAACTGTTTCCTAGACCGTGGGCTAGGCAGAACTGTCCCACTATGGCTGTCCCCTGTGGACCCTGCATCCACCACATTAACCCAGTGTGCCGTGATGGACACGTAACGTCCCTGGCCATGCCTACTGGTCCATGCATCTGTTATGTGCACCTTTCTACTGGCTGATTGCCTCAGTGCATGGACAATGCGGTCTTTGACATGCTGGTGGAGGGCTGGGATGGCTTTTCTCGCAAAGAAGTGTGGACTCTGTAGGTCATAGTGTGGTACTGCGTAGGCCTTCAGGGCTTTGAAAGCTTGGCTTTCAACCAACCGGTAGGGCATCATCTCTAACGAGATTAGTCTAGCAATGTGGGCGTTCAAACCCTGTGTACGCGGACGAGAGGATGAGTACTTTCTTTTCCTAACAAGAGTGTCTTGTAGGGTGAGCTCTACTGGAGAGGTGCATATGGTGGAACTAGCGGTGGTGGTGGTGGTGGACATGGCGGATTGAGAGAGGGTTGGTGATGGTATTCTCGATGTTGGCCTAAATAGTGTTTCCTACCAATAACCTTGTGATTCCCTGACTGCTTTGGCCTTGCGACGATACCTCCAAATTTGCTGCTGGTGGTGTCCTAACCGGTGGGCTTACAGTGAGGGAAGCAATGTAGCATTGCTGACTACCTTCATTCTGAGCAGGTGCACCAACGGTACGGGACGTTTGGTAGTTAGTCCAGGCTTGCAAGTGCATGCTGGTTAAACGTCTAAGCATGCATGTTGTATTTAAATTTTGAAGATTCTTCCCTCTGCTAAAGGTCTTTGAGCATTTCTTACAGATAACGTTTGACTGATCATTCGGATCTTGGTTAAAAAATTGCCACACTGCACTCTTCCTACTATGGAATACCTTTTTAGGCATTGCACGCTGTGCTACTTTCACCGGATGGCCACGCTGTCCTAAACTGTTTTTGTTTTTGACAAACGTTTTTGGCCTGATATGGGCCTGCCAAATGACAGCTGTTGCGATGTAGATATCTGCTGCAGATCATCCTCCTCCGCTTCTGAGCTACCGGCAGCGGCACCCTCTTCCCCCAATGGCTGCCAATCTGGGTCAACAACTGAGTTATCTATCACCTCCTCTTCAATGTCATGTGCACCTACCTCTGTGTCACCGTGTAAGGTGCTATAGCGTTCGGGACGGGCACCATAGTCTCATTAGGGTCAGATTCTGGCTCAGTACACTGCGAGGGCAATGTAGTGATCTGAGTCAATGGAACAGCATTATAATCTAGCTGTGGCTGTGCATCAGTGCACTCCATGTCCGATTCATCTTGTAATGGGCAGTTAACAATTTCCCGTTCTAACCCAGGCATGGTATGTGTAAAGAGCTTCATGGAGTAACCTGTAGTGTTGCCTGACGCATCCTTCACTTTTGGTTTGGGTGCAGGACACAAGGAAACGTCTTGTTCCTGACCGGGAGCATCCACTGACGACTCGCTGCTTTTATATTTGGAACTTTCTGAAAAGGAGGCGAAAGAGGTAGAGGCTGAGTCAGCAAGGAAAGCCAAAACTTTTTCCTGCTGCCCCGGCTTTAAAAGCCGTTTTCCTACACCCAGATAAGGGAGCCTTAAAGGCCTTGTGAAGCCAGATGATAACGCTGGCTCAACACCTCCAGCCTTAGGTGCTATTGTGCTTTTGCCACTACCACCAGATGCACCACCACCACCATCAGTACCAGCTCGCAACCACTGCCCACGGCCTCTTCCACCTGACTTCCTCATTTTTTTGAAAATCTAACCAAAATAACAACCGTTATATGGTACTGTAAAACAAGGTAGAAGGTGTATATAAACGTGTTGAGATTGTAAATCTCCCTTTTTTTTGGGAGACTGAACAAAAAATCAGGCCCTGTGCAAAAAACAACACAATGTAAGTGGCAGAAAGTGGCTGGCTGATATACGACAAACTAACAGGACAGAAGTATATCCACTTTGTGAGAATTTGAATCTCCATTTTTTGGGGGGAGACTGAACCACAACTTAGGCCCAGTGTATATAACAACGCAATGTAAGTGGCAGAAAGTGGCTGGAAGATACATGAAAAAATAGAAGGACTGTAGTACAATTTCAATCTCCCTTCAATGATCTCAGGAAAAGTATGGCAGTAATAAAAAGGACTGCTGCACACAAAAGTGTGGACAAATAAACAAGATACCTGTGCAGAAAGGAGCAACAGGATTTTTGCTTTTAAAAAAAGCAGTTAGTTTGCACAGCGGCGTGCAAACAGCAATGCAGCTATCAGGGAGCCTTATAAGGCAGCCTAATAAGCTACAGAGCTGATGCACAAAACTATAGACTCCACTGTCCCTGCAAACAAATGGTGGTGTTGGACAGTGGAAATCGCTACAGCACAAGCAGTTTCGGGGCTTAATCTTCTCTCCCTAACTATATCCCTTCTCCTGATGAAACTGCAGCAACCTCTCCCTATGCTACGATCGGCAGAAGTAAGATGGCGGTCGGCGTGCTCGCCCCTTTATAGCCCCTGTGATGCCGCAGAAAGCAAGCCAATCACTGTCATGCCCTTCTCTAACATGGTGGAGACCTGGACCTATGTCATCACGCTGCCCACACTCTGCCTCCTCCTTCATTGGCTGAAAAATGGCGCTGAAAGTGTCATACGAAACTTAACTTTGGCACAAAGATCGCCGACCTCATGGCCGATCCCACACTAGGATCGGGTCGGGTTTCATGAAACCCGACTTTGCCAAAAGTCGGCGATTTTTTAATTTGTCCGATCCGTTTCGCTCAACCCTACTCTTCACATTGTGATGCTGTGACCCATGTTACAGCCAGGGGGCACTGTATGTGCTCCTCAGAATACGCATGGAGGCGTATCTGTAATGATGATAATGAAGCAGTGTCCGGCATGATTGTAAATGCCCGGTATGTGTCGCAGAGGTATTCTCTGTAGTATTGTTATTCTGGGACCTGTAGTCCCACAAGTATTTGTATAGTTAAAAGGGAGGCTTGCAGGGTTAGTCACAGAGCTGAGCGGGACTGGCTAACCACACACACACCTCCCACCTATGAGGTTGGTTACAGGTACATAATGTGACCAGGGTTTGGATCACATGTTCAGAGTGTATTGACCGGAGTGGTCAGTGTGTAAAGTCCTGGATGGTCTGTTTTGGAATGTCCTGGAGTGGACTAGATTCCTGGAAGCACATGGTGACGCCACGGACTGGAGGCCTGTGTGTTGGAAGTGCCTGGGACTGGACTTCCTGAATAGCACGCGAAGAGGCCGTATCTGCAGAGCCTGAGATGGCTACTGTGTTGTGGAAGCTACAGTTCCGTCTGTGGGTCTGGACTTTCTGAAGTGCCCTGGTCACAAGGACGGTGATCCCAGTTCAGCAGCTTCCCTGGGAACCAGGACTCTTAGGAGTCAGTGAGTGGAGCAAGAGCTCCTGTAAGGTAACTCCAGATAAAGGGGGTTACGGGCAGAGAAGTATCTGCCATTGAAACAGACTGTCAGTGCTTATGATGTTCCATTAATGTAAATAATGAACTGTTCATGGAGCGGTTTATGATGCTTAATAAACCGGATAGACTGTTTTTGTGAGAAAACATGCCTGAGTGCTTTAATCCCGTTGCCAAGCGAGTGTCCCCCAAGGAACTCAGACAGCGTTATCTCATAACATGTACAGCACAATGGAATCAATGCTGCTCTAAAAATATTAAACATACTGATCCACTAGGCAGATATTACGCTGCATGTTGAATCACAAGAGTGTCTTGTTTTTTTTATAAAAAGTTAGAATTTTATTAACACAAACAATACAAATAATAAAACAATGCCTCAAAACCGTAAACATTATATACTGGAAACAAGCGTTTATAGAATTCTAGGAAAACATTAGGTAACATACATATCGTTAAGCCCATTGTATTGGGCACTAGAGCATGCTAAGAAAATTCTTAATAAAAAATTTTTTTGTGTTCATTTTTTATTGCATGATAATACCAAACTATGAGCTAATTCTGTACCACTACACAATTTGATAATGATATAAATTATTTCATTATTATTAGAGGCATGCTGGAAAATCAGCACAGGCATTAAAAAGCACTCCGACAAATTGCTGCTCAAAAGCGCTAGACACACTGTTACAAATACCCTAAATATAGTTATACAAAAATAGATAATACCAATGGGTGCAAGAGATTATTAGATCCACAATTAATGATATGGTTTAAAGTACTACTTGGTGATAATTTCAATACTAATGATTGTATAAATAAAGCAGCTTGTTATAATTACGCGCTGCTGCCGTATGGGTAAACAGCTCCAACAGAATGCGAACCTAGCTACTACTGAATGCCGCAGTCACTGGGCCAATAATCATACAGTCAGGACAGCCCGTTATACATAAGCGTTTGTTACCGTGATGCCAGACCACTGCATGCCCTGATTGCAAGAACACATAAGGTAAGTACATTCTATGCCAAGAGGATTCCTACAAGGTGCAACGAACAAACCAACATTTAATACTCGGAACTAAAATGGAGCGTTATAGCCACCCATATGTACATAGATGAACAATGCGTCCCTACGTTGGTCCCAGATAAATACAAATGCCGTATAATCAGCCCTCTACATGCAATAAAATATGCCTGAATAAATGGTACAAAAACACCCACACATATACATATTACCTAATTGTGAGACGCTTCTCACTTCCAGCCGCACATGGCACGCCACTTTCCAGAGACCCCGACGCGCGTTTCGCAACAGCTTCCTCCTGGGGGCGTGTCTATCAAGAGGCATCATAGAGCTTTAAAGTCCCAAAGAACCAATGAAAGCATAGAGGGGCGTACCATGCCGTCTCATGATGTTAATTGGAATGATCAGCTGAGTCCCACTACCACCGCGGGACCGATACAGCAAACAAATTAAAGTGCATCGCCATATTCAGGATATATTCGTTCTAATGGAAATATCTATGTGACAGATGTATTTCTAAATAAAATGCATTTTCAGCCAGAGTAAATCTTGAACACTCTTGTGATTCAACATGCAGCGTAATATCTGCCTAGTGGATCAGTATGTTTAGTGCTATATCTGAGTGCTACCCATCCCAAATGTGTGGTAATGGGTTTGGGTTATATGTTGACATATTGCTCTAAAAATATATAATAATTTTAACTAAAATTGTTTTTTTTTCTACAAAAAATTAGATGAAGTAGGTTAAAAACACTCAGATATTTCCATGAACCATGGAAGAGTTAAGAAATGGTGCACGATGATCCATGGTGAAATTCACTGAATTCCATTGATAGATATCGTTTTGATATTAGTCAGAAAGGTTCAGTATTGAAGCAAACTCATGATTAGCTTGTACTAATTGCTCGATATCTCCATAGAATGATTCATTTGCAGTGCCTATCATGTAAATACCTTTCATTTCAATCCATAAACAAACTTCATAACCAATTCTCTGCCTCCAGCTCTTGTGTGAATCCAAAGCTGACAACTCAGAGAAAAATGAAGATAAATGCAAGCTTGTTGAGACCTGCGATCTCTCAGTTGTCAAGGAGATATATTAAATTACAGAGCGCCTTAAAAATAGAATTTTACTGAATTATCTCCTTGAAATAAGGTTTTTATATAACATTGATAATTTAACCAGTGAATTTCAGTCTAGCATGATATGGTTTAAACCCTTCATAATTTAACCCCTTTACCCCCAAGAGTGGTTTGCATGTTAATGATCAGGTCAATTTTTACAATTCTGACTACTGTCCATTTATGAGGTAATAACTCTGGAACGCTTCCATGGATCCCGGTGGTTCCGACTCTGTTTTCTTGTGACATATTGTATTTCATGTTAGTGGTAAAATTTCTTTGATATGACTTGTGTTTACTTGAGAAAAAAAAACTGAAATTTGGAGCAAATTTTGACAATTTAGCAATTTTCCTACTTTGATTTTTCATGCCCTTAAATCACAGAGATATATCACACAAAATACTTTTATAAGTAACATTTCCCACATACTTGGTCTGCTTTACACCAGCCCAATTTTGGAACCAAAATTTATTTTTGTTAGTAAGTTATAAAGGTTAAAAGTTGACCTACGATTTCTCATTTTTACAACATAATTTTTTTTAGGGCCCACATCACATTTGAAGTGATTTTGAGGGGTCTATATGATAGAAAATACCCAAAAGTGACACCAATCTAAAAACTGCACCCCTCAAGGTGCTCAAAACCACATTCAAGAAGTTTATAAACCCTTCAGGTGCTACACAGGAATTTTTGAAATGTTTAAAAAAAAATGAACATGTACCGTAACTTTTTTTCACAACAAATTTACTTCAGATCCAATTTACTTTATTTTATCAAGGGAAATTTGACTGCAAAAGTTGTTGTGCAATTTCTGCTGAATACGCTGATACCCCATATGTTGGGGTAAACCACTGTTTGGGCACATGGCAGAGCTTGGAAGGGAAGGAGCGCCGTTTGACTTTTCAATGCAAAATTGGCTGGAATTGAGATCGGACGCCATGTCGAATTTGGAGAGCCCCTGATGTGCCTAAACAGTGGAAACCCCCCACAAGTGACACCATTTTGGAAAGTAGACCCCCTAAGGAACTTATCTAGATGTGTGGTGAGCACTTTGAACCCCTAAGTGCTTCACAGAAGTTTATAGTGTAGAGCCGTAAAAATAAAAAAAATCATATTTTTTTCACAAAAATGATCTTTTTGCCCCCAATTTTTTACTTTCCCAAGGGTAACAGAAGAAATTGGACCCCAAAAGTTGTTGTTTGTTTATTTCTAATTGTTTTAATGTTTTTATTTTAGATCTGCTCTTTACGCATCTCTTGGAGTAATTTCTGGCTGAGGTGTTCAAATGCTGTCCTCCATGTTCCTTGTTTTGTGGCGGAGAATAGTGACATAATCGGATAAAGGAAAAACCCTGGGGTTATTTTTAAGCAATCACTATTATCTGCTTACCATCATGGATTGGACTATCATAGTATTAAGATGTTGCCCTTTAGTACTTCTTCTGTGAAGAGGAAGAAATTCTCATTTATTGCTATCAGAGTCATCTTTAATATTATTAATATTTATTATCATTATTTGTTATTTTGTAATGAATTATCATGGAACTTTTTATTAATTGTCATTATGACTTTATTATGGATCCAGTGACTCTAATAATTTTTATTCACATTTTTATTCACACCTTTTCACTAGGGTTGAGTGACTTTTACTTTTATAGGATCGGGTCGGGTTTCACGAAACCCGACTTTCTCAAAAGTTGGGTCGAGTGAAATCGTCCGATTCTATAGAAAAGTCGGGGTCGGGGTCGGCCGAAACACGAAACCCAATGCAGTGCAATGGGATACTATGGTTCCCAGGGTCTGAAGGAGCGGAAACTCTCCTTCAGGCCCTGGGATCCATTTTTAAGTGTAAAATAAAGAATTAAAATAAAAAATATTGCTATACTTACCCTCTGACGCGCCCTGGTACTAACCGGCAGCCTTCCTTCCTTAGAATCAGCGCGTGAAGGACCTTAGATGACGTCGCGGCTTGTGATTGGTCGCGCGACCGCCCATGTGACCGCTCACGCGACCAATCACAAGCTGCGACGTCATCTAAGGTCCTTCACGCGTTGATTCTAAGGAAGGAAGGCTGCCGGTTAGTACCAGGGCGCGTCAGAGGGTAAGTATAGCAATATTTTTTATTTTAATTCTTTATTTTACACTTAAATATGGATTCCGATACCGATTTCCGATATTGCAAACATATCGGAACTCGGTATCGGAATTCAGATACCAGATTCAGAAGATCGCCGACCTCATGGCCGACCCCACACAGGGGTCGGGTCGGGTTTCATGAAACCCGACTTTGCCAAAAGTCGGCGACTTCTGAAAATGGCCGACCCGTTTCGCTCAACCCTACTTTTCACCTTTTTGTATATTAGCAGTATATTAGCACTTTACTAAGCATATTGATAAACAATAATAATTTTTTGAGTATAATATAAAGGTTTTTATAGCCTTCTTAGTTTTCAGTATAACAGTATGTGCACACGTTGCAGATTTGTCTGCGGATTTTTCTGCACTAAATCCGCAGCTCTTGGCAGAAAACGCAGGTGTGTTTTTGATGCGGTTTTTGTGCATTTTGTATGCAGTTTTGAAAGCTATATTGATGACCGACCTCCTGCAAATAAAGGGAGTTAGGCCATAAAACAATATTGCCCCCCTTGTCCGCTTCACGGACCAGAAATTCTTTGTTGTTTTGCAGACCCAAAAGTGCCCTATGTTCAATTGGACTCAAATTCTTGTTTTTGTTACCATCAAGGTGGAGTGTCTGTATATCTCTGCAAGTATGATTGAAGAAAATCTGTACCGCTGGGAATACTGCCAGAAGTGGCTTCGATTTATTGATGATATTGTAATGTTTTGGACAGGTACTGAAGAGGATTGCAATCTTTTCCTTGCAGACCTTAATAACAACCCTTACAATATCAGACTTACCTCAAACCTGTCACGGACTTCGGTGGAGTTTTTGGATCTCAAGTTGAGCTTGGAGGGTTCGTATATTGTCACTACTCTTTACCGAAAACCAACGGCTACCAATAGCTTGTTACATTATTCAAGCTTCCATCCTAGGCATTTGAAGAACGGCATCGCAACAGGCCAATTCCTTCGGTTGAAAAGGAACTGTAGTTTGACGGCGGACTTCCATTCTGAAGCTTGAAAGTTGACGGACCGCTTTAGACATCGGGGATATCCGAAGGGTATCATCTCCTCCACTTACCAGAGGGCTAAAACCAGTGCACGTTCTGAGTTACTTCATAGACGGACACGTGAGTCTTCCAGGCCTCTGGGTATTATTACCACTTTTAACAATCAGTGGCGGGACATTTATAGAATCTTGGATCTTTGTTGGAGCATTTTATTGAGTGAACCCAGATTGATACCCCACATTTCGGCCTCGCCCAAATTGATAGCTAGAAGGGCAAAAAATTTGAAACACCTGCTGTGTCACAGCCATTTTGTTCGTCCTACAACCAGGCTCAATAAGGGGACTAGGACTTTTGGCACCTATCCGTGTGGCAATTGCAATATTTGTCAATTCACTATTGCCCAGGACGGTTTGTCGCTTACTATTTCTCCCTTTCAGATTAAACCAAAGAGGTCCTTCATCAATTGCAAGACTCACTCACTTGTTTACGCTTTAATTTGTGACTGCCCTAAAGTCTATGTGGGTCAAACGACTCAAGAACTATGAAGAAGAGTACAGCAACATTTGCCCAACATTTCCATGGCTCAGTAGGACCGCGAGAAGGGCAAAAGCATTTCATCAGTTGCCACACACTACCTTGATTTTCATAATGGACGCACTAGAGGACTAAAAGTTATGGGATTGGAAGTGGTTCCACTTAACATCAGATGTGGAGCCTTGGTGAGGAAACTGCTTAGGTGTGAGTCCAGGTGGATTCATGATCTACATAGCCTCACTCCACATGGACTTAATGAGGAACTTTTGTTTACCGGTCACTATAAACAGCTTTAATCAGCCTTTTTTTTTTTTTTTTTTTGTATATGAGTGTCTATACTGATATCTATTTTTATGTGTTATGCTGTAATGTCTATTGTCTGTACAAGTCCCCTCTATAATTTGTAAAGCGCTGCGGAATATGTTGGCGCTATATAAATAAAATTATTATTATTATTATTATGTGTGTATTGGTGTTTATGTGTTTGCTTGTATGTGTGTTTATATATATATTTCTTTGGGTATTTATATGTACATATTTATTATTACTTAATATCTTGATTGATCCTACCTGGGCCAATATGTGATTTAACTCCCATTCTGTGGATTATGCGATTAAATATCTGTGTACTGATGAACTAGTTTCTATCCAGTGAAAACCATGGTTTTCCATATTTTGTGGGGCATTCATATGTTATATTAGGCTGCTTTCACACCTCAGGTTTTTGGGTGACAGGGAGTTGAAACAAAAAATATAAAAGTTTATCAGTTTATTCAGCAGCAGGGTGGTTTTTCTATTAGACCTATATTTACTTTTTGAAAATATTCAGTGTGTGTTTTTTAGTTTTTTATGTTTTATATGGTCCTTTTAATTATCTCCGTGATCAGTTTCCTCCGTACCAGTGCTGCTTCTATTGGTCTGCATATTGGTTTCTCTGCAGTGCAGATCTACTCTTGATGGTATTGCACATGCGCTTACTAGTGCTGATGCATTCACCCACTTCTGTTCATAACAGTCCTGTTAGCTAGGCGCTGTTTCTCTATACAGCAATACTTCATTTGCGCCTGTTGGCGCTATCTTCCTGTATCCCTCATTCTCGGCCGAGATAGTTTCTGCAGGCTTACACTTCTCTGGTTTCTACTGCGCACGCGCCGACCGGCACATGCGCATACATTAGTTGATCGGACATCTTTGTATAGGAGCTTTGACTTCATCTATGCCACTGCGCATGCGCTGGCGTTTTGGTCACTTCCGGTTCCTCCGGCTTCAGTGGAGCTTGGTATTCCATTGCTCCTGGACGCCAGCTGTTTCCTGATCTATTGTGATTACTAAGGTATTTAAGATGCTTGCACTTTCACTGCATTCATTGCCCCTAAAGAAGCCAGGTTTCCTGGCGACATGCGTCAGGCGTTCAGTGCCCTGGTCATCCTCCTCTCTTTGTTCATCTTGCATTGCATTATTGCTCCTCACAGGGATTCGTGTAGGAAGTCCTTTGCTCAGGTTATATAGACTACTTCAGTATCTAGTGCTTTTTAGGCACGTTCATTTGTTCTTTTGTCTGTACAGGCTTTAAATGCGAATTTACATTGCGGCTAGTCCTCATCTATAGGCTTTGTCATTTTTTGGCTGCCTTATTATTACTTGTATCTTTCTAAGGACATGCATTTGCCCGTATAGGTTTGGAGCTTGCATTTTTTACGCTCTGGAACTTATTAACCTGGGACGAATCTTAATATTAATATCTATCTCAGCATAATATTTGGGCAACATTGTTTGTCTTTTCTGTGATTGAGCTCTAGCGTTATACAAAGTTATTATTTTTTGTGTGGGGTTTGACTAGGGCATGACCCTATTATGGGTCAATGTATTTGCTGTTTGCACTTTTAAATGTCTTTAACCCTTTTGCAGTGTTTTGTGTGTTGTTCTAATAAAACTTAATGATGTTTTTTTATTGTGTGGTGATCCCCGTTTTATGCATGCCTCCTTTTTTCTTGTTTTGGTTTGTGTTGTATGTTGTATGTACTGTTATATGTTGTATGTACGGTTGTATGTTGTATGTACTGTTGTATGTACTGTTGTATGTACTGTTATATGTTGAATGTTGTATGTTCTGTTATATGCTGTATGTTGTATGTACTGTATGTCTATATGTATGTATTGTATGTAATGTATGAATGTACTGTTTGCATGTATTGTATGCTATATGTTGTATGTACTGTATGTCTATATGTATGTATTGTATGTAAGGTATGAATGTACTGTATGTATGCATTGTATGTTATATGTTGTATGTACTGTATGTTATATGTTGTATGTACTGTTATATCTTGTATGTTCTGTTATATGTTGTACTAGCTATTGAACCCGTTCTACGCCCGGGTGGCTAGCATCTATATTGGTATATGATCTCCATCCTGGTATGTGCTGCTCCATCCTGCGTCCCCATCCTGTCATGAGCTGCTCTATCCTGCGTCCCCATCCTGACATGTGCTGCACCCATCCTGCATCCCCATCCTATCATGTGCTGCTCCCATCCTGCGTCCACATACTGTCATGTGCTGCTCCATCCTGCGCCCCCATCCTGCGCCCCCATTCTGACATGTGCTGCTCCCATCCTGCACTCCCATTCTGACATGTTCTGCTCCATCCTGCGTCCCCATCCTGTCATGTGCTGCACCCATCCTGCGCCCCCATCCTGCCATGTGTTGCACCCATCTTGCGCCCCCATTCTGTCATGTGTTGCACCCATCCTGCACCCCCATTCTGTCATGTGCTGCTCCCATCCTGCGCCCGTTCTGTCATGTGCTGCTGCCATCCTGCGCCCCTGTTCTGTCATGTGCTGCTCCCATCCTGCGCCCCCGTTCTGTCATGTGCTGCTGCCATCCTGTGCCCCCGATCTGTCATGTGCTGCTGCCATCCTGCTCCCCTGTTCTGTCATGTGCTGCTCCCATCCTGCGCCCCTGTTCTGTCATGTGCTGCTCCCATCCTGCGCCCGTTCTGTCATGTGCTGCTGCCATCCTGTGCCCCCGTTCTGTCATGTGCTGCTCCCATCTTGCGCCCCCGTTCTGTCATGTGCTTCTCCCATCCTGCGCCCCTGTTCTGTCATGTGCTGCTCCCATCTTGCGCCCCCATTCTGTCATGTGCTGCTGCCATCCTGCACCCCCATTCTGTCATGTGCTGCTCCCATCCTGCGCCCCTGTTCTGTCATGTGCTGCTACCATCCTGCTCCCGTTCCATCATGTGCTGCTGCCATCCTGCACCCGTTCTGTCATGTGCTGCTACCATCCTGCGCCCGGTCTGTCATGTGCTGCTGCCATCCTGCGCCCGTTCTGTCATGTGCTGCTGCCATCCCGCAGCACTTAAGGCTGGAGGTGTTGAGCCAGCATCATCGTCTGGCTACACATGGCCTCGAAGGCTCCCTCATCTGGGAGTAGGAAAACGGCATTTAAAGCCGTTGCAGCAGAAAAAAGTTTTGGCTTTCCTTGCTGACTCAGCCTCTAGCTCTTTCGCCTCCTCTTCAGAAAGTTCCAAATATAAAAGCAGCGAGTCGACAGTAGATGCTCCCGGTCAGGAACAAAGTGTTTCCTTGTGTCCTTCACCCAAACCAAAAGTGAAGGATGCGTCAGGCGACAATACAGTTTACGCCATGGAGCTCTTTACACATACCGTGCTTGGGTTAGAACGGGAAATTGTTAACTGCCCATTACAAGATGAATCGGACATGGAGTGCACTGATGCACAGCCACAGCTAGATTATAATGCTGTTCCATTGACTCAGATCACTACATTGCCCTCGCAGTGTACTAAGCCAGAATCTGACCCTGATAATACTATGGTGCCCCGTCCCGAAAGCTATAGCACCTTACACAGTGCACATGACATTGAAGAGGAGGTGATAGGTGACCTAGTTGTTTACCCAGATTGGCAGCCATTGGGGGAAGAGGGTGCAGTGTGGCAATTTTTTAACCAGGATCCGAATGATCAGTCAAAAGTTATCTGTGAGAAATGCTCAAAGACCTTTATCAGAGGGAAGAATCTTCAAAATTTAAGTACAACATGCATGCTTAGACATTTAACCAGCATGCACTTGCAAGTCTGGACTAACTACCAAACGTCCCGTACCGTTGGTGCACCTGCTCAGAATGAAGGTAGTCAGCAACGCTACATTGCCTCCCTCACTGTATGCCCACCAGTTAGGACACCACCAGCAGAAAATGTGGAGGCATCGTCGCTAGGCCAAAGCAGTCAGGGAATCACAAGGTTATTGGTAGGAAACATTGTATGTAGGCCAGCATCGAAAATACCATCACCAATCCTCTCTCAATTCGCCATGTCCACCACCACCACCACCGCTAGTTCCACCATATGCACCTCTCCAGTCCAGCTCACCCTACAAGAGACTCTCGTTAGGAAAAGAAAGTACTCATCCTCTCATCCGCGTACACAGGGTTTGAACGCCCATATTGCTAGACTAATCTCGTTAGAGATGATGCCCTACCGGTTGGTTGAAAGTGAAGCTTTCAAAGCCCTGATGGCCTACGCAGTACCATGCTATGACCTACCCAGTCGACAATTCTTTGTGAGAAAAGCCATCCCAGCCCTCCACCAGCATGTCAAAGACTGCATTGTGCATGCACTGAGGCAATCAGTCAGTAGAAAGTGCACCTCACAACAGATGCATGGACCAGTAGGCATGGCCAGGGACGTTACGTGTCCATCACGGCACACTGGGTTAATGTGGTGGATGCAGGGTCCACAGGGGACAGCCATAGTGGGACAGTTCTGCCTAGCCCACGGTCTAGGAAACAGTTGGCTGTAGGCATTCGTCACCCCTCCTCCTCCTTCTTCTCCAGAAGAGAAAGCTCGTCCACAGAGCGCAGTCGCACGACCACTCCATCCGCAGCTGCCAGTGTTGCACATGAGGTGTCCCATTATCGAACAGCTAGTGGTAAGCGTCAGCAGGCTGTGTTAGAAATGAACTGTTTGGGCAACAACAGACACACCGCGGAAGTTCTGGCCGAGTACTTGCAGCAACAAACTCAGTCATGGCTGAGCAGTTTACATCTTGAGGCAGGCAAGGTAGTCAGAGATAACGAAAGGAATTTTATGGCTGTCATAGCCCTTTCAGAACTTAAACACATACCTTGCCTGGCTCACACCTTGAACCTGGTGGTGCAGTGCTTCCTCAAAAATTATCCAGAGATACCAGCCCTGCTCCTGAAGGTGCGAAGACTTTGCTCGCACATCTGCCGGTCGCCCGTACACTCCAGCCGTATGCTGAACCATCAGCAATCGCTGAATCTTCCCCAGCGCTGCCTAATAATCGACATTGCAACAAGGTGGAACTCCACACTGCACATGGTTCAGAGGCTTTGCGAACAGAGGCGTGCTGTAATTAATTTGTGGGAGGATACACATACACGGGCAGGCAGTTGGATGGCAGACATGGAGTTGTCTGGTGTGCAGTGGTCGAAGCTCCAAGACATCTTTTAAGTCCTTCAGTATTTTGAGGAAAGCACTTGGCTGGTAAGTTCAGACGACGTCATCATAAGCATGAGCATCCCACTAATGTGTCTGCTGATGCAAAGTTTGACGCACATTAAGGAGCTGGCGTCTGCAGCCGAGGAGGAGGGAAGCCTTGATGACAGTCAGCCATTGTCTGCTCAGGGAACTCTCCTGGACGAGGTGGCGGACGAAGAGGAAGAGGAGAAGGATGATGATGAGTATTTATGGGAGGAGGATGCTTCACACGGGGCAACAGAAACTGGTGGCATTGCAAGGTCAGGTACAGGGTTTTTGCGGGACACAAGTGATGTTGATTTGCAAGAAAGTGCTCCTCAACCCAGCACAAGCAGTGAATTGACACCTGGAACATTGGCCCACATGGCTGAGTATGCCTTGCGTATCCTAAAAAGGGACCCCCGCATTACCAAATGACCAATGACGATTACTGGTTGGCCTGCCTCCTGGATCCATGATATAAAGGAAAATTACAAAATATCATGCCACATGAGAACCTTGAGCAAATATTGGCTACCAAACAAGCAACTCTTGTAGACCGTTTGGTTCAGGCATTCCCAGCACACAGCGGCGGTGATGGTTCTCACACGAGCCGTAGGGGGCAACATGGCAGATGTGTTAGAGGTGCACAAATCCAAAGTGGCATTGGACAGAGGGGTTTTATGACCAGGTTGTGGAGTGATTTCACAATGACCGCTGACACGACAGATACTGCTGCATCGATTCAAAGTGACAGGAGACAGAATTTGTCCAGTATGGTTACGAACTACTTTTCCTCCCTTATCGATGTTCTCTCTCACAGGTTATTCCCCTTTGATTACTGGGCATCTAAAATAGACACCTGGCCTGAATTGGCAGAATATGCATTACAAGAGCTCACTTGCCCTGCTTCTAGTGTGCTATCAGAAAGAGTCTTCAGTGCTGCTGATTCAATACTGACTGAAAAATGGACATGTCTGGCTACCCAGATTGTTTTTGATCTAACCTTCATTAAAATGAACCAATCATGGATTTCAAATTATTTTGCCCCACCTTCCCCTGCTGACACGTAGCTTGCCTGAAAAATGTCTTGCTTTTGGCCTCCTCTTACTGACTTCTCCAATTCTGCCATTTGCAGCTGCTGAATGTCCACCATAGGCCATTTTTATACCTCCCTAAATGGGCTGACTCCCCCCACAGGGCCATGGTCACCACCTGGCGCAAGCACCCGTGCGAGTTCTGTTTGCCTGGACAGGTGGGTGCGCCCACTCTTGGGCGACTGCACTGGCACAGGGTCCCTCATAGTACAATGAAGTGTCTTTGACGGTGGTGCACAACCAACGTCAGACACACGTCATATTATGAGGGGCCCTGTGCCAGTACCGCCGCCCACGAGAGAGTGTTCCCCCCCAGCTCGAACAGTGCTCTACCATTTGCAATACTTACCTCTCCCTGCTCCACCACTGTGTAGTCTGTGCTAATACAAATTTGTTGAAATGGTAGATGATAGTTAAAATATACAGGGGCCCTGGCCTCCTTTTATACCAGTTAATACTTTGCGCCTACTACCACTGTCTGCTACTCAGCAGAGGAGCTATGCCACCTATTTAGTCCTGTTACCAATTTTGAACTGCATTTAGCCTACTTTTGTATTTGGGCCTACTAACTGTGTCTGCGCCACTCATTACAGTTGTCCTCCACTGAACAAAGCAATGCCGCCTGTTTAGTCCTTTTACCAATTTTGTACTGCATTTACGATACGATATGATACACTTTATTGATACCGTGGGAAATTATAGTATCACAGCAGCACAACCTTAATCATAAAAATCATAAAAGAATTACATAGTTGACATGACAGTGGAGTTGACAGAAGAACATTATACATTATACATTAGAATAGAACATACACAATGAGTGAACTGAAATTTAGAGAAATAAGTAGACATTCACCTTGGTGGTTTAACCCTAATGTTATTGTTGTACATTCCCATGGTAGTTGGCACAAACGATTTCCTATATTTTTCCTTCTTACACCACAGAAGTATTAGCCGGTTACTGAAGGTGCTCTTCTGTCTCATGAATAGCTCATATAATGGATGTGCATTATTGTAAATGATTGCCATACACTTTTTCAAAGTTCTTTTCTCCACTACCACCCCAAAAGAGTCCAGATTACAGCCCACAGCAGAACTTGCCTTCTTAATAATCTTATTCAGCTAATTAGCATCAGAGGCTCGCACACTACTACCCCAGCATGTGATTGCAAAAAAGATGGCACTTGCCACTACAGATTGGTAGAACATTTCTAACATTTTGCTACACACATTAAAAGACCTCAGTTTCCTTAGGAAATACAGTCTGCTCATCCCCTTCTTGTAGACAAACTCTGAGTGGCATCTCCAGTCCAGTTTGCTATCCAAATGGATCCCCAAATATTTGTAACTCTCCACCTGCTCTACCTCCTGACCAGCAATAGTGATCGGTAAGCATTCCATCTTTATCCTGCTATAGTTGGCCACCAACTCCTTAGTTTTCTTAACATTTAGTTGTAGATAGTTACCATTGCACCAATCCACGAAATTCGACACCACCCTTCTGTATTCCTCATCCCCCTGATCTCCCCTAATGCATCCCACAACCACGGAGTCATCCGAAAATTTTTGAAGGTGGCAAAGTTCAGATTTATACTGAAAGTCTGAAGTATACAGAGTGAAAAGAAAGGGCGCAAGCACCGTTCCCTGGGGGGCACCTACACTGCTCAATAATCTGCTTGACACCACTGCTCCCATCTGTACAAACTGTGGCCGATCTGATAGGTAGTCAGTTATCCAATTTCTCATCCCCTCCTCAACCTTCATATCAGTCATCTTTTAGCCTACTTTTGTATTTGGGCCTACTTACTGTGTCTGCGCCACGCATTACAGTTGTCCTCCACTGAACAAAGCTATGCTGCCTGTTTAGTCCTGTTACCAATTTTGAACTGCTTTTAGCCGCCTTTTTTATTTTGGGCCTACTAACTGTGTCTGCGCCACTCATTACAGTTGTCCTCCACTAAACAAAGCAATGCCGCCTGTTTAGTCCTGTTACCAATTTTGAACTGCTTTTAGCCTACTTTTTTATTTGGGGGCTACTAACTGTGTCTGCACCACTCATTACAGTTGTACTCCACTGAACAAAGCTATGCCGCCTGTTTAGTCCTGTTACCAATTTTGAACTGCATTTAGCCTACTTTATTATTTGGGCCTATATCTGTGTTTCCTCCTCATCCTGCCCATTGCCCAGCCACTGCTAGATGAGTCTGCTGGTACATTGACCCAGACCACTACATTCCCCTTGCACTCTACACAGCCAGAATCTGACCCTGCTGAAAGTCAGGTTCCCCTTCCCGCATACCATACTACCTTACATGGGGACAAAGAGGAAGGTGCAGATGAAAGTGCAGGTTCCTTCATCAGGTGGGGGTGGCATACTCGTTGGCGACGTTACTGGCACAGGGCCCCTCATAGTACGCAAAAGTGTCTCTGGCAGTGGGAGGCGCCACCCGCCGTCAAACACACCACCGTACTATGAGGGGCCCTGTGCCATTGCCAAGTGCCAACAAGTGGGCCCCCCTGCTTACTCAGGAGGATCACAGCACTTGCAAAGTTGAAATACTTACCTCTCCCTGATCCACCGCCGTGGCGTATTCTGCGTTTCCTGGGCCCACAAAAGTCTTGAGCCAGCCCTACCCCCCCACAACTTTAGCCAAATGACCCCCTGTTTTCAATGCCTAACTATTATTATAAAGTAAATTAAGATTGACAAGCTTCAGTAATACGAATTGATGCTTTTGGCATTAAAATGGGCACTGTAGGTGTTTTCCTGTCCTCCTCTGTTATGTTTGCTAATGACAGGTGTTATGAAGGCAATCCAGAAACACAGTGTGCTTAGCGATCAGAGCGCACACAGTGATCTGACAAATACCCAAAAATACAAGAACGAGCTCTGAGACGTGGAAACTCTGTAGACTGCACACCTGATCCTATCCTAAACACAACTAAAAGCGGCTGTGGATTGCGCCTAACAACTACCTAGGCAACTCGGCACAGCCTAAGAAACTAGCTAGCCTGAAGATAGAAAAATAGGCCTGACTTGCCCCAGAGAAATTCCCCAAAGGAAAAGGCAGCCCCCCACATATAATGACTGTGAGTAAGATGAAAAGACAAAACGTAGGGATGAAATAGATTCAGCAAAGTGGGGCCCGATATTCTAGGACAGAGCGAGGACAGTAAAGCGAACTTTGCCGTCTACAAAAAACCCTAAAGCAAAACCACGCAAAGGGGGCAAAAAAAACCCCACCGTGCCGAACTAACGGCACGGCGGTACACCTTTTGCGTCTCAGAGCTTCCAGCAAAACAAAAGACAAGCTGGACAGAAAAAAAAGCAACAAAAAAGCACTTAGCTATACAGAGCAGCAGGTCACAGGAACAATCAGGAGAAGCTCAGATCCAACACTGAAACATTGACAAGGAGCAAGGATAGCAGCATCAGGCGGAGTTAAGTAATGAAGCAGTTAACGAGCTCACCAGAACACCTGAGGGAGGAAGCTCAGAAGCTGCAGTACCACTTGTGACCACAGGAGTGAATTCAGCCACAGAATTCACAACAGTACCCCCCCCTTGAGGAGGGGTCACCGAACCCTCACCAGAGCCCCCAGGCCGAACAGGATGAGCCGCATGAAAGGCACGAACAAGATCGGAAGCATGAACATCAGAGGCAAAAACCCAGGAATTATCTTCCTGAGCATAACCCTTCCATTTAACCAGATACTGGAGTTTCCGTCTAGAAACACGAGAATCCAAAATCTTCTCCACAATATACTCCAATTCCCCCTCCACCAAAACCGGGGCAGGAGGCTCAACAGATGGAACCATAGGTGCCACGTATCTCCGCAACAACGACCTATGGAATACATTATGTATGGAAAAGGAGTCTGGGAGGGTCAAACGAAAAGACACAGGATTGAGAACCTCAGAAATCCTATACGGACCAATAAAACGAGGTTTAAATTTAGGAGAGGAAACCTTCATAGGAATATGACGAGAAGATAACCAAACCAGATCCCCTACACGAAGTCGGGGACCCACACGGCGTCTGCGATTAGCGAAAAGTTGAGCTTTCTCCTGGGACAAGATCAAATTGTCCACTACCTGAGTCCAGATCTGCTGCAACCTATCCACCACAGAATCCACACCAGGACAGTCCGAAGACTCAACCTGTCCTGAAGAGAAACGAGGATGGAACCCAGAATTGCAAAAAAATGGAGAAACCAAGGTAGCCGAGCTGGCCCGATTATTAAGGGCGAACTCAGCCAACGGCAAAAAGGACACCCAATCATCCTGGTCTGCAGAAACAAAACATCTCAGATATGTTTCCAAGATCTGATTGGTTCGTTCGGTCTGGCCATTAGTCTGAGGATGGAAAGCCGAGGAAAAGGATAGGTCAATGCCCATCCTACCACAAAAGGCTCGCCAAAACCTTGAAACAAACTGGGAACCTCTGTCAGAAACAATATTCTCAGGAATGCCATGCAACCGAACCACATGCTGAAAGAACAAAGGTACCAAATCAGAGGAGGAAGGCAATTTAGCCAAGGGCACCAGATGGACCATTTTAGAAAAGCGATCACAGACCACCCAAATGACTGACATCTTTTGAGAAACGGGAAGGTCAGAAATGAAATCCATCGAAATATGTGTCCAAGGCCTCTTTGGGACCGGCAAGGGCAAAAGCAACCCACTGGCACGAGAACAGCAGGGCTTAGCCCTAGCACAAATCCCACAGGACTGCACAAAAGAACGTACATCCCGTGACAGAGATGGCCACCAGAAGGATCTAGCCACTAACTCTCTGGTACCAAAGATTCCAGGATGACCAGCCAACACCGAACAATGAAGTTCAGAGATAAGTTTATTAGTCCACCTATCAGGGACGAACAGTTTCTCTGCTGGACAACGATCAGGTTTATTCGCCTGAAATTTTTGCAGCACCCGCCGCAAATCAGGGGAGATGGCAGACACAATGACTCCTTCCTTGAGGATACCCGCTGGCTCAGATAAACCCGGAGAGTCGGGCACAAAACTCCTAGACAGAGCATCCGCCTTCACATTTTTAGAGCCCGGAAGGTACGAAATCACAAAGTCGAAGCGGGCAAAAAATAACGACCAACGGGCCTGTCTAGGATTCAAGCGCTTGGCAGACTCGAGATAAGTCAAGTTCTTATGATCAGTCAATACCACCACGCGATGCTTAGCTCCTTCAAGCCAATGACGCCACTCCTCGAATGCCCACTTCATGGCCAGCAACTCTCGATTGCCCACATCATAATTACGCTCAGCGGGCGAAAACTTCCTGGAAAAGAAAGCACATGGTTTCATCACTGAGCAATCAGAACCTCTCTGTGACAAAACCGCCCCTGCTCCAATCTCAGAAGCATCAACCTCGACCTGGAACGGAAGAGAAACATCTGGCTGACGCAACACAGGGGCAGAACAAAAACGACGCTTCAACTCCTGAAAAGCTTCCACAGCAGCAGAAGACCAATTAACCAAATCAGCACCCTTTTTGGTCAAATCGGTCAATGGTTTGGCAATGCTAGAAAAATTACAGATGAAGCGACGATAAAAATTAGCAAAGCCCAGGAACTTTTGCAGACTTTTCAGAGATGTCGGCTGAATCCAATCCTGGATGGCTTGGACCTTAACTGGATCCATCTCGATAGTAGAAGGGGTAAAGATGAACCCCAAAAATGAAACTTTCTGCACACCGAAGAGACACTTTGATCCCTTCACAAACAAAGAGTTAGCACGCAGGACCTGAAAAACCATTCTGACCTGCTTCACATGAGACTCCCAATCATCTGAGAAGATCAAAATGTCATCCAAGTAAACAATCAGGAATTTATCCAGATACTCACGGAAGATGTCATGCATAAAAGACTGAAACACAGATGGAGCATTGGCAAGTCCGAACGGCATCACTAGATACTCAAAATGACCCTCGGGCGTATTGAATGCAGTTTTCCATTCATCTCCTTGCCTGATTCTCACCAGATTATACGCACCACGAAGATCTATCTTAGTGAACCAACTAGCCCCCTTAATCCGAGCAAACAAGTCAGATAACAATGGCAAGGGATACTGAAATTTAACAGTGATCTTATTAAGAAGGCGGTAATCAATACACGGTCTCAGCGAACCATCCTTCTTGGCTACAAAGAAGAACCCTGCTCCCAGTGGTGATGACGATGGGCGAATATGTCCCTTCTCCAGGGATTCCTTCACATAACTGCGCATAGCGGCGTGTTCGGGCACGGATAAATTAAATAATCGACCTTTAGGGAATTTACTACCAGGAATCAAATTGATAGCACAATCACAATCCCTATGCGGAGGTAGAGCATCGGACTTGGGCTCTTCAAATACATCCTGATAATCAGACAAGAACTCTGGGACCTCAGAAGGGGTGGATGACGAAATCGACAAAAATGGAACATCACCATGTACCCCCTGACAACCCCAGCTGGATACCGACATGGAATTCCAATCCAATACTGGATTATGGGTTTGTAGCCATGGCAACCCCAACACGACCACATCATGCAGATTATGCAACACCAGAAAGCGAATAACTTCCTGATGTGCAGGAGCCATGCACATGGTCAGCTGGGCCCAGTATTGAGGTTTATTCTTGGCCAAAGGTGTAGCATCAATTCCTCTCAATGGAATAGGACACCGCAAAGGCTCCAAGAAAAACCCACAACGTTTAGCATAATCCAAATCCATCAGATTCAGGGCAGCGCCCGAATCCACAAACGCCATGACAGAAAACGACGACAAAGAGCATATCAAGGTAATGGACAGAAGGAATTTGGACTGTACAGTACCAATGACGGCAGACCTAGCGGACCGCTTAGTGCGCTTAGGACAATCAGAAATAGCATGAGTGGAATCACCACAGTAGAAACACAGACCATTCAGACGTCTGTATTCCTGCCGTTCAACTCTAGTCATAGTCCTATCGCACTGCATAGGCTCAGGTTTAACCTCAGGCCGTACCGCCAAATGGTGCACAGATTTACGCTCGCGCAAGCGTCGACCGATCTGAATGGCCAAAGACAAAGACTCATTCAAACCAGCAGGCATAGGAAATCCCACCATGACATCCTTAAGAGCCTCAGAGAGACCCTTTCTGAACAAAGCTGCCAGCGCAGATTCATTCCACTGAGTGAGTACTGACCATTTCCTAAATTTCTGACAATATACTTCTATATCATCCTGACCCTGGCACAAAGCCAGCAAATTTTTCTCAGCCTGATCCACTGAATTAGGCTCATCGTACAGCAATCCGAGCGCCAGGAAAAACGCATCAACACTACTCAATGCAGGGTCTCCTGGCGCAAGAGAAAATGCCCAGTCTTGAGGGTCGCCGCGCAAAAAAGAAATAATAATCAAAACCTGTTGAATAGGATTACCAGAAGAATGAGGTTTCAAGGCCAGAAATAGCTTACAATTATTTTTGAAACTTAGAAACTTAGTTCTATCTCCAAAAAACAAATCAGGAATAGGAATTCTTGGTTCTAACATAGATTTCTGATCAATAGTATCTTGAATTTTTTGTACATTTATAACGAGATTATCCATTGAAGAGCACAGACCCTGAATATCCATGTCCACACCTGTGTCCAGAATCACCCAAATGTCTAGGGGAAAAAAAAAAAGTGAACACAGAGCAGAAAAAAAAAAAAATGATGTCAGAACTTTTTCTTTCCCTCTATTGAGAATCATTAGTTTTGGCTCCTTGTACTGTTATGTTTGCTAATGACAGGTGTTATGAAGGCAATCCAGAAACACAGTGTGCTTAGCGATCAGAGCGCACACAGTGATCTGACAAATACCCAAAAATACAAGAACGAGCTCTGAGACGTGGAAACTCTGTAGACTGCACACCTGATCCTATCCTAAACACAACTAAAAGCGGCTGTGGATTGCGCCTAACAACTACCTAGGCAACTCGGCACAGCCTAAGAAACTAGCTAGCCTGAAGATAGAAAAATAGGCCTGACTTGCCCCAGAGAAATTCCCCAAAGGAAAAGGCAGCCCCCCACATATAATGACTGTGAGTAAGATGAAAAGACAAAACGTAGGGATGAAATAGATTCAGCAAAGTGGGGCCCGATATTCTAGGACAGAGCGAGGACAGTAAAGCGAACTTTGCAGTCTACAAAAAACCCTAAAGCAAAACCACGCAAAGGGGGCAAAAAAAAACCCCACCGTGCCGAACTAACGGCACGGCGGTACACCCTTTGCGTCTCAGAGCTTCCAGCAAAACAAAAGACAAGCTGGACAGAAAAAAAAGCAACAAAAAAGCAAAAAGCACTTAGCTATACAGAGCAGCAGGTCACAGGAACAATCAGGAGAAGCTCAGATCCAACACTGAAACATTGACAAGGAGCAAGGATAGCAGCATCAGGCGGAGTTAAGTAATGAAGCAGTTAACGAGCTCACCAGAACACCTGAGGGAGGAAGCTCAGAAGCTGCAGTACCACTTGTGACCACAGGAGTGAATTCAGCCACAGAATTCACAACAATCCTCTCACTGCCGACTTTGATTCCCCATTGACTTGCGTTGGGTTTCGTGTTTCGGTCGGCCCCAGACTTTTCGAAATAATCGGCCGATTTCACCTGACCCGACTTTTGACAAAGTCGGCTTTCGCGAAACCTGACTCGATCCTAAAAAAGTAAAAGTCGCTCAACTCTAATCTTTACATTTTTTTTAACATTAGTGCTCTAACATTAGTGCTCTACCAAGCTGATATTTGGGCCATCTGTGTGTGGCTAAGCAAAAACACAGTTTGAGGTGTTGCATGAGGTATCAGGGCTCCCAGCAAAGCATACTTACACCGGTCCCTCACCCACCTCATCTTAATTGAAACTTCAATTCAAAGCTGTAAATGCTGGCCCAGACCCTGATACCTCATGCATGGGCCAGAGCTGACTGCTGAGTGCCATTATCAAATTACTACTGTGGGTCAATTAATACTTCTTTTCCTGGTGTCTGCCCCAAGACAAAGTACGCCTGTGCAGGAGGCAAAAGACAGGAGGCAAAGAAGAGGATGTCACCGTATGAAGATGGGAGGAACCAGACCAGGACCGCGACGCCCATCGGACTGGACCACACCGGGACCGCCCCTGGGTAAGTATAATCTAACTTGTTTTTCTTATCTTTCAAGTTACATCGGGGGCTTATCTACAGTATTACAGAATGCTGTAGATAAGCCCCTGATGGCGGTGGCCATAGCTTATAGGCGAAAAATGGGGTAACAGATTCCCTTTAAATACCGCCAGATCTTTGAAATGGAGAATATATACACATAATATATATACATTTTTTACATAACTGTGTATATATATATGTATACTAGATGGCAGCCCGATTCTAAAGAATCGGGAGTCTAGAATCCATATATACTTGAAATTCGGCAGGAGCTTGAAGAGCAACGTCACTGGGCCCGCCTCCACGCAGTAGAAACTTGCTGTGAGGTAAAAAAAAATTCAAAAATCACACCAAAATGGCGGGCGGAGTGTGTCACAGTACGGCACGTTTCTGATTGGTCGCTCGCAGCAGGCGGCAACCAATCAGACACTGGACACTGTTGACGTCACTTATCTCCGGACATTAGCTCCGGACATTAGCTCCGGACATTAGCTCCGGACATTAGCTCCGGACAAAGCCACGGAAGTTGGCACAAATTGCAGGAAGTAGTATTCTAGGCAATTATATATTAGATATATATATATATATATATATATATATATATGTACATACAGTGGCACGCAAAAGGTTGGGCACCCCAGTCAAATTGACTGGTATTGTGAACAGTTAAGTAAGTTGAAGATAAAATAATATGTAAAAGGCCTAAAGTTAAAGGTGACACATTTACATGCCACTGCACTTTATATACATCAAAATAAAAACTACAATTTATTGATATGATCAGAGACAGTGACAATTATAATTGTTGTGCCTTAATGTGACAAAAGTAAAAGTTCTTAATTTCGGCACCAACTGTGTTATTTTCTGAGAAGCCTGCATATCTATTTGTTGACGAGCTGATCTGAAGTGAGCTAGTAGAAAGTTAATACAAATAAGAGACCTGATATAAAAAAACAAACAATTTGCATAGAAAAAAAATCTGTGTTATTTTTATTGTTGTGTTCTGACATACCAAAATGCATTGCTTTGATTAATCACGACAGAGACCTTGTGCTGCAGGTTTTAATCAGGGGCACAATATTTTCCATGACATTCCCATGGGTTGTATTGTAGCACCACCTCAAACATTTCTTTTGAAGTAGTGTTTTCAGGATTTTCTTTGCACTTTGATGTTTCTTTTTGACACAATATTAGAAGCTGCTGCATAAACAATATCAGGTTACTGTTATAAATAGTCAATCTATTAATGTAGTGCATGGTGTGCCTATGCCGCAACTGTTCTAATACTCCCTTTGATATACAAAGCATTATCAGCGATTCCTCCATCACAGGAAATAAATACTTTTCCTTTTTCCTTTTGTTGACATAAACTTAGTTAACAAGACAATGAGAAACAAACAGAAGAAAAAAAAAATCACATTTTTAATTAGATTATTATTAAGATGTGGACACATGGGTCAAATTTCATCACAATTTTGCATGTTAAACTAAAGGCATGGCCATTATGGCATGATTATACAGATTCAAGAGATTTAGTGAAGAAATCTGCTTTCTGGCAGTTCTTTAATCCGCATTTGAAGTTTGGGTGGAATAACCTTTCGGTGCATAGGGGCAGAACTGTGATTAGGGTCTCCGACTATGCCGTTGCCCCTCTACCTGCCTCTGGTGTTGGCAATTGCCTCCTTTTTTAAATGTCACGCAGGCACCCTCCTTGCACAAATTCATCTCTCGACAATCTTTAGTGAAATGAATGAATCTGAGGAATTGGTACCATTTTACTGAAGACTGCCTGGAGGGCAATCTGTGCATGTGCCACTACCGGTGCCATTTTAATGAAGACCTCTGGGAGCTGAATCTGTGAAAGAACTGCCCATAGCTAAGATGGTGCCAATGAAAACTTTAAAAAAGGAGGTAGGTAGAGACATAAAAGGCAGGTGGAAGCCCCAAGGCAGATGCTACTCACAGTCCCGACACTATGCACCGAAATGTTATTCCATCTAACCTTCAAATGCAGATTAAAGAACAATCAGGAAGCGGATTTCTTCACTGAGACCATGTAGTGGCAAGTTTACCAATCAGGGTTTACTGAAACATGGTTAGGGGTTGATTACTGCTATTCATAAGAATTAGACAGTTTTTCTTGACCCCCATGACAAAATTATACGTTCTGAGGTTGGAAACATTTTTGGCGATATGATGAAAGTCACTACTTTTTGTTAAATATTATTGTCAAAAATGATTTCCCAATCTGGCCACAAATTTACATGGCAGAAATCAAGGTATAATGTTGATTTTTTGAAGTTTTGTATGAAGGCTTATATATATACATATATATATATATATATATATATATATATATATATGTATATATATATATATGTATACACAGTCATGGCCAAAAGTATTAACACCCCTGCAATTCTGTCAGATAATACTCAGTTTCTTCCTGAAAATGATTGCAATCACAAATTCTTTGGTATTATTATCTTCATTTAATTTGTCTTAAATGAAAAAACACAAAAGAGAATGAAGCAAAAAGCAAAACATTGATCATTTCACACAAAACTCCAAAAATGGGTCAGACAAAAGTGTTGGCACTCTCAGCCTAATACTTGGTTGCACAACCTTTAGCCAAAATAACTGCGACCAACCACTTCCGGTAACCATCAATGAGTTTCTTACAATGCTCTGCTGGAATTTTAGACCATTCTTCTTTGGCAAACTGCTCCAGGTCCCTGATATTTGAAGGGTGCCTTCTTCAAACTGCCATTTTTAGATCTCTCCACAGGTGTTCTATGGGATTCACGTCTGGACTCATTGCTGGCCACCTTAGAAGTCTCCAGTGCTTTCTCTCAAACCATTTTCTAGTGCTTTTTGAAGTGTGTTTTGGGTCACTGTCCTGCTGGAAGACCCATGACCTCTGAGGGAGACCCAGCTTTCTCACACTGGGCCCTACATTATGCTGCAAAATTTGTTGGTAGTCTTCAGACTTCATAATGCCATGCACATGGTCAAGCAGTCCAGTGCCAGAGGCAGCAAAGCAACCCCAAAACATCAGGGAACCTCCGCCATGTTTGACTGTAGGGACCGTGTTCTTTTCTTTGAATGTCTCTTTTTTCTCTATGTTGATGCCTTTGCCCAAAAAGCTCTACTTTTGTCTCATCTGACCAGAGAACATTCTTCCAAAACGTTTTAGGCTTTTTCAGGTTAGTTTTGACAAACTCCAGCCAGGCTTTTTTAGGTCTCGTGGTAAGAAGTGGGGTCTTCCTGGGTCTCCTACCATACAGTCCATTTTCATTCAGATGCCGATGGATAGTACGGGTTGACAATGTTGTACCCTCGGACTGCAGGGCAGCTTGAACTTGTTTGGATGTTAGTGGAGGTTCTTTATCCAACATCCGCACAATCTTGCGTTGAAATCTCTTGTCAATTTTTCTTTTCCGTCCACATCTAGGGAGGTTAGCCACAGTACCATGGGCTTTAAACTTCTTGATGACACTGCGCACGGTAGACACAGGAACATTCAGGTCTTTGGAGATGGACTTGTAGCCTTGAGATTGCTCTTGCTTCCTCACAATTTGTTTTCTCAAGTCCTCAGTCAGTTCTTTGGTCTTCTTTCTTTTCTCCAAGCTCAATGTGGTACACACAAGGACACAGGACAGAGGTTGAGTCAACTTTAATCCATGTCAACTGGCTGCAAGTGTGATTTAGTTATTGCCAACACCTGTTAGGTGCCACAGGTAAGTTACAGGTGCTGTTAATTACACTAATTAGGGAAGCATCACAAGATTTTTTGAACAGTGCCAATACTTTTGTGCACCCCCTTTTTATGTTTGGTGTGGAGTTATATCCAATTTGGCTTTAGGACAATTCTCTTTGTGTTTTTTTTCATTTAAGACAAATTAAATGAAGATAATAATACCAAAGAATTCGTGATTGCAATCATTTTCAGGAAGAAACTGAGTATTATCTGACAGAATTGCAGAGGTGTTAATACTTTTGGCCATGACTGTATATATATATACACTGTATATGTTTATGTATTGTGACACTGGCAAAATACCGCAGGGAAGATATAGTTGTGCTCAAAAGTTTAGATACCCCGGCAGAATTTTTGCTTTCTTGGCCTTTTTTCATAGAATATGAATGATAACGCCAACACTTTTTCTCCACTCATGGTTAATGGTTGGGTGAAGCCATTTAATGTCAAACTACTGTTTTCTCTTTTTAAATCATAATGACATCCCAAAACATCCAAATGACCCTGATCAAAAGTTCACATACCCTGGTGAGTTTAGCCTGATAACATGCACAGAAGTTGACACAAATGGGTTTGGATGGCTACTAACATCCTCACATGTGACCTGTTTGCTTGTAATCAGTGTGTGCATAAAAGCTGAGTGAGTTTCTGGGATCCCGGCAGACTCTTGCATCTTTCATCCAGCCACTGACATTTCTGGATTGTGAGCCATGGGGAAAGCAAAATAATTGTCAGCGGATCTATGGGGAAAGGTAGATGAACTGTATAAAACAGGAAAGGGATACAAAAAGATATCCATGGAATTGATAATGTCAGTCAGCAGCATTCAAACTGTGATTAACAAATGGAAAATCAGGGGCTCTGTAAAAACAAAACAACAGTCAGGTAGACCAACAAAAATATCGTCCACAACTGCCAGGAAAATTGCTCGGGATGCAAAGAAAAACCCACAAATAACATCAGCTGAAATACAGGACTCTATGAAAACTAGAGGTGAGGCTGTTTGAAGATGCACAATAATGAGGCACTTGAAGAAAAATGGGCTGCATGGTCAAATCACCAGCAGAAAGCCATTACTGCCCAAATGCCACAAAGTATCTTACCTACAATACCCAAAACAGCACAGAGACAAGCCTCAAAACTTCTGCAACAAGGTAATTTGGAGTGATGAGACCAAAAGTGAACTTTTTGGCCAGAACCATAAATGTTACATTTGAAAAGAGGTCAACAAGGCCTATGATGAAAGGAACACCATTCCTACTGTAAAACACGAAGGTGGATTGCTGATGTTTTGAGGATGTGTGAGCTACAAAGGCACTGGAAACTTGGTCAAAGTTGAAGGAAAGATGAATGCAGTACGTTATCCACAAATACCGGAGGCAAATTTGCAGTCATCAGCCTGGAAGCTGCCCATGGGAAGTACTTGGACATTCCAACATGACAACGATCCAAAACACAAGGCTAAGTCGACCTGTCATTGTCTACAGCAGAACAAAGTGAATGTTCTGGAGTGGCCATCTCAGTCTCCTGACCTCAATATTATTGAGCCTCTCTTGGGAGATCTCAAGTGCACAGTTCATGCTAGACAGCCCAGGAATTTACAGGAACTGGAAGCTTTTTGCCAAGAAGAGTGAACAGCTTTACTATCTGAGAAAATAGAGAACCTCATCCGCAACTAGCACAAAAGACTTCAAGCTGTCATTGATGTTAGAGGGGGCAATACACAGTATTAAGAAATGGGGTATGTGAACTTTTGTTCAGGGTCATTTGGATGTTTTGGGTTGTCGTTATGATTTAAAAAGATAAAACACAGTAGTTTTACAATAAATGCCTTCACCCTACCATAGTGGAACCATGATACTAACTACTACTAACCCTGAGTGGAGAAAAAGTTTAGGTGTTATCATTCATATTCTCTGGAAAAAGGCCAAGAAAGCAAAAAGTTTACTGGGGTATGGAAATTTTTGAGCACAACTGCATATACTGTATTTATACAACCAATAATGGTGAGATTTATTTTCTTAATATTCTCATGAAAATAGTTCATAAATACCAAAAAGGCAAACTAATCATAATGGGAGAGTCGCATCAATCTGGACAAAAACATGGACACATCGACTTCACATAGGAGTCCTATGCTAACCTTAAAGAATTGGTTACATAAGGAACAACTTTGATGTCTATAGTTACATTAATGCTTCTTCAAGGAATTCACCTTTTATTCTAACTGTCATAAATCTTCTTCCAGAGTATATTTGGTTTCATTTGATAGAAGTGCTTCTCACTAAATTAAAATATCATCGAAAAGTTAATTTATTTCAGTTCCTCAATACAAAAAGTGAAACTACAGCTCTGGCAAAACTTAAAGGGACTCTGTCACCTGAATTTGGCGGGACTGGTTTTGGGTCATATGGGCGGAGTTTCCGGGTGTTTGATTCACCCTTTCCTTACCCGCTGGCTGCATGCTGGCTGCAATATTGGATTGAAGTTCATTCTCTGTCCTCCATAGTACACGCCTGCGCAAAGCAATCTTGCCTTGTGCAGGCGTGTACTATGGAGGATAGAGAATGAACTTCAATCCAATATTGCAGCCAGCATGCAGCCAGCAGGTAAGGAAAGGGTGAATCAAACACCCGAAAACTCCGCCCATATGACCCAAAACCAGTCCCGCCAAATTCAGGTGACAGGTTCCCTTTAAGAGACCACCACATCAAAATCCTGTCATGGGTAGCCCAATCTCCAGACCTGAACCCCATTGAAAACCTCTGGAATGTAATCAAGAGGATGATGGATAGTCACAAGCCATCAAACAAAGAAGAACTGCTTACATTTTTGAGCCAGAAACAGTGTGAAAGACCAGTGGAAAGCATGCCAAGAATCATGAAAGTTCTGAATAAAAATCATGGTTATTCCACAAAATATTGATTTCTGAACTCTTCCTGAGTTAAAAGATTAGGTATTGTTGTTTCTAAATGATTATGAACTTGTTTTCTTTGCATTATTTGAGGTCTGAAAGCACTGTTTTTTGTTTTTAATTTTGACCATTTCTCTTTGTCAGAAAAAAATACAAAATGTATTGCCTGGAAATTCAGAGACATGCTGTCAGAAGTTTATAGAATAAAAGAACAATTTACATTTTACTCAAAAAAAATACCTATAAAAAGAAAAAACAGACAAACTGACCATTTTGCAGTGGTCTCTTAATTTTTGCCAGAGCTGTATATATTACACCCCTGGTCAAAATTGCTGCTATTGTGAACAGTTAAGTAAGTTGAAGATGAAATGATCGCTAAAAGTCCTAAAGTTAAAGATGACACATTTACTTAGTATTTTAGGCAAAAATTAATATTTACAAAATGGAAAATGGGCTGATGCAAAAGTTTGGGCACCCTGCATTGTTAGCACCTAGTAGAACCCCCTTTTGCAAGTATCACAGCTTGTAAACACTTTTAGTAGCCACACAAGAGTCTTCAGTTCTTGTTTGAGGGATTTTCATCCATCCTTCTTGAAAAATTCTTCCACTTCTGTGAGATTTCTGGGTCCTCTTGCATACACTGCTATTTTGAAGTCTAGCCACAGATTTTCCATCATGTTCAGATGAAAGGACAGTGAGGGCCATTGTAAAACCTTTAGCTTGCATCATTTGAGGTAGTTTATTGTGGATTTTGACGTGTGTTTAGGATCATTATTCATTTGTAGAAGCCATACTCTTTTTAACTTCAGTTACCGTATTTTACGGATTATAAGACGCACTTTTGTTCCTCTAAATTTTTTGGGAAAGTGGGAGGTGTGTCTTACAATCTGAATGTGTACTGTGCTGTAGAGGGGGGGCTCTGGAGTGGTGTCAGGTGGCTGTGGACTGCAGAGACAGTGGGAGGTCACGTGCTCCCACTCATTACCCTTATGTAATATTCACTACACCCGCTGTCCAACCCCTAGGTGCTGAAGCTGCGCCGAGTTGGTTGACAGGAGAGCGGCGCATATTACATGTGCCTGCACTCCCCCCCTCCCATCATGAATATGCTCCACCTCTCTCTCTATATGCCCCCCTCCTGGCACGCACATGGTCCCCCCTCTCTATATATATGCTCCCTGCTGGCACCCACATGGACTCTTCTGGTCACTATATGCCCCCCTGCTGGCACGCACATGATAAAATAAACACTTATCTCACCTTCCGATGATGGCTCCATGCTCCCAGCTCCCTCGTGGCTCTTCCTGTGTCTGTGCCGACATCCGATCATGTGCCGGCACAGCACAGTAGGTGCAATGTACCAGCACAGGGGGCAATGTGCCAGAGGGGGCAATGTGCCAATGTGCCAGCACAAGGGGGCAGTGTGCCAGTGTGCCAGCACAAGGGGGTAATGTACCAGCACAAGGGGCAGTGAGTCAGGATGGGGCTATATAGATACCAGGATGAGGGACATATATATGATTTGTAAGACGGACACTGGCATTATAAAACAGACCCCCATTAAACTTAAAAAATTATTTTTTTCTATTTTTCTTCATCAAATTTGGGCGTGCGTCTTATGAGCAGGTGAGTCTTATAAAGCGAAAAATATGGTATTTTACAGATTGTGTTATGTTAACATCATGAATTTCTGATTCTGAATTTTATGGTGACGATGCAGGAGAGGTAGGTTTTCTTCTGATGACTCTTCCATGAAGACCATATTTGATAAGGTGTCTCTGAACAGTATAACAATGCACCACAACTCTAGAGTCTGCTAAATCTTTCTGGAGGTCTTTTGCAGCTAAGCAGGGGTTCTGATTTACCTCTATAGCAATCATATGAGCAGCTCTCACTGACATTATCTTGACCTCCACTGTTCCTGTTAACTGCCATTTCTTAATTACAATTTGAACTGAGGAAAGGGCAACTTGAAAACGCTTTTCTATCTTCTTAAAGCTTTCTCCTGCTTTGTGGGCCTCCACCATTTTAATTTTCAGAGCGCTAGGCAGCTGCTTAGAAGAACCCATGGCTGCAGTTTTGGGGCAAAAGGTTAGAGGAGGTTGGGTTTTTAAAAAGCTGGGAAATTGGCATTACCTGGCCTTTCCTAACAATGATAGTTAACAGGTTATAACCCTAACAGACTAATTAATGTCAAAGTTATATAAAAGAATAATATACATATTTTTGCCTGAAATACAGACTAAATGTGTTATCTTTAACTTTAGCCCTTTTAGAAATCATTTCCTCTTCAACCTGCTTAATTATTCACAATAACAGTAATTTTGACCAGGGGTGCCCAAACTTTTACATGCCACTGTATATATATGTATAGTGTGTGTGTGTGTGTGCGTGTGTGCGTGTGTGTGTGTGTGTCTCTTTCAACAATAAAAAAGGTACCAGTAAGCCTACCGAAACCGCTTTTGATTAAAAAAATAGACCTGTTACTATCTAGTAATTTGTTATTTTACAGAGTTTCAAAGCTTCATTCTTCAAATTCATTCCATCCACAAGAAGAAGCAATCATGGAAGGAATTTAGCAAGAGGACACAGAGTAGGGAAATCCTTGCTACTGCTGCCAAGATCTTATTAAATGCATTTCTACAGAAAATATGTAAATCTGATAAAGCAATGTGTGTCCTCAATTTTCTACACAATTGCCACTTGTCTTCGACACTACATGTGCTATGGTAGACATAGACAATATTACAACAATATTACTTTCAACTTATATTTAACACAGTAGGCTAATGGGAATTTTGAGTCAAGAAAAGAATATTATCATATTTTTAACACTTACACTTAACAACTTGAAAAGGGAAAATTTCACGTATATTTTATGTCTGCTGTCATTCACTATAGGAGCCAAAGTATTAGAACATCTATATATTACACATACTGAAGCTTTTATGACATCCCATTTTAAAGCAGTAAGCATTAACATTAGTGATGTGCGAGTGTACTCGTTGCTCAGGTTTCTCCGAGCACGCTCAGGTGGTCTCCGAGTATTTGTAACTGCTCGGAGATTTAGTTTTTGTTGCCTCAGCTGCATGATTTACGGCTGCTAGCCAGCCTGAGTACATGTGGGGGTTGCCTGGCTGCTAGGGAATCCCCACATGTATTCAAGCTGTCTGTCACCTGTAAATCATGCAGCTGAGGCAACAAAAACTAAATCTCCGAACACCTACAAATAGTCGGAGACCACACGGGCGTGCTCGGGAAAACCCGAGCAATGAGTATACTCGCTCATCACTAATTAACATGGAGTTTTCCCCCCTTTTCTGCTAAAACAGACGCCACCCTGCTGGGAAGGAATTTTTTCACAAAATTTTGCAGTCTGTCTTTTTTATGCTGACAAATTAAGTTTTCTTTCACCTGGAACTTAAGTTGCCTGAGACAATCCCAGGATGACAACCACGTAGCGTAACAACCTCACCACACTTTACTGTTGGCACAATGCATTCAGCAAACCCTAATCACTTACATTAGAACAAAACTTTGAAAAAGAAAAAAGGTCTCACCATACTTGACCAACGTATGTCTGTTTTCATTGTAGTGAGTGCCATATCCAATGCTGCTGACCTGCAGAGAAATCCAAAAAAAGTACCAGGAAAAGCACATCTCGATAAAATCGTCAAGCTTTATTTTATGTTGATGGTGAAACACATTCTGACACATTTCTGGCATCCATGTTCCTGTTGTTGTGCAAATGGAACAGACAACAGGTATGCAGGAGTGCTTCTGAGGGTGGGGGGAACGAGAGACCATTTCTCTGTTCTCCTTTCTGGTTGTTGTTTTGGCCACTTTTGCATTTTCTCAATGCTCTCACCCCTAGAGGTACAGTACAGTAGCATGACAACAACCCACAGAAGTTGCTCAGGTAGTGCAGCTCATCCTGGATGGAATATCAATGCGAGCTGTGGCAAGAAGGGTAGGTATGTCTGTGAGCACAGTGTACAGAACATGTAGCAGAAACCAGGAGACAGGCCAGTACACCAGAAGACATGGAGGAGGCCATAGGAGGACAACAACCCAGCAGCAGGACCCCTACCTTCTCTTATTTGTAAGGAGAAACAGGGGAGCAATGCTAGAGCCCTTCAAAATGACCTCCAGCAGGCCACAAACATACATGTGTCTGCTCAAGCTGTCAGAAACAGACTCTATGAGGGTGGTATGAGGGCCGGACATCTAGAAGTGTGATGTTTACATCCCAACGCTGTGCAGGGTGATTGGCATTTTCCAGAGAATACCAAATTTGGCAGATTCAACATTGGAGCCCTGTGCTCTTCCTGGATGAGAACAGGTTCACACTGAGCACATGTGACAGATGTTAGTCTGGAGATGCCGTAGAGAACATTCTGCTGCCTGAAACAACCTCCAGTATGACCGGTTTGGCAGTGGGTCAGAAAAGATATGGCGAGGCATTTCTTTGGAGGGCCACACAGCTCTCTATCTGCTAGTCAGAAGTACCCTGACTGCCATTAGGTACCAGAATGAGATCCTCAGACCCATTGTGAGACCATATGCAGGTGCAGTGGGCCCTGAGTTTCTTCTGATGCATGACAATGCTAGACCTCATGTAGCTGAAGTGTGTCAGCAGTTCCTGCAAGATGAAGACATTGATGCAATGGACTGGCCTGTTTTTCCCCATACCTAAGTAATGTAATAGATAAACCATCATTTCTTATATATAGGGATATAGCGACGGGGTCTGTCCCACAAGACTGGCGCATAGCAAATGTGGTACCAATATTCAAAAAGGGCCCTAAAAGTGAAATTATAGGCCAGTAAGTCTAACCTCTATTGTTGGTAAAATATTTGAAGGGTTTCTGAGGGATGTTATTCTGGATTATCTCAATGGGAATAACTGTTTAACTCCATATCAGCATGGGTTTATGAGGAATCGCTCCTGTCAAACCAACCTAATCAGTTTTTATGAAGAGGTAAGCTATAGACTTGATTAAGGTGAGTCAATGAACGTGGTATATCTTGATTTTTCCAAAGCCTTTGATACTGTGCCACACAAGAGGATGGTACACAAAATGAAAATGCTGGGTCTGGGGGAAAATGTGTGTAAATGGGTAAGTAACTGGCTTAGTGATAGAAAGCATAAGTGGATACATTATAACAAATTACAAATGCACTATAACTGTTTTAAAAAAATGTTAATAAAATGTATTTGAAAAGAAAGCAGAGGGTGGTTAAAAATGGTATATTCTCTAACTGGAGCAGTGTGACCAGTGGGGTACCGCAGGGGTCGGTGTTGGGACCTATTCTCTTCAACATATTTATTAACGATCTGGTAGAAGGTTTATACAATAAAATACCGATATTTGCAGATGATACAAAACTATGTAAAGCAGTCAATACAAGAGAAGATAGTATTCTGCTACAGATGGATGTGAATAAGTTAGAAACTTGGGTCGAGAGGTGGCAGATGTGGTTTAACAATGATAAATGTAAGGTTATACACATGGGAGGAAGGAATCAATATCACCATTACACACTGAACGGGAAACCACTGGGTAAATCTGACATGGAGAAGGACTTGGGGATCTTAGTTAATGATGAACTTACCTGGAGCATCCAGTGCCAGGCAGCAGCTGCCAAGGCAAACAGGATCATGGGGTGCATTAAAAGAGGTCTGGATACACATGATGAGAGCATTATACTGCCTCTGTACAAATCCCTAGTTAGACCGCACATGGAGTACTGTGTCCAGTTTTGGGCACCGGTGCTCAGGAAGGATATAATGGAACTAGAGCAAGTACAAATGAGGGCAACAAAATTAATAAAGGGGATAGGGAACTACAATACCCAGAGAGATTAGCAAAATTAGGATTATTCAGTTTAGAAAAAAGACGTCTGAGGGGCGATCTAATAACCATGCATAAGTATATAGGGGACTATACAAGTATCTCTCCGAGGATCTGTTTATACCAAGGAAGGTGATGGTCACAAGGGGGCATTCTCTGCATCTTGAGGAGAGAAGGTTTTTCCACCAACATAGAAGAGGATTCTTTACTGTTATGGCAGTGAGAATCTGGAATTCCTTGCCTGAGGAGGTGGTAATGGCGAACTCAGTCAAGGGGTATTAGTTTTGATTTACATTGATCATTTTTATTGCTCTTAACACATTCCACTATGTAATGAATTAAGATTTGCAACTGAAACTCAGAGACATTTAGGATGTGGCATTTTAGTGTTCCCTTATTTTTTTTTACATATATATATATATATATATATATATATATATATATATATATATATATATATACTGTATATACAGTGCCTTTCGGCTCCCTGGAACTTTGCAACGTTTACCCACATATCATGCTTCAAACATAAAGATAGCAAATGTAAATTTTGGTGAAGAATCATCAACAAGTGGAACACAATTGTGAAGTAGAACGAAATGTATTGGCTATTTTAAATTTTTGTGGAAATTCAAAACCTGAAAATTGGAGCGTGCAATATTATTCAGACCCTTTAACTTAATACTTTGTTGCGCCACCTTTTGCTGCGATTATAGCTGCAAGTCACTTGGGTATGTCTCTATCAGTTTTGTACATCGAGAGACTGAAATTCTTGCCCATTCTTCCTTCGCAAACAGCTAGAGCTCAGTGAGGTTTGATGGAGATCGTTTGCTAACAGCAGTTTTCATCTATTTCCACAGATTCTCGATTGGATTGAGGTCTGGACTTTGACTTGGCCATTCTATCATCTGGATACATTTATTTGTGAACCATTCCATTGTACATTTTGCTTTATGTTTGGGATCATTGTCTTGTTGGAAGATAAATCTCCATCCCAGTCTCAGGTCTTTTGCAGACTCCAACAGGTTTTCTTCAAGAATGGTCCTGTATTTGGCTCCATCCATCTTCCCATCAATTTTAACCATCTTCCCTGTCCCTGCTAAAGAAAAGCAGGCCCAAACCATGATGCTGCCACCACCATGTTTGACAGTGGGGATGGTGTGTTCAGGGTGATGAGCTGTGTTGCCTTTACGCCAAGCATATCGTTTGGCATTGGTGACAAAATGTTCGATTTTAGTTTCATCTGACCAGAGCACCTTCTTCCACATGTTTGGTGTTTCTCCCAGGTGGCTTGTTGCAAACTTTAAACAACACTCTTTATGGATGTCTTTGAGAAATGACTTTCTTCTTGCCACTATTCCATAAAGGCCAGATTTGTGCAGCGTATGACTGATTGTTGTCCTATGGACAGACTGTCCCACCTAAGCTGTAGATCTTTGCAGTTCATCCAGAGTGACCATGGGCCTCTTGGTTGCATCTCTGATCAGTCTTCTCCTTGTTTGAGGTGAAAGTTTAGAGGGACGGCCGGGTCTTGGTAGATTTGCAGTAGTATGATACTCCTTCCATTTCAATATGATCGCTTGCACAGTGCTCCTTGGCATGTTTAAAGTTTTGGAAATCATTTGATATCCAAATCCGGCTTTCAACTTCTCCACAACAGTATCACGGACCTGCCTTTTGTGTTCTTTGGTCTTCATGATGCTCTCTGTGCTTCAAAAAACCCTGAGACTATCACAGAGCAGGTGCATTTATACGGAGACTGCTCTGAAAGTAAAGGAGCCGAATAATATTGCACGCCCCACTTTTCAGGTTTTGAATTTCCACAAAAATTTAAAATAACCAATAAATTTTGTTCAACTTCACAATTGTGTTCCACTTGTTGATTCTTCACCAAAAATTTACATTTGGTATCTTTAGGTTTGAAGCATGATATGTGGAAGAAGGTTGAAAAGTTCTAGGGAGCCGAATACTTTCCCAAGGCAGTGTATGTATATATACACAATACTCAATCGGGGAAGCTGACTATGGAAAGAAAGGTCACGTGAAAGGGTACATGTGGAAATTGAGTTGACTAAAAAGGGTCTGGTGACACAGACGGATGGTGACTCAAGGGTTGAAACCCAAGGCCAACAAACCGACCGCTGGGGGCAGGGGAGGCCTATCAAAGGTGACATGGGTTCCCGGTATCGGAACCCCGGGTTTATGTCATGTGTCCACCCCAACAGGGTTGAACAAAAGGGGGAGATATGTGGTGCAGTGACCAATGTTACAGCCAGGGGGCGCTGTGTGTGTGCTGCAGGATGCGCTTGGATGTATAAAAAGTGTGGCAGGATAATAAATGGGCAGTATGTGGGTCACAGAGGAGGACACTCTGTGCTGTCAGTCTGAAGATTATGTTGTGGTCTGGGACCTGTAGTCCCACATGTAAATGTGTAGTTTTATTGGGAGACTGGCAGGGCTAGTTATGAGAGATGGACAGGTCAAACTAGCCACACACACCCACACTCCCACCCAAGGGAGTGGTTACGGGTATGTAATGTGACCAGGGTGTGGGTCACATGGTTCCTGTGTTTGGATCTGAATGGTCCAAGTGCAAGGCCCTGGAAGCCTGTGTTGGAAATCCTGGGAATTCGTGAATAGCACATGGTTGGGCTTTGGCACTGAGTGGCCTGTGTGCTGTAGGTCCTGTATGGTCAGTGTTGGAGTCTCCTGGGAGTGGAGACGTCCTGGAAGCACCTAGAGACCGTATACCTACAGAGCCTGGGACGGCTTCTGTGCTGGCGAAGCCATGACTGACATGGAGTCAACCTGTGGAGCAGGAGCTCCTGAGAGGTAACCCCTAGTAGGGGGGAAAGAACTGTGTGAACTAACATAGGCATATGACAGTTGCTGAACTGTGCAGTCACCCGGTGACTGGAGAGATACAGGCTTGAATAATGAATGATTTGTAAAGCCATATATGATGAAGTAAAGGACTGTGTGAGGACTGTGATATGCAACATGGCCTACAGTGGTTTATGCTGAGAGTATATTAAAGGGCCACTGTCACCCCCTCCAGCCGTTATAAACTAAAAGAGCCACCTTGTGCAGCAGTAATGCTGCATTCTAACAAGGTGGCTCTTTTAGTTTTGTGTTCATGTATTACTAAAATAAAGCGTTTTGAAAATTTTCAAAAATACCTGTCTTTGTCCATGGAGGCGGGTCTGAAGCCTCCTCTGTGAAGCGCCCAACTGCCGTCACTCATCTCTTCTGGGGCGATGGTCACCGCCCCCTGCGCGCTGTTTTCTTCTGAAATCCGGCGCCTGCGCTGTGCATGCCTGCCTAGGGCAGGCGCAGTGAGAATTGGCCGTCATAGCTCTCAGATGCCGGGTTCCTGCCTGCGCCTGTGCGGGCAGTGCGGTCACCCTGTTAAATCCCCACCCCACACTGTGTTATGCATTATGCACAGTGCGGGGCTGGGATTCCTGGCCAGATTCCTGCACAGACCGACGCTGGAAGGCGGGGAACCTGGGGGAGCGTCTGACAAGCACAGTGCACAGGGTGGCCGCACTGCCCGCACAGGCGCAGGCAGGAACCCGGCATCTGAGAGCTATGATGGCCAATTCTCACTGCGCCTGCCCCAGGCAGGCACGCACAGCGCAGGCACCGGATTTCAGAAGAAAGCAGCGCGCAGGGGGCGGTGACCATCGCCCCAGAAGAGATGAGTGACGGCAGTTGGGCACTTCACAGAGGAGGCTTCAGACCCGCCTCCATGGGCAAAGACAGGTATTTTTGAAAAGTTTCAAAACGCTTTATTTTAGTAATACATGAACACAAAACTAAAAGAGCCACCTTGTTAGAATGCAGCATTACTGCTGCACAAGGTGGCTCTTTTAGTTTATAACGGCTGGAGGGGGGTGACAGTGGCCCTTTAAATCACATGGACTGTTTATGTGAAAAACCGTGCCTGTCTATGATTATTCTGCTGCCAAGCGAGAGTCCCCCAAGACACGTAGTGGGTGAAACGCTACTATATACAGTACAGAACAAAAGTTTGGACACACATTCTCATTTAAAGATTTTTCTTTATTTTCATGACTATGAAAATTGTAAATTCACATTGAAGGCAACAAAACTATGAATTAACACATGTGGAATTATATACTTAACAAAAAAGTGTGAAACAACTGAAATTATGTCTTATATTCTAGGTTCTTTAAAGTAGCCACCTTTTGCTCTGATGACTGCTTTGCACACTCTTGGTATTCTCTTGATGAGCTTCAAGAGGTAGTCTATATAGAACGAAAAGTGACACCATTCTAAAAATTGCACCCTTCAAGGTGCTCAAAACCACATTCAAGAAGTGTATTAACCCTACAGGAGCTTCACAGGAATTTTTGGAATGTTAGGAAAAAAATGAGCATTTAACTTTTTTCTTACAAATATTTTACTTTAGATACAATTTTTTTTGCTTTCACAAGAGTAACAAGAAAAAATGGACCCCTAAATTTATTGTGCAATTTCTCCTGAACATGCCGATACCCCATATGAGGGAGAAAAGTACTGTTTGGGTTCACGGCAGGGCTCGTAACGGAAGGACTGTCATTTGACTTTTTAAATGCAAAATTTGCTGGAATCATTAGTAGACGCCATGTCCCGTTTGGAGAGCCTCTGATGTGCCTAAACACTGGAACCCCTCCACAATTGATCCCATTTTGGAAACAATACCCCTCAAAGAATGTATTTAGATGTGTGTTGAGCACCTTGAACCTCCAGGTGCTTCACAGAAGTTTATAACGTTGAGCCGTGAAAATAAAAAAATCACATTTTCCTCACAAAAATATTATTTTAGCCCCATTTTTTCTTTTCACAATGGTAACGCCAATACCCCTTATTTGTGGGAATACTACTTTTGAGGCACAGTGCAAAGCTCAGAAGGGAAGAAGCACCATATTGGAGTTCAGATTTTGCTGGAATGGTTGGAGGGTGCCATGTCACATTGGCAGAACCCCTGAGGTGGCAGAACAACAGAAACCCTCCATATGTGAGCTCATTTTACAAACTACACCCCCTAATGAATTCATCTAGGGAAGCAGTGATCATATTTACACCACATGTGCCTCACGATATTTTATACCATTGAGAAGTGAAGAAAGAATTAATTACATATTTTACCACTAAAATGTTGTTTTAGCCCTAAGTTTTTTATTTATCTAAGGGCTAATAGGAAATTTTTTTACAAAAAATTAAGATCCATTTTTTCTGGATTGCGCCAATACCCTACATGTAATCGGGAAATATTTTTCGTGCACAGCTAAAAGCTCAGAAGATAAGACGCACCATACTAAAGTGTAAATTTTACTGTTATGGTTTGCAGGTTGCAAGAACAGCAGAAGCCCTCATAAGTGACACCATTTTACAAACTACACCTCTAAACAAATTCATCTAGGGGTACAGTGATCATATTGATACCAGAGTTGTGTCGCATAATTTTACACCATTGAGCACTGAAGAAAAACAATTAAATTTTTAGCGCCAAAATGTTGGTTTAGCCCCAGAATTTACATTTTCACACAAGAAGTTAGTAAAAATGGCATCATAATTTGTCTCACAATTTCTACTAAATGTGGCAATACCCCATATGTGGCTCTACAGAACTGCTTAGCAACACAATTTATCTACCGGTGTAGTGACATTTTTGACTCCATGGGTGTTTTCCACAAACAAGCAGCATTGAATATCGCTGCGTGAAAATTGCAAACTGCTGTTGTAGTGACCAGTATGTTAACAGGAACACATGGGCTACTTGCACAGTGAACAAGTCTGTATGATCATGTTCACACACCACCAAGAAACCTGAAGACAGAAAAGAGAATAGTAAAACCAAAAACACTCAGTTTGAAAAAATGTTGCAGTAATCCGCAAGTGCTAGTAAAAGATGTAAAAAACAGGGTATTTGGTTGATACGTTTTTTGCAAAAAATGTATACTAAGCTGCTCTACCAATCTTCACGGTATACCCTTATCAGAGCAGTCCTAACTAATGTATGCAATCCCTATCTGATGTATTTAAAAACCTGATCATCTGTATATAACCTGTGTGAACAGGGTTCAGAGAGGAAAAATCCATGTGTGCATACAGGGTAGAACAGCTTTTGTGCAGATAGCCCAAGAGGAGTGGTGGAACTCCCCAGTCTTGTAGACACAAGAGAACAATTATGGAAACAGGAACACATGGGCTACTTGCACAGTGAACAAGTCTGTATGATCATGTTCACACACCACCAAGAAACCTGAAGACACAAAAGAGAATAGTAAAACCAAAAACACTCAGTTTGAAAAAATGTTGCAGTAATCCGCAAGTGCTAGTAAAAGATGTAAAAAACAGGGTATTTGGTTGATACGTTTTTTGCAAAAAATGTATACTAAGCTGCTCTACCAATCTTCACGGTATACCCTTATCAGAGCAGTCCTAACTAATGTATGCAATCCCTATCTGATGTATTTAAAAACCTGATCATCTGTATATAACCTGTGTGGACAGGGTTCAGAGAGGAAAAATCCATGTGTGCATACAGGGTAGAACAGCTTTTGTGCAGATAGCCCAAGAGGAGTGGTGGAACTCCCCAGTCTTGTAGACACAAGAGAACAATTATGGAAACAGGAACACATGGGCTACTTGCACAGTGAACAAGTCTGTATGATCATGTTCACACACCACCAAGAAACCTGAAGACACAAAAGAGAATAGTAAAACCAAAAACACTCAGTTTGAAAAAATGTTGCAGTAATCCGCAAGTGCTAGTAAAAGATGTAAAAAACAGGGTATTTGGTTGATACGTTTTTTGCAAAAAATGTATACTAAGCTGCTCTACCAATCTTCACGGTATACCCTTATCAGAGCAGTCCTAACTAATGTATGCAATCCCTATCTGATGTATTTAAAAACCTGATCATCTGTATATAACCTGTGTGAACAGGGTTCAGAGAGGAAAAATCCATGTGTGCATACAGGGTAGAACAGCTTTTGTGCAGATAGCCCAAGAGGAGTGGTGGAACTCCCCAGTCTTGTAGACACAAGAGAACAATTATGGAAACAGGAACACATGGGCTACTTGCACAGTGAACAAGTCTGTATGATCATGTTCACACACCACCAAGAAACCTGAAGACACAAAAGAGAATAGTAAAACCAAAAACACTCAGTTTGAAAAAATGTTGCAGTAATCCGCAAGTGCTAGTAAAAGATGTAAAAAACAGGGTATTTGGTTGATACGTTTTTTGCAAAAAATGTATACTAAGCTGCTCTACCAATCTTCACGGTATACCCTTATCAGAGCAGTCCTAACTAATGTATGCAATCCCTATCTGATGTATTTAAAAACCTGATCATCTGTATATAACCTGTGTGAACAGGGTTCAGAGAGGAAAAATCCATGTGTGCATACAGGGTAGAACAGCTTTTGTGCAGATAGCCCAAGAGGAGTGGTGGAACTCCCCAGTCTTGTAGACACAAGAGAACAATTATGGAAACAGGAACACATGGGCTACTTGCACAGTGAACAAGTCTGTATGATCATGTTCACACACCACCAAGAAACCTGAAGACACAAAAGAGAATAGTAAAACCAAAAACACTCAGTTTGAAAAAATGTTGCAGTAATCCGCAAGTGCTAGTAAAAGATGTAAAAAACAGGGTATTTGGTTGATACGTTTTTTGCAAAAAATGTATACTAAGCTGCTCTACCAATCTTCACGGTATACCCTTATCAGAGCAGTCCTAACTAATGTATGCAATCCCTATCTGATGTATTTAAAAACCTGATCATCTGTATATAACCTGTGTGAACAGGGTTCAGAGAGGAAAAATCCATGTGTGCATACAGGGTAGAACAGCTTTTGTGCAGATAGCCCAAGAGGAGTGGTGGAACTCCCCAGTCTTGTAGACACAAGAGAACAATTATGGAAACAGGAACACATGGGCTACTTGCACAGTGAACAAGTCTGTATGATCATGTTCACACACCACCAAGAAACCTGAAGACACAAAAGAGAATAGTAAAACCAAAAACACTCAGTTTGAAAAAATGTTGCAGTAATCCGCAAGTGCTAGTAAAAGATGTAAAAAACAGGGTATTTGGTTGATACGTTTTTTGCAAAAAATGTATACTAAGCTGCTCTACCAATCTTCACGGTATACCCTTATCAGAGCAGTCCTAACTAATGTATGCAATCCCTATCTGATGTATTTAAAAACCTGATCATCTGTATATAACCTGTGTGAACAGGGTTCAGAGAGGAAAAATCCATGTGTGCATACAGGGTAGAACAGCTTTTGTGCAGATAGCCCAAGAGGAGTGGTGGAACTCCCCAGTCTTGTAGACACAAGAGAACAATTATGGAAACAGGAACACATGGGCTACTTGCACAGTGAACAAGTCTGTATGATCATGTTCACACACCACCAAGAAACCTGAAGACACAAAAGAGAATAGTAAAACCAAAAACACTCAGTTTGAAAAAATGTTGCAGTAATCCGCAAGTGCTAGTAAAAGATGTAAAAAACAGGGTATTTGGTTGATACGTTTTTTGCAAAAAATGTATACTAAGCTGCTCTACCAATCTTCACGGTATACCCTTATCAGAGCAGTCCTAACTAATGTATGCAATCCCTATCTGATGTATTTAAAAACCTGATCATCTGTATATAACCTGTGTGAACAGGGTTCAGAGAGGAAAAATCCATGTGTGCATACAGGGTAGAACAGCTTTTGTGCAGATAGCCCAAGAGGAGTGGTGGAACTCCCCAGTCTTGTAGACACAAGAGAACAATTATGGAAACAGGAACACATGGGCTACTTGAACAGTGAACAAGTCTGTATGATCATGTTCACACACCACCAAGAAACCTGAAGACACAAAAGAGAATAGTAAAACCAAAAACACTCAGTTTGAAAAAATGTTGCAGTAATCCGCAAGTGCTAGTAAAAGATGTAAAAAACAGGGTATTTGGTTGATACGTTTTTTGCAAAAAATGTATACTAAGCTGCTCTACCAATCTTCACGGTATACCCTTATCAGAGCAGTCCTAACTAATCTGCACAAAAGCTGTTCTACCCTGTATGCACACATGGATTTTTCCTCTCTGAACCCTGTTCACACAGGTTATATACAGATGATCAGGTTTTTAAATACATCAGATAGGGATTGCATACATTAGTTAGGACTGCTCTGATAAGGGTATACCGTGAAGATTGGTAGAGCAGCTTAGTATACATTTTTTGCAAAAAACGTATCAACCAAATACCCTGTTTTTTACATCTTTTACTAGCACTTGCGGATTACTGCAACATTTTTTCAAACTGAGTGTTTTTGGTTTTACTATTCTCTTTTGTGTCTTCAGGTTTCTTGGTGGTGTGTGAACATGATCATACAGACTTGTTCACTGTGCAAGTAGCCCATGTGTTCCTGTTTCCATAATTGTTCTCTTGTGTCTACAAGACTGGGGAGTTCCACCACTCCTCTTGGGCTATCTGCACAAAAGCTGTTCTACCCTGTATGCACACATGGATTTTTCCTCTCTGAACCCTGTTCACACAGGTTATATACAGATGATCAGGTTTTTAAATACATCAGATAGGGATTGCATACATTAGTTAGGACTGCTCTGATAAGGGTATACCGTGAAGATTGGTAGAGCAGCTTAGTATACATTTTTTGCAAAAAACGTATCAACCAAATACCCTGTTTTTTACATCTTTTACTAGCACTTGCGGATTACTGCAACATTTTTTCAAACTGAGTGTTTTTGGTTTTACTATTCTCTTTTGTGTCTTCAGGTTTCTTGGTGGTGTGTGAACATGATCATACAGACTTGTTCACTGTGCAAGTAGCCCATGTGTTCCTGTTTCCATAATTGTTCTCTTGTGTCTACAAGACTGGGGAGTTCCACCACTCCTCTTGGGCTATCTGCACAAAAGCTGTTCTACCCTGTATGCACACATGGATTTTTCCTCTCTGAACCCTGTTCACACAGGTTATATACAGATGATCAGGGTTTTAAATACATCAGATAGGGATTGCATACATTAGTTAGGACTGCTCTGATAAGGGTATACCGTGAAGATTGGTAGAGCAGCTTAGTATACATTTTTTGCAAAAAACGTATCAACCAAATACCCTGTTTTTTACATCTTTTACTAGCACTTGCGGATTACTGCAACATTTTTTCAAACTGAGTGTTTTTGGTTTTACTATTCTCTTTTGTGTCTTCAAGTGACCAGTATGTTGTAGCAATCAGTATCTTATAGTGACAAGTTTGTTATGCCCAGCTCATGCTTCTCTACACATGCACCCAAAAATTAGGTGGGCTCTCATCACTGCAGAAATGCCAAACATGTGGACGCTATATGTGATTTAGGCACACTACGGCTTGGAAGGGAGGCGGCATTTGGTTTTGGGAGCGCAAAATTTGCTGAATTTGTGCCGGAGGGATCCATTCATTATAATGAGGCAGCAGAGTTACTCTGGACTCAGTCTGGCCTCTTTTCAGCTGTGTCCTTCTTTTCAAAAGTGCACAAAACTGTGGCCGACTACATTTTCATGCACGTCTAAAAAATGGACACCATCATCTCACAGGTCCTATGGGGTCTAGAGGTCCTTCATCTGCCTTATTATAGGGAATCTTCTGATGGGGGTTCCATCTGAATCACGTATTTCAAAGATTTGCATGGGAACCATGGTGTAAGCACTCAATGCAGAGTGCAAGATAAAAGTGCGCCGAGCCTCACTGCAATTTTTGTGAGGCAGAATTAATAATTCATCAGCTGTTGAACAATAGTTTTTTTTTTCACTGTGCCTCCTGGGTATTAAGGCGGGCAGGTGATTAATAATCCAGCTGTCCTGCCAGTTTATGCTGTGCCTCCTAGAGTCTGGCATGGCCTCGGTCTTCCGGCTACCACAATCTGTGCTCAGCCAAGGAGGTAGCCAAATCGCTGCTCTGCTCCCCTGGTATCACTCTCCTGTGCTCTGCTCTCCTGCACACTTTCCACAAACTGTCCTTTCCTTCTGTATCTCTTTCAACAGGAGCTGTAGCGACTCTGGCTACATGGCCCCTTCAGTCTTTCTGACACTCACTGTCCGACTGCTCTTGTCTCTGTCCTCTGACAGACTGCCTGACTTCCTTTCCCTCCAACCAGAATATATTAGGGAAGTTCTCCTTAATCTGGGTTCAGAGCTCCCCCTTCTGGCCTGGTGTATGAACATGTTGTGTGTATGTGATTACCTGATAAAAGAGATCTTTCATCGCTTCCAAGCGTGACATCACTCTCCCCGTGAGGAAAGCAATGCCACTGTGACAAGCAGGACCCTGGGGCGTCACATTATACTTATATTCTATGATATATTGATGCTGATATTGTCCTAGCTATTCTTTTCGTTGTACTTTTGTGATTGTAAATTTTTTTCAATAAAAATTGAATTTTGAAAAAAATGTATTCATGGGTACAATATATGTTGATCTTTTTTAAATAACTTTTATATATTTTTAATATTTTTACAATTGTTTTTTAGCTTTTTAAACTTTTCAACTTTGTCCCACTATGGGACTTTCACTTTTTGCAGTCTAAACACTTGTGTAGCATAGGGATGCAGAAGCATCCCTATGCTAGGCAAGCTATTAGCACTACACAGACAGTCTAACTTGATTCTTTATGCTCTGAGCATGATCGTGTAACTTTGCTAGATCTGGTAACCCAGATGTCATCATGACGACATCAGGTCACCATTGCAACAGTCAGGATCTGATCCAAGGGCACAGGGGCTTTCTTCCCTCTACCTGCTCCCGAAATGCTGTGATCGAGTTTCATAGCAGCATTTAGCAGGTTAAACTGCTTGGAGCAGTAAGGGACTGCTCCTAGCACTGAGTGTCCTGTGTCAGCTGTCAGAATGCAATTGAAGTCAAAGTCAATGCAATTGGAGTCAATGGGAGACAATGGGAGACAAAAACAACACCTTCAAAGGGTCCAAAAGCTGCCAATACACATCAAATTAGGGGCAGACATCAGGAAAGTAGCCTCAATTGACCCATAGTACAAATTTTACAATGGTACAGCAGCAATCAGCCATGCATGAGGTATCAGAGTCTGGGCCAGCATTTACAGCTTTGAATTGAACTTCAAATTAAAATGAGGTGGGTGAGGGATTGGTGCAGACCTTCTGTGCTGAGAGCCCTGATACCACATGCAACAGCTCAACCTGCTTTGATGCTCAGCCACACTCAGGTGGCACAAATATCACTTTCGTAGACTACTATTGTCAGAAAAATGTAAGGATAGTAACTTAAGAAGTAAACTCAAAGGTAGTGGAGACCTGCCGGTCTCGGAGGCCTACTGCTACAGGCACCACACATGAAGGAGACCCAACCAGGAGTCTACACATTTACAACAATTAGTGGAAGACACCAACAAAGTGGCATCAATTGCAATAGAGTAGAACTAGTATAATGTAGACTGACACCTCTTCCACTACAGCCATCTTGGCTGCTGCCACAGTCACTGCAACATGTGCAGATTGGAATTCCACCGTGTCGGCACATCGAACCTGTTAATTGGCATGGTCAAAGACCTTTGTATCGATGAATGTCGATGACCTGAGGTGAGCGAAATGCGAAAGAGAGCACGCAGCTTCTGTGCTTTCTGGAGCTGTTCACCCAGGCCAGGATAATGGTGGAGAAATCGCTGTACCACCAGCTGGAAGACGTGAACCATGCAAGGCATGTGTGTGAGCTTGCCTCGGCGTAGAGCCATCACCAGGTTTGCACCGTTATCAGACACAGCCTTCCCTTGATCCAGGCTCAGCTGAGACAGCCATTGCTTAAACTCGGCCTGGAGAGCTGTCCATAACTCTTCAGCTGTATGATTGCTATCTGCAAGGCATATCAATTTGTAACACTGCCTGATTGCGGTGAGCGCTGGATGTGCAGTACAGAGGCAGTGGGGATTCCCTCTGCACTGCTGGAAGGCATGTCTCATTAAGGCAGAGGCTGAGGGCGTGGGTGGAGGCCCTAGAGGAGATGGAGGAGGCAGAAGCAGTGGAGGAATTGTGAAATACAGAGGTTTGTCCTGCAAGCCTTGGGGATTCCAAGACTTGTGGAGCAGCCCCTTTCCTGCCTGTCCCCACAGCCACCAGAGTCACCCAGTGCCCAGTCAGCAAAATATAATGCCCGTGGCCATGCTTACTTGTCCAAGTGTCTGTGGTGAAATCACCTTGGCAGACATAGATTAGGCAAGGAATGGGTGATGTTGTCTGCGACATGTTGGTGCAGTGCAGGCACAGTTTTCTTACAGAAGTAATAGTGACTGGGCAACTAGTACTTGGGGACTGTGATGCCATCAGCTTTGGAAACCATCTGTATCTACCAGGCAGAAAGTCAGCATTTCTATGGTTAACAGAGTGGAGATGGTGGAGTTCAACCTCTTAGCTTTGTCATGTGCAGGAGGAAACAAACTTTTACTTGACCACAGCTGTGGTACCGTGGGCTAGCTGCAGTGCTGAGAGAGAGTGTAGTTTGGTGAACTGGGCAAGCTGCTTTACCATGAGTGAGGTGCATGCGGAGATGTTACAGTGGATTGATAGAGTTGTGGTGTGCTCGTTCTCTGAGATCAGTCAAAAACAGCAGGCATGTCCACTTCCATTACAGCTTACTAGCTCTCACTCAGCCTAACTGGAGCGGTTAAAGAACTGGAGGTTCTGCTGTTGGAGACCTGCGTAACAATACTTCGCATGGTAACACAGGAGGATGAAGAAGCACCGAATTCAGTTGATGGGGTGGCTAATGGTTATTGAGGTCCACTGGTCTGCAGTTCATCACAGTGGGATTGCCAAAGTAACGCATGTTGATTGCGCATGTGAAGGTTCATACATGTATTTGTCAAATTATTGCACTTTTTCTCTCTACTCAATTTTTTTGGCAAAGTTGGCAGATTACGTGAGTCAACTTATCCTTTGCGGTGACAAAAAAGCCCCAGGCTAGGCAACCCTTGATGCCCATGCAAGCTGCAGACCCATGAACGCTGCTGGTCACAGTCACAAGTGTATCACTCCTTGTCTCCATCACAGGACGTAATGTAACCTCCTCGTCTTCCTCCTCCTCCTCAGATGACCTTCTAAGCTGCATGCCTCCGGGTTCACACCAAGTGGGATCTAAAACTTCATCATCATCATCCTCTGTGTTATCCCATTAATCGCACTGACAGGCTCCTCTTCCTGCTCTGACAGCACATTACAGTCTGTGTGAGCCTCAGATATCTGAGTTTCATCTGGATCACCTCCCCGGGGGTTAACATCTGGTTATGAGGGTCAGGATGCTGCTCGGACCTTACTTCGTCCTGCCCCTGAATGCAAGTTAAAAAAAATGGGGCATCGGTGCAGATGATTTTCCTCCTCTTGACTCTGTGAATCTTTGGCGTACACTTCTGATGCCCATAGCATAGAATGTGTGAACAGCTCTGCAGACTCACCCATCTGGGGTTCCCTACAGTCAGTTGGGCGGTTGCAGAGTTGTTACACGGGGGAAGCAAGGGAAATTGGTGTGCCATCCCTGTGGACTGTACTGTGTGTGATGTTGAGGTGGAGGCCACTTGAAGCTGTGCTTGCCATCTACTCGAGCAAATTCTCTTTCTGGCCATCATCAATAAGGAGTACCACTGTGAATCTGCCAAAGAAAGGGAATATAGTACCCCGTCCAGTAACAGAAGTTGTCAGTTGTGTTGGATAGTAAGTGACCGTGTTGGTTCACTAGTGCTTTCACTAACATTACCGCCTACCCACAGATACCCAGAACACCAAGCCTAATCCCCCTTCCACCATGACCTTGCTTTTTCTCAGTTATGTTGCTCAGACAGTGTGGTAGGAACAATTTTTTTTTTTTACTCTGCACACAGCTGGATTTCAGCAGCACTAAATGACAAGGTGAAATATGGCTTACTGAATCATGTTAGTGTCACGGACAGCTGCAGCCGCTGATGCGGCCCAGCCCATGGACGCCCCCAAGTCAACCGACCTCAGAAGGCGTGGGGCGCGCATCCCTGGGGATGCAATATGGACCCATTATACTTCAGAGGGGGACCCGGGCCTACCCGAACTAGGGTAGGGCAGAGACTGGGGTTCTGTGGCAGCTGAGCATGAGGACAAAGAAGAGACACGTAGGACTTGATTACACCGCACAACTTCAGGTATAGAGAAAGTAAAGTTTACTAAAGTAAAGTCACACAGTACATAAACCAAACATGACTATGCCAGGCTCCCAATTCCACACCTCCAGAAGGGTACCACCCAGTGGACCCCAAGGCTCCAACGGATCACCGAGGCACACATAGGCGGGACATCAGGACAAAGACAGGACATCAGGGTAAACAAGGTCATCAGGGTGCAGGCAAGACATCAGGGTACAGACAGGACATCAGAACATCAGGAAGGACATCAGGACATCAGGGAACATGAGGTCATCAGGACGCAGGCAGGACATCAGGGTACAGACAGGACATCAGGACATCTGGACCTAGAGTCACCGGCAGACATCAGACAGGAGTCGTTCGGTTCCAGACATCCGACACGACCTACAACCACCAGTCATCAGGCTCCAAGCTCCTGGCAGCGGTCCAGACTGTGGTCATCAGGCTCCGGGCATCGGACCTAGGAAGGAACTCAAGCGTGATGGTGCAAGCACCGCCGTACTGGACGTGGGCAAGATGAGGTTAACACAGCATCGTAGTCAGAGCACAGAGTAGTAGATGCTCAGGAGAAACACTGGTTACAAGAGACTCAAAGTCACTGGGTGTGAGGCTTCAGATGCAGAGGGATTCCAGGAACATAATCTCAGCAGACACAGTTCAGACAGGTTCAGGTACAGGACAGGTACAGGATCAAGGATTCGGGCCTGGATACACCGCCTCCAGGACAGACGCCAGAACAGGACAAAACAGGAATCAAGGCAAGGACTTTGGTACCAAAATATAGACTGGAGAGGTGCAGGAACACAAACACACATAGCAAGGTTCTGGAGCTTTGTGAGTAGCTCAGGCCCAGCCCATAGGGCAGGGGAACTTTATATAGGAGCTGCCCCTTAGCAATTGGCTGGGGACAGCATTTCAAGTGCACACACTAACCCTGATAAAAGCAGGGGAGGTGTGGCCGCACATACCCTAAGCACAAACAGAAACCATTACAGCACAATCAGTGCAAGAACTGTGGCCTAGGGCACCTGGCTGTGACTGCATGCACTGACACACGTAGAAAGTCATGCACCAGCTGCAAATGACCTCACAACCCACGAACAGCTTCCACAGTGGCAACCAGGGACCGCACAAGCAGATGATCATGCAGCAGAGCAAAGACCTAACCACCCATGTACGGCTACGCAGCAAAGCAGGGAACTGAGAAGGCTCTATACAGGTAACAGCCAAAAGTATCCCAGCTCAAATTAGGGGGAAAGGAGCAAAGGGTTAAAACAAAGACATGCATTGTCACGCCGAAAACCAGATACAGAGAGAACGGCATGACAGTTATCAACAGAAAAAAGTTTTTCTTATGCTGCCGTCACACTAGCAGTATTTGGTCAGTATTTTACATCAGTATTTGTAAGCCAAAACCAGGAGTGGAACAATTAGAGGAAAAATATAATAGAAACATCTGCACCACATCTGCATTTATCACCCACTCCTGATTTTGGCTTGCAAATACTGATGTAAAATACTTCTAGTGTGACGGTAGCCTTACTCTGCAACAGCTCTGCACACAGATGAATTTCACAGCCACTAAATGACAAGGTGAGATATGGCATGCTGAATCATGTTAGCAACTGAAAAAATAGATTTTGAAAGGTCTACTTATGCATGGAGCACAATAGAAGCAGTGCACAACACACTTCTATGAAATGTGCCCTGCTGTCTTAGTCTGTAAACCTCACTAATGGCACAAGAAAAAAAATATGTTGGATGGTCGATTTCACAGCCACACAGGACACTAGCTATCTAAACTATCTGACTAAGAAACAACAAACCTAGCTAAATAGCTTAAATTTATCAGCACCCTGGACCAGAGTCAGAAGTATCCTCTCTGCACTGTTATACTGACAAAATGGTGCTAAAACAAGATGTCCGCCCTTTATATAGAGAGAGACATGTGATTTCAGCAGCCAATGGCACAAGCTGTTGTGTCTAGACATTGTGGATGTTTCCTGTGCCCTGACTGGCTAGCCACAATGTGCATACATAAAGTTAGAAAAAAAATTACAAGCACGCCATCCTCTGAGCTCTCCCCACCCTCTCCCCTCAACAAACACGTTGTTAGGAGTCGAGTTTACTCTGCTGCACAGGGGGAATCTCGATCCGTGTCTGCTGCGGTCTCCCATTCGGTATCGGCCGCAGTGGGCTCTGCTCAGCGGAGACGTCGCTCCCAGCGTCTTGCTGGGGCTGATTCGGTGCATAGGGTCACTACTGCCTTTTCTGGCTTTCCTATGGTACCCTGCACTGATCTGCGGCGAGCGAGCCTCTCTGGGACTAAGTCCTTGTTTACTCACACTGAGCATGCCCAGGGCAGGGTCTCCCATTGGAGGTCGAGGGCCACATGTTCGGTCACATGCTCAGGTGCTGCAGTACATTGCATTGGTCCTTCTGGAAGGTCCTGAAAGGGCAAAACATGCTCAGGTACTGCAGCACTTTCCATTGGTCCTTCTGGAAGGTCCTGAAAGGGCAAAAACTTCAGTAGCAGCTTCCTGTGCTGCAACTATATAAACTGCGGATGACCGCACGGCCATGCGCTAGTATTGTCTTATGTTATGTGCTTTGCGCCAGTGTGGTCACATGTATGTGTGTTCAGGGACCCGGCTGAAATAAGCCCCTAGAATGCTGGCTCTTCCGGCGAGGAGATTGAGTCTGAGTGTATTCAGGGACCCGGCTGAAATAAGCCCCTAGAATTCTGGCTCCTCCGGCGAGGAGTTTTGTGTGTTAGTGTGACCACTGACTGCTCTCTGTTTGGGCAGTTAGCCTGTGCCCCTGTGGAGTCTAACAGGGCACAGTGCTTTCCTTTCATGGCTACTCAGTGAATTAACTGAGTTAGTCTATACCGCCATATAGCTCCGCCGTTTGCTAGCAGCAGGTACTCCTGCACGGTGGACCCCGGGCTGCGAACGCACCAATATCAATAAACATCTCTATTTACTCGGTGCGTTCCGCTAGCCCTAACAGAATACTAGCGCCAGGGTCTGGCTAGTAAATGGCGGACATTCAGCAATCTTTGCGGTATATCCAGCAGCTGGAGGGTAGGTTGGCGGCTCTCGAGAGCTCAACCTCAGCTGTGGATGTTACCGCAGTTGCTGTACAGGCTGCTAGCGTGGCTGCAGCAACTTTGTCCACTGTCACCCCTGTTCCGACGTTATCTCGCCTCCCGCTGCCAGAAAAATTTTCTGGAAATAGCAAAACTTGTAGGGGATTCGTGAGTCAGTGCTCTATTCACCTCGAGCTCCTGGCTGCACGTTTTCCTACAGAGCGGGCTAAGGTGGGATTTATTGTGTCTCTTTTGTCGGACAGGGCGTTGGAGTGGGCTACGCCGCTGTGGGAGCGTGGTGATCATGTGGTGCAGAGTGCTCCGTTGTTCCTGAGCACTCTGAAAAAGGTCTTTTTAGGACCTCAAGTCACCCATGACACAGCGCTCCAACTACTGGCATTAACTCAGGGTGAGTCCTTGGTCAGCCATTTTTCCGTCCGCTTCCGTACTTTAGCTTCCGAGCTGGAGTGGTCGGATAAAGCCCTTATCCCCATATTTTGGAGGGGCCTGGCTGACCACATTAAGGACGCTCTGGCCACTATGGAGATTCCTGCCACACTGGAGGAGTTAATAACTGTCTCTACTCGTATTGACCTCCGTTTTAATGAGCGGAGGTTGGAGCGAGCCCAGTGTAGGCAGAGGTTTCGGCTGGCTCCCACCTTCGCCAAACCTTTGGAATCTCCAGTCCAGGCATCCGAGTCACATGAGGCCTTAGAGGTGACACGAGCGGGATCCAAGTCTCAGTCTGCCCGTGCACATAAGTTCCGTCATGTTTGCCAGCAGTCAGGACACCTTGCCTCCAAGGGTCCTCAGCGGTCGGGGAAACGTCAGCGTCTAGTGGCAGTTGGAGGAGGTACACTAGACACGGCGACGTTTGCCTCAAAGTTGTCCTTCAAGGGGACAATTACCATAGGCCCATCCACTCTTATGGTCGAGCTATGCGTGGATTCTGGGGCAGAGGGTAACTTTATGTCTTCCGCTTTTACCCAGCGTCACGCAATACCCTTGGTGATGCTCGCCAAGCCAGTAACCGTTCGAGTGGTAAATGGGTCAACACTACCTTCACAGATTACCCACCAAACCATTCCTTTCACGCTATCTGTGTCTCCGTCACATCAGGAGATAATCTCCCTATTAGTCATTCCTGAGGGAATTGATGAGGTCCTGTTGGGGATACCATGGCTTCGCTACCATTCTCCTCATATTGAGTGGTCCTCTGGGAGAATTTTGGGATGGAGTAAATCCTGCGAGGGTAGATGTCTGAGGGAGTGCGTTCAGGTTGCTACTACACAGGTACCCGCAGATCTTTCCTCTCTCCCCAAGCACTATTGGCCCTATGCAGACATGTTCTCCAAAAGAGCTGCGGAGACCCTTCCACCTCATCGCCCCTATGACTGTCCTATTGACCTCTTGCCGGGTGCTGAGCCTCCCCGGGGTCGAGTCTATCCGTTATCTCTCCCGGAGACGGAGGCAATGTCCCAGTACATCCAAGAGAATCTGGCAAGAGGATTCATTAGGAAGTCAGTGTCACCGGCAGGGGCAGGGTTCTTCTTCGTACAGAAGAAGACTGGAAACTTACGTCCATGCATAGACGACAGGGGTCTTAACGCCATCACCGTTAAGAACAAGTACCCACTACCCCTGATATCTGAGCTGTTTGATAGGCTATGGGGAGCGAGGGTATTTACAAAGTTAGATCTGCGGGGTGCTTACAACCTGATTCACATCCGTGAGGGGGATGAATGGAAGACGGCTTTTAACACCAGGGATGGGCACTATGAATATCTGGTGATGCCCTTCGGGCTCTGTAATGCCCCAGCCGTTTTCCAAGACTTTCTGAACGACATCTTCCGGGATATGCTCACCACCTCGGTCGTAGTCTATCTGGATGATATTCTCATCTTATCTCCAGATATTGACTCCCATCGGAGAGATGTTCGCAAAGTCTTCGACCTCTTACGGGCAAACTCCCTCTACGCCAAGTTGGAGAAGTGTGTGTTTGAGCAGGAGTCCTTGCCTTTCCTTGGTTATATCATCTCTGCCCAGGGTTTGGCTATGGATCCTTGTTGTGAGTTCTGTTTTTGGGCTCCCTCTGGTGGTTACTGATGGTACTGGGTGATTTGTGTTCTGCTGTCTCTGGTGTCCACCTGTTCTATTAGCATTTGGGAGTTTCCTATTTAACCGGGCTTTCTTGTCATTTCCCCGCCGGCTATCAAGGTTATCAGAGTGTTTTGTTACCTCAGCTTCTGGCTTCAGTAATCTTCAGGACAAGCTTAGTTTTTTATTTTCTTGTTCCACGTTTTGCTTTATTTTTGTCTTGTCCAGCTTGCATATAATTGTTTCTTTGCTGCTGGTTGCTCTAGTGGGCTGTAATTGCTCCTCATGTTCCATGAGTTGGAACATGAGTTCAAGTAATTACAGGATGGTTTTTTGAAGGGTTTTTTGCTGACCGCGCAGTTTACTTTTGTATCCTCTGCTATCTAGTTTTAGCGGGCCTCATTTTGCTGAATCTGTTTTCATACTGTGTATGTGCCTTCCTCTCATTTCACCGTCATTATATGTGAGGGGCTGCTATTTCTGTGGGGTATTTCTCTGGAGGCAAGAGAGGTCTGTGTTTCTTCTAATAGGGGAAGTTAGATCTTCGGCTGGTGCGAGACGTCTAGGACCAACGTAGGCACGTTCCCCGGCTATTGTTATTTGTCTGTTCAGGTTTAGGGTCGTGGTCAGCTCAGGTTCCATCACCCTAGAGCTCGTTGGTGCTTGTCCTTTTGTGATTCCCTGCCATTGGAATCATGACAGTATAGCCGGCCAAAATGTTTGGGCTGAAGTAGGAGGAAAAGTAGTCTGAGGAAGTTTTTTTTTTTCTCTCCTCTGAGGTTGCTGCCTAGCCTTAATTGCAGCCTGGCTGATTTTTTTTTTTTTTTCCTCCTCTTAATCCTTGAATGGCTCTGACCTTAGCTGTTTATCATGGACGTCCAGAGTTTAGCTTCCAGCTTGAATAATCTTGCTGCTAAGGTTCAAAATATACAAGATTTTGTTGTACATGCTCCTATGTCTGAACCTAGAATTCCTATTCCAGAGTTCTTTGCTGGAGATAGATCTAGTTTTCTGAATTTTAGGAACAATTGCAAGCTGTTCCTTTCTTTGAAATCTCGCTCTTCTGGAGACCTTGCTCAGCAGGTTAAGATTATTATATCTTTCCTGCGGGGTGACCCTCAAAATTGGGCATTTGCATTGGCACCAGGGGATCCTGCGTTGCTTAATGTGGATGCGTTTTTTCTGGCATTGGGTTTGCTCTATGAGGAACCTAACCAGGAGATTCAGGCTGAAAAAGCTTTATTAGCTCTCTCTCAGGGGCAAGATGAAGCAGAAATATATTGTCAAAAATTTCGGAAATGGTCAGTGCTTACTCAGTGGAATGAGTGCGCCCTGGCTGCAAAGTTCAGAGATGGCCTTTCTGAGGCCATTAAAGATGTTATGGTGGGGTTCCCTGCGCCTACGGGTCTGAATGAGTCTATGACTATGGCTATTCAGATTGATCGGCGTTTACGGGAGCGCAAACCTGTGCACCATTTGGCGGTGTCTTCTGAACAGGCACTTGAGACAATGCAATGTGATAGAGTTCAGTCTAGAAGTGAACGGCAAAACTATAGGCGGAAAAATGGGTTGTGTTTTTATTGTGGTGATTCAGCTCATGTTATATCAGCATGCTCTAAACGCACAAAAAAGGTTGATAAGTCTGTTGCCATTAGTACGTTACAGTCTAAGTTCATTCTGTCTGTGACTCTGATTTGCTCATTATCATCCATTTCCGTCGATGCCTATGTAGATTCAGGCGCTGCCCTGAGTCTTATGGATTGGTCATTTGCCAAGCGATGTGGGTTTAGTCTTGAGCCTCTGGAAGTCCCTATTCCTTTGAAGGGAATTGACTCTACACCTTTGGCTATGAATAAACCTCAGTACTGGACACAAGTGACCATGCGTATGACTCCCGTTCATCAGGAGGTGATTCGCTTCCTGGTATTGTATAATTTACATGATGTTCTAGTACTTGGTCTGCCATGGTTACAAACTCATAATCCAGTCCTTGACTGGAAAACAATGTCTGTGTTAAGCTGGGGATGTCAGGGGGTTCATGATGATGCACCTCCGATTTCTATTGCTTCATCTACTCCTTCTGAGGTTCCTGTATTTTTGTCTGATTATCGGGATGTTTTTGAGGAGCCTAAGCTCAGTTCGCTTCCTCCTCACAGGGATTGCGATTGTGCTATAGATTTAATTCCTGGTAGTAAATTTCCTAAAGGTCGTTTGTTCAATCTGTCAGTGCCAGAGCATATTGCTATGCGGGATTATGTTAAGGAGTCCTTGGAAAAGGGACATATCCGTCCATCTTCGTCCCCTTTGGGAGCAGGTTTTTTTTTCGTGGCCAAAAAAGATGGGTCCTTGAGGCCTTGTATAGATTATCGTCTTTTGAATAAGATTACCGTAAAATATCAGTATCCTTTGCCTTTGTTGACTGATTTGTTTGCTCGCATTAAGGGGGCTAAATGGTTCACTAAGATTGATCTTCGGGGTGCGTATAATCTTATACGAATAAAGCAAGGTGATGAGTGGAAAACCGCATTTAATACGCCTGAGGGCCATTTTGAGTATTTGGTAATGCCTTTCGGACTTTCTAATGCTCCTTCAGTCTTTCAGTCCTTTATGCACGATATTTTCCGTGAATATCTGGATAAATTTATGATTGTGTATTTGGATGATATTTTGTTTTTTTCTGATGACTGGGAGTCTCATGTTCAGCAGGTCAGGAAGGTGTTTCAGGTCCTGCGGGCTAATTCCTTGTTTGTAAAGGGCTCAAAGTGTCTCTTTGGAGTCCAGAAGATTTCTTTCTTGGGGTATATTTTTTCCCCTTCTACTATTGAGATGGATCCCGTCAAGGTTCGGGCTATTTGTGACTGGACGCAGCCTGCATCTCTTAAGAGTCTGCAGAAGTTCTTGGGCTTTGCTAATTTCTATCGTCGTTTTATAACTAATTTTTCTAGTGTTGTTAAGCCTTTGACGGATTTGACTAAGAAGGGTGCTGATGTTGCTGATTGGTCTCCTGCGGCTGTGGAAGCCTTTCAGGAACTTAAGCGCCGGTTTTCTTCTGCTCCTGTGTTGCGTCAGCCAGATGTTTCGCTTCCTTATCAGGTTGAGGTTGATGCTTCCGAGATTGGAGCGGGGGCGGTTTTGTCACAGAGAAGCTCCGATTGCTCAGTGATGAAGCCATGTGCGTTCTTTTCTAGAAAGTTTTCGCCCACTGAGCGGAATTATGATGTTGGTAATCGGGAGCTTTTGGCCATGAAGTGGGCATTTGAGGAGTGGCGTCATTGGCTTGAGGGTGCTAGACATCGTGTGGTGGTCTTGACTGATCACAAAAATCTGATTTACCTTGAGTCTGCCAAGCGTCTGAATCCTAGACAGGCTCGTTGGTCACTGTTTTTCTCTCGTTTCAGTTTTGTGGTTTCATACCTGCCAGGTTCAAAGAATGTGAAGGCGAATGCTCTTTCTAGGAGTTTTGTGCCTGACTCCCCTGGAAATTCTGAGCCCACTGGTATCCTTAGGGATGGGGTGATTTTGTCGGCCGTCTTCCCAGACTTGCGACGTGCTTTGCAGGAGTTTCAGGCGGGTAAACCTGATCGTTGTCCGCTTGAGAGACTGTTTGTTCCGGATAGTTGGACCAGTAGAGTCATCTCCGAGGTCCATTCTTCTGCGTTGGCAGGTCATCCTGGAATATTTGGTACTAGAGACTTGGTGGCCAGGTCTTTTTGGTGGCCTTCCTTGTCGTGGGATGTGCGTTCTTTTGTGCAGTCTTGTGAGGTTTGTGCTCGGGCTAAGCCTTGCTGTTCTCAAGCCAGTGGATTGTTGTCACCTTTGCCTATCCCGAAGAGGCCTTGGACGCACATTTCCATGGACTTTATTTCTGATCTCCCTGTCTCTCAAAAAATGTCCGTCATCTGGGTTGTGTGTGACCGCTTTTCTAAAATGGTTCATCTTGTACCCTTGCCTAAGTTGCCTTCCTCCTCTGAGTTGGTCCCTCTGTTTTTCCAGAACGTGGTTCGTTTGCATGGGATTCTGGAGAACATCGTTTCTGACAGGGGATCCCAGTTTGTGTCTAGATTTTGGCGGACGTTCTGTGCTAAGATAGGCATTGATTTGTCCTTTTCGTCTGCATTCCACCCTCAGACGAATGGCCAGAACTAATCAGACCTTGGAAACTTATTTGAGGTGTTTTGTTTCTGCTGATCAGGATGACTGGGTTACCTTTTTGCCGCTGGCCGAGTTTGCCCTTAATAATCGGGCTAGTTCTGCTACCTTGGTTTCTCCTTTCTTTTGTAATTCGGGGTTTCATCCTCGTTTTTCCTCTGGTCAGGTGGAGCCTTCTGATTGTCCTGGAGTGGACATGGTGGTGGATGGGTTGCATCGGATTTGGAGTCATGTGGTGGACAATTTGAAGTTGTCCCAGGAGAAGGCTCAGCAGTTTGCTAATCGCCGTCGCCGCGTGGGTCCTCGACTTCGTGTTGGGGACTTGGTGTGGTTGTCTTCTCGTTTTGTTCCTATGAAGGTCTCTTCTCCTAAGTTCAAGCCTCGGTTCATCGGTCCTTATAGGATCTTGGAAATTCTTAAGCCTGTGTCGTTTCGTTTGGATCTCCCGGCATCGTTTGCTATTCATAATGTGTTCCATCGGTCGTTGTTGCGGAGGTATGAGGTACCTGTTGTTCCTTCGCTTGAGCCTCCTGCTCCGGTGCTGGTGGAGGGAGAATTGGAGTATGTTGTGGAGAAGATCTTGGATTCTCGTGTTTCCAGACGGAAACTCCAATATTTGGTCAAGTGGAAGGGTTATGGTCAGGAGGATAATTCTTGGGTGGTTGCCTCTGATGTTCATGCTGATGATTTGGTCCGCGCTTTTCATAGGGCTCATCCTGGTCGCCCTGGTGGTTCTCGTGAGGGTTCGGTGACCCCTCCTCAAGGGGGGGGTACTGTTGTGAGTTCTGTTTTTGGGCTCCCTCTGGTGGTTACTGATGGTACTGGGTGATTTGTGTTCTGCTGTCTCTGGTGTCCACCTGTTCTATTAGCATTTGGGAGTTTCCTATTTAACCGGGCTTTCTTGTCATTTCCCCGCCGGCTATCAAGGTTATCAGAGTGTTTTGTTACCTCAGCTTCTGGCTTCAGTAATCTTCAGGACAAGCTTAGTTTTTTATTTTCTTGTTCCACGTTTTGCTTTATTTTTGTCTTGTCCAGCTTGCATATAATTGTTTCTTTGCTGCTGGTTGCTCTAGTGGGCTGTAATTGCTCCTCATGTTCCATGAGTTGGAACATGAGTTCAAGTAATTACAGGATGGTTTTTTGAAGGGTTTTTTGCTGACCGCGCAGTTTACTTTTGTATCCTCTGCTATCTAGTTTTAGCGGGCCTCATTTTGCTGAATCTGTTTTCATACTGTGTATGTGCCTTCCTCTCATTTCACCGTCATTATATGTGGGGGGCTGCTATTTCTGTGGGGTATTTCTCTGGAGGCAAGAGAGGTCTGTGTTTCTTCTAATAGGGGAAGTTAGATCTTCGGCTGGTGCGAGACGTCTAGGACCAACACAGGCACGTTCCCCGGCTATTGTTATTTGTGTGTTCAGGTTTAGGGTCGCGGTCAGCTCAGGTTCCATCACCCTAGAGCTCGTTGGTGCTTGTCCTTTTGTGATTCCCTGCCATTGGAATCATGACAGATCCTGCCAAGCTACAGGCTGTAATGGACTGGCAGGAACCCCATTCTCTTAAAGCGGTGCAGCGCTTTAATGGGTTCATTAATTACTATCGCCAGTTCATTCCACACTTCTCAACTTTGGTAGCCCCCTTGGTTGCCCTCACCAAGATGGGAGCAAATCCCAAGTTGTGGTCAGAGGAGGTCTCCAAAGCCTTTCTCTCGATCAAGTCACACTTCGCTAGCGCTCCCATCCTACATCGCCCCGATGTTGATAAGCCATTTATCTTGGAGGTGGATGCCTCATCCGTTGGTGCTGGAGCAGTCCTTTTCCAAAAGGATGCTCAAGGTCGGAAGCATCCTTGCTTCTTCTTCTCCAAGACCTTCACACCAGCGGAGAAGAATTATTCCATCGGGGACAGGGAGTTGCTGGCCATGAAGTTGGCTTTTTCGGAGTGGAGACATCTCTTGGAGGGAGCTCGCTTTCCCTTCCAAGTCTTCACTGACCACAAGAACTTGGTGTATCTGCAAACGGCCCAGCGGCTGAATTCTCGCCAGGCTAGATGGTCCCTGTTCTTCTCCCGGTTCCATTTTACTCTCCATTTCCTCTCCGGGGAGAAGAACGTTCGTGCTGACGCTCTCTCCCGCTCCGTGGTGTCATCGGAGGAGGAGGAGCCTCGGCTTATTGTCCCTTCTGAGAGCCTGAGAACTGTAGCTCCGGTTTCGCTAGAGTCTGTGCCCCCGGGCAAGACTTTCGTACCAGCTAACTTGCGACCGGAGGTTCTCTCTTGGGCTCACTCCTCCAGAGTGGGTGGGCATTTTGGGACCAAGAGGACATCTGAGCTTCTGGCGAGAACATACTGGTGGCCGCATATGGCCCGAGATGTCAAGGACTATATTCAGGCGTGCGTTTCTTGCGCCCAGAATCGGTCTCCTCGGCAACGGCCTGCTGGGTTGCTTTACCCTCTACCGGTGGCAGACAGGCCCTGGGAGATGGTCGGGATGGACTTTGTGGTGGGTCTACCCAAGTCGCGTGGCTGCTCCATTATTTGGGTTGTCACCGACCATTTCTCCAAGATGGTGCATTTGGTGCCGCTTCCTCGGTTACCCTCAGCACGGGCCTTGGCGGTGTTGTTCATTAAACACGTTTTCCGATTGCATGGTATGCCTGATAAGATTGTCAGCGATCGGGGTCCCCAGTTCGCATCTCGGTTTTGGAGAGAGCTCTGCCGTTTACTCAGCATAGAGTTAAGCCTCTCCTCTGCATACCATCCCGAGACGAATGGGTTGGTGGAGAGAACCAACCAGACTCTGGTGACATATTTGCGACATTTCGTCTCTGCTAGGCAGGATGACTGGGCATCTTTGCTACCTTGGGCGGAATTTGCCCTGAACAACGCCGTAGCCGATTCCACTGGTCAAACTCCTTTTCTCCTTAATTACGGCCAGCATCCGCGTGTCCCTGTGCCCATGCCCGTGTCATCCACCGATTGTAGGGTGGCAGACTGGGCGGTGGAGGCACGTGACATCTGGGACCGCACACAGGATGCCATCCGGGCCTCCAAGGAGAGAATGAGGGTTTCGACTGATACACACCGGCGTCCCGCTCCGGTCTTTGCTCCTGGCGACTTAGTGTGGCTCTCCGCCCGTAACATCAGGCTGCGAGTTGAGTCCACTAAGTTTGCTCCTCGCTACATTGGCCCGTTTAAGGTTCTGGAACAGATCAACCCTGTGGTCTACCGTTTGGCTATTCCTCCACGCCTTGGTATCACCGATACTTTCCACGTTTCCCTCTTAAAGCCCGTTCATTTGTCCCGGTTTTCCGAGTCATCTGCTGGGACATCGGGTTCATCCACGGATGAGTTTGAGGTGAATGCTATTGTGGGGTGCAAGGTGGTACGTGGCAAGAAATTTTATCTGGTGGACTGGAAGGGTCACGGCCCAGAGGATAGAACCTGGGAGCCTGTGGAGCACATTCGGGCTCCGCTGCTTATCGCAGCTTTTGAGCGTAGTGAGGCTCAAGGAGGGGGGGGCCCTAGGAGGGGGGTAATGTTAGGAGTCGAGTTTCCTCTGCTGCACAGGGGGAATCTCGATCCGTGTCTGCTGCGGTCTCCCATTCGGTATCGGCCGCAGTGGGCTCTGCTCAGCGGAGACGTCGCTCCCAGCGTCTTGCTGGGGCTGATTCGGTGCATAGGGTCACTACTGCCTTTTCTGGCTTTCCTATGGTACCCTGCACTGATCTGCGGCGAGCGAGCCTCTCTGGGACTAAGTCCTTGTTTACTCACACTGAGCATGCCCAGGGCAGGGTCTCCCATTGGAGGTCGAGGGCCACATGTTCGGTCACATGCTCAGGTGCTGCAGTACATTCCATTGGTCCTTCTGGAAGGTCCTGAAAGGGCAAAACATGCTCAGGTACTGCAGCACTTTCCATTGGTCCTTCTGGAAGGTCCTGAAAGGGCAAAAACTTCAGTAGCAGCTTCCTGTGCTGCAACTATATAAACTGCGCATGACCGCACGGCCATGCACTAGTATTGTCTTATGTTATGTGCTTTGCGCCAGTCTGGTCACATGTATGTGTGTTCAGGGACCCGGCTGAAATAAGCCCCTAGAATGCTGGCTCCTCCGGCGAGGAGTTTTGTGTGTTAGTGTGACCACTGACTGCTCTCTGTTTGGGCAGTTAGCCTGTGCCCCTGTGGAGTCTAACAGGGCACAGTGCTTTCCTTTCACAGCTACTCAGTGAATTAACTGAGTTAGTCTATACCGCCATATAGCTCCGCCGTTTGCTAGCAGCAGGTACTCCTGCACGGTGGACCCCGGGCTGCAAATGCACCAATATCAATAAACATCTCTATTTACTCGGTGCGTTCCGCTAGCCCTAACACACGTGCCTCGCGTTCATCATACACCACTATCCGAGCCAAAGTGTTCAAAATAGTTTAGTGGCAACTCAAATAGTTTCCATTACTTTTTCCGAATGTTACCGATTTTTCCAGATTTTATGAAAATGTGTTCGTTTTTCCATCTCCAATCCGTATGTGCCATATTCGTGCCAAATTTGTTTGGTGATCGTTTTCCGAATATATTCGCTCATATCTATTCAGCACAGCAGAACATTTCTCAGCAAACAATTTCCAACCTAATAGTATGCCAAGGCGTATGAGTGAATATTTTTCTATGCGTACTGCTCATAGTCATTACTGAAAAATTCAAGATGTTTTGAAAATGTTGTTTCCATCTTTTGATTTGCACATCATTAACATGTCTTTGGATGCTGTGATTTTCATAATTCTACAACTTTTCGGTCTTGATGCTGAAATATCAATGTTAAGGAGTGTATATAACCTGTAAATTCAGTAGGTGAAATAAGTATTGAAGAAAGTCAAAACACTGTAATAAATAGTTTATTACATCTCTTACTTTTTTCTATATAGCTATACCGCTACATATTCTCCTATGTATTCCATACAGGTTACAACTGGACCATTTCTACCTTTGTATATATAAAAATATCCCTACTTTCACATGACGCGTCACGAACAGTTACTAAGGGTATGTCATTTCATCTTTACCTCCTATTGGTCTCCTCCTACATGGAGATACTAAACCTCTAGAAACCCATCCTTTTTCTTTATGTCCGGTGGTTTTGGGACTAGCTGTGTTGTGAAATCTGCTCTTGGTCTCCCTCCGGTGGTTATGAGTGGTAGTGCTGCGGTAGTTGGATCGCAGCATTTATCAGGTGTATCTATTTTTTTGCAATTTGGGCTGGGCTATATAGCCTTGCTTGATCCTTTAGTCAGTGCCAGTTGTCCATTGTTTTTGGAGGATTCACATCCCTTCTGGTCTCTCCTGTTTGCTGTGCTTTTCTTCAAAGATAAGTCCTGGCTTTGTTTTTGCTGTCCACCTGCTGTGGACCTTATAGTTCTGTGCATTTTCATGTTTTTGTCTTGTCCAGCTTAGTCTGTGAAGGATTTTTTGCAGCCTAGCTATTTCTCTGGAGATGCAGATATACCCTCCATGTCTTTAGTCAGATGTGGTGTTTTGTATTTTCTGTGGTGGATATTTTCTAGTGTTTTAATACTGACCGCATAGTACTCTGTTCTATTCTTTCTTTTTAGCTAGTATGGCCTCCTATGCTAAATCCTGATTTCATTTCTGCGTATGTTATTTCCCTCTCCTCTCACAGTCAATATTTGTGGGGGGCTGTCTTTCCTTTGGGGATTTTCTCTGAGGCAAGATAGGTTTCCTGTTTATGTCTTTAGGGGTAGTTAGTTCTTAGGCTGTGTCGAGGGGTCTAGGGAGTGTTAGGTACCCCCCACGGCTACTTCTAGTTGCGCTGTTAAGTTCAGGGTTTGCGGTCAGTACAGGTTCCACCTTCTCCAGAGTACGTCTCATGCTGCTCCAAGGCCACCAGATCATAACAGTACAACTGGCCAACAATGAGTTAATTACATCTCAGAAGAAGGGAAAGATTTTGAGCCATTTTTTTTTCCTTAGCCTGTTTGGTCTGTTCCTCCCTCTTAATCTCTGGGTGGCTGCGGAACCTAGTAATAACATGAGTGTTCAGGAGTTAGTTTCTCGTGTGGATCAGATTGCTGCTAGGGTACAGGGTATTTCAGATTATATTGTTCAGACTCCTGCCTTAGAACCTAGGATTCCCACTCCTGATTTATTCTTTGGTGACAGATCCAAATTTTTGAGTTTCAAAAATAACTGTAAACTGTTTTTTGCATTGAGACCCCGGTCTTCTGGTGATCCCATTCAGCAGGTTAAAATCATGATATCCCTGCTGTGTGGTGACCCACAGGATTGGGCATTTTCCCTGGAAACTGGCAATCCTGCTTTGCTTAATGTTCTTTCTTTCAAGCATTGGGGTTATTGTATGATGAGCCTAATTCTGTGGATCAAGCTGAGAAAATCTTGCTGGACCTGTGTCAACGTCAAGAAGTGGCAGAATCATATTGCCAGAAATTTAGAAAATGGTCTGTACTGACTAAATGGAATGAGGATGCCTTGGTGGCAATTTTCAGAAAGGGTCTTTCTGAATCCGTTAAAGATGTTATGGTGGGGTTCCCCACGCCTGCTGGTCTGAGTGATTCTATGTCTCTGGCCATTCAGATTGATCGGCGCTTACGTGAGCGCAGAGTTATGCACACTGTGGCGTTGTCCTCTGAGCGGAGCCCTGAGCCTATGCAGTGTGATAGGATTTTGTCTAAAGCTGAACGTCAAAGATTCAGTCGTCAGAATAGGTTGTGTTTTTACTGCGGCGATTCTGCTCATATTATTTCTGATTGCCCTAAGCGTACAAAGAGAATCGCTAGTTCTGTTACCATCAGTACTGTACAACCTAAATTTCTGTTATCTGTGACCTTGATCTGCTCATTATCATCATTTTCTGTTATGGCATTTGTGGATTCAGGCGCCGCTCTGAACTTAATGAACTTAGAATTTGCCAGACGTTGTGGTTTCCCCTTGCAGCCTTTGCAGAACCCTATTCCTTTGAGGGGCATTGATGCTACACCGTTGGCTAAAAATAAACCTCAGTTTTGGACACAGCTGACCATGCGCATGGCGCCAGCCCATCAGGAAGATTGTCGTTTTCTGGTGTTGCATAATTTGCATGATGATATTGTGCTGGGTTTTCCATGGTTACAGCTACATAATCCGGTGTTAAGGTACCTTCACACATAACGATATTGTTAACGATATCGTTGCTTTTTGTGACGTAGCAACGATATCGTTAATGAAATCGTTATGTGTGACAGCGACCAACGATCAGGCCCCTGCTGGGAGATCGTTGGTCGCTGAATAAAGTCCAGAACTTTATTTCGTCGCTGGACTCCTGCTGACATCGCTGGATCGGCGTGTGTGACACCGATCCAGCGATGTCTTCACTGGTAACCAGGGTAAACATCGGGTAACTAAGCGCAGGGCCGCGCTTAGTAACCCGATGTTTACCCTGGTTACCATCCTAAAAGTAAAAAAAAACAAACAGTACATACTTACCTACCGCTGTCTGTCCTCCAGCGCTGTGCTCTGCACTCCTCCTGTACTGGCTGTGAGCGTCGGTCAGCCGGAAAGCAGAGCGGTGACGTCACCGCTCTGCTTTCCGGCCGCTGTGCTCACACAGATAGTACAGGAGGAGAGCAGAGCGCAGCGCTGGAGGACAGACGGCTGTAGGTAAGTATGTACTGTTTGTTTTTTTTTACTTTTAGGATGGTAACCAGGGTAAACATCGGGTTACTAAGCGCGGCCCTGCGCTTAGTTACCCGATGTTTACCCTGGTTACCGACATCGTTGGTCGCTGGAGAGCGGTCTGTGTGACAGCTCTCCAGCGACCAAACAGCGACGCTGCAGCGATCCGGATCGTTGTTGGTATCGCTGCAGCGTCGCTTAATGTGAAGGTACCTTTAGATTGGAAATCTATGTCTGTGACTAGTTGGGGTTGTCAGGGGGTTCATGGTCACGTTCATTTGATGTCAATTTCCTCTTCGCCCTCTTCTGAAATTCCTGAGTTTTTGTCAGATTTCCAGGATGTATTTCATGAGCCCAAATCCAGTTCCCTTCCACCACATAGGGACTGTGATTGTGCTATTGACTTGATTCCAGGTTGTAAGTTCCCTAAGGGCCAACTTTTCAACCTGTCTGTGCCAGAACATGCCGCCATGCGGAGCTATATTAAGGAGTCTTTGGAGAAGGGGCATATTCGGCCATCTTCTTCACCATTGGGAGCAGGTTTTTTTTTTGTTGCCAAGAAGGATGGCTCCTTGAGACCCTGTATTGATTATCGCCTCTTGAATAAGATCATGGTCAAATTTCAATACCCGTTGCCTTTGCTTACTGATTTATTTGCTAGGATTAAGGGGGCTAGCTGGTTTACTAAGATTGACCTTCGAGGGGCATATAATCTTATTCGTATTAAGCAGGGTGATGAATGGAAAACTGCATTTAATATGCCCGAAGGCCATTTTGAATACCTTGTGATGCCATTCGGACTCTCTAATGCTCCATCTGTGTTCCAATCCTTCATGCATGATATCTTTCGGAGTTATCTTGATAAATTCATGGTTGTATATTTGGATGATATTTTGATTTATTCCGATGATTGGGAGTCTCATGTGAAACAGGTCAGAATGGTATTTCAGATCCTCCGTAATAATGCTTTATTTGTGAAGGGGTCAAAGTGCCTCTTTGGAGTGCAGAAGGTTTCTTTTTTGGGCTTCATTTTTTCTCCCGCATCTATAGAAATGGATCCGGTTAAGGTTCAGGCCATTCATGATTGGATTCAGCCCACATCTGTGAAGAGCCTTCAGAAATTCTTGGGCTTTGCTAATTTTTATCGTCGTTTCATTGCCAACTTCTCCAGTGTGGTTAAACCTCTGACCGATTTGACGAAGAAAGGCGCTGATGTGACGAATTGGTCCTCTGCGGCTGTTTCTGCCTTTCAGGAGCTTAAACGCCGATTTACTTCTGCCCCTGTGTTGCGTCAGCCAGATGTTTCTCTTCCATTTCAGGTTGAGGTTGACGCGTCTGAGATTGGGGCAGGGGCCGTTTTGTCTCAGAGGAATTCTGATGGTTCCTAGATGAAACCGTGTGCCTTCTTTTCTCGGAAGTTTTCGCCTGCGGAACGCAATTATTGTTGGCTATGAAGTGGGCATTTGAGGAGTGGCGAGATTGGCTTGAGGGGGCCAAGCATCGTATTGTGGTTCTGACCGATCATAAGAATCTGATTTACCTCGAGTCTGCCAAACAGCTGAATCCTAGACAGGCTCGATGGGCCCTGCTTTTCTCCTGTTTTGATTTTGTGGTCTCGTCCATTCCTGGTACTAAGAATGTTACGGCGGATGCCCTCTCTAGGAGTTTTTCTCCTGATTCCCCTGGGATTTTTGGTACCAGAGATTTGGTTGGTAGGTCCTTTTGGTGGCCTTCTTTGTCGCGGGATGTGCGTTCTTTTGTGCAGTCCTGTGGGATTTGTGCGCGGGCTAAGCCTTGCTGTTCCCGCGCTAGTGGGTTGCTTTTGCCTTTGCCGGTCCCTGAGAGACCTTGGACGCATATTTGTATGGATTTTATTTCAGATCTTCCGGTTTCCCAGAGGATGTCGGTTATCTGGGTGGTTTGTGACCGGTTTTCTAAGATGGTTCATTTGGTACCTTTGCCTAAATTGCCTTCCTCTTCTGATTTGGTTCCATTGTTTTTTCAGCATGTGGTTCGTTTGCATGGCATGCCGGAAAATATTGTGTCCGATAGAGGTTCCCAGTTTGTTTCTAGGTTTTGGCGGGCCTTTTGTGCTAGGCTGGGCATTGATTTGTCTTTTTCTTCCGCATTTCATCCTCAGACAAATGGCCAGACCAAGCGAACTAATCAGACTTTGGAAACTTATTTGAGATGCTTTGTGTCTGCTGATCGGGATGATTGGGTGGCTTTCTTGCCATTGGCCGAGTTTGCCCTTAATAATTGGGCAGGTTGAGCCTTCTGATTGTCCTGGTGTGGATTCTGTGGTTGACAGGCTGCAGCAGATCTGGGCTCATGTGGTGGACAATTTGGTGTTGTCTCAGGAGGAGGCTCAACGTTTTGCTAACCGTCGTTGGTGTGTTGGTTCCCGACTTCGGGTCGGGGATTTGGTCTGGTTGTCTTCCCGTCATGTTCCTATGAAGGTTTCTTCCCCTAAGTTCAAGCCTCGGTTTATTGGTCTTTATAGGATTTCTAAGATTATCTAAGATTATCAATCCAGTGTCTTATCGTTTGGCCCTTCCAGCCTCTTTTTCCATCCATAATGTTTTCCATAGATCTTTGTTGCGGAAGTATGTAGTGCCCGTTGTTCCCTCTGTTGATCCTCCGGCCCCGGTGTTGATTGATGGGGAGTTGGAGTATGTGGTTGAGAAGATTTTGGATTCTCGTTTTTTGAGGCGGAGGCTTCAGTATCTGGTCAAATGGAAGGGTTATGGCCAGGAGGATAATTCTTGGGTTGTTGCCTCCGATGTTCATGCTGACGATTTGGTTTGTGCCTTTCATTTGGCTCGTCCTGATCGGCCTGGGGGCTCTGGTGAGGGTTCGGTGACCCCTCCACAAGGGGGGGTACTGTTGTGAATTCTGCTCTTGGGCTCCCTCCAGTGGTTATGAGTGGTAGTGCTGCGGTAGTTGGATCGCAGCATTTATCAGGTGTATCTATTTTTTGCAATTTGGGCTGGGCTATAGAGCCTTGCTTGATCCTTTAGTCAGTGCCAGTTGTCCATTGTTTTTGGAGGATTCACATCCCTTCTGTTCTCTCTTGTTTGCTGTGCTTTTCTTCAAAGATAAGTCCTGACTTTGTTTTTGCCATCCACCTGCTGTGGACCTTATAGATCTGTGCATTTTCATGTTTTTGTCTTGTCCAGCTTAGTCTGTGAAGGATTTTTTGCAGCCCAGCTATTTCTCTGGAGATGCAGATATACCCTCCATGTCTTTAGTCAGATGTGGTGTTTTGTATTTTCTGTGGTGGATATTTTCTAGTGTTTTAATACTGACCGCATAATACTCTGTTCTATTCTTTCTTTTTAGCTAGTATGGCCTCCTATGCTAAATCCTGATTTCATTTCTGCGTATGTTATTTCCCTCTCTTCTCACAGTCAATATTTGTGGGGGGCTGTCTTTCCTTTGGGGATTTTCTCTGAGGCAAGATAGGTTTCCTGTTTCTGTCTTTAGGGGTAGTTAGTTCTTAGGCTGTGTCGAGGGGTCTAGGGAGTGTTAGGTACCCCCCACGGCTACTTCTAGTTGCGCTGTTAAGTTCAGGGTTTGCGGTCAGTACAGGTTCCACCTTCTCCAGAGTATGTCTCATGCTGCTCCAAGGCCACCAGATCATAACATAGCTGCAGGTTCATAAGAACCGTTACCTTCTTTCTACGCTACATGACATGTGACATTAGATTCAGGGCAGGTGATTGGCTAGGCCATACTATCAGCTTTATTTTATTTCTGGGAAACCAAGTGAGAGTTTCATTTGCTGTGTGTTTGGGATCATTGTCTTCAAGAAATGTTCACTCTCGTTTCATCTTCATTATCCTAGTAGATGGCAGCAGATTTTTATTAACAATGTCTCGGTACATTTGTCCATTCATCTTTCCTTCAATTACATGAAGTTGTCAGTGCTGTGTGCTGAAAAACAGCTCTATACTATGATGTTCCCACCTGCAAACATCACTGTTAGTATAGTGTTTTGGGGGAGATATGCAGTGCCTTCTAACCTGCAAACATGGTGTGTATTATGGCACTCAAAGAGTTCAATTTTCTCATCTGACCAGATTATATTCTTCCATCGACATCATCCTGGTAGATGGCAGCAGATTTTAATAGTTTTCTGTGAAACAATTGTACCTGCAGATTCCAGGTCCTTATGTAACTCTCCACAGGTTGTTTTTGGCTCTTGAACAACTCAACTGATTATTCATTTCACTCCTCTGTCTGAAATCTTGCGGGGAGTACTTGGTCCTGATCTGTTTATGGTGAAATGATTCTCTTTCTTCTTCCAGATTATGCACCAACAGTGTTCACTGAAACCTTTAGTAGTTTAGATTTTTTTCTGAAACCAATGCCATCAGTATGTTTTACAACAATATGGTTGGAAAGTTCTTGAGACAGATCACTGGTTTTACCAATCATGAGATGTCCATTGTTTGGCACCTTTTTATAGGCCGACAGTTGAACCAGCTAATATTGTTTTTCCCTAGCAGGATTTCTTTCTAATTACTGATAGATTTCAGCTGGTGTTATGACTTTCCATGGCTTTTTGCACCTTTCTTTCTTCATATGTTTTTTTCCCTGTGTCATTTCTCATTATTATACATAACTTAATTTATTATATGATTTTTTTTTTATATGTGAGAATTGGATGGGTTGTTACTGACATCTAGTGAGAATGTCATGTCAATAGAAAATGTATTAACTTAGAAAATTGGTGATGTGTTCAATACTTATTTCACCCACAAGAGACAGTCTTGGTTCAGCAGGGCTGGAGAGAGGATTTCCAGTGGTTTGTGTCCTGAGGACAAGATACTGAACCTGTGTTGCTCCATGGCAGGCAGCTCCTCCATACACATTGCACATCTTAGCAAATACAATAATTGTGTACACATTATACACATATACTTTACATATATACAGTTAGGTCCATATATATTTGGACAGAGACAACATTTTTCTAATTTTGGTTATAGACATTACCACAATGAATTTTAAACAAAACAATTCAGATGCCATTGAAATTCAGACTTTCAGCTTTCATTTGAGGATATCCACATTAAAATTGGATGAAGGGTTTAGGAGTTTCAGCTCCTTAACATGTGCCACCCTGTTTTTAAAGGGTCCAAAAGTGATTGGACAAATTAAATAATTTTATATAAAATGTTCATTTCTAGTACTTGGTTGAAAACCCTTTGTTGGCAATGACTGCCTCAAGTCTTGAACTCATGGACATCACCAGACGCTGTGTTTCCTCCTTTTTGATGCTCTGCCAGGCCTTCACTGCGGTGGTTTTCAGTTGCTGTTAGTTTGTAGGCCTTTCTGTCTGAAGTTTAGTCTTTAACAAGTGAAATGCATGCTCAATTGGGTTGAGATCAGGTGACTGACTTGGCCATTCAAGAATATTCCACTTCTTTGCTTTAATAAACTCCTGGGTTGCTTTGGCTTTATGTTTTGGGTCATTGTCCTTCTGTAGTATGAAACGACGACCAATCAGTTTGGCTGCATTTGGCTGGATCTGAGCACACGGTATGTCTCTGAAGACCTCAGGATTCATTCAGCTGTTTCTGTCCTGTGTCACATCATCAATAAACACTAGTGACCCACTGGCAGCCATGCATGCCCAAGCCATCACACTGCTTCCGCCGTGTTTTACAGATGATGTGATATGCTTTGGATCATGAGCTGTACCACGCCTTCACCATACTTTTCTCTTTCCATCATTCTGGTAGAGGTTGATCTTGGTTTCATCTGTCCAAAGAATGTTCTTCCAGAACTGTGCTGGCTTTTTTAGATGTTTTTTAGCAAAGTCCAGTCTAGCCTTTTTATTCTTGATGCTTATGAGAGGCTTGCACCGTGCAGTGAACCCTCTGTATTTACTTTCATGCAGTCTTCTCTTTATGGTAGATTTGGATATTGATACGCCGACCTCCTGGAGAGTGTTGTTCACTTGGTTGGCTGTTGTGAGGGGGTTTCTCTTCACCATGAAGATTATTCTGCGATCATCCACCACTGTTGTCTTCCGTGGGCGTTCAGGTCTTTTTGCATTGATGAGTTCACCAGTGCTTTCTTTCTTTCTGAGGATGTACCAAACTGTAGATTTTGCCACTCCTAATATTATAGCAATTTCTCGGATGTTTTTTTTCTGTTTTTGCAGCTTAAGGATGGCTTGTTTCACCTGCATGGAGAGCTCCTTTGACCACATGTTTAATTCACAGCAAAACCTTCCAAATGCAAGCACCACACCTCAAATCAACTCCAGGCCTTTTATCTGCTTAATTGAGAATGACATAAGGAAGGGATTGCCCACACCTGTCCATGAAATAGCCTTGGAGTTAATTGTCCAATTACTTTTGATCCCTTTGAAAACAGGGTGGCACATGTTAAGGAGCTGGAACTCCCAAACCCTTCATCCAATTTTAATGTAGGTACCCTCAAATGAAAGCTGAAAGTCTGAACTTCAACTGCATCTGAAATATTTTGCTTAAAATTCATTGTAGTAATGTCTATAAGCAAAATTAGGAAAATGTTGTTTCTGTCCAAATATGTATGGACCTAACTGTATACACATTATACACACATTTATTTAAAAACAATACACATACAATACAGTACAATATTTTGCTTTAATGGAGATAGCTGTTTTATCCAATCTTAGTAATAGAAAGTCAGCAACGCTATACATCTGTTTTGATGGCTGAGCTGTATATCTCAACTAGTGTTGAGTAGTGTTGAGCGATACCTTCCGATATCGGAAAGTATCGGTATCGGTTTGGATCGGCCGATATTCAAAAAATATCGGATATCGCCGATACCGATACCCGATCCCAATGCAAGTCAATGGGACCAAAATATCGGAATTAAAATAAACCCTTTCTTTCCTTGTAGGTTCATTCTACCTGAAGGAAAACAACTAAGAATAATGTAGGATGTATGGGGGAGGTGGCGGAGACATTAAAGGCAATGAGGATTAGTCCAATCAAATAGAATAGCATGTTTTTTTTTTTTTTTTTAAAGAAGTTCGGATTGAAAAAGATATTGAGTATGTAAATTTTTTTTATTTTGTCAGATATTGATGTTTCACTATTCCACGCCCTTCCCCTTCTTTTTTTTCTTTTTTTTTTTTTTCTTTTCCCACACTTTCATCTTCATCATCATCAGCATCCTTGACATCAACTTCTTCACCTTATTCATCTTCTTCTTCATCTTCTACCTATTTTTTTTTTTATTACATTCTTCATATTCATTTTCTTCAACTATTATTATTCTTCCTATTCTACATATTCTTTTTATTCCACTGTTATTATTCTTCCTATTCTACTTCTTCATCATATTCTCATTTGTGACAGGCATTCCCGTAGTTGTTATCTATAAAAGTTGGAAGATTACACCTTCCGTTCTGCCAGTCACAAAAGTTACATTTGTCCGCGTTCAGTTTGGCCTGCAGCATCAGGCTTTATCCAGGGGCACCACGAGGAGGAACGGACTCACCCCCATACACTGCTTAGTCTTCTTCTGCATATAATTTAGATAATATCTTTTGCTCTGATATTAAGTCTTATGCTTAATGTTCTTCTGCTCTTTGTTCTGCAGCCTCTTGTTCTTCTGCTTCTCGGTCTTCCATGTTGTCGTCTCCAGGGTCTTCGTCTCCAGTGTCGTCATCTCCGCCGTCGTCGTCTCAGCCGTCGTCGTCTCCGCCGTCGTCGTCGTCGTCGTCATCGGGGTGGTCTTCCGGGTCGTCGTCATCGGGGTGGTCTTCCGGATTGTCGACGTTAGGGTCTTCAACTTGGAAATGTAGCAGAAGGTACAAGAAGGCTGAGAAAATGCCAAGAACCAGCTGATGGAACTGGAACTCGGATGGCTACCCGAAGGTTCAAGAGCCTATGGAACTACCGAGGACCAGCTGACGTTACTGGAACCCGGTTACTAAGCAGGAGGTACCCGTGCTAAAAAGCACTACCAAGGACCGCCTGACGTTGGCGGAACTCGGATACCCAGAAGGAGGCACCTAAGCCAAAGGCTCTGCCCGGAACCAGATGACGTTACTGGAACCAGGATGGGGAGCAGAAGGTACAAGAGCAAAAGACACTGCCGAGAACCAGCTGACGGTACTGGAACCCGGATGGGTAGCCGAATGTCCAAGAGCCAATGGAACTACCAAGGACCAGCTGACGTTACTGGAACCCGGTTACTAAGCAGGAGGTACCCGTGCCTGAAAGCACTACCAAGGACCACCTGACATTGGTGGAACTTGGATACCCAGAAGGAGGCACCTAAGCCAAAGGCTCTGCCCGGAACCAGCTGACGGTACTGGAACCAGGATGGGGAGCAGAAGGTACAAGAGCAAAAGACACTGCCGAGAACCAGCTGACGGTGCTGGAACCAGGTGGTGGACCCGAAGGCCCACAGGAGAGGAGAGAACAGCTAGGCCGCGAGGCAGCCGCAGTTACCGAACCCCAACAGTCCTACAGGGGGAGCTGGGCCTACTGGCACTACAGAACCAGCCTTGACTACCAGTTCACGCAGCCCACATAGGAAGCTCCTAAACTGGAGGCACCCTGGAGTTGGCTAACTCGACCGCCCCACGACGGGGCAAGCATAGGCGTCTCAGTGAAGTTGACACAACCCGGAAACAGCTGACGGTGCTGAAACCAGGCTTGGCACGAGGGAGTACCTGTGACAAGAACACTGCCGAGAACCAGCTGGCGGTGCTGGAACCCGGATGCGTTGCCCCAGTGTGCAAGAGCCAATGGCACGACCGAGGACCAGCTGACGGTGCTGGAACCCGGTTACTAAGCTGTAGGTGCCCGCGCTTAAAAGCACTACCAAGGACCGCCTGGCGTTGGCGGAACTCGGATACCCAGGAGGAGGCACCTAAGCCAAAGGCTCGGCCCGGAACCAGCTGACGGTGCTGGAACCAGGTGGTGGACCCCAAGGCCCACAGGAGAGGAGAGAACAGCTAGGCCGCGAGGCAGCCGCAGTTACCGAACCCCAACAGTCCTACAGGGGGAGCTGGGCCTACTGGCACTACAGAACCAGCCTTGACTACCAGTTCACGCAGCCCACATAGGAAGCTCCTAAACTGGAGGCACCCTGGAGTTGGCTAACTCGACCGCCCCACGACGGGGCAAGCATAGGCGTCTCAGTGAAGTTGACACAACCCGGAAACAGCTGACGGTGCTGAAACCAGGCTTGGCACGAGGGAGTACCTGTGACAAGAACACTGCCGAGAACCAGCTGGCGGTGCTGGAACCCGGATGCGTTGCCCCAGTGTGCAAGAGCCAATGGCACGACCGAGGACCAGCTGACGGTGCTGGAACCCGGTTACTAAGCTGTAGGTGCCCGCGCTTAAAAGCACTACCAAGGACCGCCTGGCGTTGGCGGAACTCGGATACCCAGGAGGAGGCACCTTAGCCAAAGGCTCGGCCCGGAACCAGCTGACGGTGCTGGAACCAGGTGGTGGACCCGAAGGCCCACAGGAGAGGAGAGAACAGCTAGGCCGCGAGGCAGCCGCAGTTACCGAACCCCAACAGTCCTACAGGGGGAGCTGGGCCTACTGGCACTACAGAACCAGCCTTGACTACCAGTTCACGCAGCCCACATAGGAAGCTCCTAAACTGGAGGCACCCTGGAGTTGGCTAACTCGACCGCCCCACGACGGGGCAAGCATAGGCGTCTCAGTGAAGTTGACACAACCCGGAAACAGCTGACGGTGCTGAAACCAGGCTTGGCACGAGGGAGTACCTGTGACAAGAACACTGCCGAGAACCAGCTGGCGGTGCTGGAACCCGGATGCGTTGCCCCAGTGTGCAAGAGCCAATGGCACGACCGAGGACCAGCTGACGGTGCTGGAACCCGGTTACTAAGCTGTAGGTGCCCGCGCTTAAAAGCACTACCAAGGACCGCCTGGCGTTGGCGGAACTCGGATACCCAGGAGGAGGCACCTAAGCCAAAGGCTCGGCCCGGAACCAGCTGACGGTGCTGGAACCAGGTGGTGGACCCGAAGGCCCACAGGAGAGGAGAGAACAGCTAGGCCGCGAGGCAGCCGCAGTTACCGAACCCCAACAGTCCTACAGGGGGAGCTGGGCCTACTGGCACTACAGAACCAGCCTTGACTACCAGTTCACGCAGCCCACATAGGAAGCTCCTAAACTGGAGGCACCCTGGAGTTGGCTAACTCGACCGCCCCACGACGGGGCAAGCATAGGCGTCTCAGTGAAGTTGACACAACCCGGAAACAGCTGACGGTGCTGAAACCAGGCTTGGCACGAGGGAGTACCTGTGACAAGAACACTGCCGAGAACCAGCTGGCGGTGCTGGAACCCGGATGCGTTGCCCCAGTGTGCAAGAGCCAATGGCACGACCGAGGACCAGCTGACGGTGCTGGAACCCGGTTACTAAGCTGTAGGTGCCCGCGCTTAAAAGCACTACCAAGGACCGCCTGGCGTTGGCGGAACTCGGATACCCAGGAGGAGGCACCTAAGCCAAAGGCTCGGCCCGGAACCAGCTGACGGTGCTGGAACCAGGTGGTGGACCCGAAGGCCCACAGGAGAGGAGAGAACAGCTAGGCCGCGAGGCAGCCGCAGTTACCGAACCCCAACAGTCCTACAGGGGGAGCTGGGCCTACTGGCACTACAGAACCAGCCTTGACTACCAGTTCACGCAGCCCACATAGGAAGCTCCTAAACTGGAGGCACCCTGGAGTTGGCTAACTCGACCGCCCCACGACGGGGCAAGCATAGGCGTCTCAGTGAAGTTGACACAACCCGGAAACAGCTGACGGTGCTGAAACCAGGCTTGGCACGAGGGAGTACCTGTGACAAGAACACTGCCGAGAACCAGCTGGCGGTGCTGGAACCCGGATGCGTTGCCCCAGTGTGCAAGAGCCAGTGGCACGACCGAGGACCAGCTGACGGTGCTGGAACCCGGTTACTAAGCTGTAGGTGCCCGCGCTTAAAAGCACTACCAAGGACCGCCTGGCGTTGGCGGAACTCGGATACCCAGGAGGAGGCACCTAAGCCAAAGGCTCGGCCCGGAACCAGCTGACGGTGCTGGAACCAGGTGGTGGACCCCAAGGCCCACAGGAGAGGAGAGAACAGCTAGGCCGCGAGGCAGCCGCAGTTACCGAACCCCAACAGTCCTACAGGGGGAGCTGGGCCTACTGGCACTACAGAACCAGCCTTGACTACCAGTTCACGCAGCCCACATAGGAAGCTCCTAAACTGGAGGCACCCTGGAGTTGGCTAACTCGACCGCCCCACGACGGGGCAAGCATAGGCGTCTCAGTGAAGTTGACACAACCCGGAAACAGCTGACGGTGCTGAAACCAGGCTTGGCACGAGGGAGTACCTGTGACAAGAACACTGCCGAGAACCAGCTGGCGGTGCTGGAACCCGGATGCGTTGCCCCAGTGTGCAAGAGCCAATGGCACGACCGAGGACCAGCTGACGGTGCTGGAACCCGGTTACTAAGCTGTAGGTGCCCACGCTTAAAAGCACTACCAAGGACCGCCTGGCGTTGGCGGAACTCGGATACCCAGGAGGAGGCACCTAAGCCAAAGGCTCGGCCCGGAACCAGCTGACGGTGCTGGAACCAGGTGGTGGACCCCAAGGCCCACAGGAGAGGAGAGAACAGCTAGGCCGCGAGGCAGCCGCAGTTACCGAACCCCAACAGTCCTACAGGGGGAGCTGGGCCTACTGGCACTACAGAACCAGCCTTGACTACCAGTTCACGCAGCCCACATAGGAAGCTCCTAAACTGGAGGCACCCTGGAGTTGGCTAACTCGACCGCCCCACGACGGGGCAAGCATAGGCGTCTCAGTGAAGTTGACACAACCCGGAAACAGCTGACGGTGCTGAAACCAGGCTTGGCACGAGGGAGTACCTGTGACAAGAACACTGCCGAGAACCAGCTGGCGGTGCTGGAACCCGGATGCGTTGCCCCAGTGTGCAAGAGCCAATGGCACGACCGAGGACCAGCTGACGGTGCTGGAACCCGGTTACTAAGCTGTAGGTGCCCGCGCTTAAAAGCACTACCAAGGACCGCCTGGCGTTGGCGGAACTCGGATACCCAGGAGGAGGCACCTTAGCCAAAGGCTCGGCCCGGAACCAGCTGACGGTGCTGGAACCAGGTGGTGGACCCGAAGGCCCACAGGAGAGGAGAGAACAGCTAGGCCGCGAGGCAGCCGCAGTTACCGAACCCCAACAGTCCTACAGGGGGAGCTGGGCCTACTGGCACTACAGAACCAGCCTTGACTACCAGTTCACGCAGCCCACATAGGAAGCTCCTAAACTGGAGGCACCCTGGAGTTGGCTAACTCGACCGCCCCACGACGGGGCAAGCATAGGCGTCTCAGTGAAGTTGACACAACCCGGAAACAGCTGACGGTGCTGAAACCAGGCTTGGCACGAGGGAGTACCTGTGACAAGAACACTGCCGAGAACCAGCTGGTGGTGCTGGAACCCGGATGCGTTGCCTTGCCTATTAAAGATTGTCTTCCTAGAGCCCCAACTAGCGGTGTTGGAGCAAAGGGTAAGCAGGGGGAGATGAGTGTAGGCCGAAGCCTGCACTGGAGGCAGCTTTGTGTCTGCGTTGCGTTTGCAGGACACGATGCCGGCTACACAGCGGGGGAACAGCTGGCGGTGCTGAACCACACTAACACATTGGCTGGTGTTTTTCTCTGTGCAGCTAGCATGTCCGGGCAGAAACTGGCGTTGTTTGAGCCCAGGGTCAGCAGGAGGAGGAGAGGAGCAAAGTGTAGGCCGAAGCCTGCACTGGTGGCAGCTTTTGTTCTGTTGTGCCAGCGTGGCTTGTGCTGGACACGTTGCCGACTACACAGCAGGGGAACAGCTGGCGGTGCTGAACCCCACTAACACATTGGCTGGTGTTTTTCTCTGTGCAGCTAGCATTTCCGGGCAAAAACTAGCGGTGTTTGAGCCCAGGGTCAGCAGGAGGAGTAGAGGAGCAGAGTGTTGGCCAAAGCCTAGTTGAACCAATTTCAAAGGTTACCTTTAACCCCCCCCTCAGGTGTTGCAAGGTACAAGAGCCACACCTTGAACAGCATTAATGATGCACAAGTCAAAGGTTGCTCTATTTAATTTTGCTCCTTGCACACGCTGAATTAAACACGTACACTATTTAGCCCATTATACTGTCAAACAGTAGTGGAGGCGTGACTACTAGTCTTTTTAAGGAGACGCAGCACAGGTGTACAAATTTACACCTAGGTGCTGTGCGCAGATTCCTTACCGTTGTTATTTGCAGTACAGGAAACTGCGCTCTTGTGTTATCCCTTGGCAATACCCTGTTAGTGCAGGCCGTCTCATGACCTCATTTCATGTTGGCCGGTGCGGTTAACGATGGCCATAAATCCCAGACCCACAGTGGCTTTTCCTAAAGTCACACTGCGGTGCTGGGATTCGTGGCCTTGTGCAGTAAATATGTTCGCCGCTCACACATGTCCTTACACCTGCTTCAGACTGGGCGGCCTCAGCTGATCCCTTATCGCATGCCGCGGCCATGAGGCCGCACAGTCAGAAGAAGGCGGAAGGAGGGGAGTGAAAACAGGGGAACATATGCACTGCTCGTGCCCATCAATCACACCCTCGCAGTCAAAATATATGAGACAACGGGGGGCGTTGTGTCGGGCAGGGGGGACGCACAGGCACAGCCAGCCAACCAATGATGTCAGGAGACGGGCAGCGCTAACAATGGGGGTGCTGCGTGTCATTACAAAGGAAAGTCACACCTCAGGGACATTGTAATGGTCTCTAATGAGACACATTTTTTACGTGTTGAGTTCCACGTGGGCAAGGAGAAAAAGTCAGCCACCTCGTACAAATGCAGCAGTACTGCTGTACAAGGTGGCTGATATACATAGAAACACCTGTGGGTGGGGGGCAGGCTCCCTTCAATTTCAGTTCATGTGCCTGCGTGGCGTTTGCAGGTCACGTTGCAAGCTGCACAGCAGGGGAACAGCTGGCGGTGCTGAACCCCACTAACACATTGGCTGGTGTTTTTCTCTGTGCAGCTAGCATGTCCGGGCAGAAACTGGCGTTGTTTGAGCCCAGGGTCAGCAGGAGGAGGAGAGGAGCAAAGTGTAGGCCGAAGCCTGCACTGGTGGCAGCTTTTGTTCTGTTGTGCCAGCGTGGCTTGTGCTGGACACGTTGCCGACTACACAGCAGGGGAACAGCTGGCGGTGCTGAACCCCACTAACACATTGGCTGGTGTTTTTCTCTGTGCAGCTAGCATTTCCGGGCAAAAACTAGCGGTGTTTGAGCCCAGGGTCAGCAGGAGGAGTAGAGGAGCAGAGTGTTGGCCAAAGCCTAGTTGAACCAATTTCAAAGGTTACCTTTAACCCCCCCCTCAGGTGTTGCAAGGTACAAGAGCCACACCTTGAACAGCATTAATGATGCACAAGTCAAAGGTTGCTCTATTTAATTTTGCTCCTTGCACACGCTGAATTAAACACGTACACTATTTAGCCCATTATACTGTCAAACAGTAGTGGAGGCGTGACTACTAGTCTTTTTAAGGAGACGCAGCACAGGTGTACAAATTTACACCTAGGTGCTGTGCGCAGATTCCTTACCGTTGTTATTTGCAGTACAGGAAACTGCGCTCTTGTGTTATCCCTTGGCAATACCCTGTTAGTGCAGGCCGTCTCATGACCTCATTTCATGTTGGCCGGTGCGGTTAACGATGGCCATAAATCCCAGACCCACAGTGGCTTTTCCTAAAGTCACACTGCGGTGCTGGGATTCGTGGCCTTGTGCAGTAAATATGTTCGCCGCTCACACATGTCCTTACACCTGCTTCAGACTGGGCGGCCTCAGCTGATCCCTTATCGCATGCCGCGGCCATGAGGCCGCACAGTCAGAAGAAGGCGGAAGGAGGGGAGTGAAAACAGGGGAACATATGCACTGCTCGTGCCCATCAATCACACCCTCGCAGTCAAAATATATGAGACAACGGGGGGCGTTGTGTCGGGCAGGGGGGACGCACAGGCACAGCCAGCCAACCAATGATGTCAGGAGACGGGCAGCGCTAACAATGGGGGTGCTGCGTGTCATTACAAAGGAAAGTCACACCTCAGGGACATTGTAATGGTCTCTAATGAGACACATTTTTTACGTGTAGAGTTCCACGTGGGCAAGGAGAAAAAGTCAGCCACCTCGTACAAATGCAGCAGTACTGCTGTACAAGGTGGCTGATATACATAGAAACACCTGTGGGTGGGGGGCAGGCTCCCTTCAATTTCAGTTCATGTGCCTGCGTGGCGTTTGCAGGTCACGTTGCAAGCTGCACAGCAGGGGAACAGCTGGCGGTGCTGAACCCCACTAACACATTGGCTGGTGTTTTTCTCTGTGCAGCTAGCATGTCCGGGCAAAAACTGGCGTTGTTTGAGCCCAGGGTCAGCAGGAGGAGGAGAGGAGCAAAGTGTAGGCCGAAGCCTGCACTGGTGGCAGCTTTTGGTCGGTTGTGCCAGCGTGGCTTGTGCTGGACACGATGCCGGCTACACAGCGGGGGAACAGCAGGCGGTGCTGAACCCCACTAACACATTGGCTGGTGTTTTTCTCTGTGCAGCTAGCATGTCCGGGCAGAAACTGGCGTTGTTTGAGCCCAGGGTCAGCAGGAGGAGGAGAGGAGCAAAGTGTAGGCCGAAGCCTGCACTGGTGGCAGCTTTTGTTCTGTTGTGCCAGCGTGGCTTGTGCTGGACACGTTGCCGACTACACAGCAGGGGAACAGCTGGCGGTGCTGAACCCCACTAACACATTGGCTGGTGTTTTTCTCTGTGCAGCTAGCATTTCCGGGCAAAAACTAGCGGTGTTTGAGCCCAGGGTCAGCAGGAGGAGTAGAGGAGCAGAGTGTAGGCCGAAGCCTAGTTGAACCAATTTCAAAGGTTACCTTTAACCCCCCCCTCAGGTGTTGCAAGGTACAAGAGCCACACCTTGTGCAGCATTAATGCTGCACAAGTAAAAGGTTGCTCTATTTGTTTTGCTCCTTGCACACGCTGACTAAAACACGTACACTATTTAGCCCATTATACTGTCAAACAGTTGTGGAGGCGTGACTTGTCTTTTTAACGAGACGCAGCACAGGTGTCAAAATTTGCACCTAGGTACTGGGCGCAGATTCCTGAGCGTTGTTATTTGCTGTACAGGAGTCTGCGCTATTGTGATCCCTTGGCCATGCGCTGTGAGCGCTTCCTGTCTTCTGACCTCATTTCATGTCGGCCGTTGCGGTTAGCGATGGACATGAATCCCAGACCCACAGTGTGTTTTCAAAAAATCACACTGCGTGGCTGGGATTCGTGGCCTTGTGCAGTAAATAGGTTTGCCGCTTACACATGTCCTTACACCTGCTCCAGACTGGGCGGCCTCAGCTGATCCCTTATCGCCTACCACGGCCAGGAGGCCGCACAGTCTGAAGAAGGCGGAAGGAGATGAGTTAAGACAGGCGAACATATGCACTGCTCGTGCCCATAAACCACACCCTCGCTGACAAAATAAATATGACAACGAGGGGCGTTGTTTCTAGCAGGGCGGATGCACAGGCGCAGCCAGCTAACCATGATGACAAAAGACGGGAAACGCTACCAAGGGGGGTGCTGCGTATCATTACAAAGGAAAGTCACACCTCAGGGACAGTGGAATGGTCTCAATGAGACACATTTTGTACGTGTTGAGTTCCACGTGGGCAAGGAGAAAAAGTCAGCCACCTTGTACAAATGCAGCAGTACTGCTGTACTAGGTGGCTGTTATACATAGAAACACCTGGGGGGGTGGGGCCAGGTTCCCTTTTAATTTCAGTTCCTGTGCCTGCATGGCGTTTGCAGGTCACGTTGCCGGCTACACAGCAGGGGAACAGCTGGCGTTGCTGAACCCCACTAACACATTGGCTGGTGTTTTTCTCTGTGCAGCTAGCACTTCCGGGCAAAAACTAGCAGTGTTTGAGCCCAGGGTCAGCAGGAGGAGGAGAGGAGCAGAGTGTAGGCCGAAGCCTGCACTGGTGGCAGCTTTTGTTCTGTTGTGCCAGCGTGGCTTGTGCTGGACACGTTGCCGACTACACAGCAGGGGAACAGCTGGCGGTGCTGAACCCCACTGACACATCACCTAGTGTTTTTTTCTGTGTAGACAACACTTCCAGGTGGCAACTGACAGTGTTGAAACCCAGGGAATCAAAGAGGAGCAGAGTGTAGGCCGAAGCCTGCAGTGGAGCAAGTTGAAAGGGAACCTTTAACCCCCCCCCCCAGGCATTTGTTGCTGAAAGAGCCATCTTGTACAGCAGTAATACTGCACATGGAAAATGGTGGCTCCGAAAATTATGCTCCTTGCAAACGCTGAAGTACACACTCATATAATGTGTCCCCTCACACCGTCAAACCATCCCGGAAGTGGGACTTTCCTTTGTAATGTGACACAGCACAGCCGTCATTCCAACCCCCTTGGTGCCGGGCACCACCTCCTCAACGTTGTTTGGTTCTGTCACGGAGCCCGCACTGTAATGTTATCCCTTGGCCATGCACAGTTAGCGGTGCCCGTCTTCTGACATCATGTAGGTGTCAGGCTGGCAGTGCCTGTGCGTCCAAGCTGCCCGAGATCCAACCTTGCAGTGTCATCTAATGTAGTCCCACTGCGGGCCAGGGATCCATGGGCATGCGCAGTGCATATCATCGCCTCTCACTCACCTCCTTCCTGCTTCTTCAGACTGTGCGGCGTCACGGCCGTGGCATGCTATTAGGGATCAGCTGACGCCGCCTAGTCTGAAGAAGCGTGAAGAAGGGGAGTGAGAGGCTAGTATATGCACTGCGCATGGCCATAGATACCAGGCCCACTGTGGGATCACATTAGACGACACTGCGAGGTGTGATTTCGGGCAGCGTGGACGCACAGGCGCAGCCAGGACGACAACAAATGATGTCAGAGGACGGGCAGCGCAAACTGTGCATGGCCAAGGGATAACATAACAGCGCAGGGTCCATGACGGAATCAAACAACGCTAAGGAGGCAGCGCACGGTGCCAAGGGGGTAGCAATGACGGCTGTGCTGCGTCACATTACAAAGGAAAGTCCCACCTCCAGGACGGTTGGACGGTGTGAGGGGACACATTACATGAGTGTGTAGTTCAGCGTTTGCAAGGAGCATAATTTCAAGAGCGACCTTTCCCTTGTGCAGTATTAGTGCTGCACATGGTGGCTCTTTCAGTAACAAACGCCTAGGGGGGGGGGGGGACAGGTCCCCTTACATTTTAGTTGTGCCAGCGTGGCGGTCGCATGACACATTGCCGGATACACAGCTGGGGATCAGCTGACGTTACTGAACCCCAATAACAGAGGAGCGACTGTTGACTGTGCACACAGCACTTCCAGGCACCAACTGGCGGTGTTAGAGCCCAGGGACAGCAGGAGGAGCAGATTGGAGGTATTGCCGCACACACAGCTGGGGATCAGCTGACGTTACTGAACCCCAATAACAGAGGAGCGACTGTTGACTGTGCACACAGCACTTCCAGGCACCAACTGGCGGTGTTAGAGCCCAGGGACAGCAGGAGGAGCAGATTGGAGGTATTGCCGCACACACAGCTGGGGATCAGCTGACGTTACTGAACCCCAATAACAGAGGAGCGACTGTTGACTGTGCACACAGCACTTCCAGGCACCAACTGGCGGTGTTAGAGCCCAGGGACAGCAGGAGGAGCAGATTGGAGGTATTGCCGCACACACAGCTGGGGATCAGCTGACGTTACTGAACCCCAATAACAGAGGAGCGACTGTTGACTGTGCACACAGCACTTCCAGGCACCAACTGGCGGTGTTAGAGCCCAGGGACAGCAGGAGGAGCAGAGGAACAGAGTGTAGGCCGAAGCCTGATTGGAGCAAGTTGAAAGGAAACCTTTAACCCCCCCCCCAAGACGTTTGTAGCTGAAAGAGCCATGTTGTGCAGCACTAAGGATGCAAAAGGAAAAGGTTGCTCTTTTAATTATGCTCCTTGCAAACACCGAAGTAAACACTAAAAATGTGTCCCTTTATACCGTTAAACCGTTCCGGAGGTGCGAATTTCCTTCGTAATGGGACACAGCACAGCTGTCATTCCTATCCCCTTGATGCCGTGCGCTGCCTCCTCAGCGTTGTTTTAAGCTGCCACGGAGCCTGCGCTGTTCTGTTAGCCCTTGGCCATGCCCAATTAGCGCTGCCTGTCTTCTGACATAATTTGGTGTCAGGCTGTCAGTGCCTGTGCGTCCACGCTGCTCCAGATCCCACCTCGCAGTCTCATCTAACGTAATCCCACTGCGGGCCTTGGAACCATGGGCATGCACAGTGCATAACCTCGACTCTCACTCCCCTCCTTCCCTCTTCTTCAGACTGTGCGGTGTCACGGCCGTGGCATGCTAGGGATCAGCTGACGGCGCACAGTCTAAAGAAGGCGGAGGGAAATGAGCGAGAGCCCGAGGGGAAGATATGCACTGCGCATGCCCATGGATCCCAGGCCCGCAGTGTGACTCAATCAGAAGACACTGCGAGGCGGGATCTCGGGCACCGCGGCCGCACAGGCGCAGCCAGCCTGACACCAAATTATGTCAGAAGACAGGCAGCGCAAATAGGGCATGCCCAAGGGATAACAGAACAGCGCAGGCTCCGTGACAGCTTAAAACAACGCTGAGGAGGCAGCGCATGGCACCAAGGGGGTAGGAATGACGGCTGTGCTGCGTCACATTACGAAGGAAAGTCCCAGCTCCGGGACGGTATAACGGTATCAGTGAACACATTTTATAAGTGTTAAGTTCTGCGTGTGCAAAGAGCTAAAAAAAAAGAGCTACCTTTTCCTTGTGCAGCATTACTGCTGCACAAGATGGCTCTTTCAGTAACAAACGACGGGGGGGGGGGGGGGACAGGTTCCCTTACATTTAGGTTGTTGTGCCAGCGTGGCGGTCGCAGGACACATTGCCGGCTACACAGCTGGGGATCAGCTGACGTTACTGAAACCCAATAACACTGGGTCGTATGTTTTTACTGTGCAGCCTGCACTTCTGAGCCGCAACTGGCGGTGTTGGAGCCCAGGAATAGCAGTTCAGGTGGTAGAAAGATGAACACAGCAGGAGACCTGGATGACACCCAATTACTTAATCAGGCAGAGGAGTGGCAAATTCCTGCGAGATCCAGGCCTGGTTCATTTTCAGGAAAGTAAGCCGGTCAACGTTATCGGAGGATAGTCGCATGCGACGGTCTGTTAGTACACCACCTGCGGCACTAAAGACACGTTCCGATAAGACACTAGCCGCAGGGCAAGCCAGCACCTCCAATGCATACTGGCTTAGCTCTGGCCATGTATCCAGCTTAGAGACCCAAAACTTGAACGGGGAAGAGCCGTCTGGGAGTACAGTAAGAGGGCAAGCCATGTAGTCTGTCACCATCTGACGGAACCGTTGCCTCCTGCTGACTGGAGCCGCCGGTGATGGTGTAGACATTTGGGGCGGGCACACAAAAGTGTGCCAGAGTTGTGCCATACTGGGCTTGCCTTGGGCAGAGGCACTGCTTCTGCTCCCTCTTTGGGCAGAGCCTCCCCCACTGCCTCGACGCACTGAGCTGCTTTGTAAAGCACTAGCAGCACTCCTCTCAGTTGGACAGGAGAAGATGATGGAATTCACCAGTGTGTCGTGGTACTCCCGCAATTTACGCTCCCGGGTCAACGCAGGGATGAGGTTTTGGACGTTGTCCCGGTAGCGAGGATCGAGGAGGGTGAACACCCAATAATCAGGCATGTTGAGAATGTGGTCGATGCGGCGGTCGTTTCTCAGGCACTGCAGCATGAAATCCACCATGTGCTGCAGAGTGCCAACCGGCCCAGAAACGCTGTCCCCTGCTTGAGACATGATCTCTGCCCGCTCGTCATCACCCCACCCTCGCTGTACACACTGACCACTGGACAATTGTGTCGCTCCCTCCTCTGGACGGAGCTCTTCCTCCTCCATTGACTCCTCCTCATCCTCCTCACAAATTGGCCCCTGCGTACCCCTTTGTGAGGAACCACGTGGCGCTGACTCTCCAGAAGCTGATGGAAAAGGTGACTCCTCATCCTCCACCTCTTCCACCACATCATCCCTTAACCCTTGCAAAGTTTGCTGAAGCAGGCAGATAAGGGGGACAGTCATGCTGACTAGTGCATCATCTGCACTTGCCATCCGCGTGGAATAATCAAAAGGACGCAAAACCTGGCAGACGTCCTTCATAGTGGCCCACTCTGTGGTTGTGAAGTCTGATCGGCGCTGACTGCGACTTCTTTGCGCCTGATGCAGCTGGTACTCCATAACTGCTTGCTGCTGCTCACACAACCGCTCCAACATATGTAACGTGGAATTCCACCGGGTAGGTAGGTCACATATGATGCGGTGTTCCGGAAGGCGGAATCGGCGCTGCAGAGCAGCAATGCGGGATCTGGCCAAGCTGGAACGCCGCAAGTGAGCACACTCTAGGCGGACCTTGTGCAGCAGGGCATCAAGATCCGGATAGTCCCTCAGAAAACTCTGCACAACCAAATTGAGCACATGTGCCAGACATGGGATGTGAGTGAGGTTGCCAAGGGCCAAAGCTGCCACCAGATTTCGGCCATTGTCACACACTACCATGCCTGGCTGGAGATTCGCTGGCAGTAACCACACATCGCTCTCCTGCTTTATGGCATTCCAGAGCTCCTGCGCTGTGTGGCTTCGATGCCCCAATGAAACTAGTTTCAAGACGGCCTGCTGACGTTTGGCCACGGCTGTGCTCATGTCGGTCATAGGTAAACGTTCACGGGTCCATGTGGGGGTGGACTGTGACGGATCCTGCAGAGAGGAATCAGAGGAACTGGTGTAAGAGGAGGAGTCGATGCGTACAGACTGGATTCCTGCAATCCTTGGAGTGGGCAGGACACGTCCTGCGCCACTCGCACGATCTGTACCTGGCTCAACAACATTAACCCAATGGGCAGTGAGGGAAACATATCGCCCCTGTCCATGCTGACTGGTCCACGCATCGGTGGTGAGGTGGACCTTGCTACTGACGGCGTTCAGTAGCGCATGTTTTATGTTTGCCTCAACATGCCTGTGCAGGGCAGGGACAGCCTGCCTGCTGAAGTAAAAGCGGCTGGGCACCTTGTACTGTGGGACTGCCAATGCCATCAAGTCACGGAAGCTGTCAGTCTCCACCAGCCTGAACGAGAGCATTTCCAGGGACAACAGTTTGGCAATGCCTGCATTCAGAGCCTGTGCTCGGGGGTGGTTGGCCGAGAATGCCCGCCTTTTCTCCCATGCCTGTACTACCGATGGCTGTAGAGTAGACTGGGAGTGTGAGGATGACTGGGAAGGTGGTGCTGTGGGTGGAATTACACAAGGTCTCTGGGAGGAAGCCAAACCAGCTGTGCGTGAGCTGGAGGAAGAGGCAACACGAGCTGAAGAGGTGGTAGCTGCCGCTGTTGGTTGGCCTACATCTTCAGTGTGTTTCTGTAACTCCACCGCGTGCCTGGTCCGCACATGTTTCCACATATTTGTGGTATTGAGGTTGCTGACATTTTTCCCTCTTTTTACTTTATGATGACACAGCTTGCATTTGACAAAACAAATGTCATCTGCAACTGTGTCAAAAAAGGACCAGGCACTGCAAGTCTTGGGAGCGCCCTTTTTGGCTTTGGAAAGAGACAGGCTCCTAACGGGTGCCAAAGTGGAGGCTCCAGGCTCCGCAGTCTTCCCCCTCCCTCTCCCTCTTTGGCCCGTAAGAGGAAGCTCTTCCTCTGAGCTGCTCCCACCACCTTCCTGTTCCTCACGCCACGATGGGTCAAGGACCTCATCATCTCCACTACCCTCTGCCACCAACTGCTCCTCCTGGGTAGTCTCAGCAGCACAGTACGCACGAGAAAGCGGCACCTGAGTTTCATCATCAGATGCGTACTGCGCTGTGGTCACCGGAGGCACTGGCCCACCTGCCTCTTCAGAGTCAGAGAGAAAAAGGTGTTGGGCATCACTGCACACTGCCTCTTCTTCCATTTCTCCAATGCTGCTTGGCTGGCCCCCTGTTTCCAAGCCAAGAGATTCAGAGAACAGAAGTAGAGACGGCTCCTGTCCTGGGCTCTCTGACTGCCTGGCCAATTTGGCAGGTGGTGAAGAGACAGATGGCTGCTCTCCAGTGCTCTGTGCCTGAGAGGATGTGGCACTAACTGAAGTCGATGCCGAGGCGTTAGCTGCCATCCACCCGACAACGGCTTCAATTTGGTCTTCACGCAGCAGCGGTGCACGGCGCTCTCCGACAAAGCTGCGCATGAAGGACTGTTCCCTGCTGAAACTGAGTGACGACGAGTCACCGGCGCCCGCAGCAGGCACAGAATCACCACGTCCTCTCCCTGCTCCTCTCCCTGCTCCGCGCCCACGCCCACGTGCCTTACTCCCTGCCCTCTTCATCTTGGTTGACAGATAAAGATAAGCAGAAAAGTACTAAGGCCTTAGTGTGCTTATTCCTGTAATGCTCCTCCTAACAGGTGTAAGAAACACTAATGTTGTAAATTGTGGACTAAACTTTATTATTTTGCAAATGTGGCCTACACAAGTGTAAGTTGTGTTTGGTGAACTTAACCTTTTTTTTGGTGCAGATCGGGCTACAGAGCTAGTTTAAATCACACGGAGACCGTGCAGACAGCCGTAAACGGCGCTGCAAGGCCAAGAAACCCTCCTCTCGGTTATCCTATATAGTGTTTTTCCACTATTTAGCTGGATACTAGTGGAAAGACACTAATAGGAATTTTTTTTTTCAAATTTTAAACTGGCTGCACTATTTGAAAAAAAGGAAATTGTTTTTCAAGGTATGAGGCAGTAACGCACCCTGAGCTGAATCCAACCGGCTATGGCTGCACACAGACTACAGGGCGAGCTGCGCTCACACAGAGACCGTGCAGACAGCCGTAAACGGCGCTGCAAGGCCAAAAAACCCTCCTCTAGGTTATCCTATATAGTGTTTTTCCACTATTTAGCTGGATACGAGTGGAAAGACACTAATAGGAATTTTTTTTTTCAAATTTTAAACAGGCTGCACTATTTGAAAAAAAGGAAAATTTTTCTCAAGGTATGAGCCAGTAACGAACCCTGAGCTGAATCCAACCGGCTATGGCTGCACACAGACTACAGGGCGAGCTGGGCTCACACGGAGACCGTGCAGACAGCCGTAAACGGCGCTGCAAGGCCAAAAAACCCTCCTCTCGGTTATCCTATATAGTGTTTTTCCACTATTTAGCTGGATACGAGTGGAAAGACACTAATAGGAATTTTTTTTTTCAGATTTTAAACAGGCTGCACTATTTGAAAAAAAGGAAAATTTTTCTCAAGGTATGAGCCAGTAACGAACCCTGAGCTGAATCCAACCGGCTATGGCTGCACACAGACTACAGGGCGAGCTGGGCTCACACGGAGACCGTGCAGACAGCCGTAAACGGCGCTGCAAGGCCAAAAAACCCTCCTCTAGGTTATCCTATATAGTGTTTTTCCACTATTTAGCTGGATACGAGTGGAAAGACACTAATAGGAATTTTTTTTTTCAAATTTTAAACAGGCTGCACTATTTGAAAAAAAGGAAAATTTTTCTCAAGGTATGAGCCAGTAACGAACCCTGAGCTGAATCCAACCGGCTATGGCTGCACACAGACTACAGGGCGAGCTGGGCTCACACGGAGACCGTGCAGACAGCCGTAAACGGCGCTGCAAGGCCCAAAAACCCCCCTCTAGGTTATCCTATGTAGTGTTTTTCCACAATAGAGCTGGAGACTGGTGGAAAAACACTAATAGGAAATTTGAGAAAAAATGTGCAGCAGGCTGCACTAAGAGCAAAAAAGAACAACTGTGTGAGGCAGTGTGAACCCCCCCTGAGCTGAATACAACCGGGTATATGGCTGCACACAGACTACAGAGTGAGCTGCACACACACACACACACAGAGACCTTGCAGAACGCTGTTAAAACAGCGCTGCAAGGCAAGAGCAAGGTGAACAGTGAAGAACACACAGCGTTTTGCTAAATTAGCCTTTGGAAAGGAAAATAAAGCAATTAGCTAGCTCGACTGGCCCTCAGTTAGAACACAGCGTCCTGTCCCTAACTGAAATCACAGCAGAGTGAGCGCAAAATGGCGGCAGCGCTTTTTTATAGTGCAGAGTGACATCATTTCAGCAGCCAATCCCAGCCTTGCCAGTACTTACATGCCCACCATGCTAAACAGGATGTGCCCACACTTTCATTCATTCCTCATTGGCTGCTGCGTTCAATTTGAATTCTGGGAACTTCCGATTCCGGTATCCGATACGCGGGAAGTATCGGAATTCAGTATCGGAATTCCGATACCGCAAATATCGGCCGATACCCGATACTTGCGGTATCGGAATGCTCAACACTAGTGTTGAGCGATACCTTCCGATATCGGAAAGTATCGGTATCGGTTTGGATCGGCCGATATTCAAAAAATATCGGATATCGCCGATACCGATACCCGATCCCAATGCAAGTCAATGGGACCAAAATATCGGAATTAAAATAAACCCTTTCTTTCCTTGTAGGTTCATTCTACCTGAAGGAAAACAACTAAGAATAATGTAGGATGTATGGGGGAGGTGGCGGAGACATTAAAGGCAATGAGGATTAGTCCAATCAAATAGAATAGCATGTTTTTTTTTTTTTTTTTAAAGAAGTTCGGATTGAAAAAGATATTGAGTATGTAAATTTTTTTTATTTTGTCAGATATTGATGTTTCACTATTCCACGCCCTTCCCCTTCTTTTTTTTCTTTTTTTTTTTTTTCTTTTCCCACACTTTCATCTTCATCATCATCAGCATCCTTGACATCAACTTCTTCACCTTATTCATCTTCTTCTTCATCTTCTACCTATTTTTTTTTTTATTACATTCTTCATATTCATTTTCTTCAACTATTATTATTCTTCCTATTCTACATATTCTTTTTATTCCACTGTTATTATTCTTCCTATTCTACTTCTTCATCATATTCTCATTTGTGACAGGCATTCCCGTAGTTGTTATCTATAAAAGTTGGAAGATTACACCTTCCGTTCTGCCAGTCACAAAAGTTACATTTGTCCGCGTTCAGTTTGGCCTGCAGCATCAGGCTTTATCCAGGGGCACCACGAGGAGGAACGGACTCACCCCCATACACTGCTTAGTCTTCTTCTGCATATAATTTAGATAATATCTTTTGCTCTGATATTAAGTCTTATGCTTAATGTTCTTCTGCTCTTTGTTCTGCAGCCTCTTGTTCTTCTGCTTCTCGGTCTTCCATGTTGTCGTCTCCAGGGTCTTCGTCTCCAGTGTCGTCATCTCCGCCGTCGTCGTCTCAGCCGTCGTCGTCTCCGCCGTCGTCGTCGTCGTCGTCATCGGGGTGGTCTTCCGGGTCGTCGTCATCGGGGTGGTCTTCCGGATTGTCGACGTTAGGGTCTTCAACTTGGAAATGTAGCAGAAGGTACAAGAAGGCTGAGAAAATGCCAAGAACCAGCTGATGGAACTGGAACTCGGATGGCTACCCGAAGGTTCAAGAGCCTATGGAACTACCGAGGACCAGCTGACGTTACTGGAACCCGGTTACTAAGCAGGAGGTACCCGTGCTAAAAAGCACTACCAAGGACCGCCTGACGTTGGCGGAACTCGGATACCCAGAAGGAGGCACCTAAGCCAAAGGCTCTGCCCGGAACCAGATGACGTTACTGGAACCAGGATGGGGAGCAGAAGGTACAAGAGCAAAAGACACTGCCGAGAACCAGCTGACGGTACTGGAACCCGGATGGGTAGCCGAATGTCCAAGAGCCAATGGAACTACCAAGGACCAGCTGACGTTACTGGAACCCGGTTACTAAGCAGGAGGTACCCGTGCCTGAAAGCACTACCAAGGACCACCTGACATTGGTGGAACTTGGATACCCAGAAGGAGGCACCTAAGCCAAAGGCTCTGCCCGGAACCAGCTGACGGTACTGGAACCAGGATGGGGAGCAGAAGGTACAAGAGCAAAAGACACTGCCGAGAACCAGCTGACGGTGCTGGAACCAGGTGGTGGACCCGAAGGCCCACAGGAGAGGAGAGAACAGCTAGGCCGCGAGGCAGCCGCAGTTACCGAACCCCAACAGTCCTACAGGGGGAGCTGGGCCTACTGGCACTACAGAACCAGCCTTGACTACCAGTTCACGCAGCCCACATAGGAAGCTCCTAAACTGGAGGCACCCTGGAGTTGGCTAACTCGACCGCCCCACGACGGGGCAAGCATAGGCGTCTCAGTGAAGTTGACACAACCCGGAAACAGCTGACGGTGCTGAAACCAGGCTTGGCACGAGGGAGTACCTGTGACAAGAACACTGCCGAGAACCAGCTGGCGGTGCTGGAACCCGGATGCGTTGCCCCAGTGTGCAAGAGCCAATGGCACGACCGAGGACCAGCTGACGGTGCTGGAACCCGGTTACTAAGCTGTAGGTGCCCGCGCTTAAAAGCACTACCAAGGACCGCCTGGCGTTGGCGGAACTCGGATACCCAGGAGGAGGCACCTAAGCCAAAGGCTCGGCCCGGAACCAGCTGACGGTGCTGGAACCAGGTGGTGGACCCCAAGGCCCACAGGAGAGGAGAGAACAGCTAGGCCGCGAGGCAGCCGCAGTTACCGAACCCCAACAGTCCTACAGGGGGAGCTGGGCCTACTGGCACTACAGAACCAGCCTTGACTACCAGTTCACGCAGCCCACATAGGAAGCTCCTAAACTGGAGGCACCCTGGAGTTGGCTAACTCGACCGCCCCACGACGGGGCAAGCATAGGCGTCTCAGTGAAGTTGACACAACCCGGAAACAGCTGACGGTGCTGAAACCAGGCTTGGCACGAGGGAGTACCTGTGACAAGAACACTGCCGAGAACCAGCTGGCGGTGCTGGAACCCGGATGCGTTGCCCCAGTGTGCAAGAGCCAATGGCACGACCGAGGACCAGCTGACGGTGCTGGAACCCGGTTACTAAGCTGTAGGTGCCCGCGCTTAAAAGCACTACCAAGGACCGCCTGGCGTTGGCGGAACTCGGATACCCAGGAGGAGGCACCTTAGCCAAAGGCTCGGCCCGGAACCAGCTGACGGTGCTGGAACCAGGTGGTGGACCCGAAGGCCCACAGGAGAGGAGAGAACAGCTAGGCCGCGAGGCAGCCGCAGTTACCGAACCCCAACAGTCCTACAGGGGGAGCTGGGCCTACTGGCACTACAGAACCAGCCTTGACTACCAGTTCACGCAGCCCACATAGGAAGCTCCTAAACTGGAGGCACCCTGGAGTTGGCTAACTCGACCGCCCCACGACGGGGCAAGCATAGGCGTCTCAGTGAAGTTGACACAACCCGGAAACAGCTGACGGTGCTGAAACCAGGCTTGGCACGAGGGAGTACCTGTGACAAGAACACTGCCGAGAACCAGCTGGCGGTGCTGGAACCCGGATGCGTTGCCCCAGTGTGCAAGAGCCAATGGCACGACCGAGGACCAGCTGACGGTGCTGGAACCCGGTTACTAAGCTGTAGGTGCCCGCGCTTAAAAGCACTACCAAGGACCGCCTGGCGTTGGCGGAACTCGGATACCCAGGAGGAGGCACCTAAGCCAAAGGCTCGGCCCGGAACCAGCTGACGGTGCTGGAACCAGGTGGTGGACCCGAAGGCCCACAGGAGAGGAGAGAACAGCTAGGCCGCGAGGCAGCCGCAGTTACCGAACCCCAACAGTCCTACAGGGGGAGCTGGGCCTACTGGCACTACAGAACCAGCCTTGACTACCAGTTCACGCAGCCCACATAGGAAGCTCCTAAACTGGAGGCACCCTGGAGTTGGCTAACTCGACCGCCCCACGACGGGGCAAGCATAGGCGTCTCAGTGAAGTTGACACAACCCGGAAACAGCTGACGGTGCTGAAACCAGGCTTGGCACGAGGGAGTACCTGTGACAAGAACACTGCCGAGAACCAGCTGGCGGTGCTGGAACCCGGATGCGTTGCCCCAGTGTGCAAGAGCCAATGGCACGACCGAGGACCAGCTGACGGTGCTGGAACCCGGTTACTAAGCTGTAGGTGCCCGCGCTTAAAAGCACTACCAAGGACCGCCTGGCGTTGGCGGAACTCGGATACCCAGGAGGAGGCACCTAAGCCAAAGGCTCGGCCCGGAACCAGCTGACGGTGCTGGAACCAGGTGGTGGACCCGAAGGCCCACAGGAGAGGAGAGAACAGCTAGGCCGCGAGGCAGCCGCAGTTACCGAACCCCAACAGTCCTACAGGGGGAGCTGGGCCTACTGGCACTACAGAACCAGCCTTGACTACCAGTTCACGCAGCCCACATAGGAAGCTCCTAAACTGGAGGCACCCTGGAGTTGGCTAACTCGACCGCCCCACGACGGGGCAAGCATAGGCGTCTCAGTGAAGTTGACACAACCCGGAAACAGCTGACGGTGCTGAAACCAGGCTTGGCACGAGGGAGTACCTGTGACAAGAACACTGCCGAGAACCAGCTGGCGGTGCTGGAACCCGGATGCGTTGCCCCAGTGTGCAAGAGCCAATGGCACGACCGAGGACCAGCTGACGGTGCTGGAACCCGGTTACTAAGCTGTAGGTGCCCGCGCTTAAAAGCACTACCAAGGACCGCCTGGCGTTGGCGGAACTCGGATACCCAGGAGGAGGCACCTAAGCCAAAGGCTCGGCCCGGAACCAGCTGACGGTGCTGGAACCAGGTGGTGGACCCCAAGGCCCACAGGAGAGGAGAGAACAGCTAGGCCGCGAGGCAGCCGCAGTTACCGAACCCCAACAGTCCTACAGGGGGAGCTGGGCCTACTGGCACTACAGAACCAGCCTTGACTACCAGTTCACGCAGCCCACATAGGAAGCTCCTAAACTGGAGGCACCCTGGAGTTGGCTAACTCGACCGCCCCACGACGGGGCAAGCATAGGCGTCTCAGTGAAGTTGACACAACCCGGAAACAGCTGACGGTGCTGAAACCAGGCTTGGCACGAGGGAGTACCTGTGACAAGAACACTGCCGAGAACCAGCTGGCGGTGCTGGAACCCGGATGCGTTGCCCCAGTGTGCAAGAGCCAATGGCACGACCGAGGACCAGCTGACGGTGCTGGAACCCGGTTACTAAGCTGTAGGTGCCCGCGCTTAAAAGCACTACCAAGGACCGCCTGGCGTTGGCGGAACTCGGATACCCAGGAGGAGGCACCTAAGCCAAAGGCTCGGCCCGGAACCAGCTGACGGTGCTGGAACCAGGTGGTGGACCCCAAGGCCCACAGGAGAGGAGAGAACAGCTAGGCCGCGAGGCAGCCGCAGTTACCGAACCCCAACAGTCCTACAGGGGGAGCTGGGCCTACTGGCACTACAGAACCAGCCTTGACTACCAGTTCACGCAGCCCACATAGGAAGCTCCTAAACTGGAGGCACCCTGGAGTTGGCTAACTCGACCGCCCCACGACGGGGCAAGCATAGGCGTCTCAGTGAAGTTGACACAACCCGGAAACAGCTGACGGTGCTGAAACCAGGCTTGGCACGAGGGAGTACCTGTGACAAGAACACTGCCGAGAACCAGCTGGCGGTGCTGGAACCCGGATGCGTTGCCCCAGTGTGCAAGAGCCAATGGCACGACCGAGGACCAGCTGACGGTGCTGGAACCCGGTTACTAAGCTGTAGGTGCCCGCGCTTAAAAGCACTACCAAGGACCGCCTGGCGTTGGCGGAACTCGGATACCCAGGAGGAGGCACCTTAGCCAAAGGCTCGGCCCGGAACCAGCTGACGGTGCTGGAACCAGGTGGTGGACCCGAAGGCCCACAGGAGAGGAGAGAACAGCTAGGCCGCGAGGCAGCCGCAGTTACCGAACCCCAACAGTCCTACAGGGGGAGCTGGGCCTACTGGCACTACAGAACCAGCCTTGACTACCAGTTCACGCAGCCCACATAGGAAGCTCCTAAACTGGAGGCACCCTGGAGTTGGCTAACTCGACCGCCCCACGACGGGGCAAGCATAGGCGTCTCAGTGAAGTTGACACAACCCGGAAACAGCTGACGGTGCTGAAACCAGGCTTGGCACGAGGGAGTACCTGTGACAAGAACACTGCCGAGAACCAGCTGGCGGTGCTGGAACCCGGATGCGTTGCCTTGCCTATTAAAGATTGTCTTCCTAGAGCCCCAACTAGCGGTGTTGGAGCAAAGGGTAAGCAGGGGGAGATGAGTGTAGGCCGAAGCCTGCACTGGAGGCAGCTTTGTGTCTGCGTTGCGTTTGCAGGACACGATGCCGGCTACACAGCGGGGGAACAGCTGGCGGTGCTGAACCACACTAACACATTGGCTGGTGTTTTTCTCTGTGCAGCTAGCATGTCCGGGCAGAAACTGGCGTTGTTTGAGCCCAGGGTCAGCAGGAGGAGGAGAGGAGCAAAGTGTAGGCCGAAGCCTGCACTGGTGGCAGCTTTTGTTCTGTTGTGCCAGCGTGGCTTGTGCTGGACACGTTGCCGACTACACAGCAGGGGAACAGCTGGCGGTGCTGAACCCCACTAACACATTGGCTGGTGTTTTTCTCTGTGCAGCTAGCATTTCCGGGCAAAAACTAGCGGTGTTTGAGCCCAGGGTCAGCAGGAGGAGTAGAGGAGCAGAGTGTTGGCCAAAGCCTAGTTGAACCAATTTCAAAGGTTACCTTTAACCCCCCCCTCAGGTGTTGCAAGGTACAAGAGCCACACCTTGAACAGCATTAATGATGCACAAGTCAAAGGTTGCTCTATTTAATTTTGCTCCTTGCACACGCTGAATTAAACACGTACACTATTTAGCCCATTATACTGTCAAACAGTAGTGGAGGCGTGACTACTAGTCTTTTTAAGGAGACGCAGCACAGGTGTACAAATTTACACCTAGGTGCTGTGCGCAGATTCCTTACCGTTGTTATTTGCAGTACAGGAAACTGCGCTCTTGTGTTATCCCTTGGCAATACCCTGTTAGTGCAGGCCGTCTCATGACCTCATTTCATGTTGGCCGGTGCGGTTAACGATGGCCATAAATCCCAGACCCACAGTGGCTTTTCCTAAAGTCACACTGCGGTGCTGGGATTCGTGGCCTTGTGCAGTAAATATGTTCGCCGCTCACACATGTCCTTACACCTGCTTCAGACTGGGCGGCCTCAGCTGATCCCTTATCGCATGCCGCGGCCATGAGGCCGCACAGTCAGAAGAAGGTGGAAGGAGGGGAGTGAAAACAGGGGAACATATGCACTGCTCGTGCCCATCAATCACACCCTCGCAGTCAAAATATATGAGACAACGGGGGGCGTTGTGTCGGGCAGGGGGGACGCACAGGCACAGCCAGCCAACCAATGATGTCAGGAGACGGGCAGCGCTAACAATGGGGGTGCTGCGTGTCATTACAAAGGAAAGTCACACCTCAGGGACATTGTAATGGTCTCTAATGAGACACATTTTTTACGTGTTGAGTTCCACGTGGGCAAGGAGAAAAAGCCAGCCACCTCGTACAAATGCAGCAGTACTGCTGTACAAGGTGGCTGATATACATAGAAACACCTGTGGGTGGGGGGCAGGCTCCCTTCAATTTCAGTTCATGTGCCTGCGTGGCGTTTGCAGGTCACGTTGCAAGCTGCACAGCAGGGGAACAGCTGGCGGTGCTGAACCCCACTAACACATTGGCTGGTGTTTTTCTCTGTGCAGCTAGCATGTCCGGGCAGAAACTGGCGTTGTTTGAGCCCAGGGTCAGCAGGAGGAGGAGAGGAGCAAAGTGTAGGCCGAAGCCTGCACTGGTGGCAGCTTTTGTTCTGTTGTGCCAGCGTGGCTTGTGCTGGACACGTTGCCGACTACACAGCAGGGGAACAGCTGGCGGTGCTGAACCCCACTAACACATTGGCTGGTGTTTTTCTCTGTGCAGCTAGCATTTCCGGGCAAAAACTAGCGGTGTTTGAGCCCAGGGTCAGCAGGAGGAGTAGAGGAGCAGAGTGTTGGCCAAAGCCTAGTTGAACCAATTTCAAAGGTTACCTTTAACCCCCCCCTCAGGTGTTGCAAGGTACAAGAGCCACACCTTGAACAGCATTAATGATGCACAAGTCAAAGGTTGCTCTATTTAATTTTGCTCCTTGCACACGCTGAATTAAACACGTACACTATTTAGCCCATTATACTGTCAAACAGTAGTGGAGGCGTGACTACTAGTCTTTTTAAGGAGACGCAGCACAGGTGTACAAATTTACACCTAGGTGCTGTGCGCAGATTCCTTACCGTTGTTATTTGCAGTACAGGAAACTGCGCTCTTGTGTTATCCCTTGGCAATACCCTGTTAGTGCAGGCCGTCTCATGACCTCATTTCATGTTGGCCGGTGCGGTTAACGATGGCCATAAATCCCAGACCCACAGTGGCTTTTCCTAAAGTCACACTGCGGTGCTGGGATTCGTGGCCTTGTGCAGTAAATATGTTCGCCGCTCACACATGTCCTTACACCTGCTTCAGACTGGGCGGCCTCAGCTGATCCCTTATCGCATGCCGCGGCCATGAGGCCGCACAGTCAGAAGAAGGCGGAAGGAGGGGAGTGAAAACAGGGGAACATATGCACTGCTCGTGCCCATCAATCACACCCTCGCAGTCAAAATATATGAGACAACGGGGGGCGTTGTGTCGGGCAGGGGGGACGCACAGGCACAGCCAGCCAACCAATGATGTCAGGAGACGGGCAGCGCTAACAATGGGGGTGCTGCGTGTCATTACAAAGGAAAGTCACACCTCAGGGACATTGTAATGGTCTCTAATGAGACACATTTTTTACGTGTTGAGTTCCACGTGGGCAAGGAGAAAAAGTCAGCCACCTCGTACAAATGCAGCAGTACTGCTGTACAAGGTGGCTGATATACATAGAAACACCTGTGGGTGGGGGGCAGGCTCCCTTCAATTTCAGTTCATGTGCCTGCGTGGCGTTTGCAGGTCACGTTGCAAGCTGCACAGCAGGGGAACAGCTGGCGGTGCTGAACCCCACTAACACATTGGCTGGTGTTTTTCTCTGTGCAGCTAGCATGTCCGGGCAGAAACTGGCGTTGTTTGAGCCCAGGGTCAGCAGGAGGAGGAGAGGAGCAAAGTGTAGGCCGAAGCCTGCACTGGTGGCAGCTTTTGTTCTGTTGTGCCAGCGTGGCTTGTGCTGGACACGTTGCCGACTACACAGCAGGGGAACAGCTGGCGGTGCTGAACCCCACTAACACATTGGCTGGTGTTTTTCTCTGTGCAGCTAGCATTTCCGGGCAAAAACTAGCGGTGTTTGAGCCCAGGGTCAGCAGGAGGAGTAGAGGAGCAGAGTGTTGGCCAAAGCCTAGTTGAACCAATTTCAAAGGTTACCTTTAACCCCCCCCTCAGGTGTTGCAAGGTACAAGAGCCACACCTTGAACAGCATTAATGATGCACAAGTCAAAGGTTGCTCTATTTAATTTTGCTCCTTGCACACGCTGAATTAAACACGTACACTATTTAGCCCATTATACTGTCAAACAGTAGTGGAGGCGTGACTACTAGTCTTTTTAAGGAGACGCAGCACAGGTGTACAAATTTACACCTAGGTGCTGTGCGCAGATTCCTTACCGTTGTTATTTGCAGTACAGGAAACTGCGCTCTTGTGTTATCCCTTGGCAATACCCTGTTAGTGCAGGCCGTCTCATGACCTCATTTCATGTTGGCCGGTGCGGTTAACGATGGCCATAAATCCCAGACCCACAGTGGCTTTTCCTAAAGTCACACTGCGGTGCTGGGATTCGTGGCCTTGTGCAGTAAATATGTTCGCCGCTCACACATGTCCTTACACCTGCTTCAGACTGGGCGGCCTCAGCTGATCCCTTATCGCATGCCGCGGCCATGAGGCCGCACAGTCAGAAGAAGGCGGAAGGAGGGGAGTGAAAACAGGGGAACATATGCACTGCTCGTGCCCATCAATCACACCCTCGCAGTCAAAATATATGAGACAACGGGGGGCGTTGTGTCGGGCAGGGGGGACGCACAGGCACAGCCAGCCAACCAATGATGTCAGGAGACGGGCAGCGCTAACAATGGGGGTGCTGCGTGTCATTACAAAGGAAAGTCACACCTCAGGGACATTGTAATGGTCTCTAATGAGACACATTTTTTACGTGTTGAGTTCCACGTGGGCAAGGAGAAAAAGTCAGCCACCTCGTACAAATGCAGCAGTACTGCTGTACAAGGTGGCTGATATACATAGAAACACCTGTGGGTGGGGGGCAGGCTCCCTTCAATTTCAGTTCATGTGCCTGCGTGGCGTTTGCAGGTCACGTTGCAAGCTGCACAGCAGGGGAACAGCTGGCGGTGCTGAACCCCACTAACACATTGGCTGGTGTTTTTCTCTGTGCAGCTAGCATGTCCGGGCAGAAACTGGCGTTGTTTGAGCCCAGGGTCAGCAGGAGGAGGAGAGGAGCAAAGTGTAGGCCGAAGCCTGCACTGGTGGCAGCTTTTGGTCGGTTGTGCCAGCGTGGCTTGTGCTGGACACGATGCCGGCTACACAGCGGGGGAACAGCAGGCGGTGCTGAACCCCACTAACACATTGGCTGGTGTTTTTCTCTGTGCAGCTAGCATGTCCGGGCAGAAACTGGCGTTGTTTGAGCCCAGGGTCAGCAGGAGGAGGAGAGGAGCAAAGTGTAGGCCGAAGCCTGCACTGGTGGCAGCTTTTGTTCTGTTGTGCCAGCGTGGCTTGTGCTGGACACGTTGCCGACTACACAGCAGGGGAACAGCTGGCGGTGCTGAACCCCACTAACACATTGGCTGGTGTTTTTCTCTGTGCAGCTAGCATTTCCGGGCAAAAACTAGCGGTGTTTGAGCCCAGGGTCAGCAGGAGGAGTAGAGGAGCAGAGTGTAGGCCGAAGCCTAGTTGAACCAATTTCAAAGGTTACCTTTAACCCCCCCCTCAGGTGTTGCAAGGTACAAGAGCCACACCTTGTGCAGCATTAATGCTGCACAAGTAAAAGGTTGCTCTATTTGTTTTGCTCCTTGCACACGCTGACTAAAACACGTACACTATTTAGCCCATTATACTGTCAAACAGTTGTGGAGGCGTGACTTGTCTTTTTAACGAGACGCAGCACAGGTGTCAAAATTTGCACCTAGGTACTGGGCGCAGATTCCTGAGCGTTGTTATTTGCTGTACAGGAGTCTGCGCTATTGTGATCCCTTGGCCATGCGCTGTGAGCGCTTCCTGTCTTCTGACCTCATTTCATGTCGGCCGTTGCGGTTAGCGATGGACATGAATCCCAGACCCACAGTGTGTTTTCAAAAAATCACACTGCGTGGCTGGGATTCGTGGCCTTGTGCAGTAAATAGGTTTGCCGCTTACACATGTCCTTACACCTGCTCCAGACTGGGCGGCCTCAGCTGATCCCTTATCGCCTACCACGGCCAGGAGGCCGCACAGTCTGAAGAAGGCGGAAGGAGATGAGTTAAGACAGGCGAACATATGCACTGCTCGTGCCCATAAACCACACCCTCGCTGACAAAATAAATATGACAACGAGGGGCGTTGTTTCTAGCAGGGCGGATGCACAGGCGCAGCCAGCTAACCATGATGACAAAAGACGGGAAACGCTACCAAGGGGGGTGCTGCGTATCATTACAAAGGAAAGTCACACCTCAGGGACAGTGGAATGGTCTCAATGAGACACATTTTGTACGTGTTGAGTTCCACGTGGGCAAGGAGAAAAAGTCAGCCACCTTGTACAAATGCAGCAGTACTGCTGTACTAGGTGGCTGTTATACATAGAAACACCTGGGGGGGTGGGGCCAGGTTCCCTTTTAATTTCAGTTCCTGTGCCTGCATGGCGTTTGCAGGTCACGTTGCCGGCTACACAGCAGGGGAACAGCTGGCGTTGCTGAACCCCACTAACACATTGGCTGGTGTTTTTCTCTGTGCAGCTAGCACTTCCGGGCAAAAACTAGCGGTGTTTGAGCCCAGGGTCAGCAGGAGGAGGAGAGGAGCAGAGTGTAGGCCGAAGCCTGCACTGGTGGCAGCTTTTGTTCTGTTGTGCCAGCGTGGCTTGTGCTGGACACGTTGCCGACTACACAGCAGGGGAACAGCTGGCGGTGCTGAACCCCACTGACACATCACCTAGTGTTTTTTTCTGTGTAGACAACACTTCCAGGTGGCAACTGACAGTGTTGAAACCCAGGGAATCAAAGAGGAGCAGAGTGTAGGCCGAAGCCTGCAGTGGAGCAAGTTGAAAGGGAACCTTTAACCCCCCCCCCCAGGCATTTGTTGCTGAAAGAGCCATCTTGTACAGCAGTAATACTGCACATGGAAAATGGTGGCTCCGAAAATTATGCTCCTTGCAAACGCTGAAGTACACACTCATATAATGTGTCCCCTCACACCGTCAAACCATCCCGGAAGTGGGACTTTCCTTTGTAATGTGACACAGCACAGCCGTCATTCCAACCCCCTTGGTGCCGGGCACCACCTCCTCAACGTTGTTTGGTTCTGTCACGGAGCCCGCACTGTAATGTTATCCCTTGGCCATGCACAGTTAGCGGTGCCCGTCTTCTGACATCATGTAGGTGTCAGGCTGGCAGTGCCTGTGCGTCCAAGCTGCCCGAGATCCAACCTTGCAGTGTCATCTAATGTAGTCCCACTGCGGGCCAGGGATCCATGGGCATGCGTAGTGCATATCATCGCCTCTCACTCACCTCCTTCCTGCTTCTTCAGACTGTGCGGCGTCACGGCCGTGGCATGCTATTAGGGATCAGCTGACGCCGCCTAGTCTGAAGAAGCGTGAAGAAGGGGAGTGAGAGGCTAGTATATGCACTGCGCATGGCCATGGATACCAGGCCCACTGTGGGATCACATTAGACGACACTGCGAGGTGTGATTTCGGGCAGCGTGGACGCACAGGCGCAGCCAGGACGACAACAAATGATGTCAGAGGACGGGCAGCGCAAACTGTGCATGGCCAAGGGATAACATAACAGCGCAGGGTCCATGACGGAATCAAACAACGCTAAGGAGGCAGCGCACGGTGCCAAGGGGGTAGCAATGACGGCTGTGCTGCGTCACATTACAAAGGAAAGTCCCACCTCCAGGACGGTTGGACGGTGTGAGGGGACACATTACATGAGTGTGTAGTTCAGCGTTTGCAAGGAGCATAATTTCAAGAGCGACCTTTCCCTTGTGCAGTATTAGTGCTGCACATGGTGGCTCTTTCAGTAACAAACGCCTAGGGGGGGGGGGGGGGACAGGTCCCCTTACATTTTAGTTGTGCCAGCGTGGCGGTCGCATGACACGTTGCCGGATACACAGCTGGGGATCAGCTGACGTTACTGAACCCCAATAACAGAGGAGCGACTGTTGACTGTGCACACAGCACTTCCAGGCACCAACTGGCGGTGTTAGAGCCCAGGGACAGCAGGAGGAGCAGATTGGAGGTATTGCCGCACACACAGCTGGGGATCAGCTGACGTTACTGAACCCCAATAACAGAGGAGCGACTGTTGACTGTGCACACAGCACTTCCAGGCACCAACTGGCGGTGTTAGAGCCCAGGGACAGCAGGAGGAGCAGATTGGAGGTATTGCCGCACACACAGCTGGGGATCAGCTGACGTTACTGAACCCCAATAACAGAGGAGCGACTGTTGACTGTGCACACAGCACTTCCAGGCACCAACTGGCGGTGTTAGAGCCCAGGGACAGCAGGAGGAGCAGATTGGAGGTATTGCCGCACACACAGCTGGGGATCAGCTGACGTTACTGAACCCCAATAACAGAGGAGCGACTGTTGACTGTGCACACAGCACTTCCAGGCACCAACTGGCGGTGTTAGAGCCCAGGGACAGCAGGAGGAGCAGAGGAACAGAGTGTAGGCCGAAGCCTGATTGGAGCAAGTTGAAAGGAAACCTTTAACCCCCCCCCCAAGACGTTTGTAGCTGAAAGAGCCATGTTGTGCAGCACTAAGGATGCAAAAGGAAAAGGTTGCTCTTTTAATTATGCTCCTTGCAAACACCGAAGTAAACACTAAAAATGTGTCCCTTTATACCGTTAAACCGTTCCGGAGGTGCGAATTTCCTTCGTAATGGGACACAGCACAGCTGTCATTCCTATCCCCTTGATGCCGTGCGCTGCCTCCTCAGCGTTGTTTTAAGCTGCCACGGAGCCTGCGCTGTTCTGTTAGCCCTTGGCCATGCCCAATTAGCGCTGCCTGTCTTCTGACATAATTTGGTGTCAGGCTGTCAGTGCCTGTGCGTCCACGCTGCTCCAGATCCCACCTCGCAGTCTCATCTAACGTAATCCCACTGCGGGCCTTGGAACCATGGGCATGCACAGTGCATAACCTCGACTCTCACTCCCCTCCTTCCCTCTTCTTCAGACTGTGCGGTGTCACGGCCGTGGCATGCTAGGGATCAGCTGACGGCGCACAGTCTAAAGAAGGCGGAGGGAAATGAGCGAGAGCCCGAGGGGAAGATATGCACTGCGCATGCCCATGGATCCCAGGCCCGCAGTGTGACTCAATCAGAAGACACTGCGAGGCGGGATCTCGGGCACCGCGGCCGCACAGGCGCAGCCAGCCTGACACCAAATTATGTCAGAAGACAGGCAGCGCAAATAGGGCATGCCCAAGGGATAACAGAACAGCGCAGGCTCCGTGACAGCTTAAAACAACGCTGAGGAGGCAGCGCATGGCACCAAGGGGGTAGGAATGACGGCTGTGCTGCGTCACATTACGAAGGAAAGTCCCAGCTCCGGGACGGTATAACGGTATCAGTGAACACATTTTATAAGTGTTAAGTTCTGCGTGTGCAAAGAGCTAAAAAAAAAGAGCTACCTTTTCCTTGTGCAGCATTACTGCTGCACAAGATGGCTCTTTCAGTAACAAACGACGGGGGGGGGGGGGGACAGGTTCCCTTACATTTAGGTTGTTGTGCCAGCGTGGCGGTCGCAGGACACATTGCCGGCTACACAGCTGGGGATCAGCTGACGTTACTGAAACCCAATAACACTGGGTCGTATGTTTTTACTGTGCAGCCTGCACTTCTGAGCCGCAACTGGCGGTGTTGGAGCCCAGGAATAGCAGTTCAGGTGGTAGAAAGATGAACACAGCAGGAGACCTGGATGACACCCAATTACTTAATCAGGCAGAGGAGTGGCAAATTCCTGCGAGATCCAGGCCTGGTTCATTTTCAGGAAAGTAAGCCGGTCAACGTTATCGGAGGATAGTCGCATGCGACGGTCTGTTAGTACACCACCTGCGGCACTAAAGACACGTTCCGATAAGACACTAGCCGCAGGGCAAGCCAGCACCTCCAATGCATACTGGCTTAGCTCTGGCCATGTATCCAGCTTAGAGACCCAAAACTTGAACGGGGAAGAGCCGTCTGGGAGTACAGTAAGAGGGCAAGCCATGTAGTCTGTCACCATCTGACGGAACCGTTGCCTCCTGCTGACTGGAGCCGCCGGTGATGGTGTAGACATTTGGGGCGGGCACACAAAAGTGTGCCAGAGTTGTGCCATACTGGGCTTGCCTTGGGCAGAGGCACTGCTTCTGCTCCCTCTTTGGGCAGAGCCTCCCCCACTGCCTCGACGCACTGAGCTGCTTTGTAAAGCACTAGCAGCACTCCTCTCAGTTGGACAGGAGAAGATGATGGAATTCACCAGTGTGTCGTGGTACTCCCGCAATTTACGCTCCCGGGTCAACGCAGGGATGAGGTTTTGGACGTTGTCCCGGTAGCGAGGATCGAGGAGGGTGAACACCCAATAATCAGGCATGTTGAGAATGTGGTCGATGCGGCGGTCGTTTCTCAGGCACTGCAGCATGAAATCCACCATGTGCTGCAGAGTGCCAACCGGCCCAGAAACGCTGTCCCCTGCTTGAGACATGATCTCTGCCCGCTCGTCATCACCCCACCCTCGCTGTACACACTGACCACTGGACAATTGTGTCGCTCCCTCCTCTGGACGGAGCTCTTCCTCCTCCATTGACTCCTCCTCATCCTCCTCACAAATTGGCCCCTGCGTACCCCTTTGTGAGGAACCACGTGGCGCTGACTCTCCAGAAGCTGATGGAAAAGGTGACTCCTCATCCTCCACCTCTTCCACCACATCATCCCTTAACCCTTGCAAAGTTTGCTGAAGCAGGCAGATAAGGGGGACAGTCATGCTGACTAGTGCATCATCTGCACTTGCCATCCGCGTGGAATAATCAAAAGGACGCAAAACCTGGCAGACGTCCTTCATAGTGGCCCACTCTGTGGTTGTGAAGTCTGATCGGCGCTGACTGCGACTTCTTTGCGCCTGATGCAGCTGGTACTCCATAACTGCTTGCTGCTGCTCACACAACCGCTCCAACATATGTAACGTGGAATTCCACCGGGTAGGTAGGTCACATATGATGCGGTGTTCCGGAAGGCGGAATCGGCGCTGCAGAGCAGCAATGCGGGATCTGGCCAAGCTGGAACGCCGCAAGTGAGCACACTCTAGGCGGACCTTGTGCAGCAGGGCATCAAGATCCGGATAGTCCCTCAGAAAACTCTGCACAACCAAATTGAGCACATGTGCCAGACATGGGATGTGAGTGAGGTTGCCAAGGGCCAAAGCTGCCACCAGATTTCGGCCATTGTCACACACTACCATGCCTGGCTGGAGATTCGCTGGCAGTAACCACACATCGCTCTCCTGCTTTATGGCATTCCAGAGCTCCTGCGCTGTGTGGCTTCGATGCCCCAATGAAACTAGTTTCAAGACGGCCTGCTGACGTTTGGCCACGGCTGTGCTCATGTCGGTCATAGGTAAACGTTCACGGGTCCATGTGGGGGTGGACTGTGACGGATCCTGCAGAGAGGAATCAGAGGAACTGGTGTAAGAGGAGGAGTCGATGCGTACAGACTGGATTCCTGCAATCCTTGGAGTGGGCAGGACACGTCCTGCGCCACTCGCACGATCTGTACCTGGCTCAACAACATTAACCCAATGGGCAGTGAGGGAAACATATCGCCCCTGTCCATGCTGACTGGTCCACGCATCGGTGGTGAGGTGGACCTTGCTACTGACGGCGTTCAGTAGCGCATGTTTTATGTTTGCCTCAACATGCCTGTGCAGGGCAGGGACAGCCTGCCTGCTGAAGTAAAAGCGGCTGGGCACCTTGTACTGTGGGACTGCCAATGCCATCAAGTCACGGAAGCTGTCAGTCTCCACCAGCCTGAACGAGAGCATTTCCAGGGACAACAGTTTGGCAATGCCTGCATTCAGAGCCTGTGCTCGGGGGTGGTTGGCCGAGAATGCCCGCCTTTTCTCCCATGCCTGTACTACCGATGGCTGTAGAGTAGACTGGGAGTGTGAGGATGACTGGGAAGGTGGTGCTGTGGGTGGAATTACACAAGGTCTCTGGGAGGAAGCCAAACCAGCTGTGCGTGAGCTGGAGGAAGAGGCAACACGAGCTGAAGAGGTGGTAGCTGCCGCTGTTGGTTGGCCTACATCTTCAGTGTGTTTCTGTAACTCCACCGCGTGCCTGGTCCGCACATGTTTCCACATATTTGTGGTATTGAGGTTGCTGACATTTTTCCCTCTTTTTACTTTATGATGACACAGCTTGCATTTGACAAAACAAATGTCATCTGCAACTGTGTCAAAAAAGGACCAGGCACTGCAAGTCTTGGGAGCGCCCTTTTTGGCTTTGGAAAGAGACAGGCTCCTAACGGGTGCCAAAGTGGAGGCTCCAGGCTCCGCAGTCTTCCCCCTCCCTCTCCCTCTTTGGCCCGTAAGAGGAAGCTCTTCCTCTGAGCTGCTCCCACCACCTTCCTGTTCCTCACGCCACGATGGGTCAAGGACCTCATCATCTCCACTACCCTCTGCCACCAACTGCTCCTCCTGGGTAGTCTCAGCAGCACAGTACGCACGAGAAAGCGGCACCTGAGTTTCATCATCAGATGCGTACTGCGCTGTGGTCACCGGAGGCACTGGCCCACCTGCCTCTTCAGAGTCAGAGAGAAAAAGGTGTTGGGCATCACTGCACACTGCCTCTTCTTCCATTTCTCCAATGCTGCTTGGCTGGCCCCCTGTTTCCAAGCCAAGAGATTCAGAGAACAGAAGTAGAGACGGCTCCTGTCCTGGGCTCTCTGACTGCCTGGCCAATTTGGCAGGTGGTGAAGAGACAGATGGCTGCTCTCCAGTGCTCTGTGCCTGAGAGGATGTGGCACTAACTGAAGTCGATGCCGAGGCGTTAGCTGCCATCCACCCGACAACGGCTTCAATTTGGTCTTCACGCAGCAGCGGTGCACGGCGCTCTCCGACAAAGCTGCGCATGAAGGACTGTTCCCTGCTGAAACTGAGTGACGACGAGTCACCGGCGCCCGCAGCAGGCACAGAATCACCACGTCCTCTCCCTGCTCCTCTCCCTGCTCCGCGCCCACGCCCACGTGCCTTACTCCCTGCCCTCTTCATCTTGGTTGACAGATAAAGATAAGCAGAAAAGTACTAAGGCCTTAGTGTGCTTATTCCTGTAATGCTCCTCCTAACAGGTGTAAGAAACACTAATGTTGTAAATTGTGGACTAAACTTTATTATTTTGCAAATGTGGCCTACACAAGTGTAAGTTGTGTTTGGTGAACTTAACCTTTTTTTTGGTGCAGATCGGGCTACAGAGCTAGTTTAAATCACACGGAGACCGTGCAGACAGCCGTAAACGGCGCTGCAAGGCCAAGAAACCCTCCTCTCGGTTATCCTATATAGTGTTTTTCCACTATTTAGCTGGATACTAGTGGAAAGACACTAATAGGAATTTTTTTTTTCAAATTTTAAACTGGCTGCACTATTTGAAAAAAAGGAAATTGTTTTTCAAGGTATGAGGCAGTAACGCACCCTGAGCTGAATCCAACCGGCTATGGCTGCACACAGACTACAGGGCGAGCTGCGCTCACACAGAGACCGTGCAGACAGCCGTAAACGGCGCTGCAAGGCCAAAAAACCCTCCTCTAGGTTATCCTATATAGTGTTTTTCCACTATTTAGCTGGATACGAGTGGAAAGACACTAATAGGAATTTTTTTTTTCAAATTTTAAACAGGCTGCACTATTTGAAAAAAAGGAAAATTTTTCTCAAGGTATGAGCCAGTAACGAACCCTGAGCTGAATCCAACCGGCTATGGCTGCACACAGACTACAGGGCGAGCTGGGCTCACACGGAGACCGTGCAGACAGCCGTAAACGGCGCTGCAAGGCCAAAAAACCCTCCTCTCGGTTATCCTATATAGTGTTTTTCCACTATTTAGCTGGATACGAGTGGAAAGACACTAATAGGAATTTTTTTTTTCAGATTTTAAACAGGCTGCACTATTTGAAAAAAAGGAAAATTTTTCTCAAGGTATGAGCCAGTAACGAACCCTGAGCTGAATCCAACCGGCTATGGCTGCACACAGACTACAGGGCGAGCTGGGCTCACACGGAGACCGTGCAGACAGCCGTAAACGGCGCTGCAAGGCCAAAAAACCCTCCTCTAGGTTATCCTATATAGTGTTTTTCCACTATTTAGCTGGATACGAGTGGAAAGACACTAATAGGAATTTTTTTTTTCAAATTTTAAACAGGCTGCACTATTTGAAAAAAAGGAAAATTTTTCTCAAGGTATGAGCCAGTAACGAACCCTGAGCTGAATCCAACCGGCTATGGCTGCACACAGACTACAGGGCGAGCTGGGCTCACACGGAGACCGTGCAGACAGCCGTAAACGGCGCTGCAAGGCCCAAAAACCCCCCTCTAGGTTATCCTATGTAGTGTTTTTCCACAATAGAGCTGGAGACTGGTGGAAAAACACTAATAGGAAATTTGAGAAAAAATGTGCAGCAGGCTGCACTAAGAGCAAAAAAGAACAACTGTGTGAGGCAGTGTGAACCCCCCCTGAGCTGAATACAACCGGGTATATGGCTGCACACAGACTACAGAGTGAGCTGCACACACACACACACACAGAGACCTTGCAGAACGCTGTTAAAACAGCGCTGCAAGGCAAGAGCAAGGTGAACAGTGAAGAACACACAGCGTTTTGCTAAATTAGCCTTTGGAAAGGAAAATAAAGCAATTAGCTAGCTCGACTGGCCCTCAGTTAGAACACAGCGTCCTGTCCCTAACTGAAATCACAGCAGAGTGAGCGCAAAATGGCGGCAGCGCTTTTTTATAGTGCAGAGTGACATCATTTCAGCAGCCAATCCCAGCCTTGCCAGTACTTACATGCCCACCATGCTAAACAGGATGTGCCCACACTTTCATTCATTCCTCATTGGCTGCTGCGTTCAATTTGAATTCTGGGAACTTCCGATTCCGGTATCCGATACGCGGGAAGTATCGGAATTCAGTATCGGAATTCCGATACCGCAAATATCGGCCGATACCCGATACTTGCGGTATCGGAATGCTCAACACTAATCTCAACTTACGACAATCAGCAGGAAAACTTTGTTGTAACTTAATACAATGGGAGAGAATAAAGTAACAAGAGGTTCATTTATTTATTATTTTATCTTGACATTTTTTAGGAATTCAACATCCAATCCTCTGCTGTCTCCCTTTCAACATATTATGAATGTTGATTAATATCATGTAATCATGTTGAAAATATATTTGAATAATCAGTTCATATCCACATTGTCCAAATTCCACATTTTTAGTACTCCCTCCACTGTTGAATCTAGTTTACTTATGTAAAAGTTAAATTACACAGATAGCTTAATAATGCATACTCATCTGAACAGTACAACATATACAAGCTCCTCTAGTAAAATGCATATAATAAACAACATCAGCTGTTTTGCAGATCACACCGCAGAGTCCTACATCGATAAATAAAGGATGCACATTATCTTTTAGCATTTAGAAGGCAAGAAAACAATACTAAGAGGACCATTAAGTTGATCAAGCTTCATCTACACAAAAATATCTCAATTAAGATGTTGAAGTAAATTTGCCTTGATGAATTTTGTTCTGAAATACTTTATAAACATATAGCTCTTTTCTCTTTTATGTACCAAATTTTATGTTAAAATTTTGTCTAAAATTCATGGAGAATAAAAAATATTTTTTAAATCTGAAAACCGGTTACTGACCTCAGAATACTTAAAGTTGAGTATTAAACTGAAGATTAATAAATCCTGCAGTTAATGTGGGAACAGTGAGAGTATTTTTTAGAAACATTCCCAGCGATAAAAGCATGGCTCATATGTCTAATACAGGAACTGAATGTAGCAAAGCTTTATTAACACATCTTTAACATTCCACACACAGCACTAAATCTCATACCCATCCTTGCAACATATTCTACCAACAGCTGTTTTGCCCAGTTGGCGTATAAAAGTGTAGATCAACTAGCATCCCCCCCCCAAGAATGGATTAGCAAAACAATGCAAAGGGTAAAAGGTTGTGTAAAAGCAAATGTAATCTATATTCTGAGGAGCAAGCCAAGCAATATCAACCTTTTAAAATGCAGGAAAACTGCTAATGTCTAGAGATTATGGAACTGTGTGTAACTCCTTGTTGAGCACCATGGATGATGACCTCGCCAGAGAACACAATATTTTCTTATTTTCATTTCAAATTTTCAATAGATTATTTGCTTTTTATTTCTATTACCTTTTTGTTCTCTGCTGGGTTTTTTTTTCGGAGCACTGGATTTAAGCAGTATCTTACCTACAATACCTACAGTATTTTAATAGTTCCAAAAACACGTGGCCTATTGCACAGTGAACAAGTCTGTAGAAACCTGTTCACACCACCAAGAAACTTGAAGACACAAAAAGAGCACAGCGAGGTCAAAAATACTCTGTTGTAATGAAGTCACAGTTAGAGTTGAGCGACCTTGACCTTTTTAGAGTCGAGCCGGGTTTCGCGAAACCCGACTATCTCAAAAGTCGGGTCGAGTGAAATCGGCCGATTATGACGTAAAGTCGGGATCGACCGAAACACGAAACCCAATGCAAGTCAATGGGGCAGCATAGTCGGCAGTGAGTGGGGGCCAGGAAAACACCTAGAGTGCCCATTTTAATGTCAAAACCATCCATTCTTCTTAATGAAGCTTGTCAAGCGTAATTTACCTTATAATAATTGGAAGGCATTTGAAATTGGGGGTCATTTGGCTAAAGTTGTGGTGGGTAGGGCTGGTTCAAGTAATTAGTGGGCCCAGGAAATCTGGACCACGTCACGGCAGTGGAGCAGGGAGAGGTAAGTATTTCAACTTTGCAAGTGCTGTGAACCTGAGCAAGCAGGGGGGGCCCACTCGTTGGCATTGGCACTGGCACAGGGCCCCTCAAAGTACAGCGGTGTGTTTGCACGGCGGGGGCGCCTCCCACCGGCAGCAACACTTTTGCGTACCATGAGAGGCCCTGTGCCAGTGACGTCGCCAACTAGTATTCCTCCCCCCACCTGATGAAGGAACCTGCACTTTCATCTGCACCTTCCTGTTTGTCCCCGTGTAAGGTGGTATGGTATGCGGGAAGGGGGACCTGACTTTCAGCAGGGTCACAATCTTGCAGTGTAGCGTGCACGGGAAATGTTGCGTTATGGGTCAATGTACCAGCAGACTCATCTATCACTGGCTGGGCAATGGGCAGGATGAGGAGGAAACACAGATATAGGCCCAAAGAATAAAGTGGGCTAAATGCAGTTCAAAATTGGTAACACAGGACTAATCAGGGGGCATTGCAGTGGAGGACAACTGGAATGAGAGGCTGACACAGAGAGTAGGCCCAAATCAGTAAGTAGTCGAAATGCAGTTCAAAATTGGCAACAGTAGTAAACAGGCGGCACAGCTTTGTTCAGTGGAGGAGAACAGCAAGGAGTGGCAGACACCGATAGTAGGCCCCAACCCAACTAGTAGGCCAAATGCAGTCTAACATTAACAACTACTTAACGAGCGCCTGAAAACGGAATTTCAGGACAGGAAACCAGGAGAACAGCAAGGAGCGGCAGACACCGATAGTAGGCCCCAAACCAACTAGTACGCCAAATGCAGTTGTTCCGTTTAACCACAATTTAATGAGAGCCTGAAGATAGAAGTTCAGGAAAGGCAACCTGGAGAACACCTTGGAGTGGAACACACCATCTCTCTACACCCCATACCCAATTTGTAGGTCTAATGCAGCGTAGTTTCCAACAACTACTAAACGAGAGCATGATGATCGAAGCATTGGCGAGGAAACCTGGGGAACACCTTGGAGTGGAACACACCATCTCTCTACACCCCATACCCAATTTGTAGGCCTAATGCAGCGTAGTTTCCAACAACTACTAAACGAGAGCATGATGATCGAAGCATTGGCGAGGAAACCTGGGGAACACCTTGGAGTGGAACACACCATCTCTCTACAGTGGAACACACCATCTCTCTACACCCCATACCCAATTTGTAGGCCTAATGCAGCGTAGTTTCCAACAACTACCGTATATACTCGAGTATAAGCCGACCCGAGTATAAGCCGACCCCCCTAATTTTGCCACAAAAAACTGGGAAAACTTATTGACTCGAGTATAAGCCTAGGGTGGAAATGCAGCATTTACCGGTGAATTTCAAAAATAAAAATAGATCATTATTTCCCCATAGCTGTGCCATATAGTGCTCTACACCGTTCATTATTTCCCCATAGCTGTGCCCAATATAGTGCTCTGCACCGTTCATTGTGCCCCATAGCTGTGCCATATACGGTGCTCTGCACCGTTCATTGTGCCCCATTGCTGTGCCATATACAGTGCTCTGCACCGTTCATTGTGCCCCATTGCTGTGCCATATACAGTGCTCTGCACCGTTCATTGTGCCCCATATCTGTGCCCATATACGGTGCTCTGCTCCGTTCATTGTGCCCCATTGCTGTGCCATATACGGTGCTCTGCACCGTTCATTGTGCCCCATTGCTGTGCCCATATACGGTGCTCTGCACCGTTCATTGTGCCCCATTGCTGTGCCATATACGGTGCTTTGCACCGTTCATTGTGCCCCATTGCTGTGCCATATACGGTGCTCTGCACCGTTCATTGTGCCCCATAGAAATCTCTGCCGCCGCTGCTGCAATAAAAAAAAAAACCACATACTCACCTCCCTTGATTGCAGCTCCCGGCGTCTCGTTCCGGCGCCTCCATCTTCCCGGCGTCTCTGCTCTGACTGATCAGGCAGAGGGCGCCGCGCACACTGTATGCGTCATCGCGCCCTCTGCCTGAACAGTCAGAGCGCAGACGCCGGGAAGATGGAGGCGCCGGCCGGGAAGATGGAGCGGCGCCCGGCGGCTGGAACGAGGACAGGTGAATATGCTATACTTACCTAGTCCTGGCGATCCTCACGCTGTCCCTCTGCCTGGTCTTCGGTGCCGCAGCTCTTCCTGTCAGCGGTCACCGGCACCGCTGATTAGAGGAATGAATAGGCGGCTCCGCCCCTATGGGAGGTGGAGCCGCTTATTCATATCTCTAATGAGCGGTCCCACGTGACCGCTGAAGAGGGGAAGAAGCTGCAGCACAGAAGCCCGTGGGACGGCAGGGACAGCGCGAGGATCGCTGGGACTAGGTAAGTATACCTTAGCGCCCTCACTCCCTCACCCGCCGACCCTGCCACCCACATTGACTCGAGTATAAGCCGAGAGGGGCACTTTCAGCCCAAAAATTTGGGCTGAAAATCTCGGCTTATACTCGAGTATATACGGTACTAAACGAGAGCCGGAAGATCGAAGCTCAGGAAAGGCAACCTGGAGAACACCTTGGAGTGGAACACACCATCTCTCTACACCCCATACCCAATTTGTAGGCCCAATGCAGCGTAGTTTCCAATAACTACTAAACGAGAGCCGGAAGATCGAAGCAATGGAGAGGAAACCTGGGGAACACCTTGGAGTGTAACACACCATCTCTCTACACCCCATACCCAATTTGTAGGCCTAATGCAGCGTAGTTTCCAACAACTACTAAACGAGAGCCGGAAGATCGAAGCAATGGAGAGGAAACCAGGGGAACACCTTGGAGTGTAACACACCATCACTCTACACCCCATACCCAATTTGTAGGCCTAATGCAGCGTAGTTTCCAACAACTACTAAACGAGAGCCGGAAGATCGAAGCAATGGAGAGGAAACCTGGGGAACACCTTGGAGTGTAACACACCATCTCTCTACACCCCATACCCAATTTGTAGGCCTAATGCAGCGTAGTTTCCAACAACTACTAAACGAGAGCATGAAGATCGAAGCAATGGAGAGGAAACCTGGGGAACACCTTGGAGTGGAACACACCATCTCTCTACAGTGGAACACACCATCTCTCTACACCCCATACCCAATTTGTAGGCCTAATGCAGCGTAGTTTCCAACAACTACTAAACGAGAGCCGGAAGATCGAAGCTCAGGAAAGGCAACCTGGGGAACACCTTGGAGTGGAACACACCATCTCTCTACACCCCATACCCAATTTGTAGGCCTAATGCAGCGTAGTTTCCAACAACTACTAAACGAGAGCCGGAAGATCGAAGCAATGGAGAGGAAACCTGGGGAACACCTTGGAGTGTAACACACCATCTCTCTACACCCCATACCCAATTTGTAGGCCTAATGCAGCGTAGTTTCCAACAACTACTAAACGAGAGCCGGAAGATCGAAGCAATGGAGAGGAAACCTGGGGAACACCTTGGAGTGTAACACACCATCTCTCTACACCCCATACCAAATTTGTAGGCCTAATGCAGCGTAGTTTCCAGCAACTACTAAACGAGAGCATGAAGATCGAAGCAATGGAGAGGAAACCTGGGGAACACCTTGGAGTGGAACACACCATCTCTCTACACCCCATACCCAATTTGTAGGCCTAATGCAGCGTAGTTTCCAACAACTACTAAACGAGAGCATGATGATCGAAGCATTGGCGAGGAAACCTGGGGAACACCTTGGAGTGGAACACACCATCTCTCTACAGTGGAACACACCATCTCTCTACACCCCATACCCAATTTGTAGGCCTAATGCAGCGTAGTTTCCAACAACTACTAAACGAGAGCCGGAAGATCGAAGCTCAGGAAAGGCAAACTGGGGAACACCTTGGAGGGGAACACACCATCTCTCTACACCCCATACCCAATTTGTAGGCCCAATGCAGCGTAGTTTCCAACAACTACTAAACGAGAGCCGGAAGATCGAAGCTCAGGAAAGGCAACCTGGGGAACACCTTGGAGTGTAACAAACCCTCTCTCTACACCACGGAAGGGCTGATTCTTAGGAAGGAAGGCTGTCGGAAAGAAGCAGGGCGCGTCCGAGGGTGATTATATTCTTATTAGGTATATACTCACCCTCGGACGCGCCCTGCTTCTTTATTTGTAATGAATGTTTATTTGCAATGTGGTTTTGACTTACTCTATTTTTTTGGTAAATAATGATTTTATTATTTTCATTGTTTTGCATCTTCTTGGCAATAATATAAAGAAGACGCGACAGGACAACACTCCGGTGGATGCCATATCTGTGTTTAAAATTGAAAAAACCTTTCAGTTAACTACTTGCAGGAGAAAGTTATTGTAGCTGGTGGCCATTTTTAGTACTGTACCAGATTTTTGTTGTATGTGTTTGTTTTTAATGTTAAAATGTCTGCATTTGATATCTCTCCAGTATTTTCTTTTTTATAAGCAAAATACTTATTTTTATATTTTCTGATGTTGGTTCCAGGGGTACACGGGCAGCAGTGGTGTGGTCAGTGGAGGCCTAGTGGAAGGAGTGACCGCAGACAGGCATCGAAGGCCTAAAATAATAACACATGGCTGTAGGCAATTTTAAATTGGTTCCAGGGGTACACGGGCAGCAGTGGTGTGGTCAGTGGAGGCCTAGTGGAAGGAGTGACCGCAGACAGGCATCGAAGGCCTAAAATAATAACACATGGCTGTAGGCAATTTTAAATTGGTTCCAGGGGTACACGGGCAGCAGTGGTGTGGTCAGTGGAGGCCTAGTGGAAGGAGTGACCGCTGACAGGCATCGAAGGCCTAAAATAATAACACATGGCTGTAGGCAATTTTAAATTGGTTCCAGGGGTACACGGGCAGCAGTGGTGTGGTCAGTGGAGGCCTAGTGGAAGGAGTGACCGCAGACAGGCATCGAAGGCCTAAAATAATAACACATGGCTGTAGGCAATTTTAAATTGGTTCCAGGGGTACACGGGCAGCAGTGGTGTGGTCAGTGGAGGCCTAGTGGAAGGAGTGACCGCAGACAGGCATCGAAGGCCTAAAATAATAACACATGGCTGTAGGCAATTTTAAATTGGTTCCAGGGGTACACGGGCAGCAGTGGTGTGGTCAGTGGAGTGTTATGTTTGCTAATGACAGGTGTTATGAAGGCAATCCAGAAACACAGTGTGCTTAGAGATCAGAGCGCACACAGTGATCTGACAAATACCCAAAAATACAAGAACGAGCTCTGAGACGTGGAAACTCTGTAGACTGCACACCTGATCCTATCCTAAACACAACTAAAAGCGGCTGTGGATTGCGCCTAACAACTACCTAGGCAACTCGGCACAGCCTAAGAAACTAGCTAGCCTGAAGATAGAAAAATAGGCCTGACTTGCCCCAGAGAAATTCCCCAAAGGAAAAGGCAGCCCCCCACATATAATGACTGTGAGTAAGATGAAAAGACAAAACGTAGGGATGAAATAGATTCAGCAAAGTGGGGCCCGATATTCTAGGACAGAGCGAGGACAGTAAAGCGAACTTTGCAGTCTACAAAAAACCCTAAAGCAAAACCACGCAAAGGGGGCAAAAAAAAACCCACCGTGCCGAACTAACGGCACGGCGGTACACCCTTTGCGTCTCAGAGCTTCCAGCAAAACAAAAGACAAGCTGGACAGAAAAAAAGCAACAAAAAAGCAAAAAGCACTTAGCTATACAGAGCAGCAGGTCACAGGAACAATCAGGAGAAGCTCAGATCCAACACTGAAACATTGACAAGGAGCAAGGATAGCAGCATCAGGCGGAGTTAAGTAATGAAGCAGTTAACGAGCTCACCAGAACACCTGAGGGAGGAAGCTCAGAAGCTGCAGTACCACTTGTGACCACAGGAGTGAATTCAACCACAGAATTCACAACAGTACCCCCCCTTGAGGAGGGGTCACCGAACCCTCACCAGAGCCCCCAGGCCGACCAGGATGAGACACATGAAAGGCACGAACAAGATCGGAAGCATGAACATCAGAGGCAAAAACCCAGGAATTATCTTCCTGAGCATAACCCTTCCATTTAACCAGATACTGGAGTTTCCGTCTAGAAACACGAGAATCCAAAATCTTCTCCACAATATACTCCAATTCCCCCTCCACCAAAACCGGGGCAGGAGGCTCAACAGATGGAACCATAGGTGCCACGTATCTCCGCAACAACGACCTATGGAATACATTATGTATGGAAAAGGAGTCTGGGAGGGTCAAACGAAAAGACACAGGATTGAGAACCTCAGAAATCCTATACGGACCAATAAAACGAGGTTTAAATTTAGGAGAGGAAACCTTCATAGGAATATGACGAGAAGATAACCAAACCAGATCCCCAACACGAAGTCGGGGACCCACACGGCGTCTGCGATTAGCGAAAAGTTGAGCTTTCTCCTGGGACAAGATCAAATTGTCCACTACCTGAGTCCAGATCTGCTGCAACCTATCCACCACAGAATCCACACCAGGACAGTCCGAAGACTCAACCTGTCCTGAAGAGAAACAAGGATGGAACCCAGAATTGCAAAAAAATGGAGAAACCAAGGTAGCCGAGCTGGCCCGATTATTAAGGGCGAACTCAGCCAACGGCAAAAAGGACACCCAATCATCCTGGTCTGCAGAAACAAAACATCTCAGATATGTTTCCAAGGTCTGATTAGTTCGTTCGGTCTGGCCATTAGTCTGAGGATGGAAAGCCGAGGAAAAGGATAGGTCAATGCCCATCCTACCACAAAAGGCTCGCCAAAACCTTGAAACAAACTGGGAACCTCTGTCAGAAACAATTTTCTCAGGAATGCCATGCAACCGAACCACATGCTGAAAGAACAAAGGTACCAAATCAGAGGAGGAAGGCAATTTAGCCAAGGGCACCAGATGGACCATTTTAGAAAAGCGATCACAGACCACCCAAAGGACTGACATCTTTTGAGAAACGGGAAGGTCAGAAATGAAATCCATCGAAATATGTGTCCAAGGCCTCTTTGGGACCGGCAAGGGCAAAAGCAACCCACTGGCACGAGAACAGCAGGGCTTAGCCCTAGCACAAATCCCACAGGACTGCACAAAAGTACGTACATCCCGTGACAGAGATGGCCACCAGAAGGATCTAGCCACTAACTCTCTGGTACCAAAGATTCCAGGATGACCAGCCAACACCGAACAATGAAGTTCAGAGATAAGTTTATTAGTCCACCTATCAGGGACGAACAGTTTCTCTGCTGGACAACGATCAGGTTTATTCGCCTGAAATTTTTGCAGCACCCGCCGCAAATCAGGGGAGATGGCAGACACAATGACTCCTTCCTTGAGGATACCCGCTGGCTCAGATAAACCCGGAGAGTCGGGCACAAAACTCCTAGACAGAGCATCCGCCTTCACATTTTTAGAGCCCGGAAGGTACGAAATCACAAAGTCGAAGCGGGCAAAAAATAACGACCAACGGGCCTGTCTAGGATTCAAGCGCTTGGCAGACTCGAGATAAGTCAAGTTCTTATGATCAGTCAATACCACCACGCGATGCTTAGCTCCTTCAAGCCAATGACGCCACTCCTCGAATGCCCACTTCATGGCCAGCAACTCTCGATTGCCCACATCATAATTACGCTCAGCGGGCGAAAACTTCCTGGAAAAGAAAGCACATGGTTTCATCACTGAGCAATCAGAACCTCTCTGTGACAAAACCGCCCCTGCTCCAATCTCAGAAGCATCAACCTCGACCTGGAACGGAAGAGAAACATCTGGCTGACACAACACAGGGGCAGAACAAAAACGACGCTTCAACTCCTGAAAAGCTTCCACAGCAGCAGAAGACCAATTAACCAAATCAGCACCCTTCTTGGTCAAATCGGTCAATGGTTTGGCAATGCTAGAAAAATTACAGATGAAGCGACGATAAAAATTAGCAAAGCCCAGGAACTTTTGCAGACTTTTCAGAGATGTCGGCTGAATCCAATCCTGGATGGCTTGGACCTTAACTGGATCCATCTCGATAGTAGAAGGGGTAAAGATGAACCCCAAAAATGAAACTTTCTGCACACCGAAGAGACACTTTGATCCCTTCACAAACAAAGAGTTAGCACGCAGGACCTGAAAAACCATTCTGACCTGCTTCACATGAGACTCCCAATCATCTGAGAAGATCAAAATGTCATCCAAGTAAACAATCAGGAATTTATCCAGATACTCACGGAAGATGTCATGCATAAAAGACTGAAACACAGATGGAGCATTGGCAAGTCCGAACGGCATCACTAGATACTCAAAATGACCCTCGGGCGTATTGAATGCAGTTTTCCATTCATCTCCTTGCCTGATTCTCACCAGATTATACGCACCACGAAGATCTATCTTAGTGAACCAACTAGCCCCCTTAATCCGAGCAAACAAGTCAGATAACAATGGCAAGGGATACTGAAATTTAACAGTGATCTTATTAAGAAGGCGTTAATCAATACACGGTCTCAGCGAACCATCCTTCTTGGCTACAAAGAAGAACCCTGCTCCCAGTGGTGATGACGATGGGCGAATATGTCCCTTCTCCAGGGATTCCTTCACATAACTGCGCATAGCGGCGTGTTCGGGCACGGATAAATTAAATAATCGACCTTTAGGGAATTTACTACCAGGAATCAAATTGATAGCACAATCACAATCCCTATGCGGAGGTAGAGCATCGGACTTGGGCTCTTCAAATACATCCTGATAATCAGACAAGAACTCTGGGACCTCAGAAGGGGTGGATGACGAAATCGACAAAAATGGAACATCACCATGTACCCCCTGACAACCCCAGCTGGATACCGACATGGAATTCCAATCCAATACTGGATTATGGGTTTGTAGCCATGGCAACCCCAACACGACCACATCATGCAGATTATGCAACACCAGAAAGCGAATAACTTCCTGATGTGCAGGAGCCATGCACATGGTCAGCTGGGCCCAGTATTGAGGTTTATTCTTGGCCAAAGGTGTAGCATCAATTCCTCTCAATGGAATAGGACACCGCAAAGGCTCCAAGAAAAACCCACAACGTTTAGCATAATCCAAATCCATCAGATTCAGGGCAGCGCCCGAATCCACAAACGCCATGACAGAAAACGACGACAAAGAGCATATCAAGGTAATGGACAGAAGGAATTTGGACTGTACAGTACCAATGACGGCAGACCTAGCGGACCGCTTAGTGCGCTTAGGACAATCAGAAATAGCATGAGTGGAATCACCACAGTAGAAACACAGACCATTCAGACGTCTGTATTCCTGCCGTTCAACTCTAGTCATAGTCCTATCGCACTGCATAGGCTCAGGTTTAACCTCAGGCAGTACCGCCAAATGGTGCACAGATTTACGCTCGCGCAAGCGTCGACCGATCTGAATGGCCAAAGACAAAGACTCATTCAAACCAGCAGGCATAGGAAATCCCACCATGACATCCTTAAGAGCCTCAGAGAGACCCTTTCTGAACAAAGCTGCCAGCGCAGATTCATTCCACTGAGTGAGTACTGACCATTTCCTAAATTTCTGACAATATACTTCTATATCATCCTGACCCTGGCACAAAGCCAGCAAATTTTTCTCAGCCTGATCCACTGAATTAGGCTCATCGTACAGCAATCCGAGCGCCAGGAAAAACGCATCGACACTACTCAATGCAGGGTCTCCTGGCGCAAGAGAAAATGCCCAGTCTTGAGGGTCGCCGCGCAAAAAAGAAATAATAATCAAAACCTGTTGAATAGGATTACCAGAAGAATGAGGTTTCAAGGCCAGAAATAGCTTACAATTATTTTTGAAACTTAGAAACTTAGTTCTATCTCCAAAAAACAAATCAGGAATAGGAATTCTTGGTTCTAACATAGATTTCTGATCAATAGTATCTTGAATTTTTTGTACATTTATAACGAGATTATCCATTGAAGAGCACAGACCCTGAATATTCATGTCCACACCTGTGTCCAGAATCACCCAAATGTCTAGGGGAAAAAAAAAAAAAAGTGAACACAGAGTAGAAAAAAAAAAAAAATGATGTCAGAACTTTTTCTTTCCCTCTATTGAGAATCATTAGTATGTCTCCTTGTACTGTTATGTTTGCTAATGACAGGTGTTATGAAGGCAATCCAGAAACACAGTGTGCTTAGAGATCAGAGCGCACACAGTGATCTGACAAATACCCAAAAATACAAGAACGAGCTCTGAGACGTGGAAACTCTGTAGACTGCACACCTGATCCTATCCTAAACACAACTAAAAGCGGCTGTGGATTGCGCCTAACAACTACCTAGGCAACTCGGCACAGCCTAAGAAACTAGCTAGCCTGAAGATAGAAAAATAGGCCTGACTTGCCCCAGAGAAATTCCCCAAAGGAAAAGGCAGCCCCCCACATATAATGACTGTGAGTAAGATGAAAAGACAAAACGTAGGGATGAAATAGATTCAGCAAAGTGGGGCCCGATATTCTAGGACAGAGCGAGGACAGTAAAGCGAACTTTGCAGTCTACAAAAAACCCTAAAGCAAAACCACGCAAAGGGGGCAAAAAAAAACCCACCGTGCCGAACTAACGGCACGGCGGTACACCCTTTGCGTCTCAGAGCTTCCAGCAAAACAAAAGACAAGCTGGACAGAAAAAAAGCAACAAAAAAGCAAAAAGCACTTAGCTATACAGAGCAGCAGGTCACAGGAACAATCAGGAGAAGCTCAGATCCAACACTGAAACATTGACAAGGAGCAAGGATAGCAGCATCAGGCGGAGTTAAGTAATGAAGCAGTTAACGAGCTCACCAGAACACCTGAGGGAGGAAGCTCAGAAGCTGCAGTACCACTTGTGACCACAGGAGTGAATTCAGCCACAGAATTCACAACAGTGGAGGCCTAGTGGAAGGAGTCACCGCAGACAGGCATCGAAGGCCTAAAATAATAACACATGGCTGTAGGCAATTTTAAATTGGTTACAGGGGTACACGGGCAGCAGTGGTGTGGTCAGTGGAGGCCTAGTGGAAGGAGTGACCACAGACAGGCATCGAAGGCCTAACATAACAAAAATGTCAATACAATGGTATTGTCAGTGGCAGGCATTGAAGGATGTCAGCGCAAAGACTAAACATTGGTGGAGCTGTGAGATAATTTTGCAAGTGGTAGAGCACTGTTTGAGCTGGGGTGGGGGGAAACTGTCTTTTGGCCGGCGGTACAGGCCCAGGGCCCCTCATATTACAACGGTGTGTCTGACGTTGGGTGCGCACCACCGCCAGAGACACTTTATTGTACTAGGAGGGACCCAGTGGCAGTGCCGTCGACCAAAAGCGGGCTCACCCACCTCTTCAGACAAACTGCACTCTCACGGGTGCTGTCGCCAAGTGTCGATACCACGGCCCCGTGTGGGGAGTTTGGCCATTTAGTGAGGTGTAAACATGTCGTATGCTGGACAATCAGGTGCAGAAAATTACGAGATTGGAAAAGGCATTCAGAATAGTCCACAGGCAAGACCTTTTCATAGGAAAGCTAGGTGTCAGCCGGGCAAGCTGGGGCAAAAGATTTCGAAATCCAGTTGTGGTTCATTTTAATGAAGGTTAGATCATCTACATTTTGGGTAGCCAGACGAGTTCTTTTTTCTGTTAGTATTGAACCTGCAGCACTGAATACTCTTTCTGATAAGACACTAGCTGCCGGGCAAGCAAGCTCCTGCAATGCATATTCTGCCAATTCTGGCCAGGTGTCTAATTTTGATGCCCAGTAATCAAATGGGAATGACGGTTGAGGGAGAACATCGATAAGGGATGAAAAATAGTTTGTAACCATACTGGACAAATGTTGTCTCCTGTCACTTTGAATTGATGCTGCAGTACCTGTCCTGTCTGCGGTCATAGCAAAATCACTCCACAACCTGGTAAGAAAACCCCTCTGGCCAACGCCACTTCTGATTTCTGCCCCTCTAACTCCTCTGGTCTGCTGGCCCCTGCAGCTCGTGTGAGAACGATCACGGGCGCTGTGTGCAGGGAATGCCAGAAGCAAACGGTTAACAAGAGTTGATTGTTTGGTTGCTAATATTAGTTCCAAGTTCTCATGTGGCATTATATTTTGCAATTTGCCTTTATAGCGAGGATCAAGGAGGCAGGCCAACCAGTAATCGTCATCATTCATCATTTTAGTTATGCGTGTGTCCCTTTTGAGGATACGTAAGGCATAATCCGCCATGTGGGCCAAAGTTCCAGTTCTCAAATCTGCGGTTGTGCTTAGTTGAGGGGCAGTTTCAGGCAAATCCACGTCACTTGTGTCCCTCAAAAAACCAGAACCCGGCCTTGCCGCGCCACCAATTTCCAGTGGCCCCGGAAAAGCTTCCTCATTAAAAATATAATCATCCCCATCATCCTCCTCGTCCTCCTCCTCCTCTTCGCCCACTACCTCGTCCTGTACACTGCCTCGCCAGACAATGGCTGACTGTCATCAAGGCTTTCCTCTTCCTCAGCTGCAGACGCCTGATCCTTTATGTGCGTCAAACTTTGCATCAGCAGACGCATTAGGGGGATGCTCATGCTTATTATGGCGTTGTCTGCACTAACCAGCCGTGTGCATTCCTCAAAACACTGAAGGACTTGACACATGTCTTGAATCTTCGACCACTGCACACCTGACAACTCCATGTCTGCCATCCTACTGCCTGCCCGTGTATGTGTATCCTCCCACAAAAACATAACAGCCCGCCTCTGTTCACACAGTCTCTGAAGCATGTGCAGTGTTGAGTTCCACCTTGTTGCAACGTCTATGATTAGGCGATGCTGGGGAAGGTTCAAAGAACGCTGATAGGTCTGCATACGGCTGGAGTGTACGGGCGAACGGCGGATATGTGAGCAAAGTCCACGCACTTTGAGGAGCAGGTCGGATAACCCCGGATAACTTTTCAGGAAGCACTGCACCACCAGGTTTAAGGTGTGAGCCAGGCAAGGAATGTGTTTCAGTTGGGAAAGGGAGATGGCAGCCATGAAATTCCTTCCGTTATCACTCACTACCTTGCCTGCCTCAAGATCTACAGTGCCCAGCCACGACTGCGTTTCTTTCTGCAAGAACTCGGACAGAACTTCCGCGGTGTGTCTGTTGTCGCCCAAACACTTCATAGCCAATACAGCCTGCTGACGTTTGCCAGTAGCTGCCCCATAATGGGAGACCTGGTGTGCAACAGTGGCAGCTGCGGATGGAGTGGTTGTGCGACTGCGGTCTGTGGACGAGCTCTCGCTTCTGCAGGAGGACGAAGAGGAGGAGGAGGGGGTGCGAACGGCTACAGCCAATTGTTTCCTAGACCGTGGGCTAGACAGAACTGTCCCAAACTTGCTGTCCCCTGTGGACCCTGCATCCACCACATTTACCCAGTGTGCCGTGATGGACACGTAACGTCCCTGGCCATGCCTACTGGTCCATGCATCTGTTGTCAGGTGCACCTTTGTGCTCACAGATTGCCTGAGTGCATGGACGATGCGCTCTTTAACATGCTGGTGGAGGGCTGGGATGGCTTTTCTGGAAAAAAAGTGTCGACTGGGTAGCTCGTAGCGTGGTACAGCGTAGTCCATCAGGGCTTTGAAAGCTTCGCTTTCAACTAACCGGTAGGGCATCATCTCTAACGAGATTAGTCTAGCTATGTGTGCGTTCAAACCCTGTGTACGCGGATGCGAGGCTAAGTACTTCCTTTTTCTAACCATAGTCTCATGTAGGGTGAGCTGGACTGGAGAGCTGGAGATCGTGGAACTAGCGGGGGTGCCGGTGGACATGGCAGACTGAGAGACGGTGGGAGATGGTATTGTTGCCACCGGTGCCCTAGATGCAGTGTTTCCTACTACGAAACTGGTGATTCCCTGACCCTGACTGCTTTGGCCTGGCAAAGAAACCTGCACAGATACTGCAGGTGGTGCGGAAAATGGTGGCCCTACACTGCCGGAAGGGATGTTGCGTTGCTGACTAGCTTCATTGGCCGAGGGTGCTACAACCTTAAGGGATGTTTGGTAGTTAGTCCAGGCTTGCAAATGCATGGTGGTTAAATGTCTATGCATGCAACTTGTATTGAGACTTTTCAGATTCTGTCCTTTGCTTAAGGTAGTTGAACATTTTTGACAGATGACTTTGCGCTGATCAATTGGATGTTGTTTAAAAAAATGCCAGACTGCACTCTTTCTAGCATCGGATACCTTTTCAGGCATTGCAGACTGAGCTTTAACCGGATGGCCACGCTGTCCTCCAACAGGTTTTGGCTTTGCCACGCGTTTTGGGCAAGATACGGGCCCGGCAGATGGAACCTGTTGCGATGTTGATGCCTGCTGCGGCCCCTCCTCCTCCGCTTCAGAACTGCTGCCGCCTGCACCCTGTTCCCCCAATGGCTGCCAATCGGGGTCAAGAACTGGGTCATCTAATACCTCTTCTTGTAGCTCGTGTGCAACTTCGTCTGTGTCACCGTGTCGGTCGGTGGTATAGCGTTCGTGATGGGGCAACATAGTCTCATCAGGGTCTGATTCTTGATCAGCACCCTGTGAGGGCAATGTTGTGGTCTGAGTCAAAGGACCAGCATAGTAGTCTGGCTGTGGTTGTGCATCAGTGCACTCCATGTCAGATTCAACTTGTAATGGGCATGGACTGTTAACTGCTTCACTTTCTAAGCCAGGGACGGTATGTGTAAAGAGCTCCATGGAGTAACCCGTTGTGTCGCCTGCTGCATTCTTCTCTGCTGTTGTTTTTGCTGAAGAGGACAAGGAAGCGACTTGTCCCTGACCGTGAACATCCACTAACGACGCGCTGCTTTGACATTTACCAGTTTCACGAGAGGAGGCAAAAGAGCTAGAGGCTGAGTCAGCAAGATAAGCCAAAACTTGCTCTTGCTGCTCCGGCTTTAAAAGCGGTTTTCCTACTCCCAGAAAAGGGAGCGTTCGAGGCCTTGTGTAGCCAGACGACAAACCTGGCTCCACAGCTCCAGACTTAGGTGCAATATTTTTTTTCCCACGACCAGCTGATGCTCCACCACTACCACTACCCTCATTACCAGCTGACAATGAACGCCCCCGGCCACGACCTCTTCCACCATACTTCCTCATTGTTTTAAAAACGTAAACAAACTAACGGTATTTGTTGCTGTCACACAAATTACACGGTGAGCTATAACTTCAGTATGATTTAGCTACCCCTTTACAGGTGAGTGAGACCACAACGAAAATCAGGCACAATGTTACACACTCTGTTGTTGGTGGCAACAAATGAGAGAGATGCCATACACGCAGGACTGTCACTGAAGCACAAATGTAAATATTAATCTCCCACTGATTTGATTTTTTTTTTTTTAAGGGAGACTTTAGGAAAAAAAAATAATAGAATAAAATGATTTTTTCAGGAAGAATTTAGAAACCAAATAAAATAAAATGATTTTTTCAGGGAGAATTTAGAAAACAAATAAAACAAAAAAAGGCTTTCTATGGCCCACTGAGTGCGAGATGACGCACACAGGAGTCAGGAGTGGCACACAAGCCCAGAGGCCAATATTTATCTCCCACTGATTGATGTAGTGATTTTTTCAGGTAGATTTTGGAACCCAAATCAAGCTAAAAAAAATAATAGGCTCTCTATGGCCCACAATTGGAGAGAGAGAGAGAGAGAGATGGCACACCCAGGAGTCAAGACTGGCACACAAGCAGAAAGGGCAATATTAATCTCCCACTGATTTGTTTTTTTTTTGTTTTTTTTTCAGGGAGACTTTAGGAAAAAAAAATAGAATAAAATGATTTTTTCAGGAAGAATTTAGAAACCAAATAAAATAAAATGATTTTTTCAGGGAGAATTTAGAAAACAAATAAAACAAAAAAAGGCTTTCTATGGCCCACTGAGTGAGAGATGACGCACACAGGAGTCAGGAGTGGCACACAAGCCCAGAGGCCAATATTTATCTCCCACTTTTTTTTTTTTGTTCCAGGGAAAATTTATAAACCCAATAAAAAAAATAATAAATAGGCTTTCTATGGCCCACTATCTGAGAGACAGAGAGAGATGGCACGCTTAGGACTGGCACACAAACCCAAAGGCCAATATTAATCTCCCTTTTTTTTTTAAGGGAGAATTTATAAAACCAAAAAAAAATAAATAAATAGGCTTTCTATGGCCCACTATTTGTGAGAGAGATGGCACGCTCAGGACTGGCACACAAGCCCAGAGGCCAATATTAATCTCCCACTTTTTTTTTTTTCCAGGGAAAATTTATAAACCCAATAAAAAAAATAAATAAATAAATAGGCTTTCTATGGCCCACTATCTGAGAGAGAGAGATGGCACACTTAGGACTGGCACACAAGCCCAAAGGCCAATATTAATCTCCCACTGATTGATTTATTGATTTTTTCAGGTAGAATTTAGAACCCAAATAAAGCAAAAAAAAAAAAAATGGGCTTTCTATGGCCCACTGAGTGAGTGATGATGCACACAGGAGTCAGGAGTGGCACACAAGCCCTGAGGCCAATATTTTTCTCCCACTGATTGATGTAGTGATTTTTTCAGGTAGATTTTAGAACCAAAATCAAGCAAAAAAATAAATAGGCTTTCTATGGCCCACTGAGTGAGTGATGATGCACACAGGAGTCAAGAGTGGCACACAAGCCCTGAGGCCAATATTTTTCTCCCACTGATTGATGTAGTGATTTTTTCAGGTAGATTTTATAACCCAAATCAAGCAAAAAAATAAATAGGCTTTCTATGGCCCACTGAGTGAGAGATGACACAGACAGAGATGGCACTCTAGTAGAAATGTCAATCTTAATCTCCCACAAAAAAAAAAAAAAAAACAGGGAGTGTCCTTCAATTACTATCTCCCTGCAGTAATCTCAGCCAGGTATGGCAGGCAGCAATAAGGAGTGGACTGATGCACAAATTAAATAAAAAGTGTGTACAAACCAAAAAGATAGCTGTGCAGAAAGGAAGGAACAAGAGGATTTGTGCTTTGAAAAAAGCAGTTGGTTTGCACAGCGGCGTACACACAGCAATGCAGCTATCAGGGAGCCTTCTAGGGCAGCCCAATGAGCTACAGCGCTGAGGGGGAAAAAAAAAAAAATTTAGCTTCCACTGTCCCTGCACACCGAAGGTGGTGTTGGGCAGTGGAAATCGCTACAGCACAAGCGGTTTGGTGGTTAATGGACCCTGCCTAACGCTATCCCTGCTTCTGACGAAGCGGCAGCAACCTCTCCCTAAGCTCAGATCAGCAGCAGTAACATGGCGGTCGGCGGGAACTCCCCTTTATAGCCCCTGTGACGCCGCAGACAGCAAGCCAATCACTGCAATGCCCTTCTCTAAGATGGTGGGGACCAGGACCTATGTCATCACGCTGCCCACACTCTGCGTTTACCTTCATTGGCTGAGAAATGGCGCTTTTCGCGTCATTGAAACGCGACTTTGGCGCGAAAGTCGCGTACCGCATGGCTGACCCCGCACAGGGGTCGGATCGGGTTTCATGAAACCCGACTTTGCCAAAAGTCGGCGACTTTTGAAAATGAACGACCCGTTTCGCTCAACCCTAGTCACAGTAAATGAGCAAGTGCTAGTCAAAAAATGAAAAAATATAAAGCTGTTCCATACTGCATGTCCACATGGATATTTTCTCTCTGAACCCTGCTTATACAGGTACTATACAGGTTTTTAAATACATCAGATAGGGATTATATACATTAGCTAGGACTGCTCTATTATGGGTATACCTTGGCGATTGGTCGAGCAGCTTAATATACATTTGTTTTGCAAAAAAAGTATTAACTAAATACCCTGTATATTTTTTTCATTTTTTGACTAGCACTTGCTCATTTACTGTGACTTCTTTACAACAGAATATTTTTTACCTCGCTGTGCTCTTTTTGTGTCTCCAAGTATTTTAACCCCTTCATGACCCAGCCTATTTTGACCTTAAAGACCTTGCCGATTTTTGCAATTCTGACCAGTGTCCCTTTATGAGGTAATAACTCAGGAACGCTTCAACGGATCCTAGCGGTTCTGAGATTGTTTTTTCATGACATATTGGGCTTCATGTTAGTGGTAAATTTAGGTCAATAAATTCTGCTTTTATTTGTGATAAAAACGGAAATTTGGCGAAAATTTTGAAAATTTCGCAATTTTCACATTTTGAATTTTTATTCTGTTAAACCAGAGAGTTATGTGACACAAAATAGTTAATAAATAACATTTACCACATATATACTTTACATCAGCACAATTTTGGAAACAAAATTTTTTTTTGCTAGGAAGTTATAAGGGTTAAAATTTGACCAGCGATTTCTCATTTTTACAACGAAATTTACAAAACCATTTTTTTTAGGGACCACCTCACATTTGAAGTCAGTTTGAGGGGTCTATATGGCTGAAAATACCCAAAAGTGACACCATTCTAAAAAATGCACCCCTCAAGGTACTCAAAACCACATTCAAGAAGTTTATTAACCCTTCAGGTGCTTCACAGCAGCAGAAGCAACATGGAAGGAAAAAATGAACATTTAACTTTTTGGTCACAAAAATTATCTTTTAGCAACAATTTTTTCATTTTCCCAATGGTAAAAGGAGAAACTGAACCACGAAAGTTGTTGTCCAATTTGTCCTGAGTACACTGATACCTCATATGTTGGGGTAAACCACTGTTTGGGCGCACGGCAGGGCTTGGAAGGGAAGGAGCGCCATTTGACTTTTTGAATGAAAAATTGGCTCCACTCTTTAGCGGACACCATGTCACGTTTGCAGAGCCCCCGTGTGCCTAAACATTGGAGCTCCCACACAAGTGACCCCATTTTGGAAACTAGACGCCCCAAGGAACTTATCTAGATGCATAGTGAGCACTTTAAACCCCCAGGTGCTTCACAAATTGATCCGTAAAAATGAAAAAGTACTTTTTTTTCACAAAAAAATTCTTTTAGCCTCAATTTTTTCATTTTCACATGGGCAACAGGATAAAATGGATCCTAAAATTTGTTGGGCAATTTCTCCTGAGTACACCGATACCTCACATGTGGGGGTAAACCACTGTTTGGGCACATGGTAAGGCTCGGAAGGGAAGGAGCGCCATTTGACTTTTTGAATGAAAAATTATCTCCATCGTTAGCGGACACCATGTCGCGTTTGGAGAGCCCCTGTGTGCCTAAACATTGGAGCTCCCCCACAAGTGACCCCATTTTGGAAACTAGACCCCCCAAGGAACATATCTAGATGCCTAGTGAGCACTTTAAACCCCCAGGTGCTTCACAAATTGATCTGTAAAAATGAAAAAGTACTTTTTTTTCACAAAAAAATTCTTTTCGCCTCAATTTTTTCATTTTCACATGGGCAATAGGATAAAATGGATCATAAAATTTGTTGGGCAATTTCTCCCGAGTACGCCGATACCTCATATGTGGGGGTAAACCACTGTTTGGGCACACGGCAGGGCTCGGAAGGGAAGGCGCACCATTTGACTTTTTGAATGGAAAATTAGCTCCAATTGTTAGCGGACACCATGTCGCGTTTGGAGAGCCCCTGTGTGCCTAAACATTGGAGCTCCCCCACAAGTGACTCCATTTTGGAAACTAGACCCCCCCAAGGAACTTATCTAGATGCATATTGAACACTTTAAACCCCCAGGTGCTTCACAGAAGTTTATAACGCAGAGCCATGAAAATAAAAAATAATTTTTCTTTCCTCAAAAATGATTTTTTAGCCTGGAATTTCCTATTTTGCCAAGGGTAATAGGAGAAATTGGACCCCAAATGTTCTTGTCCAGTTTGTCCTGAGTATGCTGATACCCCATATGTGGGGGTAAACCACTGTTTGGGCGCACGGCAGGGCTCGGAATGGAAGGCACGACATTTGGCTTTTAAATGGAAAATTAGCTCCAATCATTAGCTGACACCATGTCACGTTTGGAGAGCCCCTGTATGCCTAAACATTGGAGATCCCCCACAAATGACCCCATTTTGGAAACTAGATCCCCAAAGGAACTAATCTAGATGTGTGGTGAGGACTTTGAACCCCCAAGTGCTTCACAGAAGTTTATAACGCAGAGCCATGAAAAAAAAAAAAATTATTTGCAGACTTTGATGGAATGCTCTGTGGGCGTCACGTTGCGTTTGCAGAGCTCCTGATGTGGCTAAACAGTAGAAACCCCCCACAAGTGACCCCATTTTGGAAACTAGACCCCGAAAGGAACTTATCTAGATGTGTGGTGAGCACTTTGAACCCCCAAGTGCTTTACTGAAGTTTATAATGCAGAGCCGTGAAAATAATAAATACGTTTTCTTTCCTCAAAAATAATTATTTAGCCCAGAATTTTTTAATTTTCCCAAGGGTAACAGGAGAAATTTGACCCCAATATTTGTTGTCCAGTTTCTCCTGAGTATGGTGATACCCCATATGTGGGGATAAACTACTGTTTGGGCACATGCCGGGGCTCGGAATTGAAGTAGTGACGTTTTGAAATGCAGACTTTGATGGAATGCTCTGCGGGCGTCACGTTGCGTTTGCAGAGCCCCTGATGTGGCTAAACAGTAGAAACCCCCCACAAGTGACCCTATTTTGGAAACTAGACCCCGAAAGGAACTTATCTAGATGTGTGGTGAGCACTTTGAACCCCCAAGTGCTTCATAGAAGTTTATAATGCAGAGCCGTGAAAGTAATAAATACGTTTTCTTTCCTCAAAAATAATTATTTAGCCCAGAATTTTTTATTTTCCCAAGGGTTACAGGAGAAATTGGACCCCAAAAGTTCTTGTCCAGTTTCTCCTGAGTACGCTGATACCCCATGTGTGGGGGTAAACCACTGTTTGGGCACACGTCGGGGCTCAGAAGGGAAGTAGTGACTTTTGAAATGCAGACTTTGATGGAATGGCCTGCGGGCGTCACGTTGCGTTTGCAGAGCCCCTGGTGTGCCTAAACAGTAGAAACCCCCCACAATTGACCCCATTTTAGAAACTAGACCCCCCAAGGAACTTATCTAGATGTGTGGTGAGCACTTTGAACCCCCAAGTGCTTCACAGACGTTTACAACGCAGAGCCGTGAAAATAAAAAATCATTTTTCTTTCCTCAAAAATGATGTTTTAGCAAGTATTTTTTTATTTTCACAAGGGTAACAGGAGAAATTGGACCCCAGTAATTGTTGCGCAGTTTATCCTGAGTATGCTGGTACCCCATATGTGGGGGTAAACCACTGTTTGGGCACACGTCGGGGCTCGGAATTGAGGGAGCACCATTTGACTTTTTGAATACAAGATTGGCTGGAATCAATGGTGGCGCCATGTTGCGTTTGGAGACCCCTGATGTGCCTAAACAGTGGAAACCCCTCAATTCTAGCTCCAACACTAACCCCCCCACACCCCTAACCCTAATCCCAACTGTAGCCATAACCCTAATCACAACCCTAACCACAACCCTAATTCCAACCCTAACCCTAAGGCTATGTGCCCACGTTGCGGATTCGTGTGAGATTTTTCAGCATCATTTTTGAAAAATCCGCGGGTAAAAGGCACTGCGTTTTACCTGCGGATTTACCGCGGATTTCCAGTGTTTTTTGTGCGGATTTCACCTGCGGATTCCTATTGAGGAACAGGTGTAAAACACTGCGGAATCCGCACATGGAATTGACATGCTGCGGAAAATACAACGCAGCGTTTCCGCGCGGTATTTTCCGCACCATGGGCACAGCGGATTTGGTTTTCCATAGGTTTACTTGGTACTGTAAACCTGATGGAACACTGCTGCGAATCCGCAGCCAAATCCGCACCGTGTGCACATAGCCTAATTCTAAAGGTATGTGCACACGCTGCGGAAAACGCTGCGGATCCGCAGCAGTTTCCCATGAGTTTACAGTTCAATGTACACGTATGGGAAACAAAAATCGCTGTACACATGCTGCAGAAAAACTGCACAGAAACGCAGCGGTTTACATTCTGCAGCATGTCACTTCTTTGTGCGGATTCCGCAGCGGTTTTACAACTGCTCCAATAGAAAATCGCAGTTGTAAAACCGCAGTGAAATGCACAGAAAAAACGCGGTGAATCCGCCATAAATCCGCAGTGGAAAAATCCGCAGAGGACTAGAATACGTGTGCACATACCGAAACCCTAACCCTAACCATAACCCTAACCCTAGCCCTAGCCCTAACCCTAACCCTAGCCCTAACCCTAACCCTAACCCTAGCCCTAACCCTAACCCTAGCCCTAACCCTAACCCTATTCTAACATTAGTGGGAAAAAAAAAATTCTTAATTTTTTTATAGTCCCTACCTATGGGGGTGACATTTATTATTTTTTTTATTTTGATCACTGTGATAGATTATATCTCAGTGATCAAAATGTACTTTGGAACGAATCTGTTTCCAGCCATGGCCGATGATATTGCAGCATCGGCCATGGCTGGATTGTAATATTTCACCAGTTTTAATAGGTGAAATATTACAAATCGCTCTGATTGGCAGTTTCACTTTCAACAGCCAATCAGAGCGATCGTAGCCACGGGGGGGTGAAGCCACCCCCCCTGGGCTAAACTACCACTCCCCCTGTCCCTGCAGATCGGGTGAAATGGGAGTTAACCCTTTCACCCGATCTGCAGGGACGCGATCTTTCCATGACGCCACATAGGCGTCACAGGTCGGATTGGCACCGACTTTCATGACGCCTACGTGGCGTTAAAGGTCGGGAAGGGGTTAAAACTCAGGAAGTGCAGGCGCCGCTGCCCTAGGCACACAGCCAGGAAGTATGCACATGTAAGTGGGTGACCAGGGTCATCACATGCCTCCTCTTCTTTGGACACTGTTCACATGATTACCAGCAGCACTTTGGCGTTGTTAGAATCTGTTTAGTTTCTGACTATCTGCCATTTTCTTGTGGAGTTTTGGCTGCTGGTCTATTTCCTCTGGTGCTGGGTTTGTCTTGGGTCAGGTGTTTTTTTCACTCTTTATTAACCAGCATCTGCCTCCCAGTCCTTGCTGGACAACAGTGTTTATCTGCTTGAGCTCTAGCTTGGTGCCTTGCTTTGTCTTCTGTGTGTGTTATTTGTGCAGTGCTGGTATCTCTGGTTCTGCTAGCCTTAGTTTCTGTTTTCTATTGGTTTCTGCAGCCTTCTCTTTGTTTTCTATTAGGAGGTGACCCGTTTTTGTACCCAGTCCTTAGTTCCTTAGGGAACCCCTTCCCCTTATCTATAGTTCTTCGCTTGAGATTAACCTAGGATCGTCAGTGGGTCTATTCACAAGGAATTGGTCGCCCACTCCATTGTAGGGTTTCAGCCTAGTCATAGTGCAGGGTCAGTTTTCCCCCTCCTACCTTAGTACTTTGTTGCAGATCCGTAACAGTCGTTCACTAATGTTATGTATTGCAATGTGATGTATTTGATGTGTGTTGTGTATAGAAGTAAGGATAGAATAGAAGATAGCATAGGGCAATAGTGAAATTAGATTTGTGGGGCACATTAGAGATAGGGAATAGGAGTATTACTTTAGGTTTTAGTTAGCATAGGAGTTTTCCAGTTGGGATGGGCTGCAGAGCAGTGCAGCATAGATCAAGGGGTTGTTGGCAGGCACTTCCTGCTTGGAGTTAGTCAGGATGCAGCATTGAAAGGAGACAGTCTGCTAGCCATGGGGATAATACTGGTAGGGGTAGGAAGGGGCCCCGGGCTGAGTATCGTGCAGGTGGTCACCAGCGGGAATAGAAACCAACCCAAAGAGGATCCGGGGTCTACAACCGGGACAGGTGAAGCTGAGACGGCAAGCCTGGCACCTTTTCCAATTGAAGCCAGACAAGGGGATGGTAGGAAGCTAGATTGTCCAGGGACTGGACAGAGATTGTCCAGAAACGAGGCAGGGATTGCTGGAAACAAGGCAGGGACTGCCGGGAAGAACAGAGGTTGCCAGGAAGGCAGGGAAAGCGTGAGAGATGCCACTGTGTTTTCACTGTGCTGCATATGTGATGGATACCCTACTGCTAAGTAAAGTTGAACTGTTGAAAAAGGACACTGTCTCTGAGATGGTTTGTGGAGCTGGTGTGTGATGTGGCTGTAGTACAGTTTAGCGCAACCTCCACCAGGGGGTGCTGGAGAGGGAAGAGAGGTTGCACTCTCTCAGCGCAGGAACACTGACCAGTCACACAGGTGTCAAAGGTAATGAAAGAGTGGTCAGATGAGCATTGTCAGGAGCAGAAGTACCAGAGGTATCAGTAATGCACAAAGTCAGAGACAAGCCTGAAGTCAGAGCCAAAAGGGAGCGCTGTATCCAAAACATGAAATGCAAGGCGAAGTCGGGGTACAAGCCAGAAGTCAAAGCTGGTTGGGGAACAATGAGTCGGAAAGCAACAGGCGGGGTTCAGAGATCAGGCCGAGTCATACACTGTTAGGAAAACCACCCGACGAACACTGAGTCAGGGATAGGAAACGGGTCTCACACAAATATGGGAAATCAGAGGCAGAAGGACTACCAGGGTATACGGGTCAGCTGCTCTAGCCTGGAAGCATATACTGTCACTGACGCTGGCCAGCAGACTGCAGAGGACTAAAAAAGCCCAGCCAGATTCAAAACGAGGCAGATGGGGTTAACCCCCACATGACCAGTCCAGAGAGAGGATAGAAGAAAACAAACTCCGGACTAGGTCATGACCATATGGATACGGAGCTGGATTGACTGAAGGCAAGCTGACTCTGTACAGTAAATGTGAGTGTACTGCTGCGTACACTGCACATGCAGCAGAAGGGACATTGTATTTAATCTGTGGGGTGCCAGGGTGTGGGAAAACGACAGCCCATTCCTACGATTACCACCCTGGCCACCTTACACACACACACACACCAAGCAGAGGACACGTGGTTTACAGCATTGAGCAAGCGGAGGGCAGAACTCACAGTATGACCCAGAGTGGTGAGTAAGTTGGTGTATCAGCCTGATGGGAGATGGGAAGCAATGCATTGATGCTGGCAGGGATGTTACACTTCAGAATAAATAACTGCAATCAATTGCTTCATCTAATCATCAACAAGCTTCTTACAACTTGACCACTCTTCTTTTGCAAACTGTACCAGGTCTCTCATATGTGACGGGAGCCTTTTCCCAGCAGCAATTTTAAAATCTCTCCAGAGGTGTTCAATGGGATTTAGATTCAGACTCATTGCTGGCCACTTCAGAACTCTCCAGCGCTTTGTTTACATCCATTTCTGGGTGCTTCTTGAAGTATGTTTGGGGTCATTATACAGTTGGAAGACCCATGACCTAGGAAACACACTGAGCTTTCTGACACTGGGCACTACATTGCGACCAATTCAGATTTCATGATCTGCACACAGTCAAAGTACTCAATGCCAGAGGTAGCAAAACAACCCCAATACACCTCTGAATATGCATATATGCATCATATTTGATTGTAGGTACTATGTTCTCTTCTTAGTAGGCCTCATTTCATTTTTGGTAAACAGTAGAATGATGTGCCATACCAAAAACCTCTATGTCGGTTTCATCTGTCCACAAGATGCTTACCCAGAAACATTTTGCTTATTCACGTACATTTTGCCAAACTGCAGTCTAGCTTTTTGATATCTCTGTTTCAGCAATGAGGTCCTCCTGGGTCTCCTGACATAGCATTCAAATGTCCATGTATAGCTTTCTCTGACACTGATACACCCTGAGCCTACAGATCAGCTTGAATTTCTTTGGAATTTGATTGGGTCTGCTTATCCACCATCTGGACTTTCCTGCGTTGCAACTTTCATGCATTTTTCTCCGTCGTCCATGTCCGGAGAGATTAGCGACAGTGCCACGGGTTGTAAACGTCTTGACAATGTTACGCACTGTGGACAAAGGAACATCAAGATCTCTGGAAAAAGGCTTGTAACCTTGAGATTGTTGATATTTGCAACAATTTTGGTTCTCAAGTCCTCAGACAGTTCTCTTCTCCTTTTCTGTTCTCCATGCTTAGTGTGGCACACACAGACACACAATGCAAAGATTGAGTCAACTTATCCCCTTTTTATCCAGTTTCAGGTGTGATTTTCATATTTCCCATACATGTGAAGTGCCACAGGTGCGTTTGAAGCAAAGATGTTCACCAACAATTTTGGAAAGGTGCCAACAATTTTGTCCAGCCCATTTTGGGGGTTTTGTTTGCTGTTCCAATACAAATTAAATAAACATCTGTATAACAAAACGTGTAATTGCAATAATTTGGGGGGATAAATACTTCATATTTTGGAACGATTTCAAGGTTGTCAACACTTTTGGCAATGACTGTATAAATGACATATGAATTTGAAGGGAGTTTGTCAGTACAAATTAAGTGTCCAAACCAAGCATAGCACCTCATATGGGACTTAGCCCTGATTCAAAATGTACCATTAGTGCTATAATCTCTTCAAATATGCTAATTATGTGCTCTGTGTACCCTTTGCGTGGACAAATAGTTCAGGGAATACTGCTACCTACTTGTTTCACATGCATCACCATCTCCCTCTTCATTGATTGATATAGCTATATTTACAGATACTAGGACTGTCTCCATTGAAACTTTATGCACTAAGAGTATGAGTGTCTACATGTGTGCAAAAGAAGTTTCACCTTTCATCAGTTTGTGTTGAGTTCTGTGCATGTCTTAGCACTTGAACTGTCAGTACATGCTCAAGTTTCAATGGAGACTTAGTCCTATAAAAGTAGCGTGGTCAATGAATGAAGCGTTGACGTAGATACATCTATAACAGTAAGTAGGAAGCTTTGCAAGTCTGCTTGGTTACGTCAATGGTGCACTTAGCACTACCATAGCTTATTTGAATGAAAAATAATTTGGGTAAATTTATTAAAATAGCAAAGGTATAATTCTGTTTCTTACAAAGTGTTAAAGATGTACTATGATGGAGCATAAATGGGCACACAGAATAAATGATACCTTTTCAACAAATGTGCAAGAATGAGTTGTTGTGCTCACCTTGGGGGTTGTGATAAGTACAACTCCTCTAGCTGTTTTAAGGTCTAGCTCCATGCGATAGAGGAGGACTCTTCCACAATATTTTGAAGAAATAGGATATTACATGGCTGAAAAGCTGGGCTGCTGGAAGTGAGGGATCATCATCAGTGGTAGGGATGAGATAAGATAAGATAAGGTTTTATTTTCAGTCTGGCTTTGAAACAAAACTGCCTCTTATCTCATACATATAAAGGTACCATTACACTAAACGACTTACCAACGATAACGACCAGCGATACGACCTGGCCATGATCGTTGGTAAGTCGTTGTGTGGTCGCTGGGGAGCTGTCACACAGCAACCAACGATCAGGGGAAAGACTTCGGCATAGTTGAAACTGTCTTCAACGATGCCAAAGTCCCCCTGCAGCACCCGGGTAACCAGGGTAAACATCGGGTTACTAAGTGCAGGGCCGCACTTAGTAACCCGATATTTACCCTGGTTACCATTGTAAAAGTTAAAAAAAAAACACTGCATACTCACATTCCGATGTCTGTCACGTCCCCCGCCGTCAGCTTCCCGCACTGACTGTGTCAGCACCGGCCGGAAAGCAGAGCCAGAGCACAGCGGTGATGTCACCGCTGTGCTCTGCTTTACGGCCGGCCCGGCGCTGACAGTCAGTGCAGGGAAGCTGACGGCGGGGGACGTGACAGACATCGGAATGTGAGTATGTACTGTTTTTTTTTTTTTACTTTTACAATGGTAACCAGGGTAAATATCGGGTTACGAAGCGCGGCCCTGCGCTTAGTAACCCGATATTTACCCTGGTTACAAGTGAACACATCGCTGGATCGGCGTCACACACACAGCGGGTGATCAGCGACCAAAAAAAGGTCCTGATCATTCCCCACGACCAACGATCTCCCAGCAGGGGCCTGATCGTTGGTCGCTGTCACACATAACGAGATCGTTAGCGGGATCGTTGCTACGTCACCAAAAAGCGTGACGTTGCAATGATATCGTTAACGAAATCGTTATGTGTGAAGGTACCTTAAGCCAGTCCAGCTTTGAAACTCCTTGGAAATTAAACATCCTGTTATCTCATCCCTACACCTTATGATCTTTAATTTCCAGCAGCATAGCTTTCCAATATCCTAAAAAGTTTTCATAGATTTGCTTTAAATGCCCAGCTATAGCATGTACAGTGTAAATATACAAACATTATATGTTATAACATTATACGGATACTTAAAGCCCCACTCCAGCATTTTTTTTATTGCATCACTGGAATGATGCTATTAATCAAATGCCCCTGCCCCTAGTTTTATACTCACCAGCCACTGTCTTCACCTTCTATCGGCGCTACTCCGGTCAGTCACCAGCAGTCTGTGACCTGCCAGATTGCTCCAGTGTTTGCTGAACAAGTTGGCGATCACTTTTCAGCGTATGTCTATGAGAACCTCATGTTAGGACTGGCGGAACGCACAAAGAAAGATGTAATAGATGCGTTCGCAGTCCGGGGTCCACCGTGCAGGTGAAAACCTGCTGCTAGTAAATGGCAGCGTAATATGGCGGTGGAAGTGAACCCGGTAAAGCCACAGGTCCGCAATACCGCACTAAAGAGTGCAAGCAAGGAGTCAGCGAACACAACCCCAAGACACAGGATTGAAGTCCGATTAGACCAGTTGCTGACACAACACCGCAACTGGGTGTGTTAGGCAACTATAGTAATTAGAGCACCGAAGTGCGAACTGTGCCGTGCTGGCAGACACCACTAAGAACCCAGACGTGGGTCAGGAAGCGCACTACTGGCGCGTGGCGCCGCACTGGCGGTCACAGCAATAGACGCTGATACGTGTGTGACACGTTGAGTGGTTAGTCGGGCGCTAGATAGCAGCCATACTCCATACGCGAACAGTCATACAATAGGGTAGGGGTATTTAATGAACGACTTGCACTCACAACAAACACACGTATACAATTGTACACTAGCGCATGGCCGTGCGGTCATGCGCAGTTTATATAGTTGCAGCACAGGAAGTAGCTACAGAAGTTTTGCCCTTTCAGGACCTGCCAAGAGGACCAATGGGATGTGCTGCAGTGCCTGAGCATGTGACCCTCGATCTCCAACGGGAGATCTTGCCCTGGGCTCGCTGCTGCCCAGCACTGGCTTTAATGGCAAAAGCTGGAGAAGCAACAGCAAGCCTAAGCACCGAGTGAGACTGAGCCAGACGCAAGGACCGTCGTCTCTGCTGAGCAGGTTTACCTGCGGTAGGAGAGGAATGGGAGACCGCAGCAGAAGCGGCTCGAGTTTCCCCCTGCGCAGAAGCGGGAACTCGACCCCTAACACCTCATTATGTCTCCCAGTGACTTACAATGAGCGCTTGCGACTGTTACTTATGACTTCCAGTTAATCAGAAGTTGCGTTGACAAGATGCTGCTGCAGGACCAGAGCTGCTCCTAGAAAAGCTGAAGATGGCGGTGGATAAGTCAAGGGTAAGTGGCTAAGACTAGGGTCAGGGACCGTACCATAGTAGCACCACTCCAGTGCTGAAAAAACCCAAAATGCTAGAGTGGTGCTTTAAGCTGACTAAGCACATTAGTAAGTTGATCCCTTTGTTCCCATAGGAGATAAACAGTATAAGAGGTATCTGACATCTATCGATTCAATTTTTTATGCCAGTAAACATGACAACATGGATTGTCAATTGTGCTTAATTTGCATGGTGAGGTACGTAGATTGATGTTAGCTAATAACTTAAGCCATTACTTCTAAAACCCAATCCAAAATCTGTCACGGGATCTATCTACCATGTGTCATTTGTAATTATTGGATTCTCTTGTATTTAAGGAATTTCTGGGCTCCCTATGACACCATTACACTGCTACAATGAAAGATGTGTGAAAAAAACACTATCATTGTTAAAAATTGTGCTAAGGCTCTAAATTATAATTCACTAATATTGTAGTAATTTTGCTTTGTTTAGAAATGGTACATCACCAATAGTAAAAACAAAATCTGAATGGGAATTATTATTGTGTTTTCAGTTGACTTGTTCCTGAGAATAGAAATGAATGTCCATATTTGCTGAAACCCCAGCTACATTTTAACAATTTGCTGTAATAACTGGGAAAAACTGTTGTAAGTAACATTTCAATCAAGGTTTAGTTAACAGAAATGTTTTATGGTTTTGTTTTGTTTTTACAAAAAACAGATTTTCAGAAAAGCTGGGAGCTCTGCAGTAAACAGAATAAATAGTTCAATGTTTCCACTGATAGTTATCCCACATGCATGATCTAATACAGAAAAATATCCTTGTCAGGACTTTTCACATGACTGTTGTTGGTCTTGGCTATTTAGTGTTTTCATTCCAGATTAATAGTCTGCAATATATTTCAGGCCCAGTGTTTCTGTGGTTTACTATTGCTTTCAAAGCATGCCATTCCATATGATATTCCTAACTCTTTAGCAGGTGTTTGATGCATCAACGTCTATTTCAGGAGTGGCGGAAACCTAATTGTTATTTTTTAAATTATGTATTATTAAAATCCAAACCAAATACAATTTCCAGAAGACTGTTGATTGATGACAGAGTTTTTTAACATTGACATTTAATGCCTGGTTTCTTCCTTTCAAAAGCTGCATTGGCTGAAATCTCCAAACAAACCAAGTGCTGAACATTTGATCAAGATATGTGGCACCATTATAGCTCACCTCGCAAGGTGGATTTACTAAAGGTACCGTCACACATAACGATATCGTTAACGATATCATTGCTTTTTGTGACTAAATCGTTATGCGTGACAGCGACGATCAGGCCCCTGCTGGGAGATCGTTGGTCGCTGGGGAAAGTCCAGGACTTTATTTCGTCGCTGGATCTCCCGCTGACATCGCTGAATCGGTGTGTGACACCGATTCAGCAATGTCTTCACTGGTAACCAGGGTAAACATCGGGTTACTAAGCGCAGGGCCGCGCTTAGTAACCCGATGTTTACCCTGGTTACCATTGTAAATGTAAAAAAAAAAAACACTACATACTTACATTCCGGTGTCTGGTCACGTCCCCCGACGTCAGCTACCCACACTGACTGTGAGCGCCGGCCGGCCGTAAAGCAAAGACCGCTATGCTTTACGGCTGGCGCTCAGTCAGTGCGGGAAGCTGAAGGTGGGGGACGTGACCAGACACCGGAATGTAAGTATGTAGTGTTTTTTTTTTTTACTTTTACAATGGTAACCAGGGTAAACATCGGGTTACTAAGCGCGGCCCTGCGCTTAGTAACCTGATGTTTACCCTGGTTACCCGGGGACTTCGGCATCGTTGGTCGCAGGAGAGCTGTCTGTGTGACAGCTCTCCAGCGACCAAACAGCGACGCTGCAGCAATCGACATCGTTGTCTAGATCGCTGCAGCGACGGTACCTTAAGTCATAGGTCAGGATGAGCAACATCAACTACAGGCATTGATGCAGCAAAGTTGAATAGGCTGGCCTGCACATGGAAGAGCAAGAATCAATACAGTCCGATATGCTTGATAGCAAGTGGAAGAGCAGAGCTGGATATGTTGGAGGTACATGAAACCATGTGGACGTTTTAGTCTGAGATTTTGAAACAGCAAATATGGCAGATAAGCACCCTAAAGAAGCACTCCCGATATTTTTTTTATTCCCTAAACCAGTGTAAATATTACCACAGTGCAGTGTAAGTGAGTCCCCCCGTCAGGACCGTGGGGTACTCGGTACTGGGTCCTGAGTTCACAGGGGGATGTCACGGAGGCGACCCGGTCCATGGCCCTGGGTGCCCATGTAAAAGGGAAACGTCTTTAAAGGGAATAAAGTTTATGTTCGTGACGCCACCTGTGGTACTCAGTCATTGGGGACCAATGCTGCTTTAAGGGGTCCTCTGGGGTGATGTTATGGCAGCTAGATGGTATAACTTCCCACAGGTGAAGTATGTCCCCATGGCTCCCAGTGTGTAGATGGAAGATGGTGAATGGCGCAGTAAAGAACGAGGACACAGGTTTGCAGTCTCTTTACCTTGTTTACTGAAGACTTCAGGCAGCCACAGTCCAGGGCACCAGATTACAGGGCAGGCAGGGTCCGGCCGGCTTGGAGGCAAGTTAGGAGTCCCCTTATCCAGGTGGAAATCAAAAGCCTTCCTTTAGCATCATGGTGTTGTAGTCCCTTACAGCCTAGGGCTTCACAGATGTTATCTCTCTCTCTCTGTCCCCCAGATAGGATAAGACATAACCCGTATGACTGGCGGCTTGAGGCTGTTTGTAGGGACTCTAGCACACCCTGGCCTCAGAGTGGTGCCACTGTGCCTCCTGTGTGTTAGGTCGGACAGGTAACTTGGAGTTCAGCTGTCCTGCCGGTCTCTGATGTAAGTCATAGAGGTCCTTACAGCCTCGGTATTCTGGCTACCAGTCTCTGTGCCTCAGAAGGAGGCAGCCTGCTTGGGGCTGGTCTCCCCCTGGTATTCTCTCCTGTGCTTTGCTCTCCTACACACTCTCTGCAATGTATTAGGCTTTCTTAATCTCTCTTTCCAGGAGCTGCTGCACTGCGGCTACACAGCTCTGTAAACCCTCTGCTGCCTCAGACTGATCCAGTCTGGTTCCTGGCAAGAACTCACTGAACGATGTTCTTTCCTTTTCAGTTTCCTCTTTCTGCCAGGAGCTGCAGACCCCCACGTCTGCTCAGCTATTCTCCTATCGTAACAGCTCCGCCTAGCTGATGTTCCTCGACAAGATCCCTTCTGGCAATCTCTCTCTCTAGCACATCTTTCTGCTTCCTTCTCCTCTGTCTCTCTGACAGGAACTGACTGCACCTTCCTGGAACTGACTGACTTTCCCTCCAAAAACTAAAATATATCTGGGGAGTCACCTAGTAAATAGGATCAAAAGCTCCCCATGGTGGCCTGTAGTGTGAATGAGTTGAATGTTTGTGGTACCTGGTTACAGTTATCCCTTCTTGCCTTCAAGCATAACATCACTCTCCCGGTGAGGAAAGCAATGCTACTGTGATGACCAGGACCCTGGGGTGCCACACTCTCCCTCGTTAAATCCAGTACTCGCGGCCTGGGAAAAGAAGAACAACAATATCTTAGCAAAAGGCATACAATTTTTGAAATGCCATGAACTTATAAAACAAATTAATACTATATAAACTAGAGCTTCCCTTTATGGGAGGTGAGAACACTTGAACGTTGCAGAAACTATTTACATTGTATGCCTACTTTTAAGAATAGAATAATTTAATAGAACAGTATGATAAGGAACTAACTATGATAAAAGATTACCCGCTCCGGGTATACTATCTTAAGGCTTCAAAGTGCAACACAAGCATTTTCTTTATTCTTCTTCAAGTGCAAAACTTTCAACCAACCCCCACAAGCTCACTGTATCTTGTTCATTTTATTCAATGGTGCATCATCATGAGTTATCTTCATAACTATCTGTCTAAATTCAAGTCTCAATTTTATTCTTATTCACTATATTAACTCTTTACTATATTAACTTTCTAGCGTACAACATACAATCCTAACTAGCAAAGTGCAACAAGTCAACATTCAAATCTTTCAATACTGAGGTAGTGCAATTAATACTCAAGTCAATCATTAACTTTATAACAGCAGCAACAATTCAAGGGACCCATCATTAACCCCCAACGTTGGTCTTGGGTGGGCTACAAGGCGTGTATCCAGACCTGGAATTCTGCCATGCCAAACGGGTTTTCTTCAGGTCTCTGTAAAACAAAGCAACTTTCACAGCAATGTTAGAAGCAGTCTTTTCAAAGCTTCTCTGTAAAACCAGTAGGAAGCACCTTTAAGAAAGTGCAAACTATTTACAAGCCAGTTTGTGAATTATTCACCGTCCATGATCCAAATGTCCTTCAAGTAAAAACGAAACTCTTTAAACAGAGGATCCCTTTAAATGAGGGACCCCTTTAAGTAGAAACTTGGTCAGGTTAAACGAACTTTCATACTTTTAACTATTCACAGTCATGTTCAAACCTGCAAGGAAAAACTTTATCTCCTTTGCCAGGGTAGCTCTGGACGGGTGCTACTGTTTCCTGACTGGGAAAATCTTTCTGCAAATGTCACAACAGGTGACTCAAATGGTTTTGGTGCTGGGAGCGGACCTACCAGTGACTCGTCAGTGTGCAGCGTGCCACAGTCAGTGGCTGGGGTAAGGTTAGTCACTGGAGCGGAGTCAGTAGCTGAGGCAGGAGCAGTCTCTGGAAAAGGGTCGGTCACTGGGGCAGGGTCGTTCTTCATACCTGTTTCAGATGCGGTCCCTCCGGTGCTGATCTGCTCCTCTGCTGGGGTCAGGATCACTTGTTGTGGTGCCTAGTCAGCGGACTGCAGGGCCTTGTGCTGTGGCATTGTCATCTCCGTTTGCAGCATCTTGCTTTCCGGCGGTGTCTTACTTTCTGGCTCCGTCGGGGTTGTGAGCGCTGGTGGTAAGTTTTGTCGCTGTGTGGTCATCATATTTTTGATCAGGGACTCCTTCCGTGCGGTCACCGCTGTCATCTGGGTCCGCAGGAGTCGTCGGGCCAGCTGCTCCATCTCTCTCCAAGGGAGGTCCGGGCTCATCGTCGGTGACGGGTGCAGTTCTTGCAGGTCCCAGCTGGGAGAGCCCTCTTGCTCCATCCCACGCTCTGGGGTCCGCTCACCTCTCTCCGCCATCTTGATTACCGGTTCTTCCACCTTCATCACATCACAGTGCTGGCAGGGGGCGGGCATGTTCTTGCCGCTGCTCTGGTAGTCTCCTCTCATGGTGGCATGCCCTTCTTCTCTGGTGCTTGACGTGGCGCTGTAATGGCAGTGGTTTTGGTGGCAATTTTTGGCAGCAAATCACAATGAACAGACTCTCAATAGTTCAGGCATAGTCTTTAAGGCGCACATGACCCGATTTGCTGGGTCAGTCCATCCTGTTCGTGATGCCAAGAATGAGTGTGTTAATATAGTCACCAATTGCCTTCTTCTCCATATTTCCAACACCATTCTATCCTCTTCTGAGTTATTTGAGGGCTATTTTGCCTCTCAGGATTACACTGCACTTTGTGATTAGGAATTTGCTTTTACAATTTAAGCCTTTAAGCCTTGTCCTGATTCTCCATAGACTTACATTGTAAAAGCGACTTCTAACTCACACATAGAGCTTAGCGTCAGCCAGCAAGTTGGAAGAGCTGTCACGTCTCAGAAGAAGACCAGAGCGGCGCTGGAAGCAGGAGAAGACAGCGATTGGTGAGTGTATTAACATACTTACATTACCCTACAATAACACTGACACAGGTTTAGGGACTACAAAAATAAAGGTAGTGCTTCTTTATCAAAGCAGAGCTGAGTATGAGAACAGTACCTTAAAACAGCAAATGCAAATAGACAGGCAGGCACCTTTGTATAGCAGAGTCGACTTTACAGAGAGCACCTTGGAACAACAGAGCCAGATCAACAGAGAGACAACTTGAAGTAGCAGAGTCAAGTGTGCTGATTAACAGTTTGAAACAACAGAGACAAAAAAAGGAGAGTGGCACCTTGGGGTTGCATAGCTGGCTGTTTGGATAACGCCTTGGAAAAGCAAACTAAGATTGGAAGACAGGCACCTTGATGTAACAAAGCTGACTTTACAAACAGCACATTAGAATAGCAGAGGTAGATAGGAATATATGCACATTGAAGTAGCAGAACTGAATGTGTGGACTGAACCTTGAATAGCAGATTAAAAATGGCAGACAGATGCCTTAAAGTAACAAAGCCGAGTGTGCAGAATGACACCTAGGAAAAATAGAGCTAATTTAGTGAGACACAGCACTTTTATTTTGAAGAACCAAGTGTGCAGACAGCATTTTGGACTAGCAGAGCCAAATTATCATACAGATAATTTGACGTACAAGAGGCGAGTGTGCTGACTGCACATTGAGGCAGCAAAGATTCCTAGACACACTTTTGTGGGTACTGCAGCAGAGTCTAGTATTGCAAAGCTGGGATAGTCAATTGGCTCTGCTAGATGACCACAGGTGATGACAGTGTACTGCTACCTGAATACTCAGGTGATGTGTTGTCACCAGAGTTGTAGAGTAGATATTAGTGTGCACACTGTCAGAGGGTGAGGTGCTAGTGAAACGGGCTGTTTAAGCCCACGTCAATGTAAGTTCAAAATTCACTGTACACTCTTAAAGGGAATCTGTCACTTACTTTTTCGTATATAAGCTTCGGCCACCGCCATCAGGGGCTTATCTAAAGCATTCTGTAATGCTGTAGATAAGCCCCCAATGTAACCTGAAAGATAAGAAAAACAAGTAAGATTATACTCACCTGGGGGGGCGGTCCGATCCAATGGGCGTCGCGGTCCGGGTCCAGCGCCTCCCATCTTCATGCGATGACGTCCTCTTCCTTGCTTCCTGTCGCGGCTCCTGCGCAGGCATACTTTGTTTGCCCTGTTGAGGGCAGAGCAAAGTACTGCAGTGCGCAGGCGACGGAAAAGGTCTGAGAAGTCCAGCGCCTGCGCACTGCAGTACTTTGCTCTGCCCTCAACAGGGCAAACAAAGTACGCCTGCGCAGGAGCCGCGACAGGAAGCAAGGAAGAGGACGTCATCGCATGAAGATGGGAGGTGCCGAACCCTTACCGCAACACCTCTCGGACTGGACCGCATCGGGACCGCCCCTGGGTGAGTATAATCTAACTTTTATTTCTTATCTTTCAGGTGATACGAAAAAGTAGGTGACAGATTCCCTTTAAGTAAGTGGGGTTGCTGAGGGCAGATGTTTTTAGCCAGGGGGGCCCAATAACAATAGTCCCTCTCTAGGCTATTTATACCTGCCCTCAGTCACTGGCTTTCCCTCTCTGGCAGAGAAAATTGCGTGGGATTTTTCAGTTTTTTCTGTGAATTAATCCTATAATTTAACACCTACAGCTCCAATATTTTACACACACATACACACAAACACACACACACACTACTAACATTATTAGTGAGGGAAACATAAAAACTAACAGATATGCAATGGTTTACTTTATGTAAACCATGTCTCATATCCTGTCAGGTTATGTAAAGATTTTACAGAACCCGACGATTGAATTGTCGGCTATTCTGTTGTCTAGCTCTGTATGAAATATAAAGATATATAAATATGTGTGTCTCACTGACATATACATATATATATATATATATATATATATGCTATATATATGTTTTCACGAATATTTGAGGCCATGGATACATTATATGTCTATTTTGCAAGCCGGCGAGAAAATCTCGCCATACAGATGCCATATGGATGACATACGGATGTCACACGGACACTTTAATGAGAAATAAATCGCATCCTCGCATTGCACATGGATGACATGCGGATCACTGTTCGGGAACATTTCTGCAAATCTTGGCAGTGAAAAACGGACCGATTTTTTTATACGTTATGTGTGACACAGACATAATAGGAAGAGAAACAATGCCAGCTTCCAAAATGGTCTAAGAAGCTTCTCTACAGGTATAATGCACTGCAATGCTAGTGCATTGCAATGCATATACCAGCGATCAAAGTAAAAAAAAAGTAAAATAAAAAGTTTAACTAAATTGTAAAAATATATATTTTTAAATTACAAAATAATATTAACCCCTTAATGACCGCCGATACGCCTTTTAACGGCGGTAGTTAAAGGTACTTAAACCACAGCGCCGTTAATTAATGGCGCTGTGGAAAAAGTATATAGCATCCCCCAGAGTCGGATTTTCCCTGGGGCATCGGCTGCCGGGGATAGCAAAGACTCCAGAGAACATAATTTGGGTCGGTTTTTACCGACCCCCGGATTGCGATCGCCGATAATTAACCATATACCGGCTACTGCACAAAAAAGCGTGATTTGCCATTTAATTTCTTTGTCCTCCGATGTGATACCACATCAGAGGAGAGAGAAATAGGGTTCCTGATCGCCCCCCTATACTTACTAGTGTCTCACGGTGCTCCTCGGCCGTCATGCTTTCCCCCATGGGCGCCGCCATCTTCTCCTGGGAAGAAAATGGTGGGTGCATGCGCAGTGCGCCCGCCGGATCTGCCGTCCGGCACCTGGCAGTTTTCATGGTCTCAGCTGTTGGGGGTAGCCGAGACTCCAAAGAACATGATTTGGGTTGGTGTTTACTGATCCCTGTTTTGTGATCGCCGTTACTAACCGTGTAACGGCGGCCGCAAAAAAAAAGTCTGATGTGCCATTTAATTTCTCTCTCCTCTGATGTGATCGCACATCAGAGGAGAGAGAAATAGAGTCCTCCGTTGTTTCTCCATGGCCCCTGAAGTCCCCATGTCTCTGGCTTCTTCCAGGAGAAAATGGAGGGCGCATGTGCAGTGCGTCCGCCAAGATCTACTGACCGGCAACAATAGGAACATTTTTCCTATTGGTTCATTTTTGTCACTGTGATAGACCCTATCACAGTGATCAAAATAAAAAAAATATCAAATAACCCCCCCCCCCCCCTTATCACCCCATTAGTTAGGAGAAATATAATAAAATAAAGAAAATGTATTTATTTCCATTTTCCAATTAGGATTACAGTTGGGCTAAAGTGAGTTGGGCTAAAGTTAGGGTTTGGGTTGGGGCTAAAGTTAGGGTTAGGGTTGGAATTATGGGTAGGGTTGGGATTAGGGTTTCGATTAGGGTTAGGGTTGAGACTAGGGTTAGGGTTGAGTTAGGGTTGGGATTAGAGTTAGGTTTGGGATTAGGGTTATAATTAGGGTTGGGATTAGGTTTAGGGGTGTGTTGGGCTTAGGGTTTTGATTAGGGTTATGGTTAGGGTTGGGTTTAGGGTTAGGGGTGTGTTGGGGTTAGGATTGTGATTAGGATTAAGGATAGGGTTGGGATTAGGGTTAGGGGTGTGTTGGGGTTAGGGTTGAAGTTAGAATTGGGGGTTTCCACTGTTTAGATCCATCAGGGGGTCTCCAAACACGACATGGCTTCACCATTGATTCCAGCTAGTAGTGATGAGCGAGTGTATTCATTGCTCGGATGGTCTGAGTATTTGTTAGTGTTCGGAGATTTAGTTTTCATCGTCTCAGCTGAATGATTTACAGCTACTAGAAAGCTTGATTACATGTTGGGATTCCCTAGCAACCAGGCAACCCCCACATGTACTCAGTCTGACTTCTAGCTGTAAATCATTCAGCTACTGCGATGAATACTAAATCTCCGAACAATAACAAATAATTGGAAGTAACCCGAGCGTGCTCGGGAAAACCCGAGCAATGAGTACACTCGCTCATCACTAATTCCAGCTAATTTTACGTTCAAAAAGTCAAATGGTGCTTCTGCCCTTCTGAGCTCTGCCGTGCACCCAAACAGTGGTTTACCCCCACATATGGGGTATCAGCGTACTCAGGACAAATTGGACAACAACTTTTGGGGTCCATTTTCTCCTCATACCCTTGGGGAAATAACAAAAAAATTGGGGGTTAAAAAATCATTTTTGTGGAAAAAAAAAGATTTTTATTTTCATGGCTCTGCGTCATAAACTTCAGTGAAGCACTTGGGCATTCAAAGTGCTCACGGCACATCTAGATAAGCTCCTTGGGGGGATCTAGTTTCCAAAATGGGGTAACTTGTGGGGTGTTTCTACTGTTTAGGCATAACAGGGGCTCTGCAAGCGCAACATGACGCCCACAGCCATTCTATCAAAGTCTGCATTTCAAAACGGTGCTCCTTCCCTTCCGAGCTCTGCCATGCGCCCAAACAGTGGTTCCGCCACATATGGGGTATCAGTGTACTCAGGACAAATTGCACAATAACTTTTGGGGTCCAATTTCTCCTGTTAAATTAAACATTTTGAGGTGAAAAAAAAAATCATTTTTTGTGTAAAAATTATGATTTTTAATTTTCACGGCTCTTACATTATAAACTTCTGTGAAGCAATTGGTGGTTCATAGTGCTCACCACACATCTAGATAAGCTCCTTGGGGTTTTCTGTTCCAAAATGGGGTCACTTGTTGGGGGTTTCTACTGTTTAGGTACATCAGGGGCTCTGCAAATGCAACATGACACCCGCAGTCCATTCCATCAAAGTTTGCATTTTAAAACATCACTACTTCCCTTTCGAGCCCCAGTGTGTGCCCAATCAGTGGTCCCCCCACATATTGGGTATGAGCATACTCAGTACAAACTAGACAACAACATTTGTGGTCCAATTTCTCCTGTTACCCTTGTGAAAATTAAAAATTACAGGCAAAAATATCATTTTTGAGGAAAAAAAAGATTTTTTATTTTCACGTCTCTCCGTTATAAACTTCTGTGAAGCACTTGGGGGTTCAAAGTACTCTCCACACATCTAGATAAGTTCCTTAAGGGGTCTAGTTTCCAAAATGGCTTAACTTATGGGGATTTTCCACTGTTTAGGCACATCAGGTGCTCTCCAAACGCGACATGGTGTCCGATCTCAATTCCAGCCAATTCTGCATTGAAAAAGTCAAATGGCGCTCCTTCCCTTCCGAGCTCTGCCATGCGCCCAAACAGTGGTTTAGCCCAACGTATAGGGTATTGTCGTAATCAGGAGAAATTGCACAACACATTTTGTGGTTCATTTTCCCTTTTTACACTTGTGAAAATAAAAAAAATTGATTCTGAAGTAAAATGTTTGTAATAAAAAAGTTAAATGTTAATTTTTTCCTTCCACATTGCTTCAGTTCCTGTGAAGCACGTAAAGGGTTAATAAACTTCTTGAATGTGGTTTTGAGCACCTTGAGGGGTGTAGTTTTTAGAATGGTGTCACTTTTGGCTATTTTCTGTCATGTACACCCGTCAAAGTGACTTTAAATATGAGATGGTTCCTAAAAAAATGGTTTTGTAAATTTTGTTGTAAAAATGAAAAATTGCTGGTCAACTTTGAACCCTTATAACTTCCTAAAAAAAAAAAATGTTTTCCAAAATTGTGCTTATGTAAAGTAGACATGTGGGAAATGTTATTTATTAACTATTTTGTGTGACATATCTCTCTGATTTAAAATCATAAAAAGTCAAAGATTGAAAATTGCAAAATTTTAAAAAGTTTCGCCATATTTCCGTTTTTTTCATAAATAAACGCAAGTAATATCAAAGAAATGTTCCACTACCATGAATAACAATATGTCATGAAAAAAATTTCAGAATCAGCGGAATCCATTAAAGAATTCCAGAGTTATAATCTCATAAAGTGACAGTGGTCAGAATTGTAAAAAATTGGCCTGGTCATTAAGCTGCAAATTGGCTCCGTCACTAAGGGGTTAATAATAATTAAAAAATGACACCAATAAATACACATTTTTAGGACACATATTTGACATTGCAGCATCCAGAACAACCCAATCTATAAAACTGTCACACTAGTTAACCCCTTCAGTGAACGGCATAAAAAAAGAAAACTTTCATTATACTGCTGGACTTAAGTGAAATAAAACACAATTAAAAAGACGAATGTAAATAAAAATGGTATCACTGAAAACATCATCTTGTCCCACAAAAGAACAAGCTGCCATACTGCTCTATCAGCAGAAAAATTAAAAATCTATAGCTCTCAGAATAAAGTGATGCAAAAATATTTTTTTTCTATAAAAGTTTTATTGTGTAAAAGCGCCAAAACATAAAAAAATTATATAAATGAGGTATCGCTGTAATCGTACTGAACCAAAAAAATAAAACTGCCTTATCAATTTTTTCCATATGGTGAACGTCATAAAAAAAATCAACTCCCCCCAAAAATTCCTGATTGCTGGCTTTGTTTATACTGTCTCCCAAAAATTAGAATAGAAAGTGATCAAAAAATACCCAGAAATAGTACCAATAATAATGTCACAACTCGTCCCTCAAAAAACAAGTCCTCGCATGACTGTATGCACAAATCTAGAAAAAATATAGGGCTCAAAATATGACAATGCAAATACAATTTTTTGCAAAAAAAGCATCTTTTAGTGTGTGACAGCAGCCAAACTTTAAATAGATTAAGTTTTTTGACTAACGTGGCATCAATAAAATTGGCTGTGGAACCACAATCAATAGAGACCTCAAATCACAGATATCAAGATAAGACAAGAAAACAGGGAGCAACACTTTAGAAGTATCAAAGGGAAATATCCCCAGATCCACCTAGGCGCTAAAGTTTTTTGGGGGCAGTAGTCTTGGGCAGACAAGTATTTGATGGCTGTTTTCCCACGCAATAAAAATAAAGGCCCAACTCTCACCGCTTGACCCTCTGTGAATGTTTCAACCAGATAACCAAAATGCATGGACTCTTCAGTGGGTGTAGCAGCGGCCTGTATTTTAGGGAGTCGAGCTGGGTCAAACTGGCAATCACGTCTACTCTCCCACAGGCGCCGATGCAGATGTATTGCCAGGGACATGGTTGAATCAAGAGAGTCTGAACCAAAGAATCCTTTAATTGATCTGATAGTCCAATACGGAATCGATTGCGTAAATCTTGGTTGTTCCTCCGTGAGTCTGTAGCCCAATGCTGAAACTCTGTGTAGTATTCCTCTGCAGCACGTTGCCCTTGGCATAGGGCTATGAGCTTATTTTCCATAAATGCTGCTTGGTCAGGGTCATAGTATAATGAACTAAGGGTCTCAAAAAAGGTCATCAGAAAAAAGGTAAGGTAGGTTTATTTTCAGTTTCAGGGTTGCTGAAGGTGCCGTAGCCACTTGGGCCTGAGCAGTCTCATGAAGCTGAAGGCATGCCACCAAGTCCTGAACCAGTATGGTGAAAGACTGCATCTGCTCCACGACTACTTGGAGTTGTTACATTAGTATTTCTTGGGCCAGATATAATGTCAAATTCCACCTCAAAATGGTTTGATAACCGTTCTATAGCGGGGCAGCACTGTGGCTCAGTGGATAGCACTGCAGCCTTGCAGCGCTGGGGTCCTGAGTTCTAATCCGACCAAAAGAGTTTGTGTGTTCTCTCCGTGTTTGCGTGGGTTTCCGCCGGGCACTCCGGTTTCCTTCCACATTCCAAAGACATGCTGATAGGAATTTTAGATTGTGAGCCCCATTGGGGACAGTGACGATAATGTGTGTAAAGCGCTGCGGAATATGTTAGCGCCATATAAAAATAAAGATTATTATTATAGCTGGAATTTTTAAATCTGTGATATTGCATTTTTTATCCGTTTGCCAATATCTGATAAATGCCTCCATATATTTTTTTAAAGTGCAAGATGTGCAGCCAACATTTTGTATATGGCACAAAGTGCATGTTGAAAGATAAATAACATACTGAATGTTACAAGAGGTATGTTTTAATTTGATATTGACCCGGAGTAGCACATAGTTGGAAATATAGTTTACCTAGCAGTAATGCAGTTTAAAATGTATCATCTCAATGTTCCTAACACTTGAGATGGACTAGATATTGGTGGAACGAGACCTACACTTACACAATCTGACTCTGGTCCCTTTTCAGTTTTTTTCAAAAAAGCTGGGTTTAAAAAGTCCAAGTTTTCCAATGTAGACCAACATTCCCTGGAATAAGCACAAAGCACAAGCCCATTTCCTCTGTACCAAGGGTGGGCAACACTCCAAAAACTGCTTAGAACATACTGATCACGGAGTTATTAAACTCCATAAATCATGAAGCGTTAGATATACCAAGTAACTTTATTAACACATAAAACTACAAACAATTAAAAGAATGCCTCACAGTTACAGATAGTAAACAATACAGAGATCAGCTAGATAAGCAGGTGTAGACCCATCCAGATAACATCCATCTATATATCATAATGTGCAAAAAATATGCTTTCTCAAGCCCAAAGATACTGTTGTATATCGGTGACGATGCAGGCTATACAGAGGGAAACGATCTAACGGCGCCATAACGCGCTGTAAAAGTATATCTCCCACCACTAAAGCCAGAGCGGGTCATAGAAAAAAGGCTGAAAAAATCAATGCACGCAGGGAGAATTGCCCAGCAGCGGACGTAAATACGCCTGTAATATATGGCTAAGCCTATAAGTCTATGAACCTCGTAACAAACTGGCCATAGAGCGGGTCATAGAAAAAAGGCTGAAAAAATCAATGCACGCAGGGAGAATTGCCCAGCAGCGGACGTAAATACGCCTGTAATATATGGCTAAGCCTATAAGTCTATGAACCTCGTAACAAACTGGCCAAGTACCAAGAAAATACCCCACAGCTGGCACCTGTAATGAAGAGGGTGAAGCCCTCACCCCAATGTACAAACAACTCCAGCCCAGCAACCAGTCCCGTCTACCTATAGTCACAGCTCTAATAAGGCTAAGAACCAATAAAGCTACACAGAAGCAAAGAACATATGAAAATGGGAACAGATCCCATACATATTACCTGAATACGCTTCCTGCAATGATAGCCTCGTGGCACGCTGAAGCTCTGTTAACCCCGACGCGCGTTTCGCATCTGCTTCCTCATGGGGGCGTGTCGCAGGTAAGGCATCGTAATGTCTTTAAAAGCAGAGGCAGCCAATCCCACTCGCGGAATCGGACGAGCCCCCGGTGAGTCATACTACCCAGAAAACCCACACCAATCCAGAAATCCACAGGGCGGGGTTTCCTAAAGCGCTCACAATACAGCCTATACGTCACCCGGATCAAAACCAATCCTAACTAGACCCAAATGATGGAGAGCCAGTGATTGTATACTACCCACAGTAATGTGGGAGAAGCCAAAACGGCGTCGGCCAAACAGCGTCACGCAAACGTCCCCACCGATGGAACTCCGGCGTCAGAGCCATGGGACCACGCAGAGCATAGCGAGGCACCGCCAGAGCCACCCCTGCAGGATGAGGCACCGACAGCAGCCATCGCCCTCAGCATGATCCCACATGCTCCAGTGTGTACGCCGTCCACCGCATGGAGCACACCACATACCGTACTTCCACAGCGCCAGGTGCCGGTGTCGCTTAAAGAATGTAGAATGGCGAACACATCACTACCGGCATGGAGGCGTCACCGTCCTCTGCAGCCAAAACAGCGTGACCCAACGCTCATAGCGCTAAGGGAGGGCCCCGTACCGTGTCACTATTGTCCATATGCATACCTAACACCCATCAATTATAGCCCAATAACAATACTACTGCGACCAGATGTAATAGTTCAATGCAATACACTCAATAAATACGTATAAACATTAAATCTATGCTAATTGATTAGTCCATATTTGCTGAAAATTACAGGACACTTGGATCCACAATCGGATATTCTGGTAGCAGATCACATAGAGTTTATACAGAAACTGATCATTCAATTACAGCCCCGGAATGAAGTACTTTAGATCTTTCCAATTCTGTACGGCTCCCATGTTTGTGCCACATTGTCAATGCCGATTCCGCTGTACAGGCTTGATGAAGAGTCCCCATTGGAAGCGAAATTGGACCCGACCATCTTTGGGGTACCACCAATGTCCATGATCTTATATAAGGAAATAGCCACAACCCCTAGATATAACTTGTGGATTTGTTTCCCATATACAGTCTTGATAAGGAGTCCCCATCAGAAACCAAATTGGACACGACCATCTTCGGAGTATCAACAATATCCATGATCTTGTATAAGGAAGATGACCACGCCCCTAGATCAAGCGTGTGGATTCTGAAAGTAGATGACTCACATTAAAAACAATTCAAAACAAACCAAACCCCAAAAGACACAACACATTAAAATAAAAACTCATTAAAAGGACCGACCAAATCCACAAAGTGCACAAAAAGACCAAACTGTTGATGATCATAGAAAGGAACTAAAGCCTAAATTTTCGTTTAACCCTTGTGGAGCCAGTGTGCCCAAACGGTAAATCCACCGGCTCTCCACTTGTGCAAGGGCTTTACCAAGATCACCACCTCTGGGACCAACCGTCACCAGGTCAATGCCCTTAATCACCATAGAGCGAGGGTTGCAATTGTGATGTTTTTTATAATGTCTCGGGAGTGTCTTTAAACAGGTAAGATCTTCTGCAGTTACGGCTCTCTCAATGTCCCGCACATGTTCGCAGACACGAAGCTTGAGTTCCCTAGTGGTAAGGCCAACAAACACCTTACCACAGGGACAAGTGGAGTGATAAATCACCTTTGATGAGCATGAGATAAAATGCCTTATCTCAAACACCTTAGACCCATCAAAGTTAGTAAATTTCTTGGTTTTCACACAATTGGCGCAGGCCTTGCACCGGCCACAAGGGAAAAAACCTACCAAATCCTGACCTATGCTTTTCTTTTTTCCAGGCTCATAATGGCTGTGCACTAGAATGTCACGGATATTTCTAGATCTTTTTGCCACTATATCCGGTTTAGGGGGTAGGATAGATTTTAATATTGGATCTGTGTGGAGAACGGCCCAGTGCTTCTCTACAATTTGCCTGAAATCATACCATTTGTTGTGATAACCAGTGATGAATCGTACCCGGTCCCCCCCACCCTTTGCTGCATTGTTGTTATTACCATATAATATCACATCCCTGGATGTATTCTTGGCTCGCATGAGCCCTCTCCTGATCATTTTTTGACCGTATCCACGTTGTACAAATCTATCAACCAGGTCATCTGATTGTATCACAAAGTCCGCCTCATTAGAACAAATGCGGCGAACCCGCAAAAACTGGCCAATTGGAATCCCTCTAATTGTAGACGGCAAGTGCGCCGACCGGGCATGAAGCACCGAGTTAGTAGCTGTACTCTTACGAAAAACACTCGTAACAATGTCCCCTTCCGGGCGGGCACGTATCTGCAGATCCAGGAAGTCAACTGACCTCCCATATTTGAAAGTAAGTTTAATATTCAAGTTGTTATGATTCAAATTATTCATAAGGGCATTAAGCTCAGTGGTGCTCCCCTCCCATACAAACCAGATATCATCAATATATCTCATCCACTCTTGGATGAGATGAATCTGGGGGATGGGATTGCTCATAAAAATATCCCTTTCCCAAGCCCCCAGAAAAAGGTTTGCATAGGAGGGGGCACAGCAAGCCCCCATGGCAGTACCTTGCAACTGTAGATACGTGCCACGCCTGAAAACAAAGACATTGTGTGAAAGCACAAAATCAAGTAGTTCCAGCAGTAGTTGTATTAATCTCCTATCCAGATTGCTACATTCCAGATACCAAGCCACCGCTCTCATCCCATCAGCATGCTTAATGGAGGTGTAGAGCGCCTCCACGTCAGCAGTAACCATGACGCTGTTGGGACTCAGTTGAAGATTGTCCAATCTGCGCAAAGCTGCTGTGGTATCTTTAATAAATGGAGGCAGTTGCGTCACAAGAGGTTTGAGATAGTAATCGAGAACTTGGGTGATGATCTCACAAAGACCCCCATTGCCCGACACAATAGGCCTACCGGGAGGGTCAAGGGGGTCTTTGTGTATCTTAGGTAACAAATACAACGTAGGCATCCTGGGATGCATGTTTCTAATCAATTCCCATAGTCTCTTAGGAATTATACCCTCCTGATATGCCCTTTCCAGAATGTTACTCAATTGGTCCTGAAAGAGTTTCATGGGGTTGGCACTCAATTTTTTGTAGCAATCCTTATTATTTAGCAATTTAAATGCTTGCTTCTCATACAAAGTATGTGGCCAAATTACCAAATTCCCGCCTTTATCGGCTGGTTTGAAAACGACGTCCCCCCAGCCTTTGAGGGTATCCAGCGCTTTCTTCTCAGACGGCCTAATATTAGAAGAGCCAAAACCCTTCTGAGCAAGCTTCTCAATATCACCTGCCACCAACTTCGTGAACACCTCTACTGCCGGACAAATATTGAGGGCTGGAAATTTCTTCGGTTTTCCAACCAAATGGGCTGGAAATCCACTCACCTCAATAAAATTGCTTTCCCGCTCCAAAGCTTCCAAATTAGCCAGAGTCTCCCTCTCCTCCTCCGTCTCAAAAATAATGTCACCCTGCCCCTTATAGTGAAGCCTCTTTAGGATAAGCTTCCTAGAGAAAAGATGTAGATCTTTCACTGAGGTGAAGGGATCTAAAGAGAAAGAAGGACAAAAAGTGAGGCCCTTTTCCAAGATGGATGTCTGCTCATATGATAACACATGTGAAGACAAGTTGATTACCTTCATCTTGTCAAAATTGTTTATTATCTGTAACTGTGAGGCATTCTTTTAATTGTTTGTAGTTTTATGTGTTAACAACATTCCCTGGAGCCTAAAGGTACCTTCACGCTGAGCGACTTTAGAACGATAGCGATAGCGATCAGTGACGTTGCAGCGTCCTGGATAGCGATATCGTTGTGTTTGACACGCAGCAGCGATCTGGATCCTGCTGTGAGATCGCTGGTCGGAGCTAGAAGGCCAGCACTTTATTTTGTCGCTGGATCACCCGCTGACATCGCTGAATCGGCGTGTGTGACGCCGATCCAGCGATGTCTTCACTTGTAACCAGGGTAAACATTGGGTTACTAAGCGCAGGGCCGCGCTTAGTAACCTGATATTTACCCTGGTTACCATTGCAAATGTGACAAAAAAACCAACAACATACTTACATTCCGGTGTCTATCACGTCCCCCGGCGTCCGCTTCCCTGCACTCCTCCTGCATCCTGTGTCAGCGCCGCCCGGCTGTAAAGCAGAGCACAGCGGTGATGTCACCGCTCTGCTTTACGGCCGGCGCTTACACAGGATGCAGGAGGAGTGCAGGGAAGCGGACGCCGGGGACGTGACAGGCACCGGAATGTGAGTATGTGGTTTTTTTTTTTACATTTACAATGGTAACCAGGGTAAACATCGGGTTACAAAGTGCGGCCCTGCGCTTAGTAACCCGATGTTTACCCTGGTTACTGGCATCGTTGGTCGCTGGAGAGCTGTCTGTGTGACAGCTCTCCAGCGACCACACAGCGACGCTGCAGCGATCGACATCGTTGTCTATATCTCTGCAGCGTCGCTTAATGTGACGGTACCTTAAGTTACATAATTGGATTCTTCTGTCACTGTCTCTTTTAGTACTGCTAGAGCATAATTGTGCTTATCTATTCCATGATACTTCCCTAAGGTATATTTGGTGTGCATGTTTTGTCCCATGTGTCACTGCAGCCATGGTTTTAAGAAGCTGTTCCAAAACATCCGCTTTACAGAGCTATTGCCCATGAGCTTGAGACTTTGTAGGAAGCATTTTCCAGAATGTATACATTATTAGAAAGTTACAGTTCTAGACTAAATCATATACAGTGTATATAAAAAAGGAGCAAAACCTCAAGCAAAAAGTCCAGATAACTCAAATAGTGTGAAATATTGTACATTTTTATTGACAAGTGATCATAGAGGATTACAAAAAAGTACCATACAAACCATAAAAGCGTTGTTTAAAAGCAAAGGGCGCACACTCAGAATAAAAAACATAACTAGTGGGAGTCAAGAGGTTTATAACAATATTGTATTTGTAGATGAGCGTCATTGTGCACTAAAATTTACATACTACACACTACCAGATATACTCTGTCCTATACCTAAAATACAGAATTAAGTAAAGTGCTAGTGCACCAAGTTGTGGATAGGTATATTATACAGTTAAATGTCCATCACTGCACATGGTGTAGTGCCTGACCAGAATCAAAATTGTGCTAGTGTATAAGTACTTATGGGGTACATATTACTGTTTGTCAGTCAAAGATATAAAGTGCTAGTGTATGATCTCATATAGGGTTCAAGTCATACTCATACTCATTAATATTAGTATTGACTCAACCTCCTGAATGGCTTCTACCCCAATGCTCGTTTTGGCTGTCATCCGGATAGTCAAAGGATTAAAAAGCTGGCGATAGCCAATCATACAATGGAGGTAATAAAGACAGCAGATAAGGCAGGAATGTTATTTGACCTAAATCCCTATATGAGGCAGAGGTGTTTCGTCAGCTAAAAAATGGAGATTGTTATAAAAAAAATATTATTTCAATCATTCCACTAGTTTTTATTCCCAATTTCACAAATTGCTTCAAATATTGAAAAATAATATTATCATAAAAGAGTTATACTCTGTCCTTCAAGTGTCAGAACCTACCATCCCCACACTGTATTTAGTGCCAAAAGTACACAAAAAAAAGGAGATATCACCAGGGAGACCGAGACCTATTTTATGGGGATGTAGCAATTATTTGGAACATGCCAGATTATCGATGTTAAGTTAGAACCTTTAATTCAATGTCTCCCCTCTTTCATTAGGGACACTGGTGGACTCTTGAGGAAAATTGATAGATGACACATACAGTACAGACCAAAAGTTTGGACACACCTTCTCATTTAAAGATTTTTCTGCATTTTCATGACTATGAAAATTGTACATTCACACTGAAGGCATCAACACTATGAATTAACACATGTGGAATTATAAACTTAACAAAAAAGTGTGAAACAACTGAAATTATGTCTTATATTCTAGGTTCTTCAAAGTAGCCACCTTTTGCTTTGATGACTGCTTTGCACACTCTTGGCATTCTCTTGATGAGCTTCAAGAGGTAGTCACCAGGAATGGTTTTCACTTCGCAGGTGTGCCTTGTCAGGTTTAATAAGTGGGATTTCTTGCCTTATAAATGGAGTTGGGACCATCAGTTGTGTTGTGCAGAAGTCTGGTGGATACACAGCTGATAGTCCTATTGAATAGACTGTTAGAATTTGTATTATGGCAAGAAAAAGGAAGCTAAGTAAAGAAAAACGAGTGGCCATCATTACTTTAAGAAATGAAAGTCAGTCAGTCCGAAAAATTGGGAAAACTTTGAAAGTGTCCCCAAGTGCAGTGGCAAAAACCATCAAGCACTACAAAGAAACTGGCTCACATGAGGACCGCCCCTGGAAAGGAAGACCAAGAGTCACCTCTGCTTCTGAGGATAAGTTTATCTGAGTCACCAGCCTCAGAAATCACAGGTTAACAGCAGCTCAGATTAGAGACGAGGTCAATGCCACACAGAGTCTTAGCAGCAGACCCATCTCTACAAGAACTGTTAAGAGGAGACTTTATGCAGCAGGCCTTCATGGTAAAATAGCTGCTAGGAAACCACTGCTAAGGACAGCCAACAAGCAGAAGAGACTTGTTTGGGCTAAAGAACAAAAGGAATGGACATTAGACCAGTGGAAATCTGTGCTTTGGTTTGATGAGTCCATATTTGAGATCTTTGGTTCCAACCACCATGTCTTTGTGCGACGCAGGTGAACGGATGGACTCTACATGCCTGGTTCCCATCGTGAAGCATGGAGGAGGACGCGTGATGGTGTGGGGGTGCTTTGCTGGTGACACTGTTGGGGATTTATTCAAAATTGAAGACATACTGAACCAGCATGGCTACCACAGCATCTTGCAGCGGCATGCTATTTCATCCGGTTTGCGTTTAGTTGGACCATCATTTATTTTTCAACAGGACAATGACCCCAAACACACCTCCAGGCTATGTAAGGGCTATTTGACCAAGAAGGTGAGTGATGGGGTGCTAAGCCAGATGACCTGGCCTCCACAGTCACCAGACTTGATCCCAATCGAGATGTTTGGGGTGAGCTGGACCGCAGAGTGAAGGCAAAAGGGCCAACAAGTGCTAAGCATCTCCGGGAACTTCTTCAAGATTGTTGGAAGACCATTCCCGGTGACTACCTCTTGAAACTCATCAAGAGAATGCCAAGAGTGTGCAAAGCAGTCATCAAAGCAAAAGGTGGCTACTTTGAAGAACCTAGAATATAAGACATAATTTCAGTTGTTTCACACTTTTTTGTTAAGTATATAATTCCACATGTGTTAATTCATAGTTTTGATGCCTTCAGTGTGAATGTACAATTTTCATAGTCATGAAAATACAAGAAAATCTTTAAATGAGAAGGTGTGTCCAAACTTTTGCTCTGTACTGTAGGTGCAGATACTTTGCTTGCTACATGTGATGCTGAATTATTTTAAACCAATATTCGACAAATTCAACAAATTCAACAGATTTCTAATTACTCTACAGCAATGAATTCATTCTATGGGTGCTTCCTTTGCCTTGTCTTATGCCAACCTGTTTCTTGGCTGTGAGAGAGGGACCTCTTCCAGTCAGATGGTTATTCGTCAATGGACCGCGCCCTGTTTTGAGCACTGTACATTGACTATATCTACTTGATCTGGCAGGATTCCGCTGATACTTTAGCAGCTTTTATGTTGACTTTTAGCAACAGTAATTACAATATTCATTTGACATATCAGACGGATGTATTCTCCATTGAATTTTTGGATGTTCACATTAAGCAGGATTCATCAAATACTCTCCAATGTGACAATTACAGTAAAACTTCCTCTGTGAATTCATTACACCACGCATCTTCAGCACATCTGTCTTTCATGATCAATTTAATTCCAACAAATTAATTTCTCTGACTTAGGCCTCCTTCATACATCCTGGTGATTCCTGAACAGGATCTGTGGTCTATGTCCATGTGCCATCCTTATGTATGTGACATCCATGTATCCGTTTGCTATCCCTGTGTCACATCTGTGTGCCGCCTGTGCGTACGTGTGGCACGCACTGGCACCTGGGAAAAGAAGTACAGTTAGCGGTTTCCAGGCACTAGCTGCTGAAGGCTGCTCTCCCTGAGATTAGTGCCACCAGGCGACAATGATGAGAGTTGCATTCAGCAGCCACTGTGTACATACTGTGTAAAATTAAATTTAAAAAATCATAGCTAGCGGTAATGTCAGTGATGCGAATGGAGTTCATCAGCTATGAACTGCGCTCATCTTATTCACGTCATCACGAGACACTGATACTGCACTATCATATGCAGCTCAGCGTCTCTGCTGGATGCCAGGCTGAACACTCATATTAGGCCAACGTTCAGCATGGTATCTAGATGCAGCAGAGCTAGACTCATCAAGGGACAAATGGATTATATTCTCAACGGACAGGTGAGGAATATGGTGGTTTATTTTTTTTTTGTCTTTTACAAGGGACATGGGCATCATTGGATTATCTTCTCATTGGATAGATGAGGAATAGGTTTTTTTGTTGTTATTTTTTTACAAGGGACATGGGTTTCAATTGATTATAGGTGTAAAGGTGAGTATAATTTCTTTTTTTAAAATAAATCTGTAAAAGAGGGTGTTGACTTTTCTTTCAAATAATTGATTTTATTCTTGTGTGTTTGTTTCCAAATTTGCTATGGGGTTAGTAATGATGGCGTCTTAGAGGGATCTGCTCTTCAGATACAGATTTTTAGCGACAGTCCAGATATCTAAAAACAAGGGTCTATAAGTGTGGTTACATCCATCTCTCAATCAAAAGGACTTACCATAGAGCAAAGTATACTTCACGGAATCAAGCCCCCCGATGAAGCCCATGCGAAACGCGCGTCGGGGCTACAAATAGGACACACACTGGCAGAGACTGATGGGTAAGACCTGCATCCCCTTATGGGTTGTTCCCCTAGGCTTTGTGCGCATTAGTATTATATAATGATCATTACTGGGAGGAACTGATTAGCTATGCTTTGCAACTTCACTTGCACTATGCACGTTTTGAAACAGGTCTCAAATGGATAGATCTGTAGGGTGCGATCACATATGTGTATGCGAGTTAACCCTCTTCTGCTATTACAGTGGTATTTGTCCTTCACATATGAGCTCTGGATGTACCTTGTTTTTTTAGTCTGTATACTACTTTATGTTTATTTTTTGGAATAAATTTTCATGCATTTTACTCACATGTGGATTGAACTCATTACTCCGTGAGTTACTTGTAGGATTCACGCAATCAATTGTTATATTTCTCTAAAAAGCCTAGTGATAATTATGTGGCGCAATTTATTACCAAATTTCATACTCAGGCAGCAGCCGTGAGACAATGTTTGGTGAAGTCATAGTCAATTCTGCTAGCCAATTCTACATTGGCAAATTATCTTCCAGAGAAACCTCAGATCACATTTTGCAAGTTCAAAAAGCTCCGTGATTGGCTAGTCAGGAGCCATTAAAACGCTGATGCTCTCACCACATTCTTGGATAGTCCGCCACCTCCTCTCATACTGGAATTGTTTTCTTCCCCTTTTTTTTCCCCCTCTTCTACCTCCCTCCACCTCTTTTTCTACTTATTATTATTTTTTTTATTTATATTTGTTTTTTATTATTATTCTCATTTACTTAATTATTTTTATAGTTTGTTATTATTTTTATTGTCATTTTCCACAATTGTCATTTTTTGCTGATATTATTTCACGTCTTCACTTCACTCCACTCATTGTTAATATACATAAAGCATCAATAGAAGCACTATATTTAAATATACACTTTGAACTACTATGTACTTGTGGTTTTAAAACCACCCTTATTATCATTACTTCAATCTTTTGTTCTCATATTTGTAAATGGACAGTGTATATTTTCTTTAGGTAATATATATATATATATATATATATATATACATATACATATATACTGTATATATATATATATATATATATATATATATATATATATACATACATATATATATAATAGATGGCAGCCCGATTCTAATGCATCGGGTATTCTAGAATATGTATGTAGTTTATTTATGAAGATTTTAGAATAATACATTGAATACACAGCATTCGACCGGCCCTGACCAATTAACGAAGCGTGGTTCAAATCCCGCGACAATTCGCGGCCGGACTGCGCCTGTCGCTGATTGTTCGCGGCCGGCCACGTAGTATATAGCACAGCCACATCTACTATATAATTGTCTAAGGGTCACTTCCGTCTGTCCTTCTGTCTGTCTGTCTTTCTGTCACGGATATTCATTGGTCGCGGCCTCTGTCTGTCATGGAATTCAAGTCGCTGATTGGTCGCGGCAAAACAGCCACGACCAATCAGCGACAGGCACAGTCCGGAAGAAAATGGCCGCTCCTTCCTCCCCGCAGTCACTGCCTGGCGCCCGCATACTCCCCTCCAGTCACCGTTCACATAGGTAAGATGGCAGGCTATAAATATTATGTACCGATGAGCGGAATCTCATTACCCCCTGATGAACCCCCGGTATTCCCACGGGGGGGGGGGGAGGGAAACGCATCGGGTACTATAAGGGATACATCCTGTATGGAGGTGTTTGTCTATGGCTGAATGGACATCCGTAGCACTACTGAGGGACTTCTGTGAACCAGATGAGTAAAAGCGCTCTAAATGATTGATTTATCTTGATGGGATGTTGCCATTGTAGCTACCAAATAACGGGGCTACCACTGTTAGGTCTCGAGTTCCCACTTCTGCACAGGGGGAATCTCGAGCCGTCTCCGCTGCGGTCTCCCATTCCTATCCAGCCGCAGTGGAGTCTGCTCAGCAGGGACGTCGGTCCCAGCATCTTGCTCGGTCTCACTCTGTGCAGAGAGTTACTGCTGCTTCTTCAGCTCCTGCCATTAAAGTCAGTGCTGGTCAGCGGCGAGCGGACTTCTCTGGGACTAAGTCCTTGTTTGCGCACACTGAGCATGCCCAGGGCAAGATCTCCCGTTGGAGATCGAGGGTCATGTGCTCAGGCTCTGCAGCGCATTCCATTGGTCCTCTTGGCAGGTCTTGGAAGGGCAAAGTTTCTGTGGCCACTTCATGTCCTGCAACTATATAAACTGCGCATGACCGCACGGCCATGCGCTAGTGTACAATTATTATGTGTGTGTGTAGATGGATGTATGTCGATGGATGAAAGCTCCTAAGTATCCCTCCCTAGAGTTGTTGACTGCTCGCGGATGATGGTAGCTCTCTAGCGCCCGACTATCCATCTGTATGTTACACACATCACAGCATCCTGTAGCTGTGCCTGCCAGTACGGCGCCGTGCGCTTGCCTTGCGCTTTCCATACCCAAGTCTGGGTGGTTAGTGGCGTCCGTCAGTGCAGCATCGCACGCACTCTTGTGCTCATATATTTCTGACAAGGTTTTCTACACACCCAGTTGCGGTGTTGTGCCAGCAAGGGTCTAATCGGACTTCAATCCCTTTTGGGGTTAAGTTCGCTGACTACTTGCTCGCGCTCTAGTGCGGTACTGCGGTCCTGTGACTTAACAGGATCGCTTTCTTCACGCTGGGCGAGGTTTAACCCACGTGTGTATACTTTAAAGTACCGCCATATAGTCTGTCATTTACTAGCAGCGGGTTTCGCCTGCACGGTGGACCCCGGACTGCGAACGCATCTATATCCTCTTTCCTGGTGCGTTCCGCCAGTCCTAACATTACACTAGCGCCAGGGTCTGGCTAGTGATGACGGACAAACAGCAATCCTTGCGGTATATACAGCAGCTGGAGGGTAGGTTGGCGGCTCTCGAGAGCGCAACCTCAGCTGTGGATGTTACCGCAGTTGCTGTACAGGCTGCCAGCGTGGCTGCAGCAACTTTGTCCATTGCCACCCCTGTTCCGACATTTTCTCGCCTCTCGCTGCCAGAAAAATTTTCTGGTGATATCAAATTTTGTAGGGGATTTGTGAGTCAGTGCTCTATTCATCTCGAGCTTCTGGCTGCACGTTTCCCCACAGAGCGGGCTAAGGTGGGATTTATTGTGTCTCTATTGTCGGACAGGGCGTTGAAATGGGCTACGCCGCTGTGGGAGCGTGGCGATCATGTGGTGCAGAGTGCTCCGCTGTTTTTGAGCACTTTGAAACAGGTCTTTTTAGGACCTCAAGTCACCCATGACACTGCGCTCCAACTGCTGGCATTAACTCAGGGTGAGTCCTTGGTCAGTCATTTTGCCGTCCAATTCCGCACTTTAGCATCTGAGCTGGAATGGTCGGATAAAGCTCTTATCCCCATATTTTGGAGCGGCTTGGCTGACCACGTAAAGGACGCTCTGGCCACTAGGGACATTCCTGCCACACTGGAGGAGTTAATAACAGTCTCCACTCGAATTGACCTCCGTTTTAACGAGCGGAGGTTAGAGCGAGCCCAGTGTAGGCAGAGGTTTCGGCTGGCTCCTACTTTCGCCAAACCTCTGGAATCTCCGGTCCTGGTTCCTGAGTCACATGAGGCCAGGGAAGTGTCACAAGCGGGATCTAAGTCCCGGACCGCTTGTGCACTCAGGGTCTGTCATGTTTGCCAGCAGTCTGGACATCTAGCCACCAGATGTCCTCAGCGGTCGAGGAAACGTCAGCGTCTAGTGGTCGTAGGTGGAGGTACACTAGACACGGCGACGTTTGCCTCTAAATTGTCCTTTAAGGGGACAATTACTTTAGGCTCATTCTCCCACTCGGTAGAGCTCTGCGTGGATTCTGGGGCGGAGGGCAATTTTATGTCTTCTGCCTTCGCCCAATGCCACGCAATACCTCTGGTTATGCTAGCTCAACCTGTTACGGTACGAGTGGTGAATGGGTCGACTCTGCCCTCACAGATAACACACCAGACCATCCCTTTTACTCTGTCCATGTCGCCATCTCATCAGGAGATTATTTCTCTGCTCGTCATTCCAGAGGGAATTGATGAGGTCCTGTTGGGAATACCTTGGCTACGGTACCACTCTCCTCATATCGAGTGGTCCTCAGGCAGAATTCTGGGATGGGGTGAATCTTGTGGGGGTAGGTGTCAGAGGGAGTGCGTTCAGGTTGCTACAACAGAGGTACCCACAGATCTATCCTCTCTCCCCAAGCAGTATTGGTCTTATGCAGACGTGTTCTCCAAAAAGGCGGCGGAGACCCTTCCGCCCCATTGCCCCTATGACTGTCCTATTGACCTCTTGCCTGGTGCTGAGCCTCCCCGGGGTCGAGTCTATCCGCTATCTCGCCCGGAGACGGAGGCAATGTCACAGTACATCCAGAAAAATCTGGCAAGAGGGTTCATCAGGAAGTCAGTGTCACCTGCTGGGGCAGGGTTCTTCTTCGTGCAGAAGAAGAGTGGGAATTGCGTCCATGCATAGACTACAGGGGTCTTAACGCCATCACCGTTAAGAATAAGTACCCTTTGCCTTTGATATCTGAGCTATTCGATAGGCTTCGGGGAGCAAGGGTATTTACTAAATTAAATCTGCGGGGTGCTTACAACCTGATTCGCATCCGTGAGGGGGACGAATGGAAGACGGCTTTTAACACCAGGGATGGGCACTATGAATATCTGGTGATGCCCTTCGGGCTCTGTAATGCCCCAGCCGTTTTCCAAGACTTTGTGAACGATATCTTCCGGGATATGCTTTCTACCTCGGTCGTAGTCTATCTGGATGATATTCTCATCTACTCTCCAGATATTGACTCCCACCGGAGAGATGTTTGCAAAGTCTTCGACCTCCTACGGGCAAACTCCCTCTATGCCAAGTTGGAGAAGTGTATGTTTGAGCAGGAGTCCTTACCTTTCCTAGGCTACATCATCTCAGCCCAGGGATTGGCTATGGATCCTGCCAAACTACAGGCTGTGATGGACTGGCAGGAACCCCATTCTCTTAAAGCGGTGCAGCACTTTATGGGGTTCATCAATTATTATCGCCAGTTCATCCCGCACTTCTCAACTTTGGTAGCTCCCTTGGTTGCCCTCACCAAGAAGGGGGCGAATCCCAAATTGTGGTCTGAGGAGGTCTCCAAGGCCTTTATCTCTATAAAGTCACACTTCGCTAGCGCTCCCATTCTACACCGCCCCGATGTTGATAAGCCATTTATCATGGAGGTGGATGCCTCTTCTGTTGGTGCTGGAGCAGTCCTCTTCCAAAAGGATGCTCAAGGTCGGAAGCATCCTTGCTTCTTTTTCTCCAAGACCTTCGCACCAGCAGAGAGGAATTATTCCATCGGGGACAGGGAGTTGCTAGCCATGAAGTTGGCTTTCTCGGAGTGGAGACATCTCTTGGAGGGAGCACGTTTTCCCTTCCAGGTCTTCACAGACCATAAAAATTTGGTGTACCTGCAGACAGCTCAGCGGTTGAATTCTCGCCAGGCCAGATGGTCCTTGTTCTTCTCCTGGTTTCATTTCACCCTCCATTTCCTTTCTGGGGAGAAGAACATTCGGGCCGATGCTCTCTCTCGCTCCGTTGTGTCATCTGCGGAGGAGGAGGAGGAGCCTCGGCTTATTGTCCCCTCCGAGAGCTTGGGAACTGTGGCCCTGGTTTCGCTGGAGTCTGTGCCCCCGGGCAAGACTTTTGTTCCATCCAGTTTGCGACCGGAGGTTCTCTCTTGGGCACACTCGTCCAGAGTGGGTGGACATTTTGGTGCCAAAAGGACATCTGAGTTACCGGCGAGGACATACTGGTGGCCGCATATGGCTTGTGATGTCGCGGAGTATGTTCGGGCGTGTGTCTCTTGCGCCAGGAACAAGACTCCTCGGCAACGGCCAGCTGGTTTGCTTTATCCTCTGCCCGTGGCGGACAGGCCCTGGGAGATGGTCGGGATGGACTTTGTGGTGGGCTTACCCAAGTCTCGTAACTGCACCATTATCTGGGTGATCACCGACCATTTTTCCAAAATGGTGCATTTGGTGCCTCTTCCTCGGCTACCATCTGCACGGGCGTTGGCTGTCTTGTTTATCAAGCATATCTTTCGCTTACATGGTATGCCAGACAAAATTTTTAGTGACCGGGGTCCCCAGTTTGCGTCTCGATTCTGGAGGGAGCTTTGTCGTCTACTCAGTATTGAGTTAAATCTCTCTTCGGCATATCATCCCGAGACGAATGGGTTGGTAGAAAGGGCCAACCAGACCTTGGTCACATATCTGCAACATTTTGTTTCTGCCAGGCAGGATGACTGGGCATCCTTGCTACCGTGGGCAGAGTTTGCACTTAACAATGCCGTAGCCGACTCCACCGGTCAGACTCCACTCCTCTTAAATTACGGCCAGCATCCGCATGTTCCTGTGCCCATGCCTGTGTCTTCCGCTGATCCCAGGGTGGCAGACTGGGCTGTGAAGGCACGGGACATTTGGGATCGCACGCAGGATGCCATTCGGGCCTCCAAGGAGAGAATGAGGTCCTCCGCCGATGTGCATCGGCGCCCCGCTCCGACCTTTGCCCCTGGTGACTTGGTGTGGCTCTCCGCCCGTAACATCAGGCTGCGAGTTGAGTCCACTAAGTTTGCTCCTCGCTACTTGGGTCCCTTCAAGGTTCTCGAACAGGTTAATCCTGTGGTCTACCGCCTGGCTCTTCCTCCACGCTTGGGTATCACCGACACCTTTCATGTGTCCCTCTTGAAACCCGTATACATGTCCCGGTTTTCCGAGTCATCTGCCGGGACATCGGGTTCGTCTACGGACGATTACAAGGTGAACGCTATTTTGGGGTGCAAGGTGGTACGCGGCAAAAAGTTCTATCTGGTGGATTGGAAGGGTTATGGTCCAGAGGACAGGTCTTGGGAGCTGTTGTGAATTCTGTGGCTGAATTCACTCCTGTGGTCACAAGTGGTACTGCAGCTTCTGAGCTTCCTCCCTCAGGTGTTCTGGTGAGCTCGTTAACTGCTTCATTACTTAACTCCGCCTGATGCTGCTATCCTTGCTCCTTGTCAATGTTTCAGTGTTGGATCTGAGCTTCTCCTGATTGTTCCTGTGACCTGCTGCTCTGTATAGCTAAGTGCTTTTTGCTTTTTTGTTGCTTTTTTTCTGTCCAGCTTGTCTTTTGTTTTGCTGGAAGCTCTGAGACGCAAAGGGTGTACCGCCGTGCCGTTAGTTCGGCACGGTGGGTTTTTTTTGCCCCCTTTGCGTGGTTTTGCTTAAGGGTTTTTTGTAGACTGCAAAGTTCGCTTTACTGTCCTCGCTCTGTCCTAGAATATCAGGCCCCACTTTGCTGAATCTGTTTCATCCCTGCGTTTTGTCTTTTCATCTTACTCACAGTCATTATATGTGGGGGGCTGCCTTTTCCTTTGGGGAATTTCTCTGGGGCAAGTCAGGCCTATTTTTCTATCTTCAGGCTAGCTAGTTTCTTAGGCTGTGCCGAGTTGCCTAGGTAGTTGTTAGGCGCAATCCACAGCCGCTTTTAGTTGTGTTTAGGATAGGATCAGGTGTGCAGTCTACAGAGTTTCCACGTCTCAGAGCTCGTTCTTGTATTTTGGGGTATTTGTCAGATCACTGTGTGCGCTCTGATCGCTAAGCACACTGTGTTTCTGGATTGCCTTCATAACACCTGTCATTAGCAAACATAACAGGGAGCCTGCTGAAAACATTCGGGCCCCACAGCTCATTGCTGCCTTCGAGCGTAGCGAGGCCCAAGGAGGGGGGGGCCCTAGAAGGGGGGGTAATGTTAGGTCTCGAGTTCCCACTTCTGCACAGGGGGAATCTCGAGCCGTCTCCGCTGCGGTCTCCCATTCCTATCCAGCCGCAGTGGAGTCTGCTCAGCAGGGACGTCGGTCCCAGCATCTTGCTCGGTCTCACTCTGTACAGAGAGTTACTGCTGCTTCTTCAGCTCCTGCCATTAAAGTCAGTGCTGGTCAGCGGCGAGTGGACTTCTCTGGGACTAAGTCCTTGTTTGCGCACACTGAGCATGCCCAGGGCAAGATCTCCCGTTGGAGATCGAGGGTCATGTGCTCAGGCTCTGCAGCGCATTCCATTGGTCCTCTTGGCAGGTCTTGGAAGGGCAAAGTTTCTGTGGCCACTTCATGTCCTGCAACTATATAAACTGCGCATGACCGCACGGCCATGCGCTAGTGTACAATTATTATGTGTGTGTGTAGATGGATGTATGTCGATGGATGAAAGCTCCTAAGTATCCCTCCCTAGAGTTGTTGACTGCTCGCGGATGATGGTAGCTCTCTAGCGCCCGACTATCCATCTGTATGTTACACACATCACAGCGTCCTGTAGCTGTGCCTGCCAGTACGGCGCCGTGCGCTTGCCTTGCGCTTTCCATACCCAAGTCTGGGTGGTTAGTGGCGTCCGTCAGTGCGGCATCGCACGCACTCTTGTGCTCATATATTTCTGACAAGGTTTTCTACACACCCAGTTGCGGTGTTGTGCCAGCAAGGGTCTAATCGGACTTCAATCCCTTTTGGGGTTAAGTTCACTGACTACTTGCTCGCGCTCTAGTGCGGTACTGCGGTCCTGTGACTTAACAGGATCGCTTTCTTCACGCTGGGTGAGGTTTAACCCACGTGTGTGTACTTTAAAGTACCGCCATATAGTCTGTCATTTACTAGCAGCGGGTTTCGCCTGCACGGTGGACCCCGGACTGCGAACGCATCTATATCCTCTTTCCTGGTGCGTTCCGCCAGTCCTAACAACCACTCTATGTATGTTTTTCTTGTTATAAGTGGAAACTGCAATTCTGACAACACGGTTTCCTGCATCTATGTATCTATAAGGCTGACCCCATTATATGTTTTCTGCAACTTTGTAGTATAAGGCTGACCTCACTATTATGTGAGAGGCATGGGTCAGTTTCGAGTGGTCCTCCATATTTGAGTATTTTTGAATAAACGGGCCATCAATGATTCCCTCTTTTTGCCCAAAATTGGTATAATATACGGTACCTCCCTATCTAGGGTTTTGGCCTAGTGGCCAAAAGAACTATTGTGTTTTTTTGCTGATTTTTGTTTTGTTTGTTTTTTTGTATTTGTTTTCATATTTTTCTGATTTTGGTTATATTGTTTTTCTTTAATTGAATAAGAATTACCTCTTGTTGGCATATTACTGATCAGAGATCATGAGGAAATTTTGGACCGTAGATCTACAGGGCCAATCCTACTAAGTAATGTGGGCTGTGTGTCCATAGGGTTAATCCCACCAGCTAATTCGTAATATTAGACGTTTTTTGAGTGGTCCTGTAATTTTTTGGACAACTACGGTATAAAATCCTTTTTCATAGGATGGCTGGGTCTTCATGATTACCCTATTTAGGGTTGTTTGCCTTTAAAATACTTTTGATTTTTTCTGCTGAGTATTGTTTTTTTGAGATTTTTCATTATGTTTTTCACAAATTTTTGATAATTTTTTATATTGCTTTCTTTTTTGGGTATTTAAGTATTTGTGATACTATCTATTAGGGACTACAGGGAGTCTATAGGGCGATTAGGGCCAGTCTTTGTGGAGCGGGGGCGCCAACCGCAGAAACTTAGGGTGCCAACCTCCGCAGACAGGTAGTGGAAAGTAATAGGGCATCTGATAGGGTTATTTAGCTCCTACCATATTTTTCCTGTGGTTATACAATTCGAAATGTTTCCTTTTTTTGATGTCCTTAACTTTGGAACTATAGTGGTTTTAGCTTTTTTTATTAAAAGTTATATTTTAGGGATCCTTGTGTTTTTGGTTTTTTCTTTGTCTAGGATTCCGTCTTGTATATACTTTATGGTTTGTTGGTCGCACAGTATATTGCACAGCTCGTGCAGTATATTGCAGTATATTGCCCATGCAGTATATTGCCCAGCCCGCGTAGTATATTGCACAGCCCGCGTAGTATATTGCACAGCCCGCGTAGTATACTGCCCAGCCCGCGTAGTTGTAATAGTATGCAGGTACTAAGTATGTCACCACGGAACAGACAGACCAACAGTTGAGGCCTTTAATAACAGGAATATAGTTCTCCTCGCAGGGAGGAAACAATGGAAAATAACTAGCAATAAAACAGTGCAAAAATATGGGAGTCAAACAGTGTAACAGAATTAAGCAGGATTTTCTTGAGAAAAGAACACTTATCAGTCTGATGGGGACTTGCTTGAAGGGTCGTTTTCTCCAATGTAGGTGCCGAGAAACAGCGGCACTTGTCGTCCCTCTGTTGTCCGTGGGCTGAGTAGTCTCTAGGAGCCCGCTGCCTGGGGTTTCGGGAGTTAATGTGATATGCACAGGCTCTGAGTCTTTAGCTTTTACAGCACAGCCAGGAATCAGGGGCTCTGCACTGTTAAGTCTCTCACCAGGAATCACAGTCTCTGTACTGATACCGCGGTACCAGGGGGTCGCAGTCTCTACATGGGCCAATGTCTCTACACGGGTCCCAAAGCGCCCCTCACCAGTCCGCTTTCACGCAGAGTCCGCTTTCAGGTACTCACAAGATGCAGTCTTTCTGGGCAATCTCCCTGTATTTGTCCTCTGACCGGGAGCTCTCTCTCTCTCTCCTGGAGCGCAGCTGCACCCTGCTCTGACTGCTGCTCACGCTGCTCTGTCCCTTGCGTGCATGCCTTTCCCGCTCTCTGCCTGGCTTTCTTCCTGTCCCAGTCTCTAAGTCTGTCCCCTGGGGAACCTGCAGCACAGCTCAGCTCTCCTTGTGCTTCACCTCCTTACATAGTATATTGCCCAGCCCGTGTAGTATATTGCCCAGCCCACATAGTATATTGCACAGCCCATGTAATATATTGCACATCCCACGTAGTATATTGCCCAGCCCTCGTAGTATATTGCACAGCCCACGTAGTATATTGCACAGCCCACGTAGTATATTGTAGAGCCCACGTTCAATGGGATAGATGAGGGGGGATGGTAGGATGGAGCCGCAGGACAGTGAAGTAGCAAGCTGGGTGACAGGAAGCGGGGTAGAGGGAAGAGTGCCAGGGAGGCTAGTCCTGATCTGGCACACCCCAATAAGTTTGCTAAGTTGGCAGATGAGGGGGTGCCAGTACAGGGTAGCACTGCTGCAGCCAGGCATGTCCTCTGAAAGCCGGAGGAGTGACTGCTCCAGTAAGGAGGGAAATAGGAGAGCAGGGCAGGCCAGACAGGTGCTGGTAGTGGGGGACTCAATTATTAGGGGAACAGATAGGGCAATCTGTCACAAAGACAGGGATCGTCGATCGGTGTGCTGCCTACCTGGCGCTCGAGTCCGACACATCGCTGATCGGGTGGACAGATTACTGGGAGGGGCTGGTGAGGACCCAGCGGTCATGGTGCACATTGGCACAAATGACAAAGTTAGAGGTAGGTGGAAGGTCCTTAAAGATGATTTCAGGGAATTAGGCTGCAAGCTGAAAGCAAGGACCTCCAACGTGGTATTTTCTGAAATAATGCCTGTACCATGTGCCACGCCAGAGAGGCAACGGGAGATTAGGGAGGTTAATAAGTGGCTTAAGAATTGGTGTAGGAAGGAGGGGTTTGGGTTCCTTCAGAACTGGGCCGACTTCTCAGTTGGCTACAGGCTCTACGCTAAGTACAGTCATTGATAGACCATTATTTTTAATCTTTAAAGAGTCCATAATAACAGGGTCTGTGCCACAGGACTAGCGTATAGCAAATGTGGTGCCAATATTCAAAAAGGGGACAAAAACTGAACTCGGTAATTATAGGCCAGTAAGCTTAACCTCTACTGTGGGTAAAATCCTGGAGGGCATTCTAAGGGATGCTATGCTGGAGTATCTGAAGAGGAATAACCTCATGACCCAGTATCAGCACGGGCTTACTAGGGACCGTTCATGTCAGACTACCGTATATACTCGAGTATAAACCGACCCGAGTATAAGCCCACCCCCCTAATTTTGCCACAAAAAACTGGGAAAACTTATTGACTCGAGTATAAGCCTAGGGTAGGAAATGCAGCAGCTACTGGTAAATTTAAAAAATAAAAATAGATGCTCCATACCGTTCATTATTGCCCCATAGATGCTCCATATACAACTGTGCTATATAGAATGCTCTGCATCGTTCATTATGGCCCCATAGATGCTCCACATAAAGCTGTGCCATATGGAATGCTCTATACCGTTCATTATGGCCCCATAGATGCTCCATAGAAAGCTGTGCCCCATATATATTTCTCTGCACCGTTGATTATGGCCCCATAGATGCTCCTTATAAAGCTGTGCCCCATATATATTGCTCTGCACCGTTGATTATGGCCCCATAGATGCTCCTTATAAAGCTGTGCCCCATATAGAATGCTCTGCACCGTTGATTATGGCCCCATAGATGCTCCTTATAAAGCTGTGCCCCATATATAATGCTCTGCACTGTTGATTATGGCCCCATAGGTGCTCCATATATAATGCTGTGCCCCATATAGAATGCTCTGCACCGTTGATTATTGCCCCATAGGTGCTCCATATATAATGCTGTGCCCCATATAGAATGCTCTGCACCGTTGATTATGGCCCCATAGGTGCTCCATATATAATGCTGTGCCCCATATAGAATCCTCTGCACCGTTGATTATGGCCCCATAGATGCTCCTTATAAAGCTGTGCCCCATATAGAATGCTCTGCACCGTTGATTATGGCCCCATAGGTGCTCCATATATAATGCTGTGCCATATAGAATGCTGCTGCTGCTGCTGTTGCTGGTGCTGCAATAAAAAAAAAAAAATCACATACTCACCTCTCTTGCTCAGGACGCCGGCGCTTTCAATATTTACCTGCTCCTCGTGCGGTTCCGTCTCCAGCACTGATGCTCAGCAGAGGGCGTGCACTGACTACGTCACAGCGCCCTCTAACCTGAGCGTCACTGCTAGAGGACGCTGCAGACGGAGCTGCACCGGAGCGAGGAGCAGGTAAATATAGCGCAGCGCTGTGATCCCCGTATACTCACCTGCTGCGGCGCGGTCCCTGCAGTCCCTGGCTTCCCCGGCGCTGCAGCTTCTTCCTGTAATTGAGTGGTCACATGGCACCGATCATTTACAGCAATGAATATGCGGCTCCTCCCCTATGAGAGGTGGAGCCGCCTATTCATTTCTGTAATGAGCGGTGCCATGTGACCACTCAGTACAGGAAGAATCTGCAGCGCCGGGGAAGCCAGGGACTGCAGGGACCGCGCCGCAGCAGGTAAGTATAACTACACAGCCCCCGCTCCCCCTTCCCTGCCGACCTCCCGGTATATGACTCGAGTATAAGCCGAGAGGGGGACTTTCAGCCCCAAAAAATGGGCTGAAAATCTTGGCTTATACTCGAGTATATAGGGTAATTTGATCAGCTTCTGTGAAGAGGTAAGTTCTGGACTGGACCAAGGGACCCAGTAGATGTAGTGTATATGGACTTTTCAAAAGCTTTTGATACGGTGCCACACAAAAGGTTGATACATAAAATGAGAATAATGGGGATAGGGGAAAATATGTGTAAGTGGGTTAAGAGCTGGCTCAGGGATAGGAAACAAAGGGTGGTTATTAATGGAACACACTCAGACTGGGTCGCGATTAGCAGTGGGGTACCACAGGGGTCAGTATTGGGCCCTCTTCTTTTTAACATATGTATTAACCCCTTTACCCCCAAGGGTGGTTTGCACGTCAATGACCAGGCCAATTTTTACAATTCTGACCACTGTCCCTTTATGAGGTTGTAAGTCTGGAACGCTTCAACGGATCTTGGTGATTCTGACATTGTTTTCTCGTGACATATTGTACTTCATGATAGTGGTAAAAATTCTTTGATAGTACCTGCGTTTATTTGTGAAAAAATCGGAAATTTTCCAACTTTGAATTTTTATGCAATTAAATCACAGAGATATGTCACACAAAATACTTAATAAGTAACATTTCCCACATGTCTACTTTACATAAGCACAATTTTGGAACCAACATTTTTTTTGTTAGGGAGTTATAAGGGTTAAAATTTGACCAGCAATTTCTCAATTTTACAACACCATTTTTTTTAGGGACGACATCTCATTTGAAGTCATTTTGAGGGGTCTATATGATAGAAAATACCCAAGTGTGACACCATTCTAAAAACTGCACCCCTCAAGGTTCTCAAAACCACATTCAAGAAGTTTATTAACCCTTCAGGTGCTTCACAGGAATTTTTGGAATGTTTAAACAAAAATGAACATTTAACTTTTTTTCACAAAAAATTTACTTCAGCTCCAATTTGTTTTATTTTACCAAGGGTAACAGGAGAAAATGGACCCCAAAAGTTGTTGTACAATTTGTCCTGAGTACGTCAATACACCATATGTGGGGGTAAACCACTGTTTGGGCGCATGACAGAGCTCGGAAGCGAAGGAGGGCAATTTGACTTTTCAATGCAAAATTGACAGGAATTGAGATGGGACGCCATGTTGCGTTTGGAGAGCCACTGATGTGCCTAAATATTGAAACCCCCCACAAGTGACACCATTTTGGAAAGTAGACCCCCCAAGAAACTTATCTAGAGGTGTGGTGAGCACTTTGACTCACCAAGTGCTTCACAGAAGTTTATAATGCAGAACCGTAAAAATAAAAAATCATATTTTTTCACAAAAATTATTTTTTCGCCCCCAATTTTTTATTTTGCGAAGGGTAAGAGAAGAAATTGGACCCCAAAAGTTGTTGTACAATTTGTACTGAATACACTGATACCCCATATGTGGCGGTAAACCACTGTTTGGGCGCATGGGAGAGCTCGGAAGGGAAGGAGCGCCGTTTGACTTTTCAATGCAAAATTGACAGGAATTGAGATGGGACGCCATGTTGCATTTGAAGAGCCACTGATGTGCCTAAACATTGAAACCCCCCACAAGGGACACCATTTTGGAAAGTAGACCCCCTAAGTAACTTATCTGGATGTGTGGTGAGCACTTTGACCCACCAAGGGCTTCACAGAAGTTTATAATGCAGAGCCATAAAAATAAAACAAAATTTTTTTCCCACAAAAATTATATTTTAGCCCCCAGTTTTGTATTTTCCCAAGGATAACAGGAGAAATTGGACCCCAAAAGTTGTTGTCCAATTTGTCCTGAGTACGCTGATACCCCATATGTGGGGGAGAACCACCGTTTGGGCGCATGGGAGGGCTCGGAAGGGAAGGAGCACCATTTGGAATGCAGACTTAGATGGAATGGTCTGCAGGCGTCACATTGCGTTTGCAGAGCCCCTAATGTACCTAAACAGTAGAAACCCGTCACAAGACACCATTTTGGAAAGTAGACCCCCTAAGGAACTCATCTAGATGTGTTGTGAGAGCTTTGAACCCCCAAGTATTTCACTAAAGTTTATAACGCAGAGCCGTGCAAAGAAAAAATATTTTTTTTTCCACAAAAATTATGTTTTAGCCCCCAGCTTTGTATTTTTCTAAGGGTAACAGGAGAAATTGGACCCTAAATGTTGTTGTCCAATTTGTCCTGAGTACACTGATACCTGATATGTGGGGGGGAACCACCGTTTGGGCGCATGGGAGGGCTCGGAAGGGAAGGAGCATCATTTGGAATGCAGACTTAGATGGATTGGTCTGGTCAGGCGTCACATTGCGCCATTTGGAATGCAGACTTAGATGGAATGGTCTGCAGGCGTCACATTGTGTTTGCAGAGCCCCTAATGTACCTAAACAGTAGAAACCCCCACAAGTGACCCCATATTGGAAACTAGACCCCTCAAGGAACTTATCTAGATGTGTTGTGAGAACTTTGAACCCCCAAGTGTTTCATTATTTTGTTTATAACACAGAGCCGTGAAAATAAAAAATCCTTTTTTTTTCCCACAAAAATTATTTTTTAGCCCCCAGTTTTGTATTTTCACAAGGGTAACAGGAGAAATTGGACCCCAAAATTTGTTGTCCAATTTGTCCTGAGTACGCTGATACCCCATATGTTGGGGTAAACCCCTGTTTGGGTGCATGGGAAGGAGCACTGTTTTACTTTTTCAACGCAGAATTGGCTGGAATTGAGATCGGACGCCATGTCGCTTTTGGAGAACCCCTGATGTGCCTAAACAGTGGAAACGCCCCAATTATAACTGAAACCCTAATGTAAACACACCCCTAACCCTAATCCCAACGGTAACCTTAACCCTGCTGTTCTGTTCGGTCTGGGGAGACCTATTTTGAACTTTGGTATTTTTTGGGGTGTTCAAGATGCGGTTCTGAAACTTGTGGTTGATTGACTTAAATGAGGATGGGTCGGTCGGCCACGGGTTTCAGAGCCGCATCTTGAATATTTTAAAGAATATTGAAGTTCAAAGTCGGTCATTTTTGACCAACAGAACAGCAGGGTTAACCACACCTCTAACCCAGACACACCCCTAACCCTAATCCCAACCCTATTCCCAACAGTAAATGTAATCCAAACCCTAACCCTAACTTTAGCCCCAACCCTAACCCTAACTTTAGCCCCAACCCTAACTGTAGCCTTAACCCTAACCCTAACCCTAGCCTTAACCCTAGCCCTAACCCTAACCCTAGCCCTAACCCTAGCCCTAACCCTAACCCTAGCCCTAACCCTAACCCTAGCCCTAATGTTATGAAAGGCAATTCAGTACCACAATGGACATAGCGGTCAGAGCACATACAGTGATCTGACAATAACCCAAAATCATAGAACGAGCTCTGAGACGTGGGAACTCTGCAGACCGCAATCCCTAATCCTCTCCAAACAACACTTGAGGCAGCCGTGGATTGCGCCTAACTCTGCCTATGCAACTCGGCACAGCCTGAGAAACTAACTAGCCTGAAGATAGAAAATAAGCCTACCTTGCCTCAGAGAAATACCCCAAAGGAAAAGGCAGCCCTCCACATATAATGACTGTGAGTTAAGATGAAAAGACAAATGTAGAGATGAAATAGATTCAGCAAAGTGAGGCCCGACTTTCTCAACAGAGCGAGGATAGCAAAGGTAACTTTGCGGTCTACACAAAACCCTAAAGAAAACCACGCAAAGGGGGCAAAAAGACCCTCCGTACCGAACTAACGGCACGGAGGTACACCCTTTGCGTCCCAGAGCTTCCAGCAACAAATTAGACAAGCTGGACAGAAAAAATAGCAAACAAATAGAAAAGAAGAACTTAGCTATGCAGAGCAGCAGGCCACAGGAATGATCCAGGGAAAAGCAAGTCCAACACTGGAACAATGACAGGAAGCCAGGATCAAAGCATTAGGTGGAGTTAAGTAGAGAAGCACCTAACGACCTCACCAGATCACCTGAGGGAGGAAACTCAGAAGCCGCAGTACCACTTCCCTCCACCAACAGAAGCTCACAGAGAGAACCAGCCGAAGTACCACCTGTGAGCACAGGAGGGAGCTCTGCCACAGAATTCACAACAGTACCCCCCCCTTGAGGAGGGGTCACCGAACCCTCACCAGAGCCCCCAGGCCGACCAGGATGAGCCACATGAAAGGCACGAACAAGATCGGGAGCATGGACACCAGAGGCAAAAACCCAGGAATTATCTTCCTGAGCATAACCCTTCCATTTAACCAGATACTGGAGTTTCCGTCTAGAAACACGAGAATCCAAAATCTTCTCCACAATATACTCCAATTCCCCCTCCACCAAAACCGGGGCAGGAGGATCAACAGATGGAACCATAGGTGCCACGTATCTCCGCAACAATGACCTATGGAATACGTTATGTATAGAAAAAGAATCTGGAAGGGTCAGACGAAAAGACACAGGATTAAGAACCTCAGAAATCCTATACGGACCAATGAAACGAGGTTTAAACTTAGGAGAGGAAACCTTCATAGGAATATGACGAGAAGATAACCAAACCAGATCCCCAACACGAAGTCGGGGACCCACACGGCGTCTGCGATTAGCGAAACGTTGAGCCTTCTCCTGGGACAAGGTCAAATTGTCCACTACATGAGTCCAAATCTGCTGCAACCTGTCTACCACAGTATCCACACCAGGACAGTCCGAAGACTCAACCTGTCCTGAAGAGAAACGAGGATGGAACCCAGAATTGCAGAAAAATGGCGAAACCAAGGTAGCCGAGCTGGCCCGATTATTAAGGGCGAACTCAGCCAAAGGCAAAAAGGACACCCAGTCATCCTGATCGGCAGAAACAAAGCATCTCAGATATGTTTCCAAGGTCTGATTGGTTCGTTCGGTCTGGCCATTAGTCTGAGAATGGAAAGCCGAGGAAAAAGACAAGTCAATGCCCATCCTACCACAAAAGGCTCGCCAAAACCTTGAAACAAACTGGGAACCTCTGTCAGAAACGATATTCTCTGGAATGCCATGTAAACGAACCACATGCTGGAAGAACAATGGCACCAAATCAGAGGAGGAAGGCAATTTAGACAAGGGTACCAGATGGACCATCTTAGAAAAGCGATCACAGACCACCCAAATGACAGACATCTTTTGAGAAACGTGAAGATCAGAACTAAAATCCATAGAGATATGTGTCCAAGGCCTCTTCGGGACCGGCAAGGGCAAAAGCAACCCACTGGCACGAGAACAGAAGGGCTTAGCCCGAGCACAAATCCCACAGGACTGCACAAAAGCACGCACATCCCGCGACAGAGACGGCCACCAAAAGGATCTAGCCACTAACTCTCTGGTACCAAAGATTCCAGGATGACCAGCCAACACCGAACAATGAACCTCAGAGATAACTTTATTGGTCCACCTATCAGGGACAAACAGTCTCTCCGCTGGACAACGATCAGGTTTATTAGCCTGAAATTTTTGCAGCACCCGCCGCAAATCAGGGGAGATGGCAGACACAATTACTCCTTCCTTGAGGATACCCGCCGGCTCAGACAAACCCGGAGAGTCGGGCACAAAACTCCTAGACAGAGCATCCGCCTTCACATTTTTAGAGCCCGGAAGGTACTAAATCACAAAGTCAAAACGGGCAAAAAACAGCGACCAACGAGCCTGTCTAGGATTCAACCGCTTAGCAGACTCAAGATAAGTCAAGTTCTTATGATCAGTCAATACCACCACGCGATGCTTAGCTCCTTCAAGCCAATGACGCCACTCCTCGAATGCCCACTTCATGGCCAGCAACTCTCGGTTGCCCACATCATAATTTCGCTCAGCAGGCGAAAACTTCCTGGAAAAAAAAGCGCATGGTTTCATCACTGAGCAATCAGAACCTCTCTGCGACAAAACAGCCCCTGCTCCAATCTCAGAAGCATCAACCTCGACCTGGAACGGAAGAGAAACATCTGGTTGACACAACACAGGGGCAGAAGAAAAACGACGCTTCAACTCTTGAAAAGCTTCCACAGCAGCAGAAGACCAATTGACCAAATCAGCACCCTTCTTGGTCAAATCGGTCAATGGTTTGGCAATACTAGAAAAATTGCAGATGAAGCGACGATAAAAATTAGCAAAGCCCAGGAAATTTTGCAGACTTTTCAGAGATGTCGGCTGAGTCCAATCATGGATGGCTTGGACCTTAACAGGATCCATCTCGATAGTAGAAGGGGAAAAGATGAACCCCAAAAATGAAACCTTCTGCACACCAAAGAGACACTTTGATACCTTCACAAACAAAGAATTAGCACGCAGGACCTGAAAAACTGTTCTGACCTGCTTCACATGAGACTCCCAATCATCCGAGAAGATCAAAATGTCATCCAAGTACACAATCAGGAATTTATCCAGGTACTCTCGGAAGATGTCATGCATAAAGGACTGAAATGACAAAGAGCCAGCAAATTTTTCTCTGCCTGATCCACTGAATTAGGTTCATCGTACAGCAATCCGAGCGCCAGGAAAAACGCATCGATATTACTCAATGCAGGATCTCCTGGCGCAAGAGAAAATGCCCAGTCCTGAGGGTCGCCGCGCAAAAAAAAAATAACAATCAAAACCTGTTGAACTGGATCACCAGAGGAGCGAGGTTTCAAGGCCAGAAATAATTTACAATTATTTTTGAAACTCAGAAACTTAGTTCTATCTCCAAAAAACAAATCAGGAATTGGAATTCTTGGTTCTAACATAGATTTTTGATCAATAGTGTCTTGAATCTTTTGTACTCTTGCCGAGAGCTGATCCACAAATGAAGACAGACTTCTAATGTCCATCGCTACACCTGTGTACTGAACCACCCAAATGTCTAGGGGGAAAAAAAGCAAAACACAGTGCAAAGAAAAAAAAAAGGTCTCAGAACTTCTTTTTTCCCTCTATTGAGAATCATTAGTACTTTGGGCTTCCTGTACTGTTATGAAAGGCAATTCAGTACCACAATGGACATAGCGGTCAGAGCACATACAGTGATCTGACAATAACCCAAAATCATAGAACGAGCTCTGAGACGTGGGAACTCTGCAGACCGCAATCCCTAATCCTCTCCAAACAACACTAGAGGCAGCCGTGGATTGCGCCTAGCTCTGCCTATGCAACTCGGCACAGCCTGAGAAACTAACTAGCCTGAAGATAGAAAATAAGCCTACCTTGCCTCAGAGAAATACCCCAAAGGAAAAGGCAGCCCCCCACATATAATGACTGTGAGTTAAGATGAAAAGAAAAACGTAGAGATGAAATAGATTCAGCAAAGTGAGGCCCGACTTTCTTAACAGAGCGAGGATAGCAAAGGTAACTTTGCGGTCTACACAAAACCCTAAAGAAAACCACGCAAAGGGGGCAAAAAGACCCTCCGTACCGAACTAACGGCACGGAGGTACACCCTTTGCGTCCCAGAGCTTCCAGCAACAAATTAGACAAGCTGGACAGAAGAAATAGCAAACAAATAGCAAAGAAGAACTTAGCTATGCAGAGCAGCAGGCCACAGGAATGATCCAGGGAAAAGCAAGTTCAACACTGGAACAATGACAGGAAGCCAGGATCAAAGCATTAGGTGGAGTTAAGTAGAGAAGCACCTAACGACCTCACCAGATCACCTGAGGGAGGAAACTCAGAAGCCGCAGTACCACTTCCCTCCACCAACAGAAGCTCACAGAGAGAACCAGCCGAAGTACCACCTGTGACCACAGGAGGGAGCTCTGCCACAGAATTCACAACACCCTAACCCTAGCCCTAACCCTAGCCCTAACCCTAACCCTAGCCCTAACCCTAGCCCTAACCCTAGCCCTAATCCTAGCCCTAACGGGAAAATGGAAATAAATACATTTTTTTATTTTTCCCTAACTAAGGGGGTGATGAAGGGGGGTTTGATATACTTTATAGCGGGTTTTTTAGCGGGTTTTTATGATTGGCAGCCGTCACACACTGAAAGACGCTTTTTATTGCAAAAAATATTTTTTGCGTTACCACATTTTGAGAGCTATAATTTTTCCATATTTGAGTCCACAGAGTCATGTGAGGTCTTGTTTTTTGCGGGACGAGTTGACGTTTTTATTGGTAACATTTTCGGGCACGTGACATTTTTTAATCGCTTTTTATTCCGATTTTTGTGAGGCAGAATGACCGAAAACCAGCTATTCATGAATTTCTTTTGGGGGAGGCGTTTATACCGTTCCGCGTTTGGTAAAATGGATAAAGCAGTTTTATTCTTCGGGTCAGTACGATTACAGCGACACCTCATTTATATTTTTTTTATGTTTTGGCGCTTTTATACGATAAAAACTATTTTATAGAAAAAATAATTGTTTTGGCATCGCTTTATTCTGAGGACTATAACTTTTGTATTTTTTTGGTGATCATGCTGTATGGCGACTCGTTTTTTGCGGGACAAGATGACGTTTTCAGCGGTACCATGGTTATTTACATCTGTCTTTTTGATCGCGTGTTATTCCACTTTTTGTTCGGCGGTATGATAATAAAGCGTTGTTTTTTGCCTCGTTTTTTTTTTTTCTTACGGTGTTTACTGAAGGGGTTAACTAGTGGGCCAGTTTTATAGGTTGGGTCGTTACGGACGCGGCGATACTAAATATGTGTACTTTTATTGTTTTTTTTTTTATTTAGATAAAGAAATGTATTTATGGGAATAATATTTTTCTTTTTTTCATTATTTAGAATTTTTTTTTTTTTTTTTTTTTTACACATTTGGAAATTTTTTTTTTAACTTTTTAACTTTGTCCCAGGGGGGACATCACAGATCGGTGATCTGACAGTTTGCACAGCACTCTGTCAGATCACCCATCTGACTTGCAGCACTGCAGGCTTCACAGTGCCTGCTCTGAGCAGGCTCTGTGAAGCCACCTCTCTCCCTGTAGGACCCGGATGCCGCGGCCATCTTGGATCCGGGCCTGGAGCAGGGAGGGAGGTACGGAGACCCTCGCAGCAACGCGATCACATCGCGTTGCTGCTGGGGTCTCAGGGAAGCCCGCAGGGAGCCCACTCCCTGCGCGACGCTTCCCTGCACCGCCCGCACATCGCGATCATGTTTGATCGCGGTGTGTCGGGGGTTAATGTGCCGGGGGCGGTCCGTGACTGCTCCTGGCACATTGTGCCGGATGTCAGCTGCGATAGGCAGCTGACACCCGGCCGCGATCGGCCGCGCTCGCCCCGTGAGCGCGGACGATCTCTATGACGTACTATCCAGTCGAGGGTCAGATAGGCCCAGGGCACTTCGACGGGATAGTACGTCTAAGGTCAGAGAGGGGTTAATGACCTTGTAGGGGGCATTCAGAGTAGAATTTCAATATTTGCAGATGACACTAAACTCTGCAGGGTAATCAATACAGGGGAGGTCAAGTTTATATTACAGGATGATTTATGTAAACTTAAAGCTTGGGCTGATAAATGGCAAATGAGCTTTAATGGGGATAAATGTAAGGGCATGCACTTGGGTAGAAGTAATAAGATGTATAACTATGTGCTTAATTCTAAAACTCTGGGCAAAACCGTCAATGAAAAAGACCTGACAAACTCATATTCAGTGGCCAGTGTCAGGCAGCTGCTACTAAGACAAATAAAATAATGGGCTGCATTAAAAAAGGCATAGATGCTCATGAGGAGAACATAATTTTACCTCTATACAAGTCACTTGTTTGACCATACTTAGAATACTGTGCACAGTTCTGGTCTCCGGTGTATAAGAAAGACATAGCTGAACTGGAGCGGGTGCAGAGAATAGCGACCAAGGTTATTAGAGGACTGGGGGGTCTGCAATACCAAGATAGGTTATTACACTTGGGGCTATTTAGTTTGGAAAAAGGAAGACTAAGGGGTGATCTTATTTTAACGTATACATATATGAGGGGACAGTACAAAGACCTTTCCGATGATCTTTTTAATCATAGACCTGAGACAGGGACAAGGGGGCATCCTCTACGTCTGGAGGAAAGAAGGTTTAAGCATAATAACAGACGCGGATTCTTTACTGTAAGAGCAGTGAGACTATGGAACTCTCTGCCATATGATGTTGTAATGAGTGATTCATTACTTAAGTTTAAGAGGGGACTGGATGCCTTTCTGGAAAAGTATAATATGACAGGGTATATACACTAGATTCCTTGATAGGGTGTTGATCCAGAGAATTAGTCTGATTGCCGTATGTGGAGTCGGGAAGGAATTTTTTTCCCCAATGTGGAGCTTACTCTTTGCCACATGGTTTTTTTTTGCCTTCCTCTGGATCAACATGTTAGGGCATGTTAGGTTAGGCTATGGATTGAACTAGATGGACTTATGGTCTTCCTTCAACCTTAATAACTATGTAAATATATTGCACAGCCCACATAGTATATAGTAATGTGGGCATCATATCCCTGTTAAAAAAAGAATTAAAATAAAAAATAGTTATATACTCACCCTCCGTTGTCCCCCGGATCCAAGCGAAGCAGTTACCGACGCTCCTTGCGCGCTCCGGTCTCCAGAGTGCATTGCGGTCTCGCGAGATGATGATGTAGCGGTCTCGCGAGACCGATATGTCATCATCTCACGAAATCGCAATGCATGCAGCGGTCACCAGGGCGTTGCGAGGAGCGGGAAAGGCCTGTTCCTGATCCGGGGGCCAATGGACGGTGAGTAAATAACGATTTTTTATTTTATTTATTATTTTTAACATTAGATCTTTTTACTATTGATGCTGCATACGTCGCATCAATAGTAAAAATTTGGTCACACAGGGTTAATAGCAGCATTAATGGAGTGCGTTACACCGCGGTCCGTTAGCGCTGCCATTAACCCTGTGAGAGCACTGACTGGAGGGGATTATGGAGCTGGCACTGACTGCGGGGAGGAAGGAGCGGCCATGTTGCCGCCGGACTGTGCCTGTCGCTGATTGGTCGTGGCAATAGTTGTGGGCGTTTTGCCACGACCAATCAGCGACTTGGATTTCCATGACAGACAGAGGCCGCAACCAATGAAAATCCGTGACAGAAAGACAGAAAATCAGACAGACAGACAGACGGAAGTGACCCTTATTTGGTTTATTACACATCATAAACCACATGACGTAGAGTCCATTGTGTTACACAGTTCATAGAACATCACAAGCACCAACAGTCTGTACCTGACGGGAGCTCCTGCTCCACCTGCTGACTCCTTGTCAGTCCACTCCTCCGGGTAAGCTGCCTCACAGGGATCACCAACTTGCCTGGCCGGCACACATTAGTCAGTCCAGACCCACCGAAGGACTGTAGCTTCCCCACACAGTAGCTGTCACTGGCTCAGCAGATCCCTGTCCTCACCTCGTGCTATTCAGGGATCCGGTCCTACTCCCAGGACCTCCCAACACCCAGGTTACACAGGATCACACAGGTGGCCAGTCCGGGTACTATTCAGGACGTCCATCCCCAGCTGGGACCGTCCAATACCCAGGTCACCAGTAGCCAAGTCCCACCATGTGCTATTCAGGATTCCTCCTCCCAGGAAATCCAACACATACTTCAGGATGTTCAGACCATGTGACCCACACCCTGGTCACATTATATACCCTGAAAGCACACCCCTGGGTGGGAGTGTGGATGTGTGGCTAGTTTGTCCCTCCCATCTCACATAACTAGCCTAATAAGTCACCCTTGCCTATTATACAACACTACACCAACTGTTACATAGTAACATAGTAACATAGTTAGTAAGGCCGAAAAAAGACATTTGTCCATCCAGTTCAGCCTATATTCCATCATAATAAATACCCAGATCTACGTCCTTCTACAGAACCTAATAATTGTATGATACAATATTGTTCTGCTCCAGGAAGACATCCAGGCCTCTCTTGAACCCCTCGACTGAGTTCGCCATCACCACCTCCTCAGGCAAGCAATTCCAGATTCTCACTGCCCTAACAGTAAAGAATCCTCTTCTATGTTGGTGGAAAAACCTTCTCTCCTCCAGACGCAAAGAATGCCCCCTTGTGCCCGTCACCTTCCTTGGTATAAACAGATCCTCAGCGAGATATTTGTATTGTCCCCTTATATACTTATACATGGTTATTAGATCGCCCCTCAGTCGTCTTTTTTCTAGACTAAATAATCCTAATTTCGCTAATCTATCTGGGTATTGTAGTTCTCCCATCCCCTTTATTAATTTTGTTGCCCTCCTTTGTACTCTCTCTAGTTCCATTATATCCTTCCTGAGCACCGGTGCCCAAAACTGGACACAGTACTCCATGTGCGGTCTAACTAGGGATTTGTACAGAGGCAGTATAATGCTCTCATCATGTGTATCCAGACCTCTTTTAATGCACCCCATGATCCTGTTTGCCTTGGCAGCTGCTGCCTGGCACTGGCTGCTCCAGGTAAGTTTATCATTAACTAGGATCCCCAAGTCCTTCTCCCTGTCAGATTTACCCAGTGGTTTCCCGTTCAGTGTGTAATGGTGATATTGATTCCCTCTTCCCATGTGTATAACCTTACATTTATCATTGTTAAACCTCATCTGCCACCTTTCAGCCCAAGTTTCCAACTTATCCAGATCCATCTGTAGCAGAATACTATCTTCTCTTGTATTAACTGCTTTACATAGTTTTGTATCATCTGCAAATATCGATATTTTACTGTGTAAACCTTCTACCAGATCATTAATGAATATGTTGAAGAGAACAGGTCCCAATACTGACCCCTGCGGTACCCCACTGGTCACAGCGACCCAGTTAGAGACTATACCATTTATAACCACCCTCTGCTTTCTATCACTAAGCCAGTTACTAACCCATTTACACACATTTTCCCCCAGACCAAGCATTCTCATTTTGTGTACCAACCTCTTGTGCGGCACGGTATCAAACGCTTTGGAAAAATCGAGATATACCACGTCCAATGACTCACCGTGGTCCAGTCTATAGCTTACCTCTTCATAAAAACTGATTAGATTGGTTTGACAGGAGCGATTTCTCATAAACCCATGCTGATATGGAGTTAAACAGTTATTCTCATTGAGATAATCCAGAATAACATCCCTCAGAAACCCTTCAAATATTTTACCAACAATAGAGGTTAGACTTACTGGCCTATAATTTCCAGGTTCACTTTTAGAGCCCTTTTTGAATATTGGCACCACATTTGCTATGCGCCAGTCCTGCGGAACAGACCCTGTCGCTATAGAGTCACTAACTGTTGAGGGACTACAGGTCCCAGAACAACCACATTACCTCAGACTTACCACGCAGACTCCCTCTGCGACACATACTGTCCATCAATCACATGACCAGTCGTTGTTTCAACACAATTATGTCTCCAAGTGCATCTTGAAGTGCAGATGCAGCGCCCCCTGGCTGTAACATTGGTCACTGCACCACATACCTCCCCCCTTTGTTCAACCCTATTGGGGTGGACACATGACATAAACCTGGGATTCCGATACCGGGAACCCACGTCACCTTTGATAGACCTCCCCCAGTGGTCAGTTTGTCGGCCCTGGGCTTTAACCCTTGAGTCACCATCCGTTTGTTTTAGCAGACCCTTTTTGGTCAACCCACTTACAGTCTAGCTGACTGTCTGGTCTGAATCTGACCCTTCGCTACTACGTCTGCTACCAGGTCTCCCACCTCAGTTACTCAGCCCTGAGTTAACAGAGGAGTCACTTCTTTGGACTCTTCTACTCTTTAGGGTATCTTTTCGTATCTCCATACTCTGGGTTGGAAGTGGTCGTCATCTTATATTCTGCAGCTGTTTATTAATCTTCAGACGTTCCAGTCTTAGCTGCTCTATCTCCTTTAGATACGTCACCCGGTATTCAAGAAGCACTCGAATGTTCCTAAGGCTATCTACTGAGCCAATTACAACAAATGGAACCATCTCATCTTCACCAGTTACTTGGACTTCACCATCATCCGGAATCCTCAGTCTTACCACACCGGATCTATTCACCAGGTCCTGCATCACTTTTCCAAATCTTCCAATGACTTTCCCCACCAGACTTCTGGGTACTTGAACAATGTCTTCCACAAAGCCCAGCCGACTTTGAGCTTTCCTGGCATGCTCCAAACATCGAGCGGCTTCCTTATTTCTCAACAAGATCATCTGTTTCGTACGGAGACATTGTAGATGCATATCCTTCAGGATAGCCACCCGCTTCACTGTGACTTCCCTAGTCGACAGTATCACCAACTGTTTCGTCTCTGGGGCCCAGTTCATACTACATGCTTCCACTGTTTTCCTAAAGGCCTCATGCACACCCTCATTGGTACATGGATCTTGCACATCTTCAGGTACATCTATCACACAATTGAAGAGCGGGGTCTCACTCTCTTCATGGACAGACGGCTCCCCTTTTGCCATGGACCTTTCCCTTAAGACATCTGCCACGACTGGGTGACTGTCTTGTTCTGTTTTTAGTGCCAATTCTTCCTCCGATTTACCGTCTTCCAGAACCCTGGCCAGGATGGGCACTGGCAACTTCACCTCGTTACCACTCTGGTACCGCCACTGTGAGTCTGTGACCAGCATCTACTTCTCTTGCAGAAGACCATTTAATGCTTCCCTGAGCACATCCACATCTTCCCTTAAGGCTTTATTCACACTTTGCCACGTTGACAGGTGATGTTTGAGCTCAGAGACTTCCTTCTCCAGTTCATCTACTCTGTGCTCAGCGGCTTGTCTCAGATGCCTTAACTCAGAGGGTGCAATTTGTTCAGCCCCTTTTCCTCTTTTACGTCTCCAGCAACGGGAGGAAGCTTTGCTATTTATACCAGAGTCAGTCTTACTGCCCTCTTTTCCGCTTTCGTCACCGTCTGAATGGGAGTCACCACCACCTGATCGGTCATCCGAGAACCAGCCGTTCCCATCTAAACAGGTCACATTTTCTGGAATGGCTGCCACCGCTATCATGACCTCAGCCTGTGGAGCCCTGTCGTTTCTCTGTGTCAGTACCTCAGATAGCACAGCGTCATACTCCGCTCTAGCGTTTGTTACTGGCCATGACATGTCACAGTCACCCCCAGGGCCAGTCTCACCCCCCACAACATGGTGAACCTTCCCGCTGCTCCCTAACTGGGTGTCAGCTTCAGGGGCTTTATTAACCACGTCACTTACAGTCTTCTTGGGGTACACATCAGGTGACACGTCCGTAAGTTGGGCAGATGCTCCCTCCCCACTGGTCAACCCGACATCTGACTCTTCAACTTTGGGAGGAATAAATGCTTTAAGGTATGTATCCCCACTAGCTGAGAGCCCTCCATTCTCCTGCTGTAAAGAATCTCCCTTCTCCCACAAGTCTGTGAACAGCCCAGAGTCACGGCCAATTATCACTGAGCAGGGTAAGGTTGAGACTATGGCCACATCATGGATTGCACTGTCCTTGGCCGTCTCGAGGACCACCCTGGCTACTGGATAGCCCTTAGTGTGCCCATGGATGCAGGTGACCTTGACCTTCCTACCGGGTATTTCGAGTCCCTCAGGTGCAACCCTCAGTAGAGTCACCGGGCCCCCAGAATCGACCAGTCCATACATTTCCATCTCATGCATCCGTAGGACACCCCCCCGTAAACTTTCACCAGGTGGATAGTTCACACAACATACTGGACACACATAACTCACAGGCCCCGGGCACCAATTTGTCTGCGGTACGTCTTTGGGACGCTGCGCCCCCTTTTGGGAAACCACCATTTCCCCAGATTCTACCTCTTTTTGAGCTACTACCCCTCTTCAGGTTACCGCCCCTTTTTTGGGGACACCACCTCTTTCAGGGCCACCACCCCTTCCCTGGGGTACACCTCGTGGACTCCCACAGTGCTCTTAGGCACCAGTTCGCACAGTGCCCAAAACGTCTCTTTAGGTCGCACTGACCCTTTAAGAGTCTGCACAATCTGGGGAAATTTTTTGTTTATGTCACTTCAGCACCAGCTCCTGCTGGTATTACCACAGCTCCTGCTGCAGCCACAAATGCCGGCACCTCTGGCTGCCGATCACAAGCCGCTGCTGCAGAACTTCTTGCTGCAACTGCAGCTACACTCCACAAGGCTCTACCGCAGACTTCGTGGACCCGCAGATCCACAGCAAGCCGCTTGTCACCTTCGTGGACCCGCCGATCCACAGCAAGATGCTTGTCAGCTTCGTAACCCCACCGAGTTACAGGCAGACAGAATCTTCGTGGCCCCGCCGAGCCACAGCAAACAGCTCTGAACATGTATCCTGGACCATTGCCCGCATTCTCCACCATATGTAAGATTGCACTTACTTACAGGTTGGGGAATACTCACTTGGCAGCGATATAACACTCCGCAAGACATTTTTCTTCTAAAAGATCAACTGGGTTTATTACTCCATAAACCCCGGTGACAGAAAACACAATACAGCAGTCTTCATAGCATGGCAACACAAAGCAACAATGTTCACAGCGTGACTCTGTCCCATCAGGACTGTGACCATACACTCTTGGTCGAGTCCAATATTCAGGCTCGCTCTGGAGCCAAACACACAGTCTGGTATTTCCTGCTTGTCAGTGCTGAAGGCTTCCCACTGGCAGTACCACACGGGACCTGTTTCTGGCTTTGCAGATCCCTGTCCTCACCTCGTGCTGTTCAGGGATCCAGTCCTCCTCCCAGGACCTCCCAGCACCCAGGTTACTCGGGATCACAGAAGTGGCCTGTCCGGGTACAATTCAGGACGTCCAACCCTAACTGGGACCGTCCAATGCCCAGGTCACCAGTAGCAAAGTCTCACCATGTGCTCTTCAGGGCTTAGCACACCCAACACCGAGGTATGTGCCAGGACCTTGCATGTGGACCATTCAGGTCCCCTCACTCAGACCATGTGACCCACACCCTGGTCACATTACATACCTTAAACCACTCCCCTGGGTGGGAGTGTGGATGTGTGTCTAGTTTGTCCTGCCCATCTCACAAAACTAGCCCTGCCAGCCACCCATTATAGACCTACCTACACGTGTGGGACTATAGGTCCCAGAACACCACATTGCTTGAAGCTGGCAGCGCAGAGACTTCTGCTCTGCGACACACGTATCGGCCATTCGCAATACTGCCGGACTTTAACACATTACCACAGTCATGCCTGCGATTGCCATGCATTCCTATGACCTCAATACGCCTCCGTGCGTATACTGGGGAGAGCATGCAGCGCCCCCTACCTGTTACAGGGATCGCTGCATCACTATATATATATATACAGTTGTGCTCAAAAGTTTACATACCCCAGCAGAATTTTTGCTTTCTTGGCCATTTTTCAGAGAATATGAATGATTACACCAAAACTTTATTGTGTATGCTCATTTTAAATCATAATGACAACCCAAAACATCCAAATGACCCTGATCAAAAGTTTACATACTTTGGTGATTTTAGCCTGATAACAAGCACAGAATTTGACACAAATGGGTTTGAATGGCTGCTAAAGGTAACATTCTCACCTGTGACCTGTTTGCTTTTGATCAGTGTATGTGCATAAAAGCTGAGTAAGTTTCTGGAATCCAGACAGACTCTTCCATCTTTCACCCAGTCACTGACATTTCTGGATTGTGAGTCAAAGAAAAAGAATTGTCAATGGATCTATGTGAAAAAGTATTTGAACTGTATAAAACAGGAAAGGGATACAAAAAGATTTCCAAGGAATTGATAATGCCAGTCAGCAGCGTTCAAACTGTGATTAACATATGGAAAAATAGGGGCTCTGTAAAAACAAAACCAGTCAGGTAGATAAACAAAAATGTGATCCACAACTGCCAGGATAATTGTTCGGGACGCAAAGAAAATCCCACAAATACCATCAGCTGAGATACAGGACTCTCTAAAAACTAGCAGTGTGGCTGTTTCAAGATGCACAATAAGGATGCACTGGAAGAAAAATGCGCTGCATAGTTGATTTGCCGAAGAAAGCCATTTCAAATGCCACAAAGTATCTCGCCTACAATATGCAAAACAGCACAGAGACAAGCAGCAAAACTTCTGGAACAAGGTAATTTGGAGTGATGTGACCAAAATTTAACTTTTTGGCCACAACCATAAACATCACATTTGGAGAGTGGTCAACAAGGTCTATGATGAAAGGAACACTATTCCTACTGTAAAGCACTAAGGTGGATCCCTGATGTTTTGGGGATGTGTGAGCTACAAAGGCACAGGAAACTTGGTCAAAGTTGAAGGAAAGATAAATGCAGCATGTTATCAGCAAATACTGGAGGCAAATTTGCAATCATCAGCCCGGAAGCTGAGCATGTGACGTACTTGGATGTTCCAAGTATTCAAGAATAACCCGGCACTCAAAAATTGTGAAAAGCAACAATTACAGTTTATTATTATCCAGACATAGACCACATTTTGGGATTTGCTCCCTTCTTGGTAAGGGCTACCAAGGGAGCTACCAAAGTTGAGAAGTGGGGAATGAAGTGGCGATAATAGTTAATGAACCCCATAAAGCGCTGCATCGCTTTGAGAAAATGTGGGTTCCTGCCAGTCTATCACAGCCTGCAGTTTGGCAGGATCCACAGCCAATCCCTGGGCATAGATGATATAGCCCAGGAAAGGCAAAGACTCCTGCTCAAACACACAGTTTTCCAACTTGGCATAGAGGGAGTTTGCCCATAGGAGGTCGAAGACTTTGCAAACATCTCTCCGGTGGTAGTCTATATCTGGAGAGTAGATGAGAATATCATCCAGATAGACTACGACCAAGGTGGAGAGTACGTCTCGGAAGATGTCATTTACAAAATACTGGAAAACAGCAGGGGCATTACAGAGCTCGAAGGACATCCCCAGGCACTAATAATGGCCATCCCTGGTGTTAAATGCCATCTTCCATTCGTCCCCTTCATGGATGCGAATCAGGTTGTAAGCACCCTGCAGATCAAGTTTAGTAAAAATCCTCACTCCCCGCAACCTATCAAACAACTCAGATATCAGGGGCAGAGGGTACTTGCTCTTAACGGTGATGGCATTAAGACCCCTGTAATCTATGCATGGACGTAGTTCTCTGCTCTTCTTCTGCACAAAGAACCCCACCCCTACACGTGACACTGACTTCCTAATGAATCCTCTTGCCAGATTCTCCTGGATCTACTGAGTCATTGTCTCCGTCTCCGGGAGAGATACTGGATAGACGACCCCGGGAAGGCTCAGCACCAGGCAAGAGATCAATAGGGCAGTCATAGGGGCGGTGAGGCGGAAGGGTCCCTCTATAATTTGTAAAGCGCTGCGGAATATGTTGGCGCTATATAAATAAAATTATTATTATTATTAAGGGTCCCCGCAGTCCTCTTGGAGAATAGGTCCACATAGGGCCAATAGTGTTTGGGGAGAGAGGAGAGATCTGCGGATACCTCTGTAGTAGCAACCTGAACACACTCCCTCTGACATCTACTCTCACATGATTTACTCCATCACAGAATTCTCCCTGAGGACCACTCTATATGTGGGGAGTGGTAGCATAGCCATGGTATTCCTAAGAGGACCTCATCAATTCTATAAGGAATGACTAGCAGGGAGATGATCTCCTGATGAGATGGAGACATGGATAGAGTAAATGGAATCGTCTGATGAGTTATCTGTGAGGGCAGTGTCGACCAATTTACCACTCATACAGTGCCTGGTTTGGCAACCATCACCAGAGGAATTGCGTGCCGTTGGGTGAAGGCAGAAGACATAAAGTTGCCCTCCGTCCTGGAACCCACGTAAAGCTCTACCATATGAGTGGGTGGGCCAAAGGTAATTGTCCCCTTGAAGGACAATTTGAAGGAAAACACCGCTGTGTTTAGTGAACCTCCTCCAATGGTTACTAGACAAGATCGTTTCCCAACCGCTGAGGATATTTCCTGGCGTAATATTCTGACTGCTGGCAGACAGTACACACCATGGGTATTCAAGAGACCTGGTACTTAGATCCTGCTCAAGAAACCTCCATGGCCTCATGTGGCTTGGATGCCTGAACTGGAGATTCCAGAGGTCTGGCGAAGGTGGGAGCCAGCCAAGACCTGTGCCTACACTGGGTTCGCACCAACCTTCGCTCGTTAAAATGAAGGTCGTCCAGCGTGGCGGGAATCTCCCTAGTGGCCAAAGCATCTTTCACATGGTCAGCCCATCCCCTCCAGAAAACAGGGATGAGGACTTTATCAAGGCACTCCAGCTCTGATGCTAAAGTGGACGGCAAAATGGCTGACCATGGACGAGCCTTCTGTCAATGCCAGCAGTTGGAGCGCCGCATCATGGGTGACATGAGGTCCCAAAAAGACCTGCTTCAGAGTGCCCAAGAACCACGGAGCAGTCTGCATCACATGATCGTCATTCTCCCACAGTGGCGTAGCCCACTCTAACACCCTGTCCGACAGGAGGGATATTATAAATCCCACCTTAGCCCACTCCATGGGAAAACGTGCAGCCAGGAGCTCAAGATGTATAGCACACTGGCTCATGAATTCGCGACACAACTTACTGTCACCAGTAAACTTATCTGGCAATGGGAGGCGGGATAACGTCGGAGCAGGCATGGCAGTGGACAAACTAGCTTCAGCCATGCTAGCAGCCTGAACAGCTACTGCAGTAACATCCACAGCCGAGGTTGTGCGCTCCAGCTGCTGAATGTACCGCTGTTGTCGCTGTTCATCCGCCATTACTAGCCAGACCCTGGCACTAGTATAATGTTAGGGCTGGCAGAACGCACCAAATAATATAAAGGAAGATACTGTATATGGTGTGTTTGCAGCCCGGGGTCCACCGTGCAGAGATGACACCTGTTGCTCGTAATGGGGGACTATAAGGCATTATAATGTGAATACACACGGGTTACCTTCACCCGGTAAGTAAAGAGGCAAACCCTGTTGCTTCACAGGGCTGCAATACCGCTGAGTGAAGTTATTGTTAGGTCACAGGACTCTGCCCCAAGGACACAAGGTTAGAGTCCCTCTAGACCCACTAGCGCTCAGTGCGACAACTGCGGTGCCAGGGAGAACCTAAATAAAATAGATTTAGCACACTGAGTGCGCGCAGCGCCGCTCTGGTGGACGCCACTAACCGCCCTAGCTAGGGACCTGAAAGCCTACTAAATGCGCACGTCACCGTACTGGCAGATGCTGCTGAGATGACCCAGCCCACATACACACACGATAAAAGTTTTATACTAGTGCATATCCGAGTGGCTATGCGAACCTTTTATAGCGGTGTCCTTCCGGGACCTTCCCAGTGGTCCAATCAGGGCCGCTTCAGGACCTGAGCATGTGACCCTCGATCTCCAATGGGAGGTTGTCCCACGAGCATGCTCAGTTGAGAAAAAGCTGGACTTAGTCCCAGGAACGTCTACTTGTTGCTGACCACTGTTGGCTATAATAGCAGAACCAGGAGTGACAATGGTAACCAGACGCACAGCATCAGCTTGAGCAAGACACTGGGAACGGCTTCTCAGCTGAGCAGGTTCCTCAGTGGCTGGGGAAAAATGGGACATTGCAGAGGACATGGTTCAAGATTCCCCCTGTGCAGCGGCGGGAACTCAACACCTAACATATTGTATGGATGAGAAATCTAGCCAAGTTTGTTAATGCTTTTTTGAAGTTTTACATACACCACAATGTACCAATAACTGTGTTAAACTGTTTGGATCACTAATTGAATCTAGAAATAAATTTGGAATGTAAAAATAAAATTTTGTAAGTGTAGTTTATGTACTTGTAGATTGTAAGCTCTCACGAGCAGGGTCGTCTTATTTTGCTTTATTACTGTATTGTTAACATTGTTACCTATGACTGTTGTGTTTGAAACTGTTAAACTGTAAAGCGCTGCGGAATATGTTGGCACTATATAAATAAATATTATTATTATTATTATTACTTCTACACTCATAAAGGCTGTGTTTGAAAGTGGAAAGCCAGAAAGTGGAAAGCCAGTAAAAAAAAGTATAAGGATGGTCATCCATAGACCCCTGAAAGGCAACAACTGGAGGACTTCATTCAAATATTTTTAAAGTGTAGTTACTGTACTTCTATACTCATAAAGTAAAAAAATATAAAGAGGGTAATACAGTAATCCTCTTCAGGTATCTGCTTCTTCTTCTCATTCTTCAGAAGGCTGAGGGGACTGTCTCCACCTGTTTCCGTGACACCGATTCCCAGGTGCCTGTGCTGTAAGTAACACATCTTCTGGTAGTGCTTGAGGCCTCGACATATAGAAATGGGCAACAGCCCCCTGCGTCACCTGCACCATCAGCTCTCTTGGGGGTGGTAGTAGTTCTGTCTCAAGCTGCCTCAAGAAGCCTCTCCCAGGCCCATTCGTTCCTCAAAAAAAGTTAATCCTGCCCCCTTCCTTATGGGATCAGACCCACTGCATACCAGCGATGTTGCTCCTTCATTTTGTGGAAAATGACCCTGTTTCCAGCCATCAGCTCTTGCAGCCTTTGAGGCAAGTGTTCCGTCTCTATTGCCTGATGGCTGGACAAGATGTAATGACAGGTCCAAAACTTTTCAATGGACCCTCTTCTCTGCTAACGGTCGTAAGTAACGACCACCCCCAAGGATGCCAACTCTTGGTACCTTGTGGCTAGCGGATGCAGTAACATTTCTCCAGACCTGGTCCTGGTCCTGGCTTGCTTCCATGTCTCCTCCGACCATCCTAAGCCCCGCAGTCCGCTCACCAGTTCCTGGATCCTGGCTCTCCTGTCTGCAGTCCGCAAGATCCCCAGTAGTAAAGGATGCAGCATGGGTTCCGGCCTTGATAGTTCCGGGACTGCAGGCTCCTGCCACCTCCGTTGTTTCACCAGTCTCGCATGGTTCTGCCATCTTTGTCACCCACTAAGCATGTTACACTGTATGGATGACTATTTGATTGCAGCAAACAATTTTAACACTTTTGGAGTCCTATATATTAGAGAAATGTACCCCAGACCATGGAACACTGTATGGCTGAGAAATTTAACCCAGCAAAATTATTGAATGCTTTTTTGAAGTGATAGACATCACAGTAATGTACCCCAGATCACAAAATACTGTATGGGTGAATAATTGAATCTAAAAAAAAAATGTAAATGCCTTTTTTGTAGTGTTAGATATCATATAAATGTAACCCACACCACAGAATACTACATGGCTGAGAAATGTAACCCAGCAAAAAAAGTACACTTTTTTGAGTGTTATATATCACAAAAAAGTAACCCAGACTATGAAAATTAAACTCAACAAAAATTTTAAACGCTTTTTTGGGGTACTATGTATCACAAAAATGTACCACAGACCACAGAATACTGTATGGCTGAGAAATTTAACCCAGAAAAATTTTTGAACTTTTTTTGGAGTAATTGACATCACAGTAATGCATACCAAGTTCATGGAATACTGTATGGGTGATTAATTTAATCTAGACAAAAAATTTTATGCTTTTTTTGCAGTGTTAGATATCACAAAAATGTACCTCACAAAATGGAACTGTATGGCTGAAAAATTTATCCAGTAATAATATTTTACACTTTTCATTTTGTTCCATATATCACAAATAAGTACCCAAGACCAGCAAATACTGTATGGGTGAGTAATTTAACCCAACAAAATTTTTAAACACTTTTTTATGTATTACAAAAATGTACCCCAGACGATGGAATACTGTGTAGCTGAGAAATTTAACCCAGCAAAATTTTTGAATGCTTTTTTTGAGTGATAAATATCATAGTGATATACACCACACCACAGAATATTGCATGGGTGAGTAACTTAACCCATAAAAAATGTTAAACTTTTTATGGAGTGATAGATATCACAGTAATGTTCCCCAGACCATGGATACTGTATGGGTGAGAAATTTAACCAAGCAACATTTTTAATGCTTTTTTTTGGAGTGTTAGATATCACGAAAATGTACCCCAGACCACAAAATACTCTATGAGGGAGTAATTAAATCCAGAACAAAAATTCCAAAAAACTGTACCACAAAGCACGTAATACGTGGTGGATCACACAATATATATATTTTTTGGACACACAAAAAAATGCTATATATTTTGCAAGGGACTGCACAGCTCTAATCCCTATTTACAGACTGCACTCTTCCACGATCCCTGCTCCTACAAATCTCTCTCCTTGCCTTGACTAAATGCAAAATGTATGAGATACAAACAGAAAAAAACAAACAATTAAAAAAAAATTGCTTTTCGACCGCACTAGAGCTGGAATCAAGTTTCTATATTACACATGCATGTCCTGGGTCATTCATTGCTAACGCTATCTTTATATGCCCCATGATGTGGGTCACATGATCGCTCATGTGGCTCTGACAAAGCAGGTCACATGACACGAATGTTGTGGTTGCTATGGGACACCTTTGCACATCATGCATCATTCCATGCCCCTTCCTCAGGCATTGGTTGATGGAGACACACCTCCATTGTATTATTAGCTATTGCCAGCTTTTTAATCCTTTGCCTATCTGTATGATACCACTCCCTGATGAAGGTGACAGTCAAAATGAGCGTTGGGGTGGATGCCATTCAGGAGTGGGAGTCCATGCTAATATTAGTATGACCTGTACCCTATATGAAATGATGCACTAGCACTTTATGTATTTGACCAACAAACAGTAATATGTACCCCATATGTACTTATGCACTAGCACGATTCTGATACTGGTAAGCCACTACACCATGTGCAGTGATGCACATTTAACTGCATAATATACCTATCCACAACTTGATGCAATAGCATTTTATTTCATTCTGTATTTTGGGTATTGGACATAGTTTATCTGATTGTGTGTAGTGTGTAAATTGTAGTGTACAGTGATGCTCATCCACAAGTACAATATCCTTTGTTGTAGATTGGCTCACTCAGCTGCTTAACGAGGTGGTCACAGGAATGCTTTTTGTTTTAATATCAACTAGTTTATAAAATAAAACAAGCTTCATAAACCAGTCCAAACAAAATAAAGTGACATATTAAGTTTTTATGACATAAACAAACTAAATAGCACTCACTATAGTCTTTATAAAAATAGGGATCTGCCAGCACAGGAATCATGTTTCAGCTCTGTTTACCAAAAGCCCAGATCTGGGGCATAGCTCTACTCCAGAGTATAGTGAATGAGCTCATTTAACTTCTAGATGACACCCTGGGGTGAAGATACAAAGAACAGCCTCCCACCCATTCTTCAGCTGTTCACTAAAAAACCCAATCACGTGGCCAATTAACATCTCTCAGCACTTTTTCCAAGTTCATATCACTGAAGCTAAAGGCCCCTTCACATTAAGCGACGCTGCAGCGATACCGACAACGATCCGGATCGCTGCAGCGTCGCTGTTTGGTCGCTGGAGAGCTGTCACACAGACAGCTCTCCAGCGACCAACGATCCCGCAGGGCCGCGCTTAGTAACCCGATGTTTACCCTGGTTACCAGCGTAAAAGTAAAAAAAAACAAACACTACATACTTACCTACCGCTGCCTGTCCCCGGCGCTCTGCTTCTCTGCACTCCTCCTGTACTGGCTGTGAGCACAGCGGCCGGAAAGCAGAGCGGTGACGTCACCGCTCTGCTTTCCGGCTGACCGACGCTCACAGCCAGAGCAGGAGGAGTGCAGAGCACAACGCCGGGGACAGACAGCGGTAGGTAAGTATGTAGTGTTTGTTTTTTTTTTACTTTTACGCTGGTAACCAGGGTAAACATCGGGTTACTAAGCGCGGCCCTGCCCTTAGTTACCCGATGTTTACCCTGGTTACCAGTGAAGACATCGCTGGATCGGTGTCACACACGCCGATCCAGCGATGTCCACGGGAGATCCAGCGACGAAATAAAGTTCTGGACTTTGTTCAGCGACCAACGATCTCCCAGCAGGGGCCTGATCGTTGGTCGCTGTCACACAGAACGATTTCCTTAACGATATCGTTGCTACGTCACAAAAAGCAACGATATCGTTATGTGTGAAGGTACCTTAACATCTTCAGTGATACAAATCTCTTCTAAAGTATTTTACCAGTGACCTTGTCACACCTTATATACATCTTGACTCCCACAAGATAAATGATTTTTATTCTCCTGAGCGTGCACCCCTTGTTTTTAAACAACGTTTTTATGGTTTATATGGTAATTTTTTTGTAATCCTCTGTTATCACTTGGCTGTCAATAAAGATTTACAATATTTCAAACTCTTTGAGTTTTTGGTACAGTTTTCTCTTCTTTTTCTACTATTCATTATCTACTATCTGGGTCTTTTTAAATATGGTCCTACTTATATGGATTTATTATACAAAACTATATAGTTGACTACATAGTTGCTAGCTATGTTTTCTAGTTATACTTGCTATCCATTTTTTAACCTTTGTCTTTTTATTGTAGTGTCTAGTCTAATTAGGATGCCCCAGCCAACCAATGGTCTCTAAAGGGGAAGGGCCCTGCGGCCACTCCTACAGGGGTTAAATCCCGGTAAATTTGTAAAATTATATGGTAATATTACATTTAAAAAAATGTATATGTTTGTATATGTAACTAACCATAGTTAACTTTATTAACACTAGAAGTCCAAGAAATTTCGAGCTCCAAAGGTTCCAAAGGTAGAAACGTTAAATGACCCCTTACCAAATTGCAGATAAGAGAGGTATTATTGTAGAATATAGAAGGGATATGAACCAGCCCTAAAAACATTTTTTGTTGTACATTGCAGGAACAATCTCTGGAGGAATGCAAGTAACACTGTCAGCTTTGATGAATTTCTAAGTGCAAATCACCACAAAAAAACATGAATCGGTCAATGAGTCCATAGAAAAGAGCAACAGCAAGGCTTAGAATTTATAAGGCAATAATCCCTGACTAGATGCCTGTCATACGCTACACCTAGACTGGACCGTGTGAAAGACAGGGTGGTGCGGGCAAAGTGACTAGAAGCATTATCTGCTATCCATCCAACAATCTTTTCATAGTGGTCTGGTTTCATGAATGGCATTCCGTGACCCCTACAAAGTGGGACAGGAAGCTAGATCAACATAATGTGTGTGTTTGTTGTTCTTCCGCAGCAGGTACAGTTTCACCTTGCCCACAATACTGGCCTCTGCGCTCACCATCAGCATCACGTCCACTTCCCTGTCCCTTACCATGGGGTTTTAGTATCAGTGGCAGGCTACTGCATAAAGGAAGTGCAATTAACCCTATCCTGTCTACATAATCACTTCAGCACAATCTCTCCCTAAGTGCTGCTATCAGCAGTATTACCATTGATTATCAATAGCACTAAGAAATTCTGTTGTTGTACTCCAAAGAAATGCAAATGTGGTTGACTCCCTGGTTAATATGCAGCTACAATTCTGTCCATCTTTCATCAGCACCTCTCCTTGCTCTGCTTGTTTCCGGGGTACAGTTTGCCAAGCATAGCGCCACGGGTCTTATATAGAGATAATAGAGGCGATGACGCTATTCAGCAAACCAATCATAGTAATGCCACAACTAAGATGGTTACAGCATTATAGTCACTGGCAAGCAATCACCACATGTTTATTGACTGTCTAAAAAGCATTTGAGTATTAAAAAAATAGCCACCGGGTAATGGGCATCTCGAGCACACTGATGCTCGAGAGAGTAACGAATAGTGAAGAGCGCACTCGCTCATCACTATATATCACATAAATACCAACAAAATACATTTAACATAGCTACCGGGGAAGCAGAGATGGCTGTTGCCCTTGGCCCTCCCGCTCTGAGGGGCCCATCTGGAGCTACACTACACTTAAATGTATTGTGTGCACAAGGCTACTGTGGGGCCATCATACAGGGTGGGGACTACTGTGGAGGCATCATATAGTCTCCAAATTATATGGTTTATTGTACAGCTGTACAGACATCATACTGTATAGAGAGGAGCTGTAGAGACATCATACTGTGTATAAGGGAGTTGTGACACATAGAGGGGGAAGCTGTACAGGGGAAATCATAGTGGACATTATTAATGTTAAGTGGAAAGTTATTATAAGGGCACTTAGGTTATTGTGACTGTAAGGCTGTGTGCACACGTTCTGGATTTTTCGCTTTTTTCACATTTTTTCGCTATAAAAATGCGATAAAACTGCGAAAAAAACGCTCACTATTTAAAAGAATGCAATCCGTATTTTGTATTGACATGCTGCATTTTTTTCCTGAGCGGAAACGCATTCCGGGAAAAAACGCAGCATGTTCATTAATTTGCGGAATCGCGGGGATTCCGCACACATGGGAATGCATTGATCCGCTTACTTCCCGCATGGGGCTATGCCCACCATGCGGGAAGTAAGCGGATCATGCGTGGATGGTACCCAGGGTGGAGGAGAGGAGACTCTCCTCCACGGACTGGGCACCATATAATTGTTAAAAAAAAGAATAAAAAAAAATCGTGATATACTCACCTTCCGATGGCCCCTGGAGCCCTCCCGCCTCTCAGCGGAGCACGCAGCGGCTGGGATGCTGTGTGCGAAGGACCTGCGATGATGTCGCGGTCACGTGACGTCATCTCAGGTCCTTCGCACACAGCATCCCAGCCGCTGTGCACCGCTGAGGAGACCGGGTGATGTTGGAAGGTGAGAATAACTATTTTTTTATTATTTTTAACATTAGATCTTCTTATTATTGATGCTGCACACTATGTTTGACAAGAGTGACCAACCTGTCAATCAGTTTTCCAAGCGATGCTATAGATCGCTTGGAAAACGCTAGCATTCTGCAAGCTAATTACGCTTGCAAAACGCTAGTGTTTAGCGGGAATACACATGCCAATTCCGCATGCGATATACCCACGGCAGGAGTTGCGGAATTGCTGTGGAAATTTCCACGGCAATTCCGCAATGTGTGCACTTAGCCTAATAGTGCCACACAGGGACATTATTACTTTCTACGGGGCAAAATGTGAGCACTGTTTTCTAGGGCACTTGCACAGGGCATTAATATATTTTAGAGGTCTGTTTTACCATCTAGAGGACACAAAAGAGGCATTTTACTTTGTAAGGGGCACAGTGGTGGCATTACTCTGTGTGGCACTGAAGAGCATTGTTTGTGACCACACAGCAGTTGCAGTAATAGACACACATATAGCAGCAGCAGCTCAGTATTGTTGTGACAGGAGGATTAGGCATTTATGCAGGTTGGGAATAAATGGGGACAGGGCTGCGAATGTGAGAAGTCAAATGTGTCTTTGTTGTAATCTGTTCAGACAAGTCCTGGCTGGAGAAGTCGTTATGTTGGTCTGGGCCAGATGGAAAAAATAGGAAAAATGAACGATTCCATCAGAAATAACACCATCTGTAAGTCAATATATGTAACTGTACTTTAATCCCTTGTATGTTTTGCAAGACTGGTATTTACCACTATAAAGTCACCATATGGCAGTAATAACAGTAATATCGGTGCTGGTCTTTGTATATAAATAGATAAACGTGTGCACAGCTTGTGGAGTGTGGTGCCCAGGTAGGTTCCAACACCTTAGTAATATTAAATGAAACCTGTCACTCAACTTGTACGTGAAAGCGGTTTTATTTACCAGCAACAAAAAAACGTTTCGGTCGTTAATCTGACCTTCATCAGTTACGTATAGATAGTGTTGTTTATAGTGAGTGTACGCTCCTGTGAGCGAAGGGCTATGTTTTCCATGTTATGAGAAGAGACCGGGTATGTGACCTGGCTTGTGATGTGACGAGACATGGTGTCCACCATATATAAACAACACTATCTATACGTAACTGATGAAGGTCAGATTAACGACCGAAATGTTTTTTTGTTGCTGGTAAATAAAACTGCTTTCACGTACAAGTTGAGTGCCAGGTTTCATTTCATATTACTTGTCTTTGTATATTGATTTACTTTCAGTAGCAGCCGGGTCATCGGTTGAGGTTCTCTTATACCTATTATTATGGTGTGCACCATAGTTGGAATAAGGGTTATGCAGCGCCCCAAGGTCCTGGTCATCGCAGTGGTATCGCTTTCCTCTCGGGGAGAGTAATGCTATGTTTGGAGGCAAGAAAGAATAACTGCATCCAGGTATCACAAACATGCAACACACATTCACACTCCAGGCCACCAGGGGGAGCCTCTGCTCCTATTTATTAGGACACTCCCCACATATATATAACTGGTAGTCTGTAGGGAAAGTTAGTAGTCTGAGGAGCTCAGAAGGTCAAAGGAGCTGTGCATGCCCTCAGAGCTGCAGCTCCCAGAAAGAGACATTGAAAGACAGAATTGTATTGCAGCGAGCGTGAAGGAAGTCGAAGCAAAGGAGAGGATACCAGAAGGGGACCAGCCCCGCTCAAACTGTCTCCTTCTGAGGCGCAACATCCCAGTAGCTGGAACACCGAGGGAGTAAGGACCTCTACTCCTTATTTCAGAGACCGGCAGGACAGCTAATTGCAGGTTACCTGTCTGCACCTACACCCAGGAGGCACGGTGACACCTACAGAGCCGGGTTATCTAAGAGACTCTATAAACAGGCTCAAGTCACCAGTCATACGGGTTTTGTCCTATCCTATATGACAGAGAGAGCGAAACATCGCATCTGTGAGACCCTTATGTGAAGTCATAGGCAGTAAGGGACTACACCACCACAGCGCAAGGGAAGGCTACTGATTTCCACCTGGACAAGGGGACTCTGGACTTGCTTCCAAACCGGCCGGGCTCTGCCTGCCCTGTGATCTGGTAGCCTGGACTGTGAATGCTGAAGTCTTCAGTAAAGGTAAAGAGACTGCAACCTTGTGTCCTCGTTCTGCTCTGCACCTCTCACCATACCACCATCTACACACCGGGAAGCCCTGGGGACATATTTCACCTGTGGGAAGGTATACCATCTAGCTGCCACAACATCACCCCAGCGGACCCCTTAAAGCAGCATCGGTCACCCTGACCGAATACCACAGGTGGTGTCACGAACACAAACTCTTTTCCCCTTTAAAGACCTTTCCCCTTTTGCATGGACGTCCCAGGGCCACGGATCGGGTCAGCCACCGTGACATCCCCCTGTGAACCGAAGGACCCGGTGCCGAGTACCCCACGGCACTTGGGGGCGATCCAGTTACCTGGTTAGGGGACCACTCAGAGGTTTAATCCCCTTGAGCTGAACCCCTAGCTACGCCTCTGGTGTAACATGAAAAAAGTAGGAAAAGTTCACGGGGTAAGAATACTTTTTTCTAGGCACTGTATTCTCCTGAAAAAATCATCCGCTTACCTGGGGTACCGTGGAAGCTTTTATCGAAAAGTAGTTGTCTCAAATGAGAAAACGTCTCCAAAACAGCTTTTCAGTTAAAGAGGACCTCTTTAAGGGACAAAAATGTTCAATTTTTGCTCTTATTTCATTTTCACTAATCCCCTGAGTATTCCATTTTTTAAAAAATTCTACCAAACAGTTCCAGAGATATGGACCTTTTTATTTAATGTAATTTTTATGGTCTTACCAATGGACATGGATCTCAATGTAATAATGCATTAAAGCCTAAAGACACCCCCTTGGCGAATGCAATTAGCCATGTCCTCTTCATAAAGACCATAAAAGTATCCATATCTCTGGAACTGTATGGCAGATTTTTTTTTCTTTTTTTCTTTCTTTTTTTTAAAAAAGGGAAGTACTCAGGGGAGCAGTGGTAAAAAATGAAAGAGCAAAAAAACAACAATTTTTGACTTGACGACAAGTTCTCTTTAAAGAGTCACTTTCCAGAAATCGAAACAAACTGAGTAACTGACACATTTTATTCTTGCAAAAATTGCGGCTATTCTGCCATAAATTCAGATTAATGTTTTGCTCAATAGTATAAAGCGGAGCAAATTAGTCTGAAATCTTCATAAAAAATTGGGTTGATACCAAGTGCAATGTAGCGGAGTGGTTGTTTACGGAGACCAGCTGCTTCATGAGGTAGGTATGGATTATTTCATGTGGTCGGTGTAATTTATAACAGGTCCAGCCCAGGAAACTAGTGCTCCAGTTTAAAGCAATAGCTAAATGAATAGCGCCATATATCACACTGAGACTGTCAAAGCATCCTTGATCTACCCTAATCAAATACATTAATAGTGCCTGGTTTGTTCGGCACAAGGCTTTAACCCATTAGCCCTGATGCAAAATGAATTCTATGACAAGCTGTCAAGGTGGTGATATTCTTAATCCTAAAGAAGGAAACAAGAAAACTAATTTTAACATCACTTACATGAGTAAGTGCTAAGATTTCTGTTTACTAATAGAAACGACACGCAAGAAAGTCAGAAAAGCATTAATCAATGTGAGACAAGGATGCATTCAGTCAGAGTTCTAGAAAAACAAACCAGGAACATTTCAATCCCACCTCTTATGATATCCTACTATTTGTTCCCAGTGATATTCCCAGAATTCGGTCTGACCACACACTAAGAATGACGTGTTCCAGCAACATATTACAACTTGTGGCAATCAAAACCTGTTCTTTGTATCCAACAAACCTATGGACCAAAGAAAACATGTAGTAACAGAAACCACAAAACTATCCCATTGTCTGCATGGCTGTCAGGTTTCGTGGAGCACGGGCTGCACCCTGCAAGCATTTTAGTTTTTTCCCTTTCTCAAGCAAGGGTATGAATGGGTACCACCGGCTGCCTTTGAACAACTCATGGCGTCCCCCCGATTGCATCGCAGCTCATTCGGGGTGACAGATGGTACCTATGTCTAACCACTTGCAATGGTCAATGTTTGCAATGGCGTTTAAGGCAATAAACTGCTACGATCAGAGCTAGCTTCAATTGCAACTTTCTGCTGCATAAAACAGAAGGCACCCACTGAAAATAGAGTAGACCCAGCGCATGAGCCCACTGCATACATAATTCCTGATTTCTACAGTACATATATGGCAGATTGCATCGGAAGCATCGTATCGGCGTCTCTATCAAGTGAAAAAGCTAAATATCACATTTGATTTTTCACTTGATAAAGACTCTGGAACAGCATTGAAATGCGTTATAAATAAAAAGAAAACCTTATTATCATAAAGAATTTGATTTCTCCAGCAGTGCAGCCCACAAATCAAGTTTTATCCAACAGAATCCCAACCATATATATATTAGTACATACCAGCATCCAGCAATGAATAACCTATGCACATAACTATATCATAGTTGGAGGCAGGGAGCAACGTGAATATATATATACTAGATGGTGGCCCGATTCTAACGCATCGGGTATTCTAGAATATGCATGTCCACATAGTATATTGCCCAGCCACATAGTATATTGCCCAGCCACATAGTATATTGCCCAGCCACGTAGTATAATGCCCAGCCACGTAGTATATTGCCCAGTCACGTAGTATATTGCCCAGCCACATAGTATACAGCACAGAGCCACGTAGAATACAGCATAGAGCCACGTAGTACACAGCACAGAGCCACGTAGTATACAGCACAGACACGTAGTATATTGGCCAGTCATGTAGTATATTGCCCAGCTACGTAGTACATTGCCCAGCCACGTAGTATATTGCCCAGCCACGTATGTAACAGGTTAAAAAATAAAAAATAAACATACTCACCTTCTGAAGGGCCCCTTGTAGTCCTGTCGCTTGTGTGCGGTGCACGCGGCGGCTTCCGTTCCTAGGATTGGTATGAGCGCAGGACCTGTGATGATGTCGAGGTCACATGACCGTGACGTCATGGCAGGTCCTTCTCGCATAGCATCCTTAGCACCAGAACCTGCCGCTTGCACTGCCGAGGACAGGACGACACGTTGGAGGGTGAGAATAACGTTTTTTTTTTATTACTATTATTTGTAACAGTAGATCTTTTTACTATTGATACTGCATACTCATCATCAATAGTAAAAAGTTGGTCACACAGGGATAATAGCTGCGTAACCGGAATTGCGTTACACCGCGCTCTGGTAACGCTGGCATTAACCCTGTGTGAGGGCTGACTGGAGGGGAGTACGGAGCGGGCACTGACAGTGGGGAGGAAGGAGCGGCCATGTTGCCACCAGACTGCGCCCGTTGCTGATTGGTTGTGGAAATGGTTGTGGGCGTTTTGCCACGACCAATCAGCGACTTGGATTCCATGACAGACAGAGGCCGCAACCAATGAGTATCCGTGACAGAAAGACAGAAAATTAGACAGACAGACAGAAGTGACCCTTAGACAATTATATAGTAGATGTAAAAGAGTTTTTGGCAAAGCCAGCTCACCACTTTGAAGAAACAGGAATACATCCAACCTGTGGTTACAGTTCGCACAGAAAACGGATTGGAATAAATCCACACATGTAAAGAAAAAATAAGTAAAATATACCTTTTATTTATCCATTAAAAAGTTCCAGATTTCTTCAGTAACAATACTGCATACATTCAATCCCTTATGGACGACTTGGAAAAAGACACATGTGGTGTCGAAACATGTCGTCCATAAGGGATTGAATGTATGCAATATTGTTACTGAAGAAATCTGGAAGTTTTTAATGGATAAATAATAGGAATATTTTACTCTACCGTTGGACTGATCGCTGGAGAGAAAAAAAAGTTTTTTCTATATATATACAGTATCTAATACTAGCTGAAGAGCCCGGCGTTGCCTGGGCATAGTAAATATCTGTGGTTAGTTATAGCACCTCACTTCGCTTATTTTCCCATCACGCCTCTCATTTTGCCCCTCACATCTCTCATTTTCTCCCTTACACCTTTCATTTTCCCCCTCACTCCTCTTATTTTCCCCCTCATTCCTCTCATTCCCCCCTAACACTTGTCATTTCGACCTCACATCTGTCATTTTCCGATCACTAAACTATTTTCCCTCACTCCTCTCATTTTGCACTCACACCTTTTCATTTTCACCTCACACCCCTCATTTTCACCTCACACCTCTCATTTTCCCCTCAGTATATACATGTTTGTCATCTCCCTTATATATAATATACACCTGTATGTCATCTCCTGTATATAGTATATACCTGTATGTCATCTCCCCTGTAAATAGTATATACCTGCTGTATGTCATCTCCTCCTGTATATTGTATGTACCTGTATCTCATCTCTTCTGTATATACTATATACCTGTATGTCATCTCCTCCAATATATAGTATACACCTGTATGTCATCTCCTGCATATAATATATACCTGTATGTCATCTCCCCTGTAAATAGTATATACCTGCTGTATGTCATCTCCTCCTGTATATTGTATGTACCTGTATCTCATCTCTTCTGTATATACTATATACCTGTATGTCATCTCCTCCAATATATAGTATATACCTGTATGTCATCTCCTGTATATAGTATATACCTGTATGTCATCTCCCCTGACATTCAGTCTGATCAGAATGTTAAACTGAAAACCTCATGTTCAGTTATATAAAATTTTGCTTAGCGGCTTTAGATCAACGTATGATTTTGGGATGTGCGGTTCATGCTCTTTTTTTTCCTTTTTGCAAAGCATGTTCTAGCCTTTTTCTTGGACCAGCACTCCTCCCATTTGGCACAGGTGATTGTAATTAGCGGGAGACTGCAAAGTAAGGGGTCTAGCCCATTTTGGCTCTCACTGAAGAGCTGGAGGAAGGTGAGTTTCAGTGCTCCTTTCATTTTGGTGTTGGTGCTGTGTGGCGGCCATTGTTGCTGTGGCTCTGTGCTGGTGGGGCGGCGTGGTCTGGAGTCATGGGGACTCAGTCTTGCAGCATGGGTGCTGTGGGGCAACAGGCCGTCTGCCCAGCTGGTACATTGCCGCTGTGGTGGTGGGCACCACACGGCTCAGCTCCGTTAGGGCGGTAGGACCCACTACAAGGTTTGCCGTGACGTGACAGTGGGCTTCATACAGTCTGATCAGAATGTTAAACTGAAAACCTCATGTTCAGTTATATAAATTTTTGCATAGCGGCTTTAGATCAACGTATGATTTTGGGATGTGCGGTTCATGTTATTTTTTTTTTTTCAAGATATATACTATATACAGGGGAGATGACACACAGGTATATACTATATACAGGAGGAGATGACACACAAGTATATACTATATACAGGGGAGATGACACACGTATATACTATATACAGGAAGAGATGACGCACAGATATATACTATATACAGGAGGAGATGACACACAAGTATATACTATATACAGGAGGAGATGACATACAGGTACATACTATATACAGGAGGAGATGACACACAGATATATACTATATACAGGAGGAGATGACATACAGGTATATACTATATACAGGAGGAGATGACACACAGGTATATACTATTTACAGGGGAGATGACACACGTATATACTATATACAGGAGGAGATGACACAGAGATATATACAGGAGCAGATGACACACAGGTATATACTCTATACAGGAGGAGATGACACAGATATATACAGGAGCAGATGACACACAGGTATATACTATATACAGGAGGAGATGACATACAGGTACATACTATATACAGGAGGAGATGACACAGAGGTATACACTATGTACAGGAGCAGATGACACACAGGTATATACTATATACAGGAGGAGATGACTTACAGTTATATACTATATACAGGAGGAGATGACACATGCATATACTATATACAGGAGGAGATGACATACAGGTATATACAGGTATATAAAAGAGGAGATGACACATAGGTATATAGAGGAGGAGATGACATACAGCAGGTATATACTATATACCGGGGAGATGACATACAGGTATATACTATATACAGGAGATGACATACAGGTATATACTATATATAGGAGGAGATGACATACAGGTATATAGTATATACAGAAGAGATGACATACAGGTATATAGTATATACAGAAGAGATGACATACAGGTATATACTATATACAGGAGGAAATGACACATAGGTATATACAATATACAGGAGGAGATGACATACAGCAGGTATATACTATTTACAGGAGAGATGACATACAGGTATATACTATATACAGGAGATGACATACAGGTGTATACTATATATAAGGGAGATGACAAACATGTATATGCTGAGGGGAAAATGAGAGGTGTGATGTGAAAATGAGGGGTGTGAGGTGAAAATGAAAAGGTGTGAGTGCAAAATGAGAGGAGTGAGGGAAAATAGTGGAGTGATCAGAAAATGACAGATGTGAGGTCGAAATGACAAGTGTTAGGGGGAATGAGAGGAGTGAGGGGGAAAAGAAGAGGAGTGAGGGGAAAAATGAGAGGTGTAAGGGAGAAAATGAGAGATGTGAGGGGGAAAAAGAGAGGTGTGATGGGAAAATAAGGGTATGTGTCCACGTTCAGGATTGCATCAGGATTTGGTCAGGATTTTTCATCAGTATTTGTAAGCCAAAACCAGGAGTGGAACAATTAGAGGAAAAGTATAATAGAAACATATGCACCACTTCTGCATTTATCACCCACTCCTGGTTTTGGCTTACAAATACTGATGAAAAATCCTGACCAAATCCTGATGCAATCCTGAACGTGGACACATACCCTAAGAGAAGTGAGGTTCTGTAACAAACCACAGATATTTGCTATGCCTAGGCAACTGCGGGCTCTTCAGCTAGTCTACTATATAAAGCTGAATGTGTGTGTGTATGTGTGTGTGTATGTCCGGGATTGGCATCTCCACCGTCGCAGCTACAGCCACAAAATTTTGCACAGTCACACGTCTGGACCCCGAGAGAGTCATAGGCTATATTGTGAGGCGAAATTTTAACCCCGCGCGTTCCAATTCACCAAACAATTTAGCCCCCATCTACATAATGGGGAAAAAAGTGAAAGGAAAAGTGTTGGAGGCGTCGCAGCTACAGCAACAAAATTTTGCACAGTCACACGTCTGGACCCTGAGAGCGTCATAGGCTACGTTGTGAGGTGAAATTTTAACCCCGCGCTTTCCAATTCACCAAACAATTTTTCCCCTATCTACAAAATGGGGAAAAAGTGAAATGAAAAGTGTTGGAGGCGTCGCAGCTACAGCCACAAAATTTTGCACAGTCACACGTCTGGACCCTGAGAGCGTCATAGGCTATGTTGTGAGGTGAAATTTTAACTCCGCGCTTTCCAATTGACCAAACTATTTTTCCCCTATCTACATAATGGGAAAAAATGAAAGGAAAAGTGTAGGAGGCAAATTGACAGCTGCCAGATGTGAACAAGGGGGACTTAACGAATGAGAGCGATGGCGCCAAAGATTATATACCATACAGTTGCTAAGGTGGGGCCCCGACATGGGATACTCACCACACACGGGGATATGAACATACACACAAAATGCGCCACACACTACCACGTGCTGGAACACATATACCACCCTCAGCACATATTTCACCACAAATACACCAACCTCGCCACATAAAAGTCGAAACACAAAAGTCGCCGCTCAAAACTCGCCACGCGCAGAACTCGCCACATGCAAAAACTGGGCTCTTGCAAAACTCGCCACAAGTGCAAAACTCACCTCATGGAAAACTCGCCACACGCAAAACTTGCACACGCGGAAAAATTGCCACATGCACAAAAATTGCAACACATGCAAAAGTTGCCTCACACAAAACTTGCACATACTCAAAAGGCACCACACATAAAACTCGCCACGCGCAAAACTCACCATGCGCAAAACTTGCTGCACACAACTTGCTACACTAACCTGTCACATGCAACTCGACACACAAAAAGTTTCTACACGCATGTTGCCACACAAAACTCATCTCACAAAAGTCGCTACATGCATGTCGCCACAAGCAACTCAACACACACAAACACACACACAACAACACAAACGAAACTCGGCCTAAAACACACACACAAGTCTGGTATTATCCTTAAAAAATAAAAATCTGATTAATAAGCAGACAAACTACAAGAGCAACAAATGTACCATATAGGAAATACGGCAGCTGTCAGTCACATGACCTGTCTATTATGTGTATGTGTGAGCTAATATATACTGCCAGGGGGGAGGGCTTCCTGTTGGCTGGGGATTTATCAGGCTGCCAATTTAGCTTACAAATACTGAGGTAAAAATACTGAGCAAATAACGTGTGAACGAGGTCTAATACAGGAAGAGATGACACACAGGTATATACTATATACAGGGGAGATGACACACAGATATAGACTATATACAGGAGATGACACACAGGTATATACTATATACAGGGGAGATGACACATATATACTATATAGAGGAGGAGATGACATACAGGTATATACTATATACAGGGGAGATGACACACAGATATATACTATATACAGGAGAGATGACACAGGTATATACTATATAGAGGAGGAGATGACATACAGGTACATATATATACAGGAGGAGATGACATACAGGTATATACTATATACAGGAGGAGATGACACAGGTATATACTATATACAGGAGCAGATGACCTACAGGTATATACAATATATACAGGAGGAGATGACATACAGGTATATGCTATATATAGAAGATGACATGCAGGTAAATACTATATACAGGAGGAGATGACACACAGATATATACTATATACAGGGGAGATGACACACAGGTATATACTATATACAGGAGGAGATGACATACAGGTATATACTATATATAGAAGGAGATGACATTCAGGTATATACTATATATAGGGGAGATGACACACAGCAGGTATATACTATATACAGGGGAGATGACTTACAGGTATATACTATATACAGGAGATGACATACAGATGTATACTATATATAAGGGAGATGACAAACATGTATATACTGAGGTGATGAGGTGAAAATGAGAGGTGTGAGGTGAAAATGAAAAGGTGTGGGTGCAAAATGAGAGGAGTGAGGAAAAATAGTGGAGTGATCAGAAAATGACAGATGTGTGTTTGAAATAACAAGTGTTAGGGGGGAATGAGAAGAGTGAGGGAGAAAATGAGAGGTGTGAGGGAGAAAATGAGAGATGTGAGAGGGAAAATGAAAGATGTGATTGGGAAAATGAGAGGTGTGATGGGAAAATAAGAGAAGTGAGGTGCTATAACTAACCACAGATATTTACTATGCCCAGGCAACGCCGGGCTCTTCAGCTAGTAAGATATAAAGCTGAATGTGTGTGTGTATGTCCGGGATTGGCATCTGCACCGTCGCAGCTACAGCCACAAAATTTTGCACAGTTACATGTCTGGACCCAGAGAGCGTCATAGGCTATGTTGTGAGGCAAAATTTTAACCCCGCGCATTCCAATTCACCAAACAATTTTGCCCCTATCTACATAATGGGGAAAAGCGAAAGGAAAAGTGTTGGAGGCAAATTGACAGCTGCCAGATGTGAACAAGGGGGACTTAAAGAGTGAGAGCGATGGCGCCAAAGAGTATATGCCGTACAGTTGCTAAGGTGGAGCCCCGACATGGGATACTCACCACACACGGGGATATGAACACACACACAAAATGCGCCACACACTACCACGTGCTTGAACACATATTGAACACCACCCTCAGCACACATTTCACCACACATACACCAACCTCGCCACATAAAAGTTCAAACACAAGTCACCACACAAAACTCGCCATGCGCAAAACTCGCCACATGCAAAACTAGGCTCACGCAAAACTCGCCACACGTGCAAAACTCACCGCATGGAAATCTCGCCACATGCAAAACTTGCACATGCGGAAAAATTGCCACATGCACAAAAGTTGCAACACATGCAAAAGTTGCCTCACACAAAACTTGCACATACTCAAAACACACCACACATAAAACTCGCCATGCGCCAAACTTGCTGCACACAACTTGCTAAACTAACCTGTCACATGCAACTCGACACACAAAAAATTGCTACATGCATGTCACCACACAAAACTCATCTCACAAAAGTCGCTACATGCATTTAGCCACATGCAACTCAACACACACAACTTGACATATGAAACTCACGCTAAAGCAGGGGTGTCAAACTGCATTCCTCGAGGGCCGCAAACCATGCGTGTTTTCAAGATTTCCTTAGCATTGCACAAGGTGCTGCAATCATTATGTGTGTAGGTGATTAAATTATCACCTGTGCAGTACAAGGAAATCCTGAAAACATGACCTGTTTGCAGCCCTCGAGGAATGCAGTTTGACACCCCTGCGCTAAAGCACACACAAGTCTGGTATTATTCTTCAAAAATAAAAATCTGATTAATAAGCAGACAAACTACAAGAACAACAAATGTACCATATAGGAAATACGGCAGCTGTCAGTCACATGACCTGTCTATTATGTGTATGTGTGAGCTAATATATACTGCCAGGGGGGAGGGCTTCCTGTTGGCTGGGGATTTATCAGGCTGCCAATTTAGCTTACAAATACTGAGATAAAAATACTGACCAAATAACGTGGGAATGCGGTCTAATACAGGAGGAGATGACATACAGATACAGTATATACTATACTAGCTATTGAAGCCATTCTACGCCCGCGTGGCGAGCATTTATGTTGGTATATGGTCTCCATCCTGTCATGAGCTGCTCCATCCTGCGTCCCCATACTGTCATGAGCTGCTCCATCCTGCGTCCCCATCCTGTCATGTGCTGCTCCATCCTGCGTCCCCATCCTGTCATGTGCTGCTCCATCCTGCGTCCCCATCCTGTCACGTGCTGCACCCATCCTGCGCCCCCATTCTGTCATGTGCTGCTCCCATCCTGCGCCCCCTTCCTGTCATGTGCTGCTCCCATCCTGCGCCCCCATTCTGACATGTGCTGCTCCCATCCTGCGCCCCCATTCTGACATGTGCTGCACCCATCCTGCGCCTCTATTCTGACATGTGCTACACCCATCCTGCGCCTCTATTCTGACATGTGCTGCACCCATCCTGCGCCTCCATTCTGTCATTTGCTGCTCCCATCCTGTGCCCCCATCCTGTCATGTGCTGCTCCCATCCTGCGCCCCCGTTCTGTCATGTGCTGCTTCCATCCTGCACCCCCGATCTGTCATGTGCTGCTCCCATCCTGCGCCCCCATTCTGTCATGTGCTGCTGCCATCCTGCGCCCCCGTTCTGTCATGTGCTGCTGCCATCCTGAACCCCCGTTCTGTCATGTGCTGCCCTATTCTATCATGTGATGCTCCCATCCTGCGCCCCCGTTCTGTCATGTGCTGCTCCCATCCTGCGCCACCATTCTGTAATTTGCTGCTCTCATCCATATGCCCCATACGCTGCTCCATAAAGGCTTATGGCCCCCATAAGATGCTCCATAGTATATGCCCCGTACACTGCTCCATAAAGGTTTATGGCCCCCATAAGATGCCCCATAGTATATGCCCCGTACACTGCTCCATAAAGGTTTATGGACCCATAAGATGCTCCATAGTATATGCCCCGTACACTGCTCCATAAAGGTTTATGGCCCCTACAAAATGCTCCATAGTATATGCCCCGTACACTGCTCCATAAAGGTTTATGGCCCCCATAAGATGCTCCATAGCATATGCGCCGTACACTGCTCCATTATGGTTGATGGCCCGATAAGATGCTCCATAGTATATGCCCCTGTACACTGCTCCATTATGGTGGATGACCCCCATAAGATGCTCCATATTATATGCCCCCGTACACTGCTCCATAAAGGTTTATGGCTCCCATAAGATGCTCCATAGTATATGCCCCCGTACACTGCTCCATTATGGTTGATGGCCCCATAAGATGCTCCATAGTATATGCCCCCGTACACTGCTCCATTATGGTTGATGACCCCCATAAGATGCTCCATATTCTATGCTCCCGTACACTGCTCCATTATGGTTGATGGCCCCCATAAGATGCTCCATAGTATATGCCCCCGTACACTGCTCCATAATGGTTGATGGCCCCCATAAGATGCTCCATATTATATGCCCCAGTACACTGCTCCATTATGGTTGATGGCCCCCATAAGATGCTCCATAGTATATGCCCCCGTACACTGCTCCATTATGGTTGATGGCCTCCATAAGATGCTCCATATTATATGCCCCCGTACACTGCTCCATTATGGTTGATGACCCCCATAAGATGCTCCATATTCTATGCTCCCGTACACTGCTCCATTATGGTTGATGGCCCCCATAAGATGCTCCATAGTATATGCCCCCGTACACTGCTCCATAATGGTTGATGGCCCCCATAAGATGCTCCATATTATATGCCCCAGTACACTGCTCCATTATGGTTGATGGCCCCCATAAGATGCTCCATAGTATATGCCCCCGTACACTGCTCCATTATGGTTGATGGCCTCCATAAGATGCTCCATATTATATGCCCCCGTACACTGCTCCATTATGGTTTATGGCCCCCATAAGATGCTCCATAGTATATGCCCCTGTACACTGCTCCATTATGGTTGATGACCCCCATAAGATGCTCCATATTCTATGCCCCCGTACACTGCTCCATTATGGTTGATGGCCCCCATAAGATGCTCCATAGTATATGCCCCCGTACACTGCTCCATAATGGTTGATGGCCCCCATAAGATGCTCCATATTATATGCCCCCGTACACTGCTCCATTATGGTTGATGACCCCCATAAGATGCTCCATATTCTATGCCCCCGTACACTGCTCCATTATGGTTGATGGCCCCCATAAGATGCTCCATAGTATATGCCCCCGTACACTGCTCCATAATGGTTGATGGCCCCCATAAGATGCTCCATAGTATATGCCCCCATACACTGCTCCATTATGGTTGATGGCCCCCATAAGATGCTCCATTGTATATGCCCCGTATGCTGCTGCGATATATATATAAAAAAATTACCATACTCACCTATCGTCGCTGGGCGCCGAGTGCTGGGGGGCCTGAGCAGGCAGGGACACCGGCGCGCTGTGGGGGTCAGGTGCCGGAGTCGCCGCTAGCTCAGGCCCCCCAGCACTTGCTATATTCACCTGGCCGTGATCCAGCGCTGCACGCCGCTCCATGTTCCGGCTCCTCTGGCTGTGACTGTTCAGTCAGAGGGCGGCGCGCATTAAGCGCGTCACCGCGCCCTCTGAACTGTGAACGTCACAGGCAGAGGACCCGGAACATGGAGCCGCACGCAGCGCTGGAATGGGGGACAGGTGAATATAATACTTACCCTCCTGGCGCGTCCACGGTCCCTGCCTCTCCGTTGGAGATCGCGGTGTGCGTTCAGTGTTTACGCATACCGCGATCTCCTGGGAGTGTCACTCTGTGGGGTCCAGCCTGCGCCGGCGCTTGCGCAGTCTATAAAGGTTTCAGACAGAGTGACACTCCCAGCATTATATTATAGATATAGGGAGATGACACACAGATATATACTATATACAGGAGAGATGACACAGGTATATACTATATACAGGAGGAGATGACACACAGGTATATACTATATACAGGAGGAGATGACACACAGGTATATACTATATACAGGAGGAGATGACACAGGTATATACTATATACAGGATGAGATGACACACAGGTATATACTATATACAGGGGAGATGGCACACATATATATATACTGTTAGGGCTAGCGGAACACACCAAATAATAAGACTGATAGTGTACGGTGCGTTCGTAGCCCGGGGTCCACCGTGCAGAGATGGAACCTGCTGCTGAGTAATGACGGACTTTATGGCGGTACTCATAAGTATACTCGCGTGGGTTAAACTTCACCCAACGTGAAGGAAGCGATCCTGTTGCGTCACAGGATCGCGGTACCGCACATAGAAGGCGAGCAAGCAGTCAGCGAACTTAACCCCAACTAGGATTGAAGTCCGATTAGACCACTTGCTGGCACAACACCGCAACAGGGTGTGTTAGGCAACTCTTATAATTAGAGCACCGAAGTGCGAACTGTGCCGTGCTGGCAGGCACCACTAAGCACCCAGACGTGGGTCAGGAAGCGCACTACTGGCGCGTGGCGCCGCACTGGCGGTCACAGCAATAGACGCTGATACGTGTGTGACACGTTGAGTGATTTGTCGGGCGCTAGATAGCAGCAATACTCCATACGCGAACAGTCATACAATAGGGTAGGGGTATTAAAAGAACGACTTGTACTCACAACAAACACACGTATTCAATTGTACACTAGCGCATGGCCGTGCGGTCATGCGCAGTTTATATAATTGCAGGACAGGAAGTGGCCACAGAAACTTTGCCCTTCCAGGGCCTGCCAAGAGTACCAATGGAATGCGCTGCAGAGCCAGAGCACATGACCCTCGATCTCCAACGGGAGATCTTGCTCTGGGCATGCTCAGTGTGCGCAAACAAGGACTTAGTCCCAGGGAAGTCCGCTCGCCGCTGACCAGCACTGACTTTAATGGCAGGAGCTGAAGAAGCAGCAGTAACTATCTGTACAGAGTGAGAGCGAGCAAGACACTGGGAGCGACGTCCCTGCTGAGCAGACTCCACTGCGGCTGGAGGAGAATGGGAGACCGCAGCGGAGACGGATCGAGATTCCCCCTGTGCAGCAGAGGAAACTCGACTCCTAACATTTCCCCCCCGTCCTAGGCCCCCCCCCCCTCCTTGGGCCTCGCTACGCTCGAAGGCAGCAATGAGCTGTGGGGCCCGAATGTTTTCAGCAGGCTCCCAAGACCTGTCCTCTGGACCATAACCCTTCCAATCCACCAAATAAAACTTTTTGCCGCGTACCACCTTGCACCCCAAAATAGCGTTCACCTCGTAATCGTCCGTAGACGAACCCGATGTCCCGGCAGATGACTCGGAAAACCGGGACATGTATACGGGTTTCAAGAGGGACACATGAAAGGTGTCGGTGATACCCAAGCGTGGAGGAAGAGCCAGGCGGTAGACCACAGGATTAACCTGTTCGAGAACCTTGAAGGGACCCAAGTAGCGAGGAGCAAACTTAGTGGACTCAACTCGCAGCCTGATGTTACGGGCGGAGAGCCACACCAAGTCACCAGGGGCAAAAGTCGGAGCGGGACGCCGATGAACATCGGCGGAGGACCTCATTCTCTCCTTGGAGGCCCGAATGGCATCCTGCGTGCGATCCCAAATGTCCCGTGCCTCCACAGCCCAGTCTGCCACCCTGGGATCAGCGGAAGACACAGGCATGGGCACAGGATGCTGGCCGTAATTTAAGAGGAATGGAGTCTGACCCGTGGAGTCGGCTACGGCATTGTTAAGTGCAAACTCTGCCCACGGTAGCAAGGATGCCCAGTCATCCTGTCTGGCAGAAACAAAATGTCGCAGATATGTGACCAAGGTCTGGTTGGCCCTTTCTACCAACCAATTCGTCTCGGGATGATATGCCGAAGAGAGATTTAACTCAATACTGAGTAGACGACAAAGCTCCCTCCAGAATCGAGACGCAAACTGGGGACCCCGGTGACTAACAATTTTGTCTGGCATACCGTGTAAGCGAAAGATATGCTTGATAAACAAGACAGCCAACGCCCGTGCAAATGGTAGCCGTGGAAGAGGCACCAAATGCACCATTTTGGAAAAATGATCGGTGATCACCCAGATAATGGTGCAATTACGAGACTTGGGTAAGCCAACCACAAAGTCCATCCCGACCATCTCCCAGGGCCTGTCAGCCACAGGCAGAGGATATAGCAAACCAGCTGGCTGTTGCCGAGGAGTCTTGTTCCTGGCGCAAGAGACACACACCCGAACGTACTCCGCGACATCACGAGCCATATGCGGCCACCAGTATGTCCTCGCCAGTAACTCTGATGTCCTTTTAGTACCAAAATGTCCACCCACCCTGGACGAGTGCGCCCAAGAGAGAACCTCCGGTCGCAAACTAGATGGAACAAAAGTCTTGCCCGGGGGCACAGACTCCAGCGAAACCGGGGCCACGGTTCTCAAACTCTCGGTGGGGACAATAAGCCGAGGCTCCTCCTCCTCCTCCGCAGATGACACAACGGAGCGAGAGAGAGCGTCGGCCCGAATGTTCTTCTCCCCAGAAAGGAAATTGAGGGTGAAATGAAACCGGGAGAAGAACAAGGACCATCTGGCCTGGCGAGAATTCAACCGCTGAGCTGTCTGCAGATACACCAAATTTTTGTGATCTGTGAAGACTTGGAAGGGAAAACGTGCTCCCTCCAAGAGATGTCTCCACTCCGAGAAAGCCAACTTCATGGCTAGCAACTCCCTGTCCCCGATGGAATAATTCCTCTTTGCTGGTGCGAAGGTCTTGGAGAAAAAGAAGCAAGGATGCTTCCGACCTTGAGCATCCTTTTGGAAGAGGACTGCTCCAGCACCAACAGAAGAGGCATCCACCTCCATGATAAATGGCTTATCAACATCGGGGCGATGAAGAATGGGAGTGCTAGCGAAGTGTGACTTTATAGAGATAAAAGCCTTGGAGACCTCCTCAGACCACAATTTGGGATTTGCCCCCTTCTTGGTGAGGGCAACCAAGGGAGCTACCAAAGTTGAGAAATGCGGGATGAACTGGCAATAATAATTGATGAACCCCATAAAGCGCTGCACCGCTTTAAGAGAATGGGGTTCCTGCCAGTCCATCACAGCCTGTAGTTTGGCAGGATCCATAGCCAATCCCTGGGCTGAGATGATGTAGCCTAGGAAAGGTAAGGACTCCTGCTCAAACATACACTTCTCCAACTTGGCATAGAGGGAGTTTGCCCGTAGGAGGTCGAAGACTTTGCAAACATCTCTCCGGTGGGAGTCAATATCTGGAGAGTAGATGAGAATATCATCCAGATAGACTACGACCGAGGTGGAAAGCATATCCCGGAAGATATCGTTCACAAAGTCTTGGAAAACGGCTGGGGCATTACAGAGCCCAAAGGGCATCACCAGATATTCATAGTGCCCATCCCTGGTGTTAAAAGCCGTCTTCCATTCGTCCCCCTCACGGATGCGAATCAGGTTGTAAGCACCCCGCAGATCTAATTTAGTAAATACCCTTGCTCCCCGAAGCCTATCAAACAGTTCAGATATCAAAGGCAAAGGGTATTTATTCTTAACGGTGATGGCGTTAAGACCCCTGTAGTCTATGCATGGACGCAATTCCCCACTCTTCTTCTGCACGAAGAAGAACCCTGCCCCAGCAGGTGACACTGACTTCCTGATGAACCCTTTTGCCAGATTTTCCTGGATGTACTGTGACATTGCCTCCATCTCCGGGAGAGATAGCGGATAGACTCGACCCCGGGGAGGCTCAGCACCAGGCAAGAGGTCAATAGGACAGTCATAGGGGCGATGGGCCAAAGGGTCTCCGCCGCCTTTTTGGAGAATACGTCTGCATACGACCAATACTGCTTGGGGAGAGAGGAAAGATCTGCGGGTACCTCAGTTGTAGCTACCTGAACGCACTCCCTCTGACACCTACCCCCACAAGATTCACCCCATCCCAGAATTCTGCCTGAGGACCACTCGATATGAGGAGAGTGGTACCGTAGCCAAGGTATTCCCAACAGGACTTCATCAATTCCCTCTGGAATGACGAGCAGAGAAATAATCTCCTGATGAGATGGCGACATGGACAGAGTAAAAGGGATGGTCTGGTGAGTTATCTGTGAGGGCAGAGTCGACCCATTCACCACTCGTACCATTACAGGTTGAGCTAGCATAACCAGAGGTATTGCGTGGCGTTGGGCGAAGGCAGAAGACATAAAATTGCCCTCCGCCCCAGAATCCACGCAGAGCTCTACCGAGTGGGAGAATGAGCCTAAAGTAATTGTCCCCTTAAAGGACAATTTAGAGGCAAACGTCGCCGTGTCTAGTGTACCTCCACCTACGACCACTAGACGCTGACGTTTCCTTGACCGCTGAGGACATCTGGTGGCTAAATGTCCAGACTGCTGGCAAACATGACAGACCCTGAGTGCACAAGCGGTCCGGGACTTAGGTCCCGCTTGTGACACTTCCCTGGCCTCATGTGACTCAGGAACCAGGACCGGAGATTCCAGAGGTTTGGCGAAAGTAGGAGCCAGCCGAAACCTCTGCCTACACTGGGCTCGCTCTAACCTCCGCTCGTTAAAACGGAGGTCAATTCGAGTGGAGACTGTTATTAACTCCTCCAGTGTGGCAGGAATCTCCCTAGTGGCCAGAGCGTCCTTTACATGGTCAGCCAAGCCCCTCCAAAATATGGGGATAAGAGCTTTATCAGACCATTCCAGCTCAGATGCTAAAGTGCGGAATTGGACGGCAAAATGACTGACCAAGGACTCACCCTGAGTTAATGCCAGCAGTTGGAGCGCAGTGTCATGGGTGACTTGAGGTCCTAAAAAGACCTGTTTTAAAGTGCTCAAAAACAGAGGAGCACTCTGCACCACATGATCGCCACGCTCCCACAGCGGCGTAGCCCATTCCAACGCCCTGTCCGACAATAGAGACACAATAAATCCCACCTTAGCCCGCTCTGTGGGGAAACGTGCAGCCAGAAGCTCGAGAAGAATAGAGCACTGACTCACGAATCCCCTACAAAATTTGCTATTACCAGAAAATTTTTCTGGCAGCGGGAGGCGAGAAAATGTCGGAACAGGGGTGGCAATGGACAAAGTTGCTGCAGCCACGCTGGCAGCCTGTACAGCAACTGCGGTAACATCCACAGCTGGGGTTACGCTCTCGAGAGCCGCCAACCTACCCTCCAGCTGCTGTATATACCGCAGGGATTGCTGTTTGTCCGTCATCACTAGCCAGACCCTGGCGCTAGTGTAATGTTAGGGCTAGCGGAACACACCAAATAATAAGACTGATAGTGTACGGTGCGTTCGTAGCCCGGGGTCCACCGTGCAGAGATGGAACCTGCTGCTGAGTAATGACGGACTATATGGCGGTACTCATAAGTATACTCGCGTGGGTTAAACTTCACCCAACGTGAAGGAAGCGATCCTGTTGCGTCACAGGATCGCGGTACCGCACATAGAAGGCGAGCAAGCAGTCAGCGAACTTAACCCCAACTAGGATTGAAGTCCGATTAGACCACTTGCTGGCACAACACCGCAACAGGGTGTGTTAGGCAACTCTTATAATTAGAGCACCGAAGTGCGAACTGTGCCGTGCTGGCAGGCACCACTAAGCACCCAGACGTGGGTCAGGAAGCGCACTACTGGCGCGTGGCGCCGCACTGGCGGTCACAGCAATAGACGCTGATACGTGTGTGACACGTTGAGTGATTTGTCGGGCGCTAGATAGCAGCCATACTCCATACGCGAACAGTCATACAATAGGGTAGGGGTATTTAAAGAACGACTTGCACTCACAACAAACACACGTATTCAATTGTACACTAGCGCATGGCCGTGCGGTCATGCGCAGTTTATATAATTGCAGGACAGGAAGTGGCCACAGAAACTTTGCCCTTCCAGGGCCTGCCAAGAGGACCAATGGAATGCGCTGCAGAGCCAGAGCACATGACCCTCGATCTCCAACGGGAGATCTTGCTCTGGGCATGCTCAGTGTGCGCAAACAAGGACTTAGTCCCAGGGAAGTCCGCTCGCCGCTGACCAGCACTGACTTTAATGGCAGGAGCTGAAGAAGCAGCAGTAACTCTCTGTACAGAGTGAGAGCGAGCAAGACACTGGGAGCGACGTCCCTGCTGAGCAGACTCCACTGCGGCTGGAGGAGAATGGGAGACCGCAGCGGAGACGGATCGAGATTCCCCCTGTGCAGCAGAGGAAACTCGACTCTTAACATATACTATATACAGTGGAGATGACATACAGGTATATACTATATACAGGAGGAGATGACACACATATATATATACTATAGACAGGGGAGATGACACACATATATATACTATATACAGTGGAGATGACACACAGGAATATACTATATACAGGAGGAGATGACATACAGGTATATACTATATACAGGGGAGATGACACACTTATATACTATATACAGGAGGAGATGACACACAGGTATATACTATATACAGGAACAGATGACACACAGGTATATACTATATACAGGGGAGATGACACACAGATATATACTATATACAGGGGAGATGACACACAGGTACATACTATATACAGGAGGAGATGACACACAGATATATAATATATACAGGAGGAGATGACACACAGGTATATACTATATACAGGAGGAGAAGAAAGCAGTGGACAAAATAAATAAATAAATAAATCCAATGGGCAAAAATACAAAAAAATATATATATAAATAACATCAAAATAATAATAAGGGTAATGTGTTCGTGCCCAAGTGAATAGAGTGCATGAAAAGAAAATGCCACTGCTAAATCAATGAATGGCAGACCATTCGGTTATTGAGTACATATATTGCATTGAGTACATATATTGAGTACATATGTACGTATATACAGGAGGAGATGACACACAGATATATACTATATACAGGAACAGATGACACACAGGTATATACTATATACAGGAGGAGATGACATACAGGTATATACTATATACAGGAACAGATGACACACAGGTACATACTATATACAGGAGGAGATGACAGATATATAATATATACAGGAGGAGATGACACACAGGTATATACTATATACTATATACAGGAGGAGATGACACACAGATATATACTATATACAGGAACAGATGACACACAGGTATATACTATATACAGGAGGAGATGACACACAGGTATATACTATATACAGGAGCAGATGACACACAGGTATATACTATATACAGGAGGAGATGACTTACATGTGTATAGTATATAGAGGAGGAGATGACACATGTATATACTATATACAGGAGGAGATGACATACAGGTATATACAATATAAAAGAGGAGATGACACATAGGTATATAGAGGAGGATATGACATACAGCAGGTATATACTATATACAGGGGGATGACATACAGGTATATACTATTTACAGGAGATAACATACAGGTATATACTATATATAGGAGGAGATGACATACAGGTATATAGTATATACAGAAGAGATGACATACAGGTATATACTATATACAGGAGGAGATGACACATAGTTATATGCAATATACAGGAGGAAATGACATACAGCAGGTATATACTATTTACAGGGGAGATGACATACAGGTGTATACTATATAAGGGAGATGACAAACATGTATATACTGAGGGAAAAATGAGGTGTGATGTGAAAATGAGGGGTGTGAGGTGAAAATGAAAAGGTGTGAGTGCAAAATGAGAGGAGTGAGGGAAAATAGTGGAGTGATTGGAAAATGACAGATGTGAGGTCGAAATGACAAGTGTTAGGGGGGAATGAGAGGAGTGAGGGGGAAAAGAAGAGGAGTGATGGGGAAAATGAGAGGTGTAAGGGAGAAATGAGAGATGTGAGGGGGAAAATGAGAGGCGTGATGGGAAAATAAGAGAAGTGAGGTGCTATAACTAACCACAGATATTTACTATACCCAGGCATCGCCGGGCTCTTCAGCTAGTATATATATATATATATATATATATATATATATGTAGATATCTACTATATAATTGTCTAAGGGTTATTTCTGTCTTTCTGTCTGGCTGTCACAGAAATCCCAAGTTGCTGATTGGTCATGGTCAAACGGCCACGACCAATTAGCGATGGGCACAGTGTGGCCGCGAAATGGCAGCTCCCTACTCCCCTGCCGTTAGTGCCCTCTCCATACTCCCCTCCAGTCAGTGCTCACACAGGGTTAATGGCAGAGTTAACGGACCACGTTATGCCACTGTGTAACGCAGTCTGTTAATGCTGCTATTAACCCTTTGTGACCAACCTTTTACTATTGATGCTGCCTATGCAGCATCAATAGTAAAAAGATCTAATGTTAAAATTAATTTAAAAAAAAAATCATTATATACTCACCTTCTGGCACCTTTCCTGCTCCTCGCGATGGTTCGGACCATGCTTTGCGGTCTCGCGAGATGATGACATAGCCGTCTCGCGAGACCGCTACATCATCATCTCGTGAGACCTCAATGCACTCTTGGGACCGGAGCGTCACTAGGAGCAATGGTAAACGCCTGGGCTGGATCCGGGGGTCGACAGAAGGTGAGTATATAACTATATTTTATTTTAATTCTTTTTTTAACAGGGATATGGTGCCCACATTGCTATATACTACGTGGGCTGTGTTAGATACTGCATGGTGTCATGCAGCTGCAGTGCAGTACAGCACAACCTCCACCAGGGGGAGCCTGGTAGTGAAGCCAGACTGCACACACAGACCAACTGAACAGACGCCGCCTAGTGGCGAGAGCGAGGTCAGGAAAACCAAGTCAGAGCACAGCAGTACAAATGGATTTAGACAGAATGCATAGTCAGGACATAGCAAGGGATCAGTAAATCAGGATGGGCAAAATACAGTACAATAGTGATAAACTGAAACAGAGTCAAAGAGCAAAGCCAAGATATCATAACCAGGGAGTCAAGCAGATATACAGACAAACAAAGAGACACTGGGAAAGGGCATGCAGGGGGAGATAACAGACACAGGACGAGTCAGGGTTCAGCAGGACAAACCAAGGGCTTCCAGAGCCATGTTCACATGCCAAAGACAGAGCTATAGCTGACACCACCCTCAGGATACCTGGGAGCTAAATAGCAAACCCGAGCCCAGAATGAGGCAGATAAAAGTTAATCCTTGACATGATCCACCCAGAGAAAAAGCAGATAGGACTAAACTCCGGAACGGATCATGACACATGGGCTGTGTTATATACTACATCTCTGTGCTATATACTATGTGGGCTGTGCTATATACTATGTGGCTGTGGTATATATTACGTGGCTGGGCAATATACTACATTGCTGTGCTCTATACTACATGGCCTGGGCTATATACTGCATGGGCAGTGTTATATACTACATCTCTGTGCTATATTCTATGTGGCTGTGCTATATACTATGTGGCTGTGCAATATATTATGTGGCTGTGCAATATACTACGTGGCTGTGCAATATATTACGTGGCTGGGCAATATACTACATGTCTGTGTTATACACTATGTGGCTGGGCAATATACTACGTGGCTGGGCAATATACTACGTGTCTGTGCTATATACTATGTGTCTGTGCTATATACTACGTGGCTGGGCAATATACTATGTGGCTGGGCAATATACTAGATGTCTGTGCTATTTACTATGTGGGCTGTGCTATATACTATGTGGCTTGGCAATATACTACGCGGCTGTGCTATATACTACGTGGGCTGTGTTATATGCTACTTGGCTGTGCTATATTTCTCTGCTGTATCTGTGCATCATGAATCGTGGTATGTGTTAAAGAAGGGGACCCACTGAGACTCTTTCGCCCGGGGCCCTCAAAAACCTGGATCCGGCCCTGGCTTCACTGATTGGTCACACCCGGCCGTGAACAATCAGCGACAGTCGCAGTCTGCCCGTGAATTGGCGCGGAATTTGAACCACGCTTCGCTAATTGCTCACGGCCGGCCGAATCCTGTGTATAAATTGCATTATTCTGATAACTTCATAAATAAACTACATACATATTCTAGAATACCTGATGCGTTAGAATCGGGCCACCATCTAGTATACATATATATATATTTATCTGCAGTGAATAAACGTCATGCATAAACATATACCAGCAGTCAGCACTGAATAAACCATGTACATAATCCCAGTAATCATCAATAATCCCCCCCTAGATTATAATCATGGTACTGTATTGGATAAAAGTATAGCTATCAACCCAGGAAGACAAAACAAGAGTTCAGTGAGTAGGGAGCAGTGTTATTTTATAACCACCAGCCAGTGAAGAATAACAGCAGCTTGTTCTGGAAATCTGCAGCATATACAGGAATGGCTGTGATTGCAGTCTGTAATCTGAAATGTAAATAAGGTAAAGCAATGCCAGCAGAACAGAAGGAGAACAGTGGTGGATTCCCAGGACAGATACTGAATTGTGTCTTGTCCTTCTCATTACCAACAATAACATGCTGCGGAAAGCGAAGTAAGAAGAATCTCTAATCTGTGATTGTTACTGCTCTCATTACCTGTAATAACCTCCACCACCCACGCCAGACTTTAACTGGAAAGTTAATAACTGCAATCAACGTTCAACTTGACAGTCACAAATTCATCAGCATCTACTTCAGCATAGCATGACAGCAGTGGGAAAATAAAACACATATGACTTGCTTCTCTAGACATGGATTGCTTCTAGCACGGGCGATTATATGATTAAAAGTGTGGAAAGATTATTTTGGAATCACAGATTACTCTTTTTTTATTAGGTTGTCTGGGATTTTAAGAAATGTATTTAAAAAAAGAAATTGGTTAAAATGAAGAAATAGACATGTCTCTTTTGTTGAATCCCATGTCACTGCTCTGGTGTTCATGCAGTCATGTTTGCGAGACCACTGCAGGCAATCACTAGCCTCAGCGGTGATGCTTTCATGTACAGGATGGAACTTTTTATTAAATCTATACCAACCTCTCTTAAATGTAAATTAATAGTTTTATACATGCTCGGATAATATGCTCGGGTCCCTGCGACTGCATGATTTGCGACACGTTTGCTCATCACTAGTAGTAAGAAATATTTTATATAAGTATTTTGGATACAACAATTGTACAGGCATGACCACTTGTGCGGTGATGCAAGACAGCAGCGTTAGTGGGCTTCCTGGTAGTCCATATGTTGGTATTGTACGTATACAATTAATACACTGGGGTTAATTCAGTAAAATAAAAATTACTGGCAGCACTACACAAAGAATGATGACTGAGTTTTGAACTTCCTTTCTTTTCCTAAAAATTGAGCAAACAGATTATTTTATCCGTCGAACACATTTTTAAGAAATACTAAACTGCAAATGGCTATTTGAGCCTTTCCTGACATTTATCTAAATATTGAATGTGATATTTAGACGGCTAGACAACTTGGCAACTTTTTAAGGACTAGTATTTGGAAAAAAATACAGAATCTAGTGCCAAAATTCTTTAACATTAATATTTTGGCTCTCTAGATATTTTTCTGTGTTTCGTTGCTTATGCATTGTAACTTAGGAGATCTATATATACATCACTGATAAAATCATAGTGACCTGTTATCAAATCAAGTTGTGAAAACAATGTATTTGCATGAAATCCTTTTTTCATTTAATAGTAAAATGTTATTTTATCAGAATTTTATTTTTCAGCTTACCTTATAGTGTTTACATTTAAAAAAGCTATCACTTCATCCAGGTGAGTTATAACTTTCAGCCTTTCACGATTAACTTTTCTAAAACTTTTCTCAAATGTGGGGCATAAAAATAAAGGCATTTTTATTACATCTATAATAAGAAAATGCCTTGAATAGTCACTTATAAAAGGGGCATTCTCACAGTCATTTTGACACATGCATCGTACCCTTACAACATATTTAAATGGACTGTTTGGAAAAACTTTTTATATACTATAGGTACTACATAGTGTTACTGATCATTCTGGGTCAGGGTCCCGAGTACCCCATCCATTAGTCAAAACACCTCACTGAAGTGAGCTGTACACGCAGAGCTGTCTATGGGCTCTATAGTAAATCTATGATTCTGAATACTCACTTTCACAGACCGTTGTACTTACATGTAGACTTACAGTAATATTTAGCCAATACACTGTGTAGTGCATCGGTGTTCACACTGTGCGGTAATGAGTCAGTGACACAGTAACGTTCAAAACAAAATGTTTTTAATGTCCAAAAAACTTACAAATGAAAAGCAAACGGTATCCTCCATATCGCAGCCAGGGGGTAAAAACAGTCTGTATCTGAGACCGGTGGCCGTGGGCAACTGCACCACTGTGTCACACTGAGGGGGCGCCAGGCGTTCGCTTCCCTTGTCTCTGTGTTGACTGCACAGATAAGCCAGATGTTGCAGAGCCACCTGCTCTGCAGCTTGACACCAACACTGACACACCCAACCCATTGCTGCAGGGTTTTTAAATGAAACTTGTAAGGCCCGGCCGGAAGAAGTGAACTGCCCCACTACCATCCTGTAGTTCACCCCAAAAATAAAAGCCAATAATGGGTTTTCCAAGGAATCTGACTGAGTCACTACTTGGACCCAATCCACTTTTTGTTTTATTTTGCCTTGTGAATCACAGGCATCCTGCTGTGAACACAAGGCACTCCAGCGTCTTTACTAGGACTCTGTCCGCTTCTTGGGGGACACATATCGACCGTCGCATATGATCCCCCTCACTGCCCCACAACTGCTATGAGATAGGCATTAAGCACTGAATTCAATGATGTGTCACATGTTAGGCTGTGTGCTATTGTTTACTTACACTGAAGGCTTTATCACGTGGTGATTATCATTGTCTGGACTACAGCAGCTCGTGCATGCTGCTCTGACCCCGCCCCCTCCTGTGATAAGCAGCTTGCTTTCTATAGACAATGTAAGTACATAGCCTGGTGTGGGCGGGATTAGCTTTTCAGCTCTGCTGCATTGCTAAATCTAAAAACTTTGATTGTTTCAGAACTGCTGCACCCAGTCAACTACGTGATACATTGTTGGATTCCGTGCTTCTTTGCCAACATCATGCTGCTCTCAGATGAGGTAGCAAAAACCTGCTGACAGATTCCCTTTAAATAACCAAATCTCAGTAATGTTAGTTATTTTCAATTTTAACAAGCGCTGACTAAAAAAGGTAGTAACATTGACTCAGAACTGATGGTTAGCTGCAGTCCAGTCTGTCTATGTAAATTTATACAGCGGGGCACTTGGATTTAGACTGTAAATTCTGTAGTAAATGTAAAACACCTGGTACGAGGGGCGTTCATTAAAGATTTCCTCTGACCCATTCCTATTTATCACAGGACGCAGAAACTGCACATGTGTAATGATATAAGTCTCTGTAGGTTACGTGCCAATTTGCAACTCAGAACTGATAACAGTCTTGATTTTACAGGTGGTGAAATGGTGTGAGGTTTGATAATGGACCCAGGGGAATACAGAGAAGTCATCAAGTTCCTTTACTTGAAAGGCTGCACATCAAAGGAGACATTCGATGAGATGAAAGAGGTTTATGGTGATGATTCCGCTTCATATGATGTAGTCAAAAACTGGGATCTTAAATTCAAATGTGGTCGGACTTCGGTGCAAACAGCTCCAATTCCAGGGAAACCCCACTCTAAAGTCATGAACACATCATCTAGCAAGTGGAGGTCGCCATTTTGGAAAATCGACGCATAACCATTCACCACCCATCCCATAATGTCAAGATTAGTGTGGGGTCCATGGAAAAAAAACATCCAAGACCATCTTCACATGCACAAGGTATCTGCTTGTGGGTTCCCCAACTGCTCACACCTTTCCAGAGGCAGGAACGAGTCAAATGCTCTCTGGCTCTATTGATGATGTGCCATGGAAACTAGGTGGACTATTTCAACAGATTGATCACACAGCATCCCCTTTATTCACCCAACCTCGCACCATCGGATTTCCACCTCTTCCCAACAATGAAGTTATTTTTGAAGGACAGGCATTTTCAAGATGATGAGACTCTGATTTCCGAAGTCACAACGTGGCTTTTGGAGCAACCTGTCAACTTCTACAAGCGAAGTATTTGCAGTTGCTTAAATAGATGAGAGAAGTGTGTGTCTCTAGGTGGCACCTATGTAGGGAAGGTCTAATAACTGTGCCAAATTTAATTGCTCTCAGTCCACAGGAAGTGGGTCAGGGGAAATCTTTAATGAACGCCCCACATACAAGATTTACAGTGGTGTAGACAGAATTACAAAATAATTTGCAGGGTAATGTGCTACACGTTATTGTATGCATTTTATAGGCGAGATCCGAAGAAAATATGTCTATGGCCCAGACCACCTTCTCTTATGGTCAGTAAAATTCACTTTTGAAATAAATGGAGAACAATTGTTTAACCTTTTACCTGGCAATATATAGAGGAATCAATTTAAAAAAATGTGCATTGCATATGTCCGCCTCATACACTAAAGTTCTTCTCAAAGACAAAGGTATAAAAAAAGCAAAACATTTGCAGGGGGTATTTGTACCACATGGTAGCTTTTATTCTATTACACAAGCTTTGTGATGATACCCCTTGTCTTGAGGCATATTTTTTCAGTCATTAACCCCTCCCACTTTGGGATGTTTTCATTCATTTTCAGTTGTGATTTTTTTTCAGCTTTTTCTTTGTTGTGCCATATAAATTATGATATAATTTACTAGTATCATATAAAATCATATAAAATAGAAAAAAAAACGTGAAGCAATATTCAAAGATTGCTCCTGCTCTGTGTATTCCTCAGTTCAAATATTATTGTACAGTGTAAATTTTGGTGTTGTCTCTATTTGCTGTAATTGAGAACTTTCATCCAAGTGTGCGATAAGCGGCTAATCTCTTGAAGCATTGTTACTGCAATGATACTAGTCAGTAACATGAAGGGCCTCATGCACTAGATGTTTTTAAGCAAATAATGTGTGTTCTTCACTGCTCTGTTTAATTGCAGATAGATTAATAAGGTTATAAGAGGCAACCAAGGCAAACAGAACCTTTGCAATGAGTCACTGTCACTCACTAATGCAAGTCATATTTGTTTGGTCTTGAAAACTATTTATATTTAGGGCTGAGAACGCAAAAAGCATTTCTGAACAATAGGTCGCTGTGCAATGTCTAGAATGGGGATTCATCAGGATGAACAAACAGTTTAAAGGGATACAGTAGTAATTAATGCCATACTTAGGAACACTTGAACAAAGCTTTCCTTGCACAGTCGTGAGCTACGGAGGACATAGAATGAACTTCAATCCAATATTGCGGCCAGCATGCAGCCATCGGGTAAGGAAAGGGTGAATCAAACACCCGAAAACTCCGCCCTTATGACCGAAAACCGGTCCCGCCAAATTCAGGTGACAGGTTCCCTTTAATAACAATGTTTTAGATACTGTATGTATATATATATATATATATATATATATATATATATATATCTTAAAAACACAAAAATATATGCAAGGGTAAGGATCAGGGGCATAAAGGCCAGTGATATGTAGTCATATAATCAAAAAATATGTTCAATAATACAATACAATCTAAAAACAATCTAAAATGTAAAATCCCCTTATTTCTAATAACAAACACTATTATCGAGTTGAAGAACTCCCCCAGCTCAATGGCATTAAGCCTGGTGCCACACATCTTCTTTATGTAGCTTTTTTGATTCAACTTCTTGAAGGTTTCGCACAAAAGCTTATGCACTGGATCTTATAGCAAACTATTGGACATCAGTTTCTCTAAGGCAATTCACTACCGCGCAAGAGGGAACAAAAAACGGTTAGCCAATAAATGGAGACCTGTAAGTCTTCCATCTGGTGTTCCTGCAATTTCTATTTTTTTTTATCTTACATTGAATATTGTTTGTCTTTGATGCTGGTAACCAGTCAAAGTCTAATGGAACTTTAATGGACCAAGTGGTATACAATATTAGCAAATTGTTCTCCCGACACCTTTAGAAAGAAAAATATGAACCCTTATCCTCACCTGGTCAAGTCCACATTTATGAGCATCACAGCCACATAACCCTATTGTTCAATATTCACTAAGAAAAACTTCTCAGGCGTTCATGCATATGCAGAAATTCTTTAACTTGTTTGGAAATGTTATTACACCTGTGTCTAATACAGAGAATAGCTTGTTTTGGCAATTCCCCGTGGTTCTGTCATTTCCACGTGCCAGGTTAGGTAATTCCATTTGAAATGTTGCTTTTCAAACTATGTGCTCACAGCGGGATTTAAGGGATCATTCAAATAAAGGTTCATGAAATTAAACTCCAGGAGAAATATTCATTAATTTCATTTTTACACTATATTCTTGTGCCAAGATTGACATTCCTTTGAATAGAACAAGCAGGGGTCACTTATGATAGACATTGATGATTCAGTGGTCTGTCTGTCTATTGTGTAAGTATGAAAGCCACAGCAATAGTGTAAATCATGGGAATGACAATAAAAGCTAATGCAAATATCCATTCTTACTACCACCAATGCTCCAAGCATAACTTTAAAAATGGAGTCTATGTAACTAAAGCCAGTTTCATACACTCATAAGATCAGATTATTTTTTGCCTGTGATGCCTTTAGAGTTAGAGCATCGTAGGCAACAATGGTGCTCTAACGCCGATTCTAGTTAGCTAGGGGAAGTTCAGGTGTTGTGTCCATAAGGTTGTGTTGATCATCATTCTTTTCCCTGCTGCCCTGAGCAAACACTTAATTTTGCTTGGAAACCACCCACATGGGCATTACAATGAACCATGTAATTTTGCAGGTAAAACCACTGAAGCCTTCTGCAGCTACAGTTATTGCAGCTGGAACAGCTGTTACCATGCAATGTAACTAAACTTTTTTTTAATTTAATCATTGATCAGACTTTGCAAATTTGTGAATTTGTTTAATGCACTGTCATGGCCAGAAGTGTTGACACCCTTGAAATTGTTCCAGAAAATTAAGTACCGGTATTTCCCAGAAAATTATTACAATTACACATTTTGCCATACACTTTTTATTTTCTTTGTGTGTATTGGAACAGCACAAAAAATAGAGAAGAATAAGAAAATTAGACATAATTTCACACAAAACCCTCAAAATGGGCCGGACAAAATTTCACCTGTGGCAAGTAACAGGTGTGGACAATTTGAAAATCCCACCTGAAAGCAGAAAAAAAGGGAGAAGTTGACTATCTTTGCATGGTGTGTCCACAGGCCCAGAAGGTGGATAAGCAGCTGTTGACATTTGAATGAAATTAAACGCTATGGCAGGAGACCCAGAAGGACCCCACTGCTGGCACAGAGACATAAAAAAGCTGCAGTTTGCCAAAATGCACATGAGTAAGCAATCCTTCAGGGAAAGCATCTTGTGGACAGATGAGACCAAGATAGAGATTTTTTGTAATGCACATGATTCTACTGTTTACTGAAAATGGAATCAGGTCTGCAAAGAAAAGAACACAGTACCTACAATCAAATATGGTGGAGAATTGAAGATGTTTTCTGACTGTATTGCTGCCTCTGGCACTGGGTGCCTTGACTATGTGGATGGCATCATATCTGAAGATTACCAAAGGATTTTGGGTTGCAATGTAGTGCCCAGTGTCAGAAAGCTGGGTTTGCATCCTAGGTAATCGGTCTTCCAGAAGGACAATAACCGAAAACATACTTCAAGAAGCACCCAAAAATGGATGGAAACAAAGCACTGGAGAGGTCTGAAGAGGCCAGCAATGATTCTGAATCTAAATCCCATTGAATATTTGTGGAGAGTTAGGTGTCGAGTTCCTGCCGCTGCACAGAGGGAATCTTGAACCATGTCTGCTGCGGTCTCCCATTCTCCTCCAGCTGCAGTGGAGCCTGCTCAGCGGAGATGTCGGTCCCAGCATCTGGCTCAGGCTGATACTGGATGACTGGTTACCACTGCCCTTCCAGGCTCTGCCATTGTAGCCAGCAATGTTCAGTAGCAAGCAGGTATTTCTGGGACTAAGTCCCGCTTTTCCCATACTAAGCATGCCCACGGGACGACCTCCCATTGGAGGTCTGGGGTCACATGCTCAGGTCCTGTAGCAGATCCTATTGGACCACCAGGAAGGTCCTTGTCTGCTACAGCTATAAAAGGTTCACATGGCCGCACGGTCATGCGCTAGTATCAACCTATGTTTTGAGCCTTGCTACTGTGTGGTCATGTTTGCCTGTGGTCAGGGTTGGCTGAAATAAGCCCCTAGAATACCGGCACCTCCGATGAGTTTTGTGTGTTTGGATTCAGGTCTTGGCTGAAATAAGCCGCTAGAATACCGGCACCTCCGGTGAGGAGTTGTTTGTGTGCTATGCTGACTGCATGACCACAGTTTTGCTCTGTTTGGTAGCTGTGTTCCTCTGTGAGGTTAACAGGGCACAGCGTTTCACTATCCTAGCGATTCTGTGAAGTAACAGAGTTCGCTAATACCGCTATATAGCACCGTCAATTGCTAGCAGCAGGTTCCTCTCCTGCATGGTGGACCCCGGGCTGCGAACGCACCTATTATTACATATATTTTTACCCGGTGCATTCCACCAACCCTAACATGGAGAGATCTTAAAATTACAGTTGTGAGAAGGCATCCTTCAAATATGAGAGACCTGGAGCAGTTTGCAAAAGAAGAGTGGGCCAAAATTCCAGTTGGAGTGTAAGAAGCTGGTTGCTGGTTATTGAAAGCAATTTATTGTAGCTATTTATTCCAAAGTGTGTGCAACCAAATATTAATTTCATGGTGCCAACAATTTTGTCCTGCTAATTTTGGGGGTTTTGTGTGAACTTGTGTATTTTTCTTTGTTTTAAGTATTGCTCCAATACTCACAAAAGAAAAATGTGCATAACAAAACATGCGTAACTACAATTATTTTCTGGGAGAAAAACTTCATTTTCTGAAACAATTTCAAGGGTGCCAACACTGTTGTCTATGACTGTATTCCAATATTAAATTTTTCTTCCCTCTCACTCAGTCTGCTGAAAGTGTTGTTTTAGCTGCCTAGTTCATTATTTTTTACAAGCTGCTTTGAACCGCTGCTCTAGGAAGAATCTTTATTGAAACACTATTTACAAACACTCTCAATGTGTGAGCTTCTCTGCTATCCTCCACCATACACCAGAGAGTGAAAGCATTTGTAAATAGTGTTTGAGAACGGATTCCTGCTAAAGCAGCAGTTAAATGCAGTTTCTAAAATAGCATAGACTGGATAGTTAAAATAGTATATTCAGCATGGTATTTGAGAAGAAAGTAAGCAAGTTAAGGTAAAGTAGAATATCACAATGATTTATTACTGTACAAGGGATGATCTTTAGTAACAATGCAGCGCCTGCTTGTGAACACTAAAACAAGCACAAAGCTGACTTATTAAAGGGGATGTCCGGTCTAAAATGAAGACCCTGCAATCACTATGTGTGGCATGAACTGTGCGCTGTGAGGATTTGCCTGCCAGTTTCTGAGCCAGGAATGGTGGAGATGCATGTGATATGCATATTTCTGGGCAGAAGCCATCTCGTTGGGCATGTCCTTGATCCAAAGATATGTGTGGAGCAAGGGCGTGACTGTCTAGTTGGCAGAGCTGTCCAGTGGCATTTGTCGTCTAGTGGGCGTGGTCTCAATACACTTGCATGAAGCAAGACCATGTCCAATAGACGGGTTCTGCTTGAGAGAATGTATATTGCATACTTAAGCACCATTCCAGGCTCCAGTGCCTGCACTAGGGGGATTCAAAAGTTTCAAAGTCACGCAGTGACTGCAGACTTTTCATTTTAGACTGGACAACCCCTTACAGGCAACCTAAAAGTGTCCCATATGTGAGAATCTTTGGTGGGAAAATGGCAGAAAAAAACATCATACTCAGGAGCATGTTCTGTTTTGGAAAACACATCACTGAGACCAAAAATGTAAAAAATCAGCTATCTATGCATGCTTAAGACTAAGGTCCAGCAGCAGTATGGTTGGATGTGTTAGTGGGAGGCACATGGTTTTCTGACAAGTGAGGAAGCTCCAGCAACAAATCTGCGCCTTGTAAATATATCCTTACCCCTCTACCATAAGCAAAATACAATAGTAGAAATCTTGATTCTCCACTGCTCAGCAGCAATCTTTTAAGGTCTCTTTGGAATTCCGAGGATGGGTCATTAATGCCTAACATCATTGCTTCTGCAGAACAGAAGCTGACTGCAATGATCCAAACCCGGAACATGGCAACAACCCAACATCATGTAGGTGTTGCCTAGCAAACACAGCACTTGTATTCAAAAAGTATTCATTAGGGAACTAATTTATTTCATCAGTTCCAGGCCGATTGCTGCTTGTTATGTAATAGTGATAATGAATCACCAGTAATGATGAGGATGAAGGGGATTGTTATATTTACAGAAGTACCAAGATGCTGACAATGCTGATATACATCAGGCTTAATGTTAGTATTAGGTGAGCCGTGGCTAATTTATCATGGGCAGTTAGTTATTGCTACCTCATTAAATTCAGTAGCAACTCATTTGTACCTAGTGAGATAGTAAGAGAAGACAGAAGGTACAGGAAGGTCTAGGACTATGCAGACTTTACAATGCTTGGCAATATGACTTGTGTGTACATGACGTCAGCCGGTCCTGCACATACTCGTCATTCAGTAATTACCAACAGTTTTATTTTGGTAGCGTCTTTTCTTTTTGTCCTTTTGGTAGTTTTTTTTTATATATAATTTTGCCTCTGGCATTTTTTTACTTTTTTTACATTTTTTACATTTTTTTTACTTAGTTATGCAGGTTCATTGCATTGTTACTGTTCTGCTCCTAAAAATGAAAATTTTATAAATTTTAATTTGTTATTTTTTAAATCCACTTTTTGCTTCCAACACTCTCTGAATCCTAAACTGCCCAGGGCCATTTAGAGGGTGTGGGCCACCCCAGCACCCGATGTATAACGTGATGTCACATGATTTTCTTGAGGTCACGAGATAGGTCTCATGATGAACACACATCACACATCTGCAGATGCCAAAATACAGAAAGCAAGTTTGCTTCCCTTGTGTAAAGCACTATATATATAACATAACTCTATAAATAAAAATAATATAATATATATATATATATATAATAAATAAATAATAGAGGATGCTATGTAATAAGAAACAGTACTATACATAAGGAGAGGACTTTAAATAATACGGGATGGCATTATACAAAACAAAATGCTATATAATAAAATACAGCACTATATACAGGTGCTTCTCACAAAATTAGAATGTCATCAAAAAGTTAATTTATTTCAGTTCTTCAATATAAAAAGTGAAACTCATATATTATACAGAGTAATTACAAACTGAATGTTCTATTTCAAGTGTTTATTTTTGTTAATGTTGATGATTATGGCTGAGTCATTATCTCAGTAAATTAGAATAATTAACAAAAAACACGTGAAAAGGTTTCACGTGAAAAACACGTGAAAACTTTTAAAAAGGTCCCTTAGTCTGTTTCAGTAGGCTCCACAATCATGGAAAAGACTGCTGATTTGACAGATGTCCAGAAGGCAGTCATTGACACACTCCACAAGGAGGATAAGCCACAAAAGGTCATTGCTAAAAAAGTTGGCTGTTCACAGAGCGCTGTGTCCAAGCATATTAATGGAAAGTTGAGTGTAAGGAAAAAGTGTGGTAGAAAAAGGTACACAACCACTTTTTGTGTTGAAGAACTGAAAAAAATTAACTTTTTAATGGTATTCTAATATTGTGTATAACAGCAGGGGATGCTATATAATTTGGGACCGATCACTCAGTGTGCATCATTTACTGCAGTCTAAACAAGCTATGCTGTTAAATGACTGCCAATCGGTAATGATTTACCAATTAGCAGTCGTTTTGTGCCACCACACGTAAATGTGCTCCTATACGGTGTAGATACAGAATAAATATTTACATTCAGTAACTTACTGCTGACATCTCGTCTGATTATAGCCTTTTTCTTCCTCATCTTGTCAAATCTTAATGTCGATGTTCTAACACTGGGAATCAGTCACTGCACTTTGCCGAACTGATCACCGCGTTCTTAAGGTCTTATGTGTACACATATGTCTCTTGAATAAGAAATCCCCCACTCTGCGCTGCTGAATACAGACATGCAACCACCATTAATATGTAATTAGCCATTTTGCAACCCACCATTCAAAATATAAATAATCAACCACTGTGTCTCCGTTAACTATAAGTGGCCACTTTTTGCTGGCCCAATCTTAATATATACTTACCTTGTAATATCTTCACATCCTGTTCCGTCCAGATGTGTCCGGATCCCAGAATTCCAAGCGGCGGAAGTTCAATGACCTCCATATTGGGACACCCAAGTGATGGGTGCCTCAATATGGAAACTGCTGGTGGTACCAGCCTCTTGTGCGGTACACAGTGGCAACACACACACTGTATACGCCATATGCAGCCTCTTGCGCGGTACCACCAGTGGAACACTGTCGCGAACATGCCACCTCCGGGATCAGCTGAATGATTCCCTGACCGCCGCCATCTTTGTACAGGAGGAGCGCATGCGCAGTTTTAATGTGACCGCCGCACAGACGGAAGAAGTCAGCACATGGAAAAAGAGTCGGATAGGTGGGTGAGCACATGGGGGGAGAGAGTCTTAATGCTGCAAAGCCTACCCCCATCATGACATTACCGCCCTTCCAACATGATAGGCCTTCATCTAGCAAATATATAAACTAGTTAGTCACTGTTCTCTTTACCCCATTACATTGCAAATCACTCTCCTGTGTCCTCAATCACCCACTACTGTGCTCCTCCCGATGGACCAATTCATTATATTTACATGTTCTCCCCCTTTCATTATAATGACACATCTTACCCCAATTCATTACATATCCCCACAATCTATCTATATATATAATTGTCTAAGGGTTTTTTCATCTGTCTGTCTGTCTTTCTGTCTGTCTGTCTGTCCTGGAAATCCCGCGTCTCTGATTGGTCGAGGCCGCCAGATGTCATAAAGGTTGCCTCGACCAATCAGCGACGGGCACAGCGACGATGATGTCATAATGGTTGCCATGGCGACGATGATGTCATAAAGGTTGCCTCGACCAATCAGCAACGGGCACAGCGACGATGATGTCATAATGGTTGCCATGGCAACCATCGGGTATTCTAGATTATGTATGTAGTTTATTTATGAAGTTTTCAGAATAATGCAATTTATACAAAGGATTCGGCCGGCTGGCTGTGACCAATTAGCGAAGCGTGGTTCAAATTCCGCGCCAATTCGCGGACGGACTGTGACTGTCGCTGATTGTTCGTGGCTAGACGTGACCAATCAGTGAAGCCAGGGCCAGCTCCAGGTTTTTGAGGGCCCCGGGCGAAAGAGTCTCAGCGGACCCCCTTCTTTAACACATACCACGATTCATGATGCACAGATACAGCAGAGAAATATAGCACAGCCATGTAGCGTATAACACAGCCCATGTAGTATATAACACAGCCCACATAGTATATAACAGCCCATGTAGTAAATATCACAGACACATAGTATATTGTCCAGCCACGTAGTATATTGCCAAGCCACGAAGTATATAGCACAGAGACGTAGTATATAACACAGCCATGTAGTATATAACACAGCCCATGCAGTATAGAGCACAGCGATGTAGTATATTGCCCAGCCACGTAATATATACCACTGCCACCTAGTATATAATACAGCCCACATAGTATATAGCACAAAGATGTAGTATATAACTCAGCCCACGCAGTATCCAACACAGCCCACGTAGTATATAGCAATGTGGGCACCATATCCCTGTTAAAAAAAGAATTAAAATAAAAAATAGTTATTTACTCACCTTCTGTCGCCCCCCGGAGCCAGCTCAGGTGTTAACCAATGCTCCTCACGACGCTCCGGTCCCAAGAGTGCATTGCGGTCTCGCGAGATGATGACGTAGTGGTCTCGCGTGACCGCTACGTCATCATCTCGCGAGACTGCAATGCATGAACCCGGGCATCGCGAGGAGCGGGAAAGGCCTGGGCTGTATCCGGGGGCCGAGAGAAGGTGACTATATAATGATTTTTAATTTTTTTTAATTTTTTTTTACATTAGATCATTAGATAGGCAGCATCAATAGTAAAAAGTTGGTCACACAGGGTTAATAGCAGCGTGGCCCGATTGTGGCCCGATTCTAACGCGTCGGGTATTCTAGAATATGCATGTCCCCATAGTATATGGACAATGATGATTCCAGAATTCGCGGCAGACTGTGCCCATCGCTGATTGGTCGAGGCAACCTTTATGACATCATCGTCGCCATGGCAACCATTATGACATCTACGTCGATACTGTGCCCGTCGCTGATCGGTGGAGGTGAATTCACGGCAGACTGTGCCCGTCGCTGATTGGTCGAGGCGACCTTTATGACATCATCGTCGCCATGCTGTGCCCGTCGCTGATTGGTCGAGGCCTGGCGGCCTCGACCAATCAGAGACGCGGGATTTCCAGGATAGACAGACAGAAAAACCCTTAGACAATTATATATATAGATACATCTGAGCAGACATAGTGTGCTGCTGTATTCTTTGGATTGTCTATAATGAAGTCATAGCAGCCTGCACCTGTTCACACTTGCTTCCCTATGTAAAAAGGTGCTGGTCAAATTTTTGTTTTCTGTACTTTTCATTGGAGGTGGTGACTGCCTCCATATTTGACTGAGCACTCTTTCCATCAGCCTGGACTTCTTTTTTATTAGTGCTGGATCCTACATGTCATTTACATTTGTGGGCTTTTGCTCCACGAAAAGTATGTTAGGGCCTTACTAGCGAATGATCGCCTTGTTGTGGCAGGGGAGCACACACGAATTAGCCAATTTGCACACTAATCACCTTTTTTTTCTAACTATGTTCTATATCATAGTAATGCAGTTTAAGTTTCATTAATTCAATATTTGCACATATCTTACCACACACAGTGTCTTGTTTTATTCTTACATTTGAATATAATGCATTAATAGCAGGTTGAGTTAATGTCTGGATTTTGCGGGAAAACTCAGTCACAAGCAAACACACCATTTTTTACACTGATTTATTTTTATTTTCTGTAAAAAATATTGTGCTACTGTGCTGCTGATCTTACAGCCACACATATGAAAAGTAAGTTAATCAACATCTTTATATTTTCAATCTGTTGCTGCGTAATTATCATTTTCATTAATCTCCAAGAGAGTTGTTTAGTGTTCTTGCCATGAAGAGCACTTCATGTACCTCTGCCTTCCAAGTCTGATTCCCCTCATAACATCAGCCAGTTAGCTTGATTGATAACTCACCGTCTGACACCAGATAAGGGAATGAGACTGTGAGCTATCCATCAAGCTGAAGAGGCTGGTACTCATTGGGGAAACAACCTGGGGAGGCAGAGGTTCAGGAAGTTCTCTGTCCTGCTCACAGCACTTAAAGAGACACTGTCACCTGAATTTGGAGGGAATAATCTTCAGCCATGGAGGCGGGGTTTTTGGGTGTTTGATTCACCCTTTCCTTACCCGCTGGCTGCATGCTGGCTGCAATATTGGATTGAAGTTCATTCTCTGTCCTCCATAGTACACGCCTGCGCAAGGTAAGGTTACCTTGTGCAGGCATGTACTACAGAGGACAGAGAATGAACTTCAATCCAATATTGTAGCCAGCATGCAGCCAGCGGGTAAGGAAAGGGTGAATAAAAAACCCCAAAACCCCGCCTCCATGGCTGAAGATTGTTCCCTCCAAAGTCAGGTGACAGTGTCCCTTTAAAACTTTACTTGTATGGGAATGAAAATGATAATTACTCAGGATGCGGCACAGACTGAAAATATAGAGGTGTAATTTCAAACACCTGCATGCCCATACTGTTATCAACTGAATCTTTTTATCATTTACAGATTACTACTCTCATCTGTTTCACTGCTATAGTTGCACAAAACATTACAGTTTGGAGTATTTGTCCAATGTGCTAGGGCTTTCTTTTCCTTTGTCTATTGCTGAGCTAAATGGTTGCTGCATTCCCTGTGTAGGCTTTTATATATGTTGTGATAATCTTCCTGATTGGCCATGCAATCACATGTGGTGCAATAGCTGCAAGGCATTATGGGGAACCCCGCGCTGTTGCACCTGAGGTTATGTCAGCCTTCTGCGGTTAATGCCATATTCTGCAATGTGTAAACAGGTGGCTGAAATTTTTTCTGTGTTTCACAAAAATTGAATTGCATGTTGTTTGACCTATCCAAAACCTGAAAGGTTAAAAAAAAATGTCACTGGAAATTTGGTTCACATTCAATTAATCAACTCGTCTCTTGCGAAAATTGAAAATTATTGAACCATATTTTAATTTGAAATACATGAATATTCTGCGACTACAGTGTGTTATTAAGCAGACTACTGGTTATCACTGATTATTCCTTTACATGGTGAGGGCACTTTGACATCACTAAGAATGTGTTTGTGTTAAAGATTTCAAAAGGGGTTCATTTAAGTATTTGGAAACGTCACAGTGTTACGCGTGACTTTTCCGGGTAATTGGAGGCTTTATATATTTGAAAATTGAATTTTTGGGAAAAATGTGACAAAACAGGAGAATTCTAATTTTAAAAGACTCATTCATCTATAATTCATCTTTACAAATGTAAGAATGGATCCCTCTGGATAACAGGAACTGAACAATTTACCCTTGATGACTGGGTCATCACATAGTATAAGCCATTCTATTTGGACACCAAGGAATGGCAGTAACCCAAAAGGTCTCTTGTGTCTGGTTACCTATCAACTAACTTATGTCTACATACTGATTGTCCATGTACACTGCGATCTCTGGCACTGGACCAAATGTGCTACATGCTTATAGCATTTTACAGGATATCACCACATTTTGCCAGCTTGTACAGTGGGTCACAATGAAGTAGAAATGATTCCACTGATATATTATAACTAGTGATGAGCAAATAGCTTCAGATAACTCCTTATCCAAATAGCTATAGAGCTTCCCGAATAGCTGCATCGGGAACCCAGATACTTGGAGTGCTCCCGATGATCCCAATAAACAGGCTCTCCATGCATGTGTAGTGACTGTCAAACAGCAGTGATACATGCAGCTGCGGCGTCGGACAGCTGATTATCGGAAGCACTCCAGGTATCCAGGTTCCTGATGTAGCTATTTGGTAAGCACTATAGAGTCGCCCGCTAGGGCTTGGGGTACTCGGTACCGGGTCCAGTCGCATTTAAAGGAGTGGTCACGGTGGCAGCAACCTGGTCCGTGGCCCTGGGCACCCAAGTAAAAGGGGAAAGGTCTTTTAAGGGAGTTGTAGGAATAAAGTTTGTGTTTGTGGTGCCTCCTGTCCTTCTCGGTCAGAGGGGACCGACGCTGGGGTCCTCTGGGGTGATGTTACTGCAGCAAAGATGGTGATGCTTCCCACAGGTGAAGCGGGCTTCCCAGGGCTCTCCGTGTGTTTGGCAGGGATAGTGAATGCCGGCAAATAAATGGAGGACCCAGGGTTGCAGTCTTTACCTGGTTTACTGAAGTTGTAGTCAGCCTTAGTCCAGGGTAAAGGCAACAGGTGTCGATTGAGTCCAGGAAGCCTGAAAACAAGTGAGAATCCCTTTGACAGGTCAGATTGGGAGCCTTCCACTTTTCGCTGGTTTGTGGTCCCTTGCTGCCTGTAGTTGTCTGACAAGGTACCCTTTCTCTCCTGTCCTGAGACAGTACCTGCATGGTAGACAACTTGAGCTGTTCCCTTGGGGTCTCTGTACATGGTGACTCCGGGCACTAACTGCTGCTCCAGTTCTTGCCGTCCAGTTCTGCTGTGGGACCTGTAGTTTCCCACGACCTTGGGCTCCCGGTGCCCAGTTTCTGCACTCTGGCTTAGAGAAGGACCAATCGCAGCCCTCCTCTAGCTCCTGATCACTCCTCTGCTCCTTCCTTGTCTCTTGTCGGTATATTGAAGGAAGCTCCCCTAAAACTGGGTTTAGAGCTCCCCCTTCTGGCCTGGAGTCAGAATATGTTGCATGTAAGATTACCTGCCAAAGGGATCCCTCCTGTCTCCAGGCATGGCATTACCCTCCCCGAGAGGAAGGCAATACCACTGTGGTACCTGAACTCCTGGGGTGCCACACTATAGCTATTCGGATAAGGAGTTATCCGAAGCTATTCACTCATCCCTACTTATAACGTGCTCAACGAAAATATATGAAAAGAGAATACTAAAACAATATTAAATGGATTCAAGTTATCAAAAAAGAGTAAAGAAGAATATATAAAGCCTCATTCACACATCCATGTTTAAAAACTTGCGTGAATAAATGGTACCAGTGTCATCAGTGTTTTGGATCATTGTGTCCGTGTTTACCATCAGTGTTTTCAGTGTTTTCCACATGTGGATAAATAATAAATTACAAGCTTTTCCTATCCTATTCAATGTTAAATACAGACGCACACAGATGATACATGGATGCCTTCTGTGTGCTGTACGTGTTTTTCACGAATCCGTATACTTGTAATTGCACTTTTAATCTGTGATCTTGGAGAAAATTCAGACATTTCAGCATGTTCTATCCGTGAAATATACGGATAGTGGACCCTTGAAGACTAAAAACATTTAAAATATCTCGTTCCGTTATCTCAGTGTCATAACATAAAAATATATAGTTGTACGCTCCAAGCTATTAATATATGCAATAACTAGTGTAATTCTGCAAGTTACTTAGGTGTTACCAAATGAATGAAGCAATAATGTAGAAGTAAGTCAGCTATGAAAACCAACAAACCCAGAAAAAAAAACATTGAATAATGTCCCAAATTGAAAATGTGGAAACAAGAGAAAAAAATGGCGTTAACCATAATCCAATGTAGTCAAAATAAAGTGCTCTAAATTCAACCACAATAAATAGTGATACTCAAGGGAAACCAACATGCATGTACAGATAGCCCTAATAAGTTAAATGTACTCCAGAGAAATATATAAGAAGAATAATCAAGAAATATATGGTAGTACCCTGCATACAAACGCTATATGTAGTGAGGCACCAGAAAGGGACCACATATGTATATGTAGGCAAATGCAAGTCAGAAGCAATATATAGAACTAAGTCATAATGAGAAAATATAAGATACCAATAATATAATATCCAGTATTGATGAGGAGGTACCAATTAGAAACCACATAAATGAAGTGCCATGAGCGCAGCGCAGTACCACATGTATTGCTGGTGAAGGCAACTTCATCTGACATGCCATTAATTCACCAGTGACAGCTGACAGACACTCTGTTGGTATAGATTTGACATCATCTTAGGATGCCTTCAATAAGGACAGTATTTCACAGGGGACACAAGAACTGGAGAGATGTAATGACTACAGATCTTTTACTAGTATGAACACTAGGAACTAGGCATTACATATGCTATAAAGCCAAGATTTGGTTGATACTATTTGGTAATAATTGGAGATAACAGATGTTTATCTTTGATAACACTGGGGAACAATTTGAAAAAAAATTTCTGTTGAGTTAGGTTTTTGAGCTGATTTATACTAAAATTGGCATGCTGATTCCAAAAATGTAGTCAGTTTTTTTCTAGCACGTCAAGTTTTTCCTCCACAACTTACCTGCCAGAGAAGCACAATTGCACTGATATCTGTAATAAGACTTGTTATCTGATTACAATTCGACTCATATAGAGCTACGTGGCAACTTGTAAGAGTAGTCACAACTGAGACAGTGTGGTGAGAGGTGTGTGCAGCTCCCAATACGTCATAATTATCAATATCTTTACACAATAAATTTATCATAGTAGGAATAAATAGGATTTGTGATAGCTTTTCTCTTTACATTGGGCGCTTAGTTGTAATTTATATATCTTTTATGATTTTTTTCTTCGTTAGTTTTCAAAGCTTGTAACTTTCCATCTCAGTGTTTTATTTACATATGTACATATTTCCTTTGTTTAAGATCATGTCTGCTCCTTCTTCCTCTCGTCGTAAATGCCCATTTGTACTGTTTAAAAAAAACAACACTTTTTAGGTACAGTAGTTTACATATTTTTGAGAAGACAAAAATCCTATAGTTCAAAAACTTGACGTGATAGAGAAAAACTGAGATCATTTCTGGATTCAGCATCCAAAAATTAGTTAAGAACAGTTGTCTGACCTAACTCCTAAAAAAGTGTGTTCCCCAGTGTAATCATTCAAACCAGTACTGGCCTATGATCTCAAGAGTTTGCGCCATTCGAGCACCCAAGTTTTCAGCTGAGCACTGTTTTCATTACCGTTTCGTATTATGATTCTATTCCGTACCAGCAAAATTTGTATATATCAATGTATATCAATGCTTTATAATTTTGCAAAAGATGATGTGAGGAATGTCCATTCATTGTCATCATATTAAAGGGAATCTAACCAAACTATGCACATGACCTTGTAGTGGATATAGCCCCTGTAGCAATTGCATCTTTCCTGCTCGAACGCCTGTCTCCTTGCTGCAGAAAATGAATTTCAATTAGATATGTTAAGTTGTGTGCTAAGTGCACCCTATGTTTGGCCAAGAGGCTCAATGCTCCATTCCACCTACTGGTTTTGCATGTTCATGCCTCCCTCACTGCCTCACTGGTGATTGACAGCACTTTCTTGAGCTTTCTCTGCAGAAAACATTTTGTTATCAGTGCATTCCAAGAGTCATTGTTTTCTAATTTATCTTACCACAAAAGTGTATGAGGTCTTGCCTTTTGTGGGTGGATTTTTTTGCAATTCGTTTCCTTCAAGATTCAGCAAAATCGCGGCTATTGGCCACCATTTTCTGAACCTTAAGAAAGGTTCAAAAATGAAAAGAATCCTTATACTCACCTCCTCACTCACCTCTCCAGCACTACCACTCTTAACTACCACCTATCTGGTCCTCATTGCCTCTGGGCATTTCTGTCAGCCACAATGAAATTCCTGTGCCTATCACTCTAGGTCCGTGAGGGTTGTACACACGCAGTTCACACTGTGACATCATGACATTGCGGCATGGACGACGACCTTTGCAGGTAAATGCGTAAAATCCTCCCAAACCTATCAAACTCAGAAGACTAGGCTTAGTGCGAGAGGTCCAAGGATTTCGACGTGGCCGATGGTGATCTGAAGATGCAAAGGGGACCAGACAGGTGGCAATGAGTAGCGTATGAGCTGGAGAGGGGAGCATAAAGGGTTTTTTACTTTTTAAATATTATGCTTATTATGTTCTGGGGTTTTCGGAGATCCTATAGCATGATTAAGGTCATGAAATGTATTTTCCAAGGAAAATCCACACTAACGGACAAACTTGAGGTTTGTCTGATTAGTTGGCTGATTTATAATGTTACCAAATTTGTATATTATTTTAATGCTCTAATACTTTTACTGAATGAATAAATTTCATTTTTTGTTGGCGGATTCACAGAACAATATTTTTTTTTCCTTTATCATCAACAAATTTGTATGAGGGCTTCTTTTTTTCTGTAGAATTGTTTGTCTCCATTTTGGGATAGATATACATTTTGATTGTCTTCTATTACTTTGGATATTTTACGAGGGGTATAGGATATAAACAGCAATTCTGTCATTGTTTTCTTTTTTTTTTTCTTATTATGTGCAATGCAGTTCTTTTTTATTCTCTCATGGTCATGCCATCCAATAGATGTACCATTATGTCCTAACGCAGTTAGCACAGAGCTTTCTCTTGTAACGAGCTGTGATCCTGTAGTTCAATGACTACAAGTAGAGATCTCAGAAAGCATAAAGATTTAATAGCAAGCGTATACTATAATGTAATAATTCTGTTAGTAATGGTTTGAAGCCTGTAACCATGGGAACATATAGGTCTACGTAGGGGCTGATATTACAAGACAGTAGGATATTTTTACGAAAGACTATTTGCAAAGTTGATTAACTTTGAAAATAAAATGGTTGTAAAATTGCACATTACATAGGCACATGACAGAACGGAGATACTAGCTGCTACTGAAGCCAGTAAGCGACTTATTACACATGATGCAGTGCTGAAAAAAATGGTATTTTTTTTAAGATTTATGACTTTTCAGAATAGCTTATTCTGCATAAATTCATGAAGGAAATGCATCTATAATACATTAGTCCCTCTGGGATAGCACTTAAAGGAGATGCTGTTTGGATTGTTCATCTTGATAAAAGTTGGAAGACATGTTCTACCATGCTTCTGAACCTAAAGGCATAGAAACACACACTCATCCTTTCAGTGTCAGGAGACCCTGCAGTACATTATCCAAACACAACAAGAAACTTTCTTCCTAGTATTCAATGGATGCTGAAACAAGCTGTCTACTTACAGTAAAGGAAATAATTATTTGCTCCCTTGCTGATTTTGTACGTTTTCCCACTGACAAAGACTTGAACAGTCTATAATTTTAAGGGTAGGTTAATTTTAACATTAAGAGATAGAAGATCAAAAATAAAGTCCAGAAAATCACATTGTATAAATTATATAAATTTATTTGCATTTTGCAGTGAGAAATTAGTATTTGATCCCCTACCAACCATTAACAGTTCTGGTTCCTACAGACTAGTTAGACGCTCCTAATCAACTTGTTACCTGCATTAAAGACAGCTGTGTTACATGGTCACCTTTATAAAATTCTCCTGTCCACAGACTCAATTAATTAGTCAGACTCCAACCCTACAACATGGGCAAGACCAAAGAGCTTTCTTAGGATGTCAGGGAAAAGTTCATAGACCTGCACAAAGCTGGAATGGGCTATAAAACCATTGGTAAGATACTAGGTGAGAAGGAGACAACTGTTGGTGCAATACTAAGAAAATGGAAGAAATACAAAATGACTGTCAATCAACATCAATCTTGGGCACCATGCAAAATCTCACCTCGTGGGCTACCCTTGATCATGAGGAAGGTGAGAGATCAGCCTTAAACTACATGGGGGAACTTGTTAATGATTTCAAGGAAGCTGGGACCACAGTCACCAAAAAAATCATTGCTAACATATTACGCCGTAAAGATTTTAAATCCTGCAGTGCCCGCAAGGTCCCTGCTCGAGAAGGCACATGTGCAGACCCATCTGAAGTTTGCCAATGAACACCTGGATGATTCTGTGAGCAATTGGGAGAAGGTGCTGTGGTCAGATGAGACAAAAATTGAGGTCTTTAGCATTAACTCAACTAGCCATGTTTGGAGGAAGAAAAATGCTGCCTATGACCCAAAGAACACCGTCCCCCACTGTCAAGCATGGATATGGATACATTATATTTTGGGGGTGTTTCTCTGCTAAAGGCACAGGATTACTTCACCGCATCAATGGGAGAATGGATGAAGCCATGTACCATAAAATCCTGAGTGACAACCTCCTTCCCTCCGCCAGGACATTAAAAATGGTCTGGATGGGTCTTCCAGCAAGACAATGGCCCAAAACATACAGCCAAGGCAACAAAAGAGTGGCTCAAATAGAAGCACATTAAGGTCATGGAGTGGCCTAGCCAGTCTCCAGACCTTAATCCCATAGAAAACTTATGGGATGATCTACAAAGAGGAGTGGACCAAAATTCCTCCTGACATGTGCGCAAACCTCATCATCAACTACAAAAAAGTCTGACTGCTGTGCTTGCCAACAAAGGTTTTGCCACCAAGTATTAAGTCTTGTTTGCCAGAGGAATCAAATACTTATTTCTCACTGCAAAAAGCAAATACATTTATATAATTTATGAAATATGATTTTCTGGATTTTACTTTTGATATTCTATCTCTCAATGTTAAAATGAACCTACCATTAAAATTATAGACTGTTCATGGCTTTGTCAGTGGTTAAACTTACAAAATATGCAAGGGATCAAATAATTATTTCCTTCACTGTACATATCTTTTTCTATCTGAAGCTAAGAACTAGCATTATTGTGCACTAAACATAACTCCACACTTATCACAGATATGCTCTTGCAAGATCTAATCTTTCATGAATATTGAGCACAAACAAACCACACAGTCAGACAGCAGAAATTTCTCAGGCATCAAAATATTGAACACTTGGGCCCCAATTCATCAAAGTTTTGTTTTCCCACCATAATTATGGCATAAAAAGCTTTGAAAAATCAAAATCTTTTGGGTAATTTTTAAGTGTTTTTTGTCCAGCTCGGTCAAAATGGATGAAGGTGGGGTAGAAAGGGGTGTGGCAGGGTATGACGGACCTTTGGTAATGATGGACCTTTCTTGTCAAATTCATGATGACATCAGTAAGATTTGTGGCTAGGCGCAAATGCATACACATGCCGGTTCATGTCTTGCCTGATTGCCATGTACCTCTTAATTAATCATGTGCCTCACACCTCACCCTACCCCCTCATCAAAACTGGCTTGAAAAGCTCTGGTTTAGTCTTGGAGAATCAGGGCCATGGTGTTTTTAGGTAAGTGCCCATATGGCAAATTTGCTGCAGGAATTTGTTCAAGGCTATGGTCACTCGAGCGTAATAAAAATCTGTCTAGTTTTCATCCATAAAAGTGTGATTTTTTTCTCACTTGTCAGCTGTATGCAGTCCATCTGCAAACTGTTCTTTTTTACTCAGCAGTAGTGTTGAGCGATACCGTCCGATACTTGAAAGTATCGGTATCGGATAGTATCGGCCGATACCCGAAAAATATCGGATATCGCCGATACCGATATCCGATACCAATACAAGTCAATGGGACATCAAGTATCGGAAGATATTCTCATGGTTCCCAGGGTCTGAAGGAGAGGAAACTCTCCTTCAGGCCCTGGGATCCATAGGGATGTGTAAAATAAAGAATTAAAATAAAAAATATTGATATATTTACCTCTCCGGCGGCCCCTGAACTCAGCGCGGGTAACCGGCAGGCTTCTTTGTTCAAAGTCAGCGCTTTTAGGACCTGAGAATCACGTCCCGGCTTCTGATTGGTCGCGGGCCGCCCATGTGACCGCCACGCGACCAATCACAAGCCGCGACGTCACCGCAAGCTATTAGCGCGCTCATTTTTGAAAAATGAGCGCGTTAATGACTTTCAAAGACGTAGCGGCTTGTGATTGGTCGCGGCCACGCGACCAATCACAAGCCGCGACGTCACCGCAAGCTATTAACGCGCTCATTTTTAAAAATGAGCGCGTTAATGGCTTTCAAAGACGTAGCGGCTTGTGATTGGTCGCGTGGCCGCGACCAATCACAAGCCGCGACGTCACCGCAAGCTATTAACGCGCTCATTTTTAAAAATGAGCGCATTAATGACTTTCAAAGACGTAGCGGCTTGTGATTGGTCGCGGCCACGCGACCAATCACAAGCCGCGACGTCACCGCAAGCTATTAACGCGCTCATTTTTAAAAATGAGCGCGTTAATGGCTTTCATACCCGATACTTGCGGTATCGGAATGCTCAACACTACTCAGCAGCTATTAATCATTTATAGGACCATTTACAGTTTTCTATGCTATAGAATTGTAAGGTATCCTTAACAAGTGGATACCATACTGTGACTCCATATGACATCCAAATTCTTTCTTGCACTGTACCAATTTCAGAGTGAAATCGCAACACACAGCGATTTTTTTCACAGACTGATTCTGTCAGTGAAAACATTGGTCATCAGCACTGCCCTATGGAATAACATTGTCCGAGTGCAATCCGATGAAAAATCGGAAAGTCTTTGTTCAATTTATATTGTGCTGTGAGCGAGCCCTTAAGGGAATGGGTCATCAGAAAAGTATTTTAAATCAGGTTTTATATTATTATTTTTTTCATTTTATTTGTTTTATATCATTATCTGTATTAAAAATAAAGTCTTGGAATTTTCACACTTGCGTAGTCTAAATTCTTAACTCCTGTTTCTTTCGGAAAATTGACATTTCATTACCAGCAATAAATGGACAGAGTATTTTTTAATGTAAAATACAATTAAAAATACTAAACAAAGCATAAAGCAAATGTACCTTTGTTTCTTCGGTACGGAAAATAACTATTAAAAATAGAACTAATCATGTTACAGACAAGCCAAAAGGCTTTTTATGCCCCATGTAAGGACTCCCTGGCATGAACCACCTTGTGAGTTAACCTGGAGGTGTAATTATTAAAGTGAATCATGCAGTGTCTTTGTTTCTCTAAGGTTTTGTGTCTAGCACATAGGGCTCAAATTAAGTAGATAATGATTTAATTGTACATGAGATTTTCCTATAGTTGTGAAGTATGTAAGAGTAGGACAAATTAAACTCATTACAGTGAAGGTATTTGAAAATACGTGTTGATAACAATATTTCTTCCCAGAAATGCGTGTCAACACATGAACTGTCTGAGCTGGTAGAATTTGGAGAACTTACACTCCAAAACTCTATTTTTCTGATTGTATCTCTGAGAACTGTCACGACAATATCTGCCTCTGTAACAAGAGCTATTAAGATCTCAATGCCCAGGATTTCTGGAAGGGTAGGAGCACTGAATAGCTGTCTGCAAGGTGGCTGACTGATAATATCTTTCTTAAAATAATAACTTTTCATGTTATTCACAGATCCAGCCATAAAAGATTTAGTTATTTCACCATTTGAAGAATCAGAAATAACAGGGAATTAAGTTATATTTTATTTTTCGCAAAAAGACTTAGAAGACTTGAATGTGTCAATAAGCTATTTTTATGGACTAAGAACACAATAGCACAGTAAATATTCTGCTTACTGAACAAAGTTCTGAGTTTGCCTGTGCTCTGATGCTTCAGCAGTATGAGAAATGGTGTCGGGAAGATTTTTTTTTTGTGAACCATGAAGCAAATCTTAAAATATTAAAATATTCAAATTTGTGTGAAATTGCCAATTTCAGAAAATTTAACTCATACTTGACCCTTCACAAATCATCTGATCATCTCTAGTGACACTTCTTGTGTCTCTTATTTTTTTGTGTGGTGACTAGGGATGAGCAGACCAGTGGAAGTTCGGGTTTGAGTACCCGAACTTAAACCCGAATATCTCTCTCCTCTATGAACTGTAAAATGAACTTCCAGGAGAGGTCCTTGGTCAGAGTTCACCACCAGACACTAAGTGCCTAGTACAAACCCTGAACTTTACAGTTTGGGTTCACTCATCTCTAATTGAGACCAAGGTTCCCATCTGGTGGGAAGAGTTAATTTCAAATTTGTTCTTTTTGTGTTTTTTCAGTCTCATTGCATACATCACTTTCTGTAAACTTGATAAAGAGGCTGAAGTTTCCCAAAACATGTTGTTTTTTATGGAAGTTATTCCTATATTATACCTTTTCATTGGCAGTAGAGATGAGCGAGTATACTCGTTGCTCAGTTTTTCCCAAGCATACTCGGGTGATCTCCAAGTATGTGTTAATGCTTGGAGATTTAGTTTTTGTCACCTCAGCTGCATGATTTACGCCTGCTAGCCAGCCTGAGTACATGTGGGAATTTCCTAACAAGCAGGCATTCCTCACATGTATACAGCCTGTCTAGAAGCCGTAAATCATGCAGCTGCGGCAACAAAAACTAAATCTCAGAGCACTAACAAGTATACTCGCTTCACTAGTTGGCAGGTGAGTGCCTCATTTGTGGCACTCAAATTTTTGGGGTAACCAAGCCAGCTACCATATTATCCACATTCAAAACTACAACTCATTCTGCAGAAAACTAAAGTGTCACACAACTATGTCATATGAAAAATAAAAAAAGTTCTAGCTTTTGAAAGAAAGGGAGGAGAAAACAAAAACACAAACTGAAAATTGGCTGCAGCCGGAAGGGCTTAAACCTGCAGATTATTCAAGTGTGCGGCAGCAGATACTGTAAATATCAGAGACTAAGAAGTTCCTGTTACTCCTGTTTAGAGATTAATTATATTGGCCAGAATTTTTATATAGTTTGCAAGAAAAAGGGCCGGCGTCAGCACCCGACGCACCCAGGCAAGTGCTGGGGCCGTGGACAAAGGGGGACTCACTTTCCATCGGGGCCTAGGCTGTTCCCCCCGCAGCTGTGCTTTGCAGGGTTGCCGCTGCTGTTTGAGCCATCACTTCAACAGATATGGCCGCATGCAGTGCACTGTGCAGACACAGCTGCACAATGCTCTGCGTGCAAAACAAAACCTCGGTGACATTCTAGATGTCATAAAAATGGGGGTGAGGAGCAACTCCCCATACACAGCAGAAACAGAATACCCGCTCCCAGAATCATGCAAAGAAGGAGAAAGCTGGAGTAACTAGGTAAAAAATATATACTTTATTAACAATAATTTCAAGTGAGTACAATAGTCATAACACCACAGTAGTAGAATGTATACAGAACCAGGATAGACACAGATATGCCCATAAGAGTCCACCATTGCACATGCCCATATAAGTAGATATATAGATCCATTAAATAAAGTGACAGTGCATATAGTTATATTGCTATGGTAAGATTGCCATCAGTAGTCATATAAAGATCAGTGAAACCGCTGGACAAAAGATCGCCAGGAGGGCAGAGCTTACCGGGGGCAGAGCTGGGGGACCCAGGGTATAGATGCAGGAGACCCTCGATGCGCGTTTCGCGTGCAAAAGCACCGCTTTGTCAAGAAGAAGTAAGGTTTGCAGAGAGGAACAGGACCTTTTATGGCCTAGGCTGTTCCCCCCGCAGCTGTGCTTTGCAGGGTTGCTGCTGCTGTTTGAGCTATCACTTCAACAGATATGGCCGCATGCAGTGCACTGTGCAGCTGTGTCTGCTAGTAATGACGTGGCCGGGACGACGAACAAGCAAAATTAAAGGCGCAGTGCCAGCTCAGCCGCATTATTACTAGCAGACACAGCTGCACAATGCACTGCGTTCAGCCATGTCTGTTTAAGTAACAGCAATCAAGCAGCGCCGGCGGACCTGCACAGCCACATGCCAGAGGAGCTGGGCTGAAGACAAGCTGGGGTAAATGAGCGAGGCTTGTTTCCTGCTTCCCCATATTAAACTAATATTTTAAATTTATGTATGTCAATGTGAATGACTGTATATATTTATGTCTGTGTACATGTGCAAATATATATATGTACGTATCTGTGTATGTTTGTTTAGGTTCGTGTCTGCATATTGCATGTGTGCATATCTGTGTACAATGTGTATATGTGTATGTCTGCGTGTGTGCGCATATCTGCACACCGTGTATACATGTCTGCATACTGTATGTGTATGTCAGCATATTGTGTGTGTATGTCTGCATACTATATGTGTGTGCATGTCTGCGTATTGTATGTGCATGTCTGCGTACTATAAGTGTGTGCATGTATGCATATTGTATTTGTGTGCATGCATGTCTGCCTACTGTATGTGCGTGCTTATCTGCATATTGTGCGTGCATATCTGCGTACTGTATGTGTATGTCTGCATACTGTATGTGTATGTCAGCATATTGTGTGTTATGGACCTGGTGGTTAGGAGCACCCGGCACGACCTGATAGTTAAACTCACACAGGACAAGCTCTGGGATGTGGGAGCTCTGCTGACCGCAAGCCCTAATCCTATCACACAACTAGAATTAGCCGTGGAGCGTTCCTGACTCTCCCTAGACGCCTCTTCACAGCCTAAGAGCTAGCTAGCCCTAGAGATAGAAAATAAAGCCTACCTTGCCTCAGAGAAATTCCCCAAAGGAAAAAGCAGCCCCCCACATATATTGACTGTGAGTAAAGATGAAAGTCACAAACGCAGAAATGAAACAGGTTTCAGCAAAGGGAGGCCAGACTTACTAAACAGACAGAGGATAGGAAAGGTATCTTTGCGGTCAGCACAAAAACTACAAAAGACCACGCAGAGTGTGCACAAAGACCTCCGCACCGACTCACGATGCGGAGGTGCCACTCTGCATCCCAGAGCTTCCAGCTAGCAAGACAAAATCATGATAACCAGCTGGACAAGGAAACAATGAACAAATAATAACTATCAGGAACTTAGCTTCTGCTGGAGAAGACAGATCACCAGAAAGATCCAAGAGCGAACTGAACCAATGCAGAAACATTGTCAGCTGGCATGGAGTAACGATCTGAGTGGAGTTAAATAGAGCAGCCAACCAAAGGATAAACCACGTCACCTGTGTAAGGAACCTCAGAAGCAGCAGCTTCACTCACAGCCACCAGAGGGAGTCCATGGACAGAACTCGCCGAAGTACCATTCACGACCACAGGAGGGAGTTCGACAACAGAATTCACAACAGTACCCCCCCTTGAGGAGGGGTCACCGAACCCTCACCAGAGCCCCCAGGCCGATCAGGATGAGCCAAATGAAAGGCACGAACTAGATCGGCAGCATGAACATCAGAGGCAAAAACCCAGGAATTATCTTCCTGACCATAACCCTTCCACTTGACCAGGTACTGGAGTTTCCGTCTCGAAACACGAGAAGCCAAAATCTTCTCCACCACATACTCCAACTCCCCCTCGACCAACACCGGGGCAGGAGGATCAACGGAGGGAACCATAGGCGCCACGTATCTCCGCAACAACGACCTATGGAACACATTATGGATGGCAAAAGAAGCTGGAAGGTCCAAACGAAATGACACAGGATTAAGAACTTCAGAAATCTTATATGGCCCAATGAAACGAGGCTTAAACTTAGGAGAGGAAACCTTCATAGGAACATGACGAGATGACAACCAAACCAAATCCCCAACACGAAGTCGGGGACCAACACAGCGCCGGCGGTTAGCGAAACGTTGAGCCTTCTCCTGGGACAATGTCAAATTGTCCACCACATGAGTCCAAATCTGCTGCAACCTGTCCACCACCGTATCCACACCAGGACAGTCCGAAGGCTCAACCTGCCCTGAAGAGAAACGAGGATGGAAACCAGAATTACAGAAAAAAGGAGAAACTAAAGAAGCCGAGCTGGCCCGATTACTAAGGGCGAACTCAGCCAAAGGCAAGAAGGACACCCAATCATCCTGATCAGCAGAAACAAAGCATCTCAGATATGTTTCCAAAGTCTGATTAGTTCGTTTGGTTTGGCCATTAGTCTGAGGATGGAAAGCCGAAGAAAAAGACAAATCAATGCCCATCTTAGCACAAAAGGACCGCCAAAACCTCGAAACAAACTGGGAACCTCTGTCCGAGACGATGTTCTCTGGAATGCCATGCAAACAAACCACATGCTGGAAAAACAATGGCACCAAATCAGAGGAGGAAGGCAATTTAGACAAGGGTACCAAATGGACCATCTTAGAGAAGCGATCACAAACCACCCAAATGACCGACATCCTTTGAGAAACAGGGAAATCAGAAATAAAATCCATGGAAATATGCGTCCAGGGCCTCTTCAGGACCGGCAAGGGCAAAAGCAACCCACTGGCACGAGAACAGCAGGGCTTAGCCCGAGCACAAGTCCCACAGGACTGCACAAAAGAACGCACATCCCATGACAAAGAAGGCCACCAAAAGGATCTAGCCACCAAATCTCTGGTACCAAAGATTCCAGGATGACCAGCCAACACCGAACAATGAACCTCAGAGATAACTCTACTAGTCCATCTATCAGGGACAAACAGTTTCTCCGTAGGACAACGGTCAGGTCTATCAGCCTGAAACTTCTGCAGCACGTGCCGCAAATCAGGGGAGATGGCAGACAAAATTACCCCCTCTTTAAGAATACCCGCCGGCTCCGGAACACCCGGAGAATCAGGCACAAAACTCCTTGACAGGGCATCAGCCTTCACATTCTTAGATCCCGGAAGGTAGGAAACCACAAAATCAAAACGGGAGAAAAAGAGCGACCATCGAGCCTGTCTAGGATTCAACCGTTTGGCAAACTCGAGATAAGTCAAATTCTTGTGATACGTCAAGACCACCACGCGATGTTTAGCTCCTTCAAGCCAATGTCGCCACTCCTCGAATGCCCACTTCATGGCCAACAACTCTCGATTGCCAACATCATAATTGCGCTCAGCAGGCAAGAATTTTCTAGAAAAGAAGGCACATGGTTTCATCACCGAGCAATCAGAACTTCTTTTTGACAAAACAGCCCCTGCTCCAATCTCAGAAGCATCAACCTCGACCTGAAACGGGAGCGAAACATCTGGCTGGCACAAGACAGGGGCAGAAGAAAAACGACGCTTCAACTCCTGAAAAACCTCTACAGCCGCAGAGGACCAATTGACCACATCAGCACCTTTCTTGGTCAAATCAGTCAACGGTTTAGCAATACTAGAAAAATTAGCGATGAAGCGACGGTAAAAATTAGCAAAGCCAAGAACTTCTGCAGGCTCTTCACAGATGTCGGCTGAGTCCAATCATAAATGGCCTGAACTTTAACAGGGTCCATCTCGATAGTAGAAGGGGAAAAAATGAAACCCAAAAATGAAACCTTCTGAACTCCAAAGAGACACTTTGACCCCTTCACAAACAAGGAATTCGCACGAAGGACCTGGAACACCATTCTGACCTGCTTCACATGAGACTCCCAATCATCCGAAAAGACCAAAATGTCATCCAAATATACAATCATGAATCTATCCAGGTACTCTAAAAAACTAATTAAAGCTGCCAAAAAGGAAACAGAGAAGCACATTGCTAAGGAGAGTAAAACTAATCCCAAACTGTTCTTCAACTATATCAATAGTAAAAGAATAAAAACTGAAAATGTAGGCCCCTTAAAAAATAGTGAGGAAAGAATGGTTGTAGATGACGAGGAAAAAGCTAACATATTAAACACCTTCTTCTCCACGGTATTCACGGTGGAAAATGAAATGCTAGGTGAAATCCCAAGAAACAATGAAAACCCTATATTAAGGGTCACCAATCTAACCCAAGAAGAGGTGCGAAACCGGCTAAATAAGATTAAAATAGATAAATCTCCGGGTCCGGATGGCATACACCCACGAGTACTAAGAGAACTAAGTAATGTAATAGATAAACCATTATTTCTTATTTTTAGGGACTCTATAGCGACAGGGTCTGTTCCGCAGGATTGGCGCATAGCAAATGTGGTGCCAATATTCAAAAAGGGCTCTAAAAGTGAACCTGGAAATTATAGGCCAGTAAGTCTAACCTCTATTGTTGGTAAAATATTTGAAGGGTTTCTGAGGGATGTTATTCTGGATTATCTCAATGAGAATAACTGTTTAACTCCATATCAGCATGGGTTTATGAGAAATCGCTCCTGTCAAACCAATCTAATCAGTTTTTATGAAGAGGTAAGCTATAGGCTGGACCACGGTGAGTCATTGGACGTGGTATATCTCGATTTTTCCAAAGCGTTTGATACCGTGCCGCACAAGAGGTTGGTACACAAAATGAGAATGCTTGGTCTGGGGGAAAATGTGTGTAAATGGGTTAGTAACTGGCTTAGTGATAGAAAGCAGAGGGTCGTTATAAATGGTAGAATCTCTAACTGGGTCGCTGTGACCAGTGGGGTACCGCAGGGGTCGGTATTGGGACCTGTTCTCTTCAACATATTCATTAATGATCTGGTAGAAGGTTTACACAGTAAAATATCGATATTTGCAGATGATACAAAACTATGTAAAGCAGTTAATACAAGAGAAGATAGTATTCTGCTACAGATGGATCTGGATAAGTTGGAAACTTGGGCTGAAAGGTGGCAGATGAGGTTTAACAATGATAAATGTAAGGTTATACACATGGGAAGAAGGAATCAATATCACCATTACACACTGAACGGGAAACCACTGGGTAAATCTGACAGGGAGAAGGACTTGGGGATCCTAGTTAATGATAAACTTACCTGGAGCAGCCAGTGCCAGGCAGCAGCTGCCAAGGCAAACAGGATCATGGGGTGCATTAAAAGAGGTCTGGATACACATGATGAGAGCATTATACTGCCTCTGTACAAATCCCTAGTTAGACCGCACATGGAGTACTGTGTCCAGTTTTGGGCACCGGTGCTCAGGAAGGATATAATGGAACTAGAGAGAGTACAAAGGAGGGCAACAAAATTAATAAAGGGGATGGGAGAACTACAATACTCAGATAGATTAGCGAAATTAGGATTATTTAGTCTAGAAAAAAGACGACTGAGGGGCGATCTAATAACCATGTATAAGTATATAAGGGGACAATACAAATATCTCGCTGAGGATCTGTTTATACCAAGGAAGGTGACGGGCACAAGGGGGCATTCTTTGCGTCTGGAGGAGAGAAGGTTTTTCCACCAACATAGAAGAGGATTCTTTACTGTTAGGGCAGTGAGAATCTGGAATTGCTTGCCTGAGGAGGTGGTGATGGCGAACTCAGTCGAGGGGTTCAAGAGAGGCCTGGATGTCTTCCTGGAGCAGAACAATATTGTATCATACAATTAGGTTCTGTAGAAGGACGTAGATCTGGGGATTTATTATGATGGAATATAGGCTGAACTGGATGGACAAATGTCTTTTTTCGGCCTTACTAACTATGTTACTATGTTACTATGTTACTCTTGGAAGATGTCATGCATAAAGGACTGAAACACAGATGGAGCATTAGAAAGCCCGAATGGCATAACCAGGTACTCAAAATGGCCCTCGGGCGTATTAACTGCTGTTTTCCATTCATCGCCCTGTTTAATTCGCACAAGATTATACGCCCCTCGAAGATCTATCTTGGTGAACCAACTAGCCCTCTTAATCCGAGCAAACAAATCAGACAGCAGCGGCAAAGGATACTGAAATTTGACTGTGATCTTATTAAGAAGGCGGTAATCATGACAAGGTCTCAAAGAGCCATCCTTCTTGGTCACAAAAAAGAACCCTGCTCCCAATGGTGACGACGACGGGCGAATATGACCCTTCTCCAAGGAGTCCTTTACATAACTCCGCATAGCGGCGTGCTCTGGCACAGATAAATTAAACAGACGGCCCTTAGGAAACTTACTACCAGGAATCAAATTAATAGCACAATCGCAATCCCTATGAGGAGGTAGGGCACCGGATTTGGGCTCTTCATATACATCCCGGTAATCTGATAAAAACTCAGGGGCTTCAGAAGGAGTGGAAGGTGAAATTGACAACAATGGAACATCACCATGTACCCCCTGACAACCCCAGCCGGACACAGACATAGATTTCCAATCCAACACTGGATTATGGACCTGTAGCCATGGCAACCCCAAAACGACCACATCATGCAGATTATGCAACACCAAAAAGCGAATATCCTCCTGATGTGCAGGAGCCATGCACATGGTCAATTGAGTCCAGTACTGAGGCTTATTCTTGGCCAAACGCGTAGCATCAATTCCTCTCAATGGAATAGGATACTGCAAGGGCTCCAAGAAAAAACCACAGCGCCTGGCAAACTCCAAGTCCATCAAATTCAGGGCAGCGCCTGAATCCACAAATGCCATAACAGAATAGGACTAATGAAAAGAACCTAGCACTCAACTTGATGCTTTTGTGCAAATTTTATTGTAGTACCCAATAAACGTTTCGGTCCCTCATACGGACCTTCCTCAGTAACGTACTATATTGTGGTAAATGAGACCATAGGGTCTCAGGGCACTAATGGGAGCGGCGTCTTAGAAACAATCCGGACAGGAAGAATGCTAGGACAGGAGAGTAGTATAGTGCCGCTATCAGACGCGGTATCCACCGCTGAGACCAGCGATTTTTCCAACAGTGCCAATACTTTTGTCCACCCCCTTTTTTATGTTTGGTGTGGAATTATATCCAATTTGGCTATAGGACAATTCTTTTTGTGTTTTTTCATTTAAGGTAAATTAAATGAAGATAATAATACCAAATAATTTGTGTTTGCAATCATTTTCAGGAAGAAACCGAGTATTATCTGACAGAATTGCAGGGGTGTCAATACTTTTGGCCATGACTGTATATCTGCCAATAAGATGCCAATTGTTATGGACTATGTTTCCTAAATTCATTCCTAAATTCACCTTCCGTGTTTAAACCATTTATTGTAAAGATCAGGAAAATAGTAGCGATTCCCATTCCGCTACTTAGATATGACTCTTCTCTGTATTACCTATTAAAAGGGCTATGAAGGTGGGATGATCTGACTACAGACAGACGTTGTTTGTAGTCTGCAATTATGTGTATCAAAGTAGAGAAAACTACTGTATGTTTTACAGAGATCCTTCACTTTTTATTTTAGAAGTTTTACTGCAATACGAAATTTTGGCAAAAGTGAAGATATCCTTTAAGTACTAAACTGTCATTTTATAGCATCATGAAATAGTTGTTGACTTTCAGATGGGGGAATTTTGCTCAATATTTGTATGCCAAAACCTGGTGTGGAACATAAACAGAGAAAAAGTATAATGGAAAGATTTACACCTCTTCTCTGTTTTGGATGCTCTCCTGGGTTTCAGCTAAAAATACTGATGCTAAACATTGACCAAAATACTGCCATGTGAAGCTGTCAAAATTAGAGAAAACTGTAGAACTTCTCGGTGAATTTGTTCTATATTGTCCTCTGTAACATTTATGCTACAAGACAGAATATTTAAAAATATTTCATAGCGGTATTTATTTCAAACAGGGTCGGCACTAAGCTGTTCACAGAGAAAGTATGGAAAACTCTTGGCATTTTGGGATCAGGTAAAGAAAGATACATTAAGATGGACGAGATTTTACAAGGTCATATATATTTTATGATCAGAAATATTGGAGCCTCATAATTGCTGAATTCAACCCCACTGCCACAGATGTATGAAATCCAGCCCCGCCGCCATGCAGTTGACCTTTACTAACATTTGTGTAAAAATGGGTCATTCTAAAGAGTTCACTGAATTCTCATCTGGTCCTGTAATAGGTCCTGGTCCTCCGCTGCCTCGGAGTATCCCTTGACTTTGCCCTGTCCTTCAAATCGCACATCCAAGCTCTTTCCACCTCCTGCCACCTCCAGCTCAAAAATATCTCCAGAATCCGTCCTTTCCTCAAGAGTCAATCTCCTAAAATGATTGTGCATGCCCTCATCATCTCCCTCCTTGAATACTGCAACATCCTTTTCTGTGGCCTCCCTGCTAACACCCTTGCACTAGTCCATCCTTAACTCTGCTGCCTGACTAATTCATCCCTCTCTTCGCTACTCCTCCACTTCCCCCCTCTGCAAGTCTCTTCACTGGCTCCCATTCCTTCAGTGTATCCATTTCAAATTACTAATACTGACCTACAATGCCATCCATAACCTGTCTCCTCCATATATCTCTGAACTAATCTCCCGATATCTTCCCTCACACAATCTCCGGTCCTCCCAAGACCACCTCCTTTCTACACTTATTCGCTCCTCACCCAACCGCCTCCAAGACTTCTCCCGAATATCCCCACCCTCTGGAATTCTTTGCCCCAACATATCGGACTATCAACCACATTGGGATCCTTCAGACGGAACCAGAAAACCCACCTCTTCAGGAAAGCTTACAGCCTGCACTGACCCCGCTGCCTCCTCACCACTACCGAAGCTACTGTCTCACCAACACCGGAGCTCCTGCAACTCTCAACATATTGTCTCCATCCCACCATTCTGCAGAATGTAAGCCCGCAAGGGCAGGGTCCTCGCCCCTCTGTATCAGTCTGTAGTTGTTAGTTTGTTTACTGTAAGTGATATCTGTAATCTGTATGTAACCCCTTCTCATGTACAGCACCATGGAATCAATAGCGCTATATAAATAAATAATAATAACCCCTTTCTGACATTAGAGGTACTATCTTGACGAGGTGGGGTGGGTCCGTATGACCACCGACGGGATAGTACGTCATATGCGATCGGCAGCGCTCACGGGGGATCGCGGCTGAGCGCAGCCAGGTGTCAGCTGACTATCACAGCTGACATCCGGCACTATGTGCCAGGAGCGGTCACGGACACATTAACCCCCGGAACACTGCGATCAAACATGATTGCAGCGTTCCGGCGGCATAGGGAAGCATCACGCAGGGAGGGGGTGCTTGGGCCCAAAGTGTATGTCATGAGTGCCGGCAGATGCTGACTTCCTACATCACTGCCTAGATTTACGATAATCTCAGAGGGCTGAAGATGCAGCGGAAACACTTGCTTCTGTGATAAAAGCAGGCAGGGAAATGTGTTATCTCAGAAAGCAGCAGCTGTGAGCCTCTGCTGTGTCATTTTTATACTCTCTTATCATAAGTGACTTATGCTTCCTTACCGGGCTAGGAGCTGTGGAAAGTGCCGACCATGAGCTGCAGCAGCTCTACATGGTCGGACACAGCAAATAAGACAGTACACAGTAGGGGCACATTTATAAGATTATCTCAGCTCAAGAACTTTGTAACACATCCAAGTGTGGAACAATTAATATTATTCCAATATCTACTAATTAAAAAGTACTTTGTTCTTTGGACAACCCCCTTAAAGGGAATCTGTCACCATGTTTTTGTCACCTAATCTGATAGCAGCATAATGTAAAGACAGAGACCTTGATTCCACCAATGTGTTACTTCCTGGGCTTCTTGATGTAATTTTGATAAAATCACTGCTTAATCTGCAGGAGATTATCACTAGAATATGACTAGACCTGCTGTCATGTAGACCTCAATAGCTTTCTGCCTATGCACAAGGTAAACAGTAATCTGTCAATAAATACTGAACTCAGCATTCAGAGAACTGATAGATCTGTAGCAGTCATAAGTCAAGAATCAGGAGCATCTGATTTCAACAGGGCCACAGCGTTTTTGCCTTCCCCACCCGAGTATGTTTTTTTTACATGTGTTTAGGCAAAATTAAATGACATTGTGGTTACAGGCACAAAGATTTTTTAGATATTTTCAACCAGATTATCATTACTAGAAATGACCAGATCCAACAGAGTATTGCCTCTTGTCAGTTCTTCCATGAACTGGCCATAATATAATCTGCAACAAGCTGAGGAATTTTCCACCTTTTATAGTTGTAGCAGAATCCTGACCCCAGTAAATATCTGGAAAGTTAAAATCTCCCATTATCACCACTGTGTTAGCCTGTGCAGCCCGCACCATCTGATTATGCAATTGACCTTCCATCTCCTCAGTGAAGTTGGGCGGACTACACCAAAAATTACTTTTGCAGGTAAATAAACACACATTTTTCCCTCTCTTTGTAACGCCACCCACAAGGTTTCAACTTCTTCCCAACTTTCCCCTTATTGTCTCTATTACAATGGCTTTTCTCATTAATTCTAACATACAAACATTCGCCTTTTCTTTTCTTATTTGCTCTCTCTTCCCGACAGAGCATTAAAACCAGTTTGATTTACAACCAAAGCATGTGAGGAGTCCAACCATGTCTCAGCAACTACATCAATTTGTTCTTCCATTACCAAGGCCTCAAGCGTTCACATTTTGTTTGGCAGTCTCCTAGAATTCGTGAACATACCCTTTCAACTTCCATACAGTTTACCACATTTACTTTCCTAAATTTTGTCTTCACTGTTTGCTAACACATCTGTCGGGATCACACTCAGTCGGAGCAGCCTTTGGAAGTGGGGATTCACCAGAAATAATACACAAGACACGTCTTGTATAGTGTATCACTGGGAAGTCTCTGAAGCACGCCTGCCTTCAAAGTGCTATCCCTTCTTTATATAGTTGTTAGTGGTTATACAAGTTTTGCATGTTTAAACAAAGAGACAAAACAGGAAAGAAAGAAAAGAAAAGAAAACAGTTTCGTGGGCGGCAGTTTCACAACAAACAGTACAAAGGCAATTCCACAGACAAGAAAAACAGGATTTCATACTATAGCTAAAATGTCCTTGAATGGACAGGTCAATGTTTATCACAAATTCTTTTTTTTTTTTTTTTTTGTTCATTGAGGTAATCATTTTTGTTCTGCTCTTCACAATCCCCCCTTTGACATATTCCATTCAAAACCTTGTCGATCATTTTAGTCATTCTTTTTGTGATATTACAAAAAAAAACTTTATATTCTCGCATCCATTACACAAAATTTATTTGTGCATACCGAGATACCCTTGAGTACAACCTTGAATAATACATATATAATTACAATAACCATAACTGTATGTATTAGGCTTTGCATAATCCCGGTAACCCACCCACCGATCCCTCTGAACCAATTGGCCGGGTTAAGAAAAGAAAAGGTATCTGACCACCAGCTATCCTTATTTTGGTCATTGTCTTTGTCATACTGATCCCTGAGTCGTTGTACGTCTTTTAATTTAAATCTCATACTCATAGTACTATTCGGGTCTATATAATGACAGCAGGTGGGTCCGATGATTTGACACATACCCCCTTGTGAGGCAGTTAGGTAATCCAGTACCAGGGTATGTTGGTTAGTGACTATTATAAGCTGATTCTGTACAGCTATACTAGTATTTAATATGTCCAATATATCCCAAATCTGATCATCTAGATAATCCGTGGCTCTAACTAATTTATCCCACATTTGTGTTAACATAGGATAAATAAAAAATGGTACTAGCAATTTTGTTGGGAATTCCCATTTGTACTATATGCGGCCTCCCCGAGGGACGTGGTGAGTTATCTGCAGCTCTTTTATACAGTGTGTGCTTGGGCACGGCTTGCATATTCACTTGTTTATTTGAAATTATGAAAGTAGCCGGGGTTAGGCGTCCTAATGTACAAGTACCCTTTATACCTACGGGAAGCCATTTATATGCTCCTTCTCCGCATATCCAAAATGTACCCTCAGGCAGATCCCACAAAGCTGAGTGCTGCAATACCAATCTGTGAGCCAAATCCACAAAACTAGATACATTCTGAAGCATACACCAAGAGGGTTTTTGTCCCAAGGGGCTACAGTACCCGGCTGCGGGATTCCCACATACATGCATTCCGTTGACATACTCATTGGATTCATTACAAACCAGGTTCCCCGGCTTACTTGTACAACTGTTTGCATCACCTTGGGGGAACAACTCAGAATGTTCCCATTTTCTATTATGTATGTATCTTTCCAATACTGTAGGTTTGAAAGCATCAGAGGAAGGGGTGGTTGTACTGAAACTGAGCTGTAGATTTTCAGTGGGGACCTGTCCTAAATCAGTTAATCCAGTCTTATTCCTAGGTACCCATTTTCCTCCCTTGAATGCTAAATATTGTAAGTTGTCTATTTTTCCTGTAAGATTGCCCTGCCACCAAGGAAATTCTACCCATCCCACAATTGGTATGGCGATTGTAGTATTCCATAGTCTAGTATTGCCAGGTTGGTTGTTGGCCAGGTTGTCTGAACAATTAGGCCAAGCGAATATTTCTTCAGCTGACACGGGAACTGCTAGAAAAGGTATACTTGTGGCTGATACTGGTGAATGGGTACAGATCCAACAATCTGCCAGGGGTTGCGTATTATTTAACAAGTCATGCACTAATTTTCTATGATGTTGTACGAATCTATTGTTCAAAGGGGCTAGAGAATTCAGTCTTTCCCATGCCTCCGTTGAGGTTAACATTATTAACATCAATATCATGAGTCTTATACTGCTTTTTTGCAATGGCTTGCATGTATCCATGATGCCTTTCCTTCAAGCTTGACTGCTGTTGGAGTTGTTAACAGGACTTGGAAAGGTCCGTCAAATCTCGGTTCCAGAGTCTTTCTGGTGTATCTTTTCACGTAGACTTGATCACCAGGTTCCAACTTGTGGCCTCCTTCGAGATTTTCTGGATCTGGAAGGGAAGCAAAAACTTGCGAATGCACTTTAGTTAAACGTTTTTGTAATTCTTGTACATAAGCAGTTAAAGTCTCAGTATTCAACATCAGTTGTTGTGGAAAATAACAACCCAAATTTGCTGCTCTACCAAAAAGAATCTCATGTGGTGACAGCTTAGCCTTCCCCCTTGGGGTGTTTCGGATGGAATACAGGGCAAGTGGTAGACACTCGGTCCAAGGCTTTCCTGTTTCTGCCATGGCCTTCTGGATTTTTAATTTTATTGTCCCATTTAATCTTTCCACTTTACCTGAACTCTGTGGATGATATGGAGTGTGAAACTGGTTTTCTACTCCCAACATTTTCATAACATTCTGGAATATTTCCCCAGTAAAATGGGTACCCCTATCTGACTCAATCACCTCAGGCATGCCGTAACGGGGTATCAGTTCATGTGCTATTTTAATGGCAGTAGTTTTTGCTGAGGCTTTACGAACTGGATAAGCCTCTGGCCACCCTGAGAACATGTCCACACACACAAGCACATATTCGTATCCATTGTACCTAGGAAGTTGGATGTAGTCGATCTGGAGTCTTTGAAAGGGATACAGTGGTCTTACATGATGCTTGGTTGGGGTTTTAATGGCCTGACCTGGATTGTGTGCCAGGCATATAGCGCATGCAGCACACATGTTCCGAGCAAAATTACCAAAGCCTGGAGCCAACCACCTTTCTTTTACCTTGAGCGTCATACCATTTGCCGACACATGCGTGGGTAGGTGGAGGTCACTTGCCACTGCGGGGTACCAGGCTCTGGGTAAACACAACAAAGTTCCTTTTTTCCATAATCCTTGCTGATCTTCTGCCCCTTTTTTCTGCCACTGCCCTCGTTCTTCGTCGTCTACCTGTTTCTGAGCTTCCTTCAATCTTTCCTCATCATCTTCAGAGCTATCTAGTGTGTGGGCATGATGTAAGGGTTTACGTGCTGCCTGTTTTGCTGCCTTATCGGCTTTATCGTTACCCCTGGCTTCCTCGGTGTCGAGTCTCACATGTGCAGCTACCTTTATCACCGCTATTTCTTTAGTTTCTTGTGCTGCCTCCAGAATCTGTCTAATGAGGGAGGCATGTTTAACAGGTTGGCCTGAAGCAGTCATATAACCTCTGGCTCTCCATATTACGCCAAAATCGAAAATAATGCCATGTGCATATCTAGAATCAGTGTATATGTTTGCTGTCTGATCTTTGGCTATTTTTAGAGCTTCAACTAATGCCGTAAGTTCAGCTTCTTGTGCAGACTGATTAGCAGGGAGAGGTTCTGCTTTCAGCACTTCATGCTGAGTTACTACCGCATAACCTGTATGAAATTGTCCATTCATATCTGCATATCTACTGCCATCTATGAAAAGTTCAAATGTAGCATTACAGAGTGGCTTGTCACGTACATTACATAAGCCCTGAGTCTCTTGTTCCATTAATTGTACACAATTATGCATTGACTTTGATGGGTCAAAGGAGTTGGAGAGTGCAGTTTCCTCAGGTATGGTACCCCCCTCAGACTCTAAAGGGAGCAAAGACGCGAGATTAAGAGTCTGAATCCTGGCAAAGGAAATGTTGGGCGGCAGTAGTAGGGAACATTGGAGACGGAGGTGTCTGGCCATTGAAATATGTTTAGGTTGGACCTGGTTAAGAATGCCATGTACATCATGAGTGGTCTGAACTAGAAGTGGGTGATCAAGAACAATCTCAGAAGCTTTATCTAATAACAGTGAAATTGCGGCTACTACTCTTACACAAGAAGGTGCGGCTCTAGCTACAGGGTCCAGATGAGCTGATATATATGCCACAGGTCTCTGTTTGTTTCCATGTTTTTGTGTGAGCACCCCTGTAGCATGTGAGGATATCTCAGCTGCCATCAATTGAAAAGGTTTAGTGTAGTCTGGGAGTCCCAAAGCCGGAGCTGATACCAGTGCTGTTTTCAAAGAGGAAAATGACTGTTTAGCCTCTTCACTGAGTGAATATGGTGTGTTGGCAATACAGTCATATAAAGGCTGCATGAGTTGACTTGCATGTATGATCCACTGTCTACAGTGTGAAACAATACCTAGGAAAGCACGCAGCTGTTTGTGATTCCTGGGTTCAAGCATGTTACGTATGGCTTCCGTACGTTGAGGTGTGAGGTGTCTGATGCCCTGTGATATGCAGTGACCTAAAAACACGACTGTTTGTTGACAAGCCTGGAGTTTCTGTCTATTTACTTTACAGCCTTCTTGCGCTAGGAAAATTAAGAAATTAACAGTTGAGGTAACTGCCGTCTGCTCATCAGGGCAACAAATAAGTAAGTCATCTACATACTGTAGAATGACTACTCCTGGTTCTGGGATGAAATTTTTTAGCACGGTCTGCATTGCTTCAGAGTACAAAGTTGGTGAGTGTACCATACCTTGTGGCAATCTTGTCCATGCTAATTGTTTACCCTTGAATGTAAAGGCAAACAAATGCCAACAGTTCTTATGTAGTGGCACAGAAAAAAATGCGTTTGATAAGTCAATTACCGTAAAATATGCAGCAGTGCTGGGAATTTGAGACAGTAAGGTATGAGGATTCGGTACCACAGGGGTGACCGGTGCCAAAACCTTATTGATTTCCCGTAAGTCGTGCACCATGCGATATTTCACCATAGTTTCTTTGGAGGACACTTTCTTTTTAACAGGATATAAGGGTGTATTGGCGGGTGACCTGATTTCTACCAAAACACCTTGTAACACATAATCCTGAATTTGTTGAGAAATCGCCTGTTCTTGCTGGGCGCTGATGGGGTATTGCCTAAGCTGAGGTAATATGGTTCCCGGGGCAGTTTCTAACAGTATAGGAGCTACTGATAAAAATCCTACATCAGTGTCTCCTTTTGCCCATAGGCTGTCAGGAACCCGAGACAAGTCAATTTTTGCTTGTTGAGTGTAAATTTCGGGAAAATCCTCCATTGCCTGTATTCTAACATATGGTTCCAGAGTTTCTGCATCTTCAGGGATGGTCAGCATAACTGTGCCATCTTCTCTAAAATGGATGTTTGCATGCATTTTACTTAAGACATCAGTACCCAACAAGCAGGTAGGTGCACCTTTAGCAAATAAAAATTTGGATACAAAAGTTTTAGGGCCAAAGCTCACATTTAAAGGTTTTGTAAAGGGCAACGCCTGAATTTTACCATCATACCCTTCTGCATATGTAACCTTTGAGGATATATTGTCAGGATATGGTAAAAAAGTCCTGATTTAAAATGGAGGATGTTGCTCCCGTATCTATCAGAAAAGGTACATTTTTACCCTCAACTTCAACTTGTATTATTGGTCTTCTAGAAGGAAGAGAGACCTGCATAACTTTCAGTCATTCTGAGCTGTCTGTTTGATCAGGCACTGGGTTATTTATCCTATTTTTGGGTACAAAGGTTCCTGAATCTATATCTGCTTTTCTCTTCCTACAATCCCTTTGGAAATGTCCTGGCTTCTTACAGTAATGACAAGCAAACTTTTGATTAGCAGAGCCAGTATTAGCCTGTGCAATTCTTACTGGCTTAGAATTTTCTCTTAAGTCCATTTCTATCCCTACAGCTTTCTGTCTAGCCAGGTGTGGGTCTTCCAAGGTTCTCCAATCAGGGGTTGCGGCCTTAAGCTTTTCCTTCACTTTTGGAGACAATCCATCTATAAAGGTTTTTGTAACTAACCTCATCATTCCTGGAGCGGTTAGATCCATGCCTTCATCTCTGAAATTATTTTCTACACTTAGATAATATTCGTCTACTGATTGTCCAGATTTCTGAGCCACCACTCCCGTTGTTCCTCTCTGCCTCTGTCTCTCCCTCATGAAAACCATTAAGTGATCTACAAATTGTGTACCTGATTCTATCGTTTGTAAGGCACCATCTCCTGCTTGGGGCCTATGTACCTGTAGATTTGCTAATAGCTCCTGGAAGAGTCCAGGAGTCATTTTCATTCTACATAATTCTTCTCCATCTGCCCAAACTCCAGCGTGAGTCTGCATAATTTGCTGTATACTGTATATTGTGCAAATCTAACTGGACACTGGGTGGGATCTGGTGCGTTATGCAAGAGAGACATGCCTTCAGCGGGGGACCAAGGGAAATATTGTCAAGTTTGGTGATATCTAGTTCCCATTACTCCGTCAGCACCAGGTTCCCTAAAGGGTCTTGGTACTACCCTAACAGGGGCAAGTACAGCGCCATGTCTAGGTGTACCACAGGCTAGGCAATCATTTCTCCAGTCTGGATTTTGTTGTCCACAGTGCGGACATACCCATCCTCCTGGTCCGGCTAAACTTTGAGGTGGTGTTTGGAGAAAAGATGGGGCATGTGGGTTAAGGTATGGGGGTGGGGTATTTTTAGATTCCACATTTTGTTTTTCTCCACAGCCTGTGGGTCTAATACACCACTTTTTACTCTGTTGATTATATGTCCATCCCTCATTTTCTGCTACCCTAGAGACATCAATCAATGCTTGGATCTGATCTATCCATTTCTTGTCTCTGATTATGCCTTTTTTCCTTTCCTGAATTCCTTCCCATAGTTTTCTACTAAAAGCTTCTGCCCTAGTAACTCCAAACTTACTAAAAATCTTTTTCAGCCCCTTAGTGGCATCTTCACCACTTCTCTCCTTTATGATAGTATAGATATCTAATTCTTCTGGTTCCGACTTTGTTTGCTTATTCCCCATTTTCTTATCCTGAGCTTTCTTGCCCTAGGTGGCGTTTGGGTATGAGAATACCTCGTTACCTTCTTCCTAAGGAGCTAGGATGTCTTTTTCTTGCCCTAGGTGGCGTTTGGGTATGAGAATACCTCGTTACCTTCTTCCTAAGGAGCTAGGATGTTTAAACTGTGTTGATGTAAGAAAATCCTGATTCCTACACCTATAGCAAACAACACAAATGCAACCAGACAGAAAAAGAAAAAGAACATACAACGTATCTTGTCCCAGGCTAATTTATCTGTCCTGGGCTTATACTATCATACACTTATCCGTCACCAGGTTTTTGTCAAAGACAGGATCAGAGATTGAACATAGGCGCGGAGGTCTCCCCGAAAGGACGCAACCACGTTGCCCAGTGGGACAGTCACTTCTTCTGTTTCAACCCCCTGGGCGGCTTATAGGGCTATTCCTAACTTCCACACACCTTCTATTCACATTCACTCTCATTCAATGCCGTACTCCGTGAGGTGATCAATTCCTAAATAGTTCAAGAACCCGAGCTATAGGTATCCTCCTCTACTAGAACTACCCGCTAAAGAACACGACACAGAAAATCTTACGGACAGTGCAGGGCAGATATAAGAGATCTAACAGTGTCTCTTACCTGGCCAGGTTTTTGTTCATCTGCCGTCCATTATCCCAGATTCTCTTTTCGTTCGTATTCTGCCGGTGTTCTTGAAGGAATACACAGACCTCGGGTCCCTGTTCAGGCGTCAGGAAATGTCGGGATCACACTCAGTCGGAGCAGCCTTTGGAAGTGGGGATTCACCAGAAATAATACACAAGACACGTCTTGTATAGTGTATCACTGGGAAGTCTCTGAAGCACGCCTGCCTTCAAAGTGCTATCCCTTCTTTATATAGTTGTTAGTGGTTATATAAGTTTTGCATGTTTAAACAAAGAGACAAAACAGGAAAGAAAGAAAAGAAAAGAAAACAGTTTCGTGGGCGGCAGTTTCACAACAAACAGTACAAAGGCAATTCCACAGACAAGAAAAACAGGATTTCATACTATAGCTAAAATGTCCTTGAATGGACAGGTCAATGTTTATCACAAATTCTTTTTTTTTTTTTTTTTTGTTCATTGAGGTAATCATTTTTGTTCTGCTCTTCACACATCGATCTCTCTTTATACTACCCTAATTATCCCCATAGTACATTTCTCCATCCTTTTTTATTGTCGAATATTTCATCACATATTCCTCTGCTCTATATCACTATGTAAATAAACAATAGAATAGCAAGATATGTAGAAAACAGATGGACGGCACCACCGCTCTTAATAATAGTGTGAACTGCTCACCTGCAGTGGAAGCCCAGACTTCTGATCACGGGTGCCTTGGCAGATGCAGTAGACAGTTGATGCGGTAATAGGAAGAAAAGAGCCGGCACTCACCGATCGTCCAAGACAGGTTACTTTATTAAAGTGCGGTTAAAAATCTTCACGGCCGGGGGTGCTAAGTGAGGAGAGCGGCAAGCATGACGACGGCCGTTTCGCCCCTGGTGTGCATGACTGACCCGTAGAAGCACACACCAGGCGCGAAACGGCCGCACTTTAATAAAGTAACCTGTCTTGGACGATCGGTGAGTGCCAGCTCTTTTCTTCCTATTACCGCATAAACAATAGAATAGGTTGCCCACCGAAAAAAACAACTCTTTGTATCCTATGATATTGATAACATTAATAACATTATTAAAAGGAAATAGGTCCATTTCTTTAAACAAGGAGCAAAGAACAAACCAACAAGAAATACAAAAGAGAACACTAAACAAAGATGAATGCCCACAGGTTGAGACAATTCTTTCTCATACAAGTCATTTCGTAATGCAAAATTTTCGTCTTCATTTTTGGACATTGATCTGTCTAATCATTATCCCATTGCTGTTTTTGCTTCTTCATTAGTGACACTACATGTACAGGGTTGAATAACCAACGTGATGTTGTACCTCAGGAAATACTATCCATTCGTTAAGGCCTCTGGAAAATATCCTTCAACACACTGTCAGAAGTTTTGGCATCTTGAAATTCCTTTAAAATCTTCAACTTAACCTGTTTGGGTCATGAACAAAATTTCCACTTATGAATGTAAACAATAAGTCTAACCTAATCATGTCGGCTGTCAGTTTCCTTCCCATTGTACTGAAAATAGAAAATCTTTCTTTCCTTAAAAGACTAATGGACCCGGACAGCCTTGGAAGTCTTTAGCTGCGGTCTTTTGATAACCTGAAAGGAAACTCTGTTTTGTGAAACCAGATAGTTGTGGTAAAATCAAAAAGTAGCCTGTGATCTGTGCTTGATCAGATTTCTCATGACTGCAAAGGTCGTAATGAAAGAGACAATACATCAAGTGGTGCCATCGTGATTATAATCTAGTAATGCAGAGTCCCTGATTTATCCTGATTCAACATCATTAGTGTAAACCAATAAACATATATACAAGTAGTAGCAACCGTGCCATCAGACAGACCACTAAAGCTGAGCTGGGCTTCTATAATATTAAGATTTACTTTACAATAAAAAAAAAATGCAAATCACACAAAATATGTGAGTATTGATGACTATTGTATCCGGCACAATTGTGAACTGTAGGGCTGTGTTCCCACGATGAGTTTTTTATGCTGCGTATTTCCGCTGTGTTACAACTGGTAACTTCCAGATGTGCCTTTTCTGGGGTGGCTGGGGGCAGATGTTTTTAGCCAGGGGGGCCAATAACCGTGGACCCTCTCTAGGCTATTAATATCTGCCCTCAGTCACTGGCTTTACCACCCTGGCAGAGAAAATTGCACGGGAGCCCACGCCAATTTTTTCCGCGATTTAACCCTTAAATTTAATAGCTACAGCGCCCAAATTTTGCACATACACACTACTAACATTAGTAGTGTGTAATATGCAAAAAAAATGGGAATATGACATGGTTTACTGTATGTAAACCATGTCTCATATCATGTCGGGTTTAGGAAGGAGAAATGAAAAGCTGGCAATTGAATTACCGGCTTTTCTGCTATATCGCGCTGAAGTAAATATAAATATATATATATATGTGTCTCAATGACATATATATATATATATATATATATATAGACAGTACATATGTTTTTATGATATTTTGAGCACATGGATCCATTTTATGTCCGTATGTCGGTTTTGCAAGCCTGCAAGAAAATCTCGCATTACGGATTACATATTTCCCATTGACTTGCATTAGGTTTCGTGTTTCGGCGATCCCCGACCCCGACTTTTCGCGATAATCGGCCGATTTCACTCGACTCGACTTTTGAGAAAGTCGCGTTTCGCAAAACCCGACTCGACCTTAAAAAAGTAAAAGTCGCTCATCCCTATTTGATACACTGACGATTTTGCAAGTTTTCCCGCCTACAAAGAATGGAGAGGTCTGTAATTTTTATCGTAGGTACACTTCAACTGTGAGAGGCAGTATCTAAAAATAAAATCCAGAAAATCACATTGTATGATTTTTAATAATTAATTTACATGTTATTGCATGAAATAAGTATTTGATGCAAAAGGAAAACAGAACTTAAAATTTTGTACAGAAACCTTTGTTTGCAATGACAGAGGTCAGACATTTCCTGTAGTTCTTGACCAAGTTTGCACACACTGCTGCAGGGAGTCACCGCAGGGAAAATTGACTTCCTGTTTCTACATAGAGCTTAGAAGGATTCAGCTAGTAAGTCTTTAATCATGTGATGTCATTGAATAGGAAAGAGAAGAATTAGGCTAGGTTCACATTGCGTCAGTGCCATCCGTTTAACAGATCCGATAAACGGATGCGCTAACGCTGATGCCCAAATTTTTTTCTGATATTGCGGTAACGCATGCGCTAACACATGGTACCATTGTGTTGGCATACTTTAGAATTAAAGGTCTATGCACAGCGAACGCATCCGTTCACTGTGCATTAGACCTAACGTACCCAAAAACACTGTAGGCTGCGTTCGAGGATGTGTCACAAAGTAACGGACTATTGCTAACATATGCAGATTTTGACATGCGTTAGGATGCGTTACGATAATGGATAGCAATAGGTGCATTAAGAGATCCATTACATTGCGTCAGTGCCATTTAGTAATGGATCCATTAAACGGATGGCACCTAATGCGATGTGAACCTAGCCTTAGCTGGTTAGAAGGGCAAAATGAGCAATTGTAAGTACACAGTGCTATATAATATAATGATTGCAATATAATAAAAGGATAAACATTTTGATGGGCGTGCTTCTTTTAAAAAACAAAAAATTAAATCAAAGAATTTTCACTTAGCCACTGAGCCTAATTAACCCCTTAACGACCGCCAATACGCCTTTTAAAGGTGGCAGTTCAGGGTTCTTAAACTACAGAGCCGTTAATTAATGGCGCTGTGGAAAAAGTGAATAGCGCCCCCAGAGTCGGATTTTCTCTGCGGTCCCGGTTGCCGAGGGTAGCCGAGACCCCAGAGAACATGATTCGGGGGGTTTTACCGACCCTGGGTTGCGATCGCCGGTAATTAACCGTTTACCGGCGGTCGCAAAAAAAACAAAAAACGCGATTTCCCATTTCATTTCTCTGTCCTCCGATGTGATCGCACATCAGAGGACAGAGAAATGGGGTCCCCGATCCCTCCCCAATACTCACCCGTCTCCTCTGGTGCTCCTCGTGGCTCCCGATGGGTGCCACCATCTTGTTCCGGCAAAAAAATGGCGGGCGCATGCGCAGTGCGCCGGCCGGCACCCGGAAGATCTTTGGGGTCTCGGCTGCTGGGGGCAGCTGAGACCCCAAAGAAGATGATAGGGGTCGGTTTTTACCCGTTTACCGGCGGCCGCAAAAAAAGCGATGTGTCATTCTCTGTCCTCTGATGTGATCACACATCAGAGGACAGAGAAATAGGGGTATCGGGGACCCGGTTATACTTACCGGTGTCCCTGGGTCCTCCTGCGTCCCCTCCTGGCTGCCGGGTTCTTCCTCCGGTAAGAAAATGGTGGGCACATGCGCAGTGTGCCCGCCATGATCTGCCAGCAACTAGAGGAGTTGGGCTAAAGTTAAGGTTAGGGCTAGGGTTAGGGTTGGGGCTAAAGTTAGGGTTAGGGCTAGGGTTAGGGTTGAGGTTAAAGTTAGGGTTAGGGTTGGGGCTAAAGTTAGGGTTAGGGTTAGGGCGAGGGTTGGGGTTAGGGCTAAAGTTAGGGTTAGGACTAAAGTTAGGGCTAGGGTTAGGGTTGGGGCTGGGGTTGGGGCTAAAGTTAGGGTTAGGGTTGTGCCTAAAGTTAGGGCTAGGGTTGGGGCTAAAGTTATGATTAGAGTTGGGATTAGGGTTAAAGTTGGGATTAGGGTTTGGATAAGGGTTAGGGTTGGTATTAGGGTTAGGGTTGGCATTAGGGTTACATTTGGGATTAGGGTTAAGGTTAGGGTTGGAATAAGGGTTAGTGGTGTATTGGGATTAGGGTTAGGTCTGAGGTTAGGGTTGAGATTAGGATTAAGGGTGTGTTGGGCTTAGGGTTTTGATTAGGGTTATGGTTAGGGTTGGGATAAGGGTTAGGGGTGTTTTGGGGTTAGGGTTGTGATTAGGGCTATGGTTAGGGTTGTGATTAGGATTATGGATCGGTTGGGATTAGGGTTAGGGGTGTGTTGGGGTTAGGGTTGGAGTTAGAATTGGGGGGTTTTCACTGTTTAGGTACATCAGAAGGTCTCCAAACGCGACAGCCAATATTGCACTCAAAAAGTCAAATGGTGCTCCCTCCCTTCTGAGCTCTGCCATGCACCCAAACAGTGGTTTACCCCCACATATGGGGCATCAGCATACTCAGGACACACTGGACAACAACTTTTGGGGTCCAATTTCTCCTGTTATCCTTGGGAAAATAAAACTTGGGGGCTAAAAAATCTTTTTTGTGGAAAAAAAATATTTTTTTATTTTCACGACTATATTATAATCTTTTGTGAAGCACTTCGGCATTCAAAGTTCTCACCAGTCACCACACATCTAGGTAAGTTCCTTGGGGGGTCTAGTTTCCAAAATGGGGTCACATGTGGGGGTTTCTATTGTTTACGTACATCAGGGGCTCTGCAAACGCAACATAACGCCCGCAGACCATTCCATCTAAGTCTGCATTTTAAATCGTCACTATTTCCCTTCCAAGTCTAAACAGTGGTCCCCCACACACATGGGGCATCAGCGTACTCAGGATAAATTGGACAGCAACTTTTGGGGTCCAATTTCTCCTGTTACCCTTGGGAAAATAAAAAATTGGAGACTAAAATTATCATTTTTGTGGAAAAAAATATTTTTTATTTTCATGACTCTGCATTATAAACTTCTGTGAAGCACTTGGGCATTCAAAGTGCTCACCACACACCTAAATAAGTTCTTTGGGGGTCTAGTTTCCAAAATGGGGTCACTTGTGGGGGTTTCCACTGTTCAGGTACATCAGGGGCTCTGCAAATGCAGCATAACTACCGCAAACCATTCTATCAAAGTCTGCATTCCAAAACGACACTCCTTCCCTTCCAAGCTCTGCCGTGCGCCCAAACAGTGGTTTAACCCCACACATGGGGTATCAGTGTACTCAGGACAAATTGGACAACAACTTTTGGGGTCCAATTTCTCCTGTTACCCTTGTAAAAATAAAAACTTGGGGGCTAAAATATCCTTTTTGTGGAAAAAAAAATATTTTTTATTTTCACGACTCTGCATTGTAAACTTCTGTAAAGCACTTAGGCATTCAAACTTCTCACCACACATCTAGATAAGTTCCTTGGGGGGTCTAGTTTCCAAAATGGGGTCACTTGTGGGGGGTTTCTACTGTTTAGGTACATCAGGGGCTCTGCAAATGCAGCATAACGCCCGCAGACCATTCCATCTAAGTCAGCATTCCAAAACGGTGCTCCTTCCCTTCCGAGCTCTGCCATGCACCCAAACAGTGGTCCCCCCACATATGGGGTATCAGCGTACTCAGGATAAATTGCACAATAAATTTTGGGGTCCAATATCTCCTGTTACCCTTGTGAAAGTAAAAATTTGGGTGTGAAAAGATCATTTTTGTGGAAAAAATATGATTTTTTTCATGGCTCTACATTATAAACTTCTGTGAAGCAGTTGGGGGTTCATAGTGCTCACCACACATCTATATAAGCTCTTTGGGGGGTCTAGTTTCCAAAATGGGGTCACTTGTGGGGTGTTTCTACTGTTTAGGTACATCAGGGGCTCTGCAAATTCAACATGACGCCCGCAGACCATCCCATCAAAGTCTGCATTCCAAACAGCGCTCCTTCCCTGTGCCCAAACAGTGGTCCCTGCCCATATATTGGGTATCAGCGTACTCAGGACAAACTTGTCAACAAATTTTGAGGTCCAATTTCTCCTGTTACCCTTGAGAAAATAAAAAATTGCAGGCTAAAAAATAATTTTTGAGGAAAAAAAAAGGATATTTTATTTTCACGGCTCTACTTTATAAATTTCTGTGAAGCACTTGGGGGTTCAAAGTGCTCACCACACATCTAGATAAGTTCCATAGGGGTCTAGTTTCCAAAATGGTGTCACATGTGGGGGTTTCCACTGTTTAGGCACATCAGGGGCTCTCCAAAAGCGACATTATATCCGATCTCAATTCCAGCCAATTCTGCATTGAGAAAGTCAAACGGTGCTCCTTCTCTTCCAAGCCCTGCCATGCGCCCAAACAGTGGTTTACCCCCACATATGGGGTATCAGCGTATTCAGGAGAAATTGCATAACAAAATTTGTGGTTCATTTTCTCTTTTTACACTTGTGAAAATAAAAAAATTGGTTCTGAATTAAAATGTTTGCAAAAAAAAGTTAAATGTTATTTTTTTTCCTTCCACATTGTTTAAGTACCTGTGAAGCACGTAAAGGGTTAATAAACTTCTTGAATGTGGTTTTGAGCACCTTGATGGGTGTAGTTTTTAAAATGGTGTCAAATTTGGGTATTTTCTGTCATGTACACCCCTCAAAGTGACTTTAAATGTGTGATGGTCCCTAAAAAAATGGTTTTGTAAATTTTGTTGGAAAAATGAGAAATCGCTGGTCAACTTTTAACCCTTATAACTTCCTAACAAAAAAAATTGTTTCCAAAATTGTGCTGATGTAAAGTAGACATGTGGGAATTATTTATTAACTATTTTTTGTGACATATCTCTCTGATTTAAGGGCATAAAAATGCAAAGTTTGAAAATTGCAAAATTTTAACATTTTTCACCATATTTCCATTTTTTTCATCAATAATCGCAAGTAATATCGAAGAAATGTTACCACTAACATGAAGTACAATATGTCACAAAAAAAATTCTCAGAATCAGCGGGATCCGTTAAAGCGTTCCAGAGTTATGACCTCATAAAGTGACAGTGGTCAGAATGGTAAAAATTGGCTCAGTCATTAAGTACCAAATTGGCTCTTTCCCTTAGGGTGCTAAAGTCCGTCACTTCCTGTTTTGCAAAGATCACTTTTCTGAAATCATCTAATTATTATCACAGGCAGGATTACAATGAAATATGAACTATTACCATAGATAGATGGATAGATAGATAGATAGATAGATAGATAGATAGATAAACAGGATCCCACATTTATTATAGATGATGGTCTCAGTTCACTTCCAACTTAATGCATAATGACTTTTGCACAGATCACAGATCATATTTGCAAAACTCTCTCTTATGTCAGTGTGCAAATTGCCTCTTCTGAGAAAAAGAGGACTTAAACTCTATAGCGCCACCTGTTGGAAGTAGCGATCCTACAAGTCACAATCAACCCTTTATCGAGTCATGCAATATGACTTAGGATAAAAGCCAAATCAGTATCTCAATTCGCAGACACGGTGTTTCGGTCTGTGGGCCCTCGTCAGTGAACATTTTCATTGTTTCCCTTGGTAGATATAGCTTCTGTATGGCAAATATGCTGCATATCCCTGGATTGTATAAACATTGTCTACATTTTAACAGCATTATAATAAATGTCTAGAGCAAATATATATAATGAGTATAAGGTTCGTGCTTAAGGTCCTTTTACATGAGCATATTTTCATTCCCAAAGGAGCATAGATTGATGATTTAGCAGGTCAGTAGGATCCTGATTCAGTTCCTTTTAGGCCTCATTCAGATTGCAAGTCTAGTCTTTGCCTCTAGCCTGATATGTGTCTGCAGTATATTGATGGCCTGTGTATTGCCTAGCTCTGTTTCTGGAGTCTGCCCCCCTGCTCCTAAGGATTTTTCTGCTGTGACTTTTTGTTCAACTCATCTACTTTGTCCGTTTTTTCTTAAACATCAGGTACACGTTACTAAAAAAATCATGTTACGTTTCTGTGCTCCTTCATACTGTCAGTCTCAGCTTTTCTTGGGGTATTTTTATCAATGCAATTAATTATGAGCGAATTTGTTCAAAAAATGATCAACAAACATAAAATCGGCACGAGTATGGTACATTTGGTTTCGTGATCGGGAGCAAAATTTTATGAAATCGGAAAAAATCGGAAACATTCTGTAAAAAGCGATAGACAATAGGTAGGTAGGGGTTGTAATTTATTTATTTTTTCTAACTTTATGTGTGCACATTGCGGCTAGCCAATCAGGGCGCAGGAAACACCCACAATGTCCTGACACAACGACTTGTGTAATTGACTGCTGAAATCACATGTCCTTCTCCATATAAAGAGCGAACATCTTATTTTAGCACCATTTTGACACTGTAACAGCGCAGAGGGGCTGCTCCTGATGCTGCGACTGTTAGCAGCTAGATTTTAAGTAGTTAGCTAAGCGGTTGTTTCTTAGACAGATAGTTTAGCTAGGTAGTGTCCTGTGTGGCTGTGAAATCAACCTTTCAGCTGTTTTTTTTGTGCCATTACTGACGTCCACAAAGACAGCGGGGTACATTTCATACAAGTGTGTTGTGCACGGCTTCTATTGTGCTCCATGCGTATATATTATTTTTTCACTTGCTAAATGTGAAACAGCAAGGTATATGTCACTTTGACATTTAGTGATGTGGTGATATTGGTCTGTGATTTGAACTGTTGTGCCTGAAAAAAAAAATTTTGGCAGCTGCTACCGAGATTCACCATGCTATATCTCACTTTGTTATTTAGTGGCAGTGAAATTCCACTGTTTGTATTGCTCATGGAGATAAATAAAAATCTGTTGGTAAACGTGATACAGCCTGAAATATCCTCCATTGTAATTTTTTGGGGTTGAAATTAAGCTGTCTGCAGAGCTCACACACATACAAAAAATATTTTTTTCTGTTGCTAAATGTGATGCAGCCCACCATATCCCACGTTTTAATTTTGCGTTGGTGAAATTGTGTGTGCAGAGCTGTTGCACATAAAAAAATTCTTTTGGTTTTACAAATATGGCACAGCAGGCTAAATCCGATTTAGAAATTGTTTGAAGCATATCTTCTAGGTTATACAGACCTCATTCACACTAAAAAAAAGTGTTCAGTTACTAATGTCATACTAATAATAAATACAAAAACTGAAGCATATCCCTCATAAAAAATGTACTAAAAAGGTATACTTTATTTACTCAAGAAATATATTATAAAATACAGTCAATTACATTTCTAACATAGGTATCAAAAACTGAGCTGTTTGAATATAAGGTACAGGTGCACCAATGAAAAGTGTCACACCATAGGCACTAGATATGGGCAAGAGGTACCAAAGAGTCAATATAACCACCTATTACAAGATAATAAAGTAGTGGTACATTAATCAATATGAAGGAGGTTATAATCCCCTACTACCACATAGGTATAAGGAAACATATATCCGGAGTTTCAAAACGGTCAATGACCAAATAGAAGGACCTATGTAACAGGAGAACCAGTGTTCCCATTATATGCTCTTACCTATATCATTGACGCGCCCCACTAATGTCATACTGTAGGGGAGATCTCATTTTTAAACTTTTTTGGAGCATCTAGTCTATATTATACAGTACTCTTCCAGGCAAAACACAAAAATTCTTCTGTTCCTAACGTCATACAGTAGGGGACATCTCAATTTGAAATTGTTTTCAGCATCTGGTCTGTTATACATGCCTCATCCACAGGCCAAAAATATTTATTCTGTTACTAACGTCATACGGTAGGGGAGATCTCACTTTGAAATTCTTTGTAGCATCTACTCTATGTTATACAGGGCTCATCCACAGGCCAAAAAATATTTATTCTGTTAACGTCATAGAGTAGAGGAAATCTCACTTGGAAATTGTTTGGAACATCAAGTCTATTTTATACAGTCCTCATCTAGCCCCCCCAAAAAATTTCTAACATCATACAGTAGGGGACATCTCAGTTTGAAATTGTTTGTACCATCTAGTCTACTAAATCAAAATACAGTGCCTTGCGAAAGTATTCATCTCCGTGGCACTTTTCACTTGGTTATTTTACATTTTTTGGGAAATTCAAAAACTGAAAAGTGGGGCGTGCAATATTATTCAGCCCCTTTACTTTCAGTGCAGCAAACTCACTCCAGAAGTTCATTGTGGATCTCTGAATGATCCAATGTTGTCCTAAATGCCTAATGATGATAAATATAATCCACCTGTGTACAATCAAGTCTCCGTATAAATGCACCTGCTCTGTGATAGTCTCAGGGTTCTGAGAGCATCATGAAGACCAAGGAACACAACAGGCAGGTCCGTGATAGTGTTGAGAAGTTTAAAGCCGGATTTGGATACATGATTTCCAAAACTTTAAACATCCCAAGGAGCACTGTGCCAGTGATCATATTGAAATGGAAGGAGTATCATACCAGTGCAAATCTACCAAAACCCGGCCGTCCCTCTAAACTTTCATCTCAAACAAGGAGAAGACTGATCATAGATGCAGCCAAGAGGCCCATGATCACTCTGGATGAACTGCAGAGATCTACAGCTGAGGTGGGACAGTCTGTCCATAGGACAACAATCAGTCGTGCACTGCACAAATCTGGCTTTTATGGAAGAGTGGCAAGAAGAAAGCCATTTCTCAAAGATATCCATAAAAAGTGATGTTTAAAGTTGGCAACAAGTCACATGGGAGACACACCAAACAAGTGGAAGAAGGTGCTCTGGTCAGATGAAACCAAAATCGAACTTTTTGGCAACAATGCCAAACGATATGTTTGGCATAAAGGCAACACAGCTCATCACCCTGAACACACCATCCCCACTGTCAAACATGGTGGTGGCAGCATCATGGTTTGGGCCTGCTTTTCTTTAGCAGGGATATGGAAGATAGTTAAAATTGATGGGAAGAGGGATGGAGCCAAATACAGGACCATTCTTGAAGAAAACCTGTTGGAGTTTGCAAAAGACCTGAGACTGGGACGGAGATTTGTCTTCCAACAAGACAATGATCCCAAACATAAAGCAAAATCTACAATGGAATGGTTCACAATAAACGTATCCAGGTGTTAGAATGGCCAAGTCAAAGTCCAGACCGCAATCCATTCGAGAATCTGTGGAAAGAGCTGAAAACTGCTGCTCACAAACAATCTCCATCAAACCTCACTGAGCTCGAGCTGTTTGCCAAGGAAGAATGGGCAAGAATTTCAGTCTCTCGATGTACAAAACTGATAGAGACATACCCCAAGCGATTTGCAGCTGTAATCGCAGCAAAAGGTGGCGCAATAAAGTATTAAGTTAAAGGGGCCGAATAATATTGCATGCCCCATTTTTCAGTTTTTGAACTTCCAAAAAAATTTAAAATAACCAATAAATTTCGTTTAACTTCACAATTGTGTTCCACTTGTTGTTGATTCTTCACCAAAAATTTACATTTGGTATCTTTATGTTTGAAGCATGATATGTGGGAAAAGGTTGAACAGTTCTAGGGAGCCGAATACCTTCGCAAGACACTGTATAAAAGGCACTTCAAGATTAAAAAACAAAGCCTCCCACACATGTGGTACATGTGGGAGAATACAAAGAGATCCGACACTAATACAATGAAAATACATTTTATTGAATGCATAATATTAAAAACAAAGTATAAAAAAGCAAAATGCCATAAAGGGACACCAAGCAGAAGGTGAGGTGAACCAATAATGCACAGAAATATTAATAATAATGACAAGGGGGATAAAGGCACATGTGATTGCTCCCCCTATAAAATAGCAAAATTACTTACAGTAGCTCAGGAATATAATGCTAAATATCAACAACACCTCAATATAACTAACACCTCACTTGTTAGCACAGCTGGAGACTGGTAAGTAAAGTGACAGCAGGGCAATATAAATCACAATCACATGGAACCTCGTAACCAGATGTAATAATAGTGCTATAATAGCTGTAACAAAACTGTATACTAAGTGCCAAAATAGGTAAACCTATGAAAATAGAGGTTACATTACCGGTAACAGGTGGCCACAACGGTCTGCTTGATGTCCCCCCAACCTGACGCGCTTCTCGCTGCCATCTTCTTCCGGGGGCGACTACTGGGTTGCCACATTATAAGACAAAATTTTGCCAGATGCTTCCCGCCCTGGAAAGAAATCCGCGAATGCTGGAGTATCAAAACATGCTTTTGCACAACCTTAAGAGAGGTTTCCCTGTTATGAACTGGTGATTTGGAACCACAATGGACCTGGTGGTTAAGAGCACTGAAAATGACTTGATAGTTACTAATAACATAGGACGAGCTCTGAGACGTGGGAACTCTGCTGACCGCAATCCCTAATCCTAACACACCACACTAGAGGTAGCCGTGGAGCGCTCCTGACCAGACCTAGGCGCCTCGGGCACAGCCTGAGAAACTGGCTAGCCCTAAGAAAGAAAAATAAGCCTACCTTGCCTCAGAGAAATTCCCCAAAGGAAAAGGCAGCCCCCACATATAATGACTGTGAGTAAAGATGAAAATACAAACACAGAGATGAAATAGATTTAGCAAAGTGAGGCCCGACTTACTGAATAGACCGAGGATAGGAAAGATAGCTTTGCGGTCAGCACAAAAACCTACAAACAACCATGCAGAGGGCGCAAAAAGACCCTCCGCACCGACTAACGGTACGGAGGTGCTCCCTCTGCGTCCCAGAGCTTCCAGCAAGCAAAACAAACCAATATAGCAAGCTGGACAGAAAAAATAGCAAACAAGAGTAACACAAGCAGAACTTAGCTTATGCAAGGCAGACAGGCCACAAGAACGATCCAGGAGAGAGCAAGACCAATACTGGAACATTGACTGGAGGCCAGGAACAAAGAACTAGGTGGAGTTAAATAGAGCAGCACCTAACGACTTAACCTCGTCACCTGAGGAAGGAAACTCAGAAGCCGCAGCCCCACTCACATCCACCAAAGGAAGCTCATGGACAGAACCAGCCGAAGTACCACTCATGACCACAGGAGGGAGCCTGACCACGGAATTCACAACAGTACCCCCCCCCTTGAGGAGGGGTCACCGAACCCTCACCAGAGCCCCCAGGCCGACCAGGATGAGCCAAATGAAAGGCACGAACCAGATCGGCAGCATGAACATCAGAGGCAAAGACCCAGGAATTATCTTCCTGACCATAACCCTTCCACTTAACCAGGTACTGGAGTTTCCGTCTCGAAACACGAGAATCCAAAATCTTCTCCACTATATACTCCAACTCCCCCTCAACCAAAACCGGGGCAGGAGGATCAACAGATGGAACCACAGGTGCCACGTATCTCCGCAACAATGACCTATGGACCTATGGAATACATTATGGATGGAAAAAGAAGCTGGAAGAGTCAAACGAAAAGACACAGGATTAAGAACCTCAGAAATCCTATACGGACCAATGAAACGAGGCTTAAACTTAGGAGAGGAAACTTTCATAGGAATATAACGAGCCGACAACCAAACCAAATCCCCAACACGAAGTCGGGGACCCACACAGCGCCTGCGGTTAGCGAAACGTTGAGCCTTCTCCTGGGACAATGTCAAATTGTCCACTACATAAATCCAAATCTGCTGCAACCTATCCACCACGGTATCCACACCAGGACAGTCCGAAGACTCAACCTGCCCTGAAGAGAAACGAGGATGGAAACCAGAATTGCAGAAAAACAGCGAAACCAAAGTAGCCGAGCTGGCCCAATTATTAAGGGCGAACTCAGCCAAAGGCAAAAAGGACACCCAATCATCCTGATCAGCAGAAACAAAACATCTAAGGTCTGATTGGTTCGTTCAGTTTGGCCATTTGTCTGAGGATGGAAAGCCGAGGAAAAAGACAAATCAATGCCCATCCTAGCACAAAAGGCTCGCCAAAACCTCGAAACAAACTGGGAACCTCTGTCAGAAACGATGTTCTCCGGAATGCCATGTAAACGAACCACATGCTGGAAAAACAATGGCACCAAATCAGAGGATGAAGGCAATTTAGACAAGGGTACCAAATGGACCATCTTAGAGAAGCGATCACAAACCACCCAGATGACCGACATCTTTTGAGAGACGGGGAGATCCGAAATAAAATCCATAGAGATATGTGTCCAGGGCCTCTTTGGGACCGGCAAGGGCAAAAGCAACCCACTGGCATGAGAACAGCAGGGCTTAGCCCGAGCACAAATCCCACAGGACTGCACAAAAGAACGCACATCCCGCGACAAAGACGGCCACCAAAAGGATCTAGCCACCAAATCTCTGGTACCAAAGATTCCAGGATGACCAGCCAACACCGAACAATGAACCTCAGAGATAACTCTACTACAGGTAGACCGGTAGACCGGACGGCACTTAGGAGGAGGTAGCACTTTTGCTTTTTGTACAGGGTGGAGCGCGGTAATTTGCTGATTTGGGAATGAAATAAAAAAATTATGATCATTAGAAAAATTTATTTTATATTTTAATTATACTGAACAGTAATGGAATTTTTAAATTACATGGTTTTAAATAGTGTATCTGGCAAATGTCGACCTTCGCTATCCACACACTGCTGCATACATTTTCTGAAGTTTTCATGAACTCTAACAAGCATGTCCACTGGTATTCTGCCAATTTCAGCTTCAATATTGTTCCTTAGGTCTTCCAAGGTGTTGGGACGGTTGATATACATCTTAGACTTCAGGTAACCCCAAAGGAAAAAATCGCATGGGGCTAAATCTGGTGAGCGTGCTGGCCAGTTCACATCTCCCCTCAAAGAGATAAGCCGTCCAGGAAACATTTGCCTCAAACAATTCATGGTAACCCTCGCTGTGTGTGCAGTGGCACCATCCTGTTGGAACCATGTATCCTCTAGTTCCATTGCCTCAAGAGCCGGCTGAAAATAATCCTGTATCATAGACAAGTACCGTTCGGAGTTCACAGTTATGGCACGACCATTATCCTGAAAAAAGTAAGGACCAATGATGCCTACTCGTGATATGGCGCACCACACAGTGACGCGGTCCGAATGCAGAGGTCTCTCGTGAACTTCTCTGGGGTTTGTTTCACTCCAGTAACGCATATTTTGTTTGTTTACACACCCACTGAGGTGAAAATGTGCCTCATCAGAAAAAAACACAATTGCGTCACGGGATATCGTTGCTAACATGTCTTCACAAGAGGTCCGCCATGTCAAATAGTCCCATGCTGACAAATGTTGGACCACGCACATTTTATACGGGTGAAAATTCAGTTCATCATGAAGAATCCGGTGGAGAGAACGTCTTGAAATGCCAAGAGCAAATGATTGCTTCCGAGCAGAGCGTTTCGGAGATTGCAGTACTGCTGCTCTAACTCTCTCGATGTTTTGTGGTGTTGTAATCCTTCTCTCAGGTCCCCTTCGTACACATGACACATTCCCTGCTGTTCTGAATGCATTCACCCAATTTACAATTGATTGCCGTCCAGGAACACGTCCGCGTGGAGGAACAGCGAATTGTAAATGAAAAGCACGCTGCACTGCAATGATCGAGTGGGCATTTGAAAAATACGCTTCAACACAAAATGACCTCTCCTCACGTGTCCACTGCATGATGGCAACTGAAAGGCAGAGGAATACAAATCTCCCATCAGCCACTGTAAGCCACACCCACTCTCCCCTCTCTTCGACCGACAGTGCCGCCACAGCATGCAGTGCAAAAAAGCAAATTACCGCGCTCCACCCTAGCTCTGTATCGGTTTCCATGTTTTTCAGTTTATGCTGCATTACTCATACTTGGTGGTGTGTACCTGTACTTGCACATTGCACCAGCTACTTGTGAGCTGTTTTTCTTATTAGCTACTCTCTGATTTATGCTTCCTGCTATTTAGGCGCTGCATGGTGTATTACGTATTGCACTTACCTTCTTGCACAATTATACCTAATTGGCGTTCAGCCCATTTTTTGCACAAAATACACACTAGAGCCGTACAGCCCATTCCATTTTTATGAGCCGTTTTTACACATGCCCTTTTTGCATTTAGGTGTTATAGGTTTTGCTGTGCATCGCACTTTATTATTATTGTTACATCAAAATATACATCTTTTTGCTCATCTTATATTGATGAGCCATTCCTAATTTAGTTCGTACACTTTGTCCCACACCGCCCCTATTACTATCACGCTTCATTCAGTTTCACACTAATTTATTTCATCATTTTTTTGTGGGTTCTGCTCATACACAATACGGTTTTCAATTATTTATTTATTATTATCCTTTTATATGTTGTTACATATCCTTGTATTTTCACATATCTTGCAGCATAACTGAATATCAATATAACCATTCTTTATGTATCATATGTGGATTCCCTTCTTTTTAGGCATCATATGACAATTGTTTTTCTTTTATTAGTTTTGTTTTATACATACCTTGCCTCCTTTTTGCGTCCGGTTGTATTTTTGCTATTTTGCTGTATATTGTACACTTTTTCCTCCAGCTACAGGCACATTACTGCTGTTGCCATTTTTTGCCCAGTATATATATATATATTTATAATAAAGGCATTTTAATATACCATACCTGATATTGTTTTCTATTGTTTATTATTTTGGTTCTTAATTTGGTCATTATTTCCTCTATATAGGAGTTTACTTCCTTACAGAGGGATTTTCCTTTGTTCCAGAGTCCAAGTCTGACACGTGGTGAAAAAAATTGAGAGAATGGTGCAGGAGTGTCCAGAACTGAATATGAATACCATCAGGGAGGGTTTGAACCCTGTTAGGGCTAGCGGAACGCACCAAATTAGAAGAGAGATGGTATAAGATGCGTTCGCAGCCCGGGGTCCACCGTGCAGAGATGGAACCTGCTGCTGAGTAATGACGGACTATATGGCGGTACAATGTGGATACACACACGGATTAACTTCACCCTGTGTGAAGGAAGCAAACCCTGTTGTGTCACAGGGCCACGTACCGCACCAAGAGCGCAAGCAAGGAGTCTCAGGACTCTATCCCAAGACACAGGATTAGAGTACGTTCAGACTACTTGCGCTCGACACCGCAACTGGGGTGTCAGAGTAACTGAAAATATAATTTAAATGCACAAGAGTGCGTGCTGTGCTGCTTTGGCGGACGCCACTAACCACCCAGACTTGGGATCGGAAAGCGCTCCAATAGCACACGGTGCCGCACTGGTGGTCACAGCAATTGACGCTGTATCATGTGTTTAGTGTTATGACCTGGTGGTTAGGAGCACCCGGAATGACCTGATAGTTAAAACTCACAAAGGACAAGCTCTGGGATGTGGGAGCTCTGCTGACCGCAATCCCTAATCCTATCACACACACTAGAAATAGCCGTGGAGCGCTCCTGACTCTACCTAGGCGCCTCGTCACAGCCTAAGAGCTAGCTAGCCCTAGAGATAGAAAATAAAGCCTACCTTGCCTCAGAGAAATTCCCCAAAGGGAAAGGCAGCCCCCCACATATATTGACTGTGATTAAAGATGAAAGTCACAAACGCAGAAATGAAACAGGTTTCAGCAAAGGGAGGCCAGACTTACTAAATAGTCAGCACAAAAAACTACAAAAGACCACGCAGAGTGTGCAAAAAGACTTCCGCACCGACTAACGGTGCGGAGATGCCACTCTGCATCCCAGAGCTTACAGCTGGCAAGACAAAATCATGATATCCAGCTGGACAAGAAAACAATGAACGAATTAGATACTATCAGGAACTTAGCTTCTGCTGGAGTAGACAGGTCACCAGAAAGATCCAAGAGCGAACTGAACCAATGCAGAAACATTGACAGCTGGCATGGAGTAACGATCTAAGTGGAGTTAAATAGAGAAGCCAACCAAAGGATAAACCACGTCACCTGTGTAAGGAACCTCAGAAGCAGCAGCTCCACTGACAGCCACCAGAGGGAGCCCACGGACAGAACTCACCGAAGTACCATTCACGACCACAGGAGGGAGCTTGACAACACAATTCACAACAGTTTAGTACTGATGGCTCTGTAGATAGCAAACATCCACCTTACACGAGCAGTCATACACAAGGGAGGGGATGATTAATGAGCAACTTTCACACATCAACACACACACAATTTCAAGTATACACTAGCGCATGGCCATGCGGTCATGCAAAATTTTTATAGCTGCAGCAAGTACAGGACCTTCCCAGAAGGACCAATGGGAGGCTGCCACTGAACTTGAGCACCTTTAGGACCTTCCTAGAGGACCAATGGGATTTGCTGCAGTATCTAAGCATGTGACCCTTGATCTCCAACGAGAGATCTTACCCTGGGCATGCTCAGTATGTGAAAAGCAGGACTTAGTCCCAGAAAGACCTGCTCGCTGCTGAACATTGCTGGCTACAAGGACACAGCCTGGAAAGGCAGTAGTAACCAGTCGTCCAGTATCAGCTGGAGCTAGACACTGGGACCAACGTCTCTGCTGAGCAGACTCCACTGCGGCTGGAGAAGAATGGGAGACCACAGCGGAGATGGTTCAAGATTCCCCCTGTGCAGAGGTGGGAACTTGACACCTAACAGACCCTTTCATATTTTGGTCTTTAAAAATGGATGAGTGGCCTGAGCTCACCTCTCATACCTTGAAGGTTTTATCATGCCTGGCAGCCAACGTTCTCTCAGAACGTGTTTTCAGTGCTGCTGGTGGTGTCCTGTCGGATAAGTGCTGTCCCCTGAAAGCATAACTTTCATCAAGATGAACAAGTCATGGATCTCCAAGGACTTTTGCACCCCAATCACAGAGTATACAGACTAGGCAATGTTGAAGTTTTTAGTGTGCTGCATTGATCTCACGTAGTTGCGCTCTGTGATATCTTTAGTGTGGCTTCTGTGCCTGCTCTTGCTGCTGCTGCTGTAGATGTTAACTTCAATTTGTGGAAATGTGAACAGTCATGGTTGGTCTCCATCTGCTGGGTTGACTGTAGTGGAAGACGTGTTGGTCCCTATTATACTAATTTCTACTCTCATGAAATTGATGCTACTTTGGTGGTGTCAGGCCCTCATTTTTTGAAATTTGAAGACTCCTGATTGAGTCTCAATCTGCTGGCTAGGCTATAGTGGAAGACGTGTTGGTCCCTATTATACTATTTCTACTCTTCTGAAATTGATGCTACTTTGTTGTTGACTGCCAATAATTTTGGAAATGTGGAGAGTCCAGATTGGGTCTCTCCATCTGCTGGGTTGACTGTAGTGAAAGAGATATCGTTCTCCATAATACTCTTTCTACTCATGTGAAATTGATGCCACTTCAGTGGTGCCAAGCCCTAATTCTTGGAAATGTAAACACTCCTGGTTGGGTGTACATGTGATGAGTTGGCTGTAGTGGAAGAGATATTGATTCCTATTATACTATTTCTACTATGGTGAAATTGATGCCACTTTGGTGGTGTCTGCCAATAATTTTTGAAAATGTGGAGAGTCCAGATTGGGTCTCTCCATCTGCTGGCTTGGCTGTAGTAAAAGAGATAGCGTTCTCTATTATACTATTTCTACTCTGGTGAAATTGATGCCACTTTAGTGGTGACAAGCCTTAATTCTTGGAAATGTGAACACTACTGGTTAGGTGTCCATCTGCTGGGTAGGTTGTATGGGAAGACGTGTTGGTCCCTATTTTACTATTTCTATTTTACTATTTCTAGTGTGGTGAAATTGATGCTACTTTGTTGGTGACTGCCAATAATTTTTGAAAATGTGGAGAGTCCAGATTTGGTCTCTCCATCTACTGGGTTGGTTGTAGTGAAAGAGATATCGTTATCCATTATACTATTTCTACTCTGGTGTAATTGATTCCACTTTAGTGCTGCCAGGCCCTAATTCTTGGAAATGTTAACATTCCTTGTTGGGTATATATGTGATGGGTTGGCTGTAGTGGTAGAGATGTCGATCCCTATTATAATATTTCTACTGTGGGGAAATTGATGCCACTTTGGTGGTGTCTACCACTAATTGTTTGAAATGTGAACACTCCTTATTGCGTCTCTGCATCTACTGGGTTGGCTGTAGTGGAAGAGACGTCAATTCCTATTATACTATTTTTACTCTTCTGAAATTGATACCACTTTGTTGATGTCTGCCAGTAATTCTTATAAATGTCTAGATTCCTGGTTAGGTCTCCTTCATGCATGTTGCCTGTAGCAGTAGGCCTCCAAGACCGTTAGATCCCCACTTTCTTTGAGTCAACTACATATGTTACTATCCTTCGATTTTTCTGACAATAGTAGTCTACAAAACTGATATTTTTGCCACCTGAGTGTGGCTGAACATGAAAGCATGTTGAGTTGTTGCATGTGGTATCAGGGATCCCAGCACAGCAGGCCTACACCAATCCCTCATCCACCTTGTCTTAATTTGACATTCAATTCAAAGCTGTGAATGCTGGCCCAAACCCCGATACCTCATGCATGGCTGATTGCTGCCATGCCATTCAAAAATTTGACTGTGGGTGAAATTGAGGCCACTTTCCTGGTGTCTATACCTCATTTGATGTGTTTTGGCAGCTTTTGCGCTCATTTGAAGGTGTTTTAAATGCGTTTGTTCTTGCCACCCATTGACTTGAATGGCGTTGGGAAAAAAATTAATTGAATAAATGGTGAATATTGCAAATTTGGTGATCGTAATCTATACCCAACATTGAAATATTCCCTTATCTCTACTAATAATCTAACCCCAAAACCTTTTTTCAAAAATTGCAAAGTCTCAGATAGTTGGTGTGTGCTTTTTTAGCGTCAGGCAGTACAATGGTAGAAAATAAATTGTCACTACTGATATGCTCAGAAAAGTGAAAGTCAGGTAAGTACTAGTGATGAGCGAGTGTACTCATTGCTCGTGTGACCTCTGAGTATTTGTTAGTGTTCGGAGATTAAGTTTTCATCGTGGCAGCTGAATGATTTACAGCTACTAGACAGCTTGATTACATGTGAGAATACCCTAGCAACCAGGCAACCCCCACATGTACTCAGCCTGGCTAATAGCTGTAAATCATTCAGCTGAGGCAATAAAACTTAATCTCCGAACACTAACAAATACTCGGAGGTCACCAGGGCGTGTTCGAGAAAACCCGAGCAATGAGTACCCTCGCTCATTACTAGTAAGCACAGGAAAACAACTATGTCGTATTAGTAACCAATGTATGCCAAGTGGTAAGACCTATATATTGCATTGAAATCAGAAATATAGCACACTCCGTCCTGGTTGTGGTCAATTACTAGCTTGCCTTCTTCTTTGGTTTCAGCACTAAATCTGGCTCATTTTCTTTAACTTTCGTTTACACTGTTCTGACCCCTGGACTATCCTGACTAAGCATCTGCTTGCATTTTGGAACCACTTTCCAGGTTTCTCTGCCTGGTCAATTTTGCTAGTAATTAGTAATTACAAAGAGACATTTTAGTCCCAGTAAAGGGGCATAACTGAGAGCTCCAGACTTAAAAATGCCATGCAGTCAAGTCTACGCAGCAAGGTGAAGTCTGACGCTGTCTCTGGGGAAACTATACAAATCATTGGCGGGAATAACTTCTACATATGTTTTCAGTTTTGTTGACGAAGGATATTATTTTCAGAAATGTGAAGACTTACTTTACATATGTACATCAACCAATCCATGGTATAAGATGTTTTCATTCTTAATGTAAGATATCTTCAAGTTTACTGCTGAAGATACTAATTTTATTGTTTATAAAAACAGAACATTTCTGTTGCTTAAAAACTTGTTAAAGAGAACCCAGGACATTTCATTGATTAGAAAGTAGGGTGATACAATGTAATAGGTGTAATGGTGGTGACTGTGCAAGTTGATATCTCTTTTAGTACAGAGAAAAGAACCAGCGCTGGATTATGGGAGTTCCGGAACTCACAATGCAGGCACTGTCCCTTAGGATTCTTTACATAAACCCTGCAAGAATAGTTTGCACAGCTGCTTTAGAAACTTAGAGTGTACTTTTAGCTGACCTGTGTTGACAGCTTCGGGCATTTAGTCTGAACCCTTCCAGATGTACTGGGCTGTGCCACAGTTCCTAAAATATTTTCTTTACAGGTTAGGATCTAACAGAGACCCCCTAACATGTATAAACGATAAGCCTTTTGTTTATTTATTTAAATACTTTATCCACCCTCAAATCACTGCACTCATATTGGGTGTTGGTGGGGAAAAGTAAATTAAATAGAAATATATTTTCCTTACCCCATTGGCTACCTATTTACACATGGACAGTGTGTCCATTAAGGTCAACATGAATAGTTACACGTGTGAGGAAAGCCTCTGAAATCAAATTATTTTATAGACTTGTCTTTGCACTGGTAGCTATTCAAATTTCTACATATATAATATGGATGAGAAGACAAAAAGCATTTACAGAAGTACAGAGCAGATAATATATATATAAAAAATATTGATTACAATGTACACGTCAGTAAACTGCACCCCAAAAGCAGAAAAAAAAAACATTTTAAATCCAGGAAAAGTTGGTGAAAAACATATCAAGTAACACTATATGTAACACTATATGTATCAATACAAACATTAATTTTATTAAATTCAGTATTAAAACCTCCAAAAATACACTCAACGAAAAATATTACGCTGAAATTAATTCAGTTGTCACTAGAACAGACGCCCATAATTTTATAGATATGATCTATATATATATTTAAGCAGCAAGCGATTAATGGTCCAAATAAGCAGGGCAGAGGAACCTATCAAGTCACTAACAGATCCCTAAAATGAGAAAACACAGCTGTATTGTGGAGGTTGTCACCCTAAAATTCGATATGGTACCCCTCAGTGACTGAGGGCTATCCCTAATAGGAATCCCTGACAATCACCCTACCAATAATTAAATGTAACCAATTAATGCACATCAAATTCATACTCATCTTTAGGTAGATCATCTGTTGGTACAATCACCATGATTCCAAATAGTAGTAACTGAGTCTCAATGCTTTTCCCCCCCATTAATGTACAGGGTTCATCAGGAGACTAAGGCTTGGGCTCAATCACCAATAGCAGCAAGTAAATCAGGTGCACTAATGTGGAAAGTAGTCCCTGCGTCACAAGAAGATAATACAATTGTCCATTGACGTGTAGCTATGGTATGTCTAGTTGACATGCTGAATGTTGGAATGCTATGAACGTTCAGCCTGGCACTCAGCAGAAACACTGAACTGCGCCTCCTGGCGCAGGATCAGTACCTTGCGGTGTCATGAGAAAGCTGAGCAGGATTCAGTGTCTCTGCTGGCTGCCAGGCTGAACGCTCGCATCATGCCAAAGTTCAGCATGGCAACTACTGTAGATATAACAGAGCTAGACTCGTCAAAGGACAAATGGATTATCTTCTCTTTGTAAAGTTGAGGAATATGGTTGTTTATGTTTTTGTTATTTTACAGGGGACATGAGCATCGTAGCACTATCTTCACAATGGACTGGTGAGGGATATAGTTTTTTATTTTTTTTGTATTTTACAGGGGACATGGGCTTCAGTGGGTTAGGCATAAAGGTGAGTATAACTTTTGTAGAAGGGAAGTGCTCCAAAATGTATATCTTTACATAGAGATGTGTTTAGTGATATATAATTCCCCCACATGTGCTCAGTAGCCCCCTCCTCAAGCTGGTACATCAGGTTTCATTTAGGACTTAACCCCTTTCTGACCTCGGACGGGATAGTACGTCCGAGATCAGATCCCCTGCCTTGATGCAGGGCTCTGCGGTGAGCCCGCATCAAAGCCGGGACATGTCAGCTGTTTTGAACAGCTGACATGTGCCCGTAATAGGCGCGGGCAGAATCGCGATCTGCCCCCACCTATTAACTAGTTAAATGCCGCTGTCAAACGCAGACAGCGGCATTTAACTACCGCTTCCGGCGGGGCGGCCGGAAATGACGTCATCGCCGACCCCGTCACATGATCGGGGGTCGGCGATGCGTCTCCATTGTAACCATAGAGGTCCTTGAGACCTCTATGGTTACTGATCGCCGGTGGCTGTGAGCCTCATCTTGTGGTCGGCGCTCACAGCACACCTCCATTTCTGCTACATAGCAGCGATCAGAAGATCGCTGCTATGTAGCAGAGGCGATCGCGTTGTTCCTGCTTCTAGCCTCCCATAGAGGCTATTGAAGCATGGCAAAAGTAAAAAAAAAAAGTTGAAAAAAATGTTAAAAAAATAAAAAAAATATAAAAGTTTAAATCACCCCCCTTTCGCCCCAATCAAAATAAATCAATTAAAAAAATATAAAATCTATGCATATTTGGTATCGCCGCGCTCAGAATCGCCCGATCTATCAAATAAAAAAAAGTATTAATCTGATCGCTAAACAGCGTAGTGGGAAAAAAATTCAAAACGCCAGAATTACGTTTTTTTGGTCACCGCGACATTGCATTAAAATGCAATAACGGGCGATCAAAAGAACGTATCTGCACCAAAATGCTATCATTAAAAACGTCATCTCGGCATGCAAAAAATAAGCCCTCAACCGACCCCAGAACACGAAAAATGGAGACGCTACGAGTATCGGAAAATGGCGCAATTTTTTTTTTTTTTTTAGCAAAGTTTGGAATTTTTTTTCACCACTTAGGTAAAAAATAACCTAGTCATGTTTGGTGTCTATGAACTCGTACTGACCTGGAGAATCATAATGTCAGGTCAGTTTTAGCATTTAGTGGACCTAGCAAAAAAGCCAAACAAAAAACAAGTGTGGGACTGCACTTTTTTTGCAATTTCACCGCACTTGGAATTTTTTTCCCGTTTTCTAGTATACGACATGCTAAATCCAATGATGTCGTTCAAAAGTACAACTCGTCCCGCAAAAAATAAGCCCTCACATGGCCAAATTGACGGAAAAATAAAAAAGTTATGGCTCTGGGAAGGAGGGGAGCGAAAAACGAACACGGAAAAACAAAAAATCCCAAGGTCATGAAGGGGTTAAGCCAGTGGACAATAGATTTCTGACCTCATCCCCACACATCTGGGGCTGGACACACCTCTTCTAGCTGGACATAAAAGGCACAAGACACATGTGCTCTGCCTCTTTTGCTGTGCCTATATGCTGGAATGATGATGGACCCACATGGCTTAAGTATACTCTGTATCCCCTTTTCTTAAAAGGCCCAGTACTGTTCATTTGGGGTAGCTAGCCATAGGTGGGAGGGCTGATATTGTATGTGTGATTTGGGTAATCGGGCAGTTAATTGATTGTTGTGATATTACTGGTTATTGTGGGTTATTACTGTGTGGTATTGTCGGGATATCTGTGTATACTGTAGTGATATTACTGTATTAGAGTTGTATATCTGTATATTTGTATATATTCAATATATTTTTATATTATATATATATTATTATATATATTTATATTTGTATATAGTCGCCAGCTTGGGTACAAATATATATGTATGTTATAACCTGCAGACTTGTGTGTCTGTGTAATAAATACCCTTTATTGTTACACTATTTTGACTCAGTTAGTATATAGTATAAGGAATAGATAACAGTTAGTGTATAGTATAAGGTAAAGATAACATTGTGGTATTAAGTGGATATTAATTATTAGTAGTCAATTTTGGCGTTAATAGTTGATATCAGACCATAATAGAGGTGTAAGGAGGTTTCCTCTTTTGATACATAAGGTTTAGTAATTTGTGGAGGAAAAACCCTGTCGTTTTACAACTTTTTTTGCTTTTGTTTAAAATAAAGAAGTTAGTGTCTTTATTTCAATTAAATGACTTTATTGGGGGTGTTTTTATTTAAAATATGACTATGGGGTTAGTAATTATAGACACCTCTCCATTACTAACCCCTGGGCTTGGTGTCAACTACCCGTACAAAACTGACATTATCCCCAACCCTATTACACCACATGCTATCGCACTAAGGCAAGTGAGAAGAGCGGAGGCTAAGCACAGAATTGGCTCATTTTATGGAAGCAGCATTTCTGGGGTGGCTGAGAGTTGATGTTTTTAGTCTGGTAGGTGACAATATCAATGGCCCCTTCTTGGCCTATTAAAATCAGCCCACAGCTGTCTGCCTAGCTTTTGTTGGTTATTAATTATAGAGGTACACTGTCATTTTTGGAGACGTCTTTCATTTTAATAGCCAGTAAAAGCTACTTATATAGCTGTGAGCTGATATGAATAGTATGGAAAGCTCCATAGGTATTACCCCCATCCCAGGCTATACATCATCACCCAGCTATTCGCTTTCTGTCTGCTGTTTTTTTCTGAAATGTATTTATTTAGTAATTGAATACATGTACAGTAAGCTACACACACACACTGTACTAATTATATACAGTATGTCACTCACATATTTGAAGCTACCTATCATGTATCTATTTCTATCTATCTATTTACTTTGAAAACTATCTTTAACCCCTTAACAACCGATGATATGCCTTTTAATGTCAGCAGTTGAGGGGCCTTATTCCTCAGCACCGCTTTTTATCGGTGCTGAGAAATAAGGGTATAGTGCCCCCCATCATCAGAAACATGATTCGGAAAGTTTTTTACAGTCCCCAGTCCCGTGATCGCCGTTATTCACCGAATAATGGCAATCGCAAAAAAAGTCAAATTTTCAATTCATTTCTCTCACCTCTGATATAATCTAGCATACCAGAGGAGAGAGAAATAGGCTCCCCCGAGCCCAACCGATACATCCGCCATACCTGGACCCTCCGGCTCTTTACATAGAGATGTGTTTAGTGATATATAATTCCCCCACATGTGCTCAGTAGCCCCCTCCTCAAGCTGGTACATCAGGTTTCATTTAGGACTTAAGCCAGTGGACAATAGATTTCTGACCTCATCCCCACACATCTGGGGCTGGACACACCTCTTCTAGCTGGACATAAAAGGCACAAGACACATGTGCTCTGCCACTTTTGCTGTGCCTGTATGCTGGAATGATGATGGACCCACATGGCTTAAGTATACTCTGTATCCCCTTTTCTTAAAAGGCCCAGTACTGTTCATTAGGGGTAGCTAGCCATAGGTCAGAGGGCTGATATTGTATGTGTGATTTGGGTAATCGGGCAGTTAATTGATTGTTGTGATATTACTGGTTATTGTGGGTTATTACTGTGTGATATTGTCGGGATATCTGTGTATACTGTAGTGATATTACTGTATTAGAGTTGTATATCTGTATATTTGTATATATTCAATATATTTTTATATTATATATATATTATTACATATATTTATATTTGTATATAGTCGCCAGCTTGGGTACAAATATATATGTATGTTATAACCTGCAAACTTGTGTGTCTGTGTAATAAATGCCCTTTATTGTTACACTATTTTGTCTCAGTTAGTATATAGTATAAGGAATAGATAACAGTTAGTGTATAGTATAAGGTAAGGATAACATTGTGGTATTAAGTGGATATTAATTATTAGTAGTCAATTTTGGCGTTAATAGTTGATATCAGACCATAATAGAGGTGTAAGGAGGTCTCCTCTTTTGATACATAAGGTTTAGTAATTTGTGGAGAAAAAACCCTGTCCTTTTACAACTTTTTTTGCTTTTGTTTAAAATAAAGATGTTAGTGTCTTTATTTCAATTAAATGACTTTATTGGGGGTGTTTTTATTTAAAATATGACTATGGGGTTAGTAATTATAGACACCTCTCCATTACTAACCCCTGCGCTTGGTGTCAAGTGCCAGTACAAAGCTGACATTAACCCCAACCCTATTACACCACATGCTATCGCACTAAGGCAAGTGAGAAGAGCGGAGGCTAAGCACAGAATTGGCTCATTTTATGGAAGCAGCATTTCTGGGGTGGCTGAGAGTTGATGTTTTTAGTCTGGTAGGTGACAATATTAATGGCCCCTTCTTGGCCTATTAAAATCAGCCCACAGCTGTCTGCCTAGCTTTTGTTGGTTATTAATTATAGAGGTACACTGTCATTTTTGGAGACGTCTTTCATTTTAATAGCCAGTAAAAGCTACTTATATAGCTGTGAGCTGATATGAATAGTTTGGAAAGCTCCATAGGTATTACCCCCATCCCAGGCTATAAACATCATCACCCAGCTATTCGCTTTCTGTCTGCTGTTTTTTTCTGAAATGTATTGATTTAGTAATTGAATACATGTACAGTAAGCTACACACACACACTGTACTAATTACATACAGTATGTCACTCACATATTTGAAGCTATCTATCATGTATCTATTTCTATCTATCTATTTACTTTGAAAACTATCTTTAACCCCTTAACAACCGATGATATGCCTTTTAATGTCAGCAGTTGAGGGGCCTTATTCCTCAGCACCGCTTTTTATGGGTGCTGAGAAATAAGGGTATAGTGCCCCCCAGCATCAGAAACATGATTCGGGAAGTTTTTTACAGTCCCCAGTCCAGTGATCGCCGTTATTCACCGAATAATGGCAATCGCAAAAAAAGTCAAATTTTCAATTCATTTCTCTCTTCTCTGATATAATCTAGCATACCAGAGGAGAGAGAAATAGGCTCCCCCGAGCCCACCCGGTACATCCGCCATACCTGGACCCTCCGGCTCCATTCCTCGGTCCTCTGTGTCATCTTCCTGGAAGAAAATAGCTGGCAAATACGGAGTGCACCTGCCAAGATCTGCCGGCCGGTACCCAGCAACAATAGGATATTTTTTCAATTGGTTCATGTTGATCACTGTGATAGACCCTATCACAGTGATCAAATTAAAAAAAATAGTAAATCAACCCCCCCCCCCTTTGTCACCCCCTTAGTTAGGTAAAAATAATAAAATAAAAAGATGTATATTTTTCCATTCTTTGCAGTTAGGGTTAGGGTTGTGGCTAGGGTTAGTGTTGGGGTTAGGTTTGGGATAGGGTAAGGGTTTGGGCTAAGGATAGGGTTAGAGCTAGGGTTAGGGTTGGGCTTGGGGCTAGGGTTAGGGTTGCGGTTGGGGCTAGGATTAGGGTTGTAAAAAGACAAGAGACACACTGGTGCTAAAAAGAATTCTAGAGCTACTGATACCACGACAAGCACTGTGCCAGCTTTGTCAGAATGGAGAAAACGCCAAATAAAAGATAGAAAAGAAAAAGAGGAGGGGAAACTGTTTGCAAGTATGTCTAAGTAAGCACTGAGTTGAACCTTGAAGTACTGGTGCACTCCTCGCAAGGATACCAATTCTTTGGTACAGGGAATAATTGCTTAAACCATGCACTAATGCTCTAATAGAAATAATTCTATCCCACTGCTCACCACCAATTGTCACGGATCCCTTCTCCGTGGTGTCACTTATTCATCACGTGCCTGCTCTCACACGTGACTTGGGGTTGTGCCTGCAAGGGTTAATCTATCTCCCCACTCTCAGTCCAGCATTCAACCTCTGTCCTATGCTGTAATGGGAGCATAAATCACATACTGACCCAGGCCACAAACCCGCTCATACGCGCTGCCACCACTCATCGAATACACAGGCGATGAGTCCCGGAACTAACAATAATACTAATAAAAATATGTCTATCACTCGAAGGCTCACACACCTTTAGGCTATGGATTCTTTAGCACATTCAAGGTTCAACTTGTTAAAGTTTTATACTTTAATAGCAAAACGTTCAATGCTTACAATAAGAAGAAGGTATTAAAATATGATAATAACAAGACATACAACTTATGCAAAACAGTGTCAAAATAAACAGGAGAAAACTTACAGAAATTATCTAACTGGTAGTTGCTTTCTGCTCCCTGAGGGAAGGAAGACTGTAGATTGGATCACATCAGCTTCTCAGGCTGCCCCCATCATGAGAACACAATTCTCTGCAGCCTAAATATATAACTTTGGTCTGAGGTCAGGTTTCTAGACCAGCCCCTCAGGCCAATATCATAACTGCTGCCTGTCTGATTGGGCCACGGCCGCGCCCCCAATGAATATATTATTTTCTCTTGTGGGAAAGATTACCTCAGGCCGCAATTTAGCATCTCCCCTCCAAGACCTCAGAGGTGTCAAGTGTTCCTTTGTTCTTGGCCTTAGCCAGACCTCCTGGTGGGATATGGAGACAGAATTTCTACTAGTCCCAAGGAAGTACCTATTAACACCTAGGTGCGACTTGCCTTCAGGACAGATGTTACATTATCACTAGTCACACATATAACCCTAGACATATGTCCCTACAACATATATATATATATATATATATATATATATACATATTTCACCACAAACACTAACAGTGTATCTTAAACCAGTCAGTTAGGTATCCAAAGCAAGGCCGATTTCTTACCTAATTGGTGTTAGTAAGATGTTCGGTCCATACGCTTACTTCCATAAGCCCGAGTGGTGGGCGAGTACTATCTGGAATAATTATAGTACTATATAGTGAGACTATCATGTACGACTCAGCATTAGCGCCTAGCACCTACAGTCTCTAGTGTGTGTATAGTGGAACTAATACCCGGTTACTATATACCATACACACTCTCTAGTGTATATAGTGGGACTAATACCCACTTAGTGTATATCATCAGTGCCAAGAGTCATAATTTCTAGTGGATGATCCAGTATACTAATAGGCAATAGCATTATTTAGATATCTAATTAAAGGCAGTTCTTTTGGCATTGGAATTTTTTAGGCCATAGCTGTAGCGCAATATCCATACCACTTAGGGTTGTGTTGGTGTTACAGTTGTGGTGTTGGGTTAAGGGTTGCGGTTAGGGTTATGTTTGTGTTGGGGCTATGGTTGTGATTAGGGTTAGGGTTGGGATTTGGGTTAGGGGTGTGTTGGGGTTATGGTTGTGATTAGGGTTGGGATTTGGGTTAAGGGTGTGTTGGGGTTAGGGTTGTGTTAGGGTTGGAGTTAGAATTGGGGAGTTTCCACTGTTTAGGTATATCAGGAGTAACCAAACGCAACATGGTGCCCGCCATTTATTCCAGACAATTTTGCGTTCAAAAAGTCAAATTATGCTCCCTCCCTTCTGAGCCCTGCCATGCACCCAAACAGTGGCTTTCCCCCACATACGGGGTATCGATGTAAAGTATTAATTTTTCCCTTCCACATTAATTTAGTTCTCGTGAAGCACCTGAAGGGTTAATAAACATCAAATCGAAGAAATTTTTACCACTGACATGAAGTACAATATGTCACGAAAAAACATCCTTAGAATCAGTGGAATCTATAGAAGCATTCCAGAGTTATTATCTCATAAAGTGACAGCGGTCAGAATTGTAAAATAGGCTTGGTCATTAAGGTCAAAATTGGCTCTGTCACTAAGTGGTTAAATGACAAAGAGATTTCTATTCTGTAAAAGCTAATGTTAAAATCGCATTGCAAATGGATTGCAGATGCATCTCATATGAATGTCATATGGATGCTAGGTGAGAAAAATCTCATTGTGATAGCATGAAAATCGCATGCAACTTGCATGACACTCACCCAACTTTTCAGGAACAACATAAGGCCGATTGTATTCATACTGATGGGTATGAGTCCTTAAAGAGGTTTTCCATTTTCTGAAAACTTCAATACAGTCTACTATTGTTAGGAGTGCTGACAACACTGCAGCCAAAAACTAAGCTCAGCGTCTCTACAGGAGTTGTCAGCATGAATCTCAGCACCGTTGAGCTCAGTTATTGACTGTAACACTTTTAACAAGAAGCCACCACTGCACACAATAACAGACACCAAGAACAGTAGCAAAGACTCAGTGCTCAACCTGGAGAAGATTAATAAAGCACTGTTTATTATTATTATTATTTATTTATATAGCACCATTAATTCCATGGTGCTGTACATGAGAAAAGGGGTTACGTACAGGGTTATAGATAATGTTAACAGCAAACAAATTTACAATGACAGACTGGTGCAGAGAGGAGAGGACCCTGTCCTTGCGAACTTACATTCTACGGGATAATGGGGAGGAGACAGAAGGTCAGTGACCCGGCAGCTCTGGCGGTTGGTGATGGGGCAGAATGGTTATTGCAGGCTGTAGGCTTTCCTGAAGAGATGAGTTTTCAGGTTTCATCTGAAGGATTTGAGGGTGGTGGATAATCGGACGTGTTGAGGCGTGGAGTTCCAGAGGATGGGGGATATTCGGGAGAAATCTTGGAGGCGGTTGTGTGAAGAACGAATAAGTGTGGAGGAGAGTAAAAGGTCTTGGGAGGATCGAAGATTAAGTGAGGGAAGATATTGGGAGATTAGTTCAGAGATATAGGGAGGGGACAGGTTGTGGATGGCTTTGTAGATCAGTGTTAGTAGTTTGAACTGGATTCATTGGGGAATTGGGAGCCAGTGGAGGGATTTGCAGAGGGGAGAAGCAGGGGAGTAGCGAGGAGAGAGGTGGATTAGCCGGGCAGCAGAGTTGAGGACAGACTGAAGTGGTGCAAGAGAGTTAGTGGTGAGGCCACAGAGGAGGGTGTTGCAGTAATTGAGGCGGGAGATGATGAGGGCATGCACAGGAGTTTTAGTAGATTGTGGGCTGAGGAAGGGATGGATTCTGGCAATATTTTTGAGTTGGAGACGACAGGAGGTGGCAAGTGTTTGGACGTATGGCTTGAAGGGCAGAGTCGAGAGGTACCCCGAGGCAGCGGATTTCAGGTGCAGGAGAGAGCGTGATGCCGCTTACCGTAATAGATAGATCAGAAAGGGGGATACACAAGATGGGGGAAAGATGATGAGTTCGGTTTTGTCTACATTGAGTTTTAGGAAGCGAGAGTTGAAGAAGGAGGATATGGCTGATAGACACTCTGGGATTCTGGACAGCAGAGAGGTGACATCTGGGCCAGAGAGATAGATCTGAGTGTCGTCCACATATAGGTGGTGCTGGAAGCCATGGGACTTTATGAGTTGTCCTAGGCCAAGGGCATAGATGGAAAAAAGTAGGGGCCCTAGGACAGAGCCTTGAGGGACTCCAACAGTGAGCAATCGGCTTATATTATATTTTAGTAGGTGAGGCCTGAAGTTAAGGAGCAGGTCTGCGGATGAAGCGAGGTGGGAGAGAGGAAGAGATAGTTATTTGGTTTGGGGGTTCAGGGGTTTAGGGTTAACGAAGGAGAGTGAGGATTAGTGGAGCAAAAACAGTGAGGGCAAATGTGAGCCTGGTTAAAGAGCAGGGGAAAAAAGAGAGGAAAGTGAAATTAGAAGACAGGGATTAGTCTTACCATCTGGCCGATTTCTGGACTATTTCTGGTATATTTCTGATGATACACTTAAAAAGATGTCACTTTAAATGATGTCACATCTGACGAAAGTCAGATCTGACCAGCTCCATGAAACCTATACAAATTAAGTGTCCATGAAATGAAGCCAGGTGAGAGAGTGAGAGGGAGGAGGTGGAGGACAGTTCACAGCAGGGGACAATTGGCAGATTGCTGTTAATACAACATTTGACTACCGTGAAAGATGAACACAGAGGCAGGATAAGATCGAAAGATGGGGCTAGGTGTGAGGAGCATTGACATGTCAATATGCATTCAGAAAATTTTCAGTATGATACATGGAATTAAAATCAGGGAAAAAGTAGCACTTTATCTTTTTAAATACATACTGCCACCGGGTAAAGGAGTTTTCCAAAATCAGAAAGCACCTTTACTTCTGATAACTATACTATAATTGCCTTTGTTAGAATTTAGTTGAATTTCTCACATAACAAATTGAATACTGTCACGCTCAAGGCCTGACTGATGGGCGTGAGCTTGGGGGGTTGTGGCCCCACTGTGCCACGAACCAGACTACCCTGGAAGGGGTGTGACTATGACAGCTGCCTTGGTCTTCACTGGAGCCTCTGATGGTGAGGTCAGTCTTGTGCGGCAGGCAGCTGCCAGGTGCTACTCTAGGGTGGTGTCTGGCTGTGGCTGCTGATCCACTTGGAGAACAGGAACACTAGGACAGGTGCGGGCATCAGGCAGGACTGGCAGAAGAGCACGGCTGAAATTCAGGCGAATAGGCTGGCACAGCAGAGACACAGGGCTGGCAGGTGCGGCAGAGACACAGGGCTGGCAGGTTCAGCAGAGACACAGGGCTGGCAGGTACGGCAGAGACAAAAAGCTAAGCATTGCAAAACCGCAAGGAATGCAGAGAGGAACTGCAGCAAGAGATTTCTGCAGGAGCAGAGCAGAGTAGAATGGAGCAGAACTGCAGGAGTGTGGAGCAGAGGCAAAGCCGCAGAGAGATAAGAGTAGAATAACAAAGTGCAGAGCCAAGAGCAGAGTGAAGGCACAGAGTGCAGAGCCAAGAGCAGAGTGAAGGCACAGAGTGCAGAGTCAAGAGCAGAGTGAAGGCACAGAGTGCAGAGCCAAGAGCCAAGAGCAAAGCATAGGCACAGAGTGCAGAGACAAGAGCAGAGCAAGCCCGAGAGTGCAGAGCAAAGTCACAGGTTGCAGAGTAAGAAGCAAAGCAAGGTCACAGAGTGTGGAGCCAAGAGCAGAGCAGAGAGGCACTGAAGGGAAAGAAACCACATACAATTAGACAGAGGTAGGACAAAGTTCAGACAAGGTAATGGAACAAGACAAAATATAAGAACAAAGACACAGAGACCAGGATATACAGCCTCCTGGAGGGCAGACAAACAAGATACAAGGCAAAGCAAGGAGAACAGCCTTCAGAGAAGGCAAGACACAGAGCAAGGTCTGGCAGCTTAGAAGCAGAACACAAACTGAGTAAACACATTGCACAGGCCCAGTCCACTGGGTGGAGCTGCACTAAATACTGGATTACCTCTTGGTAATTAGTCAGGAACAGATTAGACAGGTGCACCAGATTCCTATAAGAACCAGGCAACTGTTGTGAATTCTGTGGCCAAGCTCCATCCTGTGGTCGAGAGTGGTACTTCGGCTGGTTCTGTCTATGAGCTTCCTTTGGTGGATGAGAGTGGTACTGCGGCTTCTGAGTTTCCTTCCTCAGGTGATGAGGTTAAGTCGTTAGGTGCTGCTCTATTTAACTCCACCTGGTGCTTTGATCCTGGCCTCCAGTCAATGTTCTAGTATTGGTCTTGCTTCCTCCTGGATCGTTCCTGTGGCCTGTCTATCCTGCATAAGCTAAGTTTTGCTTGTGTTATTTTTGTTTGCTATTTTTCTGTCCAGCTTGCTATATTGGTTTTTCTTGCTTGCTGGAAGCTCTGAGACGCAGAGGGAGCACCTCCGTACCGTTAGCCGGTGCGGAGGGTCTTTTTGCCCCTCTGCGTGGTTGTTTGTAGGTTTTTGTGTTGACCGCAAAGCTATCTTTCCTATCCTCGGTCTATTCAGTAAGTCGGGCCTCACTTTGCTAAATCTATTTCATCTCTGTGTTTGTATTTTCATCTTACTCACAGTCATTATATGTGGGGGCTGCATTTTCCTTTGGGGAATTTCTCTGAGGCAAGGTAGGCTTATTTTTCTATCTTCAGGGCTAGTTTCTCAGGCTGTGCCGAGTTGCATAGGGAGCGTTAGGCGCAATCCACGGCTACCTCTAGTGTGGTGTGTTAGGATTAGGGATTGCGGTCAGCAGAGTTCCCACGTCTCAGAGCTCGTCCTTTGTTTTTGGTAATTGTCAGGTCACTTTGTGTGCTCTGTACTTCTATGTCCATTGTGGTTCTGAATTACCTGTTCATAACAGTACTGGAGGCCCAAAGTACTAATGCTTCTCAATAGAGGGAAAAGAGAAGTTCTGAGACCATTTTTTTTTCTTTGCACTGTGTTCTGTCTTTCTTTTCCCCTTAACATCAGGGTGGTTCAGAACACAGGTGTGGACATGGACATTCAAGGTCTGTTCTCTTTGATGGATAATCTCGCTATAAATGTACAGAATATTCAAGATTTAGTGGTTCAGAATCCTATGTTAGAACCTAAGATTCCTATTCCTGAGTTATTTTCTGGCGATAGAGCAAAGTTTTTGAATTTTAAAAATAATTGTAAACTATTTCTGGCTCTGAAACCCCGCTCCTCTGGTGACCCAGTTCAACAAGTTAAGATCATTATTTCTTTATTACGTGGCGACCCTCAAGACTGGGCATTTTCCCTTGCGCCAGGAGATCCTGCATTATGTAATATTGATGCGTTTTTTCTGGCGCTCGGATTGCTGTACGACGAACCCAATTCAGTGGATCAGGCAGAGAAAAATTTGCTGGCTCTGTGTCAGGGTCAGGATGAGATAGAGATTTATTGTCAGAAGTTTAGAAAGTGGTCCGTGCTCACTCAATAGAATGAATGTGCGCTGGCAGCTATTTTCAGAAAGGGTCTCTCTGAAGCCCTTAAGGATGTCATGGTGGGATTTCCTATGCCTGCTGGTCTGAATGAGTCTATGTCTTTGGCCATTCAGATCGGTCGACGCTTGCGCGAGCGTAAATCTGTGCACCATTTGGCGGTATTATCTGAGCATGAACCTGAGCCTATGCAGTGCGATAGGACTTTGACCAGAGCTGAAAGGCAAGAACACAGACGTCAGAATGGGCTGTGTTTCTACTGTGGTGATTCCACTCATGCTATCTCCGATTGTCCTAAGCGCACTAAGCGGTTCGCTAGGTCTGCCACCATTGGTACGGTACAGTCGAAATTTCTTTTGTCCGTTACTTTGATCTGCTCATTGTCTTCCTATTCTGTCATGGCATTTGTGGATTCAGGCGCTGCCCTGAATTTGATGGACTTGGAGTTTGCTAGGCGCTGTGGGTTTGTCTTGGAGCCCTTGCAGTGTCCTATTCCATTGAGAGGAATTGATGCTACGCCTTTGGCCAAGAATAAGCCTCAGTATTGGACCCAGCTGACCATGTGCATGGCTCCTGCGCACCAGGAGGATATTCGCTTTCTGGTGTTGCATAATCTGCATGATGTGGTCGTGTTGGGGTTGCCATGGCTACAAGTCCATAACCCAGTATTAGATTGGAAATCAATGTCTGTGTCCAGCTGGGGTTGTCAGGGGGTACATGGTGATGTTCCATTTCTGTCTATCTCATCATCCACCCCTTCTGAGGTCCCAGAGTTCTTGTCTGATTACCGGGATGTATTCGATGAGCCCAAGTCCAATGCCCTACCTCCGCATAGGGATTGTGATTGTGCTATCGATTTGATTCCTGGTAGTAAGTTTCCTAAGGGTCGACTGTTTAATTTATCTGTACCTGAGCACGCCGCTATGCGGAGTTACGTGAAGGAGTCTTTGGAGAAGGGTCATATTCGCCCATCATCGTCGCCATTGGGAGCGGGGTTCTTTTTTGTGGCCAAGAAGGATGGTTCGCTGAGACCTTGTATTGATTACCGCCTTCTAAATAAAATTACGGTCAAATTTCAGTACCCCTTGCCGCTGCTGTCTGATTTGTTTGCTCAGATTAAGGGGGCTAGTTGGTTCACCAAGATAGATCTTCGTGGTGCGTATAATCTTGTGCGTATTAAATGGGGCGATGAATGGAAAACAGCATTTAATACGCCCGAAGGCCATTTTGAGTACCTGGTTATGCCATTCGGACTTTCTAATGCTCCATCAGTGTTTCAGTCCTTTATGCATGACATCTTCCGAGAGTACCTGGATAAATTCCTGATTGTATACTTGGATGATATTTTGGTCTTCTCGGATGATTGGGAGTCTCATGTGAAGCAGGTCAGAATGGTGTTCCAGGTCCTGCGTGCTAATTCTTTGTTTGTGAAGGGGTCAAAGTGTCTCTTTGGTGTTCAGAAGATTTCATTTTTGGGGTTCATTTTTTCTCCTTCTACTATCGAGATGGACCCTGTTAAAGTTCAGGCCATTAATGATTGGACTCAGCCAACATCTCTGAAGAGTCTGCAGAAGTTCCTGGGCTTTGCTAATTTTTATCGTCGCTTCATCGCTAATTTTTCTAGCATTGCTAAACCGTTGACTGATTTAAACAAGAAGGGTGCTGATGTGGTCAATTGGTCTTCTGCTGCTGTGGAAGCTTTTCAGGAGTTGAAGCGTCGTTTTTCTTCTGCCCCTGTGTTGTGCCAACCAGATGTTTCGCTTCCGTTCCAGGTCGAGGTTGATGCTTCTGAAATTGGAGCAGGGGCTGTTTTGTCGCAGAGAAGTTCTGATTGCTCGGTGATGAAACCATGCGCCTTCTTTTCCATGAAATTTTCGCCTGCTTTGCGAAATTATGATGTTGGCAATCGAGAGTTGCTAGCCATGAAGTGGGCATTCGAGGAGTGGTGTCATTGGCTTGAAGGAGCTAAGCATCGCGTGGTGGTCTTGACTGATCACAAAAACTTGACTTATCTCGAGTCTGCCAAACGGTTGAATCCTAGACAGGCTCGTTGGTCGCTGTTTTTCTCCCGTTTTGACTTTGTGGTTTCGTACCTTCCGGGCTCTAAAAATGTGAAGGCGGATGCCCTGTCTAGGAGTTTTGTGCCCGATTCTCCGAGTTTGCCTGAGCAGGCGGGTATTCTCAAAGAGGGGGTAATTTTGTCTGCCATCTCCCCTGATTTGTGGCGGGTGCTGCAAAAATTTCAGGCTAATAAACCTGACCGTTGCCCAGCGGAGAAACTGTTTGTCCCTGATAGGTGAACGAATAAAGTTATCTCTGAGGTTCATTGTTCGGTGTTGGCTGGTCATCCTGGAATCTTTGGTACCAGAGATTTGGTGGCTAGATCCTTTTGGTGGCCGTCTTTGTCGCGGGATGTGCATTCTTTTGTGCAGTCCTGTGGGATTTGTGCTCGGGCTAAGCCCTGCTGTTCTCGTGCCAGTGGGTTGCTTTTGCCCTTGCCAGTCCCGAAGAGGCCTTGGACACATATCTCTATGGATTTTATTTCGGATCTCCCCGTTTCTCAAAGAATGTCGGTCATTTGGGTGGTTTGTGATCGCTTCTCTAAGATGGTCCATTTGGTGCCCTTGTCTAAATTGCCTTCCTCCTCTGATTTGGTGCCGTTGTTTTTCCAGCATGTGGTTCGTTTACATGGCATTCCAGAGAACATCGTTTCTGACAGAGGTTCCCAGTTTGTTTCGAGGTTTTGGCGAGCCTTTTGTGCTAGGATGGGCATTGATTTGTCTTTTTCCTCGGCTTTCCATCCTCAGACAAATGGCCAGACTGAACGAACCAATCAGACCTTGGAAACATATCTGAGATGTTTTGTTTCTGCTGATCAGGATGATTGGGTGTCCTTTTTGCCTTTGGCTGAGTTCGCCCTTAATAATCGGGCCAGCTCGGCTACTTTGGTTTCGCCGTTTTTCTGCAATTCTGGGTTCCACCCTCGTTTCTGTTCAGGGCAGGTTGAGTCTTCGGACTGTCCTGGTGTGGATACTGTGGTGGATAGGTTGCAGCAGATTTGGACTCATGTAGTGGACAATCTGACTTTGTCCCAGGAGAAGGCTCAACGTTTTGCTAACCGCAGGCGCTGTGTGGGTCCCCGACTTCGTGTTGGGGATTTGGTTTGGTTGTCATCTCGTTATATTCCTATGAAGGTTTCCTCTCCTAAATTTAAGCCTCGTTTCATTGGTCCATATAGGATTTCTGAGGTTCTTAATCCTGTGTCTTTTCGTTTGACTCTTCCAGCTTCTTTTTCCATCCATAACGTGTTCCATAGGTCATTGTTGCGGAGATACGTGGCACCTGTGGTTCCATCTATTGATCCTCCTGCTCCGGTTTTGGTTGAAGGGGAATTGGAGTATATAGTGGAGAAGATTTTGGATTCTCGTGTTTCGAGACGGAAACTCCAGTATCTGGTTAAGTGGAAGGGTTATGGTCAGGAGGATAATTCCTGGGTCTTTGCCTCTGATGTCCATGCTGCCGATCTGGTTCGTGCCTTTCATGTGGCTCATCCTGGTCGGCCTGGGGGCTCTGGTGAGGGTTCGGTGACCCCTCCTCAAGGGGGGGGTACTGTTGTGAATTCTGTGGCCAAGCTCCCTCCTGTGGTCGAGAGTGGTACTTCGGCTGGTTCTGTCTATGAACTTCCTTTGGTGGATGAGAGTGGTACTGCGGCTTCTGAGTTTCCTTCCTCAGGTGATAAGGTTAAGTCGTTAGGTGATGCTCTATTTAACTCTACCTGGTGCTTTGATCCTGGCCTCCAGTCAATGTTCTAGTATTGGTCTTGCTTCCTCCTGGATCGTTCCTGTGGCCTGTCTATCCTGCATAAGCTAAGTTTTGCTTGTGTTATTTTTGTTTGCTATTTTTTCTGTCCAGCTTGCTATATTGGTTTTTCTTGCTTGCTGGAAGCTCTGAGATGCAGAGGGAGCACCTCCGTACCGTTAGTCGATGCGGAGGGCCTTTTTGCCCCTCTGCGTGGTTGTTTGTAGGTTTTTGTGTTGACCGCAAAGCTATCTTTCCTATCCTCGGTCTATTCAGTAAGTCGGGCCTCACTATGCTAAATCTATTTCATCTCTGTGTTTGTATTTTCATCTTACTCACAGTCATTATATGTGGGGGGCTGCCTTTTCCTTTGGGGAATTTCTCTGAGGCAAGGTAGGCTTATTTTTCTATCTTCAGGGCTAGTTAGTTTCTCAGGCTGTGCCGAGTTGCATAGGGAGCGTTAGGCGCAATCCACGGCTACCTCTAGTGTGGTGTGTTAGGATTAGGGATTGCGGTCAGGTCACTTTGTGTGCTCTGTACTTCTATGTCCATTGTGGTTCTGAATTACCTGTTCATAACAGGCACCGCCCCCCTATGCACACAGCCAGGAAGCATGCAGAGAGCAGAGGCACAGAATATGGAGCTGGCAAGAAACAGAAACCACAACATGACCTGGAGCAGTGGGTAAGATCCTGTGAGAGAAGAGAGGCCATGCCGTGATGCCAGCAGAGTTGTTACAAATACAATATCATGACATGCTAGCAAAACCCTTGCTGTGCTGCAACTCACATCACATCCACTGGGTGGCCACAAAAAGATAAATTATGAATACACATCCAGTGACCGAGTATCTAGAAAACATGCTTTTATCAAATCTGGTCATTTTGCATCACACATCTTGGAAAATGTCAAGTCAAGAAAAAAGATGATGAAAAACTTATCAATATATCTGGATTAGGCCGGCGTCACACTGGCGTATTGCATCCGATGCGAGATCATCGGATGTGATATGCTAATGACCCTCGGTTTCTGCTCACAGCAGAGCAGGAGCCGAGTGTCATGCGTCTGTGCTCCGATTCTCTCGCACAGGGAGGATCGGAGCACAGCTGCGGAGGAGGCAGAAAAATGAATTTCTCCATCTCCTCCATTGCTGGGGTCCACTTATTATGCACATCCCTCGGATGATATCCGAGTGGTGTGCGCTGCCTCACTCGCACCCATAGGCTTATATGGGTGCGAGTGAGCCGAGAGCTTTCCTTCGCTCCGAGACAATTGCAGCATGCTGCGATTGTCTCTGACCGAGGAAAACGGCCGACAAAAAGTCAGCTGCTGGGAGCTGCCCCACAGCTTAACATTGGTCCGAGTGCAATGCAATTTTTTATCGCATTGCACTCGGCCGTTTAAAACGCCAGTGTGATGCCGGCCTTAGTATCACTGTTGCCACTTGTCTGGGATTCCTGTTCACTGACTTCCTCTTTGGTTAGGTGTCAGCAAAAATCCAAGCAGGAAGAGAGTTCTGCTACAGACTTTATTTTCGGCTATGATTAACAAATTGAATTTGAAATTTGAGAGCTGTGTTGCCCTTTATGGACTCAATGTACAACTAGAGATGTTAATGAACTGCAAATAATCAGGACAAAGTGTAACATTGTCCCTGATTCTGGACTACTTTTCCAACTTGTATCTGTAGTTAGTCCTGCATCAGTGTGATCACCAACTTATGTGATTTCTATCGCCTGATAGCAAAAAAAAATAAGTTTCCATCTGAAATAAAAGCTGAAGAATTGAGGTGAAAAGTTACCAGGAAATGAATTTATCCTTATTTTTATGCTTGGGACACCATGGGAATTTTCAGACCAATATAAGCTAGGGTGATGACATTTTGAATTGTGCCGTATTGCAAGTTTCATCTGTGTGCAACTCTAAGGCTGCCGTCACACTATCAGTATTTGGTCAGTATTTTACATCAGTATTTGTAAGCCAAAACCAGGAGTGGAACAAATAGAGAAAAAGTATAAGGGCCCCTTTCCACTTGTGAGAAAAAAAACGGTCCGATTTACGGACCGAAAAAACAGATGTAACATGTGCGATTGTCATGCGAGTGTCATGCGAGTGTCATGCGATTTTTTTATCGCAACATCCGTATGACATCCGTATTGCTGTCCGATTTTTATGCACGGGTCTCCTTTGAAAAGCCGGTAATTCAGCGCAGTGTACAGTAAAATCACACTGACAGGTTAGATTAGAGTAGATATATACACATAGAATAGGTATATATACATATATATATATATATGTCAGGGAGAAATCTATATATATATATTTATATTTAATGCAGCGCTAGATAACTTCAAAGCCAGTAATTCAATTGTCGGCTTTTGCTATCTCCTTCACAAACCCGACATGATATGAGACATGGTTTACATACAGTAAACCATCTCATATCACCTTTTTTTTTGCATTTTCCAAACTACTAATGTTAGTAGTGTGTATGTGCAAAATTTGGGAGCTCTAGCTATTATATGTAAGGGTTAAATCGTGGAAAAAATTGGCATGGGCTCCCGCGCAATTTTCTCTGCCAGAGTGGTAAAGCCAGTGACTGAAGGCAGATCTTAATAGCCTGGAGAGGGTCCATGGTTATTGGCCTCCCCTCGCTAAAAACATCTGCCCCCAGCCACCCCAGAAAAGGCACATCTGTAAGATGCGCCTATTCTGGCACTTGGCCACTCTCTTCTCATTCCCGTGTTGAGGTGGGATATGGGGTAATGAAGGGTTAATGTCACCTTGCTATTGTAAGGTGACATTAAGCCAGATTAATAATGGGGAGGCGTCAATTATGACACCTATCCATTATTAATCCAATTGTATGAAATGGATTGCCTTGTGCAGGCATGTACTATGGAGGACAGAGAATGAACTTCAATCCAATATTGCAGCCAGCATGCAGCCAGCGGGTAAGGAAAGGGTGGATCAAACACCCGAAAACCCTGCCTCTATAGCTGAAGATTGTTCCCTCCAAATTCAGGTGACAGTGTCCCTTTAAAGAATCTGCAATCAACTACCACTGACATGTGCTAGTAACAAATCAAAGAAATCCTCCTTAGGTCTATGATATTTCCCTAAAAAGCAAATAACTAAAGCTGAGGTCAGAGAAACAAGTCTGTGTCATACAGAAACTGACGGCCGATTATTACACTGAGAAAGATGTAAGAAATTTTTACTGTTTCATGTATTGTGGGTCTGACAATATAATGTAAGCATCTGAAGGGCACCTTAGAGATGTTTGCACATTTTAGACTCTGGCACTTTTTAATTATTGACTTCCTTTTGTAGAAACTTTAGTAATTGTCACTGAAATATCAAAATACCAAAAAGCAAACATTTCTATCTAACATTGCAAAATGCCATCAAAATCCCATCTGTTTTTGTCAAACGTAGTTTTTAAATGCAATATCGGCAAGGAAGAGTTTAGGCTGCCGTCACACTATCAGTATTTGGTCAGTATTTTACATCAGTATTTGTAAGCCAAAACCAGGAGTGGGACAATTAGAGGAAAAGTATAATGTTAACATATGCACCACTTCTGCATTTATCACCCACTCCTGGTTTTGGCTTACAAATACTGATGGAAAATACTGACCAAATACTGCTAGTGTGACGGCAGCCTTAAAGAAACACTCCAGGCAAAACATATATGCTGTATGTAATACCTAAGGAAGGTCTATAGGGGGCAGCGTATGGCATGAGATCTATTTTTGGTGATCTTTCAATTTGAATCTCTCAGGTCCTGCACTAGGATTTACTAATTCATTTTTTAGACAATGTAAACTTAAACTAAACTGTCCTAAAATGTGTCAAATTTATTCCAGTGGCTCATGCTGAATAATAAATTTGACACATTTTTGACATTTTATTTCTGATTCAGCAAGTTGTTTATGTTTCTGAAGTATAATACTATGAAAAGTTGCAAAAATCTTTGCATAACACAGAGTTGCTTAAAAATTCTGTTATTTTGGAGTTTTCATGCCAGTTTTAGGCAGTTTTGGCAAAAAAGGCAAAGCTGGTGAGGAGTTGAGGTGGTACAAGGTGAGGCTGCATATGCCTGTCAAATTCATGTAAAGTTGCAGTGTTTCTTATTCCAGAAATGTCCTTCCAGTCCTTGGCCGTAGTAGCATTTTTAATGAGGTGCACTTCACAAAGAAGATGGCCCAAAATTCGTAAGAGGGAACCTGTCACCAGGTTTGTCCCATATGAGATAAGACCCGAACCTTTCATCCCTGATATACAGCATTCTAATATTCTGTATGCATGCCCTTAGTCCAGCCTGCAAGACAAGAAAAAGAGATTTTATAATACTCACCTACAGGATGGTTGGGTCTGGTTGGGTCCGATGGGCGTCGCATAGGCAGCAAAACTACCCCAAAACATCTTTGAACCTCCACCATATTTGAGTGTATGTACTGTGTTATTTTCTTTGTAGGTCTTATTCCGTTTTCAGTAAACAGTAGAATGATGTGCTTTAACCATCATCTGTCCTCAAGACGCTTTCCCAGAATGATTTTGGCTTACTCACGTACATTTTGGCAAACTGCAGTATAGCGGTTTTATGCCTCTGTGTCAGGAGTGGGGTTCTCCTGGGTCTCCTGCCATAGTGTTTATCATTCAAATGTCGATGTTTGCGATTATAATGATGCACTCAGAGATTACAGAACAGCTTGAATTTCTTTGGAACTTGATTGGGGCTGCTTATCCACCATCCAGACTATCCTGCGTTACAACCTTTCATCAATTTTTCTCTGCCATCCACGTCCAGGGAGATTAGCTGCAGTGCAATTGGTTGTCAACTTCTTGATTATATTGCGAACCGTGGACAAAGGAACATCAAGATCGCTGAAGATGGACAGGTAACCTAAAGATTGCTGATATTGTTCAACAATTTTGGGTCTCAAGTCTTCAGACAGTTCTCTTCTCCTCTTTCTGTTCTCCATGCTTAGTGTGGCACAAATAGACACACAATGCAAAGATTGAGTCAACTTCTGCCCTTTTTATCTGGTTTCAGGTGTGATTTTCATATTGCCCACACCTGCCACTTGCCAGAGTTGAGTTTGGTGGAGCATCACATGCTTGAAACATAGTTGTTTACTCACAATTTTGAAAAGGCACCAACAATTTATCCGGCACATTTTGGGGGGGTTATGTGTTGTGAATCCTGTTGTTGAACTCCCTCCTGTGGTCGTGAATGGTACTTCGGCGAGTTCTGTCTATGGGCTCCCTCTGGTGGCTATGAGTGAAGCTGCTGCTTCTGAGGTTCCTTACACAGGTGACGTGGTTTATCCTTTGGTTGGCTGCTCTATTTAACTCCTCTCAGATCGTTACTCCATGCCAGCTGTCAATGTTTTTGCATTGGTTCAGTTCACTCCTGGATCTCTCTGATGACCTGCCTTCTCCTGCAGAAGCTAAGTTCCTGATAGTCACTATTTGTTCACTGTTTTCTTGTCTAGCTGGTTATCGTGATTTTGTCTTGCTAGCTGGAAGCTCTGGGATGCAGAGTGGCGCCTCCGCAACGTGAGTCGGTGCGGAGGTCTTTTTTGCACACTCTGCGTGGTCTTTTGTAGGTTTTTGTGCTGATCGCAAAGTTACCTTTCCTATCCTCTGTCTATTTAGTAAGTCTGGCCTCCCTTTGCTGAAACCTGTTTCATCTCTGCGTTTGTGACTTCCATCTTTACTCACAGTCAATATATGTGGGGGGCTTCCTTTACCTTTGGGGAATTTCTCTGAGGCAAGGTAGGCTTTATTTTCTATCTCTAGGGCTAGCTAGCTCTTAGGCTGTGACGAGGTGCCTAGGTCTAGTCAGGAGCGCTCCACGGCTATTTTTAGTGTGTGTGATAGGATTAGGGCTTGCGGTCAGCAGAGCTCCCACATCCCAGAGCTCGTCCTGTATGAGGTTTAACTATCAGGTCATTCCGGGTGCTCCTAACCACCAGGTCATAACAGTTATGTGAAGTTATATCTAATTTGCCTTTTTTTCTGAGTTTTTTATTTTGCTTCATTACACACAAATGAAATAAACATGTGTATAAGAAAACATGTGCAATGGCAATAATTTTCTGGGAGAAATACTTTATTTTCTGGAACAATTTCAAGGGTGCCAACACATTCAGCCATGATTGTATATATCAGGATAAAGGATATATATACCATGATGTGGACCAGGCAGGATAGGAGACATATCTACCAGGATGGGGAATATATATACCAAGATGGGCCCAGGCAGTACAAGGGACATTTATACCAATATGGGGGATACATATACCAGGATGGGACCTAGAATAAGGGACATATACAGTGGTGTGAAAAAGTGTTTTCCACTGTTGCTAGGGATGATCTATATGTATCACCATGCGATTATTATATCATGATTAGCTTTTGATATAGGATCAGGCTGTGTACTTGGTTTTAGAGTTTTAAGTATGATGTTTCAATAAAGGGCCATATATGCCAGGAATACAGGTGTTCCCATTACTGAGATAGGTAACTGTTGGTGCCCACTAATGTCTTTGGAGAATGGCAGCACGGTGGCTCAGTGGTTAGCATTGCAGCGCTGGGGTCCTAGGTTCAAATCCCACCAAGTAAAACATCTGCAAGAAGTCTGTATGTTCTCCCCGTGTTTGCGTGGGTTTCCTCCTGGTTCTCTAGTTTCCTCCCACACTCCAAAAACATACTGATAGGTGAGTCAACCACCAGGGCCGTGGGGTACTCGGTACCAGGTCTAGTGTTCACAGGGGGATGTCATGGTGGCAGCGACCCAGTCCGTGTCCCTGGGTACCCATGTAAAAGGGGAAAGTCTTTAAAGGGATTTGGTGAATAAAGTTTGTTTGTGATGCCACCTGTGGTATTCGGTCAGTGGGGACCGACGCTGCTTAAAGGGGTCCACTGGGGTGATGTTATGGCAGCTAGATGGTATAACTTCCCACAGGTGAAGTATGTCCCCAGGGCTTCTGGTGTATAGATGAGGATGGTGAACGGTGCAGTAAAGAACGAGGACACAGGTTTGCAGTCTCTTTACCTGGTTTACTGTAGGCTTCAGGCAACCGCAGTCCAGGGCACCAGATCACAGGTACAGGCAGGGTCCGGCCAGCTTGGAAGCGAATCCAGAGTTCCCCTTTACCAGGTGGAGTTAAAAGCCTTCCTCTAATGCAGTGGTGTTGTAGTCCCTTACTCCCTATGGCTTTTGATAAGGTCCTCACAGTTCCCCTATGTCCCCCGTATAGGATAGGACACAAACCCATATGACAGGTGACTCAAGCCTTTTTACAGGGTCTCTATCATGACCCGGGCTCTATGTGTCACTGTGCCTCCTGGGCATTGAGGCGGACAGGTAACTTGCAGTTCAGCTGTCCTGCCGGTCTCTGCTGTAAGTCTTAGAGTCCCTTACAACCTCGGTGTTCCGGCTACCAGTTATCTGCGCTTCAGAGGGGAATCGCTCATTCGCAGCTGTCCTCCCCTGATGTCACTCTCCTGTGCTTCGCTCTCCTTCATGCTAACTGAACAATGGTCTTTCCTTCTGTATGTCTCTTTCTCCAGGGGTTGTAGTACTTCAGACTACAGGGCCCCTTCAGACCTTCTGACACTCTATGTCGGTCTGCACTCTCCTCTGCCTCTCTGATGGGAACTGACTTTCCCTCCAAACCACAATATATATAGGGGAGTCACCTAGGAATAGGATCAAAAGCTCCCACTTGTGGCCTGGAGTGTGAAGATGTTGTGTGCATTGTTATTACCTGATAAAGAGATATCCTTCATCACTTCCAAGCATAACATCACTCTCCCCGTGAGGAAAGCAATGTCACTGTGACGACCAGGACCCGGGGGCGTCACATAGGGACCATTGGGGACAGTGATAATAATGTGTGTAAAGCTTTGCGGAATATGATAGCGCTATATAAGCAAAGCATAATAAATTAATAATGGAGAACTGTGACTGTTGTTTCAGGAGAATATCTGTGTCGGCCTCTAACTCCTCCCTCCTCCTTTCTATAGAATCTTATAAGCAGAAAATCTGTCTTAACTGAATTGAAAGAGAAAGATCAATCCAGTGGGAAAATAAGCTAATTTTTCTGATAAGATATATTACAACAATGCTTATTTTCACTTGTACTATTAATTTATGAAATAAAAATTAAATTGATGACTACTCTTTAACTTTTAGTACAGACAAAATGAGAAAGTGAATAAAAGTGTAACTTTCTAATATTGCACTACTGCTAAAAGTTCTACATATTCATAACATGCTTTCTAGTATAATTTATGTTAGTTGAACCTTGTAATCACATAACACAAAATCTTTACTATCTCTATTATTAAATTAAAAAATCTTTTTGCATCCAGAGAGTAAAAACCATTCCAATCTAATCCGTCTCACAGTTCCAGGTTTACTGCGTTGGATTCATGCATTCATGTTCATTGCTCCACACATATACGAACATTTATTACAGAAAGACATCTTTGAATCAAATTCTATTTTTTTCCATTTTCAAGTTGTAGCCAAATGGCTTTTTTATGTGAACAGATTGATGGGAATTACCAGAAAATGTTCAGTTTGTCTGTAGCAGCTGAATGGCGCATGCAGGAGTAGAATGACTTTCTTTATATTGCCTTGCCAACATTTTCTCAACCGTGAAGAACTTACCAGACCACCTTGCTGGAAGGTGAAGACTGTAATCAGGTCTTTCTGCTTACCCTGAAGGGCAGAAAGAGCTATGTGTACGACTTGTGTATATACATACTGTATATAGAGCGAATGGTGCTAGGAACTGGACAAAAATATGACTTTTGATATGTGAAAGGAATGTGAAACTAACCTGACTTCAAGCTCGGCAGCAGATAAAAGACATTTCTTACTGCAGAAGTGAGCAGAGCCTTTTAGAAGAATATTTTTCCATTTTAAAAAGCTCCACTTGTAGAAGAGAAATTCATGAAAAGTTGTAGACATTAAGATGCATAAATCGAATGGAAATGGAAAAAAAGAGGCTTATGGTCAATGAGGAATTCCACGCACGGTACCTTCTAAGTACAGCATTTTAGGGATTTTCCAGTATTATATAACTTTAGTTTGTTCACTGTAAGTAAGTTAAGCCACTTTCTACACATTCTACTGTATATTGTTCTTGCATGTATTTTCTTTACACTTTTTAGGGTGCTTTCACATGGCGCTCTGTGTCCCCGTCGGGCATATGTCTGAAATCCCCCACAAAATGCGATCAGGACATATGCGGACAGGGCCATAGGCTGTAATAATGCAGACAGAGCAAACATGTGCTCTGATGTGCATTATTTTCGGGAGTGCCCACCTACTGGAGGCGGACACTCAGACGTTGTAGACTGAGATTTCGGAAATATGTGTCGACGGGGACACAGAATGCAATGTGAAAGCACATTTAGGGCTTGATCATGCATCAGTTTTTTGGAACATATGCTATCCATTATTGCTTGTATTTTGAGGGAGTGCTAGTTAGTTCGCAAAAAAAAAATGTAGACTGGTTACTGTGATCTTACTGTGGATCAAATTAACAAACAGATAGCCACAGATGTCATTCCTATGCTATCCGTATTTTACTATTTAATGGGAAGTAGAAGCTGAGAATTTTGCTATATATATATTTATAACTTTTATTTACAAAACACTAAGCCCATTGATAATCAATCATTGTCAGAAGATTTCATAGATTGCAGATACAAAAGCAGCATTATTTAACCCCTCTGTGACCTTAGACGTACTATCCCATCGAGGTGCCCTGGGCTTATCTGACCCTGGACGGGATAGTACGTCATAGCCGATCGGCCGCGCTCACGGGGGGAGCGCGGCCGATCGCGGCCGGGTGTCAGCTGCTTATCGCAGCTGACATCTGGCACTATGTGCCAGGAGCGGTCACGGACCGCCCCCGGCACATTAACCCCTGGCACACCGCGATCAAAGATGATCGCGATGTGCCGGCGGTGCAGGGAAGCACCGCGCAGGGAGGGGGCTCCCTGCGGGCTTCCCTGAGCCCCCCGCAGCAACGCGATGTGATCGCGTTGCTGCGAGGGTCTCACCTCCCTCCCTGCTCCCTCCAGCCCCGGATCCAAGATGGCCGCGGATCCGGGTCCTGCAGGGAGGGAGGTGGCTTCACAGAGCCTGCTCAGAGCAGGCACTGTGAAGGCTGCAGCGCTGCATGTCAGATCAGTGATCTAACAGAGTGCTGTGCAAACTGTCAGATCACTGATCTGTGATGTCCCCCCCTGGGACAAAGTAAAAAAGTAAAAAAAAAAATTTTCCAAATGTGTAAAAAAAATTAAAAAAAATATTCCAAAATAATGAAAAAAAAAATATATATATTATTCCCATAAATATATTTCTTCATCTAAATAAAAAAAAAAAAACAATAAAAGTACACATATTTAGTATCGCCGCGTCCGTAACGACCCGACCTATAAAACTGTCCCACTAGTTAACCCCTTCAGTAAACACCGTAAGAAAAAAAAAAAAAAAACGAGGCAAAAAACAACGCTTTATTATCATACCGCCGAACAAAAAGTGGAATAACACGCGATCAAAAGGACAGATATAAATAACCATGGCACCACTGAAAGTGTCATATTGTCCCGCAAAAAACGAGCCACCATAAAGCATCATCAGCAAAAAAATAAAAAAGTTATAGTCCTGAGAATAAAGCGATGCAAAAATAATTATTTTTTCTGTAAAATAGTTTTTATCGTATAAAAGCGCCAAACCATAAAAAAATGATATAAATGAGGTATCGCTGTAATCGTACTGACCCGAAGAATAAAACTGATTTATCAATTTTACCAAACGCGGAACGGTATAAACGCCTCCCCCAATAGAAATTCATGAATAGCTGGTTTTTAGTCATTCTTCCTCACAAAAATCGGAATAAAAAGCGATCAAAAAATGTCATGTGCCCGAAAATGTTTTCAATAAAAACGTCAACTCGTCCCGCAAAAAACAAGACCTCACATGACTCTGTGGACCAAAATATGGAAAAATTATAGCTCTCAAAATGTGGTATTGCAAAAAATATTTTTTGCAATAAAAAGGGTCTTTCAGTGTGTGACGGCTGCCAATCATAAAAATCCGCTAAAAAACTCACTATAAAAGTAAATCAAACCCCCCTTCATCACCCCCTTAGTTAGGGAAAAATAAAAAAAAATGTATTTATTTCCATTTTCCCATTAGGCTAGGGTTAGGGCTAGGGTTAGGGCTAGGGTTAGGGTTAGGGCTAGGGCTAGGTTTAGGGCTAGGGTTAGGGTTAGGGCTAGGGTTAGGGCTAGGGCTAGGGTTAGGGCTAGGGTTAGGGCTAGGGCTAGGGTTAGGGCTAGGGTTAGGGTTAGGGCTAGGGTTAGGGTTAGGGCTAGGGCTAGGGTTAGGGTTAGGGCTAGGGTTAGGGTTAGGGCTAGGGTTAGGGTTAGGGCTAGGGTTAGGGCTAGGGTTAGGGCTAGGGCTAGGGTTAGGGCTAGGGTTAGGGCTAGGGTTAGGGCTAGGGTTGGAGCTACAGTTAGGGTTGGGGCTAAAGTTAGGGTTAGGGTTTAGATTACATTTACAGTTGGGAATAGGGTTGGGATTAGGGTTAGGGGTGTGTCAGGGTTAGAGGTGTGGTTAGGGTTACCGTTGGAATTAGGGTTAGGGGTGTGTTTAGATTAGGGTTTCAGTTATAATTGGGGGGTTTCCACTGTTTCGGCACATCAGGGGCTCTCCAAACACGACATGGCGTCCGATCTCAATTCCAGCCAATTCTGCGTTGAAAAAGTAAAACAGTGCTCCTTCCCTTCCGAGCTCTCCTGTGTGCCCAAACAGGGGTTTACCCTCACATATGGGGTATCAGCGTACTCAGGACAAATTGGACAACAACTTTTGTGGACCAATTTCTCCTGTTACCCTTGGGAAAATACAAAACTGGGGGCTAAAAAATAATTTTTGTGGGAAAACAAAAAGATTTTTTATTTTCACGGCTCTGCGTTATAAACTGTAGTGAAACACTTGGGGGTTCAAAGTTCTCACAACACATCTAGATAAGTTCCTTGGGGGGTCTAGTTTCCAATATGGGGTCACTTGTGGGGGGTTTCTACTGTTTAGGTACATTAGGGGCTCTGCAAACGCAATGTGACGCCTGCAGACCAATCCATCTAAGTCTGCATTCCAAATGATGCTCCTTCCCTTCCGAGCCCTCCCATGCGCCCAAACGGTGGTTCCCCTCAACATATCGGGTATCAGCGTACTCAGGACAAATTGGACAACAACATTTAGGGTCCAATTTCTCCTGCTAACCTTGGAAAAATACAAAACTGTGGGCTAAAATATAATTTTTGTGGAAAAAAAAATATTTTTTATTTGCACGGCTCTGCGTTATAAACTGTAGTGAAATACTTGGGGGTTCAAAGCTCTCACAACACATCAAGATGAGTTCCTAAGTGGGTCTACTTTCCAAAATGGTGTCACTTGTGGGGGGTTTCTACTGTTTAGGTACATTAGGGGCTCTGCAAACGCAATGTGACGCCTGCAGACCATTCCATCTAAGTCTGCATTCCAAATGGCGCTCCTTCCCTTCCGAGCCCTCCCATGCGCCCAAACGGTGGTTCCCCCCCACATATGGGGTATCAGCGTACTCAGGACAAATTGGACAACAACTTTTGGGGTCCCATTTCTCCTGTTACCCTAGGGAAAATACAAAACTGGGGGCTAAAAAATAATTTTTGTGGGAAAAAATTTTGTTTTATTTTTATGGCTCTGCATTATAAACTTCTGTGAAGCCCTTGGTGGGTCAAAGTGCTCACCACACATCCAGATAAGTTCCTTAGGGGGTCTACTTTCCAAAATGGTGTCACTTGTGGGGGGTTTCAATGTTTAGGCACATCAGTGGCTCTCCAAACGCAACATGGCGTCCCATCTCAATTCCTGTCAATTTTGCATTGAAAAGTCAAACGGCGCTCCTTCCCTTCCGAGCTCTCCCATGCGCCCAAACAGTGGTTTACTGCCACATATGGGGTATCAGCGTACTCAGGACAAATTGGACAACAACATTTGAGGTCCAATTTCTTCTCTTACCCTTGGAAAAATAAAAAATTGGGGGAAAAAATATAATTTTTGTGAAAAAATATGATTTTTTATTTTTACGGTTCTGCATTATAAACTTCTGTGAAGCACTTGGTGGGTCAAGGTGCTCACCACACCTCTAGATAAGTTCCTTAGGGGGTCTACTTTCCAAAATGGTGTCACTTGTGGGGGGTTTCAATGTTTAGGCACATCAGTGGCTCTCCAAACGCAACATGGCGTCCCATCTCAATTTCTGTCAATTTTGCATTGAAAAGTCAAACGGCGCTCCTTCCCTTCCGAGCTCTCCCATGCGCCCAAACAGTGGTTTACTGCCACATATGGGGTATCAGCGTACTCAGGACAAATTGGACAACAACTTTTGAGGTCCAATTTCTTCTCTTACCCTTGGAAAAATAAAAATTGGGGGCAAAAATATAATTTGTGTGAAAAAATATGATTTTTTATTTTTACGGTTCTGCATTATAAACTTCTGTGAAGCACTTGGTGGGTCAAAGTGCTCATCACACCTCTAGATAAGTTCCTTAGGGGGTCTACTTTCCAAAATGGTGTCACTTGTGGGGGGTTTCAATGTTTAGGCACATCAGTGGCTCTCTAAACGCAACATGGCGTCCCATCTCAATTCCTGTCAATTTTGCATTGAAAAGTCAAACGGCGCTCCTTCCCTTCCGAGCTCTCCCATGCGCCCAAACAGTGGTTTACTGCCACATATGGGGTATCAGCGTACTCAGGACAAATTGGACAACAACTTTTGGGGTCCATTTTCTCCTGTTACCCTTGGTAAAATAAAACAAATTGGAGCTGAAGTAAATTTTTTGTGTAAAAAAGTTAAATGTTCATTTTTATTTAAACATTCCAAAAATTCCTATTAAACACCTGAAGGGTTAATAAACTTCTTGAATGTGGTTTTGAGCACCTTGAGGGGTGCAGTTTTTAGAATGGTGTCACACTTGGGCATTTTCTATCATATAGACCCCTCAAAATGACTTCAAATGAGACGTGGTCCCTAAAAAAAATGGTGTTGTAAAAATGAGAAATTGCTGGTCAACTTTTAACCCTTATAACTCCCTAACAAAAAAAAAATTTGGTTCCAAAATTATGCTGATGTAAAGGAGACATGTGGGAAATGTTACTTATTAAGTATTTTGTGTGACATATCTCTGTGATTTAATTGCATAAAAATTCAAAGTTTGAAAATTGCGAAATTTTCAAAATTTTCGCCAAATTTCCGTTTTTTTCACAAATAAACGCAGGTACTATCAAAGAAATTTTACCACTATCATGAAGTACAATATGTCACGAGAAAACAATGTCAGAATCACCAGGATCCGTTGAAGCGTTTCGGAGTTATAACCTCATAAAGGGACAGTGGTCAGAATTGTAAAAATTGGCCTGGTCATTGACGTGCAAACCACCCTTGGGGGTAAAGGGGTTAATGATCAACATCAATGTTTTTCCTGATCACTTAGCCATTTATCCTTACTCAATTCCAAGCACATTTAAGTTAAGGTACCGTTACACTAAACGATTTACCAACGATCACGACCAGCGATACGACCTGGCCGTGATCGTTGGTAAGTCGTTGTGTGGTCGCTGGGGAGCTGTCACACAGACAGCTCTCTCCAGCGACCAACGATCCGAGGAAATGCTTTGGCATCGTTGAAACTGTCTTCAACGATGCCGAAGTCCCCGGGTAACCAGGGTAAACATCGGGTTACTAAGCGCAGGGCCGCGCTTAGTAACCCGATATTTACCCTGGTTACCAATGTAAAAGTAAAAAAAACACTACATACTCACATTCTAATGTCTGTCACATCCCCCGCCAGCGTCCACAGGGTTAAAACTGCTTTCGGCAGGAGCGCTGCTAATGCGCGCGCTGCTGCCGAGAAGCTTCCCTGCACTGTGTCAGTGCTGGCCGTAAAGCAGAGCACAGCGGTGACGTCACCGCTGTGCTCTGCTTTACGGCCGGCACTGACAGTCAGTGCAGGGAAGCTCTCGGCCGGAGCAAGTGCATTAGCAGCGCTCCTGCCGAAAGCAGTTTTAACCCTGTGGACGCCAGGGGACGTGACAGACATCGGAATGTGAGTATGTATTGTTTTTTTTTTTTACTTTTACAATAGTAACCAGGGTAAATATCGGGCTACTAAGCGCGGCCCTGCACTTAGTAACCGATGTTTACCCTGGTTACAGGTGAACACATCGCTAGATCGGCGTCACACACGCCGATCTAGCGATGACAGCGGGTGATCAGCGACCAAAAAAAGGTCCTGATCATTCCCCACGACCAACGATCTCCCAGCAGGGGCTTGATCGTTGGTCACTGTCACACCTAACGAGATCGTTAGCGGGATCGTTGCTACGTCACAAAAAGAGTGGCGTTGCAACGATATCCTTAACGATATCGTTATGTGTGAAGGTACCTTTAGTCTTGCTGTATTCTAACATTTTAGATAAACATTAAAAGAGTTCTCAAAGAATGTCATAAAAATGGCTGCCATCAAATTTTTCAAGCAGCAACTGGTCTTAGTCACATGTCAGGACAGGTTGCTGCCTGGAAAAAAAAATATTTAGCACATGCCTCAACTGTCACAGGAGCAGCAATCATTAGCAAATATACCTAATTTACTCTGTCAGCTGCAGAGAAGGGCTATGACAGAAGAAAGAATGAAACTTCTCTTCAGCTGATTTTTTCTCTAGCTTCAGTCCTTTTGTGTGCTCAGTCATTCTCTATGCCACATTGAAGATATCAGACAGAGCAAAACAGGTTTAAAAATGAGCATGGAGCGGAATGAAACTAGAGAAAAAAGCCCCATTGAGCTCAGTCAGCAGAGAAGTTTTTCTTTTCCATCACCGCCCTCTGTTTCTCTGACAGTTGAGATATTTGTTTTGAGCAGTGTTTCTTCAGACTGCAACTTGTCCTGACAGCTTGAAATATGTGCATACGAATCTACTATATAATTGTCTAAGGGACACTTCCGTCTTTCTGTCTGTCCTTCTGTCTGTCACGGATATTCATTGGTCGCGGCCTCTGTCTGTCATGGAATCCAAGTTGCTGATTGGTCGCAGCAAAACAGCCATGACCAATCAGCGACGGGCACAGTCCGGAAGAAAATGGCCACTCCTTACTCCCTGCAGTCACTGCCCGGCGCCCGCATACTCCCCTCCGGTCACCGCTCACACAGAGTTAATGCTGGCGGTAATGGCGGTGGTTATGCCACGGGTAACGCACTCCGTTACCACTCCTATTAACCCTGTGTGTCCCCAGCTTTTTACTGTTGATGCTGCCTATGCGGCATCAATAGTAAAAAAATGTAATGTTAAAAATAATAAAAAAACAAAAAGCCTGCTATGCTCACCCTCCGTAGTCCGCCGAGCCGCTCGCGCCTGCCGCCATCTTGCGTTCCCAGCGATGCATTGCGAATTTACCCAGAAGACTTAGCGGTTTCGCGAGACCGCTAAGTCATCTGGGCAATTTCGCAATGCATCCTGGGAATGGAAGATGGCGGCAGCCGCGCGCGCATCGGGACAGCTTCGCTGGATTGGATCCCGGCGGGTGAGTATAGAACTATTTTTTTTTTTTTTAACAGGGATATGGTGCCCACACTGCTATATACTACGTGGGCTGTATTATATACCACGTGCCTCTGTGCTGTATACTACCTGGCCAGTGTTACATACTATGTGGGCTGTGTTATGTACTGCGTGGGCTGTGCTAGATATTTCATGGCCATTGTTATATACTGTGTGGGCAGTGTTATATACTACGTGACTGGACAATATACTACGTGACTGGGCAATATACTATGTGGGTCTGTGCTGTATACTACGTGGCTCTGTGCTGTATACTACGTCACTGGGCAATATACTACGTGACTGGGCAATATATTACATGACTGGGCAATATACTACGTGGCTGGGCAATATTCTACGTGACTGGGCAATATACTATGTGGCTGGGCAATATACTACGTGACTGGGCAATATACTACGTGTAAACGGAAAAATAACCTTCGGCACTCAATAAGGTCCACTCTAGCTTCAATTTTCAAAAAGTAGATTTATTTTAGCACAGCCGATAAACAACAGACGTCATAGTTTCCGACGTTTCGGCAATTTTATGCCTTTTTCAAGGAAGTCTATGCACAGAAAAAACATGAATATATCATTATAGTGTATACACTGCCATATATTGTCATACATTGTCAGGCTGAATAAATCTTATATAAAAAAAAAAATCAGAGTCAATACATAAGAAAGGGGAACGGAAGGAGAACACAAAAGGATCAAGGAAAACGTGTATTATATCACTAAATAAAGAACAAATGAACCACGTTCATATTAAGTTATATAACCACTTGAAATCCAACCGTGATCCATAGGTGAAGGGTGAGCAGGAAAGACACAGGTATTACCCTGTAGTGAAATAACGAATCCCAGAGTAATTTTATTTCCAGCGAGATACATGATGTATGTGGTATATCGTCACCAATGACCACCTAGGAGGGTACTATTGCAAACACCAAGTGTAAACATGCACAAAGAAATGAAAAGAAAAAGAAAAAAAGTCAGGATAATAAACTTTATATACCTGTAGGGGATAATTACTGCCTCATAGAGATCATGAGCAAAACCTGCTCTATATGGGAACGGCAGAATAGGCTAAAAATCGAGACAAAAAAATTCAGAGACTAAATATAAAGAAGCCCGGCTAGGTAAAAATCCATAGCTTGAGCCAGGTTTAAATATTACCTATAATAGCAGAGAGATCGGCGTGTGTCCGATGTGCGTCCGGTGACCAGGAAGACGGTGTAAGAAATGCGCCAATGGTCATTTTTTTGTCTCGATTTTTAGCCTATTCTGCCGTTCCCATATAGAGCAGGTTTTGCTCATGATCTCTATGAGGCAGTAATTATCCCCTACAGGTATATAAAGTTTATTATCCTGACTTTTTTTCTTTTTCTTTTCATTTCTTTGTGCATGTTTACACTTGGTGTTTGCAATAGTACCCTCCTAGGTGGTCATTGGTGACGATATACCACATACATCATGTATCTCGCTGGAAATAAAATTACTCTGGGATTCGTTATTTCACTACAGGGTAATACCTGTGTCTTTCCTGCTCACCCTTCACCTATGGATCACGGTTGGATTTCAAGTGGTTATATAACTTAATATGAACGTGGTTCATTTGTTCTTTATTTAGTGATATAATACACGTTTTCCTTGATCCTTTTGTGTTCTCCTTCCGTTCCCCTTTCTTATGTATTGACTCTGATTTTTTTTTTTATATAAGATTTATTCAGCCTGACAATGTATGACAATATATGGCAGTGTATACACTATAATGATATATTCATGTTTTTTCTGTGCATAGACTTCCTTGAAAAAGGCATAAAATTGCCGAAACGTCGGAAACTATGACGTCTGTTGTTTATCGGCTGTGCTAAAATAAATCTACTTTTTGAAAATTGAAGCTAGAGTGGACCTTATTGAGTGCCGAAGGTTATTTTTCCGTTTAGATTTATATTTGTTCCTTCTGAGCACCTCCTTAAGAATTGAGTGCGCCATTTCTGACCTTAATACAATATACTACGTGGCCAGGCAATATACTATGTGGCTGGGCAATATACTACATGACTGTGCAATATACTACGTGACTGGGCAATATACTACGTGACTAGGCAATATACTACGTGACTGGGCAATATACTACGTGACTGGGCAATATACTACGTGGCTGGGCAATATACTACGTAGCTGGGCAATATACTACGTAACTGGACAATATACTACGTGGGCTGTGCAATATACTACGTGGACATGCATATTCTAGAACACCCAATGCGTTAGAATCGGGCCACCATCTTGTACATTTATAAGAGGGGTTCGTATAAAATGTTGCTACTGTGCAGCACAGTACACCAACCCAACAGACAAGGTGGACAGAGACAAGGGTAAAAGTAAACTACGCACACACAAAATATGCACTCACAGATAACAGAGGTACTCACCAGGGTGTGTAGGGAAGGGGATGAAAGTAAAATGGGAAAGGGTAAGGAATTTCCAAACATACAAACCAAGCAACAATCGCGAATAAACTCCTCCAGCTCTCCTTCACCACACCAGCTTCTTCCCCTCTAGATCTATGTAGCTAATGTTAACTCGGACATTGACCTGGTAATCGAATCCCACTTATATAGGGAAGAGGAGTGGTTAAATGAGCACAGCTGAATGCAGGAACTTCCAACATGGCCAATCAAGCCCTGTTCTGCTGAAAGAAACAAACACGTTTAATACACTGGAGAAGTGCGTCTTCTCAGCAGTGGAGTAGGAGCCGCCAGATGCTGCTGTCTTCTGGCTATGCTCTGCTGTGGTAACCCAGTGACAGTACCCCCTCTTCTATGAGGGACCTCGGGAACCTCAGTGCCCTGTTTATGCGAGTGTGCAATATGAAAAGCCCAAACTAATCTGGCCGCATGAACGTCAGAGGCCGGTACAAACATCTTCTCCTCAGGACCGTACCCCTTCCAATGTACCATATATTGAAGTGACCAACGAACAAAACAAGAGTCCACGACCTTTGCCATCTGGAACTCCAGATTACCATCGATAATAACAGGAGAAGGTGGTAGTGGCGAAAGTACTGCAGATACCACGAATTTTTTGAGAAGTGATTGGTGAAAAACATTATGATTCCAAAGGTAGATGGTAAAGCAAGGCGGAATACTACTGGATTGACGATGGTTAAGATCCTATAAGGACCGATAAACCTGGGACCCAGTTTCCAAGATGGAATCTTCAACTTAATGTTCCTCGAGGACAGCCATACCAAGTCACCAACACACAGGTCCGGACCCACCACACGTTTCCAATCAGCCACCCTTTTATATTTACAACCCATCTTTCTCAAATAATTAGCCATATAGTAAAGATGGAAGATGAAAATCATATTTATTTCTCTTGGTGATCCCTGGTTTTTTGTATGTTTCTTTTTCTTTTTTCAATACAGTTCTTACTTGACATACTCCAGGTTGATCCCAGTTGTGTATTATAGCGATGGTGCCCTCCACCCCTCTTGTCACTTGTTCATGAAAATCATTCTTCCTCCGGTAATCCAGAAGGGTGATTATCATTGAAAGAACTAAACTGCGGATGGAACCCATATGCCCTGAAAAACGGGGACTTGCCTGTTGATTTCTGATGATTATTTACCCCGAATACAGCTAACGGTAAGTAGGTAACCCAGTCCTCCTGATTCTCAGACACAAAACATCTAAGATATGTCTCAAAATTCTGATTAAGCCCTTCAGTCTGCCCAATAGACTGCGGGTGAAAAGCAGAAGAAAACGACAAATAGATTCCCAGACGGTTGCAAAGTGCTCTCCAAAATTTGGAGATAAACTGCACCCCCGATCAAAAACAGTATCGGTAGGAATCCCATGCAGCCTAATAATTTCCCTGACAAAAATTTGCACCAGAGATTTGGCATTAGGCAAAGGAGGTAAAGCAATAAAATGACACATTTTGCTGAATCTGTCCACCACCACCAGGATTACAGTGTTCCCTGAAGACATGGGTAGGTCCGTAATAAAATCAACCGATAAGTGACTGCAAGGTTCGCTGGGAATCTCCAATGGTTAGAGAGCCCGACAGATGAGTATGCAAGGTCTTAGAATGCGCACAGATATTGCAGGTGGCCACATACTCCCGAACATCCTTATGAACACCTGGCCACCAAAAACACTGAGTAAGTAGATTCGTAGTGGCCTTATTCCCGGGATGTCCAGCCAACACCATATCATGATGTTCACTGAGGACCCTAAGACGGAGATTGACTGGAACAAATAATTTACCAGGTGGACAGGTAGAAGGGGGGGCACCCTGAGCGCCTATAACCTCTCTTTAAAGATTGGAGCATATAGATGCCATCACCACCCCCATTTGGAGAATAGGAACCAGTTTGCACTTATCTCCTCCCCCAGGAAAGCAAGGAGACAGAGCATCTGCCTTAACTTTTTTGCTCCCGGACCTAAAAGTAACAAAAAAAGTTAAACCTGGTAAAAAATAATGCCCATCTTGCCTGTCATGGAGTAAGACATTTTGCCGATTCCAAGTATACCAGATTCTAATGATCTGTGATAACCATCACTGGGTGAACCACTCCCTTCCACTCCTCAAATGCCCATTTGGTAGCTAAGAGTTCCCTATTACCAATATCGTAATTTCTCTTAGCTGGCAACAGTTTCTTGAAAAAATAAGCACACGGTTGCCATTTACCAGAAGACACACCTTGTGATAAAACAGCCCCCACTCCCACCTCAGACGCATTGACCTCCACAATGAAAGGCTGAGAGGAATCACCAGGTTCTCATAGTGCCCTTCAGACGTATTAAACGCAGTCTTCCACTCATCCCCCTCCATAATGCAAATGAGGTTATACGCTCCCCCATCCCCCCCCCAGGTCTATTTTAGAGAACCATTTTGCCCCAACTATCTGATTAAAGAGGTCAGGGATCAGGGGAAGCGGATCACGGATAGTGATCGCATTAAGTTCCTGGAAACCCGGACAAGAATATAACCCCCCCACCTGTTTTCTTGACAGAAAAGAACTCCGCAGCAATGGGAGATGAGGATGGTCTGATATGACCTTTAATCAGACTTTCCGAAATATAGTCCTTGATGGCCTGCCTCTCGGGACCTGAGAGTCTGCTCTTGGGCAGCTTGGCACCAGGAACCGGATTGATGGCACAATCATAGGCACGATGGGGAGGAAGTTCTTGGCTCCCCTGTTCAGAAAATACATCCCCAAAGTCTGACAGGTATTTGGGAATGGACTGGGTATCCACCCCTGCCAACTGGATACTCAAGCAGTGTCCTTGACAGTAAGTACTCCATTTAGCCACCTCCTGTGTCTGCCAATCGATCACCAGATTGTGCAGAGCAAGCCAAGGAAATCCCAGTACCACAGGTGAGGGCAAGCCCTCAAGCACATAACAGTTTAACACCTCAGTGTGCCCCCATCTGTAGCTGTAAGTCACGCACCATCTGCATAAAGTGCCCCTGTTTTAGGGGGCAGAGTCAATGGCAATAATTGGTACAGGTCTGGACAATGCATGTAGGACTAGGCCTTGGTCCAGGACAAACTTTGCGTCAACCAAAATAACCCCCGCCCTACTGTTCAGGAAGGCAGAAACATCCACCTTATTTCCACCCATGTGTAAAGTAGCAGGTAAAAAAAAAAGTTTTACCCACCAAGGTAATCAGTACACCAGGGTTGCCAATGTTCCCGCAACCCGGACCCACTAGTTTTCCGGCGGTTTGTTAGAATTGAAATCGAGAAGGACATGTGCTCACAAAATGACCCTTTTGGCCACAAAAGAAACATGTACCTCCCTTACACCAGACAACCATCAATTTGCCAGGTTGAGATGCTGCACCCACCTGCATGGGTTTCACGGTTGACTCAGAACAGACCTCTCTGACTGTCAACCCTGGACCTCCTGCCCCTAGAGGTGACTCCCTATGTCTCTGGTGAAGACGGCGATCAACCCGGATCGCCAGAGATATGGCTGCCTCAAGTGGTCAGGAGTCTCATAGCTAACGCATCTTTTACTCTCTCGGAGAGGCTCTCACAGAACTGACTACAGAGGGCTGGGTCATTACACCTAGTGTCCGTAGCTCACCTCGGAACTTGGAGCAATATTCCTCTTCCAGGTGGTCTCCTTGCTGGAGTTGGCACAGAGATGATTCAGACAGGAAGATGTGATCGGGGTCATCATACACCAGGACCAGAGCCAGAGTCGGGAGTGACTGTGAGTCAGACAGGAGAGAAAAAGCCCATGCTTGTGGGTCCCCCTGGAGCGAGATAACTATCGCCACCTGTTGCTCCTCAGTTCTTGAGGATACGGACGTAGGCGGAAGTAAAGTTTACAGGCCTCACGGAACACAACAAACTTGTCATGCCCCCAGAGAACCTCTCTAGTAATGCGACCTTGGGCTCCACAATGGTTTGCCCAGATGTAATAGGGTGCTGTGTAACCACCATGCGCAAATCCACCACCTCCAAACTGAGCTGCTGCAAATGCCCTGTAAGAGCAGAGATAAGATCCATCGTGGATCAAAAAAATCAATTAAGGTCTGAGTTAATGTCACGATCCAACTGGCGAGTGACCTGGGACCATGGGGCACCTTTCCTGGCCCTAACACTAGCTTGCCCTGTTCCCTGGGATACTTCAGATGGTGAAGATGCCTCCCTTGCCTCATCTCCTACAACAGCCCTATATCTGTCCCCTTCCTCCACCTGGGGAAGAGAGGTGCTACTGCGTACTGCAGTACACCAACCCGACAGACAAGGGGGACAGAGACAAGGGTAAAAGTAAACTACACACACACAAAATATACACTCACAGATAACAGAGGTACTCACCAGAGTGTGTAGGGAAGGGGATGAAAGTAAAATGGGAAAGGGTAAGGAATTTCCAAACATACAAACCAAGCAACAGTCGCTAATAAACTCCTCCAGCTCTCCTTCACCACACCAGCTTCTTCCCCTCAAGGTCTACGTAGATAATGATAACTCAGACAAGGACCTAGTAATTGAGCCCAGCTTTTATAGGGAAGAGGAGTGGTTAACCGAGCACAGTTGAATGCCGGTATTTCCATCATGACCGAATGACCCCTGTTCTACTGAAAGAAACAAACACGTTTAATACACTGGAGAAGTGCTTCTTCTCAGCAGCGGAGTAGGAGCCGCCAGACACTGCGGTCTTCTGGCTCAGCTCTTTTGTGGTAACTTCGTGACAGTCAATTGTCATGAGCACACATTGCCCCTTGCAATCCATAAAGCCAGGCTTGGGGAGCAGTGCGTACCTGAAGATGAGAACAACCATTGAATTTGGGAGATGTTCTGAGATTTGTTTTATCTCATGTTCTTAGATGAAATGTATTCATTTGTAATATTACAATTCTTGCTTACTGATATATGAATTTTAGCACTTACAATGGTATGTAAAACTTTGGGCACCCCTGTTCAAAATTACTGTTATTGTGAAAAGTTAAGGAAGTTGAAGATGAAATGATTGCCTAAAAGGGCTAAAGTTAAAAATGACTCAGTTCCTTTGTATTTTAGGCAAAACATTTTTTTGCAAGTTTTCATACTTTAAAAATTGCAAAAAGGAAAATGGGATTATGCAAAAGTTTTGGCACCCTCAGAGATTTGTGTGCTCAGATAACTTTGCTTTGACCACAGTTTCAGACCTTAATTAGCCTGTTAAGGTTATGGCTTGTTCAGTATCTTCATTACAAGAGGCCAGGTGATGCAAATTTCCCAGGTTTATAAAAACCAGCCTCCTCTAACCTTGTGCAAAAAAACAGCAACCATACGTTCTTGTAAGCAACTGCCTAGTACACCGAAAATGAAAATGGTGGAAACCCACAATGCAGTTATTAGGAGGTCAAGATAAGGTCTGGAAGACCAGGTAAAAATTCAATGAGAGCAGCTCGTAGGATTGCTAGAGATACAAATCAGAACCCCTGCTTGACTGCAAAAGACCTTTAGAAAGATTTAGCAGACTCTAAATGTGGCTTTCATGGAAGAGTCATCAGAAGAAAACCTGTCCTGCATGCTCACTATAAAATTCAGAGTCATAAGAATGCATAAGAACATCTAAACAAGCCTGATGCATTTTGGAAAGAAGTCCTGTGGACTGATGAGGTTGAAATAGAACTCTTTGGCCACAATGATCAAAGGAATGTGTGGAGACAAAAGGCCTATAATTTTAGAAAAAGAACATCTTGCCAATGAACTAGTCATGCTTTGTGGTTGTGTTGCTGCCAATGGCAGAGGAACATTTCATGGGTATAGAGAAGAATGGATTAATTGAAATTTTAACAAATTCTTTATGCAAACATAACACCATCTGTAAAAAAAAAAGCTGAAGTTGAAAAGAGGAGGCCTTCTACAAACAGATAATGATCCACACATCAAAATCCACAATAGACTACCTCCAAAGGCACAAGCTGAAGGTTTTACAAGTCCCCTGATATGAACATCATTGATAATCTTTGGCTAACCTCAAAATAGCAGTGAAGCAACCCAGGAATCTCACAGAAATGGAAGAATTTTCCAAGAAAGAATGGGTGAAAATTCCTCAAACAAGAATTGAAAGACTCTTGGCTGACTACAAAAAGTGTTTACAAGCTGTGATACTTGAAAAGGGTACTAGGTACTAACTATCAAGGGTGGCAAATGTTTGCATCGGCCCATTTTCCTTTTTATAATTTGTTTAAAATGTAAAAAATTAAAAAATTACATTTCTTGCCTACAATACAAAAGAAATGTTTCATTTTCAGCTTTAGCACTTTTAGAGATCATTTCATCTTCGGTTCATCTTCAACTTGCTTAGGCTGGTTTCACATTTGCATTTAAATCCGCAGCGTTTAAAACGCATCCACAAGTGGTGAAAAAAATGCATGTAAACGCGTACAAACGCTGCGTTTTTTAGACGCATGCGTTGTCGCATGCGTTTAAAAAAAACACCACGTTTACATTCCTTTTTTCCTGCATTTGCGCTTTTGGTACGCATGATGAGAAATTTCACAAGCTGGTTTTTGTTTATTCTGCTTCACAAAAATCAGAATAAAAAGCAATCAAAAATGTCACGTGCCCGAAAATGTTACCAATAAAAATGTCAACTCGTCCCGCAAAAAACAAGACCTCACATGACTCTGTGGACCAAAATATGGAAAAATTGTAGCTCTCAAAATGTGGTAACACAAAAAATATTTTTTGGAATAAAAAGCGTCTTTCAGTGTGTGACAGCTGCCAATCATAAAAATCCACTAGAAAACCCCTTATAAATAGAAATCAACCCACTTCATCAACTCCTTAGTTAGGGAAAAATTAAAAAATTTAAAAAATGTATTTATTTCCATTTTCCCATTAGGGTTAGGGCTAGGGTTAGGGTTAGGGCTAGGGTTAGGGTTAGGGTTAGGGTTTGGATCCCTTTGAGGTTAGGGTTAGGGTTAGGGCTTGGGTTAGGGTTAGGGTTTGGATCCCTTTATCACCTTGATGGTGGCTTAGGGTTAGGGTTAGGGCTAGGGTTAGAGTTAGGGTGAGGGTTTGGATCCCTTTATCACCTTGATGGTGGGGGGGGGGGCTTATCACTGTCTAGACTTGTTTTTCTCTATGGAAACGCATGCGTTCAAAAACGCAACCAAACGCATGTGCTTAAAAACGCATGCGTTTACATAGACAGCAATGCTTTTTTTTACGCAAACCGTGCGTAATCGAACTCATGCGTTTCCTGGCGGCAAATAGTCGCCTCTAAAAATACTACATGTTGCATTTCCGCGCCAAGCCGCAAGCGACAAAAAGACGCATGCGTCGTCAAACGCGGCCAAACGCGAACAAAAACAAAACGCATGCATTTTTAATGTTAAATATAGGAAAACACGACGCATGCGTTTATATGCGGTACAAACGCAGCGGCAAAAAACGCAAATGTGAAACCAGCCTTAAGTGTTCACAATAACAGTAACTTTGACCAGTGGTGCTCAAAAGTTTACATGCCACTATACTGTACTAAGTAAAGTTTTAAGATTTTATATCTAATTCTCTTATTCCCCAACATAGTTGTCTACATGTGTTATAGAGGAATGGTAAATGTATGCAAAATATTCTACTCTTATATCAGGGTTTTGTTCTACCATTACTTTGAATTTTCTTCCAGCAGAAAAAAGGTCTTCTGAGGTCTTGAAGCCTTATGTTCAGAAACATCTAGGAAAACTTTTCATGTTGGTCCAATAAAATGTATAACAACTGCAAAGGAATCAAATTTCCTCTAAAGCCATTAAGTCTTGTGCGTCTATGCTCTACAGGAATCAGTTATTGAACTGGGTATAATATTACAAAACCAGGTGTCAAAGCTGCAGCCTTTTGTGCTTTGCCAATGAATCTCAGTGGTCAAAATATTTCAGAATTAGGAAGTGTCTCCCAAAAATGAAAATGACAATAAACAGGGAATCAGTTATTTGTGTGAAGATATTTTTAGTATATGTAATATACATATTATTGATTAATTGGCAAGAGTGAATGTATATTGTATTTACTAACACAATTAAATTATTAGGTCTATTTATCCTTGAATGTTGTTGACATTCTGTTGTCTGAAATGTACATGAAATCCCATTAATGAATATTGTTATTGTATATGTTACATTCAACTGACATTGCTACTTTACTCACTATTTTATAATAATGTAGAAAAGGAATGCTTCCTCCAAAATACACTAAATGGCTAGGGTCCTTTTAAAATATGTTTTTTTTGCCACAGTAGTGTTCAAAGTAATAGCAGTCCAATATGACTAACCAGACTGATTACTGTTTGTGGCATAAATTAAGCAACAGACTCAGCATTCATGATATGCATGTTTTTGAGTCTGTGTATTAGAAAAATTAATTGAATAATTAATTGAAAAGGGGGGCTCAAAATAATAGCAGTATGGAGTTCAATTAGTGAGGTCCATCATTCTGTGAAAAAACAGGTGTGAATCAGGTGGCCCTTATTTAAGTGTGAAGCTGCATGCTGTACATGCATTTCTCCTTTGAAAGCCTGAGAAATATGGTCATTTGAGACATTGTTAGACAGTACTTGAGACAGCGTACTTGGATTAAAAAGTTTATTGAAAAGGGTAAAACCTACTTAAAAAAGTGCAGATAATGATAGGCTGTGGAGGTAAAATGATGTCCAATGCTTTAAAATGGAAAGCCAAACCAGAGAGACGTGGAATAAAACTGAAGACTACCAATCAAATGGATGGAAGAATAGACAGCCTGGCAAAGGCTCAGCCGATGATCAGCACCAGGATGATCAAAGACAGTCTCAAGTTACCTGTGAGTACTGTGACAGTTAGAAAATGCCTGTTTGAAGCTAATCTTTTAGTAAGAAGTCCCCACAAAGCCCCACTGTTAAAACAAAGTCATGTACGTTTTACTTACTTACTTTACTTACTCGACACTGCAAAAACTCTTACTGTTTCACTCATTCATTCTCGTCTGGACTATTGTAACTCTCTCTTAATTGGCCTCCCTCTTACCAAACTCTCCCCGTTCCAATTTGTCCTGAATGCTGCTGCCAGGATTATATTCCTCACCAACCGTTACACCGATGCCTCTACCCTGTGCCAGTCATTACACTGGTGACCCATCCACTCAAGAATCCAGTCCAAAACTATTACCCTCATCCAGAAAGCACTCCATGGCTCAGCACCACCCTATATCTCCTCCCTGGTCTCAGTCTACCACCCTACCCATGCTCTCCATTCTGATAATGACCTCAGGTTAGCATCCTCAATAATCAGAACCTCCCACTCCCGTCTCCAAGACTTTTCACGTGTTTCACCAATTCTTTGGAATGCGCTACCCAGGTTAATAAGATTAATCCCTAATCCCACAGTTTTAAGCGTGCCCTAAAAACGCATTTGTTTAGACTGGCCTACCGCCTCAATGCATTAACCTAACTATCCCTGTGTGGCTCATTCAAAAAAAAAAAAAAACCTTTAACCTTAATCAGGTTCCTCACATAATGATCTCATATATTCCATGCAGTTAATAGCCCTCTGTGTCTGTACTGTTACATACTTAGGCTGTTAACTGGTTCATGAAGCTTTACATGAACACCTGAGCCTTACACTATGGCTGGTACGAACAACGAAAGCAATTGTTACCATCCACCTCTCGTGTCTCCCTTTTTCCTATAGATTGTAAGCTTGCGTGCAGGGCCCTCATTCCTATTGGTATCTATTTTAAACTGTGATTTTTGTTATGCTGTAATGTCTATTGTCTGTACAAATCCCCTCTATAATTTGTAAAGCGCTGCGTAATATGTTGGCGGTATATAAATAAAATTATTACTATTATTATGTACTGACGCGGATACAATTTCCAAAGAACACATCAACTGGCCTAAAAAGAAATGGAGAAACATTTTGTGGACTGATGAAAGTAAAATTGTTCTTTTTGGGTCCAATGGTTGCAGACAGTACATCAGATGACCCCCAAACTCTGAATTCAAGCCACAGTACACTCTGAAGACAGCATGGTGGTGCAAGCATCATGATATGGGCATGTTTCACTTACTATGGTGCCGGACCTACTTACCGCATACCAGGGATCATGGACCAGTTTGCATATATTAAAATACTTGTAGAGGTTATGTTGCCTTACGCTGAAGAGGATATACTCTTGCAATGGCAAAATCTTGGTTCCATTCCAACAAAAATTGAGGTTATGGAGTGGTCAGCCCAATCCCCGGACCTTAATCCGATAGAACACTTGTGGGGTGAAATTAAAAACGTTGTTTCTGAGGCAAAGCCAAGAAATGCGAAAACATTGTGGAAGTCCAAGCATCGTAGCCTGGAATAACAGTTTATTTATTATGCTTTACTTACATAGCACTCTTATTCCGCAGCACTTTACACACATTATCAGCACTGTCTCCAGTGGAGCTCACAATCTAAATTCCCTATCAGGATGTCTTTGGAGTATGGGACGAAACTATAGTACCCGGAGGAAACCCTCGCAAACACAGGGAGAACATGCAAACTCCTTGCAGATGTTGTCCTTGCTGGGATTTGAACCCAAGACCCCAGTGCTGCAGTGCTAACCACTGAGTCACCGTGCTGCCAAGTTTGTTGACTCTATGCAACATAGATGTGAAGCAGCTCTCAAAAACTGTGTGTCATGATTCAGGCCAGGTTGTGTTTCATGTTATTCTCTCCTGGTCTGGTCATGCTGGGGTTAACCTTCTCTGCCTCGTTTTGGCTTTGGCGTGGCTATTTCAGTCTGCTGTGCCTGCAGACCTGTGTCAGTGATAGTTCATGCTTCCAGGCTAGAGCAGCTGACCCCTTGATACCGTGTTTGTCCTCTGCCCATGTATTCTGTTCTCATGATTTCCCTTTCCTGCCTTCCCGCTTTGTCTTAGTGTTCTCTCCCTGTTCTTGGACCCCTTGGTATGTGACCCAGCTTGGCTTCTGACCGGTTTTACTGTCTCTCATCTCAGTTATATCTAGTCTCATCTGGCTCTGATTTCTGGCTTGTATTTGACCACGTGTATTGCTGTAACTTCTGGTACTTCTTTTCCTGATGGTTTCTGACACAGCTTGTCTGACCATTCTTTCGCCACTTGGTGGCACTTGTGCTGCTGCTCAGTGGTGTTACGCTGTGTGTGCAGCCTCTCATCCCTCACAGCATCCCTTGGTGGAGGTTGCGCTATACTGCACTGCAGCAGCATTACATTATCACTGACCACACATTTAAATGGGATTGTGCATTTTTTTTCTCTGCTTTGCTTTCTATGGATCCGCTCCTTACCTTGGCGGATCAAATGCACAGTTAGACACTAATAATGTTGGATCTGTCTGTGGAACAGAGGGCCTTGGCCTCATCTCATAGCCACCTGCAAAGGGAGCTTTCTGACATAATAATATCGTTGCAAGCTGACTGTAAGCACTCTAACACTGTTGATGTCTCATTGCACTTTTTTGAGCCTACGGTCAGGCTACCAGATACCTTCTCCAGGGAAAAGGAGAGGTTCCATACATTTAAGGAGAGTTGCAAGCTATTGTTTTCTCTTAAGTAAATAAGGCAGCACACTGCAGCGCTATAACATACAAACTTGAAAAACGAAATTTGAACTGCATTACTGCACTAGAAATATGAAAAATGAGAGCTTTTAGCGCATAAAAATGGCCAATCTTATGTGTACCTGGTAGCCCCTTTACGGCATTTCTCTTATATCAGGTCCCACACTTGCCTTACCTCGCTGAGAATAAACGTCTCCATCTGAATGGGTACATGTGAAACCTCTTCATAGACTAAAATTCTCTCTCTCTGTGGAGGGGTATTGGACCTGCTGTAATTAAAACACCTGTGGCTAGGAGGCGGAGTGCACGATCAGAAGGCTAGAGAATACATTTCAAAAACCTGACCGGCACATCCAAACATAGACTCAGTGTAAGCAGGTGCTGAACCTAGAGTCGCCAACTCGTATATAGTTAAGTAAATAAGGCAGCACACTGCAGCGCTAGAACATACAAACTTGAAAAACGAAATTTGAACTGCATTATTGCACTAGAAATATGAAAAATGAGAGCTTTTAGCACATAAAAATGGCCAATTTTATGTGTACCTGGTAGCCCCTTTACGGCATCTCTCTTAAACCAGGTCCTACACTTGCCTTACCTCGCTGAGAATAAACGTCTCCATCTGAATGGGTACATGTGAAACCTCTTCATAGACTAAAATTCTCTCTCTCTGTGGAGGGGTATTGGACCTGCTGTAATTAAAACACCTGTGGCTAGGAGGCGGAGTGCATGATCAGAAGGCTAGAGAATACATTTCAAAAACCTGACCGGCACATCCAAACATAGACTCAGTGTAAACAGGTGCTGAACCTAGAGTCGCCAACTCGTATATAGTTAAGTAAATAAGGCAGCACACTGCAGCGCTAGAACATACAAACTTGAAAAACGAAATTTGAACTGCATTACTGCACTAGAAATATGAAAAATGAGAGCTTTTAGCGCATAAAAATGGCCAATTTTATGTGTACCTGGTAGCCCCTTTACGGCATCTCTCTTATACCAGGTCCTACACTTGCCTTACCTCGCTGAGAATAAACGTCTCCATCTGAATGGGTACATGTGAAACCTCTTCATAGACTAAAATTCTTTCTCTCTGTGGAGGGGTATTGGACCTGCTGTAATTAAAACACCTGTGGCTAGGAGGCGGAGTGCACGATCAGAAGGCTAGAGAATACATTTCAAAAACCTGACCGGCACATCCAAACATAGACTCAGTGTAAGCAGGTGCTGAACCTAGAGTCGCCAACTCGTATATAGTTAAGTAAATAAGGCAGCACACTGCAGCGCTAGAACATACAAACTTGAAAAACGAAATTTGAACTGCATTACTGCACTAGAAATATGAAAAATGAGAGCTTTTAGCGCATAAAAATGGCCAATTTTATGTGTACCTGGTAGCCCCTTTACGGCATCTCTCTTATACCAGGTCCTACACTTGCCTTACCTCGCTGAGAATAAACGTCTCCATCTGAATGGATACATGTGAAACCTCTTCATAGACTAAAATTCTCTCTCTTTGTGGAGGGGTATTGGACCTGCTGTAATTAAAACACCTGTGGCTAGGAGGCGGAGTGCACGATCAGAAGGCTAGAGAATACATTTCAAAAACCTGACCGGCACATCCAAACATAGACTCAGTGTAAACAGGTGCTGAACCTAGAGTCGCCAACTCGTATATAGTTAAGTAAATAAGGCAGCACACTGCAGCGCTAGAACATACAAACTTGAAAAACGAAATTTGAACTGCATTACTGCACTAGAAATATGAAAAATGAGAGCTTTTAGCGCATAAAAATGGCCAATTTTATGTGTACCTGGTAGCCCCTTTACGGCATCTCTCTTATACCAGGTCCTACACTTGCCTTACCTCGCTGAGAATAAACGTCTCCATCTGAATGGATACATGTGAAACCTCTTCATAGACTAAAATTCTCTCTCTCTGTGGAGGGGTATTGGACCTGATGTAATTAAAACACCTGTGGCTAGGAGGCGGAGTGCACGATCAGAAGGCTAGAGAATACATTTCAAAAACCTGACCGGCACATCCAAACATAGACTCAGTGTAAACAGGTGCTGAACCTAGAGTCGCCAACTCGTATATAGTTAAGTAAATAAGGCAGCACACTGCAGCGCTAGAACATACAAACTTGAAAAACGAAATTTGAACTGCATTACTGCACTAGAGATATGAAAAATGAGAGCTTTTAGCGCATAAAAATGACCAATTTTATGTGTACCTGGTAGCCCCTTTACGGCATCTCTCTTATACCAGGTCCTACACTTGCCTTACCTCGCTGAGAATAAACGTCTCCATCTGAATGGGTACATGTGAAACCTCTTCATAGACTAAAATTCTCTCTCTCTGTGGAGGGGTATTGGACCTGCTGTAAATAAAACACCTGTGCCTAGGAGGCGGAGTGCACGATCAGAAGGCTAGAGAATACATTTCAAAAACCTGACCGGCACATCCAAACATAGACTCAGTGTAAGCAGGTGCTGAACCTAGAGTCGCCAACTCGTATATAGTTAAGTAAATAAGGCAGCACACTGCAGCGCTAGAACATACAAACTTGAAAAACGAAATTTGAACTGCATTACTGCACTAGAAATATGAAAAAAGAGAGCTTTTAGCGCATAAAAATGGCCAATTTTATGTGTACCTGGTAGCCCCTTTACGGCATCTCTCTTATACCAGGTCCTACACTTGCCTTACCTCGCTGAGAATAAACGTCTCCATCTGAATGGGTACATGTGAAACCTCTTCATAGACTAAAATTCTCTCTCTCTGTGGAGGGGTATTGGACCTGCTGTAATTAAAACACCTGTGGCTAGGAGGCGGAGTGCACGATCAGAAGGCTAGAGAATACATTTCAAAAACCTGACCGGCACATCCAAACATAGACTCAGTGTAAGCAGGTGCTGAACCTAGAGTCGCCAACTCGTATATAGTTAAGTAAATAAGGCAGCACACTGCAGCGCTAGAACATACAAACTTGAAAAACGAAATTTGAACTGCATTACTGCACTAGAAATATGAAAAATGAGAGCTTTTAGCGCATAAAAATGGCCAATTTTATGTGTACCTGGTAGCCCCTTTTCGGCATCTCTCTTATACCAGGTCCTACACTTGCCTTACCTCGCTGAGAATAAACGTCTCCATCTGAATGGGTACATGTGAAACCTCTTCATAGACTAAAATTCTCTCTCTCTGTGGAGGGGTATTGGACCTGCTGTAATTAAAACACCTGTGGCTAGGAGGCGGAGTGCACGATCAGAAGGCTAGAGAATACATTTCAAAAACCTGACCGGCACATCCAAACATAGACTCAGTGTAAGCAGGTGCTGAACCTAGAGTCGCCAACTCGTATATAGTTAAGTAAATAAGGCAGCACACTGCAGCGCTAGAACATACAAACTTGAAAAACGAAATTTGAACTGCATTACTGCACTAGAAATATGAAAAAAGAGAGCTTTTAGCGCATAAAAATGGCCAATTTTATGTGTACCTGGTAGCCCCTTTACGGCATCTCTCTTATACCAGGTCCTACACTTGCCTTACCTCGCTGAGAATAAACGTCTCCATCTGAATGGGTACATGTGAAACCTCTTCATAGACTAAAATTCTCTCTCTCTGTGGAGGGGTATTGGACCTGCTGTAATTAAAACACCTATGGCTAGGAGGCGGAGTGCACGATCAGAAGGCTAGAGAATACATTTCAATAACCTGACCGGCACATCCAAACATAGACTCAGTGTAAACAGGTGCTGAACCTAGAGTCGCCAACTCATATATAGTTAAGTAAATAAGGCAGCACACTGCAGCGCTAGAACATACAAACTTGAAAAACGAAATGTGAACTGCATTACTGCACTAGAAATATGAAAAATGAGAGCTTTTAGCGCATAAAAATGGCCAATTTTATGTGTACCTGGTAGCCCCTTTACGGCATCTCTCTTATACCAGGTCCTACACTTGCCTTACCTCGCTGAGAATAAACGTCTCCATCTGAATGGGTACATGTGAAACCTCTTCATAGACTAAAATTCTCTCTCTCTGTGGAGGGGTATTGGACCTGCTGTAATTAAAACACCTGTGGCTAGGAGGCGGAGTGCACGATCAGAAGGCTAGAGAATACATTTCAAAAACCTGACCGGCACATCCAAACATAGACTCAGTGTAAACAGGTGCTGAACCTAGAGTCGCCAACTCGTATATAGTTAAGTAAATAAGGCAGCACACTGCAGCGCTAGAACATGCAAACTTGAAAAACGAAATTTGAACTGCATTACTGCACTAGAAATATGAAAAATGAGAGCTTTTAGCGCATAAAAATGGCCAATTTTATGTGTACCTGGTAGCCCCTTTACGGCATCTCTCTTATACCAGGTCCTACACTTGCCTTACCTCGCTGAGAATAAACGTCTCCATCTGAATGGATACATGTGAAACCTCTTCATAGACTAAAATTCTCTCTCTCTGTGGAGGGGTATTGGACCTGATGTAATTAAAACACCTGTGGCTAGGAGGCGGAGTGCACGATCAGAAGGCTAGAGAATACATTTCAAAAACCTGACCGGCACATCCAAACATAGACTCAGTGTAAACAGGTGCTGAACCTAGAGTCGCCAACTCGTATATAGTTAAGTAAATAAGGCAGCACACTGCAGCGCTAGAACATACAAACTTGAAAAACGAAATTTGAACTGCATTACTGCACTAGAGATATGAAAAATGAGAGCTTTTAGCGCATAAAAATGACCAATTTTATGTGTACCTGGTAGCCCCTTTACGGCATCTCTCTTATACCAGGTCCTACACTTGCCTTACCTCGCTGAGAATAAACGTCTCCATCTGAATGGGTACATGTGAAACCTCTTCAAAGACTAAAATTCTCTCTCTCTGTGGAGGGGTATTGGACCTGCTGTATATAAAACACCTGTGCCTAGGAGGCGGAGTGCACGATCAGAAGGCTAGAGAATACATTTCAAAAACCTGACCGGCACATCCAAACATAGACTCAGTGTAAGCAGGTGCTGAACCTAGAGTCGCCAACTCGTATATAGTTAAGTAAATAAGGCAGCACACTGCAGCGCTAGAACATGCAAACTTGAAAAACGAAATTTGAACTGCATTACTGCACTAGAAATATGAAAAATGAGAGCTTTTAGCGCATAAAAATGGCCAATTTTATGTGTACCTGGTAGCCCCTTTACGGCATCTCTCTTATACCAGGTCCTACACTTGCCTTACCTCGCTGAGAATAAACGTCTCCATCTGAATGGATACATGTGAAACCTCTTCATAGACTAAAATTCTCTCTCTCTGTGGAGGGGTATTGGACCTGCTGTAATTAAAACACCTGTGGCTAGGAGGCGGAGTGCACGATCAGAAGGCTAGAGAATACATTTCAAAAACCTGACCTGCACATCCAAACATAGACTCAGTGTAAACAGGTGCTGAACCTAGAGTCGCCAACTCGTATATAGTTAAGTAAATAAGGCAGCACACTGCAGCGCTAGAACATACAAACTTGAAAAACGAAATGTGAACTGCATTACTGCACTAGAAATATGAAAAATGAGAGCTTTTAGCACATAAAAATGGCCAATTTTATGTGTACCTGGTAGCCCCTTTACGGCATCTCTCTTATACCAGGTCCTACACTTGCCTTACCTCGCTGAGAATAAACGTCTCCATCTGAATGGGTACATGTGAAACCTCTTCATAGACTAAAATTCTCTCTCTCTGTGGAGGGGTATTGGACCTGCTGTAATTAAAACACCTGTGGCTAGGAGGCGGAGTGCACGATCAGAAGGCTAGAGAATACATTTCAAAAACCTGATTGGCACATCCAAACATAGACTCAGTGTAAACAGGTGCTGAACCTAGAGTCGCCAACTCAAATATAGTTAAGTAAATAAGGCAGCACACTGCAGCGCTAGAACATACAAACTTGAAAAACGAAATTTGAACTGCATTACTGCACTAGAAATATGAAAATATTTCCAAAGCGTTTGATACCGTGCCGCACAAGAGGTTGGTACACAAAATGAGAATGCTTGGTCTGGGGGAAAATGTGTGTAAATGGGTTAGTAACTGGCTTAGTGATAGAAAGCAGAGGGTGGTTATAAATGGTATAGTCTCTAACTGGGTCGCTGTGACCAGTGGGGTACCGCAGGGGTCAGTATTGGGACCTGTTCTCTTCAACATATTCATTAATGATCTGGTAGAAGGTTTACACAGTAAAATATCGATATTTGCAGATGATACAAAACTATGTAAAGCAGTTAATACAAGAGAAGATAGTATTCTGCTACAGATGGATCTGGATAAGTTGGAAACTTGGGCTGAAAGGTGGCAGATGAGGTTTAACAATGATAAATGTAAGGTTATACACATGGGAAGAAGGAATCAATGTCACCATTACACACTGAATGGGAAACCACTGGGTAAATCTGACAGGGAGAAGGACTTGGGGATCCTAGTTAATGATAAACTTACCTGGAGCAGCCAGTGCCAGGCAGCAGCTGCCAAGGCAAACAGGATCATGGGGTGCATTAAAAGAGGTCTGGATACACATGATGAGAGCATTATACTGCCTCTGTACAAATCCCTAGTTAGACCGCACATGGAGTACTGTGTCCAGTTTTGGGCACCGGTGCTCAGGAAGGATATAATGGAACTAGAGAGAGTACAAAGGAGGGCAACAAAATTAATAAAGGGGATGGGAGAACTACAATACCCAGATAGATTAGCGAAATTAGGATTATTTAGTCTAGAAAAAAGACGACTGAGGGGCGATCTAATAACCATGTATAAGTATATAAGGGGACAATACAAATATCTCGCTGAGGATCTGTTTATACCAAGGAAGGTGACGGGCACAAGGGGGCATTCTTTGCGTCTGGAGGAGAGAAGGTTTTTCCACCAACATAGAAGAGGATTCTTTACTGTTAGGGCAGTGAGAATCTGGAATTGCTTGCCTGAGGAGGTGGTGATGGCGAACTCAGTCGAGGGGTTCAAGAGAGGCCTGGATGTCTTCCTGGAGCAGAACAATATTGTATCATACAATTATTAGGTTCTGTAGAAGGACGTAGATCTGGGTATTTATTATGATGGAATATAGGCTGAACTGGATGGACAAATGTCTTTTTTCGGCCTTACTAACTATGTTACTATGTTACTATGTTACTATGTAAAAATGAGAGCTTTTAGCACATAAAAATGGCCAATTTTATGTGTACCTGGTAGCCCCTTTACGGCATCTCTCTTATACCAGGTCCTGCACTTACCTTGGCGGATCAAATGCACAGTTTGACACTAATGATGCTGGATCTGTCTGTGGAACAGAGGGCCTTGGCCTCATCTCATAGCCACCTGCAAAGGGAGCTTTCTGACATAATAATATCGTTGCAAGCTGACTGTAAGCACTCTAACACTGTTGATGTCTCATTGCACTTTTTTGAGCCTACGGTCAGGCTACCAGATACCTTCTGCAGGGAAAAGGAGAGGTTCCATATATTTAAGGAGAGTTGCAAGCTATTGTTTTCTCTTAGACCCGGATCTTCTGGAGATGAGGGTCAGAGGGTGGGGATAATCATTTCCTTTCTGTGGAAGGGACCTCAGTCATAGGTTTTCTCTTTACTTGCTTCTGCCCCTGAACATGTGTCTGTGGACAGATTCTTTGAGGCTTTAGGACTTATTTTTGATGAGCCTGACTGGGTCAGAGTGGCAGAGGACACAATCATGAGTCTTTCAGGTGAAGCTCTCGGCTGAATGGTATTGCTCCGAGTTCTATTGATGTCCACTGAGGTGTCCAGGGTTTACTCTGCGCTGAGATGTCAGTTCAGGGGAGGACTGTCAGATCACCTGAAAGACACTCTGGCTCTCCATTCACCACCCAGCACATTGGAGGAGGCTATGACTCAGGCTATCCATATGGATCGGAGGCTAAGGAAGAGAGGTGATACACAGCGAGAGGTTGCGTTACTCCCTGCTAATCCTGTTGTTTTGCCACCGTCTGAACCCATGGAGGTGGGGCACCAACCTCAAGGAGAAGGAGGGGAGATGGCGATGTGAAGGAAAGCTGTGTATTTACTGTGGAGATCCCGGACATTGGAAAAAGGACTGCCCCTCCTGCCCACCGACTAATAAACGGCTAAGTCTGGGTGATTGTCGTGGAGGTCACCCAGACTCTTAGGTACCATTTTCTTCATTTTGTAAAGTACTGTTGGAAGTGGAACTTAGTTTTGGGAGTTGCTGTACGCCCACTCCTGCTTTTGTGGACTGCGGTGTCTTGCCACGTCTAGACAGGATGATTTGTGCTCTTCGGTACCCATGACAGAATTCACTTTCAATAATCATGTCAATCAATCCACTGGTACTTCCCCATTCTTTTGCAACTATGGGTTTTAACCTCACTTTGGTGAGTTTTCCCGGCTGAATTCGGGGTGCCTAGGGGCTGATTTGGCCTTCCAGCATTTGGGAAAGGTCTGGAAGGAGGTTCAGAGAAACATTGGGGAGGCTCAGGTCAAGTACCATATCTTGCCACGTCTAGACAGGATGATCAGTGCTCTTTGGTACCCATGGCAGAATTTGCTTTCAATAGTCGTGTGAATCAATCCACTGGTACTCCCCATTCTTTTGCAACTATGGGTTTTGTCCTCAGTTTGGTGACTTTTCCCAGCTGGATTCAGGGTGTCCAGGCGCTGATTCGGCTTTTCAGCGGTTGGGAGAGGTCTGGAAGGAGGTTCAGAGAAACATTGGGGAGGCTCAGGTCAAGTACCAATTTTTAGCTGATACACGACATTCGGTGGGGCTGGTTTCCAGGGGGGATAAGGTATGGTTATTCACTAAGAATATAAGGTTGAGGATTCCTTCTGCTAAGTAGGGTCCCAAGTTTATAGGTCCTAATGAAATTTTAGAGGTGGTTTATTCTGTGGCCTTTCGTCTACGTCTGCCTTCATCTTTGCGGATCCCCAATGTGTTCCATAAGGCACTTCTGAAGCCGTCGGTGTCTTCCTCGGGTGAGTCCCCCTCGCACCCACCACCTGTTGAGGTGGATGTTCAGACCAAGTATGAGGTGGAACGGGTTGTAGATTCCCATATGCTCCGCTGTTCTCTTCAGTATTTGGTCCTTTGGAAGGGTTATGGTCCTGAGGACCGGTCGTGGGTGCCGGCACATTCAGTCCATGTGGATCGGTTGGTCCGGGCTTTTCATGCTCATTACCCAGGTAAACCTGGAGGTCCAGTGGCCCCCCATTGAGAGAGGGGTACTGTCATGATTCAGGCCAGGGTGTGTTTCATGTTATTCTCTCCGCAGTCTGGTTATGCTGGAGTTAACCTTCTCTGCCTCGTTTTGGCTTTGGTGTGGCTATTTCACTCTGCTGTGCATGCAGACCTGTGTCAGTGATAGTTCATGCTTCCAGGCTAGAGCAGCTGACCCTTTGATACCGTGTTTGTCCTCTGCCCGTGTACTCTGTTCCCGTGACTTCCCTTTCCTGCCTTCCCGCTTTGTCTTAGTGTTCTCTCCCTGTTCTTGGACCCCTTGAAATCTGACCCGGCTTGGCTTCTGACCTGTTTTCCTTTCTCTCGTCTTGGTTATATCTGCTCCCGTCTGGATCTGACTTCTGGCTTATATTTGACCACGTGTATTGCTGTAACCTCTGGTATTTCTTTTCCTGACAGTTTCTGACTCGGCTCTTCTGACCACTCTTTTGCCACTTGGTGGCACTTGTGCTGCTGCTCAGTGGTGTTACCCTGTGTGTGCAGCCTCTCTTCCCTCATCAGCACCCCCTGGTGGAGGTTGCGCTATACTGCATTGCAGCAGCATTACACTGTGAGTATACAACTAAATATTAGGTTAGTGATTCACAGGAATGCTAAATCCATAAAAGGAGAGTTTGTAAAGACGAATGCAGACACTGCTATTTTTCTAGAACAGCCCAATGTTCATTTTTTGTTATTTTCTGTAAAGTAGTTAAAAATTACATACATTTCTCATCATGTTTTGAATTGGAAAACATTGTGCAATGTTCCCAATGCCTGGAAATAAAAACTGGTATAAAGAGTTTGAGTTTAGCTCACATTTTTGAACACAATGCTATTATTTTGAACACTACTGTATGTGCAGTAAAAAAATAAAAATCTATAATTTTCTTACAATTTTCTGTGTGAATACCCCTGAATGTATGCCCAGGACAAAACACAGATATCCGCCATTATCCCTATGTAAAAAAAGGGGAAAGAAGAACCAACCAACCAAGAAGTCCAAAGAATAAAAAATACTTTATTAGATAATACTGACAATATTAAAAACAATAATAAGAGCCAAAAAGGACAATGTGTGTAATAAAAGTTTGTAAGCCAGCACATTCATTACAATACTAAATATACAGAAAAATTGCCTTTAATGATATATATGCAATACGTGAAAGTGAAACAAATTAATCAAAAGAAAAAATAATAACAAAAAAGTTGTAAAAATATGATATCAAGGTGTGTTCCACATAAATAGTGCAAAGAAAAACACATTCTTTACAGTGCACCACGAAAAAACATGTGTGTTACAAAATGTGAAAAAACCTCAACAAAACCATGTTGCTGAGCAAACATGAAGAGTGTATTAATATAATTAATAATATAAATAATGTTGCCTGACGAAGGCAACAAGCCGAAATGTGCGTTGGGTTGGCACGCCATCCTGGTGTGAGAGGGACTGCACTACTCCTGTAAGCACTTCTTTGTTTTATTACAACATTATTCTTTTTGTCATTGCGTCGCGATCCTTTTTTCATACAGATTTGCCTTCATTATATTAATACACTCTTCACCTTTGCTCATCAACGTTGTTTTGTTGAGGTTTTTTTACATTTTGTAACACACATGTTTTTTCATGGTGCACTATAAAGATTGTGTGTTTCTTTGCACTATTTATGTGGAACACACCTTGATATCACATTTTTACAACTTTTTTTGTTATTTTTTTCTTTTAATTCATTTGTTTCACTTTCACGTATTGTATACATATCATGAAATGATTTTTTTCTATATATTTAGTATTGTAATGGATGTGCTGCCTTACAAACTTTTATTACACACATTGTCCTTTTTGGCTCTTATTATTGTTTTTAATATTGTCAGTATTATCCAATAAAGTATTTTTTATTCTTTGGACTTCTGGGTTGGTTGGTTCTTCTTTCCCCTTTTTTTTTGTCTTTTTTCTGATTGTCCGTGATTCTTTTCACATGGTCCATTGCTGGTGATTGTTGCACTGATTTAGTTACTTTTTTGACACAATTGCATTATTATTTTGATCAACTTTTGCTTCCACCAGCTTTCTCCTTTTGGTGTCTTTCAAGAGTAAATTATCACAGGATACACATTTTTCTTTGCATGCAATTTTATTCATTAGGGAAGGCGACTATCCCTTTACATTTAAAACAAAATATTCCAATTTATATAGGCCAATCCCGTCAAAATGAGTGTTTTTTAATGTCTGGCCAATAGGACTATGTGAACACATTACACATACTGTCTATGCCAAATGTAGTCCAGATTGCTCCCAGAGCAATTGTTCCTCCTATGGTTAAACATACCATGGGACAGCTTCCTTGTTTCTTCTTATTGACCCTTCAGTCATGAAGAAACAGCCTACATAATGCCAACTGTTGTCTGTTAGTGTGTAGCCTTGTTGCTGTCAGCCCTGTCTACACATTCCTGTTGTGACTAATTGCCCGTGATTGACCTACACCTCGCTTTTGACCTTGCCCTGTCTCATACCCTTGGTTCCTTTTTTAGGGTTGATTATTTGCTGACTACATGCCTTTGGCTTCAGGATCTATGTGATCTATTATGATAAATTCCTTTATATACCAAATTCTTTTCCTTGCGAATACAGGAAAAAAACCATATCTTTGTACCGAGTTAGCCAGTAGATAGAAAAATATTAAAATTTGAGAGTCCTCAGTGGTTGATACCTTTTAATGGCTAATTAAAAAGATAGTAACAAATTTGCAAATTGTTACCATCTTTTCAGTTAGCCATTAAAAGGTTTCAACCACTGAGGACTCTCAATCTTTAATATTTTCCTTGGCAAGAAATGTTAACCATGTTTAGAGACATTGTCTCGAAAATGGACTGTTTGTAGCTTTTATCATAGGTAGTGAAACTATCCATTTGCAAATTTAAGGAATTAACTTAGGTGAAAACTAAACAGGTTCAGAATATTTCCATTTAGAATCCAACAAGAAAGCTTTCAACTCTGTTTCACGTTAACCAGATTTTTGTATAAACCCGTCTGATTAATGTGTCTACTAGAGAAATTTTCTACTGAAGAATGAAGATTTCTGCTTCTAAAGTCCCATTAAATATTAAATTATAACTCTAGGTCTACATCAGTACATTAGCATGAATTCACCTTTAGCAAATCCTGTCTTGTACGAAGAATGCTGCATATAAAGTCACTTTCCTGACTTTAGTAATAGGAAACAGAGAAAGATAAAATTTCCAGTACCTGGTTTTCTAACATAGCCTGTCACAATAGTTACCATGTACAGTGCCTACAAGTAGTATTCAACCCCCTGCAGATTTAGCAGGTTTAATAAGATGCAAATAAGTTAGAGCCTTCAAACTTCAAACAAGAGCAGGATTTATTAACAGATGCATAAATCTTACAAACCAAAAAGTTTTGTTGCTCAGTTAAATTTTTATACATTTTAAACATAAAAGTGTGGGTCAATTATTATTCAACCCCTAGGTTTAATATTTTGTGGAATAACCTTTGTTTGCAATTACAGCTAATAATGGTCTTTTATAAGACCTGATCAGGCCGGCACAGGTCTCTGGAGTTATCTTGGCCCACTCCTCCATGCAGATCTTCTCCAAGTTATCTAGGTTCTTTGGGTGTCTCATGTGGACTTTAATCTTGAGCTCTTTCCACAAGTTTTCAATTGGGTTAAGGTCAGGAGACTGACTAGGCCACTGCAACACCTTGATTTTTTGCCTCTTGAACCAGGCCTTGGTTTCTTGGCTGTGTGCTTTGGGTCATTGTCTTGTTGGAAGATGAAATGACGACCCATCTTAAGATCCTTGATGGAGGAGTGGAGGTTCTTGGCCAAAATCTCCAGGTAGGCCGTGCTATCCATCTTCCCATGGATGCGGACCAGATGGCCAGGCCGGTTGGCTGAGAAACAGCCCCACAGCATGATGCTGCCACCACCATGCTTGACTGTAGGGATGGTATTCTTGGGGTCGTATGCAGTGCCATCCAGTCTCCAAACGTCACGTGTGTGGTTGGCATCAAAGATCTCGATCTTGGTCTCATCAGACCAGAGAACCTTGAACCAGTCAGTCTCAGAGTCCTCCAAGTGATCATGAGCAAACTGTAGACGAGCCTTGACATGACGCTTTGAACGTAAAGGTACCTTACGGGCTCGTCTGGAACGGAGACCATTGCGGTGGAGTACATTACTTATGGTATTGACTGAAACCAATGTCCTCACTGCCATGAGATCTTCCCGGAGCTCCTTCCTTGTTGTCCTTGGGTTAGCCTTGACTCTTCGGACAAGCCTGGCCTTGGCACGGGAGGAAACTTTCAAAGGCTGTCCAGACCGTGGAAGGCTAACAGTAGTTCCATAAGCCTTCGACTTCCGGATGATGCTCCCAACAGTGGAGACAGGTAGGCCCAACTCCTTGGAAAGGGTTTTGTACCCCTTGCCAGCCTTGTGACCCTCCACGATCTTGTCTCTGATGGCCTTGGAATGCTCCTTTGTCTTTCCCATGTTGACCATGTATGAGTGCTGTTCACAAGTTTGGGGAGGGTCTTAAATAGTCAGAAAAGGCTGGAAAAAGAGATAATTAATCCAAACATATGAGGCTCATTGTTCTTTGTGCCTGAACTACTTCTTAATACTTTAGGGGAACCAAACAGAATTCTGGTGGGTTGAGGGGTTGAATAATAAATGACCCTCTGAAAAGACTTTTCACAATTTAAAAAAAAATAAACAAAGAAATAACATTCTTTTTTGCTGCAGTGCATTTGACACTTTCAGGCTGATCTACAGTCCAAATGTCACAATGCCAAGTTAATTCCAAACGTGTAAACCTGCTAAATCTGCAGGGGGTTGAATACTACTTGTAGGCACTGTACATATGAAAACAATGCAGGACACTGAAGCAAATTCGAGTCATTGTCATGTTCCTGGACCTCCGAAAAGAAAAAAAGGCTACTTCATCTGGCTAAAGGAAAGCAAATAGGAAAGCAAGTAGTCTTAATTGTATGAGCTGTGAAGTTGGGGAAAAAACACCTTAGGAACCATTTTTAGAAAAAAAATGGTCTTCAAAAAAGGTTATGATGATTTCTATAATTCGATTAACATCATAATGTGTAAATGTGTAAAATCCTTGTTGATCCAATCTGAAACAACTGCTTAGTAGTATATTAACTCCTTCATATGGCAATTCCTTTCCAACCATCCCAGCAATCACCATCACACCTGCAGGAATTATGAGTGACATATGTGTGCCAGTTATTGGTGTTAGTATCTTAATCTGGTATGCTTGATCTTGAGCTTGGCTATTGTGGCTTGGCTCGTCGGAATATTGTTACAAAATCACGCAGCATTGCATAGAGAATATATTGGAATAAAGTGGATTAAAACATTAGTGGTGAGTGCCGCATTATTTGCATTTGATGGGATTGAAATGTTAAGCATACCTGGTTTTGACATGCTTTACCTGACCCTTGACTTAATTTACTATATGATATATGCATGTCTACTTCATGGTATCACATACCCGATCCTGATAGACCTCTTTTACCAAACACTGGCCTCTTGGGCTATGTCTTGGAATCCTTGTCTCCTCATCATACAGTCTCAGTATTTTTTTTTTTGTAATAACCCTGACCAACTCCTATTGAACATAATCCAAGCAAACACCAAATCAGCTAGTGGCACCTTGACCCTGGGATCTAACTGAAGTTGTGGGAAAAATAATGGTGTTGCGGAAAAATCCCATAAACTAGGCAGATACTACTTTTCTGCAAACAAAGATTTTACCATCCCTCTTCCTTTAATTCCCATTCTTTCCACTATCCTTGATTGAACTTGATGTTCACTGGCTTCCTCTGTAAATTATTTTACTATTTCTTTTGCTGCTCTTCCTAAATCTACAAAACTAGTGGGCTCTTGCTTGACATCGAGCTCCCTAAATACTAATGATAACATCCAAGAGCAATAATTATTAAAACATACAAATGTTTAATATTAAATTTTGGGGGTGCCATAGCGTTCATTTATTTGACTTAGTCTAGTATGCAGCCTAAGGTTCTCCTATCAAGCTACCTTCTTATGGTGAGCATGTCTTTGCTGACATGCTCTAAAGCCTCTTTTATATGTATTTCCTGTTATGATCTGGTGGCCTAGGAGCAGCATGAGACAGACTCTGGAGAAGGTGGTCCCTGTACTGACCGCAAACTCTGAACCTAGCAGCGCAACTAGAAGTAGCCGTGGGGGGTACCTAACACTCCCTAGACCCCTCGGCACAGCCTAAGATCGAACTTCCCCTAAAGACAGAAACAGGAAACCTATCTTGCCTCAGAGAAAATCCCCAAAGGATAGATAGCCCCCCACAAATATTGACTGTGAGAGGAGAGGGAAATAACATACGCAGATATGAAATCAGATTTTAGCATAGGAGGCCATACTAGCTAAAAAGAAAGAATAGAACAGAGTGCTATGCGGTCAGTATAAAAACACTAGAAAATATCCACCACAGAAAATACGAATCACCACATCTGACTAAAGACATGGGGGGTATATCTGCATCTCCAGAGACACCGCTTGGCTGCAAAAAATCCTTCACAGACAAAGCTGGACAAGACAAAAACATGAATATGCACAGAACTATAAGGTCCACAGCAGGTGGACAGCAAAAACAAAGCCAGGACTTATCTTTGTAGAAAAGCACAGCAAACAGGAGAGACCAGCAGGGAAGTGAATCCTCCAAAAACAATGGACAACTGGCAGGGACTAAAGAGTCCTGCAAAGCTATATACCCCAGTCAGTTTTGCAATTAGTAGATACACCTGTCCACTCCTGCAGTCCAGGCACAACTGCATTACCCTCTACAACCACCAGAGGGAGCCCAAAAGCTGAATTCACAACAGTACCCCCCTTTGAGGAGGGGTCACCGAACCCTCACCAGAGCCCCCAGGCCGATCAGGATGAGCACGATGAAAGGCACGAACCAAATCAACTGCATGGACATCAGAGGCAGAAACCCAAGAATTATCCTCCTGGCCATAACCCTTCCACTTGACAAGGTACTGAAGCTTCCGCCTTGAAAAACGAGAATCCAAAATCTTCTCAACAACATATTCCAACTCCCCATCGACCAATACAGGGGCAGGAGGATCAACAGAGGGAACAACGGGCTCCACATATTTCCGCAACAAAGATCTATGGAAGACATTATGAATAGCAAAAGAGGCCGGAAGCGCCAGGCGAAAGGACACCGGATTAATAATCTCAGAAATCCTATAAGGACCAATAAATCGAGGCTTAAACTTAGGGGAAGAAACCTTCATAGGAACATGACGGGAAGATAACCAAACCAGATCCCCAACCCAAAGCCGGGAACCAACACACCGACGACGATTAGCAAAACGTTGAGCCTCCTCCTGAGACAGCACCAAATTGTCCACCACATAAGCCCAAATCTGCTGCAACCTGTCGACCACAGAATCCACACCAGGAAGGTCAGAAGGCTCAACCTGCCCAGAAGAAAAACGAGGATGAAAACCAAAATTACAAAAAAAAAGGCGAAACCAAAGTAGCCGAACTAGCCCGATTATTAAGGGCAAACTCGGCCAATGGCAAAAAAGCCACCCAATCATCCTGATCAGCAGACACAAAGCATCTCAAATAGGTCTCCAAGGTCTGATTAGTTCGCTCAGTCTGGCCATTTGTCTGAGGATGAAATGCAGAAGAAAAAGACAAATCAATGCCCAGCTTGGCACAAAAGGCCCGCCAAAACCTAGAAACAAACTGGGAACCTCTGTCGGACACAATATTCTCCGGAATACCATGCAAACGTACCACATGCTGAAAAAACAACGGAACCAAATCAGAAGAAGAAGGCAATTTAGGCAAAGGCACCAAATGAACCATCTTAGAAAATCGGTCACAGACAACCCAGATAACCGACATTCTTTGGGAAACAGGAAGATCGGAAATAAAATCCATAGAAATATGTGTCCAGGGCCTCTCGGGGACCGGTAATGGCAAAAGCAACCCACTAGCGCGGGAACAGCAAGGCTTAGCCCGCGCACAAATCCCACAGAACTGCACAAAAGAACGCACATCCCGCGACAAAGAAGGTCACCAAAAGGACCTACTAACCAAATCTCTGGTACCAAAATTCCCAGGATGGCCAGCCAACACAGAACAATGAACCTCAGAAATCACTTTACTAGTCCATCTATCAGGAACAAACAGTTTCCCCACAGGACAGCAGTCAGGCTTATCAGCCTGAAATTCCTGAAGAACCCGTCGCAAATCAGGCGAGATGACAGAAAGAATCACCCCTTCCTTCAAAATGCCGACCGGCTCAAGAACCCCAGGGGAATCAGGAAAAAAACTCCTAGAGAGGGCATCCGCCTTAACATTCTTGGTACCAGGAATGTACGAGACCACAAAATCAAAACGGGAGAAAAACAGGGACCATCGAGCCTATCTAGGATTCAGCCGTTCGGCAGACTCGAGGTAAATCAGATTCTTATGATCGGTCAGGACCACAATACGGTGCTTGGCCCCCTCAAGCCAATGTCGCCACTCCTCAAATGCCCACTTCATAGCCAACAAGTCCCGATTACCGACATCATAATTGCGTTCCGCAGGCGAAAACTTCCGAGAAAAGAAGGCACACGGTTTCATCAAGGAACCATCAGAATTCCTTTGAGACAAAACGGCCCCTGCCCCAATCTCAGACGCGTCAACCTCAACCTGAAATGGAAGAGAAACATCTGGCTGACGAAACACGGAGGCAGAAGTAAATCAGCGTTTAAGCTCCTGAAAGACAGAAACAGCCACGGAGGACCAATTCGTCACATCAGCGCCTTTCTTGGTCAAATCGGTCAGAGGTTTAACCACACTGGAGAAGATGGCAATGAAACGACGATAAAAATTAGCAAAGCCCAAGAATTTCTGAAGGCTCTTCACAGATGTGGGCTGAATCCAATCATGAATGGCCTGAACCTTAACCGGATCCATTTCTATAGATGAGGGAGAAAAAATGAAACCCAAAAAAGAAACCTTCTGCACTCCAAAGAGGCACTTTGACCCCTTCACAAATAAAGCATTATTACGGAGGATCTGAAATACCATCCTGACCTGTTTCACATGAGACTCCCAATCATTGGAAAAAATCAAAATGTCATCCAAATATACAACCATGAATTTATCAAGATAACTCCGAAAGATATCATGCATGAAGGATTGGAACACAGATGGGGCATTAGAGAGTCCGAATGGCATCACAAGGTATTCAAAATGGCCTTCAGGCGTATTAAATGCAGTTTTCCATTCGTCACCCTGCTTGATACGAATAAGATTATATGCCCCTCGAAGGTCAATCTTAGTAAACCAGCTAGCCCCCTTAATCCTAGCAAACAAATCAGTAAGCAAAGGCAAGGGGTATTGAAATTTGACCGTGATCTTATTCAAGAGACAATAATCAATACAGGGTCTCAAGGAGCCATACTTCTTGGCAACAAAAAAGAACCCCGCTCCCAACGGTGAAGAAGATGGCCGAATATGCCCTTTCTCCAAAGACTCCTTAATATAGCTCCGCATGGCGGTATGTTCAGGCACAGACAGGTTGAAAAGTCAGCCCTTAGGGAACTTACAACCTGGAATCAAGTCAATAGCACAATCACAGTCCCTATGCGGTGGAAGGGAACTGGATTTGGGCTCATCGAATACATCCTGGAAGTCTGGCAAAAACTCAGGAACTTCAGAAGAGGGGGAAGAGGAAATTGACATCAAAGGAACCTGATCATGAACCCCCTGACAACCCCAACTAGTCACAGACATGGATTTCCAATCTAACACCGGATTATGTAGCTGCAACCATGGAAAACCCAGCACAATATCATCATGCAAATTATGCAACACCAGAAAACGACAATCTTCGTGATGGGCTGGCGCCATGCGCATGGTCAGCTGTGTGCAAAACTGAGGTTTATTTTTAGCCAACGGTGTAGCATCAATGCCCCTCAAAGGAACAGGGTTCTGCAAAGGCTGCAAGGGAAAACCACAACGTCTGGCAAATTCTAAGTCCATTAAGTTCAGAGTGGCACCTGAATCCACAATTGCCATGACAGAAAATGATGATAATGAGCAGATCAAGGTCACAGATAACAGAAATTTAGGTTGTATAGTACTGATGGCAACAGAACTAGCGATTCTCTTTGTACGCTTAGGGCAATCAAAAATAACATGAGCAGAATCGCCGCAGTAAAAACACAACCTATTCTGACGCCTGAATGTTTGACGTTCAGCTCTAGACAAAATCCTATCACACTGCATAGGCTCAGGGCTCCGCTCAGAGGACAACGCCACAGTGTGCACAACTCTGCGCCCGATCAATCTGAATGGCCAGAGACATAGAATCACTCAGACCAGCAGGCATGGGGAACCCCACCATAACATCTTTAACGGATTCAGAAAGACCCTTTCTGAAAATTGCCGCCAAGGCATCCTCATTCCATTTAGTCAGTACAGACCATTTTCTAAATTTCTGGCAATACGATTCTGCCGCTTCTTGACCTTGACACAGGGCTAACAAGATTTTCTCAGCCTGATCCACAGAATTAGGCTCATCATACAACAACCCCAATGCCTGAAAGAACGAATCAACATTAAGCAAAGCAGGATTGCCAGTTTCCAGGAAAAATGCCCAATCCTGTGGGTCACCACGCAGCAGAGATATGATGATTTTAACCTGCTGAATAGGATCACCAGAAGACCGGGGTCTTAATGCAAAAACAGTTTACAGTTATTTTTGAAACTCAAAAATTTGGATCTGTCACCAAAGAATAAATCAGGAGTGGGAATCTTAGGTTCTAAGGCAGGAGTCTGAACAATAAAATCTGAAATACCCTGTACCCTAGCAGCAAGCTGATCCACCCGAGAAACTAACTCCTGAACATTCATGTTAATACTAGATTCCGTAGCCACCCAGAGATAAAGAGGGAGGATAATACCAAACAGGCTAAGAAAAAAAAATGGCTCAAAAGCTTCCCTCCCTTCTTTTGAGATGCAATTAATTCATTGTTGGCCAGTTGTACTATTATGATCTGGTGGCCTAGGAGCAGCATGAGACGGACTCTGGAGAAGGTGGTCCCTGTACTGACCGCAAACTCTGAACCTAGCAGCGTAAACTAGAAGTAGCCGTGGGGGGTACCTAACACTCCCTGGACCCCTCGGCACAGCCTAAGATCTAACTTCCCCTAAAGACAGAAACAGGAAACCTATCTTGCCTCAGAGAAAATCCCCAAAGGATAGATGGCCCCCCACAAATATTGACTGTGAGAGGAGAGGGAAATAACATACGCAGATATGAAATCAGATTTTAGCATAGGAGGCCATACTAGCTAAAAAGAAAGAATAGAACAGAGTACTATGCGGTCAGTATAAAAACACTAGAAAATATCCACCACAGAAAATACGAATCACCACATCTAACTAAAGACATGGGGGTATATCTGCATCTCCAGAGACACCGCTTGGCTGCAAAAAATCCTTCACAGACAAAGCTGGACAAGACAAAAACATGAATATGCACAGAACTATAAGGTCCACAGCAGGTGGACAGCAAAAACAAAGCCAGGACTTATCTTTGTAGAAAAGCACAGCAAACAGGAGAGACCAGCAGGGAAGTGAATCCTCCAAAAACAATGGACAACTAAAGAGTCCTGCAAAGCTATATACCCCAGTCAGTTTTGCAATTAGTAGATACACCTGTCCACTCCTGCAGTCCAGGCACAACTGCATTACCCTCTACAACCACCGGAGGGAGCCCAAAAGCTGAATTCACAACAATTTCCTTCTTGTGAAAGGTTGTCTCAAAGGTGTCATCTCGGACTTCTAAAAGACATGTAAAGTAAGTGACCCCACAATCAACAGCAGATGGTAAAAACGAGAACAGAAGAGTTAAGCTGTTTTCTCTGCCTTGGACTAGAACTAATGACAGCACACTATGTCTCAATATTACAAGATCCAACCACTCTCAACACTTAGTTCTCTGTAGAGTGCTGCCAGTCCAAATAAGTGAAATTTAAAGTGTAACCTTTAGACAAAGACTCACGTTGCTTATACTACTTATACGTTCTGCTTATTTGTGACATTTGCCATGTTCCTCTAAAATAAAATGAGCTCCTGGCACGTCCCAGTTTGATTTGCAGTCATAAGAAATAAGTAGTCAAGCTCCTTTAATCCCTCATGTATCACTGTGTATATCTGTCTCCCTAATTTATTACATTATCCTTTAGATTCATCTTTCAGAAATGTGCTCCTGATGTCTCTAAAACAACTGCTGAAAGACAGCAAGACAATGCTTTGATGGATTTTTTTATTCTTGGCAGGTTGGAACTGTGCAAAGTATTTTGATTTTTCAATATCTATTTAAATTGCAGAAAGATATGACTGTAAATGTGATTGTCATCAATAACAATTATCACGTCGGTAATTATACAACAGCATCTGATTCATAAAATGTGATTGTATACTTGATGGACTTTTTTTCCTTTGAAATTTGTGTTACTAGATATCCATTTACCACATGTGAATGAACTATGTTGATGAATTTTTGCGAGCTCCATTTAACCCCTTCGCAACATCTGCCATACATGTACGGCGCAAGTCAGAAGCGGGTGTATGGAGCTGGCTCATGCATCGAGCCCACCCCATACCTGGCAGGTGATGGCTGTATGACCTGCTGCTAACAATCGCAAGTGGCGCTCCTTTTTTATTATCAGGCAACTCATAAGTATTTGATGATAACGACACGGACGGAAGTAACATTTCTGACGTAAGGAACGCCATGAATTAGACAAGCTGTAGCATCATGGTCTTACAGCCCATCTGTTCCTTTTTAGCTACATTAATTTCAGTGGAGCTGGGAAAAATTGGCATGAAAAATTTCTGTCAAAATGTTTTTTGGTGAATTGGGGCTTATGAGCCTGGGATCACTTGGTGCCGTGATCACCACACTTATCCAACATTATCAATGAAGCTATTGTTAGGACTGGCGGAACGCACCAAGAAAGATGTGATAGATGCGTTCGCAGTCCGGGGTCCACCGTGCAGGTAAAAACCTGCTGCTAGTAAATGGCAGCGTAATATGGCGGTGGAAGCGAACCCGGTAAAACCACAGGTCCGCAATACCGCACTAAAGAGTGCAAGCAAGGAGTCAGCAAACACAACCCCAAGACACAGGATTGAAGTCCGATTAGACCACTTGCTGACACAACACCGCAACAGGGTGTGTTAGGCAACTCTTATAATTAGAGCACCGAAGTGCGAACTGTGCCGTGCTGGCAGGCACCACTAAGCACCCAGACGTGGGTCAGGAAGCGCACTACTGGCGCGTGGCGCCGCACTGGCGGTCACAGCAATAGACGCTGATACGTGTGTGACACGTTGAGAGATTAGTCGGGCGCTAGATAGCAGCCATACTCCATATGCGAACAGTCATACAATAGGGTAGGGGTATTTAATGAACGACTTGCACTCACAACAAACACACGTATTCAATAGTAAGACAATACTAGCGCATGGCCGTGCGGTCATGCGCAGTTTATATAGCAGCAGCACAGGAAGTGGCTACAGTACCTTTGCCCTTCCAAGACCTGCCAAAAGGACCAATGGAATGTGCTGCAGAGCCTGAGCACATGACCCTCGATCTCCAACGGGAGATCTTACCCTGGACATGCTCAGTACGTGCAGACAAGGACTTAGTCCCAGAGAAGTCCGCTCGCTGCTGACCAGCACTGACTTTAATGGCAGAGACTGGAGAAGCAGCAGTAACTCTCAGAACAGAGTGAGAATGAGCCAGACGCTGGGACCGACGTCTTTGCTGAGCAGACTCCACTGCGGCTGGACAAGAATGGGAGACCGCAGCGGAGGTGGCTCGAGATTCCCCCTGTGCAGAAGCGGGAACTCGACCCCTAACAGCTATAATAATAAACTACTCAAGACCAGTATTTAAATTAAATAGGTGGTATTTTATTAAGATATTAAACATGGCATGCAATGAGATCGGAAACCATATAATCATACATAAATAAAACTGGACTAGTCACCACCTTTAAGTCACTCAGTGTAAGACTGCCGTCACACTAGCAGTTTTTGGTCAGTATTTTACATCAGTATTTGTAAGCCAAAACCAGGAGTGGAACAATTAGAGGAAAAGTTTAATAGAAACATATGCACCACTTCTGTATTTATCACCCACTCCTGGTTTTGGCTTACAAATACTGACGTAAAATACTGACCAAATACTGATAGTGTGACGGCAGCCTAATAAATAATAAGGGCTGACCAATGCTTCTCAAGTGCAGTCCTCAGCGACGAGAGGTAGCCAGTAGTGATGGGCGAGCACTAAAATGCTCGGGTGCTCATTGCTCGGGTCGAGCAAATTGGAATGCTCAGGTGCTCAACCCGAGCAACGAGCCCAATGTAAGTCTATGGGAAACCTGAGCATTTTTGCCGCGACCCCTCCGGGGTGTTTTTTAGAGTCTGAAAACGTTAGAAATCGATGGGATCAGTGCTCAAATGACATTGAAACATCATGGGGAAGACCCCTGGAAGCATTTTTGACTCCCAGGTCACTGCTTTGAACAATGTTGTCAGAGTTTTACGCCATTTTTCCGGACGCATAATAAAACATACCAAAAACTAAACCAAAATTGATTTTCCTGGGAAATATGTTAAGGAACATCCTTTCCAGGGTAATGACTTGTATATAAGGCAAAATAAATAACCCAAAACAAAAATGTTCCTCTGCCACTTGGGCTATGTTCACATGTAGCGTTTTTATGCGTTTTTCACCTTTAGCATTGCTTTCAACCAAGACAAATGCATTCACTGGGAAATGTAATTTTAACATTTTACAACCTTAGCTGGCCATGTGGTGTGTGACACATCTTCAGACACATCCTGTTTCATTTATGACACTGTTAATGGAGGAGGGCCATCAGGCAGACTTTAATATTCTTAAAGGGACAGCAGTTGGTCCTCACTAATCTTAGAGAGCCATCACCCGGCTATGCTTTGTTGTTCAAATTATTAAGTGTGTCTCCTATACTGTTATTGCCTATGCAATGAATGCAAGGCCTGTCCCAAATTTGGACGCACCCCAATAACCCATTGAACAGACATCCTGGACAGCCACATGAAACCAAAGTTCGCATTCCTATTTATTTGGTACTGCCATACTGTAAGCCTATGCATTGAATGCAAGGCCTGGCCTGCCCCAAAGTTACATGCACCCCAATAACCCTTTGAACCAACATACTGGATGGCCACATGAAACCAAAGTTCCCAATATTATGATTTTTTTACTCCCAGAAAGTTTGCCATGAAGTGAATGCAAGGCCTGCTCAAAATTTGGACGCACCCCAGTAACCTAAAAAACAGACGACCTGTATGCCCATATGAAACCAAAGTTCCCATTAATATGTTTTTTTTACTACCAGAAAGTTTGCCCATGAAGTGAATGCAAGGCCTGCACCCCAAAAAACCCTTTGAACCAACATACTGGATGGCCACATGAAACCAAAGTTCCCATTATTATTAATTTGCTACTGCTATACTGTTAGCCTATGCATTGAATGCAAAGCCTGCCCTGCCCCAAAGTTACATTCACCCCAATAACCCTTTGAACCAACATATTGGATGGCCACATGAAACCAAAGTTCCCAATATTATGATTTTTTTTACTTTCAAAAAGTTTGCCATGAAGTGAATGCAAAGCCTGCTCAAAATTTGGATGCATCCCAATATCACTAGGAAGAGATGTGGAGGAGGGCCTCATAAAAATCTTTTCCCAATTTAAACGAGCGGGTCTCCTATACTTGTAATGCACATGCAGGAAGTGTATGGACTGACAAACATTTCTTCCTGGGGGTACACATCAACATATTGTGTACATTTTTTTTTTCGGGCATCATAAACACCTTTGAAAACAATAACGTGGCTGTTGCATCACGGAACACGTTTACCCTGGTGATCTAGTGGTGGTGTCGGAAGAGACGTGGAGGATGGCCCCCTAAAAATGTTTTCCAAATTTAAAGGAGCAGGTCTCCTATACTTGTAATGCCCATATTCTAAGTGTATGGGCTGACAAACATTTCCCCCGGGGGGTAAACATCAACATACTGTGTAAACATTTTTGTTACGTGCATAAAAAACACCCTTTAACACAATAACGTGGCTGTTGCATTACAGATCATGGTCAACATGGTGATTTAGTGGTAGTGGATGATGAGGATTAGGAGAAGGAGGAGGATAACAGCAAATAGCCAAAATCAGGAAGCGTATACCCATGTGTGAGTGTAAATGGGAAAACTCGTGAAAGCAATCAGCATGACAAATATTTCAAGAAGATAAACTATGTAGAAATAATAATAATTCTTCACTGCTGATCAGAGAGGTATTGGACAAAATATACCGGACCGGTCGCTAAAACAATGACACGAAACATAGAGGCAATCAAGCCAGAAAAGACGACCATATAGTTCAAAAGTATAAAAGAAAATTCTTTATTTAAACAAAATATGTAACAGGTAAAAAGAGAGGTGCACTGTTATGTTTGCTAATGACAGGTGTTATGAAGGCAATCCAGAAACACAGTGTGCTTAGCGATCAGAGCGCACACAGTGATCTGACAAATACCCAAAAATACAAGAACGAGCTCTGAGACGTGGAAACTCTGTAGACTGCACACCTGATCCTATCCTAAACACAACTAAAAGCGGCTGTGGATTGCGCCTAACAACTACCTAGGCAACTCGGCACAGCCTAAGAAACTAGCTAGCCTGAAGATAGAAAAATAGGCCTGACTTGCCCCAGAGAAATTCCCCAAAGGAAAAGGCAGCCCCCCACATATAATGACTGTGAGTAAGATGAAAAGACAAAACGTAGGGATGAAATAGATTCAGCAAAGTGGGGCCCGATATTCTAGGACAGAGCGAGGACAGTAAAGCGAACTTTGCAGTCTACAAAAAACCCTAAAGCAAAACCACGCAAAGGGGGCAAAAAAAAACCCACCGTGCCGAACTAACGGCACGGCGGTACACCCTTTGCGTCTCAGAGCTTCCAGCAAAACAAAAGACAAGCTGGACAGAAAAAAAGCAACAAAAAAGCAAAAAGCACTTAGCTATACAGAGCAGCAGGTCACAGGAACAATCAGGAGAAGCTCAGATCCAACACTGAAACATTGACAAGGAGCAAGGATAGCAGCATCAGGCGGAGTTAAGTAATGAAGCAGTTAACGAGCTCACCAGAACACCTGAGGGAGGAAGCTCAGAAGCTGCAGTACCACTTGTGACCACAGGAGTGAATTCAGCCACAGAATTCACAACAGTGCACCACAAATGTGCAGAGACTGTGAAACCCTGCAACTGTGGCAGGAGTGCAGATAATCACATTGGTAATATTGCAGACAAGGTACATTTACCCCTCCCCATTGTACAAATTAATCAGGGGGAGAAATCAGTAGATAGTGTGACTATAACTGCCCATAAGAAAAAAATGCAACTCATAAAGGCAATGTTATCAAATAGATAACCCAAAGGCGATACAGTCATGAATGTAGTTTCACCCACTAAGGGACAGAACAATAGCCGAAGGAATGAACATTACCTTAGCAGTGGTGCAGATATAGGGGTTCCCGGGGTCCGTGCACCCACCCCGACGCACGTTTCGGATGATCTCCTTCCTCAGGGGGTTATTGTTATGAAAGGCAAATCAGTATCAAAATGGACATGGAGGTCAGAGCACATACAGTGATCTGACAATAACCCAAAATAATAGAACGAGCTCTGAGACGTGGGAACTCTGCAGACCGCAATCCCTAATCCTCTCAAACACAACTAGAGGCAGCCGTGGATTGCGCCTAACGCTACCTATGCAACTCGGCACAGCCTGAGAAACTAACTAGCCTGAAGATAGAAAAAATAAGCCTACCTTGCCTCAGAGAAATACCCCAAAGGAAAAGGCAGCCCCCCACATATAATGACTGTGAGTAAGATGAAAAGACAAACGTAGGGATGAAATAGATTCAGCAAAGTGAGGCCCGATATTCTAGACAGAACGAGGATAGGAAAGATAACTTTGCGGTCTACACAAAACCCTAAAGAAAACCACGCAAAGGGGCAAAAAGACCCTCCGTACCGAACTAATGGCACGGAGGTACACCCTTTGGGTCCCAGAGCTTCCAGCAAAACAAATAGACAAGCTGGACAGAAAAAATAGCAACAAATAGCAAAGAAGCACTTAGCTATGCAGAGCAGCAGGCCACAGGAATGATCCAGAGAAACACAAGTCAAACACTGGAACATTGACAGGAAGCATGAATCAAAGCATTAGGTGGGGTTAAGTAGAGAAGCACCTAACGACCTCACCAGATCACCTGAGGGAGGAAACTCAGAAGCAGCAGTACCAGTTTCCTCCACAAACGGAAGCTCCCAGAGAGAATCAGCCGAAGTACCACTTGTGACCACAGGAGGGAGCTCTGCCACAGAATTCACAACAGGTTATATATTTGATAACATTACCTTCATGAGTTGCATTTTTTCTTATGGGCAGTTATAGTCACACTATCTACTGATTTCTCCCCCTGATTAATTTGTACAATGGGGAGGGGTAAATGTACCTTGTTCGCAATATTACCGATGTGATTGGTGGTTCCCTGGTTCTCTGCACTCCTGCCACAGTTGCGGGGTTTCACAGTATCTGCACATTTGTGGTGCACCTCTCTTTTACCTGTTACATATTTTGTTTAAATAATTTTCTTACTTTTATACTTTTGGACTATATGGTCATCTTTTCTGGCTTGATTGCCTCTATGTTTCGTGCCATGTGTGAGTGTGAAGAGATGCATGGGAATATACCTCCCAAAAAATGACACTGGATTTGAGGTTATGTTTTGCTGTTGTCATTCGGTGGTGTATAGAAGTCTGGCCTAATCCAGTCCTTGTTCTTTTTTATAAGAGTCAGCCTGTCAGCATTTTCAGTTGACACAGGGATGCGCTTATCAGTTATAATTCCACCAGCGGCACTAAAAACCCGCTCTGACAAAATGCTAGGGGCAGGATCTCCAAGGCATAGAGAGCCAATTCATGTCATGTGTCCAGCTTGGATACCCAATAATTATAACGAACAGAGTAATAATGGAGGATGTTGATATGGTCAGCAAGGTACTCTCTCAGCATCTTCCCAAACTTTGCACTCCTTGTGAGAGTACTCCACGCCTCAGGGCCTCTGTAATTGGAGGGTCTGAGAAAACTCTCCCAGAACTTTGACAGTGTTCCCCTGCCTTTGCTGGTTTGGAGTTATGTCTCTCTCGCCTGTACTTCTTGGTTATCCAACAAACTGTGACATCTGCCGCCAGCGTTTTCAGATGGGAATTTTTTAATAATTCCGCAACGAGGGCCTTCTGGTACTGCCCCATTTTAGTAGACCTCTCTGCCTCTGGAAGAAGAGATTGAAAGTTCTCATTGTAGCGTGAGTCTAGAAGTGTCACCAACCAGTAATGACTGTCACCCAAATTTTTGAGAATACGAGGGTCATGGGAAAGACAATGCAACATAAAGTCAGCCATGTGTGCCAGACTGCTAACAGGCAAGAGTTCCGCTCACCATCTTGGTGGCCTCCTCAAAGTTTTGGAGGATGGTACATCTGTCTGACATCCATGTCCACTCCTGAGGTCTTATATGTGGAGTTTGAACTGAATACTGATGGCCTTGTTGATGCTGGTAGTCAACAACTGCCCACAAATCCTTTCCAATATATGTAGTGTAGAGTTCCAACACATGGGGACATCACACACCAGTCAGTGATCAGGAAGTTGCAAACGCTACTGAAGCACGGCAAGGGCTCTGCAAACGCAACATGACGCCCACAGACCATTCCAAAAGATCACTACTTCCTTTTCGAGCCACGGCGTTTGCCCAAACAGTAGTTTTCTACCACATATGGGGCATTAGCATACTCAGGACAAATGGGACAACAACTTTTGGGGTCCAATTTCTCCTGTTACCCTTGGGAAAATAAAATTTGGGGGATGAAAAGATCATTTTTGTGGAAAAAATAAGATTTTTTATTTTCACAGCTCTACGTTATAAACTTCTGTGAAGCACTTGGGGGTTCAGAGTGCTCACCACACATCTGGATAAGCTCCTGGGGGGTCTAGTTTCCAATATGTGGTCACTTGTTGGGGGTTTCTACTGTTTAAGCACATCAGGGGCTCTGCAAACGCAACATGACGCCCGCAGACTATTCTATCAAAGTCTGCATTCCAAAACAGCGCTCCTTCCCTTCCGAGCTCTGCCACGCGCCCAAATTGTGGTATCAGAGTACTCAGGATAAATTGCACAACAACTTTTATGGTCCAATTTCCCCTGTTACCCTTGTGAAAGTAAAAATTTGGGGGTGAAAAGATCATTTTTATGGAAAAAATTATTTTTTTATTTTCACAGCTCTACGTTATTTCTATGAAGCACTTGGGGGTTCATAGTGCTCACCACATATCTACATAAGCTCCTTGGGGGAGTCTAGTTTCCAAAATGGGGTCACTTGTGGGGGTTTCTACTGTTCAGGTACATCAGGGGCTCTGTAAATGCAACATGATCCCCGCAGACCATTCCATCAAAGTCTGCATTTTAAAACGTCACTACTTCCCTTCTGAGCCCCGATGTGTGCCCAAACAGTGGTCCACTCCCACATATGGGTATCAGCGTACTCAGGACAAACTTTTATGGTTCAATTTCTCCTGTTACCCTTGTGAAAATAAAAAAGATCATCAGAAAAGTCTTTGTACTGTCCCCTCATATATTTATACATTAAAATAAGATCACCCCTTAGTCTTCGTTTTTCCAACCTAAATAGCCCCAAGTGTAATAACCTATCTTGGTATTGCAGACCCCCAGTCCTCTAATAACCTTGGCCCCTCTTCTCTGTACCCGCTCTAGTTCAGCTATGTCTTTCTTATACACCGGAGACCAGAACTGTGCACAGTATTCTAAGTGTGGTTGAACTAGTGACTTGTATAGAGGTAAAATTATTTTCTCCTCATGTGCATCTATGCCTCTTTTAATGCATCCCATTATTTTATTTGCCTTTGTAGCAGCTGCCCACTGAACATGAGTTTATCATCCACCCATACACCCAGGTCTTTTTCATTGATGGTTTTGCCCAGAGATTTAGAATTAAGCGCATAGTTATACATCTTATTACTTCTACCCAAGTGCATGACCTTACATTTATCCCCATTAAAGCTCATTTGCCATTTATCAGCCCAAGCTTCTAGTTTACATACATTATCATGTAATATAAAATTGTCCTCTTCTGTATTGATTACCCTGCAGAGTTTAGTGTCATCTGCAAATATTGAAATTCTGCTCTGAATGCCTCCTACAAGGTCATTAATAAATATGTTAAAAAGAAGAGGGCCCAATACTGACCCCTGTGGTACCCCACTGCTAACCGCGACCCAGTCCAAGTGTGCTCCATTAATAACCACCCTTTGTTTCCGATCCCTGAGCCAGCTCTTAACCCACTTACACATATTTTCCCCTATCCCCATTATTCTCATTTTATGTATCAACCTTTTGTGTGGCACCGTATCAAAAGCTTTTGAAAAGTCCATATACACTACGTCCACTGGGTTCCCTTGGTCCAGTCCAGAACTTACCTCTTCATAGAAGCTGATCAGATTAACCTGACATGAATGGTCCCTAGTAAACCCGTGCTGATACTGGGTCATGAGGTTATTCCTCTTCAGATACTCCAGTATAGCATCCCTTAGAATGCCCTCCAGTATTTTACCCACAGTAGAGGTTAAGCTTACTGGCCTATAATTACCGAGTTCACTTTTTGTCCCCTTTTTGAATATTGGCACCACATTTGCTATACGCCAGTCCTGTGGTACAGACCCTGTTATTATGGAGTCTTTAAAGATTAAAAATAATGGTCTATCAATGACTGTACTTAATTCCTGCAGTACTCGAGGGTGTATCCCATCTGGGCCTGGAGATTTGTCAATTTTAGTGATTTTTAGATGCCGACGTACTTGCTGCTGGGTTAAGCAGGTGACATTTAATGGGGAATTTTTATCACTAGTCATTTTGTCTGCCATGGGATTTTCTTGTGTAAATACTGATGAAAAAAAGTCAATTAGCATATTGGCTTTTTCCTCATCCTCATCCACCATTTCACCCAGACTATTTTTAAGGGGGCCAACACTATCATTTTTTAGTTTCTTACTATTTACGTAGTTAAAGAATATTTTGGGATTATTTTTACTTTGGCAATGATTCTCTCTGTCTCAATCTTTGCTGCCTTGATTTGCTTTTTACAGAATTTATTTAATTTTCTGTATTTCTTTAATGCCTCATCACTACCTACTTCCTTTAATTCTCTAAATGCTTTCTTTTTGTCACTTATTGCGCCCCTTACAGCTCTATTTAGCCATATTGGTTTCCTCCTATTCAATTCTGCATTGAAAAAGTCAAATGGCGCTCTTTCCCTTCGGAGCTCTGCCGAGCACCCAAACAGTGGTTTATCCCCACATATGGGGTATCGGCGTACTCAGGACAAATTGATCAACAGCTTTGTTGGTCTAATTTCTCCTGATACCCTTGTGAAAATAAAAATTTGGAGGAAAAAAATCATTTTTGTGGAAAAACTATGATTTTTTATTTTCACGGCTCTACGTTATAAACTTCTGTGAAGCACTTGGGGGTTCAAAGTGCTCACGACATATCTAGATAAGTTCCTTAAGGGGTATAGGTTCGAAAATAGTTTCACTTGGCAAGGGGGTTTCCACTGTTTAGGCACATCAGGGGCTTCAGACGCGGCATGGTGTTTGATCTCAATTCCAGCCAATTCTGCATTGAAAAATCAAATGGCACTCCTTCCCTTCCAAGCTCTGCCATGCGCCCAAACAGTGGTTTACCCCCACATATGGGGTATCAGCATACTTAGGACAAATTGATCAACAGCTTTGTTGGTCTAATTTCCATAATACCCTAGTGAAAATAAAAATTTGGAGGAAAAAATCATGTTTGAGGAAAAAATATGATTTTTTATTTTCTCGGCTCTACGTTATAAACTTCTGTGAAGCACTTGGGGGTGCAAAGAGCTCACGACATATCTAGATAAGTTCCTTAAGGGGTATAGGTTCGAAAATAGTTTCACTTGGCAGGGTGTTTCCACTGTTTAGGCACATCAGGGGCTTCAGACGCGGCAAGGTGTTCGATCTCAATTCCAGCCAATTCTGCATTGAAAAATCAAACGGCACTCCTTCCTTTCCAAGCTATGCCATGTGCCCAAACAGTGGTTTACCCCCACATATGGGGTATTGGTGTACTCAGGAAAAATTGAACAACAACTGTGGTGGTCTAATTTCTGCTGTTACCCTTGTGAAAATAAAAATTTGAGGGAAAAAAGATCATTTTTGTTGAAAAAATAAAAAATTTAAGTTTTATGGCTCTACGTTATAAACTTTTGTGAAGCGCTTGGGGGTTCAAAGTGCTCACCACATATCTAGATAAGTTCCTTACGGGGTCTAGTTTGCAAAATGGTGTCACTTGTGGGGAGTTTCCACTGTTTAGGCACATCAGGGGCTTTCCAAACGCGACATTGGCTTCCAATCTCAGTTCCAGCCAATTCTGCATTGAAAAAGTCAAATGGCACTCCTTCTCTTCCAAGCTCTGCCATGCGCCCAAACAGTGGTTTACCCCATATATGGGGTATCGCCGTATTCAGGAGAAACAGCACAACAAATTTTGTGGTTCATTTTCTCTTTTTATACTTGTGAAAATAAAAAAATGGTTCTGAAGTAAAATCTTCGTAAAAAAAAAGTTAAATGTTAATTTTTTCCTTCCACGTTGCTTCAGTTCCTTTGAAGCACATAAAGGATAAAGGGTTAATAAACTTCTTCAATGTGGTTTTGAGCACATTGAGGGGTGCAGTTTTTAGGCTGGTGTCATTTGGGGGTATTTTCTGTCATGTACATCTCTCAAAGTGATTTTAAATGTGAGATGGTCCCTAAAAAAATGGTTTTGTACATTTTGTTGTAAAAATGAGAACTTTTAACCCTTATAACTTCCTAACAAAAAAAATTTTGTTTCCAAAATTGTGCTGATGTAAAGTAGATGTGTGGGAAATGTTATTTATTAACTATTTTGTGTGACATATGTCTCTGATTTAAAGGCATAAAAATTCAAAGTTTGAAAATTGCAAAATTTGAAACATTTCCCCATATTTTGTTTTTTTTTCATAAATAAATGCAAGTAATATCGAAGAAATTTTACTACTAACATGAAGTGCAATATGTCCCAAAAAAATAATCTAAGAATCAGCAGGATCTGTTAAAGTGTTCCAGAGTTATGACCTCATAAAGTGACAGTGGTCAGAATTGTAAAAATGGCCTGGTCATTAAGCTGCAAATTGGCTCCGTCACTAAAGGGTTAATATTCCTCTTTCCTTTTTAGTCACTTCTAACTAAGAACGACTATAACATCCAGAATAAATTATATACTGATCTCAGCTTTCTCTGGTAGTCGTGGTTGACACTCAATATAGACAAAAATTGCCCCATTCTAGACCCCATTGATCTAGAATGTTTCACCTGTCCCATGGATAGGTGAGAGCTTCTTGTAATCAGAATACCCGTTTAAGGATGGAGTTATACTTATCTTTTCCGCTTGATTCACTTCAGGTTTTGGCTCTGGAAATTGGCACAAAAACTGCATCAAAAAAGCTTGTGTGATTCAAGCTTTCAGAATTTATGTTCTGTTTACTTTCTGTTTGACAGTCAGGGACAAAATTAAGGCTCTTGTGAGGCACATTTACTCCTCATCGGATTTGTCATGTTCATCATTTTAACAACTGACTCGTAACAAAATGACAAGATTGACAGAGAGGGATGTAGTTACAGAAATGCCAGCAGTCTAGACTCTTCAAAGTTATCTGGCTTATAAACAAGGTATTTAGAGCGTATTGCGAGGAAAGCTCCTGGGGAAGTTTTACTTGTTCTTCCACATTGAACCAAGGACCTTGGAGTATTAGGCCGGCGTCACACTAGGCGTATGAAAATACGGCCCGTTTTTTACGGCCGTAATACACAGAAATGTTCCCAAAATAGTGATCCATATGTCATCCGTAGGCAAGGTGTGGCAGCGTATTTTGCACATGTCATCCGCCGTATGTAATCCGTATGGCATCCGTACAGCGAGATTTTCTCGGCGGCTTGCAAAACGGACATACAAAGGATCCATGGGCTCAAATATTCATTAAAACATATATACAGTCTATATATATATATATATATATATATATATATATATATATATATATATATATATACGGTGTATACAGTGAGACACACATATATATATATATATATGTATATATATATATATATTTCATACAGCACTAGATAGCAGAAAAGCTGGTAAATCAATTGCCGGCTTTTGCTATATCCTTCCCAAACCCGACAGGATATGAGACATGGTTTACATACAGTAAACCTTTTCATATCCCTTTTTTTTTTGCATATTCCTCACTACTAATTTTAGTAGTGTGTATGTGCAAAATTTGGGGACTCTAGCTGTTAAAATAAAGGGTTAAATCACGGAAAAAACTGGCGTGGGCTCCCGCGCAATTTTCTCCGCCAGAGTGGTAAAGCCGGTGACTGAGGGCAGATATTAATAGCCTAGAGAGGGACCATGGTTATTGCCCCCCCCTGGCTAAAAACATCTGTGTGTGTGTGTGTGTGTGTGTGTGTGTGTGTGTGTGTGTGTGTGTGTGTGTGTGTGTGTGTGACTACTGCTCCCATCTGGTATTAGGATGAGTAGTAGTCCCTGTGTCTGGCGACTCAGTACAATTGTTAGTAAAATACAAAACACATACACATACAATACACATATACAATACATGTAACATACATGACAGACAGAACATACAACATAGAATACATACTCACCATACAGCAGATACACCAATGCGAAGCCCTCGGTCCACTAGGAAAAAGTCCAAAAGTAATAAATCAAATCCATACTCCCTGTCCGCAGATATCCCAACGCGTGTCCCACGCCGATCGGTTGCTCTCCGGCGATACACTACCAGGAGCGATGCTCCTGGCAGTGTATCGCATTGTTTACCGGAGTTTTGCAACTCCGGCCTCTCATTTTACGGCACTAGCACTGCGTGACAAGGCAGCAGTGTCGTAAAGCGAGAGTACCAGAGTCAATGAACTCCAGTAAACTCTCCCGCATGTGCAGTTACACACCACAGGAGCCATAGCTCCTGTCAGTGTGTTGCTGCAGCCGTGGAGAGCAGACACATCTCCTGATGTGTCTGTTCTCCATGGCAGATCGTCGTGGGACACTCGTTATGGGATATCTGCAGACAGGGAGTATGAATTTGGTTTGTTTTTTCGGATTTTTTGCAGGTCGAGGGTCTTCAGGAGGAGCGTACAATAAAAAAATGGTCAAAAAGTGTGTGATTTTTTTATTAAAATATTTTTTTCTAGTGTCTGTGTTTTTTTCCAGCTTACTAGGATTAATAATGGATGGGCGTCTTATTGAGGCCTTGCCATTATTAACCGGGCTTAATGTCACCTTATAATAGCAAGCTGACGTTAACCCCTTATTACCCCATAACCCACCGCTACTCGGGAGTGGGAAGAGAGGGGCTAAGTGCCGGAATGGGCGCATCTTATAGATGCGCCTTTTCTGGGGCAGCTGTGAGCTGGTATTTGTAGCCAGGGGGGCAAATATCCATGGCCCCTTCCTTGGCTATGAATATCAGCCCACAGCTGTCTGCGTAGCCTTTCTGACCCAAAAATATAGGGGGACCCTACATCATTTTTTTGGGGTCACCCTATAGTTTATAGCCAGAAAGTCTATGCAGACAGCTGTGGGTTGATATTAATAGCCTGGGAAGATCCATGGGTATTTTAACCCCTTCCCAGACAGCAAATATTGGCCCGCAGCAGTCTGCCTAGCCTTTCTGGCCCAAAAATATAGGGGGACCCTTCGTCATTTTTTTGGGTGAAACCGGCCTTATTTGGTGTTTGCCTTTCTTGTTTGTCTTTGGGTTAGGGTAGGGGTGATGTGTAATATATATCCAAAATTTTTTAAATTTTTTCTTTAAAGGGAACCTGTCACCCCGAAAATGGAAGATGAGCTAAGCCCACTGGCATTAGGGGCTTATCTACAGCATTCTATAATGCTGTAGATAAGCCCCTGATGTAACCTGAAAGATAAGAAAAAGAAGTTATATTATACTCACCCAGGGGCGGTCCGATCCAATGGCGTCGCGGTCCGGACCGGGGCCTCCCATCTTCTTATGATGACGTACTCTTCTTGTCTTCACGCTCCAGTGCAGGCGTACTTTGTCTGCCCTGTTGAGGGCAGAGCAAGGTACTGCAGTGCGCAGATGCCGGGAAAGATCAGAGAGGCCTGGTGCCTGCGCCCTGCAGTATTTTGCTCTGCCCTCAACAGGGCAGACAAAGTACGCCTGTGCCGGAGCTGCAGCCTGAAGACAAGAAGAGTACGTCATCATAAGAAGATGGGAGGCCCCGCACCGGACCGTGACACCCATTGGACCAGAACCGCAGTGGGACGGCCCCTGGGTGAGTATAATCTAACCTCTTTTTATCATCTTTCAGGATACATCGGGGGCTTATCTACAGCATTCAAGAATGCAGTAGATAAGCCCCTGATGCCGGTGGGCTTAATGCCCCTTCACATTAAGCGACGCTGCAGCGATACCGACAACGATCCGGATCGCTGCAGCGTCGCTGTTTGGTCGCTGGAGAGCTGTCACACAGACAGCTCTCCAGCGACCAACGATGCCGGTAACCAGGGTAAACATCGGGTAACTAAGCGCAGGGCCGCGCTTAGTAACCCGATGTTTACCCTGGTTACCATCCTAAAAGTAAAAAACAAACAAACAGTACATACTTACCTACAGTCGTCTGTCTTCCAGCGCTGTGCTCTGCTCTCCTCCTGTACTGTCTCTGAGCACAGCGGCCAGAAAGCAGAGCGGTGACGTCACCGCTCTGCTTTCCGGCTGACCGACGCTCACAGCCAGTACATGAGGAGTGCAGAGCACAGTGCTGGAGGACAGACGGCTGTAGGTAAGTATGTACTGTTTGTTTTTTTTTACTTTTAGGATGGTAACCAGGGTAAACATCGGGTTACTAAGTGCGGCCCTGCGCTTAGTTACCCGATGTTTACCCTGGTTACCAGTGAAGACATCGCTGGATCGGTGTCACACACGCCGATCCAGCGATGTCCACGGGAGATCCAGCGACGAAATAAAGTTCTGGACTTTATTCAGCAACCAACGATCTCCCAGCAGGGGCCTGATCGTTGGTCGCTGTCACACATAACGATTTCATTAACGATATCGTTGCTACGTCACAAAAAGCAAAGATATCGTTAACAATATCGTTATGTGTGAAGGTACCTTTAGCTCAACTTCCATTTTGGGGGTGAGAGGTTCCCTTTAAGATTACTTTGCTGTTAAATATAGTATCTAATGACACTATTCTATTCATTGTACAGTCATGGCCAAAAGTATTCACACACCTGCAATTCTGTCAGATAATACTCAGTTTCTTCCTGAAAATGATTGCAAGCACAAATTATTTGGTATTATTATCTTCATTTAATTTGTCTTAAATGAAAAAACACAAAAAGAATTGTCCTAAAGCCAAATTGGATATAATTCCACACCAAACATAAAAAAGGGTGTGGACAAAAGTATTAACACTGTTCAAAAAATCATGTGATGCTTCTCTATTTTGTGTAATTAACAGCACCTGTAACTTACCTGTGGCACCTAACAGGTGTTGACAATAACTAAATCACACTTGCAGCCATTTGACATGGATTAAAGTTGACTCAACCTTTGTCCTGTGTCCTTGTGTGTACCACATTGAGCATGGAGAAAAGAAAGAAGACCAAAGAACTGTCTGAGGACTTGAGAAACCAAATTGTGAGGAAGCATGAGCAATCTCAAGGCTACAAGTCCATCTCCAAAGACCTGAATGTTCCTATGTCTACCGTGCGCAGTGTCATCAAGAAGTTTAAAGCCCATGGCACTGTGGCTAACCTCCCTAGATGTGGACGGAAAAGAAAAATTGACAAGAGATTTCAACGCAAGATTGTGCGGATGTTGGATAAAGAACCTCGACTAAAATCCAAACAAGTTCAAGCTGCCCTGCAGTCCGAGGGTACAACAGTGTCAACCCGTACTATCCGTCGGCGTCTGAATGAAAAGGGACTGTATGGTAGGAGACCCAGGGAGACCCCACTTCTTACCCCGAGACATAAAAAGCCAGGCTGGAGTTTGCCAAAACTTACCTGAAAAGGCCTAAAACGTTTTGGAAGAATGTTCTCTGGTCAGATGAGACAAAAGTAGAGCTTTTTGGGCAAAGGCATCAACATAGAGTTTACAGGAGATAAAAAGAGGCATTCAAAGAAAAGAACACGGTCCCTACAGTCAAACATTGCGGAGGTTCCCTGATGTTTTGGGGTTGCTTTGCTGCCTTTGGTACTGGACTGCTTGACCGTGTGCATGGCATTATGAAGTCTGAAGACTACCAACAAATTTTGCAGCATAATGTAGGGCCCAGTGTGAGAAAGCTGGGTCTCCCTTAGAGGTCATGGGTCTTCCAGCAGGTCAATGACCCAAAACACACTTCAAAAAGCACTAGAAAATGGTTTGAGAGAAAGCACTGAAGACTTCTAAGGTGGCCAGCAGTGAGTCCAGACCTGAATCCCATAGAACACCTGTGGAGAGATCTAAAAATGGCAGTTTGGAGAAGGCACCCTTTAAATATCAGGGACCTGGAGCAGTTTGCCAAAGAAGAATGGTCTAAAATTCCAGCAGAGCATTGTAAGAAACTCATTGATGGTTACCAGAAGCGGTTGGTTGCAGTTATTTTGGCTACAGGTTGTGCAACCAAGTATTAGGCTGAGGGTGCCAATACTTTTGTCTGGCCCATTTTTGGAGTTTTGTGTGAAATGATCAATGGTTTGCTTTTTGCTTCATTCTCTTTTGTGTTTTTTTCATTTAAGACAAATTAAATGAAGATAATAATACCAAATAATTTGTGTTTGCAATCATTTTCAGGAAGAAAATTAGTATTATCTGACAGAATTGCAGGGGTGTGAATACTTTTGGCCATGACTGTAGGTTCGCGATTTTTCTGCAATTTGGGATGCCGCTGATGGGTCCTATAAGGATAAATACTATCGAGACCTTTGCTGGACAAAGATTTTTAGGGACCTTTATCCAGAGTGGGATTTGTATTCCAGTGCCAGGCAATTGCAAATTGGTAATTATAATGTTATTTACCAATTAATATTAGAGTTTATTAAAAATGTACTTTGATTGGCAATATATATATATATTTTTTTTAGAGAAAGATATAAAGAAAAGATGGAGGTCGGTGAAGGACCGGTTCCATAAATTTGTTAATTCCTGTGACAGAAGTGGATTTTCCCCCAGCCGTAAAACATTCCCCTTCTATGACAAGCTACAATTCCTGATCACAAGCCGGACATTGCGGAGGTATTTTATAAACCAATAATATATATGTAGCCTCATCAATGTTTCCATGTGGTGTAGCACAGTTGGCTGCGTATTGAACGCTGTGTCCTGCAGCAACGTTCAATACGCAGCATCCAAATGTTATAGCATAGTGAAGAGAGGATTTTCACAAATCCCCTCTCCACTATGCTTCCAAAGATGGAGTTGTCAGACCTATGGCACCACACATGTGGTGCCTCTTTTGACACCACACTAGGTCTATTTATCTTGTGTTGGCACTTTGACTCCGCAAGATAACTAGCACATTATATTGATAGCATGTGGTGATAACGCATGTGTTAAATGAAAACATGCGTTATCACCACACAAGCAAAAAAGTGAACAGCGATTTGGACGGAGCGGCCTTTTTGCTGCGCCCAAAACGTTGCTCCTCCGCAGCCGTCATAATTAATTATTGTTTTCTTTTTTTCCCACAGGACTGAGGGCAACAATTCTACCCCTGAGCCTCCTGTGGATGACACCTCAGAAGATGGAGCAGGCAGTTCCTCTGGAGCGGGAGGGACCATTTCTCCATCCGTTACCACAGCTTCTGCTGGTGCCACATGTTCAGCTGCTGGATCATCTGGTTCCGCGGAAGCTGTGGTAACGGAGAGGAAAGCTGCCTATCTGGTGGCAGGAGAGTCCAGTAAAAAAAAAAAAAATGATGATCAAACGGTTCAGATTGCTACTGATACACTAGATTTACTAAAAAAAATCCTCAACTGAGGACCATTGCGATTTCTTCGTATTGACAATTGCACGCAAGGCTTGCTCACTGCCACCGGATAGGCAGTCACTCTTTATGTCTATGGCGCAAATGTCCCTCACCGCTTTGGAGGACCCTGCTCCAATTCTGCCTTATGACAAGGTGTTGATGGGGGTGTTTGGGGTGTTTGGACTGTTTCGGCCCCGACCTAAACCAAGGGAACCACAAGCAAGAGAACCTGGCTACTCCTATAACCAACCTGCCAGCAATTATTCAGAAACAGGAAATACACAACGACTTGGACCATCTCCGACTCCCAATTTCAGTACAGACACAGCTACCTCCTATGGCTATTGTCAAGGACTATACCTAATTGCATTAATATGCAATTTTGTTTGCAAGAATTTAAAATTTGACAGGGCAAGTTGCACGTTGCCAAGAAAAGGCCGATATTGAAAAAATAATGACAATGTTTGTCATAATTTCTTTATTGTTTGTAAAATAAAGTTCTGTTGAAAAATGTCATCTCTGATTTTTATATATCGTAGTTAGGGGACAAGGCCTCTATGTCGGACGGTGTCATGGGTATATGGGCACTGGACTATGGGATGGAGGTTGTGTGATGGGTATATGGGCACTGGACTATGGGATGGAGAAGAATCATTAATTTTTTTCTACAAACAACTCTTATTATAGAATAGAAAAATAGCCACATGAAAGTAACAATTAATTTTTTTTATTAACCAAAAATCAAAATTAATTTAAAAAAAAACAAACAAACAGAAAACACAAATGTATATTGATCTTGAATTCGATTCATAGGGATCTTGACTTCTTCTAACTTTTGGTATGGATCTTGGCATCTTTTATTGGTCGGTCATAGTTCTTCCATCCTTCTCTGCTGCTCAGACTGCCCAACACCAGCACAGGAGTATTGCCAGCGCACGGCACCTTCTGGACTCATAAAGTAGTCAGTGAAGGTTTCTCTCACATGCACACCCGAGTTGGACGGCCTTCCCAGACCCACGATGACCAATGGATTAAATACTGGCTGCTGGTACTCCACATCTACGTCAGTGTTGTACTCACGAGCATACCGTATATACTCGAGTATAAGCCGAGATTTTCAGCCCAAAATTTTGGGCTGAAAGTGCCCCTCTCGGCTTATACTCGAGTCAAGGTGGGTGGCAGGGTCGGCGGGTGAGGGGGTGAGGGCGCTGAGGCATACTTACCTAGTCCCAGCGATCCTCGCGCTGTCCCTGCCGTCCCACGGTCTTCTGTGCTGCAGCTTCTTCCCCTCTTCAGCAGTCACGTGGGACCGCTCATTACAGAAATGAATAAGCGGCTCCACCTCCCATAGGGGTGGAGCCACCTATTCATTCCTCTAATCAGCGGTGCCGGTGACCGCTGATAGAGAAAGAAGCTGCGGCACCGAAGACCAGGCAGAGGGAAAGCGCGAGGATCGCCAGGACTAGGTAAGTATAGCATATTCACCTGTCCTCGTTCCAGCCGCCGAGCGTCGCTCCATCTTCCTGGCCGGCGCCTCCATCTTCCCGGCGTCTGCGCTCTGACTGTTCAGGCAGAGGGCGCGATGACGCATATAGTGTGCGCGGCGCCCTCTGCCTGATCAGTCAGAGCAGAGACGCCGGGAAGATGGAGGCGCCAGAACGAGACGCCGGGAGCTGCAATCAAGGGAGGTGAGTATGTGTTTTTTTTTTTATTGCAGCAGCAGCGGCGGCAGAGATTTATGTGGAGCATCTATGGGGCACAGTGAACGGTGCAGAGCACCGTATATGGCACAGCTATGGGGCACAATGAACGGTGCAGAGCACCGTATATGGCACATCTATGGGGCACAGTGAACGGTGCAGGGCACCGTATATGGCACATCTATGGGGCACAGTGAACGGTGCAGAGCACCGTATATGGCACATCTATGGGGCACAGTGAACGGTGCAGAGCACCGTATATGGCACATCTATGGGGCACAGTGAACGGTGCAGAGGACCGTATATGGCACATCTATGGGGCACAGTGAACGGTGCAGAGCACCGTATATGGCACATCTATGGGGCACAGTGAACGGTGCAGGGCACCGTATGTGGCACATCTATGGGGCACAGTGAACGGTGCAGGGCACCGTATATGGCACATCTATGGGGCACAGTGAACGGTGCAGAGCACCGTATATGGCACATCTATGGGGCACAGTGAACGGTGCAGAGCACCGTATATGGCACATCTATGGGGCACAGTGAACGTTGCAGAGCACCGTATATGGCACATCTATGGGGCACAATGAACGGTGCAGAGCACCGTATATGGCACAGCTATGGGGCACAGTGAACGGTGCGGAGCACCGTATATGGCACATCTATGGGGCACAGTGAACGGTGCAGAGCACCGTATATGGCACATCTATGGGGCACAGTGAACGGTGCAGAGGACCGTATATGGCACATCTATGGGGCACAGTGAACGGTGCAGAGCACCGTATATGGCACATCTATGGGGCACAGTGAACGGTGCAGGGCACCGTATATGGCACATCTATGGGGCACAGTGAACGGTGCAGGGCACCGTATATGGCACATCTATGGGGCACAGTGAACGGTGCAGAGCACCGTATATGGCACATCTATGGGGCACAGTGAACGGTGCAGAGCACCGTATATGGCACATCTATGGGGCACAATGAACGGTGCAGAGCACCGTATATGGCACAGCTATGGGGAAATATGAACGGTGCAGAGCACTGTATGGCACAGCTATGGGGAAATAATGATCTATTTTTATTTTTGAAATTCACCGGTAAATGCTGCATTTCCACCCTAGGCTTATACTCGAGTCAATAAGTTTTCCCAGTTTTTTGTGGCAAAATTAGGGGGGGTCGGCTTATACTCGGGTCGGCTTATACTCGAGTATATACGGTAATTGTGGAGTACACAGCAAGCCTTAATCAGAGCGTCAATGGTGTCTGTGTCCAACTGGATGGCAGTGTGAAAGATCCTCCACTGACTACACATGATCCCAAAGGTGCATTCCACATATCTTCATGCACGACTCAGCCGATAATTAAAAATCCTTCGCCAGGCATTCAGTCCCCTTCGTGGGTATGGGCACAGCAGGGTTGTCGTTAAGGGAAACGCCTCATCAGATACCATCACAAAGGGTACTGGATGGGTGGAACCCGGCAAAGGTCATGGGGCTCGGAGCGTTCCGCCATCTTGAAGAATTTGCAGCCCAATCTGTGATGTTCGCAACACCCGAGAATCCCCAGTACTACCATAGGCACCAACATCAATGGCAACAAATTTGTAATGGGCATCAGCCACCGCCATCAGGACCACTGAAAAATACTTCTTATAATTAAAGAAGCGTGATCCTGATCGTGGTGGCTGCTGAACCCTTACATGTTTACCATCGACTGCACCTATGCAGTTTGGAAAAATGGCCACAGACTGAAAGCCTGCTGCAACCTGCAGCCAAGTCTCCTCGGTTGGGGAAGGCATCACGATGGGCTGCAACTTCTGCCAGATGACGGTACATGTGCACCTCACAATTTTAGAGATGATGGATTTAGCAACTCTAAATTGGAGGTGCAGGGATGTATAGCTCTCTCCTGTGGCCAAAAATCTGCAAAGAAACAAAAAAGAATATTAGAAATGTCACGCAAAAATATAAGGAAACATGTCAGTAGTTATGCGCGCTATAATATGTGTCCAGCACCTTTCATGTTTTATCTAAAGCATTCAATAATGCAGGCCTTAGCAACCCGGCACAACACAAAGGGTATCAAAACATTGCAGTGTCCAGCCACTGCAATGTTTAGCCAACGCCGCTGCCCTCCTGCTTGCTTCAACGCACTAATCCGGCCTGTTGAGGGCAGAAGTAAATTCTGCAGTGAGCGAACTCAAGGAGAGGTGAGAGGCCCAGCGCATGCACATCTGTGCACTTTGCTCTATCCTCATCAGGACACTAAAGTACGTCTGAGCAGTAGAGCAGGAGAGTGATATCGCAAGAAGGGAGGCGCAGGACCTGGACACAGCTATGGGATAAGATGGGATAACAATACACGATAATGAACGGGTATAATAAAAATTATGTGTAATTGTTCTGATCTATCTCCACTGACCCGGGGCCTTAATTATAGAATGCTGTAGATACGGCGTAAAACACAGTGGGCACATCTGCTAGCAAGCAAAAATGGTTACAGTTTCCTGGTGTGTTTTTTAAACATGATATTTCCAGTACCACAAAACACAGTACCAGAGATATCCATGTTCATGTGTGTGTGCCGCCCATGTTCTGAATCCTTCCCACATGGATGGCTAGCAGGGATAAAAGCGCCAAAGTAAGCGCAGTTAACGGTGGCAGGTGATGAAGACAAATCCCATTCTTCCCTGATGGCGCTGAAATCATGCAGGGGAGAATGATGACAACATGTTCATCACCTGCTGCAAGGGAACAGCGCTTCCTGTAGCACTTCTTCACCAGTGCCAATGCGTGTCACACAGAGGACATCAATGTGTGTTCTCCGTGTGCACGTGTGCAGGACACTTTGTTGAACGTGCAAATGGGAAAAAATCTGGCATGTCAGCGAGTTTTGCCCACGGACACACGGCCGCCGAAAACACGCTGACGTGTGCATAGATGAGTGGGTCTAAGTTTGTCAGTGTCTCCGGGACATGTGAAAACTTTCATCACACATACCGGACACACTGACGTGTGAAAGAGCCCTAATGACATTCAAACCAAAAATTAGTTACTTACCGCAAGGTGATGAGCAGCCTTTCCTCAGCAGAGATGGCCTTCCTCATCACTGTGTCTTGCAGTGTCAGATGGGGCAAGAGTACTGCCAGAAGTCTGTCGAAAGCTGGGATGGAGAGACGGCAGAAGGATAGAAATTTTTCTGGATATCTGAAAATTTAAAAAGAAAAAAAAATGGATACTTAACATATCATAAAATTTTTGGAAAAACAGTTTAATTTGTCTTTCCATGTATTTCAACTTACCTCCTCAAATCGTTGTAAAGGACATAAAAGTGGCAAGCGGGTGCACCCAGATTGTTTTTCGTGCACGTCTTCTCTGCTGCTGCCTCTAAAATAAAAACAAATATATATAATTTTTTAGAACACAACACTGTGAAAAATATAAAAAAAATAAAGATGTCTGTAAAGTGTTGCGGAATATGTTAGCGCTATATTAAAAAAAAAAAAAAAAAGACATGCACTTTAGATTACCTGCTGTCCATGATGACTAAGTATTTGCAGCAGCAACCCCAGCATAAGAATCTGGTGTGGCCTGCGGAGCTGTATCTGCGGCCTGATATTTTGGCTACGCTCTGCGCTCTGCTGAGCGCTGTCAAGGTTAAAAATACTTCCACTCATTGTGATGTGTTTTCACAAAATGGAGGATGGAAGAAGAAGGGGTTGGACAAGGAAATTACATCAGTTTTTTTTTCTTACTGAAGATTGTCAAGTTTCCAAAGCTTTATTTGGTGTCAAAAATGCAGACAATCTGCAGAGAAAACCACATTAAAAACCGCACTGAAAACCGCATCAAAACCGCATCTGCGTTTTCTGCCAAGAGCTGCGGATTTAGTGCAGAAAAATCCGCAGGCAAATCTGCAACATGTGCACATACCCTTACGACTCACAAGCGTGAGGTCCCTTGACGTGGGTTGCAAGCTTGCATATCTTGGCCAAAATATTGACTAATACCTCACATATTTTATACGTGTTTTCTGCACTTTATTTTTCCGGGCGCAGCTGGGCCCATTTGGTCTTGTAAACGGTGGTGTCTGATCACATGGGATGCATTTGGATAGCACTGGGCAGCCCATCTGATCGAATAGTATCGGCATCACTAATAGGCTGTTAACCTGGATGCTGTACATCATCTGAATGTGAACAGCGCTGCAGACAAGCCTCTATTGTGCATTAATATACCAAGCAACCACGCCTCCATGAATTGGTAGGTCAAGAGTGGTTATCTCATCGGTATTTTTGCACCTGTGTTGCTGTCATCTTAACTACATGGGTCCACTGCATCCTGATAGTGCACTTGTTTGGAGAGAACCTCAGTAGATGTTCAGGCTGTTACTGAAAATGATAAAAAAGACCAACACTGATATTACTGCTATATGGTGACCACATAGTGGTAGATACAGTAGATATCAGTCCTGCAGAACATATATGAGATTACAGTCCAGTTGTATATAGTAACTTACAGATGACATTCTTTCTGATGGAATAGTTCACTTTTACCGTCTTTTCCATCTGGCCAAAAAACGACATGACAACTTCTCCAGCCAGAACTCGTCTGCAGAGATTACAAGAAAGTCACACTTGATTTCTCACATTTCCAGAACAGCCTCATCTATGCCCAACCTGCAAAAACTCCTCACCCTGCTGATACTCCAATGCTGAGCTGCTGCTGCAGTATGTGTCCCTGTTACTGCAGCTACTGTGTGGTACTGTGTGCCCTCTAGATAATGAAACAAACCTCTAGAATATATTATTGCCATATGCTAGTGCTCTAGAAAACAGTGCCCACATTTTGCCCTCTAGAAAGTAATAATACCCTCTTTGCCCCTTTGACAGTCACAATAACCTGAGTTCCCTATAACAATAATTGCCCACTTATCATATGATGTATCATATCATATAGTCCTGAGTCCCCCCCCTTTACAGTTCCCCTCTACACAGTATGATGCTCTCTTATACATGGTATTATGCAACACACTGTTTAGTAATCCCCACACAGTATACTGACTCCTTAGTAGTGCCCAAACTGTTTGATAGCTCCCACTCTGTTCAAAGACCCCACATTAGCTCCCACACTGTGTGATGGATCCTTCACTGTATGCTGACCCTCACTGTAATCCCCTCACTGTATGATGACCCCTTAAAAACCCTATGTATAATATAATGCACTTCATAGTCCTCCACATAGTATACTGCACTTGTCATAGGCCTCTGTATAGTATAATGCACTCCCCATACTTCTTCATATAGTATAATACACTCCCCATACTCCTCCATATAGTATAATGCACTCCCCATAGGCCTACAAACAGTATAATGCATTCCCCATAAATAAAATACAATACTCACCTTTCCTCCTCGATCCCCTGCTTCTCTGAATGCCCGCACATCTCAGCACAGCCGGTGACGTCATCCTGCTCGCTGTCAGTGTCTTAATCAGTGACGTCAGATGCAGAGAGGGAATGATGGGAGAGGGAGCGTGATGTTCCTTCTCTCATAATTGCTTTCAACTGTATTGGCATCCAGTGGATATAGTTGGACTTGCAATGACAGTCGGGGACCGGACCTAGCACTGGGCTACATAATGGCCGGGTGGCTGTGCAGGGTGATCGAGACTCCCTGCTTTGCCAGAGAATTTAACTGTATGGGCATGCTGCCTCCACAGTATATATGATGCCTCCACAGTAGTCCCCACACTGTATGATGGGTCCACAGTAGCCTCCTGTTATGACCTGGTAGTTAGGAGCACCCGGAATGACCTGATAGGTAAAACTCACACAGGACAAGCTCTGGGATGTGGGAGCTCTGCTGACCGCAATCCCTGATCCTATCACACACACTAGAAATAGCCGTGGAGCGCTCCTGACTCTACCTAGGCGCCTCGTCACAGCCTAAGAGCTAGCTAGCCCTAGAGGTAGAAAATAAAGCCTACCTTGCCTCAGAGAAATTCCCCAAAGGTAAAGGAAGCCCCCCACATATATTGACTGTGAGTAAAGATGAAAGTCACAAACGCAGAAATGAAACAGGTTTCAGCAAAGGGAGGCCAGACTTACTAAATAGACAGAGGATAGGAAAGGTAGCTTTGCGATCAGCACAAAAAACTACAAAAGACCACGCAGAGTGTGCAAAAAAGACCTCCGCACCGACTAACGGTGCGGAGATGCCACTCTGCATCCCAGAGCTTCCAGCTAGCAAGACAAAATCATGATATCCAGCTGGACAAGAAAACAATGAACAAATTAGATACTATCAGGAACTTAGCTTCCGCTGGAGTAGACAGGTCACCAGAAAGATCCAAGAGCGAACTGAACCAATGCAGAAACATTGACAGCTGGCATGGAGTAACGATCTAAGTGGAGTTAAATAGAGCAGCCAGCCAAGGATAAACCACGTCCCCTGTGTAAGGAACCTCAGAAGCAGCAGCTCCACTCACAGCCACCAGAGGGAGTCCATGGACAGAACTCACCGAAGTACCATTCACGACCACAGGAGGGAGTTCGACAACAGAATTCACAACAGTAGCCCCCCCTTGTGGAGGGGTCACCGAACCCTCACCAGAGCCCCCAGGCCGATCAGGATGAGCCAAATGAAAGGCATGAACTAGATCGGCAGCATGAACATCAGAGGCAAAAACCCAGGAATTATCTTCCTGACCATAACCCTTCCACTTGACCAGGTACTGGAGTTTCCATCTTGAAACACGAGAATCCAAAATCTTCTCCACCACATACTCCAACTCCCCCTCGACCAACGGAGGGAACCATAGGCGCCACGTATCTACGCAACAACGACCTATGGAACACATTATGGATGGCAAAAGAAGCTGGAAGGTCCAAACGAAATGACACAGGATTAAGAACTTCAGAAATCTTATATGGCCCAATGAAACGAGGCTTAAACTTAGGAGAGGAAACCTTCATAGGAACATGACGAGATGACAACCAAACCAAATCCCCAACCCGAAGTCGGGGACCAACACAGCGCCGGCGGTTAGCGAAACGTTGAGCCTTCTCCTGGGACAATGTCAAATTGTCCACCACATGAGTCCAAATCTGCTGGTTCCTTACACAGGGGATGTGGTTTATCCTTGGCTGGCTGCTCTATTTAACTCCACTTAGATCATTACTCCATGCCAGCTGTCAATGTTTCTGCATTGGTTCAGTTCCAAATCTGCTGCAACCTGTCCACCACAGTATCCACACCAGGACAGTCCGAAGGCTCAACCTGCCCTGAAGAGAAACGAGGATGGAAACCAGAATTGCAGAAAAAAGGAGAAACCAAAGTAGCCGAGCTGGCCCGATTATTAAGGGCGAACTCAGCCAAAGGCAAGAAGGACACCCAATCATCCTGATCAGCAGAAACAAAGCATCTCAGATATGTTTCCAAAGTCTGATTAGTTCGTTTGCTTTGGCCATTAGTCTGAGGATGGAAATCCGAAGAAAAAGACAAATCAATGCCCATCTTAGCACAAAAGGACCGCCAAAACCTTGAAACAAACTGGGAACCTCTGTCCGAGACGATGTTCTCCAGGAATGACATGCAAACGAACCACATGCTGGAAAAACAATGGCACCAAATCAGAGGAGGAAAGCAATTTAGACAAGGGTACCAAATCTTAGAGAAGCGATCACAAACCACCCAAATGACCGACATCCTTTGAGAAACAGGGAGATCAGAAATAAAATCCATGGAAATATGCGTCCAGGGCCTCTTCGGGACCGGCAAGGGCAAAAGCAACCCACTGGCACGAGAACAGCAGGGCTTAGCCCGAGCACAAGTCCCACAGGACTGCACAAAAGAATGCACATCCCGTGACAAAGAAGGCCACCAAAAGGATCTAGCCACCAAATCTCTGGTACCAAAGATTCCAGAATGACCAGCCAACACCGAACAATGAACCTCAGAGATAACTCTACTAGTCCATCTATCAGGGACAAACAGTTTCTCCGTTGGACAACGGTCAGGTCTAGCAACCTGAAACTTCTGCAGCACGCGCCGCAAATCAGGGAAGATGGCAGACAAAATTACCCCCTCTTTAAGAATACCCGCCGGCTTCGGAACACCCGGAGAGTCAGGCACAAAACTCCTTGACAGGGCATCAGCCTTCACATTCTTAGATCCCGGAAGGTAGGAAACCACAAAATCAAAACGGGAGAAAAAGAGCGACCATCGAGCCTGTCTAGGATTCAACCGTTTGGCAGACTCGAGATAAGTCAAATTCTTGTAATCCGTCAAGACCACCACGCGATGTCTAGCTCCTTCAAGCCAATGTCGCCACTCCTCGAATGCCCACTTCTTGGCCAACAACTCTCGATTGCCAACATCATAATTGCGCTCAGCAGGCGAGAATTTTCTAGAAAAGAAGGCACATGGTTTCATCACCGAGCCATCAGAACTTCTTTGCGACAAAACAGCCCCTGCTCCAATCTCAGAAGCATCAACCTCGACCTGAAACGGGAGCGAAACATCTGGCTGGCACAGCCTCTACAGCCGCAGAGGACCAATTGACCACATCAGCATCTTTCTTGGTCAAATCAGTCAACGGTTTAGCAATACTAGAAAAATTAGCGATGAAGCGACGGTAAAAATTAGCAAAGCCCAGGAACTTCTGTAGGCTCTTCACAGATGTCGGCTGAGTCCAATCATAAATGGCCTGAACTTTAACAGGGTCCATCTCGATAGTAGAAGGGGAAAAAATGAAACCCAAAAATGAAACCTTCTGAACTCCAAAGAGACACTTTGACCCCTTCACAAACAAGGAATTCGCACGAAGGACCTGGAGCACCATTCTGACCTGCTTCACATGAGACTCCCAATCATCCGAAAAGACCAAAATGTCATCCAAATATACAATCATGAATCTATCCAAGTACTCTTGGAAGATGTCATGCATAAAGGACTGCAACACAGGTGGAGCATTAGAAAGCCCGAATGGCATAACCAGGTACTCAAAATGGCCCTCGGGCGTATTAAATGCTGTTTTCCATTCATCGCCCTGTTTAATTCGCACAAGATTATACGCCCCTCGAAGATCTATCTTGGTGAACCAACTAGCCCCCTTAATCCGAGCAAACAAATCAGACAGCAGCGGCAAAGGATACTGAAATTTGACCGTGATCTTATTAAGAAGGCGGTAATCAATACAAGGTCTTAAAGAGCCATCCTTCTTGGCCACAAAAAAGAACCCCGCTCGCAATGGTGACGACGACGGGCGAATATGACCCTTCTCCAAGGATTCCTTTATATAACTCCGCATAGCAGCGTGCTCTGGCACAGATAAATTAAACAGTCGGCCCTTAGGAAACTTACTACCGGGAATCAAATTGATAGCACAATCGCAATCCCTATGAGGAGGTAGTGCACCGGATCTGGGCTCCTCAAATACATCCCGGTAATCTGATAAAAACTCAGGGACTTCAGAAGGAGTGGAAGGCGAAATTGACAACAATGGAACATCACCATGTACCCCTTGACAACCCCAGCCGGACACAGACATAGATTTCCAATCCAATACTGGATTATGGACCTGTAGCCATGGCAACCCCAAAACGACCACATCATGCAGATTATGCAACACCAAAAAGTGAATATCCTCCTGATGTGCAGGAGCCATGCACATAGTCAATTGCGTCCAGTACTGAGGTTTATTCTTGGCCAAAGGCGTAGCATCAATTCCTCTCAATGGAATAGGATACTGCAAGGGCTCCAAAGAAAAATCACAGCGCCTGGCAAACTCCAAGTCCATCAAATTCAGGGCAGCGCCTGAATCCACAAATACCATAACAGAATAGGACGACAGAGAGCAAATCAGAGTAACGGACAAAAGAAATTTTGACTGTACCGTACCAATGGTGGCAGACCTAGCGAACCGCTTAGTGCGCTTAGGACAATCGGAGATAGCATGAGTGGATTCACCACAGTAAAAACACAGTCCATTCCGACGTCTGTGTTCTTGCCGTTCAGCTCTGGTCAAAGTCCTATCACACTGCATAGGCTCAGGCCTATTCTCAGAGAACACCGCCAAATGGTGCACAGCTTTGCGCTCACGCAAGCGCCGATCGATCTGAATGGCCAAGGACATAGACTCATTCAGACCAGCAGGCGTGGGAAATCCCACCATGACATCCTTAAGTGCTTCAGAAAGACCCTTTCTGAAAATTGCCGCCAGGTCACATTCATTCCACTGAGTAAGCACAGACCACTTTCTAAACTTCTGACAGTACACCTCCGCTTCATCCTGACCCTGACACAAAGCCAGCAAGATTTTCTCTGCCTGATCCACTGAATTTGGTTCATCATAAAGCAATCCAAGCGCCAGAAAAAACGCATCAACATCATGCAATGCAGGATCTCCTGGCGCAAGGGAAAATGCCCAGTCTTGAGGGTCAGCACGCAACAAAGAAATAATGAATTTTACTTGTTGAGCGGGGTCACCAGAGAAGCGGGGTTTCAAAGCTAGAAACAGTTTACAATTATTTTTGAAATTCAGAAACTTAGATCTATTCCCAGAAAATAAATCAGGAATAGGAATTCTAGGCTCTAACATCGGATTCTGAACCACAAAATCTTGAATGTTTTGTACCCTTGCAGTGAGATGATCCATACAAGAGGACAGACCTTGAATGTCCATATCTACACCTGTGTCCTGAACCACCCAAAGGTTTAGGGGAAAAGAAAGACAAAACACAGTGCAAAGAAAAAAAATGGTCTCAGAACTTCTCTTATTCCTCTATTGAGATGCATTAATACTTTGGGCCAGCTGTACTGTTATGACCTGGTGGTTAGGAGCACCCGGAATGACCTGATAGGTAAAACTCACACAGGACAAGCTCTGGGATGTGGGAGCTCTGCTGACCGCAATCCCTGATCCTATCACACACACTAGAAATAGCAGTGGAGCGCTCCTGACTCTACCTAGGCGCCTCGTCACAGCCTAAGAGCTAGCTAGCCCTAGAGATAGTAAATAAAGCCTACCTTGCCTCAGAGAAATTCCCCAAAGGTAAAGGAAGCCCCCCACATATATTGACTGTGAGTAAAGATGAAAGTCACAAACGCAGAAATGAAACAGGTTTCAGCAAAGGGAGGCCAGACTTACTAAATAGACAGAGGATAGGAAAGGTAGCTTTGCGATCAGCACAAAAAACTACAAAAGACCACGCAGAGTGTGCAAAAAAGACCTCCGCACCGACTAACGGTGCGGAGATGCCACTCTGCATCCCAGAGCTTCCAGCTAGCAAGACAAAATCATGATATCCAGCTGGACAAGAAAACAATGAACAAATTAGATACTATCAGGAACTTAGCTTCCGCTGGAGTAGACAGGTCACCAGAAAGATCCAAGAGCGAACTGAACCAATGCAGAAACATTGACAGCTGGCATGGAGTAACGATCTAAGTGGAGTTAAATAGAGCAGCCAGCCAAGGATAAACCACGTCCCCTGTGTAAGGAACCTCAGAAGCAGCAGCTCCACTCACAGCCACCAGAGGGAGTCCATGGACAGAACTCACCGAAGTACCATTCACGACCACAGGAGGGAGTTCGACAACAGAATTCACAACAGCCTCCACAATGGAGTAGCCTCCCCTTCTGTCCCCTGGTAGCTACTTTATTGTATTTCTTTTTTTGTACATATAGGAAGACAACTGTACAAGGGACAGGAAAAGAGTAATCCACTAAATTAAATTGGGAACATACCAATGTTTAACATAGAAACTAAAAAGACTGGTGCCAGGAAAATACCACTTTACAGTCTACCTTTAAATTACATTTTTTTCACTTTTTAAAGGATAGATATAGGGCAATGATGTACTACCTCTATAGAGCCGAAAAGTACAAACAGGTAATCAATCACAAATATCGAAGATTATGGCTTTTTTTTTTAATTTTAAATGAAGGTGGAGTGGTTTATCAAGTGCTTTTTTTGTAGGTTTAATTCGTAGGGAATAAAGAGTATGTTTGATCCATATACAGTAGAAGGTTATGCTGGATCTATGTAATTTTTCACGTTACTATGGGAGTTTTTGAAGATCCATGTCACATAAAAAAGGGTGAGCTGCAATACCGTCATATTATTTCCACCTTGTAAACATTGACATTATCCTTCCGACATCCTTCAAACAGATGAATGACAGGAGTTACAGGTTGATGAGCTTGTAATGACTATCCTCCTTTGAAAGCCAGCATTTAGGATACCAGAATTTTAACTATACATAGCATTGCTGATGCATTGCTATGTATAGCACAAGTGATCAGATGATCGCAGCTTCAAGTTCCCCAAGGGGGCTATTAAATACATATTTTTACCAGCCAGAGAATGCAAGCCCCTGGCTGTCTGTTTTTTTCTGGGCTGGTTGTCAAAAATGAAGGGAACCCCACGCCGTTTTAAAAAATATTTATTTATTTAATTAAAATATACAGAATGGGGACCCATCTATTCTTGATAACCAGCCTTGCTAAATCTGACAGCTGGGGGTTGCAGTCCACAGCTGTCAGTTTGCCTGGCTGGTTATCAAATATATAGGGGAACCCCATGTCATTTTTTTGTATTTATTTATAGCGCAGGTGGCAACTAATGAATATTCCCATCAGCCGCCGCTTACTCTCGCTGTTAACAGTTGAATACAACTCTCAACAATGTCCCTTGCTAGCGCTGGGCAACAGCACAAACAGTACCTCTGATTCTCAGGCACCGGTCCATGGAAAAACACTGACATGTGCACAGAACCATTCACTTGAATGGATCTACCTGTGTAAGTCTCTCTGGTATGTGAGTAAAATGTCACCACACGTACTGGAAACACTGTCATCTGATAGAGCCCTTAGTGTAAACTCTATGATTTATCAAGCTTTGGCCGATTTTTAGGAAAAATGCTCAGAAACTGAACATGAATCCAAACCTGCAATGTTCATGCCAAATTTGAGATTGGCGAACATTTTCCGAACAAGTTAGCCCATCTTTAACTGTGAGGGACATTGTAAAGTTTTCAGCTTGTGCCTTTTGAGGTAGCCTATTGGGGATTTTGATGTGTGTTTAGGATCATCATCCATTTGTAGAAGCCATCTTTTCAACTCCAGCTTTTCTACAGATGGTGTTATGTTTGTGTGACGACACAGCATTTAATACTAATTATCCAGACGTCTATTTTCTGTAGGCAAGGAGTCATAGACTGTTATCTTTAGGTTGAATTTATGTGTTTGTTCTTTGGTTGGTCAAAAAACACAGATTACTGTTTGTATTAACCTTTAACGTTGACTTTTAAGTTGACATTTATTGCAACTTATTGTTTGCTATCTTTGCAAAACAGGGACGCAGGGTTATTGAGCAATATGTTGAGTGACCATTGTACGAGACCCCGTGGCTTGTTGACTTGCAAAACAGAGGAGGAAAAACTATGCAAATTGATTAAATACTCAAACAATGAGAGTTAAACTCATCTTACCTCTCCTTGACCTGTGGATGATGACCTGAAATACAGACCTTGGTATAAAAAAAGGATTTCTATTGTTCTGCAAGGAGAACCAGAGACTCTTTACAAAGTCCGGCCAGGAACACTCAATAGGACAGCAGCCAGGACTTCATGGCTCCATCATGAGGGACACAGCTATGACTGAAAGAATACAGATCTGCACTATTGACCATCACAGATCCCATGAATACATTTGGGGAAGCCAGGATTGGGACCCACCGGTCAACTGGCTCCATGGAGACATTTGAAGAATCCAGGTTTTGACCCTCTGGTCACGTACCTCAATGAACCATCAGCTTCCTAAGCTTGTCGTTACCTCCTCTCTATGCATGCCACAGGTGGGGGTAGATGGCCCTGTAAACTCCACAAAAACAGCTGTTACAATCCCGGCTGTTATGTTTGCTAATGACAGGTGTTATGAAGGCAATCCAGAAACACAGTGTGCTTAGCAATCAGAGCGCACACAGTGATCTGACAAATACCCAAAAATACAAGAACGAGCTCTGAGACGTGGAAACTCTGTAGACTGCACACCTGATCCTATCCTAAACACAACTAAAAGCGGCTGTGGATTGCGCCTAACAACTACCTAGGCAACTCGGCACAGCCTAAGAAACTAGCTAGCCTGAAGATAGAAAAATAGGCCTGACTTGCCCCAGAGAAATTCCCCAAAGGAAAAGGCAGCCCCCCACATATAATGACTGTGAGTAAGATGAAAAGACAAAACGTAGGGATGAAATAGATTCAGCAAAGTGGGGCCCGATATTCTAGGACAGAGCGAGGACAGTAAAGCGAACTTTGCAGTCTACAAAAAACCCTAAAGCAAAACCACGCAAAGGGGCAAAAAAAAACCACCGTGCCGAACTAACGGCACGGCGGTACACCCTTTGCGTCTCAGAGCTTCCAGCAAAACAAAAGACAAGCTGGACAGAAAAAAAGCAACAAAAAAGCAAAAGGCACTTAGCTATACAGAGCAGCAGGTCACAGGAACAATCAGAAGAAGCTCAGATCCAACACTGAAACATTGACAAGGAGCAAGGATAGCAGCATCAGGCGGAGTTAAGTAATGAAGCAGTTAACGAGCTCACCAGAACACCTGAGGGAGGAAGCTCAGAAGCTGCAGTACCACTTGTGACCACAGGAGTGAATTCAGCCACAGAATTCACAACAGTACCCCCCCCTTGAGGAGGGGTCACCGAATCCTCACCAGAGCCCCCAGGCCGACCAGGATGAGCCGCATGAAAGGCACGAACAAGATCGGAAGCATGAACATCAGAGGCAAAAACCCAGGAATTATCTTCCTGAGCATAACCCTTCCATTTAACCAGATACTGGAGTTTCCGTCTAGAAACACGAGAATCCAAAATCTTCTCCACAATATACTCCAATTCCCCCTCCACCAAAACCGGGGCAGGAGGGTCAACAGATGGAACCATAGGTGCCACGTATCTCCGCAACAACGACCTATGGAATACATTATGTATGGAAAAGGAGTCTGGGAGGGTCAAACGAAAAGACACAGGATTGAGAACCTCAGAAATCCTATACGGACCAATAAAACGAGGTTTAAATTTAGGAGAGGAAACCTTCATAGGAATATGACGAGAAGATAACCAAACCAGATCCCCAACACGAAGTCGGGGACCCACACGGCGTCTGCGATTAGCGAAAAGTTGAGCTTTCTCCTGGGACAAGATCAAATTGTCCACTACCTGAGTCCAGATCTGCTGCAACCTATCCACCACAGAATCCACACCAGGACAGTCCGAAGACTCAACCTGTCCTGAAGAGAAACGAGGATGGAACCCAGAATTGCAAAAAAATGGAGAAACCAAGGTAGCCGAGCTGGCCCGATTATTAAGGGCGAACTCAGCCAACGGCAAAAAGGACACCCAATCATCCTGGTCTGCAGAAACAAAACATCTCAGATATGTTTCCAAGGTCTGATTGGTTCGTTCGGTCTGGCCATTAGTCTGAGGATGGAAAGCCGAGGAAAAGGATAGGTCAATGCCCATCCTACCACAAAAGGCTCGCCAAAACCTTGAAACAAACTGGGAACCTCTGTCAGAAACAATATTCTCAGGAATGCCATGCAACCGAACCACATGCTGAAAGAACAAAGGTACCAAATCAGAGGAGGAAGGCAATTTAGCCAAGGGCACCAGATGGACCATTTTAGAAAAGCGATCACAGACCACCCAAATGACTGACATCTTTTGAGAAACGGGAAGGTCAGAAATGAAATCCATCGAAATATGTGTCCAAGGCCTCTTTGGGACCGGCAAGGGCAAAAGCAACCCACTGGCACGAGAACAGCAGGGCTGAGCCCTAGCACAAATCCCACAGGACTGCACAAAAGTACGTACATCCCGTGACAGAGATGGCCACCAGAAGGATCTAGCCACTAACTCTCTGGTACCAAAGATTCCAGGATGACCAGCCAACACCGAACAATGAAGTTCAGAGATAAGTTTATTAGTCCACCTATCAGGGACGAACAGTTTCTCTGCTGGACAACGATCAGGTTTATTCGCCTGAAATTTTTGCAGCACCCGCCGCAAATCAGGGGAGATGGCAGACACAATGACTCCTTCCTTGAGGATACCCGCTGGCTCAGATAAACCCGGAGAGTCGGGCACAAAACTCCTAGACAGAGCATCCGCCTTCACATTTTTAGAGCCCGGAAGGTACGAAATCACAAAGTCGAAGCGGGCAAAAAATAATGACCAACGGGCCTGTCTAGGATTCAAGCGCTTGGCAGACTCGAGATAAGTCAAGTTCTTATGATCAGTCAATACCACCACGCGATGCTTAGCTCCTTCAAGCCAATGACGCCACTCCTCGAATGCCCACTTCATGGCCAGCAACTCTCGATTGCCCACATCATAATTACGCTCAGCGGGCGAAAACTTCCTGGAAAAGAAAGCACATGGTTTCATCACTGAGCAATCAGAACCTCTCTGTGACAAAACCGCCCCTGCTCCAATCTCAGAAGCATCAACCTCGACCTGGAACGGAAGAGAAACATCTGGCTGACACAACACAGGGGCAGAACAAAAACGACGCTTCAACTCCTGAAAAGCTTCCACAGCAGCAGAAGACCAATTAACCAAATCAGCACCCTTCTTGGTCAAATCGGTCAATGGTTTGGCAATGCTAGAAAAATTACAGATGAAGCGACGATAAAAATTAGCAAAGCCCAGGAACTTTTGCAGACTTTTCAGAGATGTTGGCTGAATCCAATCCTGGATGGCTTGGACCTTAACTGGATCCATCTCGATAGTAGAAGGGGTAAAGATGAACCCTAAAAATGAAACTTTCTGCACACCGAAGAGACACTTTGATCCCTTCACAAACAAAGAGTTAGCACGCAGGACCTGAAAAACCATTCTGACCTGCTTCACATGAGACTCCCAATCATCTGAGAAGATCAAAATGTCATCCAAGTAAACAATCAGGAATTTATCCAGATACTCACGGAAGATGTCATGCATAAAAGACTGAAACACAGATGGAGCATTGGCAAGTCCGAACGGCATCACTAGATACTCAAAATGACCCTCGGGCGTATTGAATGCAGTTTTCCATTCATCTCCTTGCCTGATTCTCACCAGATTATACGCACCACGAAGATCTATCTTAGTGAACCAACTAGCCCCCTTAATCCGAGCAAACAAGTCAGATAACAATGGCAAGGGATACTGAAATTTAACAGTGATCTTATTAAGAAGGCGGTAATCAATACACGGTCTCAGCGAACCATCCTTCTTGGCTACAAAGAAGAACCCTGCTCCCAGTGGTGATGACGATGGGCGAATATGTCCCTTCTCCAGGGATTCCTTCACATAACTGCGCATAGCGGCGTGTTCGGGCACGGATAAATTAAATAATCGACCTTTAGGGAATTTACTACCAGGAATCAAATTGATAGCACAATCACAATCCCTATGCAGAGGTAGAGCATCGGACATGGGCTCTTCAAATACATCCTGATAATCAGACAAGAACTCTGGGACCTCAGAAGGGGTGGATGACGAAATCGACAAAAATGGAACATCACCATGTACCCCCTGACAACCCCAGCTGGATACCGACATGGAATTCCAATCCAATACTGGATTATGGGTTTGTAGCCATGGCAACCCCAACACGACCACATCATGCAGATTATGCAACACCAGAAAGCGAATAACTTCCTGATGTGCAGGAGCCATGCACATAGTCAGCTGGGCCCAGTATTGAGGTTTATTCTTGGCCAAAGGTGTAGCATCAATTCCTCTCAATGGAATAGGACACCGCAAAGGCTCCAAGAAAAACCCACAACGTTTAGCATAATCCAAATCCATCAGATTCAGGGCAGCGCCCGAATCCACAAACGCCATGACAGAAAACGACGACAAAGAGCATATCAAGGTAATGGACAGAAGGAATTTGGACTGTACAGTACCAATGACGGCAGACCTAGCGGACCGCTTAGTGCGCTTAGGACAATCAGAAATAGCATGAGTGGAATCACCACAGTAGAAACACAGACCATTCAGACGTCTGTATTCCTGCCGTTCAACTCTAGTCATAGTCCTATCGCACTGCATAGGCTCAGGTTTAACCTCAGGCAGTACCGCCAAATGGTGCACAGATTTACGCTCGCGCAAGCGTCGACCGATCTGAATGGCCAAAGACAAAGACTCATTCAAACCAGCAGGCATAGGAAATCCCACCATGACATCCTTAAGAGCCTCAGAGAGACCCTTTCTGAACAAAGCTGCCAGCGCAGATTCATTCCACTGAGTGAGTACTGACCATTTCCTAAATTTCTGACAATATACTTCTATATCATCCTGACCCTGGCACAAAGCCAGCAAATTTTTCTCAGCCTGATCCACTGAATTAGGCTCATCGTACAGCAATCCGAGCGCCAGGAAAAACGCATCGACACTACTCAATGCAGGGTCTCCTGGCGCAAGAGAAAATGCCCAGTCTTGAGGGTCGCCGCGCAAAAAAGAAATAATAATCAAAACCTATTGAATAGGATTACCAGAAGAATGAGGTTTCAAGGCCAGAAATAGCTTACAATTATTTTTGAAACTTAGAAACTTAGTTCTATCTCCAAAAAACAAATCAGGAATAGGAATTCTTGGTTCTAACATAGATTTCTGATCATTAGTATCTTGAATTTTTTGTACATTTATAACGAGATTATCCATTGAAGAGCACAGACCCTGAAAATCCATGTCCACACCTGTGTCCAGAATCACCCAAATGTCTAGGGGAAAAAAAAAAGTGAACACAGAGCAGAAAAAAAAAAAAAAATGATGTCAGAACTTTTTCTTTCCCTCTATTGAGAATCATTAGTTTGGCTCCTTGTACTGTTATGTTTGCTAATGACAGGTGTTATGAAGGCAATCCAGAAACACAGTGTGCTTAGCGATCGGAGCGCACACAGTGATCTGACAAATACCCAAAAATACAAGAACGAGCTCTGAGACGTGGAAACTCTGTAGACTGCACACCTGATCCTATCCTAAACACAACTAAAAGCGGCTGTGGATTGCGCCTAACAACTACCTAGGCAACTCGGCACAGCCTAAGAAACTAGCTAGCCTGAAGATAGAAAAATAGGCCTGACTTGCCCCAGAGAAATTCCCCAAAGGAAAAGGCAGCCCCCCACATATAATGACTGTGAGTAAGATGAAAAGACAAAACGTAGGGATGAAATAGATTCAGCAAAGTGGGGCCCGATATTCTAGGACAGAGCGAGGACAGTAAAGCGAACTTTGCAGTCTACAAAAAACCCTAAAGCAAAACCACGCAAAGGGGCAAAAAAAAACCACCGTGCCGAACTAACGGCACGGCGGTACACCCTTTGCGTCTCAGAGCTTCCAGCAAAACAAAAGACAAGCTGGACAGAAAAAAAGCAACAAAAAAGCAAAAGGCACTTAGCTATACAGAGCAGCAGGTCACAGGAACAATCAGAAGAAGCTCAGATCCAACACTGAAACATTGACAAGGAGCAAGGATAGCAGCATCAGGCGGAGTTAAGTAATGAAGCAGTTAACGAGCTCACCAGAACACCTGAGGGAGGAAGCTCAGAAGCTGCAGTACCACTTGTGACCACAGGAGTGAATTCAGCCACAGAATTCACAACACCCGGCAAGTTAGCGGAAGGTTGAGACTCTGTGGTATTGCACCATCTTGGGTATTTTGTTGAGACTATTCTATATGTTACTGTCTGCTTGGTGGTTCAGTAGAGTATTCATTGAAACTTAAACAAAATTTAATGAACCAAAAATGTGGTCAACTCTAGCAAGTCAAGTGATTTTTAAAACTTTGAAACAACCCTAAATTTATACAAAGCAGGTTACACTGTATGGATTACAATAGTCTATTTTGTGGAAAAAAATTTGGTCAACTATAGCAGGTGAAGCGGTTAAACTGTATGGATGACTTATTGAATCCAGTAAAAAAAGTTGAACTTTTTTAGAAGTTTCATATACCACCGTAATGTAATACTAATCATGTTAAACTCTATGGGTGACTATTTGAGTCCAGAAAAACATTTTGAACTGTTTTTGGGCTGTTTTAAATACTACCGTATTATAAAACTAACCACGTTAAACTGTATGAATAACTAATTGAATCCAGAATTTTTTTTTTCAGTTTTATATACCACGGTAATGTAACATTAACTACTTAAACTCTATAGATGACTAATTCAGAAAAACATTTTGAAGGTTTTGTTGGAGTTTTATATACCGTATCGTAACACTAACCACGTTAAACTGTATGCATGACTCACTGAATCCAGAAAAAAAAATTGCAACTTCATTTGGATCTTTATATACCACCGTAATGTAACACTAACCATGTTAAACTGTATGGATGATTAATTGAATCTAGAAAAAAAATTGAAAGGTTTTTTTGCAGTTTTATATACCACTATAATGTAACATTAAACACTGTGTTAAAGTCTATAGATAACTAATTAAATCGAGAAAAAAACATTTTGAACTCCTAGACAGAGCATCCGCCTTCACATTTTTAGAGCCCGGAAGGTACGAAATCACAAAGTCGAAGCGGGCAAAAAATAATGACCAACGGGCCTGTCTAGGATTCAAGCGCTTGGCAGACTCGAGATAAGTCAAGTTCTTATGATCAGTCAATACCACCACGCGATGCTTAGCTCCTTCAAGCCAATGACGCCACTCCTCGAATGCCCACTTCATGGCCAGCAACTCTCGATTGCCCACATCATAATTACGCTCAGCGGGCGAAAACTTCCTGGAAAAGAAAGCACATGGTTTCATCACTGAGCAATCAGAACCTCTCTGTGACAAAACCGCCCCTGCTCCAATCTCAGAAGCATCAACCTCGACCTGGAACGGAAGAGAAACATCTGGCTGACACAACACAGGGGCAGAACAAAAACGACGCTTCAACTCCTGAAAAGCTTCCACAGCAGCAGAAGACCAATTAACCAAATCAGCACCCTTCTTGGTCAAATCGGTCAATGGTTTGGCAATGCTAGAAAAATTACAGATGAAGCGACGATAAAAATTAGCAAAGCCCAGGAACTTTTGCAGACTTTTCAGAGATGTTGGCTGAATCCAATCCTGGATGGCTTGGACCTTAACTGGATCCATCTCGATAGTAGAAGGGGTAAAGATGAACCCTAAAAATGAAACTTTCTGCACACCGAAGAGACACTTTGATCCCTTCACAAACAAAGAGTTAGCACGCAGGACCTGAAAAACCATTCTGACCTGCTTCACATGAGACTCCCAATCATCTGAGAAGATCAAAATGTCATCCAAGTAAACAATCAGGAATTTATCCAGATACTCACGGAAGATGTCATGCATAAAAGACTGAAACACAGATGGAGCATTGGCAAGTCCGAACGGCATCACTAGATACTCAAAATGACCCTCGGGCGTATTGAATGCAGTTTTCCATTCATCTCCTTGCCTGATTCTCACCAGATTATACGCACCACGAAGATCTATCTTAGTGAACCAACTAGCCCCCTTAATCCGAGCAAACAAGTCAGATAACAATGGCAAGGGATACTGAAATGTAACAGTGATCTTATTAAGAAGGCGGTAATCAATACACGGTCTCAGCGAACCATCCTTCTTGGCTACAAAGAAGAACCCTGCTCCCAGTGGTGATGACGATGGGCGAATATGTCCCTTCTCCAGGGATTCCTTCACATAACTGCGCATAGCGGCGTGTTCGGGCACGGATAAATTAAATAATCGACCTTTAGGGAATTTACTACCAGGAATCAAATTGATAGCACAATCACAATCCCTATGCAGAGGTAGAGCATCGGACTTGGGCTCTTCAAATACATCCTGATAATCAGACAAGAACTCTGGGACCTCAGAAGGGGTGGATGACGAAATCGACAAAAATGGAACATCACCATGTACCCCCTGACAACCCCAGCTGGATACCGACATGGAATTCCAATCCAATACTGGATTATGGGTTTGTAGCCATGGCAACCCCAACACGACCACATCATGCAGATTATGCAACACCAGAAAGCGAATAACTTCCTGATGTGCAGGAGCCATGCACATAGTCAGCTGGGCCCAGTATTGAGGTTTATTCTTGGCCAAAGGTGTAGCATCAATTCCTCTCAATGGAATAGGACACCGCAAAGGCTCCAAGAAAAACCCACAACGTTTAGCATAATCCAAATCCATCAGATTCAGGGCAGCGCCCGAATCCACAAACGCCATGACAGAAAACGACGACAAAGAGCATATCAAGGTAATGGACAGAAGGAATTTGGACTGTACAGTACCAATGACGGCAGACCTAGCGGACCGCTTAGTGCGCTTAGGACAATCAGAAATAGCATGAGTGGAATCACCACAGTAGAAACACAGACCATTCAGACGTCTGTATTCCTGCCGTTCAACTCTAGTCATAGTCCTATCGCACTGCATAGGCTCAGGTTTAACCTCAGGCAGTACCGCCAAATGGTGCACAGATTTACGCTCGCGCAAGCGTCGACCGATCTGAATGGCCAAAGACAAAGACTCATTCAAACCAGCAGGCATAGGAAATCCCACCATGACATCCTTAAGAGCCTCAGAGAGACCCTTTCTGAACAAAGCTGCCAGCGCAGATTCATTCCACTGAGTGAGTACTGACCATTTCCTAAATTTCTGACAATATACTTCTATATCATCCTGACCCTGGCACAAAGCCAGCAAATTTTTCTCAGCCTGATCCACTGAATTAGGCTCATCGTACAGCAATCCGAGCGCCAGGAAAAACGCATCGACACTACTCAATGCAGGGTCTCCTGGCGCAAGAGAAAATGCCCAGTCTTGAGGGTCGCCGCGCAAAAAAGAAATAATAATCAAAACCTGTTGAATAGGATTACCAGAAGAATGAGGTTTCAAGGCCAGAAATAGCTTACAATTATTTTTGAAACTTAGAAACTTAGTTCTATCTCCAAAAAACAAATCAGGAATAGGAATTCTTGGTTCTAACATAGATTTCTGATCAATAGTATCTTGAATTTTTTGTACATTTATAACGAGATTATCCATTGAAGAGCACAGACCCTGAAAATCCATGTCCACACCTGTGTCCAGAATCACCCAAATGTCTAGGGGAAAAAAAAAAGTGAACACAGAGCAGAAAAAAAAAAAAAAATGATGTCAGAACTTTTTCTTTCCCTCTATTGAGAATCATTAGTTTGGCTCCTTGTACTGTTATGTTTGCTAATGACAGGTGTTATGAAGGCAATCCAGAAACACAGTGTGCTTAGCGATCGGAGCGCACACAGTGATCTGACAAATACCCAAAAATACAAGAACGAGCTCTGAGACGTGGAAACTCTGTAGACTGCACACCTGATCCTATCCTAAACACAACTAAAAGCGGCTGTGGATTGCGCCTAACAACTACCTAGGCAACTCGGCACAGCCTAAGAAACTAGCTAGCCTGAAGATAGAAAAATAGGCCTGACTTGCCCCAGAGAAATTCCCCAAAGGAAAAGGCAGCCCCCCACATATAATGACTGTGAGTAAGATGAAAAGACAAAACGTAGGGATGAAATAGATTCAGCAAAGTGGGGCCCGATATTCTAGGACAGAGCGAGGACAGTAAAGCGAACTTTGCAGTCTACAAAAAACCCTAAAGCAAAACCACGCAAAGGGGCAAAAAAAAACCACCGTGCCGAACTAACGGCACGGCGGTACACCCTTTGCGTCTCAGAGCTTCCAGCAAAACAAAAGACAAGCTGGACAGAAAAAAAGCAACAAAAAAGCAAAAGGCACTTAGCTATACAGAGCAGCAGGTCACAGGAACAATCAGAAGAAGCTCAGATCCAACACTGAAACATTGACAAGGAGCAAGGATAGCAGCATCAGGCGGAGTTAAGTAATGAAGCAGTTAACGAGCTCACCAGAACACCTGAGGGAGGAAGCTCAGAAGCTGCAGTACCACTTGTGACCACAGGAGTGAATTCAGCCACAGAATTCACAACACCCGGCAAGTTAGCGGAAGGTTGAGACTCTGTGGTATTGCACCATCTTGGGTATTTTGTTGAGACTATTCTATATGTTACTGTCTGCTTGGTGGTTCAGTAGAGTATTGCCACACTGTTTTACCCTCTCCCTGTGTTGTCTGAATAGTATTTTGCCCATGGGAAAGGAGAACAGGCATTCAGTGGGATGAGCCATGGTCCATGCGGTCTCAGGCAAGAGGACAAGAGCACCCACTGACCCACTGTGTCTCCCCAGTTTGCACCAAGAATTTATTGAAATTTCATTTAAACCATTCTTCCCTCTAGCCATGAATTGTTTCCTGTGGCATTGGCTGCAACACAACCCCAAAGCATGAAACTCTGTTCCCTTTTTTCTCATTGTGGCCAAACTGTTATATTTTAACCTCATCGGTCCACAGGACTTGTTTACGAAATGCATCAGGCTTGTTTAAATGTTCTTTTGCACACTTCTAATGCTGGATTTTATGGCTAGGATGCAGGAGAGGTTTTCTTCTTATGAGTCTTCTATGAAGGCCATATTTGTGCAGGTGTCTCAGAACAGTAGAGCAACTCCAGAATTTGCTAAATCTTTCTGAAGATCTTATGCACTCAAGTGGTGGTTCTGATTTGTCTCTCTAGCAATCCAACAAACAGCTCTCACTGGAATTTTGTTTGGTCTTCTGGACCTTTTCTTGACCTCCACTGTTCCTGTCAACTGCCATTTCTTAATTACATATTGAACTAAGGAAAGGGCAGTTTGAAAACGCTTTGCTATCTTTTTAGAGCCTTCTCCTGCTTTGTGGGCTTCTACCATTTTCATTTTCAGAGTGCTTAGAAGAACCCATGGCTGCTGTTTTTGGCAGAAGGTTAGAAAAGGGTTTTATAAAGCTCGGTAGTTTGCATTACTAGACCTTTCCTAATGATGATAGTGAACAAGCCATAACCCTAACAGGCTAATTAAGGTCTAAACCCTTGGTCAAAGCGCTAGGGATGAAAGGGCACTAAAGTGCTCAAATACTGGTTACTCGAACAAAATAATTCCTAATACTCGAATGCTCATTTTCAGTAATAAGTATAATGGAGTCGATAAGAAATCCAAGCATTTCTCTGGCACACCCTACAGGAAGGTGTGGGGGCAGTGAAAATGTTAAAATACATGGAAAAAGTGCTGCATGGAATGAGAACAGCATGGGTAAGACCCCTTGAAGCTTCTCTGAGAACAATGGTGTCACAATTTGACTCAACTTTAAGGACTGACAATAAAATATTAAAAATCAACAAGAAATTGGAGATTACAGTAAGAAAAATTGTAAGAAATATTATTTCCTGTATAATTACTTGTATACATGGCAACAATTAAAAATTATTATTAAAAAAAATAATAGTTTAAATAAACCAACTGTAGTATCTCATTCAAATATTGTAAACAAAATGTAGTTGTGGTACTCCAAAAACTCATAATAGGTCTGCACTAAATGCAAAGCCTGCCAAAAATTACAAGCATGGTCATCCATACACCATTGAAAGCACCAACTGTAGTATCTCATTCAAATATTGTGAACAAAGTGTAGTTGCGGTACTCCCACACTCATAGAATGTCTGCACTAAGTGTTAAGCCTGCCAATACCATCCAAACACCCTTGAAGGCACCAATTGTAATATATCATTGTTGCCGCTTTGCTGTGGCAGTGCTGCAGAGCTTCCAGCTGATCTGGATAATGTGCTCTGAGATACCAAATTGGAGATGGAGCATGAGGAGGAGCAGGAGCAAAAACTACTGTAGGCGGTTGAGGAAACCCTGATAGAAGTAGGGCCAGCAAACCACAGCATCGGTAGCACATGCTTGGGTGGGATTCAGCCCCAGCCTCCACAATATTCACCCAGTGTGCCATCAGGGAACTGTAGTGTCCCTGGCCACAAACACTTGTCCATGTGTTGGTCGCTAAGTGTACAATCCTAGTAACTGCGTAAATAAGTGCACAGGTGATGTTTCTGGACACGTGCTGGTAGACAGGGACGCTACAACGGGAGAAATAGTGGCAACTTGGGACTGAGTACAAAGGGACGGCTGCTGCCATGAGTTGGCAGAAATCCTCCATGTCTACAAGCCTAAACGCAACATTTCCATGGCAACCATCCTGTAAATGTGCCAGTTTAGCGTTTGGGCCTGTTGGTGGGTGGCCAGGAACTTTCTTTTTAATTCTAAGGCCTGGGGTAAGGACAGCTGAATGCTGTGTGAGGACAAGTTTTTATCAGTGTCTGATGATGGTGCCTCAGAATGTGCCAGTATAGGTGCAAGGTCAGAGGCATCTGTGCCAGTGTCATGGATAGGGTATTGGGAAGCATCCAACACAGGGGAAGAGGAAGTGTCACCCATTGGCACCAATCGTGTGGACTCAGGCGTTCGGCCCACCAAGTTGGGTGCTTAGATGCTATGTGCCTGATCATGCTGGTGGTGGTTAGGCTCTTAGTGATTAGGCTCATGCTGATTTTGGCATGGCACAGGTTGCAAATTACCATTTTTTGTCTCAGGACTCTCTATAAAAAGTGTCAAACTGGAGAACACCTAACTCTTTGACAGAGAAATTCACGAATGTCGATGCTCTGCGGAACAGTTTCCCACCTTCTCCTTCTGGTCACCCCACTGCCTATTCCTACCTGTTTCGGTGCTGCTGATCCCCCCCCCCATCAGTGCTGGCCTCTCTCCATGCCAGCTTCCTAGGTTGGGTTGGTGATTTTATCATCCAGCACCTTGTCTTCCACCTCCACACCCTCTTCCTCCTGACTTGATCGCTTAACAGCAACCTGACTTATAAGCAACTGCGTCTCACTATCATCTACCTCCTTAGACAAAATTTGCATTTCCCCACTGTCATCTTCTTATGCTCGAAGCTGCTCTCTAAGTTTGTGCACCACTGGTTTTCTGGAATTCAACATGGTGGGAGGAAGGAGGATCAAGGTGGGGATTAAGTGATCCAGACTGTTGGCTGCTGAGACTGGACCGTGTGGTAAAACTGGGTGGTGCTGACAAGCATGCTAGAAGAATTATCTGCTTTCCAACCGACTACCTGTTTGCATTGGTGTGGCTTGAAAACTGGTGTGCAGTGCCTCCCGACAAAGTGGGACAGAAAGCTATGTGTCTTCAATGGGTGTGTTTCTTGTTTTCCAACAATAGACAAAGTCGCACCTGCCCCAGGTCCTCGGCATCTGCGTGCACCACTTCCACTTACTTGTCCTTTACTATATGCCTTTCGCATTTTCTAATTGCTAGGCCTCTGGCAACAAAGTTTCCATTATTCATTGAAACTTAAACAAAATTTAATGAACCAAAAATGTGGTCAACTCTAGCAAGTCAAGTGATTTTTAAAACTTTGAAACAACCCTAAATTTATACAAAGCAGGTTACACTGTATGGATTACAATAGTCTATTTTGTGGAAAAAAATTTGGTCAACTATAGCAGGTGAAGCGGTTAAACTGTATGGATGACTTATTGAATCCAGTAAAAAAAGTTGAACTTTTTTAGAAGTTTCATATACCACCGTAATGTAATACTAATCATGTTAAACTCTATGGGTGACTATTTGAGTCCAGAAAAACATTTTGAACTGTTTTTGGGCTGTTTTAAATACTACCGTATTATAAAACTAACCACGTTAAACTGTATGAATAACTAATTGAATCCAGAATTTTTTTTTTCAGTTTTATATACCACGGTAATGTAACATTAACTACTTAAACTCTATAGATGACTAATTCAGAAAAACATTTTGAAGGTTTTGTTGGAGTTTTATATACCGTATCGTAACACTAACCACGTTAAACTGTATGCATGACTCACTGAATCCAGAAAAAAAAATTGCAACTTCATTTGGATCTTTATATACCACCGTAATGTAACACTAACCATGTTAAACTGTATGGATGATTAATTGAATCTAGAAAAAAAATTGAAAGGTTTTTTTGCAGTTTTATATACCACTATAATGTAACATTAAACACTGTGTTAAAGTCTATAGATAACTAATTAAATCGAGAAAAAAACATTTTGAACTTTTTTTGGCAGTTTTAAATACTATAATAATGTGAAACTAACCATGTTAAGCTGCATGGATGACTAATTGAATCCAGGAAAAATATATATATTTTTTCAGTTTCATATAAAACTGTAATGTAAGATTAACTATGTTAAACATTATGGATGACTAATTCAATTCAGAAAAACATTTTTAAGGTTTTGTTGGAGTTTTATATACCATGGTAATGTAACACCACGCTAAACTGTATGGATGACTAATTGATTCCAGAAAAAAAAATTGCAACTTCATTTGGAGTTTTATATGGCACCATAATGTAACACTAACCATGTTAAACTGTATGGATGATAATTGGATCCAGAAAAAAAAAGAATTTGGGGGAGAGTTTTATCAAACATGTTAAACCCTGTGGATGACTAATTCAACCCAGAAAACATTTTTGAACCATTTTTCGGCAGTTTTATATACCACCGTAATGTAAAACTAACCACGTTAAACTCTATGGATAACTAACTGAATCCAGAAAAAAACTGAAAGTTTTTTTGCAGTTTTACATACCACTGTTATGTAACATTATGCAGTGTGTTAAAGTGTATGGATGACTAATTGAATCCAGAAAAAAAAATTAACTTTTTTGGAGTTTTATATACAACCGTAATGTAACACTAACCACGATAAACTAAAAAAAAAAGTTTACCTTATTTTTTTGTTTTATATACCACTGTTATGTAACATTAACCATGTTAAACTGTACGGATGACTAATTGAATCCAGAAAAAAATGTTTTGTGAAGATTATATACCACTGTAATGTAACACAAACCCCGTTAAACTGTTTGGATGACTAATTGAATCCAGAAAACAGTTTTTTTAACTTTTTTTGTTTTATATACCACCATAATACATCACTAAGCACATTAAACTGCATGGACGACAATATAGTAAATTTGTTGACCCCGAAAAAACAAAGAATGGGGTGATGTGCAGCAGCTATATATTTTGCAACGGACTGCAAATCCCTAAACTCTGCCTAGAGGCTGTATTCTGCCACTCTCTCTGCTCCTGCAGCTGTCCCTAGGCTAAATGAAGAATGTATCTGATACTATCAACAAAGCACAGGATTAGCCCTTAGGGTACCGTCACACAGTGGCATTTTGATCGCTACGACGGCACGATTCGTGACGTTCCAGCGATATCGTTACGATCTCGCTGTGTCTGAAACGCTTCTGCGATCAGGGACCCCGCTGAGAATCGTACGTCGTAGCAGATCGTTTGAAACTTTCTTTCGTCGCTGGATCTCCCGCTGACATCGCTGAATTGGCGTGTGTGACATCGTTGTCGTATCGCTGCAGCGTCGTTTCAGTGTGACGGTACCCTTAGAAGGATTGTAAGTATGATGGTTCAGCATCAACACCAGTATCAACTCTAGATGGCTCTGATTGGTTAAACTGTGCACACACAGGCCTGGATAATTGCTCTATCCCTCCAATCAGAACTGACCCTGAGTGTCACAGGTATGTCAGATGCAACAGACTGTCACTCTACATCTGGCTGCAGAAGGTCTCTGTGTTTGGCATTACAGACACCTCCTTAATCCTTCTGACTCTTGGACCCAGCAGCAACCTCCTTCCGGCCCTAGTTGACACACCTGGACTTGGATGTTTACAAATCCCCAGTCTGCTGAAGAGAGTCCCAGTGATATTCCCATTTTTCCCTTGTGAAGGCTTGGAGCTATATCAGTCGGCTAACGTAGTCTTTGGAGCTGTTTAGGACGTTTGGTGTTACCTCTGTGAGTCTGCGCAAGCTAAATTCATTTTCCTTGTTTGTCTACTTTTTTGTCTTTAGTTTACAGTGGGGATTGACCGGTGCTTATCCCACCCCCTTCCTATCCAGGACTTAACTCTAGGGAGATACAGGGCTTAGGTTTTCTGTTCCGCGATTGGTGAGGAACCAATTTAGGGATGGTAGGGCAGGTAGGGTGTTATTAGATCTGTCTAGGGGTCTCCACTCACACTTTCCCTAGTTTCTGGGCTTCCTTCCTCTCATTCATTTATGTTGCACTTAGTCTTTCCCACACTGTGCGTGACAATGAAATGTGCAATGGCATCAGTGAGCCAAAGGTAGTGGAGCCTGTCCCTTTATAACCTCTGTTGAGGTTATGCGGCCAGCCAATCACAGTAATGCCACCAAGTTGGCTACGGCATTACATTGATTGGCAAAAAATCCCTGTGCACTTATTGGCTTTGTAACAGGCCCCAAACATGTGGGGTGAGGATTCAAGCTTCAGATCTGAGCACTAGCCAATGATCATCAAGTGCCAAGCATATTCGAGTACCCAGATTCTCGAGTGATATCCAAGTAACATGACACGTTTGTCCATCGCTACTGAGCACACAAATCTCCAAGGGTGGCCAAACGTTTGCATTGGCTCATTTTCCTTTATGTAATTTTTAAAATGTGAAATAAAATGATACCGTGTATACGATTGTATACGCCGACCCGAGTATAAGCCGAGGCACCTAATTTTGCCTCAAAAATCTGGGAAAACTTATTGACTTGAGTATAAGCTGGGTATGCATTTTTCCTTAATCCCTATTCTGGTAAGCATGGTTTCTCATCCCCATCTTTGTATGCATCGCTTCTTATCCCCATTCTTGTATGCATGGCTCCTTATTCCCATCCTTGTATGCATCACTCCTTATTCCCATCCTTGTCTGCATGGCTTCTTATCCCCATCCTTGTCTGCATGGCTCCTTATCCTCATCATTGTAAGCATGACTCCTTATTCCTATCCTTGTCTGCCTGGTTCCTTATCCCCATCCTTGCATTCATGGATCCTTATTCCCATCCTTGTATGCAAGGCTCCTTATTCCCATCCTTGTCTGCATGGCTCCTTATCCCCATCCTTGTCTGTATGGTTCCTCATCCCTATGCTTATATCTATGGCCCCCATGAGAAAAGCATTAAAAAACTCCTACTTACCTTCCCTGCGCACCCTTGCAGCATCTCGTTCCAGTGCCAGCAACTCCTGCGGCTGAGCGATCATGTGTCCCCGCTCATTAATGTAATGAATATTCACATCTCTCCGCACCTATGGGAGTGGAGAGAGGTGAATATTCATTACCTTAATGAGTGGGTACCTGTGATAGCCCGGCAGTTGCTTTGAAGCCGGCGACTGCTGCTGCCACTGTGCGAGTGCTATAAGAGAAATGAATGTTCACTGCAAGTGCAGCAAACATTAATTTCTTTTTAGCGGCAGGTGCAGGATTTAGCCGCAGCAGCCGGCTTCTGCCTCCTGTCACCCGCTGCTCAGCCGCTCCCCCTTCCCCACCATCTTCTGGAACAATAACTTGTGTATAAGCTGAGGGGAGCATTTTCAGCACAAAAAATATGCTTAAAAAATCCGGCTTATACACAAGTATATACGGTTTTATTTTTGACTGAAAAAAGTGTCATATTTAACTTTAGGCCTTTTAGAGATCATTTTATCTTGAACTTGTTGCCTGTTTACAATAAAAGTTATTTTGATTCAGTGTCTCCCTCTCTCACACCACCTCCTCACCTCGCCCCCTGTCTGTCTGTGTTCCCCAAGGCTCAGTTCTAGGACCCCTACTCTTCTCCATCTACACCTTCGGCCTGGGTCAGCTCATAGAATCTCATGGTTTACAATATCATCTCTACGCTGATGACACGCAGATCTACCTATCTGGACCTGACCTCACTTTCTTACTGACCAAAATCCCACAATGTCTGTCTGCTATTTCATCTTTCTTTTCTGCTCGCTTTCTAAAACTGAACATGGACAAAACAGAATTCATCATCTTTCCCCCACCTCACTCTATACCTCCACCCGACCTATCCATCAATGTCAATGGCTGCTCACTCTCCCCAGTCCCACACGCTCGGTGCCTTGGAGTGATCCTTGACTCTGCCCTCTCTTTCAAGCCACATATCCAAGCCCTTGCCCACTCCTGCCGATTCCAACTCAAAAACATTTCCCGGATCTGTGCATTCCTTGACCATGAAACCACAAAAACACTAGTGCATGCCCATATGATCTCCCACCTCGACTACTGCAACCTCCTACTCTCTGGCCTCCCCTCTAGGACTCTGGCACCACTCCAATCCATCCTAAACTCTGCTGCCCGACTAATTCACCTGTCTCCCTGCTATTCCACAGCCTCTCCACTCTGCCAGGCCCTTCATTGACTTCCTATTGCCCAGAGGCTACAGTTCAAAACACTAATAATGACATAAAAAGCCATTCACAACCTGTCTCCTCCATACATCTGTGACATGGTCTCCCGGTACCTACCTACACACAACCTACGATCCTCTCATGATCTCCTTCTCTACTCCTCTCTCATCTCTTCCTCCTACAACCGCATATAAGACTTCTCCCGTGCTTCCCCTATACTCTGGAACTCTCTACCCCAACACATCAGGCTCTCGCCTACCACAGAAACCTTCAAAAGGAACCTGAAGACCTTCCTCTTCCGACAAGCCTACAACCTGCAGCGATCCTCTGTCTGCTGAACCACCGAATGACCAACTCTACCCTATCCTAGTGTATCCTCACCCATCCCCTGTAGACTGTGAGCACTCGCGGGCAGTGTCATCTCTCCCCCTGTACTTGTTTGTGCCTTGTTTTATTCACGTTTATTGTACTAGTCTATATTTGCCCCATTTACATGTAAAACGCCATGGAATAAATGGCGCCATAAAAATGTATAATAATAATGATAATAATCTTGATCACGGGTTATATATGAACTTGGCACACACGATGTGGATGCGGTGAAAACATTTAATAAGGTGCAGTACATACAGTAGACGTTTCAGTCACAGTGACCTTCATCAATGTACTAGAGTAATGTACCGTATGATATGGTGATGAGGGTTATGTCCCCTAGTAGGTGGAGGATTCAAAAAATGGGGTGTTTTTAGAATCTTCCACCTACTAGGGGACGCAACCTCCATCACCATATTATACAGTACATAACTCTAGTACATTGCTGAAGGTCGCTGTGACCGAAACGTCTACTGTATGTACTGCACCTTAATAAATGTTTTCACCGCATCCACATTGTGTGTGCTAAGTTCATATATAACTGTGCATGGATTGGGACCCAACTTTGTGCACCACAGATATAGTTTTGCTAACGGTGTTGTTCATTTTGATCAGCGGTGCCCACATTTTTACATGCCACTGTATTGTTTTTACAAATTAAAAAAAAAAAAATTCCACTTAAATAAAAATTAAACTATACATATTTGGCATCTGCGAAATTGTACTGACCTGAAGAATTAGATTGCCAGGTCAGTTTTACTGTGTAGTGAAATAAAAAAAAAAAAAAGTAATTGTGGAATTGCACTTTTTTTTAACATTTTAAAGCACTTAAAATTTTTATTTTGCTTCCCAGTGCATTACATGATAAAACAAATAATGTTATTCAAAAGTATAACTTGACCCGTAAACATCAAGCCATCATACTTTTATGTGGACAAAAAAATAAAAAAGTTATGGCTCTTGGACAAAAGCAAAAAAAAGGAAAAATCGCCCAGTCATGAAGGGGTTAGCCAACAGCTGCAGCTAAGGTTAGGGTCACAGGACCGTTTTTCTCTCATTGGAGAAAATCAGTCTGATTATGCTATTCACACTGTGTTCAGACTCTACCTGTGATCAGAGAGTGATCCGATTTTCTTGGATGAAAAGAATAAGAAAAAAGAATTCCATCTTCTCCATTCAGTCTGTCCGTGAAAATGTATTTTATTTCCACAGAAAAATAAAGATTTTGTGTTAAATATATTTAAAAATGACAATTTTTTTTAATATTAATTTCTATAAAAAATACAAATAGTAATCTTGTAATTTTCACATTGACTACTGGAACTATTTCAGACTTTCTGTTCTTTGCAGAAGACTTTTCAGAAGTCTCATTATGGTCAGAGGCAGGATTACAACATCAATAATAATAATTTTTATTTCTATGGCCACAACATATTCCACAGCACTTTACAATTTCAAGGGGTACATGTACAGACAATATCAGACATTACAGAACAGCACATAGTTCAACACATACCAAGAGGAGTGAGTGCCCTGCTTGTAAGCTTACAATCTATGAGGCAGGTACCACCTCTATACACAGCTGATAATGCATGATCCACCTTCCTTCACGATGACCTTTGCACACGCTCATTACACCCTTCAATACTAAAGTTGGGGTCTGAGTCAGTTTATTGCTGCTACTGTACATGTAGATTTCCACAAAGAACAGGAAGCATGACTCTAGAACAGCACCATCGCCAATGTGAAAATTGTAAGATTTATTCTTTTTAATACAGATCTTGAGATAAAAAAAAAAGATAGAAAAAAACAGTACCAACAATTTATTAAAAATAAATTGAACATAGAAAACTGATTTAAACAATAGGTCATCTTCTAATAACAAATTCCCTTTAAAAAATTGTCAACCATCAAAACACATTATCACCACCATGAGGACTGAAGGGGCAGATCCTGGAAATTCCTAGATTTGGAGCATCATGAAACTTAGGTCGGGATCACACTTGCGAGAAACTCGCACGAGTCTCGTATCTCAATACCCGACACTACCGCCGGCAATTGGACCGGAGCGTTCGGTTGCATAGAAATACATGAAGCTGTATACTCTGGTCCTGAGTGCCGGCGGCAGTGCCGGGTATTGAGATGTTAGACTCGTGCGAGTTTCTCGCAAGTGTGATCCCAGCCTTAGGCCGGAGTCACACTACAGCGAGATACGGCCGAGTCTCGCAGGTTAAAAACAAGCCCTGGCACCGGCACTCCGGGGCGGAGCGTGCAGTTCCATGTATTGCTGTGCGGCCGCACGCACCGCTCTGGAGTGCCGATGCCAGAGCTGGGTTTTAACCTGCGAGACTCGGCCGTATCTCGCTGTGTGTGATCCCGGCCTCAGAAGGAGAATTGAAACTTACAAAGGGATTTACAGTATACTTCACAATATTCTGGAATAAGCTAACTACAATTATTCCAATCTAATTGATGGAGATTTATTGTGAACAAATGCTGTCTTCTAACTACAATAGAGTAGGTTGTCATATTGTGTTTTTGCAGCTTGTTTTTCCGCACCAAAAGCCGAAGTGGGTGAAAAGCACTGCAAAAAGGCTGAAAACATTATTGGCCTGCTGTATCTTTGTAAAAACATAGCACTGGTTAAATATATTGGGGAAAAATACATATATGAATATTCTGTATATGCAGCAAATACGCCACGTGTGAATATATTCAAGTATAGTCAGATATGGTTATTGTTTATTTTTCTTTTCCAATAATTTTTATTGAACTTTCAAAATTTTTCAAAGTGTGGGAAGGGAAAGGGAAGGGGAAACATGGGGAATCGGGGAAAAGGGAAGGAGGAAAGAGGGGAAAAGGGATAAGGAGGAAAACCAGGGATAAACAGGCATACACACATTTCAGAAATACACATATTTAAGCGTAGCTTAATATTTCAACACGTAAAATCAAAAACAGGTATTAATAATCATACAAAGACTATGAGATGCAAAATCCACATAAAGTACAGAGCATTATGAAATATATGAGTAATATACATATATCGAGTAATGTATGAAGAAACATGAGAGCCTGTCGTGTCTGGAAACACCCTAAGGTGATCCTAAGACTAGTTGGAGGGAAAAGACCGGTTCTTTTAGTATTATAGCAAATGGAATAAAGATCTTTTCAAGTGGGATACATGTTTGATGAAAACAGAGAGGAGAGTCCAGGAGAGGCCGTAGAAAATGTTATACCTGTTCTTTTCAGAAAGTCAATTCCTTCCTCCGGAGAAGAGAGAGTGAACAATTTTGACGCAAATTTCACTATTGTTTATTTTTCAAACAGCCTCTATGGTGCTTCCTATATGCTAATGTGATAAGATTTTGTTAAGTTAAAAGTAAAAATTATTTGGAAAAAAAATCTATATTTTATTCTTTAAAAAAAAAAAAAGGTTGTAATACTATGAAACATCATAAAAGGTGCTCTGGATGAGTGGACGATATGGAAATGCTGACCTTTAAAGTACTGGCATTTTTAGATCAGCAGTTGTATGGAGAAAATAAAAGGCTCCACAGAATGTAGCTTTTTATCATTGCCTTCTCTGTCTTGCTGCTTCAGAGCTATGGGTCAGAGGTACTTCATTCATCTGGAGCATTGTGTGTGGGATGCTGACTGTTTGACATTTGTGAATGAGACGTGTCCTCTGTGTCCTCAAACACTTATCATCTCAGAGGTTGCAGCGTGTGAGTGTTTGCTTGCTCACTGATCCTTTGTGCACACCAACTGAGTAATTATACAAAAAGTCATACATAAGAAATCTTTATTCAGCCAATGTTGGGGGGACGGGTGGGATGCCACCACAGTCACTTTAAGAGAAAATAATCTGTTCAGAAAATAAATATACAAGATATAGCAGTACAATGCAGGCTCTAGTAGACCATTTAGGTGGGTCTTTCCAGCTCATCAACGACTGCTCTTCAACTATATCCAAGTTTACAGAGGCCAAGGAAACAGTGATGGGAACAAAATTATCCCTAATGTGATGGTTCTGTCCCTATATTCAAGATGCTATTGACAGCACATCTGATTCAATTATGAAATGGGCTAAGTATCTGAAATTCATCTTTATAGTCTATACATGTATATTCTAAATAGATCTATCAAATGGTCAATTTAGATGAGTTGATAATTGATCAATCAGTATAAACAGGCTGGCAATCAGCCAACAAACAATCACAACGCTCATTCACACGGTGTGATGATTTTTGTGATTACAAAAATCATCACACCGTGTGAATGAGCGTTGTGATTGTTTGTTGGCTGATTGCCAGCCTGTTTATACTGATTGATCAATTATCAACTCATCTAAATTGACCATTTGATAGATCTATTTAGAATATACATGTATAGACTATAAAGATGAATTTCAGATACTTAGCCCATTTCATAATTGAATCAATCTCAGCTAATCAGCTAAAGGAAAATACATTGGTACTCCAGCGAGTACTGCATCTCATAACATAGTAACATAGTAACATAGTTAGTAAGGCCGAAAAAAGACATTTGTCCATCCAGTTCAGCCTATATTCCATCATAATAAATCCCCAGATCTACGTCCTTCTACAGAACCTAATAATTGTATGATACAATATTGTTCTGCTCCAGGAAGACATCCAGGCCTCTCTTGAACCCCTCGACTGAGTTCGCCATCACCACCTCCTCAGGCAAGCAATTCCAGATTCTCACTGCCCTAACAGTAAAGAATCCTCTTCTATGTTGGTGGAAAAACCTTCTCTCCTCCAGACGCAAAGAATGCCCCCTTGTGCCCGTCACCTTCCTTGGTATAAACAGATCCTCAGCGAGATATTTGTATTGTCCCCTTATATACTTATACATGGTTATTAGATCGCCCCTCAGTCGTCTTTTTTCTAGACTAAATAATCCTAATTTCGCTAATCTATCTGGGTATTGTAGTTCTCCCATTCCCTTTATTAATTTTGTTGCCCTCCTTTGTACTCTCTCTAGTTCCATTATATCCTTCCTGAGCACCGGTGCCCAAAACTGGACACAGTACTCCATGTGCGGTCTAACTAGCGATTTGTACAGAGGCAGTATAATGCTCTCATCATGTGTATCCAGACCTCTTTTAATGCACCCCATGATCCTGTTTGCCTTGGCAGCTGCTGCCTGGCACTGGTTGCTCCAGGTAAGTTTATCATTATCTAGGATCCCCAAGTCCTTCTCCCTGTCAGATTTACCCAGTGGTTTCCCATTCAGTGTGTAATGGTGATATTGATTCCTTCTTCCCATGTGTATAACCTTACATTTATCATTGTTAAACCTCATCTGCCACCTTTCAGCCCAAGTTTCCAACTTTTCCAGATCCATCTGTAGCAGAATACTATCTTCTCTTGTATTAACTGCTTTACATAGTTTTGTATCATCTGCAAATATCGATATTTTACTGTGTAAACCTTCTACCAGATCATTAATGAATATGTTGAAGAGAACAGGTCCCAATACTGACCCCTGCGGTACCCCACTGGTCACAGCGACCCAGTTAGAGACTATACCATTTATAACCACCCTCTGCTTTCTATCACTAAGCCAGTTACTAACCCATTTACACACATTTTCCCCCAGACCAAGCATTCTCATTTTGTGTACCAACCTCTTGTGCGGCACGGTATCAAACGCTTTGGAAAAATCGAGATATACCACATCCAATGACTCACCGTTGTCCAGCCTATAGCTTACCTCTTCATAGAAACTGATTAGATTGGTTTGACAGGAGCGATTTCTCATAAACCCATGCTGATATGGAGTTAAACAGTTATTCTCATTGAGATAATCCAGAATAACATCCCTCAGAAACCCTTCAAATATTTTACCAACAATAGAGGTTAGACTTACTGGCCTATAATTTCCAGGTTCACTTTTAGAGCCCTTTTTGAATATTGGCACCACATTTGCTATGCGCCAGTCCTGCGGAACAGACCCTGTCGCTATAGAGTCCCTAAAAATAAGAAATAATGGTTTATCTATTACATTACTTAGTTCTCTTAGTACTCGTGGGTGTATGCCATCCGGATCCGGAGATTTATCTGTTTTAATCTTATTTAGCCGGTTTCGCACCTCTTCTTGGGTTAGATTGGTGACCCTTAATATAGGGTTTTCATTGTTTCTTGGGATTTCACCTAGCATTTCATTTTCCACCGTGAATACCGTGGAGAAGAAGGTGTTTAATATGTTAGCTTTTTCCTCGTCATCTACAACCATTCTTTCCTCACTATTTTATAAGGGGCCTACATTTTCAGTTTTTATTCTTTTACTATTGATATAGTTGAAGAACAGTTTGGGATTAGTTTTACTCTCCTTAGCAATGTGCTTCTCTGTTTCCTTTTTGGCAGCTTTAATTAGTTTTTTAGATAAAGTATTTTTCTCCCTATAGTTTTTTAGAGCTTCAATGGTGCCATCCTGCTTTAGTAGTGCAAATGCTTTCTTTTTACTGTTAATTGCCTGTCTTACTTCTTTGTTTAGCCACATTGGGTTTTTCCTATTTCTAGTCCTTTTATTCCCACAAGGTATAAACCGCTTACACTGCCTATTTAGGATGTTCTTAAACATTTCCCATTTATTATCTGTATTCTTATTTCTGAGGATATTGTCCCAGTCTACCAGATTAAGGGCATCTCTAAGCTGGTCAAACTTTGCCTTCCTAAAGTTCAGTGTTTTTGTGACTCCCTGACAAGTCCCCCTAGTGAAAGACAGGTGAAACTGCACAATATTGTGGTCGCTATTTCCTAGATGCCCAACCACCTGCAGATTTGTTATTCTGTCAGGTCTATTAGATAGTATTAGGTCTAAAAGTGCTGCTCCTCTGGTTGGATTCTGCACCAATTGTGAAAGATAATTTTTCTTGGTTATTAGCAGAAACCTGTTGCCTTTATGGGTTTCACAGGTTTCTGTTTCCCAGTTAATATCCGGGTAGTTAAAGTCCCCCATAACCAGGACCTCATTATGGGTTGCAGCTTCATCTATATGCTTTAGAAGTAGACTTTCCATGGTTTCTGTTATATTTGGGGGTTTGTAACAGACCCCAATGAGAATTTTGTTACCATTTTTCCCTCCATGAATTTCGACCCATATGGACTCGACATCCTCATTTCCTTCGCTAATATCCTCCCTTAAAGTGGACTTTAGACAAGACTTTACATAGAGACAAACCCCTCCTCCTCTCCGATTTTTACGATCCTTTCTAAACAGACTGTAACCCTGTAAGTTAACTGCCCAGTCATAGCTTTCATCTAACCATGTCTCGGTTATTCCCACTATGTCAAAGTTACCTGTAGATATTTCTGCTTCTAGTTCTTCCATCTTGTTTGTCAGGCTTCTGGCGTTTGCGAGCATGCAGTTTAGAGGATTTTGCTTTGTTCCAATCTCCTCGCTGTGGATTGTTTTAGAAATGTTCTTACCTCCCATATGAGTATGTTTTCCTGGGTCTTCTTTGTTCAAGTCTAATGTTTTTCTTCCCGTCCCCTCTTCTTCTAGTTTAACGCCCTCCTGATGAGTGTAGCGAGTCTTCAGGCGAATGTGTGTTTCCCAGGTTTGTTGAGGTGTAGTCCGTCTCTGGCGAGGAGTCCATCGTACCAGTAATTCACACCGTGGTCCAGGAATCCGAATCCTTGTTGTCTGCACCATCGTCTTAGCCAGTTGTTTGCATCAAGGATCCTGTTCCATCTCCTGGTGCCATGCCCATCTACTGGAAGGATAGAAGAAAAAACTACCTGTGCATCCAGTTCCTTTACTTTCTTCCCCAACTCTTCAAAGTCTTTGCAGATTGTCGGTAGGTCCTTCCTTGCCATGTCATTGGTGCCAACATGTATCAGAAGAAATGGGTGGACGTCCTTGGAGCTGAAGAGCTTTGGTATCCTATCGGTCACATCCTTGATCATCGCACCTGGAAGGCAGCATACTTCTCTTGCAGTTATGTCCGGTCTGCAGATGGCTGCTTCTGTGCCTCTCAGTAGTGAGTCTCCCACCACCACCATTCTTCGTTGCTTCTTGGCTGTACTTTTTGCTGTCACTTGTTGCTGTGTGCCCTTTTCTTTTTTGCTTGCTGGTATTGCTTCATCCTTAGGTGTGCCATCTTCATCCTCTACAAAGATTTGATATCGGTTCTTCAGTTGTGTGGTTGGTGATTTCTCCATGGTCTTCTTGCTTCTTTTGGTCACATGCTTCCACTCATCTGCTTTTGGAGGTTCTCTGACACTTTTATCACCTTCTGTGACCAGTAGAGATGCTTCTGTTCTGTCTAGAAAGTCTTCATTTTCTTTGATGAGTTTCAAAGTTGCTATTCTTTCTTCCAGACCCCGCACCTTTTCTTCTAAAAGGGCCACTAGTCTACACTTCTGACAGGTGAAATTTGATTCTTCTTCTGGTCGATCTGTGAACATGTAGCACATGCTGCAGCTCACCATGTAGGTTGTCACATCTGCCATGTTGCTCCTAGATCCTGCTGACTTGCTGTGTGTTTTCCTTCTTGTGTAACCTACTCAGCCAAGCTCTATTGCAATAATATCCTCCTTATTTATTACAAAGGCACAGTGCCTTTCACATGACTGGTAAAAAAACAAAAAAACGCTGCTAAAATTACTACATGTTGCATTTCTGCAATACAACGCATGCAGAGAAAAAATGCATGCGTTACAAAAACGCGTCAAAACGCATGCAAAAAAACGCATGCGTTTTTAATGTTAAGTATAGGGAAAAAAAGCATGCATTTTATTGCGTTTTTTAGCGCAAAAACGCAAAAAAAAATGCAAATGTGAAACCAGCCTTAGAAACACATTTAAATATAATTTAATAATAAGTGAATAATCCCTGCATTATGTTTCTGTAGAAAGTCACTGGGAGCCATAAACCACCATCAAGGTGTCTAGTTCATTCGTTCACATGGTGAAAGTTTTCTTTCAAATTGCTCTTTGCGAATACATTCATTGAATACGCAGAATTAGAATTTCATTATCACACAGAAGAATAGTGCTTTGTTGTGTACTTTTAACAGAATCTGTCTCTCCCATAGAAATGAAACAGCAAAGCACAGCTAGCATTTTTGAGGGTCATTTCTGTATTAAAAATCTTCCTTTTGTGCTTGGCACCTATTATTCCATTAGAAAAGCTGTATCACTAGAATAATTTAAACGGGGGAAGACATATATTATTGGTGCAATCTGCGCAGCTGTACAAGGGCCCAAAAAGGGTAAGGGGGCCCATTTCCATCTCCAAAGCAGGTGGAAGTATGCATTATGATGAGCTGTTGGACTGGAAAGAGCCCATATACTGTTTTTGCACTGGGGGTCTCTTCTGTCTGTGTCTGCTGTTGGATTTAAACCCTATTTTGGGATCATAAAATATTTTTCCTTTGTATTCTTTGTTCGTTTTTTTTTCTATTTGTGCCTTTATGTGATGTGTCATATTCAATTTGTACTGTATCAATAAAATTTGATTTTTGGATGTCGTATTACTTTGTTGACAATTTTATTGAGTCTTGTTTGCATGACTGTAGCACTCCAGAACCTAAGATTAGCTGTGGTCACTGTCTTCATAGATGTTGGAAAGAAACCTTTACCTCCTTACTTCTAACAAAAAAAAAATTACAACAGGAAGTTCAGCTTTACTTCAGTCATAATTGCATGCCAAAAATTGTACTGTAGGTCAGTTTATACCTCCTAAATAATAGTATCTGATTCAAGCTTTAGATTAACGGTAACCCTTGGTGGCATTTAGTTAGATGGCATTCCTTGACTAATATCCATTGACAAATAGCCTTGCCTTCTTGGAAGATCAAAAACTAGGTCAGTAGAGGCTGAAGACTAGTATGAATATTAAAGGGAACTTGTGACCTCGTTTTGCCGCTATAAGATGTGGCCACTGCCTTTTGGGGCTTACATACAGCATTCTGTAATGTGTAGATAAGCACCGGATCCGACCTGAAAGAGAAGAAAAAGCAGTTTTATTATACTCACCCAGGGGCGGTCCGGTCCGATGGGTGTCGCAGGTCCGGGTTCGGCGCCTGCCATCTTCATGTGATGTCGTCATCATGCTTGCTTCCTGTCATGCTCCTGTGCAAGCGTAGTGATCTGCCCTGTTTGAGGGCAGAGCAAAGTACTGCAGTGCGCAGGCACCGGGAAAGGTCAGAGAGGCACAGTGCCTGTGCACTGCAGGAATATGCTCTGCCCTCAACAGGTCAGATCACTACACCTGCGCAGGAACGCGACACGAAGCAAGCAGGATGACGACATCACATGAAGATGGCAGGCACCGAACCCGGAAATGCGACACCCATCGGACCAGACCGCCCCCGGGTGAGTATAATAAAACTTGTTTTTCTTCTCTTTCAGGTCGGATCCGGGGCTTATCAGCAGCATTACAGAATGCTGTAGATAAGCCCCGAAAGGCAGTGGCCGTATCCTATAGTGGCAAAACGAGGTGACAGGTTCCCTTTAAGGAATTAAGGAGGATCTGTCACCGCCCTTGGTATATCATTTGGCAAGGACAATGGTAAGGACTCATTCAAACATTCAGACCAGTTTTCATCAGTATTTTGGATCAGACTGTCATTAGTGTTTGAAGGGTATTTGCACACAACATCTTTTTAAGGTCTAAATCTGAATAAGCCCCTGCAAAATGCTAAAAAGAATGAACATGTGGCACTGCAATGTCAAAACAACGTGCTGTGCATATGTTCAGTCTTTTCGAGATTATTTTATCCGCCTCTAGCTTCGAAAGCCGTGAGGCAGCTAAAAGCAGTGACCTGACTATTCTCCAGGTGGCTTCTGTTTGGAAGCCACTTGCAGTACTAGTTTATATATACAGTTACAAATAAAAAAGACACTACCAGCAAAGCCAATGCAAAAACAACGGAAAGGATGCCAAAGCAGATGCTCCAGGAAAAACCCAGCCTGATGCATCTTCTGTTTCAATAACTCAGCAGATATGCTGGTGTCTAAAAGACAATGCTTCAGCATTGTTTAATCATTAAGGTTATGCATATTTAAACAGACATTTCAAGAGAGCTAAAATAGTCCTCTCAGCCTTATTCCCTGTATACTGAGGAATCTGCAAAGAACGAGCTCTGTATGTTTGACATACTTTAAAAGGAACCTGTCTGGTCCCCCATGCCCCCAAAGCAGCAGCATTCACCTACAGTATGTATGAGCACATTCCCTGCATAAACAGCCCTGTATAGCGTCATTGAGTGAAAACAAGACATAAAATAAACATTTATAATGTCCGTTTCCTATGCTAATGAGGACTTTGACTAGTCAAGGGGGCGTTAGTTGTCCCAGACCAGTCGGCCCTCTTTCCATGTTATCACTCCCCTGTGAGGGTGATAATATAATTAGCACAAGCGCTCATGCAAGTCTAATGCATGAGCGCCGCTCATCCCGGCAGCATCACTACGTCTCTGAAGTCAGATGTATGCTTCCTGGCTTCAGAGGCGCACTGCGCATGTCTGGAGTTTCAGAAGATGGCTTCCAGTCATGCGCAGTGCACCTCTGAAGCCAGGAAGCATACGCCTGGCTTCAGAGACACAGTGACGCTGCAGGAATTAGTGGCACACATGTGCGAGATTTGCATGAGCGGCAATGACGTCGCTCATGCAAATTATGTTGTCATGGAAAGAGGGCTGACTAGTCTGGAGCAACTAACGCCCATCTACTAGTCAAAGCCCTCATTGTTAGGGCTAGTGGAACTCACCGAGTAAAATAGATGTTTATTATGAATGGTGCGTTCGCAGCCCGGGGTCCACCGTGCAGGAGGAACCTGCTGCTAGTGAATGGCGGCACTGTTTGGTGGTATAGACTAGCTCTGTTACCTCACAGAGCAACCGTGAGAGGAAAGCACTGCACCCTGTTAGCCTCACAGGAGCACAAGCTTACTGCCGAACTGATAGCAGTCAGTGGTTATGCACACACGCAATCTCCTCACTGGAGGTGTCGGTATTCTAGGGGCTTATTTCAGCCGGGTCCCTGAATCACGTTCACACAATCTCCTCGCCGGAGGTGCGAGCATTCTAGGGGCTTATTTCAGCCGGGTCCCTGAATACAAACATAACCACACTAAAACAAAAGAAAAAAGGAATATGCACACAGTGGGATCAACCTAATACATTTTATTTTATTATAACAATCCACCATACACAAAGGCAAAAAAGGGAGGGTAGTAGCTATCTTTGGGATCTAATTTCTGATAACGTTTTTTTTTTTTCTATGAGGGCTCTGTCAGTTGGCAGTACAGTGTATTGAATAAATGTGCTTGTCATTGTATTAATCTACCAACTTGCTTAAGGGTTCCTTGCATCATCTGTATATTTGCTATATATTGTCATGTGGATCCTTGTTATTGCATTTGGGGGGATGCGGGTAGGTCCGTTTTGTTTTTAAATGTTTTTAAATGTCTGTTTCTCCCTTTTTTGCCTTTGTGTATGGTGGATTGTTATAATAAAATAAAATTTATTAGGTTGATCCCACTGTGTGCATATTCCTTTTTTCTTTTGTTTTCCTGGTATCTCATATATGCACGTGGTTGATCCCCTTAGTACTTATTGTGTGTGGTGCCCGCCTCTTTGTGTTTCTGCAAATACATAACAACACTGGCGCAAAGCACATATTATAATTGATACTAGTGCATGGCCGTGCAGCCATGCGAGCCTTAAATAGCTGCAGCACGTTTAGGACCTTCCAAAGACGGACCAATGGAGTTGCCGCAGTACCTGAGCATGTGACCCCAGATCTCCACTGAGAGATCTTGCCCCGGGCATGCTCAGAGTGCAAAGCAGGATTTAGTCCTAGCACCTACAAGGACCTTAACTGCAGTATCTGATCATGTGACCCTCGATCTCCACTGAGAGATGTTACTCTGGGCATGCTCAGAATGTGAAATGCAGGACTTAGACCCAGAAGCGTCTGCTCGCCGCTGCCCAGCACTGACTTCAATGGCAGAAGCAGGAAATGCAGCAGTAACTCTCAGCACAGAGTCAGACTGAACGAGACGCTGGGATCGATGTCTCCACTGAGCAGGCTCCACTGCAGCAGGAGAAGAATGGGAGACCGCAGCGGAGGTGGCCAGAGATTCCCCCTGTGCAGAGGCAGGAACTCGACCCCTAACATTACCCCCCCTCCTTGGGCCTCGCTATGTTCGAAGGCAGCAATAAGCTGCGGAGCCCGAATGTGCTCAGCAGGCTCCCAGGACCTATCCTCAGGGCCATAACCCTTCCAGTCCACCAAATAAAAATTTTTGCCACGTACCACCTTGCACCCCAAAATAGCATTCACCTCGAAATCGTCCGTAGATGAACCTGATGTCCCGGCAGATGACTCAGAAAACCAGGACATGTATACGGGCTTAAGGAGGGACACATGAAAGGTGTCGGTGATACCAAGGTGTGGAGGAAGGGCTAGATGGTAGACCACAGGATTAACCTGTTCGAGGACCTTGAAGGGACCCAAGTATCGAGGTGCAAACTTAGTGGACTCTACACGCAGCCTGATGTTACGGGCGGAGAGCCACACTAAATTGCCAAGAGCAAAGGTCGGGGCAGGGCGCCGATGTGCATCGGCGGAGGACCTCATTCTCTCCTTGGAGGCCCGAATGGCATCCTGAGTGCGGTCCCAAATGTCCCGTGCCTCCACTGCCCAGTCTGCCTCCCTAGAGTCAGCAGAGGACACGGGCATAGGCACAGGAACACGCGGATGCTGGCCGTAATTAAGGAGGAAAGGAGTCTGACCAGTGGATTCGGCTACAGCGTTGTTAAGGGCGAACTCTGCCCATGGTAATAAAGATGCCCAGTCATCCTGCCTGGCAGAAACAAAATGTCGCAAATATGTGACCAGAGTCTGATTGGCCCTCTCTACCAACCCATTCGTCTCGGGATGATATGCGGAAGAGAGATTTAACTCAATGCTGAGAAGACGACAAAGCTCTCTCCAGAACTGAGACGCAAACTGGGGACCCCGGTCACTGACAATTTTGTCTGGCATGCCGTGTAGGCGGAAGATGTGTCTTATGAACAACGCTGCCAAGGCCTGTGCAGAAGGTAGCCGTAGAAGCGGCACCAAATGCACCATTTTCGAGAAATGATCGGTAATAACCCAAATGATGGTACAGCCGCGAGACTTGGGCAAACCCACTACAAAGTCCATCCCGACCATCTCCCAGGGCCTGTCTGCCACAGGCAAGGGATAGAGTAACCCAGCCGGCCATTGTCGAGGAGACTTATTTTTGACACATGAGACACACGCCAGAATATAATCTCTGACATCTCAGAGCATATGCGGCCACCAGTATGTCCTCGCCAGCAGCTCAGATGTCCTTTTTGCCCCAAAGTGTCCACCCACCCTGGAGGAATGAGCCCAAGAGAGAACCTCCGGTCGCAAATTTATGGGCACAAAAGTCTTGCCCGGAGGCACAGACTCAATCGACACCGGAGCCACGGTTCTCAGGCTCTCAGAAGGGACAATAAGCCGAGGCTCTCCTTCCTCCTCCTCAGATGACACAACAGAGCGAGAAAGGGCGTCAGCACGAATGTTCCTCTCCCCAGCAAGATAATGGAGGGTGAAGTGGAATCGGGAGAAGAACAAGGACCATCTGGCCTGGCGAGAATTTAGCCGCTGGGCTGTTTGCAAATATAGCAAATTTTTGTGGTCTGTGAAAACTTGAAAGGGAAAACGAGCCCCCTCCAAGAGATGTCTCCACTCTGAGAAAGCCAACTTCATCGCTAGCAACTCCCTGTCCCCAATGGAATAATTCCTCTCCGCTGGTGTGAAGGTGTTGGAGAAGAAGAAGCACGGATGCTTCCAACCTTGAGCATCCTTTTGGAAGAGGACTGCTCCTGCACCAACGGAAGAGGCATCCACCTCCATTATAAATGGCTTATCGACATCGGGACGATGTAGGATGGGAGCGCTAGTAAAATGGGACTTAATAGAAGAAGAAGCCCTGGAGACCTCTTCAGACCACACTTTGGGATTTGCTCTCTTCTTGGTGAGGGCTACCAATGGAGCTACCAAGTTGAGAAGTGGGGAATGAACTGGCGGTAATAATTAATGAACTCCATAAAGCGCTGCACCGCTTTAAGCGAATGGGGTTCTTGCCAGTCCATCACAGCCTGTAGTTTGGCAGGATCCATAGCCAATCCCTGGGCGGAGATGATATAGCCCAGGAAAGGTAAAGACTCCTGCTCAAACACACACTTCTCCAACTTTGCGTAAAGAGAGTTTGCCCATAAGAGGTCGAAGACTCTGCCAACATCTCTCCGGTGGGAGTCAATATCTGGAGAGAAGATGAGAATATCATCCAGATAGACTACAACCGAGGTGGAAAGCATATCCCGGAAGATATCGTTGACAAAGTCTTGGAACACGGCTGGGGCATTACAGAGCCTGAAGGGCATCACCAGATACTCATAGTGCCCATCTCTGGTGTTAAACGCCGTCTTCCATTTGTCCCCCTCACGGATGCGAATCAGGTTATAAGCTCCCCGCAGGTCTAATTTGGTAAATACCTTAGCTCCCTGTAGCCTATCAAAAAGCTCAGAAATCAGGGGCAGCGGGTACTTATTCTTAACGGTGAAGGCGCTAAGACCCCTGTAATCTATGCAAGGACGTAATTCTCCATTCTTCTTCTGCACGAAGAAGAACCCTGCCCCGGTTGGTGATACTGACTTCCTAATAAGCCCTCTTGCCAAATTCTCCTGGATGTATTGGGACATAGCCTCCGTTTCCGGGAGAGAGATGGGATAGACATGTCCCCGAGGAGGTTCTGCTCCAGGCAAGAGATCTATAGGACAGTCATAGAGACGGTGAGGCGGAAGGGTCTCCGCGGCCTTTTTGGAGAAGACGTCTGTATAGGACCAATAGTATTTGTGGAGAGAAAAGAGATCTGCGGGTATCTCAGTGGTGGAAACCTGAACGCACTCTTTCACACATCTGCCCTTACAGGATTCACTCCAACCCAATATCCTCCCAGAGGTCCACTCAATATGTGGGGAGTGGAAATGGAGCCAGGGTATTCCCAGCAGAATTTCATCCATTCCCTCGGGAAGGACAAGAAGGGAAATAATCTCCTGGTGGGATGGGGACATGACTAACGTGAAAGGGACAGTCTGATGTGTGATTTGTAACGGAAGTGTCGACCCATTCACCACTCTAACAGTTACTGGTTTGGCAAGCATTACCAGAGGTATTGCATAGCGCAGAGCAAAAGCAGAAGACATGAAATTTCCCTCTGCTCCTGAATCCACACAAAGCTCTACTGTATGAGTGAATGTGCCTAACAGGATTGTCCCTTTAAAGGACAATTTGGAGGAAAATGCCGCTGTGTCCAGTGAACCTCCTCCAATGGTCACTAGACGCGATCGTTTCCCAACCGCCATGGACATTTATTAGCGTAATGTTCCAGTTGCTGGCAATTCTTACACACCACAGGTAATCGAGCGGCCTGAGACCTAGGTCCCACTCGAGAGACTTCCAAGGCCTCATGAGAGTCAGACGCCATAACAGGAGATTCTAGAGGTTTGGCAAAGGTGGGAGCCAGCCGAAACCTCTGCCTACACTGGGTCCGCTCCAACCTCCGTTCGTTAAAACGGAGATCGATGCAGGTAGATATAGTAATGAGCTCCTCCAGTGTGGCGGGAATCTCCCTGGTGGCCAATGTGTCCTTTACATGATCTGCCAGTCCTTTCCAGAACACCGGAATAAGGACTTTATCCGGCCATTCCAGCTCAGAAGCTAGAGTCCGGAATTGGATGGCGAACTGGCTGACCATGGACGGACCCTGAGTAATTGCCAACAATTGGAGCGCGGTATCGTGGGTGACACGAGGTCCCAAAAAGACCTGCCTCAGAGCGTCCAGGAAGAGAGGAGCACTCTGAACCACATGATCATCACGTTCCCAAAACGGCGTTGCCCACTTCAACGCCCTGCCTGACAAAAGAGATAAAATGAATCCCACTTTCGCCCGTTCAGTAGGAAAACGTGCAGCCAGCAGCTCAAGATGTATGGAGCACTGGCTCACGAATCCCTGGCATAGCTTACTGTCACCAGCAAACTTGTCTGGAAGTGGGAGACGGGATAAAGTCTGAGCAGGGGTGGCAGTGGACAAACTGGCTGCAGCTACACTTGCAGCCTGAACAGCGACAGCAGTGACGTCCACAGCTGAGGTTGCACGCTCTAGAGCCGCCAACCTACCCTCCAGCTGCTGGATGTACCGCTGTAGATGCTGATCGTCCGCCATTTACTAGCCAGACCCTGGCGCTAGTATTATGTTAGGGCTACAGGAACACATGGGCTACTTGCACAGTGAACAAGTCTGTATGATCATGTTCACACACCACCAAGAAACCTGAAGACACAAAAGAGAGTAGTAAAACCAAAAACACTCAGTTTGAAAAATCGTTGCAGTAATCCGCAAGTGCTAGTAAAAGATGTAGAAAACAGGGTATTTGGTTGATACGTTTTTTGCAAAAAATGTATACTAAGCTGCTCTACCAATCTTCACGGTATACCCTTATCAGAGCAGTCCTAACTAATGTATGCAATCCCTATCTGATGTATTTAAAAACCTGATCATCTGTATATAACCTGTGTGAACAGGGTTCAGAGAGGAAAAATCCATGTGTGCATACAGGGTAGAACAGCTTTTGTGCAGATAGCCCAAGAGGAGTGGTGGAACTCCCCAGTCTTGTAGACACAAGAGAACAATTATGGAAACAGGAACACATGGGCTACTTGCACAGTGAACAAGTCTGTATGATCATGTTCACACACCACCAAGAAACCTGAAGACACAAAAGAGAGTAGTAAAACCAAAAACACTCAGTTTGAAAAAATGTTGCAGTAATCCGCAAGTGCTAGTAAAAGATGTAAAAAACAGGGTATTTGGTTGATACGTTTTTTGCAAAAAATGCATACTAAGCTGCTCTACCAATCTTCATGGTATACCCTTATCAGAGCAGTCCTAACTAATGTATGCAATCCCTATCTGATGTATTTAAAAACCTGATCATCTGTATATAACCTGTGTGAACAGGGTTCAGAGAGGAAAAATCCATGTGTGCATACAGGGTAGAACAGCTTTTGTGCAGATAGCCCAAGAGGAGTGGTGGAACTCCCCAGTCTTGTAGACACAAGAGAACAATTATGGAAACAAGAACACATGGGCTACTTGCACAGTGAACAAGTCTGTATGATCATGTTCACACACCACCAAGAAACCTGAAGACACAAAAGAGAGTAGTAAAACCAAAAACACTCAGTTTGAAAAAATGTTGCAGTAATCCGCAAGTGCTAGCAAAAGATGTAAAAAACAGGGTATTTGGTTGATACGTTTTTTGCAAAAAATGTATACTAAGCTGCTCTACCAATCTTCACGGTATACCCTTATCAGAGCAGTCCTAACTAATGTATGCAATCCCTATCTGATGTATTTAAAAACCTGATCATCTGTATATAACCTGTGTGAACAGGGTTCAGAGAGGAAAAATCCATGTGTGCATACAGGGTAGAACAGCTTTTGTGCAGATAGCCCAAGAGGAGTGGTGGAACTCCCCAGTCTTGTAGACACAAGAGAACAATTATGGAAACAGGAACACATGGGCTACTTGCACAGTGAACAAGTCTGTATGATCATGTTCACACACCACCAAGAAACCTGAAGACACAAAAGAGAGTAGTAAAACCAAAAACACTCAGTTTGAAAAAATGTTGCAGTAATCCGCAAGTGCTAGTAAAAGATGTAAAAAACAGGGTATTTGGTTGATACGTTTTTTGCAAAAAATGTATACTAAGCTGCTCTACCAATCTTCACGGTATACCCTTATCAGAGCAGTCCTAACTAATGTATGCAATCCCTATCTGATGTATTTAAAAACCTGATCATCTGTATATAACCTGTGTGAACAGGGTTCAGAGAGGAAAAATCCATGTGTGCATACAGGGTAGAACAGCTTTTGTGCAGATAGCCCAAGAGGAGTGGTGGAACTCCCCAGTCTTGTAGACACAAGAGAACAATTATGGAAACAGGAACACATGGGCTACTTGCACAGTGAACAAGTCTGTATGATCATGTTCACACACCACCAAGAAACCTGAAGACACAAAAGAGAGTAGTAAAACCAAAAACACTCAGTTTGAAAAAATGTTGCAGTAATCCGCAAGTGCTAGTAAAAGATGTAAAAAACAGGGTATTTGGTTGATACGTTTTTTGCAAAAAATGTATACTAAGCTGCTCTACCAATCTTCACGGTATACCCTTATCAGAGCAGTCCTAACTAATGTATGCAATCCCTATCTGATGTATTTAAAAACCTGATCATCTGTATATAACCTGTGTGAACAGGGTTCAGAGAGGAAAAATCCATGTGTGCATACAGGGTAGAACAGCTTTTGTGCAGATAGCCCAAGAGGAGTGGTGGAACTCCCCAGTCTTGTAGACACAAGAGAACAATTATGGAAACAGGAACACATGGGCTACTTGCACAGTGAACAAGTCTGTATGATCATGTTCACACACCACCAAGAAACCTGAAGACACAAAAGAGAGTAGTAAAACCAAAAACACTCAGTTTGAAAAAATGTTGCAGTAATCCGCAAGTGCTAGTAAAAGATGTAAAAAACAGGGTATTTGGTTGATACGTTTTTTGCAAAAAATGCATACTAAGCTGCTCTACCAATCTTCATGGTATACCCTTATCAGAGCAGTCCTAACTAATGTATGCAATCCCTATCTGATGTATTTAAAAACCTGATCATCTGTATATAACCTGTGTGAACAGGGTTCAGAGAGGAAAAATCCATGTGTGCATACAGGGTAGAACAGCTTTTGTGCAGATAGCCCAAGAGGAGTGGTGGAACTCCCCAGTCTTGTAGACACAAGAGAACAATTATGGAAACAAGAACACATGGGCTACTTGCACAGTGAACAAGTCTGTATGATCATGTTCACACACCACCAAGAAACCTGAAGACACAAAAGAGAGTAGTAAAACCAAAAACACTCAGTTTGAAAAAATGTTGCAGTAATCCGCAAGTGCAAGCAAAAGATGTAAAAAACAGGGTATTTGGTTGATACGTTTTTTGCAAAAAATGTATACTAAGCTGCTCTACCAATCTTCACGGTATACCCTTATCAGAGCAGTCCTAACTAATGTATGCAATCCCTATCTGATGTATTTAAAAACCTGATCATCTGTATATAACCTGTGTGAACAGGGTTCAGAGAGGAAAAATCCATGTGTGCATACAGGGTAGAACAGCTTTTGTGCAGATAGCCCAAGAGGAGTGGTGGAACTCCCCAGTCTTGTAGACACAAGAGAACAATTATGGAAACAGGAACACATGGGCTACTTGCACAGTGAACAAGTCTGTATGATCATGTTCACACACCACCAAGAAACCTGAAGACACAAAAGAGAGTAGTAAAACCAAAAACACTCAGTTTGAAAAAATGTTGCAGTAATCCGCAAGTGCTAGTAAAAGATGTAAAAAACAGGGTATTTGGTTGATACGTTTTTTGCAAAAAATGTATACTAAGCTGCTCTACCAATCTTCACGGTATACCCTTATCAGAGCAGTCCTAACTAATGTATGCAATCCCTATCTGATGTATTTAAAAACCTGATCATCTGTATATAACCTGTGTGAACAGGGTTCAGAGAGGAAAAATCCATGTGTGCATACAGGGTAGAACAGCTTTTGTGCAGATAGCCCAAGAGGAGTGGTGGAACTCCCCAGTCTTGTAGACACAAGAGAACAATTATGGAAACAGGAACACATGGGCTACTTGCACAGTGAACAAGTCTGTATGATCATGTTCACACACCACCAAGAAACCTGAAGACACAAAAGAGAGTAGTAAAACCAAAAACACTCAGTTTGAAAAAATGTTGCAGTAATCCGCAAGTGCTAGTAAAAGATGTAAAAAAACAGGGTATTTGGTTGATACGTTTTTTGCAAAAAATGTATACTAAGCTGCTCTACCAATCTTCACGGTATACCCTTATCAGAGCAGTCCTAACTAATGTATGCAATCCCTATCTGATGTATTTAAAAACCTGATCATCTGTATATAACCTGTGTGAACAGGGTTCAGAGAGGAAAAATCCATGTGTGCATACAGGGTAGAACAGCTTTTGTGCAGATAGCCCAAGAGGAGTGGTGGAACTCCCCAGTCTTGTAGACACAAGAGAACAATTATGGAAACAGGAACACATGGGCTACTTGCACAGTGAACAAGTCTGTATGATCATGTTCACACACCACCAAGAAACCTGAAGACACAAAAGAGAGTAGTAAAACCAAAAACACTCAGTTTGAAAAAATGTTGCAGTAATCCGCAAGTGCTAGTAAAAGATGTAAAAAACAGGGTATTTGGTTGATACGTTTTTTGCAAAAAATGCATACTAAGCTGCTCTACCAATCTTCATGGTATACCCTTATCAGAGCAGTCCTAACTAATGTATGCAATCCCTATCTGATGTATTTAAAAACCTGATCATCTGTATATAACCTGTGTGAACAGGGTTCAGAGAGGAAAAATCCATGTGTGCATACAGGGTAGAACAGCTTTTGTGCAGATAGCCCAAGAGGAGTGGTGGAACTCCCCAGTCTTGTAGACACAAGAGAACAATTATGGAAACAAGAACACATGGGCTACTTGCACAGTGAACAAGTCTGTATGATCATGTTCACACACCACCAAGAAACCTGAAGACACAAAAGAGAGTAGTAAAACCAAAAACACTCAGTTTGAAAAAATGTTGCAGTAATCCGCAAGTGCAAGCAAAAGATGTAAAAAACAGGGTATTTGGTTGATACGTTTTTTGCAAAAAATGTATACTAAGCTGCTCTACCAATCTTCACGGTATACCCTTATCAGAGCAGTCCTAACTAATGTATGCAATCCCTATCTGATGTATTTAAAAACCTGATCATCTGTATATAACCTGTGTGAACAGGGTTCAGAGAGGAAAAATCCATGTGTGCATACAGGGTAGAACAGCTTTTGTGCAGATAGCCCAAGAGGAGTGGTGGAACTCCCCAGTCTTGTAGACACAAGAGAACAATTATGGAAACAGGAACACATGGGCTACTTGCACAGTGAACAAGTCTGTATGATCATGTTCACACACCACCAAGAAACCTGAAGACACAAAAGAGAGTAGTAAAACCAAAAACACTCAGTTTGAAAAAATGTTGCAGTAATCCGCAAGTGCTAGTAAAAGATGTAAAAAACAGGGTATTTGGTTGATACGTTTTTTGCAAAAAATGTATACTAAGCTGCTCTACCAATCTTCACGGTATACCCTTATCAGAGCAGTCCTAACTAATGTATGCAATCCCTATCTGATGTATTTAAAAACCTGATCATCTGTATATAACCTGTGTGAACAGGGTTCAGAGAGGAAAAATCCATGTGTGCATACAGGGTAGAACAGCTTTTGTGCAGATAGCCCAAGAGGAGTGGTGGAACTCCCCAGTCTTGTAGACACAAGAGAACAATTATGGAAACAGGAACACATGGGCTACTTGCACAGTGAACAAGTCTGTATGATCATGTTCACACACCACCAAGAAACCTGAAGACACAAAAGAGAGTAGTAAAACCAAAAACACTCAGTTTGAAAAAATGTTGCAGTAATCCGCAAGTGCTAGTAAAAGATGTAAAAAACAGGGTATTTGGTTGATACGTTTTTTGCAAAAAATGTATACTAAGCTGCTCTACCAATCTTCACGGTATACCCTTATCAGAGCAGTCCTAACTAATGTATGCAATCCCTATCTGATGTATTTAAAAACCTGATCATCTGTATATAACCTGTGTGAACAGGGTTCAGAGAGGAAAAATCCATGTGTGCATACAGGGTAGAACAGCTTTTGTGCAGATAGCCCAAGAGGAGTGGTGGAACTCCCCAGTCTTGTAGACACAAGAGAACAATTATGGAAACAGGAACACATGGGCTACTTGCACAGTGAACAAGTCTGTATGATCATGTTCACACACCACCAAGAAACCTGAAGACACAAAAGAGAGTAGTAAAACCAAAAACACTCAGTTTGAAAAAATGTTGCAGTAATCCGCAAGTGCTAGTAAAAGATGTAAAAAACAGGGTATTTGGTTGATACGTTTTTTGCAAAAAATGTATACTAAGCTGCTCTACCAATCTGCTCTGATAAGGGTATACTGTGAAGATTGGTAGAGCAGCTTAGTATACATTTTTTGCAAAAAACGTATCAACCAAATACCCTGTTTTTTACATCTTTTACTAGCACTTGCGGATTACTGCAACATTTTTTCAAACTGAGTGTTTTTGGTTTTACTACTCTCTTTTGTGTCTTCAGGTTTCTTGGTGGTGTGTGAACATGATCATACAGACTTGTTCACTGTGCAAGTAGCCCATGTGTTCCTGTTTCCATAATTGTTCTCTTGTGTCTACAAGACTGGGGAGTTCCACCACTCCTCTTGGGCTATCTGCACAAAAGCTGTTCTACCCTGTATGCACACATGGATTTTTCCTCTCTGAACCCTGTTCACACAGGTTATATACAGATGATCAGGTTTTTAAATACATCAGATAGGGATTGCATACATTAGCTAGGACTGCTCTGATAAGGGTATACCGTGAAGATTGGTAGAGCAGCTTAGTATACATTTTTTGCAAAAAACGTATCAACCAAATACCCTGTTTTTTACATCTTTTACTAGCACTTGCGGATTACTGCAACATTTTTTCAAACTGAGTGTTTTTGGTTTTACTACTCTCTTTTGTGTCTTCAGGTTTCTTGGTGGTGTGTGAACATGATCATACAGACTTGTTCACTGTGCAAGTAGCCCATGTGTTCCTGTTTCCATAATTGTTCTCTTGTGTCTACAAGACTGGGGAGTTCCACCACTCCTCTTGGGCTATCTGCACAAAAGCTGTTCTACCCTGTATGCACACATGGATTTTTCCTCTCTGAACCCTGTTCACACAGGTTATATACAGATGATCAGGTTTTTAAATACATCAGATAGGGATTGCATACATTAGTTAGGACTGCTCTGATAAGGGTATACCGTGAAGATTGGTAGAGCAGCTTAGTATACATTTTTTGCAAAAAACGTATCAACCAAATACCCTGTTTTTTACATCTTTTACTAGCACTTGCGGATTACTGCAACATTTTTTCAAACTGAGTGTTTTTGGTTTTACTACTCTCTTTTGTGTCTTCAGGTTTCTTGGTGGTGTGTGAACATGATCATACAGACTTGTTCACTGTGCAAGTAGCCCATGTGTTCCTGTTTCCATAATTGTTCTCTTGTGTCTACAAGACTGGGGAGTTCCACCACTCCTCTTGGGCTATCTGCACAAAAGCTGTTCTACCCTGTATGCACACATGGATTTTTCCTCTCTGAACCCTGTTCACACAGGTTATATACAGATGATCAGGTTTTTAAATACATCAGATAGGGATTGCATACATTAGTTAGGACTGCTCTGATAAGGGTATACCGTGAAGATTGGTAGAGCAGCTTAGTATACATTTTTTGCAAAAAACGTATCAACCAAATACCCTGTTTTTTACATCTTTTACTAGCACTTGCGGATTACTGCAACATTTTTTCAAACTGAGTGTTTTTGGTTTTACTACTCTCTTTTGTGTCTTCAGGTTTCTTGGTGGTGTGTGAACATGATCATACAGACTTGTTCACTGTGCAAGTAGCCCATGTGTTCCTGTTTCCATAATTGTTCTCTTGTGTCTACAAGACTGGGGAGTTCCACCACTCCTCTTGGGCTATCTGCACAAAAGCTGTTCTACCCTGTATGCACACATGGATTTTTCCTCTCTGAACCCTGTTCACACAGGTTATATACAGATGATCAGGTTTTTAAATACATCAGATAGGGATTGCATACATTAGTTAGGACTGCTCTGATAAGGGTATACCGTGAAGATTGGTAGAGCAGCTTAGTATACATTTTTTGCAAAAAACGTATCAACCAAATACCCTGTTTTTTACATCTTTTACTAGCACTTGCGGATTACTGCAACATTTTTTCAAACTGAGTGTTTTTGGTTTTACTACTCTCTTTTGTGTCTTCAGGTTTCTTGGTGGTGTGTGAACATGATCATACAGACTTGTTCACTGTGCAAGTAGCCCATGTGTTCCTGTTTCCATAATTGTTCTCTTGTGTCTACAAGACTGGGGAGTTCCACCACTCCTCTTGGGCTATCTGCACAAAAGCTGTTCTACCCTGTATGCACACATGGATTTTTCCTCTCTGAACCCTGTTCACACAGGTTATATACAGATGATCAGGTTTTTAAATACATCAGATAGGGATTGCATACATTAGTTAGGACTGCTCTGATAAGGGTATACCGTGAAGATTGGTAGAGCAGCTTAGTATACATTTTTTGCAAAAAACGTATCAACCAAATACCCTGTTATTTACATCTTTTACTAGCACTTGCGGATTACTGCAACATTTTTTCAAACTGAGTGTTTTTGGTTTTACTACTCTCTTTTGTGTCTTCAGGTTTCTTGGTGGTGTGTGAACATGATCATACAGACTTGTTCACTGTGCAAGTAGCCCATGTGTTCCTGTTTCCATAATTGTTCTCTTGTGTCTACAAGACTGGGGAGTTCCACCACTCCTCTTGGGCTATCTGCACAAAAGCTGTTCTACCCTGTATGCACACATGGATTTTTCCTCTCTGAACCCTGTTCACACAGGTTATATACAGATGATCAGGTTTTTAAATACATCAGATAGGGATTGCATACATTAGTTAGGACTGCTCTGATAAGGGTATACCGTGAAGATTGGTAGAGCAGCTTAGTATACATTTTTTGCAAAAAACGTATCAACCAAATACCCTGTTTTTTACATCTTTTACTAGCACTTGCGGATTACTGCAACATTTTTTCAAACTGAGTGTTTTTGGTTTTACTACTCTCTTTTGTGTCTTCAGGTTTCTTGGTGGTGTGTGAACATGATCATACAGACTTGTTCACTGTGCAAGTAGCCCATGTGTTCCTGTTTCCATAATTGTTCTCTTGTGTCTACAAGACTGGGGAGTTCCACCACTCCTCTTGGGCTATCTGCACAAAAGCTGTTCTACCCTGTATGCACACATGGATTTTTCCTCTCTGAACCCTGTTCACACAGGTTATATACAGATGATCAGGTTTTTAAATACATCAGATAGGGATTGCATACATTAGTTAGGACTGCTCTGATAAGGGTATACCGTGAAGATTGGTAGAGCAGCTTAGTATACATTTTTTGCAAAAAACGTATCAACCAAATACCCTGTTTTTTACATCTTTTACTAGCACTTGCGGATTACTGCAACATTTTTTCAAACTGAGTGTTTTTGGTTTTACTACTCTCTTTTGTGTCTTCAGGTTTCTTGGTGGTGTGTGAACATGATCATACAGACTTGTTCACTGTGCAAGTAGCCCATGTGTTCCTGTTTCCATAATTGTTCTCTTGTGTCTACAAGACTGGGGAGTTCCACCACTCCTCTTGGGCTATCTGCACAAAAGCTGTTCTACCCTGTATGCACACATGGATTTTTCCTCTCTGAACCCTGTTCACACAGGTTATATACAGATGATCAGGTTTTTAAATACATCAGATAGGGATTGCATACATTAGTTAGGACTGCTCTGATAAGGGTATACCGTGAAGATTGGTAGAGCAGCTTAGTATACATTTTTTGCAAAAAACGTATCAACCAAATACCCTGTTTTTTACATCTTTTACTAGCACTTGCGGATTACTGCAACATTTTTTCAAACTGAGTGTTTTTGGTTTTACTACTCTCTTTTGTGTCTTCAGGTTTCTTGGTGGTGTGTGAACATGATCATACAGACTTGTTCACTGTGCAAGTAGCCCATGTGTTCCTGTTTCCATAATTGTTCTCTTGTGTCTACAAGACTGGGGAGTTCCACCACTCCTCTTGGGCTATCTGCACAAAAGCTGTTCTACCCTGTATGCACACATGGATTTTTCCTCTCTGAACCCTGTTCACACAGGTTATATACAGATGATCAGGTTTTTAAATACATCAGATAGGGATTGCATACATTAGTTAGGACTGCTCTGATAAGGGTATACCGTGAAGATTGGTAGAGCAGCTTAGTATACATTTTTTGCAAAAAACGTATCAACCAAATACCCTGTTTTTTACATCTTTTACTAGCACTTGCGGATTACTGCAACATTTTTTCAAACTGAGTGTTTTTGGTTTTACTACTCTCTTTTGTGTCTTTTTATTATGTTAGGGCTAGCGGAACGCACCGAGTAAAATAGATGTTTATTATGAATGGTGCGTTCTCAGCCCGAGGTCCACCGTGCAGGAGGAACCTGCTGCTAGTGAATGGCTGCACTGTTTGGCGGTATAGACTAGCTCTGTTACCTCACAGAGCAACCGCGAGAGGAAAGCACTGCACCCTGTTAGCCTCACAGGAGCACAAGCTTACTGCCGAACTGATAGCAGTCAGTGGTTATGCACACACGCAATCTCCTCACCGGAGGTGCCAGTATTCTAGGGACTTATTTCAGCCGGGTCCCTGAATCACATTCACACAATCTCCTCGCCGGAGGTGCCAGCATTCTAGGGGCTTATTTCAGCCGGGTCCCTGAATACAAACATAAATAACCACACTGGCGCAAAACACATATTAGAATTGATACTAGCGCATGGCCGTGCGGCCATGTGAGCCTTAAATAGCTGCAGCACGTTTAGGACCTTCCAAAGAAGGACCAATGGAGTTGCCGCAGTACCTGAGCATGTGACCCCAGATCTCCACTGAGAGATCTTGCCCCGGGTGTTGTGAATTCCGCTCTTGGGCCCCCTCCGGTGGTTGTAAGTGGCACTTTTGTGAGTTCTGCTCTTGGGCTCCCTCTTGTGGTTTCAAGTGGTATGGCTGCTCCTTTGATTTAGCTGTCAGCAGCTGCTTCCACTGATTGTCTTTTCTGCTCGGCTATTTATGCCTGGCTCTTTCCTTCAGCCAGTGCCACTTGTAAATGGTTCCTGGTTGGATTCACATCTCTTTGGATTTCCCTGTTATCCTGACCAGTTCAGCAAAGCTAAGTCCTTGCTTGCTCTTTTCTGTCCACAGATTGTGGACTTATCCGTTCTGTGCATTCAATGTTTGTCCAGCTTATCAGTATGGATTAATTCTGTGTTGCTGGAAGCTCTGGGAAACAGATTTACCCTCCACACCTTTAGTCAGGTGTGGAGATTTTTGTAAACTCTGTGTGGACTTTTCGTAGTGTTTTATACTGACCGCACTGTTGTGAGTTCTGTTTTTGGGCTCCCTCTGGTGGTTACTGATGGTACTGGGTGACTTGTCTTTCCTGGGTCTCTGGGTTCCACCTGTTCCATCAGGATATGGGAGTTTCCTATTTAACCTGGCTTTGCTGGCATTTCCTCGCCGGTTATCAATGTATCCAGTGTGTCTTGTTACCTCTGCTCCCTGCTCCTAGAACCTTCTGGTCAAGCTAAGTTTGGATTTTCCTGTTTTGGTGTTTTGCTTTATTTGGTTTTTAGTCCAGCCTGCAGATATGTGATTCTTGCTGCTGGTTGCTCTAGTGGGCTGAAATTGCTCCTCATGTACCATGAGTTGGCACATGAGTTCAAGTAATTTCAGGATGGTTTTTTGTAGGGTTTTTCGCTGACCGCGCAGTTCACTTTTGTATCCTCTGCTATCTAGCTCTAGCGGGCCTCATTTTGCTGAAACTGTTTTCATACTGCGTATGTGCTTTCCTCTCATTTCACCGTCATTATATGTGGGGGGCTGCTATTTCTGTGGGGGATTTCTCTGGAGGCAAGAGAGGTCTGTGTTTCTTCTAATAGGGGAAGTTAGATCTTCGGCTGGAGCGAGACGTCTAGGATCATCGTAGGCACGTTCCCCGGCTACTTTTATTTGTGTGTTAGGTTCAGGGTCGCGGTCAGCTCAGGTTCCATCGCCCTAGAGCTTGTTTGTATCTGTGCTTGTCCTTTAGTGATCCCCTGCCATTGGGATCATGACAGTATAACCGGCCCACAAGTGTTAATTGTATTGGCTGAAGTAGGAGGATAAGTAGTCTGAGGAAGTTTTTTTTTTTTTTTTTTTTTTTTCTTTCTCTTTCCCTCAGAGTTCGCTGCCTAGCCTTATTGCAGCCTGGCTACTTCCTCCTCCTCTTAATCTTTGAATGGCTCTGATCCCAGCTGTTTATCATGGACGTCCAGAGTTTGGCTTCCAGCCTGAATAATCTTGCCACTAAGGTTCAAAATATACAGGATTTTGTTGTACATGCTCCTATGTCTGAACCTAGAATTCCTGTCCCAGAGTTTTTTTCTGGAGATAGATCTCGTTTTCTGAATTTTAGGAACAATTGCAAGTTGTTTCTTTCTTTGAAATCTAGCTCCTCTGGAGACCCTGCTCAGCAAGTCAAGATAATTATATCTTTCCTGCGGGGTGACCCTCAGGATTGGGCATTTGCATTGGCACCAGGGGACCCTGCGTTGCTTAATGCGGATGCGTTTTTTCTGGCATTGGGTTTGCTCTATGAGGAACCTAACCAAGAGATTCAGGCTGAAAAAGCTTTGTTGGCCCTCTCTCAGGGGCAAGATGAAGCAGAAATTTATTGTCAAAAATTTCGGAAGTGGTCGGTGCTTACTCAGTGGAATGAGTGCGCTCTGGCTGCAAAGTTCAGAGATGGCCTTTCTGAGGCCATTAAAGATGTTATGGTGGGGTTCCCTGCGCCTGCTGGTCTGAATGAGTCTATGACTATGGCTGTTCAGATTGATCGGCGTTTATGGGAGCGCAAACCTGTGCATCATTTGGCGGTGTCGTCTGAACCGTCACCTGAGATAATGCAATGTGATAGAATTCAGTCCAGAAGTAAACGGCAAAAGTATAGGCGGAAAAAAGGGTTGTGCTTTTATTGTGGTGATTCAGCTCATGTTATATCAGCATGCTCTAAACGCACAAAAAAGGTTGATAAGCCTGTTGCCATTAGTACTTTACAGTCTAAGTTCATTCTGTCTGTGACTCTGATTTGTTCATTATCATCCATTTCCGTCGATGCCTATGTGGATTCAGGCGCTGCCCTGAGTCTTATGGATTGGTCATTTGCCAATCGCTGTGGGTTTAGTCTGGAGCCTCTGGAAGTCCCTATTCCTTTGAAGGGAATTGACTCTACACCTTTGGCTATGAATAAACCTCAGTACTGGACACAAGTGACCATGCGTATGACTCCCGTTCATCAGGAGGTGATTCGCTTCCTGGTACTGTATAATTTGCATGATGTTCTAGTACTTGGTCTGCCATGGTTACAAACTCATAATCCAGTCCTTGACTGGAAATCAATGTCTGTGTTAAGCTAGGGTTGTCAGGGGGTTCATGATGATGCACCTCCGATTTCTATCGCTTCATCTACTCCTTCTGAGATTCCTGTGTTTTTGTCTGACTATCGGGATGTTTTTGAGGAGCCTAAGCTCAGTTCGCTTCCTCCTCACAGGGATTGCGATTGTGCTATAAATTTAATTCCAGGCAGTAAATTTCCTAAAGGTCGTTTGTTCAATCTGTCAGTGCCAGAGCATACTGCTATGCGGGATTATGTTAAGGAGTCCTTGGAAAAGGGACATATCCGTCCATCTTTGTCCCCTTTGGGAGCAGGTTTTTTTTTCGTGGCCAAAAAAGATGGTTCCTTGAGGCCTTGTATAGATTATCGTCTTTTGAATAAGATTACCGTAAAATATCAGTATCCTTTGCCATTGTTGACTGATTTGTTTGCTCGCATTAAGGGGGCTAAATGGTTCACTAAGATTGATCTTCGGGGTGCGTATAATCTTATACAAATAAAGCAAGGTGATGAGTGGAAAACCGCATTTAATACGCCTGAGGGCCATTTTGAGTATTTGGTAATGCCTTTTGGACTTTCTAATGCTCCTTCAGTCTTCCAGTCCTTTATGCACGATATTTTCCGTGAATATCTGGATAAATTTATGATTGTGTATTTGGATGATATTTTGTTTTTTTCTGATGACTGGGAGTCTCATGTTCAGCAGGTCAGGAAGGTGTTTCAGGTCCTGCGGGCCAATTCCTTGTTTGTAAAACGCTCAAAGTGTCTCTTTGGAGTCCAGAAGATTTCTTTCTTGGGGTATATTTTTTCCCCTTCTACTATTGAGATGGATCCCGTCAAGGTTCAGGCTATTTGTGACTGGACGCAGCCTACATCTCTTAAGAGTCTACAGAAGTTCTTGGGCTTTGCTAATTTCTATCGTCGTTTTATAACTAATTTTTCTAGTGTTGTTAAGCCTTTGACGGATTTGACTAAGAAAGGTGCTGATGTTGCTAATTGGTCTCCTGCGGCTGTGGAGGCCTTTCAGGAACTTAAGCGCCGGTTTTCTTCTGCTCCTGTGTTGCGTCAGCCAGATGTTTCGCTCCCTTTTCAGGTTGAGGTTGATGCTTCCGAGATTGGAGCGGGGGCGGTTTTGTCACAGAGAAGCTCCGATGGCTCAGTGATGAAGCCATGCGCGTTTTTTTCTAGAAAGTTTTCGCCGGCTGAGCGGAATTATGATGTTGGTAATCGGGAACTTTTGGCCATGAAGTGGGCATTTGAGGAGTGGCGTCATTGGCTAGAGGGTGCTAGACATCGTGTGGTGGTCTTGACTGATCACAAAAATTTGATTTACCTTGAGTCTGCCAGGCGTCTGAATCCTAGACAGGCTCGTTGGTCACTGTTTTTCTCTCGTTTCGGACCTTGGAAACTTATTTAAGGTGTTTTGTTTCTGCTGATCAGGATGACTGGGTTACCTTTTTGCCGCTGGCCGAGTTTGCCCTTAATAATCGGGCTAGTTCTGCTACCTTGGTTTCTCCTTTCTTTTGTAATTCGGGGTTTCATCCTCGTTTTTCCTCTGGTCAGGTGGAACCTTCTGATTGTCCTGGAGTGGACATGGTGGTGGATAGGTTGCATCGGATTTGGAGTCATGTGGTGGACAATTTGAAGTTGTCCCAGGAGAAGGCTCAGCAGTTTGCTAATCGCCGTCGCCGCGTGGGTCCTCGACTTCTTGTTGGTGACTTGGTGTGGTTGTCTTCTCGTTTTGTTCCTATGAAGGTCTCTTCTCCTAAGTTCAAGCCTCGGTTCATCGGTCCCTATAGGATCTTGGAAATTCTTAACCCTGTGTCGTTTCGTTTGGATCTCCCGGCATCGTTTGCTATTCATAATGTGTTCCATCGGTCGTTGTTGCGGAAGTATGAGGTACCTGTTGTTCCTTCGCTTGAGCCTCCTGCTCCAGTGCTGGTGGAGGGAGAATTGGAGTATGTTGTGGAGAAGATCTTGGATTCTCGTGTTTCCAGACGGAAACTCCAGTATTTGGTCAAGTGGAAGGGTTATGGTCAGGAGGATAATTCTTGGGTGGTTGCCTCGGATGTTCATGCTGATGATTTGGTTCGCGCTTTTCATAGGGCTCATCCTGGTCGCCCTGGTGGTTCTCGTGAGGGTTCGGTGACCCCTCCTCAAGGGGGGGGTACTGTTGTGAGTTCTGTTTTTGGGCTCCCTCTGGTGGTTACTGATGGTACTGGGTGACTTGTCTTTCCTGGGTCTCTGGGTTCCACCTGTTCCATCAGGATATGGGAGTTTCCTATTTAACCTGGCTTTGCTGGCATTTCCTCGCCGGTTATCAATGTATCCAGTGTGTCTTGTTACCTCTGCTCCCTGCTCCTAGAACCTTCTGGTCAAGCTAAGTTTGGATTTTCCTGTTTTGGTGTTTTGCTTTATTTGGTTTTTAGTCCAGCCTGCAGATATGTGATTCTTGCTGCTGGTTGCTCTAGTGGGCTGAAATTGCTCCTCATGTACCATGAGTTGGCACATGAGTTCAAGTAATTTCAGGATGGTTTTTTGAAGGGTTTTTCGCTGACCGCGCAGTTCACTTTTGTATCCTCTGCTATCTAGCTTTAGCGGGCCTCATTTTGCTGAAACTGTTTTCATACTGCGTATGTGCTTTCCTCTCATTTCACCGTCATTATATGTGGGGGGCTGCTATTTCTGTGGGGGATTTCTCTGGAGGCAAGAGAGGTCTGTGTTTCTTCTAATAGGGGAAGTTAGATCTTCGGCTGGAGCGAGACGTCTAGGATCATCGTAGGCACGTTCCCCGGCTACTTTTATTTGTGTGTTAGGTTCAGGGTCGCGGTCAGCTCAGGTTCCATCGCCCTAGAGCTTGTTTGTATCTGTGCTTGTCCTTTAGTGATCCCCTGCCATTGGGATCATGACACCGCACAGTATTCCATCCTGTCCTTTCTATCTAGCTAGACTGGCCTCCTGTGCTCATCCTGGTTTCATTCTGTGTATGTCTTTTTCCCTCTCCTCTCACAGTCATTATTTGTGGGGGGCTAATCTATCTTTTGGGGATTTTCTCTGAGGCAAAATAGCTTTCCTGTTTCTATCTTTAGGGGTAGTTAGCTCTTAGGCTGTGACGAGGTGCCTAGGGAGAGTTAGGAGCATCCCACGGCTACTTCTAGTGTTGTGTTAAGCTTAGGGACTGCGGTCAGTACAGATACCACTTCCTTCTGAGCTCGTTCCATGTTGCTCCTAAACCACCAGATCATAACAGTACAAGTGGCCAAAAATGAATTAAATGCATCCCAAAAGAAGGAAAAAATTCTGAGCCATTTTTTTTCTGTGCTTTCTTTTGTCTTTTTTTTCCTCTTGACCTTTGGGTGGTGCAGGATTTGTGCTCTGGCATGGATGTTCAGGGTTTGTTTTCTCGTGTGGATCAACTTGCTGCAAGAGTACAGAGTATCCAAGATTATGTTGTCCAGACTCCGGCTTTGGAGCCTAAAATTCCTACCCCTGATTTGTTTTTTGGAGACAGATCCAAGTTTTTGAACTTTAAAAATAACTGCAAATTGTTTTTTGCTTTGAAACCCCGTTCTTCTGGTGATCCCATTCAGCAAGTAAAAATCATCATATCCTTGCTGCGTGGTGACCCTCAGGACTGTGCATTCTCCCTTGAATCAGGGGATCCGGCATTGCTGAATGTAGACGCATTTTTTCAAGCGCTCAGATTATTGTATGATGAACCTAATTCTGTGGATCTTGCAGAGAAAACCCTGTTGGCCTTGTGTCAGGGTCAGGAAACGGTAGAATTATACTGCCAGAAATTTAGGAAATGGTCTGTGCTCACTAAATGGAATGAGGATGCTCTGGCTGCTATTTTCAGAAAAGGTCTTTCTGAAGCCCTTAAAGATGTTATGGTGGGCTTCCCTACGCCTACTGGTTTGAGCGAATCTATATCTCTAGCCATTCAGATTGATCGGCGTTTGCGCGAGCATAAAGCTGTACCTATGCAATGTGATAGGATTTTGACTAAAACAGGACGGCAGGAATTCAGACGTCAGAATAGGCTGTGTTTTTACTGTGGTGATTCTGCTCATGTTATTTCTGATTGCCCTAAACGTACTAGGAGGGTCGCTAGGTCTGTTACCATTAGTACTGTACAGCCTAAATTTCTTTTATCTGTGACCCTGATTTGCTCATTGTCGTCCTTTTCTGTCATGGCATTTGTGGATTCAGGCGCTGCCCTGAACTTAATGGACTTAGAATTCGCCAGGCGCTGTGGTTTTTCCTTGCAGCCTTTGCAGAGCCCTATTCCTTTGAGGGGCATTGATGCTACACCATTGGCCAAGGATAAACCTCAGTACTGGATGCAGATAACCATGTGCATGGCTCCTGCACATCAGGAAAATTGCCGTTTTCTGGTGTTGCATAACTTGCATGATGTTGTTGTACTGGGTTTTCCATGGTTACAGGAACATAATCCGGTGCTGGATTGGAAAACTATGTCTGTGACTAGTTGGGGTTGTCAAGGGGTACATAGTGACGTTCCTTTGATGTCAATTTCCTCTTTCCCCTCTTCTGAGGTCCCTGAGTTTTTGTCGGATTTTCAGGATGTATTTGATGAGCTCAAGTCCAGTTCCCTTCCTCCACATAGGGACTGTGATTGTACTATTAACTTGATTCCAGGTTGTAAGTTCCCTAAGGGCCGACTTTTCAATGTGTCTGTGCCAGAGCATGCCGCCATGCGGAGCTATGTTAAGGAATCTTTGGAGAAAGGGCATATTCGGCCGTCTTCGTCACCATTGGGAGCGGGTTTCTTTTTTGTTGCTAAGAAGGATGGCTCCTTGAGACCCTGTATAGATTATCGTCTTCTTAATAAGATCACAGTCAAATTCCAATACCCCTTGCCTTTGCTTTCTGATTTGTTTGCTCAGATTAAGGGGGCTAGTTGGTTTACTAAGACTGACCTCCGAGGAGCATATAATCTTGTTCGTATTAAACAGGGTGACGAATGGAAAACGGCATTTAATACGCCCGAAGGCCATTTTGAATACCTTGTGATGCCATTCGGGCTCTCTAATGCTCCATCTGTGTTCCAATCTTTCATGCATGATATTTTCCGCAATTATCTTGATAAATTCATGGTTGTATATTTGGATGATATTTTGATTTTTTCCGATGATTGGGAGTCTCATGTGAAGCAGGTCAGGATGGTGTTCCAGATATTTCGTGATAATGCTTTGTTTGTGAAGGGGTGCCTATTCGGAGTTCAGAAGGTCTCTTTTTTGGGTTTTATTTTTTCTCCCTCGTCTATGGAAATGGATGCTGTTAAGGTCCAAGCTATTCATGACTGGATTCAACCCACATCTGTGAAGGGCCTTCAAAAATTTTTGGGCTTTGCTAATTTCTATCGCCGTTTCATTGCCAACTTTTCCAGTGTGGTTAAGCCCCTTACTGATTTGACGAAGAAAGGCGCTGATGTGACGAATTGGTCCTCTGCGGCTGTTGAGGCCTTTCAGGAGCTTAAATGCCGATTTACTTCTGCCCCTGTGTTGCATCAGCCGGATGTTTCTCTTCCTTTTCAGGTTGAGGTCGATGCTTCTGAGATTGGGGCAGGGGCCGTTTTGTCTCAGAGGGAATCTGATGGTTCTTTGATGAAACCGTGTGCTTTTTTTTCCAGAAAGTTTTCGCCTGCGGAACGCAATTATGATGCAGCAATCGGGAGTAGGGTTGAGCGAAACGGGTCGAACATTTTCAAAAGTCGCCGACTTTTGGCGAAGTCGAGTTTCATGAAACCCGATCCGACCCCTGTGTGTGGTCGGCCATGCGGTACGCGACTTTCGCGCCAAAGTCGCGTTTCAATGACGCGAAAAGCGCCATTTCTCAGCCAATGAAGGTAAACGCAGAGTGTGGGCAGCGTGATGACATAGGTCCTGGTCCCCACCATCTTAGAGAAGGGCATTGCAGTGATTGGCTTGCTGTCTGCGGCGTCACAGGGGCTATAAAGGGGAGTTCCCGCTGACCGCCATGTTACTGCTGCTGATCTGAGCTTAGGGAGAGGTTGCTGCCGCTTCGTCAGAAGCAGGGATAGCGTTAGGCAGGGTCCATTAACCACAAAACCGCTTGTGCTGTAGCGATTTCCACTGCCCAACACCACCTTCGGTGTGCAGGGACAGTGGAAGCTCCTTTTTTTTTTTTTTCCCCCTCAGCGCTGTAGCTCATTGGGCTGCCCTAGAAGGCTCCCTGATAGCTACATTGCTGTGTGTACGCCGCTGTGCAAACCAACTGCTTTTTTCAAAGCACAAATCCTCTTGTTCCTTCCTTTCTGCACAGCTATCTTGTTTGTTTGTCCACACTTTTTATTTAATTTGTGCATCAGTCCACTCCTTATTGCTGCCTGCCATACCTGGCTGAGATTACTGCAGGGAGATAGTAATTGAAGGACAGTTCCTTTTTTTTTTTTTTTTTGTGGGAGATTAAGATTGACATTTCTGCTAGAGTGCCATCTCTGTCTGTGTCATCTCTCACTCAGTGGGCCATAGAAAGCCTATTTATTTTTTTTGCTTGATTTGGGTTCCAAAATCAACCAGAAAAAATCACAACATCAATCAGTGGGAGAAAAATATTGGCCTCAGGGCTTGTGTGCCACTCCTTACTCCTGTGTGTGCCATCTCTCACTCAGTGGGCCATAGAAAGCCTATTAATTTTTTTGCTTGATTTGGGTTCTAAATTCTACCTGAAAAAATCAATAAATCAATCAGTGGGAGATTAATATTGGCCTTTGGGCTTGTGTGCCAGTCCTAAGCGTGCCATCTCTCTCTCTCTCAGATAGTGGGCCATAGAAAGCCTATTTTTTTATTATTTTATTGGGTTTATAAATTTTCCCTGGAAAAAAAAAAAAAGTGGGAGATTAATATTGGCCTCTGGGCTTGTGTGCCAGTCCTGAGCGTGCCATCTCTCTCACAAATAGTGGGCCATAGAAAGCCTATTTATTTTTTTGGTTGATTTGGGTTCATAATTCTACCTGAAAAAATCAATCAATCAATCAGTGGGAGATTAGTATTGGCCTTTGGGCTTGTGTGCCAGTCCTAAGCGTGCCATCTCTCTCTCTCAGATAGTGGGCCATAGAAAGCCTATTTATTATTATTTTTTTTATTGGGTTTATAAATTTTCCCTGGAAAAAAAAAAAAGTGGGAGATTAATATTGGCCTCTGGGCTTGTGTGCCAGTCCTGAGCGTGCCATCTCTCTCACAAATAGTGGGCCATAGAAAGCCTATTTATTTTTTGGGTTGATTTGGGTTCCTAATTCTACCTGAAAAAATCAATCAATCAATCAGTGGGAGAAAAATATTGGCCTCAGGGCTTGTGTGCCACTCCTTACTCCTGTGTGTGCCATCTCTCACTCAGTGGGCCATAGAAAGCCTATTAATTTTTTTGCTTGATTTGGGTTCTAAATTCTACCTGAAAAAATCATTAAATCAATCAGTGGGAGATTAATATTGGGCTTTGGGCTTGTGTGCCAGTCCTAAGCGTGCCATCTCTCTCTCTCAGATAGTGGGCCATAGAAAGCCTATTTATTATTATTTTTTTTATTGGGTTTATAAATTTTCCCTGGAAAAAAAAAAAATGGGAGATTAATATTGGCCTCTGGGCTTGTGTGCCAGTCCTGAGCGTGCCATCTCTCTCACAAATAGTGGGCCATAGAAAGCCTATTAATTTTTTTGCTTGATTTGGGTTCCAAAATCTACCTGAAAAAAATCACTAAATCAATCAGTGGGAGATTAATATTGGCCTCTGGGCTTGTGTGCCACTCCTGACTCCTGTGTGCGTCATCTGTCACTCAGTGGGCCCTAGAAAGCCTATTTTTTGTTTTATTTGTTTTCTAAATTCTCCCTGAAACAATCATTTTATTTTCTTTGGTTTCTGAATTATTCCTGAAAAAAATCATTTTTTTTGTATTTTTTTTTCTCTCAAGTCTCCCTGAAAAAAAAAAAAAAAAAAAATCTGTGGGAGATTCATATTGCCCCTTCTGCTTGTGTGCCAGTCTTGACTCCTGGGTGTGCCATCTCTCTCTCTCTCCCCAATTGTGGGCCATAGAAAGCCTATTAATTTTTTTGCTTGATTTGGGTTCCAAAATCTACCAAAAAAAATAACTAAATCAATCGGTGGGAGATTAATATTGGCCTCTGGGCTTGTGTGCCACTCCTGACTCCTGTGTGCGTCCTCTCTCACTCAGTGGGCCCTACAAAGCCTTTTTTTTTTTTTTTTTTTCCTAAATTCTCCCTGAAACAATCATTTCATTTTATTTGTTTTATAAATTCTTCTGTAAAAAATAATTTTTTTTTAATTTTTTTTTTTTCTGAAGTCTCCCTTTTAAAAAAAACAAACACAAATCAGTGGGAGATAAATATTTACATTTGCGCTTCAGTGACAGTCCTGCGTGTGTGCCATCTCATTTGTTGCCAACAACAACAGAGTGTGTAACATTGTGGCTGATTTTCGTTGTGGTCTCACCCACCTGTAAAGGGGTAGCTAAATCATACTGAAGTTATAGCTCACCGTGTAAGTTGTGTGACAGCAACAAATACCGTTCGTTTGGTAATGTTTTTAAAACAATGAGGAAGTCTGGTGGAAGAGGTCGTGGACGGGGGCGTTCATTGTCAGCTGGTAATGAGGGTAGTGGTAGTGGTGGAGCATCAGCTGGTCGTGGGAAAAAAAATATTGCACCTAAGTCTGGAGCTGTGGAGCCAGGTTCGTCGTCTGGCTACACAAGGCCTCGAACGCTCCCTTTTCTGGGAGTAGGAAAACCGCTTTTAAAGCCTGAGCAGCAAGAGCAAGTTTTGGCTTATCTTGCTGACTCAGCCTCTAGCTCTTTTGCCTCCTCTCGTGAAACTGGTAAATGTCAAAGCAGCGCGTCGTTAGTGGATGTTCACGGTCAGGGACAAGTCGCTTCCTTGTCCTCTTCAGCAAAAACAACAACAGAGAAGAATGCAGCAGGCGACACAACGGGTTACTCCATGGAGCTCTTTACACATACCGTCCCTGGCTTAGAAAGTGAAGCAGTTAACAGTCCATGCCCATTACAAGTTGAATCTGACATGGAGTGCACTGATGCACAGCCACAGCCAGACTACTATCCTGGTCCTTTGACTCAGACCACAACATTGCCATCGCAGGGTGCTGATCAAGAATCAGACCCTGATGAGACTATGTTGCCCCATCACGAACGCTATACCACCGACCGACACGGTGACACAGACGAAGTTGCACACGAGCTACAAGAAGAGGTAATAGATGACCCAGTTCTTGACCCCGATTGGCAGCCATTGGGGGAACAGGGTGCAGGCGGCAGCAGTTCTAAAGCGGAGGAGGAGGGGCCGCAGCAGGCATCAACATCGCAACAGGTTCCATCTGCCGGGCCCGTATCTTGCCCAAAACGCGTGGCAAAGCTAAAACCTGTTGGAGGACAGCGTGGCCATCCGGTTAAAGCTCAGTCTGCAATGCCTGAAAAGGTATCCAATGCTAGAAAGAGTGCAGTCTGGCATTTTTTTAAACAACATCCAATTGATCAGCGCAAAGTCATCTGTCAAAAATGTTCAACTACCTTAAGCAGAGGACAGAATCTGAAAAGTCTCAATACAAGTTGCATGCATAGACATTTAACCACCATGCATTTGCAAGCCTGGACTAACTACCAAACGTCCCTTAAGGTTGTAGCACCCTCGGCCAATGAAGCTAGTCAGCAACGCAACATCCCTTCCGGCAGTGTAGGGCCACCATTTTCCGCACCACCTGCAGTATCTGTGCAGGTTTCTTTGCCAGGCCAAAGCCGTCAGGGTCAGGGAATCACCAGTTTCGTAGTAGGAAACACTGCATCTAGGGCACCGGTGGCAACAATACCATCTCCCACCGTCTCTCAGTCTGCCATGTCCACCGGCACCCCCGCTAGTTCCACGATCTCCAGCTCTCCAGTCCAGCTCACCCTACATGAGACTATGGTTAGAAAAAGGAAGTACTTAGCCTCGCATCCGCGTACACAGGGTTTGAACGCACACATAGCTAGACTAATCTCGTTAGAGATGATGCCCTACCGGTTAGTTGAAAGCGAAGCTTTCAAAGCCCTGATGGACTACGCTGTACCACGCTACAAGCTACCCAGTCGACACTTTTTTTCCAGAAAAGCCATCCCAGCCCTCCACCAGCATGTTAAAGAGCGCATCGTCCATGCACTCAGGCAATCTGTGAGCACAAAGGTGCACCTGACAACAGATGCATGGACCAGTAGGCATGGCCAGGGACGTTACGTGTCCATCACGGCACACTGGTAAATGTGGTGGATGCAGGGTCCACAGGGGACAGCAAGTTTGGGACAGTTCTGCCTAGCCCACGGTCTAGGAAACAATTGGCTGTAGCCGTTCGCACCCCCTCCTCCTCCTCTTCGTCCTCCTGCAGAAGCGAGAGCTCGTCCACAGACCGCAGTCGCACAACCACTCCATCCGCAGCTGCCACTGTTGCACACCAGGTCTCCCATTATGGGGCAGCTACTGGCAAATGTCAGCAGGCTGTATTGGCTATGAAGTGTTTGGGCGACAACAGACACACCGCGGAAGTTCTGTCCGAGTTCTTGCAGAAAGAAACGCAGTCGTGGCTGGGCACTGTAGATCTTGAGGCAGGCAAGGTAGTGAGTGATAACGGAAGGAATTTCATGGCTGCCATCTCCCTTTCCCAACTGAAACACATTCCTTGCCTGGCTCACACCTTAAACCTGGTGGTGCAGTGCTTCCTGAAAAGTTATCCGGGGTTATCCGACCTGCTCCTCAAAGTGCGTGGACTTTGCTCACATATCCGCCGTTCGCCCGTACACTCCAGCCGTATGCAGACCTATCAGCGTTCTTTGAACCTTCCCCAGCATCGCCTAATCATAGACGTTGCAACAAGGTGGAACTCAACACTGCACATGCTTCAGAGACTGTGTGAACAGAGGCGGGCTGTTATGTTTTTGTGGGAGGATACACATACACGGGCAGGCAGTAGGATGGCAGACATGGAGTTGTCAGGTGTGCAGTGGTCGAAGATTCAAGACATGTGTCAAGTCCTTCAGTGTTTTGAGGAATGCACACGGCTGGTTAGTGCAGACAACGCCATAATAAGCATGAGCATCCCCCTAATGCGTCTGCTGATGCAAAGTTTGAAGCACATAAAGGATCAGGCGTCTGCAGCTGAGGAAGAGGAAAGCCTTGATGACAGTCAGCCATTGTCTGGCCAGGGCAGTGTACAGGACGAGGTAGCGGGCGAAGAGGAGGAGGAGGACAAGGAGGATGATGGGGATGATTATATTTTTAATGAGGAAGCTTTTCCGGGGCCACTGGAAATTGGTGGCGCGGCAAGGCCGGGTTCTGGTTTTTTGAGGGACACAAGTGACGTGGATTTGCCTGAAACTGCCCCTCAACCAAGCACAACCGCAGATTTGAGAACTGGAACTTTGGCCCACATGGCGGATTATGCCTTACGTATCCTCAAAAGGGACACACGCATAACTAAAATGATGATTGATGACGATTACTGGTTGGCCTGCCTCCTTGATCCTCGCTATAAAGGCAAATTGCAAAATATAATGCCACATGAGAACTTGGAACTAATATTAGCAACCAAACAATCAACTCTTGTTGACCGTTTGCTTCTGGCATTCCCTGCACACAGCGTCCGTGATCGTTCTCACACGAGCTGCAGGGGCCAGCAGACCAGAAGAGTTAGAGGGGCAGAAATCAGAAGTGGCGTTGGCCAGAGGGGTTTTCTGACCAGGTTGTGGAGTGATTTTGCTATGACCGCAGACAGGACAGGTACTGCAGCATCAATTCAAAGTGACAGGAGACAACATTTGTCCAGTATGGTTACAAACTATTTTTCATCCCTTATCGATGTTCTCCCTCAACCGTCATTCCCATTTGATTACTGGGCATCAAAATTAGACACCTGGCCAGAATTGGCAGAATATGCATTGCAGGAGCTTGCTTGCCCGGCAGCTAGTGTCCTATCAGAAAGAGTATTCAGTGCTGCAGGTTCAATACTAACAGAAAAAAGGACTCGTCTGGCTACCCAAAATGTAGATGATCTAACCTTCATTAAAATGAACCACAACTGGATTTCGAAATCTTTTGCCCCACCTTGCCCGGCTGACACCTAGCTTTCCTATGAAAAGGTCTTGCCTGTGGACTATTCTGAATGCCTTTTCCAATCTCGTAATTTTCAGCACCTGATTGTCCAGCATACGACATGTTTACACCTCACTAAATGGCCAAACTCCCCACACGGGGCCGTGGTATCGACACTTGGCGACAGCACCCGTGAGAGTGCAGTTTGTCTGAAGAGGTGGGTGAGCCCGCTTTTGGTCGACGGCACTGCCACTGGGCCCCTCCTAGTACAATAAAGTGTCTCTGGCGGTGGTGGTGCGCACCCAACGTCAGACACACCGTTGTAATATGAGGGGCCCTGGGCCTGTACCGCCGGCCACAAGACAGTTTCCCCCCACCCCAGCTCAAACAGTGCTCTACCACTTGCAAAATTATCTCACAGCTCCACCAATGTTTAGTCTATGCGCTGACATCCTTCAATGCCTGCCACTGACAATACCATTGTATTGACATTTTTGTTATGTTAGGCCTTCGATGCCTGTCTGTGGTCACTCCTTCCACTAGGCCTCCACTGACCACACCACTGCTGCCCGTGTACCCCTGGAACCAATTTAAAATTGCCTACAGCCATGTGTTATTATTTTAGGCCTTCGATGCCTGTCTGCGGTCACTCCTTCCACTAGGCCTCCACTGACCACACCACTGCTGCCCGTGTACCCCTGGAACCAATTTAAAATTGCCTACAGCCATGTGTTATTATTTTAGGCCTTCGATGCCTGTCTGCGGTCACTCCTTCCACTAGGCCTCCACTGACCACACCACTGCTGCCCGTGTACCCCTGGAACCAATTTAAAATTGCCTACAGCCATGTGTTATTATTTTAGGCCTTCGATGCCTGTCTGCGGTCACTCCTTCCACTAGGCCTCCACTGACCACACCACTGCTGCCCGTGTACCCCTGGAACCAATTTAAAATTGCCTACAGCCATGTGTTATTATTTTAGGCCTTCGATGCCTGTCTGCGGTCACTCCTTCCACTAGGCCTCCACTGACCACACCACTGCTGTCCGTGTACCCCTGGAACCAATTTAAAATTGCCTACAGCCATGTGTTATTATTTTAGGCCTTCGATGCCTGTCTGCGGTCACTCCTTCTACTAGGCCTCCACTGACCACACCACTGCTGTCCGTGTACCCCTGGAACCAATTTAAAATTGCCTACAGCCATGTGTTATTATTTTAGGCCTTCGATGCCTGTCTGCGGTCCATTCTTTCAACTACTACTACACTGACCAGGGCACTGCTGCCCGTGTACCCCTGGAACCAATTTAAAATTGCCTACAGCCATGTGTTATTATTTTAGGCCTTCGATGCCTGTCTGCGGTCACTCCTTCCACTAGGCCTCCACTGACCACACCACTGCTGCCCGTGTACCCCTGGAACCAATTTAAAATTGCCTACAGCCATGTGTTATTATTTTAGGCCTTCGATGCCTGTCTGCGGTCACTCCTTCCACTAGGCCTCCACTGACCACACCACTGCTGCCCGTGTACCCCTGGAACCAATTTAAAATTGCCTACAGCCATGTGTTATTATTTTAGGCCTTCGATGCCTGTCTGCGGTCACTCCTTCCACTAGGCCTCCACTGACCACACCACTGCTGCCCGTGTACCCCTGGAACCAATTTAAAATTGCCTACAGCCATGTGTTATTATTTTAGGCCTTCGATGCCTGTCTGCGGTCACTCCTTCCACTAGGCCTCCACTGACCACACCACTGCTGTCCGTGTACCCCTGGAACCAATTTAAAATTGCCTACAGCCATGTGTTATTATTTTAGGCCTTCGATGCCTGTCTGCGGTCACTCCTTCCACTAGGCCTCCACTGACCACACCACTGCTGCCCGTGTACCCCTGGAACCAATTTAAAATTGCCTACAGCCATGTGTTATTATTTTAGGCCTTCGATGCCTGTCTGCGGTCACTCCTTCCACTAGGCCTCCACTGACCACACCACTGCTGTCCGTGTACCCCTGGAACCAATTTAAAATTGCCTACAGCCATGTGTTATTATTTTAGGCCTTCGATGCCTGTCTGCGGTCACTCCTTCCACTAGGCCTCCACTGACCACACCACTGCTGCCCGTGTACCCCTGGAACCAATTTAAAATTGCCTACAGCCATGTGTTATTATTTTAGGCCTTCGATGCCTGTCTGCGGTCACTCCTTCCACTAGGCCTCCACTGACCACACCACTGCTGCCCGTGTACCCCTGGAACCAATTTAAAATTGCCTACAGCCATGTGTTATTATTTTAGGCCTTCGATGCCTGTCTGCGGTCACTCCTTCCACTAGGCCTCCACTGACCACACCACTGCTGCCCGTGTACCCCTGGAACCAATTTAAAATTGCCTACAGCCAGCCCAATTTTTTTATTTTAGGCCTTCGATGCCTGTTTGCGGTCCATTCTTTCAACTACTACTACACTGACCAGGGCACTGCTGCCCGTGTACCCCTGGAACCAACATCAGAAAATATAAAAATAAGTATTTTGCTTACAAAAAAGAAAATACTGGAGAGATATCAAATGCAGACATTTTAACATTAAAAACAAACACACAACTAAAATCTGGTACAGTACTAAAAATGGCCACCAGCTACAATTACTTTCTCCTGCAAGTAGTTAACTGAAAGGTTTTTTAAATTGAAAACACAGATATGGCATCCACCGAGTGTTGTCCTGTCGCGTCTTCTTTATATTATTGCCGAGAAGATGCAAAACAATGAAAATAATAAAATCATTAATTACCAAAATAATAGAGAAAGTCAACACCACATTGCAAATAAACATTCATTCCAAATAAAGAAGCAGGGCGCGTCCGAGGGTGAGTATATACCTAATAAGAATATAATCACCCTCGGACGCGCAATGCTTATTTCCAACAGCCTTCCTTCCTAAGAATCAGCCCTTCCGTGGTGTAGAGAGACGTTGTGTTACACTCCAAGGTGTTCCCCAGGTTGCCTTTCCTGAGCTTCGATCTTCCGGCTCTCGTTTAGTAGTTGTTGGAAACTACGCTGCATTAGGCCTTCAAATTGGGTATGGGGTGTAGAGAGATGGTGTGTTCCACTCCAAGGTGTTCCCCAGGTTGCCTTTCCTGAGCTTCGATCTTCCGGCTCTCGTTTAGTAGTTCTTGGAAACTACACTGCATTAGGCCTTCAAATTGGGTATGGGGTGTAGAGAGAGAGTGTGTTACACTCCAAGGTGTTCCCCAGGTTGCCTTTCCTGAGCTTCGATCTTCATGCTCTCGTTTAGTAGTTGTCGGAAACTACGCTGCATTAGGCCTACAAATTGGGTATGGGGTGTAGAGAGAGGGTGTGTTACACTCCAAGGTGTTCCCCAGGTTGCCTTTCCTGAGCTTCGATATTCCGGCTCTCGTTTAGTAGTTGTTGGAAACTACACTGCATTAGGCCTACAAATTTGGTATGGGGGAAACATTGGCGCATCTGCGGTCCCTCCTTCCTCTAGGCCTCCATTGACCTGTCTACTGCTGCCCGTGTTCCCCTGGAACCAATTTTAAATTGCCTACAGGCAGCCCAATTTATTATGTTAGGGCTTCGAAGCCTGTCTGCGGTCCCTCCTTCCACTAGGCCTCCACTGACCTGTCTACTGCTGCCCGTGTACCCCTTGAACCAACATCATAAAATAAAATAAAAAGTATTTTGCTTATAAAAAAGAAAATACTGGTGAGATATCAAATGCAGACATTTTAACATTAAAAACAAACACACAACTAAAATCTGGTACAGTACTAAAAATGGCCACCAGCTACAATTACTTTCTCCTGCAAGTAGTTAACTGAAAGGTTTTTTAAATTGAAAACACACATATGGCATCCACCGAGTGTTGTCCTGTCGCGTCTTCTTTATATTATTGCCGAGAAGATGCAAAACAATGAAAATAATAAAATCATTAATTACCAAAATAATAGAGAAAGTCAACACCACATTGCAAATAAACATTCATTCCAAATAAAGAAGCAGGGCGCGTCCGAGGGTGAGTATATACCTAATAAGAATATAATCACCCTCGGACGCGCAATGCTTATTTCCAACAGCCTTCCTTCCTAAGAATCAGCCCTTCCGTGGTGTAGAGAGATGTTGTGTTACACTCCAAGGTGTTCCCCAGGTTGCCTTTCCTGAGCTTCGATCTTCCGGCTCTCGTTTAGTAGTTGTTGGAAACTACGCTGCATTAGGCCTTCAAATTGGGTATGGGGTGTAGAGAGATGGTGTGTTCCACTCCAAGGTGTTCCCCAGGTTGCCTTTCCTGAGCTTCGATCTTCCGGCTCTCGTTTAGTAGTTCTTGGAAACTACACTGCATTAGGCCTTCAAATTGGGTATGGGGTGTAGAGAGAGGGTGTGTTACACTCCAAGGTGTTCCCCAGGTTGCCTTTCCTGAGCTTCGATCTTCATGCTCTCGTTTAGTAGTTGTCGGAAACTACGCTGCATTAGGCCTACAAATTGGGTATGGGGTGTAGAGAGAGGGTTTGTTACACTCCAAGGTGTTCCCCAGGTTGCCTTTCCTGAGCTTCGATCTTCCGGCTCTCGTTTAGTAGTTGTTGGAAACTACGCTGCATTAGGCCTTCAAATTGGGTATGGGGTGTAGCGAGAGGGTGTGTTACACTCCAAGGTGTTCCCCAGGTTGCCTTTCCTGAGCTTCGATCTTCCGGCTCTCGTTTAGTAGTTCTTGGAAACTACACTGCATTAGGCCTTCAAATTGGGTATGGGGTGTAGAGAGAGGGTGTGTTACACTCCAAGGTGTTCCCCAGGTTGCCTTTCCTGAGCTTCGATCTTCCGGCTCTCGTTTAGTAGTTCTTGGAAACTACACTGCATTAGGCCTACAAATTGGGTATGGGGTGGAGAGAGATGGTGTGTTACACTCCAAGGTGTTCCCCAGGTTTCCTTGCCATTGCTTCGGTCTTCCGACTCTCGTTTAGTAGTTGTAGAAAAGTACACTGCATTAGGCCTACAAAATGGGTATGGGGTGGAGAGAGATGGTGTGTTACACTCCAAGGTGTTCCCCAGGTTGCCTTTCCTGAGCTTCTATCTTCAGGCTCTCATTAAATTGTGGTTAAATGGAACAACTGCATTTGGCGTACTAGTTGGTTTGGGGCCTACTATCGGTGTCTGCCACTCCTTGCTGTTCTCCTGGTTTCCTGTCCTGAAATTCCATTTTCAGGCTCTCGTTAAGTAGTTGTTAATGTTAGACTGCATTTGGCCTACTAGTTGGGTTGGGGCCTACTATCGGTGTCTGCCACTCCTTGCTGTTCTCCTCCACTGAACAAAGCTGTGCCGCCTGTTTACTACGGTTGCCAATTTTGAACTGCATTTCGACTACTTACTGATTTGGCCCTACTCTCTGTGTCAGCCTCTCATTCCAGTTGTCCTCCACTGCAATGCCCCCTGGTTATTCCTGTTTTACCAATTTTGAACTGCATTTAGCCCACTTTATTCTTTGGGCCTATATCTGTGTTTCCACTTCATCGTGCCCATTGCCCAGCCAGTGATAGATGAGTCTGCTGGTACATTGACCCATAACGCAACATTCCCCGTGCATGCTACACAACAACATTGTGACCCTGCTGAAAGTCAGGTTGCTCTTCCCGCATACCATACCACCTTACACGGGGACAAAGAGGAAGGTGCAGATGAAAGTGCAGGTTCCTTCATCAGGTGGGGGGAGGAATACTAGTTGGCGACGTCACTGGCACAGGGCCTCTCATAGTACGCAAAAGTGTTGCTGCCGGTGGGAGGCGCCCCCGCCGTGCAAACACACCGCTGTACTTTGAGGGGCCCTGTGCCAGTGCCAATGCCAACAAGTGGGCCCCCCCCTGCTTGCTCAGGATCACAGCACTTGCAAAGTTGAAATACTTACCTCTCCCTGCTCCACTGCCGTGACGTGGTCCAGATTTCCTGGGCCCACTAATTACTTGAACCAGCCCTACCCCACACAACTTTAGCCAAATGACCCCCAATTTCAAATGCCTTCCAATTATTATAAGGTAAATTACGCTTGACAAGCTTCATTAAGAAGAATGGATGGTTTTGACATTAAAATGGGCACTCTAGGTGTTTTCCTGGCCCCCACTCACTGCCGACTATGCTGCCCCATTGACTTGCATTGGGTTTCGTGTTTCGGTCGATCCCGACTTTACGTCATAATCGGCCGATTTCACTCGACCCGACTTTTGAGATAGTCGGGTTTCGCGAAACCCGGCTCGACTCTAAAAAGGTCAAGGTCGCTCAACTCTAATCGGGAGTTGTTGGCTATGAAGTGGGCGTTTGAGGAGTGGCGACATTGGCTTGAGGGAGCTAAACACCGCGTTGTGGTCCTGACTGATCATAAGAATCTGATTTACCTCGAGTCGGCCAAGCGGCTGAATCCTAGATAGGCTCGATGGTCCCTGTTTTTCTCCTGTTTTGATTTTGTGGTCTCGTATCTTCCGGGATCTAAGAATGTTAAGGCTGATGCCCTCTCTAGGAGTTTTTCGCCTGATTCTCCTGGAGTCCTTGAGCCGGTTGGCATTCTTAAGGAAGGGGTGATTCTTTCTGCCATCTCCCCTGATTTGCGGCGGGTGCTTCAGGAATTTCAGGCTGATAAGCCTGACCGCTGTCCAGTGGGGAAGCTGTTTGTTCCTGATGGATGGACAAGTAAGGTGATTTCTGAGGTTCATTGTTCAGTGTTGGCTGGTCATCCTGGGATTTTTGGTACCAGAGATTTGGTTGCTAGGTCCTTTTGGTGGCCTTCCTTGTCGCGTGATGTCCGTGCTTTTGTGCAGTCCTGTGGGACTTGCGCCCGAGCCAAGCCTTGCTGTTCCCGCGCTAGTGAGTTGCTTTTGCTTTTGCCGGTCCCTGAGAGGCCCTGGACGCATATTTCCATGGATTTTATTTCGGATCTTCCTGTTTCCCAGAAGATGTCTGTTATCTGGATTGTTTGTGACCGGTTCTCTAAAATGGTCCATCTGGTACCTTTGCCTAAGTTGCCTTCCTCCTCAGATCTGGTTCCATTGTTTTTTCAGCATGTGGTTCGTTTGCATGGCATTCCAGAGAATATTGTGTCTGACAGAGGTTCTCAGTTTGTCTCTAGGTTTTGGCGAGCCTTTTGTGCTAGGATGGGCATTGATTTGTCTTTTTCTTCGGCGTTTCATCCTCAGACTAATGGCCAAACTGAGCAAACTAATCAGACCTTGGAGACCTATTTGAGATGCTTTGTGTCTGCTGATCAGGATGATTGGGTGTCTTTCTTGCCGTTGGCCGAGTTTGCCCTTAATAATCGGGCTAGTTCGGCTACTTTGGTTTCACCTTTCTTTTGTCATTTTGGTTTTTATCCTCGTTTTTCTTCTGGGCAGGTTGAGCCTTCTGATTGTCCTGGTGTTGATTCTGTGGTGGACAGGCTGCAGCAGATTTGGATTCATGTGATGGACAATTTGACATTGTCTCAGGAAAGGGCTCAACGTTTTGCTAACTGCCGTCGGTGTGTTGGTCCCCGGCTTCGTGTGGGGGATTTGGTTTGGTTGTCTTCTCGTCATGTTCCTATAAAGGTTTCTTCCCCTAAGTTTAAGCCTCGGTTTATTGGTCCTTATAAAATTTCTGAAATTATTAATCCGGTGACTTTTCGTTTGGCTCTTCCAGCCTCTTTTGCCATTCATAATGTTTTCCATAGATCTTTGTTGCGGATATATGTGGTGCCCGTTGTTCCCTCGGTTGACCCTCCTGCCCCGGTGTTGGTTGAGGGAGAGTTGGAATATGAGGTTGAGAAGATTTTGGATTCTCGTTTTTCGAGGTGGAGGCTTCAGTATCTTGTCAAGTCGAAGGGTTATGGCCAGGAGGATAATTCTTGGGTTGTTGCCTCCGATGTCCATGCCACCGATTTGGTTCATGCTTTTCACTTGGCTCGTCCTGATCGGCCTGGGGGCTCTGGTGAGGGTTCGGTGACCCCTCTGTTATGATAGGCAATTCAGTAACACAATGTACATAGCGATCAGAGCACATACAGTGATCTGACAATAACCCAAAATAATAGAACGAGCTCTGAGACGTGGAAACTCTGTAGACCGCAATTCCTGATCCTCTCCAAACACAACTAGAGGCAGCTGTGGATTGCGCCTAACGCTCCCTATGCAACTCGGCACAGCCTGAGAAACTAACTAGCCTGAAGATAGAAAAATAAGCCTACCTTGCCTCAGAGAAATACCCCAAAGGAAAAGGCAGCCCCCCACATATAATGACTGTGAGTAAGATGAAAAGACAAACGTAGGGATGAAATAGATTCAGCAAAGTGAGGCCCGATATTCTAGACAGAACGAGGATAGGAAAGATAACTTTGCGGTCTACACAAAACCCTAAAGAAAACCACGCAAAGGGGGCAAAAAGACCCTCCGTACCGAACTAACGGCACGGAGGTACACCCTTTGCGTCCCAGAGCTTCCAGCAAAACAAATAGACAAGCTGGACAGAAAAAATAGCAACAAATAGCAAAGAAGCACTTAGATATGCAGAGCAGCAGGCCACAGGAATGATCCAGAGAAACATAAGTCCAACACTGGAACATTGACAGGAAGCATGGATCAAAGCATCAGGTGGAGTTAAGTAGAGAAGCAGCTAACGACCTCACCAGATCACCTGAGGGAGGAAACTCAGAAGCTGCAGTACCACTTTCCTCCACAAATGGAAGCTCCCAGAGAGAATCAGCCGAAGTACCACTTGTGACCACAGGAGTGAACTCTGCCACAGAATTCACAACAGTACCCCCCCCTTGAGGAGGGGTCACCGAACCCTCACCAGAGCCCCCAGGCCGACCAGGATGAGCCACATGAAAGGCACGAACAAGATCGGGAGCATGGACATCAGAGGCAAAAACCCAGGAATTATCTTCCTGAGCATAACCCTTCCATTTAACCAGATACTGGAGTTTCCGTCTTGAAACACGAGAATCCAAAATCTTCTCCACAATATACTCCAATTCCCCCTCCACCAAAACCGGGGCAGGAGGCTCAACAGATGGGACCATAGGTGCCACGTATCTCCACAACAATGACCTATGGAATACGTTATGTATGGAAAAAGAATCTGGAAGGGTCAGACGAAAAGACACAGGATTAAGAACCTCAGAAATCCTATACGGACCAATAAAACGAGGTTTAAACTTAGGAGAGGAAACCTTCATAGGAATATGACGAGAAGATAACCAAACCAGATCCCCAACACGAAGTCGGGGACCCACACGGCGTCTGCGATTAGCGAAAAGTTGAGCCTTCTCCTGGGACAAGGTCACATTGTCCACTACCTGAGTCCAAATCTGCTGCAACCTGTCCACCACAGTATCCACACCAGGACAGTCCGAAAACTCAACCTGTCCTGAAGAGAAACGAGGATGGAACCCAGAATTGCAGAAAAACGGCGAAACCAAGGTAGCCGAGCTGGCCCGATTATTAAGGGCGAACTCAGCCAAAGGCAAAAAGGACACCCAGTCATCCTGATCAGCAGAAACAAAGCATCTCAGATATGTTTCCAAGGTCTGATTGGTTCGTTCGGTCTGGCCATTAGTCTGAGGATGGAAAGCCGAGGAAAAAGACAAGTCAATGCCCATCCTACCACAAAAGGCTCGCCAAAACCTCGAAACAAACTGGGAACCTCTGTCAGAAACAATATTCTCTGGAATGCCATGCAAACGAACCACATGCTGGAAGAACAAAGGCACCAAATCAGAGGAGGAAGGCAATTTAGACAAGGGTACCAGATGGACCATCTTAGAAAAGCGATCACAGACCACCCAAATGACTGACATCTTTTGAGAAACGGGAAGGTCAGAAATAAAATCCATAGAGATATGTGTCCAAGGCCTCTTCGGGACCGGCAAGGGCAAAAGCAACCCACTGGCACGAGAACAGCAGGGCTTAGCCCGAGCACAAATCCCACAGGACTGCACAAAAGTACGCACATCCCGCGACAGAGAGGGCCACCAAAAGGATCTAGCCACTAACTCTCTGGTACCAAAGATTCCAGGATGACCAGCCAACACCTAACAATGAAGTTCAGAGATAACTCTATTCGTCCACCTATCAGGGACAAACAGTTTCTCCACTGGGCAACGATTAGGTTTATTAGCCTGAAATTTTTGCAGCACCTGCCGCAAATCAGGGGAGATGGCAGACACAATTACTCCTTCCTTGAGGATACCCGCCGGCTCAGATAAACCCGGAGAGTCGGGCACAAAACTCCTAGACAGAGCATCCGCCTTCACATTTTTAGAGCCCGGAAGGTATGAAATCACAAAGTCAAAACGGGCAAAAAACAACGACCAACGAGCTTGTCTAGGATTCAAGCGCTTGGCAGACTCGTGATAAGTCAAGTTCTTATGATCAGTCAATACCACCACGCGATGCTTAGCTCCTTCAAGCCAATGACGCCACTCCTCGAATGCCCACTTCATGGCCAGCAACTCTCGGTTGCCCACATCATAATTTCGCTCAGCAGGCGAAAACTTCCTGGAAAAGAAAGCGCATGGTTTCATCACTGAGCAACCAGAACCTCTCTGTGACAAAACAGCCCCTGCTCCAATCTCAGAAGCATCAACTTCGACCTGGAACGGAAGAGAAACATCTGGTTGACACAACACAGGGGCAGAAGAAAAACGACGCTTCAACTCTTGAAAAGCTTCCACAGCAGCAGAAGACCAATTGACCAAATCAGCACCCTTCTTGGTCAAATCGGTCAATGGTTTGGCAACACTAGAAATATTGCAGATGAAGCGACGATAAAAATTAGCAAAGCCCAGGAACTTTTGCAGACTTTTCAGAGATGTCGGCTGAGTCCAATCATGGATGGCTTGGACCTTAACTGGATCCATCTCGATAGTAGAAGGGGAAAAGATGAACCCCCAAAAATGAAACCTTCTGCACACCAAAGAGACACTTTGATCCCTTCACAAACAAAGAATTAGCACGCAGGACCTGAAAAACCGTTCTGACCTGCTTCACATGAGACTCCCAATCATCCGAGAAGATCAAAATGTCATCCAAGTACACAATCAGGAATTTATCCAGGTACTCACGGAAGATGTCATGCATAAAGGATTGAAACACTGATGGAGCATTGGCAAGTCCGAACGGCATCACTAGATACTCAAAATGACCCTCGGGCGTATTAAATGCAGTTTTCCATTCATCGCCTTGCCTGATTCTCACCAGATTATACGCACCACGAAGATCTATATTAGTGAACCAACTAGCCCCCTTAATCCGAGCAAACAAATCAGATAACAATGGCAAGGGGTACTGAAATTTAACAGTGATCTTATTAAGAAGTCGGTAATCTATACATGGTCTCAGCGAACCATCCTTCTTGGCTACAAAAAAGAACCCTGCTCCTAATGGCGATGATGACGGGCGAATATGCCCCTTCTCCAGGGATTCCTTCACATAACTGCGCATAGCGGTGTGCTCAGGCACGGATAAATTAAACAGTCGACCTTTTGGGAATTTACTACCAGGAATCAAATTGATAGCACAATCACAATCCCTATGCGGAGGCAGGGCATCGGACTTGGGCTCATCAAATACATCCCGGTAATCAGACAAGAACTCTGGAACCTCAGAAGGGGTGGATGACGAAATTGACAGAAATGGAACATCACCATGGACCCCCTGACAACCCCAGCTGGACACCAACATGGAATTCCAATCCAATACTGGATTATGGGCTTGTAGCCATGGCAACCCCAACACGACCACATCATGCAGATTATGCAACACCAGAAAGTGAATAACCTCCTGATGTGCAAGAGCCATGCACATGGTCAGCTGGGTCCAGTATTGAGGCTTATTCTTGGCCAAAGATGTAGCATCAATTCCTCTCAATGGAATAGGACACTGCAAGGGCTCCAATAAAAACCCACAACGTTTAGCATAATCCAAGTCCATCAAATTCAGGGCAGCGCCTGAATCCACAAACGCCATGACAGAATACGACGACAAGGAGCATATCAAGGTAACGGACAGAAGAAATTTTGACTGTACAGTACCAATGGCGGCAGACCTAGCGAACCGCTTAGTGCGCTTAGGACAATCAGAGATAGCATGAGTGGAACCACCACAGTAGAAACACAGCCCATTCAGACGTCTGTGTTCTTGCCGTTCAACTCTGGTCATAGTCCTATTGCACTGCATAGGCTCAGGTTTAATCTCAGGTAATACCGCCAAATGGTACACAGATTTACGCTCACGCAAGCGTCGACCGATCTGAATGGCAAAGACATAGACTCATTCAAACCAGCGGGCATAGGAAATCCCACCATGACATCCTTAATGGCTTCAGAGAGACCCTTTCTGAAAATGGCTGCAAGCGCAGATTCATTCCATTGAGTGAGCACGGACCATTTTCTAAATTTCTGGCAATATAGCTCTATCTCATCCTGAGCCTGACAAAGAGCCAGCAAATTTTTTTTCTGCCTGATCTACTGAATTAGGCTCATCGTACAGCAATCCAAGCGCCAGGAAAAACGCATCGATATCACTCAATGCAGGATCTCCTGACGCAAGAGAAAATGCCCAGTCCTGAGGGTCGCCACGCAAAAAAGAAATGACGATCCTAACCTGTTGCGCTGGGTCACCAGAGGAGCGAGGTTTCAAAGCCAGAAACAGTTTACAATTATTCTTGAAACTCAGAAATTTAGTTCTATCTCCAAAAAAACAAATCTGGAATAGGAATTCTCGGTTCTAACAAAGAATTCTGAACCACAAAATTTTGAATATCTTGAACTCTTGCCGTGAGCTGATCTACACATGAAGACAGACCTTTAATGTCCATTGTAACACCTGTGTCCTGAACCACCCAAATGTCTAGGGGAAAAAAAAGACAAATCACAGTGCAAAGGAAAAAAAATGGTCTCAGAACTTCTTTTTTCCCTCTATTGAGAATCATTAGTACTTTTGGCTTCCTGTACTGTTATGATAGGCAATTCAGTAACACAATGTACATAGCGATCAGAGCACATACAGTGATCTGACAATAACCCAAAATAATAGAACGAGCTCTGAGACGTGGAAACTCTGTAGACCGCAATTCCTGATCCTCTCCAAACACAACTAGAGGCAGCTGTGGATTGCGCCTAACGCTCCCTATGCAACTCGGCACAGCCTGAGAAACTAACTAGCCTGAAGATAGAAAAATAAGCCTACCTTGCCTCAGAGAAATACCCCAAAGGAAAAGGCAGCCCCCCACATATAATGACTGTGAGTAAGATGAAAAGACAAACGTAGGGATGAAATAGATTCAGCAAAGTGAGGCCCGATATTCTAGACAGAACTAGGATAGGAAAGATAACTTTGCGGTCTACACAAAACCCTAAAGAAAACCACGCAAAGGGGGCAAAAAGACCCTCCGTACCGAACTAACGGCACGGAGGTACACCCTTTGCGTCCCAGAGCTTCCAGCAAAACAAATAGACAAGCTGGACAGAAAAAATAGCAACAAATAACAAAGAAGCACTTAGCTATGCAGAGCAGCAGGCCACAGGAATGATCCAGAGAAACACAAGTCCAACACTGGAATATTGACAGGAAGCATGGATCAAAGCATCAGGTGGAGTTAAGTAGAGAAGCAGCTAACGACCTCACCAGATCACCTGAGGGAGGAAACTCAGAAGCTGCAGTACCACTTTCCTCCACAAACGGAAGCTCCCAGAGAGAATCAGCCGAAGTACCACTTGTGACCACAGGAGTGAACTCTGCCACAGAATTCACAACACCCCTCCTCAAGGGGGGGTACTGTTGTGAATTCCGCTCTTGGGCTCCCTCCAGTGGTTGTAAGTGGCACTTTTGTGAGTTCTGCTCTTGGGCTCCCTCTTGTGGTTTCAAGTGGTATGGCTGCTCCTTGGATTTAGCTGTCAGCAGCTGCTTCCACTGATTGTCTTTTCTGCTCGGCTATTCATGCCTGGCTCTTTCCTTCAGCCAGTGCCACTTGTAAATGGTTCCTGGTTGGATTCACATCTCTTTGGATTTCCCTGTTATCCTGACCAGTTCAGCAAAGCTAAGTCCTTGCTTGCTCTTTTCTGTCCACAGATTGTGGACTTATCCGTTCTGTGCATTCAATGTTTGTCCAGCTTATCAGTATGGATTAATTCTGTGTTGCTGGAAGCTCTGGGAAACAGATTTACCCTCCACACCTTTAGTCAGGTGTGGAGATTTTTGTAAACTCTGTGTGGACTTTTTGTAGTGTTTTATACTGACCGCACAGTATTCCATCCTGTCCTTTCTATCTAGCTAGACTGGCCTCCTGTGCTCATCCTGGTTTCATTCTGTGTATGTCTTTTTCCCTCTCCTCTCACAGTCATTATTTGTGGGGGCTAATCTATCCTTTGGGGATTTTCTCTGAGGCAAGATAGCTTTCCTGTTTCTATCTTTAGGGGTAGTTAGCTCTTAGGCTGTGACGAGGTGCCTAGGGAGAGTTAGGAGCATCCCACGGCTACTTCTAGTGTTGTGTTGAGCTTAGGGACTGCGGTCAGTACAGATACCACTTCCTTCTGAGCTTGTTCCATGTTGCTCCTAAACCACCAGATCATAACACCCGGGCATGCTCAGAGTGCAAAGCAGGATTTAGTCCTAGCACCTACAAGGACCTTAGCTGCAGTATCTGATCATGTGACCCTCAATCTCCACTGAGAGATCTTACTCTGGGCATGCTCAGAACGTGAAAAGCAGGACTTAGACCCAGAAGCGTCTGCTCACCGCTGCCCAGCACTGACTTCAATGGCAGAAGCAGGAAATGCAGCAGTAACTCTCAGCACAGAGTCAGACTGAGCGAGACGCTGGGGTCGACGTCTCCGCTGAGCAGGCTCCACTGCGGCAGGAAAAGAATGGGAGACCGCAGCGGAGATGGCCCGAGATTCCCCCTGTGCAGAGGCAGGAACTCAACCCCTAACACTCATTAGCATAGGAAGCGGGGACATTTTAAAATATTATACAATAAAATATTGCCACACTGTTTTACCCTTACCCTGTGTTGACTGAGTAGTATTATGCCTATGGTAAAAGGAGAGCGGGCTTTCAGTGAGAAGATCCTTGGTCCAAATGGTCTTGAGACAGTGGACTAGAGCACCCACTGACCCCTGTGTCTCCACAGTTGCCATGACAGCCAAGGGTCTGTTGAAGACTCCCATGCCAGTCATTACGTTACTCCTGTGAAAGCCAGCCTGTGGCACTGCTGTGTATATTAAAAATTATAGTATGATTGCAGGTTCAAGCCCCCAAGAGAACTAATAAATACAGTGAAAAAAAAAGTATTTAACCCCTTTCTGCCATTAGACGTACTATTGCGTCCATGTGGGGTGGGCTTTTCTTCCCAAGGACGCAATAGTACGTCATATGCGATCGGCAGCGCTCACGGGGGGAGCGCCGCCGATCGCGGCCGGGTGTCAGCTGTTTATCGCAGCTGACATCCGGCACTATGTGCCAGGAGCGGTCACGGACCGCCCCCGGCACATTAACCCCCGGCACACCGCGATCAAAGATGATCGCGATGTGCCGGCGGTACAGGGAAGCACCGCGCAGGGAGGGGGCTCCCTGCGGGCTTCCCTGAGCCCCCCGCAGCAACGCGATGTGATCGCGTTGCTGCGAGGGTCTCACCTCCCTCCCTGCTCCCTCCAGCCCCGGATCCAAGATGGCCGCGGATCCGGGTCCTGCAGGGAGGGAGGTGGCTTCACAGAGCCTGCTCAGAGCAGGCACTGTGAAGCAGCCTGCACTCCTATCAGATCAGTGATCTGACAGAGTGCTGTGCAAACTGTCAGATCACTGATCTGTGATGTCCCCCCCTGGGACAAAGTAAAAAAGTAAAAAAAAAAAATTTCAAATGTGTAAAAAAAAATTAAAAAAAATATTCCAAAATAATGAAAAAAAAATAAAAATATTATTCCCATAAATACATTTCTTTATCTAAATAAAAAAAAAAAAACAATAAAAGTACACATATTTAGTATCGCCGCGTCCGTAACGGCCCGACCTATAAAACTGGCCCACTAGTTAACCCCTTCAGTAAACACCGTAAGAAAAAAAAAAAAAAAACGAGGCAAAAAACAACGCTTTATTATCATACCGCCGAACAAAAAGTGGAATAACACGCGATCAAAAAGACAGATATAACTAACCATGGTACCGCTGAAAACGTCATCTTGTCCCGCAAAAAACGAGCCGCCATACAGCATCATCAGCAAAAAAATAAAAAAGTTATAGCCCTGAGAATAAAGCGATGCAAAAATAATTATTTTTTCTATAAAATAGTTTTTATCGTATAAAAGCGCCAAAACATAAAAAAATGATATAAATGAGGTGTCGCTGTAATCGTACTGACCCGAAGAATAAAACTGCTTCATCAATTTTACCAAACGCGGAACGGTATAAACGCCTCCCCCAAAAGAAATTCATGAATAGCTGGTTTTTGGTCATTCTGCCTCACAAAAATCGGAATAAAAAGCGATCAAAAAATGTCACGTGCCCGAAAATGTTACCAATAAAAACATCAACTCGTCCCGCAAAAACCAAGACCTCACATGACTCTGTGGACCAGAATATAGAAAAATTATAGCTCTCAAAATGTGGTAACGCAAAAAATATTTTTTGCAATAAAAAGCGTCTTTCAGTGTGTGACGGCTGCCAATCATAAAAATCCGCTAAAAAACCCGCTATAAAAGTAAATCAAACCCCCCTTCATCACCCCCTTAGTTAGGGAAAAATTAAAAAAATGTATTTATTTCCATTTTCCCATTAGGGCTAGGGTTAGAGTTAGGGCTAGGGTTAGGGCTAGGGCTAGGGTTAGGGCTAGGGTTAGGGCTAGGGTTAGGGTTAGGGCTAGGGCTAGGGTTAGGGTTAGGGCTAGGGTTAGGGCTAGGGTTAGGGCTAGGGTTAGGGCTAGGGTTAGGGCTAGGGTTAGGATTAGGGTTAGGGCTAGGGTTAGGGCTAGGGCTACAGTTTGGGTTGGGGCTAAAGTTACAGTTAGGGTTTAGATTACATTTACGGTTGGGAATAGGGTTGGGATTAGGGTTAGGGGTGTGTCAGGGTTAGAGGTGTTGTTAGGGTTACTGTTGGGATTAGGGTTAGGGATGTGTTTGGATTAGGGTTTCAGTTATAATTGGGGGGTTTCCACTGTTTAGGCACATCAGGGGCTCTCCAAACGCGACATGGCGTCCGATCTCAATTCCAGCCAATTCTGCGTTGAAAAAGTAAAACAGTGCTTCTTCCCTTCCGAGCTCTCCCGTGTGCCCAAACAGGGGTTTACCCCAACATATGGGGTATCAGCGTACTCAGGACAAATAGGACAACAACTTTTGGGGTCCAATTTCTCCTGCTACCCTTGGGAAAATACAAAACTCGGGGCTAAAACATATTTTTTGTGGGGAAAAAAAAGATTTTTTATTTTCACGGCTCTGCGTTATAAACTGTAGTGAAACACTTGGGGGTTCAAAGTTCTCACAACACATCTAGATTAGTTCCCTGGGGGGTCTAGTTTCCAATATGGGGTCACTTGTGGGGGGTTTCTACTGTTTAGGTACATTAGGGGTTCTGCAAACGCAATGTGACGTCTGCAGACCATTCCATCTAAGTCTGCATTCCAAATGGCGCTCCTTCCCTTCCGAGCTCTGCCATGCGCTCAAACGTTGGTTTCCCCCAACATACGGGGTATCAGCGTACTCAGGACAAATTGGACAACAACTTTTGGGGTCGAATTTCTCCTCTTACCCTCGGGAAAATACAAAACTGGGGGCTAAAAAATAATTTTGGGGGGAAAGATTTTTTTTTTTAATTTTCACGGCTCTGCGTTACAAACTGTAGTGAAACACTTGGGGGTTCAAAGATATCACAACACATCTAGATGAGTTCCTTAGGGGGTCTAGTTTCCAAAATGGTGTCACTTGTGGGAGGTTTCTACTGTTTAGGTACATTAGGGGCTCTGCAAATGCAATGTGACACCTGCAGACCATTCCATCTAAGTCCTCATTCCAAATGGAGCTCCTTCCCTTCCGAGCCCTCCCATGCGCCCAAACAGTGGTTCCCCCCCACATATGGGGTATCAGCGCACTCAGGACAAATTGGACAACAAATTGTGGGGTCGAATTTCTCCTTTTACCCTCGGGAAAATACAAAACTGGGGGCTAAAAAATAATTTTTGTGGGAAAAAATTTTTTTTTTATTTTTACGGCTCTCCATTATAAACTTCTGTGAAGCCCTTGGTGGGTCAAAGCGCTCAGCACACATCTAGATAAGTTCCTAAGGGGGTCTACTTTCCAAAATGGTGTCACTTGTGGGGGGTTTCTACTGTTTAGGTACATTAGGGGCTCTGCAAACGCAATGTGACACCTGCAGACCATTCCATCTAAGTCTGCATTCAAATGGCACTCCTTCCCTTCTGAGCCCTCCCATGTGCCCAAACAGTGGTTCCCCCCACATATGGTGTATCATCGCACTCAGGACAAATTGGGCAACAAATTTTGGGGTCCAATTTCTCCTGTTACCCTCAGGAAAATACAAAACTGGGGGCTAAAAAAATAATTTTTGTGGGAAAAAAATTTTGTTTTATTTTTACGGCTCTGCATTATAAACTTCTGTGAAGCACTTGGTGGGTCAAAGTGCTCACCACACCTCTAGATAAGTTCCTTAGGGGGTCTACTTTCCAAAATGGTGTCATTTGTGGGGGGTTTCAATGTTTAGGCACATCAGTGGCTCTTCAAACGCAACATGGCGTCCCATCTCAATTCCTGTCAATTTAGCTTTGAAAAGTCAAACGGCGCTCCTTCCCTTCCGAGCTCTCCCATCCACCCAAACAGTGGTTTACCCCCACATATGGGGTATCCGCGTACTCAGGACAAATTGTACAACAACTTTTGGGGTCCAATTTCTTCTCTTACCCTTGGGAAAATAAAAAATTGGGGGCAAAAAGATAATTTTTGTGAAAAAATATGATTTTTTATTTTTACGGTTCTACATTATAAACTTCTGTGAAGCACTTGGTGGGTCAAAGTGCTCACCACACCTCTAGATAAGTTCCTTAGGGGGTCTACTTTCCAAAATGGTGTCACTTGTGGGGGGTTTCAATGTTTAGGCACATCAGTGGCTCTTCAAACGCAACATGACGTCCCATCTCAATTCCTGTCAATTTTGCATTGAAAAGTCAAACGGCGCTCCTTCCCTTCCGAGCTCTCCCATCCGCCCAAACAGTGGTTTACCCCCACATATGGGCTATCAGCGTACTCAGGACAAATTGTACAACAACTTTTGGGGTCCAATTTCTTCTCTTACCCTTGGGAAAATAAAAAATTGGGGGCGAAAAGATAATTTTTGTGAAAAAATATGATTTTTTATTTTTACGGTTCTACATTATAAACTTCTGTGAAGCACTTGTTGGGTCAAAGTGCTCACCACACCTCTAGATAAGTTCCTTAGGGGGTCTACTTTCCAAAATGGTGTCACTTGTGGGGGGTTTCAATGTTTAGCCACATCAGGGGCTCTCCAAACGAAACATGGCGTCCCATCTCAATTCCAGTCAATTTTGCATTGAAAAGTCAAATGGCGCTCCTTCGCTTCCGAGCTCTGCCATGCGCCCAAACAGTGGTTTACCCCCACATGTGGGGTATTGGCATACTCAGGACAAATTGTACAACAATGTTTGGGGTCCATTTTCTCCTGTTACCCTTGGTAAAATAAAACAAATTGGAGCTGAATTACATTTTTTGTGAAAAAAAGTTAAATGTTCATTTTTATTTAAACATTCAAAAAATTCCTGTGAAGCACCAGAAGGGTTAATAAACTTCTTGAATATGGTTTTGAGCACCTTGAGGGGTGTAGTTTTTAGAATGGTGTCACACTTGGGTATTTTCTATCATATAGACCCCTCAAAATGACTTCAAATGAGATGTGGTCCCTAAAATAAAATGGTGTTGTAGAAATGAGAAATTGCTGGTCAACTTTTAACCCTTATAACTCCCTAACAAAAAAAAATTTTGGTTCCAAAATTGTGCTGATGTAAAGTAGACATGTGGGAAATGTTACTTATTAAGTATTTTGTGTGACATATCTCTGTGATTTAATTGCATAAAAATTCAAAGTTGGAAAATTGCGAAATTTTCATAATTGTCGCCAAATTTCCGTTTTTTTCACAAATAAACGCAGGTACTATCAAATAATTTTTACCATTGTCATGAAGTACAATATGTCACGAGAAAACAATGTCAGAATCACCAAGATCCATTGAAGCGTTCCAGAGTTATAACCTCATAAAGGGACAGTGGTCAGAATTGTAAAAATTGGCCCGGTCATTAACGTGCAAACCACCCTTGGGGGTAAAGGGGTTAAAAATATGAAAAAAAAATGAAAGGAATATAAAAGTTCAAATCACACCTCTTTTGCACATATATTTGATATCGCTTCATTCGTAAAAAATTCTGTCTACCAATATGTTAAATAAATTAATCCAATCAGTAAATGGCATAATGAGAAAATAAAATCGAAAAGCCATAATAATATTTTTTGCATGCCTCAGCATTGTAAGTATTTGTAATTTTTTTCCTGCTTTCCAGTGCATCACATGATACAATGAAAGGTGTCATTCACAATTACAATTCTTCTTCCAGAAAAATTAAAAAGTTGAGTTGGAATGCAACTAATTCTCAGCAATTCCACCATTGTCTTTATGGTATTTTTCCCCTCACTGGTATAACTAAGTCATCTTAATCAGCAGCTGCACCCTAACTCTTTTTCATCTGGCTAATTGATAGCTTCATCTGGCTAATTGATAGATACTGTTTATGGATAAAAAGTTGTTAATCTGCAGTGGGTGGCAGGCAGTGTCGGACTGGGGTGCCAAGGACCCACCAGTAACATTGACTTTGGGGCCCCACTTTTCACCTGCATACAAACATTACACTACCCTTGTTCACAAATGTACCTATATCTCTACATAATAATAAAAACGGGATAGTTTGGTTAATGAATGAGATGCTGCTTTATTTTTGTACAGAGTGAATCATGTGAATTATGCCAAGTACTGCCCATACAGTGGGGTTGGGTGCCCAGATCTGCACAGGGGCCCACCGGGGGATGCCCCTGTTACCCTATGGGTCAGTCCGAGCCTGGTGGCAGGTATGGGTCTAGTTCATAAATGCTGAGGCCTTGGCTCTTTATACACCTCCCTCCAGTAAGCTGATGTTTCTTATGTTGTTTTGGTTTCCCTAAATTCCAGGATGTTCTGTTATCTTTCCAATATGGCGAATGTAGTAACAACATTACATTAAATACACATTAAAGTACCTAAGTAGAATGGAGCCGTAAAGATTGTGCACGTTGTATAACATTTGCGATTTTTCTTTCTTTCATTTGCACTTTTGAGTCTTTAGGATTATAGCAATTAACTGATTCTGTTAACATTCCATTTTACAAAAGGGAACCAATTTCCTCATGCTGCACAATACTTGTCTGTAAATCTCATACTATCAATAACAATTATCACATTCCCAATATAGCACCAAATTGAGAGCTGACACATATTGACGCAGAAATCAGAACACGTTTTCGTTAATCTTTTTATTCTTTTCCATTGTAGAGAATGTTCCATTTCTCATGTTTCCGGTTAATGCTCAGAAGCATTTTCTATAGATGATGGAAGGACCATGTTCATCATATTCACTCCTGTGTAGCCAAAGTGGTTGGAAGGAGTGTAGAGATGCCAATATGGAGCCACGTCTCCAGACACAAAATTGTCGATCAGGCCAAGCTGAAATGCTAGATTTCTGATGACCAGACAACTTGTTCAGTTCCTTTTGAAAGCGTTCAAAAAATCCTTGAAGCATAGTCGTGCCTCCACCAAGCAAAATGTTGTTGACCATGGTTTCCTTAAAACTAGCATCACAATTACTAATACAAGTCATGGTCATGTTTTGAAGACTTGGTTCAGTAGAGTCTATTAAGGATGGCTGGAAGAGTGCTTCAGTACATATGAACCTTTCCTTTTTTATAGTAATTTCTTGTCCATCGGTAAATTTATATGCTGGTTGGTGTTTGATTTGTGGCAAACATATCTCTTCATTAAAATCAAAGGAGACGTAACAAAATTTGTGCTTTACATTTTCTATAATGTCCAAGTGTTCTTCATTAAATGTATACCCCCTTGCTTTCAAAATCTGCATTAAGTATTTTGTAATGTCTGCTCCTGCATAATCTGCGCTGCATGTAAAAGTAGGCTGAACGTTTCCTTCAATTATAGGGACCGCATAAGACATGCCATGGCCACATTCAACAACAAGTCCGGATGTCTTTCCGTATGAGTACATTGATAGACTTGACTGATTGGCTATTTGGAAAGCTGGGACATTGAAGGTCTCAAACATCATCTCTGCATATTTCTCTCTGTTGGTTGATGGACTCAGTGGAGGATCGGACAACAAAACAGCATGCTCCTCTGATGGAATCTTCATCTCCTTAACAAAAAGGTATTCTAAGATTGCCTCTACACTATCCCATTCCACGACTGTACCATGTCTAAGAGGATTTACAAGCTTTTGAGAGACGCTGGAATAAGTCTCTTTTTCATTGCCAATGAAGTGTTCTTTCCAGTTGTCTCCTGTTTTAGAAGTCTCTCTGAGAGGTATTCCAAGTGTAGATGATACAACAAATGAAGGCTTTGGTTCCCCTGCATATCCAATTTTGCAAGAACGTGTTCCTATATCAATTATTACTGCCCTTGTTTCTTTCACATCTTTTTGTTCTATCTTGTTTACTACTTCTGTGCTTGATTTGTTGCTAATTATCAAAGATTTCTTAGCGATACCTTGCAGAACGGTAGCTGTTGGCCATACCTTCAGATCTAAGCTTGCTCTAGAAGTCATGTTACAGTGCCTCCTGCTTCACTCCACTGATAAACTATGCATCAGTTAAACATAGGTAGGATCTGTTTCTTCTATTTCTAATGCTATGATGTCACAAAGAATTCTCATACTGTATGTCACAAGGCAGCCAGTACAAAACATTGTGACAATCTAACACACACCTGAAAACCAATATAATATAAATTGGTATCTGTTTATTTTACTTACATATACAGTACCAACATATTCCTCAGCGCTTTACATACATTATCATCGCTGTCCCCAATGGTACTCACAATCTAAATTCCCTATCTGTATGTCTTTGGAGTGTGGGAGGAAACCGGAGAACCCGGAGGAAACCCTTCATACAGTATAATGCATTCCACATAGTCCTTGATACAGTATAATGCACTCCTCATAGTCTTTGATACAGCATAATGCACTCTCCATAGTTCTTGGTACAGTATAGTGCACTCCCCATAGTCTGCCATACAGTATAATGCACTACCCATAGTCCTCCATACAGTATAATGCACCCATAGTCCTCCATCCAGTATAATGCAGCCCCCATATAGTAGATACAGTATAATACACAACCTATAGTCCTTGATAGAATATAATGCAGCCCCCATATAGTGTAATGTACTCAACATAGTCCTCAATAGAGTAGAATGCCGCCCCATAGATTACACATATTATAATGCCACCCCATAGAGTATAATGCCGCCCCAAAGAATATAATGCCACCCCATAGAGTATAATGCAGATGCACAGAATATAATGCAGACCAATTAAAGTATAATGCTGTCCCCAAAAAGTATAACACATCCCCCATAGAGTATAATGCCGCTCCACAGAGTATAATACTGCCCCATAGAATATAATGCAGCCCCATTTAAGTATGATGCAGCCCCCATAGAGTATAATGTATCCCCATAGAGTATAATGCTGTTCCATAGAGTACAATACAGCCTTATAGAGTATAATGCAGCCCCATAGAATACATATTGTATAATTCAGCCCCAAAGAGTAGAATGCAGCCCCATAGTTAATAATGCAGCCTCATAGAGTATAATGCCACCCCATAGAGTATAATGCCGCCCCATAGAGTATAATGCAGCCCCATAGAGTATATATAGTCCCAACATACTCACTGATTAAAAAATAAATAAATACAATGCTCACATCTCCCCATTCCCTTACTGGGGAGAACCCCAAATAAACCCTCTCTAGAAGACCATAAAATTTAACTTTAATTTCTATTAATTAAAATAAAGAATATACAAAGGGAATAAAACGTTTTGCCCCTAATCTGTCTCAGACGTCTGCAGTTATTTTATGCAGTATTCCTGTTAATTTATATTTAGAAAGTGTATAGCACCCAGTATGGTAATACTTATTTTTAGTTAGTAGTCCTCTTTTGGTAGACATGACAAACATAGATACATGACTTATAGCGCATGCGCATATATCACCTTATTTTTTCTATAATGACGAATAGAGTGTTCGAGGGGTATGCATGCGCGATCGAGTTTCTGTGCTACGTCACATGGCTGTGTGCGCAGCATCCTGATTTAATTGATTTTTTTCTGAGGCGCATGTGTGGCGCCCTGTGAGTGTGTCACCACAAAATGGTCAAATATGTACTATTTTATATGCGTATTGTAAATGATGGCAGTTATGCTTTCTCTGCTGTGGACAACTGCACACACAATTTACCCCGCTCTCTTACTCTGTCTGAAGCTTAAAGCTTTGCAGAGATACCCTAACTGGGAGGGGAGGGGTATAGTTATTCTGTGAGGAGACAGTGCGTGAAAAGAAAATGGAGAATGTTCATGGAGGAGAGACATGTGCTCTCTCCAGGGACAGTGCTGAGAAGGATCAGGGCATCAGCCCCTTGGCCATCCAGGCTTCCAGAGTCGGGTGGTAAGCTGAGATGCTGTGTGGTTTTCATAACCAGCAGAGAAGTGTTTTTCCCAGGAGCTCCATAGCAACAGAGAATCCGTGAGGGATTGTGCAAGAACAAACACATGTTACACATAGGATTCACGCTGCGGGCTGCCAAGGGAGAAAACACAGTGAGTACGTGGCTGTACTGGAAGTTTCAGACTCCAGGAAACCTTTGTCCCAGAAGGGATTAAAGCAGCAGGGAGTTCATACTGAATCACAGCAGAGAGAGATAATTCCCATTGTGCAGAGCAGACTATATACCTGGTGAGAGTTGTATTCCATCCTCTGAAACTGTATCTGCACTTCATTAAATGGTAAAGTGACTTTCCCTGTCTCCTGCCTTATTTCTCTGCACCATCTACTTCCATCACTATCCCTGGGGGCCAGCCACAGTTGGAGGGGGTTAAGCACCTGCACTGCCCCCAGGGATCATCCGCAGTGCTGGCCATCTTACAGTTTAACGCTCCAACTGGCGTCACAAACTCTTCTTTTTAATTTTTGTTTTCTTTTATATTTCCTTATTTTTAAACCCTATTTCACTGTCCCCAGAGCACAGGCATCGGGCACGGCTGCCATCCCTGTGAACCCTGAATCCAACGTTGCCCGGCGACCTGAATACCCCGCTCTGGGCGATACACATGCGCATTTGACATCACTAATGTCAGCGTTAGGATCGTCGACTCCCTTGTATTGCACAGGCGCAGAACACACTTCTGGATGCTCCTCCGATCTGCTGGCCTCTTTTGACCATATGGTAACTATATTTTGATTAGACATCACTATATAAATTGTTTTTATATCCTGTCACTGTTTGCTTTTGTCATCTTAATAAAATAATTATTTTTGCTGGTCATCCCAACTGTTTTTGCACATTTCTTTTTCTCCTTGTACACAGTTCACAGCTAATGTGGCTACAATGTAAGAGAAAGGGTCAGCGTCTGACCGCTGTCTCATATGGCCACCAGGGGCCGCTGTATTTGCTTACTGTCAGTGTCATCCAGCCACCATTACTGACATGCAAAGTTAAACGGCAGCCTCCAGTGGCGCCATTAAAAAGTTATTTAAAAACATAAATACAATTTAATAAAGTTTAGGTTAAACCAAAATGTTATGTAAAAAAATATTTTTTTAATAATAAAAAAGCAACACTTTTCCATTAAGAGAAAAGTGATGAATGTACCACAGAATCGCTAGTTGCATGGCAATCAGTAGGGTTTCAAAAGTCGCCGACTTTTGGCAAAGTCGGGTTTCATGAAACCCGACCTGACCCCTGTGCGGGGTCAACCATGCGGAACGCGACTTTCGCGCCAAAGTCGCGTTTCAATGACGCGAAAAGCGCCATTTCTCAGCCAATGAAGGTGGACGCAGAGTGTGGGCAGCGTGATGACATAGGTCCTGGTCCCCACCATCTTAGAGAAGGGCATTGCAGTGATTGGCTTGCTGTCTGCAGCATCACAGGGGCTATAAAGAGGCGTTCCCGCCGACCGCCATCTTACTGCTGCTGATCTGAGCGTAGGGAGAGGTTGCTGCCGCTTCGTCAGAAGCAGGGATAGCGTTAGGCAGGGTCCATTAACCACCAAACCGTTTGTGCTGTAGCGATTTCCACTGTCCAACACCACCTTTGTTTGCAGGGACAGTGGAAGCTACATTTTTTTTTCCTCAGCGCTGTAGCTCATTGGGCTGCCCTAGAAGGCTCCCTGATAGCTGCATTGCTGTGTGTACGCCGCTGTGCAAACCAACTGCTTTTTTCAAAGCACAAATCCTGTTGTTCCTTCCTTTCTGCACAGCTATCTTGTCTGTTTGTCCACACTTTTTATTTCATTTGTGCAGCAGTCCACTCCTTATTGCTGCCTGCCATACCTGGCTGAGATTACTGCAGGGAGATAGTAATTGTAGGACAGTCCCTGCTTTTTTTTTTTTTTTTTTTTTAATTCTCCCTAAAAAAAAAAGCTGTGGGAGATTAAGATTGGCATTTCTGCTCGAGTGCCATCCCTATGTGTGCCATCTCACATAGTGGGCCATAGAAAGCCTAATTTTTTTTTCTGGTTTTTTTTTGTGGGGTTTCTAAATTCTCCCTGAAAAAAAAAAAACAGTGGGAGATTAATATTGGCCTTTGGGCTTGTGTGCCAGTCCAGAGCGTGCCATCTCTCTCTCAAATAGTGGGCCATAGAAAGCCTATTTATTTATTTTTTATTGGTTTTATACATTCTCCCTGAAAAAAAAAAAAACAGTGGGAGATTAATATTGCCCTTTGGGCTTGTGTGCCAGTCCTGAGCGTGCCATCTCTCTGTCAAATAGTGGGCCATAGAAAGCCTATTTTTTTTTTATTGGTTTTATACATTCTCCCTGAAAAAAAAAACAGTGGGAGATTAATATTGCCCTTTGGGCTTGTGTGCCAGTCCTGAGTGTGCCATCTCTCTGTCAAATAGTGGGCCATAGAAAGCCTATTTATTTTTTTTTTCATTGGTTGTATGAATTCTCCCTGAAAAAAATAAAAACAGTGGGAGATTAATATTGCTCTTTGGGCTTGTGTGCCAGTCCTGAGCGTGCCATCTCTCTGTGAAATAGTGGGCCATAGAAAGCCTATTTATTATTTTTTCATTGGTTGTATAAATTCTTCCTGAAAAAAATAAAAACAGTGGGAGATTAATATTGCCCTTTGGGCTTGTGTGCCAGTCCTGAGCGTGCCATCTCTCTCTCAAATAGTGGGCCATAGAAAGCCTATTTTTTTTTTATTGGTTTTATACATTCTCCCTGAAAAAAAAAACAGTGGGAGATTAATATTGCCCTTTGGGCTTGTGTGCCAGTCCTGAGCGTGCCATCTCTCTGTCAAATAGTGGGCCATAGAAAGCCTATTTTTTTTTTATTGGTTTTATACATTCTCCCTGAAAAAAAAAAACAGTGGGAGATTAATATTGCCCTTTGGGCTTGTGTGCCAGTCCTGAGCGTGCCATCTCTCTGTCAAATAGTGGGCCATAGAAAGCCTATTTATTTATTTTTTTTGTTTGGTTTCTAAATTCTCTCTGAAAAAAATCACTTTTTTTAATTTGTTTTCTAAATTCTTCCTTAAAAAATCATTTTTTTGGGGGGGGTTCTAAATTCTCCCTGAAAAAATAAAAAAAAACAGTGGGAGATTAATATTGGCCTTTCTGCTTGTGTGCCAGTCCTGACTCCTGGGTGTGCCAGCTCTCTCTCTCAGATAGTGGGCCATAGAAAGCCTTTTTGTTTTGTTTTTTTATTTGGTGTCTAAATTCTCTCTGAAAAAATCAACTTTTTTATTTGTTTTCTAAATTCTTCCTTAAAAAATCATTTTTTGGGGGGGGTTTCTAAATTCTCCCTGAAAAAATAAAAAAAAACAGTGGGAGATTAATATTGGCCTTTCTGCTTGTGTGCCAGTCCTGACTCCTGGGTGTGCCATCTCTCTCTCTCAGATAGTGGGCCATAGAAAGCCTTTTTGTTTTGTTTTTTTTATTTGGTTTCTAAATTCTCTCTGAAAAAATAAACTTTTTTTATTTGTTTTCTAAATTCTTCCTGAAAAAATCATTTTTTTTGGGGGGTTTCTCAATTCTCCCTGAAAAAATAAAAACAAACAGTGGGAGATTAATATTGACATTTGTGCTTGAGTGACAGTCCTGCGTGTGTGGCATCTCTCTCATTTGGTGCCACCAAAAACAGAGTGTGTAACATTGTGCCTGCTTTTCCTTGCGGTGTCACCCACCTGTAAAGGGGTATCTAAATCATACTGAAGTTATAGCTCACCGTGTAAGTTGTTTGACAGCAACAAATACCGTTAGTTTGGTTACGTTTTTAAAACAATGAGGAAGTCTGGTGGAAGAGGTCGTGGCCGGGGGCGTTCATTGTCAGCTGGTAATGAGGGTAGTGGTAGTGGTGGAGCATCAGGTGGTCGTGGTAAAAAAATATTGCACCTAAGTCTGGAGCTGTGGAGCCAGGTTCGTCGTCTGGCTACACAAGGCCTCGAACGCTCCCTTTTCTGGGAGTAGGAAAACCGCTTTTAAAGCCGGAGCAGCAAGAGCAAGTTTTGGCTTACCTTGCTGACTCAGCCTCTAGCTCTTTTGCCTACTCTTTTGAAACTGATAAATGTAAAAGCAGCGCGTCGTTAGTGGATGTTCACGGTCAGGGACAAGTCGCTTCCTTGTCCTCTTCAGCAAAAACAACAACAGAGAAGGATGCAGCAGGCGACACAACGGGTTACTCCATGGAGCTCTTTACACATACCGTCCCTGGCTTAGAAAGTGAAGCAGTTAACAGGCCATGCCCATTACAAGTTGAATCTGACATGGAGTGCACTGATGCACAGCCACAGCCAGACTACTATGCTGGTCCTTTGACTCAGACCACAACATTGCCCTCGCAGGGTACTGATCCAGAATCAGACCCTGATGAGACTATGTTGCCCTGTCACGAACGCTCTACCACCGACTTACACGGTGACACAGACGGAGTTGCGCACGAGCTAGAAGAGGAGGTTATAGATGACCCAGTTGTTGACCCCGATTGGCAGCCATTGGGGGAACAGGGTGCAGGCGGCAGTAGTTCTGAAGCGGAGGAGGAGGGGCCGCAGCAGGCATCAACATCGCAACAGGTTCCATCTGCTGGGCCCGTATCTGGCCCAAAACGCATGGCAAAGTCAAAACCTGTTGGAGGACAGCGTGGCCATCCGGTTAAAGCTCAGTCTGCAATGCCTGAAAAGGTATCCGATGCTAGAAAGAGTGCAGTCTGGCATTTTTTTAAACAACATCCAATTGATCAGCGCAAAGTCATCTGTCAAAAATGTTCAACTACCTTAAGCAGAGGTCAGAATCTGAAAAGTCTCAATACAAGTTGCATGCATAGACATTTAACCACCATGCATTTGCAAGCCTGGACTAACTACCAAACGTCCCTTAAGGTTGTAGCACCCTCGGCCAATGAAGCTAGTCAGCAACGCAACATCCCTTCCGGCAGTGTAGGGCCACCATTTTCCGCACCACCTGCAGTATCTGTGCAGGTTTCTTTGCCAGGCCAAAGCAGTCAGGGTCAGGGAATCACCAGTTTCATAGTAGGAAACACTGCATCTAGGGCACCGGCGGCAACAATACCATCTCCCACCGTCTCTCAGTCTGCCATGTCCACCGGCACCCCCGCTAGTTCCACGATCTCCAGCTCTCCAGTCCAGCTCACCCTACATGAGACTATGGTTAGAAAAAGGAAGTACTTAGCCTCGCATCCGCGTACACAGGGTTTGAACGCCCACATAGCTAGACTAATCTCGTTAGAGATGATGCCCTACCGGTTAGTTGAAAGCAAAGCTTTCAAAGCCCTGATGGACTACGCTGTACCACGCTACGAGCTACCCAGTCGACACTTCTTTTCCAGAAAAGCCATCCCAGCCCTCCACCAGCATGTTAAAGAGCGCATCGTCCATGCACTCAGACAATCTGTGAGCACAAAGGTGCACCTGACAACAGATGCATGGACCAGTAGGCATGGCCAGGGACGTTACGTGTCCATCACAGCACACTGGGTGAATGTTGTGGATGCAGGGTCCACAGGGGACAGCAAGTTTGGGACAGTTCTGCCTAGCCCACGGTCTAGGAAACAGTTGGCTGTAGCCGTTCGCACCCCCTCCTCCTCCTCCTCGTCCTCCTGCAGAAGCGAGAGCTCGTCCACAGACCGCAGTCGCACAACCACTCCATCCGCAGCTGCCACTGTTGCAGGTCTCCCATTATGGGGCAGCTACTGGCAAGCGTCAGCAGGCTGTATTGGCTATGAAGTGTTTGGGCGACAACAGACACACTGCGGAAGTTCTGTCCGAGTTCTTGCAGAAAGAAACGCAGTCGTGGCTGGGCACTGTAGATCTTGAGGCAGGCAAGGTAGTGAGTGATAACGGAAGGAATTTCATGGCTGCCATCTCCCTTTCCCAACTGAAACACATTCCTTGCCTGGATCACACCTTAAACCTGGTGGTGCAGTGCTTCCTGAAAAGTTATCTGGGGTTATCCGACCTGCTCCTCAAAGTGCGTGGACTTTGCTCACATATCCGCCGTTCGCCCGTACACTCCAGCCGTATGCAGACCTATCAGCGGTCTTTGAACCTTCCCCAGCATCGCCTAATCATAGACGTTGCAACAAGGTGGAACTCAACACTGCACGTGCTTCAGAGACTGTGCGAACAGAGGCGGGCTGTTATGTTTTTGTGGGAGGATACACATACACGGGCAGGCAGTAGGATGGCAGACATGGAGTTGTCAGGTGTGCAGTGGTCGAAGATACAAGACATGTGTCAAGTCCTTCAGTGTTTTGAGGAATGCACACGGCTGGTTAGTGCAGACAACGCCATAGTAAGCATGAGCATCCCCCTAATGTGTCTGCTGATGCAAAGTTTGACTCACATAAAGGATCAGGCGTCTGCAGCAGAGGAAGAGGAAAGCCTTCATGACAGTCAGCCATTGTCTGGCCAGGGCAGTGTACAGGACGAGGTAGCGGGCGAGGAGGAGGAGGATGATGGGGATGATTATATTTTTAATGAGGAAGCTTTTCCGGGGCCACTCGAAATTGCTGGCGTGGCAAGGCCGGGTTCGGGTTTTTTGAGGGACACAAGTGACGTAGATTTGCCTGAAACTGCCCCTCAACCAAGCACAACCGCAGATTTGACAACTGGAACTTTGGCCCACATGGCGGATTATGCCTTACGTATCCTCAAAAGGGACACACGCATTACTAAAATGATGAACGATGACGATTACTGGTTGGCCTGCCTCCTTGATCCTCGCTATAAAGGCAAATTGCAAAATATAATGCCACATGAGAACTTGGAACTAATATTAGCAACCAAACAATCAACTCTTGTTGACCGTTTGCTTAAGGCATTCCCAGCACACAGCGCCCGTGATCGTTCTCACACGAGCTGCAGGGGCCAGCAGACCAGAGGTGTTCGAGGGGCAGAAATCAGAAGTGGCGTTGGACAGAGGGGTTTTCTGACCAGGTTGTGGAGTGATTTTGCTATGACCGCAGACAGGACAGGTACTGCAGCATCAATTCAAAGTGACAGGAGACAACATTTGTCCAGTATGGTTACTAACTATTTTTCATCCCTTATCGACGTTCTCCCTCAACCGTCATTCCCATTTGATTACTGGGCATCCAAATTAGACACCTGGCCAGAATTGGCAGAATATGCATTGCAGGACCTTGCTTGCCCGGCAGCTAGTGTCCTATCCGAAAGAGTATTCAGTGCTGCAGGTTCAATATTAACCAAAAAAAGGACTCGTCTGGCTACCCAAAATGTAGGTGATCTAACCTTCATTAAAATGAACCACAACTGGATTTCAAAATCTTTTGCCCCACCTTGCCCGGCCGACACCTAGCTTTCCTATGAAAAGGTCTTGCCTGTGGGCTATTCTGAATGACTTTTCCAATCTCGTAATTTGCAGCACCTGATTGTCCAGCATACGACATGTTTACACCTCCCTAAATGGCCAAACTCCCCACACGGGGCCGTGGTATCGCCACTTGGCGCCAGCACCCGTGAGAGTGCTGTTTGTCTGAAGAGGTGGGTGTGCCCGCTTTTGGTCGACGGCACTGCCACTGGGTCCCTCATAGTACAATAAAGTGTCTCTGGCGGTGGTGGTGCGCACCCAACGTCAGACACACTGTTGTAACATGAGGGGCCCTGGGCCTGTACCGCCGGCCACAAGAGAGTTCCCCCACCCCCAGCTCAAACATTGCTAAACCACTTGCACAATTATCTCTCACAGTTCCACCAATGTTTAGTCTATGCGCTGACATCCGTAAATTCCTGCCACTGACAATACCATTGTGTTGACATGTATGATGGTACTTAACATAGTCAGGGGCAGTGTCCTATATTTACCCAAGTAAATACTTTGTGCCAAATTACTAGGTCTGAAACTACGCAGAGGAGCCCACCCCAGTACCGAATGATTGCACCCTTTGGTGGTTTCGTTTTGTTGTCATGAGAGAGATTAACATGTATTTATTGTTTGGGACTACTAACTGGCAGACACTCATTACAATCGGCCTCCGCTGACAACACCAATGCTGCCCGTGTACCCCTGGAACCAATTATAAATTGCCTACAGCCCAATTTTATTATGTTAGGCCTTCGAAGCCTGTCTGCGGTCCCTTCTTTCTACTACTACTCCACTGACCAGACCAATGCTGCCCGTGTACCCCTGGAACCAATTATAAAGTGCCTACAGCCCAATTTTTTTTATGTTAGGCCTTTGAAGCTTGTCTGCGGTCCCTTCTTTCTACTACTACTCCACTGACCAGACCAATGCTGCCCGTGAACCCCTGGAACCAATTAGAAAGTGCCTACAGCCCAATTTTTTTATGTTAGGCCTTCGAAGCCTGTCTGCGGTCCCTCCTTCCACTAGGCCTCCACTGACCTGTCTACTGCTGCCCATGTACCCCTGGAACCAATTATAAAGTGCCTACAGCCAAATTTTTTTAATGTTAGGCCTTCGAAGCCTGTCTGCGGTCCCTTCTTTCTAGTACTACTCCACTGACCAGACCAATGCTGCCCGTGTACCCCTGGAACCAATTATAAAGTGCCTACAGCCCAATTTTTTTATGTTAGGCCTTCGAAGCCTGTCTGCGGTCCCTCCTTCCACTAGGCCTCCACTGACCTGTCTACTGCTGCCCGTGTACCCCTGGAACCAATTATAAAGTGCCTACATCCCAATTTTATTATGTTAGGCCTTCGAAGCCTGTCTGTGGTCCCTTCTTTCTACTACTACTCCACTGACCTGTCTACTGCTGCCCATGTACCCCTGGAACCAATTATAAAGTGCCTACAGCCCAATTTTTTTTATGTTAGGCCTTCGAAGCATGTCTGCGGTCCCTTCTTTCTACTATTACTCCACTGACCAGACCAATGCTGCCCGTGTACCCCTGGAACCAATTATAAAGTGCCTACAGCTAATTTTTTTTATGTTAGGCCTTCGAAGCCTGTCTGCGGTCCCTCCTTCCACTAGGCCTCCACTGACCTGTCTACGGCTGCCCGTGTACCCCTGGAACCAATTATAAAGTGCCTACATCCCAATTTTATTATGTTAGGCCTTCGAAGCCTGTCTGCTGTCCCTTCTTTCTACTACTACTCCACTGACCCGTCTACTGCTGCCCGTGTACCCCTGGAACCAATTATAAAGTGCCTACAGCCCAATTTTTTTTATGTTAGACCTTCGAAGCCTGTCTGCGGTCCCTCCTTCCACTAGGCCTCCACTGACCTGTCTACTGCTGCCCGTGTACCCCTGGAACCAATTATAAAGTGCCTACATCCCAATTTTATTATGTTAGGCCTTCGAAGCCTGTCTGCGGTCCCTTCTTTCTACTACTACTCCACTGACCTGTCTACTGCTGCCCGTGTACCCCTGGAACCAATTATAAAGTGCCTACAGCCCAATTTTTTTTATGTTAGGCCTTCGAAGCCTGTCTGCGGTCCCTCCTTCCACTAGGCCTCCACTGACCTGTCTACTGCTGCCCGTGTACCCCTGGAACGAATTTAAAAGTGCTTACAGCCCAATTTTTTTTATGTTAGGCCTTCGAAGCCTGTCTGCGGTCCCTCCTTCCACTAGGCCTCCACTGACCTGTCTACTGCTGCCCGTGTACCCCTGGAACGAATTTAAATGTGCCTACAGCCCAATTTTTTTTATGTTAGGCCTTCGAAGCCTGTCTGCGGTCCCTTCTTTCTACTACTACTCCACTGACCAGACCAATGCTGCCAGTGTACCCCTGGAACGAATTTAAAAGTGCCTACAGCCCAATTTTTTTTATGTTAGGCCTTTGAAGCCTGTCTGCGGTCCCTTCTTTCTACTACTACTCCACTGACCAGACCAATGCTGCCCGTGTACCCCTGGAACTAATTAGAAAGTGCCTACAGCCCAATTTTTTATGTTAGGCCTTCGAAGCCTGTCTGCGGTCCCTCCTTCCACTAGGCCTCCACTGACCTGTCTACTGCTGCCCGTGTACCCCTGGAACCAATTATAAAGTGCCTACATCCCAATTTTATTATGTTAGGCCTTCGAAGCCTGTCTGCGGTCCCTTCTTTCTACTACTACTCTACTGACCTGCCTACTGCTGCCCGTGTACCCCTGGAACCAATTATAAAGTGCCTACAGCCCAATTTTTTTATGTTAGGCCTTCGAAGCCTGTCTGCGGTCCCTCCTTCCACTAGGCCTCCACTGACCTGTCTACTGCTGCCCGTGTACCCCTGGAACCAATTATAAAGTGCCTACATCCCAATTTTATTATGTTAGGCCTTCGAAGCCTGTCTGCGGTCCCTCCTTCCACTAGTCCTCCAGTGACCAATCCACTGCCGCCCGTGTACCCCTGGAACCTATTTCAAAGTGCATACAGCCTACTTTTTTTCTTTTATTTATAATTATAAAGCCCAGATGGACTACGCTGTACCACGGTAAGAGCTACCCATTCGTCACTTCTTTTGCGAGAAAAGCCATCCCAGCCCTCCACCATCATGTAAAAATCCACATTGTCCATGCTCTCAGGCTATCTAATAGTAGAAAGGTGCACCTGACAACAGATGCATGGACCAGTAGGCATGTCCACGAAAGGTTACATGTCCATTACGGCGCACTGGGTTAATGTTGTGGATGCATGGTCCACAGGGGACAGCCTACTAAGTCTGTCTGCTGTCCCAAATAGAAATTGTCCTCCGCTTACCACACCAATGCTGCCTGTGTACCCCTGGAACATTTTATAAACTCCATTGACCAAAATTTTGGGTTTAAAGCCTACTACCAGTGTCTGCCGCTCCAAGGTGTTCTCCGGGTTGCCTTTTCTGAGCTTTGATCTTCAGGCTCTCGTTTAGTATTTTTTGGTAAATCTAACTGCAGTGGGGCTAGTACTTGGGTTGGGGCCTACTACCAGTGTCTGCAGCTCCAAGGTGTTCTCCGTGTTGCCTTTTCTGAGCTTTGATCTTCAGGCTCTCGTTTAGTATTTTTTGGTAAATCTAACTGCAGTGGGGCTAGTACTTGGGTTGGGGCCTACTACCAGTGTCTGCCGCTCCAAGGTGTTCTCCGGGTTGCCTTTTCTGAGCTTTGATCTTCAGGCTCTCGTTTAGTATTTTTTGGTAAATCTAACTGCAGTGGGGCTAGTACTTGGGTTGGGGCCTACTACCAGTGTCTGCCGCTCCAAGGTGTTCTCCGGGTTGCCTTTTCTGAGCTTTGATCTTCAGGCTCTCGTTTAGTATTTTTTGGTAAATCTAACTGCAGTGGGGCTAGTACTTGGGTTGGGGCCTACTACCAGTGTCTGCCGCTCCAAGGTGTTCTCCGGGTTGCCTTTTCTGAGCTTTGATCTTCAGGCTCTCGTTTAGTATTTTTTGGTAAATCTAACTGCAGTGGGGCTAGTACTTGGGTTGGGGCCTACTACCAGTGTCTTCCGCTCCAAGGTGTTCTCCGGGTTGCCTTTTCTGAGCTTTGATCTTCAGGCTCTCGTTTAGTATTTTTTGGTAAATCTAACTGCAGTGGGGCTAGTACTTGGGTTGGGGCCTACTACCAGTGTCTGCCGCTCCAAGGTGTTCTCCAGGTTGCCTCTCCATTGCTTCAATCTTCTGGCTCTCGTTTAGTAGTTGTTGAAAACAACACTGCATGCGGCCTACAAGTTGGGTCAGGGGTGTAGAGACGGTGTGTTCCACTCCAAGGTGTTCCCCAGGTTGCCTCTCCATTGCTTCAATCTTGAGGCTCTTGTTAAATAGTTGTTAAATGGAACAACTGCATTTGGCCTACTAGTTGGGTTGGGGCCTACTAACAGTGTCTGCCGCTCCTTGCTGTTCTCCTGGTTTCCTGTCCTGAAATTCCATTTTCAGGCTCTCGTTAAGTAGTTGTTAATGTTAGACTGCATTTGGCCTACTAGTTGGGTTGGGGCCTACTATTGGTGTCTGCCGCTCCTTGCTGTTCTCCTCCACTGAACAAAGCTGTGCGCCTGTTTACTACTGCTGCCAATTTCGAACTGCATTTAGACTAATTATTGATTTGGGCCTACTCTCTGTGTCAGCCTCTCATTACAGTTGTCCTCCACTGAACAAAGCAATGCCCCCTGGTTAGTCCTCTTACCAATTTTGAACTGCATTTAAACCACTTTATTCTTTGGGCCTATATCGGTGTTTCCTCCTCATCCTGCCCATTGCCCAGCCAGTGATAGATGAGTCTGCTGGTACATTGACCCATAACGCAACATTCCCCGTGCACGCTATACAGCAAGATTGTGACCCTGCTGAAAGTCAGGTTCCTCTTCCCGCATACCATACCACCTTACACGGGGACAAAGAGGAAGGTGCAGATGAAAGTGCAGGTTCCTTCATCAGGTGGGGGGAGGAATACTCATTGGCGACATCACTGGCACAGGGCCCCTCATAGTACGCAAAAGTGTCGCTGCCGGTGGGAGGTGCCCCCGCCGTGCAAACACACCGCCGTACTTTGAGGGGCCCTGTGCCAGTGCCAATGCCAACGAGTGGGCCCCCCCTGCTTGCTCAGGATCACAGCACTTGCAAAGTTTAAATACTTACCTTACCTTAACTATTATTATAAGGGAAATTAAGATTGACAAGCTTCATTAAGAAGAATGCATGGTTTTGGCATTAAAATGGGCACTCTAGGTGTTTTCCTGGCCCCCACTCACTGCCGACTATGCTGCCCCATTGACTTGCATTGGGTTTCGTGTTTCGGTCGATCCCAACTTTACGTCATAATCGGCCGATTTCACTCGACCCGACTATTGAGATAGTCGGGTTTTGCGAAACCCGACTCGACTCTAAAAAAGTCAAGGTCGCTCAACCCTAGCATTCAGGCTTTCAACAGCTAGGAAAATTTCTGTTCTTCCTGTGGCCATTATAGATATACAGTGGGTACACAAAGTATTCAGACCCCTTTAAATTTTTCACTCTTTGTTTCATTGCAGCCATTTGGTAAATTCAAAACGGTTAATTTTTTTCTCATTAATGTACACTCACATGGTCATAAGTATTCAGAGCCTTTTCTCAGTATTGAGTAGAAGCACCTTTTGAGCTAGTACAGCCATGAGTCTTCTTGGGAATGATGCAACAAGTTTTTCACACCTGGATTTGGGGATCTTCTGCCATTCTTCATTGCAGATCCTCTCCAGTTCCTTTAGGTTGGATGGTGAGCGTTGGTGGATAGCCATTTTCAGGTCTCTCCAGAGATGGTCAATTGGGTTTAGCTAAGGGCTCTGGCTGGGCCAGTCAAGAATGGTCACAGACAGGGCTGAACTGAGCATCGGGCACTTCTGGAAAATGCCAGAGGGGCTGGTGCCTGTAGTGGGCCGCTTTCCGGCTGCCGGCCCCTTTAATTTTTCAGGCACCTAGTGGTGCAGCATGATGGGGAGGGAACGGGACAAGCAGCATGCACATGTAGCTGGAACCATGGCCGGCCTCAGCGACAGGGCCGGACTGGCCAGCGGGCACTTCTGGCAAATGCCAGAGAGGTCGGTGCCAGGAGTGGGCCGCTTCCGCTATCAGAGGCGCCAGGGCCGACTCCTCCCGCCAGTGCCGACTCACCCCCCCAATCCCCCGCCCCGCATTCAACTACGCCGGTACAGTTGAATGCAATGAAGAAGGAGAGAGCGTCTGCTGTCGCTCCCTCTCCCATCATTCCCCGATCTGCCTTGCGCTGACACTGCGGGTGCGCGATGACATCATATCATCAAGCACCTGCTGTGTGGCCGGACAGACTGCAGCTGCTGAGACTGGAGCCGGGAGCAGCACGGGGCACGAGGAGAGGTGAGGACAGTGTTTTTTTTTTTTTTTAATATATCTGTGAGTGATAACTGGATTGTGGGGCAATTAGGGGGCTGTATTACATTCTATGGGGGCTATGCTGTATTACATTCTATGGGGCTGGCTGCATTAAATTCTATGGGGTGGGCTGCATTACATTCTATGGGGCTGGCTGCATTACATTCTATGGGGGCTGGCTGCATTACATTGCTGTATTACATTCTATGGGGGGCTTTATTACATTTTATGGGGGCTGGCTGCATTACATTCTATGGGGGCTGGCTGTATTACATTCCATGGGGGCTGGTTGCATTACATTCTATGGGGGCTGGCTGCATTACATTCTATGGAGCTGTGCTGTATTACATTCTATGAGGAAGGGCTGTATTACATTCTATGGGGGCTGGCTGCATTACATTGCTGTATTACATTCTATTGGGGGCTTTATTACATTCTATGGGGGTTGGCTGCATTAAATTCTATGGGGGCTGGCTGTATTACATTCTATGGGGAAGGGCTGTATTACATTCTATGGGGGCTGTGCTGTATTACATTCTATGGGGGGGGGCTTTATTACATTCTATGGGGGGCTGTATTACATTCCATGGGGGCTGTGCTGTATTACATTCTATGGGGGCTGGGCTGTATTACATTTTATGGGGAGCTGTATTACATTCTATGGGGGCTGTATTACATTCTATGGGGGCTACATTATATTCCATGGGGGGTTGTATTATATTCTGTGGGGAGGTGGGCTGTATTACATTCTAGGGGGTGCTGCATTATATTTTCTGGGGGTTTACATTATACTCAGGGGGCTATAATATATTCTGTGGGGTGGCTGCATTATACTCTGGAGTGGCATCATTACACTATATGTGGGCTGCATTATACTGTATTGAGGACTATGGGGAATACATTATACTATATGAAGAACTATGGGGTGCATTATACTATGGGAAGTGAATTGTACTACATGGATGACAATGGCGGTGCATTATACTATATGGAGCACTATGAGGAGTGTATTATACTATTTGGGGGACTGTGGCAGTACATTATACTATATGGAGGACTGAGGAGTGTATTATACTAAACAAGCAAAATGCTGCCTATTCATCGAGTGATTGGATTGTTTATGTGGAAACAGAAATCCTTGTTCTCAGCAGCACATCGCCGGTGTAAACTGTAGTTGTGCTGCTGATAACATGATATTGTATGGGGACAGATTGATCTAATTGTGATTGTTCTGTTCCCATCATTCTTTCTCAGTTGGTGTAAAAAGACCGGGAAACAAGCAAATGACTTCAGTATTGTCGATCACACTCATTTAGCAGCCTGAGATCAGTACATGTAAATACAGCAGAAATGCTTCACAGGGAGATGAGGCAAGAATGATGACAGTTGTAGTTAGCGCTATTCCCAGGTGCCAGGTGCTAACTCTACTGCTTTTCCCAACCGCCAAAGCATTTAATTCTGGTATGTGTAATGATTTTTAGGGTTGATGTCAGCTGCGTAATGTCAGCTGCTATCAATCTCTGGTGTAAGTAATGGAGAGGTGTCTATCAGACACCTCCACTACTAGCCCAGACCTGGCAAGACCCAGCGACTCTGAAGAGCGGTAGCGGTGATAGTAGTAACAGTACCGCTCTTCACAGTCGCCGAGCTCAGCGCAAGAATCGGGTCTCGTGCTGTAGGCAATGTTTACGGAGCATCAGAATGAGGTTCCATAGCCCTTGGTCGTCTCATCCCTTCATTATCTACAAGATCCAGTTATGTAGGTAAAGTAGCGGCTTTTCTTGGTACTGCAACTAAAATCAATAAATAGGACTGAGCTGTAATGCTGGATACAGCTGTGATTGTATGTTATATAGTCGTGTTACACTCCCCTCACTTCTTGTAACCTACAAGTGTACAAAGATATTATACAGTCACCATGTGACAAGTGGGCCTGTCGCTGTGTAACTTCAAATGCCAGGGCTGAATTTTAGTCCCAGTCCGGTCCTGCTCAGTGATGTGCATGTGCACGCAGTGGTGAGAGTGTAATGACCAGAGGTCCGAATAAGATCCAGTGAGTCACAAACCAAGACCAAGGCAGAAATCTCCAACGGTATTTACTCAAAGGCAAATTAATCAAGGTAATATGGAGAATATTAAGGCAGATGCACCCCAAAGATACACTAATTCAGCAGCAGCTGAAATCACTGTGCCACTCCAAGGTCTCCTGAGAACTGTATACTACAACAGACTAGTAAGAAATTTACCTAACAGGCAACTAAAAACAGGAACAAGTGTAAATTGAATGTAGTGTTATTAAGGGAGCCCCTGGAACGGCACACTGAGTATAACTTACACAACTCTAATATAAGATACACCTCTAAAGTAACACTTTAACACTCTGAGCAGAGATACCCGGGTATCTATAACTATGGTACCGTATCCTGAGATGGATTTCCTCTCAGGCAGGAATCCGCACAGGCTGCAGCCAGTTCATATTTTCAGCGCCAATAAGTTACAGCAAACTCCTCTTGTCTTGCCGGCCGATGCCGAGCCCAAACGCCGGGGACTTAGTTAGTGGTCTCACGATGTTGTCTCTGCTTCTGTAGCTCCTAGGAATGCTTCCACGACAATCCGTCCGTCTCTGTATCAGCAGTCTGTCCAGACTTGGTTCTCCACTCAATGCACAGGGAATCCACAGACTTCCAAATACGTACTGGGTTCTTAGTAAAGTCTCAGTCTTTTGTTAAATAAAGGGTTAACTCCTCTCCAGGAAACGTTAGCCACACAAGTCTCTCACAGAGTTAAACAAAAGGTTAATTCTTCTCCAGGGGAACGTTAGCAACAAAAAGTCTCTCAAAAGCTTCTTTTCCTCCAAAAACACTTGCAGTAAATCCACACACAGTCTCTCTTTAAGATATCACAGCAGCTTCTGCCTTTGCTTCCCGCCTTTTTCTCTCTCAGCTCTCACTTCCTAGTTTCACTTTACACCCGAGACACTAGACCCCACCCAGCAGCACACATTGTCTCTGGGAGTTTTGCACGGTCTGTTCTCTTCTGCAATAGGCAAAAACCACAGGGTCCTAGTGCCCTCTCAGTGGGACTACAGTTCACCCTCTTACATGCCACCCCACTAGAGGTTGGCGTCCTCGACATACCTTCCCACTCAAATTCATCTTGAGCATATCGCTGAGGCGGTATTCCTGCCGTAGATCGTGTAGTTCTCCTGAGTCCTACATCAACAGGTGCGACCTTAGAGGGAGCTAGAGTCTCTTCCATGGTCGTGTCAGTGGGCGTAAGTGGAGTTGTCTCCTCCTGCGGCTCGATGTCCTGTGATACAGCGTCAGGACCAAGCAGTTGACCTGATGCACTCTCCTCAACAACATCCTCCATATCCCCAACATTCTCATCACCCGAGGCCAGATCGGTCACAGGGGGCAAATAAGCAGGCGCAGGAGTAAGCACACCATCAAACTCAAGATCATTCAGAGCTTCCGCCCCTTGAAACATGGCCTCTGGCTCTAGGGGGGTAGGCGCCGAATCTTCAAACCAGCACCGCTGTAACATGTTACGATGCAAATTACGGGTTGGCCCCCCTGTCCCCACCGGTTCGACCTCGTACACTGGAATCTCAGGGTTCACCTGTTTTTTTATCAGATACGGTATCGCCTCCCATCGGTCACTCAGCTTTCCTGACCGTCGTTTTGTCCTCACCAACACTCTGTCTCCCGGAGAGAACAGCTCTGTTTGTACAGGTCGCGTGTCCTTATGGACCACCTGGCGAAGGCGGTCACCCACCACCTGATGCACCACCCTCAACCGCCGCCGATGCTCTCGTACCCACTCGGATGCGGTCCGAAGGGGGGCGGAGGAGGGATCTGGCATGCTCAAATCCTCAATGTCTCGGCCAGGTCTACCAAACATCAACATGTGTGGTGAGTAACCAGTAGTACTGTGCACCCTGTTATTGTAAGCCCACATCAATTCGGGGAGATACTCAGGCCAGCATGTCTGTTGCTGACTCTCTAAGGACCTCAACATTTGCAACAGGGTCCGATTAAAACGCTCACACGCCCCGTTACCCTCAGGGTGGTAAGGCGTTGTTCTCGACTGCTCGATACCATAGAGCTGGTGCAACTCTTTCATCAGCGTTCCCTGAAAGCAGGCCCCTTGATCTGAATGTATTCTCTGCGGACACCCGAACACTTGGAAGAAATGTCGGCACACTGCCTCAGCCGCCGACTTGGCCGTCTGATCTCTTGTCGGCACCGCTACAGCATACTTGGTAAAGTGATCTGTCATCACCAGGCAGTAGGAGTACCCTGATGTAGAGTACCCTATCAACACGTAGTCAATCATGAGTAGTTCCAGTGGAGCTGAAGTCTTAATAGACTGTGTGGGAGCCCGCTGCTCAGGGCTTTTGTTGAGCCCACAAATTCGGCACTGCCGACACGCGTCGGCCACCATCCCTCCCAACTCAGGGCAGTAGAGGACTCGCTGCAACCACTGAAGTGTCTTTTCACTTCCAAAATGGGCCCCCTTCTCATGCGCCTCACGAGCGACCACCGGCCCCATCCCCACAGGAATTATCAGTTGGTACCGATGCTGCAGCTCCGATGGCAGGTACACCTTACGATACAAAAGACCTTGTTCCACACACAATTTATCCCATTGTCGAAGGAGTTTCATTCCTTCCATGGACAACTGAGCCTTGTCCTCTGCACTGGGCCAGGCCTTGTTTTGTACCCAACGGCGCACAAGTGCAACGTCCGGACACTCATCCTGGACTCTTGTCCAATCTGAGGGTGTTTTACCCAGGACACAGGGCATCCCGGTGGCCACCCCACTTGAGTGTACCACACTTTGGAAGATAGGTATTTGCCCCAAAGCTGGAGTTTCAGTATCCTCAAGTTGTTCATCAACATCTTCCCCGGATGACCCAAGGGGCACTCTTGACAATGCATCTGCATTGCCGTTCTCTCGACCAGAGCGAAATTTAATGCGGTAATTGAACTTGGCCAGTCTGGCGACCCACCGCTGCTCCAACGCCCCCAGTTTTGCATTCTCTAAGTGAGCTAGCGGGTTGTTATCTGTCATGACTAGCACCTCAGCTCCTGTTAGATATTCGGCGAAGCGTTCTGTCATTGCCCACACCAGGGCCAGCAATTCCAGACGGAATGAGCTGTAGTTAGCCGGATTTCGCTCGGAGTCTCTTAAAGATCTGCTGCCATAAGAAATCACTCGTTCTCGGCCGTCCTGCACCTGTGCTAGTACTGCCCCCAACCCATGAAGACTACCATCGGTATACAACAAAAAAGGGGTGTCAAACCGGGCGTAGGCCAGCAATGGGGCACTCGTTAGGGCGGTTTTCACTCCATCAAATGCCTTTTTCTGTAGGGGCCCCCATGGAATGGGGCGATTTCGAGGACCCAGCGCTGTCCCTCTCAAAAGTTCATTCAAGGGACTCACCACTTGTGAGAATTTAGGCACAAACCGCCGATAGTATCCTGCTAGGCCCAGGAAGGCCCGCACTTCTCGCAGGTCACAAGGAGGTGGCCACTCTTGTACCGCCTTAATCTTACTGGCTAAAGGTAGTACCCCGTCCGGGGTCACCAGATGCCCCAAATATTCAATCTGGTTTCGTAACAGCTGACATTTTTTTGGCTTTATTTTCAGGCCGTAGCTCTTGAGCCGCCGGAGAACTTGACGCAGCTTCTCCAGATGATCTTCAAATGAGGTTCCGAACACCACAATGTCGTCCAAATATATCAGGACTGATTCAAAATTTAGATCACCCAAGCAATGTTCCATCAGGCGTTGGAAGGTTCCCGGGGCGGTAGCGAGGCCAAAGGGCATCCGGTTGAACTCAAAGAGCCCCATTGGCAATACAAACGCCGTCTTGGCCCGATCTTTTTCAGCCATTGGGACCTGCCAGTACCCGCTTGCCAAATCCAACGTTGAGAAATACTTGGCCCGACCCAGGGCCGACAGGGATTCTTCAATACGGGGTAAAGGATATGCGTCCCGTACGGTGTGGGCATTCAATTTCCGATAGTCCACACAAAATCGGAGTGTCCCATCCTTCTTGCGGACCAAGACTACAGGGGCCGCCCAGGGACTCCGGCTCTCTCGGATCACTTGGTTGTCCAGCATACTGGCCACAATGCTCTTCACCTCTTGATAGAGCGCCGGAGGAATTTGGCGATATCTTTCTCTAATGGGTGGAGTATCCCCCGTTGGAATCTCATGCTCAATCGTCTGGGTACACCCGAAGTCCTCTCCATGTCGGGAAAAGGTCTCTTGATGTTCCCACAAAACTCTCTCCAACTGCTCCAACTGCACGGGGGTCAGCTTCTCCCGATCCACTCCCATCTGCTCCATGATCACATGAACATTCCATTCCTCCGTAGGAGGTTCAGTCCGGCCTACCTCGACCGCGAATGTCCAGGATGACTGTTGGTCTGGTCGCAATTCGAACCCTGCATTTTCCGGCACCTTCTCTGCCGGTACGAACAGTTCAGCCAGTATGGTCCCAGCGGGAATTGCAACAGCTTCATCTAAAACATTGATGCATCGGACCGGTACTCGTCCATTCTTCACAATCGCCAAAGAACGGGCCACATGTACCTTGGCAAATGAGGAACCCTCTCGGGCGGGCTCAAGTAGCACTTCAAGCCCATTCAATCTCTGTGCAGCTCCCACAGGCAGCATTAAGAGTTCCTCTTGTCTGGGTCCCAGCAGGATCGAGGCCCTCGAAGTCACTCGGACCCGGCCCACCCGGCCACCTGGGACCGCACTTTTCAGCAAGTCGCAACTCAGCACTAGACGGTGTAGAATTCTCTGTGTGGGTCGGTGTCTTGTCGCACGGGCCCAGTATCGGGGTCCTTCACTGGCATACATCTGGTGATTCAAATCTCGCAGCACGTTCATTCCGAGCGTCAGTTCCATCCCTCTTCTAGGGGGGTGATCCACCAGTACTACCCCTTTCTGCCCCAGCTCTTGACCAAACATTTTTAGTTGCATCCACACGATCCCTTTTACTGACAATTGACCATTATTTGCGGCGGTCAGTCGTATCACTCGGCCATCCTCTGGAATCACTAGTCGACTGAAGTATCTCTCATATACTTCTAGAGGCATTATAGTACATTCGGATCCCGTGTCAACCAAGCACCTCATCTTCCGCCCTTCAAACTCTGCTTCTATCACTGGACTACATGCAAACAAATCTTGTTCATTCCGTCGAGGGCTTTGTGTGGGTGGGGCCGCTGCTGCTTGCCCTCTCATGGCAGCGGCCGGAAGTTTAAAGCCGGCGACGGGGTTTCTGGGGCTGTAAGCGCCCGGCAGTAACGCGAGATGTGTCCCTGGTGGCCACACTTCCAGCAGGTGATTGTTCCTCGTGGGCGAGGGCTTGACTCATTCTGATAGGACGACCTGGCCATTTGCGGGGTCACCGTTCCAGGGGGTGAGGCAGGAGGTTCCCGCGAGGGGGTAGAGGCGGGATCAACTGTCAGTTGAGACAATTTCAGCTTCAACTCCTTCACCTCAGCACGCAGAGCTTGTACCACGCTTACCAGCCCCTCTCCCCCCGACCCTGATGAACCACCTTCCTCCAGCTGGGCACTGTTCACTGACCCCTCGGGAACATAGGCCGATTTCTCTTCCCTTTCCACTGCAGCTCGGTAAATCTGCCGGAAAGATAACTCTGGTGCAACCCGGGCCATTTCCAACAGTTTGTCCGGAGAAGTCTATTGGCTACACCGGTGATGAATTGGTCCCGGAGCAAGCGGTCTACCTCCCGGAATGCCCCCATGGCCCCCGGGTCTAGTCGCTGCATCTCATTCAACATCTCTTGCAAAATATTAGAGTACTGCATCAGGGACTCACACTCTCTCTGGGGACGATTAAAGAATAGGGACCGAAGCTGGGCCACGCGCGCTCGGCCCCCCAAACTCCCCTCTAACAGTTCCAAAATCTTTTCTAATGTATCCCTCTCTGATTCTGGGCGCACCATCACCATACGCCTAATATCACCCTCCAGTGCATTTAATGCCAGCTCAGCGCGTAACGCGGGGGTCAAATTACACATGCGCAGAATACTCCGGATTCTCTCAGCCCAATCTTGCAACGCCATATTGCGCCCATCGTATTTCGGCATGTGCTGAAGTAAAGCTCCTACAGGCACATACCCTCCCGAAGTCGCCGCGGCTGCCAGGGGAACCCCAACCCCCGAGAAGGATGCGGATACAGCGGGGTCATTTCCACCATCGCCCTCGTCCATGACAAACACTGGATCCTGCCGACTACGCCAAAAATGTAATGACCAGAGGTCCGAATAAGATCCAGTGAGTCACAAACCAAGACCAAGGCAGAAATCTCCAACGGTATTTACTCAAAGGCAAATTAATCAAGGTAATATGGAGAATATTAAGGCAGATGCACCCCAAAGATACACTAATTCAGCAGCAGCTGAAATCACTGTGCCACTCCAAGGTCTCCTGAGAACTGTATACTACAACAGACTAGTAAGAAATTTACCTAACAGGCAACTAAAAACAGGAACAAGTGTAAATTGAATGTAGTGTTATTAAGGGAGCCCCTGGAACGGCACACTGAGTATAACTTACACAACTCTAATATAAGATACACCTCTAAAGTAACAATTTAACACTCTGAGCAGAGATACCCGGGTATCTATAACTATGGTACCGTATCCTGAGATGGATTTCCTCTCAGGCAGGAATCCGCACAGGCTGCAGCCAGTTCATATTTTCAGCGCCAATAAGTTACAGCAAACTCCTCTTGTCTTGTCGGCCGATGCCGAGCCCAAACGCCGGGGACTTAGTTAGTGGTCTCACGATGTTGTCTCTGCTTCTGTAGCTCCTAGGAATGCTTCCACGACAATCCGTCCGTCTCTGTATCAGCAGTCTGTCCAGACTTGGTTCTCCACTCAATGCACAGGGAATCCACAGACTTCCAAATACGTACTGGGTTCTTAGTAAAGTCTCAGTCTTTTGTTAAATAAAGGGTTAACTCCTCTCCAGGAAACGTTAGCCACACAAGTCTCTCACAGAGTTAAACAAAAGGTTAATTCTTCTCCAGGGGAACGTTAGCAACAAAAAGTCTCTCAAAAGCTTCTTTTCCTCCAAAAACACTTGCAGTAAATCCACACACAGTCTCTCTTTAAGATATCACAGCAGCTTCTGCCTTTGCTTCCCGCCTTTTTCTCTCTCAGCTCTCACTTCCTAGTTTCACTTTACACCCGAGACACTAGACCCCACCCAGCAGCACACATTGTCTCTGGGAGTTTTGCACGGTCTGTTCTCTTCTGCAATAGGCAAAAACCACAGGGTCCTAGTGCCCTCTCAGTGGGACTACAGTTCACCCTCTTACAAGAGGGCAGCTCCTGACACTACTAATAGAGGAGGAGGGAGCATTACTTACACCATGATCGAAGGCAGCATCCTCCTCCTCTGTGTGCAGATCTCTGAATGTGATCGATCTGCCAGGACATGGAGGGGTGGAGCATCAGCGCACAGAGCAGCAGCACAGGACAGCAGGACAAGATGAGAGAACTGCAGGTTACAGTATGTGTGTTTTCCTATGTGTGTGAGCTTGCTTTTGTGTGCATCTTTTGCAGTGTGTGTTTTGCAGTGTGAGTGTGCTTGTATGTTTTGCAATGTGTGTCTTTTGCAGTGTGTGCGAGCGTGTATGTATGTCTTTTGCAATGCGTGTGAACATGTGTGTGTGTGTTTTGCAATGTGAGTGTGCATGTGTGTGTATTTTCCAATGTGTGCTTGTGTTTTGCAGTGTGGGTGAACGTGCATGTGTGTTTTCATATATATGTGTATGAGTAGGCAACCCATAATTTCACTTTCAAATATCAAATATGTAACGTATATATATATATATCTGCCCCCGCATATCCTGTGTGGCGGATACACGTCGGCCCTGGCGTGTCCCGTGTGGTGGGTACACTTCGGCCCCGGCGTGTCATGTGTGGCAGATTATCGTCAGCCCCGGCGTGTCCCATGTGGTGGATACACGTTGGCCCTGGCGTGTCCCGTGTGGTGGGTACACGTCGGCCCCGGCGTGTCATGTGTGGCAGATTATCGTCAGCCCCGGCGTGTCCCATGTGGTGGATACACGTCGGCCCTGGCGTGTCCCGTGTGGTGGGAACACGTCGGCCCCGGTGTGTCACGTGTGGCAGATTATCGTCAGCCCTGGCATGTCCCATGTGGCAGATACAAGTCGGCCCTGGCGTGTCCCGTGTGGTGGGTACACATCAGCGTCGACGTGTCACTTGTGGCAGATTATCATCAGCCCCGGCGTATCCCATGTGGCGGGTACTCGTCGGCGTTTCCTGTGTGGTGGGTACACGTCGGCACTGGTGTGTCCTGTGTGGCGGGTATTCGTCGACCCGGCATGTGCCATGTTGTGGTACTCATCGGCCTCAGCTTGTCCCGTGTGGTGTGTACATGTCGGCCCCAGCGTGACCCATGTGGTGTGTACATGTTGGCCCTGATGTGTCCCGTGTGGCGGGTATTTGTCGACCCCGGCATGTTCCATGTGGTGTGTACATGTCGGCCCCAGCGTGACCCGTGTGGTGTGTACATGTCGGCCCTGGTGTGTCCCGTGTGGCGGGTATTTGTCGACCCCGGCATGTCCGGTTTGGTGTGTACATGTCGGCTCCAGCGTGACCCATGTGGTGTGTATATGCCGGCCCTGGTGTGTCCGGTGTGGCGGGTATTTGTCGACCGCGGCATGTCCCGTGTGGTGGTACTCATCGGCCTCAACGTTTCCAGTGTGTTGTGTACATGTCGGCCCCAGCGTGTCCCTTGTGGTGTGTACATGTTGGCCCCAGCATGTCCCGTGTGATGGTACTCATCAGCCTCAACGTGTCCAGTGTGGTGTGTACATGTCAGCCCCGGCGTGTCCCGTGTGGTGTGTACATGTTGGCCCCGGCGTGTCCCGTGTGGTGTGTACATGTCAGTCCCAGCGTGTCCAGTGTGGTGTGTACATGTCGGCCCCGGCGTGTCCTGTGTGGTGTGTACATGTCGCCCCAGCGTGTCCCGTGTGATGTAAATGGCATAATTAAAATGAACCTGTCAGCAGGATTGTGCTTAGTAACCGACAGAGTCAGATCGGTGCCGGCAGTAGCCCCCACGCTGCAGTCTGATCGCATATGTGATGTGTATCTAATTCATTTGTTTAAGGTTATCCTGAAATTCCTAAAAAAAAAAAAAAAAATTGGTTTGAAAATGGCTCCTGCTGTGCCTGTGCAGTAGCAGCTATTGGTGATCCGACAGCTGCTACTGTGCAGGTGGCGCCATCTTTGTAGAGAAAAAAAATTCCTCCTCCAAATGGCGCTGCCGGTACCTGCGCAGTAGCAGCTATCGGATCACCTCTATATATACTGATAGCTGCTACTGTGCAGGTACGGCGGGCGCCATTTTCAAACGGATTTTTTTTTTTAATAAATTTCAGGATTACATCAAACAAATTTAATTATATGCACATTATATATGTGATTATCCTGCAGCGAGGGGGCTGGCACCTGACTGCAGAAGGGGATTTTTTCCCAAAGTGGCTGTAGGCAACGTTTATGGAGAATCAGAATGAGGTTCCATTGCCTTTGGTCATCTCAATCTCTTCATTATCTACGAGATCCAGTTATGTAGGTAAAGTAGCGGCTTTTCTTGGTACTGCAACTAAAAGCAATAAATAGGACTGAGCTGTAATGCTGGATACAGCTGTGATTATATGTTATATAGTCGTGTTACACTCCCCTCACTTCTTGTAACCTACAAATGTACAAAGATATTATACAGTCACCATGTGACAAGTGGGCCTGTGTAACTTCAAATGCCAGGGCTGAATTTTAGTCCCAGTCCGGCCCTGGTCACAGAGTTGTTCTGAAGTCACTCCTTTGTTATTTTAGCTGTGTGCTTAGGGTCATTGCCTTGTTGGAAGGTGAACCTTTGGCCAAGTCTGAGGATCTCTGTACTTGGCAGTATTCATGTTTCTTTCAAGGATAACAAGTCGTCCTGTCCCTGCAGCTGATAAACACCACCATACCATTATGCTGCCACCACGTTTCACTGTTCGGATTGTATTGGGCAGGTGATGAGCAGTGCCTGGTTTTCTCCACACATACCGCTTAGAATTATCACCAAAAAGGTCTATCTTCAACTCATCAGAGCAGAGAACTTTATTTCTCATAGTCTGGGAGTCCTTCATGTGTTTTTTTTTTTTAGCAAACTCTGCAGGCTTTCATATGTCTTGCACTGAGGAGAGGCTTCCGTTGGGCCACTCTACCATAAAGGCCTGACTGGTGGAGGGCTGCAGTGATAGTTGACTTTTTGGAACTTTCTTCCATTTTCCTATTGCATCTCTGGAGCTCAACCACAGTGATTTTGGGGTTCTTCTTTACCTCTTTCACCAAGGCTCTTCTCCCATGATTGCTCAGTTTTGTTGGACGGCCAGGTTTAGGAAGACTTCTGGTTGTCCCAAACTTCTTCCATTTAATGATTATGGAGGCCACTGTGCTCTTAGGAACCTTGAGTACTGCAGACATTCTTTTGTAACCTTGGCCAGATCTGAGCCTTGCCACAATTCTGTCTCCGAGCTCCTTGGCCAGTTCCTTTGACCTCATGATTCTCATTTGGTCTGATATGCACTGTTAGCTGTGAGGTCTTATATAGACAGGTGTGTGCCTTTCCAAATCAAGTCCTATCAGTTTAGTTAAACACAGCTGGACTCCAATGAAGGAGTAGAACCATCTCTATGAGGATCACAAGGAAATGGACAGCATGCGGCTTAAATATGAGTGTCTGAGCAAAGGGTCTGAATACTAATGACCATGTGAAATTTCAGTTTTTCTTTAAAAAAATAGCACAAATTTCTACATTTCTGTGTTTTTCAGTCAAGATGGGGTGAAAAGTATACATTAATGTGAAAAAAATGAACTTTTTTGAATTACCAAATGGCTGCAATTAAACAAAGAGTGAAAAATTTAAAGGGGTCTGAATACTTTCCATACCCACTGTAAAATCAATGAAAATAAGTATTTATTTTACACATTAATAAAAGTGTACTATGGAATATAAATTGACCCGATGTGGTCTAAAAAGGTCAGAACCTAGCTCTCTAGTGAACATATACAGTAAGCTTTATATAAGTGAATTATTTATACATAACATCCCTTTTCTTACAAGATTTGACAAAGATTGCATTTTACATTGCTTCTATATAGTTGGAGAAAAAAACATAAAAACAATAAGATGCCAAGATCATTATTACGCAATGTGTATATAAGAAAAACAAGTCTTAAAATGCATGGGATAGACTTAAGAAAAAAAAATACATACTGTATTTGTTACACCAATCAATATTTAATTAATGGATAAATACTCACAGCCAGGTACTAATGAAATTGAAACTATATAATAGTCAATATAATCTTAAAAGTGCTATGTGTATATATTTGTTTCACATAAATCTGCAGTATAGTCATAAATAAGTAACTTTGTAGTATGGCACTTATCTTTTTTTTTATTGAAAGATTTTCAAGTTCAGCAAAGAATAGACTTGGAAAACGGAATAAAGGTTATAAGATCACAATGAAAACAAAGTAAATCAGCTTTGCTTTATAGGTGTAACATAACAAATTTCTTATGGCAAACTTAAAAAAAAAACAAAGGGGGATACATAAAGACATACAAATAGACATAAGGGAAAGGGTTTGAGTAAAGGTGTTAGGGGTTGAAGGAGACATGTGACCTAGTGAATAAGGTTCCAAAATGTTCAGAAAGTGTCCCATGGGGACCAAATGAGGTTGAGTCTCTCCACCGTTTCATCATTCAGAGCAATTCGATATTTGAAATTTCTGATATCTTTGATCTTGGTGGACAAGTCATGTATAGAAGGGCGGTGGTGGTGGGTTTGCTTCGAGTGCGAAGCTATCAAGCATCTTGCGGCCATCAATATGTGTAGGAGAAGTCTAACAGTTCTTTTAGATATATTTTGAGGGAAAATATTCTAAAATATAAAGTAAGAAGTGTTGAGGATCTAATGATATGTCTAGATCAAAGATCTATTTAATCAAAGTTTGTACATTTGTCCAGAATAGTCTTATCAGGAAGCTGTCCCGTAATAGATGGGTATAGAGCCTGTCAACAAGGTACATCTCCAACACAAGGGGGATAGATGGATCTAATTTATGTAGAAGCTCAGGAGTGTGGTACCAGAAGTGGAGGATCTTGTATTGGTTCTCTTTATAAGTGATACAAAATGCCAGAATGGCTGCTGTAGACCATACAAATCTCAAATCAGCATTGCTTTAGAGTTCTACCCAAATATCTTTCCCATTTAAGCATATATAGGTGCCTAGTCAAGGAGTTTCGAGTCATTGCGGTTTTGAATAATGTTATAGACATCAGAGTCTAAGCCTTTTGTTGAAGGACCATTTCGACAAAGTCTTTCACAGGATGTTGGGATAAAAACTTGTAAACCGCAAAATAGGGATGATGCAAAATGCCTAATCTTAATGTATTGGAATAACGGGAGCATAGGAAAGGCTAATGTAGATTTAATCTCATCATAAGGGAGCAAAGTCCTTGTTTTATGGTTGGTTATCTCTGCAAAATTATGCAAGCCAGTATGAGCCCATGCTCCTGCTATTGAGGAAGTCAAGCTTTCAGGGACATGGCACTGATCATTTAAATATGTATTTCTCTCTCAATTCTGCTACAGAGACATAGACACCCAAATATGCTGTGCCATTAGACTTCACTTATTTTACTAGAGGAGTAAATCATGCTTATAATACTGGATCACCATAAACCGTTAGGGTGCCTCCACACTACTAACAAGTGTCCAACAGCTCCCCATTTGCCCCCAGTGCATCCCAAATGCACAAACAAGCATCACAGTGCTCCAAAGGTGTTTCTATTGCTGCATCATATTACTAACAAGAATTAACACAGCTCGATCTTGGGCTGCAATGCACCAAACACCACTAGGAAATATCCTACAGCTCCTCATCAGCCTACAACACACCCCCTCACCGTTAAAAAACATTCAACATCTCCCGACTTCCCACCATATCACTCCCTTAGCGCTAGCAAGCATCCCAGGGCTCTCCATCTGCCTCCACACCACCAACAAGCATTCAATACGAATCTCCAGTGCATTGCAAACCCAACATCTTTCCCACCGCTCATTATAAGCATTTCAAAGCAGTCCTACACCACGGCTCCGTGTGTACTTCCAGTGTGTGCCCACATCACTAACACGTAAAAAAAAACAGCCCCCCATGTCCTTCAGTAGATGCTAAGAGCAGGTTGTGTATGTGCTGCAAGCGGCCTTTCTCTAAGTTCAATCAAGCAAATAGGGCAGCACACTGTAGCGTTATAGCATGCAAATATGAAATATGAAAATTGAATTGCATTACTGCACGAAAAATATTAAAAATTGAGAATGTTTATATTCTCAATTTTTCATATTTCTAGTGCAGTGATGCTGCTGCTTTAGTGCTGCTTTATTTGATTGATAGCATACTGATGACCTATCCTTGGTGGGCATCTGACAACCAGCGCTTCCACTGATTAGCCGACATGGGAAATAAATTACAGTAATCAGTTTCATACACTAATCTATATACTGAACTGCAGTGTCCGTCGCTTTCCCTAGCTGAAAATCAGAGATAGCCAACAATCACTGACTAAGACCGCCCACTGGACTCATATGTAGACAAACTCCAGGGATTTTAAATGACAAAATACAAGTTATACTGAATATTTCCCAACAAACCTATATATCATTTTGTTCAACTTCTTCTCTACACAATGCTGTCCACAGATCAGTCTGCATCTACAATGTGACAGATTTAGTGATGAGCGAGTATTCTCATTGCTCAGGTTTTCCCGTGCACTCCGAGTATTTGTGACTGCTCAGAGATTTAGTTTTCCTTGCCTCAGCTGAAAGATTTATGGCTGCTGGACAGCCTGAATACATGTGGGGGTTGCCAGGTTGCTAGGGAATCCTCACATGTATTCAGCCTGTCTAGCAGCCGTAAATAATGCAGCTACATGGACAAAAACTAAATCTCCGAACACTAACATATACTCGGAGACCATACGAGTGTGCTTGGGAAAACTCGAGCAACAAGTATACTCGCTCATCATCACTAGTCAGGTTCCTTCTAAGATCCTTCTGCTGTGTTATGAGACTAATATTTGTAAGAATTCTCTGAATTGCCTATATCTATTGTGGAGGTTCAATTCCTTGCATAAATGGCTAGCTTCAATTTACTGAGCACATTATGCTTAATGATTTTATTTTGTTTTACTATTTAGCCCTAACCCCTTATGATTTTGCTTTGGGTGACCATTTATTGAACCAAATCTTATTTGACGAAGGAAAGTATAAAAAACACTGCTGTGGTGTTCACAATACTCTTGCAATAGGACAAGATGGATGGCAAAACAAATGCTAGTAATATCCCAAAATTAATAGGAATGAAAAATAGCTTTTAGCCATGCCAAAGGAGTTGAAAAGTCTTGAGTGAGGAAAAGAAGGGCTCAATTCTGGCTTTTCCAGCAGAGGGATACAGTGAGCATCATAATGCCTCCATACTTAAGACGGCAGTCCATTACAACAAGGTCAAGCAGCAGACATTGGGGACAACAAAGCTACAGACCGGCAGAGGGCGAAAATGACTCTCCACTGACCAGAATGACATTCATCTTATTGGCAAATGGCAGCTGAGGTGAAGTGCACGGTAGGAACAGTTCGTAACAGGCTCCTAGAGTCAGGATTCAAGTGATGTAAAGGTAGAAAAAAGCAAAAGGCCCTTTGTGTTGTTAGATCCTTTGATTTTAATAAGTGTCATCCATCTTATTTGGGAATATAGCGCTGCGGTGTGTTGTTTGCCTGCAGCCTTACCCCCTTCCTTTAAGGCTCAAGGTCCCTGCTTGTTCAAATTATCTGTATTCCTGAGAATACCTTGTATATATATTGTGGTTAAGGGAGTACCATAGCGTATGATTCTTGGGCTACACATTGACCAATAATATAAGGGTAGGTCTACTGTCCGGAGCCCCTCCTGTTGAATATCTTGATTATGTTTTTTGTCTGTTATTTTTTATATGTTTAATATGTTTTCAATAAATATGGTTACTATTTTTATTGGTTCGCTTCATTTTGACTACTTTTTGTAGGTCTGTTTTGTAGTTATGTATTGTTGAAGTGCCTGGTGGTTTATTATTGGGAATTGTTTTGATATACTTGAGGGCACATGCCTAGGGTGGGGACGATGCGGGGGGCGGCACCTGAGCAAGGTTTTTCTTTTTGTTTTTTTTATAGAGTCTGGGTCGGGGTCACCTTAATTTCCCCCCCCCCCCGCTCGCCCGCTTGCCTGCCTGCCTCCTAGTCCTTGCCCCCCTTGACATCATACATTATGAGTCATTATGAGTCATACATACTCACCTAGCTACTCCAGCGATGCTTGGTCTGGTCTCAGCGACTGCAGCTCGTCCTGTGTGAGCGGTCAGGTGGTACCGCTCATTAAGGTCATGAATATGCCACATATTCATGACCTTAATGAGCGGTACCACCTGACTGCTCACACAGGACGAGGGTGCTGCGCCGGGACAGAGGTGGAGGATTCTGTTCTGCGCCGTGCGCGGTGAGTATATGACAGCCAGGGAGAGAGGACCGAGAGATGAGGAGCCATGCAAGATGGGAGCCGACATGAGCCATGCATGGGGGGAATGGGAGATGAGCCAGAGGCACCCATGCATACAGGGAGGGGGACATGAGCCAGGCATACGGGGGGATGGTAGATGAGCAACAGCCACCCATGCATACACGCAGGGGGACATGAGCCACGCATACAGGGGAGATGGGAGATGAGCCAGAGCCACCCATGCATACAGGGAGGGGGACATGAGCCACGCATACAGGGGGGATGGGAGATGAGCCAGAGCCACCCATGCATACAGGGAGGGGGAGATGAACCACGCATACAAGGGGGGAGATGAGCCACCCATGCATACAGGAGGGGTGAGATGAGCCATGCATACAGGAGGGGGGGAGAGATGAGCCATGCATGATGGGAGCGGGGAGCCGATGAGCCATGCATACAGGAAGGAGGGGGAGATGAGCCATGCATACAGGATGGGAGGGTAGGAGATGAGCCATACATACTGGGAGGGGGGAGAGATGAGCCATGCATGATGGGAGTGGGGAGCCGATGAACCATGCATGGGGGGGGAGATGAGCTATGCATACAGGATGGGAGGGGGTGGGCCACTATACAGTATGTGTGGAGCATCATATGTGGCCATTATACAGTATGAAGCATCATGTGTGGCTATTATACAGTATTGAGCATCATGTGTGACTATTATACAGTATTGAGCATCATGTAGAGCCATTATACAGTATGGAGTATCATGTGTTGCCTTTATACAGTATGGATCACTGTGTGGCCATTATACAGTATGGAGCATCATGTGCGGTCATTATACAGTATGGAGCCTCGTATACAGTATGGAGCATCATGTGTGGCCATTATACAGTATGGAGCATCATGTGGGGCCATTATACAGTATGGAGCATCATATGTGGCCATTATACAGTATGGAGCATCATGTGTGGCTATTATACAGTATTTAGCATCATGTGTGGCCATTATACAGTATGGAGCACTGTGTGGCCATTATACAGTATTGAGCATCATGTGTGGCCATTATACAGTACTGAGCATCATGTGTGGCCATATTTTCTTTTGGTTATAATTATTGTATATGAAACAGTGTGATCAGCAGTGCTAAATGGGTGTGGTTGGGAGGTGGATATGGGTGTGACTAGTTGTGAAATGGGTGTGGTCAGAAGCGTGGCCTACAATTTTAAATTTACTTTATACCTGTTTCCCTTCTTCAAAAGTTGGGAGGTATGGTACCACATTTGCCAGATCACGGCAAGTGCCGCAAATCCCATAGGGAATGAATGAGGCTGAACGCAGTGTTGCTGTAAGTGATCCTTTACGTGGCAGATGCAGAAAACCTGCCGGATCTGCTGCAAAAGGCGACTTTCACATCAGCGATTCTTGCCAAAGTCTATGCTGATAGCGTCATACTCACCAAAGGGGGAGGCAGCAGTAAAAGTGCCTAGGGCAGCAGAAACTCTAAATACGGCCCTGCCGTCATGTCTATAACAAGTCATACTTGACAAGTTGAATGGTGTTTGCCATAAAAGAAATAAAAACAACATAGCTCAATATTATATATATAAAAAATACACTGCATTGTTCTCTTGATAATATAAAGTAAATATGCTACGTCTCTGAATAAGGCAAGTTAGGCAACACAGCAATATGATTGTTGTACAGTATAAATGTTTTTATCATTGGAAAAGCAGTAAAACATAACCAAAAAAGATAAATTAGGTGTCGCGATAATCGGACTGACCCAATGAAAAAAGTTAACATGTTGAATACTAAAAACACCCCCATTCCCCCCCAAAAAAACAATTGTGAAAGCTGATTTTTTTTTCCCACCCCTCTAACAAATAAAAGCTATACAATATGATGTATGTACCACTTGAAAATACAACTGATCCAGAGAAATACGAGCCCTCGTTCATACGCCTACATTGTTGGAAGTAAAATGAAAAAAAAATATATATAGGCAAGATTAAAAAAATAAAAAATCGTTGAGTCCTGAAGGCTAAAATTAGAGGTGTCTATAAGTGGAGAAATTCTGCATTGTAACGAAAAATCTGACTTTCTATTTAGTGGTGGACAATGGCAGAACAATAGAAGTCAGCTGGACACAAGTCAACCATGAAAAATCCAGGAGTTTCCAGGGTCAGAGGGTCCCAGGCACAACTGGGTGAGACCCCGATCACTGGCACTTGTCAGCCTTGTGGCACTAGAGGGAGTGCTCTCATTGAGCCCACATAACCTGGGCAGAGGACCTTGGCTGGTGACATTTGCAGATCAGCTGTGCTGCCTCCACCTCTGTCCCTCCCTCAGCAGGGCAGCCTGGAGTGGAGGCTGGATTCCCTCCAGATCTGAGAGCAGCAGCTCCAGGGAGCACTCTCCTCCAGCTCTCAGCTGCCTGCACCGACCCTTCAAGGATCTCTGCCACCTGGATGCGCCCAGTAAGTGCCCTGCACCCTCTCTGCTGCCTGTGCCAGCCTCTGCATGATGTCCTGTGCCAGCCATGCTTCCTTCTTTCCTTCTCCACAATGCTGTGTGTAGTATTCTGTAGCCTGATTTAGCAGAGCTGAGTGTGAAGTGACTTGTGATAGCTGGTTTCCAGCAGTCCCATGTAAAAAAAAGTCACACATGCATGTAACGGATGAGCTATAGCCACAAAGCCAGCTCTGCTACATTACAAATTCCAGTCTTTCCAAGTGATTGTGAAATCTATTTCTCTGTGAGATGCCATAGGCTGTGCTGTGGCAGGGGGAGAGTTAAAGGGATTTATTGTATATGTTCCTGGTATAACATTATAGATCCAGGATTACATGTATGACAGGATATAATAGAAGAAGCAGAGATATTGTCACCACCTGGTACAAGGTGTAAAGGAAACCACAGAATTAAAGGGGCTTTCCGGTAGCACACTCAGACATGCCAATCAGACCTGTCATGTACCAGTGATCAGAGGGATTCCTGCCCTTGCTCAATGCCATGAATTCAGGAGGGTAGGAATCTTTTTTGAAACTGGTAAGTTACTGTTAGTACTCCCCCTTTCCAGAATGTCACCTCTGCAGGGCTGCTTTCTTTAGGACACGTCTCTTCTTCACACTTTTCTCCTTTATGGAGCCCCGAACCCCTATTTTCCTGCTGGGTGCGGGAGGGAATGAGTTAAGTAATGGATACAATGATATTCTTTTTCATATGGTTTGAATTGATGCAGTGTGAAGGCAGTGTTGTGTTAAAGAGTAGAATGGGGGCATTGATCCCTGGAATTCCCACTTGGTCTACCTATGTTTACAGTGCACTGCTTCCCTAACATTGCACCAGCTCAGGTTACTGGTCCTAGAGATGTTCTACCGAGTTAACCTCTTACTGGCCCGCTACTGGATCACCTGGGTGGAAGACATGGATCACCTGCGGAATGAGCCCTACTCATCGTGTACGGTCACAGAGCACAACCCAGTTGGTAATGACGACTACATTATGGAAAGGAGCAGATTTATTTTGCTGTGAGCGGAAGAACTTTTTCAATTTATACTACTTTTACATATTATAAAGAATGGCAGAAAAATGTAAAAAAAATGACAAATTGTTACAAATGTACAAAAACAGCACAACTTGGTATAAACGCTTCTGTTCCTTACAGTCCCTCATGACGGTCATACCTGTAAGTTTATTTGGCACAACCATTATACATTGTCATATGTCATTTTACTTATCTACAAACGGTCAGAAAAAGGAAAGTGTCATCAGAAAATGACAGCGTGTTTAAATCGTTTACGTTTTTGTGTTGCATGTATTTTAATATTATTTTTATTAAAAATAAAATTAGTAATCTTGCAATTTTACCAATGACCTCCAGGGCTTTTTAGACTCATACTTCCTGTCCTGTGAAGAAGAGTTTTCAGCAGACTCATGTTCATCAGAGGTCGGATTGCACTTACAGATAACACCTCTGTGTACAGCTTACAAATGATCCACCGATCACAACAGGTGATGTTACAGCTGACCCTGCTCACTCATTCCTTCACAATGATGTTTGCACACGCTTATTAAACACCTGAAAAAAAAAGATAAGGTCAGAGTCTGGTCAGTGCTGCTAATGTACATGTGAATATCATAAATGTTAGAGTCTAAAAAAGCCCCAGTGGCCAGTATGAAAATTACAAGATTTATTATTTTGTTTTTAATAAAAGCCTGCGATATGGAAAATCATACAGTGACTTAAGTTATATAAAAAAAAATACATTTAAAACAATAACGTGATTTAAACAATAGATCTTTTCTGATGACACATTCCCTTTAAAAATGCATTCATAAATATAAATTGCGATGGGGTTAGGCATAAATGGGCACTGGTACTTCAGTGTATTGCGAAACTGGGTAAAAAGGATTGGCTTACTGTAAATAACCCTTATAAAAAATAAGTATTATTATAATATTTTTTTAAAAGGGTTATTTACAGTAAGCCTCTTAACACCCTTTTTATACCTTTATTGTTAGCCCGTAAAAGGGATCTGTTAAAATTGGTGTTATTAGTAATGGGTCAGTAGTCATAGTTACCGTCTGTTCAACAATTGAAGGGAATACAGTTCCACTTTGCAGTGATTTAAGCCTACGTTCCCATGAAGAGCTTTTGGTGATTATATAATGCTGCAGAATTTCTGCACCTATTATTTCAATTAAGTTGCTTGCAGTTTTTAATCGTGTTTTTTGCGTGTTTTTTTAACATACGTTTTTATCGTATTTTTGTCTCTTTTTCGTGTCATGATTGAAATAAAGCTGCTTAGTTTTTGATACTTTCTGGCTTGTTTTTGATATTTGGCTTTGACAAAATTTATATTGATATACTTAGAGTGACATGTAAAAGTTTGGGCACCTCTGGTCAAAATGGCTGTTATTGTGAACAATTAAGTAAGTTGAAGATGAAATTATCTCTAAAATGCCTAAAGTTAAAGATGACACATTTTCTTTGTATTTTAGGCAAAAATATATACGGTAGTCATCTTTTACATTTTAAAAATTACAAAAAGTAAAATAGGCAATTGCAAAAGTTTGTGCACCCTGCATGGTTAGTACCTAGCAGCACCCCCTTTTGAAAATATCATAGCTTGTGAACGTTTTTTGTAGTCAGACAAGAGACTTTAAATTATTTTTTGACTGATTTTCATCAATTCTTCCTTGGAAAATTCTTCCAGTTCTGTGAGATTTCTGGGTTGTCTTGTATGCACAGCTATTTTGATGTTTAGCCACAGATTTTCAATGATGTTCAGATCAGGGGACTGTGAGGTCCATTGTAAAACCTTCAACTGGCACCTTTTGAGGTAATCTATTGTGGATTTTGATGTGTGTGATCATTATTCATTTGTAGAAGCCATCCTCTTTTCAAATTCAGCTTTTTTACAGATAGTGTTATGTTTACATCAAGAATTTTTTACATTTTGTAGAATCCATTCTTCCCTCTACCCGTGAAATGTTCCTCATGCCATTGGCTGCAACATAACTCCAAAGCATGATTTATCCAATCCCATGTTTAATGGTTAGAGAGAGTTCAATTTTAACGTCATTGGTCTGCAGGACTTGTTTCTAAAATGCATCAGACTTGTTTAGATGTTCTTTTGTATGCCTCTGATGCTGAATTTTATGGTGAGGATGCAGGAGAGGTTTCTGATGACTCTTCCATGAAGGCTATATTTGTACAGGTGTCTCTGAATAGTAGAACAATGTACCACAACTCCAGAGTCTGCTAAATCTTTCTGAAGGTCTTTTGCAGTCAAGCAGAGGTTCTGGTTTTGCCTTCCACACAATCCTATGAGCAGCTCTCACTGATGTTTTGCTTGGTCTTCCAGACCTTATCTTGATCTCCACTGTTCCTGTTAATGGCCATTTCTCAATTACATTTCAAACTGAGGAAAGGGCAACTTGAAAACGTTTGATATCTTCTCATAGCCTTCTCCTGCTTTGTGGGCCTCCACCATTTTCATTTTCAGAGTGCTAGGCAGCTGCTTAGAAGAACCCATGGCTGCTGTTTTTTGGCACAAGGTTAGAAGAGGCTGGGTTTTTATAAAGCTGGGAAACTTGGATCGCCTGTCCTTTCCTAATGATGATAGGGAACAAGGCATAATGCTAACAGGCTAATTAAGGTCTGAACCCTTGGTAAAAGTTATCTGAGCACACAAGTCTCCAAAAGTTCCCAAACTTTTGCATGGGCCCATTTTCCTTTTTGTAATTTTTAAAATGTGAAAAATGACAATGTGTATTTATTTTTTTGAGCCTAAAATACAAAAGAAACGTGTCATCTTTAACTTTATCCCTTTTAGAGATCATTTCATCTTTAACTTTCTTAGCAGTTCACAATAGCAGTAATTTTTACATGCCACACTGTTGGTGCGGATTACATGCGTTTCCAACGATTTTCTGTACCTAATGCAAGTCTATAGGGAAAATCCACACCAAAAAACTTAGTGTACCTGCAAGAAAAATTGAAATGCTGCAAATTTGAAGCCCGCACCGCAGGTCAGTTTACGCTGAGTAAAATAAAAGTGCAATGGGCATGAGATTTATATAAATCCCATCCACTTTGCTGGAACTGTAAAGGTACCTTCACACTAAACGATATCGCTAGCGATCCGTGACGTTGCAGCGTCCTCGCTAGCGATATCGTTTAGTTTGACACGCAGCAGCGATCAGAATCCTGCTGTGATGTCGTTGGTCGGGGCTAGAGGGCCAGACCTTTCTTTGGTCGCTGGCTCTCCCGCTGACATCGCTGAATCGGCATGTGTGACACCGATTCAGCGATGTCTTCGCTGGTAACCAGGGTAAACATCGGGTTACTAAGCACAGGGCCGCGCTTAGTAACCCGATGTTTACCCTGGTTACCATCCTAAAAGTAAAAAAAACAAATGCTACATACTTACCTACCGCTGTCTGTCCCCGGCGCTGTGCTTCTCTGCTCTGGCTGTGAGTACAGCGGCCGGAAAACAGAGCGGTGAAATCACCGCTCTGCTTTCCGGCTGCCCGGCGCTCACAGCCAGAGCAGAGAAGCAAAGCGCCGGGGACAGACAGCGGTAGGTAAGTATGTAGCGTTTGTTTTTTTTACTTTTAGGATGGTAACCAGGGTAAACATCGGGTTACTAAGCGCGGCCCTGCGCTTAGTAACCCGATGTTTACCCTGGTTACCGGCATCGTTGGTCGCTGGAGAGCGGTCTGTGTGACAGCTCTCCAGCGACCAAACAGCGACGCTGCAGCGATCAGCATCGTTGTCTGGATCGCTGCAGCGTCGTTTAGTGTGAAGGTACCTTAAGACATTTTGTTTTTTCTGCACCAAAAGCTCATCATGGGAGCGTAATGTCAAGGCCACGTGCACACGTTGAGTATTTAGTGAGTTTTTTTTACATGAGTATTTATAAGCGAAAACTAGAAATGAAACAATCAGAGGAAATGTATAATAGAAACACATCACCACTTCTGTATTTATCACCCACTCCTGATTTTGACTTACAAATACTGATGTAAAACACTGACCAAATACTGACTGTGTGAACGTGGCCTTATAGTGTCTTGTTTGTTAAATCAGTAATACTGAATCTTGGGTAAATCATTGTTTCTTATTACTAAAAACCCAAAATAACATATGTCACAATGCTATTATCAGCTATTATCACTTGCCTCTGTCTGTGTGTAGTAACCACTACCTCTCTGCGCGGCGAGTCTGCGCATGCACAGTTTTCCCATCCTCACTGCACAGAGCAAACATGCGCTGTCTAGACCTCTGGCACATTAATGTGTATGCAAAAGAATATGCTCTGTAACCATCAATGAAAATATGTCTACAAAATGTGGCCTATGAATACTTAGCAAAATCGTCAATGTCAGCAGTACAGGAGGAGAACAGAAGGTGCTTGCAGCCTTAAGGAGATGCAACGCGCTTCTGAGAATTTTAGTTTCTTAGAAGTCTAGTGGGCTGAGCAACAAAACAGCAAAACTCAACGTGAAAAGCGTTTCTAGAAATGAAGGAACCTTTGTAAGATGACACATCACGAAGAAGGAGGAAATTACATTTTTACCTGAACGAGGACCAAATTGCTCATTCTTAAAAGATTACTTGAAGAGAATCTGTCACATGGAAAAACGCAATTAACTTGCAGACATGGGGTAAATTTGCAGGTAAAAAGCCCGGTGCCAACACTAAAACTCCCGCTGCCGGAAGGAAATTAACTTTATTCCCCTAAACAGTGTTCGAGTTTTAGTCACAGGGAGCTGCCGGTGCGGGTTCAGTCACCACTCTGTGAATAGTGCGTCTGCTGTAACCGCTCCCCCGGCCCTGACTGACATCAGCTCTAACCTGTAGATTGACCCCATAACTGCAGGTTAATAGGGTTTTGTCATGTTACAGGTTCCCTTTAAAGAATTTGTCCAATGGATAAAATAAAAATTTGCTCATCCTTAACTTTACTCGTAACTCAAGGTAACCAAGGCGAGTGGAGTACGATGGGCATCTAGGAAAAGAAAAACTCTTGAGTTGCTCACGATGTCCATCAGAGTAATGTAAAAGGTTTTTATCTTTCAAAAAATGGCCATCTACCACTACTCACCATTTGGATATATTAGTAAAGTTAAGGAAGGATGCATCTGCACATTCACCTTTCTGCAACCTGTGGATATTATCGGTTATTGTCAGAGGAAGCTTCTGGTGCCTCTTCACTGCCTTCAATGGCTGACCAGACCATGTAGAAGCCTCACAAAGAGTGGGACCCTAAGATAATACATAACAAGTGTTGTCCTGCAATTCTGATCTGCTTGTATGCATCACCTAGGGCCTGCTTACTCCTGATCAAGACATTTAACACCTTCATGGTACTCTTTAAAATTAAGGTTTTAGGGGCCAAGTTTCCAGAGCCTCCTAAAATTGGTACGTGCTTCGGATTAGGAGCTGATGCATGTTTGGTATGGTTAAGTTTTATCAAAATGAGTCCAAGAGAGTTGGATCACTTATAGGATAGAGTATTTTTCCAAACGCCCTATTAAAGATGAGAGTGGCAAATCTACTAGATTTTTCATTGGTACTTGTTTTATCAAATCTTCCCCCAATGTCTTAAAAAGGCAAGCAATATTAGAACTTTGTGTAAAGTAGAAACTGCAATTCTACATTTAGGCAGAATGAATATTGATCCATTTCTATGTTCGTATATATTCATAGACCAAACATATAGTATTGATTCTTACTATATGTGACACATAATGTACATGACAGTGTTAAAGTGGTTCTCCCTTTACTGCTGTAAATCTGCGGGGGCATTATCCTTCATAATGCTGTATTAAAACCCAAAACAATGCAGTGATCTGATTTGTACTAATTTGAATCCTAGATGCAGAAGGGGGAAGATTTATGAAATGGAAAAGAGCAGGGTTTATGTGTTTCCACAAAGTCTAAGTGACTATATGACTAAATTGTAGTAGATCCATAGAGTCAAAAATGATTGTTGCAAAGTGTCAACTTCCTGAACTCAGATGCAAGAATGTGAATGTGTGGCCAAGAACATAACTGGTTAACACCAGAAGAAGAGTTCTCTGTACAGTGTAAAGTTTCATTTAAGGAGTAAAGATGTGCTTTAACTGCAGATGACTTTTGACCATAGAGCAGGACAATGTATAACTTGTTCTTCTGAGCTCTGAGCTTCCACCTCAATTTCAGGCCCTGTAGGGCTTCCGGCACTGGCGCTAAACAGGGACTCTACAAATACCAGAAACCAGAATAAAGATATATGGCATGTAGTGTTTGTATATTTGCTATATGGATTAGAAAGTCATCTCTGAAAGCACAAGTTCTTCCCTGGTGGTGCCCTCAGAACATCACACTGTTTTGGGATAGAAGAATTGAAATAAGAGGAATTCTTTGACTTTGAACTGTTTCCTAAATGCCTTTTCGGGAAGTGTTTCATTCATGGTAGGAGCAGAATTATTTGGTTGCAAAACAACATGTAGCTTATAGAAGAATAGAGCCACATTGTTACGCTACTACCTCTCCTACTGAGCCAGCACTACGGTATAGCTTTACAGAGGTCCATGACTCTTGTAGATCTGACAAATATATGTAAACAATTATATGATTGATAAAGTATCTTGGTTTTTAATATTAATTTATTCTTAACCTAGGGCCTGATCTTAGGGTGGACTGCGAGATCTCAGAATTGTGTCTGATCTGTGAATCCATTGTGTGGAAGAAATAAACAGAAATTGGATCAGGTTTTCCCGGGAGTTGACCGAGGCTCTGCCAGACATGGTAGGACATCTGAATTTGCAAGGGATGGAAGACAGTTTAAAGGACAAGAATCGGGAAGGGTTATTGGATAGTCCGGATTCTGGCCTCCCACCAAGCCCCAGTCCTCCTTTTTATTCTGTCTCTCCTGGCATTACTGAGAGCAGAGCAGAGGGCAGCATTACACCAACACAATACCCAGGATATGCCTACAAGAAGGAGACCAGAGAGGGGAAAGTGGTATGTACTTTATTCTAGCTTTCTTAGCTAAACTGTTTATTTGACTGCTGTTGCATTCCTCTATTCCCATATTCTAAGGACGCGTCTTGTGATAACTTGTTCATGGATTTTCAGCTTGTATCCATTGTGTTTACACCCTATTAGAGCATGTTAATGATCGCAGGGTGGGGTTAAATGTTCGCCATAGAATGCACTTGAGGTTTTAATGTAAAAAATAAGCGGTCTACTGATCCTTCAGTTTTTTTCTTAATCTAACTTCTTTCTGTAATGTTTTAAACTAGTAATTCGGATGCTTCTGACCAGAATCTGTCTTCTGTTACAGACATACATATGCTGCTATTTCTTATATTGATGAGAAACAGATTTGTGTTTCTTGTATATTTGTCCAGAACTTATGTGAGAAGAATGTCAGGAGCTTAGTGTTAATAGTTTGTAAATAATTACTGCGGCTAGAAAAAGTGCTAAAGCATATTTGTAGCCTGACAAGTATAGTACGAGGAAACATCGACACCTGTAGTAAAGAGTACACCCATAGATTGGAGCCACAGAAAAGGGAACTACATAAATATCTCAAAATAGAGATCCTGTCCTAGTGCTTCTTTAACCCCTTAACAACCGCCGATATGCCGGTGGCAGTTAAGGGTACTTAAACCACAGCACTGTTAATTAATGGCGCTGTGGAAAACGTGAATAGCGCCCCCCAGAGTCAGATTTTCTCTGGGGTCTCGGTTGCCGGAGGTAGCCGAGACCCCAGAGAACATGATTTGGGGGATTTTTACCGACCCCCGGGTTGCGATCGCCGGTAATTAACCGTTTACCGACGGTCGCAAAAAAAACCCAGCGATTTCCCATTTAATTTCTCTGTCCTCCGATGTGATCGCACATCAGAGGACAGAGAAATGGGGACCCCGATATCCCCCCGATACTCACCTGTTTCCCCCGGTGCTCCTCGTAGCTCCCGATGGGCGCCACCATCTTGTTCTGGCCAAAAAATGGCGGGCGCATGCGCAGTGCGCCCGCCGGCCGATACCCGGAAAATCTTTGGGGTCTTGGCTGCCAGGGGTAGCCGAGACACCAAAGAACATGACATGGTTTTTACTGACCCCTGTTTTGCGATCGCTGGTAATTACCCGGTTTACCAGCGGCCGCAAAAAAAAAGCGATCTGTCATTCTCTGTCCTCTAATGTGATTGCATATCAGAGGACAGAGAAATAGGGGGATTCGGGGACCCTGCTATACTTACCGGTGTCCCTGGGCCCTCCTGCGTCCCCTCCTGGAGGAGTTGGGGCTAAATTTAGGGTTAGGGTTGGGGCTAAATTTAGGGTTAGGGTTGGGGCTAAATTTAGGGTTAGGGTTGGGGCTAAATTTAGGGTTAGGGTTAGGGTTGGGACTAAATTTAGGGTTAGGGTTGGGGCTAAATTTAGGGTTAGGGTTCGGGCTAAATTTAGGGTTAGGGTTGGGGCTAAATTTAGGGTTAGGGCTATGGTTAGGGCTAGGGTTAGGCTTCTTTCACACTTGCGTCGGTACGGGGCCATCGCAATGCGTCAGCCCGACATACCGACGCACATTGTGAAAATTGTGCACAACGTGGGCAGCGGATGCAGTTTTTCAACACATCCGCTGCCCTGTCTATGTCCTTGGGAGGAGGTGGCGGGCTTACAGCCACGCATGCATGGTCGGAAATGGCGGACGCGACATACAAAAAAACGTTACATTGAACATTTTTTGTTACAACGGTCCGCCAAAACACAACGGATCCAGTGCACAACGGACGCAACGTGTGGCCATTCGTCGCGATCTGTCGGCAATACAAGTCTATGGGCAAAGAACGCATCCTGCGGGCACATTTGCAGGATCCCTTTTTTGTCCGAAACGACGGATTGCGACGGATGCCACACGACGCAAGTGTGAAAGTAGCCTTAGGGCTAGGGTTAGGGTTGGGCTAGGGTTAGAGTTGGGGCTAAAGTTAGGGCTAGGGTTAGGGTTGGGCTAGGGTTAGAGTTGGGGCTAAAGTTAGGGCTAGGATTAAGGTTGGGGCTAAATATAGGGTTGGGACTAGGGTTGGGCTAAAGTTAGGGTTAGGGCTAGGGTTAGAGTTGGGGCTAAAGTTAGGGCTAGGGTTGGGATTAGGGTTAGGGTTTGGATTAGGGTTGGTATTAGGGTTAGGGTTGGCATTAGGGTTAAGGTTAGGATTAGGGTTAGGGGTTTATTGGGATTAGGGTTAGGTTTGAGGTTAGGGTTGAGATTAGCATTAGGGGTGTGTTGGAATTAAGGTTTTGATTAGGGTTATGATTAGGGTTCAGATTAGGGTTGCTTTGGGGTTAGGGTTGTGATTATCGTTAGGGTTGTGATTATTATTATGGATCGGGTTGGGAATAGGCTTAGGCGTGTGTTGGAGTTAGGGTTGGAGTTAGAATTGGGGGGTTTACACTGTTTAGGTACATCAGGTGGTCTCCAAACATGACAGCCAATTTTGCGCTCAAAAAGTCAAATGGTGCTCCCTCCCTTCTGAGCTCTGCCGTGCGCCCAAACAGTGGTTTACCTCCACATATGGGGCATCAGCATACTCGGGATAAATTGGACAACAACTTTTGGGGTCCAATTTCTCCTGTTACCCTTGTGAAAATAAAAACTTGGGGGCTACAATATGTTTTTTGTGGAAAAAAAAATATTTTTATTTTCACGACTCTGCATTCTAAACATCTGTGAAGCACTTGGGCATTCAAAATTCTCACCACACATCTAGATAAGTTCCTTTGGGGGTCTAGTTTCCAAAATGGGGTCACTTGTGGGGAGTTACTACTGTTTAGGTACATCAGGGGCTCTGCAAACGAAACATAATGCCCGCAGACCATTCTATCAAAGTCTGCATTCCAAAAGAGCACTCCTTCCCTTACGAGCTCTGCCGTGCACCCAAACAGTGGGCCCCCCACACATGGGGTACCAGCATACTCAGGAAAAATTGGACAACAACTTTTGGGGTCCAATTTCTCTTGTTACCCTTGTGAAAATAAAAACTTAGAGGCTAAAAAATCTTTTTTGTGGAAAAAAAAATATTTTTTATTTTCACGACTCTGCATTATAAACTTCTGTGAAGCACTTGGGCATTCAAAGTTCTCACCACACATCTAGATAAGTTCCATGGGGGGTCTGGTTTCCAAAATGGGGTCACTTGTGGGGGGTTTTACTATTAGGTACATCAGGGCTCTGCAAACGCAACATAACGCCCGGAGACCATTCTATCAAAGTCTGCATTCCAAAACTGCGCTACTTCCCTTACGAGCTCTGCCGTGCGCCCAAACAGTGGTCCCCCCACACATAGGGGACCAGCATACTCAGGACAAATTGGAAAACAACTTTTGGGGTCCAATTTCTCTTGTTACCCTTGTGAAAATAAAAACTTGGGGGCTATAAATCTTTTTTGCGGAGAAATTTTTTTTATTTATTTTCACGACTCTGCATTATAAACTTCTGTGAAGCACTTGGGCATTCAAAGTTCTCACCACACATCTAGACAAGTTCCTTGGGGGGTCTAGTTTCCAAAATGGGGTCACTTGTGGGGGGCTTCTACTGTTTAGGTACATTAGGGGCTCTGCAAACGCAACATAACGCCTGCAGACCATTCTATCAAAGTCTGCATTCCAAAACGGCGCTCCTTCCCTTCCGAGCTCTGCCATGCGCCCAAACAGTGGTCCCCCCCACATATGGGATATCAGCCTACTCAGCATAAATTGCACAATAAATTTTGGGGTCCAATTTCCCCTGTTACCCTTGTGAAAGTAAAAATTTGGGGGTGAAAAGATCATTTTTGTGGAAAAAATTTGATTTTTTTTTATTTTCATGGCTCTACATTATAAACTTCTGTGAAGCAGTTGGGGGTTCATAGTGCTCACCACACATCTAGATATGCTCGTTGGGGGGTCTAGTTTCCAAAATGGGGTTACTTGTGGGGGGTTTATACTGTTTAGGTACATCAGGAGCTCTGCAAATGCAACATGACGCTCACAGACCATCCCATCAAAGTCTGCATTCCAAGTGGCGCTCCTTCCCTTCCGAGCCCCGATGGATGCCCAAACAGTGCCCTTCCACATGTGGGGTATCAGCATACTCCGGACAAACTGGTCAACAGATTTTGGGGTCCAATGTCTCCTGTTACCCTTGAGAAAGTAAAAAATTGCAGGCTAAAAAAATCATTTTTGAGGGAAAAAAAAGTATTTTTTATTTTCACGGCTCTACTTTATAAATTTCTGTGAAGCACCTGGGGGTTGAAAGTGCTCACCATACATCTAGATAAGTTCCTTAAGGGGTCTAGTTTCCAAAATGGTGTCACTTGTGGGGGGTTTCCACTGTTTAGGCACATCAGGGGCTCTCCAAACGCGACATGGGTCCGATCTCAATTCCAGCCAATTCTACATTGAAAAAGTAAAATGGCACTACTTCTCTTCCAAGCTCTGCGGTGCGCCCAAACAGTGGTTTTCCCCCACATATTGGGTATTGACATACTCAGGAGTAATTGCACAACAACTTTTGTGGTCTAATTTCTCCTGTTACCCTTGTGAAAATAAAAATTTCGGGGCAAAAATATCATTTTTGTAAAAAGAATGTGATTTTTTATTTTCACGGCTCTACGTTATAATATTCTGTGAAACACCTGGGGGTTTAAAGTGCTCACCACACATCTAGATACGTTCCTTAAGGGGTCTAGTTTCCAAAATGGTATCATTTTTGGGGGCTTCTACTTTTTAGGCACATCAGGGGCTCTCCAAACGCAACATGGCGTCCGATCTCAATTCCAGCCAATTCTACATTGAAAAAGTAAAATGGCACTCCTTCTCTTCCAAGCTCTACGGTGCACCCAAACAGTGGTTTACCCCCACATTTGGGGTATCGACGTACTCAGGAGAAATTGCACAACAAAATCTATGGTTAAATTTCTGTTTTTACACTTGTGAAAATAAAAAAAAATGGTTCTGAAGTAAAATGTTTGCAAAAAAAAGTTAAATGTTCATTTTTTCCTTCCACATTGTTTCAGTTCCTGTGAAGCACGTAAAGGGTTAATAAACTTCTTGAATGTGGTTTTGAGCACCTTGAGGGGTGCAGTTTTTAGAAAGGTGTCACACTTGGTTATTTTCTATCATATAGACCCCTCAAAATGACTTCAAACGTGATGTGGTCCCTAATAAAAAATGGTGTTGTAAAAATGAGAAATTGCTGGTCAACTTTTAACCTTTATAACTCCCTAACAAAAAAAAAATTGTTTCCAAAATTGTGCTTATGTAAAGTAGACATGTGGGAAATGTTATTTATTAACTATTTTTTGTGACATATCTCTCTGATTTAAGGGCATAAAAATACAAATTTTAAAAATTGCAAAATTTTAAACATTTTCGCCATATTTTTGTTTTTTTCATAAATAATCGCAAGTAATATCGAAGAAATGTTACCACTAACATGAAGTACAATATGTCATGAAAAAAACAATTTCAGAATCAGCGGGATCCGTTAAAGCGTTCCAGAGTTATAACCTCATAAAATGACAGTGGTCAGAATTGTAAAAATTGGCTCGGTCATTAAGTACCAAATTGGCTCTGTCACTAAGGGGTTAAATAAAAACATTTCCTTGGAACACTTCCTTCCTGTTCAACCTTTTGTAGGAGAGAAACATAACTGTCCTTTGGGCTGATTTAAAGGAATTTTCCCACAAGCAAAGTTAATTTTAATCAACATTTTAATCAATAAATCTTTTAATAATAATAACTTCCACAATTGGATGTGTTTGAAAAAAATGTCCATGCGCTGAGATAATCTTATACATGTGCCCCTGCTGTGTACTGTGTAATGGCTGTGTCTGACCGTACAGGAACATTGTCTGATCATACCACAGCTCCTGGCCATGGCAGGAAGCAAAAGAGTATATAGACATTACAGCACGGGATCCCATTCTGTAATGTTTTTATACTCTTTTGCTTCCTCCCCTGTCCAGGAGAGGTGGTATGATCAGACCATGTTCCTGTACAGTCAGACACAGCCATTACACAGTACATAGCAGGGGCACATGTATAAGATTATCTCAGCGCATTGACATTTTGTTTAACGGTTCCCTGAAAAATGCCGACAGGAAAATTGCCCACATGAAAAATGCCCACAGGAAAATTGCCCACACAGAAAATTGCCCACACGGAAAATTGCCCACACAGAAAATTCCCCACATGGAAAATTCCCCACACGGAAAGTTGCCCACATGGAAAATTACCCACACAGAAATTTGCCCACATGGAAAAATGCCCACATGGAAAATTGCCCACATGGAAAATTGCCAATTGCAGCATTACAAAGTTTCAGATCTGTGATATTTGAGGTGAAAGGTGAGGATGTTCACATGACTTGTGATTTACAGCTGACCTAGTGCAACACTGCAAGCATGCTGAAGATCTGTGGTTTGTAGTAGTCTGTCATTCTCAGCAATAGATAGATCTAGTCTGCTCTCATCTCTCACTGATTCTGCCTTACTCCTCGCACAAGCCCAGAACAGCAGCACAGGCAGAACCAGCAGCAGTATGATCCAGAGGTGCCATCACTGCTATCAGTGCCCACAAAAGAATCACTATATTATCTGTAGAGTTACATGGGACTGCAGGTCAGATCTAATACATTATCATTTCAGTGGGTGCCCACCAAAAGCAGGGTGCTGCTGGCTGAGATAGATGGTCCTGGAAGCCCAGAAAGGTGAGATTCTGTCAGAATCTGTCAGAGGAGCGGAAGTGCCATAGCAGCTCCGCTCTCCCATTGACTTCAGTGGCAGTGAATCTGGGGCCTGCACTTCCTTCCCTGTCCACTTATGGCTACCAAGTGTAAGAGTGAACAGACCCTACCTAGTTATGTATCATACAGATTTACTACAGGGGCAGGCAGGCATAGGATGGAAGGAAATGCAGAGTGGATTTGAATAAGGGTCTCTAGGCCCAGACACCCCACAATGAGAGTGGAATAAGGGTCTCTAGGCCCAGACACCCCACAATGAGAGTGGAATAAGGGTCTCTAGGCCCAGACCACGCCACAATGAGAGTGGAATAAGGGTCTGTAGGCCCAGACACACCACAATCAGAGTGGAATAAGGGTCTCTAGGCCCATACACACCACAATGAGAGTGGAATAAGGGTCTCTAGGCCCAGAAACACCACAGTGAGAGTGGAATAAGGGTCTCTAGGCCCAGACACACCACAATGAGAGTGGAATAAGGGTCTCTAGGCCCAGACACACCACAATGAGAGTGGAATAAATAAGGGTCTCTAGGCCCAGACACACCACAATGAGAGTGGAATAAGGGTCTCGAGGCCCAGACACACCACAATGAGAGTGGAATAAGGGTCTCTAGGCCCAGACACACCACAATGAGAGTAGAATTATTGTTAGCACAATGGAATGACAACTCCTAAGAACAGAATCCATACTGTGGGACTAGGGATGAGTGAACCGAACCTGTACAACCTGGAGAAGTAAACTGGGCCCAGAGACCTTTGTTGAAATCCATTCTGCATTTTCTTTGCTGCCTGTGTTGTGCTGTATTGTATTTCAATGGAGCCCATGGAAGTCAAGGGCAATCACCCGGCAGCTATACTATTCTCTGTTCTGAAGAGCATCTCACATATACCTGCATACTATCCCCTGTCCTGCAGAGCATTTAACCTATATCTCTTTGCTATTCTCTGTTCTGCAGAGCTTCTCACCTATAATTCTATATTATTCTTCTGCCCTGCAGAGCATCTCACCTATAATTGTAAATTATTCTTCTGCCCTGCAGAGCATCTCACATATACCTGCATAATATCCCCCTATCCTGCAGAGCATTTAACCTATATCTCTTTGCTATTCTCTGTCCTGCAGAGCATCTCACCTATAAATCTATATTATTCTTCTGCCCTGCAGAGCATCTCGCCTATAATTATATATTATTCTTTTTCCCTGCAGAGCATCTCATGTGTACATGCATATACTATCCCCCTGTCCTACAGAGCATTTAACCTATAATTCAGCCTGTGGGCAATTTTCTGTGGGCATTCTTCACCTTGCACCTCAAATATCATGGATCTGAAACTTTGTGATGCTGCAATTGGCAATATTCGGTGTGGGCAATTTTCCGTGTGGGCAATTTTCCGTGTGGGCAATTTTCCATGTGGGCAATTTTCAGTGTGGGCAATTTTCCATGTGGGCAATTTTCCTGTGGGCAATTTTCCTGTGGGCATTTTTCCTATGGACATTTTTCTGGTCACCGCTTGTTTGGTATCTGCACCGAGTTTGCTATGGTGATTTGCATTTTGAGAAGTAAAGCTTTCATACTGCGGAGTGTACAATAATTTGACATTACACAAGATGTGCTGGGGAAAACAATGATTTTTAAGATGGCTTAAAAATTAAAACATTGAATTTGCTCATTCAATGGGTGTTTGCTGGCCTGGTGAGACAGAACAATTCCTGTAAATGAGTGTTCCCCAATTTTTAGACCTACCACTGCAATCAAGGTCTCTGTCCCTACCTTAAACTGATAAACTTGACAACAGATATTTAAGGAGAGCATAAAAACTAAAAAGTACTTTAAGTCCCGGTTCAGATTTTGATTTGTTTTCTTTTATTCAAAAATGGGCCTCCAGATGTTATATTAATGTGAATAAGATTTGTCACAATTTTGCATTTGGAAATAACACGTGAGATGCGTTTAAAGGAAATGAATGAAATATATTCTGCACTTAATTTTTTTATTTTTTTAAATTGGGCAAGAGATCTAAGAAGCGCTGTCAAATTCTGTTTCAATGATATTTTCAATACCTATTGATATTCAGGCTGAGTTGCACATGGCTTTGAAGCAAATGTCTGTCCCTTACTGGGGTTAAGCAGAACGAAGCAACTCAGGCGTTTTAACTCATTTCTGAATTTACAAATAAAGTACCGAAGTTAATGATGTCCATTAGTGGACCTTATGCAGCCTCTACTGAAGGCCTGGTTACTGTTAATATCTTACAGACATTCACGATCCTCTAGATGGTGATTTAATATGAGGCACATGTGGGACTGTTATGTCTAAATGTATCTGTATATCATACTCCTGTGTTGGCAGCAGAGTAGTGGGAACTAGGTGAGGTGGTTGTTTAGTAGAACCTAGTGTATACATAAAGTACATGATATACAATTAAGATCTTACAATTCCTCACAGCTTTATCTTTCTTTACATGTTGCAAATATTTTTTTTTACCATTCTGGGTATTTGTAGTTATAATGGCTCAGTGCTAATATCTAAAATGATAAATGGATACAATATAGCATCTCTTCAAACTTTTTGAGTAGTCACTTGCATTTCATTGCGTGAAAGATCCACATATGGTTCACATGCTTGAACGGCTTTTCATTGAAACGTAACAGCAGAGACCACGCTTGTTTGACTTTTTCCATAACTCCCGTAGAAGAGAAAGGGGAGTCACAATGTTGGTGGGACATTTACAGTCACTGTCCACCTTGATGCCGCAGCTGGTGAATACCTCAACATTTGTAAATGCGAAGGAAGCACCCATGTTCTTCACATAGGTGTGTAACCCACGGGTGGTTAATTTGCCTTCAATGTTCGTGACGGAACCTCTTTAATTACAGGCTATTTAGCATTTCAAAAAGGAAATATAGGAAGTGTGGAAGTGCCGGGAGATTCAGGTCAACAGAAGGATTGTCCCACCAAGGACGGTATTATAATACTAATTTCATCCAATAGAATAGACAACATCATTCACAAAAAGTATCATAGTTGTAATGCTGTAAGTGTGCATGTCATGGACATGATTATATCAACAGATGTCTAATTGGTAACGTTTCTCATTGTGGAGAGTGACATGCCTCACCTGTCAGTGTATGGAGACTTATAGGCATGCAATGCTCCTCTGGGAAATTAAATATGCAAATTGCCTCTTCAGGAAGCAGGCTTGAACTCTAGTGCCACCTATTAGAAGTAGCAATCCTAAAAGTCAATATTAAGTGTTTCGGCGAGTTGCCTCTCCTCTGATTTAGCTGTATGATAAACCTCTGACTGAGGTCTGAGGGGTAATGTCTCTTCTTGGGTAGAGTCACTTGCCTGATATGCCAGTGTAGGTGGCACTAGAGTTCAAGTCCTTTTCCTCTCTGAAGAGGCAATTTGCTTAGTTAATCTCCCAGAGGAGCATTACATGGTCTATAAGTCTCCTTACACTTGCATGTCAGGCATGTCAGTCTCCATAAGGAGAGACCTTACCCCTTAAACTTCAGTTAGAGACCTCTCATACAGCCAAATTAGACCTCATGCTTCTTACTGACTTACTGAGGAGGAGCAACATCCTGAAAACATGTCAGCAAGTTGAGATTGTTGTTTTGTTTTTATCATAAGTCATGTGGCAAGGCTTGTTAACCGGTTGATATTGCCTTTTAGGATTGCTACTTCCAATAGGTGGCAGTAGAGTTAAAGTCCTCTTTCTCCCTGAAGAGGCATATATTAACAGAGAGATATTGTGAATTAATGGTAAAAATTGTAATGTTTAAATGTATCATTGTGAGCTAATGTTGTCTTGTTTCCTACATTCTGCCAAATTTGATAATGACATGAATCTTACACGGAACAAGAACCGTTCAGCTGTCCTGGTATATGCAGAGGTGTCTTGATTTCTTGCCCTTGGTGCTTACAGGGTTCATTTTGGGATATTTTTGCATAGAGTTGGGTAAGTCATGGTGGAGATTACCGGTAGTTGGCTCTTGACCCCACTTTTTCAAATGGGATTGCTATATGGTCGCAGTTACACCAACACATTAATGGGGTTGTCTGCTACTGGACCACCACGTTTGAATGCCCTCAGAATGCCATATAAAATAAGAAAAAAGTATACTTACCTTCTGGATAATTGAGGGCCCTCTACATTGAGCTGCTGTGACGTCAGAGTAAGACGATAAGAGAGAGGACCCTCTGGGTCACGGTACTGACGCACCCGGGGGCGAGCGAACCCTGAGATGAAAACCCCTATACAGGGATAGTTGGGAGCAAGCCCGAGGGGGACAAGTACCGTAACAGTTGGTGCCAAGAGGGACGGCTCTAAAGGAAGACAGGAGAGGGAGGATGGGAGAAGACAAACAGAACAGTGGGAAAATGGAAGCGGGAAAAAACAAGGAACGGATAACAGGAGGCAGGACAAAAACAATGGAGAAGACAGGGATTAATAAGAGAAAAGCCTGCAATAGCAGACCAGGCAGGAACGGAATAAAACCGAACCAAACGGGACCAGAAACAGTGTATGAACTGCACACAATAATCAGGCGCCTCCATTAAGGAGGAGACGCCTGATATAGCCAGAGAAAGTACCTGATAGGAGGACCAGAAGCGCGGAAGGGGTTAAGAGGAAGAAGGAGCGCGCGCCCGCGTCCTAAGGCGCATGTGTGGAGCAGGCACAGGACGGGAGAAGGAGGAAGCGCGGACACCACGCCGGAACCCCCGAGCAGCAGGAGGAGGAACCGGGGAATCAGCGCAATGCTGAGAACGGCACGCGGAGATGCCACGAGAGGAGCCGGCAGGAGCAGCGGCCGCAGCGCCAAGGAGAGCGGGTATGACAGCTGCTGTGTTCCCTGGCATTCTTATGACATTTTTTATGTCACATGAATGCTATAGGATATCATTGGCAGGAGATGGGCTGCATCCTTCACAGTTCCATCAGATGGGAAAAGTTTCCCTGACAAGGTGCAGTGCTGTGTCAGGAGATTGCTAGAGGACACAGAGTCTTGAAGAGGAGCTGGCCAAGGCAAAACATTCGGCACATTGCGCGTATTCAAATTGGGCTGTGCATTACCAGACAAACTCATATAAAGCCTCGTTGGACAACTATGTGAAATGAAACAATGGTCACCTAAGATGTAGAGGGTTCACCTCTCTGGGTAAAATAGGATAGTATCTGTAATGTGGCATCTATAGAAATGTATAGTCTCATATTGCTTGCCTCCAGTTTAGAGAGAATCACACAAGGGGATTTTTTTTACCATGGGTTTATGCAAAAACAATAACAAAAAGAAACGTGACATACTCCAGCATTTGCTGTTTTAGGGGGACACTGAGAGGCCGGTATTCTTCAGTAAGTAGGAACCCCATATGCTGTGCAAGGCTGCATTATTTTCTACACAAGCGTCTCGTGTGCCGTATAATAATGTTATAGAATGGGCTAAGGCACAACAAGTTTATTTAATGAGTGTACAAATCCCTGATTTCTAAAGCAGAATGTAAAGTATCGTCTTTCACTTATTTTGGGGGAAATGATTATATTAGAGTTTTGCAATTGAAGTTCTTTGGAAAACTTAATAGGAATTTATTCCAAAAATAGACTTTTTTTTCTGTGCAGATCCATTGTACTACTGAGAAGTAGTTATTGTTTTCTGACCAGGTTATATGGTCTGGACTGTTTGCACAGTGATAAGATGTCCTGTGAAGAGCTAGGGTGCCTCTTTATACATTGACCTTCTCTGAACTCTGTCATTGGGAAGAGCAATGAAACAGGAAGACAAGAGGTGAAAATATGAAAAGTATGTGATCACGATGGCAAATGCAGACATATGATATTTAAATCTAGTTTAATGACATTTCCATCACTTGATTTCTGCACTATTTCTTGTGTTGTCTGTGCGGATAGTGTAGTTTAGGAGCCACATCACATGAGAATGTATTTGTAAATCAGTGTAGTAAATTTATTCTAAAAACAATTTATAGAGATTATTCATTAACATAGAGCATACAGTGCTTACCCTAAACCACCTGCAGTAATACAGAGTTTCAGTGCATAGTAATTGTGAGGAGTGACACATGGACCAAATTGGTACACACCATCATGGCTCATAGAAAATCAAGCATCTGATAGTTGCCCATTTTCTGATGGCCGGTAGTACAATCCCTTCCTGGATCATGTTGGCAGTGTTATTATTAATGTTAGATACCTAACGGCCAGTGGTACAGTTGGTATCCGATTTCTGGGGGACAGAAGTACAGTAAGCAATTGAACCTTGTGGTCAAGAGTACAATATGCATTCCCTGGTGGTCAATGGTGCAGTCATTATCCATTTCTTGGTGATTATCAGTACAGTAAGTGTTTGTTATTTAAAGGGGCTTTCCACTTCCTGGACAACTGCTTTTAAAATATTTTAGTCCCCCTTGTAAAATAAAAATAACATACCTCTAGCATCAGCGCCCAGTCTCCCCGAGCTTGCGTGATATTGCTGTCATGTGAGTACCGCAGCGACCGCTATTGGGCTACTGTGCTCCTTTGGACAAACCTCGGACAAGGAGAAGAAATGAGAGCCCAGCAGCCTAGTAGTGGCCACTAAGTGACTGCAGGGCTCATGTGTAATAACAATGTCATGTGAGGCCTAGAAGACCCAGTGCCAACAAACAATGGAATGGCACCGGTACAAGAGGTGAGTATATGTTAGTTTACAAGGGTGTCTATGCAGCGCCCCAGGGTCCTGGTCGTTGCTGTAAAATCATTCTCCTCTAGGGGGGAGTAATGTTACGATTGGAGGCAATAAAGGAGATCTCATTACCAGGTACCACAAACATACAGCACATTTCATACTCCAGTCCACCAGGGGGAGCTATGCTCCTATTTATTAGGGCACTCTTCACACTTAGGTAAAACTGGTGGACTGGATAGGAAGTTAGGCAGTTGTTGGCTGAGCTTTGGCTCAGGTAGTTGGTCCCTGACAGGGGTGGGTGCCTGTCAGAGGCCTAGACGGAAGGTCACGGAGCTGCGCCTGCCCCACATGCAGCAGTTCCTAAGAAAGGACACGAACGGAGAACTGTATTGTAGAGAGTGAGAAGAAAGCATAGCAAAGGAGTGGATACCAGAAGGAGTTCTGCCCTGCACAGGCTGCCTCCTTCTGAGGCGCAGGATCCCGGTAGCTGGAACACCGAGGGAGCAACAGTCCTTTATGCCTTGCTCCAGGACAGCTAATTGCAAGTTACTGATCCGCCCTATACCCAGGAGGCAAGGTGGCACCCACGAGAGGCCGGGGCATGATAGAGTCCCTGTAAAAAGCCTCAGGCCACCGGTCATACGGATTTGTCATATCCATCTGGGGGACAGAGAGAGAGATAACATTGATAACATCTACGAAATCTGTGAGGACCTTATGAGACGCTTAGCAGTAAGGTACTACAGCACCAAGAGGAAGGCTACTGATTTCCACCTGGATAACAGGACTCTGGATTTGCCTCCAAACTAGCCGGACTCTGCCTGCCCTGTGATCCGGTCCTCTGGACTGTGGATGCTGAAGTCTACAGTAAAAAGGTTAAGAGACTGCAACATTGTGTCCTCGTTCTTCACTGCGCCTCACACCATCCACCATCTTACAGACTGAGAAGCCCTGGGGACACACTTCACCTGTGAGAAGGTATACCATCTAGCTGCCATAACATCACCCCAGCGGACCCCTAAGCAGTGTTGGTCACCCTGACCGAATACCACAGGTGGCGTCACAAACATTATCCCTTTAAAGACCTTTCCCTTTCACAACGGGCCTCCCGAGGGCCACGGACCGGGTCAGCCATCGTGACATCGCCCTTGAGAACCGAATGACCCGGTACCGAGTACCTCACGGCCCCTTGGGGGCGATCCATCTACTTCATTTAAAAAATTATAGGCTGAGTAGTGGATAACCCCTTTCAGATGACCATTTAGCATCATAATTTTTGGTGCTTCAGTGGTCTTTTTAATTTGACCATCATCTCCCATGGAATAATAGAGCACTGAACATTTACAAAAATGTCTACACTCATCTGCTCCATTGCTTCCATAAAGTTTCAAGGGAGCAGCCCCTTAACTTCTAATTCGTTCTTAAAAATGCGGTGAAAGGGGACCAAGATACCGAGTTCCACCGATTTTTGTTGGGTCTAAATGTCAGACCCCCATTTTTCTAACAACGATCCTCTCTGTAAAACCTAGAATATTAGTTGATGTACAGATTAATTTTTTTTTTTTTTTTCGGAATGCTACCTTACAAAAGCAAGGTGACTAATCGTTGTAGTGAACAATTTAAATGACTAGAAAACAGCCCCAGACTGGAAAAAAAGGACATTTTCTTCTTTTTCTAGTTATCATTATACTTGGACTGTGGTTATACAGTGGGGCAAAAAAGTATTTAGTCAGTCAGCAATAGTGCAAGTTCCACCACTTAAAAAGATGAGAGGCGTCTGTAATTTACATCATAGGTAGACCTCAACTATGGGAGACAAACTGAGAAAAAAAAATCCAGAAAATCACATTGTCTGTTTTTTTAACATTTTATTTGCATATTATGGTGGAAAATAAGTATTTGGTCCGAAACAAAATTTCATCTCAATACTTTGTAATATATCCTTTGTTGGCAATGACAGAGGTCAAACGTTTTCTGTAAGTCTTTACAAGGTTGCCACACACTTTTGTTGGTATGTTGGCCCATTCCTCCATGCAGATCTCCTCTAGAGCAGTGATGTTTTTGGCTTTTCGCTTGGCAACACGGACTTTCAACTCCCTCCAAAGGTTTTCTATAGGGTTGAGATCTGGAGACTGGCTAGGCCACTCCAGGACCTTGAAATGCTTCTTACGAAACCACTCCTTCGTTGCCCTGGCAGTGTGCTTTGGATCATTGTCATGTTGAAAGACCCAGCCACGTTTCATCTTCAATGCCCTTGCTGATGGAAGGAGGTTTGCACTCAAAATCTCACGATACATGGCCCCATTCATTCTTTCATGTACCCGGATCAGTTGTCCTGGCCCCTTTGCAGAGAAACAGCCCCAAAGCATGATGTTTCCACCACCATGCTTTACAGTAGGTATGGTGTTTGATGGATGCAACTCAGTATTCTTTTTCCTCCAAACACGACAAGTTGTGTTTCTACCAAACAGTTCCAGTTTGGTTTCATCAGACCATAGGACATTCTCCCAAAACTCCTCTGGATCATCCAAATGCTCTCTAGCAAACTTCAGACGGGCACGGACATGTACTGGCTTAAGCAGTGGGACACGTCTGGCACTGCAGGATCTGAGTCCATGGTGGCGTAGTGTGTTACTTATGGTAGGCCTTGTTATATTGGTCCCAGCTCTCTGCAGTTCATTCACTAGGTCCCCCCGCGTGGTTCTGGAATTTTTGCTCACCGTTCTTGTGATCATTCTGACCCCACGGGGTGGGATTTTGCGTGGAGCCCCAGATCGAGGGAGATTATCAGTGGTCTTGTATGTCTTCCACTTTCTAATTATTGCTCCCACTGTTGATTTCTTCACTCCAAGCTGGTTGGCTATTGCAGATTCAGTCTTCCCAGCCTGGTGCAGGGCTACAATTTTGTTTCTGGTGTCCTTTGACAGCTCTTTGGTCTTCACCATAGTGGAGTTTGGAGTCAGACTGTTTGAGGGTGTGCACAGGTGTCTTTTTATACTGATAACAAGTTTAAACAGGTGCCATTACTACAGGTAATGAGTGGAGGAAAGAGGAGATTCTTAAGGTACCTTCACACATAACGATATTGTTAACGATATCGTTGCTTTTTGTGACGTAGCAACGATATCGTTAATGAAATCGTTATATGTGACAGCGACCAACGATCAGGCCCCTGCTGGGAGATCGTTGGTCGCTGAAGAAAGTCCAGAACTTTATTTCGTCGCTGGACTCCTGCTGACATCGCTGGATCGGCGTGTGTGACACCGATCCAGCGATGTCTTCACTGGTAACCAGGGTAAACATCGGGTAACTAAGCGCAGGGCCGCGCTTAGTAACCCAATGTTTACCCTGGTTACCATCCTAAAAGTAAAAAAAAACAAACAGTACATACTTACCTACAGCCGTCTGTCCTCCAGCGCTGTGCTCTGCACTCCTCCTGTACTGGCTGTGAGCGTCGGTCAGCCGGAAAGCAGAGCGGTGACGTCACCGCTCTGCTTTCCGGCCGCTGTGCTCACACAGACAGTACAGGAGGAGTGCAGAGTACAGCGCTGGAGGACAGACGGCTGTAGGTAAGTATGTACTGTTTGTTTTTTTTACTTTTGGGATGGTAACCAGGGTAAACATCGGGTTACTAAGCGCGGCCCTGCGCTTAGTTACCCGATGTTTACCCTGGTTACTGACATCGTTGGTCGCTGGAGAGCGGTCTGTGTGACTGCTCTCCAGCGACCAAACAGCGACGCTGCAGCGATCCGGATCGTTGTCGGTATCGCTGCAGCGTCGCTTAATGTGAAGGTACCTTTAAAGAAGAAGTTACAGGTCTGTGAGAGCCAGAAATCTTGACTGTTTGTTTCTGACCAAATACTTATTTTCCACCATAATATGCAAATAAAATGTTAAAAAAACAGACAATGTGATTTTCTGGATTTTTTTTTCTCAGTTTGTCTCCCATAGTTGAGGTCTACCTATGATGTAAATTACAGACGCCTCTCATCTTTTTAAGTGGTGGAACTTGCACTATTGCTGACTGACTAAATACTTTTTTGCCCCACTGTATGTGCTATGGCGGGTCTATGGTTATGTCCTTGAAACCCTCTACACGCCCATGTTCTTCCTAGCTTTATGTAGTGAGTTATGTAATGTTCCCTCAGTTCATGTTCCACTTCAGTATCTGTACTTCTCCTACATTAGTGTTTCCCAACTTGGTTCCAACCTGGCACTTGCTCGGGGTTTACACATAACACAGCAGCAACAAGATCTGCCACCGTACAGTAGGGAAGGCAGATTCATTCCAGTCTGCCAAAGATGCCTGTCAAAACAGTCAATGAATCCTGGCCAAAGTTTAGCACTGAACTAGACTGATTGAATGCCTCCCTTCCCCTGGATTACCGTATATATATATATATAAGCATAAATCAGTATACCAGGCAGGTACATACATCTAATGTAGGGTGCATCTGTAGGGAAGCTGTTTTAGTGAACTAGGACAGCGATCGTCATCTATGAAGAAATCCTTCTAAGTATGGCATGGCAAGGAGCAATTCTGCTCTAGCAATCCATGTATGTGCCACAACACCAAGTGCAAAACTTTAGGGTCTATTTAAAAGAGATATTTCACCACTTTTAGCATGTTACACAGGACAAATCATAGAAGAGCAGCTGCAGAGCTGAGTAAAACATGCAATACTCCTTGTTTTAATTTCACCTCTCCATTGTGGATATATTTGTTTGTAAAGGTTAAGCTATAATTTATTATAAGTTCAAGAGAGCATTATCAGACCAACCATAAGCAGGCAGCAACATAATGGGGGAAAAGGAACGTGCCCCCACAATAACAGCGCAGGCTTGTTGGCATATGCAACAGATTGGGCAGCGGTGACTGTAAGAAGACGCACTCTGCAACAGGTTATGGGCCCAGATAACCCCAGATCACCCCAGGCACCCCAGATAACCCCAGATAACTCCAGGCAACCCAGGCACCCCAGACACTACAGGTCTGCACTACAAGCTCAGGCAGAAGGATCCTGGTTTATAGCCCAGATAACGGAGCACACAGATAAGCTCTGTAAACAGAAGGAACTAAATCCAGATACAGAGTGACAGAGGAATTCAGCATCCCAGGAGCTGGATATAATTGCAGAGAATTCACAGGACATACAGGAGAATATCTTCAGTACAACTCTCTAAACAAGTAAGACTATATAAAGATGATGAGTAACACAGAACTGAAATTTACAGTAGCTAAACTGAATAGTGAAAATTATCAGTTATGGAAATTCAAAGTAGAGATGTTGTTATCTAAGGATGATCTATGGGAAGTAATTGTTACAGCAAGACCAGATCAAGATAATTAGACATGGGATAAGAAGGATATAAAAGCTAGAGCCACCATTAGCTTATTAGTGGATGATGCTCAATTAATACATATAAGAAATGAAGAAACAGCTAAGGGAATGTGGGAAGCATTAAGAAAACTGTATGAAAGACCTAGCTTGAATCACAAGTTGTTTTTATTAAGAAAGCTGTACAGTATGAGATTGAGTGCAAATGACGATATGCAGAAGCACATATTCTCAATGATGGAAGTGATATCACAGCTAAGATCTATTGGTGAAGATATTAAAGAAAGTCATGTAGCAGCTATATTGTTGTGCAGTTTACCAGATTCATATACAGCCTTGATAAATGCCCTTGAGACGAGACCAGAAACTGACATTACATTAGATTTTGTGAAAACAAGACTAATAGATGAATATCAGAGAAGAAAAGAGCAAAGAAATGATTCTTCTACTGAAAAGGACAGTGAAAACGCTCTTAAAGCTACAGAATTCCAAAAACCTTATAATAAAGAGACAAGAGAATGCTTCAGATGTAAGAAAAAAGGTCATTTAAAGAAAGACTGTACCATATGGAAAGCAGAACAACAAAAATTACAACATAAAAAGCATACAGAGAAAGTAAAAAACACAATTTCCGATTCATGTGAGAATAATTGGAATGGCACATTTAAAGTAACAGACAAGAAATCATCACTTGGTTGGTTTATTGATTCAGGAGCAACGAGTCATATGACAAGTGACAAGAATTTCTTTACTGATCTTGATTTAGATAAGAAAGAAGCCATTTATCTCGCAGATGGAAGCAAAATAACCGCAGAAGGTATCGGACAAGGTATGCTAAATTGTTCAAACAAGTTCGGACAAGATTCAAAGATACTTGTACAAGATGTGTTGTATGTTCCAAAATTGGAAGGCGGATTATTATCTGTGAAACGTTTAACAGCAAAAGGACTTACAGTGAAATTCAAAGACAATGAGTGTGCAATTATTGCAGGAAACAAGGTGATAACCAAAGTCAAGGCAGATGAACAATTATATCATTTTGACACACCAAAGGAACAGATGAAGGTATGTACACATGATCACAAAAACTGTATTCACATGTGGCATAGACGTCTAGGACATAGACACCCTGACAGTATAAGGGAACTACAGAGAAAAGAATTGACAAAATATTTAAAGATATCAGATTGCTCAATTACCATAAGATGTAATTGTTGTATAAAATCCAAAGCCACAAGGATATCTATTCCAAAAGAAAGTGAGATTGAAAAGCGAAAGACCACTTGATTTGGTGCATACTGACGTATGTGGACCCATGAAAGTGACTACATCAGGAGGTAATAGATACATGTTGACTTTTATAGACAATTACTCAAGATACACAGTTACATACTTAATTAAAAACAAAAGTGAAGTTTTTGATAAACTTGAAGACTATGTAACAAGATCAAGTAACAAATTTCAAAGGAAGCCAATTGTCATCAGAAGTGATAATGGAGGTGAATTTACAAGTCACAGAATAGAAAACTACTTAAGACAAAATGGGATAGAACACCAGAAAACTGTTCCATACACACCTGAACAAAATGGAGTAGCAGAAAGGAAAAACAGAACTCTAACAGAGATGATAAGATGTATGCTGACTGATTCCAAACTACCAGAGAAATATTGGGGTGAGGCAGCAATGACAGCTACTTATCTACAGAACAGACTTTTTTCCAGAAAACTGACGAAAACTCCATATGAACTGTGGCAAGGTATGAAACCAAGTGTCAATCATTTAAAAGTTTTTGGATGTAAAGTTTTCATATTCATTCCAACAGAAAAACGTTCCAAACTTCAAAACAGATCCATGGAAGGAATATTTGTTGGATATAGTGAAAATTGCAAAGGATACAGAATCCTAGATCCCAAAACAGACAGAGTTACGGTGAGTAACAGTGTGACATTCATTGAAGATTTAAATGAAGACATTATGATTTCAGTTGAAACAAAAAATGAGAAAACCAATAATGACACAACTGAAGAAATATCTGATGAGAAAGAAGCAGAAATTAATGAAGAACAAAATACTGAAAGTGAAGAATCACAACTACAAACAGACACAGAACCAAGACGTTCAATGAGAGAGAACAAAGGAAAACCACCAAAACGTCTCTCATACAAGACAAGCACAAGAAAAATCTATGAGCCTACTTCTTGGGAGGAAATATCTAAACTTCCAGTGGAAGAAGCTAATAAATGGATAGAAGCAACAGAAACAGAAATTAAATCCATGCAAGATTCAAATACATGGACACTAACAGATTTACCAGAAGGAAGAAAAACCATAGGATGTAAATGGATTTTTAAAGTTAAATACCAAACAGATGGCACAGCTGAAAGATACCGAGCAAGACTCGTAGCTAAAGGGTATTCTCAAAAATATGGAGAAGACTATGATGAAACATTTGCTCCAGTTGTCAAACACACTACAATAAGAACTTTACTTACAGTTGCAGCAATGAAACAGATGCAACTGAGACATCTGGATGTAAAGACAGCTTTTCTGAATGGAGATTTAACAGAAGACATTTATATGGAACAACCTCCAGGATTCAAAGATGAAAGAAATCCAAGTTTGTAAACTACAGAAAAGCATATATGGTTTAAAGCAAGCAGCTAAAGCGTGGAATGACAAAATCACGGAAGTACTTACAAATGAAAAATTTCAAAGAAGAAAAGCTGATCCATGCTTATACACAAAAAGGCTGATTAATAGATGGATTTACATACTCATATATGTAGACGACATTTTGATTTGTTTTGAACAAGAAAGGGATAACGAAAACATTCTAAAAATCCTGAAGCGACATTTCGAAATCAAAGACTTGGGAAATGTAAAACAATATCTAGGAATACAAGTAGAAAGAGAAGAAGATGGAAGTTTCCTACTGAATCAAAATCACATGATTCAAGACATAACAGAAAAATTTGGATTAAAGGATGCAAAAACAGTAAAGTCTCCAATGGAAACTAATTATCTCAAAGAGATGAACAGTGAACAAAATATGCTACCAAATAATGAAGAATACAGAGCAGCAATAGGAAAACTACTGTATCTAGCAACCGTTACAAGACCAGACATCGCAGCAGCAGTAGGAATCCTGAGTAGAAAGGTATCAAAACCAAATAAAGCTGATTGGAATGCCGTGAAGAGAGTAATACGTTATTTGAAAGGAACTAGCAATGTTAAGCTGAAATTACCCACAAGCGATGATTGCATTTTAACAGGATATGTTGATGCAGATTGGGCTGGAGATCCAACTGACAGAAGATCTACCAGTGGACATATTTTTTTCCTCTCAGGTGGACCAATAAGTTGGACATGTAAGAAACAGTCAATTGTGACACTATCTTCAACAGAAGCAGAATATGTTGCCGCAGCACATGCGAGTCAAGAAGTACTGTGGTTAAGACAATTGTTGACAGAATTAGGACAACCACAGTTGGCACCAACAAAACTAAAAGAGGACAATCAAGGATGTCTTGTTCTTGCTCAGATGGAAAGAGTCAATCCAAGAACCAAGCATATTGATGTGAAATATCATTTCTTGAGAGATCATCAGGAACAAGGAGTCTTGAAGTTAGAGTACTGTCCTACTGAAGAAATGACAGCAGACATTTTCACGAAGGCGTTGAATGCTGATAAACATCAGAGACTAATAAAAAAGTTGGGTTTGATTGAATAAGTCCTTACTGTTGAGAAAGGGTTTTGGCATATGCAACAGATTGGGACTTATTATAAGTGAAAGGAGGACTTTACACTAACCAGACAGCAGATGGCGATAGTGTGTAAAGTCATATACTTGCTGTAATGTGGGGAGGGAAGCTCTCAGTGGTTGGTTGTTTGTTTTCTTACTTTCGGTTTTGCTTTTCTTCATGAATGTGTTGTCTTCAGTGCACGGACTGTGTGACACTGAATTGTATCTCATGTTTATCCAGTATGAAGTAAATACTGTTTACTCAAGATATCTTGCTGATTGAAGCTTTCCTAAGTACAGCGGTGACTGTAAGAAGACGCACTCTGCAACAAGGCTTGCCAGTGTAAGACATGTAATGACAGACAGTCTACTCTCCTGATCTTACTGCAAAGCCGTGTGTGATTACATTGGGTCAGAAGTAGAGCAGACATAACTGTTATGAAATAGTGTCAGGGATGGAACATACATAAGTGTGATTTCATAGTCCCAGGAGAAGATCAGACATAGGTGTGATTACAAAGTAAGGGGAATAGAACAGAGATACATGTGATTACATCACAGATACATCAGAGATACATGTGATTACATCACAGATACATCAGAGATACATGTGATTACATCACAGATACATCAGAGATACATGTGATTACACATGTGATTACATAGTAGTGAGTGCAAAGCAGATATGCACTTTTCATCTTTCATCATGGCAGCCAATGAAATGGAGGGGAAGTGCAGCAGAGCTAAGCTTTGTCTCATTACAAATACTTCTAGCAGCTCCCCCTCCTTCAACATGCACATGCAATGGCTGTTTGTGATGAAAGCTGAAGAAGTGTTAGTAATCACTCTCATCTCTTCTCTACTCATGACACGTTGTAATCACACTCAGCTCAACAATGAGGAGATTTGACTTTTTTATCAAAGAATGGAGGGCACCACCATTAATATAACAGATCAAAAAATGTCCCGAATCTACCTCAACATGAAAAACCTCAACTGAACCACATAGAAAAAGACATGTTGTATTGGAGATCAACAGGACAAAATAAATTACCAAATATAAATATTTATTAGAAAAGGATAAACAAGCATCGACATTAAAAACAATTAAAAGGCACAAAAATGCCCACAATGACGGAAGAGAAAAACATATCCCACAGACTGAGATGTACTTTGGCACCTGAGAAGGCTAAGCCAGGGGATAGAAGAAAGAACCCCTCCAGAAAAAAACAGTTGATCAATTAATAGTTGTCAAACAGTTACTCAAGAGTGGACTTAATATTTATGATAAAGGAGGGCCCCTACCATAGCAAATACCTGCAGGACATAATAAACAAAATTACCAACAAGTGAGCAAAGGGATTACCCACCTACAACACATGTGGAGTCATCATACCCCCTAAATTGCCGTATTACCAAAAAAACTATAATAAGCTGCATAAGGGAGCATAGTCAAACACCAATACTGATTGATAGACCTTCATATCAATGGGAGCTCCATACTCATGTGTATCGTCAGGTGTGCGGTTCCCCAAGCCTAATGGAGGCATCAATAGTGAATCAAAAAAGTCCAGTCTGTCCTGTCAGTCAGAGTGCCAAGAGGTCCGTGGGGCTATGTTGCCCTACGCGTGTCGCCGCACAAGGTAGCTTCGTCAGGGGCAAGTATGCCTGCTTGCACAACCTTATCTCTTAAATACACTTACATAATAGAGGGATCTGCATCAGCTGCAGGATGAGCACCGGCCACGAAACCGGAAGTGGCAACGACGTTGTTGCCAGTGTAGTGCGCACGCGCAAGGACACCAAGTGGTGTCAGCGCTGAAACCTGGCCGTGCGGTCGGAAGTGGTACTAAGTGTTTTTAAGAGATAAGGTTGTGTAAGCAGGCATACTTGCCCCTGACGAAGCTACCTTGTATGGTGATTTGACTTTTTGTCATCACATGCCTCACACTGAGAAACCTGCTCTATGCTATTGTAGGGGCATGTTCTTCTTTCCCATGTATGTTTCTGCCTGCATATGATTTGTCAGCCTCATGGAGGGGAAGAAGTACATGCCCCCACAGAAACAAATCTCTGGTAATGCTTAACATAAGTTATAACCCAAACTTTGATTTAAAAAATAAAAACGACATTTTACTCAGCTCTGCAGCCTCTATTCCATGATGTAGCCAGATTAGCATGCTCAAAGTGGTAAAAGGACATCGTTAAAAGTAATATTTTATTCAGATGTAGATTTCTCTTCCATTTGACTCTAGGGGTAGGCGCCATCGTAGTCTACTGTATATTTGTATTATTTCATTGCATGCTTGTGGCATGGTTAATATTTGTATCTGTGCAGATAGACTAGCATTGATAGATATATTTAATATGATATTCACTGCACGGTGGGTGCACATTTTATACATTTACATTATACATACATATACATTTTTAACCTTACCACATGTTTAGCCTGGATAGACCTAGGCACTTCCGCTTTCTTTATGTCCATTATCCATCTTTATTTTTGTGTCTACTATTTTTGTCATTGTAATAGAGATGCTATTATTAGTAAATATGACTTCCTATATATATATATATATATACATATATATATATATATATATATGTATATATATATATATATAAATATTGCTGTATACCAATGTCTCCTCAATAAACTTGCAAGAAGAAAATACAGGTAAAGAGCCACCTCTGGACAATTTTTGCACAAGCTTGTCCTTTGCTTAAATATTCTCAAAATTTACACTTCAGATGTGAAAAGCACCATGACTGTGCGGGTTGCGGAGGCTGCATTTGCACACTGTGCAACAGTATGTTGTCTCAGATTTCACCTTGATTTTGGCGTGGACACACAATGTGCCTATCTATTTGAGATCCATATCCTGTGCATTTTCACACTACATCACATACATTGGAAAATGGTCTCCACAGATTTGGTAGATTTTGGCTATTTCCACTTATCTGTTTGAAGTTCGTCCAGCTCTTCATTTCATATATTGCAAAATTCAACCTTGGGTTCATTTATTCTTTAGTAAAAGACTTTGCAAATGTTTTGGGCTTATGACATTCAAGTCTGATCCCACAGTGTGAGAACGGCCATATGTGTCTGATAGATCAGCTGCGTTGCCAGTACGCACCCGGGTTTGGGCAGATTCCGACCAATGGTTTATGTCTCCATCTACTGGCTACTTCCATATCTCAGACATAAAACTTTACAGGAGCTGCAGTAGCAGAGAAAAACAAATGATTATTCTATCCATGTAAATATAATCCATGGCTATTACCCCTGTGTGCAGTCGGGAGGAAGAGAGGAAGCTCAGAATTCAACATATGAAGGATCATCTTTCTGTGTCAATCTCTTTCTTTAAAGTAGATAGTTGAAATATGACAGCTGCCTCTGTGCCAGACCTCAAGGAGCCAAGTCTTGTTTAGAGCCGCATTTTTAAAATGCAACTCGATATATTGTGATGTCAGTGTGTGAGCTATTTATATATCATTGGGTTTTGTCTTATCGGACTTATCAACCTAGCAATCCAGAGATCAAAAGTTTACTTCTTCATAATGTGCTGTATGTAATATTTAATATTTAAGAAAGCTTTCACTCCTGTATAATGATTGATTACTGTCAACAAATGAGAACACTTTGTTTTTCAATGAAAAGTTGGACATTTTCCTGACCTTGTCCTCCATGCAACCAATTGAAACGGTGCTTTCACATTGCGATCGTGGGTCCCATCAGGACATATGTTAAACCCCCCGCACAGGGTTCAGATGTATGCACCGACATGGCCATAGACTGTAATGGTCTCAGCAAAGCGAACGTGCGCTCTGACATGCGCCATTTTGGGGAGTATACGCTTACAGGAGAGACCCAGTCGTGCTAAAGCAACATCCATGGCCCCTTATCAGCCTGAAAATACTGGCCCCAGCTGTTTTCTTTAGCTTGGCTGGTTGTCAAAAATGGGGAGGGGGCTCGCCATTTTTTAAATCATTTAAATTTAAAAAAATGGCATGAGGACCCTTCTATTCTTGATAACCAACCTTCCTAAAGCTAACATCTGAGGGTTTCAGCCCGCAGCTGTCAGTTTTGCCTGGCTGGTTATCAAAAATACAGGAGAACCCACTCCTTTTTTTAAATGATTTATTTATTTATAGCGCAGGCGCCAGCTGATGAATGCTCCCATCAGCCGCCACCTGCTCTTGCTGTCTATAGCGGCAGCAGGCATAGGATGGTGGGAGTAGTAGTCTCATTAGCTGATACCAGTGAGCGGAGGTAAACTTTTTACCTCCGATCAAAGCTTCGGTCTCATGCTGATATTTGACAATGTTGGAATTGCGATTCTCTTACTGGCGGTAATGATTTTACCATCAATTAGAGGCAGTGTTTGCTGCGTTGTCATTCACAAGGCAGAGTGGCAAACACTGGATGTTCGGGTCCCATCCCAATTCAGGTTTTTAACTGTTCAACTGAACCCAAACATCCAAGGGTTCGCCCTTCACTACTTACAATTGCTCATTTTGCGTTTCTACTTAGTTAAGTCTTCTCTTTTACATTTGGTCAAAATTCGACTAGATAAATCCTTCTAAGCTCTATGTAGAAACAGCTCTGCTTCATACTATATCTAAGAACTCTGTGTCACAAATGCTGCACCCAGTGAACTAAGTGATTCATTGATGGAATCAAGGCCTCTGCTGCACTTACATTATGCTGCTCTCAGATGAGGTAGCAAAAACATGATGACAGATTTCCTTTAATCATAGCTATATGTAAATAATTGTTATGTGCATTATTTGGAACTAACTTTCTTGCAATAGTTAAAATGTACCTAGCACCATGTTTTTGCCACCCCATCTGAGAGCAGCATTGTGTAGGAGAAGAGACCCAGATTCCAATGATGTATCACTTACTGGTTGCTGTATATGAAGGAAACGCGAAGGAGCTACACCTCGCCACCCCACCTGACGTCAATATTATGTCAGCGGGATCACATGGTAAGGTCTTCCCACTTATACCAACATGACGTTGCACATCCCCAAGGGATACGTAGGTTCAGCTTGGCACAGTTTTACACAGACAACCCCCTGTCCACACGGGCCTGGGAGGCACGTGGAGTGAGAGAAGGTGGCCCAAGCAGTCACTGACTTGGCACCACACTCACACACAACCCTGACAGGCTGAGAGACCCCTTCACTAGCCCCAGTGAAACAGAGCCTCATCAGCCCGGTAGGGCTGCCACCAGTTCTTCATTCGATATATACACCTAGTCCATTAACATTGTTTAACGGGCCAGGGACCAGCCCCAGTAACATCTGAGATTAGGCCGAGAAACGGATGTGTAGATTCGTGGATCGAGATAAAAGAGAAGGCCAATGTTAAATTATATATTAAATCACCTTAAGGGCACACTAGACAATACGCTATATATTCAAAATGGTTATACATATATAATGGTCAGATATGCAAATACAATAGTGGTAGGACAAAGGGTATAAACAGATCATATAGTTACCAGTTAGATAAAAGGCCTGGCTTGCGGGGGAAGAGCTGCCACATGGGAGGCTTGTATTCCTCTCAGTGTTTGACTTGTCCTCACAGGATGTCCTCCTGACCTCCCAGAGAAAAAAGCAATAGGAAATGCTGCACACAAGCATTTAACCCTCTGCGTCACTCCCCTTCTGCCCTCTGGGCTGAACCTAAATCTCCTCCACTGGAGGTTTGAAGATAAATCTCCCAAAACCTATGAAAGATCATATCTCCTTTCTGGGCGGTCCTGGGGCAGCGGTTCTGGCCCTATCAGATCCATCTGGGCCCCTGCTACTCATAGAGTCTAAGCACAATTTTACTAGCTAGCTACTAGCGGCTGTTCTATGTATCTCCCTTCCCGTGCATGTTAGAATGACTCGAGACCCAGACAGGCGCTTGCCCTGGTCTGGGGATCTTGAAAGTATATACAATGTACAGCAAGGACGTATAGTAGCTCCATAATTCCTTTATGAAATCCTAGCTTGCTGAACAAAGGACTCAGGCCGCGTGGCTTGGATCTTCCTGTAGAAGGTTGCTTACCAGCTAGCTGAGTGGGGGGGTGAATCATTTGTCTTTGCTGGCCAGGTTTCATGTTACCAAAGCATGTGCTGAAGGATGTTTTGAGAATTCCATACCCAATAGTATACAGATGATTGACATAGAATTATGTATCCTATATTCTTCACACTGGAGTTTTGGTTAAAACCTTTTTTATCAGCTGCAGATCTACCAGTTCTCTGAATGCTGAGCTCTGTATAACCCCACCCACGCCAATGGTTGGCAGATTTTTGGTAATGCACAGTGCACACAGCAAGTTGCCAATCAATGGTGGGGGTATGGTTAGGTGTGGTGGGGGTGGAGTTAGACTACTTGGCAGTATGATTACTAGTCCTGTAGTGATAATCTCTGCTGACAGTGATCTTATAAAAATGGCAGCAAGCAGCCCAGTAAGTGACACATCGCTGTAATCATGGTCTGTTCCCCTTATGTTATGCTGCAAATAAAATAAATATGAAAATAAGGATGAAAATCTATGATGGATTTGAATCCACTGTCATTTCAGCTCTATTCACTATCCAATGCTTTACCTGAAGTCACATACCACAGAAGTTGTCAGTCAAGCAGGACGAAGCAGTGCTGGGTGGTTAAAAGAGCTGGAGTGACAGAGGCTTCAGATCTACAATAGCTCTTCAGGTTCATTTGCATATCAATTGAAACGTTGATTTCTCAGTAAAGGAGGAGCAGACTGGCCCTGTAAAAGTATTACTGGATTTGTCTTTGAAAAAGTTACATGCACATAAGTAGTATGGGGGTGAAATACTGCTGACAGATTCACTTTAACCCCTTTAAGACTTTGGGATTTTCATTTTCGTTTTTTGCTCCCCTTTTTCCCCAGAGACATAACTTTTTGTTTTCCAATGAATATAGCCATGTGAGGGCTTTTTTTTGCGGGATGAGTTGTACTTTTGAAAGATACCATTGGTTTTACCATATTGGGTACTGGAAAATGCGAAAAAATTCAAAGTGCGGTGAAATTTAAAAAAAAATATGCAATTCCACAATTGTTTTTTGTTTTGTTGTTCACCACGCTCAACAAATGCTAAAACTGAATTGTTATTATGATTCTCCAGGTCATTATGAGTTTGCAAACACCAAACATGTATAGTTTTTTTTACTGGTGAAAAAAAATCCAAAGTTTGTAAAAAAAAAAATGCATAATTTTCTGAGACCCATAGAGTCTCCCTTTTTGGGGGATCTGGTGCTGGGTGAAGGCTTATTTTCTGTGCACCAAGCTGACCTTTTTATCAATAGCATTTTGGGGTAGATGCGATCTTTTGATCGCCCGTTATTGCATTTTATTGTAATGTTGTGGTGACCAAAAAAAATGGAATTCTGGCGTTTTTATTTTTTCCCTCATTACTCTGTTTCCCTATCGTCTAGCGGATAAATTATTTCTATATTTTGATTTGCGTTTCTGAACATGGAAATGCCAAATATGTGCATTTTTTTAAATTATTGTTTAATTTTAAATGGGCAAAAGACGATGAATTGAACTTTTATATTTTTAAATTTTTTAACATTTTTAAAAACATTTTTTTTTCTACTTTTTACTTACTTCAATAATCTCCTTAGGAGACTTCAACCTGCTCGTGTGTGCTACACATAGCAGGGCTTCAACCCTGCTATGCGTAGCAGAATTAGTCATCTGCTATGAACGCCAGTCACTAGGCGGGCTCATAGCATAGCGGCAATGACAACCACAGGGGTCTCCTGCAGACTGCAGGTTGTCATGCCAGGATTAGTGACGGTCTTCCGGCGTGGCAAAATTAAATGCCGCTGTCGGAGATTGACTGCGGCATTTAACATGAAATCAGCTGTCATGTGCCAGAAAACATGCAGGCTCAGTACCGGAGCCCACATGGAATGCAGGGACACATATATATACACATCATAGGTTGTGAAGGGGTTAAGCAAGTATACTATTCATCTATTGTTAAAACTTCTGCTCTCTCTACTTGGCTGCCATCAAAATTTGCAGAGCTCTGTAAAGCATCAAGTTTATTTCTCAGCAGAGTTAGTTGAGTCTGTAGCTTGATTTCGGCAGTTAATCTGCCCCTGTGTCTGTCCTCTGTCATCTTCTTTCTGCTGCTGTCAGTGACAGAGATGCTTATCTTGACTCTGGCAGCAGGATGAACCTGCTATTTTGTCAGTAAATAATGGGGTAACTATTAAACGGTAGGTAGTATTTTGAAATCTAGTCTATAGTGTTAATGTTTATGTGAAAATTATATTTTATCATATTTTACGCAAATAGATAATGAGAAGTAAACAAATATTAAAACTTTTTGTCAGAATTTTTTTTTTACTTTTCGTAATAATTAGTGATGAGCGAATATACTCGTTACTCGAGATTTACCGAGCACGCTCCGGTGACCTCCTAGTATTTTTTAGTGCTCAGAGATTTAGTTTTCCTCACCTCAGCTGAATGATTTCCATCTGTTAGCCAGCATAAGTACATGTGGGGATTCCTTAGCAACCAGACAACCCTCACATGTACTTATGCTGGCTAAGACTGGTTTCACATTTGCGTTTTTTGCCACTGCGTTTTAACGCAAAAAAAGCATGTGTTTTTTTCCTATATTTAACATTAAAAACGCATGCGTTTTTTTGTACGCATTTGGCCGCATTTGACGACGCATGTGTCGTTTCTATGCTTGCGTTTTGTTGCGGAAATGCAACATGTAGTAATTTCTAGATGCGTTTTTTTGCGGCAAAAAAACGTATTGCTGTCTAGGTAAACGCATGCGTTTTTTCAGCACATGCGTTTGGTTGCGTTTTTAAACGCATGCGTTTCAATAGAGAAAAACAAGTCTACACACTGATAAGCCACCCCCCACCATCAAGGTGATAAAGGGATCCAAACCCTAACCCTAAGCCTAGGGATCCAAACCCTAACCCTAACCCTAGGGACCCTAACCCTAGGGATCCAAACCCTAACCCTAGGGACCCTAACCCTAGGGACCCTAACATTAACCCTAACCCTAACCATAGGGATCCAAACCCTAACCCTAACCCTAGGGATCCAAACCCTAACCCTAGCCATTTCTATTTATAGTGGGTATTCTAGTTGATTTTTATGATTGGCAGCTGTCACACACTAAAGACGCTTTTTATTCCAAAAAAATATTTTTTGCGTTACCACATTTTGAGAGCTACAATTTTTCCATATTTTGGTCCACAGAGTCATGTCACACGCCCTCTGTAGTCCCATTGGCGGTGTCTGGATCTTGATTTTTCTCTTGTGAAATTTCTCATCATGCGTATCAAAAACGCAAACGCAGGAAAAAACGCATGTAAACTCGTAAAAACGCGGTGTTTTTTTACTGCACGCGAAAACACATGCGTCTAAAAAACACAGCGTTTGTATGTTTTTACATGCGTTTTTTTCACCACCCGCGGATGCGTTTTTAACACTGCGTTTTTAAACGCAAATGTGAAACTAGCCTAACAGATGGAAATCATTCAGCTGAGGTGAGGAAAACTAAATCTCCGAGCACTAAAAGATACCAGGAGGCAGGCTCGGACTGGCCCACCGGAGAACCGGAGGATTCTCCGATGGGCCCAGGCACTGACACCTGCTGGCATACTGACCGCATGTAAAGCCGCACCACACACACACTCACAAAGTACCACACACCCCCCACACACACACAGCACCGCACCGCACACATACACACGCAGGCACACAGACTCCCAGACCAGCTCACCTCCCGGCAACCTGCTTCCTGTCTGAGGCAGCCCAGCTGGATGACGTCATCATCCAGCGTGCTGCTGTCTCAGTCAGAAAGCTTCCAGGAATCCAGCGAGGAAGAGGCTGCTGGAATGAGCTGCTGCTGCGGGGAGGTGAGCTGTGCTGCGTGCCTGCCTGTGTGTGTGTGTGTGTGTGTGTGTGTGTGTGTGTGAGTGTGTGTGAGAGAGAGAGTGTGTGTGTGTGTGAGTGTGTGTGTGTAAGAGAGAGAGTGTGTGTGTGTGTGTGTGTGTGTGCATGTGTGTGTGAGAGAGAGAGTGTGTGTGTGTGTGTGTGTGTGTGTGTGTGTGTGATGAGCTGCGGTGAGCTGTGTGTATTGGGTTGGGGGAGACAATGATGGAGGTGATGGGCAATGATGGTGGGGGAAGACAATGATGGAGGTGATAGGCATGATGGTGGTGGTGGGGAGGCAATGATGGAGGTGAGGGGACGCAATTATGAAAGTGATGGGCAGTGATTGTGGGGGAGACAATGATGGAGGTGATAGGCAATCATGGTGAGGGAGGGAATGATGGAGGTGATGGTCAATGAGGGTGAGGGGAGGCAATGATGGTGGGGGAGGCAATGATGGAGGTGATCGGCAATGATGGTGGTGGTGGGGAGGCAATGATGGAGGTGAGGGGAGGCAATGATGGAAGTGATGGGCAGTGATGGTGGGGAGACAATGATGGAGGTGATGGGCAATCATGGTGAGGGAGGGAATGATGGAGGTGATGGGCAATGAGGGTGAGGGGAGGCAATGATGGAGGTGATAAGTAATAATGGTGGGGAGGCAATGATGGAGGTGATAGGCAATGATGGTGGGGAGGCAATGATGGAGGTGATGGGCAATGATGGTGGTGGGGGGAGGCAATGATGGAGGTGATGGGCAATGGTGGTGGGGGGAGGCAATGATGGAGGTGATGGGCAATGGTGGTGGGGGTAGGCAATGATGGAGGTGATGGGCAATGGTGGTGGGGGGGAGAGTCAATGATGGAGGTGATGGGCAATGATGGTGGTGGGGGAGAGGCAATGATGGAGGTGATGGGCAATGGTGGTGGTGGGAGGCAGTGATGGAGGTGATGAAATGGGCAATGATGGTGGTGGGGGAGGCAAAGATGGTGGTGGGGGAGGCAATGATGGTGGTGGGGGAGGCAATGATGGAGGTGATTAAATGGACAATGATAGTGGGGAGGAGGCAATGATGCAGGTGGTGGAATGGGCAGTGATGGAGGTGGTGGGGGAGAATGATAGGGGTGGTGGGGGAGAAGGCAATGATGGAGGTGGTGATGAGGACAATGATGGGGTGGAGAAGGGCTGTATTATACTTTATGAGGGGGCTACATTATATTCTGTGGGGGGACTGCATTATTCTCAGGGGACTACATTATATTATGGGGGGCTACATCATACTATGTGAGGGGGCTACAGTATACTCTATGGAGGGGCTGCATTATATTATGTGGTGGGGCTGCATTCTCTCAGTTGACTACATTATATTCTGTGGTGGCTGAATTATACTATATGAGGGGGCTGCATTATACCCTATGAGGGTGCTACATTATATTCTATGGTGGGGACTGCGTTATACCTGAGGGGGTTGCATTATATTTTGTGGGGTGCTGCATTATATTCTATTAGAGGGGACTGTGTTATATTTTATGAGGGGGCTAAATTATATTCTGTGAGGGGGCTACCCCAACCCTTGCTACATAATTAAGATGTGTACTACCTTATATTATACCCTGATATTAGCGCTTTTTACCGCACAATTGGTGGTCTTGTATCTATTTCTATGTAGCTACATAGTGGGCAACAAGAATGATTTTCTCTGGTGGGCCCAAGGTGCCCCAGTCCTTCGCTGCTAGGAGGTCACCCGAGCATGCTCGGGAAATCTCGAGTAACGAGTATATTCGCTCATCACTAGTAATAATGCCTTTTTTGTGACTTTAGGGTGATTAGTTTATAAACCACATTTTAAAACTATTTGACTGCAATAAACATATTGCCCTATACAAAAGAGGGTATCAGAGTACCGTACACGTTTAGTAGATGAAAATATATCAATTTGATATTAGATGCATTATTTTCTAATCCAACACTAACGTCATTGCTCAAACATTGCTCGCTTAGCCATGTTTGCATAAATAGGCTGTTCAAGGCTGAAACACATATAATATTCCAAGGTAAATAAAGCAAGCACTGCTGCTTTTAGTGGCACCATTGACATCTTGTTCCAGCAGAATGATACGTTTTATTGGTATCAAACTACAATCATTGTTTCTATTGGAACAGCCTGCTTTGGCTTACCATAGCATTGCACTTAACCCTTTCCTCTAATGTGCACACATTGTGTTGTTCGTCAATGAATCAGGTGAATAGAATAGATTTTAGGAATTTCAGATGTGCTTCTCAAGTCATCTCTGATACATGCTGTTCAAAATCATTTAATAAAGACAATCATTTCCAGACCACCCGATGGTAGTAGCCCATTATTGGCACAAATAAGTCACAATGCCAAGGTCCAACCTGGCGCTGACTGTAGTCTACAATAGACTAGATCATTCAGAAGTCCATAATTCTTCACATTCGCAGAAAATGGTCTGAGCTTCCTCAGTCTTTGGTCAGTTTTTACCATCAGTATTTCATCAGTGATTTTAATGTAAGAAAAAAAATAAATAAATTACAAAGCTTCTCTTATCATATCATGGTGATCACGGACAACACACAGATGGCACATGGATGCTGTGGCTCCGATCAAAAATAGACATATCTCCATTATTTATGTGTGAATAGCTCCCTAGACTTTCATGGGCATGTGAAAATCATGATTAGAACACGTACGTGACAAGTTTATAAGAGGTAAAGCACAGGGAAATCAACACACTCCAAATAGAATACAATTACAGAAACATCAAAGTATTCAAACATTATTATTAAGAATTATTAAAAAAAAGTAGGTCATGATTAGAGATGAGTGAAGCCGAACTGTCCGGTGTTAAACTCCGAACACTGATTTCTCCCGTAAGTCTATTTTAATGTTCGCAGTCCCGGGAGGCGAGTGAGAACAAGAGAGAGGGTTTTTTCAGCTCCAAAGTTTGGTTAACCATTGATTACAATGGGGTTCCGGTTTAGGTTCAAGTTCGGGTAGTTCTGGTACCCAAACCGAACTGTGGACTACAGTTTTTTTACATGCATTTTTGACGCCACTTTTTTGTCTCTTGTTGGTGTGTCATAAAGTCACCAATGTCCTGATAATAAGGCTGGCTCTTCCAGATACACAATACACAACAACGGTCTGAACTCAAAAACAGCCGAAACGAAGAGATCCAGAGTAAAGTAAATTAAAGCTTTTATTGAAAAATATATAAAAATGCATAAATGCCCAAGCACCCTAACAGAAGATGGGAGCCTGAGTAGTATACATTACTGAATAGTGTCAAATGCAGAGTAGTGACCTCATAATCCTATACTGTCTGGTGCCCTACTGGCTGCCTAAGCATGCCTATAGTACAGGGAATACAAATGCACATACATCCAGAACTTATATTTATATCTACCTGCAGCACAGCTTTCCACCTCACCCCAACGCGCGTTTCGCAGACAGCTTTTTCCGGGGGCTTAAATAAAGATGCTCTCTTTTTAATACTTCCTGGTGTTTGGCTTTGACAAAACTTTATTGACATATGTAGAAGCAGATGCATTTACGCTGTGGAAACGCACTTAAAGGGAACCTGTCACCCCGTTTTTTCAGATTGAGCTATAAATACTGTTAAATAGGGCCTGCGCTGTGCGTTACTATAGTGTATGTAGTGTACCCTGATTCCCCATGTATGCTGAGAAATACATTACCAAAGTCGCCGTTTTCGCCTGTCAATCAGGCTGGTCTGGTCAGGTGGGCGTGTTCACAGCGCTCTTTTCTTCCCCAGCATTCCGTTGGTGGCGTAGTGGTGTGCGCATGTCCAAGGTCCGAATTCCCTGCGCCCACGTGAAGACACAGCGCGCGATCTGCGCTGTAATCCCTTGCATCGGTGGGGGCGGCCATCTTCCTGGGGCCGCGCGTGCGCAGATGGAATGCTCTGCTGCACGGGGCTTCAGGAAAATGGCCGCGGGATGCCGCGCGTGCGCATTAGAGATCGCGGCGGCCATTTTCCCAAAGCCGAGATGCAAACTGATTGACAGGCGAAAACGGCGACTTTGGTAATGTATTTCTCAGCATACATGGGGAATCAGGGTACACTACATACACTATAGTAACGCACAGCGCAGGCCCTATTTAACAGTATTTATAGCTCAATCTGAAAAAACGGGGTGACAGGTTCTCTTTAAAAAGCATGTGGGTTTTTTACCTGCAGAATTTCCACACCTAATGCAAGTCTATGGGGAAATTCCGCACAGAAAACTTAGCGTACGCGCAAAAGCAATTGACATGCTGCGGATTGAAAACCCACACCACAGATGAGTTTATGCTCTGTTAAAAAGAAGCACAGTGGGCATGATTTTTCTGTACATCCCATCATTTTTGCTGGAACTGTAAGATGCAGTAAGAATATGCAGCGTCAAAAATGCACCAAAAGGTCATTGTGGGAACGTAGCTTTATTTTATTTCCAGTTCTCCTCTGAGTTTTCCATTTTTCATTAAATACGCCATACGGTTCCAGATACATTTACCTTTTTATTTAGTACTATTTTTTATGTTTGTTTCTATTTACCAGTGAGGCGTTTATCACATGGTAATTATGCAAAGCAGCCTGTTATCCTACAAAAGTTAGTATTAAAGAAGATGTCCACTAGTCTCATACCCCATAAAATCATAAAGCTTACACTCCCCTCCCGTGCTGCCGCCGTTCCATTAGTGTCGGCACTCCGTGTCCAGGGGCGCCCGTGCTGTTGTTGTGACACATGACACCTGCGCTCAATCAGCACCAGTGTTACTGTCCCCACCTGCTTTCAAATTGGACATGAAGGGGAAGGCAGAGATCAGCTGCAGCCCAGGCTTTCTCTTCCTGTTCAATTTGTCCGAAGGCGGGGACAGTGACGCCTGCACTGATTGAGCGCTGGGCATCACTTGTCACAACTGCACAGGAGCCCCGGGAGACGTCACTGGCAGGGAACAGCACTGGCATGGGAGGTGAGTATAGGCTTTATTATTTTTTCTTTGGAACCATATGACAGATATAAAAAAAACACATTAGGGGAGCATTGAAAATTAAATAAAGAGCAAAAACTAGCCACTTTTGAATTGGTGACAGGTTCACTTTCAAAATAGGACATACAGAAACTCGAACAAAACAAGTAGGTGACCCAAAAACAGAATAAGTGGTTCAAAGTTATAAATCTACTATATAATGGTCTAAGGGTCACTTCTGTCTTTCTGTCTGTCTGTCCTTCTGTCTGTCACGGATATTCATTGGTCGCGGCCTCTGTCTGTCATGGAAATCCAAGTCGCTGATTGTTCGTGGCAAAACGCCCACGACCATTGCCACGACCAATCAGCGACGGGCGCATTCCAGCGGCAACATGGCCACTCCTTCCTCCCCGCAGTCAGTGCCCGCTCCATACTCCCCTCCAGTCAGCGCTCACACAGGGTTAATGGCAGCGCTAATGGACCGCGTTATGCCGCGGTGTAACGCACTCCATTAACGCTGCTGTTAACCCTGTGTGACCAACTTTTTTTACTATTGATGCTGCCTATGCAGCATCAATAGTAAAAAGATCTAATGTTAAAAATAATAAAAAAAAATAAAAAATCATCATATAATCACCTTCCAGCGCCTTTCCCGCTCCTCGCGATGCTCCGGTGACTGGTCCATGCATTGCGATCTCGCGAGATGATGACGTAGCGGTCTCGCGAGACCGCTACATCATCATCTCGCGAGACCGCAATGCACTCTTGAGACCGGAGCGCGCGAGGAGCGTCGGTAAATGCTTCCTAGATCCACGGAAGGTGAGTATATAACTATTTTTTATTTATTTTATTTTTTTTTTAACAGGAATATGATGCTCACATTGCTATATACTACGTGGGCTGTGCAATATACTAGGCGGGCTGGGCAACATACTACGTGGGCTGGCAATGTACTACGCGGGCTGTGCAATATACTACGTGGCTGGGCAATATACTACGTCGGCTGTGCAATATACTACGTGGGCTGTGCAATATACTACGTGACTGGGCAATATACTACGTGGGCTGGCAATGTACTACGCGGGCTGTGCAACATACTATGTGGCTGGGCAATATACTCCGCGGGCTGTGCAATATACTACGTGGGCTGTGCAATATACTACGCGGGCTGTGCAATATACTACGTGGGCTGTGCAATATACTATGTGACTGAGCAATATACTACGTGGCTGGGCAATATACTACGTGATTGGGCAATATACTACGTGACTGGGCAATATACTATGTGACTGGGCAATATACTACGTGTCTGGGCAATATACTATGTGGCTGGGTAATATAGTACGTGACTGGGCAATATAGTATGTGACTGGGCAATATACTATGTGGCTGGGCAATATACTACGTGGCTGGGCAATATACTATGTGGCTGGGCAATATAGTACGTGACTGGGCAATATACTACGTGACTGGGCAATATACTATGTGGCTGGGCAATATAGTACGTGACTGGGCAATATAGTACGTGACTGGGCAATATACTATGGCTGGGCAATATAGTACGTGACTGGGCAATATAGTACGTGACTGGGCAATATACTATATACTATGTGGCTGGGCAATATACTACGTGGCTGGGCAATATACTATGTGGCTGGGCAATATAGTATGTGACTGGGCAATATAGTACGTGACTGGGCAATATACTAGGTGGCTGGGCAATATACTACGTGACTGGGCAATATACTACGTGACTGGGCAATATACTACATGGCTGGGCAATATACTATGTCACTGGACAATATATTACGTGACTGGGCAATATACTACGTGGCTGGGCAATATACTACGTGGCTGGGCAATATACTACGTGGCTGGGCAATATACTACGTGGCTGGGCAATATACGACCTGGGCATGCATATTCTAGAATACCTGATGCATTAGAATCGGGCCACCATCTAGGACTTAATACATAACATGGTGCATGGAGACAAATTATCCAGAAAATTTATAGAAACTGGTAAAATAGCTCTAAGCTACAACAGAGAATGTATTAAAGTTGTTAAGAAGAAAGAGCACAATATAGAGGCAAGGGTTCCCCAACATATTAAAGGGAATCTGTCAACAGGTTTTTGCTACCCCATCTAACAACAGCATAAAGTAGGGACAGAGACGCTGATTCCTTTGATGTGTCACTTACTGTGCTTCTTGTTGTAGTTCTGATAAAATCACTGTTTTCTCTCACTGTTATCTAGCAGTTCTCTGAATTTTTTTTTCCTGATAGATACATATGAACCTGAACCGTATATTTAGAAAAGTATACATCTTTATTGTGTTACAAATAATTTAAAAAAAAAACACATAGAAAAATCATACAAAGATTAAAAGAGTGGGAAACCCAAATAGATGCACCACCACCCACATCTATAACCATAAGAGGCTGCACATATCACAAAACCCCAGTAATTGTTCCTCGAACAGACTATAAAGCTGCCAGAGGGCATCCCTAAGATACAATCAGTGTATACATTGTTAAACACCAGTCCTGTTTGGATAGTTAGTATAGTGCTAGATAGGATTTACCTCCTGTGGGTGATGGTGCCAGCCCCAAAGCACGTGTCACGGGGCTACCGTGACAGAGAGGTTCCAGAGAACCGCAGTGCTCTGGGCCTCGTTCACACACAGTGAACAGAAGCTCTTCTCTGTCATGATCCCAATGGCAGGGGATCACAAAAGGACAAGCACAAAAAACAAAACAAGCTCTAGGGTGATGGAAACTGAGCTGACCGCGATCCTGAACCTCAACACACAACTAGCTGTAGCCGGGGAACGTGCCTACGATGATTCCTAGACGTCTCGCGCCAGCCGAAGAACTAACTTTCCCTATCAGAAGAAACACAGACCTCTCTTGCCTCCAGAGAAACACCCCACAGAAATAGCAGCCCCCCACATGTAATGACGGTGAAATGAGAGGAAAGCACATACGTAGTTATGAAAACAGATTCAGCAAAATGAGGCCCGCTAAAACTAGATAGCAGAGGATACAAAAGTGAACTGCGCGGTCAGCGAAAAACCTTACAAAAAACCATCCTGAAATTACTTGAACTCATGTTCCAACTCATGGAACATGAGGAGTAATATCAGCCCACTAGAGCAACCAGCAAAAAGGAATCATATATCTGCAAGCTGGACTAAGACAAAAATTAAGCAAAACGTGGAACAGGAAAATCAAAAACTTAGCTTGTCCTGAAGAATACAGAAGCGGGAAGCAGAGGTAACAAGACACACTGATTACATTGATAGCCGGCGAGGAAATGACAAGAAAGCCAGGTTAAATAGGAAACTCCCATATCCTGATAGAACAGGTGGACACCAGAGACCGCAGAGAACACAAGTCACCCAGTACCATCTGTAACCACCAGAGGGAGCCCAAAAACAGAATCCACAACACTTCTCCTGTATTCTGACCTGGCTGCTTTGTGCCAGCAGTGCAGGAGTTAACCTTGTTTCTGAGCTGCTGTGAGCTGGGTCTCTCAGCCGAAGTGGATTTTGTAATCTCCTCCTCTATATAGACCCAGCCTTGACTACAGCTATTGTCAGTGATCAGTTCTGCTGCCTGGCTTGGAGAGTGAAGGAGCGTGATATTAGGAGCTTGGAGGTTTATTTACAGAGATTGGTGTCTGCTGTTTTGGTTGCACGTTAAACCTGTTTTCCTTCCTAGTTTTTTCCTTCTCTTCCCTTCTCTGTGTTACCTCTGTGATTGTGTGAGCATTTGGTGAGTTTGAGTCTTTCAGTTACCTTGTCTGTATACCCAGTTTATTGTTGTATTTATACACAGGAGCAGTCCACCTTCCTTGGGGGGAGAGGGGGCCACTGATAGGGTTTGCACAGGAGACAGGGATACGCTGGCGGCTCAGGCCTCCTAACCATCATAGGTACCCCTGAGATAAGGGGAAAGCCAGGGCCCCATTATAGTGGCAGGGACAGGTGTGGGTCCCAGTACGCCGTCCTGCCCCTTTATCGCCGTTAACGGCATGACAGTAACACTGACCATAAAGAATTTTTTTGGTCCAATATGGACCCCATTGCTGCATTAGCTGGACAATTGCAGCAACTCAGTTTAGAGGTGGCTGACCTCCGCTCGGCGGTTGTACAGCGCACTCCAGTGGTCACTGCAGGGGTTGTTACACCTCCACAAGCTTCACTGGAGCCTAAGATTGCATTACCTGACAGGTTCTCTGGGGGGCGCGACAAGTTTGTTACATTCAGGGAGGCCTGTAAATTATACTTTAGGTTGCAACCCCACACTTCAGGTTCTGAGGAACAGAGGGTTGGGATTGTTATCTTGCTCTTACAAGATGATCCCTGTTATGACCTGTTGGTTAGGACAATAATGGACCTGGTGGTTAAGAGCACACAGAATGACCTGATAGTGACTAATAATATAGGACGAGCTCTGAGACGTGGGAACTCTGCTGACCGCAATCCCTAATCCTATCACACACACTAGAAATAGCCGTGGATTGCTCCTAACGCTCCCTATGCAACTCGTCACAGCCTAAGAAACTAGCTAGCCCTGAAGATAGAAAAATAAAGCCTACCTTGCCTCAGAGAAATTCCCCAAAGGAAAAGGCAGCCCCCCACATATAATGACTGTGAGTAAAGATGAAAATTACAAACACAGAGATGAAATAGATTTAGCAAAGTGAGGCCCGACTTACTGAACAGACTGAGGATAGGAAAGGCAACTTTGCGGTCAGCACAAAAAACTACAAAAAGACCACGCAGAGGGCGCAAAAAGACGCTCCGCACCGACTCACGGTGCGGAGGCGCTCCCTCTGCGTCCCAGAGCTTCCAGCAAGCAAGACAAAAATCAAAGTAGCAAGCTGGACAGAAAAACAGCAAACAGAGAAAAACAAGCAGGAACTTAGCTTCTGCTGGGAAGACAGGTCACAAGAACGATCCAGGAGTGAACAAGCCCAATACTGGAACATTGACAGGTGGCATGGAGCAATGATCTAAGTGGAGTTAAATAGAGCAGCCAGCTAACGAATTAACCTCGTCACCTGTGGAAGGAAACTCAGAAGCCGCAGCCCCACTCACAACCACCAGAGGAAGCCCATGGACAGAACCAGCCAAAGTACCATTCACGACCACAGGAGGGAGCTTGACAACAGAATTCACAAAAGATCCCCAAGGCTGGGCATTTTCACTTCCCTCTGATGCTTTGCCGTTATGGACTTTGGATGAGTTTTTTCAAGCCTTGGGTCATGTGTATGATGATCCTGACCGCGTCTCCCTCGCTGAGTCCACAATACGTCATCCCCAGCAGGGAGATCGGCCAGTGGAGGATTACTGCTCTGAGTTTCGGAGATGGGCTACTGATACTATGTGGAATGATCCTGCACTACGCAGTCAATTCTACCAGGGATTATCTGATAAGGTAAAAGATGCCTTCGCCCTACAGGAGAGACCAGCCACTCTGGAGGCTGCCATGTCTCTAGCAATTCGTGTAGACCGCCGCCTGCGCCAGAGACTTAAGGAGACGCCGCTTTTTAAGGGTGACTCGAATTTGGAGTTACCAGAACCTGAGTCTCTAGGGGAACCTATGCAATTAGGTGGAGCAACTCGTTCTAAAGGGGCAGCAGTAGTACGGCGTAAGGGAGGTGTATGTATTTTCTGTGGCAGAAAGGGTCATTACGCGTATGTGTGTCCATCTAGAAGACAACCGACGGAAAACTAGTGAGCCCGGGTTGAGGGGAGGTTGGCAACTCGGGTGTACTTGTGTCCTCCATAGGTAAGCCACAATTTTTCTTACCTGCCGAGATTCGTCTTGGTGAAAATAAACTCATAATTTCTGCCTTCTTAGACTCTGGGGCAGGGTTTAATTTAATCGATGCTGGGTTTGTGCTGGCCCAGGGATTTAAAACTCAGGAGTTGCCTAGACCCATACCCATAATTGCGATTGGCTCTGCACCTTTGAGCCAAGGGACTTTCACCCAGATTGTCCGAGGGGTGAGCCTGCAAATAGGGGCATTGCACTCTGAGTCAATAGATTGTTATGTGTTGGGGGGATTACCATCGCCTATAGTTCTCGGTTTACCCTGGCTCACGCTACACAATCCGGTGCTAGACTGGCAGACTCGAGAGGTTACTAAATGGAGTGAGTTTTGCCAGGAACATTGCTTGGGCACTTGGCTGGCCGGGGTGGCTTTTCAGGTTCTGCCAGAATTCATCTCAGATTTTGAGGATGTATTCTCTGAAGAGGGAAGTCAGGAGCTACCTCCACACCGCCCTTATGATTGCGACATACATCTCATTCCTGGTGCTAAACTGCCTAAAAGTAGGCTTTACAACATCTCTGCCCCTGAGAGACAAGCCATGAAGGATTATATCACGGAGAGTCTTGCCAAAGGTCATATCAGGCCCTCCTCGTCTCCCATTACGGCTGGGTTCTTCTTTGTGAAGAAGGACGGGGGTTTACGCCCATGCTTGGATTTCCACGAATTGAACCAAATTACGGTCCGGGATTCTTTTCCGCTCCCTCTTATTCTGGATCTCTTTAATCAAATTGTGGGGGCTAGGTGGTTCTCCAAATTGGATCTCAGGGGGGCATATAATCTTATTCGCATGAGGGAGGGGGATGAATGGAAGACGGCATTTAATACTCCTAAGGGGCACTATGAGAACCTGGTTATGCCCTTTGGGTTATGTAATGCCCCTGCCGTGTTTCAACACTTTGTCAACGATATACTTAGTCACCTGATTGGTAGGTTTGTGGTGGTATATCTCGATGACATCTTAATTTATTCTCCTGACCTCGAGTCTCATCATGTTCATGTTAGGCAGGTTCTCCAGGTACTCAGGGACAATAAATTATTTATCCAAATTGAGAAATGCATGTTCGCAGTTAAAGAAATTCCGTTTTTGGGTTATTTTTTGTCCTCCACAGGTTTTCGTATGGATCCGGCTAAGGTCTGGGCGGTCTTGGAGTGGGATCGTCCTGAGGCTTTACAGAGGTTTTTAGGTTTTGCAAATTTCTATCGCAAAATTATTAAAGACTTGTCCACTGGACAAGCGGTGGATACTGCGTCCATGGTCCGCATACACCAGCCCACCTTCACTTCATGGTCTGCTCACTTTTAACCCTTAGGAGCCATTCACAGCAACAGGGACTCCCTGTCCATTCACTGACCCGGGGTACCCTATTGATTAACCCCTCTGTGACCTTAGATGTACTATCCCGTCGAGGTGCCCTGGGCTTATCTGACCCTGGACGGGATAGTACGTCATAGCCGATCGGCCGCGCTCACGGGGGGAGCGCGGCCGATCGCGGCCGGGTGTCAGCTGCTTATCGCAGCTGACATCCGGCACTATGTGCCAGGAGCGGTCACGGACCGCCCCCCGGCACATTAACCCCTGGCACACCGCGATCAAACATGATCGCGATGTGCCGGCGGTGCAGGGAAGCACCGCGCAGGGAGGGGGCTCCCTGCGGGTTTCCCTGAGCCCCCCGCAGCAACGCGATGTGATCGCGTTGCTGCGAGGGTCTCACCTCCCTCCCTGCTCCCTCCAGCCCCGGATCCAAGATGGCCGCGGATCCGGGTCCTGCAGGGAGGGAGGTGGCTTCACAGAGCCTGCTCAGAGCAGGCACTGTGAAGGCTGCAGCGCTGCATGTCAGATCAGTGATCTGACAGAGTGCTGTGCAAACTGTCAGATCACTGATCTGTGATGTCCCCCCCTGGGACAAAGTAAAAAAGTAAAAAATAAATTTTCCAAATGTGTAAAAAAAAAAATAAAAAAAAATATTCCAAAATAATGAAAAAAAAATATATATATTATTCCCATAAATACATTTCTTCATCTAAATAAAAAAAAACCCAATAAAAGTACACATATTTAGTATCGCCGCGTCCGTAACGACCCGACCTATAAAACTGTCCCACTAGTTAACCCCTTCAGTAAACACCGTAAGAAAAAAAAAAAAAAACGAGGCAAAAAACAACGCTTTATTATCATACTGCCGAACAAAAAGTGGAATAACACGCGATCAAAAGGACAGATATAAATAACCATGGTACCGCTGAAAGCGTCATATTGTCCCGCAAAAAACGAGCTGCCATACAGCATCATCAGCAAAAAAATAAAAAAGTTATAGTCCTGAGAATAAAGCGATGCAAAAATAATTATTTTTTCTGTAAAATAGTTTTTATCGTATAAAAGCGCCAAACCATAAAAAATGATATAAATGAGGTATCGCTGTAATCGTACTGACCCGAAGAATAAAACTGATTTATCAATTTTACCAAACGCGGAACGGTATAAACGCCTCCCCCAATAGAAATTCATGAATAGCTGGTTTTTGGTCATTCTTCCTCACAAAAATCGGAATAAAAAGCGATCAAAAAATGTCACGTGCCCGAAAATGTTTTCAGTAAAAACGTCAACTCGTCCCGCAAAAAACACGACCTCACATGACTCTGTGGACCAAAATATGGAAAAATTATAGCTCTCAAAATGTGGTATTGCAAAAAATATTTTTTGCAATAAAAAGCGTCTTTCAGTGTGTGACGGCTGCCAATCATAAAAATCCGCTAAAAAACTCGCTATAAAAGTAAATCAAACCCCCCTTCATCACCCCCTTAGTTAGGGAAAAATAAAAAAAATGTATTTATTTCCATTTTCCCATTAGGGCTAGGGTTAGGGTTAGGGTTAGGGCTAGGGTTAGGATTAGGGTTAGGGCTAGGGTTAGGGCTAGGGTTAGGGCTAGGATTAGGGCTAGGGTTAGGGTTAGGGCTAGGGTTAGGGTTGGGGCTACAGTTAGGGTTGGGGCTAAAGTTAGGGTTAGGGTTTAGATTACATTTACAGTTGGGAATAGGGTTGGGATTAGGGTTAGGGGTGTGTCAGGGTTAGAGGTGTGGTTAGGGTTACCGTTGGAATTAGGGTTAGGGGTGTGTTTAGATTAGGGTTTCAGTTATAATTGGGGGGTTTCCACTGTTTCGGCACATCAGGGGCTCTCCAAACACGACATGGCGTCCGATCTCAATTCCAGCCAATTCTGCGTTGAAAAAGTAAAACAGTGCTCCTTCCCTTCTGAGCTCTCCCGTGTGCCCAAACAGGGGTTTACCCTCACATATGGGGTATCAGCGTACTCAGGACAAATTGGACAACAACTTTTGTGGACCAATTTCTCCTGTTACCCTTGGGAAAATACAAAACTGGGGGCTAAAAATAATTTTTGTGGGAAAACAAAAAGATTTTTTATTTTCACGGCTCTGCGTTATAAACTGTAGTGAAACACTTGGGGGTTCAAAGTTCTCACAACACATCTAGATAAGTTCATTGAGGGGTCTAGTTTCCAATATGGGGTCACTTGTGGGGGGTTTCTACTGTTTAGGTACATTAGGGGCTCTGCAAACGCAATGTGACGCCTGCAGACCAATCCATCTAAGTCTGCATTCCAAATGATGCTCCTTCCCTTCCGAGCCCTCCCATGCGCCCAAACGGTGGTTCCCCCCCACATATCAGGTATCAGCGTACTCAGGACAAATTGGACAACAACATTTAGGGTCCAATTTCTCCTGCTAACCTTGGAAAAATACAAAACTGGGGGCTAAAATATAATTTTTCTGGAAAAAAAAAATTTTTTATTTGCACGCCTCTGCGTTATAAACTGTAGTGAAATTCTTGGGGGTTCCAAGCTCTCACAACACATCAAGATGAGATCCTTAGGGGGTCTACTTTCCAAAATGGTGTCACTTGTGGGGGGTTTCTACTGTTTAGGTACATTAGGGGCTCTGCAAACGCAATGTGACGCCTGCAGACCATTCCATCTAAGTCTGCATTCCAAATGGCGCTCCTTCCCTTCCGAGCCCTCCCATGCACCCAAACGGTGGTTCCCCCTCACATATGGGGTATCAGCGTACTCAGGACAAATTGGACAACAACTTTTGGGGTCCAATTTCTCCTGTTACCCTAGGGAAAATACAAAACTGGGGGCTAAAAAATAATTTTTGTGGGAAAAAAATTTTGTTTTATTTTTATGGCTCTGCATTATAAACTTCTGTGAAGCCCTTGGTGGGTCAAAGTGCTCACCACACATCCAGATAAGTTCCTTAGGGGGTCTACTTTCCAAAATGGTGTCACTTGTGGGGGGGTTTCAATGTTTAGGCACATCAGTGGCTCTCCAAACGCAACATGGCGTCCCATCTCAATTCCTGTCAATTTTGCATTGAAAAGTCAAACGGCGCTCCTTCCCTTCCGAGCTCTCCCATGCGCCCAAACAGTGGTTTACTGCCACATATGGGGTATCGGCGTACTCAGGACAAATTGGACAACAACTTTTGAGGTCCAATTTCTTCTCTTACCCTTGGAAAAATAAAAAATTGGGGGCAAAAATATAATTTTTGTGAAAAATATGATTTTTTATTTTTACGGTTCTGCATTATAAACTTCTGTGAAGCACTTGGTGGGTCAAAGTGCTCACCACACATCCAGATAAGTTCCTTAGGGGGTCTACTTTCCAAAATGGTGTCACTTGTGGGTGGTTTCAATGTTTAGGCACATCAGTGGCTCTCCAAACGCAACATGGCGTCCCATCTCAATTCCTGTCAATTTTGTATTGAAAAGTCAAACAGCGCTCCTTCCCTTCCGAGCTCTCCCATGCGCCCAAACAGTGGTTTACTGCCACATATGGGGTATCAGCGTACTCAGGACAAATTGGACAACAACCTTTGGGGTCCATTTTCTCCTGTTACCCTTGGTAAAATAAAACAAATTGGAGCTGAAGTAAATTTTTTGTGTAAAAAAGTTAAATGTTCATTTTTATTTAAACATTCAAAAAATTCCTATTAAACACCTGAAGGGTTAATAAACTTCTTGAATGTGGTTTTGAGCACCTTGAGGGGTGCAGTTTTTAGAATGGTGTCACACTTGGGCATTTTCTATCATATAGACCCCTCAAAATGACTTCAAATGAGACGTGGTCCCTAAAAAAAAAATGGTGTTGTAAAAATGAGAAATTGCTGGTCAACTTTTAAGCCTTATAACTCCCTAACGAAAAAAAAATTTGGTTCCAAAATTATGCTGATGTAAAGGAGACATGTGGGAAATGTTACTTATTAAGTATTTTGTGTGACATATCTCTGTGATTTAATTGCATAAAAATTCAAAATTTGAAAATTGCGAAATTTTCAAAATTTTTGCCAAATTTCCGTTTTTTTCACAAATAAACGCAGGTACTATCAAAGAAATGTTACCACTATCATGAAGTAAAATATGTCACGAGAAAACAATGTCAGAATCACCAGGATCCGTTGAAGCGTTTCGGAGTTATAACCTCATAAAGGGACAGTGGTCAGAATTGTAATAATTGGCCTGGTCATTGACGTGCAAACCACCCTTGGGGCTAAAGGGGTTAATAGAGTGAGGTACATTGATGAAGGTCTGGTGATTAAACCGAAACGTCTACTACTGTATGTACTCTACCTCATTAATAAACCCCTCTTCTTCACTGCATTTACGCATTGGTGTGTGCCAAGTTTATTGTCATATGCATTACGGCTTGGGCTCCTACTTGAGCACCACCCCTTCTTATTAGTGCCTACGTCTACGTCTTATAAATGAGCATCATGACTCGGTTTTGGCTGGACACCCTGGAAGTAAGGTCTGGGGTAAGACATGATGTACAGGAATATGTCGCTGCCTGCAGTGTGTGTGCGCGTTCCAAGTCCTCTCGTTCTCGCCCATCTGGGTCTCTCCAACCTCTGGAGATTCCCAGTAGACCTTGGACCTATTTGTCAATAGATTTCATCACTGACTTACTGGTTTTGGAGGGTAATACAGTTATTTTAGTTGTAGTTGATAGATTTAGCAAGATGTCTCACTTCATTGCGCTCCCCGCGTTACCAAATGCTAAGACTCTGGCACAGGTCTTTATCAAGGAGGTTGTGAGACTGCATGGTATTCCTTCAGATATTGTCTCAGACCGAGGGGTGCAGTTTATTTCTAAGTTTTGGAGGGCTTCCTGCAGCCGGCTGGGGACTCATTTGTCGTTTTCTTCAGCTTTTCATCCTCAATCCAATGGTCAGACTGAACGCGTAAATCAAAATCTTGAGACTTATCTCAGGTGTTTCATCTCAGAGAATCAGGAGGACTGGGTTAAGTACTTACCGTTAGCAGAATTTGCTATAAACAATTGTACTCATGAGTCTACTGGTAAGGCCCCGTTTTTCGGGGCATATGGTTTTCATCCTCAATTTAGTTCATTTAATAGAAGGGATTCTTCAGGTGTTCCTGAAGAGGAGAGGTTTTCTTCATCCATCACGTCCGTATGGCAAGGGGTTCTTGATAAATTAAAGAGGATGGGTTCCAGGTATAAGAATGCGGCTGATCGGAGATGTGTGGAAGGTCCGGACCTGTGTGTGGGTGATTGGGTTTGGTTGTCCTCGAAAAATATTAAGCTGAGAGTTCCCTCGTGGAAATTGGGCCCTAGGTTCATTGGCCCTTATAGGATTGTGGCCGTCGTGAATTCAGTTGCTTTTCGGCTGGCTTTGCCTCAGTCATTTAAGATCCATAATGTTTTCATCGCTCTTTACTCAAGAAGGTTGTAGCATCATCCAATCAGTCCTCTTCACCTCCATCTCCGGTCCTTGTTGATGGAAATCTCGAGTTCCAGATTTCCAGGGTTATGGATTCTCGATTAGTTCGTCGGTCCCTACAATAACTGGTACATTGGAGAGGGTACGGTCCTGAGGAGAGGACATGGGTACCTGCTGCCGATGTCCATGCGGTTAGGTTGGTTCGGGCATTTCATACAGCTCATCCTGAGAAACCTGGTCCTGAGGTTCCGGAGGTCCTCTGTAGAAGGGGGGGAACTGTCACGGGGCTACCGCGACAGAGAGGTTCCAGAGAACCGCAGTGCTCTGGGCCTCATTCACACACAGTGAACAGAAGCTCTTCTTCTGTATTCTGACCTGGCTGCTTTGTGCCAGCAGTGCAGGAGTTAACCTTGTTGCTTCAGTTGCTGTGAGCTGGGTCTCTCAGCTGAAGTGGATTTTGTAATCTCCCCCTCTATATAGACCCAGCCTTGACTACAGCTATTGTCAGTGATCAGTTCTGCTGCCTGGCTTGGAGAGTGAAGGAGCGTGATATTAGGAGCTTGGAGGTTTATTTACAGAGATTGGTGTCTGCTGTTTTGGTTGCATGTTAAACCTGTTTTCCTTCCTAGTTTTTTCCTTCTTTTCCCTTCTCTGTGTTACCTCTGTGGTTGTGTGAGCATTTGGTGAGTTTGAGTCTTTTAGTTACCTTGTCTGTATACCCAGTTTATTGTTGTATTTATACACTGGAGCCCTGAGATAAGGGAAAGCCAGGGCCCCATTATAGTGGCAGGGACAGGTGCGGGTCCCAGTACGCCGTCCTGCCCCTTTATCGCCGTTAACGGCGTGACAGCACGTTTCGGCGTTCAGCCTTCTTCCGGGTATTTCTCTCGCTGTTTTCTCTCACTGTTATCTAGCAGTTCTCTGAATGCTGAGCTCTTTATAACCCCACCCACACCACGAGTTATGTGTACACTGTGCAATGAGGGGTTACTGTATTAAAGAGGGCTCTAGACTTAAAAAACTGGAAATTGGACTATAGTAATTTGAGTTCTTAACTAATAAAAGAGGAGCACAAACTAGCCATCTCTCTTTCCTTGGGGGTCTTGAAGAAAGTTCTGGAGATTAGAAATAGGTTAAAAGACCTGTCTATATGAAAGGTTGAAAAACTACTCTTATATACAAAACAAAAATATTATGAAAAATAGGACGTCGGCATCAAATCCCCAAGTCCTTAGGGGGGAGGACAGTACAATCAACTATGATCCCTCTGAAATATCGAATCTGATTTATAATTTTTATTGCAAATTATATAATTTGTAGGATACTCTTCCCTCGTATGTGAAGACACCGTATTGCAAAATTTATTTTTCCAATTTAAATCTCCCAGTGTGCTCAACAGAAGCGGTAGCATCTCTTAACCAGCCAGTTGCTCATGATGAGATAAAGAGAGATTTTTAAAGATCTTCCTCTGGGCAAATCTCCAGGTATGGACTGGTTAACCTATTTATACTGTAAAACCTATGCTGAAGAGTTGACTCCTTACATGACCAGGATGTTCAACTCCTTTCTGGAAGGCTCCTCAGTCCCAGATACTATGTCGCACTCCTACCTGATTCTTATCCCTAAAGCCAGATGGGATCCCCTGGATTTCTCCAATTACCGTCGAATAGCCTTACTAAATTCTGACTTGAAAATATTTACCCGTATGCTGGCTAATAGGCTCAATTGTTGGTTACCTCAGCTTATTAACAAGGACAAGGTGGGTTTTGTCCCCTTTCGTCAGGGAGGGGAGTACACTAGAGGGGCGATTGATCTAATAGATGTATCTAATAAAAGTAATCTGCAAACCCTCATATTGAGCCTTTATGCAGAGAAGGCTTTTGATTGCCTAAATTGGTCCTTTTTGTTTGAATCTATAAAGATGTTTGGTATTTCAGGGGCTTTCCTGATGGATTTTAGGGCATTGTACAGTTCCCTTTCAGCCTCAATCAAACTGCCTCTAATCATATCTCCCCCTCGTTTTATATTTCAAATGGCGCCTGCCAGAGATGTCCCCTTTCACCTTTACTATATGTCATGTGTATAGAGCCATTAGCCGCAATGATCCGTCAAAATCCTAATGTCTCAGGAGTGGAAGTTAAAAACTAGGTATTCAAGATACAGTGCCTTGCAAAAGTATTCGGCCCCCTGGAACTTTTCAACCTTTTCCCACATATCATGCTTCAAACATAAAGATATCAAATGTAAATTTTTGGTGAAGAATCAACAAGTGGAACACAATTGTGAAGTTGAATGAAATTTATTAGTTATTTTAAATTTTTGTGGAAATTCAAAAACTGAAAAGTGGGGCGTGCAATATTATTTGGCCCCTTTAACTTAATACTTTGTTGCGCCACCTTTTGCTGCGATTACAGCTGCAAGTCGCTTGGGGGATGTCTCTATCAGTTTTGTACATCAAGAGACTGAAATTCTTGCCCATTCTTCCTTGGCAAACAGCTCAAACTCAATGAGGTTTGATAGAGATCATTTGTGAACAGCAGTTTTCAGCTCTTTCCACAGATTCTCGATTGGATTGACGTCTGGACTTTGACTTGGCCATTCTATCACCTGGATACATTTATTTGTGAACCATTCCATTGTAGATTTTGCTTTATGTTTGGGATCATTTTCTTGTTGGAAGACAAATCTCCGTCCCAGTCTCAGGTCTTTTGCAGACTCCAACAGGTTTTCTTCAAGAATGGTCCTGTATTTGGCTCCATCCATCTTCCCATCAATTTTAACCATTTTCCCTGTCCCTGCTGAAGAAAAGCAGGCCCAACCATGATGTTGCCACCACCATATTTGACAGTGGGGACGGTGTGTTCAGGGTGATGAGCTGTGTTGCCTTTACTCCAGACATATCGTTTGGCATTGTTGCCAAAAAGTTTGATTTTGGTTTCATCTGACAAGAGCACCTTCTTCCACATGTTTGGTGTGTCTCCCAGGTGGCTTGTTGCAAATTTTAAACAACCCTTTTTATGGATATCTTTGAGAAATGGTTTTCTTGCCACTCTTCCATAAAGGCCAGATTTGTGCAGTGTACGACTGATTGTTGTCCTATGGACAGACTGTCCCACCTCAGCTGTAGATCTCTGCAGTTCATCTAGAGTGATCATGGGGCTCTTGGCTGCATCTCTGATCAGTCTTCTCCTTGTTTGAGATGAAAGTTTAGAGGGACGGCTGGGTCTTGGTAGATTTGCAGTGGTAGGATACTCCTTCCATTTCAGTACGATCACTTGCACAGTGCTCCTTGGGATGTTTAAAGTTTTGGAAATCATTTTGTATCCAAATCCAGCTTTAAACTTCTCCACAACAGTATCACGGACCTGCCTGTTGTGATCCTTGGTCTTCATGATGCTCTCTGTGCTTCAAACAGAACCCTGAGACTATCACAGAGCAGGTGCATTTATACAGAGACTTGATTACACACAGCTGGATTATATTTATCATCATTAGGCATTTAGGACAACATTGGATCATTCAGAGATCCACAATGAACTTCTGGAGTGAGTTTGCTGCACTGAAAGTAAAGGGGCCGAATAATATTGCACTTCCCACATTTTAGTTTTTGAATTTCCACAAAAAATTTAAATAACCAATAAATTTCGTTCAACTTCACAATTGTGTTCCACTTGTTGTTGATTCTTCACCAGAAATATACATTTGGTATCTTTATGCTTGAAGTATGATATGTGGGAAAAGGTTGAAAAGTTCCAGGGGGCCAAATACTTTCGCAAGACACTGTATCTTTATTTGCGGATGATGTCCTCTTGACCCTCACTAAGCTTCATATAACTCTCCCTAATCTCGTGGATACCTTACACGTGCAAAGTTATTTGTCGGGTTATAAATTGAACACTTCCAAAACAGAAGCTTTACCTCTGAATATATCCCCTAATATTCTGGACCATTTAAAAATAAATTTCAAATTTAGATGGAAAACTGAGGCAGTTAAAGATTTGGGTGTTAGTCTATTCTCTTCCTATGGTGGCCTATATGGCTGTAACTACCCGTCACTCGTTAGTGAACTGAAAAGATTGTTAGCTAAAAGGACGCCACTCTCGCTCTCTTTGATAGGTCACATAGCTTCAGTTAAAATGTCTCTCCTTCCCAAGTTACTCTGATATTTTGAGACTCTTCCTGTCAGGGTCCCTATAGGAGAACGTAAATCTCTTCAGGCTTTTATAATGAGGTTCATTTGGAATGGTAAACGTCATAGGATCTCCAAGTGTGTTCTTATCTCTTCTAAATCACAGGGTAGCCTGTCCGTTCCGGATGTTATTAAATACTATTGGGCTGCTCATCTACGAATGGTTCTTTCGTGGTCTTCACTTTGGGCCTATAATAAATGGACAAAAATAGAAAAATTATGGCTTGCCCCTATTCCAGGGCTGCCACTAGAAATTTTGGGGCCCCATACTGGCAAAATTTTCGGGGCCCCCTTGAAACTTCGCCCAGGCTCCACCCCAGCCCCGCCTCAAGGCTCCACCCCACGAACTGTCCACAGGCCCACCGCTCTCTCTTGGAAAATCTCCACTTCTCACCTATTACACATTGACAGTTCCCATCACCAGATCACACATATAGCCGGCAGCTTTTGTTTTGGCCAAAAGATTTTTTAAGCCACCGCCATAACACGGTAGACATTTTTGGCCGGGCCCTACTCTGCTGTAACCTATTAAATATTTGTTAAAATATGCAATACAATTTAGGTATATTTTTATTTATTTTTGAATTTTTAAAATGACCTATAATACTACATACAAGGAACAAATACCACAGCACTATGACCAGATGACATATTACCACCACAGTGATCGAATAATATAAAATACAAGGAACAAATACCGCTACACCATGACCAGACCGCATATTACCACCAATGACTGAATACTACAATACTGATCAGTAATAAGAAAAAAAACAACCCACAATACTATCACCATCAGTGCCATTATGCACAGGAGATCTGTAATTAGTAAGCAGTGTCTGTGTACAGGTAATACAGTGATCACCGGTGACATTACACACAGGAGCTCTGTATATAATGTATAGGTAATACAGTGATCACTGGTGACATTGTACACAGGACCTCTGTATATAGTATACAGTGTATAGTGTCAGTGTATAGGTAACACTGACTCACCAGTGACATCTCTAGGTGAAGTCCTTCATCTTTCATCCAGCACAGACCGCCATCACTTCATCCAGCCAGGACTCGTCTCTGCAGGAAATAAAACAGTTATCTCGAGTTCCGCTTGTAGAACACATTACTTAATTTTCCCAACTTCTACATTACACCACATGAAGAAGGCAACATAGTATCACTCTACACAGTAACAGGACCGCCCCCCATTTAAAACAGTATACTCAAAAAATAAAATAAATACATCACTGCAATAATAATATCCCTTAATTAGCCCCTATGTTAATATTCGCCATCCTAGCCCCCGTGTGTCTCATTCCAGGCTCCAGCCATATATTCTCCCATCCTGCCCTCATGAGTATCCATTCTGCCCCATATGATCTCCCCATCCTGCGCCATCTGTCTCCATCATATCCATCCTGCCCCATCTGTCTCCAATCTTGCCCCATCTGTCTCCATTCTGCCCCATCTGTTTCCAATCCTGCCCCATCTGTGTCCAGCACTCTGCCCCATTTGTGTCCAGCACTCTGCCCCATCTGTGTCCAGCACTCTGCCCCATCTGTGTCCAGCACTCTGCCCCATCTGTGTCCAATCCTGCCCCATCTGTGTCCAGCACTCTGCCCCATCTGTGTCCAATCCTGCCCAATCTGTGTCCAGCACTCTGCCCCATCTGTGTCCAATCCTGCCCCATCTGTGTCCAGCACTCTGCCCCATCTGTGTCCAGCACTCTGCCCCATCTGTGTCCAGCACTCTGCCCCATCTGTGTCCAGCACTCTGCCCCATCTGTGTCCAGCACTCTGCCCCATCTGTGTCCAATCCTGCCCCGTCTGTGTCCAGTACTCTTCCCCGTCTGTGTCCAATCCTGCCCCATCTGTGTCCAGCACTCTGCCCCATCTGTTTCCAATCCTGCCTCATCTGTGTCCAGCACTCTGCCCCATCTCTGTCCAGCACTCTGCCCCATCTCTGTCCAGCACTCTGTCCCATCTCTGTCCAGCACTCTGCCCCATCTCTGTCCAGCACTCTGTCCCATCTCTGTCCAGCACTCTGCCCCATCTCTGTCCAGCACTCTGCCCCATCTCTGTCCAGCACTCTGCCCCATCTCTGTCCAGCACTCTGCCCCATCCGTGTCCAGCACTCTGCCCCATCTCTGTCCAGCACTCTGCCCCATCTCTGTCCAGCACTCTGCCACATCTCTGTCCAGCACTCGGCCCCATCTCTGTCCAGCACTCTGCCCCATCTGTGTCCAGCACTCTGCCCCATCTGTGTCCAGCACTCTGCCCCATCTGTGTCCAATCCTGCCCCATCTGTGTCCAGCAGTCTGCCCCATCTGTGTCCAGCACTCTGCCCATCTGTGTCCAATTTTGCCCCATCTGTGTCCAGCACTCTGCCCCATCTGTGTCCAATCCTGCCCCATCTGTGTCCAGCACTCTGCCCCATCTGTGTCCAGCACTCTGCCCCATCTGTGTCCAGGACTCTGCCCCATCTGTGTCCAGTACTCTGCCCCGTCTGTGTCCAATCCTGCCCCATCTGTGTCCAGCACTCTGCCCCATCTGTTTCCAATCCTGCCTCATCTGTGTCCAGCACTCTGCCCCATCTGTGTCCAGCACTCTGCCCCATCTGTGTCCAGCACTCTGCCCCCTCTGTGTCCAGCACTCTGCCCCATCTGTGTCCAGCACTCTGCCCCATCTGTGTCCAATTCTGCCCCATCTGTGTCCAGCACTCTGCCCCATCTGTGTCCAATTCTGCCCCATCTGTGTCCAGCACTCTGCCCCATCTGTGTCCAATCCTGCCCCATCTGTGTCCAGCACTCTGCCCCATCTGTTTCCAATCCTGCCTCATCTGTCTCCAGCACTCTGCCCCATCTGTGTCCAGCACTCTGCCCCATCTGTGTCCAGCACTCTGCCCCATCTGTGTCCAGCACTCTGCCCCATCTGTGTCCAGCACTCTGCCCCATCTGTGTCCAGCACTCTGCCCCATCTGTGTCCAGCACTCTGCCCCATCTGTGTCCAGCACTCTGCCCCATCTGTGTCCAGCACTCTGCCCCATCTGTGTCCAGCACTCTGCCCCATCTGTGTCCAGCACTCTGCCCCATCTGTGTCCAATCCTGCCCCGTCTGTGTCCAGTACTCTGCCCCGTCTGTGTCCAATCCTGCCCCATCTGTGTCCAGCACTCTGCCCCATCTGTTTCCAATCCTGCCTCATCTGTGTTCAGCACTTTGCCCCATCTCTGTCCAGCACTCTGCCCCATCTGTGTCCAGCACTCTGCCCCATCTCTGTCCAGCACTCTGCCCCATCTCTGTCCAGCACTCTGCCCCATCTCTGTCCAGCACTCTGCCCCATCTGTGTCCAGCACTCTGCCCCATCTGTGTCCAGCACTCTGCCCCATCTGTGTCCAGCACTCTGCCCCATCTGTGTCCAGCACTCTGCCCCATCTCTGTCCAGCACTCTGCCCCATTTCTGTCCAGCACTCTGCCCCATCTGTGTCCAATCCTGCCCCATCTGTGTCCAGCACTCTGCCCCATCTGTGTCCAGCACTCTGCCCCATCTGTGTCCAATCCTGCCCCATCTGTGTCCAGCACTCTGCCCCATCTGTGTCCAATCCTGCCCCATCTGTGTCCAGCACTCTGCCCCATCTGTGTCCAGCACTCTGCCCCATCTGTGTCCAGGACTCTGCCCCATCTGTGTCCAGCACTCTGCCCCATCTGTGTCCAATCCTGCCCCATCTGTGTCCAGCACTCTGCCCCATCTGTTTCCAATCCTGCCCTATCTGTGTCCAGCACTCTGCCCCATCTGTGTCCAGCACTCTGCCCCATCTGTGTCCAATTCTGCCCCATCTGTGTCCAGCACTCTGCCCCATCTGGGTCCAATTCTGCCCCATCTGTGTCCACCACTCTGCCCCATCTGTGTCCAATCCTGCCCCATCTGTGTCCAGCACTCTGCCCCATCTGTTTCCAATCCTGCCTCATCTGTGTCCAGCACTCTGCCCCATCTGTGTCCAATCCTGCCCCATCTGTGTCCAGCACTCTGCCCCATCTGTGTCCAGCACTCTGTCCCATCTGTGTCCAGCACTCTGCCCCATCTGTGTCCAGCACTCTGCCCCATCTGTGTCCAGCTTTCTGCCCCCCCTGTGTCCAGCTTTCTGCCCCCTCTGTGTTCAGCTTTCTGCCCCCCCCCCTGTGTCCAGCTTTCTGCCCCCCCTGTGTCCAGCTTTCTGCCCCCCTGTGTCCAGCTTTCTGCCCCCCCCTGTGTCCAGCCTTACTGCCCCCCCTGTGTCCAGCTTTACTGCCCTGGACCCTGATTTCCCACCTTTGCATAGCACTGTGTCAGATCAGCGATCTTACAGGCAGTGCAAGAGGCTTTCCAGCGCCTGCTCTGAGCAGGCGCCGGCAAGCCACCTTTCTTCAGGACCCGGAAGGAGCCCTGCGGCCATTTTGGATCTGGGGACTCCTTCCAGAACACTGTCACAACGCGATCGCATCGCGTTGTTGCGGTGGGAGAGCGCACGGAGCCCCTGTCCCTGCGCGATGCCCTTCTATGTCGCTGTCATTACTGACAGCGGCATCAGAGGGGTTAAATGCCCACGATCGGCGCTAAAGGTATTTGGTGAAAAAAGTTTATTGTTCGTGACGCCACCTGTGGTATTCAGTCAGTGGGGACCGACGCTGCTTTAAGGGGCCCTCTGGGGTGATGTTATGGCAGCTAGATGGTATAACTTCCCACAGGTGAAGTGTGTCTCCAGAGCTCCCGATGTGTAGGTGGAAGATGGTTAATGGCGCAGTAAAGAATGAGGACACAGGTTTGCAGTCTCTTTACCAGCTTTACTGAAGACTTCAGGCAGCCACAGTCCAGGGTACCAGATCACAGGGCAGAGAGGGTCCAGCCGGCTTGGAGGCAAGTTAGGAGTTCCCTTATCCAGGTGGAGATCAAAACCTTCCTCTAGCGCGGTGGTGTTGTAGTCCCTTACTGCCTATGGCTTCAGCTGAGGTCCTCACAGTTCGTCTCTGTCCCCATAAAGGATAGGACAATACCTGCATGACAGGTAACTCGAGCCTGTTTATAGGGACTCTAGCACGCCCCGGGCTCTATGTGCTACTGTGTCTCAGGTGTGTGTGGCGAACAGGTAACTTGCAGTTCAGCTGTCCTGCCAGTCTCTGATGTAAGTCGTGGAGTCCCTTACAGTCCTCGGTGTTCTGGCTACCGGTGTCTGCACCTCAGAAGAAGGCAGCCTGCTCATGGCTGGTCTCCCACTGGTCTTCTCGCCTGTGCTCCTCTCTCCTACACGCTCACTGCAATGTATTCAGCTTTCTTATAATCTCTTCCCAGGAGCTGCAGCACTGCGGCTACACAGCTCCGTACACCTTCTTCTGCCTCAGACTGGTCCAGTCTGCTTCCTGGCACAAACTGTGTAACTTTCCCTACAAACTACCATATATATGGGGAGTCACCTAGCAAATAGGATCAAAAGCTCCCCCTAGTGCCTGGAGTGTGAATATGTTGCATGCTTGTGTTTACCTGGTGACAGTTATCCCTTCTTCCCTCCCAACGTAACATCACCTCCCCCGTGAGGGAAGCAATGCTACTGTGACGACCAGGACCCTGGGGCGCCACAGATCCAGAACACTGATGAAATGTTTTTTTTTTAATATGAGAAAAAACTGATGTGTGATTTAGGCCTTACATTGACGGCTTGAATCTGCCAGAATGGATGCCACTTTTTCATGCTCGTAGAAGGGGATCCGAGCAACCTAATGCCTAAGTAGGGAACACGGATGGATTATTGAGACAATTGTGTGATAAATGGTATATCTGTCAGATAAATTGAATTGAGGTGTCCAATTGTAGAGTTAAGGTTGTCAATTGCGGCAGTGTATTGTTTGTATATGTGTAAATCCTTATGATGTAGAACAAACGATCTTTAGTTTTTTTAGGACTGCTTGCATACCGTGTAATGCAAAAATGAATAGGTTAAATGAGATAGGAAATATATACGGTAAGTATCAAGGCCGTATGTGTGCATATTTGTCCTGGTTTATGCACGGAGACAAGTAGACGTTTTGTGTGTTCGCCGTCCTTTCTATGCTTTATATGTAATAAGAGAAAGGCCAAGAGGAATTAAGAGTAAAATCTTCTGAGGTGTATTGCTGATTTCAGGAGAAATGTGACACTCTGCAAGAGCTTCAGTTCCATTCTGGTTGGAAAGTGAATTTTTAATGCCAAGACTTGTGTTTTCTTGGCTGTCAACAGCAGTCTCATTGCCCAATATAAAGAAGTCTGGCATCTCCATAAACCATGCTGATTTTAAATTGAGAATAACAGTATGCAAATATGCGCCGGGGGTTTTCATGCAGAGTTTTTTTTGGCTGTACACAATATTTTCTACTTTCAATATGCAGCTATAAAATGGTATATAATATAATGCAGGAATGTTATAGTATTTGATGTATGAGATGCATTAACCATTATTTTGCCGAAACATATGACAGTAGAAATTATATATTTGGGCAATAACTTTAAGGCAGAGAAGTAAGAATTGTATTGTGTAAAAGTATAATAAAGTGTACCTAGACTTTTAGGTAAAATTATTATATTTCCGAATACTGCAGTATAATCATTTTTCTAAATCATTCTATTAGCAATTTTTGCTGATAATCTACAGTACCGAACTCCCCAAGTCTGTGCTGCAGGATGCACTAAACCAGGGGTGGGGAACCTCAAGCCCCCCTTGATGACCTTTTATCAGGCCCCCAAGCAGATTCTTAGGGACCTCTTCTTGGGCTTGGAGGTGTATTTTGATTACCACCAGCTCATTAATTTCTTCTTGCTCTCTTAGCGCAAACGCACGCAGTGTTCACTACTGAACACTGAAGGGCATGCAATGAAAGATTATATCCTGAAACCAGTGCCAGAGTCAGGATGCACTTTGTGGACCGAGTTTGTACGGCCCTCGAAGGATGGTATAAATATCCAAATGGCCCTTGGCAGAAAAAAGATTGCCCACCCCTGCACTAAACCATGCAGTGTCCTGCTTGCCGCTTGTATTCAGTGCATGAGAGAGCACTGTAAAATCTTGTGATGCTTTCTCGCGTATTGAAGATGGTAGACTAGCAGCAGAAGGAGGACACTGCCTGATTTATTGAAACCCACTAAAAGGACTTCGGTTGGTCCATAGAAAATATCACTAATCGTGTCATTTAATAAAAATTATTATACTGCAGAGACCTACACTATATTCATTTGCTCACGGAAGTTTAGGCAGTGGCAGGGCCGGAACAAGGTATTTTGGTACCGTAGGCAGATGAAGCCTATAGTGCCCTCCCCCGATGAACCCTCAGCCTCCCAAGCAAAGGAATTGGTCAGAGACTAAGGTAACAGGACCCCTAACGCACCACACCCTTCCCCTCCATTGGATGGGTCAGATAACAAGGTTTAACGACCACAAATAAACATTTACATCCAGGTACGTTATAGGTGACATCTTTTCTGATTGGATTTGTTCTTTATTTTCTTTATTTTCATCTCCATCTTCAGACGTCCAGAAGCCATGATGACTTTTCATATCCTCATATCATCACTGTAGACTTCCCTCTTTTCCGGTCTTCTGCATCACATCCTTACATGGTGCCTTTAAAAATAGGAGTGTTATTAATATGCCCTCTGCACAAAATATATTTTTATGCTATACCTTAAATAAGCCCCTTATTGTACATGGCCTATATACTGTCCACCTTAATGATCTACAGCCACCCCACTATCTGCAATTATCAGATATAACTGCCACACACTCTGCCCTTATGAACTGCAGCCTAAACCATCGCTGATCCTCTCCACTGTTTCCCTTACACTCTCCACACTGCCCCATGATGTTAACCTCTCTCCATACTGTGACCCCATTTCATGCTACCCCCTCTCCATATCCATTTGGTGGCCCACCTCTTCACACTATGCTCTCATACTGCCCACCACATTGTCCTCTACAAACTGAACCTGCACAGCAAGCACCCCCCAGTATAATATCCCCAAAGCCAGCATCCCCCAGTATAATATCCCCACAGCCAGCATCCCCCAGTATAATGTGACGCCCAGGAGACCGGGATACCCAGCACTGGACCAATGGAGTCTGTCTCTTGAGGGGGATGTCACGGGTGGCTTGACCCGGTGCTGTGGCCTCAGGCAATGCACAGTGTAAGGGGTATCATGAGGGGACAGGCACTTACTTGATCAGCAGCAGGTTCTCCCAGCGGTGACGATCCCGATCCTGGATAGATGGCTATTGTCCAAATGAAAGACTGAGGCACTGAAACGTTTAACCAGTTTACTTTAACATAAAAGGATTTACAACCAGTCCTGTCACCGGAGTCTGTATGGGAACTCTGAGTTACTTTGACCCTGCCGGGGTCTTCGCCTCTTATTGTGCGCAATTTCTGTGTGGCCCTGCTGCTGTATGTGAACTGGCTGCCGGCCCAATCTGTCCCCTCCGGGTCCTGGTTCGACGGGCAACCCGAGTCCTTTTATCGGTTTACCCCCTCTGGGAGTACCGCTGAACTCTGTGTCTGTTGCTGCGTCCGGCCCTAGTGAAGCTGATATCACCTCACGTTTTTCCGGTTGCTGTATTATATATAATGAATACAGCCACGGATCCGGTATCCGTCTTTGCGCCTGTTCTGGGTAGTGATTAATGCTACCCGGTTCTCACAATGTCCTTTTTCTCTATCCCTCTTCTCCTCAGGCCGGTGATTTAGGCCTGGTAACAGTCACAGGGCTGTTAGAGATTCAACTGTATGACCTCTCACTTTCAGCTCCTTAGCCCAACTGCCATTTCTTCTCTCAGACCAGAATGGATCAAGGGGAGTCTCTGGAGCTCCCCCTTCTGGCCGGAGGTGGTAGTGCAGTCTTGCTATTTTAGTATTTGTACTTACTGTCAGTAACTATTTTTGTGGCAAATACCCCTAGGGGTGCCACATTCCCCCTTAGTTAAGAACAGTACCCCGGGACTGTGGGACAATAACATTTTGAAATAACAAATAATATGTACAGAGTCTTAAAAATGAAAAGTTACAAAAACCACTCAAGGAAACAAAAATAGAGTTCTGTAAAAAGTCACTTCAAATAGCGTCCATTAATACAGTTCTATCCTTGAAGGTATTAGGAAAGGCACTGTACTTAGTGTCCAGGAATTTAGTTCCATTTTTCCAACGGACTTATCAATATAAAGTCTAAAGAAAGTTCAAAAAGAGCAAAAAGCAAAGTTCAAAAAGCAGTCTTTCCGGAGCTTTGATTTAGTGCCTCCGGGCTGATAAAAAGTTCAAGAATATGCAATAAGTTCATACAGACAAGTCTCTGTAGGCACTGGGCTTAAACGTTGCAGACTGATAACAATGACTATACTACATTTTCTGTTTAACTATATATGGCATAACATATATACAATTCACATTATGAGCTTTATAGTTGGTAATCTGCATACCTGGCCGGTAATTGGCCCTGGGTACTACGCTGTGATCTACGTAATAGCGGTATCTCTTCATGTGGTGTACTACTGTCTACTGCGGATGTAGTATCTGCCCGCTCTGCTAAAGATAATTCCATGACTATGGAGTTGGCAAGTCCACCGTGAATGAGATTACTCTGATCAGGAATCTGTTCTTCCTGGCCTGGAACCTCCTGTAGTACGGGGTCAGCCTCTTCCTGTCTTGGGACTTCTGGTATTGGGTTCGGTGTTGGGTAAAAGGCCACCATGGGAACCACTACTGCACCATGGTATGTTAGTAGGGTTTTGGGAAAGTCTCCTATACAGGTGTGATACATTTCCTCTTCTTTTTCCTTTACTGGTTGAACCTGTATGGGTTGAATAACTTCTGGTTCTGGCTGGACAACTTCTGGCTCTTTCAATGCTTCCGGACACAATTTAAGATTGTCTCTTGACACTAGTACAGATGTTAAGCCTCCGTTTTTGCTAATGAGACACATTTTAGGATTATCCATTCTTGTTGGTAAAACTGTGTAGGGTACGGCTTCCCACTGATTGTCTAGTTTATTGGTTCGACGATTTCTCTTGAGCACTTGGTCACCCGGTCTTAATGGGGTCGCTAGAGCATTCTGGTTGAAAGTTCGCTCTTGTCTTTCTTTAGTTTGCTGAAGGCTTCTTTCCACACTCTCTTGCACTTGGCGATACTGCTTTTGCCGTATGATATCCCAATTGGAGTCTTGAACTTCTGCGTCTGGTTTCAGAATTCCCATTTCTAGATCGATTGGTAATTGGCCGGGTCTTGCACGCATAAGGTAAGCTGGGGTGCAGTTGGTGGAGCTCACCGGGACATGATTATACAGATCCACCAAGTCAGGCAATTTCTCTGGCCATTGATTCCTATCTGTCTCAGGTAAAGTCTTTAGTAGGTCTATTACAATATGGTTCATCTTCTCGCATAAGCCGTTTGTTTGTGGATGATAGGCCGTCGTCCGGATCTTTTTGCAACCATACATATTACAGAATTCTCTGAAGATCTCTGATTCAAAGGCTGTACCTTGGTCGGTGAGAACCTGTTCCGGATATCCATGGGGTCTACAAAAGTACGTTTGGAACGCTTTGGCTGCTGTTTTTGCTGTCAGATCTTTTACGGGTACTACTACCAAGAAACGTGAATAATGGTCCACGATGGTCAAGGCATAGACATAGCCGGACCGGCTTGGTGTCAACTTCACGTGGTCCATGGCTACAAGTTCAAGTGGTTGTTTGGTGATTATGGGCTGCAGTGGTGCTCTTTGGTTCTTTTGATCGTTTCTTCTGAAGTTGCACGGGCCACAATTTCTGCACCACTGTTCGATTGATTTTCTCATCCCGACCCAATAAAATCTTTCTCTTAGAAGTACTTCTAACTTTTTCCAACCGAAGTGACCAGCACCATTATGGTAAGCTTCGAGGACCATCTTCACATCTTGTTTAGGCACAATAATCTGCCAAACCAATTCATGTGTTTTCGGATTGGTGTATCTTCTACAGAGCTTCCCTTGATACAGGAACATTTTGCCTCTCTCTTTCCAGAGTTGATGCGTCTCTTCTGGGGCATCCTCATCGGGATATGCACTTTGCTCAGTCAACAGTTCCTTCACCAACTTCACAGCCGGATTGCTGTCTTGGGTGTCAGCCCATCTATGGTGTGCTAACGGATTAAAATTCACCTCTTGTTGTTTCTGATAGGTACTTGACTGATGATGTTTTGCCTTGGGACGATGGAAGGCTGGTAGTTCAATTTCTTCAAGCTCCCCCGTTTCCTCTTCTACATCTCTCAAGTGTGGCATCCGGGATAGGGCATCGGCATTTCCATTCTTGCGACCTGCTCGATACTTGATTATGAAGTTGTAATTAGATAACCGGGCTATCCATCGCTGTTCTAACGCACCTAATTTGGCTGTGTCCAGGTGGGTCAACGGATTGTTGTCAGTATAGACAATAAATTCTGCAGCGGCCAGATAGTGTTTGAAACGCTCCGTCACAGCCCAAACTACTGCCAGTAGTTCCAATTTGAAGGAGCTGTAATTTTCTGAATTTCTTTCAGTAGGCCGGAGCTTTCTACTTGCAAAGGCGATGACTTTCTCCCGACCTTCTTGCTTTTGTGACAGCACCGCTCCTAGTCCCACATTACTGGCATCGGTGTAGAGGATGAAAGGTTGATGGTAATCTGGGTATGCCAGAACCTCTTCTCCGGTTAGTGCCTTCTTTAGTTGTTCAAAGGAGTCTTCCCTTTCGTCGTTCCACTGAAAAGGAGGGTTTCGGTTTGAAGGTTTCTTCGTCTGCCCTACCAAGGTGTCTTGCAAGGGTGCTGCCAACTTGGTAAATCCTTTTATAAATCTGCGATAGTAACCCACCAATCCCAGGAATTGTCTCACTTCTTTTGCGCTGGTAGGTCTTGGCCAATCCCTTATGGCGCTTATTTTCTCGGGATCTGGTGCTACTCCCTCCGAACTCACGATGTGTCCCAGGTACTGTACCTTTGGCTAGAGAAGGTGACATTTGGATGGCTTGACTTTCATGCCATACCTGGATAAGGCTTCGAACACTTCTGCCAGGTCCATTAAGTGTTGTTCGTAAGTCTTCGAGTAGACGATCACATCATCTAGGTACAGGAGGACGGTCTCGAAGTTCTTGTGTCCGAGGCAGCATTCCATCAGCCGCTGGAAGGTACCGGATGCGTTGCAGAGTCCGAACGGCATGCGATTAAATTCACATAGACCCATTGGTGTGGTGAATGCCGTCTTTTCCTTATCTCTCTCAGCCACAGGGATTTGCCAATACCCGCTTGTTAAGTCTAAGGTGGAAAAATAATTAGCAGATTTCAAAGCAGTTAAGGACTCTTCTATCCTAGGCAAGGGGTAGGCGTCTTTATGGGTGATGTTATTAATCTTCCGGTAGTCTACGCACATTCTCATGGTTCCGTCCTTTTTTTTGACAATCACTAGAGGGGCCGCCCAGGGGCTACAGCTGTCTCTTATTACCCCGGCCTGTTTCATTTCCCTCAGCATATCTTTTGCACATTGATAGTGAGCGGGCGGTATGGGTCTATATCTTTCTTTTATTGGGGGATGGTCACCTGTGGGGATTGTGTGTTCTACCCCTTCTATCCGTCCGAAGTCCAATGGGTGTTTACTGAAGACTTGTTCATATTCCGTCACTAGAATATACACCCCTTGTTTTTGATGGGTAGGTGTTGAATTTATGCCCACGTGTAGCTGTTGGCACCAATCCTCCATTTCTCCATCTGAGCCATTGCCTTCCACCTGACAGGTTGGTTCTAAGGGCTCAATGGTTGTGATGGCATTGTTGTCAACAGTATATAGCTTTGCCATTGTAGCATACCTTGGCAAAGTGACCTCTTCCTCTCCACAGTTCAAAAGTCGTACCGGCACTCGTCCCCGGTGTACCTCGACTATCCCTCGTGCTGTGAGTATAGTGGGCCTGCTGTCGGTGTACACTGGTTCTATTAAGGCTTGATAATCTCGTCCCTTAGTACCAATGGCTGCTCTACACCATACCAGCATTTCTGTTTTTGGTGGGATTACAATAGACGTTGGATCACTTACCCTCACACTGCCAATTTCTCCACCTGCAACTTCTACCTGTTGCCTTAACATCAATACTTTTATTTCCCTCCGGAGAACTCTCTGCTGGCAGGATTGGGCAGTTTCAGCAATTTGCTGTAAGACAGAAATGACTTCGGAAAAGCAGTTCTCTAACACATTCATTCCTATCAATACAGTTGGTTCACAGTTCCGCCGGTCAACATCAACAACAATTATACCCTGTTTCTTCAGTTCTACTTTACCAATCTTTATGGTCATCTCCCTGAATCCTAGTTTCGGTACCAACTTACCATTACTGGCCCATATATCTAGTTCAACATCAGAGGGCCCTTTATCAATATCTGCATCAGCCCAGTACCTCTTATAAAGGATATACGGTATAGATGAAATCTGGGAACCTGTGTCCAGCAAAGCGTTGAGGGGAATTCCGTCCAGCACGATCGGGATAATGGGTCGTCCTCCGATGTACCTGTCGTGCCAGGGTGTTGGGCCTTGAAAGTTCATTCCTGCGAAGCGGCCCGCATTCCCAGGGGATTCACGTTTAAATCACAATCTCGTGCAAAGTGGCCCGGCTGCTGGCAACGGCGGCAAATGGGCTGTCCATCCGGTTGGTAGCGGTCGCGGGGTCGTCCTCTCCATGTCGGGTATCTCCGGGGTCTCATCCATGGAACATCCTCTCTACAGTTTGCCAACTCCATCTTGTGTCCTCTCATCTCCTGCATGGTTTTAGCCATTGAAGCAACAACATCAGCTAAAGAGTCAAGCTTTTGTTGAAGAGCCTCATTAGTACTGGGCCCCAGGGGCTTAGCAATGGCCCCAGACATAGCTGATGTCACTGGCACTCCCTGTTGTTGAGGTGCCTCTGCCATGGGTTGCGCAGGATCCTGATCCCGAGGTGCCTCTGCCAGCTGGAGACGTATAGCGCTCTCCTTTAATTGGGCAAATGTCAATTCAGGGTTCTTAAAAACAAGCATGCTCACATGCCCCCGGTGAGAAGGGGTGTAGAGTCCCTCAATAAATTGATCTCTTAGTAGTTTATCCGCTCCGGTGTTAAAAATGGGTTCAGCCAGTGTAAGTGATTTAAGGGCTTCCTGCAGGTTTAAGGCAAAGTCTCTCACGCCCTCATTAGCTTTTTGTTTGCAATTAAAGAATCGTATTTTAGCTTTGCTGCTGGCCGTGGTTTCAAATGTAGCTTTTAATCCAGCAAATATGCGTTCAACAGTGCCTTTTAGATCAGCTGCCCATGCTGTGACTTCTCGCTTAGCATGGCCACTTAACTGCATCATCAGGAGACTAACACGCTGAACTTCACCCACAGGGAACATGTCAAAATGGGCCAGCATCTTTTCTCTGAAATCGTCAAGGGTATTAGGCTCACCTTCATACATTGGAAGCCATGGGCCACCCGGGGTATATGGCATCAGCACCGGCATGATGGGCGCCACTCCTTGCACCGCTGTGCTACCGGACTCTCTATTGACACTCTGTCTTTCAGCTGCATTAGCGTTGCCGGGTGCTGCGGCGTCTCCGTGCTGCGACATACTGTGCCCCCTTAGTTAATCCGGACCCTTCCGGTCCTCCGTTTCCGTCGGGATAGTGTAGATTCGTTCCGCTGTGCAGCAGGATCGATTTTCCCCTTGCTCTGATGTCAGAGCGCTCAGCTTGGTGCTGCCCACAATGACACGCCCCCTGCTGCTCCCGCCCGCCGCGCGCTCAGTAATGGCGGATTCTGAAGTTTTTCAGTTAGACTGGGGCTCAGGTAATGGTGTAGCTCAATTAACAGTCTCGTGCCTAACGGTTATGAAGTGATTACCTCAGGGGATGGCGGCCATCTTTACTCCATTATAACCAATGGGGAAAAGTCACTTTCAATAGTTTTCAATGGGGAATGGATTTTTCTTTAATAAAGTCAATTTTCAAGATTTTTCATCCCAGTTTTCACAGTTTTGGGCTCCAATCACGGCACACAATACCCGGTATACGGGCTGGCTAGATCCTGTTCGTGACGCCAATTGTAACGCCCAGGAGACCGGGATACCCAGCACCGGACCAATGGAGTCTGTCTCTTGAGGGGGATGTCACGGGTGGCTTGACCCGGTGCTGTGGCCTAAGGCAATGCACAGTGTAAGGGGTATCATGAGGGGACAGGCACTTACTTGATCAGCAGCAGGTTCTCCCAGCGGTGACGATCCCGATCCTGGATAGATGGCTATTGTCCAAATGAAAGACTGAGGCACTGAAACGTTTAACCAGTTTACTTTAACATAAAAGGATTTACAACCAGTCCTGTCACCGGAGTCTGTATGGGAACTCTGAGTTACTTTGACCCTGCCGGGGTCTTCGCCTCTTATTGTGCGCAATTTCTGTGTGGCCCTGCTGCTGTATGTGAACTGGCTGCCGGCCCAATCTGTCCCCTCCGGGTCCTGGTTCGACGGGCAACCCGAGTCCTTTTATCGGTTTACCCCCTCTGGGAGTACCGCTGAACTCTGTGTCTGTTGCTGCGTCCGGCCCTAGTGAAGCTGATATCACCTCACGTTTTTCCGGTTGCTGTATTATATATAATGAATACAGCCACGGATCCGGTATCCGTCTTTGCGCCTGTTCTGGGTAGTGATTAATGCTACCCGGTTCTCACAATGTCCTTTTTCTCTATCCCTCTTCTCCTCAGGCCGGTGATTTAGGCCTGGTAACAGTCACAGGGCTGTTAGAGATTCAACTGTATGACCTCTCACTTTCAGCTCCTTAGCCCAACTGCCATTTCTTCTCTCAGACCAGAATGGATCAAGGGGAGTCTCTGGAGCTCCCCCTTCTGGCCGGAGGTGGTAGTGCAGTCTTGCTATTTTAGTATTTGTACTTACTGTCAGTAACTATTTTTGTGGCAAATACCCCTAGGGGTGCCACAATAATATCCCCACAGCCAGCATCCCCCAGTATAATATCCCCACAGCCAGCATCCCCCAGTATAATATCCCCACAGCCAGCATCCCCCAGTATAATATCCACACAGCCAGCATCCCCCAGTATAATATCCCCACAGCCAGCATCCCCCAGTATAATATCCCCACAGCCAGCATCCCCCAGTATAATATCCACACAGCCAGCATCCCCCAGTATAATATCCCCACAGCCAGCATCCCCCAGTATAATATCCACACAGCCAGCATCCCCCAGTATAATATCCACACAGCCAGCATCCCCCAGTATAATATCCCCACAGCCAGCATCCCCCAGTATAATATCCCCACAGCCAGCATCCCCCAGTATAATATCCACACAGCCAGCATCCCCCAGTATAATATCCCCACAGCCAGCATCCCCCAGTATAATATCCCCACAGCCAGCATCCCCCAGTATAATATCCCCACAGCCAGCATCCCCCAGTATAATATCCCCACAGCCAGCATCCCCCAGTATAATATCCCCACAGCCAGCATCCCCCAGTATAATATCCACAAAGCCAGCATCCCCAGTATAATGTCCCCAAAGCCAGCATCCCCCAGTATAATATTCCCACAGCCAGCATCCCCAACATAATATCACCACAGCCAGCATCTCCCAGTATAATATCCCCACAGCCTGCATCCACCAGTATAATATCCCCACAGCCAGCATCCCCCAGTATAATATCCCCACAGCCCACATCCCCCAGTATAATATCCTCACAGTCAGCATCCCCCAGTATAATATCCCCACAGTCAGCATCCCCCAATATAATATCCCCACAGTCAGCTTCGCCCAGTATAATATCCCTACAGCCTGAACACACCAGTATAATATCCCCACAGCCAGCATCCCCCAGTATAATATCCCCACAGCCCACATCCCCCAGTATAATATCCCCACAGTCAGCATCCCCCAGTATAACATCACCACAGTCAGCATCCCCCAGTATAATATCCTCACAGTCAGCATCCCCCAGTATAATATCCCCACAGCCCACATCCCCCAGTATAATATCCCCACAGTCAGCATCCCTAGTATCATAATCCCCACAGCCCCGCATCCCCCAGTATAATATCCCCACAGCCCACATCCCCCAGTATAATATCTCCACAGTCAGCATCCCCCAGTATAATATCCTCACAGTCAGCATCCCCCAGTATAATATCCTCACAGTCAGAATCCCCCAGTATAATATCCCCACAGCCCACATCCCCCAGTATAATATCCCCACAGCCAGCATCCCCCAGTATAATATCCCCACAGCCCACATCCCCCAGTATAATATCCCCACAGTCAGCATCCCCCAGTATAACATCCCCACAGTCAGCATCCCCCAGTATAATATCCTCACAGTCAGCATCCCCCAGTATAATATCCCCACAGCCCACATCCCCCAGTATAATATCCCCACAGTCAGCATCCCTAGTATCATAATCCCCACAGCCCCGCATCCCCCAGTATAATATCTCCACAGTCAGCATCCCCCAGTATAATATCCTCACAGTCAGAATCCCCCAGTATAATATCCCCACAGCCCACATCCCCCAGTATAATATCCCCACAGCCCACATCCCCCAGTATAACATCCCCACAGTCAGCATCCCCCAGTATAATATCCCCACAGTCAGAATCCCCCAGTATAATATCCCCACAGCCCACATCCCCCAGTATAACATCCCCACAGTCAGCATCCCCCAGTATAATATCCCTACAGCCCGCATCCATCAGTATAATATCCCCATAACCCTTCAAGAAGGGGTTGTCCTAGTAGTAATTTTCAGTTGAGATATCAGGTCTCCAACCATTAGCGCCCTTAACTGTGTGTGGATGTTACTGCAGAAAGCCACTGGTGTGTATGAATAATAGTGCCGGTGGTATTTCCTTCTTCAGAAGACAAGTCAACATGAAACAGTGCATTCATTTGTAAGGATATTTTGCAAGATAGGCTGGAGGCCATTTACCGTATATGACTCGAGTCTACACTGGGAAATGCTAAAACATGTTAGCCTGGTTCTGATTTCTGAACTGCAGATGTGGGAAGTGCCCGAGCTGGAGGCTTTTTTCCATCTGTAAATAACAAGAAGCTCAGGGCTGATTTCATTATAACAGATCTTCTCGAATCTGAACCAAACATTAATGCTGTGGAAGTTAATACAAATGTACGGTACTTTCAGAAGCGTTTTTGTATGTTTTTGTTTTTGTTTGTGTTTTTTTTTTTTACAATTTTGATTTTGGAGCTTCTTGCTTATCCTTATACAGGATTATTGAGGCGTTTACGACCATACGGTCTGTATAGTTTTCTACATAATTCACTTGATATGGTTCTAAAAAGTGTAAATAGTATATAACTCGCACGTGCACAATATGTAGTTAAGGGGCCACATGTGCCTTAGATAGAATTCTGAATTAATAGATGGAGACCCAAATTCAGAATTCCCCCATACTAGAGAGGATAATAGCCACTTACCATTAAGACAGCAAACTGAATTAAATGGAATCTATCAGCAGTGATTTACTATGTAATCTGACAGCAGCATCATGTAAGGACAGAGACCCTGAGTCCAGCAATGTATCATTTTTTAGTTTATTGGGTGCATCCGTTATGAAACAATCACAGTTTTCTCAGCTTTGAAATCTGAGTTGTGATAACCCCATCCGCACCAGTGATTAGCAGCTTTCTGTGTACCCTGTATATTGACAGAAAGCTGCTAATCAGTTATGGGGTCATGTTTGGACCATAAAGCACAAGACACCTAGTCCAGTAGTGATAATCTCTTGCTGATTAAACACTAATTCTATTGAAACAAAAGCACACAGCCTGGAAAGTGACACATCGCTGGAATCAGAGTCTCAGCCCATACATCATGGTGCACTCAGATTACATAGAAAAAACCTGCTGATAGATTCTATTTAATGTGGAACTGTGTAATCCTTCTATTCTCCTATGGAGGCACTCTAGCAGACGTTACTGATTAGTGCTGATCACTAGGGTCCCGGGAACAGGACATCCTTTGTCAGGTCATCATTGGGGACACCTTCTAAAATAAAAGGTACTCACGGCAAACAACTCTTTTTTCGTCAGACTGACAAGTAGTTAAAAATACAGGTAAATAAGTCATCTTCCTAGCAGTCAGCAAGCAGGGTTTGGCTGCCTGAGTGCACGTTTATTATTTTGGCTGCAGGAAAGTAAGCTATTACTCAAGCTGTCACCCTAAAATAAGAAGTGAGTCTGGAATTTATGCTTAAAGTTATTTGGAATAGCGTCTGTCATTAAACAAAGCTGCTACTGCTTGCCTTGTAACTGGAAAGTTTCAGCTTAATTAAAATGTTCTGGTTTATCTCTAGAAGAACCAGTTAGGCATAAAATATTGTGAAGTGGATCAACTGCAAGCCTCCAAATAGTGCTGAGGTATTAAAGGGATTTTCCAGGCCTTGAATATTTATGGTTTATATTTAGGATTGGGCATGAGTAATGGATTGGTGGAAATCCTACTCTCAGCATCCCCCCTGATCAGCTCATTGAGGGTTCTTTAGTTTTTTTACCCTTCATTGTTGACCAAGAACGGCTCCATATTTGTCTTAATGGCTGTTTCTGGTACTGCAGCTCTCTGTCGCTCAGTCCTAAGTAAGACTCGGCTTAAATACCAGGCACAGCCACAAAAAGTATGGGGCTTCCTCAGTCAGGGGACCAGCGGGAGTCCTAAGAGAGAGACTCCACTGATCTGATATGGATGGCCTATCCGAAGACTGTGAGCTATGATCCAAGATGCTGAACATCAAAAGACCTGTATTATGAGGACTAAAAAATGTGACTTTTCAAAGCTTTTTACTCAAAAATTGTGGTGCCAAACTTTGATGAACTGGAGTCCACCTACATAACCCTCTTATAAGAACCTGTGAGAGCTGAATTAAAAGCACGGTTGTGGAAAGCAAAATAAGAATATATAATAATAAATTGCGTAAGAAAAATTCAGTTCTGTCAGATAAAGCATATAGTCCAATCTAATAGTTGGGGTTATTGGTGAGACTATACACATTACACCCTCCAGTTGCTGAATCTAAATTCTAGAAGGTTTTGGTTTTTGGATATGACAGGGACCTGGTGGCCAATTAAATCAGCATACAATTGCCAGTGGTGCCAGGTTATTAGCAGAAAATTAGCATTAAAATAAAAACTGATCATTACAGCAGTCAAGATCTATTTTTTTATTGATAATGTAGACACAGAGACCATGATTCCAGTGATGTGCAACGTAATAAGCTGCTTAGTTTTGATAAAAATCATTGTTTTATCAGCAAGAGATTATCATTAGAGGACTATAAACCTGCTGCTATGTAGTCCTACATATTCATGAGCTCTAGATAACCCCTCCCCTACTACTGATTGGCAGCTTTGTGTGTACACTGGGCAGAAAGCTGCCAATCAATGGTGGGGGCGGGGCTATAAAGAGTACAGCATTCAGAGAACTGGTGGATCTGCAACAGGGAAAACAGGGATTTTGTCAAAACGACAGCAAGCAGCTCAGTAAGTGGCACATATCTGGAATCGGGGTCTTTCCCCTTATATGCTGCTCTTTAAAGGGGTTGCAAAAACCTGGTGACAGATTCCCTTTAAGAGCATCAAATGTTAAGCTACATAGCATTGTGAAACAGATGAATTAAATGTTGCCTTTGTTGCTTTTATTAATACACTTGCAATACTTTATGTACCTTGATAAAAATCTCAGCAGAATAAATCCTTCCTCTCCTCTTCAGATACCATATCTTCTACTTAGCAACTCTCCTCCAGAGGCAAGGCCAAGGATGCACCCAGTTGTGTTTGGGGAAAGCATAGAAGTAAATCCAGAGCCAGTCCAAGAAATCAGGTAAATTACAATTTTAGGCCTTTGTATGCCTTTGGGAGAAAATGAAAAAGCAACACAATGCACCTAATATTTTTTACTATCATATGATAAATTGGATGGGGATGTTTAGCTAAAAAAATAAGATCATGATATTTTAGATTTTTGTGTTATTACTGCTGACAAATATTTTCCTAGAGACAGATGAATTCCATAATTTCCTTTAATTGACCCATGCTGCACATCCTGACATTAAACAAGAACAGTCAGATGGATGATGCTCTCTTTGTACTTTTGATTATTTAATAAGAGCATCACCTCCATACTCACGTGCTCTGCCATGTTATAACTTTACATGATAATTTGTGTCAAATATCTTTCAAGCTTTACTCTATGAATCTGTCCACAGGAATACCTGCTCATATGTTCCTCTTGTTCCCACTTCTATTTCCAGATGCAATTCGGAAATCAAGTATGATTCAGAGAAGCATTTTCGAGATCATGTGTTTTATGCCCCAATACCAACCGTCACTTCTTTCAGTGAAACAATCATCTCCGCCCCAAACTGCACGTGGAAGAATTACAAATCTCAGCTGGTTTTTGAGCCACGTAACAAGGCTCTGAGGTTTGAAAGCACAACTATCATCTACCCGAAACATGCCAAGAACATTTACAGAACAACACTCAACTACAACTGCGGGGGGCCCAAAAAATGGTTCGCCTCCAGTGTACATCTGGAACTGTGTGAGGAAACAAGCCCTTGTATGATATACTCAGATGATCTGTAATCCAGCACCAGGTTTATCACAACCTCTTCAGGGAACCTTATCTTAACAGTGCAAACATGGAAGAGAGAATCTGCAGTCTGGATCTGGATTTGATTGAAGAGTTTAACGCTGGAACTGGGTTCACCAGTATCATTCTTATTGATAATTCTTCTTGTATTTTTTCCTGTGCTGTTGTATGTAAAATCATTAATGGTTTCATTATAATCGGAAGATTGTTGAAAGGATTTACTCTGAGATTTATTGTTGAGTCTTGGATGGATCATGAAGGCTCCTTGGCTTTCCAGATAATGTGGTGTGCGATCATCTACCCACCACTGGTGTGTCCAGGGTGAAACTGAGCAAATATTCTTAAGGTTCTGTTATGTTTTAGGGGTACAAATGTGTACAAGAGAAGCAGGTCGGGTGGTCAGCTCTTATACAGAGGGATCTGTGCAATGGGTGGCTTGGCTTATGTATCAGCTACCAAAACTTTTGAAAAGTTGGAAAGTTTTGAGATGTTTTAGAATTTACATAATGAAGGTTGATTGAGGGAAGGAAAGACATGGCAACTGCAATTCTAATTTCATTTAGTGATTGAAAACGGTTTTGGAGGCAACAACTGACGCTAGGATCAGATAAGCTGTGGTTACACATTTATTTTGGGGATTATATCTGTAACCTGAAGACTGAAGGTAGGATGGTATGCAGTTGACTTATTATGGACTAAGTAGTAACAATGATGTACTTCCGTATTGAAATGTGAGATATAAATTGTAAGCAACAGTAATGTAGTAGGTGAATCTCCACCTTTTATCATCATGTCAGTTTTAGTTCTAACATTCTGTACTGATTAATTTCTCCATACGTTGGAGGGTGAGATTACCATTTTTTTCTGATACATCATGCCATGATCTCTGTTGATCAGTTGTTTTATTTTTTATTTTTTTTAAAGTCTCCAAGTAGTTCAAAAAATAAAATTAATCTTGAAAAGGCTGTGGAGTCGGAGTCATTTAGTTGGTGTCCATTTTGGTGAAGTTGGAGTCGGTATAAAATGGATGGACTATAATATATAATACATTGCGTACAGTAGTACAATGCGGTATGCGCTGTAAGTGTTTTCATAAGAATTTGGGAAAGTTGTGAAATGTCCTATAATTGTCTGCTCTGTTCCTGATCTAAGGATCTCAGCTTTTAGTTGAGATGAATCTGTGCTGCACCTTATGTACATGCTCAGTAGTGAGGCCGTGCTGTGGAGTTGGAGGTTTAGCTGAGATGAATCTGTGCTGCACATTATGTACATGCTCAATAGTGAGGTCGTGCTGTGGAGTCGGAGGTTTAACTGAGATGAATCTGTGCTGTACTTTATGTACATGCTCAGTAGTGAGGCCGTGCTGTGGGGTTGGAGGTTTAGTTGAGATGGATCTGTGCTGCACCTTATGTACATGCTCAGTAGTGAGGCCGTGCTGTGGAGTTGGAGGTTTATCTGAGATGAATCTGTGCTGCACATTATGTACATGCTCAGTAGGGAGGCCGTGCTGTGGAGTCGGAGGTTTAACTGAGATGAATCTGTGCTGTACTTTATGTACATGCTCAGTAGCGAGGCCATGCTGTGGGGTTGGAGGTTTAGATGAGATGAATCTGTGCTGTACTTTATGTGCATGCTCAGTAGTGAGGCCGTGCTGTGGGGTTGGAGGTTTAGATGAGATGAATCTGTGCTGCACTTTATGTACATGCTCGGTAGTGAGGCTGTGCTGTGGGGTTGGAGGTTTAGCTGAGATAAATCTGTGCTGCACTTTATGTACATGCTCAGTAGTGAGGCCATACTGTGGAGTCGGAGGTTTAACTCAGATGAATCTGTGCTGCACTTTATGTACATGCTCAGTAGGGAGGCCGTGCTGTGGAGTTGGAGGTTTAGCTGAGATGAATCTGTGCTGCACTTTATGTACATGCTCAGTAGCAAGGCTGTGCTGTGGGGTTGGAGGTTTAGCTGAGATAAATCTGTGCTGCACTTTATGTACATTCTCAGTAGCGAGGCCGTGCTGTGGGGTTGGAGGTTTAGATGAGATGAATCTGTGCTGCACTTTATGTACATGCTCAGTAGTGAGGCCGTGCTGTGGGGTTGGAGGTTTAGCTGAGATAAATCTGTGCTGCACTTTATGTACATGCTCAGTAGTGAGGCCGTGCAAGGAGTTGGAGGTTTAGCTGAGATGAATCTGTGCTGCACTTTATGTACATGCTCAGTAGTGAGGCCGTGCTGTGGAGTTGGAGTTTTAGCTGAGATGAATCTGTGCTGCACTTTATGCACATGCTCAGTAGTGTGGCCGTGATGTGGGGTCGGAGTTTTAGCTGAGATGAATCTGTGCTGCACTTTATGTACATTCTCAGTAGTGAGGCCGTGCTGTGGGGTCGAAGTCGGAAGTCAGGGAAATTGAGGAGTCGAAGTCAGTGGTTTGGCTTACCGATTCCACAGCCCTGATGAAAGGAGCCAGAAAGCAGGGACCCAGGGAGTAAGGGAATAAGCGGAGGAGGTTATTGTCTCTAATGTTTTTTTATGCCTCTCTATTAAGAGGCCTATGAACATTCTGTCTTATTAATCAGGTCAATGTATTACCAGTGTGCAGAAAAATGCCGCTAAGCGTGGATATATAGGACAGAGTTAAAAGGGTTATATGAGACTGGACAATTGGTATCTCATCCAATGGATAGATTATTAATGTGAGATCAGCAGGACATCAAAAATTTGCACCCCCATTGATCAGCTTATATGTATTCTGGTAGTCACCGGATATCAGCCATATACAGCCCAGAACAACACAGCTCCATACATTGTTTTGCTGTTGACAACTGCAGTTTATCACCATTTCAAATAAATGGGAGATAAACTGCAGCATTTGGTAGAAATATCTAAATAATGTATGAGCTGGTGTGTTCCTCACCCTACATTGCTTTCATCCATCGGCTGATATCAACTTATCGTTGGGAATATCAGGTGTTGTACCCCCATCAATCTCATAATAATAACTATATCTGGGGGTAAGTCACCAATATGTGAGGCCTGAAAAAAACCTTAAAATAACTAAAAAGCAGTCAGAAATCTTTTTTTTCATACAAAACTGTAAATCCACTGCATATTATTTAGAGAAATAAATCATCACAGAATGTTAGACTTCTCTAGATGAACAAAACCAAAATGGTGTTAAGGGCAGGTAATCACTTTAGGGAAGGGTCTTTTCTCTCACTTTGTTTGGCTTGACTTGTTCTATATTACATTCCACTGTGGAAAGGTCTATAATTTTGTACACAGGGAGATTTGTATGTACATTTGGTATTTATTTAGTTCCTCAGATTGGATATAATAAAACTTTAAATATTCTTGATATGTATTTTACTATTGTCTATATGTTTGGATACTTCAAAGGTTTGCATTGTTTAATGGTTTACTATGAAATACACAGAATGTTAACAGGTACTGCCCAGGAATGCCAAGGAAAAGGACACTGCGTCATGACTGGCGTTTAAATGCCCCCGAAGATGGTACTTTTCGGAATGACTGATGAATAGTTAATGGGTGAAATAACTTTCAAAAGTATAATTTGTTATCAACATCAATTAGTCATAAAATAACAATCAAGAATGTTTTTCTTTATGAAAAAAAAATAAGATTTTTTTTTTTAAATTATGGCCATTTGTCATTGTGTTAGATATTGTTTTTTGTTTTATGTCTATTTTATTATGGGGCAGGCTATGGGGGGAGAATTATGAATTATGGTGGCCTGTGATTTGTGCTAAAAATACATTAATACATTTGGTCTTATGTTTTGAAAATTTGAACCAACTGTTATTATGACAATGTACAAATGATTATTTCCTTTTTGCTACATTTTGGTGATAAAAAGACTTATATAAATGTGATCCTAATTTATGTTTGTAGACTGGAGATTTTCATTGGCATGTATAATCACTGCTTAAATATACTACAGTCTGTGCTCTTACGTCGCTTTTCATTATTCTTCCGTAACTTATTATATTTATTGTATATTTGTTTTGTGTTTCATTCTTTTTGCATATTTCATTTGTAGTACTCTAAGAAAGTCACAACTTGTCAGAATGTCTGTTTTAGTGAATTTCATTATTATAGCTACTGTAGGTTTCTCCTGTTTTACAATTTGTAAGACATAATAATGCCAGAGTTGATATCCTCACTCACCGTTTGTCTATACAACAAAAGTCAGGGTACAAAGTACCCAGAAAAACACCACTCAAAAGAGTATAAAATGTAAAAAAAAATGTAAGGATTAAATGTAAAAAGACATGAACCAGAGAGTACGGTAAGTGGGACATGTAAGAGGATTCAAAAGGGGATAAAATCAAGTAGATAAAGGTGGGAGAGGGTTTACCCAAAAAGTAAAGGGTAGCAAGGTAGTCTATATCAGACAAAGGGAATACTAATGATCTTCCATGATTCACGTAAGAATTTGCATGTAAGGCATACCGAAAATCACAGTATAGACTATCAAGACAGTATAGTGACAAAGAAAATCAATCAGTCTATATGTATATCATGCATTATAGTACTGGAAGACAAGAAAAAAACCTTAATCAGTCCATATCTAATATAAAGGTAGTAAGGCGCTTACCCATATTGAGGTGAAGGGACCCCACATACAGCCACCAGTGCCCCAACGTGCCTTTCGCTGTGATGCTTTCTCAAAGGGAGTGTCACAATACTCTTTATTTACCATATATACTCGTGTATAAGCTGAGATTTTCAGCACATTTTTTGTGCTGAAAACGCCCCTCTCAGCTTATACACGAGTCATTGTCCAGAACATGGAGGGGGGAGGGGGAGCGGCGGAGCAGTGGCAGGAGTCGGCTACCAGAAGACATCATACTCACCCTCCTCACGCCGTTGCTGCATTTCAGTCCCGGCGCCAGCAGCTCTTCCTGTGCTGAGCGGTCGTAATCAATATGCATGCATCTCCACTCCCATAGGCATGGAACGCATATTCATTACCTTAATGAGCGGTACCACGTGACTGGTCAGCACAGAAAGAGATGCCGGGACAACGGAGATGCAGCAACAGCGCGTGGAGGGTGAGTAGGACAGGGTTGAGTGAGCCATGCATACAGTGATGGGACGGGGGGTGAGCCATGCATACAACAGGGGGAGCCACACATACCAGGATGGGGGGAGCCACACATAGCAGTGCAGGATGGGAGAGCCACACATACCAGGACTGGATGGGGGAGCTACACATACCAGGACAGGATGGGGCAGCCATGCATAGCAGGACATGACGCGGAAAGCCATACATAGCAGGACGGGATGGGGGAGTCACACATACCAGGACAGGATGGGGGAGCTACAAATATAAGGATGAGGGGAGCCACACATAGCAGGACATGACGCGGAAAGCCATACATAGCAGGACGGGTCGGGGGAGTCAAACATACCAGGACAGGATGGGGAGCTAGACATACAAGGATGAGGGGAGCCACACATAGCAGGACATGACGCGGAAAGCCATACATAGCAGGACGGGATGGGGGAGTCACACATACCAGGACAGGATGGGGAGCTACACATACAAGGATGAGGGGAGCCACACATAGCAGGACATGACGCGGAAAGCCATACATAGCAGGACGGGATGGGGGAGTCACCCATACCAGGACAGGATGGGGAGCTACACATACAAGGATGAGGGGAGCCACACATAGCAGGACATGACGCGGAAAGCCATACATAGCAGGACGGGACGGGGGAGTCACACATACCAGGACAGGATGGGGAGCTACACATACAAGGATGAGGGGAGCCACACATAGCTGGACGTGACGCGGAAAGCCATACATAGCAGGAAAGGACGGGGGAGCCACACATAACAGGACAAAACGGGGGAGCCACATACCAGGGCAGGACTGGGGAGCCACACATAGCAGGACAGGGATGAGGCGACAATGCATAATCGGCTTATACTCGAGTCAATAATCTTACCCAGTTTCCTGTGGTAAAATTAGGTGCCTCGGCTTATATTCGAGTCAGCTTATATTCGAGTATATACGGTACTTTCAAAATCCATGTAAAAATGGCTGTATAATATTTTAAAGTTTTACCCAATCTTAACTTGATTGACAGCTCCCCATTGTTCCTCCTGTTGCTAAGATCTCAGGCTGCCAGCTGTCTGTGTGGCAGTATGGAGATTGGGTGGACTCATGAGCAATTTCATTCTATAGCTGGACTCAAAAAAATTTTAAATTTAAAGGGGTATTCGCATCTCCAAGATTCTATCCCAGTATGTAGTCATTGTAAAAATTAATAATATTAGCAAATAATTCCAAATAGAAATGTTATATAGTTCTTCTGATTCACTATGTCACTTACCCCATGTGGAAGGCATTGCAGTAGTCTAGGTATCCAAGGTTACAACCACTCATATAGTGAAAGTTAGTTAGCTGTTAGTAAGGGTAATCAACATACCTTATCAGAAGAAATATACTATGCTGTTGACATGAAATTCTCACTAGATGATGGTAACAACCCATTTAATCCACACAGGCAAAGAAATCAAACCATATAAAGTGTCTTGCGAAAGTGTTCGGCCCCCTGGAACTTTTCAACATTTTCCTACATATCATGCTTCAAATATAAAGATACCAAATGTAAATTTTTGGTGAAGAATCAACAACAAGTGGAACACAATTGTGAAGTTGAACGAAATGTATTGGTTATTTTAAATTTTTGTGGAAATTCCAAAACTGAAAGTGGGGCGTGCAATATTATTCGGCCCCTTTAACTTAACACGTTGTTGCGCCACCTTTTGCTGCGATTACGGCTGCAAGTCGCTTGGGGAAGTCTCTATCAGTTTTGTACATCGAGAGACTGAAATTCTAGCCGATTCTTCCTTGGCAAACAGCTCGAGCTCAGTGAGGTTTGATGGAGATTGTTTGTGAACAGCAGTTTTCAGCTCTATCCACAGATTCGCTTCGATTGGATTGAGGTCTGGACTTTGACTTGGCCATTCTAACACCTGGATACGTTTATTTGTGAACCATTCCATTGTAGATTTTGCTTTATGTTTGGGATCATTGTCTTGTTGGAAGATAAATCTCCATCCCAGTCTCAGGTCTTTTGCAGACTCCAACAGGTTTTCTTAAAGAATGGTCCTGTATTTGGCTCCATCCATCTTCCCATCAATTTTAACCATCTTCCCCGTCCCTACTGAAGAAAAGCAGGCCCAAACCATGATGCTGCCACCACCATGTTTGACAGTGGGGATGATGTGTTCAGGGTAATGAGCTGTGTTGTCTTTACGCCAAACATATTGTTTGGCAGTGTTGTCAAAAAGTTCGATTTTGGTTTAATCTGACCAGAGCACCTTTTTCCACTTGTTTGGTGTGTCTCTCAGGTGGCTTGTTGCAAACTTTAAACAACCCTTTTTATGGATATCTTTGAGAAATGGCTTTCTTCTTTCCACTCTTCCATAAAGGCCAGATTTGTGCAGTGTACGACTGATTGTTGTCCTATGGACAGACTGTCCCACCTCAGCTGTAGATCTCTGCAGTTCATCCAGAGTGATCATGGGGCTCTTGGCTGCATCTCTGATCAGTCTTCTTGTTTGAGATGAAAATTTAGAGGGACAGCCGAGTCTTGTTAGATTTGCAGTTGTATGATACTCCTTCCATTTCAGTATGATTGCTTGCACAGTGCGCCTTGGGATGTTTAAAGTTTTGGAAATAATTTTGTATCCAAATCCAGCTTTAAACTTCTCCACAACAGTATCACGGACCTACCTGTTGTGTTCCTTGGTCTTCATGATGCTCTCTGTGCTTCTAACAACCCTGAGACTATCACAGAGCAGGTGTATTTATACAGAGACTTGATTACACACAGTTGGATTATATTTATCATCATTAGGCATTTAGGACAACATTGGATCATTCAGAGATCCACAAGGAACTTCTGGAGTGAGTTTGCTGCACTGAAAGTAAAGGGGCTGAATAATATTGCATGCCCCACTTTTCAGTTTTTGAATTTCCACAAAAATTTAAAATAACCAATAAATTTCGTTCAACTTCACAATTGTGTTCCACTTGTTGTTGATTCTTCACCCAAAAATTATATTTGGTATCTTTGTGTTTGAAGCATGATATGTGGGAAAAGGTTGAAAAGTTCCAGGGGGCCAAATACTTTCGCAAGTATGTCCATAAATTAAGTTATGTGTAATAAGGAGAAATGACACAGGAAAAAAGTATTTAACACTGAAAATGTATTTAATACTTTGTACAAAGTTGGTGATGACAGCTTCAAGATGCCTCTTGCATGGAGAAACTAGTTGCATGCATTGCTCAGGTGTGATTTTAGCCCATTCTTCCACAAGAACAAACACTCTTCACATCCTGAAGGTTTTGTGGGCTCCTTCTATGAACTCTGAGCTTTAGTTCTTTCCATTAACTTTCTATTGGATTCAGGACAGGTGATTGGCTGGGCCATTCTAACAGCTTTATTTTCTTTCTATGAAACCAATTGAGAGTTTATTTGGCTGTGTGTTCAATACTTATTTCACCCGCTGTATATCAAATAGAATACACTGAGTCTTTGCTATACACATCACAGAGGAAATAATGAGACATTGCTGTATAAATCACATAGGATGCACTGTGACATCAGGGGGCATCAGCTCTAGGTCACTGATCTATCACTGGCAACCTAGATAGGAGCCAAAGCAATATGATGAGACATTGCCATCACGGGCAACTAAGAATCAACACATCGGACAACCCAGTTATGGCACTTCACCGAAAACAGGTATAACCAAGTAATACACAAGAGCCTCCCCATTGTTCTTACAGAACAGACCATACAGCACTTTTACAAGGAAGGATTTTCAGCTGGATTGCTACTTTAAATGACATCCATCACCTTCTGTCTTCATTAACAAAATAAAGGGGCCACAAGGAAGTTGATTTCCTGACTACTATTCTCTCTTCTCAGCTATCATCTGTTTACCTGTAATCCTATGTACAACCACATATAATACATGGTGATTTATAAGGAGCAGGGGTGTAACTACAACAAGTGCAGGGGTTGCAATCGCACCCAGGCCCTGGAGCCTAGGGGGCCCTAAAAGTCCCTTTAGCCTATAGAAAAAGACTATTGCTATAAAAGATTTAAAATATTTGGGGGCCCTGTTGGAGCTTTCGCATCGGGGCCCATGAGTTTCAAGTTACGCCACTGATAAACTATGACAAAGTGCTACATCTTTATATAAAATACACATTTCTACTTTGCATTATTGAACGGCCTTGGGACTTGAGTTTGGATGAAGCAAACAGCTGCTGTAAATATTCTGGGAATAAGCGCAAAATATATTAACAGCACAACACATAAAGCTAGAGGAGCTGGTGTTCACAAGTCTGACTATGACTTGGAAACGAAGGTAAAGCCCAGATCATTTGCCTGGGAGACGTAGTAATAGGTTGTTATTTCTGTGATGGCAGGATGTTTAATCAAACACACACTCTTATGTATACGGTTTTGACTTCCTATCTCTTTGCATTTTTCCGTGAACTCAATACGACCACATTTCTTAGAATTTGATGGATTTATGTCTAGGTTTTTTTTTTTATAAAGTTTGATCAATTCTTTCTCTATCTCTATTCTAAGTGCAAAAGACAAAAAATTATTTTGGCCCAAATTCAATTTACGCATATTGGGTTAGAGAGTTCAGAGTTTTAAGGAGTTTTCTCATTATTATAAATGTGTACAATTTCAAAAGTGTCTGTAAAAAAAAAGCAACTTTGCAATTTACCTCCAATTAAAAATTGTCTCAGTTCTGAAAAATGGAGGGGTGTAAAATTGTATTGGTCACTGCTCATTGCCTTGGTTTGTGGAGAACTTTTCAGTGTAGCTCGCGCTTGCAAACTCTTTACTGGATTCGGCCATCTTCAGTGCCCCTGCAATGCTACCCCTGCTTATAGAATCAGCGTACAGCTGGGACATCAGTGCGCCAATGCCGCTGCTCCAATCTGTCAATAATTTGGCGCTCACCACCCATGACAAGCAGGAAGCCGGGAGGCTGGGAAGCAGTATGCTGAAGAACAAAGATGAGAACAACCCTTTATGTGAGGTGTAGGGGGTCATCATGGATACTCATTTCTTACACATCTTTGGGAACAGTTTCAAAGAATATTTCGGGAGGAACTGTCTTTGTCCAGCTGTGCAATGTTTAATTTCCTCTGAGAAGGTGCTGCAGAAAATTTAACACTTGTTCAGGAATATAAGTATTCACTGAATATAAGTATGAATATAAGTATTCACTGAATGATCTACTGATCTGCTTCATGTTTGTTGATCGACATCATTTACTAACCCATTTAGTCCAACCAACTGCATACAGAACTAGTGGTAATATATTCGTCTGAGCACATAAACCGCCTAGAACAAAGCCTAAAAATAATTTCACATGACGAACAAGTGTTTTGCTCATTCCTCAAGTGAACGGTTGTTTGACTACACTGCACGATTATAAGGATCAAGCATTCCGGTAATCATGCAGTGTGAAGGGTTTCCCCACAAATTACCAGTGTTGCTGTGGGCCCCAGCAGGAGACAATTTGTGAAAAGCTTAACTTCAAGGTACTCTTCCATCAAGTAGGGATTGTTCAAAGAATACAACCAAGTCCAGCTCCAAGAGATCTGCCCAGTGATGTATGAAATTTGTATTGTGAAATGTGGTGATGGATCCGTTCTCAGGTTGGCTGCATCATGGTATGTAAGGATTTGAATGTGAATTTAATGTGTGCTACATCTGTATACTAAATGAATATGTTAGGCTTGTCATCAAATGTAAACAAACTATGATTGAAGGATCCTTTGATAGTGGCCTAATACATTCTTAAACTTGAAAGTACTGAATAATATTATACCTGCGCAGAGTAAAAAATCCTCCGTACAATGCAACCTAGTGTTACCCAATAGGAGGTGTACAATTTGCCAGACACTAACCGTATTATTAGACTGACCACAATGTGAAAAAGGTCCTGCTATATAAAATGCCAGAAACGTTGTATTTCAGAATAAATAGATGTAACAAGTTATTACCTTTGTTTACAACAACGATGACTTGCAGGCTCCTTGTAATGTTCTTGCTGAACGATATCGGCTATGTCCGTAATTCCGGTGAAGATCTTCAGGTAGAGCTGCTTTGGGCGCTGCCCCGGCCGGTGGCAGAACGCTCCAAGCCCGCCTACCACGCGAAGTAGATGAACGCTGGAGTAGCCGCTCGGTTCTCTGCCAAAGCAGGACCTTCCGTGACGTCACGATCACGTGAGTATACACGTGACTGGGCTAAGGAAAGCGGAGAGGACCAATTCCTACGCGTTTCGGAACTAGTGTGTTCCTTCTTCAGGGATGGTCCATGATAACAACCCCACATCTTAAATACCCTCCAGCGCTCCGACATTGCCATTATTCATTAAAAGCAAACAGCTCTATTTCGCTGTTTAGACCCTTTGGAGCCAGAGTGTCTAGTTCGAAGATCATTTTGGTTTCTTCTCTAGACATTTGTTTAATGTAATCGCCCTTTCTCCAACTCTTATGTACGATTTTCAGGCCTGTAATGCACGTACCCCTGAGTGAGCCCCCGTGGTGAATTAAATAATGTTTGGATAACGGGTGGCCTTGAAATTGTTTATTTATATTCCTAAGATGTTCATTTATCCTCACATACAGGGGACGCTTCGTCCTCCCGACATAGATCTTATCGCACGGGCACCTGATTGCATAAATCACCCCTTCAGTCTTGCAGGAGATATAGTCCTTAATATACCAATTAGTAGTAGCATTTGACAGCAAAAGTTGTTTTTTGGTATTTAGTAATTTACAGGGTTTACATCTTGAGCAAGGATAAAAACCTGGTTGTTTGCAAAAAAATGGGTACGACTTAACAGCATGGGAGTGTGGCACTGTAGTGGCTATTTTATTACCTAAGTTGTTTGCCCTTCTATAAATAAATGTTGGACGATCCGGAATCTTCTCCCCAATAATTTTGTCTTCTTTTAAGATGTCCCAATGTCTATTCACTATACGTCTAAGAAGGTGGGTATTGGCATTAAACTGTGTGATGATAGGGATAATTTCAAGTGGGAATTGCTTTTCCTTTGCATCTTTATTATTCAAAAATTGGGTTCTAGGAATCCCACCAATTATGTCCTTTGTATTGGACAGAGAATTTTGGCTGTATCCCTTCTGCACAAATTTCTTTGTCAAGATATCCACTTCCTTATTGAAATCTTGTACCCTAGAACAGTTTCTATGTGCACGTATGAACTGACTCTTGGGGACATTGGTTAACCACCTCTCCTCCTCTCTGGTACCATACAATTTATGAGGGTGGCGCCCTTGGTGCGAACCTGGTACTCTGGCAATGTTTTATTGATGATATTGTTTTTATTTGGTCTGGTGGCCCTAATTTATTATTGGATTTTATCACTAATTTAAATAAAAATTCTTACTTTTTAAATTTTACAGCGACCACCAGTACTGTTTCCATAGACTTTTTGGATCTTACTATTTTTATTGAAAATAAACGAATTTGCACCAAAACTTTTCATAAGCCTACTGATGTGAACAACTATATATCTTTGGGTAGTTGCCATCTTCCGAGCTGGTTAACCAATGTCCCCAAGAGTCAGTTCATAATAAATGAATAATGGCAATGTCGGAGCGCTGGAGGGTATTTAAGATGTGGGGTTGTTATCATAGACCATCCCTGAAGAAGGAACACGCTAGTTCCGAAACACATAGGAATTGGTCCTCTCCGCTTTCCTTAGCCCAGTCACGTGTATACTCACGTGATCGTGACGTCACGGAAGGTCCTGCATCGGCAGAGAACCGAGCGGCTACTCCAGTGTTCATCTACTCCGCGTGGTAGGCGGGCTTGGAGCGTTCTGCCACCGGCCGGGGCAGCGCCCAAAGCAGCTCTACCTGAAGATCTTCACCGGAATTACGGACATAGCCGATATCGTTCAGCAAGAACATTACAAGGAGCCTGCAAGTCATCGTTGTTGTAAACAAAGGTAATAACTTGTTACATCTATTTATTCTGAAATACAACGTTTCTGGCATTTTATATAGCAGGACCTTTTCCACATTGTGGTCAGTCTAATAATACGGTTAGTGTCTGGCAAATTGTACACCTCCTATTGGGTAACACTAGGTTGCATTGTACGGAGGATTTTTTACTCTGCGCAGGTATAATATTATTCAGTACTTTCATAGATTACGATACAAAAGGGTGGACTTGTATCATTACCTGCTGCGGGTTTTTTAAGGTTAGAAGCGCTACTGGCTTTTCTATATATACATTCTTAAACTTACCACTCATGTTTTATTTTTTATCATTAATATTTTCACAAATCCACCAATATATATAATTCATCTAGTATTACCTTTTTTTTAGTTGTTCTTTTCTAGCTGAACATTTATGGTATATGTCTCTTTAGCCGGATCTTGAGATCTCATGGTAACCTCCTGGGAATTAATGGCTTTAAGTTCTCTGAATTGGATCACTATTTCAGTCACCAGAACTTTCTGTCTGATGAAATTGCATGGATAGTGCCACTGACGTTTTCCACAGTAAGGTAAGGGGAAAATAAACAATTATCATGGTTACTGATGATGACTGCACAATTCTAATGTAGGAGATGACAGTTCACCCTCCCTGTCTGTATGATTAAAGGGTCCAGTCACCAAGTCCAGTATCTTTCTACGCCAATCTTGATACAGAGCTCACTGGACAAAAATGCGCTAAGCTTTTAAAGATGCATGATCTTCTAAATCAATATAGCGCATTTTTCAGCTGCCACGTGCTAAAGACAGAAATGTGCTCCAGCTATGGAAAGGAGTACAATTTTGCTATAATTGATGCCACTTTTGGGATGTAATTTATAATGAGTATGTAGGGTAGTGATAAACCATACCCCTGTAAATTGTGCCCACTTTTCAAAAATTAGGCAGTGTTGGTGTAAAAGTTTTAATTTGTATTTATTTAATTTTCTAAAATTTTTATTCCAGTTTTCTGGTACAAAATGTTTGATGAATTAATAATCTCATAGTTGATTTAGTGGAATATGAAGGGAAAGGCAGAGATCATACTAGCACTAGAAGGTCATGTGATTCGGTGCTGATGCATCATGGGATTTATAGTAGAACATAGAGGAGTAATATGCAAAATTAGAGCAAGGAATCAAGGTCTAAAGTGAAGAAAAAAGGCTTCACTGCAGAGAAATAAATACACCACGCGATAGCACCATTTATTTTTAACTGATCTATACTGAGAATAAGCTACCCCAATTTTCTCAAAAGGAAGACTGAGAGAGATAGAGTCTTCACCATTTTTTTTACACAATATATTTTCTATTAGGCAATGAACAGAATATTGCTCCATTTACACTGCGAGATGATTGTGAATTAGCGTTCATAGGAATGCTCAATCATGAACTTGCAGCTTAAACGGTGGCGATCACCTGATGAACAAGAAAAATGCATGTTCATCAGGTGAAATTATCTTTTGTGCTGCAAAATACATCATAATTTTTGGCAGCGCATCATCTTATGTAAACAGGACAAGTGCTGCCAGGAAAAATGGCAACCTGTGCACATGATCAATCTATGGATCAGTACGCATTTGACCTATGTAAACAGACTATTAAATGCCCACCGATCATAAAATGCAGAGCTGATCGGCAGTTGTTTACTTTCCCAGGTTGGCGTGTCAGACTCAGTGATGTTGTGGTCAGGACTCTGGGGGGGCCATTTTGTCACTTCCAGGACTTTGTTCTTTTTATGTCACTGGTCATATACCATGGCAAGACTGCAACATGACACAAGGAAGTTACACTGGATCAGAAAATTATTACAGGCAAAGATTTCAAAGGATACTAAGGATTCAAGCTCTTTTGAAGAAGTACCAAGAAATGGGCAACATTGAAGACAGTATACGCAGTGATCAGCCAAGGAAACAGTGCAGCAGATGAAAGACACATCATGCTTGCTTATCTTCAAAATCGGAAGATGTCCAACAGTGCCATCAGCTCAGAACTGGCAGAAACCAGCGGGAATCAGCTACATCCATATACTGTTTGGAGAGGTCTGGCCACAAGTGAGTATCGTGGAAGAATTGTGGCCAAAAATCCATATCCTTAACCTGGAAACAATGTCAAGCAACTCAATTATGCATGAAAACATGGGAACTAGGGTGCAGAAAAATTGCAGCAGGTGTTCTAGACTTATGAGTCAACATTTGAAATTTTTGGCTGCAATAGAAGGCAGTTTGTCACAGGACTTGAGATTGGTACAGCTGTAACAGAAAGCAGTCTGTTTGTCAAAGTGCTAGAGAACAGTACAATAATTAGTTTTTACAGGCAACAATGAGGCATGGTGGAGGTTCTTTGCAAGTTCGGAACCACATTTCAGCAAATTAAGTTTGGGCTTTGGTTAGGATTAAAAGTGTCCTGAATGCTGACAAATGTGGCAAATTCTGATGCTTTATGCAATACCATTGAGGAAGGCATCTGATTGGCTCCAAATTAATTCTGCAGCAGGACATTCAGCCATTGTTATTAAGAACTATCATTAGCGTAAAGAGGAACAAGGAGTACTGGTATGAATGATAGAAATCCCTGATCTCATTAACATCATTAAGTTTATCTGGGACTACATGAAGAGTTCCAAGGATTTGCATGAGTCTGCCTCCACAGAAGATCTATGGTTAGTGAGGAGACACATGGGTCCGTCGGGCACCCCAATCCACTAGCCAAAACCGCATGGACAAGAGATCGTCCCACCAAACGCCCACTCTCTTTTTAACATCAGCGTAATGCTACTCAGACAACACAGTAGGAAGGTATTACTGCACCTGATACCCCAATACTGAGCCGCTGCTGCCGTATGTGTCCCTATTATTGCCCCTGATACCCCAATAATGAGCCACCACTGCCGTATGTGTCCCTATTACTGCACCTGATGCCCCAATAATGAGCTGTTGCTGCTGTATGTGTCCCTATTACTGCACCTGATACCCCAATACTGTGCCGCTGCTGCCGTATGTGATCCTATTACTGCACCTGATACCCCAATACTGAGCCTCTGCTGCTGCATGTGTCCCTATTACTGCACCTGATACCCCAATACTGAGCTGCTGCTGCCGTATGTGTCCCTATTACTGCCCCTGATACCCCAATACTGAGTCGCTGCTGCCATATGTGTCCCTATTACTGCATCTGATACCCCAATACTGAGGCGCTGCTGCCGTGTGTGCCCCTATTACTGCCCCTGATACCCCAATACTGAGCCGCTGCTGCTGTATGTGCCCCTATTACTGCATCTAATACCCCAATACTGAGCCGCTGCTGCCGTATGTCCCTATTACTGCACCTGATACCCCAATACTGAGCCGCTGCTGCCATATGTGTTCCTATTACTGCCCCTGACACCTCAATACTGAGCCGCTGCTGCCGTATGTGTCCTTATTACTGCCCCTGATACCCCAATACTGAGCCGCTGCTGCCATATGTGCCCCTATTACTGCCCCTGATACCCCAATTCTGAGCCGCTGCTGCCGTATGTGTCCCTATTACTGCACCTTATACCCCATTACTGAGCCGCTGCTGTCGTATGTGACCTTATTACTGCCCCTGATACCCCAATACTGAGCCGCTGCCATATGTGTCCCTATTACTGCACCTGATACCCCAATACTGAGCTGCTGCTGCTGTATGTGTCACTCCCTAATACTGAATCTGATACCCCAATACTGAGAAGCTGCTGCCGTATGTGTCCCTATTACTGCCCCTGATACCCCAATACTGAGCCGCTGCTGCCGTATGTGTCCCTATTACTGCACCTGATACCCCAATACTGAGCCTCTGCTGCTGTATGTGTCCCTAATACTGCCCCTGATACCCCAATACTGAGCCGCTGCTGCTGTATGTGTCCCTATTACTGCACCTGATACCCCAATTTTGAGCTGCTGCTGCCGTATGTGTCCCTATTACTGCACCTGATACCCCAATACTGAGTCGCTGCTGCCGTATGTGTCCCTATTACTGCATCTGATACCCCAATACTGAGACGCTGCTGCCGTGTGTGCCCCTATTACTGCCCCTGATACCCCAATACTGAGACGCTGCTGCCGTGTGTGCCCCTATTACTGCCCCTGATACCCCAATACTGAGCCGCTGCTGCTGTATGTGCCCCTATTACTGCATCTAATACCCCAATACTGAGCCGCTGCTGCCGTATGTCTCTATTACTGCACCTGATACCCCAATACTGAGCCGCTGCTGCCATATGTGTTCCTATTACTGCCCCTGATACCTCAATACTGAGCCGCTGCTGCCGTATGTGTCCTTATTACTGCCCCTGATACCCCAATACTGAGCCGCTGCTGCCATATGTGCCCCTATTACTGCCCCTGATACCCCAATTCTGAGCCGCTGCTGCCGTATGTGTCCCTATTACTGCACCTTATACCCCAATTCTGAGCCGCTGCTGTCGTATGTGACCTTATTACTGCCCCTGATACCCGAATACTGAGCCGCTGCCATATGTTACCCTATTACTGCACCTCATACCCCAATACTGAGCCGCTGCTGCCGTATGTGTCCCTATTACTGCACCTGATACCCCAATACTGAGCCGCTGCTGCCATATGTGCCCCTATTACTGCCCCTGATACCCCAATTCTGAGCCGCTGCTGCCGTATGTGTCCCTATTACTGCACCTTATACCCCAATACTGAGCCGCTGCTGTCGTATGTGACCTTATTACTGCCCCTGATACCCGAATACTGAGCCGCTGCCATATGTTACCCTATTACTGCACCTCATACCCCAATACTGAGCCGCCGCTGCCATATGTGTCCCTATTACTGCCCCTGATACCCCAATACTGAGCCTCTGCTGCCGTATGTGTCCCTATTACTGCACCTGATACCCCAATACTGAGCTGCTGCTGCTGTATGTGTCACTCCCTAATACTGAATCTGATACCCCAATACTGAGAAGCTGCTGCCGTATGTGTCCCTATTACTGCCCCTGATACCCCAATACTGAGCCGCTGCTGCCGTATGTGTCCCTATTACTGCACCTGATACCCCAATACTGAGCCTCTGCTGCTGTATGTGTCCCTAATACTGCCCCTGATACCCCAATATTGAGCTGCTGCTGCTGTATGTGTCCCTATTACTGCACCTGATACCCCAATTTTGAGCTGCTGCTGCCGTATGTGTCCCTATTACTGCACCTGATACCTCAATACTGAGCCGCTGCTGCTGTATGTGTCCCTATTACTGCCCCTGATACCCCAATACTGAGTCGCTGCTGCCGTATGTGTCCCTATTACTGCATCTGATACCCCAATACTGAGACGCTGCTGCCATGTGTGCCCCTATTACTGCCCCTGATACCCCAATACTGAGCCGCTGCTGCTGTATGTGCCCCTATTACTGCATCTAATACCCCAATACTGAGCCGCTGCTGCCGTATGTCCCTATTACTGCACCTGATACCCCAATACTGAGCCACTGCTGCCATATGTGTTCCTATTACTGCCCCTGATACCTCAATACTGAGCCGCTGCTGCCGTATGTGTCCTTATTACAGCCCCTGATACCCCAATACTGAGCCGCTGCTGTCATATGTGCCCCTATGACTGCCCCTGATACCCCAATTCTGAGCCGCTGCTGCCGTATGTGTCCCTATTACTGCACCTTATACCCCAATTCTGAGCCGCTGCTGTCGTATGTGACCTTATTACTGCCCCTGATACCCCAATACTGAGCCGCTGCCATATGTTACCCTATTACTGCACCTCATACCCCAATACTGAGCCGCCGCTGCCATATGTGTCCCTATTAGGGTTGAGCGAAACGGGTCGAACATTTTCAAAAGTCGCCGACTTTTGGCGAAGTCGAGTTTCATGAAACCCGATCCGACCCCTGTGCGTGGTCGGCCATGCGGTACGCGACTTTCGCGCCAAAGTCGCGTTTCAATGACGCGAAAAGCGCCATTTCTCAGCCAATGAAGGTAAACGCAGAGTGTGGGCAGCGTGATGACATAGGTCCTGGTCCCCACCATCTTAGAGAAGGGCATTGCAGTGATTGGCTTGCTGTCTGCGGCGTCACAGGGGCTATAAAGGGGAGTTCCCGCCGACCGCCATCTTACTGCTGCTGATCTGAGCGTAGGGAGAGGTTGCTGCCGCTTCGTCAGAAGCAGGGATAGCGTTAGGCAGGGTCCATTAACCACAAAACCGCTTGTGCTGTAGCGATTTCCACTGCCCAACACCACCTTCGGTGTGCAGGGACAGTGGAAGCTCCTTTTTTTTTTTTTTTCCTCAGCGCTGTAGCTCATTGGGCTGCCCTAGAAGGCTCCCTGATAGCTGCATTGCTGTGTGTACGCCGCTGTGCAAACCAACTGCTTTTTTCAAAGCACAAATCCTCTTGTTCCTTCCTTTCTGCACAGCTATCTTGTTTGTTTGTCCACACTTTTTATTTAATTTGTGCATCAGTCCACTCCTTATTGCTGCCTGCCATAGCTGGCTGAGATTACTGCAGGGAGATAGTAATTGAAGGACAGTTCCTTTTTTTTTTTTTTTGTGGGAGATTAAGATTGACATTTCTGCTAGAGTGCCATCTCTGTCTGTGTCATCTCTCACTCAGTGGGCCATAGAAAGCCTATTTATTTTTTTGCTTGATTTGGGTTCCAAAATCTACCAGAAAAAATCACAACATCAATCAGTGGGAGAAAAATATTGGCCTCAGGGCTTGTGTGCCACTCCTTACTCCTGTGTGTGCCATCTCTCACTCAGTGGGCCATAGAAAGCCTATTAATTTTTTTGCTTGATTTGGGTTCTAAATTCTACCTGAAAAAATCAATAAATCAATCAGTGGGAGATTAATATTGGCCTTTGGGCTTGTGTGCCAGTCCTAAGCGTGCCATCTCTCTCTCTCTCAGATAGTGGGCCATAGAAAGCCTATTTTTTTATTATTTTATTGGGTTTATAAATTTTCCCTGGAAAAAAAAAAAAGTGGGAGATTAATATTGGCCTCTGGGCTTGTGTGCCAGTCCTGAGCGTGCCATCTCTCTCACAAATAGTGGGCCATAGAAAGCCTATTAATTTTTTTGCTTGATTTGGGTTCCAAAATCTACCAAAAAAAATCACTAAATCAATCAGTGGGAGATTAATATTGGCCTCTGGGCTTGTGTGCCACTCCTGACTCCTGTGTGCGTCATCTGTCACTCAGTGGGCCCTAGAAAGCCTATTTTTTGTTTTATTTGTTTTCTAAATTCTCCCTGAAACAATCATTTTATTTTCTTTGGTTTCTAAATTATTCCTGAAAAAAATCATTTTTTTTGTATTTTTTTTTTTCTGAAGTCTCCCTTTTAAAAAAAACAAACACAAATCAGTGGGAGATAAATATTTACATTTGCGCTTCAGTGACAGTCCTGCGTGTGTGCCATCTCATTTGTTGCCAACAACAACAGAGTGTGTAACATTGTGGCTGATTTTCGTTGTGGTCTCACCCACCTGTAAAGGGGTAGCTAAATCATACTGAAGTTATAGCTCACCGTGTAAGTTGTGTGACAGCAACAAATACCGTTCGTTTGGTAACGTTTTTAAAACAATGAGGAAGTCTGGTGGAAGAGGTCGTGGCCGGGGGCGTTCATTGTCAGCTGGTAATGAGGGTAGTGGTAGTGGTGGAGCATCAGCTGGTCGTGGGAAAAAAAATATTGCACCTAAGTCTGGAGCTGTGGAGCCAGGTTCGTCGTCTGGCTACACAAGGCCTCGAACGCTCCCTTTTCTGGGAGTAGGAAAACCGCTTTTAAAGCCGGAGCAGCAAGAGCAAGTTTTGGCTTATCTTGCTGACTCAGCCTCTAGCTCTTTTGCCTCCTCTCGTGAAACTGGTAAATGTCAAAGCAGCGCGTCGTTAGTGGATGTTCACGGTCAGGGACAAGTCGCTTCCTTGTCCTCTTCAGCAAAAACAACAACAGAGAAGAATGCAGCAGGTGACACGACGGGTTACTCCATGGAGCTCTTTACACATACCGTCCCTGGCTTAGAAAGTGAAGCAGTTAACAGTCCATGCCCATTACAAGTTGAATCTGACATGGAGTGCACTGATGCACAGCCACAGCCAGACTACTATCCTGGTCCTTTGACTCAGACCACAACATTGCCATCGCAGGGTGCTGATCAAGAATCAGACCCTGATGAGACTATGTTGCCCCATCACGAACGCTATACCACCGACCGACACGGTGACACAGACGAAGTTGCACACGAGCTACAAGAAGAGGTAATAGATGACCCAGTTCTTGACCCCGATTGGCAGCCATTGGGGGAACAGGGTGCAGGCGGCAGCAGTTCTGAAGCGGAGGAGGAGGGGCCGCAGCAGGCATCAACATCGCAACAGGTTCCATCTGCCGGGCCCGTATCTTGCCCAAAACGCGTGGCAAAGCTAAAACCTGTTGGAGGACAGCGTGGCCATCCGGTTAATGCTCAGTCTGCAATGCCTGAAAAGGTATCCGATGCTAGAAAGAGTGCAGTCTGGCATTTTTTTAAACAACATCCAATTGATCAGCGCAAAGTCATCTGTCAAAAATGTTCAACTACCTTAAGCAGAGGACAGAATCTGAAAAGTCTCAATACAAGTTGCATGCATAGACATTTAACCACCATGCATTTGCAAGCCTGGACTAACTACCAAACGTCCCTTAAGGTTGTAGCACCCTCGGCCAATGAAGCTAGTCAGCAACGCAACATCCCTTCCGGCAGTGTAGGGCCACCATTTTCCGCACCACCTGCAGTATCTGTGCAGGTTTCTTTGCCAGGCCAAAGCCGTCAGGGTCAGGGAATCACCAGTTTCGTAGTAGGAAACACTGCATCTAGGGCACCGGTGGCAACAATACCATCTCCCACCGTCTCTCAGTCTGCCATGTCCACCGGCACCCCCGCTAGTTCCACGATCTCCAGCTCTCCAGTCCAGCTCACCCTACATGAGACTATGGTTAGAAAAAGGAAGTACTTAGCCTCGCATCCGCGTACACAGGGTTTGAACGCACACATAGCTAGACTAATCTCGTTAGAGATGATGCCCTACCGGTTAGTTGAAAGCGAAGCTTTCAAAGTCCTGATGGACTACGCTGTACCACGCTACGAGCTACCCAGTCGACACTTTTTTTCCAGAAAAGCCATCCCAGCCCTCCACCAGCATGTTAAAGAGCGCATCGTCCATGCACTCAGGCAATCTGTGAGCACAAAGGTGCACCTGACAACAGATGCATGGACCAGTAGGCATGGCCAGGGACGTTACGTGTCCATCACGGCACACTGGGTAAATGTGGTGGATGCAGGGTCCACAGGGGACAGCAAGTTTGGGACAGTTCTGCCTAGCCCACGGTCTAGGAAACAATTGGCTGTAGCCGTTCGCACCCCCTCCTCCTCCTCTTCGTCCTCCTGCAGAAGTGAGAGCTCGTCCACAGACCGCAGTCGCACAACCACTCCATCCGCAGCTGCCACTGTTGCACACCAGGTCTCCCATTATGGGGCAGCTACTGGCAAACGTCAGCAGGCTGTATTGGCTATGAAGTGTTTGGGCGACAACAGACACACCGCGGAAGTTCTGTCCGAGTTCTTGCAGAAAGAAACGCAGTCGTGGCTGGGCACTGTAGATCTTGAGGCAGGCAAGGTAGTGAGTGATAACGGAAGGAATTTCATGGCTGCCATCTCCCTTTCCCAACTGAAACACATTCCTTGCCTGGCTCACACCTTAAACCTGGTGGTGCAGTGCTTCCTGAAAAGTTATCCGGGGTTATCCGACCTGCTCCTCAAAGTGCGTGGACTTTGCTCACATATCCGCCGTTCGCCCGTACACTTCAGCCGTATGCAGACCTATCAGCGTTCTTTGAACCTTCCCCAGCATCGCCTAATCATAGACGTTGCAACAAGGTGGAACTCAACACTGCACATGCTTCAGAGACTGTGTGAACAGAGGCGGGCTGTTATGTTTTTGTGGGAGGATACACATACACGGGCAGGCAGTAGGATGGCAGACATGGAGTTGTCAGGTGTGCAGTGGTCGAAGATTCAAGACATGTGTCAAGTCCTTCAGTGTTTTGAGGAATGCACACGGCTGGTTAGTGCAGACAACGCCATAATAAGCATGAGCATCCCCCTAATGCGTCTGCTGATGCAAAGTTTGACGCACATAAAGGATCAGGCGTCTGCAGCTGAGGAAGAGGAAAGCCTTGATGACAGTCAGCCATTGTCTGGCCAGGGCAGTGTACAGGACGAGGTAGCGGGCGAAGAGGAGGAGGAGGACGAGGAGGATGATGGGGATGATTATATTTTTAATGAGGAAGCTTTTCCGGGGCCACTGGAAATTGGTGGCGCGGCAAGGCCGGGTTCTGGTTTTTTGAGGGACACAAGTGACGTGGATTTGCCTGAAACTGCCCCTCAACCAAGCACAACCGCAGATTTGAGAACTGGAACTTTGGCCCACATGGCGGATTATGCCTTACGTATCCTCAAAAGGGACACACGCATAACTAAAATGATGAATGATGACGATTACTGGTTGGCCTGCCTCCTTGATCCTCGCTATAAAGGCAAATTGCAAAATATAATGCCACATGAGAACTTGGAACTAATATTAGCAACCAAACAATCAACTCTTGTTGACCGTTTGCTTCTGGCATTCCCTGCACACAGCGCCCGTGATCGTTCTCACACGAGCTGCAGGGGCCAGCAGACCAGAGGAGTTAGAGGGGCAGAAATCAGAAGTGGCGTTGGCCAGAGGGGTTTTCTGACCAGGTTGTGGAGTGATTTTGCTATGACCGCAGACAGGACAGGTACTGCAGCATCAATTCAAAGTGACAGGAGACAACATTTGTCCAGTATGGTTACAAACTATTTTTCATCCCTTATCGATGTTCTCCCTCAACCGTCATTCCCATTTGATTACTGGGCATCAAAATTAGACACCTGGCCAGAATTGGCAGAATATGCATTGCAGGAGCTTGCTTGCCCGGCAGCTAGTGTCCTATCAGAAAGAGTATTCAGTGCTGCAGGTTCAATACTAACAGAAAAAAGGACTCGTCTGGCTACCCAAAATGTAGATGATCTAACCTTCATTAAAATGAACCACAACTGGATTTCGAAATCTTTTGCCCCACCTTGCCCGGCTGACACCTAGCTTTCCTATGAAAAGGTCTTGCCTGTGGACTATTCTGAATGCCTTTTCCAATCTCGTAATTTTCAGCACCTGATTGTCCAGCATACGACATGTTTACACCTCACTAAATGGCCAAACTCCCCACAAGGGGCCGTGGTATCGACACTTGGCGACAGCACCCGTGAGAGTGCAGTTTGTCTGAAGAGGTGGGTGAGCCCGCTTTTGGTCGACGGCACTGCCACTGGGACCCTCCTAGTACAATAAAGTGTCTCTGGCGGTGGTGGTGCGCACCCAACGTCAGACACATCGTTGTAATATGAGGGGCCCTGGGCCTGTACCGCCGGCCACAAGACAGTTTCCCCCCACCCCAGCTCAAACAGTGCTCTACCACTTGCAAAATTATCTCACAGCTCCACCAATGTTTAGTCTATGCGCTGACATCCTTCAATGCCTGCCACTGACAATACCATTGTATTGACATTTTTGTTATGTTAGGCCTTCGATGCCTGTCTGTGGTCACTCCTTCCACTAGGCCTCCACTGACCACACCACTGCTGCCCGTGTACCCCTGGAACCAATTTAAAATTGCCTACAGCCATGTGTTATTATTTTAGGCCTTCGATGCCTGTCTGCGGTCACTCCTTCCACTAGGCCTCCACTGACCACACCACTGCTGCCCGTGTACCCCTGGAACCAATTTAAAATTGCCTACAGCCATGTGTTATTATTTTAGGCCTTCGATGCCTGTCTGCGGTCACTCCTTCCACTAGGCCTCCACTGACCACACCACTGCTGTCCGTGTACCCCTGGAACCAATTTAAAATTGCCTACAGCCATGTGTTATTATTTTAGGCCTTCGATGCCTGTCTGCGGTCCATTCTTTCAACTACTACTACACTGACCAGGGCACTGCTGCCCGTGTACCCCTGGAACCAATTTAAAATTGCCTACAGCCATGTGTTATTATTTTAGGCCTTCGATGCCTGTCTGCGGTCACTCCTTCCACTAGGCCTCCACTGACCACACCACTGCTGCCCGTGTACCCCTGGAACCAATTTAAAATTGCCTACAGCCAGCCCAATTTTTTTATTTTAGGCCTTCGATGCCTGTCTGCGGTCCATTCTTTCAACTACTACTACACTGACCAGGTCACTGCTGCCCGTGTACCCCTGGAACCAATTTAAAATTGCCTACAGCCATGTGTTATTATTTTAGGCCTTCGATGCCTGTCTGCGGTCACTCCTTCCACTAGGCCTCCACTGACCACACCACTGCTGCCCGTGTACCCCTGGAACCAATTTAAAATTGCCTACAGCCAGCCCAATTTTTTTATTTTAGGCCTTCGATGCCTGTCTGCGGTCCATTCTTTCAACTACTACTACACTGACCAGGTCACTGCTGCCCGTGTACCCCTGGAACCAATTTAAAATTGCCTACAGCCATGTGTTATTATTTTAGGCCTTCGATGCCTGTCTGCGGTCACTCCTTCCACTAGGCCTCCACTGACCACACCACTGCTGCCCGTGTACCCCTGGAACCAATTTAAAATTGCCTACAGCCATGTGTTATTATTTTAGGCCTTCGATGCCTGTCTGCGGTCACTCCTTCCACTAGGCCTCCACTGACCACACCACTGCTGTCCGTGTACCCCTGGAACCAATTTAAAATTGCCTACAGCCATGTGTTATTATTTTAGGCCTTCGATGCCTGTCTGCGGTCCATTCTTTCAACTACTACTACACTGACCAGGGCACTGCTGCCCGTGTACCCCTGGAACCAATTTAAAATTGCCTACAGCCATGTGTTATTATTTTAGGCCTTCGATGCCTGTCTGCGGTCACTCCTTCCACTAGGCCTCCACTGACCACACCACTGCTGCCCGTGTACCCCTGGAACCAATTTAAAATTGCCTACAGCCAGCCCAATTTTTTTATTTTAGGCCTTCGATGCCTGTCTGCGGTCCATTCTTTCAACTACTACTACACTGACCAGGTCACTGCTGCCCGTGTACCCCTGGAACCAATTTAAAATTGCCTACAGCCATGTGTTATTATTTTAGGCCTTCGATGCCTGTCTGCGGTCACTCCTTCCACTAGGCCTCCACTGACCACACCACTGCTGCCCGTGTACCCCTGGAACCAATTTAAAATTGCCTACAGCCATGTGTTATTATTTTAGGCCTTCGATGCCTGTCTGCGGTCATTCCTTCCACTAGGCCTCCACTGACCACACCACTGCTGCCCGTGTACCCCTGGAACCAATTTAAAATTGCCTACAGCCATGTGTTATTATTTTAGGCCTTCGATGCCTGTCTGCGGTCACTCCTTCCACTAGGCCTCCACTGACCACACCACTGCTGTCCGTGTACCCCTGGAACCAATTTAAAATTGCCTACAGCCATGTGTTATTATTTTAGGCCTTCGATGCCTGTCTGCGGTCCATTCTTTCAACTACTACTACACTGACCAGGGCACTGCTGCCCGTGTACCCCTGGAACCAATTTAAAATTGCCTACAGCCATGTGTTATTATTTTAGGCCTTCGATGCCTGTCTGCGGTCACTCCTTCCACTAGGCCTCCACTGACCACACCACTGCTGCCCGTGTACCCCTGGAACCAATTTAAAATTGCCTACAGCCAGCCCAATTTTTTTATTTTAGGCCTTCGATGCCTGTCTGCGGTCCATTCTTTCAACTACTACTACACTGACCAGGTCACTGCTGCCCGTGTACCCCTGGAACCAATTTAAAATTGCCTACAGCCATGTGTTATTATTTTAGGCCTTCGATGCCTGTCTGCGGTCACTCCTTCCACTAGGCCTCCACTGACCACACCACTGCTGCCCGTGTACCCCTGGAACCAATTTAAAATTGCCTACAGCCATGTGTTATTATTTTAGGCCTTCGATGCCTGTCTGCGGTCACTCCTTCCACTAGGCCTCCACTGACCACACCACTGCTGTCCGTGTACCCCTGGAACCAATTTAAAATTGCCTACAGCCATGTGTTATTATTTTAGGCCTTCGATGCCTGTCTGCGGTCCATTCTTTCAACTACTACTACACTGACCAGGGCACTGCTGCCCGTGTACCCCTGGAACCAATTTAAAATTGCCTACAGCCATGTGTTATTATTTTAGGCCTTCGATGCCTGTCTGCGGTCACTCCTTCCACTAGGCCTCCACTGACCACACCACTGCTGCCCGTGTACCCCTGGAACCAATTTAAAATTGCCTACAGCCAGCCCAATTTTTTTATTTTAGGCCTTCGATGCCTGTCTGCGGTCCATTCTTTCAACTACTACTACACTGACCAGGTCACTGCTGCCCGTGTACCCCTGGAACCAATTTAAAATTGCCTACAGCCATGTGTTATTATTTTAGGCCTTCGATGCCTGTCTGCGGTCACTCCTTCCACTAGGCCTCCACTGACCACACCACTGCTGCCCGTGTACCCCTGGAACCAATTTAAAATTGCCTACAGCCAGCCCAATTTTTTTATTTTAGGCCTTCGATGCCTGTCTGCGGTCCATTCTTTCAACTACTACTACACTGACCAGGTCACTGCTGCCCGTGTACCCCTGGAACCAATTTAAAATTGCCTACAGCCATGTGTTATTATTTTAGGCCTTCGATGCCTGTCTGCGGTCACTCCTTCCACTAGGCCTCCACTGACCACACCACTGCTGCCCGTGTACCCCTGGAACCAATTTAAAATTGCCTACAGCCATGTGTTATTATTTTAGGCCTTCGATGCCTGTCTGCGGTCACTCCTTCCACTAGGCCTCCACTGACCACACCACTGCTGCCCGTGTACCCCTGGAACCAATTTAAAATTGCCTACAGCCATGTGTTATTATTTTAGGCCATCGATGCCTGTCTGCGGTCACTCCTTCCACTAGGCCTCCACTGACCACACCACTGCTGCCCGTGTACCCCTGGAACCAATTTAAAATTGCCTACAGCCATGTGTTATTATTTTAGGCCTTCGATGCCTGTCTGCGGTCACTCCTTCCACTAGGCCTCCACTGACCACACCACTGCTGCCCGTGTACCCCTGGAACCAATTTAAAATTGCCTACAGCCATGTGTTATTATTTTAGGCCTTCGATGCCTGTCTGCGGTCACTCCTTCCACTAGGCCTCCACTGACCACACCACTGCTGCCCGTGTACCCCTGGAACCAATTTAAAATTGCCTACAGGCAGCCCAATTTTTTTATTTTAGGCCTTCGATGCCTGTCTGCGGTCCATTCTTTCAACTACTACTACACTGACCAGGGCACTGCTGCCCGTGTACCCCTGGAACCAACATCAGAAAATAATAAAATCATTAATTACCAAAATAATAGAGAAAGTCAACACCACATTGCAAATAAACATTCATTCCAAATAAAGAAGCAGGGCGCGTCCGAGGGTGAGTATATACCTAACAAGAATATAATCACCCTCGGACGCGCAATGCTTATTTCCAACAGCCTTCCTTCCTAAGAATCAGCCCTTCCGTGGTGTAGAGAGACGTTGTGTTACACTCCAAGGTGTTCCCCAGGTTGCCTTTCCTGAGCTTCGATCTTCCGGCTCTCGTTTAGTAGTTGTTGGAAACTACGCTGCATTAGGCCTTCAAATTGGGTATGGGGTGTAGAGAGATGGTGTGTTCCACTCCAAGGTGTTCCCCAGGTTGCCTTTCCTGAGCTTCGATCTTCCGGCTCTCGTTTAGTAGTTCTTGGAAACTACACTGCATTAGGCCTTCAAATTGGGTATGGGGTGTAGAGAGAGGGTGTGTTACACTCCAAGGTGTTCCCCAGGTTGCCTTTCCTGAGCTTCGATCTTCATGCTCTCGTTTAGTAGTTGTCGGAAACTACGCTGCAATAGGCCTACAAATTGGGTATGGGGTGTAGAGAGAGGGTTTGTTACACTCCAAGGTGTTCCCCAGGTTGCCTTTCCTGAGCTTCGATCTTCCGGCTCTCGTTTAGTAGTTGTTGGAAACTACGCTGCATTAGGCCTTCAAATTGGGTATGGGGTGTAGAGAGAGGGTGTGTTACACTCCAAGGTGTTCCCCAGGTTGCCTTTCCTGAGCTTCGATCTTCCGGCTCTCGTTTAGTAGTTCTTGGAAACTACACTGCATTAGGCCTTCAAATTGTGTATGGGGTGTAGAGAGAGGGTGTGTTACACTCCAAGGTGTTCCCCAGGTTGCCTTTCCTGAGCTTCGATATTCCGGCTCTCGTTTAGTAGTTGTTGGAAACTACACTGCATTAGGCCTACAAATTTGGTATGGGGGAAACATTGGCGCATCTGCGGTCCCTCCTTCCTCTAGGCCTCCACTGACCTGTCTACTGCTGCCCGTGTTCCCCTGGAACCAATTTTAAATTGCCTACAGGCAGCCCAATTTATTATGTTAGGGCTTCGAAGCCTGTCTGCGGTCCCTGCTTCCACTAGGCCTCCACTGACCTGTCTACTGCTGCCCGTGTACCCCTTGAACCAACATCATAAAATAAAAAAAAAAGTATTTTGCTTATAAAAAAGAAAATACTGGTGAGATATCAAATGCAGACATTTTAACATTAAAAACAAACACACAACTAAAATCTGGTACAGTACTAAAAATGGCCACCAGCTACAATTACTTTCTCCTGCAAGTAGTTAACTGAAAGTTTTTTTAAATTGAAAACACACATATGGCATCCACCGAGTGTTGTCCTGTCGCGTCTTCTTTATATTATTGCCGAGAAGATGCAAAACAATGAAAATAATAAAATCATTAATTACCAAAATAATAGAGAAAGTCAACACCACATTGCAAATAAACATTCATTCCAAATAAAGAAGCAGGGCGCGTCCGAGGGTGAGTATATACCTAATAAGAATATAATCACCCTCGGACGCGCAATGCTTATTTCCAACAGCCTTCCTTCCTAAGAATCAGCCCTTCCGTGGTGTAGAGAGACGTTGTGTTACACTCCAAGATGTTCCCCAGGTTGCCTTTCCTGAGCTTCGATCTTCCGGCTCTCGTTTAGTAGTTGTTGGAAACTACGCTGCATTAGGCCTTCAAATTGGGTATGGGGTGTAGAGAGATGGTGTGTTCCACTCCAAGGTGTTCCCCAGGTTGCCTTTCCTGAGCTTCGATCTTCCGGCTCTCGTTTAGTAGTTCTTGGAAACTACACTGCATTAGGCCTTCAAATTGGGTATGGGGTGTAGAGAGAGGGTGTGTTACACTCCAAGGTGTTCCCCAGGTTGCCTTTCCTGAGCTTCGATCTTCATGCTCTCGTGTAGTAGTTGTCGGAAACTACGCTGCATTAGGCCTACAAATTGGGTATGGGGTGTAGAGAGAGGGTTTGTTACACTCCAAGGTGTTCCCCAGGTTGCCTTTCCTGAGCTTCGATCTTCCGGCTCTCGTTTAGTAGTTGTTGGAAACTACGCTGCATTAGGCCTTCAAATTGGGTATGGGGTGTAGCGAGAGGGTGTGTTACACTCCAAGGTGTTCCCCAGGTTGCCTTTCCTGAGCTTCGATCTTCCGGCTCTCGTTTAGTAGTTCTTGGAAACTACACTGCATTAGGCCTTCAAATTGGGTATGGGGGAAAAATTGGCGCATCTGCGGTCCCTCCTTCCTCTAGGCCTCCACTGACCTGTCTACTGCTGCCCGTGTTCCCCTGGAACCAATTTTAAATTGCCTACAGGCAGCCCAATTTATTATGTTAGGGCTTCGAAACCTGTCTGCGGTCCCTCCTTCCACTAGGCCTCCACTGACCTGTCTACTGCTGCCCGTGTACCCCTTGAACCAACATCATAAAATAAAAAAAAAAGTATTTTGCTTATAAAAAAGAAAATACTGGTGAGATATCAAATGCAGACATTTTAACATTAAAAACAAACACACAACTAAAATCTGGTACAGTACTAAAAATGGCCACCAGCTACAATTACTTTCTCCTGCAAGTAGTTAACTGAAAGGTTTTTTAAATTGAAAACACACATATGGCATCCACCGAGTGTTGTCCTGTCGCGTCTTCTTTATATTATTGCCGAGAAGATGCAAAACAATGAAAATAATAAAATCATTAATTACCAAAATAATAGAGAAAGTCAACACCACATTGCAAATAAACATTCATCCAAATAAAGAAGCAGGGCGCGTCCGAGGGTGAGTATATACCTAATAAGAATATAATCACCCTCGGACGCGCAATGCTTATTTCCAACAGCCTTCCTTCCTAAGAATCAGCCCTTCCGTGGTGTAGAGAGACGTTGTGTTACACTCCAAGGTGTTCCCCAGGTTGCCTTTCCTGAGCTTCGATCTTCCGGCTCTCGTTTAGTAGTTGTTGGAAACTACGCTGCATTAGGCCTTCAAATTGGGTATGGAGTGTAGAGAGATGGTGTGTTCCACTCCAAGGTGTTCCCCAGGTTGCCTTTCCTGAGCTTCGATCTTCCGGCTCTCGTTTAGTAGTTCTTGGAAACTACACTGCATTAGGCCTTCAAATTGGGTATGGGGTGTAGAGAGAGGGTGTGTTACACTCCAAGGTGTTCCCCAGGTTGCCTTTCCTGAGCTTCGATCTTCATGCTCTCGTTTAGTAGTTGTCGGAAACTACGCTGCATTAGGCCTACAAATTGGGTATGGGGTGTAGAGAGAGGGTTTGTTACACTCCAAGGTGTTCCCCAGGTTGCCTTTCCTGAGCTTCGATCTTCCGGCTCTCGTTTAGTAGTTGTTGGAAACTACGCTGCATTAGGCCTTCAAATTGGGTATGGGGTGTAGCGAGAGGGTGTGTTACACTCCAAGGTGTTCCCCAGGTTGCCTTTCCTGAGCTTCGATCTTCCGGCTCTCGTTTAGTAGTTCTTGGAAACTACACTGCATTAGGCCTTCAAATTGGGTATGGGGTGTAGAGAGAGGGTGTGTTACACTCCAAGGTGTTCCCCAGGTTGCCTTTCCTGAGCTTCGATCTTCCGGCTCTCGTTTAGTAGTTCTTGGAAACTACACTGCATTAGGCCTACAAATTGGGTATGGGGTGGAGAGAGATGGTGTGTTACACTCCAAGGTGTTCCCCAGGTTTCCTTGCCATTGCTTCGGTCTTCCGACTCTCGTTTAGTAGTTGTAGAAAAGTACACTGCATTAGGCCTACAAAATGGGTATGGGGTGGAGAGAGATGGTGTGTTACACTCCAAGGTGTTCCCCAGGTTGCCTTTCCTGAGCTTCTATCTTCAGGCTCTCATTAAATTGTGGTTAAATGGAACAACTGCATTTGGCGTACTAGTTGGTTTGGGGCCTACTATCGGTGTCTGCCACTCCTTGCTGTTCTCCTGGTTTCCTGTCCTGAAATTCCATTTTCAGGCTCTCGTTAAGTAGTTGTTAATGTTAGACTGCATTTGGCCTACTAGTTGGGTTGGGGCCTACTATCGGTGTCTGCCATTCCTTGCTGTTCTCCTCCACTGAACAAAGCTGTGCCGCCTGTTTACTACGGTTGCCAATTTTGAACTGCATTTCGACTACTTACTGATTTGGCCCTACTCTCTGTGTCAGCCTCTCATTCCAGTTGTCCTCCACTGCAATGCCCCCTGGTTATTCCTGTGTTACCAATTTTGAACTGCATTTAGCCCACTTTATTCTTTGGGCCTATATCTGTGTTTCCACTTCATCGTGCCCATTGCCCAGCCAGTGATAGATGAGTCTGCTGGTACATTGACCCATAACGCAACATTCCCCGTGCATGCTACACAACAACATTGTGACCCTGCTGAAAGTCAGGTTGCTCTTCCCGCATACCATACCACCTTACACGGGGACAAAGAGGAAGGTGCAGATGAAAGTGCAGGTTCCTTCATCAGGTGGGGGGAGGAATACTAGTTGGCGACGTCACTGGCACAGGGCCTCTCATAGTACGCAAAAGTGTTGCTGCCGGTGGGAGGCGCCCCCGCCGTGCAAACACACCGCTGTACTTTGAGGGGCCCTGTGCCAGTGCCAATGCCAACAAGTGGGCCCCCCTGCTTGCTCAGGATCACAGCACTTGCAAAGTTGAAATACTTACCTCTCCCTGCTCCACTGCCGTGACGTGGTCCAGATTTCCTGGGCCCACTAATTACTTGAACCAGCCCTACCCCACACAACTTTAGCCAAATGACCCCCAATTTCAAATGCCTTCCAATTATTATAAGGTAAATTACGCTTGACAAACTTCATTAAGAAGAATGGATGGTTTTGACATTAAAATGGGCACTCTAGGTGTTTTCCTGGCCCCCACTCACTGCGGACTATGCTGCCCCATTGACTTGCATTGGGTTTCGTGTTTCGGTCGATCCCGACTTTACGTCATAATCGGCCGATTTCACTCGACCCGACTTTTGAGATAGTCGGGTTTCGCGAAACCCGGCTCGACTCTAAAAAGGTCAAGGTCGCTCAACTCTAGTCCCTATTACTGCCCCTGATACCCCAATACTGAGCCGCTGCCATATGTTACCCTATTACTGCACCTCATACCCCAATACTGAGCCGCTGCTGCCGTATGTGTCCCTATTACTGCACCTGATACCCCAATACTGAGCCGCTGCTGCCGTATGTGTCCCCATTACTGCACCTGATACTCCAATACTGAGCCGCTGCTGCCATGTGTCCCTATTACTGCCCCTGATACCTCAATACTGGGCCGCTGCATGTGTCCTATTACTGCACCTAATACCCCAATACTGAGCCGCTGCTGCCATATGTGTCCCTACTACTGCACCTACTGTGTGGTTCTGTGTGCCCTCTAAATTCTAAAACACCGCTCTCTAATATAGTAATGCTGGGCACAAGTGTCCTAGAAAACAGTGCCCATATTTTGTCCCCTAGAAAGTAATATTGCCCTGTGTGCTCCTTTGACAGTCACAGTAACCTGAGTTCCCTTATAAAAATAAGTGCCCACTTTTCATTTCATAAAGTCCCGAGTCTTCCCCTGTACAGCTCCCCTATACACAGTATGATGCTCTCTTATACACAGTATAATGCTCCCTCACTCTATAGTACACAGTATACTGACCCCTTAGTAGCCTCCAAACTGTTTGATGGCTCCAACACTGTAATCCCCACACTGTATGCACCTCTAGATAGCCTCTTTATAGTATAATGCACCAGATAGTCCTCAATATAGTATAATGTACCAGATAGTCCTCAATATAGTATAATGCACCAGATAGTCCTCAATATAGTATAATGTACCAGATAGTCCTCAATATAGTATAATGTAACAGATAGACCTCAATATAGTATAATGCACTCCCCATAGGTCTCCATATAGTATAATGCACTCCCCATAGGCCTACTGTATATTGTATAATGCACTCCCCATTGGCAGACTCTGTAGTATAAGGCAGCACCCCATAGGCAGACCCTTAAGTATAAGGTAGAACCCCGCTGGCAGACCCTGTTGTATAAAGCAGCACCCCTATAGGCAGACCCTGTAGAACAAGGTAACACCCCTATAGGCAGACCCTGTACTCTAAGGCAGCACCCCCATAGGCAGACCCTGTACTATAAGGCAGCACCCCCATAGGCAGACCCTGTACTATAAGGCAACACCCCCATAGGCAGACCTGGTACTATAAGGCAGCACCCCCATAGGCAGACCCTGTACTATAAGGCAGCACCCCCATAGGCAGACCCTGTAGTATAAGACAGTACCCCATAGGCAGATCCTGTAGTATAAGACAGCACCCCCCATAGGCAGACTCTGTAGTATTAGGCAGACCCCCATAGGCTGACCCTGTAGTATTAGGCAGACCCCCCACAGGCAGACCCTGTAGCATTAGGCAGACCCCCCATAGGCAGACCCTGTAGTATTAGGCAGACACCCATAGGCAGACCCTGTAGTATAAGGCAGACCCCGTAGTATTAGGCATACCCCCATAGGCAGACCCTGTAGTATTAGGCAGACCTCCCCCCATAGGCAGACCCTGTAGCATTAGGCAGACCCCCATCAGCAGACCCTGTAGTATAGGCAGACCCCCATAGGCAGACCCACATAGGCAGACCCTGTAGTATAAGGCAGACCCTGTAGCATTAGGCAGACCCCCCATAGGTAGATCCTGTATTATAAGGCAACACCCCTTAAAAAAAAAAAAATACTCACCTCTCTTCCTGGTTCCTGCGCTGCTCTGAGCTCCTGCTAGTCTCCTGACAGCGGGCTCCGGGCAGTGACAGGGGTTGATGGGGAAGGAGCGCAGCGCTCCTTCCCTCATCATTGTGATGACAGGCGGGGGGCCCACTGCTGGCACCTGCTCTGGGGCCCCACAGAAGCCGGCGGCAAAGCAGGGAGATCAATTCTCCCTACTCTGCTGCAGAAGGTAACTGTATCGGCATGCTGCGCGCCGATACAGTTACCGTAGCATAGCTCCGGGTGGGCTCCCTCTGAGCACCAGGCCTGGAGCGATGCCCCCCTCTGCCCTTCCCCCGGTAGCTACGCTACTAATTCGGACTAATGAAATTAGACACTGGATTGCATTCGTACCAATTTAATCTGATGCTTCTGTTCTCAATGGCTCTTTTGGACTCACCCAACTTTCTTATCTGATTTTGCCATGTTTAATATTTCTTTCCCTATAACTTGTTTTTCACTATATCTCTTAATAACGATTTATATAATTTGCATTTATACATTGACCTACCACTATTTCCTCTTTCGTTGGTTATTGCATTTTGAGAGCAATTAATTTAAGACATTTACCAAACTTGGGATTTTAATTCTATTTATTTAAAGCATTAAAATGAACATTTTATTTATGGTAAAGTTAATTCGTTGAATTACTTTTGAGCCCCTGAAATGAGGAGGAATATTGAATAAATTGCTCACCGAGCAATGTATGATGAAATCTGTCTTTATGTGCAATGGGTGCTGTTTCAAATACTGCTGACCACCAGAAAATATGTGAAAGAAAAATAAAGTTTATGTGCGCGTTCAAAAAAATAGATCAAATCTTCAAATTGTATACCATATACTGTATGTCAAACAATTAAAATTCACATGATGGTGAAAGAAAAATCCTGTTACCCGTTTCTGGCGCTGTGTGTGCCCTTAGTCATACAGAAATGAGGAGGTTTTGTAGAAAAATGGTTGTTTTTCCTAAATGGATATATTTGTTCAACCTCTTTAATTAAACCTGAAAGTCTACACTTCAATTGTACTAAGCTTAGTTATTTTATTTAAATTAAAAAAATAGTGGCATACATGTCCAAATCATGACGATTCGGTCTCGTCCCAAATATTTCTGGACCTAACTGTAGTTCCTAGTCAATGTGTGCCAAGGTGTACTGATTATTTTAAAACAGCAAAACCTGCACAATGTCATAGATTGGTCCTCTAGCAATGTGAAAAAGAATTCCCACATTTCAGATGCCTGCCCATAGGACATGCCACCACTGCCACTACCACCACCAGAGCTTTCAGGCACTGTTGAGCCCTCTATAGAACCATCACTTATTCCCGGGATGACACCAGTATAAGCAAATCTTTTACCAGAAGATCTCCCAGCCAAACATTGGCTCTGCTCTTTAATGCTGACTCCACTACTCTTCCTCTCTGAAGATCTGAAGATTGATTCATACTTTATTGCCAATTTTTTAAAATATTATTTGACCCCAAATATACAATAGTAAAAACTTGTTCTAAAATCCTTATTGGAAGTGTGATATGCCTCTGAATAATTGAGATAGATTGACACGTAGCCCCCCGCGGGGTGTGTTAGGGCACTGATAAATCAGAGTGACACTGTGTGAGGGAGAACCCACCACAACTAATGTTTGACGTTGCATATGCAAAGCTTTGCGTGTCTTTGCTACTTTTTGATTGTAGGGGTACATACATAGTATTGTTACTTTGCTGATTCTACTATAATATTTGGTTCTTTTTTCTGTTCACTAAAATTAGTTACATTTATTAGTTTAAAGTACCGTATTTTTCAGATTATAAGACGCACTTTTTTCCCCAAAATTTTGGGGGAAAATGGGGGTGCGTCTTATAATGCGGATATACCTTACCGGCCGCAGACTGGGATGAGGGGGTGTTTGGATGTGCGGTGTGGCGCACCGCTGCGGGTGTCCATTGCTGCAGGTGTCCGGTGCTGAGATCTCATCTCCCAAGATCCTGGTGCCGAGATCTCCATCTGCACATGCGCCGCCCCTGGCTGGCAGCCATTTTCCTGGAGTCCAGTTCACCAAATAGGAAACCATGTGCCTGCGGGGGCTCTGGGCTTTCACAAGATGTTAGCAGAGCCCCTGCAGCATGGGACACCTGCAGCACCGAACACCCACAGCAGTGCTCCGCACCGCACATCTGAACTCCCTCTCTTCCCAGCCTGTGGTCTGCAGCAACGCTCCACTCCTGCCTCCTCCAGCAGCGACCCTGGGACCCCGCTTCACTGCAGCCACCACCTGCGGTAAGCAATAAGACACATGGATTATAAAAAGCACCACCATTTAATTAAAAAAAAGGTTTTTTTTCCCTATTTTTCTCCTCAAAATGTCGGGTGCATCTTATAATCCGCAAAATACGGTATTTGTAGCCGCAATCTATAAAAAAAATTCTAAACATTTGATCACCCACTACTGGATGCATTATGTGTGGGTGAAGAGGTAAAAAACAGATACAATCTCTATAAAAAATTCAATATAACTTGTATTTTATTCGGGGCAACACGGTGGCGCAGTGGTTAGCACTACAGCCTTGCAGCGCTGGGGTCGTGGGTTCTAATCCCACCCAGGACAACATCTGCAAAGAGTTTGTATGTTCTCTCCGTGTTTGCGTGGGTTTCCTCCGGGCACTCCGGTTTCCTCCCACATTCCAAAGACATACTGATAGGGAATTTAGATTGTGAGCCCCATCGGGGACAGTGATGACAATGTGTGCAAAATGTAAAGCGCTGCGGAATATGTTAGCGCTATATAAAAATAAAGATTATTATTATTATTGAAGTCACTGCCCTTCTTTTTCTTAGGAGTCCAGTAGGCGGTTCTATTTACTTACTGACAGCTATCTCTATATACACACTTAGGGTACGTGCACACGTTGTGGAATGGTGTGCGGATTTTTCCACACTGTTTTTGGTAAATCCGCAGGTAAACCGCACTGTGGATTTACCACGGAATTACTGCAGATTTACCGCGTTTTTCCAAGGATTTTGTGCGGTTTTACACCTGCGGATTCCTATTATGGAGCAGCTGTAAACCACTGCGGAATCCGCACAAAGTATTGACATGCTGCGGAAAAAACAACGCTGTGTTTCCGCGTGTTTTTTTCCGCAGCATGTGCACTGCGGATTTTGTTTTCCATACATTTACATGGTACTGTGCATGGAAAACAGCTGCGGATCCGCATCAAAATCTGCAACATGTGCACATACCCTTACACATAGAAGGCTGTCAATCCCTGAATGCAACCGTCACTTGATTGCAAAACCTGCAGATTGGACTCCTTTTAAAAATAAGAAGTTCCCTTTAAAATTATACTCCAAAATCTGACTGCTGATGAAATTATAGCATTCTGAGCACAAGATATTTTCCATTAGTTGGGGTGTCTATATTTATTTAAAATCTAGCATAACAGCGTAATTAAAATCATTACTAGGGAGTGTCTGAGAATCTATACCCTACACAAACCACATCTTTAGCTGCAATCCCCAGCTGATTAATGTTGGATTTAGATTTTTCTTGTGTGGTCACCATGCTTACATACGTTCTCTGTTCCCAAAAGTTCAAAAAAAGAAGAGAGAATAAAAAAGGCCACTGATGATGCGGCAGAGCAAATAGAAGTAACGGATATCTGAGTATCTACAAATAACTGTTTGGGATTAATTGATGTGGTATAACTGCTGAATGCAAAATTCCTAGCCAATTAAATATAGGCACCGCTAGTTATAGCTTGGCCTTCAGCCCTCCACATGGTTGAACATTATAACAGCTTCCTTGAATGGAAATAGTGAAAATATTACAGTTCATTTTTCTCCACACCCTTTCAATAAATGTAACATAACGCATATTTGAGTTTATTTTCATTATATATTCATATCATTTTATAGGCATACATGCGCACAGGCACAGTTTGAACAGATTTAAAGGGCTGGTCCAGCCTAAAGGTACCGTCACACTGAGCGATGCTGCAGCGATACCGACAAGTGTCAGAGAACCTCCAAAAGCAGATGAGTGGAAGCATGTGACCAAAAGATGCAAGAAGACCATGGAGAAATCACCAACCACACAACTGAAGAACCAATATCAAATCTTTGTAGAGGATGAAGATGGCACACCTAAGAATGAAGCAATACCAGCAAGCAAAAAAGAAAAGGGCACACAGCAACAAGTGACAGCAAAAAGTACAGCCAAGAAGCAACGAAGAGTGGTGGTGGTGGGAGACTCACTACTGAGAGGCACCGAAGCAGCCATCTGCAGACCGGACATAACTGCAAGAGAAGTATGCTGCCTTCCAGGTGCGATGATCAAGGATGTGACCGATAGGATACCAAAGCTCTTCAGCTCCAAGGACGTCCACCCATTTCTTCTGATACATGTTGGCACCAATGACACGGCAAGGAAGGACCTACCGACAATCTGCAAGGACTTTGAAGAGTTGGGGAAGAAAGTAAAGGAACTGGATGCACAGGTAGTTTTTTCTTCTATCCTTCCAGTAGACGGGCATGCCACCAGGAGATGGAACAGGATCCTTGATGCAAACAACTGGCTAAGACGATGGTGCAGACAACAAGGATTTGGATTCCTGGACCACGGTGTGAATTACTGGTATGATGGACTCCTCGCCAGAGACGGACTACACCTCAACAAACCTGGGAAACACACATTCGCCAGAAGACTCGCTACACTCATCAGGAGGGCGTTAAACTAGAAGAAGAGGGGACGGGAAGAAAAACATTAGACTCGAACAAAGACGACCCAGGAAAACATACTCAGAAGGGAGGTAAGAACATTTCTAAAACAATCCACAGTGAGGAGATTGGAACAAAACAAAATCCTCTAAACTGCATGCTCGCAAACGCCAGAAGCCTGACAAACAAGATGGAAGAACTAGAAGCAGAAATATCTACAGGTAACTTTGACATAGTGGGAATAACCGAGACATGGTTAGATGAAAGCTATGACTGGGCAGTTAACTTACAGGGTTACAGTCTGTTTAGAAACGATCGTAAAAATCGGAGAGGAGGAGGGGTTTGTCTCTATGTAAAGTCTTGTCTAAAGTCCACTTTAAGGGAGGATATTAGCGAAGGGAATGAGGATGTCGAGTCCATATGGGTTGAAATTCATGGAGGGAAAAATGGTAACAAAATTCTCATTGGGGTCTGTTACAAACCCCCAAATATAACAGAAAGCATGGAAAGTCTACTTCTAAAGCAGATAGATGAAGCTGCAACCCATAATGAGGTCCTGGTTATGGGGGACTTTAACTACCCGGATATTAACTGGGAAACAGAAACCTGTGAAACCCATAAAGGCAACAGGTTTCTGCTAATAACCAAGAAAAATTATCTTTCACAATTGGTGCAGAATCCAACCAGAGGAGCAGCACTTTTAGACCTAATACTATCTAATAGACCTGACAGAATAACAAATCTGCAGGTGGTTGGGCATTTAGGAAATAGCGACCACAATATTGTGCAGTTTCACCTGTCTTTCACTAGGGGGACTTGCCAGGGAGTCACAAAAACATTGAACTTTAGGAAGGCAAAGTTTGAACAGCTTAGAGATGCCCTTAATCTGGTAGACTGGGACAATATCCTCAGAAATGAGAATACAGATAATAAATGGGAAATGTTTAAGAACATCCTAAATAGGCAGTGTAAGCGGTTTATACCTTGTGGGAATAAAAGGACTAGAAATAGGAAAAACCCAATGTGGCTAAACAAAGAAGTAAGACAGGCAATTAACAGTAAAAAGAAAGCATTTGCACTACTAAAGCAGGATGGCACCATTGAAGCTCTAAAAAACTATAGGGAGAAAAATACTTTATCTAAAAAACTAATTAAAGCTGCCAAAAAGGAAACAGAGAAGCACATTGCTAAGGAGAGTAAAACTAATCCCAAACTGTTCTTCAACTATATCAATAGTAAAAGAATAAAAACTGAAAATGTAGGCCCCTTAAAAAATAGTGAGGAAAGAATGGTTGTAGATGACGAGGAAAAAGCTAACATATTAAACACCTTCTTCTCCACGGTATTCACGGTGGAAAATGAAATGCTAGGTGAAATCCCAAGAAACAATGAAAACCCTATATTAAGGGTCACCAATCTAACCCAAGAAGAGGTGCGAAACCGGCTAAATAAGATTAAAATAGATAAATCTCCGGGTCCGGATGGCATACACCCACGAGTACTAAGAGAACTAAGTAATGTAATAGATAAACCATTATTTCTTATTTTTAGTGACTCTATAGCGACAGGGTCTGTTCCGCAGGACTGGCGCATAGCAAATGTGGTGCCAATATTCAAAAAGGGCTCTAAAAGTGAACCTGGAAATTATAGGCCAGTAAGTCTAACCTCTATTGTTGGTAAAATATTTGAAGGGTTTCTGAGGGATGTTATTCTGGATTATCTCAATGAGAATAACTGTTTAACTCCATATCAGCATGGGTTTATGAGAAATCGCTCCTGTCAAACCAATCTAATCAGTTTTTATGAAGAGGTAAGCTATAGACTGGACCACGGTGAGTCATTGGACGTGGTATATCTCGATTTTTCCAAAGCGTTTGATACCGTGCCGCACAAGAGGTTGGTACACAAAATGAGAATGCTTGGTCTGGGGGAAAATGTGTGTAAATGGGTTAGTAACTGGCTTAGTGATAGAAAGCAGAGGGTGGTTATAAATGGTATAGTCTCTAACTGGGTCGCTGTGACCAGTGGGGTACCGCAGGGGTCAGTATTGGGACCTGTTCTCTTCAACATATTCATTAATGATCTGGTAGAAGGTTTACACAGTAAAATATCGATATTTGCAGATGATACAAAACTATGTAAAGCAGTTAATACAAGAGAAGATAGTATTCTGCTACAGATGGATCTGGATAAGTTGGAAACTTGGGCTGAAAGGTGGCAGATGAGGTTTAACAATGATAAATGTAAGGTTATACACATGGGAAGAGGGAATCAATATCACCATTACACACTGAACGGGAAACCACTGGGTAAATCTGACAGGGAGAAGGACTTGGGGATCCTAGTTAATGATAAACTTACCTGGAGCAGCCAGTGCCAGGCAGCAGCTGCCAAGGCAAACAGGATCATGGGGTGCATTAAAAGAGGTCTGGATACACATGATGAGAGCATTATACTGCCTCTGTACAAATCCCTAGTTAGACCGCACATGGAGTACTGTGTCCAGTTTTGGGCACCGGTGCTCAGGAAGGATATAATGGAACTAGAGAGAGTACAAAGGAGGGCAACAAAATTAATAAAGGGGATGGGAGAACTACAATACCCAGATAGATTAGCGAAATTAGGATTATTTAGTCTAGAAAAAAGACGACTGAGGGGCGATCTAATAACCATGTATAAGTATATAAGGGGACAATACAAATATCTCGCTGAGGATCTGTTTATACCAAGGAAGGTGACGGGCACAAGGGGGCATTCTTTGCGTCTGGAGGAGAGAAGGTTTTTCCACCAACATAGAAGAGGATTCTTTACTGTTAGGGCAGTGAGAATCTGGAATTGCTTGCCTGAGGAGGTGGTGATGGCGAACTCAGTCGAGGGGTTCAAGAGAGGCCTGGATGTCTTCCTGGAGCAGAACAATATTGTATCATACAATTATTAGGTTCTGTAGAAGGACGTAGATCTGGGTACTTATTATGATGGAATATAGGCTGAACTGGATGGACAAATGTCTTTTTTCGGCCTTACTAACTATGTTACTATGTTACTATGTTACTATGATGTCGATCGCTGCAGTGTCGCTGTTTGGTCGCTGGAGAGCTGTCACACAGACAGCTCTCCAGCGACCAACGATGCCGGTAACCAGGGCCGCGCTTAGTAACCCGATGTTTACACTGGTTACCAGCGTAAAAGTTAAAAAAACAAACACTACATACTTACCTTCCGCTGTCTGTCCCCCGGCGTTCTGCTTCTCTGCGCTGTGTAAGCACAGCGGCCGGAAAGCACAGCGGTGACGTCACCGCTGTGCTTTCCGGCTGGCCGGCGCTCACAGCCAGTGCAGGAAAGCACAGCGCCGGGGACAGACATGGAAGGTAAGTATGTAGTGTTTGTTTTTTTTAACTTTTACGCTGGTAACCAGGGTAAACATCGGGTTACTAAGCGCGGCCCTGTGCTTAGTAACCCGATGTTTACCCTGGTTACCAGTGAAGACATCGCTGAATCGGCGTCACACACGCCGATTCAGCGATGCCTGCAGGGAGTCCAGCGACGAAACAAAGTGCTGGACTTTCTGCCCCAACCAACGACATCACAGCAGGATCCTGATCGCTGCTGCCTGTCAAACTGAACGATATCGCTAGCCAGGACTCTGCAACGTCACGGATCGCTAGCGATATCGTTCAGTGTGAAGGTACCTTTAGGCTACAAGTCTGCACTCACTCCATGTGACTGCAGACTTGCGAATCCTCACACCGTGTGCAATGCATGCTATGAGGATTCTCCGATGCCAGCTTTGGGAGCGGACTGTCACCACAAGTATGCGAATTGCATACTTCCAAGCCACATTCCGACTAGATTGTGTCTGGCTTGGCTTAATGCAGGAGACTGTAGGCAGGCGGTGGACGTCTGGGTGGATTGGATGCGTTGCTACCAACATCTGGTGAGAATTTTATGTCAATGACACCTTTGGAAATATGTTTAGTTAGAAAATTGGTAACGTGTTCAATACTTATTTTATTCATTATATGTAAACTGTCATCCTGGTCTATTGCCTGAGCAATTGATATGTTTTGCTATTTATATATATTTTTCTTAGCATAAGTGAGTACACCAACATATTTCTCAGAAAACTTTTAGTTTCCTTCCAGAATCAACTTTTTATGGGTTATCATACTACAAAACACTCCCACAAATGCTTGCCATTGGTTGCAAACAAGATTTTTTATTTTGCATAACCAAAAAAGTAATTTTCTAACGCATTCATTGAAGACAATTTTTAATTAACAAGAATTTAACTACAGGTAAGTCTAATTACGAAGGGCATAATTTAAAGACAACCTCTTTTTATTTCATGCTGTCAAAATTATTTATTTACAGAAGAAAGGTGAAAGGTTAGAAAAAGATCAGCAAAGTTTTACTTATCAGTCAGAATACTGTAGCAAAAATGATACAAAAATGTCATATTTTCATTGCAGTTAGCTATAGAAGTAGAACCCAAACTGTGGTGAGTGTTTCCCGTGACACAATATGGCATACTCTGCAGAGGAATTGCATGCATGGGTGTCGTTTACAAAGGAATTCTCTTCTAGATTCCATGCACAAAAAGCCCACCTACAGTTTGCCAGGGCCTATGCTGAAAAATGTGAAGACTACTGAGACTTTATACTCTGGAGTGATGAGACCAAGATAAATGTTTTTTGAACTGATGACATCACAACTGTGTGGCGTTGCAGAGATGAGGAGTACAAAGAAAAAAACACATGGTGCCTACAGTGAAACATAGTGGTGGCAGTGTTGTTATGTGGGGCTACATGAGTGTTGCTGGTGTTGGGGAGCTACATTTCATTGATGATATCATGAAATCATGGATGTACTACTATATAGTAAAACAGAAGAAGCTATCATAATTCTGTTCCGTTGGTAGACGGGCACTTTCTAATGTCACAATGATTCAAAACACACAACTATGGCCACTGTATTTCTGAAGAAGAACAGGGTAAAAGTGATCCAGTGGCCAAGTATGTGTCCTTGTCTAAACCAAATCAAACACCTCTGTGGAATTCTGAAGAGACAAATTGATTATCACACTCCACTCTTGATACACAAGATGACATGTAGATAAGTGGTGCAAGAAGCACTGAACGGGCCGAGGTTCAAAGGAACAGGAAGTAAGGACAAATACTTTACCTTGCAATCACAAGGTTGGGTATACACACTAGCAAAGAGGAAGTTGACTGCCAGGAGAGGGGGAAGAAGGTCACAGGAGAAAAGACAGCTGAGTAATAGTAACTTTGAATAATTTTGAAATGTGTTTTTTTTAATTCTTAGAATTAAAATAATTAAACGGATTACAATTTGAATAAGATTTTCTATAAAGACAAAAACATTTCAAGGAAAATGTTTTTGTCAGCGCGTTGTCTATGCCAGTCCTCCTGCGCCTGATGCTCTGCAGACATACACAAATACCTTCCATATTAACATGTTATAAGTGACTGTTGATCCCCCTTGAGACCACATGGCTTAGCAATATAAATGTCAGCCTTTGTAACCTAATCCCATGTGGCACATATTAAATTCATACCTTTTCAATAACGCAATTAATTCAGTAATATACTTATTCAATGCATACCTATTAGGACAATCTTTAAATCTTACTGCCAGCCAAAAATAACATGGCCCTTGAATACTTACATGTAGGAAGAGAGTGTCGCTTATTTTTTGTGCAAGACCTCTACATTCGGTTTGTTATACAAGCAGAAGCTATCCCGGCAGCCATCTTAGCTACAAGCTCAGTCTCCCAGCAACACTCAGAACCTGAAAGTCGTTGTCCAATGATATTAGGCCGGCCTAGATTCTCATCAGACTACTAGTTTTATCTGCAAGCGATCAATGTAAGAAAGGAAAAACTAAGTTAGGAGTAGATCAGAGGTAGAAATATAGAGTGAGGTTCTATACAGAGGCCTAAAGGGGATGGGGGCCCCTTCATAACTTCATTTTTAGAAGGGCTACCTGTTTTTTTTATCAATGCAATGCACTGCATAGCTCATGGCCTATAGGTTGGTCTCTATTGTGGGTGGGGCTTAGCAGGGTCACTGGGCGGAGCTTATGATGGGGTATAGTTTTTCATCAATGGGATTGGACATGTTATAGATCAGCAATGGAGTAGAAAGTATTTATAGCAGTGTCATTGACTACATCTATGCTGATAATGTGTAATTTGTACATTTATAATGCCCCAAAATTGTACAGTATGTGCCTTTAAGATGTAGCAGAGCTGTCAGCTGCCTTATCATGTTTGTACTATGTTAACATTTTCCATTGTAGATAATGTACATGAGAATTCAATACATAGACGTGGTTAATAGATGCACAAAGTGATGGACTTATGTTCTGCCACTAGGAGGTTGTTAAGGGTTAATGAAGCAGATCTGCTTTCCACATATGGGCCTAGCAATAAAAGGAAGGAGGCATGTTAGTGAGAGTAATCCTAGAGAAGCTGAGGGATGAGGTGGGAGAGAGCAGCCATAGGTCCTATAGGTGAGGAACCACTCAGCTGCAGACGGTTGGGCGATAAGGGCTCTCCATACCAGCAGTGTTATGACCTGGTGGTTAGGAGCACCCGACCTGATAGTTAAACTCATACAGGACGAGCTCTGGGATGTGGGAGCTCTGCTGACCGCAAGCTTTAATCCTATCGCACACACTAAAAATAGCCGTGGAGCGCTCCTGACGCTCCCTAGGCGCCTCGTCACAGCCTCAGAGCTAGCTAGCCCTAGAGATAGAAAATAAAACCTACCTTGCCTCAGAGAAATTCCCCAAAGGAATAGGCAGCCCCCCACATATAATGACTGTGAGTAAAGATGAAAGTCACAAACGCAGAAATGAAATAGGTTTCAGCAAAGGGAGGCCAGACTTACTAAATAGACAGAGGATAGGAAAGGAATCTTTGCGGTCAGCACAAAAACCTACAAAAGACCACACAGAGTGTGCAAAAGGGTCCTCCGCACCGACTCACAGTGCGGGGTGCCACTCTGCATCCCAGAGCTCCCAGCTAGCAAGACAAAATCAGGATAACCAGCTGGACAAAGAAACAATGAGCAAAAATAACAATAAGGAATTTAGCTTCTGCAGGAGAAGACAGGTCACCAGGCAGATCCAGGAGCGAACTGAACCAATGCTAAAACATTGACAGCTGGCATGGAGTAACGATCTGAGTGGAGGTAAATAGAGAAGCCAACCAAAGGATAAACCACGTCACCTGTGTAAGGAACCTCAGAAGCAGCAGCTTCACTCATAGCCACCAGAGGGAGCCCATAGACAGAACTCGCCGAAGTACCATTCACGACCACAGGAGGGAGTTCGACAACAGAATTCACAACACAGCAGAGAGTGAAGCTCAGTAATCACTGAACCTGACATATAACTGCTTTACTACACTGGATAATAACTGTGATTGCTGAATAGGAATTAAGTGTTCAAGGATCATTAACCTGGATGTACCTGTGTAACATTACAACATGTAAATGTTATCAGCTGCCACTGCGGCCTCCCTGATTTCTGGACTATTTGGTGTGCCCCACATTACACCACACTACCAGAAAGTAGAGGTTAATTAAGTGCACCCTGTTGTCACAAATTTTCTTTTCAGCAATGCCATGGCGGATTGTTAACTTCCACACATCACATGGTCTATGGCATGACAAAACTGTACACATGCTGTATGGGTTTATGTTTCCCTAATATACAGTCATAGACGAAAGTCTTGACACCCTTGATATTATTCCAGACAATGAAGTATTTCTTCCAGAAAATTATTGCAATTACACGTTTTGTTATACACGTGTCTATTTCCTTTGTGTGTGTTGGAACAACACAACAAAAACAGAAAAAAAAGCAAATTTGACATAATTTCACAAAAAACTCCCCAAAAAGCCAAACAATATTGTTGGCACTCTCAACTTACTATTTTGTTGCACAGTTTTTGGAATCAATAACTGCAATCAATCGCTTCCTATAACCATCAACAAGCTTCTTACATCTCTCAACTAGAATTTTGGACTACTCTTCTTTGCAAACTGCTCCAGGTCTCTCATATTTGAAGGGTGCCTTCTCCCAACAGCAATTTTAAGAGCTATCCACAGGTGTTCAATTGGATTTAGATACAGACTCATTGCTGGCCACTTCAGAACTCTACATGGCTTTGTTTTCTTCCATTTCTGTGTGCTTCTTAAATGATATTTGGGGTCTTTGTCCTGCTGAATGACCCATGACCTAGAACACAAACCCAGTTTTATGACAATGGGCACTTCAGATTTCATGAAGTCTTGCACACAGCCTAGGCACCCAGTGCCAGAGGCAGCTGAACAACCCCAAAACATCTTTGAACCTCCACCATATTTGACTGTAGGTACTGTGCTCTTTTCTTTGTAAGCCTCATTATGTTTTCAGTAAACAGTAGAATGATGTGCTTTTACCAAAAAGCTCTATCTTGGTCTCTTCTGTCCACAAGACACTTTCCCAGATGAATTTTAGCTTACTTATGTACATTTTGACAAACTGAAGTCTAGCCTTCTTTTCTCTCTGAGTCAGCAGCGGGTCCCCTTGAGTCTCCTGCCATAGCATTTCATTTCATTTAAATGTCGATGGATAGTTAGCAGTAACACTGATGCATCCTGAGCATGCAGGACAGCTTGAATTTCCTTGGAACTTGATAGGGGCTTTCATCAATTGTTCTCTGATGTCCACATCCAGGATGATTAGCTACAGTGCTATGGGTTGTAAACTTCTTAATTATGTTGCACACCCTGGACAAAGGAACATCAAGATTTCTGAACATGGACTTGTAAACTTGAGATTGTTGATATTTTTCAACAATTTTGGTTCTCAAGTCCTCAGACAGTTCTCTTCTCTTTCTATTCTCCATGCTTATTGTGGCACACACAGACACGCAAATACTAGGATTTCATCAGCTACAGGTAGTTGCAATGATAAACGCTCTTTGTCAGGAGTGTCCAGACACTTGAAGGAGGTTAATGCGGTGACACGACTTCTAAGAGAGTAACTGTCATTGAACAAGAAAAGAGAGCAGTCAGAGGAGAGGATACAGGATCTACTCTGCGAGCCAGAGAGGCAGCTTGGATCTTAAAGTTAGACACTTGTTTCCACAAAGGAATGAAATATAAAACAGATCTGATGTATTTTTATTAAGTGATGTTCTAATTTTTCATTAAGTGATGTCAAGAGCTCCTGTCTGTTTATATGTTGAACCATGTTAGGTGCACTATTTAAAGTCAAAGGGGGGTAACCTCTTTTGGATAATCTAGCATATGAATCTCCTATTGCCTTGTCCAGAATTTTTTGGTTGCTGCAGTTTCTCTTAATTCTGCTAAATTCCTCTACAGGAATAGAACAAATTGTGTTTTAGGGATGACTGCTACAAGCATGTAGAATTGTGTTACCAGTGATTGTCCTAATGTACCGAATGTTGAGGTGTGTATTATATTACCTGGTGTACCCAATAATTGTAGATCCAAAAATGAAATCTGAGCATGAGAAGTTTAGGTAAATTTGAGATTGAGATTATTATTGTTAATATACTCGATGAATTTGGGTATGACAGATACACAGCCCACCATATAATGAGTAGATCGTCTATGCATCTGCCATAGCAATTGAGATATTGTGAAAAAGGATTCTATGTAGAGTAGAGGAATATCTTTTTGCACTATGCCATAACTAAATTGGCTAGAGATGGAGATTATTTGGCCCCCATGGGTGTTCTTTTACTCTGTAAATAATACAATTGGAACTTGTATTATGAAATTTTGGAGATCCATGGAGAAATTACTGAACCAGGATAAATAGAATTCCAGTGCTTTAATTGCGACATTATGTGGTATGGACATTGACACAACTTCGCAACTTAGCCATAAAAACTTCCTGGACCAAATTTTATTTGCAAAATGTTTTAGAATGCCACAATGAATATTTTAGGAAACCTGATGTTCTTTGTGCTAGTGGCTGAAGGGCTGAATCCAGCCATTCGATCAAATGTTCTGTCATCAATCCTATTCCCAAAACAATGGGTCTCATTGGGGGAGGATTTATGGCTTTATGCAATTTTGTTATATCAATAAATGATCCAAGAGGAATGTCATATGCTTGATATACATATAAATCCCGTCTATTGCACCAAACTCCCAATTTATGTGAAAAGTGACCAGAAAAAGCACAAATAATATGTGGTTTTTTTCAATTCAATAAGTAGCAATTTTTATTAAATATACAGTACAGAATGTGAAAACAAACTTAAATATAAAACATAGTAACCTCAGATGTGAGAGACACTATTGGCTACATGCACGTTTAAACACACCCTGCTGATATAATACATCAATGTAGAGTTATAAAAAATGTGTTTACTAGATGAGGGGAGCAGCCTACCAATAACTAGTCTTGCCGGGAGCAGTAAACGCAGATAATTAAAGTGCCTGTGCTGAGGTAGGATATAACTGACTGCCCAGTTTCTGTATAGAATGTAAATTGAAACTAGTGTTCACAATCCCTTTAAATGAGGGCTATGGGTCACAAATTCGATCCTATTTGTAACAATTAAACTGCAAAGAGCAAATAGAGTCAAATAAGTACAGGCTGTAAACATCTCAAGCTATACTTACAAGGTGTGTGGATTCAGTGCCGTATCCCTCTACCCCGACGCATGTTTTGTCCACACTTCTTCAGAGTGATGTATTATACCAGCAGGATGTGTTTAAGGGTGTCCATGGCCAATAGTGTCTCTCATATCTGAGGTTACAATGTTGTATATTTTAAGTTTGTTTTCCCATTTTGTATATTTAATAAAAATTGCTACTTATTGAATTGAAAAAAAAACCTTCATGTTTGTACTTTTTCTGTTCACTTCTCACATAAGTTTGGATTTTGGTGCAACAGATTTATATTTATACAATTTTGGTAGGGCTTTTAGAAATGCAGAATAATGTGTTCTATGATTAAATAATCCTTTTGGTTATTGCTCAAAACCGTGAGAGAGAAGCCATCATCAAACAATTTGTTGGTTTCCTTTTGAAAAATTGCAGTGGGATTATAGAGTAATTTGGTATAAGTGGATATTTAATTTAATAATTCAAGAATTTGTGACTTGTATGGCTCAGTGGCCACGACTACCACTACCCCTCCTTTATTTGACATTTTCATTGTAATATTTCATGTTTTTAAGTCGTTGCAATGATCGATTTTGAGAGACAGATAAATTAATGCATTTTTGGTCAGATTGAATAGAAGCATGTAAAATTTTCAATTCTCTTTTGATTATATCCTGGAATCTATCTATCCATGCAATCCACTGTGAATTACATGGGATAGAAGTACTGTAAGTTTTGGTGGTTTTGAGATTAGCAACCTGATTGACTGTCATTACAGGAGAATGGTTTTGCAAATCTTGCAAACCAAGAATAGATTGTTGTTCACAAAAGTCATAATTAGAATATTCTTTGACAATATCCATGGATTTCGGTGCAGGAGAAGGATCTTCCTGTGTCCAAAAATGTCTTTTTACTGATAAATTGCGAATTACAAAGCCATCCACAACCTGTCTCCTCCATACATCTGTGACCTCATCTCCCGGTACTTTCCTGCATGCAACCTCCGATCCTCACAAGATCTCCTTCTCTACTCCCCTCTTATCTCCTCTTCCCACAATCGTATACAAGATTTCTCTCGTGCATCACCCCTACTCTGGAACTCTCTACCACTATACATCAGACTCTCACCTATCATCGAAACCTTCAAAAAGAACCTGAAGACCCACCTCTTCCGACAAGCCTACAACCTGCAGTAATCACCGATCGACCAAACCACTGCATGACCATCTATATCCTTAGCTACTGTATCCTCACCCATCCTTTGTAGATTGTGAGCCCTCGCGGGCAGGGTCCTCTCTCCTCCTGTACCAGTTGTGACTTGTATTGTTCAAGATTATTGTACCTGTTTTTATTATGTATACCCCTCCTCACATGTAAAGCGCCATGGAATAAATGGCGCTATAATAATAAATAATAATGATAATTATCGAATACTTCTTCAAACGGCCTGCTACAGAAATAGGGAATTCTGACAATCCCTGAGTGTTATGGAATTGGATGGAGGTGTCATTCAAGGCGCTGCTGATGAAGACTAGATATAGATTAAAACTCAAGAAAGTTTAATGTACAGGTTAACACTGTCAACGCGTTTTGAGGCTACTCGCAATCTTTTCATCAGCATGAAAACCTAACAGTGTCTGTCAGAAAGAAGTTGCCTTATGAATGGTCTTTTTAAAAAAAAAAAGCCAAACCGGTCTCATGACAATGTCAAAGTTCAAACAACTAAACAGGATAACGATAAGATAAAATACTTAATCAATTGTAATTTCTATACTACACTTAAAAATTAGTTTTTTTAATTAAAAATAAATAAAAAAGAAGCGATAACAAGTGTTATCACTTCTTTTGAACTCTTTTTATTATCTTTGATCTCATGATATTTAATTTTTAAGTAAAGTGTAGAAGGATACACGGATTTGCAATATTGACTTTGATGTTTTAGTATTGATATTGGGGTCAGAGGCGTAGCTAGAGCTTTTGCCGCCCGGGGCTGTTCCCGAGTTTGGCGCCCCCCCCCCCCCCCATCCCCCCATCCCCCCATCCCCCCATCCCCCCCCCCCCTCCAGCTCAATACACACAAAGGTTACCAAAAATGGTTTTCCTGTTTTGTAGAACTTAAACTGGGCCTAATGGTGTCACCCCCACATGCCACACCTGTGACTTAATACCACCACACCATGACCAGGCCACATAGTGACCGAATAATACTACATACAAGGGACAAATACCACCGCACCATTTCCAGACCACATATTACCACCACATAGTGACTGAATACTACAATACTGATCAGTAATTAAAAAAAAAACCACAATACTATCACCATAAGTGCCAGTATTCACAGGAGATCTGTACTTAGTATGCAGTGTCTGTGTAGAGGTAATACAGAGATCACTGGTGACATTATACACAGGACCTCTATATAGTATACAGTGTATAGTGTCAGTGTATAGGTAACACTGACTCACCAGTGACGTCTCTAGGTGAAGTCCTTCATCTTTTATCCAGCACAGACCGCCATCATTCCTTCCAGCCAGGACTCGTTTCTGCAGGAAATAACACAGTTATCTCGAGCTCCGCTTGCAGAACACATTACTTAATTTTTCACAACTTCTACATTACACCACATGAAGAAAAAAAGGTGATATAGTGTCACTCTGCACAGTAACAGGACCGCCCCCCCATTTAAAACAGTATACTCAAAAAATAAAATAAATACATCACTGCAGTAACAATATCCCTTAATTATCCCCTATGGTAATAATATTCCCCACCCTGGCCCCGTTTATCTCATTCCTGGCTCCAGCCATATGTTGTCGTATCCTGCCCTCATGAGTATCCATTCTACCCCATATGATCTCCCCATCCTGCCCCACCAGCCTCCATCGTATCCGTCCTGCCCCATGATCCAATCCTGCCCCGTGTCTCCAATCATGCCCCGTATCTACATTCTGCCCATGCCTCAAGTCCTGCCCCCAGTGTGTCCAGCATATTACCCCCATGTTGTCCAGCAATCTGCCCCAGTGTGTCCAACATATTACCCCCATGTTGTCCAGCAATCTGCCCCAGTGTGTCCAGCATATTACCCCCAGTGTGTCCAGCAATCTGCCCCAGTATGTCCAGCATATTACCCCCAGTGTGTCCAGCAATCTGCCCTCAGTGTGTCCAGCAATCTGCCCCAGTGTCCAGCCTTTCCCCAGTGTGTCCAGCAGTCTGCCCCAGTGTGTCCAGCATATTACCCCCAGTGTCCAGCATTGCCCCAGTGTGTCCAGTATATTACCCCCAGTGTGTCCAGCAATCTGCCCCAGTGTCCAGCATTGCCCCAGTGTGTCCAGAAGTCTGCCCCAGGGTCTCCAGCATTGCCTCAATGTGTCCAGAAATCTGCCCCAGGGTCTCCAGTATTGCCCCAGTGTGTCCAGCAATCTGCCCCAGGGTCTCCAGTATTGCCCCAGTGTGTCCAGCATTCTGCCCCATAGTCTCCTGTACTGCCCCAGTGTGTCCAGCATTCTGCCCCATGGTCTCCAGTATTGCCCCAGTGTGTCCAGCAATCTGCCCCATGGTCTCCTGTATTGCCCCAGTGTGTCCAGCATTCTGCCCCATGGTCTCCAGTATTGCCCCGGTGTGTCCAGCAATCTGCCCCATGGTCTCCAGTATTGCCCCAGTATGTCCAGAAGTCTGCCCCAGGGTCTCCAGCATTGCCTCAATGTGTCCTGAGATCTGCCCCATGGTCTCCAGTATTCAGAGTGTCCAGCATTCTGCCCCATAGTCTCCTGTACTGCCCCAGTGTGTCCAGCATTCTGCCCCATGGTCTCCAGTATTGCCCCAGTGTGTCCAGCATTCTGCCCCATAGTCTCCAGTATTGCCCCAGTGTGTCCAGCATTCTGCCCCATGGTCTCCAGTATTGCCCCAGTGTGTCCAGCATTCTGCCCCACGGTCTCCAGTATTGCCCCAGTGTGTCCAGCATTCTGCCCCATGGTCTCCAGTATTGCCCCAGTGTGTCCAGCATTCTGCCCCATGGTCTCCAGTATTGCCCCAGTGTGTCCAGCAATCTGCCCCATAGTCTCCTGTATTGCCCCAGTGTGTCCAGCAATCTGCCCCAGGGTCTCCAGTATTGCCCCAGTGTGTCCAGCAATCTGCCCCATAGTCTCCTGTATTGCCCCAGTGTGTCCAGCAATCTGCCCCATGGTCTCCAGTATTGCCCCAGTGTGTCCAGCATTCTGCCCCATGGTCTCCAGTATTGCCCCAGTGTGTCCAGCAATCTGCCCCATGGTCTCCTGTATTGCCCCAGTGTGTCCAGCAATCTGCCCCATGGTCTCCTGTATTGCCCCAGTGTGTCCAGCAATCTGCCCCATAGTCTCCTGTATTGCCCCAGTGTGTCCAGCAATCTGCCCCATGGTCTCCTGTATTGCCCCAGTGTGTCCAGCAATCTGCCCCACGGTCTCCAGTATTGCCCCAGTGTGTCCAGCAATCTGCCCCATGGTCTCCTGTATTGCCCCAGTGTGTCCAGCATTCTGCCCCATGGTCTCCAGCATTGCCCCAGCCCCAGACAGTCAGAAATAAAGAAAAAAAAAAAAAAGTAAAATCCTCACCTCTCCCGTTCCCAGCGCAGTTCCGGTGCAGTCAGCGTCTCTCCGGCTCTGCGACGCTCAGGACAGAGAGGCAGAGCGGCGCGCACAGTAGTGACGTCATCGCGCCCTCTGCTCTGAGACGTCGCAGAGTCAGAGGAGGCTGCAGCTGCCGGCGCCGCAGGAACCAGGAGAGGTGAGTATAGAGCGGGGGGCGGGGGCGGGGGCGGGGGCGGGACCCGGGGGTGGGGGGAGCTGGCCCTGGTCGTGGCGGCGGACGGCGCCGCCCGAAGATTTAAAGGGGCGTCTTTTTTTTTTTTTTTTTTTTTTTATCTTCTTCTGCAGCGCCGGCCGCCCCCAGCATTGTGCCGCCCGGGGCGGACCGCCCCCCCCGCACCCCCCTTCCTACGCCACTGATTGGGGTACGTTTTGGAGGATTCCCTCTGCCCCATTCATACACCTGATTTATCGTATAGTCATTTTTATTTGCTTTTCTTTCTTGCCATAATATTATCCTCCATTTTAGCAAAGGTTTGATGAGTTTTATTCAGGAAATATTCATACACCGCGCTGGACTTGCTTTAATGTCAGTTTAATCTCATTACTTTCTTATTGTAGAGAAGTTAAATTTTGCTCCTCATATGTGACAATTAATCTCATAAGATTAAGTGAGCATGATGTGAGAAGTTGATTCCATTCATCTACAAATTGTTGTGAATAAACGGTAGTGGGGATTTTCTTGATTCGGAGTCCCCTAGGCACCATGTCCTTATCAATATAATTTTGAAGTGTTTATTGCGCTTATCGTTAGGATTCGGCAAGTGGCACCACTTCTTGCCTAAAACATACTCACCCTTTTAATGATCAGTTTGATGGCATTATTCTGTCAGTTTGTGGTGGTAATATGCAGCTATGAAGTAGCAGTGTTATTGGATATATAGGTCTCGAAATAAATTTTGATTTCCTCCAGGCAGGGTAATATTTGTAATTTCAGACTGGTCTGTGTATTTTGTTAGCACATTGGTTATGTCAGGCTTATCATCTATTCTGAACCTAACATTCTCATGCTGATCGTCACTTACACTATTCTTCCAGTTTTCTGTTGGTAGCATTGTACTCGATTTTCATTCCTGCCCTTCATTTCTGCTTTGAAACTCGTGGCTGGAAAATTGGAGAGAAGGCGCATTTTCTAAGCTTGTATTTTTCTTCACTAATAAAGTCTGGAACACAGAAGGGTCTTTCTATCTGTGCAGCTGGTAGCAATCACTTAGGGGAATTGTGTTAACTCTGGAGGTGACAGCTTTCTCCCATTTTTGTACAGTAAATTACCGTGGTGGCAGAAGGACATTGTATTGTCATTGCACAACACTTGTACTGTGGATGTTAGATGATCCAGAATATTGGTAATTAACTGGAGACAGGAAAAGTATATCTCAATGCATATTGTGGCTCCACGCTGCATAGGAATGCATAGGTTTTACCAGTTCTGCTTGTTGCAGTAAAGTTCATATTTTCCATGGCCAAGCATGAGGGGATTTTGTTTCTGAAAAAGGATAAGGACTAATAATATGTTGTTGCTTTTAACTCAATTGACGTAAACATAGTTTTAGCAAACATTTTACATATGCTTATTAAAGGGGTTATCTGGGACTATTTAATTTTTTTATTATGGGCCTAAGAGCTAACAGGCAGGTAGTTGGTAACCACCTGCCCATTCTTCCCGCTGCTGATCTTGGCTGTCACAAACAGCTCCTCCCAGCGATTCTGCAGCTTCCGCTGACATAGCAGCTGCTTCTCTTCTGCTCTGCTCTGTTGATGGAGCATGACTGCTGATGTCATACTGATTGACAGCCAGCTCCATACTGACTAAGCATAACATTGGCAGTCACGCCCCATTGACAGACCAGCCCACCTCAGGTGATGTGAAGCAGCAGAATCGCCCACAGGTGAGGGCAGTGACCGCTCTGACTAGTCAGTAACCAACTACCTGTCTGTTAGTTCTCAGGCTCATACTAAAAAAATAAACTAGTCTCGAATAACCCCTTCATTGTCTCTATCCTGTATACCTTTTCACAAGGATCGCAGCTTTACTAGGTTCAATAGTATCAGATGGCATTGGTTCCTTAGGGGGCAAAATGCCTTTCTGCCATATAATAATTATAAATATCGCATGGAAGCTGGGGCATGGTGGTACTGGTGTTACTTTAAGGTTCACACGAGGCATACTACAGATTTTCAAAGTCCAAGATTGTAATGTGCCACGCTATCTATGCCTTCTATATATGCATGAATTCGGAGGATCCCTACACTGAAGCATACACACATATGTTTCCTTTCCTGGTCATCGACTGGGAATGAACAGCTATACTAATATAGTAAAACGGACACCTGTGAATAAAATAAAATGGCACAGATTTCTCAGTAAATTAATGGCATTGGCAGAATGCCATGTTTATAATGACCCTGTGCCATTTTTTTTCTTTTCTACACATACAAGAAGCAGTACTTCTGTGTTGAGCTAAGTGCAAAACATTTACTAATGACTTACAATGCTTGCTACCTAAAAAGTTTTGGAAAATGATGCCAAATCTAACCTTATATTGCTTTTCCCCCTACATCAGATTCAATTGTGGGATTGTGACATTTAGGAGATACCTTGCACCATTCATAATAATAATAATAATAATAATAATAATAATAATATATGTCCCTAATTTCTATAAGACATTTTGAAAATGCATTTAGTAAGAGAGGAAATGTTCATATGCCTCATATAGGAGATGTTCCTCATGGTATTTTTCTCTCTGCTTGGTCCTAATGAAATCCAGGAGCAAAACATTCAGTATGACTCTTGATCTTTGGCGACAGACTTAAGATTACACCACCATCCCCCACTGTATTAAGTTCCAAATGTGTAACAAATCTCCAAGTAAGAATATTTTATATGTAGCAGTTTTGTTTTAAATACTAATATAAAATTAAAGAAACAAGGCAGAGACCATGAAAACAGAGATCCACTAACGGACTGGAAATATTATACCTCCAACAAGTAAATGTTGAATATTCATGGGATTGTAGACGTCATTTTAGAACTTAACGCTAATCTGCTGAAATAAAGACTACAGACAATGCTTTGGCGTGAGATGGCCATAAGGGGTACTTCACACTGAGCAAGGTCGCTAGCGAAATCGCTGCTGAGTCACAAGTTTTGTGACGCAACAGCGACCTCAGTAGCGATCTCGCTATGTTTGACACGTAGCAGCGACCAGGCCCCTGCTGTGAGATTGCTGGTCGTGTCGGAATGGCCCGGACCTTTTTTTGAACGTTGAGGTCCCGCTGGGTAGCACACATCGCTGTGTTTGACACCTTACCAACGACCTCGTTGACGACTCAGACACCAACACAGGCATGCATTTGCATTGCCTTTTCCGCGCCCATTCAGTTCCGATTGGTGGTCGCTTCTGCGTTCTAATTGGCGGTCAACAGAAGGCGACATAGTAACGCTTCCATCCTTTGTTCCTGACCGCGTGGTGGTTTGCAGATCGTTGTAGAGTTCTCCAGCCTGCGACTCCTCTTCGATTTATCTATTCTTCAACGGTTCTTCTGACACCTTTTGTGCACGGTAGGTATCATTTGGGGTCTCAAATGCGTTCCTACCAAGGGCTATTATGTCGCCTCATAAGGCAAGGCCGCCAATCAGAACGCAGTAGCGACCACCAATCGGAACTGAATGGGCGCGGAAAAGGCAACGCAAATGCATGCCTGTGTGACTACAACGTCACACAGGACGTCCCTCATCGAGGTCTGAATCGTCATAATAGCTGCCATGTGACAGGGTCACAACGACCAACGACATCGTTGTACAGGTCGCTACAGGTCGCCGCATCGCTGCTTCGTCGTTGGGAAGATCTCACTGTGTGACATCTCACCAGCGACCACATAGCGACGCAGCAACGATCCCTGACAGGTCGCATCGTTGTCGGGATCGCTTTGGCGTCGCTAAGTGAGACGGGGCCTTAAGGCTTTACTGAGGGTAACCTATATATCATTAAAATACTCTTTATTAAATTAAACACCTTAAACAATTCTATCAGTTTAGTCACAGACTTGACTAAACAAAACACTTCCAAAAAACACCAAAAAATATGGGTTAATTTATCCTTCCAGTAAAACCAGACAACATAAAAAGATGAACTGAAAATTCACAAAGGTGCGGGCGGGTGGGTGTATCTCTTCTAGAAACTAAACAGCTGATGAGGTGATCCAAACCCCTGAGGGCATGTAACTAGTCCACTTGCTGCCAGAATAGCGTCCAATCTCAATTTTCATTGCATCTAATCCAGTTATTAGTTTTGGGCCTAGGAGCAGTGTCTGCACGTCAGCAGAGTAGCCCGCCTGTGAAACTAACTACACCGCCTGTGTATCTCAATTTTCACTGCATCTAATCCAGTTAATAGGTTTGGGCCTAGGAGCAGTGTCTGCACGTCAGCAGAGTAGCCCGCCTGTGAAACTAACTACACCGCCTGTGTATCTCTATTTTCACTGCATCTAATCCAGTTAATAGTTTAGGGCCTAGGAGCAGTGTCTGCACGTCAGCAGAGTCGCCTGCCTTTGAAACTAAATACACCACCTGTGTATCTCAATTTTCACTGCATCTAATCCAGTTATTAGTTTTGGGCCTAGGAGTAGTGTCTGCACGTCAGCAGAGTAGCCCACCTGTGAAACTAACTACACCGCCTGTGTATCTCTATTTTCACTGCATCTAATCCAGTTAATAGTTTAGGGCCTAGGAGCAGTGTCTGCACGTCAGCAGAGTCGCCTGCCTTTGAAACTAAATACACCGCCTGTGTATCTCAATTTTCACTGCATCTAATCCAGTTATTAGTTTTGGGCCTAGGAGTAGTGTCTGCACGTCAGCAGAGTAGCCCGCCTGTGAAACTAACTACACCTCCTGTGTATCTCAATTTTCACTGCATCTAATCCACTTAATAGTTTTGGGCCTAGGAGCAGTGTCTGCACGTCAGCAGAGTAGCCCGCCTTTGAAACTAAATACACTGCCTGTGTATCTCAATTTTCACTGCATCTAATCCAGTTATTAGTTTTGGTCCTAGGAGCAGTGTCTGCACGTCAGCAGAGTGGCCCACCTGTGAAACAAACTACAGGTCCTTCTCAAAAAATTAGCATATAGTGTTAAATTTCATTATTTACCATAATGTAATGATTACAATTAAACTTTCATATATTATAGATTCATTATCCACCAACTGAAATTTGTCAGGTCTTTTATTGTTTTAATACTGATGATTTTGGCATACAACTCCTGATAACCCAAAAAACCTGTCTCAATAAATTAGCATATTTCACCCATCCAATCAAATAAAAGTGTTTTTTAATAACAAACAAAAAAACCATCAAATAATAATGTTCAGTCATGCACTCAATACTTGGTTGGGAATCCTTTGGCAGAAATGACTGCTTCAATGCGGCGTTGCATGGAGGCAATCAGCCTGTGACACTGCTGAGATGTTATGGAGGCCCAGGATGCTTTAATAGCGGCCTTAAGCTCATCCAGAGTGTTGGGTCTTGCGTCTCTCAACTTTCTCTTCACAATATCCCACAGATTCTCTATGGGGTTCAGGTCAGGAGAGTTGGCAGGCCAATTGAGCACAGTAATACCATGGTCAGTAAACCATTTACCAGTGGTTTTGGCACTGTGAGCAGGTGCCAGGTCGTGCTGAAAAATGAAATATTCATCTCCATAAAGCATTTCAGCCGATGGAAGCATGAAGTGCTCCAAAATCTCCTGATAGCTAGCTGCATTGACCCTGCCCTTGATGAAACACAGTGGACCAACACCAGCAGCTGACATGGCACCCCACACCATCACTGACTGTGGGTACTTGACACTGGACTTCAGGCATTTTGGCATTTCCTTCTCCCCAGTCTTCCTCCAGACTCTGGCACCTTGATTTCCGAGTGACATGCAAAATTTGCTTTCATCAGAAAAAAGTACTTGGGACCACTTAGCAACAGTCCAGTGCTGCTTCTCTGTAGCCCAGGTCAGGCGCCTCTGCCGCTGTTTATGGTTCAAAAGTGGCTTTACCTGGGGAATGCGGCACCTGTAGCCCATTTCCTGCACACGCCTGTGCATGGTGGCTCTGGATGTTTCCACACCAGACTCAGTCCACTGCTTCCTCAGGTTCCCCAAGGTCTGGAATCGGTCCTTCTCCACAATCTTCCTCAGGGTCCGGTCTCCTCTTCTCGTTGTACAGCGTTTTCTGCCACATTGTTTCCTTCCAACAGACTTACCATTGAGGTGCCTTGATACAGCACTCTGGGAACAGCCTATTTGTTGAGAAATTTCTTTCTGGGTCTTACCCTCTTGTTTGAGGGTGTCAATGATGGCCTTCTTGACATCTGTCAGGTCGCTAGTCTTACCCATGATGGGGGTTTTGAGTAATGAACCAGGCAGGGAGTTTATAAAAGCCTCAGGTATCTTTTGCATGTGTTTAGAGTTAATTAGTTGATTCAGAAGATTAGGGTAATAGGTCGTTTAGAGAACCTTTTCTTGATATGCTAATTTATTGAGACAGGTTTTTTGGGTTATCAGGAGTTGTATGCCAAAATCATCAGTATTAAAACAATAAAAGACCTGACAAATTTCAGTTGGTGGATAATGAATCTATAATATATGAAAGTTTAATTGTAATCATTACATTATGGTAAATAATGAAATTTAACACTATATGCTAATTTTTTGAGAAGGACCTGTATACCTACCGCCTGTGTATCTCAATTTTCACTGCAACTAATCCAGTTATTAGTTTGGGGCCTAGGAGCAGTGTCTGCATGTCAGCAGAGTAGCCCACCTGTGAAACTAACTACACCGCCTGTGTATCTCAATTTTCACTGCATCTAATCCAGTTAATAGTTTAGGTCCTAGGAGCAGTGTCTGCACGTCAGCAGAGTAACCCGCCTGTGAAGCTAACTATACCGCCTGTGTATCTCAATTTTCACTGTATCTGATCCAGTTATTAGCTTTGGGCCTAGGAGCAGTGTCTGCACGTCAGCAGAGTAGCCTGCCTGTGAAACTAACTACACCGCCTGTGTATCTCTATTTTCACTGCATCTAATCCAGTTAATAGTTTAGGGCCTAGGAGCAGTGTCTGCACGTCAGCAGAGTAGCTCGCCTATGAAACAAACTATACCGCCTGTGTATTTCAATTTTCACTGCATCTAATCCAGTTTTTAGTTTTGGGCCTAGTACCACAGTTTGGTCACTCAGTTCTGCTCGGTTTTCATCCATCGGTTGTTGTGCCAACAACTACAGATACAGAGTTGCCAATTAGTTAAGCACTAAAATGAGTGGCAAAAGGCCTGCTGCTGGTGGAAAGGGGAATAGGCGAGATGGAAAGGGAAAAAAAGGTTGTGTCCGTGGGGTAGGTGGTCAAGCAACAGTAACATCTGCAGAAGAAAGACCATCTTCCAGCCAAAGTAAGATGTCTACTTTATTTCGTGGACAATCTGATATGATCCCTTTCTTATGACCATCGCTACAAGCATCGCCAAAAATTCCAGATGAGGCACAAAAACAGCAGGTGCTTGAATGGATATCAAGTGCTCGTTCAAGTGTGCTCTCCTCCATGTCAACTTCAACATCACAACTACTCCAGTCCTCAGAGTTGTCACCCCAATCGCACTTGCTTCCTCACAGCTCCCAAGTCTCCAGCTGCCCATCTGAGAATGGGGTAACACACATGGTTGAGTCTGTAGAGCTGTTTACGCATACTATAGCCTGGGAATCAGAGGTCTGCTCCAGAGCTTCTGTGAATCCAGATGAGGAAATGATCTGCACTGATGCCCAGAATCTTTGTGAGTCAGATCCAGGCCCAGATGAAGAAGGTTCTGAGCATAATGTAGACCCTCGTTCCCAAACTGTAACACCTGTTAGTGGAGACAATGATTAAGATGATGATGAGACTGAGATACCTGATTGGAACGAAAACTTGACTTTTTGGTCGGGGCAGGAAAAGGTTGGCTCTGAGGACGACGGGTGTGAGAACACACAGGATGATGATGACGAGGACGACGGGTGTGAGAACACACAGGATGATGATGACGAGGTTGTAGACTTCACTTACTGTCAACCCCCAGTCCGCCAGTCCATGAGGTCAGCAGAGGAGGTGGAGGAGGATGATAGAGACGAGTCTGACGACGAGGTAACGGTGCGCCTTACTGGACAGAGACGGAGTACTTGAAGCACATCAGCAAGTGCATCCTCAACCCCAACTGTGCCTCAGACCAGAAGTCGTGGTGGCTCTTCAGGTCGCACGGGCTCTAAGCCTTGCATAGCCTGGGCATTTTTTGACATCGGAAAGGATGTCCCAACTCATGTTGTCTGTAAGATTTGTCAACAAAATCTCAGTAGAGGCCAAAAAACACTAGCTTGAGTGCTTCACGCATGAACCGTCACATGGATATGAGGCATAAGTTGCAGTGGGAAGCTCACTGTGCTACAATGTGGCCTAGTGGGCCGGGTCAACCACCGTCTGCCCCATCAAGTGCATCTGCGTCCTCTTCATCCTCTGTGACTGTGGGGACAGCAGTCGCACATGGTTTTGGATGCAGACCTTCCACCTCTTTACCCGCAACAGCCAGTGTGATTGGCAGGTCATCAGGACATTTGCAAGTGGAAACACCTGCTGGTGTTGAGCGCTCTCCGACATCGACATCACATTTTGATCAAGGCAACATAACATCTCCGCCTGCACCTTCCTCACAGACCAGCAGTTTGCCGGGGACACCCTACTCAACTCCGTCTAAGCACGGCAGCCAGCCCTCAGTCCCTCAGATGTGGACAAGTAAAAGACCATTTCCTCTTAGCCATGACAAAGCTAAGAGGTTGAATTTCTCCATCTGCAAGCTGTTGGCTACAGAAATGCTGCCTTTCCGCCTGGTGGATACAGAGGATTTTTGAGACCTTATGTCTGTTGCAGTGCCCCAGTACCAGATGCCCAGTTGCCACTACTTCTCAAAGAAATCTGTGCCTGCGCTACACCAGCATGTCACACACAACATCACCGCTCCCTTGCGAAACTCTGTGTGTGACAGGGTGCATTTCACCACAGACACTTGGACGAGACATGGTCAGGGGCATTACATGTCGGTGACTGGGCACTGGGTAACCTGCACCCAAAGCCTGTTTGGTAATGCTACCCGTGTTGTAATTGCACAGAAGGAATCCTGCACACCTCCTCACTAAGCTGTCACCAGGGCTCAATGGCATCAGGCAGTGTTTACATTGAAATGTCTGGGAAATGTGAGTCACACAGCTGAGGAGTTGTGGTCAGCTCTGGAGACCGAGTTCCATCAATGGTTGTCTCCACTCAATCTGCAGCCAGGGAAGGCTGTGTGCGACAATGCTGCAAACCTGGGTGCGGCCCTTCGCCGGGGCAATGTCACACACGTGCCTTGTATGGCTCACGTTTTGAACCTGGTTGTCCAGCAATTTTTATCCCACTATCCCAGACTAGATGGGCTTCTGCAGATGGCACGGTCACTGTGTGCTCACTTCCGCCGTTCGCATCCCGCAGCTCGACGACTTGCATCTCTACAGAAGTCATTGGGCCTGCCAGTTCATCGGCTGAAATGCGAAGTGCCCACACGGTGGAAATCAACTCTGCACATGTTGCAGCCACTGTGGCAGCACCGACGAGCCCTGGTGCAATAAGTTATGATGTATAGCCTCGGCCAATGAGATCAAGAGGTGGGGCAAATCACGCTACAGGAGTGGTCTCAGATCAGGGACCTATGCACCCTTCTGCACAGTTTTGAAATAGCGACGAAGATGTTTAGTGGTGACGATGCAATTTCAGCATAACCAGTCCGGTGACTTACATGCTAGAGCACACCTTACACAGTGTTCGGAGTCAGGTGGTGGAACAAGAGGAGGAACATGAGGAGTCGTATGCGGAAAGGATCATATCTCCAAGGTCAAGAAGGTTGGCAGCACCAAGGCGGCTGGCATTGGAGGCTGGGGGAGAGGGATTACCAAGGGTGCATGGTAGCAGCCAAACTGTTGAGGAAGGTGCAGGAGGCGAGGAAGAAGTGGAGGACGAACTGGTGCTGGGCATGGAAGACTCATCAGATGAGGAAGACCTTGATCAAATTTCTGTTGTGCGAGGTTGGGGGGAGAGGGCTGACGAAGGAAGCATGATTCTCACCTCGCCACCACCAAGACAACAAGGACTTGGTCCTCCTGGATGCGAAAGACACATGAGTGCCTTCTTGCTGCACTACCTGCACCATGACCCTCGGATTGTCAGAATTCGAAGTAATGTCATTGCCAACTACTGGGTTGCCACACTCTTAGATCCCCGGTACAAAAGCAAATTTGGCGAAATAATTCCTGCCATAGAAAGGGATTCACGCATGCAGGAGTATCAGCAGAGACTGTTACAGAATCTAACATCTGCTTTTCCACAAAACACCAGTGGTGCATGTAGTGAATCTGTGAGTCCTAACTTGCTAACCGTGGGACTATCGAGTCATCACTCAAACCGTAACAATAACATTGTATCTGATGGTAACAGCAATTTTTTCCAATCGTTTCAAGATTTTTTTAGACCATTCTTTGCAAGGCCACAGGAGACAATAAGTCTGACGCACAGCCAACGCCTAGAGAGGATGGTACAAAAGTATCTCCAAGTTAACATCGATGCCATGACTGTGGAACTGGACCCTTGCTCATTTTGGGCTTCCAATCTTGAAAAATGGCCTGAGCTCGCCACTCACGCCTTGGAGATCTTGTCGTGCCCCGCAGCCAGCATTCTCTCTGAACGTGTGTTCAGCGCTGCTGGTGTGCTGACAGATAAGCGCACGCGGCTGTCCAGTGACAATGTAGACAGACTAACGTTCTTCAAGATGAACAAATCCTGGATCTGCAAGGACTTTTCTACCCCTGTGTCATCTTGGGGAGACTAAAAGCTTGATGATTTTGAAAATCACCTCACCAACCATTTTAAAAAACACTGGCAAAATTGATGCCACTTAAGTGGTGTCTGTGGCCAAATTTTTGGAAAAAATGGAGACTCTTTTATTTAGTCCCCTTGCTGAGTTTTACATGACATTGCTATCGTCAATTCCAGGTGGGTGGGGTCGTCTGCAGGGTTGTTTCCTCATACTATGGCCTAGGATTCAGAGGTCTGCTCCAAAACTTCAGTATCTGCTAGTCAGCAGAGTAGCCCAGCCACCCACCGCCTGTTTACCTAAGTACTATATTTAACGGCATCTGGCCCAGGAAATCCTTTTGGGCCTAGTAGAATTTGGTGCTACTCAGCAGCGTACTTCACCCATGAAGCAAGCTACACCGCCTGTTTACCTAAGTACTATTTTTAACGGCATCTAGCCCAGGAAATCCTTTTGGGCCTAGTAGAATTTGGTGCAACTCAGCAGCGTACCCCACCCATGAAGCAAGCTACATCGCCTGTTTACCTAAGTACTATTTTTTAACGGTATTTGGCCCAGGAAATCCTTTTGGGCCTAGTAGAATTTGGTGCTACTCAGCAGCGTACCCCACCCATGAAGCAAGCTACACCGCCTGTTTACCTAACTACTATTTTGTAACGGCATCTAGCCCAGGAAATCCTTTTGGGCCTAGTAGAATTTGGTGCTACTCAGCAGCGTACTTCACCCATGAAGCAAGCTACCCCACCTGTTGATCCAATTACTGATTCTTAACTGCATCTAGCCCAGGAAATCATTTTGTACCTAATAGCATTTTGTGCTACTCAGCACAGTACCGCACCCATGAAGCAAGCTACACCGCCTGTTTACCTAACTACTATTTTGTAATGGCATCTAGCCCAGGAAATCCTTTTGGACCTAATAGAATTTGGTGCTACTCAGCAGCGTACTTCACCCATGAAGCAAGCTACACCGCCTGTTTACCTAAGTAATATTTTTTAACGGCATCTAGCCCAGGAAATCATTTTGGGCCTAGTAGAATTTGGTGCAACTCAGCAGCGTACCCCACCCATGAAGCAAGCTACACCCCCTGTTTACCTAAGTACTATTTTTTAACGGCATTTGGCCCAGGAAATCCTTTTGGGCCTAGTAGCAATTTCTGCTAATCAGCAGAGTACCCCAACCATGAAGCAAGCTACACCGCCTTCTTTCTTTCTCAATCTAACCCCTTGGCTCTGGGGTGTCCACTCTCCCTCCAGCTCTCTCCTCACAGGTGGACTACCGCGTGTTTTCACACTGTGGCGAATATTTTGGGCCCAGGCATAAGAAGTCGTTGAGGTAATGGATAATATGTGCCACCTTACAAACGTCCATGACGACACATTCGAGGAAGCAACTAATTGTCTCAAATAGTGAGCAGGATATGGAGCACCCCATGGGCAAACAGCGATCTATGTAGTATGCTCCTTCACAGAAGCAGCACAATGGGAGGACACTAATCGGAGGCACAGGTAGTAACCGGAACGCCTCCTCAATGTCTGTTTTGGCAATTAGGGTGCCCCTTACCAACTTCTTGACCCGCCTGATTGCCTCATCAAAGGAGGTACAGTACATAGTACTGTACTTGGTTCCGCGTTGCTGTAGTCGTTTACTGACGTGCCCCTTGGATGACAAATGGTGGATTAGTCTGAATGTATTGGGTTCATTTTTTGGCACAACTCCCAAAGGGGGTACTGTTGTGAATTCCGCTCTTGGGCTCCCTCCGGTGGTTGTAAGTGGCACTTTTGTGAGTTCTGCTCTTGGGCTCCCTCTTGTGGTTTCTAGTGGTATGGCTGCTCCTTGGAGTTAGCTGTCATCAGCTGCTTCCACTTATCGTCTCTTCTGCTCGGCTATTTAGGCCTGGCTCTTTCTTCAGCCAGTGCCACTTGTAAATGGTTCCTGGTTGGATTCACATCTCTTTGGAGTTCCCTGTTATCCTGACCAGTTCAGCAAAGCTCCACTCAGTCATTATTTGTGGGGGGCTAATCTATCCTTTGGGGATTTTCTCTGAGGCAAGATAGCTTTCCTGCTTCTTTCTTTATGGGTAGTTAGCTCTTAGGCTGTGACGAGATGCCTAGGGAGAGTTAGGAGCATTCCACGGCTACTTCTAGTGTTGTGTTGAGCTTAGGGACTGCGGTCAGTACAGTTACCACTTCCTTCAGAGCTCGTTCCATGTTGCTCCTAGACCACCGTATCATAACAGTACAAGTGGCCAAAAATGAATTAAATGCATCTCAAAAGAAGGAAAAGAAAGTTCTGAACCATTTTTTTTTCTGTGCTCTGTTCTGTCTTTTTTTTCCTCTTGATATCTGGGTGGTTCAGGATATATGCTCTGGCATGGATGTTCAGGGTTTGTTTTCTCGTGTGGATCAACTTGCTGCAAGAGTACAGAGTATCCAGGACTATGTTGTCCAGACTCCGGCTTTAGAGCCTAGAATTCTTACTCCTGATTTGCTTTTTGGGGACAGATCCAAGTTTTTGAACTTTAAAAATAACGGCAAATTGTTTTTTGCTTTGAAACCCCGTTCTTCTGGTGATCTGTTATGAAAGGTAATTCAGTACCACAATGGACATAGAGGTCAGCGCACATACAGTGACCTGGCAATAACCCAAAAAACAAGAACGAGCTCTGAGACGTGGGAACTCTGTTGACCGCAATCCGTAATCCTCTCCAACCACACTAAAGGCAGCCGTGGATTGCGCCTAACGCTGCCTATGCAACTCGGCACGGCCTGAGAAACTAGCTAGCCTGAAGATAGAAAATAAGCCTACCTTGCCTCAGAGAAATACCCCAAAGGAAAAGGCAGCCCCCACATATAATGACTGTGAGTAAGATGAAAAGACAAACGTAGAGATGAAATAGATTTAGCAAAGTGAGGCCCAACTTTCTGAACAGAGCGAGGATAGGAAAGGTAACTTTGCGGTCAACACAAAACCCTACAAAAACCACGCAAAAGGGGGCAAAAAGACCCTCCGTACCGAACTAACGGCACGGAGGTACACCCTCTGCGTCCCAGAGCTTCCAGCAAGCAGTAAAAAACAAATTGACAAGCTGGACAGAAAAAAACAGCAAACAAATAGCAAAGAGGAACTTAGCTAAGCAAAGCAGCAGGCCACAGGAACGATCCAGGAGGAAACAGGTCCAATACTAGAACATTGACTGGAAGCCAGGATCAAAGCACTAGGTGGAGTTAAATAGAGAAGCACCTAACGACTTCACCACATCACCTGAGGAAGGAAACTCAGAAGCCGCAGTAGCACTTTCCTCCACCAACGGAAGCTCACAGAGAGAACCAGCCGAAGTACCACTTGTGACCACAGGAGGGAGCTCTGCCACAGAATTCACAACAGTACCCCCCCCTTGAGGAGGGGTCACCGAACCCTCACCATAGCTCCCAGGACGACCAGGATGAGCCATATGAAAGGCACAAACAAGATCGGCAGCATGGACATCAGAGGCAAAGACCCAGGAATTATCTTCCTGAGCATAACCCTTCCACTTAACCAGATACTGGAGTTTCCGCCTTGAAACACGAGAATCCAAAATCTTCTCCACAATATACTCCAACTCCCCCTCCACCAAAATCGGGGCAGGAGGATCAACAGATGGAACCATAGGTGCCACGTATCTCCGCAACAATGACCTATGGAATACGTTATGTATGGAAAATGAATCTGGAAGGGTCAGACGAAAAGACACAGGATTAAGAACCTCAGAAATCCTATACGGACCAATAAAACGAGGTTTAAACTTAGGAGAGGAAACCTTCATAGGAATATGACGAGAAGATAACCAAACCAAGTCCCCAACCCGAAGTCGGGGACCCACACAGCGTCTGCGATTAGCGAAACGTTGAGCCTTCTCCTGGGACAAAGTCAAATTGTCCACTACATGAGTCCAAATCTGCTGCAACCCGTCCACCACAGTATCCACACCAGGACAGTCAGAAGACTCAACCTGCCCTGAAGAGAAACGAGGATGGAACCCAGAGTTGCAGAAAAATGGTGAAACCAAGGTAGCCGAGCTGGCCCGATTATTAAGGGCGAACTCAGCCGAAGGCAAAAAGGACACCCAGTCATCCTGATCAGCAGAAACAAAGCATCAAAGATATGTTTCCAAGGTCTGATTGGTTCGTTCGGTCTGGCCATTAGTCTGAGGATGGAAAGCCGAGGAAAAAGACAAGTCAATGCCCATCCTACCACAAAAGGCTCGCCAAAACCTCGAAACAAACTGGGAACCTCTGTCAGAAACGATATTCTCTGGAATGCCATGTAAACGAACCACATGCTGGAAAAACAATGGCACCAAATCAGAGGAGGAAGGCAATTTAGACAAGGGTACCAAATGGACCATCTTAGAGAAGCGATCACAGACCACCCAAATGACTGACATCTTTTGAGAGACGGGAAGATCTGAAATAAAATCCACAGAGATATGTGTCCAAGGCCTCTTCGGGACCGGCAAGGGCAAAAGCAACCCACTGGCACGAGAACAGCAGGGCTTAGCCCGAGCACAAATCCCACAGGACTGCACAAAAGTACGCACATCCCGCGACAGAGATGGCCACCAAAAGGATCTAGCCACTAACTCTCTGGTACCAAAGATTCCAGGATGACCAGCCAACACCGAACAATGAACCTCAGAGATAACTTTATTCGTCCACCTATCAGGGACAAACAGTTTCTCCGCTGGGCAACGATCAGGTTTATTAGCCTGAAATTTTTGCAGCACCCGCTGCAAATCAGGGGAGATGGCAGACACAATTACTCCCTCTTTGAGGATACCCGCCGGCTCAGATACACCCGGAGAGTCAGGCACAAAACTCCTAGACAGAGCATCCGCCTTCACATTTTTAGAGCCCGGAAGGTATGAAATCACAAAGTCAAAACGGGCAAAAAACAACGACCAACGAGCTTGTCTAGGATTCAACCGCTTGACGGACTCGAGATAAGTCAAGTTCTTATGATCAGTCAAGACCACCACGCGATGCTTAGCTCCCTCAAGCCAATGACGCCACTCCTCGAATGCCCACTTCATGGCCAGCAACTCTCGATTGCCCATATCATAATTACGCTCAGCAGGCGAAAACTTCCTGGAAAAGAAGGCGCATGGTTTCATCACCGAGCAATCAGAACTTCTCTGCGACAAAACAGCCCCTGCTCCAATTTCAAAAGCATCAACCTCGACCTGGAACGGAAGCGAAACATCTGGTTGACACAACACAGGGGCAGAAGAAAAACGACGCTTCAACTCTTGAAAAGCTTCCACCGCAGCAGAAGACCAATTGACCAAATCAGCACCTTTCTTGGTCAAATCGGTCAATGGTTTAGCAATACTAGAAAAATTGCAGATGAAGCGACGATAAAAATTAGCAAAGCCCAGGAACTTTTGCAGACTTTTCAGAGATGTCGGCTGAGTCCAATTATGGATGGCTTGGACCTTAACAGGATCCATCTCGATAGTAGAAGGGGAAAAGATGAACCCCAAAAATGAAACCTTCTGAACACCAAAGAGACACTTTGATCCCTTCACAAACAAAGAATTAGCACGCAGGACCTGAAACACCGTTCTGACCTGCTTCACATGAGACTCCCAATCATCCGAGAAGATCAAAATGTCATCTAAGTACACAATCAGGAATTTATCCAGGTACTCTCGGAAGATGTCATGCATAAAGGACTGAAACACTGATGGAGCATTGGCAAGTCCGAATGGCATTACTAGATACTCAAAATGGCCCTCGGGCGTATTAAATGCAGTTTTCCACTCATCGCCTCGCTTAATACGCACAAGATTATACGCACCACGAAGATCTATCTTGGTGAACCAACTAGCCCCCTTAATCCGAGCAAACAAATCAGATAACAATGGCAAGGGGTACTGAAATTTAACCGTGATCTTATTTAGAAGGCGGTAATCTATACAAGGTCTCAGTGAACCATCCTTCTTGGCCACAAAAAAGAACCCCGCTCCTAATGGCGACGATGACGGGCTAATATGCCCCTTCTCCAAGGACTCCTTCACGTAACTCCGCATAGCGGCGTGCTCAGGCACAGATAAATTAAACAGTCGACCTTTAGGGAATTTACTACCAGGAATCAAATCGATAGCACAATCACAATCCCTATGCGGAGGTAGGGTATCGGACTTGGGCTCATCAAATAAATCCCGGTAATCAGACAAGAACTCAGGAACCTCAGAAGGGGTGGATGACGAAATAGTCAGAAATGGGACATCACCATGTACCCCCTGACAACCCCAGCCGGACACAGACATGGATTTCCAATCTAAAACTGGATTATGGACTTGTAGCCATGGCAACCCCAACACGACCACATCATGCAGATTATGCAACACCAGAAAGCGAATAACCTCCTGATGTGCAGGAGCCATGCACATGGTCAGCTGGGTCCAGTACTGAGGCTTATTCTTGGCCAAAGGCGTAGCATCAATTCCTCTCAATGGAATAGGACACTGCAAGGGCTCCAAGAAAAACCCACAACGCCTAGCATACTCCAAGTCCATCAAATTCAGAGCAGCGCCTGAGTCCACAAATGCCATGACAGAATACGATGACAAAGAGCAGATCAAGGTAACAGATAGAAGAAATTTTGACTGTACCATACCAATGGTGGCAGACCTAGCGAACCGCTTAGTGCGCTTAGGACAATCAGAGATAGCATGAGTGGAATCACCACAGTAGAAACACAGCCCATTCAGACGTCTGTGTTCTTGCCGTTCAACTCTGGTCAAAGTCATATCGCACTGCATAGGCTCAGGTTTAAGCTCAGGTAATACCGCCAAATGGTGCACAGATTTACGCTCGCGCAAGCGTCGACCGATCTGAATGGCCAAAGACATAGACTCATTCAGACCAGCAGGCATAGGAAATCCCACCATGACATCCTTAAGGGCTTCAGAGAGACCTTTTCTGAAAATAGCTGCGAGCGCACCTTCATTCCACTGAGTGAGTACGGACCACTTTCTAAATTTCTGACAATATACCTCTATTTCATCCTGACCCTGACACAGAGCCAGCAAATTCTTCTCTGCCTGATCCACAGAATTAGGCTCATCGTACAGCAATCCGAGCGCCAGGAAAAATGCATCGATATTACTTAATGCAGGATTCCCTGGCGCAAGGGAAAATGCCCAGTCCTGAGGATCGCCACGCAAAAAAGAAATAACGATCCTAACTTGTTGAACTGGGTCACCAGAGGAGCGAGGTTTCAAAGCCAGAAATAGTTTACAATTATTTTTGAAACTCAGAAATTTAGTTCTATCTCCAAAAAACAAATCAGGAATAGGGATTCTCGGTTCTAACATAGAATTCTGAACCGCAAAGTCTTGAATACTTTGTACTCTTGCCGTGAGCTGATCCACACATGAAGACAGACCTTTAATGTCCATTGCTACACCTGTGTCCTGAACCACCCAAATGTCTAGGGGAAAAAAAAGGCAAAACACAGTGCAAAGAAAAGAAAATTGTCTCAGAACTTCTTTTTTCCCTCTATTGAGAATCATTAGTACTTTGGGCTTTCAGTACTGTTATGAAAGGTAATTCAGTACCACAATGGACATAGAGGTCAGCGCACATACAGTGACCTGGCAATAACCCAAAAAACAAGAATGAGCTCTGAGACGTGGGAACTCTGTTGACCGCAATCCCTAATCCTCTCCAACCACACTAAAGGCAGCCGTGGATTGCGCCTAACGCTGCCTATGCAACTCGGCACGGCCTGAGAAACTAGCTAGCCTGAAGATAGAAAATAAGCCTACCTTGCTTCAGAGAAATACCCCAAAGGAAAAGGCAGCCCCCACATATAATGACTGTGAGTAAGATGAAAATACAAATGTAGAGATGAAATAGATTTAGCAAAGTGAGGCCCAACTTTCTGAACAGAGCGAGGATAGGAAAGGTAACTTTGCGGTCAACACAAAACCCTACAAAAACCACGCAAAAGGGTGCAAAAAGACCCTCCGTACCGAACTAACGGCACGGAGGTACACTCTCTGCATCCCAGAGCTTCCAGCAAGCAGTAAAAAACAAATTGACAAGCTGGACAGAAAAAAACAGCAAACAAATAGCAAAGAGGAACTTAGCTAAGCAGAGCAGCAGGCCACAGGAACGATCCAGGAGGAAACAGGTCCAATACTAGAACATTGACTGGAAGCCAGGATCAAAGCACTAGGTGGAGTTAAATAGAGAAGCACCTATCGACTTCACCACACACCTGAGGAAGGAAACTCAGAAGCCGCAGTAGCACTTTCCTCCACCAACGGAAGCTCACAGAGAGAACCAGCTGAAGTACCACTTGTGACCACAGGAGGGAGCTCTGCCACAGAATTCACAACAGTGATCCCATTCAGCAAGTAAAAATCATCATATCCTTGCTGCGTGGTGACCCTCAAGACTGGGCTTTTTCTCTTGAAACAGGGGATCCGGCATTATTGAATGTTGATGCATTTTTTCAAGCGCTCGGATTATTGTATGACGAACCTAATTCTGTGGATCATGCAGAAAAAACCCTGTTGGCCTTGTGTCAAGGTCAGGAAGCGGCAGAGTTATACTGCCAGAAATTTAGAAAATGGTCTGTGCTCACCAAATGGAATGAAGAGGCTCTGGCTGCTATTTTCAGAAAAGGTCTTTCTGAAACCCTTAAAGATGTTATGGTGGGCTTTCCTACGCCTGCCGGTTTGAGCGAATCTATGTCTCTAGCCATTCAGATTGATCGGCGTCTGCGCGAGCGCAAAGCTGTGCACCAAATGGCAGTATCCTCTGAGCAGAGTCCTGAACCTATGCAATGTGATAGGATTTTGACTAGAACAGAACGGCAGGAATTCAGACGTCAGAATAGGCTGTGTTTTTACTGTGGTGATTCGGCTCATGTTATCTCTGATTGCCCTAAGCGTACTAAGAGAGTCGCTAGGTCTGTTACCATTAGTACTATACAGCCTAAATTTCTCTTATCTGTGACCCTGATTTGCTCATTGTCGTCCTTTTCTGTCATGGCATTTGTGGATTCAGGCGCTGCCCTGAACTTAATGGACTTAGCATTCGCCAGGCGCTGTGGTTTTTCCTTGCAGCCTTTGCAGAGCCCTATTCCTTTGAGGGGTATTGATGCTACACCCTTGGCCAAGGATAAACCTCAGTACTGGACACAGATGACTATGTACATGGCTCCTGCACATCAGGAAGATTGCCGTTTTCTGGTGTTGCATAACCTGCATGATGTTGTTGTACTGGGATTTCCATGGTTACAGGAACATAATCCGGTGCTGGATTGGAAAACTATGTCGGTGACTAGTTGGGGTTGTCGAGGAGTACATAGTGACGTTCCTTTGATGTCAATTTCCTCTTCCCCCTCTTCTGAGGTCCCTGAGTTTTTGTCGGATTTCCAGGATGTATTTGATGAGCCCAAGTCCAGTTCCCTTCCTCCGCAGAGGGACTGTGATTGTGCTATTAACTTGATTCCTGGTTGCAAGTTCCCTAAGGGCCGACTTTTCAATCTGTCTGCGCCAGAGCATGCCGCCATGCGGAGTTATGTTAAGGAGTCTTTGGAGAAGGGGCATATTCGGCCCTCTTCGTCACCATTGGGAGCGGGTTTCTTTTTTGTTGCTAAGAAGGATGGCTCCTTGATTATCGTCTTCTTAATAAGATCACGGTCAAATTCCAATACCCCTTGCCTTTGCTTACTGATTCATTTGCTCAGATTAAGGGGGCTAGTTGGTTTACTAAGATTGACCTCCGAGGGGCATATAATCTTGTTCGTATTAAACAGGGTGACGAATGGAAAACTGCATTTAATACGCCAGAAGGTCATTTTGAATACCTTGTGATGCCATTTGGGCTCTCTAATGCTCCATCTGTGTTCCAGTCTTTCATGCATGATATTTTCCGCAATTATCTTGATAAATTCATGGTCGTATATTTGGATGATATTTTGATTTTTTCCGATGATTGGGAGTCTCATGTGAAGCAGGTCAGGTTGGTGTTCCAGATCCTTCGTGATAATGCTTTATTTGTGAAGGGGTCTAAGTGCCTATTCGGAGTTCAGAAGGTCTCTTTTTTGGGTTTTATTTTTTCTCCCTCGTCTATAGAAATGGATCCTGTTAAGGTCCGAGCTATTCATGACTGGATCCAACCCACATCTGTGAAGGGTCTTCAAAAATTTTTGGGCTTTGCTAATTTCTATCGCCGTTTCATTGCCAACTTTTCCAGTGTGGTTAAGCCCGTTACTGATTTGACGAAGAAAGGCGCTGATGTGACGAATTGGTCCTCTGAGGCTGTTGAGGCCTTTCAGGAGCTTAAACGCCGATTTACTTCTGCCCCTGTGTTGCGTCAGCCGGATGTTTCTCTTCCTTTTCAGGTTGAGGTCGACGCTTCTGAGATTGGGGCAGGGGCCATTTTGTCTCAGAGGGAGTCTGATGGTTCTTTGATGAAACCGTGTGCTTTTTTTCCAGAAAGTTTTTGCCTGCGGAACGCAATTATGATGTCGGCAATCGGGAGTTGTTGGCTAAGAAGTGGGCATTTGAGGAGTGGCGACATTGGCTTGAGGGAGCTAAACACCGCGTTGTGGTCCTGACTGATCATAAGAATCTGATTTACCTCGAGTCGGCCAAGTGGCTGAATCCTAGACAGGCTCGATGGTCCCTGTTTTTCTCCCGTTTTGATTTTGTGGTCTCGTATCTTCCAGAATCTAAGAATGTTAAGGCTGATGCCCTCTCTAGGAGTTTTTCGCCTGATTCTCCTGGACTCCTTGAGTCGGTTGGCATTCTTAAGGAGGGGGTGATTCTTTCTGCTATCTCCCCTGATTTGCGGCAGGTGCTTCAGGAATTTCAGGCTGATAGGCCTGACCGCTGTCCAGTGGGGAAGCTGTTTGTTCCTGATAGATGGACAAGTAAGGTAATTTCTGAGGTTCATTGTTCAGTGTTGGCTGGTCATCCTGGGATTTTTGGTACCAGAGATTTGGTTGCTAGGTCCTTTTGGTGGCCTTCCTTGTCGCGCGATGTGCGTGCTTTTGTGCAGTCCTGTGGGACTTGCGCCCGGGCCAAGCCTTGCTGTTCCCGCGCTAGTGGGTTGCTTTTGCCTTTGCCAGTCCCTGAGAGGTCCTGGACGCATATTTCCATGGATTTTATTTCGGATCTTCCTGTTTCCCAGAAGATGTCTGTTATCTGGGTTGTTTGTGACCGGTTCTCTAAAATGGTCCATCTGGTACCTTTGCCTAAGTTGCCTTCCTCCTCAGATCTGGTTCCATTATTTTTTCAGCATGTGGTTCGTTTGCATGGCATTCCGGAGAATATTGTGTCTGACAGAGGTTCTCAGTTTGTCTCTAGATTTTGGCGGGCCTTTTGTGCTAGGATGGGCATTGATTTGTCTTTTTCTTCGGCGTTTCATCCTCAGACTAATGGCCAAACTAAGCGAACTAATCAGACCTTTGAGACCTATTTGAGATGCTTTGTGTCTGCTGATCAGGATGATTGGGTGTCTTTCTTGCCATTGGCCGAGTTTGCCCTTTATAATCGGGCTAGTTCGGCTACTTTGGTTTCACCTTTCTTTTGTAATTTTGGTTTTCATCCTCGTTTTTCTTCTGGGCAGGTTGAGCCTTCTGATTGTCCTGGTGTTGATTCTGTGGTGGACAGGCTGCAGCAGATTTGGACTCATGTGGTGGACAAATTGATGTTGTTCAGGAAAGGGCTCAACGTTTTGCTAACCGCCGTCGGTGTGTTGGTCCCCGGCTTCGTGTGGGGGATTTGGTTTGGTTGTCTTCTCGTCATGTTCCTATGAAGGTTTCTTCTCCTAAGTTTAAGCCTCGGTTTATTGGTCCTTATAAAATTTCTGAAATTATTAATCCGGTGTCTTTTCGTTTGGCTCTTCCAGCCTCTTTTGCCATTCATAATGTTTTCCATAGATCTTTGTTGCGGAGATATGTGGTGCCCGTTGTTCCCTCGGTTGACCCTCCTGCCCCGGTGTTGGTTGAGGGAGAGTTGGAATATGAGGTTGAGATTTTGGATTCTCGTTTTTCGAGGCGGAGGCTTCAGTATCTTGTCAAGTGGAAGGGTTATGGCCAGGAGGATAATTCTTGGGTTGTTGCCTCCCATGTTCATGCCGCTGATTTGGTTCGTGCTTTTCACTTGGCTTGTCCTGATCGGCCTGGGGGCTCTGGTGAGGGTTCGGTGGCCCCTCCTCAAGGGGGGGGTACTGTTGTGAATTCCACTCTTGGGCTCCCTCCGGTGGTTGTAAGTGGCACTTTTGTGAGTTCTGCTCTTGGGCACCCTCTTGTGGTTTCTAGTGGTATGGCTGCTCCTTGGAGTTAGCTGTCATCAGCTGCTTCCACTTATCGTCTCTTCTGCTCGGCTATTTAGGCCTGGCTCTTTCTTCAGCCAGTGCCACTTGTAAATGGTTTCTCTTTGGATTCACATCTCTTTGGAGTTCCCTGTTATCCTGACCAGTTCAGCAAAGCTAGGTTTTTGCTTGCTCTTTTCTGTCCATAGATTGTGGACTTATCCATTCTGTGCTTTCTTTGTTTGTCCAGCTTATCAGTGTGAATTAATTCTGTCTTGCTGGAAGCTCTGGGAGGCAGATTTGCCCTCCACACCTTTAGTCAGGTGTGGAGATTTTTTGTAAACTCTGCGTGGATTTTTGTAGTGTTTTATACTGACCGCACAGTATTCCATCCTGTCCTATCTATTTAGCTAGACTGGCCTCCTGTGCTCATCCTGGTTTCATTCTGTGTATGTCTTTTCCCTCTCCACTCAGTCATTATTTGTGGGGGGCTAATCTATCCTTTGGGGATTTTCTCTGAGGCAAGATAGCTTTTCTGCTTCTTTCTTTAGGGGTAGTTAGCTCTTAGGCTGTGACGAGATGCCTAGGGAGAGTTAGGAGCATTCCACGGCTACTTCTAGTGTTGTGTTGAGCTTAGGGACTGCGGTCAGTACAGTTACCACTTCCTTCAGAGCTCGTTCCATGTTGCTCCTAAACCATCGTATCATAACAGGGTACCACTACGTCTTCTAAGGAAAGTGTTCTGAATGGACCCGCCGCCATTCTACCTAAAGATATTTATTTTTTAATTTTTTTTGTCAAGACGTCTGGGTGTTGGTAGAGTGAGTTTAGATTTTTACTCCAGCCTTTCTTGATTTTAAAAGGACATGACATGCCTATATCCAGAGGTGTATCTAGCTCCTCCTGCACCCGGGGCAAAAGATCAGTTTGGCGCCCCCCCCTCAGATTTCTGCTCCCTATAATCTCCTCAGATTTCTTCTGCCCCCATAATGTCCTCAGATTTCTTCTGCCCCCATAATGTCCTGATTCCTGCCTCCATCCCCTCCCTTCCCGGGTGCAGTTGCAAATGGTGGAGAAATCTGAGGAACATATGGGGGAATGGGGGCGGAAATCAGGACATTAGGGGGGCAGAAGAAATCTGAGCACATTATGAGGGCAGAAATCAGGACATTGCACCCATCCAGCCCTCTAGCCTTGTTTCAGTCCTCACATGGTAGTATATAGCACAGCCCAAACAGTAGTATACAGCACAGCCCAAACAGTAGTATACAGTACAGCCCACACAGTAGTATACAGCACAGCCCACACAGTAGTATACAGCACTGCCCACATAGTAGTATACAGCACAGCCCACATAGTAGTATACAGCATTGCCCACGTAGTATATAGCAGCCCACGTAGTATATAACACAGCCCACATAGTATATAGCAGCCCACGTAGTATATAACATAGCCCACGTAGTATATAGCAGCCCACGTAGTATATAACACAGCCCACGTAGTATATAACACAGCCCACGTAGTATATAGCAGCCCACGTAGTATATAGCAGCCCACGTAGTATATAACACAGCCCACGTAGTACATAGCAGCCCACGTAGTATATAGCAGCCCACGTAGTATATAGCAGCCCACGCAGTATATAACACAGCCCACGTAGTATATAGCAGCCCACGTAGTATATAGCAGAGCCCATGTAGTAAATAGCAGCCCACGTAGTATATAGCAGAGCCCACGTAATAAATAGCAGCCCATGTAGTATATAGCAGTAAACGTAGTATATAGCAGCCCACGTAGTATATAGCAGCCAACGTAGTATATAACACAGGCCACGTAGTATATAGCAGCCCACGTAGTAAATAGCAGCCCACGTAGTATATAGCAGCCACATAGTATACAGCACTGCCCACGAAGTAAATAGCAGCCCACGTAGTATATAGCTGAGCAGACATAGTAAATAGCAGCCCATGTAGTACATAGCAGCCCATGTAGTAAATAGCAGAGCCCACGTAGTATATAGCAGAGCCCACGTAGTAAATAGCAGCCCATGCAGTATATAGCAGCCCACGTAATAAATAGCAGCCCATGTAGTATATAGCAGCCCACGTAGTATATAGCAGCCACGTAGTATACAGCACTGCCCACGAAGTAATTAGCAGCCCACGTAGTATATAGCAGAGCCCACATAGTAAATAGCAGCCCATGTAGTATATAGCAGAGCCCACGTAATAAATAGCAGCCCATGTAGTAAATAGCAGCCCATGTAGTAAATAGCAGCCCATGCAGTATATTAGAGCCCATACCTTGTCATCCCAGCCAGGCTCTGCATCCCCCCGGCCCCCGCAATCCTTTGCTCCAGGTGCTGCACAGTGCACACTTCCTGTTTAGCGACGCACCGCTCATTCTCCTGGCACTGGACGGGGTCGGAAGTCACTGCGTATCCATGGCGACGCATTGTGAGCAGCTCTCGTCTCCAGCAGCTGCGAAAGTCCCAGAGCTCTGTGCCGCCTCCTCTTCTAGCGTGCACCTCGGGCCGCAGATGCTTGCCTCAGGGGCTGCATGTTTGAGACCCCGGCAGAATTACGCCGACGGGGAGCCTCCTCCTTGGACCACCGCATCAAGTGGCCTGCTGGCGCCCCCTTGTTGGCTGCGCCCGGAGCACATGCCCCGGCTGCCCCCCCCTGGATACGCCACTGCCTATATCTGTGTCTCCTCCTCCTTTTACTCCTCCACCTCTTTTCTTTTCGCATGACTATATGTAGTTGTGACTTTTCCATCTGTTTGTTGTGCCTTCTGAGCAGTTTGTCAGCTTTTGTACACCTTTTAAGGTGTTTTTTATGTGTTTGCCATGTGTTTGTATGTGTTTGTGTTTGCCTGCCATTGGTTTCAATGGGGTTCGACGGTGTTCGTCGAACACGTCCCTGTTCGACGAACCGAACCTGAACACTAGGGAGGTGACTCAACACTACTCGTAAACCATAAAACTCATACTCCTTTAGGTGCCACAATCCCATGTGGCCCCTTCCATTATCCCCTCCAGGGACCTTCCATGGGATTGTAGACCCCATTTTTGAACTTAACTCTAATCAGCTGAAATATAGTCTATAGACAATCCTTTGGCGTGAGATGGCCGTAAGGCTTTATTGAGGGTAACCTATATATCATTAAAATACTCTTTATTAAATTAAACACCTTAAACAACTCAATCAATTTAGTCGCAGACTTTACTAAAATAAATACTTCCAAAAAACACCCCAAAACATGGGTTAATTAATCCTAAATGTGCTCTAGCAAGAGAAGCCCCCCCCACCAAGGCCACACAGCAGTCTCTCCACCGCAGCACCTAAACTAACATTGAAAATATCCAACCCAACCGGTGATAAATGGACTCCATCCTCTCTATACAAACCCGGCAAGAAACCCTCTAAATCCCTATGATGAACCGTGATACCCCCTAGGACTGGAAGAAAACGCGCCATGGTTCTATTGAGGCGCTTGCGAATAGCCTCCATGAAGCTCATATTGACTGTGTTCCAAGCCAATCGGGGAACAACCTCAGAGAAAATCAAGGAACACCTCGGAAACATAGACTTGAGCACTTTAAGATCACGCTTCATTTGCCAAATAAGGTCCACTGAACAGATTCTCCCGAGGTCGTTGCTGGCCAAATGGAACAAGAGTAAATCCGGAGGGGGAAAAATGGAAAGCAGCTGAAAAACTGTAAAACATAATGATTACCAGCGCATTCCCTGCTCCCCGAACTACCATATCCTAACTCTATCAGGTTCTAAAGAAAGGTTCTTTGTGTAAACTCTGGCAGCTGCCCTCTTCCGTGCCCAGTGGACGAATGAATGTCCAATGATACAAACAGACAGAGAACTTGGAAAATAAGCAGAAACAGATTAAAGGCAAAAATCCGAATGGACATACAAATTAACCCTACGCGAGTTCCAACGCCCAATTTTTCTGATTGCCCTCTCCTGGAGGCCCAACCGCTCCTCCTCCATAGCTGCCCCTATTCTAAAGGAATGAGATGAAAAACGGAAGCTAGACAGGCCCAATTTACCCAAACATTGACGAAGGACAGCGTTAAATTGATAAATGGTCACTGCGAAAAATTTTCATGTACAAAAAGCGGACCAACACCCGCCGGACGTATACAAAGCTAATTTGCCAAATGTAAATGTTAACAAATCAAGCAACCGGTGATCACCTTGATCTGGATTAAACTCCCTCTGCCCATCTGAACCCTTTTTGATGCCCGAAGGAAAAAGCAAATATCCGAGGTGTGGAGTTGAACATCCTTAATGGAAATACCCAAATGCCAACGGGCGCTATGGCTAACTACCTCACTCACTCTAAATGCCCCAAACAAAGCCAAAGAAAAACACGATTTAAAGAGGAAGCATTCAAATTTATTAAAACAAACTTTTTCTAGAACTTTCAACAAGTCCAACAACATATGAGGTGAAATAGGCCTCCTCCAGTCAGGATGGAAGTGCTTTTTTTGAAAACCTTTCATAAATTGCTTAATGGGAGATAGCGAGAGCAACAAAACTCTCCCATGTAATTTTAGGAAAAAGGATATACCAGATAAAGATTTGTGAATACGAGAATGGCTGTATTTCTTAGCCACAAGACCTTGAAGATACCATAAGGTCAAAGCCGAATTAACCACGACAGGCTCCACATTATGTGAGCCACAAAAACACACCATTCATGCCACAGCAGTGTATGCTGCCCAAGTCGAAGGTGAAATCGACTTCCAAATATAATCCACCATCACATCCGCAGTAATTACAAGAATTCCTATGGACACAGAATCCCTTTCTGATCGATGTCTGACCTCTCCTGTAAAAGTGATGACCAATTTTGAACAAACAAGCATCCATCTACTCCTTTGCACGTAGCATTCACCAAACTGGCTTTCAACCACAAATTCCATTGCAAACAAACCAAAACCAATTTCCTAAGAAGTCTAGAAACACATGCACAAGGTGGGGCCAGCGTATTTATGCCCAGCACAATGCCACTGCAGTCAGAATGAAGCCGAATCTGTTGATACAATAACCACGTACCCCACTCGAAAACTTCAACCAAATGGCAAAAAATTTCAAAAACGTCTGGTTCCTTGCAAAGGAAATGTCCGATGTCCGATGTCCACCGTTCTCGAACACCTTGGCGGTTCCAAGAAACCACAAAACCCAAAAGCCAAACTGAGTTGGTAGATAAACACAAAGCTGGCGCTTCAATAAACGGCAACTGAACGTAGCACCGTCCATTGAAAGACTCCAAAAAGTACAACCATACTTCTAGATCGGATAAAAGCGTGAATTTGCACAAAGGATGAAGACAACCCCTTAGTACAATCGTACAATCGACGACAAAATGCTCTTGCCATGGTGATGATCTTCAATGCAAAATTCAACTTCCCCAACAAGGATTGCAGCTGTTTCAGCATAATCTTCTCCATCTGGAGAACCTCCAAAATGGTATCATGGAGGTTAACAACTTTATCCTGTGGCAATCTAAGCTCCATGCGAGCCGAATCGATACCGATGCCCAGAAGCTCCAAATATTCCACCGGCGTCACCGTTGTGTCCTCCTCCAGCGGAACACCAAAAGAAGACATCAGCTGACAAAAAGTACCCAATAAGGCACCACAGTCGCTCGAGCTTGGAGGGCCAAAAGACAAAAAATCTGCCATGTAATGGATAAGACCCTCTGCCTTTGCGATATGTTCTGTGAAATTCAAGAGAAAAGAAAGCGGTCACAAGGGAGCGCTGTGAGGGTCACAGTTAAAATTGAAAGCAAAAGGTCCACCGCAGCTCCAGCCGTTAACCTTCTAGGAGGATACAAAATGCAGTAAAGAATAACGGTCCTAGGAGTGCTGGAAATGAGACCAAAACAAGGATTTTAGTGTTGAACCACAATGCGTTTCAACGGTTAAACCGTCTTCATGAGGTGGAACTTCAACCTGATGAAGACGGTTTAACCGTTGAAACGCGTTGTGGTTCAACACTAAAATCCTTGTTTTGGTCTCATCTGCGGTATGTTCTGTCACCCATTGTAAAAATGAAGTAAACTATTCTAAATAGAAGCATAACAAGCTGAAGCCCATCTGCATTTATCGAAGAAGAACACGTCCCGAAAACAAAAACCGAAAGAGCTGAAGCCATTGGGTCAAACAGGCATAAGCCAAAATGCAGATTTGACATTCGCCTTAGCCAACAGACAACAAACTCCGAACCTCTGGAGAAGGGAAACAACAGCATCAAATGAAGTGTAAGTCACCTTCACCAGAAAATCCACGACCTCATCATTCAAGGAGCCGCCCGGAGGATACGATAGCTGATGTATAACCTGAAACACTCTGGGAACCTTTTTGGGCACCATCCCAAGTGGGGATACCCTGAAATTTTGAAATGGAGGTTCCGAAAACAGGCCAGCTATACGTTCTAGTGATAATTCCTTAAAAATATACTCCTCAACCGAGGCATCATGCAAAAAGAACGAACGAAGGTTATCAAAGCACCTGCAACCATTTCCTAAGAACTCCGGGACGATAAAAGCAGGTGAAAACCCCTCAATGATTAACCGAGCTTTTGCCCACTCTGGAAATATCTCTAGCAACGGTTGCATTGCGGTTAGACTCACTGGAGTCCGACCCCTTGCTGTTAGTATCCCTGGGCATACCGGATTGCTGGCTAATGCCCAATTTCTTGAAGCACATGGAGGCGGAATTGGAGCCCCCACAAAAAGAACACTCATGTCTGAAGCTACATGTTTGGCCATTTTCAGCCTGCGTCATTAAAGGAGAAACATACTCCTTTTCTCGCAGGCTGCATGTTGCTCGACCTCTGAAAGGGCTGATGCTGAGAGAGCATGAGACAAATCCAGAGGCCCACATCCTTGACTCCCCAAATTATGTTGTGGTGTACAGCCAACTTCTGATGGAAGCACTCATCATAAGTTAGCCAAGTGGAGCCACCAAAGTGTCCCCAAGAACCGCTGAATAGATTGAAAACTCTTGTAACCATGACATAAATGACCTAGTATTATTGTGTTTATCCGTATCCAGATCTGCTTTATCCTCCTTCATCTCAGATAAAGCAGCGTCTGGAGTTTTAGAAGAGGGTAAAAGAGAGAAGATCTATACATATTCCTGGCGCCAAATCCTCTCCTTAATCCCCTCAACTAAATGAAACCTGAGGGGGAGACATAGCATGTCATAGCCTCTTTTAATAGCAAAGCAGCAATAGTAGCCACAAGGCTATCCAACCCACTATCTAGCTGCTTGCCACCCAGGGCTTCCTGAACAGCTCTCTGAATCAATGAGTAGAGCCCCTCTTCCACCTCCCCATCATCCCTAGGATGAATCTCACCATGTCCCGTGTCCTGTTGTCCATGAGGCTGGCTCCCATCTGTGGACCATTGGTCATCCAAAACCCTTCACTGTCATACTGCTCCCACCTCCTCAGTCATGACCTCTGGTGACAGCCAGTCATGTGCCATCGAGGGACCAGAGCGAGGGGTCTTCAGCGGCATGCTGATTCCATTATGTGTTCTCCGCACCCACGCTCCTGGCTGCGTGGGTCTCGCCAACTGTGCAGCGGGACAAGCCCCGCATGCTCCAGCAGCTGGACCCATGCCAAGTCTTCAGGCCCGACTGGCCCTCTGATGCCGTCTGAGATCTCGGTCATGTTCCCACGATAGTGCAGGCAGTCTTCTTGTGATGTCGCAGTGCTGGGTAAATGGCCTGTGTTACTGGCTGCTGCTCGGCGCTCCTCTTCCTCCTCTCCCGAGTCACCAGGGATGCAGGCGGTCCCGATTCAACAGCTATCACAGAGTCTGACAGAGAAGCACTGGTAAAAGGGGCAGCAGCTGGAGGGTCCTGGACAGGAAGAGTAGCATAGCAGGTCCTCAGCCAGTCTAAGCCACCATCAGAGGCCACACAATCCCTGAACTGCTCCAGGAGTGCATCCATGGTGTATCTCATCCAGATGCTAAACAGCTGCTCAGGTGATCCAAACCCATGAGGGCATATAACTAGTCCACTTGCTGTCAGAATAGTGTCCAATCAGCACCACGGTCCAGTCACATGACCCAGCCAATCAAGGATCACAAGCCACTGTTACTAAGTTTAAGGCAGATCCCCCTTGAGTGACCAGCAGAATTACCTCACAAACATTATACCTAATGGGATAGAGAACTGTGACAATTACTGATTTACTAACTAGACCTCCTAAACCATAAAACTCATACTCCTTTAGGTGCCACAATCCCATGTGGCCAATTCTGTTATCCCCTCCAGAGACCTTCCATTACTGTCTCTGAGTCATGAATTACTGCGCACGGCATTTTTCAAATTTGCAATTTTTCTTTTTTACTTTTTTTTTCACAGAGCACTTTTTAAAGAGATGGGAGGAGCCCAGAAGAAGGGGTGAGGCAACGTGAAATCTAACAAATTTGTTATGATTTACCCCAGAAACTGATTTAAATTGTAGAACACATACAGTATATTCCATGCAATGGATGCCATAGATTTGATTTTCTGGTGCTTGAAGGGATGAGCCTAATATATTGCGAGACATGCGCCTGTTAACAATGTTATCTAGTACTAGGACAAACCTTTCTTAAATATTATATATTCCCTAATGTAAAATGAAAATACTATATACTCACCAGTGGCATTACAGTGAGGGCACCGGGTCTCCAGAGACTCACTTGACATTGTTATGACACGTGAGCCCTGCAGTCAAGACGCTATTTATCAGTTGGCTCTCACTTCCTCAAGATGAACCTTGGTCATCCAAAGGAAATGAGCAGCAGCCGATTAGCGCGAGATGATTGTCTGCAGTGTTTATGTGGCTTAACAATGTCACACAAGCCTTGGAACACCCAGCATTGCTGGAATGGTGCAAGTGCAGAAGGTGCGTGTAGGGTATTTTTATTTTATACTGGAGTACACAGTATTTAAGAAGGTGTTGTCCTAGTAGTAGACAACCCTATTAATGAGTTGAGCGCGGATGACTTCAGCTGGCTTTATATTAATGCCAGCGTAAAAAAACAACAATCTTAATAAAATTCTCCCAGTGTCTGTTGTACATGAAATGTAAATGCCGATTGGCAGGATTTATTGGTCAAATGCATTATAGATTGGCATTGACTGTGGCACTGTAAGCTAACGGTATAATGGAAAGAATATTGTATTGATATTATGGCATAGATCATATCTCCAGGTGGCTCTTTATGCTACTGATCTTAAGGGTAAACTACATATTGTAGGAATGCTTTACATACTCACATTGACAGATAGATAACACCACTGAGGTGGCATTTCTGTTATTTTTTTAGGACACACAAGATACATGGAAGGTATTTAACCTTGTGTATATTATGGAGATCTCAGGCTAGCGGTATGCTCAAGGTGACAGTGACAGCATGAGTTGCACCTAATGTTTTTCTTTCTGTATGTAGTTGCTATCATGTGGTATGTCTGCATAGCTGTTGTATGTGAGTCATTTACGAAATCAACTTCTCAAGTGTCCCGATGACAACATTGCAGTGAAAATTCAACAGGTCTCATGGCCGTATCTAAAATAACAAGCCCTATACAAAATTGAACTTTTTTTACGTACAATGATCTACAGTACAATCTCAGACCCGAAGTTGAACTCCACTTACATTTTACAATTTTTCAAACCATTGAAAAACAATTTGTGCTGTTAAGAATTGTTAGTAGAATATTTTGATTGTTATAAATAGCATACATGTGCCACCATTTTTTAGTGCAAAGTCAATCATGGATACAATAAAATGCTTGAATAGTCAACTCCTTGTACGTGTTCCTTACTCGCTTCAATGAAATAAATAAGTGTTCTGAGCATACATATTCATGATGAAGTTGGGGGAAATAGCTTGTTAGAGCCACGGCTAACTTGTATATGTTCACTTTTGGGAAGAAGAAGTCTCCTGCTGGACTAAACATCAATGAATGTGTATTACTTATGTGATGATTTTACCTGCATTTTGATGTAATTCCTTTTCTTGTTCAGTAGAATTAGTTAAATTCAGTTGAATTGTAATGTAAGCCAGGGTTAGCAGGATGATTATGTAAAAGGGGTTTAAGGGCTTACCTGTCTTTAAAACATACCGTGTAGCTTTTCCCAAAATGTTTTCCTAAAATATCGAGATTTTTTTCTTTTCATAGCAGTTTCTCCATTTTGTCCTGTTCCCCAGTTTTAGCTCTAGATGTCTTCGCAAATGTTGCACCTTTTTATTAGGAATGTCAGCAGAAAGACACATGGTTTGTATTCTTTTTTTCTTCCGAGTGTAAGCCCTAGAATTTCTTGTTTTTCTTGGAATTCCCAGAGTTCTTGGAATAGGTTTATTCTTACATTTTATAGATTCTTCTTGGTTATTACATGCTTAGCTCTAACAAATGTGCAGAATACTGCAGGCAAGATAAAACACTACAGTAATGCTACAGACTCCTAGTGGTTCCCCTACTTCAGAGACTGCTGCTTACTCATACACGAGGAGATGGTTAAGCTGGGAAGTTACTCGTGTAGGAATAGGATTTTATGACATGACTAGTGTTGAGCATTCCGATACCGCAAATATCGGGTATCGGCCGATACTTGCGGTATCGGAATTCCGATACCGAATTCCGATACTTCCCGCGTATCGGATACCGGAATCGGAAGTTCGCAGAATTCAAACTGAACGCAGCAGCCAATGAGGAATGATTGGAAGTGTGGGCACATCCTGTTTAGCATGGTGGGCATGTAAGTACTGGCAAGGCTGTGATTGGCTGCTGAAATGATGTCACTCTGCACTATAAAAAACGCTGCCGCCATTTTGCGCTCACTCTGCTGTGATTTCAGTTAGGGACAGGACGCTGTGTTCTAACTGAGGGCCAGTTGAGATAGCTAATTGCTTTATTTTCCTTTCCAAAGGCTGATTTAGCAAAACGCTGTGTGTTCTTCACTGTTCACCTTGCTCTTGCCTTGCAGCGCTGTTTTAACAGCGTTCTGCAAGGTCTCTGTGTGTGTGTGTGCAGCTCACTCTGTAGTCTGTGTGCAGCCATATCCCCGGTTGTATTCAGCTCAGGGGGGGTTCACACTGCCTCACACAGTTGTCCTTTTTTGCTCATAGTGCAGCCTGCTGCACATTTTTTCTCAAATTTCCTATTAGTGTTTTTCCACCCGTCTCCAGCTAAATTGTGGAAAAACACTACATAGGATAACCTAGAGGGGGTTTTTTGGGCCTTGCAGCGCCGTTTACGGCTGTCTGCACAGTCTCCGTGTGAGCCCAGCTCGCCCTGTAGTCTGTGTGCAGCCATAGCCGGTTGGATTCAGCTCAGGGTTCGTTACTGCCTCATACCTTGAGAAAAATTTTCCTTTTTTTCAAATAGTGCAGCCTGTTTAAAATTAAAAAAAAAAAATTCCTATTAGTGTTTTTCCACCCGTCTCCAGCTAAATAGTGGAAAAACACTACATAGGATAACCTAGAGGGTTTTTTTTGGGCCTTGCAGCGCCGTTTACGGCTGTCTGCACGGTCTCTGTGTGAGCGCAGCTCGCCCTGTAGTCTGTGTGCAGCCATAGCCGGTTGGATTCAGCTCAGGATGCGTTACTGCCTCATACCTTGAAAAAAAATTTACTTTTTTTCAAATAGTGCAGCCTGTTTAAACTTTAAACAAAAAATCTCCTATTAGTGTTTTTCCACCCGTCTCCAGCTAAATTGTGGAAAAACACTACATAGGCTAACCTAGAGGTTTTTTTTGGGCCTTGCAGCGCCGTTTACGGCTGTCTGCACGGTCTCTGTGTGAGCGCAGCTCGCCCTGTAGTCTGTGTGCAGCCATAGCCGGTTGGATTCAGCTCAGGGTGCGTTACTGCCTCATACCTTGAAAAAAATTTTCATTTTTTTCAAATAGTGCAGCTAGTTTAAAATTTAAAAAAAAAATTCCTATTAGTGTTTTTTCCACCCGTCTCCAGCTAAATAGTGGAAAAACACTACATAGGATAACCTAGAGGGTGTTTATTGGGCCTTGCAGCGCCGTTTACGGCTGTCTGCACGGTCTCTGTGTGAGCGCAGCTCGCCCTGTAGTCTGTGTGCAGCCATAGCCGGTTGGATTCAGCTCAGGGTGCGTTACTGCCTCATACCTTGAAAAAAAAATTCCTTTTTTTCAAATAGTGCAGCCTGTTTAAAATTTAAAAAAAAAATCCCTATTAGTGTCTTTCCACCCGTCTCCAGCTAAATAGTGGAAAAACACTAAATAGGATAACCTAGAGGAGGTTTTTTGGGCCTTGCAGTGCCGTTTACGGCTGTCTGCACGGTCTCCGTGTGATTTAAACTAGCTCTGTAGCCCGATCTGCAAAAAAAAAAAAAAGTAAAGTTCACCAAACACAACTTAACACTTGTGTAGGCCACATTTGAAAAATAATACAGTTTAGTCCACACTTTACAACATTAGTGTTTCTTACACCTGTTAGGAGGAGCATTTCAGGAATAAGCACACTAAGGCCTTAGTACTTTTCTGCTTATCTTTATCTGTCAACCAAGATGAAGAGGGCAGGGAGTAAGGCACGTGGGCATGGGCGCGGAGCAGGGAGAGGAGCAGGGAGAGGACGTGGTGATTCTGTACCTGCTGCGGGCGCCGGTGACTCGTCGTCACTCAGTTTCAGCAGGGAACAGTCCTTCATGCGCAGCTTTGTCGGAGAGCGCCGTGCACCGCTGCTGCGTGAAGACCAAATTGAAGCCGTTGTCGGGTGGATGGCAGCTAACGCCTCGGCGTCGACTTCAGTTAGTGCCACATCCTCTCAGGCACAGACCACTGGAGAGTAGCCATCTGTCTCTTCACCACCTGCCAAATTGGCCAGGCAGTCAGAGAGCCCAGGACAGGAGCCGTCTCTACTTCTGTTCTCTGAATCTCTTGGCTTGGAAACAGGGGGCCAGCCAAGCAGCATTGGAGAAATGGAAGAAGAGGCAGTGTGCAGTGATGCCCAACAGCTTTGTCTCTCTGACTCTGAAGAGGCGGGTGGGCCAGTGCCTCCGGTGACCACAGCGCAGTACGCATCTGATGATGAAACTCAGGTGCCGCTTTCTGGTGCGTACTGTGCTGCCGAGACTACCCAGGAGGAGCAGTTGGTGCCAAAGAGGGGCCAAAGAGGGAGAGGGAGGGGGAAGACTGCGGAGCCTGTAGCCTCCACTTTGGCACCCGTTAGGAGCCTGTCTCTTTCCAAAGCCAAAAAGGGCGCTCCCAAGACTTGCAGTGCCTGGTCCTTTTTTGACACAGTTGCAGATGACATTTGTTTTGTCAAATGCAAGCTGTGTCATCAGAAAGTAAAAAGAGGGAAAAATGTCAGCAACCTCAATACCACAAATATGTGGAAACATGTGCGGACCAGGCACGCGGTGGAGTTACAGAAACAGACTGAAGATGTAGGCCAACCAACAGCGGCAGCTACCACCTCTTCAGCTCGTGTTGCCTCTTCCTCCAGCTCACGCACAGCTGGTTTGGCTTCCTCCCAGGATCGCCATGGAAGAACCTCTGGCACTGTTGTCCAGAGACCTTGTGTAATTCCACCCACAGCACCACCTTCCCAGTCATCCTCACACTCCCAGTCTACTCTACAGCCATCGGTAGTACAGGCATGGGAGAAAAGGCGGGCATTCTCGGCCAACCACCCCCGAGCACAGGCTCTGAATGCAGGCATTGCCAAACTGTTGTCCCTGGAAATGCTCTCGTTCAGGCTGGTGGAGACTGACAGCTTCCGTGACTTGATGGCATTGGCAGTCCCACAGTACAAGGTGCCCAGCCGCTTTTACTTCAGCAGGCAAGCTGTCCCTGCCCTGCACAGGCATGTTGAGGGAAACATAAAACATGCGCTACTGAACGCCATCAGTAGCAAGGTCCACCTCACCACCGATGCGTGGACCAGTCAGCATGGACAGGGGCGATACGTTTCCCTCACTGCCCATGGGGTTAATGTTGTTGAGCCAGGTACAGATCGTGCGAGTGGCGCAGGACGTGTCCTGCCCACTCCAAGGATTGCAGGAATCCAGTCTGTACGCATTGACTCCTCCTCTTACACAAGTTCCTCAGAATCAACTCTGCAGGAGCCGTCACAGTCCACCTCCACATGGACCCGTGAACGTTTACCTATGACCGACATGAGCACAGCCGTGGCCAAACGTCAGCAGGCCGTCTTGAAACTTGTTTCATTGGGGAATCGAAGCCACACAGCGCAGGAGCTCTGGAATGCCATCAAGCAGGAGAGCGATGTGTGGTTACTGCCAGCGAATCTCCAGCCAGGCATGGTAGTGTGAGACAATGGCCGAAATCTGGTGGCAGCTTTGGCCCTTGGCAACCTCACTCACATCCCATGTCTGGCACATGTGCTCAATTTGGTTGTGCAGAGTTTTCTGAGGGACTATCCGGATCTTGATGCCCTGCTGCACAAGGTCCGCCTAGAGTGTGCTCACTTGCGGCGTTCCAGCTTGGCCAGATCCCGCATTGCTGCTCTGCAGCGCCGATTCCGCCTTCCGGAACACCGCATCATATGTGACCTACCTACCCGGTGGAATTCCACGTTACATATGTTGGAGCGGTTGTGTGAGCAGCAGCAAGCAGTTATGAAGTACCAGCTGCATCAGGCGCAAAGAAGTCGCAGTCAGCGCCGATCAGACTTCACAACCACAGAGTGGGCCACTATGAAGGACGTCTGCCAGGTTTTGCGTCCTTTTGATTATTCCACGCGGATGGCAAGTGCAGATGATGCACTAGTCAGCATGACTGTCCCCCTTATCTGCCTGCTTCAGCAAACTTTGCAAGGGTTAAGGGATGATGTTGTGGAAGAGGTGGAGGATGAGGAGTCACCTTTTCCATCAGCTTCTGGAGAGTCAGCGCCACGTGGTTCCTCACAAAGGGGTACGCAGGGGCCAATTTGTGAGGAGGATGAGGAGGAGTCAATGGAGGAGGAAGAGCTCCGTCCAGAGGAGGGAGCGACACAATTGTCCAGTGGTCAGTGTGTACAGCGAGGGTGGGGTGATTACGAGCGGTCAGAGATCATGTCTCAAGCAGGGGACAGCGTTTCTGGGCCAGTTGGCAGTCTGCAGCACATGGTGGATTTCATGCTGCAGTGCCTGAGAAACGACCGCCGCATCGACCACATTCTCAACATGCCTGATTATTGGGTGTTCACCCTCCTCGATCCTCGCTACCGGGACAACGTCCAAAACCTCATCCCAGCGTTGACCCGGGAGCGTGAATTGCGGGAGTACCACGACACACTGGTGAATTCCATCATCTTCTCCTGTCCAACTGAGAGGCGTGCTGCTAGTGCTTTACAAAGCAGCTCAGTGCGTCGAGGCAGTGGGGGAGGCTCTGCCCAAAGAGGGAGCAGAAGCAGTGCCTCTGCCCAAGGCAAGCCCAGTATGGCACAACTCTGGCACACTTTTGTGTGCCCGCCCCAAATGTCTACACCATCACCGGCGGCTCCAGTCAGCAGGAGGCAACGGTTCCGTCAGATGGTGACAGACTACATGGCTTGCCCTCTTACTGTACTCCCAGACGGCTCTTCCCCGTTCAAGTTTTGGGTCTCTAAGCTGGATACATGGCCAGAGCTAAGCCAGTATGCATTGGAGGTGCTGGCTTGTGTCTTATAGGAACGTGTCTTTAGTGCCGCAGGTGGTGTACTAACAGACCGTCGCATGCGACTGTCCTCCGATAACGTTGACCGGCTTACTTTCCTGAAAATGAACCAGGCCTGGATCTCGCAGGAATTTGCCACTCCTCTGCCTGATTAAGTAATTGGGTGTCATCCAGGTCTCCTGCTGTGTTCATCTTTCTACCACCTGAACTGCTATTCCTGGGCTCCAACACCGCCAGTTGCGGCTCAGAAGTGCAGGCTGCACAGTAAAAACATACGACCCAGTGTTATTGGGTTTCAGTAACATCAGCTGATCCCCAGCTGTGTAGCCGGCAATGTGTCCTGCGACCGCCACGCTGGCACAACAACCTAAATGTAAGGGAACCTTTCCCCCCCCCCCCCGTCGTTTGTTACTGAAAGAGCCATCTTGTGCAGCAGTAATGCTGCACAAGGAAAAGGTAGCTCTTTTGGTTTAGCTCCTTGCACACGCAGAACTTAACACTTATAAAATGTGTTCACTGATACCGTTATACCGTCCCGGAGCTGGGACTTTCCTTCGTAATGTGACGCAGCACAGCCGTCATTCCTACCCCCTTGGTGCCATGCGCTGCCTCCTCAGCGTTGTTTTAAGCTGTCACGGAGCCTGCGCTGTTCTGTTATCCCTTGGGCATGCCCTATTTGCGCTGCCTGTCTTCTGACATAATTTGGTGTCAGGCTGGCTGCGCCTGTGCGGCCGCGCTGCCCGGGATCCCGCCTCGCAGTGTCTTCTGTTGTGAATTCTGTGGCTGAATTCACTCCTGTGGTCACAAGTGGTACTGCAGCTTCTGAGCTTCCTCCCTCAGGTGTTCTGGTGAGCTCGTTAACTGCTTCATTACTTAACTCCGCCTGATGCTGCTATCCTTGCTCCTTGTCAATGTTTCAGTGTTGGACCTGAGCTTCTCCTGATTGTTCCTGTGACCTGCTGCTCTGTATAGCTAAGTGCTTTTGCTTTTTTGTTGCTTTTTTTCTGTCCAGCTTGTCTTTTGTTTTGCTGGAAGCTCTGAGACGCAAAGGGTGTACCGCCGTGCCGTTAGTTCGGCACGGTGGGTTTTTTTTGCCCCCTTTGCGTGGTTTTGCTTTAGGGTTTTTTGTAGACTGCAAAGTTCGCTTTACTGTCCTCGCTCTGTCCTAGAATATCGGGCCCCACTTTGCTGAATCTATTTCATCCCTACGTTTTGTCTTTTCATCTTACTCACAGTCATTATATGTGGGGGGCTGCCTTTTCCTTTGGGGAATTTCTCTGGGGCAAGTCAGGCCTATTTTTCTATCTTCGGGCTAGCTAGTTTCTTAGGCTGTGCCGAGTTGCCTAGGTAGTTGTTAGGCGCAATCCACAGCCGCTTTTAGTTGTGTTTAGGATAGGATCAGGTGTGCAGTCTACAGAGTTTCCACGTCTCAGAGCTCGTTCTTGTATTTTTGGGTATTTGTCAGATCACTGTGTGTGCTCTGATCGCTAAGCACACTGTGTTTCTGGATTGCCTTCATAACACCTGTCATTAGCAAACATAACAGTCTTCTGATTGAGTCACACTGCGGGCCTGGGATCCATGGGCATGCGCAGTGCATATCTTCCCCTCGGGCTCTCGCTCATTTCCCTCCGCCTTCTTTAGACTGTGCGCCGTCAGCTGAACCCTAATAGCATGCCACGGTCTGAAGAAGAGGGAAGGAGGGGAGTGAGAGTCGAGTATATGCACTGTGCATGCCCATGGATCCAAGGCCCGCAGTGGGATTACGTTAGACGAGACTGCGAGGTGGGATCTGGAGCAGCGTGGACGCACAGGCACTGACAGCCTGACACCAAATTATGTCAGAAGACAGGCAGCGCTAATTGGGCATGGCCAAGGGCTAACAGAACAGCGCAGGCTCCGTGACAGCTTAAAACAACGCTGAGGAGGCAGCGCACGGCACCAAGGGGATAGGAATGACAGCTGTGCTGTGTCCCATTACGAAGGAAATTCGCACCTCCGGGACGGTTGAACGGTATAAGGGGACACATTTTTAGTGTTTACTTCAGTGTTTGCAAGGAGCATAATTAAAAGAGCAACCTTTTCCTTTTGCATCCTTAGTGCTGCACAAGATGGCTCTTTCAGCTACAAACGTCTTGGGGGGGGTTAAAGGTTCCCTTTCAACTTGCTCCAATCAGGCTTCGGCCTACACTCTGTTCCTCTGCTCCTCCTGCTGACCCTGGGCTCTAACACCGCCAGTTGGTGCCTGGAAGTGCTGTGTGCACAGTTAACAGTCGCTCCTCTGTTATTGGGGTTCAGTAACGTCAGCTGATCCCCAGCTGTGTATCCGGCAACGTGTCATGCGACCGCCACGCTGGCACAACTAAAATGTAAGGGGACCTGTCCCCCCCCCCCTAGGCGTTTGTTACTGAAAGAGCCACCATGTGCAGCACTAATACTGCACAAGGGAAAGGTCGCTCTTGAAATTATGCTCCTTGCAAACGCTGAACTACACACTCATGTAATGTGTCCCCTCACACCGTCCAACCGTCCCGGAGGTGGGACTTTCCTTTGTAATGTGACGCAGCACAGCCGTCATTGCTACCCCCTTGCCACCGTGCGCTGGCTCCTTAGCGTTGTTTGATTCCGTCATGGACCCTGCGCTGTTATGTTATCCCTTGGCCATGCACAGTTTGCGCTGCCCGTCCTCTGACATCATTTGTTGTCGTCCTGGCTGCGCCTGTGCGTCCACGCTGCCCGAAATCCCACCTCGCAGTGTCGTCTAATGTGATCCCACAGTGGGCCTGGTATCCATGGCCATGCGCAGTGCATATACTAGCCTCTCACTCCCCTTCTTCACGCTTCTTCAGACTAGGCGGCGTCAGCTGATCCCTAATAGCATGCCACGGCCGTGACGCCGCACAGTCTGAAGAAGCAGGAAGGAGGTGAGTGAGAGGCGATGATATGCACTGCGCATGCCCATGGATCCCTGGTCCGCAGTGGGACTACATTAGATGACACTGCAATGTTGGATCTCGGGCAGCTTGGACGCACAGGCACTGCCAGCCTGACACCTACATGATGTCAGAAGACGGGCACCGCTAACTGTGCATGGCCAAGGGATAACATTACAGCGCGGGCTCCGTGACAGAACCAAACAACGTTGAGGAGGTGGCGCACGGCACCAAGGGGGTTGGAATGACAGCTTTGCTGTGTCACATTACAAAGGAAAGTCCCACTTCCGGGACGGTTTGACAGTGTGAGGGGACACATTATATGAGTGTGTACTTCAGCGTTTGCAAGGAGCATAATTTTCAGAGCCACCATTTGCCATGTGCAGTATTACTGCTGTACAAGATGGCTCTTTCAGCAACAAATGCCTGGGGGGGGGGTTAAAGGTTCCCTTTCAACTTGCTCCACTGCAGGCTTCGGCCTACACTCTGCTCCTCTTTGATTCCCTGGGTTTCAACACTGTCAGTTGCCACCTGGAAGTGTTGTCTACACAGAAAAAACACTAGCTGATGTGTCAATGGGGTTCAGCACCGCCAGCTGTTCCCCTGCTGTGTAGTCGGCAACGTGTCCAGCACAAGCCACGCTGGCACAACAGAACAAAAGCTGCCACCAGTGCAGGCTTCGGCCTACACTCTGCTCCTCTCCTCCTCCTGCTGACCCTGGGCTTAAACACCGCTAGTTTTTGCCCGGAAGTGCTAGCTGCACAGAGAAAAACACCAGCCAATGTGTTAGTGGGGTTCAGCAACGCCAGCTGTTCCCCTGCTGTGTAGCCGGCAACGTGACCTGCAAACGCCACGCAGGCACATGAACTGAAATTAAAGGGAACCTGGCCCCACCCCCCCAGGTGTTTCTATGTATAATAGCCACCTAGTAGAGCAGTACTGCTGCATTTGTACAAGGTGGCTTATTTTTTATCCTTGCCCACGTAGAATTAAACACGTAAAATATGTGTCTCATTACAGACCATTACAATGTCCCTGAGGTGTGACTTTCCTTTTTAATGACACGCACCCCCCCCCTTGGTAGCGCTGCCCGTCTTCTGACATCATTGGTTGGCTGCCTGTGCCTGTGCGTCCGCCCTGCCCGACACAACCCCCCTCGTTTCATATATTTTGGCTGCGAGGGTGTGATTGATGGGCATGTGCAGTGCATATGTTCGCCTGTCTTAACTCATCTCCTTCCGCCTTCTTCAGACTGTGCGGCCTCCTGGCCGTGGTAGGCGATAAGGGATCAGCTGAGGCCGCCCAGTCTGAAGCAGGTGTAAGGACATGTGTGAGCGGCAAACATATTTACTGCACAAGGCCACGAATCCCAGCCACGCAGTGTGATTTTTTGAAAACACACTGCGGGCCTGGGATTCATATCCATTGCTAACCGCAACGGCCAACATGAAATGAGGTGAGAAGACAGGCAGCGCTCACAGCGCATGGCCAAGGGATCACAATAGCGCAGACTCCTGTACAGCTAATAACAACGCTCAGGATTCTGCGCCCAGCACCTAGGTGTAAATTTTGACACCTGTGCTGCGTCTCCTTAAAAAGACAAGTCACGCCTCCACTACTGTTAGACAGTATAATGGGCTAAATAGTGTACGTGTTTTATTCAGCGTGTGCAAGGAGCAAACTAAATAGAGCAACCTTTTACTTGTGCAGCATTAATGCTGCACAAGGTGTGGCTCTTGTACCTTGCAACACCTGAGGGGGGGTTAAAGGTTACCTTTGAAATTGGTTCAACTAGGCTTTGGCCTACACTCTGCTCCTCTCCTCCTCCTGATGACCCTGGGCTCTAACACCGCTAGTTTTTGCCCGGAAATGCGAGCTTCACAGAGAAAAACAACAGCCAATGTGTTAGTGGGGTTCAGCACCGCCAGCTGTTCCCCTGCTGTGTAGCCGGCATCATGTCCAGCACAAGCCACGCTGGCACAACCGACCAAAAGCTGCCACCAGTGCAGGCTTCGGCCTACACTTTGCTCCTCTCCTCCTCCTGCTGACCCTGGGCTCTAACACAGCTAGTTTTTGCCCGGAAATGCGAGCTTCACAGAGAAAAACAACAGCCAATGTGTTAGTGGGGTTCAGCACCGCCAGCTGTTCCCCTGCTGTGTAGCTGGCAACGTGTCCTGCAAACGCCACGCAGGCACATGAACTGAAATTGAAGGAAGCCTGCCCCCCACCCCCAGGTGTTTCTATGTATAACAGCCACCTTGTACAGCAGTACTGCTGCATTTGTACAAGGTGGCTGACTTTTTCTCCTTGCCCACGTTTAATTAAACACGTACTAAATGTGTCTCATTGAGACCATTCCACTGTCCCTGAGGTGTGACTTTCCTTTCTAATGATACGCAGCACCACCCTTGTTAGCGCTGCCCGTCTTTTGACATCATTGGTTAGCTGGCTGCGCCTGTGCGTCTGCCCTGCTCGAAACAACGCCCCTCGGTGTCTTATTTTTTTGGACAGCGAGGGTGTGATTGATGGGCATGTGCAGTGCATATGTTTGCCTGTGTTCACTCATCTCCTTCCGCCTTCTTCAGACTGGGTGGCCTCATGGCCGCGGCATGCGATAAGGGATCAGATGAGGCCGCCCAGTCTGAAGCAGGTGTAAGGACATGTGTGAGCGGCAAACATATTTACTGCACAAGACCACGAATCCCAGCCACGCAGTGTAATTTTTTGAAAACACACTGTGGGTCTGGGATTCATGTCCATCGCTAAACGCAATGGCCGACATGAAATGAGGTCAGAAGACAGGAAGCGCTCACAGCGCATGGCCAAGGGATAACAAGAGCGCAGACTCCTGTACAGCAAATAACAAAGCTCAGGAAGCTGCACCCATGCACCAAGGTGTTATTTTCGACACCTGTGCTGCTTTTCTTTAAAAAGAAAAGTCACGCCTCCACTACTGTTTTACAGTAGAATGGGCTAAATAGTGTACGTGTTTTATTCAGCGTGTGCAAGGAGAAAAATGAAGAGAGCAACCTTTTACTTGTGCAGCATAAATGCTGCACAAGGTGTGGCTCTTGTACCTTGCAACACCTGAGGGGGGGTTAAAGGTTACCTTTGAAATTGGTTCAACTAGGCTTCGGCCTACACTTTGCTCCTCTCCTCCTCCTGCTGACCCTGGGCTCTAACACCACCAGTTTTTGCCCGGACATGCGAGCTGCACAGAGAAAAAAAACAGCCAATGTGTTTGTGGGGTTCAGCACCGCCAGCTGTTCCCCTGCTGTGTAGCCTGCATCGTGTCCAGCACAAGCCACGCTGGCACAACTGACCAAAAGCTGCCACCAGTGCAGGCTTCGGCCTACACTCTGCTCCTCTCCTCCTCCTGCTGACCCTGGGCTCTAACACCGCCAGTTTTTGCCCGGACATGCGAGCTGCACAGAGAAAAACACCAGTCAATGTGTCAGTGGGGTTCAGCAACGCCAGCTGTTCCCCTGCTGTGTAGCTGGGAACGTGTCCTGCAAACGCCACACAGGCACATGAACTGAAATTGAAGTGAGCCTGCCCCCCACCCCCAGGTGTTTCTATGTATAACAGCCACCTTGTACAGCAGTACTGCTGCATTTGTACAAAGTGGCTGACTTTTTCTCCTTGCCCACGTGGAACTCAACACGTACAAAATGTGTCTCATTGAGACCATTCCACTGTCCCTGAGGTGTGACTTTCCTTTCTAATGATACGCAGCACCACCCTTGGTAGCGCTGCCCGTCTTCTGACATCATAGGTTGGCTGCCTGTGCCTGTGCGTCCGCCCTGCCCGACACAACGCCCCTCGTTGTCTCATATATTTTGACTGTGAGGGTGTGATTGATGGGCACGAGCAGTGCATATGTTCGCCTGTCTTCACTCCCCTCCTTCCGCCTTCTTCAGACTGTGCGGCCTCATGGCCGTGGCAGGCAATAAGGGATCAGCTGAGGTCGCCCAGTCTGAAGCAGGTGTAAGGACATGTGTGAGCGGCGAACATATTTACTGCACAAGGCCACGAATCCCAGCACCGCAGTGTGACTTTATGGAAAGGCACTGTGGGTCTGGGCTTTATGGCCATCGCTAACCGCACCGGCCATCATGAAATGAGGTCATAAGACGGCCTGCACTAACAGGGTATTGCCAAGGGATAACACAAAAGCGCACTCTCCTGTACTGCAAATAACAACAGTAAGGAGTCTGCGCCCAGCACCTAGGTGTAAATTTTGACACCTGTGCTGCGTCTTCTTCAAAAGAAAAGTCACGCCTCCACTACTGTTTGACAGTATAATGGGCTAAATAGTGTACGTGTTTTATTCAGCGTGTGCAAGGAGAAAAATGAAGAGAGCAACCTTTTACTTGTGCAGCATTAATGCTGCACAAGGTGTGGCTCTTGTACCTTGCAACACCTGAGGGGGGGTTAAAGGTTACCTTTGAAATTGGTTCAACTAGGCTTTGGCCTACACTCTGCTCCTCTCCTCCTCCTGCTGACCCTGGGCTCTAACACCGCTAGTTTTTGCCCGGAAATGCGAGCTTCACAGAGAAAAACAACAGCCAATGTGTTAGTGGGGTTCAGCACCGCCAGCTGTTCCCCAGCTGTGTAGCCGGCAACGTGTCCTGCAAACGCCATGCAGGCACATGAACTGAAATTGAAGGGAGCCTGCCCCCCACCCCCAGGTGTTTCTATGTATAACAGCCACCTTGTACAGCAGTACTGCTGCATTTGTACAAGGTGGCTGACTTTTTCTCCTTGCCCACGTGGAACGCAACACATACAAAATGTGTCTCATTGAGACCATTCCACTGTCCCTGAGGTGTGACTTTCCTTTCTAATGATACGCAGCACCCCCCTTGGTAGCGCTTCCCGTCTTTTGACATCATGGTTAGCTGGCTGCGCCTGTGCATCCGCCCTGCGTGAAACAACGCCCCTCGTTGTCTTATTTATTTTGTCAGCGAGGGTGTGGTTTATGGGCACGAGCAGTGCATATGTTCGCCTGTCGTCACTCATCTTCTTCCGCCTTCTTCTGACTGTGCAGCCTCATGGCCGCGGCATGCGAAAAGGGATCAGCAGAGGCCGCCCAGTCTGAAGCAGGTGTAAGGACGTGTGTGAGCGTCGAAAATATTTACTGCTCAAGGCCACGAATCCCAGCACCGCAGTGTGACTTTATGAAAAGGCACTGTGGGTCTGGGATTTATGGCCATCGTTAACCGCAGCGGCCAACATGAAATGAGGTCATAAGACGGGCAGCGCTAACAGGGCATTGCCAAGGGATAACACAAGAGCGCAGACTCCTGTACAGCAAAAAACAACGCTCAGGAAGCTGCGCCAAGCACAAAGGCGTTATTTGGGACACCTATGCTGCGTCTCCTTAAAAATACAAGTCACGCCTCAACTACAGTTTGACTGTAGAATGGGCTAAATTGTGTACGTGTTGCATTCAGCGTGTGCAAGTAGAAAAATTAATAGAGCAACCTTTTACTTGTGCAGCATTAATGCTGCACAAGGTGTGGCTCTTGTACTTTGTAACACCTGAGGGGGGTTAAAGTTTACCTTTGAAATTGGTTCAACTAGGCTTCGGCCTACACTCTGCTCCTCTCCCCCTCCTGCTGCCCCTGGGCTATAACACCGCTAGTTTTTGCCCGGAAGTGCTAGCTGCACAGAGAAAAACACCAGCCAATGTGTTAGTGGGGTTCAGCACCGCCTGCTGTTCCCCCACTGTGTAGCCGGCAAAGTGTCCTGCAAACGCAACGCAGACACAAAGCTGACTCCAGTGCAGGCTTCGGCCTACACTCTGCTCCCCCTGCTTACCCTTTGCTCCAACACCGCTAGTTGGGGCTGTAGGAAGACAACGCATCCGGGTTCCAGCACCGCCAGCTGGTTCTCGGCAGTGTTTTTGTCACAGGTACTCCCTCGTGCCAAACCTGGTTTCAGCACCGTCAGCTGTTTCCGGGTAGTGTCAAGCTCACTTAGACGCCTATGCTTGCCCCGTCGTGGTGTGGTCGGGTTAGCCAACTCCAGGGTGCCTCCAGTTTAGGAGCTTCCTATGTGGGCTGCGTGAACTGGTAGTCAAGGCTGGTTCTGTAGTGCCAGTAGGCCCAGCTCCCCCTGTAGGACTGTTGGGGTTCGGTAACTGCGGCTGCCTCGCGGCCTAGCTGTTCTCTCCTCTCCTGTGGGCCTTGGGGTCCACCACCTGGTTCCAGCACCGTCAGCTGGTTCCGGGCCGAGCCTTTGGCTTAGGTGCCTCCTCCTGGGTATCCGAGTTCTGCCAACGTCAGGCGGTCGTTGGTAGTGCTTTTAAGCGCGGGCACCTACAGCTTAGTAACCGGGTTCCAGCACCGTCAGCTGGTCCTCGGTCGTGCCATTGGCTCTTGCACACTGGGGCAACGCATCTGGGTTCCAGCACCGCCAGCTGGTTCTCGGCAGTGTTTTTGTCACAGGTACTCCCTCGTGCCAAACCTGGTTTCAGCACCGTCAGCTGTTTCCGGGTAGTGTCAAGCTCACTGAGACGCCTATGCTTGCCCCGTCGTGGTGCGGTCGGGTTAGCCAACTCCAGGGTGCCTCCAGTTTAGGAGCTTCCTATGTGGGCTGCGTGAACTGGTAGTCAAGGCTGGTTCTGTAGTGCCAGTAGGCCCAGCTCCCCCTGTAGGACTGTTGGGGTTCGGTAACTGCGGCTGCCTCGCGGCCTAGCTGTTCTCTCCTCTCCTGTGGGCCTTGGGGTCCACCACCTGGTTCCAGCACCGTCAGCTGGTTCCGGGCCGAGCCTTTGGCTTAGGTGCCTCCTCCTGGGTATCCGAGTTCCGCCAACGTCAGGCGGTCCTTGGTAGTGCTTTTAAGCGCGGGCACCTACAGCTTAGTAACCGGGTTCCAGCACCGTCAGCTGGTCCTCGGTCGTGCCATTGGCTCTTGCACACTGGGGCAACGCATCTGGGTTCCAGCACCGCCAGCTGGTTCTCGGCAGTGTTTTTGTCACAGGTACTCCCTCGTGCCAAACCTGGTTTCAGCACCGTCAGCTGTTTCCGGGTAGTGTCAAGCTCACTTAGACGCCTATGCTTGCCCCGTCGTGGTGTGGTCGGGTTAGCCAACTCCAGGGTGCCTCCAGTTTAGGAGCTTCCTATGTGGGCTGCGTGAACTGGTAGTCAAGGCTGGTTCTGTAGTGCCAGTAGGCCCAGCTCCCCCTGTAGGACTGTTGGGGTTCGGTAACTGCGGCTGCCTCGCGGCCTAGCTGTTCTCTCCTCTCCTGTGGGCCTTGGGGTCCACCACCTGGTTCCAGCACCGTCAGCTGGTTCCGGGCCGAGCCTTTGGCTTACGTGCCTCCTCCTGGGTATCCGAGTTCCGCCAACGTCAGGCGGTCCTTGGTAGTGCTTTTAAGCACGGGCACCTACAGCTTAGTAACCGGGTTCCAGCACCGTTAGCTGGTCCTCGGTCGTGCCATTGGCTCTTGCACACTGGGGCAACGCATCTGGGTTCCAGCACCGCCAGCTGGTTCTCGGCAGTGTTTTTGTCACAGGTACTCCCTCGTGCCAAACCTGGTTTCAGCACCGTCAGCTGTTTCCGGGTAGTGTCAAGCTCACTGAGACGCCTATGCTTGCCCCGTCGTGGTGCGGTCGGGTTAGCCAACTCCAGGGTGCCTCCAGTTTAGGAGCTTCCTATGTGGGCTGCGTGAACTGGTAGTCAAGGCTGGTTCTGTAGTGCCAGTAGGCCCAGCTCCCCCTGTAGGACTGTTGGGGTTCGGTAACTGCGGCTGCCTCGCGGCCTAGCTGTTCTCTCCTCTCCTGTGGGCCTTGGGGTCCACCACCTGGTTCCAGCACCGTCAGCTGGTTCCGGGCCGAGCCTTTGGCTTACGTGCCTCCTCCTGGGTATTCGAGTTCCGCCAACGTCAGGCGGTCCTTGGTAGTGCTTTTAAGCACGGGCACCTACAGCTTAGTAACCGGGTTCCAGCACCGTTAGCTGATCCTCGGTCGTGCCATTGGCTCTTGCACACTGGGGCAACGCATCTGGGTTCCAGCACCGCCAGCTGGTTCTCGGCAGTGTTTTTGTCACAGGTACTCCCTCGTGCCAAACCTGGTTTCAGCACCGTCAGCTGTTTCCGGGTAGTGTCAAGCTCACTGAGACGCCTATGCTTGCCCCGTCGTGGTGCGGTCGGGTTAGCCAACTCCAGGGTGCCTCCAGTTTAGGAGCTTCCTATGTGGGCTGCGTGAACTGGTAGTCAAGGCTGGTTCTGTAGTGCCAGTAGGCCCAGCTCCCCCTGTAGGACTGTTGGGGTTCGGTAACTGCGGCTGCCTCGCGGCCTAGCTGTTCTCTCCTCTCCTGTGGGCCTTCGGGTCCACCTCCTGGTTCCAGCACCGTCAGCTGGTTCCGGGCCGAGCCTTTGGCTTAGGTGCCTCCTCCTGGGTATCCGAGTTCCGCCAACGTCAGGCAGTCCTTGGTAGTGCTTTTAAGCGCGGGCACCTACAGCTTAGTAACAGGGTTCCAGCACCGTCAGCTGGTCCTCGGTCGTGCCATTGGCTCTTGCACACTGGGGCAACGCATCTGGGTTCCAGCACCGCCAGCTGGTTCTCGGCAGTGTTTTTGTCACAGGTACTCCCTCGTGCCAAACCTGGTTTCAGCACCGTCAGCTGTTTCCGGGTAGTGTCAAGCTCACTGAGACGCCTATGCTTGCCCCGTCGTGGTGCGGTCGGGTTAGCCAACTCCAGGGTGCCTCCAGTTTAGGAGCTTCCGATGTGGGCTGCGTGAACTGGTAGTCAAGGCTGGTTCTGTAGTGCCAGTAGGCCCAGCTCCCCCTGTAGGACTGTTGGGGTTCGGTAACTGCGGCTGCCTCGCGGCCTAGCTGTTCTCTCCTCTCCTGTGGGCCTTCGGGTACACCTCCTGGTTCCAGCACCGTCAGCTGGTTCCGGGCTGAGCCTTTGGCTTAGGTGCCTCCTCCTGGGTATCCGAGTTCCGCCAACGTCAGGCGGTCCTTGGTAGTGCTTTTAAGCGCGGGCACCTACAGCTTAGTAACCGGGTTCCAGCACCGTCAGCTGGTCCTCGGTCGTGCCATTGGCTCTTGCACACTGGGGCAACGCATCTGGGTTCCAGCACCGCCAGCTGGTTCTCGGCAGTGTTTTTGTCACAGGTACTCCCTCGTGCCAAACCTGGTTCCAGCACCGTCAGCTGTTTCCGGGTAGTGTCAAGCTCACTGAGATGCCTATGCTTGCCCCGTCGTGGTGCGGTCGGGTTAGCCAACTCCAGGGTGCCTCCAGTTTAGGAGCTTCCTATGTGGGCTGCGTGAACTGGTAGTCAAGGCTGGTTCTGTAGTGCCAGTAGGCCCAGCTCCCCCTGTAGGACTGTTGGGGTTCGGTAACTGCGGCTGCCTCGCGGCCTAGCTGTTCTCTCCTCTCCTGTGGGCCTTCGGGTCCACCTCCTGGTTCCAGCACCGTCAGCTGGTTCCGGGCCGAGCCTTTGGCTTAGGTGCCTCCTCCTGGGTATCCGAGTTCCGCCAACGTCAGGCGGTCCTTGGTAGTGCTTTTAAGCGCGGGCACCTACAGCTTAGTAACCGGGTTCCAGCACCGTCAGCTGGTCCTCGGTCATGCCATTGGCTCTTGCACACTGGGGCAACGCATCTGGGTTCCAGCACCGCCAGCTGGTTCTCGGCAGTGTTTTTGTCACAGGTACTCCCTCGTGCCAAACCTGGTTTCAGCACCGTCAGCTGTTTCCGGGTAGTGTCAAGCTCACTGAGACGCCTATGCTTGCCCCGTCGTGGTGCGGTCGGGTTAGCCAACTCCAGGGTGCCTCCAGTTTAGGAGCTTCCTATGTGGGCTGCGTGAACTGGTAGTCAAGGCTGGTTCTGTAGTGCCAGTAGGCCCAGCTCCCCCTGTAGGACTGTTGGGGTTCGGTAACTGCGGCTGCCTCGCGGCCTAGCTGTTCTCTCCTCTCCTGTGGGCCTTTGGGTCCATCACCTGGTTCCAGCACCGTCAGCTGGTTCTCGGCAGTGTCTTTTGCTCTTGTACCTTCTGCTCCCCATCCTGGTTCCAGTACCGTCAGCTGGTTCTGGGCAGAGCCTTTGGCTTAGGTGCCTCCTTCTGGGTATCCAAGTTCCACCAACGTCAGGTGGTCCTTGGTAGTGCTTTCAGGCACGGGTACCTCCTGCTTAGTAACCGGGTTCCAGTAATATCAGCTGGTCCTCGGTAGTTCCATTGGCTCTTGGACCTTCGGCTACCCATCCGGGTTCCAGTACCGTCAGCTGGTTCTCGGCAGTGTCTTTTGCTCTTGTACCTTCTGCTCCCCATCCTGGTTCCAGTACCGTCAGCTGGTTCCGGGCAGAGCCTTTGGCTTAGGTGCCTCCTTCTGGGTATCCGAGTTCCGCCAACGTCAGGCGGTCCTTGGTAGTGCTTTTTAGCACGGGTACCTCCTGCTTAGTAACCGGGTTCCAGTAACGTCAGCTGGTCCTCGGTAGTTCCATAGGCTCTTGAACCTTTGGGTAGCCATCCGAGTTCCAGTTCCATCAGCTGGTTCTTGGCATTTTCTCAGCCTTCTTGTACCTTCTGCTACATTTCCAAGTTGAAGACCCTAACGTCGACGACCTGGAAGACCACCCCGATGACGACGGCGGAGACGACGACGGCGGAGACGACGACGGCGGAGACGACGACACTGGAGACGACGACCCTGGAGACGACGACATGGAAGACCGAGAAGCAGAAGAACAAGAGGCTGCAGAACAAAGAGCAGAAGAACATTAAGCATAACACTTAATATCAGAGCAAAAGATATTATCTAAATTATATGCAGAAGACTAAGCAGTGTATGGGGGTGAGTCCGTTCCTCCTCGTGGTGCCCCTGGATAAAGCCTGATGCTGCAGGCCAAACTGAACGTGGACAAATGTAACTTTTGTGACTGGCAGAACGGAAGGTGTAATCTTCCAACTTTTATAGATAACAACTACGGGAATGCCTGTCACAAATGAGAATATGATGAAGAAGTAGAATAGGAAGAATAATAACACTTGAATAAAATGAATATGTAGAATAGGAAGAATAATAATAGTTGAATAAAATGAATATGAAGAATGTATTAAAAAAAAAAAAAGGTAAAGGATGAAGAAGAAGATGAATAAGGTGAAGAAGAAGTTGATGTCAAAGATGCTGATGATGATGAAGATGAAAATGTGGGAAAAGTAAAAAAAAAAGAAGGGGAAGGGCGTGGAATAGTGAAACATCAATATCTGACAAAATAAAAAAAAATTTACATAGTCAATATCTTTGTCACTCCGAACGTCTTTAAAAAAAAAAAAAAAACATGCTATTCTATTTGATTGGGCTAAACCTCTATGACTTTAATGTCTCCGCCACCTCCCCAAATACATCCTGCATTATTCTTAGTTGTTTTCCTTCATGTAGAATGAACCTACAAGGAAAGAAAGGGTTTATTTTAATTCCGATATTTTGGTCCCATTGACTTGCATTGGGATCGGGTATCGGTATCGGCGATATCCGATATTTTTTGAATATCGGCCGATCCTATCCGATACCGATACTTTCCATTATCGGAAGGTATCGCTCAACACTAGACATGACTAATTTGTCAAGGATAACAGTGCTTAAACTTATTGCACCAAAGAATCTACAATTTCAACAATTATATAATGCATAGCTCTGAAACACATATACCTCTCAATATACAAACTCCATACCACAGTTTTAACGCAATAAATATCTCCTGTGTCTTCATGGACTAGATTTTAAAATGAACCTGTCAGCAGGATTGTGCACAGTAACCTACACCCAGTGTCAGGTCGGCACCATTATACTGATTAAAATTATAACTTGGTTGATGAAATCCTTCTTGTGGTTGTTGTTTCATATTTATCTGTAGTTTGCAGTTAATGATATGCTCGTGCCCTGGGTGGCCTGTGGGGGGGTCTTCATGTGATGCTCTGCTTACATATTCAGCTGTATGGCTTATGACAGGTCACTGATCTCTCAGTGACCTGCCCAATATTTTATATACTGAATATACTATTGTGGGGTTAGAAAAAAATATCACCATATCAAAATGGCGCCATCACCTGCGCAATAGCATATGTTTGTTTGTGCCTATAATATTGCCGGGTTAAAAAAAATTAACTTCATCTAAATGACGGCGGATAGATGCTACTGCACATGTCCCACTGCGAGGCGCCATTTTGCTGCGGCCAAATTATTTTTTCTCTAACAAAATAGCACCTGCGAAGCATGCACAGTATCATCTATTGCCAAGCGATTCTATCAATCTGTGCACATGCCGCCCACTCTGTTCAGAGGACCAGTGTGGGAGCGCGCACAAAGAAGAGGAAATTGCCGCTGACCATAGAAATGCAGCTCCTACGGGAAATTTAGCAATGATACAATAATAATTTCAAACCCACTGTGCTACCAATGTATTAAAATATATCATGAAGATTTATTTACTGGCTGAGAGAGTATATGTAGATACATAGGACTGTTCATTATAGGATTCATCAGAGACCAAACAGTATATAAGCTGATAAAACATGAGTTTGATACAGTAGGTAGTCACTGGTTGCTAAGTAGTTACATATCTATCCATCTCTATCTATCTACCGTATTATCTGTTATTTATGTGTATATATATATATATATATATATATATATATATATATATATATATATGCTACTCAAAAATAAAGGGAACACTTAAACAACAGAATATAACTCCAAGTAAATCAAACTTCTGTGAAATCAAACTGTCCACTTAGTAAGCAACACTTTTTGACAATCAATTTCACATGTTGTTGAGCAAATGGAATAGACAACAGATGGAAATTATTGGCAATTATCAAGACACTCCCTAAAAAGCAGTGGCAGATGTTTTGGTCACTTTTGAATGTTGGTTGTGCTTTCACACTCGTGGTAGCATGAGACGGACTCTACAACCCACACAAGTGGCTCAGGTAGTGCAGCTTTTCCAGCATGGCACATCAATGCGAGCTGTGGCAAGAAGGTTTGCTGCGTCTGTCAGCGTAGTGTCCAGAGGCTGGAGGTACTACCAGGAGACAGGCCAGTACACCAGTAGACGTGGAGGGGGCCGTAAGAGGGCATCAACCCAGCAGCAGGACCGCTACCTAAGCCTTTGTGCAAGGAGGAACAGGAGGAGCACTGCCAGGGCCCTGCAAAATGGCTTCCACCAGGCCACAAATGTGCATGTGTCTTCACAAACGGTTAGAAACCGACTCCATGAGGATGGTCTGAGTGCCCGAAGTCCACAGATGGGGGCTGTGCTCACAGCCCAACACCATGCAGGACGCTTGGCATTTGCCACAGAACACCAGGATTGGCAAATTCACTACAGGTGCCCTGTGCTCTTGACAGATGAAAGCAGGTTCACACTGAGCACATGTGACAGACGTGACAGAGTCTGGAGACGCCGTGGAGAGCGATCTGCTGCCTGCAACATCCTTCAGCATGACTGGTTTGGCAGTGGGTCAGTAAAGGTGAGGGGTGGCATTTCTTTGAAGGGCCGCACAGCCCTTCATGTGCTCGCCAGAGGTAGCCTGACTGCTATTTGGTACCCAGATGAGATCCTCAGACCCCTTGTGAGACCATATGCTGGTGTGGTTGGCCCTGGGTTCCTCCTAATGCAGGACAATGCCAGACCTCATGTGGCTGGAGTGTGCCAGCAGTTCCTGCAACATGAAGGCATTGAAGCTATGGACTGGCCCGCCCGTTCCCCAGACCTGAATCCGATTAAACACATCTGGGACATCATGTCTCGCACCATCCACCAATGTCACGTTGCACCACAGACTGTCCAGGAAAAGGCGGATGCTTTAGTCCAAGTCTGGGAGGAGATCCCTCAGGAGACCATTCGTCTCATCAGGAGCATGCTAAGGCGTTGTAGGGAAGTCATACAGGCACGTGGAGGCCACTCACACTACCGAGCATCATTTCCTAGTCTTGAGGCATTTCCGCTGAAGTTGGATCAGCCTGTAACTTCATTTTCCAGTTTGATTTTGAGCATCATTCTAACTCCAGACCTGCGTGGGATATTAGTTGTGATTTACGTTGATAATTTTTAGGTTTTACTGTTCTCAACACATTCCACTATGTAATGAATAAAAATTTACAACAGGAATATTTCATTCAGTGATATCTAGGACATGGGATTTTAGTGTTCACTTTATTTTTTTGAGCAGTGTATATATCATGTTATCTACAGTTGAAACCAGAAGTTTACATACACTATATAAGTAGATACATATGCATGTTTTTCTCAATATCTGACATGAAATCGGAATAAACATTTCCTCTTTTATGTCAATATTATAAATATTTGCCAAATGCCAGAAAAACGAGAGACAGAGAATGTTTTAAGGCATTTTAATTACTTACCACAAAGTCAAAAGCTTGCATACATTTCATTAGTATTTGGTACGATTGCCCTTACACTGAATGACTTGGGTCAAACGTTTGGGATATCCTTCTACAAGCTTCTTACAATAGTTGGTTGGAATTTGGGCCCATTCCTCCTGACAAAACTGGTGTAACTGATCCAGTTATAGGTTGCCTTGCTCACACCTTCCTTTTCAGCTTTGCCCACAAATTTTCAATAGGGTTGAGATCAGGGCTTTGTGATGGCTACTCCAAAACATTGACTTTATTATCCTTAACCCCTTTCTGACATTAGATGTAATAATCCATCCATGTGACCTGGGTCTATCTCAATAGGGACAGATTATTAAGCTTGCGGGATCGCCTGCTCACACGGATGTTGTGCCAGGAGCGGTCACACACCACTCTCGGCACTTTAACCACCGAAATGCTGCAATCGAATGAGATCACAGCATTCTGGGAGTCAGCAGAGGGCTGACAGCCCTCTCTCTTTGGATCAGAGAACCAGTGGCGTGGCATGACATGGGGTCCCAATCGTGGCCATGGTGACCCGATGTCATCATGACAACATCCGTGTCACCAAAGCTAGGAAACATGCTGATTATGCGCAGTTCATGATCAGCAAGCTTCTCTGTCAGTGCAGAGCTGACAGTTTCCACAGCATGGGATTGTTGCTGCATCCCCTTGTTGTAGAAGCGATCAGCCTGCAAAAAGTGATAGCCCCATAGTGAGACAAAGTAAAAAAGTTTTAAAAAAGGTTAAAAAAATTCAAATAATTGTAAAAATGTTTTTTAACAAAATCAAAAATAATAGTAAAAAAATCAAGATATTGTATCTATAAATAAATATTTAAATGAAAAAAAATTTAAACAATAAAAGTACACATATTTGGTATTGCCGCGTCCGCAACGACACGACCTATAGAACTGTCCCACTAGTTAACCCCTTTAGTGAACACCATAAAAAAGTAATAAAAACAAGGCAAAAAATAATGCTTTATCATCATACTGCCGAACAAAAAGTGGAATAAAACGCGATCAAAAAGACGGATATAAACATGGTACCACTGAAAATGTCATCCAGCTCCATCAGTAAAAAAATAAAGAAGTTATACCTCTCAGAATAAAGCAATGCAAAAATAATTATTTTGTCTATAAAATAGTTTTCATTGTGTAAAAGCACCAGAATATAAAATACATATATGTAACTGAGGTATAGCTGTAATTGTACTGACCCAAAGAATAAAACTGCCTTATAAATTTTATCACACATAGAACGGTATAAGCCCCCTCCCTCCCCCCAAAAAAATGCTGAATTGCTGTTTTTTGATCATTCTGCCTCTCAACAATCAGAATACAAAGCAATCAAACAATGTCATGTGCCCAAAAATGGTACCATTAAAAATGTCAACTCGTCCCACAAAAAACAAGCCTTCACATGACTCTGTGGGCCATATGGAATAATTATAGTTCTCAAAATATGGTGATTCAAAAACTATTTTTTGCAATAAAAAGCGTCTTTTAGTGTGTGACAACAGCCAAACATAAAAACCTGATATATCACTGTAATTGTAACGACCCGAAGAATAAAGTCACCTAATCACTTATAACGCACGAGGAACAGCGTAAAAATAAATAAAACCAATTCTTCACCTGCTGTTAAATTTTTCATTCTGCCTCCCAAAGATCGCAGTAAGGCTCAGCGAGCATTTATCCTGCACTCGTCGTTGAGCGGTTACACCAGGGTTTTCATGTAAATCTCTGAAATACATGACCGCGTATGGCAATACGGGTTTCTTTCTTTGACACATACCTCATTCATCGACCAGAACCTATAAAAACATACACCCCCCTGAAATAAAAACATTATTCAAAGATTATTTGGATAATATTGTCCACAGCGGATAGTTTATCAAAACAAACAATAACATATAACAAATGCATATGAATAATTTGATATAAACTCTGCATAAGGGGAGGGTTCTTGGAGCTAAAAAATCTGGCTTATATTTGGCAATAACCAACGAACTTCAACCACCATGTTACCCTCAGCCGTAAACCACCAGCTCGAGGGCACCAAACAACCCATTCAGGGAAGACTAACCCAGGGTAATACCCCGTCCAGAGCCCATAGCCGAATGCCAGATCAACCCCACCTCATTTAAACTGTCCGGAATTTCCTCAAAATTCCTTCCCTGACGAATCAGCATCAACTCCAAGAACCTCGGCCCCCGCCAACCACGAACAGCCCTGACCACCTCAGGATCGTGAGTGCCCCAACACCGCCAATGCTCTCTCAACACCTTCCTTGTATTACGAGTGCCCACAAATCAATCCCTATGTCATTCAAATGCACCCCATCGTCCCTCCAAAAATTGCCAACCCCGGATTACAATTCAAAGTGTCTCACACTTATGCCACCATTTCTAGACACAAAACTTGACACGGCCCTATTCAACTTAACCCTCGCCCTATTAATTCTCTTAAATGATCTGGCGATCTTCCACGTCTTTCTAGGAACAATATCCGACCAAACTGTCAACACTCCCGGAAACGACGTCCACAATCTTAAAAAATCAAAGCAAATATCCCTAATCAATTCTCTGACTGGCTTAGTTCCTAAATCGTTACCGCCCAAGTGCATGACCCAAATATCAGGAGCTCTATCCAAACGAGAAGCTCTCGAAAATTCACTTAAAACCCTGCCCCAAACCATGCCTCTAAAACCCAGCCAACGAATGACAACCTGATCCCTACCGAAGTCTAATTGCCTACCGTCGGGCCTCACGTCTGCCTGTATGGCCCCCCAATGCACAAACAAATGTCCAAAGATCCAGGCTAAGAAAGGGGAGCGACCTGAAAAGACACAAAAAACCATTCACTTGAAAAACAACGACCATAACTGCCCCCATCTATCCTCAATAGTACTAACGCACATAAGTTAAATAAAGGTCAGAGCACCATCTACCAATCTGCCAAATTGCCTCGGCCCCTAAACCCCTGCTATTCGCCTCTGACGCAGCCTTGATCCTAAAAGAATGAGAACTGTACATATCCGGAGGCAATCCCAACTCTTGTAAACCTTTTTTCAAAATGGCAATAAATTGGAATCGGGACAGAAATGCTCCACCTGCATGACACAGCAATGGACCCACCCTTCCCGCCGACAAGTGCCAGTACAAATCCAGACATCTATGTGGGCCCATCAGGGCCCCCTCCACCTTACCAAGCACTACACGCTTACCTTTTCCCAACTGATCAGTTTTTGACCGTCGTATCCAAAAACTAATGCCCCGTGCTTGGATTTCAACATCTTCTGACATCAGACCCCCGGCGCTAACTCTGTTGTGCGACACAAGTTCGTCAATTCGCAAAGCTCCAAAACAGTCAAAGAAAACGCCAACCTGAACAACGCAACTTCGAAAGCCGAAACACAAATGTTTTCCAACACACCACCTAACTGTTCAAGCATGTTGAATGAAATCGGTCTGCGCCTATCAGAACTTTTATTACCCCTTCGCAAACCCTTTAAAGCCTGTCTAACCAAAAAACTTTTTTTGTGACATCTATAGACCCCTCCAACTTGAAACCAAAAGCCAAACCCACCACAAATATATTAACTTTTGAAACCGACCAACCATTATCAGCTGCACACCCCATGAACCGTAACAAAGCTTGTACCGTATCCACATGAGACTCAAACGCTCCTAACTGCAACAGCCAAGTTTTCCAAACACTCCACAATTCCTCGTAAGATGCCCAGGTCTGGCGCATAACGGACTGTCGTCCTGCTCTTCCATAGCCACTTGCCACAAGCGCGAAGGGCATTCTTCTCCCTATGCCTCCGCTTCTGGTGCCAACTCCCAGAACCTTTTCCACTGAAAACGAGATAAAGAATCCACTATAGAGTTTTTAACACCGGGCACATGCACCGCAGAAATCCAAGCATTCAATTCAAGGCACCTTAAAACCAACTCCCGCACCAACTTAATCACCGGGGAAGATGACGCAGACAAACTATTAATTACTGACACCACGCTCATATTATCGCAATGAAAACGAACTTTCTGATTAACAAACAATTCGCCCCAAATGAAAACAGCTACTACAATCAGAAACAACTCTAATAACGCTAAATTTTTTGTCAAACTCCTTCGTTGCCACTCCTCTGGCTACCTTCCTACACTCCATCTCCCTTTACAATAGGCTCCGTAACCAACCTTCGCCAGCTGTATCAGTGTGGATTTCAGTCAAAATTACTCAAAACCTCATGCTGAATCAACGACCGTCCGTTATATCGTTCCAAGAAATCCTCCCTGTGCTCCCTTTTTATTATTTGGCAAAATGGTGCGCTGTACGCACTACCGTTGTCGCTCCAGCCTCCGGCAAAAAATTCTGCCCATTGGTGTGATTCTGCACGCAAAATTTTAACGACCTAGTAACGACTGCAACTCCTTCAACGTCAATTTACGCAGTTTTCTAACCCTATTCACTTCCTTTTTAAATAACAACAATTTATCGCCGGGACACCGACATTCCATCCTCTCTCAATCAATCAAAATTCCAAGGAAGCTTAAAACTGTGCCAGGGCCTTCCGTCTTTTCTTGTGCTAAAGGCACACCAAAAAGCACCACCACCCATTCCATGGCTACCAAAGTATTCTTACACAACGAATCTGGCGCACCTATAAATAAAAAATCATCCAGACAATGAATCACTCAATGGATGCCAGCAACATCCCTAACCACCCATTCTAAAAAGGTACTGAACGTTTCAAACAAAGAACATGAAATTGCGCAACCCATCGGTAAGCACCTATCCAAGTAATATCCGCCCTTCCAAAAACAACCTAAAAGCGGAATACTGTCTGGGTGAACCAGAAATAACCTAAAAGCCGATTCAATATCGGTTTTTGCCAACAAAGCGCACGTCCGTATTGTCGAACCCATCGCACAGCCGTATCAAACGATGTGTATTCCACTGTACACAACTCCTGCGCAATACTGTCATTAACCGACCGACCTTTTGGGTACGACAAATGTTGAATCAATCGAAACTTATTTGGTTCCTTCTTTGGAACAACCCCCAGCGGAGAAATGACCATCCCTGCAACAGACAAAGACAAAAACGGACCCGCCATCCTACCCAATGCAACCTCTTTCTGCAATTTTAAAGTAACAACCTCTGAATGCAAATCAGCCGACCTCAAATTCTTAACAGAAAACGAAACCGTGTGATTGGGGGGAGGAATTCTAAAACCTTCCGCAAATCCATTATAAATGACCCTTGCCTTCTCCTGGTCCGGATACCTATTCAGAAAGGGGGCCATCTTTTGAAGTCTCACTGGTGTCATCCCCATGAACGGCACCCACTGAGTTCTTACCCTTTGCTTTCTTAAAACATTTTGCAGTTCCGTGGGGGCTTCCATTGCAAAAGGAGCACACATGCCTGAACTTACATGCCTGCAACCAATTAACAAACGTCTGTGGAATCAGCTGCCACCGCCGCTTCTCTTCTTCCTCTTTCTTACTATCATCTTTCTTCCCTTTCTTAAACTTTTCCAACGACATAAGGGAGAATATTTCCATATATTCATCCCGCCAAATTTTTTCTTTTACCCCCTTCTTCAAATGGGCTCCCAATGGGCCCTCAAAACACACATACACTTTGCCCTTTGCTCGATCGTCCAACTTAATCGCATCCCCTTTTTCTTTTTCAGTTTGTATGGACACGGATATGCCCGAACTTGAGGCCCGCTCACATATAACCTATACGGGCAGCTCGCTTGCAGCCTGCGATCCCACCGTTACATCCGGCAACCAAGCTCCCACTGGCGTCGCTGCTGTGCCCTGCACCCTTGCATTGCCCTGTACCCCACTCTCCAATCTTTGCAAAACTTGTGCCATACTAAGCAAAATTTCGCGAAGGCCCCGATCCCCATCCCCGCTATAACCAGCAAACTGCCGGCCCTCCGACCCTGGGGCCCTCCTACCCACATCTTGTAAAGCAGCCCCTGTGGGCGACAAATCACACACATAATCATGCTCACCAGGCTGTACGGGTGCTGTGTCCCCACCAACCATAAATCTGTATTCCAGACGCCTTAGATCCTCCCGGCGGTCGCTGTCCAAGTCAGAATCCCCTTCTTCTACTTTAGGCCCCTGGCCTGCGCCCCTGACCTCCACATCATCAGGGGGGACTGGTGCCATTGGAGTGCTGCGCTCTGATGACCGTCTCGGTGAACGTGACGGGGTGGCTGATCTATGCCCGACGCACTGATCCTGTAAACCGGAATGCGATCTGCCAGGCTGCGATTCAATGCTGCCTGCCGCTCCTTCAGCCCGATCTCCTGGTCCCGAGCCAGACAGCAGGAGTTCACTCTGCTGCTGCCAACCCGCATGGATCCTGCTCCTGCATCCCAAAGTCCTCCCGGACCCAGCTCCTGCCTGAAAAATTTCAGCGTGCCCATCGCCGCTATGCAGTCGGTCTGCCTGTGCCACAGTGGTGACAAGGCCCAGTCGCAGTGATTCGCCTACCATGACACCGCCGCGTGTCCGTGACGTCATCCGTGCAGGCCACCGAGAAGTTGCTGCCTGCTCTTCCTGTCTCAGCTGTCCATCTCCAGCAGCCTGTGAACCCGGTGAAGGCCGCACTTCCGGTCCAGCATGTGCGCCTCTCCGATTCCGCTGCCCAGGTCCCGCAGGCCACCTAGGTGTATTCCTGCCGGGGCGGGCACGTCAGGGGGAAGCCGCACAACCACGCCTGCTGTCCACAGGGTCCCCAGAGGGGCTCCTGAGCCTGCGCCTGCTGCGCGCCACGATGTCCGGCGACAGACTCCGGGGGCCTTGTCCTCCTACCCCTCCTGCTTGACTCCTGCGAACCAGAGGCCCCAAGGATTGTAGACAGCTGCTCCTGCAGCCACCCTCCACGTCGAGAGCGGGCCATGTCCTGGCCGGAGCCTATCCATCAGATCATCCACTGACTCCATAAGGTAAAACTCCCGAATATTCCTCCCAAATTTATCTTCCTCTCAGATTCTCTCATTGAAAGTGACAGTTTTCCCGCTTTTTTTTTTACTTACAACTGCCCCTAAACACGCCCCTTTCTTACCACCACCAATCCCATTTAAACCCAGCAAAAAGCCTTTTTTGAAACCCTCTCCTAGCCAACAGCAGTCATGGGGGCTTTCATTTAGCTTTGCCTATTCCCGCCCCTATCTTGATTCATACAGTAACTCTGGCGGAAGATTCCCTATAATGAGGCAGATGGAGTCACTGTGGATGTCGTCTGACCTGTGATCTAGGAGGATTGCATAAAAGTGCAGTTGGACACAGTTTTGTGCACTTCTGAAAAAAGGACAACGCTGAACAGAGGCCAGACAGAGTCAGGACTAAGGCTGTGTGCACACCTTGCATCAGCTGACCAGCCTAAAAGAAGCTGCCAGCCTACCAGAAGCTGACATTAACTCTTTCTGGACCATGGGGAAAAACTGCAACTTACAGACAGGTCACTGTCTGTAGGTTACTGTGCACAATCCTGCTGACAGATTCCTTTTAAAGGGGTCGTCTGGTTCCTAAAATGTGGGGTGCCCAACCTTTTACATCAGTCAATTTTCTTTTTTGTAATTTTTTAAATGTAAAAGCTGGAAAAAAATTTTTTGCCTAAAATACAAAGGAAATTTGTCATCTTTAACTTTAAGCGTTTTGGAGATCATTTAATCTTCAACTTTCTTAACTGTTCACAATAACAGTTATTTTGACCAGGGGGGCCCAAACTTTTACATGCCACTATATGTACAGACAATTGCAAGATATCATCATTCTTTTAACAAACGACCAGTTGATTATTATCTAGAAACATAGGTACATTTGTGAATGAAGGTAATGTAATATTTGGATGTAGTTGAACAGTCAGCCCCCAGTGTCAGTTACTGGTGGGCTCTTGGTACTCCAGGCTGACACTGCGGCGGGCATTATGTGGGTTGCTTCTACATCTGTATGTATTTTGGTACAAAATCTCCATTAATAACTTTTGTAGCATTCTTCAGTATTTCATGACATGTTGAAGTGTCAGATACTCATATTTGTAAGTAGATGTTTAGGTTTAGCCTGCTCCAGTGAGCTCCTGCAATGTACACATTGAAGGGAACGTGCTACTGAAGTGTAATGTGGCCATCTAGAGGGCGAGTCACAAACATACAGAATCAGCAGATCGGCCCGATTTATAGAGACCTGCATACACTGAAGGAATCAGCATAACCAGTGTTATGAACTGGTGGTTCAGAAACACAATGGACCTGGTGGTTAAGAGCACACAAAGTGACCTGATAGTTACTAATAACATAGGACGAGCTCTGAGACGTGGGAACTCTGCTGACCGCAATCCCTAATCCTATCATACCACACTAGAGGTAGCCGTGGAGCGCTCCTGACCAGACCTAGGCGCCTCGGGCACAGCCTGAGAAACTAGCTAGCCCTGGAGATAGAAAAATAAGCCTACCTTGCCTCAGAGAAATTTCCCAAAGGAAAAGGCAGCCCCCCACATATAATGACTGTGAGTAAAGATGAAAATACAAACACAGAGATGAAATAGATTTTAGCAAAGTGAGGCCCGACTTACTGAATAGACCGAGGATAGGAAAGATAGCTTTGCGGTCAGCACAAAAACCTACAAACAACCACGCAGAGGGCGCAAAAAGACCCTCCACACCGACTAACGGTACGGAGGTGCTCCCTCTGCGTCCCAGAGCTTCCAGCAAGCAAGAAAAACCAATAAAGCAAGCTGGACAGAAAAAATAGCAAAACAAAAGTAACACAAGCAGAACTTAGCTTATGCAGAGAAGACAGGTCACAAGAACGATCCAGGAGAGAGCAAGACCAATACTGGAACATTGACTGGAGGCTAGGAACAAAGAACTAGGTGGAGTTAAATAGAGCAGCACCTAACGACTTAACCTCGTCACCTGAGGAAGGAAACTCAGAAGCCGCAGCCCCACTCACATCCACCAGAGGAAGCTCATGGACAGAACCAGCCGAAGTACCACTCATGACCACAAGAGGGAGCTTGACCATAGAATTCACAACAAACCAGACAGCTTTACTATTTACAAGACTTATGGATATTGCATCGACTACACCATCTGTAAGGGTCCAGAGGATGTCCGCTTTTAATTACATTGCATACATACAGTATATCATAGTAACAAACTATAATGTATGTGGAGAGAAACAACAAAAAAATATGCAGAGCTCCAGAAGCAAGTGTCCTAAAAAGGCAGCGTCAGTTCCCAAGCAGCTCATCCATTGGGATTTGTATGCCTAAGTGTATTCAGTGTGGCAGAACATTCCTCAGACGACCATTAATAAACTCAATGATAGGATGCCAAGGTGTGTAAGTGTGTGTATTTCGGCTTTGGCTCTCATACTCGATACTGAATAAATCAAGATGCTTTGAAAATTTCCATGTTTTCCTCAATTGTATATCATTGACGTGCTATAGATGCGCCTTTTCTGAGGCAGCTGCGGGCTGCTGTTTTTAGGCTGGGGGAAGCCAAAATCCATGGCCCTTTACCAGACTGAGAATACCAGCCCCCAGCTTTCTACTTTAGCTTGGGTGGTCATCCAAAAATGGGGGGAACCCATGCCGTTTATTAAATTATTTGTTTATATAAGTAAAAAATACAGCATGGGAACCCTCTATTCTTGATAACCAGCCTTGGCTGAAGTTGACAGCTGAGGGTTGCAGCCCGCAACTGTCAGTTTTGCCTGACTGGTTGTCAAAAATAATGGGCTGCGAGGCCCAGAAACATGCTACAAAAACGCACCAAATCTGCAACGTGTGCACACAGCCTAAAGTTTTGAACACTTTGTTGAGGCTTATATAACAACGAACTGTGCCCAAGGAATACACTATGGATGAGCAATATGATACCGATAAATTATTAGCAAGTTTTTTGAGGGTTATACACCAACGAAATGTACTCCAGACCACGGAATAGTCTATAGGTGAACAATATAATACCGATACATTTTTTTAAGCAAGTTTTTAAGGCTTATTTAGCAACGAACTGTACCCAAGAAGATATAATACCCTACGGGTGAGCAATATAATACTGATACATTTTTAACAAGTTTTTGAATGGTTATATACCAATGAAATGTACTCCAGACCATGGAATAGTCCATAAGCGAGCAATATAAGGCCGGGATCACACATAGCGAGATACGGCCGAGTCTCGCAGGTTAAAACCAAGCTCTGGCACCGGCACTCCAGAGCGGAGCGTGCGGCCGCATAGCAATACATGGAGCTGCATGCTCCAGAGTAACGCGCCAGAGCTTGTTTTTAACCTGCGAGACTCGGCCGTATCTCGCTGTAGTGTGACTCCGGCCTAATACTGATACATTTCGTAACAAGTTTTTCAAGGCTCATATAGCAACGAACTGTACCCAAGAAGACGTACTATTACACATACCGGCTGGTTACCGGTTCATGCACCATTGCATGAACACCCGATTTATGACATTATGGCGGGTCAGAACAATGAAAGCAATTGTTATCATCCACCTTTAGTAGTATGTGGTATAAGTAATATATGAACTTTATTCTGAGTCAATACGATTAACAATACACCCAAATTTACACTGAACTAAAACATAAATGCAACACTTTTGATTTTGTTCCCATTTTTCATGAGCTAAACTCATCAAAGATGTTTAACCTTTTTCTAGGTACACCAAAGGCCTTTTTTCTCTCACATATTGTTCACAAATTTGTATAAATCTGTTAGTGACAGCTTGTCTGGGGTTTTGTGTGAAATGATATCCAATTTGCCCTTTCCTCTCAGTTTTTTTTTGTGTGTGTTTTTCCAATACACTTAAAAGGAAATAAGCATGTATAACAAAACATGTGTAATTGCAATAATGTTATGGGAGAAATGCTTCATTCTCTGGAACGATGTCAAGGGTGTCAACACTTTCGGCCTTGACTGTATATCATATGTCCTTCCCCACTGAGTTGCCACCCTGCAAGAACATATAGTATAAGTCATTGGCAAGGAAAGGGTTAAAACACACACAAAAAGAAACTCTAGGTTGTAAGTTTTATAATAGTTTATATGAAGTTAATGGTCCCAATTCATTAAAGAGATTATCCAGTACCCTAATTCAGTTCCTAGTTTTGCCACAAATGATGAACTTCCGGACATGCAAAGTGCGCCTCTGAAGCCGGGAACCTGACTAGTCTGTGGCAACTAACACCCCATTGACTAGTCAAAGCCCTCATTAGCATAGGAAACGGAGACATTATACATTTTTTATATCTTGTTTTCACTCAATGACGTTATACAGGGCAGGTAGGCAGGGAATTTGCTCATAGAAAGGTAAATGCTGTTGGGTTGGAACGGGGGACCTGACAGGTTCCCTTTAAGCATTTGTCTTTGTAGTATGGCATTATCTATTATGGCATTGTCTATTAAGCCGCTGGCTTCATTATATTAATAGCGCGGAGATTCTTCGGGTGCTTTATACTGGTCATTGGTAAGCTACTATGGGGTGCGCACAATCATAATTTATCTCCGCCAGCAGCACTGTCAGCATTGCAGCCTGAGTTCTTTGATTGGGGAGCTGGTGTATTCATTATATATTAATAATAGATCTAAATGTACTCACACTACACAGGGAATACAGCAAGGAGTGTACACGTACAGTAGTGTTCAAAATAATCGCAGTCCAATATGACTAACCAGATTAATCACTGTTTTTGGTATAAATTATATTACCACATGTCAAACAATTTACCAGTTGGTGCAGGAGATTCTAAGAAAACCAACAGACTCCGCATTCATGATCTGCATGTTTTTAAGTCTGTGTATTAGAATAATTAATTGAAAGGTGATGTGTTCAAAATAATGGCAGTGTGGAGTTCAATTAGTGAGGTCAATCATTCTGTGAAGAAACAGGTGCGAATCAGGTGGTCCATGTTGTAGATGCATTTCTCCTTCAAAGTCTGAGAAATATGAAACATTTTGTGGACTGTTGAACGTAAAATTGTTATTTTTGGGTCCAAGGGCCAAAGACAGTGAGACGACCCCCAAACTCTGCATTCAAGCCACAGTACAGTCAGAGGACCATGAAGCATGGTGGTGCAAGTATCATGATATGGGCATGTTTCACTTACTATGGTGCCGGACCTATATACCACATACCAGGGATCATGGACCAGTTTGCATATATTAAAATACTTGAAGAGGTCATATTGCCTTACGCTGAAGAGGATATGTCCTTGAAATGGGTGTTTCAACAAGACAATGACCCTCAACACACTTATAAAAGAGCAAAATGTTGGTTCCAGTCCAACAAAATTGAGGTTATGGAGTGAACAGCCCAATCCCCAGACCTTAATCCGATAGAACATTGGTGGGGTGACATTAAAAATGCCGTTTCTAAGCCAACAAATGCCAAAAAATTGTGGCATGTAGTCCAAGCATCCTGGGCTGGAATAACAGTTGACAGGTGCCAGAAGTTGATTGACTCTACGGAACATAGATGTGAAGCAGTTCTAAAAAAAAAAAAAAACTGTGGGTGTACAACTAAGTATTAGGTTAGTGATTCACAGGAATGCTAAATCCACAGAAAAAACTACATATTGGGAGTTTGTAAAGACAAATGCAGACACTGCTACCTTTTTTTTTTTTAGAACAGCACAATGTTCATTCTTTTGTTATTTTCTGTAAAGTAGTTAAAAATTATATACATTTCTCTTCATGTTTTGAATTGGAAACCAGAGTGCAATGTTCACAATGCATGAAAATAAAAACTAGTATAAAGATTTTGTGATTAACTCATGTTTTTGAACACTGCTGTATATACACCCTGCTGCTGTATACATTCAGATGTGAAAGAGAGCTGGGTCTGCATGGAGAGCTGGAAGCAGTCAGAGATTCTGAGAGAGCTCTGCTGAATGAAGTCCCAACCAGCAGTTCCAGAGCAAAGAAATGAGCGAGAATCTGATGTGACATCACAGGAAGTAGCAGATTCCCACCCAGACGTCATCTGACCAGAAGAGCAGCTTGCATTACAGCAGGATCTGTCAAAGCAAGGCATCTAGTGAAGTGCTTATTTATGGCTGTTATTTTACATGAAAGGAACATGTAAAGTAGTGATCAACCCCTTTAAGACTTGCGTTTCATACATCAGTCTTAACTGGGGGCATGCAGGTATAATTCATTATGAATGCATCTAACTCATTATGAGTCATATGCCACTTAAAGAGTTTGTCTACGACTTTTTCAGTGATGACTTTTTTTTAGGATACACGTCATCAATGTCTGATCGGTCGGGGTCCGACACCCAGCATTCCTGCTGATTAGCTGTTCTCGGTGTCAGCGGAACAGCCTAATTGTGGAGCTGCTCCACCTTCTGATAGTGGTCGCGGCTGGGTACTGCACATCCGCTTCCTATTCAAATCAATACGAGGCGACTGCGTAGTTCCCAGCCACTGACACAGAACAGCTTTTTGGCGTGGGTATCTGATGTTGAACCACAACAGATCAGACATTGTTGACCTATCCTAAGGATAGGTCATCAATAATAAAATAATAGACAACCTCTTCAATGAATTTACTGCATCTCATCACTGCCGTGTGCCTGTACACCTTGCCAGAGATGAAACTCCAGCCAGGGCCAGGGCATAAGTTATGCCACTTTTGAAGAACTTGCCAGGTGGTCGTCACCATGTCCCGTACATGCTATTCTCAGTTTTATTCAATCTGACCAAGACTGGCATGAAAGCCAAAAGTCACAACATTTTTGAACCTTGGCTAGTGCAATAATTTTGCATCTATGCATTTTACAACAGCATTCTGCCAAAAACACTGATGAGTCTGAGTTATGTCTTGTAAACTTGTTTTAAGAGAAATAAAGTGTATTGTAGTTGTACACATAAGTTGTGTGCAATGTAGTATGACCAAATGTTTACCACATATACTTCCCGCTGGGCAATGCTCATTTTTGCTTAGAATAATTCCAACATGGAGAACTCGCCGCTTCCTTATGCATTTTGACCAGTAGAGAGAATTACCTGGAGTGGATCATAGAGAACTCTTCATTGTAACAAGGTTATATACGGATGATAGAAGATGGCAGTGTCATTTTGTCAGCTTCTCCTATACAGCCCAATAGCAGGTCATCATTCCTGGTGTTAAATGTACTGGACTAAGCAGCATGAAAGGTTGTAGTTGGGACCCAAAGGGAAAAAGTTATGACCTTAGTATATTAAATGGCTTTACCTACTTAATTTTGAAAAAGTAGCAGAGTTTCCTTTTAAAAGGTTCCTTCTTGTGCTTGCTACACTTTTATCAGCGCTTTGTAGAGGAGCTTGGGAACGACTGAAGACACAACACATGCTGCGGACATTGTGGTCAGACGTACATTGTAGAAATGGGCTCACGTGCAGCCGCACAGGTTGCACTAATGATATGTCCGCCTATTACGGGCCCACTCACATGTTTCGCCCACCCTGAGCTGAACCCCTAGTTAACGCCTCTAGACACCGTTATCACACAACCAGCAATTTTTGTTTTTCTCTTTTTGCGACGGTGGTGTGGTTTCATCAACAACTTCGCTGTTCGTCCACATAAAAATAAAATGCATCATTCAACACTAGCAAGAAAATGCCAAACCCCTATCGTAAATATATTGGGGAAGTCTGTGAATGTAATATTTTAATTTATTTTCCTTTTTCACTATATATAGTTACTATATCATTCCTTGTAAAAAAACAAAACAAAACAAAAAAAACAAAAACAATTTATTATACATGACATGTTTGCTTTACAGAAAATAAAATAACACCCAAAACTATGGTTTGGAGAGTCAATTTTCAAGTCACATCAACAGATGTACCAAGTTCCTATTAATACAAGGCTGTAAGCAAGTGGTAAGAATAGGTTGTAGGTTAAGCATCTAAGCCATACATGCACAACATGTGCCCTAGGGGCTGCATGTGGCCCGCGACACTGTTCTATGCGGCCCGAGGCAGGAGGGACCATCACACTTTACAATGTGCCTATGTCCTCTGTGTCTGCCCGTCTCTTGGTGCTAAGCTCCAGAATAGAATTAGAAGAGTTGTAACGTTTTATATGAATATTGCTCATTTAACTGAGCACTAAATATATTCTATGTTTGTAGCGGACATTCTGTCAAAATTTTTATTGCGGCTCCTTTAAGTAGTATAGTTTGACAATATGGTGCTCATTCCTCTGTTCTAAGCCAAGTGTGTCTATATGTATATAAGAAAAAAAACTATATAGGCAAATACACACTGAAGAAAAGAGGACAAATTGATACTACCCTTCTCCTAGCAGGGTGTCCAGTCTTCGTAACATTTAGGCCAATTTCAGTCTACGGGATACGATCAAACATTCTGGAGCGTTATACGGATGTGTTCGATAGTGCCATCCCATTTCTCAAAACCAAAAAGTATATGAACAAACCAAGACTTACACTGCCCGTTTTGTTTTTTTACGCCAAAGGGAACTATATTTTGAGAACGTGCTATTAAAAGCATACCCTGTTTACTGACAGATACTGAGTGTTCTCCCAGGCTCAGCAGTTATATAGGAAGAGGTTGTCCATCTCCCCCAAAATGCTGTCCGACAATCATTAATACAATCACAGGAATAAAATTCCACTTTAAAACCGTTGTATCCTTTATAGTCTTGTCTCTGAGCTGCCTATGGGCAGTAAAAAAAAAATGTACAAAAAAAAATAAGACTAGAGGGTAAATGTCAGCATCATTAGGACTGGGTGACACTGACTAACCTACATGTACATGTATGTGTAGGTCACACTATGTACAGTGAGGGTGCACCAGCAACATGGAGAGAACATGCAGTGTTTGCACAAAAGGTTGCCCCTTCATTACACTACTAATCCTTCAGCAGACCATTCCAGAAGTAAGGGCCGGGAAAAACACTAAGTGCTGTCACTGATGCATCAGGGAGAAGAAACACATGGTAAGGGAACCTTTGGTAGGATCCTAACCAAAATGGTAACAGTTCTGCAATGGCCATGCATGCAGCTGCTCTGCATTGCTAGGTCTGTGTGCAATAAATTGGAATGTGTATATATCTTAAGTGCATATGAACACATGTACATACATATACAATGTACACAGACATACGTCATCACGCTTACAAGTCAGCTTTGTTAACAAACCAATGCAATGTAGCAAAGCACCAGGTGGAAATATCCCCTGAGTATAGAGCTGAAAAATCCAATCTTCTACGACGTCTGGGACGTTCTACTCCGTTGCGAGCAGTTGTGTGCCAGAAACTGAAGAAACGTATGGACCCTCAATTGAAGATTAGGGAGTCATTTTAAGGCTTTTCATAAACTTTTCCTTTTTCCCAGTCTTTCTATCACATTGGCTGCTGATAGGCGTGAGGATTGGCTGCGGGGATCCTTTCATGGCCAGTTTCACTCGCTGTCAGAGAGTGTCTCATATTGGGAGCACAGCAGTGGTTTAGGCTCTTCATCACGTGCCCTCTGCGGGGTGGAGGAGTTGCTCTGCGGAATGGCTGTTGAGGATGGAGCAGCGACTAGATTGGTAGGGAGCCGGATTGTTAATGGATTATAAGGAAACGGTGTTGACCCTAAAGTAAATGAGAATATCAGGGTTAGATTATGTTACAAGGTTTATGGAAGAGTAAGAACATACACATATTAAATATGCTACAAGGGAAAACGGTTTCCTACACCTATTGATTTTTGGAGTCAAAAATGGAATTGTTCATGTATGGTGATAACAGCATAGTCCTCATGGGTCCTTACGGTTTCTTTTGATGCATTCTCCCATTATTCAGGGTTTTGTATTAAAGGGAATCTGTCACCTGTTTTTGCCACTTAATCTGAGCGCGGCATAATGTAGAGACAGAGATCCTGGTTATAGCGATGTATCACTTTCAGGGGCAGCTTAGTGTAGCTTTGATAATTTCACTGTTTAACATTATGATTAGACGACTACTTGGCTTGCTGCCAGAGAGCCAAGCATATTCATGAGCTCTGTACAGGGCCGGACTGGCCATCTGGCAATTCTGGAACATGCCAGAAGGGCCTGTCTAGTTGTGGGCTGCATTGTCTGCTACGTTGCTAACAGAATCAGTGTTCTCAAGATGCCCACACTGTTAAGAGTTGTGATGGCGCACAAAGTTGCTGACTCCGTCACTTACCCCAGCAGGCCATGGGAATCATTAGAAATATTGGTATTGTAGTAAATCTTCCTTTCCTCTATCCAGGGTAATATTAGTAATATATACAATCTGGTTCATGGGGACGGGGACAACATGGGCCTGTGTGATTTCAAATGCCAGGGCTAAATTTCAGCCCCAGTCCGTACCTGGCTCTGTATAACCCCGCCCTCACCACTGATTGGTAGCTTTCTGTGTACACCGTATATGGACAGGAAGTTGCCAGTGGTGGTGGCGGGGTTATAGAGCACCACAATTAAATAACTGCTAGATCTGCTGCAGAGAAGCAGGGAGAAACGTGCGTCGAGAAGGAGGGGATGCAGTGCCTAACATCAGTGTGTGACCATTGTTTGTCATAGTGAAAGTTATTATCTTACACACTTACTATTACTAGTTTGGCCACCATGCTGTTATAGATTTTAAATGTATATGATTTGCTAAAGTCTAAGGGGCAACGTTTCTCCTTATGGAGAGTGACATACCAGCTCTGGCTTGTCAAGGTAAGGAGGCTTATTCGCCGTGCAATGCTCCTCTGGGAATTTTAATATGCAAATTGCCTCTTCAGAGAAAAAGAGGATTTAAACTCTATAGCCCCACCTGTTAGAAGTAGCGATCCTACAAGTCACAATCAACCCTTTAACGAGTTGTGCAATATGACTTAGGATAAAAGCCAAATCAGTATCTCAATTCGCAGACACGGTGTTTCGGGCTTTTGGCCCTCGTCAGTGCGAAGCATGAGAACTAATTTGGCTAGGTGAGAGGCTCTGGACTGGGGTCTAAGGGGTAAATTTTCTCCTTATGGAGAGTGACATACCATCTCTGGCTTGTCAAGGTAAGGAGGCTTATTCGCCTCCAACAGGTGGCGCTATAGAGTTTAAGTCCTCTTTTTCTCTGAAGAGGCAATTTGCATTATGATTTGCTAGCAATTCGAACAGGTTAATCTGGCACTAATCCTTACATCTCCATCAGGCTTTTCTGCGTCCCAAGTCTGAAGTAGATTTTTGCTTTTTAATGGATTTTTATCATTATCTAATAAACATCATATTTTATTATTCAGTCACTTCCTGGTGTACTGGGTATTATCTGTACTCAGGCATTTGTTGAATTAACACTTCTGAATTAATCAGTTTAGTTACACCTTGGAAGGGTAACTCCAGATTCATTAAAATATAGTAAACTGAAGGAGGCAAATAGTGAGGGAGCCATCGCCTTCTGCAAAAGGCCTGACTGTACCAGTTTTATAACAAGAGAATACCCTTTTAACAGAGAACAAGCCATGGGACATATTAAGTTAGGTGTCAAGAGACCTCGCTATATCAAGGTATTTATGTCTGTACATGGACTGTGTCCTTCCTCACCTGTTGAAGACGGTCTTTCTTCCCATACTCTGTTTGCTAAGGGGGTTTTCCTGTTGGAGTCGCCCTCTGAATGAACTGATGAAGCAGATGGAGGTCTTTCTGCAGAAGGTTGTCCTGGAGCAGGTGACTTCACCTTCCGGCTGCTCGGTCGGGAAATCTTGGATTTCCCTCCACTGCCTGAAAGAAATAACCCTAAAGCATTGTAAAAGGTTTCTACACCTACTCAAGTAGAAATGTCTGTGCTGAAGTGGACCAAAGCAAGTTACTTGTGTCAATGGTCACTACGGTACGCTGGTACAGTTATGGATATATGGAGGCTTATTAATCAAATGATGAGAACGCTTATTCAAATGGTGGAGTTTGTTGGCGGGAATATTAAGAAAGTGCTTAAACAACAATTTTTGAATTAATGCTATTATTAAAATTTCTCACTGCATTGAAAACGGTTATTCATGGCGTTCTGGCGGATAAGATAGAGCTAATCCAACATTTTAAATAGTGAAAATAAGGTCAGAGATCTGCAGCACAGAATATGTGTCCAACAGCCAGTGGAATGCAGATGTCATACTGCAGTAGGTAGGACCACATTATAAGATCTGCACAGTATCCAGATTTTTCTGTGCTTCTGATCTTTGGATTTTCCCACTAATATTGCCTTTTTGGCATTTAGGCACCGTTGACGCATTCGTCACTTATGCCAAAGAACACTAAACAATGTTGCTACTAAAGTTGTGCAATGTAAATGAGCGGCCATGCTACACAAACTGCAGTTTGCCATCTTACCGCCAGAGCATGCTTTGCGGGTTTCCTAAATGTCTGCTGTATGCATCAACACAGGAATACCCACACAATTATGTCTTTCGTGTTATAGCTAATAATAAGGAAAGGAGCTTCAATAGCTAGATAAGAGGATGCAGGCAGAGCTTTACATGGTTAATACAGAAAGACATTATACAATCAGAGAATTCGAAAAAAAAAAAAAGTCAAAGAAGCAGAAAGAAAAAAAGAAATTAATACACATTAGAACAGGGCAAAAGGGTGAAATGAAAAATAAAGCAGCAGACCTGGCAAGGGCCGCATGTCGTCATTCCGTCCATCAGCAGCAGTTATGGGGATAGCAGAGGGCAGGCTTGCGTTGGCATTCAAAGGGTTAAAAGCATTGGAACTGAGTGCTGAGCGGTCATCCCATTGCTCATCATATTTACCCATTAGGGCCTTCCTAATTATGGCCTCCAACCCTATGTTGCTGTTGGAGCTCTCCTGTACAGTCTGTGTTCTGCAACCTATTGGTCCTGGGAAAGTGGGGGAGGGGCAAAACAGAAGAATTAGGAAGATTGGTTTCCAATGGAGTGCTCAGACGAGGTGGCATATGGCTGAACGGAAAGGCCGAACATAAACACCGTATAAGCTAATCGTAATGGATGCTGTACCTGATCCAGTAATGGCTGGCATGTTAAATATTTCTGTTCCTGGCTGTCCAACATCTGACAAGAAAAAAACAAAACAAATCAACCATGAACAATTATTGGAATAGATCATTCTAGAACTATTTTCAGAACGGCTTTTACCTAAGTTGTGATAGAGCTGTGTAGATGCTTGCCCCCAATACAAATGTAGAAGCCAAATATAACGGAGGCCAGAAGTGGTTTCCCATGACTGGCACATCGAACCTCCACGAAGAAGAGACAAGCGCCTACACAGCCAACCCATGACTTCTATGTGGAGAAACGTGCCGACAGGCTGCCTTTAGGTTACCTGCTGATTTATAGGCTACCACCTTACTGTGGACTGCACCTATTTTAGAGCAGAATACACTTGTGCCCAACTAGAGAAGTTTAAAGACTGCATTATGGTCAGGAAAATTGTCCAAAGATGTACTGTATATCTGAGCTACAGAACTTCTACTGCGAGCCCTAGCGCAGAATGGAACCAGTGCGAGTGTCACCAACCCCTGTACAGTGCTGTGGAATATGTTAGTGCCATCTACACATGTAACACAAAAAAAGAAAAGAAAACATAAGAATATAATTTGAATGTACTTTTCCTGGAGTAAGAATGTTATGCTTTCTCCAGTGTGTCTCAAGGTCCCTATACACATCAGATGGCTGCCGGGCAAGTGATGCCTCATCCGACATCCATCTCGGACGACCCTCCCACACACGGCTGCACCAGCTCAGGTGAGCGCTCCTGGGCTTTCTAGGAGAAAGCTCATCTCCAAGAGAACAACGCAATTGGTGGTCTGAAATCGAACATGCCCGAGACATCTCCCTAGACCATCAGTTGGTCGTCACCCCTCTCACACTAGATTGTCGGACAAACCCATTACTGTCGGCAAGTTTGGCTGACATTAGTCTAACATGTATGGGGTCTTCAGTTAGGCTTCATTTTCATGTGTTTTTACAGACTTATTTCTGGTGGTGATTTGTTTTTTGTTCTGACATTTTTTTTTTTACAAAACTATTTTAATCCTATAGAGAAGCCAATGAGAAAACACATGGAAAAAAAGCAGGCATTTTTTAATTTAAAAAAATGCCACTGAACCCAACCGCATAAGAAATACTAACCTAAAAATTGAGTAACCCCAACAAATAAAGACACCATTACACTGTGCTGCAGTCTATAGCTAACCACATCTAGCCAGTGTCAACAACGGGGGCCTTGTACATATAAAGTCTTTTTGCTGAGTTTTTAGAGCTGAAACTCTCTAAATCAACCCTCAAAAACTTAAGATTCTGCTCAGTTTCGGCTCCAAAAACCCAGGACAAAAAAGCTCAGTGTGCACACAGCCTTAGGCCGTTTTATGTGGCCATTACAGTATGTGGTCTCCTGCTCTGGCATTTTTACGGAAAGCTGTGGGCTCCTTTCTATTAATGTCTCAGTGCCATATTGCTCATGGAAAATGCTATTTGGCAGGGTTTCGTTTTGGTTCTGTCTCGTTTCTGGTGGACAGTACAGCCTTGTCTGCTACCCAGTAAGAGAAGAAAACATGGACTCTTGACTTTCATTACTTGTGTGCTGTTACTTTCATACATCAAGCACGTATTAATGAAAACGAAGCCTGTAAATGTTCTGTAGAAATAAATGAGACGCAAACGGTAAGAACGAGCCTGCCCAAAACACCGGCACCACCTCCACACCAAGTAACACATGCAAGATAGCAGGAAGACCGCGATCACACAGATTCTTCCGTGGAAATATTTCACACATGAACACTTAAAATGGTTCCTTTTCTACTTTTTTCCACCGCAAACAGAATTTGATAATTTTATTATAAAGGACCCTTTAGCCCCCTGTGACGCAACCTGCAAGGGAACCAGGAGTAAATGTTGGATTCTCTTGCAGTGACCCCAATGTGGCTGCGTCTGGCCCTCCACATGGCCGCTCAGCCCCACAGTCCTCCTCTGTTAGCTCACTATGCTTTCATTCGAAGCTTGTGAACCAGACAACCGCCTGAGAGATTTCTGGCCATAGATCGTTATTTCAGGATCTAAGCAATTCCTATGGAGATCATCTATTGCCAACTGGGTACGTTCTCTCCGCCATTAGATGACCGGATTACCGCAAGTATAAACCATGCTAGTCTCCTAATACATAAAGCCATCAGCTTGTAGACCGCGTCCTCTCTGCGTATGTCCACAGTCCATGGATGCTACTAGGGGTGAGCCCCTTATGTAAAACGTATAAATCTCTGTTCATCAAACTCTGGACCCAAGGATCTTCCAGGCCGGTTAAGACTTGCTGTAAGTTCCAGAATAGCACAAGGTGACCACCATCCCCCAATTCCCATTCCAATTCCTCCTTGTGAAAAAAACATGGAAACTCTTACTATACTCTGGCTCATTCCTGTTGGTTGTACTAAGCTTTTTAATGATCTCCTGTTTCTTGGATTTAACCATAGCAGAGGTGCTCTCAGTCAGCTTACTGAAGAACGCTGGGGGTTGCGAGTTGTTCCCTGGAGATTTCGAACCCATCCTGTGGAAAGACAGATATATCATTTATGTTGGAAAAAACAATACTCAAAAAAGCAACTCTATAAAATATGCAACATGGAATCTGAAAAAAGGATCAATTATCGGAGTTCATGCTAAAATGTTAACCAGTGTGTATATTGCTCTAAGTGTTACATGTATTGTAGAATTATACACTGCCCGAGAGGGAATACATAAGTATATAATCCCATACTGGAAACAGAACCTCACTCTTCTCGCCCCTTTTTCCCCCCTGTAATCCACATGCTTCAGGTTGAGTAGAATATGACATCACTAGCAGTTAGTTAAAGGGAATCGGTCAGCAGCATAATGTTGGGGCACAGACCGTGATTTATCTCTTACTTTACTGCTTGTTGCAGTTTTAATAAAATCACTGTTTTATCTGCATCAAATCTATCAGTACTCTGAATGCTGAGCTCTGTATAATCCTGCCCACACCCTGGATTGGCTGCTTTCTGCCTACGCACAGAAAGCTGCCAATCAGTGGTGGGGGTGGGCTTATACATAGCTCAGGAAGATGGAGGGCTACCTTTCAGTTTGGTTACTATAAGTCTAGTGATCATCTGCTGATAGAACAGACTTTTTTCCTGAATTAAAGCAAGCAGCCCAGTGACAACACATTGCTGGAATCAGGGTCTCTGTCTCCACATTATGATGCTATCAGATTAGGTGGCAAAAATCTGATGCTTTCGCTATGCTTTTCTATTAATAAGTCTTGTACTTTGGCTTCTTGGCACCTGTACCGATCAGCAGACAGAAGGGCAATGGCTGCAGTCACTCCTCCGTATAATAATGACTCTGCCGGATACTGCATTTCTGTTTAGCTCAAGTGAATGAGACTGAGCTGCAATTCCAGGCACAGGTGCTGCCAAATGTACAGGGAGTCATCTTTTCACTGGTTTTAGTGTATATCTCTCCATCGGACGGTCCCATCGCACTATATCCTGACCTAACCCAAGTGTTATCTTCCACACAATTAGCGCATCAATAATTTAGTGGTTCCCTGATCATATCTCTGATTTGTCAGGTTTAAGGTTTTCCAATTCTGCATGTGTTAGACACTGCACACATTATAAATCGGTGATAAAAAAAAAGCAACAAATGCTAAATATGGCTGACAAAATCCATTGGTATAGAAAATGTAGAGAATTTTCATATATGACAAATATCTGTAAATGCCACCATCAGGTCAATTTCAATTATGTTACTTACATACAAATGCTGTTATTTCATTACACCAATAGTATAGCTATATGGTCTGCAGAGGCCAAAAAGGCCTACATCCCTCATACGTCCCTCATACGTCCCTTAGTTATAATGCACGGAAATATAAGTGGGTAATGCTGAACCATAATGGAAACCTTGCGATGAGGGCACAGCACAGCAGAGCCAACACTGAGGGCACAGCACAGTAGAGCCAACACTGAGGGCACAGCAGAGCCAACACAGAGCACATCAGAGCGAACACTGAGGGCACAGCACAGCAGAGCCAACACTGAGGGCACAGCACAGCAGAGCCAACACTGAGGGCACAGCAGAGCCAACACAGAGCACATCAGAGCGAACACTGAGGGCACAGCACAGCAGAGCCAACACTGAGGGCACAGCACAGCAGAGTCAACACTGAGGGCACAGCACAGCAGAGCCAACACTGAGGGCACAGCACAGCAGAGCCAACACTGAGGGCACAGCACAGCAGAGCCAACACTGAGGGCACAGCAGATCCAACACTGAGAGCACAGCACAGCAGAGCCAACAATGAGGGCACAGCACAGCAGAGCAAACAATGAGGGCACAGCACAGCAGAGCAAACAATGAGGGCACAGCACAGCAGAGCCAACAATGAGGGCACAGCACAGCAGAGCCCACAATGAGGGCACAGCAGAGCCAACAATGATGGCACAGCACAGCCAACACTGAGACCACAGCACAGCAGAGCCCACAATGAGGGCACAGCAGAGCCAACAATGAGGGCACAGCAGAGCCAACAATGAGAGCACAGCACAGCCAACAATGAGGGCACAGCAGAGCCAACAATGAGGGCACAGCGGAGCCAACAATGAGAGCACAGCACAGCAGAGCCAACAATGAGGGCACAGCACAGCAGAGCCCACAATGAGGGCACAGCAGAGCCAACAATGAGGGCACAGCAGAGCCAACAATGAGGGCACAGCAGAGCCAACAATGAGAGCACAGCACAGCCAACAATGAGGGCACAGCAGAGCCAACAATGAGGGCACAGCACAGCAGAGCCAACAATGAGGGCACAGCACAGCAGAGCCAACACAGAGGGCACATCACAGAAGACCCTACAATGAGGGCACAGCACAGCAGAGCCAACAATGAGGGCACGGCAGAGCGAACAATGAGGGCACAGCAGAGCCAACAATGAGGGTACATCACAGCAGAACCAACACTGAGACCACAGCACAGCCCGCAATGAGGGCACAGCAGAGCCAAGAATGAGGGTACAGCACAGCAGAGCCAACAATGAGGGTACAGCACAGCAGAGCCAACAATGAGGGCACAGCACAGCAGAGCCAACACTGAGGGCACAGCACAGCAGAGCCCACAATGAGGGCACAGCAGAGCCAACACTGAGGGCACAGCAGAGCCAACAATGAGGGCACAGCAGAGCCAACACTGAGGGCACAGCACAGCAGAGCCAACACTGAGGGCACATCACAGAAGAGCCCACAATGAGGGCACAGCAGAGCCAACAATGAGGGCACAGCACAGCCAACAATGAGGGCACATCACAGAAGAGCCTACAATGAGGACACAGCACAGCAGAGCCAACAATGACTTGTGAGAAAGTGGAGAAGATTTTTATCTATTTGAGATATAGTTCTCTATTCTCTCTATTGCGGGTACAGCACTTTTACACACATATTGTGTCCCTGCCCGTTGTACCCAATAGTGTCTTCTGCTTTGTCTAATAACATATAAGTCTCAACTGAATTATCAAGTGTTTTACGACAATCCATCATTAAGACAGTGTAGCAAACTGATGTGCAAACGCATGGCACTTAGGTTACTGAAACATTTCTGAACACCAGATGCGGTTCTTCGTATACAGGGTATATGCCCCTATTATCTTGTTTAGATGTGTGTACCTTGGGGGGGCTTTAATGGCACGGTATTGCTGAGTGAATCTTGTTAGGCTAGGTTCACACTGCGTTAATGGGTTAACGCTAGCGGACTCCGTTACATGGCGAAATTGACGCAATTAACGCCATTCAATGGATCTGTTAGCGCACCCATTAATGGCAATGTGCTAACGGATCTCTAGCGCATGACATTTTCGGCACGCGCTAGCGATGTCCCGTTAGTTTCGGACGGACCACAGACAAGCAGCGTCCCAGGCCTGTTCCTCGCTAGCGCAGATCGGGTGTCTGCGCTAGCGGGATCGCCAAACGCGATCCCTTTTGGGACATTGCGCTAGTGCAATCCGCTAGCGTATGCGATAAACGGATTGCCCTAACGCAATGTGAACTAGCCTAATGCTTCTTTTTATTTTAGGCGCTGATTTCTCTGACATCCCTGCTGGTGGGCGCGCAAGTTCCGTGAACCCCACTCTGTCCTCAAGGGTATGTATGCTCACCAATGAGGGGGTTTTTTACGTAGATTTCTCTGGCTGAAAAATCCACATCCAAGACCATTTATAAACTACATGGATTTTGGTGCATTTTTGTAGGAACACTTTCTTTGTTTTAAGTATAGAAAAACGAAATGCAATTTTATTAACACCAAAGCAAAAATATGATAAAAAAATGCACAATTTGCTGAAATTTACACATGGATGAAGTGCCAAAGAATTGACATGATTTTTTTTTTTTACTACCACACTTTAGAAAAAGGCATTTGAAGAAAAAAAAATGCCATGTGAACTATGGGTGTGTTTTCTCATTCTAATGAATGGGAAGATTATTACAACCAGATCTGGTATGGTTTATTTTTTCATGTGAATTTTGCCACAGGGATTAGTTCACAAAATTTTAGAAGTGCATTTTTCCTGGTTGAAAACTCCTGAAAACTCTTTTTCTAGAGGAAATATGTTTTTTATAAAGTTTTGTAGGAAATAGTTTTTTTGTGTGTTTTTGACCCTTTTTCCATGTTTTTTCATTTGTTTTCATCTGCCATAAACCAATGTAACAATGCTTGTGGTGTGCTGCTGCAGAGGCCTCCGCAGAAAAAACATGATAAACACTGCACCAAAACCGCTCAACTTTGTGATTTACAACTGGAAAATGCACTAGAAAACTGACAATGTTTTTTTTTTCTAGCACACTTTGCGTGTAAAGAAAGCCACAGGTGAACTATAGGTGGGTTTTCTCATTCAAATGAACAGGAAGCTTGTTACAAGAAGACTTGAAGCATATTTTATTTAAGCTGAATCCATATACAGTTAGGTCCATATATATTTGGACAGAGACAACAGTTTTCTAATTTTGGTTAAAGACATTACCATAATGAATTTTAAACAAAACAATTCAGATGCAGTTGAAGTTCAGACTTTCAGCTTTCATTTGAGGGTATCCACATTAAAATTGGATGAAGGGTTTAGGAGTTTCAGCTCCTTAACATGTGCCACCCTGTTTTTAAAGGGACCAAAAGTAATTGGACAATTGACTCCAAGGCTATTTCATGGACAGGTGTGGGCAATCCCTTCGTTATGTCATTATCAATTGAGCAGATAAAAGGCCTGGAGTTGATTTGAGGTGTGGTGCTTGCATTTGAAAGGTTTTGATGTGAAGTAAACATGCGGTCAAAGGAGCACTCCATGAAGGTGAAACAATCCATCCTTAAGCTGCGAAAACAGAAAAAACCCATCCGAGAAATTACTACAATATTAGGAGTGGCAAAATCTACAGTTTGGTACATCCTGAGAAAGAAAGAAAGCACTGGTGAACTCATCAATGCAAAAAGACCTGGGCGCCCACGGAAGACAACAGTGGTGGATGATCGCAGAATAATCTCCATGGTGAAGAGAAACCCCTTCACAGCAGCCAACCAAGTGAACAACACTCTCCAGGAGGTAGGCGTATCAATATCCAAATCTACCATAAAGAGAAGACTGCATGAAAGTAAATACAGAGGGTTCACTGCTCGGTGCAAGCCACTCATAAGCATCAAGAATAAAAAGGCTAGACTGGACTTTGCTAAAAAACATCTAAAAAAGCCAGCACAGTTCTGGAAGAACATTCTTTGGACAGATGAAACCAAGATCAACCTCTACCAGAATGATGGAAAGAGAAAAGTATGGCCAAGGCGTGGTACAGCTCATGATCCAAAGCATACCACATCATCTGTAAAACACGGCGGAGGCAGTGTGATGGCTTGAGCATGCATGGCTGCCAGTGGCACTGGGTCACTAGTGTTTATTGATGATGTGACATAGGACAGAAACAGCCGAATTAATTCTGAGGTATTCAGAGCCGCCATACTGTGTGCTCAGATCCAGCCAAATGCAGCCAAACTGATTGGTCGTCGTTTCATACTACAGATGATGACCCAAAACATAAAGCCAAAGCAACCCAGGAGTTTATTAAAGCAAAGAAGTGGAATATTCTTGAATGGCCAAGTCAGTCACCTGATCTCAACCCAATTGAGCATGCATTTCACTTGTTAAAGACTAAACTTCAGACAGAAAGGCCAACAAACAAACCACAACTGAAAACCACCGCAGTGAAGGCCTGGCAGAGCATCTAAAAGGAGGAAACACAGCATCTGGTGATGGCCATGAGTTCAAAGCTTCTGGCAGTCATTGCCAACAAAGGATTTTCAACCAAGTACTAAAAATTAACATTTTATTTAAAATTATTGAATCTGTCCAATTACTATTGGTCCCTTTAAAAACAGAGTGGCACATGTTAAGGAGCTGAAACTCCTAAACCCTTCATCCAATTTTAATGTGGATACCCTCAAATGAAAGCTGAAAGTCTAAACTTCAACTGCATCTGAATTGTTTTGTTTAAAATTCATTGTGGTAATGTCTATAACCAAAATTAGATAAAGGTTGTCTCTGTCCAAATATATATGGACCTAACTGTATATGTGAAAATGCCCTTAATGCTCTCTCTTAGGGGGCTCGATTTATCTCTACAAATTCCATGCTCTTATACTATTGTTTTTTCCTCCGGGGCAAGTTTAATAGCCTACTGCACATACATCTTCTCTGGATCTGTACATGTAAAATTATAGGATCTGATTTCAGTAAGATATGTACAAAAATGGTGGCTAAACTATAACAATATACATATTTTCATATTTTTTACAAAACATGCACTTTTTTTTTCAGAAATGTAAAGAATGAGAAGACAAAGGTTATGTAGAGATCATTATGACAGCTTCAGTTTGAAGGAAATAGAACAGGTTGTTCTCCTGTGAGTCCATAGAATATGTTAAGATGGAGATGAGGTCCTGGGCTCAACTCCCACCAAGGACAACATATGCAAGGAGTTTGTATGTTCTCCCCGTGTTTGTGCGAGTTTCCTCCCACGTTCCAAAGACATACTGACAGGGAATTTAGATTGTGAGCCCCAATGGGGACAGCGATGATAATGTCTGTAAAAGCGATGTGGCGCTATAAAAGTGAGTAAAATAAATAAATGGAGACCAAACAAGAGACGCCTGCTGGAAGAATTTATATCCAATGAAGATTTAAAATATTTTACATTTATTCCTTGGCTTTCATACTGCTTATTAAATTTGCCCTTAACCCCTTACTGACATCGGACAGGATAGTACGTCCAATGTCAGTATCCCCTGCTTTGATGTGGGCTCCGGCGGTGAGCCCACCTCAAACCTGGGACATGTCAGTTGTTTTGTACAGCTGACATGTGCCCGCAATAGCCGCGGTCGGAATCGCGATCCGCCCGCGGCTATTAACTAGTTAAGGCTAGGGTCACATTGCGTTAGTGCAACCCGTTTAGCGCTAGCGGGTTGCGCTAACGCAATGTTTTTAATGGGGCCGCGGTAACGTCCCCGCTCTCGCAGATCCCCGATCTGCGAGAGCGGGGAACGGACCGCGGGCGCGCCTCGGACGCTGCGAGCAGCGTCCGCGGCGCGCCAGGAAACACCGGCGCGTCGCTAGCGCGTGCCGAACATGGCACGCGCTAGTGCTGCGCGTTCCCATTGCCGTGAATGGGCGCGCTAACGGACGCGTTGCACGGCGTTAATTTCGCCGTGCAACGCTGTCCGTTAAGCGCATTCCCATAACGCAATGGGAACCCAGCCTAAATGAAGCTGTCGAACTCTGACAGCGGCATTTAGCAACCGATCCGGCCAGAAATGCGCACATCGGTGACCCCCTCATATGATCGGGGGTCATCAGTGTGTCCGTATGACAACCAGAGGTCTCCTTTAGACCTCTATGGTTGTTGATGCTGGATTGCTGTGAGCGCCACTAAGTGGTCGGCGCTCATAGGAAGTCTGCAATTCAGCTACAGAGAGGCGATCTGAGCATGGCCTCTATGTAGCAGAGCTGATCAAGCTATGCCAGCTTCTAGTCTCCCATGGAGATAAGGCTACGTTCACATTAGCGTTCCGCTAATGTGCGTCGCTGTTGCGTCGGCGACGCAGCGGCGACGCGCCCCTATGTTTAACATAGGGGACGCGTGCGTTTTTTGGGTGGCGTTTTTCGACACGTGCGTCGTTTCCGACGCTAGCGTCGGACGCAAGAAAATGCAACAAGTTGCATTTTTCGTGCGTCCGATTTTCGTCAAAAAACGACGCACACGTCGCAAAACGCAGCGTTTTTGCGCGCGTTTTGTGCGCGTTTTTTGTGCGTCGTGCGTTGCGTCGCCGACGCACCGGCGCGCAACGCTAATGTGAACGTAGCCTAATTGAAGCATGCCAAAAGTAAAAAAAAAATATATATAAAATTTCAAATCACTCCCCTTTCGCCCCATTCAAAATAAAACAATAAAAATAAAATCAAACCTACACATATTTAGTATCGCCGCGTTCAGAATCGCCCGATCTATCAATAACAAAAAGGATTAAACTGATCGCTAAGCGGCATAGCGAGAAAAAAAAACAAAAACGCCAGAATTACGTTTTTTGGCCACCATTAAAATGCAATAACGGGCGAGAAAAAGATCGATTCTGCACAAAAATGGTATCATTAAAAACGTCAGCTCGTCACGCAAAAAATTAGCCCTCACCCGACCCCAGGTCATGAAAAATGGAGACGGGTATCGGAAAATTGTGCGATTTTTTTTTTTTTTTTTTAAATAGCAAAGTTTGGATTTTTTGTTTACCTCTTAGATAAAAAAAGAAACTAGACATGTTTGGTGTCTATGAACTCGTAATGATCTGGATAATCATAGTGGCGGGTCAGTTTTAGCAGTTAGTGAACCTAGGAAAAAAAGCCAAACAAAAAATAGTGTGGGATTGCACTTTCTTTGCAATTTCACTGCACTTGGCGTTTTCTGTTACACATCATGGTAAAAACCAATGGTATCGTTCAAAAGTATAACTCGTCCCGCAAAAAATAAGCCCTCACATGGCCATATTGATGAAAAAATAAAAAAGTTATGGCTCTGGGAAGGAGGGGAGCGAAAAACAAAAGTGCAAAACCGAAAAAAGCTCCGGTCATGAAGGGGTTAATGAATGTCCTTAATATATTTTTTTCTAGACTATGGAGTAACAGTGTTTTCCCAAAACTACAGCTTGAAATCTCCCTCTTAACGCACCAGGTTCCCCCCTTCAGTTTGGTGACATTACACGGAGAGCGCTCGTCATACATAATCCATAAGAGCCTTCTATGACGGACTTCCATCGTTTGTTGCTGTAAAGCCTCCGATAGCTTCTAGTGCTATATTTCAGCAAATGGTGACACTTGGGTTAGAAAAAGGGGCAAAAAGTTTCAGACCAGAAAGAGAAACTTCACCATTATAGGCAAACAAAATGCCCGATGTCCTAGCAGAAGGGCGAAAACAGACGATCAGCGGTGGAAATGGTGAAAAGATATTATTAGATATTAGCTATTATCTCTGAAATCCAACTACTACTCTACCACCAACTCAATTAGTCGCGGACGTTCTCATCAACAAGCAGTTGGAAAAGCAATCTGAAGGGAAAGTATGGCTGGATGCTGATGGAAAGGCAGGCTGGCATGCTGGAGAGCGCATTACCTTGGTTCTGTTTGCTCTCCCTCTCTATATAATGTGGGATATGTGGAACTTCTAGAATACTCTGGTTGTCCCATGCCCTCTGGTGGAGAAACTGGGTCGATACCGTCTTCTGAGCCACTCAACGTAGATGCTTTGTTTTGATCTGGTGATCTATGGATCAATGAAGCTCAGGTTCATGTACTGCACACATGAGATTGAACTACACCTGTAGGATCTAGCTGTATGTTTCATGGAAATACTACAGTTCTGGCTAAAAAACACAGGCTCAATGCCTAAGTCATGGACAACCTGCAATTCTATGTAAAGGGACACAGCTAGGCATTGTTAAGGAGGTGCTGCCATCATGGCCATATCTCACATCGGTCATCTAATGACACCTACCTTTTGTCTGCATTGTTCCCAGGAGATATCCTTGCTGCCTGACTCTGCTCCAGCTGCTGATGGACGGTATCACCGGGGTTCTGCCTTAGGTCTAGTACTGGACAGCCAGCATAATAAATCTGTGCTGGCATTTGGGGGTGCAGCTGCTGTGGATGATTTCGGGTGTAGTCCTGTGTAATTACCTCCTAAAATCAGAGCAAACATGCAATGGCTGAAAACTGCATTTCTGCCACAACACATTCTAAGACCACGAAGCCATGGAACTACATTTCCAGCACATTATTTCATCCCTTACAATTCCACTGCATAGAAGCTATTCTAGAAAGCAGAAGGTTTGCACTGGATGCTTGTTTTAAGAAATATTAAAGGAAATCTGTCACCAAGTTTTTGATTCCCCAGCAGAGAGGAGCATAATGTAGGGTCAGAGATCCTGATTCCAGCAAAGTATCACTTACTGATCTGCATGCTGCAGTTTTGATAAAATCCATGTTGTCTTTTCTGCAGACATAGCAGGTCTCTGATTGCTGAGCTCTGCATAACCCCACCCACACCACTGATTAGCAGCTCTCTGTACACTGTGCATAGGCAGAAAGCCGACAATCAGTTGTGGTGGCGTGATAGGACTATATGGCAGCTGATCTACTAGTCCCCTAGTGATATGCTCCTGATGATCTCAGTGATTTTATCACAATTGCAGCAAGCAACCCAGTAAGTAACACATCGCTGAAATCAGGGTCTCTGTCTCGTTATTATGATCAGATTCTCAGATTAGAAGGCAAAAATCTGGTGACGTATTCCCTTTAAGGCAACAACATTTTCTTTACATACATGTATGAACTGAATATTTTAGTATCATTTGGCATATTACAAACGTATGATGCGAACGATGAGTAGTAACTGCGGATTTATCCACATAACACAATGACTACCAGTAAATACCCCCATAAAAGTGGTGTAATAGAGACATACACTGATGTGCTGAGCCAAAGTGACAACACGTTGACTTTTTAGGTGTGACGGAGTCTGCGATGTATGACATGGAGACTGCTGACCATCGGCTTTCTGTCGCAGATGCACTTCAGAAAGGTGTTTTGCAGGCACTGAATGAAACGAGATAAAGAAGATCAGATACGTACTTTTCTGTATATCACTTAATAATGTCCACGTGACATTACAGTACTAAAAATGCACTCTCACATCGACTTGGCTTGGATGAAGACCCTTGCAGCTGCCATCAGTTCTGGTGTTGGCTAAACTAAGGTGCAGCAAGTACTCAGAGTAGCCACCAGATGGCAGCGACACATCGGTCAGAGCCCTGACTTTCATCCATACGAGTCCAGTGGGCAGTCCTACCGTGTCTGTAGGCAGATCTAGGATTACATAGGACAGCCCACTGGACCACTAAGCATAAAAAGAATAGTGGTTAAAATGAGTCAAATACAAGTTATACTGAATCATTTTACACTAAACCATACCTGCTCAGTTCCTCTGCAGATCAGACACTATGGTTAATGGGATCGGTGGCCATCTTTCATAAAAATGTCATATAAACCTTTATAAGAAGTTATAATTGGAGGACTTTTTATTTAAGGGGTGCTTCCCACATTTCACTTTGCATGCAATTATAAAATACAACAGAAGGAAACATAAATGTGTATCTTGTGGATACGAAGAGATCAGACCAGCGGAGCTCCCAGTCACCTTGTTTGTGTCTCGATTCATGCTCCAGACGGGCGTTTTCAGAGTCTTGCATGGCAGCTCGGACCTGCTTCTCTAGAGACAGGCGAGAGGAGCTCAGCGGGCTAACTGCGTCATGTCTGTCAGGGCTGTACCCAGTGGGAAATCCTAGTCAGACGTACAAGCGTTAGCATGTTCAATCCAATCCCGGCCCCCCGATAACAAGAACAAACAGGCAACTGTGCAAAATGCTTTCACTTTGGCCATCAGGTTTTTATAAGAAATCAGTAGTACTAGGAGAAATGTAAAAAACATGGGAGAAAATACACTAGACATTATAGACCTTTACTGAAATGTGGAAAATAAAAAAAGAGCTTAGATGACAACATAGTCATCCGGGCAATCAACAGACAATTCTCACTTTAACGTTTTGTGCTGCATGGTTTTATGTGAAATGACAGCAATACACAAAGTGGACATTTTGCACAGCTATCCACAACCCAGACTAAAAATTTCAGAACCACATAGCAAGCAATGTAAAATCTGTTTGGCTGTTGAGTAGAGCTAAAAATGTCACAGTGAGGACACGCCACCAAGCCAAGCCACCCCGGGGTGACCGCAATCTGCTTGCAGCCAGACCCACGATTTGCATTAATAGGAGATCAACTATGGCAGTTCTCCACAGGTGTTGGGGTCACCATACATTGCAGCTTCTCCTGAGGTCTTCAGGACATAGGAGCTGCTGCACATTAGCTGAACTTTGTCAACGAAACAGTTGGGCTACTTTAGGACAAGTAACTAAATATTGCACTATTCATGTAGCTCTATAAAGAAACCGCTGCCAAAAACAAAAGAATCCCCATGGTACTGTATGTCCATCCCATGTGTGGAGGCCACACACACTACTGAACATCATTTCCTTGTCTTGAGGCATTTCCACTGAAGTTGGATCAGCCTGTAACTTCATTTTCCACTTTGATTTTGAGCACCAATCCAACTCCAGACCTCCGTGGGATATTAGTTGTGTTTTACGTTGATCATTTTTAGGTTTTATTGTTCTCAACACATTCCACTATGTAATGAATAAAGATTTACAACTGGAATATTTAATTCAGTGATATCTAGGATGTGGGATTTTAGTCTTCCCTTTATTTTTTTGAGCAGTGTACAAAAATATTGCCTCTTGCAGTTTCATCTGTTAGCAGGATTTTACACTCCAAACTAATTAAATGTGCATATAACTCTTTCAAAGACAAGTCCAGCAATACATGATCAGCCAGTTGCTCCATTCCTGACACATCAGCATTTGAATTAATAAGCAAAGGGCTATGATAGATCTGCAGTCTCTGTCACTCCAGCTCTTATCCCTGCCCAGTAGCGCCTCCTCCTGCTTGTCTGATGGCTCCTCTACCGAAAATCACACAGCATAAAGGCCTTCAGTCAGGCAGGAGGAGTTACTACTGAGCAGGGAATAGAGCTGGAGTGACAGAGGCTGCAAATCTACAATAACTCTTCAACATCATTTGCATGTCAATTCAAACACTGATTTCTCAGGAACAGAGGAAAGGACTGGTCGACTTATCTTTGAAAGAGCTACATGTGCATATAAATAGAGTGAAGTATTAAATCCTGCTGCCAGACCGGAATTAATAATATTAATATATTAAGAATATATATTGTACATTTATCTTCTTTTCTTCCTCAAGGAACTAAGACAAAAGGATGTGTTTAAATTGGGCATCTTATTTGCAAATGTGAAGAAATGTATTTCCGACTTCTTTGGCAATGGTGATGTTACTGACTATGTAGAGGGTTGTAAACGGGAAAACGTGTTTCTCAAGTACAGTAAAAAAAAATTGAAAAAATATGCAGCTTCAAGTCGAAGATAACCCGTCTGTTCTCCTAACAAGTCTGATATAGTGAATAATTTCATTTATTCGAAAAATAACATTTATGGAGCAGAATTTCTTAAAATCCTGCATTGCGTCTGCATTCTTCCTAGAAATCTATGAATTAATTGGCAACTGGATGTTAGGAGAGGACACACCCATTTGTCGATTTAGTTAGTCATTTTTAGAAGGAATAAGTAAGGAGCAGCAGAACTCATAGTTCTCAGAAAAGAAGCAGTAGGGTTGTTATTTCATGTGGAATACAGTGTACTCCAGCTCCTCTGTCACGTAACTTGGCTCAGGCTACTTTCACACTAGCGTCGGAATTCGACCCGTCGCATTGCGTCGGGCCGAGATTCCGACACTAGCGTTGTTAGCGCCGCACAACGGGTGCAGCGGATGCATTTCTCCGGCGCATCCGTTGCCCCATTGTGAGGTGCGGGGAGGTGGGGGCGGAGTTCCGTCCGCGCATGCGCGGTCGGAAAAAGCGGTCCATCTGGAGCAAAAAATGTTACATTTAACGTTTTTTGCTCCCGGCGGTCCACCACAACACGGCGCAACCGTCGCACGACGGTTGCGACGTGTGTCAATACGTCGCAATGCGTCGGTAATGTTACTCTATGGGGCAAAAACGCATCCTGCAAACGACTTTGCAGGATGCGTTTTTTCCCCTAAACGACGCATTGCGACGTATTAAAAAAAAACGCCAGTATGAAAGTAGCCTTACTCCCTGATCTAGCTTCCAGATTACAGACTTTATTATGCTGTGAAACAATGTGGCAGATGTAGAATATTTACATTTTAAAAGTGTATGCAAAATTAAATTACTACATGCATATAAACTATTCATTAAAATAAAAATAGCCTTCCCTCAAAAAAAAAAGTTGGACAGCATCTAATTGCAGTAAAGATCGTTTTTTAGTTCAGCTATTGTTTTAAGCCCCTCAAATTAAAACATCCAACAATGCAAGCCAAGCGCAAATTGGCCGAAATTAAAAAAAAAATTCCTAGAAAAAAATATATATCTGATCAGAAAGTTTAAAAGTAATGGAACGATATGGAGACACATGATTTGTAAAGTAAAACAGAAACAAAAAAACAAAACTGGGAAGCTGGAAAAGCCAATCACCAAAACGTGCATTGAAACAAAATGGAAAAAAATTATATATATAATGTATATATATAAATGAGCTACAAGCTTTGTACTACCTGCTCCCACATGTCTTACCATCACTACTGGCGTCGATACTTAGCGAGGCTCTTTCTCGCTTCCCGTTATCACAAGAAATTTGACGCATGATAATGGCGTCTATGAAGTTGGCCGCGGTCATGGTGGTCTTACCGAGTGATCGGAGCTCCTGTTCCTGCATGGAAAAGGGTTTATTTGGGGTCTTGTCTCTAGTGTGCTGCTCACTGGCTGGCACTGCTGTCTGGTCCAGGGGCTGGTGAGGTTGGCTTTTCCCCTGCCCGTTGTTATATTGATGAATTGAATTGGCCACAGATGAAGGGTGAGGCCTGGACTCGATGTTCTTAATGGGTGATGTCTGTTCAAGGGCTGCTGATGGCATCTTAGAGGTGTATATGTTTTCAGTCCTTAAACGTTCAATTTTGGCTTCTCGCGACCTTGCAATCTCCTTCTGTACCATGGTATTTTCAGCAGATTGAAAGCTTTCTCGTTCACTTGAGCGGTGAGAGGATGTGGACATCTGTGAAGACCGGATGGGTGAAGAGCTGGAGGACGTTCTATTCACATACAAGAAAGGAATTATTAGCATCATAAAAAACCCTTCAAGTAACTTTAGGTAATTGATCAATAGAAATATTTACCGTAATACGGAAGCAGTGGCACTCTCGGCACTTGTCATAAGGTTTTTCAAGCCGGTATTCTGAAGAACACTGGGACGCTGCTGAATATTCTCATGTGTTCGTGGGGATACTGGGGAATGTTGGAGACCATGACTCTGGGCTGACAAGCGTCCACTACTTTGCTCTGTTCCTGAAACAGAACAATCTGTGAAACTGCATGGAAATACAAACTTTGGGGTCTGAAGACCAGTTTACAATGGAAGGTTGGTACACTGCATGGAAATGCCCTTTAGAAATCATTCCATACCTGGTCTCCATATAGGAGCGTGCTCTACTGTTGTTGTAAGCACCGATTTCTCCCGATCTCGTTCTCGCTCTGAGGTTGATGAGGTTTGCTTGGTCATGTGTGTGGTTGTTGCTGTTACAGGGACATATAGGGTTATACAGGTAAGAAATATAGAAATAATATTCGATCACTACACTTTTAAATTATAGCGTAATAAAATAATAATAATAATTCGGCATTTTGACCCAACCTATACGTAAGAAAGTGACAGATTAATGTTCCAGTATAGTTTAAAGGCTCCCATACACATTAGAGTAATGTCGGCCAAAAATCCAATGTGTATGTGGCCCCTGAACAACAGATCGCTAAGGAAGATGGCAAACAGGTATGTTAGATTTTAGACTGCAGATAGCTTTGATCTCCAGGAAATAAGACACCACTATTTATCTCTCATTGGCATCTCTCACTTTCTCATGAAGAAGACAAAAGCGCTCAGCTGAATGAGTGCACCTGTATATGGGAGAGCGCTAGCCGAGACCAAATGGTTGACTAAAGCTTCTTCGTTCAGCCGACAGCCATCTAATGTGTATGACCTAAACAAATAGGACCACTGTCCTAATCTCTTCTGTAGGACCACACCACTGTTTGCCCACTAGTCAATGTTAATCATAAAGCCAGCAATTAAACCTTTTTTGGCACCTTACAAGAAATCTACCTAGAAGACACAGGCATGCAAGTACCTGGGGAGTGTGGGGAACTACTAAGTCTGTTGCTGAAAGTTTGTGGTCCTCCAGATATGTAAGTGATGCGGTCCATTGTTGCAGCAGATGAGGCTGAAGACTGAGGTATAAGGACAGGGAGATGTGGCACTTGAGAAAGGTCTATGATTCCTGCAATTATATAACAAGACAATGGATACAGTTATCCATTAGTTAATAGCATATGTGTATAAAATTGTATCTACTGTAGAAGTGTTACGTTACAAAGACAAACATCTAGACACGATTGATCAAGCAATTTTTGGTAATATTCTCTGGAAATGTCGCTAAACCTTTGCACATCTCCAAGTTGTAAGGAAATGTTGCTACTTTTGGTGTTTTTACACCAGTCCCAGCTAGCTCTGAAAATTTTATGAAAGTATAAAAGTGGCAAAGCTGATCATAGTTTACACCACAAAACTACAAACAGAAATGGATGCCAGCCCTAGCTGGAGTAACATTATTGCAGATGAAAGATGAGCCAAACTTATTAAGACATGCACACCTGCCTTTTAAAAGGGTTGTCAACTACTAGGACACCTCCTTCTCAATCTGAGTGTTTGCCCCATGAAAATAAAAACACCTATATTAACCTCTGGTGGCACTGGTGTCACTGTCCCCAACTTTGGGCATATAAGTAATCAAGAGGAAGTGGGCAGCCACCCGCAGAACTCACTTCCTGTTACTTATAAGTCCGAAGGCGGGAACAGTGACGCCGGCGCTGATAGGGCGCAGGGCTCATGTGACGCAACCTCACGTGAGCCCCGGAACGAGAGTGCCGACACCGCTAGAACAGCGCCAGCACCAGAGGCGACTATGAGTGTTTTTATTTTCAAGGGGGAAAACATTCAAAGTGAGAAGGAGTTGTCCTGGTCGTAGAAATCCCCTTTAATGCATTTTGCTCATCTTACCTTACTACAGCACACTCTTCATGAAGACTGGAGTAAACAACACTAGTCTGATGAATGAGGGACTTAGAATCTACCCACAGGATATGTGATAAATGTATCATCAGTGAGAGTCTGACCACTAGGATCCACACAGACCACAAGAATTGAAGTTCTGCATAAGTAGAGTATTAAAGTGCATGTGTGACCACCGTCCTATTCTCTTCTAAAGGTCTATGACAGCGGCAGTGTGCACGTGTGACCATCGTCCTATTCTCTTCTATAGGTCTATGACAGCAGCAGTGTGCACGTGTGACCACCGTCCTATTCTCTTCTATAGGTCTATGACAGTGGCAGTGTGCACGTGTGACCACCGTCCTATTCTCTTCTATAGGTCTATGACAGTGGCAGTGTGCACGTGTGACCACCGTCCTATTCTCTTCTATAGGTCTATGACAGTGGCAGTGTGCACATGTGACCACCATCCTATTCTCTTCTATAGGTGTATGACAGCGGCAGTGTGCACATGTGACCACCATCCTATTCTCTTCTAAAGGTCTATGACAGCGGCAGTGTGCACATGTGACCACCATCCTATTCTCTTCTACAGGTCTATGACAGCGGCAGTGTGCACGTGTGACCACCGTACTATTCTCTTCTATAGGTGTATGACAGCGGCAGTGTGCATGTGTGACCACCGTACTATTCTCTTCTATAGGTATATGACAGCAGCAGTGTGCACGTGTGACCACCATCCTATTCTCTTCTAAAGGTCTATGACAGCGGAAGTGTGCACGTGTGACCACCATCCTATTCTCTTCTATAGGTATATGACAGCAGCAGTGTGCACGTGTGACCACCGTACTATTCTCTTCTGTAGGTCTATGACAGCGGCAGTGTGCACGTGTGACCACCGTACTATTCTCTTCTAAAGGTCTATGACAGTGGCAGTGTGCACGTGTGACCACCGTCCTATTCTCTTCTATAGGTCTATGACAGCGGCAGTGTGCACGTGTGACCACCGTCCTATTCTCTTCTGTAGGTCTATGACAGCGGCAGTGTGCACGTGTGACCACCATCCTATTCTCTTCTGTAGGTCTATGACAGAGGCAGTGTGCATGTGTGACCACTGTCCTATTCTCCTCTATAAATCTATGACAGTGGCAGTGTGCACATGTGACCACCGTCCTATTCCCTTCTATAAATCTATGACAGCGGCAGTGTGCACGTGTGATCACCGTGCTATTCTCTTCTAAAGGTCTATGACAGAGGCAGTGTGCATGTGTGACCACTGTCCTATTCTCCTCTATAGGTCTATGACGGTGGCAGTGTGCACGTGTGACCACCGTGCTATTCTCTTCTATAGGTCTATGACAGAAGCAGTGTGCACGTGTGACCACCGTCATATTCTCCTCTAAAGATCTATGACAGGCAATGTCCACGTGTGACCACCGTCCTATTCTCTTCTATAGGTCTATGACAGAGGCAGTGTGCACGTGTGACCACTGTCCTATTCTCCTCTATAGGTCTATGACAGTGGCAGTGTGCACTTGTGACCACCGTCCTATTCTCTTCTATAGGTCTATGACAGAGGCAGTGTGCACGTGTGACCACTGTCCTATTCTCCTCTATAGGTCTATGACAGTGGCAGTATGCACGTGTGACCACCGTGCTATTCTCTTCCATAGGTCTATGACAGTGGCAGTGTGCACGTGTGACCACCATGCTATTCTCTTCTATAAATCTATGACATCGACAGTGTGCACGTGTGACCACCGTACCAATCTCTTCTATAGGTCTATGACAGAGGCAGTGTGCACGTGTGACCACCGTACTATTCTCTTCTATAGGTCTATGACAGAGGCAGTGTGCACATGTGACCACCGTACCATTCTCTTCCATAGGTCTATGACAGCAGCAGTGTGCATGTGTGACCACCGTACTATTCTCTTCTATAAATCTATGACATCGACAGTGTGCACGTGTGACCACCATTCTATTCTCTTCTATAAATCTATGACATCGACAGTGTGCACGTGTGACCACCGTCCTATTCTCTTCTATAGGTCTATAACAGCGTCAGTGTGCACGTGTGACCACCGTACTATTCTCTTCTACAGGTCTATGACAGCGGCAGTGTGCATGTGTGACCACAGTCCTATTCTCTTCTATAGGTCTATGACAGCGGCAGTGTGCACGTGTGACCACCGTACTATTCTCTTCTAAAGGTCTATGACAGAGGCAGTGTGCACGTGTGACCACCATCCTATTCTCTTCTATAGGTGTATGACAGCGGCAGTGTGCACGTGTGACCACAGTCCTGTTCTCTTCTATAGGTCTATGACAGCGGCAGTGTGCACGTGTGACCACCGTACTATTCTCTTCTAAAGGTCTATGACAGAGGCAGTGTGCACGTGTGACCACCGTCCTATTCTCTTCTATAGGTCTATGACAGAGGCAGTGTGCACGTGTGACCACCATCCTATTCTCTTCTAAAGGTCTATGACAGCGGCAGTGTGCATGTGTGACCACAGTTCTATTCTCTTCTATAGGTCTATCACAGTGGCAGTGTGCACGTGTGACCACCGTACTATTCTCTTCTATAGGTCTATGACAGAGGCAGTGTGCAAGTGTGACCACCGTCCTATTCTCTTCTAAAGGTCTATCACAGTGGCAGTGTGCACGTGTGACCACCGTCCTATTCTCTTCTATAGGTGTATAACAGCGGCAGTGTGCACGTGTGACCACCGTACCAATCTCTTCTATAGGTCTATGACAGAGGCAGTGTGCACGTGTGACCACCGTACTATTCTCTTCTATAGGTGTATGACAGCGGCAGTATGCACGTGTGACCACCGTGCTATTCTCTTCTATAGGTCTATGACAGAGGCAGTGTGCATGTGTGACCACTGTCCTATTCTCCTCTATAGGTCTATGACGGTGGCAGTGTGCACGTGTGACCACCGTGCTATTCTCTTCTATAGGTCTATGACAGAAGCAGTGTGCACGTGTGACCACCGTCATATTCTCCTCTATAGGTCTATGACAGGCAATGTCCACGTGTGACCACCGTCCTATTCTCTTCTATAGGTCTATGACAGAGGCAGTGTGCACGTGTGACCACAGTTCTATTCTCTTCTATAGGTCTATCACAGTGGCAGTGTGCACGTGTGACCACCGTACTATTCTCTTCTATAGGTCTATGACAGAGGCAGTGTGCAAGTGTGACCACCGTCCTATTCTCTTCTAAAGGTCTATCACAGTGGCAGTGTGCACGTGTGACCACCGTCCTATTCTCTTCTATAGGTGTATAACAGCGGCAGTGTGCACGTGTGACCACCGTACCAATCTCTTCTATAGGTGTATGACAGCGGCAGTATGCACGTGTGACCACCGTGCTATTCTCTTCTATAGGTCTATGACAGAGGCAGTGTGCATGTGTGACCACTGTCCTATTCTCCTCTATAGGTCTATGACGGTGGCAGTGTGCACGTGTGACCACCGTGCTATTCTCTTCTATAGGTCTATGACAGAAGCAGTGTGCACGTGTGACCACCGTCATATTCTCCTCTATAGGTCTATGACAGAGGCAGTGTGCACGTGTGACCACTGTCCTATTCTCCTCTATAGGTCTATGACAGTGGCAGTGTGCACTTGTGACCACCGTCCTATTCTCTTCTATAGGTCTATGACAGAGGCAGTGTGCACGTGTAACCACTGTCCTATTCTCCTCTATAGGTCTATGACAGTGGCAGTGTGCACGTGTGACCACCGTGCTATTCTCTTCCATAGGTCTATGACAGTGGCAGTGTGCACGTGTGACCACCATGCTATTCTCTTCTATAAATCTATGACATCGACAGTGTGCACGTGTGACCACCGTACCAATCTCTTCTATAGGTCTATGACAGAGGCAGTGTGCACGTGTGACCACCGTACTATTCTCTTCTATAGGTCTATGACAGAGGCAGTGTGCACATGTGACCACCGTACCATTCTCTTCCATAGGTCTATGACAGCAGCAGTGTGCATGTGTGACCACCGTACTATTCTCTTCTATAAATCTATGACATCGACAGTGTGCACGTGTGACCACCGTCCTATTCTCTTCTATAGGTCTATAACAGCGTCAGTGTGCACGTGTGACCACCGTACTATTCTCTTCTATAGGTCTATGACAGCGGCAGTGTGCACGTGTGACCACAGTCCTATTCTCTTCTATAGATCTATGACAGCGGCAGTGTGCACGTGTGACCACCATCCTATTCTCTTCTAAAGGTCTATGACAGCGGCAGTGTGCACGTGTGACCACCATCCTATTCTCTTCTAAAGGTCTATGACAGCGGCAGTGTGCACGTGTGACCACCATTCTATTCTCTTCTATAGGTCTATAACAGCGGCAGTGTGCACGTGTGACCACCGTACTATTCTCTTCTAAAGGTCTATGACAGAGGCAGTGTGCACGTGTGACCACCGTACTATTCTCTTCTATAGGTCTATGACAGCGGCAGTGTGCACGTGTGAGCACCGTACTATTCTCTTCTAAAGGTCTATGACAGAGGCAGTGTGCAAGTGTGACCACCGTCCTATTCTCTTCTATAGATCTATGACAGAGGCAGTGTGAATGTGTGACCACAATCCTATTCTCTTCTAAAGGTGTATGACAGAGGCAGTGTGCATGTGTGACCACAGTTCTATTCTCTTCTATAGGTCTATCACAGTGGCAGTGTGCAAGTGTGACCACCGTCCTATTCTCTTCTAAAGGTCTATCACAGTGGCAGTGTGCACGTGTGACCACCGTCCTATTCTCTTCTATAGGTGTATGACAGCGGCAGTGTGCACGTGTGACCACCGTCCTATTCTCTTCTATAGGTCTATGACAGAGGCAGTGTGCAAGTGTGACCACCGTCCTATTCTCTTCTAAAGGTCTATCACAGTGGCAGTGTGCACGTGTGACCACCGTCCTATTCTCTTCTATAGGTGTATGACAGCGGCAGTGTGCATGTGTGACCACTGTCCTATTCTCCTCTATAGGTCTATGACGGTGGTAGTGTGCACGTGTGACCACCGTGCTATTCTCTTCTATAGGTCTATGACAGAAGCAGTGTGCACGTGTGACCACCGTCATATTCTCCTCTATAGGTCTATGACAGGCAATGTCCACGTGTGACCACCGTCCTATTCTCTTCTATAGGTCTATGACAGAGGCAGTGTGCACGTGTGACCACTGTCCTATTCTCCTCTATAGGTCTATGACAGTGGCAGTGTGCACGTGTGACCACTGTCCTATTCTCTTCTATAGGTCTATGACAGAGGCAGTGTGCACGTGTGACCACCATGCTATTCTCTTCTATAAATCTATGACATCGACAGTGTGCACGTGTGACCACCGTACCAATCTCTTCTATAGGTCTATGACAGAGGCAGTGTGCACGTGTGACCACCGTACTATTCTCTTCTATAGGTCTATGACAGAGGCAGTGTGCACGTGTGACCACCGTCCTATTCTCTTCTAAAGGTCTATCACAGTGGCAGTGTGCACGTGTGACCACCGTCCTATTCTCTTCTATAGGTGTATGACAGCGGCAGTGTGCACGTGTGACCACCGTCCTATTCTCTTCTATAGGTGTATGACAGCGGCAGTGTGCACGTGTGACCACCGTCCTATTCTCTTCTATAGGTGTATGACAGCGGCAGTGTGCACGTGTGACCACTTCTTCCATACACCGTAAATGAAGCGGTGGTCATGTGTGCACATTAATGTTCTATATACACAAGGAAACAAGACCCCATTCTCAATCAGTGGGAATCTTAGTGGTCGGAAACTTCACGGATCATATACTGTTCGTAAGATGACTCCTTTAACCCCTTGTTGCTGACTGCTAAAAGGTCAGAAAAAGTAATTCAGAAAATACAGAGACGCCTAGCAGAGCTCACAAGGGAACCACACAGTGCAAATGTGCACATTCCATGTATTCAAACAACCTATTAAAAAGAATATTATTTAGATGTTACCATTAGCAATCAAACAGATGGTGATACTGGACACTCAAGGCAATCAGCACTTTTCATTGGGGAAAGCTTGCAAACAATTTTGATTGTCACACCATGGCCATGCTGAGCCCACCAGAATAGGAGCTGCTCTTTTGTATGAGCTCTATACTCCGGATAACCTAATTGAGCTTTTCTTGACACAAGGACTAACACAAATACATATTCTGTGAAATAGGTTTGCAGATTTAAGCCATTTCTTTTTTTTTTACGTGTGATAAAAACTAGAAGGAGTGAGACAGTAAAAATGAAGGACTGAAGTTTAAAATATGGACACAAAAGTATGGGACAGACATTCATTGCATACTTCGAGGACCTGCTGTGTAGTTGAGAGCCAGCGCAGGATCTCTTGGTTGCAGCCCACGTAGCATTTCAGCCCTCTGAGCCATAGCAGTTGATGGATTGTGATGCATATGCTGGGAAGTGATGTAGTCATTGATGATCGTCTGGCGGTTCTCCATGGCAGCAGTGTCTGGGTATCCACGAATGAGGTATGGTGGATAAAGATGGGGGTATGCTGGATTTGGGGCCAAATGTCTGGGTAAGTAGTAGGCAGCTGTAAAAATCATAAAAATTAAACAATTAACATAACTTAAATTTACCGTAATAACAACTTAAAGAAAAAGTATATCCCTACTACGTTAGCTGAAGAAAGTACATGCATTAGTGATTTCCATCAATAGCACTTTATACACAAACATTAGTCCTTTAATGATAAATACTGTCTCAGGCCGTGACAGTCAGAGAATAAAAAAACTCTACAAAGAAATGCAAAAAAAAGTTTCCATTGTTATTGGTGGGAGGCAATCACTTAAATAGTACCTAGTACCGCAATTACCGGTACTTTTTTAACATCTATAAATTGAGGGGTTGAAGCTCATGATTTCCAGGAGCTTAATTTCCAATTTTGGGCAGAGTCAAGCAAATTATTCCTTTTTGTATTTGTACTATTCTTCTTGATATAGCGGAATAGTCATCCTTGCATACAGTCACTTGCAGTTGTTTCAGTCATGTTAGCCACAAATAGTATAAGACACAGCTCTAAGGATGAGGGTTTGATGGAAACATAATTCGGGAGGCTCCAACCAGAGACCCTATTTTAATCATCATATTGGAGCAGTTTGGTCAGCAACAACAAAGAAAGCAATAGGGACCCGTCACTTGCTCAAAATATTGATTTAAGTACCTTGTAAAAATATCGGAGCTCCAATGATTCTGCCATTCATTTCTGTTTTATGCTGTGTTGCTCACTTCTCTGGGATTGTGCGTTTTCACCCCTCCCTCTAAGATGCAGCCAATAACAGCTTGGCAGGTTCTGAGATTGCTAGATGACCTTGGATTGGCAGTATCTGAGAGGGAAGAGTGAAAGCACACACCCCCCAGAGAAGACTCTGAAGAAACTCCTAGTTTCATTACAAGCAGAGATTTCACATAGTGTGCTACAGAATAAACAAAAGGTGAATATCTCTACTATTTAGCAATGCATCGTAAAAAAGTAAAAGAGCAGCAGAATCAGGGAGGCTCATTTTTTGAGCAAGTGACAGGTCCTCTTTAAACCTATTTTTGTGAAGCAGAGATCGCATACAAGTAGCTTCCCTACCTGCTTCTAGTGGGATACCTCTGGAAATAGCTGCAGGGTCAAAGGCTAAGGGTATGTGACTTCTGTACAAATCAGCTGGACTGACTCCACGGAATAAATGCTCATATGTTGACATGGCATGAAGGTGTTCAGGGACAGTTGTATGAGGTGACTTGGAGTTTGAGATTTCTCTGGGATTTGGGGTGCCCCTCCTTTCCTGGGTTATTGGTTTTCCAGAACTAATACTTCCTGTAGGTAAAAAACAACAACAATAAAAAAAATACATAGCTATTATGAATATTTAATATAACTCATAGATGGTCAAAATTATGATTTCTGAGTAGGAGCTAAGCTCAGGCTAGTAATCTGCTTTTTATTCCCACTCAGGATAATATATGATCTCTACCTTCATGGCTCCGCTGTGCCGATTCTCTTGTAGTCACAGGAGATCCTCTATTCAGATGGCCACTGTATGTTGCTCCATGGGGCAACTGATGATCCTCATACGAGAGCGGACTATGTCTGGGTTTGCCAGGGTCAGGAACAATTACAGGAGCTCCTCTGGTTATAGATCCAGAACTAGGTCTACTTTTCAGCATCATCTCATCATAAACTCGTTCCATAGTCCTTGGGTCTTGCAATGCCTCTATGGAGTGCAAAGAATGGTAGGCTCTACCAGTGCTACCAATTATGGATCGTACATCGTGCTTTTTGGCACTCATTGAAGAGCCACTGTCATACTTCAAAGGTGTACCCTGTATAAAAGGAGAGAATTAGAGGATATCAGAGGCACTGGTAAATCATGGTAATCGTGCAAACAGAAATCCAGTCACTTCAGAAAGACCAAATGATGTATAGATATTATGTTGGGTAGTACGAATACTTTATGACGCTCCATTTTCACTACAGCTCATTAGGATATTTTGTCTGTATGGTGAAGTAAAAATTGTTGGAATCTCTGTGCTCATGACGAGATTACAAAAGAGACTAATACATAACATTTTTGAAATATATAATTGGGTAAAGCAAAAAAATGCTGTCTAAGTGAAACAGTTCTGACCCTTTAAGAAAGAGAGCCTTTTGACAGCTGACGTGGGGCTTTCCATTGTCTCACTATTTTGTTCATTGTATGATACTTCATACTTCTCAGCTGGGAGGTTCCACTGTGAGAGTGTTCAGCATTTAAACACATGGGCGAGGAGATCTGTGCATATGTCTTATTTCATACTGGATGTAGTTATACAAGACGGAATGTAGGATGGATTCCTGTGTATGCTGAAGAAGCAGGAGGAAGTAGAGACTAGATGGAGGCAACAAAGGTTAAATCTATGACAGTAATTATCTTCATTGCTTCTGCTACTGGCCTTGTGTAGCAAGAGACTCAGATTAACCTTTTATAGCTTGTTCCATTCTCATGCAAATGAACCTTTTAGAAGCAGTTACTTTCTCCTACAGATTAACCATTTTGAAGCAGTGATATGCATTTCCTTCATCTGGGGTAATTAATGTACAGTGACATTTTTTTCAAGGCTCCTGGTGGTAGGGGAGGAAATTTTTCTACAGATTTCCATTTCACTGATTTGCCAGAAGAGACAACAAAGCTGCACTTACTCGGTCACATGCTCTATAGATTCTCTCTAAAGCTATGTGCACACGTTGCAGATTTGGGTGCAGAATTTTCAGCACAAAATTTGCATCTCCTGGCAGAAAATGCAGGTGCAGATTTGATGCGTTTTTAAAGTGGATTTTGTGCGGATTTGCTGCAGATTTTGTGTGGATTTCATGTTTTTTCATGTGTTGTGCAGAAACGCTGCAGATCCGCACAAAAGAAGTGACATGCTCCTCTTTTCAATCCGCTGCGTTTTCCGTGCGGAATTTTCCGCACCATTAGCACAGCATTTTTTTTTTCCTATTGATCTACTTGTACTGTAAATCACTTTGCGGATCTGCAGCGTTTCTGCGCGGAAAAAAACCGCTGCGGATCCGCAGTAAATCCGCAACGTGTGCACACGTATTCATGACCACTGCGGATTTTTCCGCACCAGATTTGATAAATCTGCAGGGCAAAAAAGCTGCGTTTTTGCTGCAGATTTATCGCGGATTTACCACGGTTTTTCTGTGGTTTTACAACTGCGGTTTTCCATAGAGGCAGCTGTAAAACCGCTGTTGAATCCGCAGAAAGAAGTGACATGCTGCGGAATGTAAACCGCTGCGTTTCCTCACGTTTTTTTCCGCAGCATGTGCACAGCGTTTTTGGTTTCCCATAGGTTTACACTGAACTGTAAACTCATGGGAAACTGCTGTGGACCCACAGCTGCAGAAACGCTGCGGATCTGCAGCGTTTTCCACAGCGTGTGCACATACCCTAACAGTTTTGATGTTTGGGAGCAGAGAACAGATATTATGCTCATTATGGTAACTAAGTAAAACCTGCATCCCTGTAATACTGGAGGGACAATATCCCATTTGCTAATAATATGTATTTGAGAATAATGTTATAATTTCATCTACTGTCACTGTTTGCATGCTTCAGATACAATAGGTTGTTTTTAAATTTTTGCTCGGTCTTTGAGGAGTGGATGGGCAAAGCCTGCCGATGTCCAGACTGAGATTTGGAAAACCATGCTCACATATTTAAGTCCTGTTTCGAATTCTTTGTTGGGATCTCTCAAAAGAAATACTAACAATCACTTTTGACTTCTGTCATGTAAAACTTGTTGATTCACAAAATATTATTTCTTTATAAGGGTATGTTTCCACGGTCAGTAAACGCTGCGGGTTTGACGCTGCGTACATCAGCAGCGTCAAACCCGCAAGCAACCAGATGTTACAGCATAGTGGAGGGGATTTCAAGAAATCCCATCTCCACTATGCGTTAAAAGATGCTTGCGGCCTCCCTGCGTAAACAGACATGAGGCACGTCTTTCCAGACTGCAGCATGTCTATTTAGTTTCCAATAGACTATCATTAGATGCGGTAAAACAGCATTATCTGCGGAAACGCAGCTTACTAATTTAAATAATGTTTTACCTTGTTTCAGCTGGAAGTTCGCATACACTGCAGTTCTCGCGATGAGATCAGCTGACCGCGAGAACTGCCGTGCACGTGACCGCCGCTCCGGTCACTAGCAAAGTTCTCAAGGTCAGCTGATCGTGAGAACTGCAGTGCAAGGGACCGCCGGAGACCGAGTTATCTCCAGTGGTCATCTACAAGCTCTGCTATGTCTGGATGTCAGGCTGGATGGTGGCATATTGCCACTGTTCAGCCAAAGGCATCCAGATGTAGCAGAGCTGGACTCGTGGGACACTCGGTAATTTGACTACGTCGGCAGGGAGTATTATGTTGGTTTATTGTTTTATTTTTGTTGCAGGAGATTGAGGGAGTCGGGGATTAGGCAATGCAGTAAGTATGGTTAATTAAGATTATTAAAGGACTTTGTTCTGGCTGTGACTTTATTGACCAAATGACTATAGGATTAGTAATAGATAGGTGTCTTATAGACGCCCCTCCATTACTAATCTGTGGGCTTGATGTCACGGGACAATACAAAGGTGACATCAACCCCACAAATATTACCCCACTTGCCACCGCTACAGGGCAAGTGGGAAGAGCCGAGTAAAGTGCCACAATTGGAGCATCTTTGGCGCAGCTTCCACTTGAAAAACTAATCAGGGAATTGAATATTTCTAGTTGAATTTGCTTTTAAAAACTGCACAATAAGTAGCTGAGCGCAAGCAAAATCTTGGCTGTGGATGTAATCTATAGAGATATTATATGGAACCTGTGATTGTGCATTTCGAAGTGCGGGCAGCATGAATAAGGGTATGTTCCCACGGTCAGTAAATGCTGCGGGTTGGACGCTGCGTATATCCGCAGCATCTAACCTGCAGTGGCCAGATGTTACAGCATAGTGGATGGGATTTGAAGAAATTCCATCTCCACTATGCGTGCAGGGACGCTATGTGTGCGGATACGAACATGCGGCACATGTCAATTTATCTTGAGGAGACACTCGGTTTTCGCAAGATAATTTTCCCGTCCAATGTATGGGATGTGGTGATTCTGCATGGTTCAATGAGCACATGCGAAATCACCTGCGTTCAAAAGCCGGCAGCACTTTGGACGGAGCAGACATGTGCTGCGTCCAAAGCGTTGCCGGTTCCTGACCGTGGGAACATACCCTTAGAGCCTGTCTGCGTGTTTGGAGCCAGGTATGTTTTACCTACTGACTTGCGGCAGTGATTCAGAGAGAATGAAATTTGAAAAGCTGGCCGTGGACTTGAGATCTGACTAGTTTGGTGTGGCCCCTGTACAGTCCCAGGTGACAGGTCTTGCCCTATGTACACACATGAAAGAGACCTGTCAATCAGAGAGTGTTAAGGAGAAGTCGCATGGGTGAACATCTTCAGACTACTCAGGTCTCTCCTTATAGTCTACGCCGCAGCAGTTCATGACAGACAGACCTGGTTGCAATGGCACAGCCCAGGTCTGATTCATGCTCCCCGTGGTTTGGTCAGAATGAATCTAATGCCCGGTGACCATCCAGTAATACTCAATGTTTAAGGAGGCTGAATAATTGCACAAAGAGGAAAAGGTGCTTTTATTAGGTTTTATTAGGTTTAGTTTATGTAAAATTTGGTCATATTAGAAAGGCCGATAATCCCATTATAGAGATGTTCACTAACTGCTTAAATACATATTTTCCTGATAAAAACTAGAAACAAAGCAATAAACCCAGTAGAGGCAATCCATAAAGAACAACCTATATGTATAGACATGTCTGTATAGAATACCCATCCATATGTATCATGTGATGGGATAAGTCCCTTCTTCCCATAGCTATACTCGTCAACTAAAATTAATAAGGAAAATATTCTCAAAAACATTAAGGACATTTTGCTTGCTGGGATGAATATTTCCTTCATCTGTGAATACTACAATAATCTCAGCCTTCATATTATCCAACCAGACTCTCCATAAATAAGGATATCCTGGTCTGAAAAAGATAAAATGAACACAAGGAGGTCTCTCAGACCAAAGGAAGTAAGCAGTGTACAATCCTTTCGCACATCACAGGAATAGCACCATCCATGGAAATAGGAGACACCGACGTAGGAGCCAAAGTAGCTAGTAAGCCATTAGTGGAATCAGGCAATGTAGGAAGGGTGCGATTTTAACAAAGCCTTTTTTATATGAAGTAAACTTTTCCAGACCTTCGTCCAGGGCCGTATATCGGTAAGCACAGTGACACAATGACTTTCATGTCAGCATCTGGTCGCTGTGTAGCCAGGACACACCTTTATGGCCATCTGCCCAGTGACTAAAAACAACAAGAAATCAGCCTCAGGACTCCCACACTGCGGTGCCAACTAGGCCAAAGTGTGCCGCGATCCCTTACCCCATCAGTCTCACTGCGATTGCACAAGGCAGCTGTTTTCATAGACACTTCTTAGAGAGGATATTTCTGAAGATAAAGCCTTCATAACAAATATTACATATCTATTTAACCAGTTCATGCCTGGGCCATAGGTGTTCTAAAATTTTCCATATCCGGATTTTCAAATATTTTTTTCCTCTTTCTCGGAATATATGTGGGAAGTTTTATAGGCCTTTTTTGCTGTCTTTGGGGGAAAATATGAAGAAAAATAGGAAGTTGGAGCTAGAAACCGCAATTCAGGCTGACAGTTCCTTTTTTGGTTTGGTTTATTTATGCTGGTTTTAATTTTATTTTTGCTCTTTTTTCTATTTATTTTTTCATTTATTAGAAAGTGTTAAAAGACCTTGAGGCCATTTTAACATATTAATACATTATTTTTATTGCAAATTTCCACTGCAAACTGGTATGCTAGCCCCAGTTAGAGGGGAATATCAGCCTCCTGCTTGAATAGCAGAGGTCACTAAGTTTCCTATGACCCAGAAGCGCCTTTTCACTCCCTACACCCAGTGATCACATGAACGCACGGTCTGCAAGAGGAAGAAGTGACGATGCTTCCCTAACATATGCGCTGGTTCAGCGCTGTGTATACAGAGATCGTTAAGGTAAACCTTGTAATAAAAATGATTATCTTCTCTATGGGTAGTCTGGCTGTATCTGACAGCTGGATCCACACCCACACAACTTCACAATATCATGCTAGCTGCTTAGATTGACTTTTCAGAAGGTCAATGTAGGGATCAGTGTGAACTGCAGGGACGTTTATAGTCTATGGCCAGTCCAAAAGTGATTAGAGTAAACTTGGACTGTACATACTGAGAGTTTATAGGGTTCACATTTTACAGTTTGGTACTAGTGACCTCCCCAGATTAACGTTCTCTATTATATAGGTTCTTTCGGTATATAAAATGGCACACAATTTCATGTAACATTTTTATTAAAACCTCAGTTGTGCTGTTTATTTTCATTTTTCACTAGTCAACTCGTTATCATCACAGGCAGATTTCCAATGAGAAAAATCACAAATCTATGAATGAGACAAGACATATGATTGAGGTGATGGTTACAGCTCACCTTCTCTCCCCCTCCCTGCAAAATGACCTTTGCACAAATCGCAAAGTTTACACAGAAAATACTTCTACAGAAGTCAATGAACATCTCCAAATGCTTGTTTCCTATGGTTCATGAGGCTGATGCAAGATGTGTCTATAAACTGTTACTAAAGGTGTTGTCTAGGACTAAAGAATTGATAACGTATCCTTATATTGAGTCTTCAATATGAGATTGGTAGGGTGCGAAACATAGCACCTCCTCAGCTCAAATCTGATCACAAGAAAAAGTCATTAGAGGTTTATTCTCCAACAAACCTTTTAAACAGCAGCTCAGGATAGAGGATCTCCTCCATGTTTTCCCATCTAGTAAGATCTGTGCAGATTAGCCTTCATTTAAGAGCATTACCTTAGCACATATCCTTAGAACCCTCATTGCTCACTCACAAATTTGGTAATATAACATGGCCACCTGATTACAAACCAGGCATTGGCTCCAGGTTGGCATCTCTTAGCAGGGGTAATTATCTATTTTAAATGTATTGGTCAAAATTATGGATTTGGTTAACAGTAACAACAAGCAACACAAAAAATGAATCACAATAAAGATAGACATTAGTAGACATTACTACATACCTGTGTAATTGACCCTTCCTTATGAGGCCGAGGATTAACTTGAATCTCGGCACCATGTCTCATTTCTTCCCTGGGAATCTCATGAACAGATCTACCGATTTCCTTCACCGTGGCCACCACATCATCATGTGTCTTCAATTTGAGTGGGCCTGAAAGACCCTCGTGAGCTCGGACTTTGTAGGCATCGGATAGGCTTCGTGGTGGAGTGCTTTCTCTCTTGAGCTGCTTGGCTTCTCTGCGGAGGTAGTCTTCTTGAGCCTCAATGTAAGCGCGTGGGATCCCTGGACAAACGGCATGAAATGTTATCAAAAAGCTTTACCAGCTCAAGTTCAGTAGACAAGCAATTAGTGAAAGAAAAGTTTACCATAAAATGTCACAAAAACATTGTTTACTTTGACCAAATGCAAAATTATATAAAAACAAGGTAGCAAATATCCATCGATCAGGGCCATGTCCTCACTTGGAGCATGTGTCATTTGTATATGCAAAACTGACCTGAGATGAACTGAACCCATTTAGTATAATCTGTGTGTCTGGACTAAAATGTATCAAAATTTTGCGGTACAGATCTACCCAGCTCATGCTTGTCCTCAGAACATAAACTCCATGTACCTGAACAGTGGTCCTATCAATGATAAAGGGGCTGTCCTGCCTTAGGCTACAATTCTGTAGTCACTATGTACCACTGCAGATTTGTGAATCCTCACATAGTGTGGTCACGTGCCAATTAGATGAGTGCAAGTGTATTGAGTGAGTCCGGACAAGTCTAGTTGGAATGTGGCCGGAGGAATGCAAATCACATGAAGGCAGTGCACCGCAAGTATCGGTACCAGGGAATCCTTGCAGCGTGCTCAATGTGAGGATTCAGAAATATTTCAAATACATGCACTGTTCACATGATACTTGGGTGGACAGAGCGATGAGCGGTAAGGATCAGAACCCATTAATAGTACATTCATAACCCCTTCACCCCCGTCAGCCCTGTCAATATGGCCATGTGAGGGATTGTTTATGTTGGACGCATTTTACTTTTGAACGACATTATCGGTTTTATCGTATTGTGTACTGGAAAACAGGAAAAAAATTCCAAATGTGGTGAAATTGCAAAAAAAAGTTCAATTACACACTGTTATTTGTAATTTTTTACCATGTTCACCAAACGCTAAAACTGACCTGCCATCATGATTCTAAAGGTCATTAGAAGTTCGTAGATTCCAAACTGCATAGGTTCTTTTTATACTTAAGTGGTGAAAATAAATCCAAACTTTGTCAAAAAAAACAACAAGAAAAAAAATTGCATCATTTTCCGAGACCCCTAGCATCTCCATTTGTTGTGATCTCGGGTTGGGTGAAGGCCTATTTTTTGCGTATCAAACTTGTGTTTTTAATGATACCATTTTGGTGTAGATACAATCTTTTGATAGCCCATATTTGCATTTTAATGCAATGCTGCGGCAACCAAAAAAACCCAATTCTGGCGTTTTGACTTTTTTTTGCTACGCAGTTTCCCAAATGGATTAATTATTTTTATATTTTGATAGATTGGGCGATGCTGAAAGCAGCAATACTTAATAGGTCTATTTTTTCATTGTTGTTTTATTTGAATGGGGGTAATTTGAACTTTTAGAATTTTTTTTTTACTTTTCACTTGCTTCAATAGTCTCCATGGGACACTAGAAGCTGCAATCTTCTGATCACCTCTTCTGATCAGATCGCCTGTGTGTAGCAGAAATGCTCACTTGCTATAAGCGCCATCCAATAGTTGGCGCACATCGTGAACGGGATAAACAGTACAATAACTCCAGGTAAAATAATGCTAAATACAATATCACAAAGATCGAGATAAGGTAAAACCAAACTTTGTGAGTATTGCATGAGTAGATGATGATGATGATGATTATTATATACTGCTGTACATGTGAAAAGGGATATACAAATTTTAGGTAAACAGAGTGTCAGCCTGGTACAGAGGGAGACCGGAACCTGCCCAAAAGGACTAACAATCATCATGGCATTGGGGAAGGAGACAATAGGTCAATAGGGAGGATTGTAGTGGCTCTGTTGGTAGTGAGGTGGCAGGGGGTTATAGCAGACTGTAGGCTAGACTAGAATAGACTACTTTTCAGGTTCCGTATGAAGGTTCCAAATGTGAGAGATAATTGGACATGCTGAGTCACCGAGTTCCCCAGGATGGGGGATGCCCGGGAAAAGTCTTAGAGAAAATGGATTATTAGAGGCGATTGATAGTGATAAATGCAAGAGAACAGAGAAGAGAAGGAGATCTTGTGAGGATTGTATATTACTCTTGTGATGTCTGGAGATTACATGTCGGGAGGTGTTGGGAGATTAGTTTGTACATTTTTTTAGGGTATTGGAAGCCATTGAAGCGACAGGCTATGGGGAGAGGCGTTGGAGTAGTGGGTGGAGAGGTGAATTAATCAAGCAGAAGAGTTATGGACAGACTGGAGAGGTGCGCGAGTGTGAGTCGAGAGTCCCCATGGATATTGAACTAGTCAATGGGGGAGATGATGCACCAACATTTTAGTAGAATCTTACTTGAAGAAAAAATGAATTCTAGAAATATTTTTGAGCTGGATGTGTCAGGAAGTGGTAAGGGCTTGGATATGGTGTTTGAAGTACAGGGCAGAGTCAAGGGATACTCAGAGGTAGCGGACTTTCGGTACAGGGGAAAGAATAATCTCATTTATAATGATAGATAGGTCAGGTAGGGAAGTTAAGTGGGATGGAGGAAAGATGATGAGTTTGGTTTCGGAAAGCTCTTTGATGCCTAGGGAAGAGAGGATTTGTAGTAGGAGTGAGTCGTCAACTGTGTCAAAGTCAGAGGACAGGTCTAGAGGTAGTAGTGTAGAATATGGTCTGTTAGCTTTGATGGTTAGTGAGTTGTTTGTAATTTTGGCTAAGGCAGTTTCAGTGGAGTGGTGCGGACGGAAGCCAGATTGTAGATTGTTGAAGATTGAGTTAGATAGTAGAAGTGGCAAAAAAGTTCAATATGGACATGCTGTTCGTGGAGTTTGGAGGTGAATGGGAGAAGCGACATAGGGTAACAGCTGTACATTGAGGTTGGGTCAATGTATGATTTCTGGTAGGTGTAATTGTGGCATGTTTGAAAGCAGAAGGGAAGACCACATACATGATACACAGTACTGTATGATGGCACTCTTTAATAGTAGATGTAAAACTGACACCTATCAAATACTATGCACAGATCCAATTTTTCCCAATTAGACCCTTGAAAGATACTTCACAGCATGCAACAGCATCAGATCAGGTGAGAGCTTCCCTAGGCTGGTGTTCACAGGTCGGGACCTAGTCTTTTTGTGTGCCCTTATTCACACACTAAGGTCAACTCTGACCCATGGTAAGGTTTTTAATATTAGTCAGCCTAGGACCATCCAAATCAGGGTCCCCTTGTCGACGGTGGGATGGCTTTTATGCTTTTTATTTTTTTCTATCAGAAACAGTATTACTAAGAACCCTGTGTTATTTAAATGCACTTTTGCTTTTTTACTTATTTAGTTACATCAGGGTTTATATTTATTGTAATATTCCTAAACCGGTCACTGCTGCACTGTGCCAAGAGTTTAAAAGCTAACCAGCTGAATGAGGGTGGGTATACTGCAGTGTATTCGACAGACTTGGGTTACAATCCTGGTGTGCTTCGAAATACATGGATATAACAAAAAACAGCTTTGTAAAGCCTTTATGTTCTAACCAAGTGCATGCAATAATAATAATAATAATAATTTTTATTTATATAGCGCCAACATATTCCGCAGCGCTTTACAAATTATAGAGGGGACTTGTACATACAATAGACATTACAGCATAACAGAAATACAGTTCAAAACAGATACCAAGAGGAGTGAGGGCCCTGCTCGTAAGCTTACAAACTATGAGGAAAAGGGGAGACACGAGAGGTGGATGGTAACAATTGCTATAGTTATTCGGACCAGCCATAGTGTAAGGCTTGGGTGTTCATGTAAAGCTGCATGAACCAGTTAATTAATTTTTTTTTTTTTTTTTAATATAGGCCACACAGTGATCGTTAGGTTAATGCATTGAGGCGGTAGGCCAGTCTGAACAAATGAGTTTTTAGGGCACGCTTAAAACTGTGGGGATTGGGGATTAATCGTATTATCCTAGGTAGTGCATTCCAAAGAATCGGCGCAGCACGTATAAAGTCTTGGAGACGGGAGTGGGAGGTTCTGATTATTGAGGATGCTAACCTGAGGTCATCAGCGGAGCGGAGGGCACGGGTAGGGTGGTAGACTGAGACCAGAGAGGAGATGTAGGGTGGTGCTGAGCCATGGAGTGCTTTGTGGATGAGGGTAGTAGTTTTGTACTGGATTCTTGAGTGGGTAACCAGTGTAATGACTGGCACAAGGTAGAGGCATCGGTGTAACGGTTGGTGAGGAATATGATCCTGGCAGCAGCATTCAGGACAGATTGGAGCGGGGAGAGTTTGGTAAGAGGGAGGCCGATTAGTAGAGAGTTACAATAGTCCAGACGAGAATGAATAAGTGAAACAGTAAGAGTTTTTGCAGAGTCGAAAGTAAGAAAAGGGCGAATTCTAGAAATGTTTTTGAGATGCAGGTAAGAAGAGCGAGCCAGTGATCGGATGTGGGGGGTGAATGAAAGGTCAGAATCAAGGATGACCCCAAGGCAGCGGGCATGTTGCTTTGGAGTAATGGTGGAACCGCAAACGGAGATGGCAATGTCAGGCAAAGGTAGGTTAGTAGAGGGAGAAAACACGAGGAGTTCAGTTTTTGACAGGTTTAGTTTCAGATAGAGGGAGGACATGATGCTAGAGACAGCGGTAAGACAATCACTGGTGTTTTCTAATAAGGCAGGCGTGAGATCAGGAGAAGAAGTGTATAGTTGGGTGTCGTCAGCATAGAGATGGTACTGGAAGCCAAATCTACTGATTGTTTGTCCAATAGGGGCAGTATACAAAGAGAAGAGGAGGGGGCCTAGGACTGATCCTTGAGGAACCCCAACAGTAAGGGGAAGGTGAGAGGAGGAGGAACCAGCGAAACATACAGTGAAGGATCGGTCAGAGAGATAGGAGGAGAACCAGGAGAGAACGGTGTCCTTGAGGCCGATGGAGCGGAGCATAGTGAGGAGGAGCTGATGATCCACAGTATCAAATGCTGCAGAGAGATCCAAGAGAATTAGCATGGAGTAGTGACCATTAGATTTAGCTGTTAGTAGGTCATTAGAGACTTTAGTGAGGGCAGTTTCAGTAGAGTGTAAAGAGCGGAAACCAGATTGAAGAGGGTCGAGAAGAGAGTTATCTGAGAGATAGCGGGTAAGACGGGAGTGGACCAGGCGTTCGAGGAGTTTAGAGATGAAGGGAAGATTAGAGACAGGTCTATAATTAGCGGCACAGTTTTGGTCGAGGGATGGTTTTTTAAGTAATGGATGTATGATGGCATGCTTAAATGAGGAGGGAAAAATACCGGAAGTGAGGGAAAGGTTGAATATTTTTGTTAGGTGAGAGGTGACAGCCGGGGAAAGGGACTGGAGGAAATGTGACGGAATGGGGTCACTGGTGCAAGTGGTCGGGCGAGAAAATGCAAGGAGCCTGCTTACTTCTTCTTCTGTAACTGGTTCAAAGTCAGAGAGTGAACTAGATGCAGTGGGGGAGGGAGGACAGTGCATGGTATGAAGAGATTGGGAGATGATGCAATATATATATATCTATATATATGTATATAGATATCTATGTATATCATGTATATTCACACATACACACGTGTGTGTGTTTATATATATATATATATATATATATATATATATATATATATATATATATATAAATAAACACACGTGTGTATGCGTGAATATACATGATATACATAGATATCTATAAACAATGCTCGAAAAAATAAAGGGAACACTCAAATAACACATCCTAGATCTGAATGAATGAAATATTCTCATTGAATACTTTGTTCTGTACAAAGTTAAATGTGCTGTCAACAAAATCACACAAAAATCATCAACGGAAATCAAATTTATTAACCAATGGAGGCCTGGATTTGGAACGATACTCAAAATCAAAGTGGAAAATCAAACTACAGGCTGGTCAAACTTCTGTGGAAATGCCTCAAAACAAGGAAATGATGCTCAGTAGTGTGTGTGTGTGTGTGTGTGCGTGCGTGCGTGCGTGCGTGCGTGCGGCCTCCACGTGCCTGTATGACCTCCATACAATGCCTGGGCATGCTCCTGAAGAGGGGAGGATGGTCTCCTGAGGGATCTCCTCCCAGATCTTGACTAAAGCACCGCCAACTCCTGGACAGTCTGTGGTGCAATGTGACGTTGGTGGATGGTGCAAGACATGATGTCCCAGATGTGTTCAATCGGATTCAGGTCGGGGGAACGGGCGGGACAGTCCATAGGCCTTCATCTTGCAGGAACTGCTGACACACTCCAGCCACATGAGGTCTGGCATTGTCCTGCATTAGGAGGAAACCAGGGCCAACCGAGCCAGCATATGGCCTCACCAGGGGTCTCAGGATCTCATCTCGGTACCTAATGGCAGTCAGGCTACATCTGGTAAGCACATGGAGGGCTGTGTGGCCCTCCAAAGAAATGCCACCCCACACCATTACTGATCCACTGCCAAACCGGTCATGCTGAAGGATCAGGCAGCAGATCGCTCTCCTCGGCGTCTCCAGACTCTGTCACGTCTGTCACATGTGCTCAGTGTGAACCTGCTTTCATCTGTGAAGAGCACAGGGCGCCAGTGGCAAATTTGCCAATCCTGGCGTTCTGTGGCAATTGCCAAGCGTACTGCATGGTGTTGGGCTGTGAGCACAACCCCCATCTGTGGACGTTAGGCACTCAGACCATCCTCATGGAGTCGGTTTCTAACCATTTGTGCAGACACATTGCACATTTGTGGCCTGCAGGAGGTCATTTTGCAGGGCTCTGGCAGTGCTCCTCCTTGCACAAAGGCTGAGGTAGCTGTCCTCCTGCTGCTGGGTTGCTGCCCTCCTACGGCCCCCTCCACGTCTTCTGGTGTACTGGCCTGTCTCTTGGTAGCGCCTCCAGCCTCTGGACACTATGCTAACAAACACAGCAAACCTTCTTGCCACAGCTCGCATTGATGAGCCATCCTGGATGAGCTGCCCTACCTGAGCCACTTGTGTGGGTTGTAGAGTCCGTCCCATGCTACCACGAGTGTGAAAACACAACCAACATTCAAAAGTGACAAAAACATCAGCCAGAAAGCATTGGTACTGAGATGTGGTCCCCTCCTGCAGAACCACTCCTTTATTGAGAGTGTCTTGATAATTGCCAATAATTTCCATCTGTTGTCTATTCCATTTGCACAACAGCATGTGAAATTGATTGTCAAACTGTGTTGCTTCCTAAGTGGACACTTTGATTTCACAGAAGTTTGATTTACTTGGAGTTATATTCTGTTGTTTAAGTGTTCCCTTTATTTTTTTGAGCAGTGTATATACATACACTACCATTCAAAAGTTTAGGGTCACCCAGACAATTTTGTGCTTTCCATGGAAACTCATACTTTTATTAATCAAATGAGTTGCCAAATGAATTGAAAATCTAGTCCAGACATTGACAAGGTTTGAAAAAAAAAGAATTTTATTTGGAATAATAATTTTCTCCTTCAAACTTTGCTTTCAAAGAATGCTCCCTTTGCAGCAATTACAGCATTGGAGAACTTTGGCATTCTAGCAGTTAATTTGCTTAGGTAATTCGGAGAAATTTCACCCCATCCTTCCAGAAGCCCCTCCCACAAGTTGGTTTGGCTTGATGGGCACTTTTTGAGTACCATACGGTCAAGCTGCTCCCACAACAGACAGCTCAATGGGTTGGAGATCTGGTGTCTGCACAGGCCACTCCATTACAGATAGAATACCAGCTGCCTGCTTCTTCCCTAAATAGTTCTTGCATAATTTGGAGGTGTGCTTTGGGTCACTGTCCTGTTGTAGGATGAAATTGGCTCCAATCAAGCGCTGTCCACAGGGTATGGTATGGCTTTGCAAAATGGAGTGATAGCCTTCCTTATTCAAAATCCCTTTTACCTTGTACAAATCTCCCACTTTACCAGCACCAAAGCAACCCTAGACCATCACATTACCTCCACCATGCTTGACAGATGGCTTCAGGCACTCTTCCAGCATCTTTTCAGTTGTTCTGCGTCTCACAAATGTTCTTTTGTGTGATACAAACACCTCAAACTTGTATTCGTATGTCCATAACACTTTTTTCCAATCTTCTTCTATCCATTGTCTGTGTTCTTTTGCCCATATTAATCTTTTCCTTTTATTAGCCAGTCTCAGATATGGCTTTTTCTTTGCCACTCTACCCTGAAGGCCAGCATCCCGGAGTCGCCTCTTCACTGTAGACGTTGACACTGACGTTTTGCGTGTACTATTTCATGAAGCTGCCAATTGAGGACCTGTGAGGCGTCGATTTCTCAAACTACAGACTCTAATGTACTTGTCTTGATGCTCAGTTGTGCAGCGGGGCCTCCCACTTCTCTTTCTACTCTGGTTAGAGCCTGTTTGTGCTCTCATCTGAAGGGAGTAGTACACACCGTTGTAGGAAATCTTCAGTTTCTTGGCAATTTCTCGCATGGAATAGCCTTCATTTCCAAGAACAAGAATAGACTGTCGAGTTTCACATGAAAGTTCTTTTTTTTTGCCATTTTGAGGGTTTAATGGAACCAACAAATGTAATGCTCCAGATTCTCAACTAGCTCAAAGGAAGGTCAGGTTTATAGGTTCTCTAATCAGCCAAACTGTTTTCAGCTGTGCTAACATACTTGCTCAAGGGTATTCTAACCATCCATTAGCCTTCTTACACAGTTAGCAAACACAAAGTACCATAAGAACACTGGAGTGATGGTTGTTGGAAATGGGCCTCTATACACCTATGAAGATATTGCATTACAAACCAGACGTTTGCAGCTAGAATAGTCATTTACCACAATAACAATGTATAGAGTGTATTTCTGAATCATTTACTGTTAGCTTCATTGGAAAAAACTGTGCTTTTCTTTTTTAAAATAAGGAAATTTCTAAGTGACCCTAAACTTTTGAATGGTAGTGTATATATACACACATATACTATGCTATGAAAAAATGCTTTTCACATGAAAGTGCCAGACTATGTTCACATGTTGCGTTTTTGTGGAGTTTTTTTTCCTGCAGACAAAAACCTGCTCTGTTGGCAGTAAAGAAGCTGCTTATAAAAAGCAGGTTTTGCTGCGTTTTTCAGGATCCTAAAGTTCAGCTTTGCTTCCACCACAGAACGGCACAATGTGTTAGGTCACCAATGCATGACATATGTGAAACCTTAAAACCATTTTGGAAAAAAGATCAATTTGATCAAATAATTTAGTTAAAAAATAGTTTTATGTCTGAAAAAGTAGTGACTATTCTGAACAAAAAAACTTCACAAGAGTTCAAGAAAAAATACACAATTACAAATGTTACAGCAGGGGAAGTTGAATAGGTCAAGAATAGTTTACGCAAGACACTGGCACAGCATTGAGTTTGTAGGACACTGTTTACTTTCACACTTTGGTCAACCCTTGAGTTGATCAGCAATTGTTCAATTTCATAACTTGGTCAGCCAATATTTACTTTACAAATATAACCAATTTAATTAAACTGTACTAATCCTAGCTGCCATCTCAGGGGAGGAAACCAAGACGTTATGGTTTAAACTTGAGAAAAATCACAAAAATAAATGGGTTTCAAATACTGATGTACCGGCTTTTTTTCACTAAAAATGCAACAAAAACTGATACCTGCGTTTTTTGCTGCGTTTTTGCACTTGAACAAAGATCTGCGAGGAATCATGCACAAAGCATGTATTAGTAATCTGATGACTGTTGCACTTTAGTTACAGGCCCCCGGACAACCCCTAACTGGCTGATGGGCACCACCTATAAATATACTCATAAATAGAAGTTTCCTTTCCCACATGTAAGCTACAAGAATGTTTTATAACAGTAAGAAATGTAAAGATGAGAATCAATAGGGCAAAGCTTACCCTGTGTAATAGAGCCTCGTATATGCGGTGGTGGTTCTTTCATGCTATGAGGACTGTGTCTGTCACCAGGAATTGCTCTTCCCATTAAACCTGCACAGAAACAAAAATATTAACATAGGCAATCCATATTCATTGTGATTAATCAGCAAATAAAACGCCAAACTATGTTTTATATGGGTATAGGTATATACACCTATACTATACATTATTCTACAAAACAAAGCAATTAAAAATGAGCTGTGAAATCAGGAGATCTGTCATAGACCACAGTTCGCATTACTGCGTACACCACTGTATGATCTCACTATCATTGAACGCTAAGGCAACAAGATAAATCTGTAAATTTATGCAAAGATCCTCGTGTATCCACATGTCTACAACAAAATCAGCCAAATTAGCAGCGGAAAGCTTGAATAACTATATATGTCCCAATATCCAAGGGTAAGAAGCTATTAAAGAGGAAATACAGCTACTGTTGTGATCCAGCAGCAGTGGCCACGATTGCAAAATTCTCCCTCCTGAATTTCTTAAAAATTAATTCTATTAATATTTAATTAGTATTTAAGAATTCATTTAAGCATGCAGTGCAGTGATCACAGCATCACTGGGCTGAACTGTCGCTTTCAATTGAGGCTATAGATACTGCCCGCAGATTCACAGGAGGCAGGGAAGGTGTAGCCAACAACAGATTAGAAACAAACGTAAAAGGTGAGATGGGAAATCCCTTTTAAAGTGGATCTTTCACTAAATTCCAAAATACAAACCGTCTACATTATTTAACCGGGTCCTCAGACCTGATGAGGTTGGTGTACTTACTGCGAAAATCTATGTCAGAATGGCAGCATTATCTGGACATTAAGAAGAGCATTTCATAAAATAAAATAAGTCATGAGTCCAAGTATATTCAGCCGTCTCCTACCCAACATGACTGACAGTTGCAGATTGTACTGAGCAGTGTGAGACCTCAGCAGCAGGGACACTGAGAAGCGGTCAATCAGGCTTAGTGGACTGAAATGGAGTTAAGCTTTCTTAAAAGATTATAAAGCCATTCTGACATGGATTTTCAAAAAAAGTTATTTAGCCTTTAAAGAATGCAGTGCATGAATCCCAGCCTGAAGTCCTGGCATAGAATGAAGATGAACTGTGCGAATCTCAGCCAGAAGTCCTGGACTAGGATGAAGATGCAGTGCGCAAATCACAGCCAGAAGTCCTAGCCAAACATGAAGATGCAGTGCGCAAATCACAGCCAGAAGTCCTAGCCAAAGATGAAGATGCAGTGCTCGATTCACAGCCAGAAGACCAAGCCTAGGATAGAGATGCAGTGCTGAATCCCAGCCAGAAGTCCTGCCCTAGGATGAAGATGCAGTGCGCGAATCCCAGCCAGAAGTCCTGGCCTAGGATGAAGATGCAGTGCGCAAATCCCAGCCAGAAATCCTGGCCTAACATGAAGATGCAGTGCGCAAATCACAGCCAGAAGTCCTAGCCAAAGATGAAGATGCAGTGCTCGATTCACAGCCAGAAGACCAAGCCTAGGATAGAGATGCAGTACGTGAATCCCAGCCAGAAGTCCTGACTTAGGATGAAGACGCAGTGCGCAAATCCCAGCCAGAATGGCTTAGGATGAAAATGCAGTGCACGAATCCCAGCCTGAAGTCCTGGCATAGAATGAAGATGAACTGTGCGAATCTCAGCCAGAAGTCCTGGACTAGGATGAAGATGCAGTGTGCAAATCACAGCCAGAAGTCCTAGCCAAAGATGAAGATGCAGTGCTCGAATCACAGCCAGAAGACCAAGCCTAGGATAGAGAGGCAGTGTGTGAATCCCAGCCAGAAGTCCTGCCCTAGGATGAAGATGCAGTGCGCGAATCCCAGCCAGAAGTCCTGGCCTAGGATGAAGATGCAGTGCGCAAATCCCAGCCAGAAATCCTGGCCTAACATGAAGATGCAGCGCACGAATCACAGCCAGAAGTCCTCTCCTAGCATGAAGATGCAGTGTGCGAATAACAGCCAGAAATCCTGGCCTAGAATGAAGATGCAGTGCGCAAATCACAGTCAGAAGCCTCTGTTAGCATGAAGATTCACTGCGCAAATCCCAGCCAAGGATGAAGATGCAGTGCGCAAATCCCAGCCAGAAATCCTGGCCTAGCATGAAGATGCAGTGCGCAAATCCCAGCCAGAAGTCCTAGCCTAGGATGAAGATGCAATGCGCGAATCTCAGCCAGAAGTCCTGGCCTAGGATGAAGATGCAATGTGCGAATCACACCTAGAAGTCCTAGCCAAGGATGAAGATGCAGTGCATGAATCACAGCCAGAAGTCCTCTCCTAGGATGAAGATGCAATGTGCGAATTCCAGTCAGAAGTCATAGCCTAGGATGAAGATGCACTGAGCAAATCACAGCCAGAGGTCCTAGCCTAGGATGAAGATGCAGTGCGCGAATCCCAGCCAGAAGTCCTCTCCTAGGATGAAGATGCAATGTGCGAATTCCAGTCAGAAGTCATAGCCTAGGATGAAGATGCACTGAGCAAATCACAGCCAGAGGTCCTAGCCTAGGATGAAGATGCAGTGCGCAAATCCCAGCCAGATGTCCTGGCCTAGGATGAAGATGCAGTGCGCGAATCCCAGCCAGAAGTCCTGGCCAAGGATGAAGATGTAGTGCGCGAATCATAGCCAGAAATCCTGGCCTAGCATGAAGATGCAGTGCGCAAATCCCAGCCAGAAGTCCTAGCCTAGGAAGAAGATGCAATGCGCGAATCCAAGCCAGAAGTCCTGGCCTAGGATGAAGATGCAATGCGCGAATCCCAGCCAAAAGTCCTGGCCTAGGATAAGATGCAGTGCGCAAATCCCAGCCAGAAGTCCTAGCCAAGGGTGAAGATGCGGTGCACGAATCACAGCCAGAAGTCCTCTCCTAGCATGAAGATGCAATGCGCGAATTCCAGTCAGAAGTCATAGCCTAGCATGAAGATGCAGTGTGCAAATCACAGCCAGAGGTCCTGGCCTAGCATGAAGATGTAGAGCGCAAATCACAGCCAGAAGTCCTCTCCTAGCATGAAGATGCAATGCGCGAATCACAGGCACAAGTCCTGGCCTAGCATGAAGATGTAGAGCGCAAATCACAGCCAGAAGTCCTGGCTTACCATGAAGATGCAGCGCGCGGCAGCGATATGAAGATATGCTGAATATCATATAGGGCAGATCGAGCGACGGATGTGCTTTTACATCCCTCGGGTCTCTCCAGACCCCATAGCATAATAAGGGACATTCAATTAGTGGAGAATAAGTTTTGCAAATTAAATTTCCCAGTAAAATCCACACAATCTTGTCAGCTCTGCTGCTGACAACTAAATGCACATTTAACCTTTTTCAGTGAGCTATGGCAGCCTTTGAAACCTACCTTCTATAGAAGCAGTTGGCATGTCCCGTACTGGTAAACCTCGCATCTGACCTTCCATCATTTCATAAGTGCGTTTGGGAGCACTTGCCTCTTGAGAGGTCCCAGCAGTCCGATTATCCTCTTTGGAGTTTTGAGAAGATGAACTGCCTAAATAAAGATGCAGGTCACGGTTATCCACACAACAAACAGCAGAGCAATTTCTCTTTTCAGCAGTAATTGACCCAAAAGTGAACAACACATCCACTCTCTTAATAAAAGCTTTAAGTCAAGATACGAAATGTGTACAGAAGTCAAGAAAACGTGTTACTTTGCTTTTCATGGCAATGATGTCTCCATGTTCCCCACTCAGCAGATCATTACAGAACAGAAATTAATCTTTCCATGGAAACACCACTCAGCAGAACAGGAAAGATGCTTTTGTATAAGCCTGTCTTTTTTCGTACTACGCAGAATAAGATCATTATCGCTATTTCTTCTTGTAATAAATAATCAACTCTTAAATAGAAATCCAAATTTTAATTAGTGAACAGAAAAACAATAACAGTCGATGCCCAATGAATTATATATTTCCTTCTAAATTAATTCCCACACTATTAGGGACAGCGTATAGCGGCATGCGTATAAAGCACTGTATACCAAACACCAGAATGGTTCTTCTGCCACGTAACACAGAAAGGCTTAAACCATATCCACGACATTGCCATATTAGAGCACCATTAACGTATCAATACCCTTCTTTTTATGGGGCTGTGGTGAGATTCCATAGAAGTCTGATGTGTCTTCCATAGAGTCACATTACGTTTGTCTGAATGCAATCTATGGTTACAGATGTCAACCAATACCTTTTCTTGAATTTGATTTGGAACCTAATTTCTCACAAACCTAATACAATACAATATCGCAAGCTGCTAGAAGAGAAGGGGGCAAATGACATCACAACTACTCCGTCACCAAAAAAAACACATGAAACATACATATTTCATAACAGAGTATCAAAAAAATCAATTTTTTTTTCTTTAAAGTCAGTAATCTCAAGTATATGTAAAGAAGGACAAGTCTGTAGTCTGAGATATCAAATGTTCACCATTGTCTAACAGTCGATATTAGGGACCTAATGTCAGGGGTACTCACTGTTTTACTAAACCAAACTAACATCACCTGAATGTTGCGTGGAAATCTCAGCTTATTTTTTAAGAAAGTAGCCCATCTGAATGTCACTAGCCAAAAATTAGCAAAATGAAGAGTATTCTAATTGATTTGATGTGTCAATGCAAAAGCAATGTAACCAGGAGTACATTTTGCCTTAGCGGGCCATCCTATTCACTGCATTAAAGCTTGGTGAATTAACGAAATCACATCAAGGTGAAGATTAGAGCCTTGACAAACAGCGAATATTCACAAAGTAGAGGAACCTATTACATTATCATGTTTTACACAGTCTTTAACAACAGCTCCAAGGAAAGGAAATCACCAAACTTGCCATCGAGGGACAGGATGTGGCCTTTCTTGCCTTTATAAATGACCTGACCTTTGGACAGCGGTTCCTCCCGCATGCGGTCTACCCTGCCTGGACTGTTTTCTCCCATGATCTTCGAAATGGTTCCTTTGTAGAGCACGTCTGCTGGAGTGCCCTGAAGAGTGTGCGGAAATTCGTGTCAGTGCAAAACATGAAAGTGAATCAAGATCTTACTGGTGAAAAAACTTCACAAGGATGATAATGGGGTGAACTCACATGTGTTATGGACCCTCTGTACGTTATCTGGGCATCTGGAGGAGGTCGATTGCTAGGCAATCCTTTAGTGAGACTTCCTCCATGTGCAGCACCTGCAAAGGAATAGAGAGCCCCCTTTAAAATGACCACTAAACATTCAATCAACAGCAGTGGGAATGCAGAGGACACAAACTATAGGGCGGTCATCCTCATAATTGTAAAAAATAAAAAGAATTTTACTAAAGGTCATGTAGATAATCTGTTGTATATTTCAGCATTGAAAATTATCTACAAGAGATCTTTCCTGGTAAACAAACACCAATGCTACCAAAAATGTCCAGGTGACCTCCATAGTGGAATAAGCTGAAATACTTTATTTGTACACTATCCATGCTGGGAACACCTGGATCTTTTAAGTGCAGCGCTTTTCAATTTCCCATTTTTGGATGTTTTTTTCCTTTAGTCTCTTAAGCTCTGGGGATATCTTTCACCATATTCACAGTTTTCTATATAGTACGAGACATTAAAAGTGAATAAATTTCATCCCTGACATAAAGAAGTGAATGAAGTCATACAATTCAGGGCATGTTAGTAATAAACAGTCAACGTAAGTTATCAGCCTGGATTTTAGAACAGAGGATTGGTGATGCTGCTCAATTTTGGCCAAAAAAAAAGTAACTTACACGGATATAATAAACGTAAAGATATTAAAATGTTAAGTGAACCCAACTTATCAAATTTAACCAGAATTCTGGCGTAAAATGATCAAAATTTGTCACAACACAAGGTTGCGCTAAAATCAGGCGACTTATGGTGTTCCAATTTTCACTGAGCACCTATGAATTGAGTGAAGTTGGGACAAGGGCATGGCAATCCCCACTTGTTATAATTAGTGGCGGTGTTCCCAATGCCACAATTTTTTTTTTTCAGATAGCGCCGACATATTTCGCAGCGCTTTACAGTTTGCGCACATTATCATCGCTGCCCCTGATGGGTCTCACAATCTAAATTCCCTATCAGTATGTCTTTGGAATGTGGGAGGAAATCCACACAAACACGGGAGAACATACAAACTCCTTGCAGATGTGGTCTTTGGTGGGATTTGAATCCCAGGACTCCAGCGCTGCAAGGCTGCAGTGCTAGCCACTCAGCCACCGTGCTTTTACTCCGGCCACGTCTGAAGTAGGATTTATGGCAAGACGCATACGGAGACACATGCCATTTAATGAATCAGGGGCATCTGATTCCAGCACACATCATTATCAAGACCAGCGTAAAAAAAATACTAGACTTGATAAATTGGGGTCTAAGTATATCACAAAGATAGAGAACTTTTTACTATACAGCGATTAATCTTTTTTTATTTCAATGAGGTTGCTTTAGCAAGGTGCTCACTGATCACCGGATTGCCACTTGTCCGACTGGGTCTGCCATAATTAGCCCTAATAGGGCATATAGACCGGGCCTATCCAGTGACATGGAGCTCTGTTCATGATACTATACCTGGTCCACTGTACCCAGTATTCTTCCTTTGGTGTTCAGAAAATACATGTTTTGGGTGATATTTTAAGTGTTACCGATCCATCATTCACTCTATAATGCTAATTTATCCCCAAGATTGATTGCTTTATACAGTTTTACAAATGTCTACAAGAAAGTGACAGCATATCCTACCCCTAAAAATGGAGCCCTCTTGAGTTGTCTGCATCACTAGGTTCTCAGGTTGGCTCGGCTGGCTCTTGGGAGAGAGCTGTTCTTGTTTAACAGCCAAGAAAGGCACTGAAAATAATAAAATACGTTTCTTAAGCAGAGAAATCACAGCTTGACATTAGGCTTTCCCATCTTATCACTCACAGTACAGAGTCACCAACTGTTTTATAGCAGTCACTAGTACAATACTGAGGTTTTTCCAGCAGGGAACAATGCAGATGTCACTCAGATGTCATAGCAATGAATTACAAGTGTTATTCAATATTCACTTGTAAGTTTTTGTGATCACAGATGTATAGCGAGATAAAAAAATGTACTAATATACAACATCCCTTTATGAATAGATATAGGACATGCTTATGAAATACTAAAATGAGCGACTTACTGTAAGGAACAAACTTTAAAGCAGTAATGGAATAAACACTGTATATTTCATGTTAATTTTTGGTGCAACATTTCATCCCTCTGGGTTATCAGACAACGGAATCCATGTTATGGTGCTGAAGAAAGAACTGTGACTCCACGACTAACAGTCACAAAATGTCCTGGTACAAATAAATACATGCAGTCATCACAGCAAACAGTGAACTAATAAAAGTTTGCTGCTATCCTCTGCCTCCTACACTCCCTGACAGAAGTTATGTCGCTTATCCAGGTTATGTAAATAAAAGTTTATAACCTGACGTTAAATTCATCCATTGGTTGTATAAATTATTCACTTGAAAGCTGAAACCCTCTGAAATGTGGTTTAGGTTAAGAAAATAAATTGGCATCAATGCAGAAATATTGATCAGTTAATGGACACAGAATGGTCAGATTTTGGCAGGACAAAAGTTTTGTCGCCTGGTCATATAATGCACCCAATCCTAGTTTACATCCTCCCCTGTGCTCAGTAAATGATCGGTTAATTAGTGTGTGTATAAAAAGAAACACAGCACCCCAGACCTTCACTTGAACTGCAATTTGAGCTCTGACAACATGCCAAAAATCCACCTTGTGACCAAAGCCTGGATTATCAAGAGGCTGAAGACCAGATCCACTGCAGAGGTGGCTGGTACCTTTAATGTGTCTCAGCGTCAAGTACAACGAATTAAAAAAAAGATTTGAAGAGACTGGAGATGTGTTTGATAAGCCCAGGTCCGGCAAATCCCGCAAAACAACTGCTCGGGAGGAACGTTTGTTGGTTAGAAAATCCAAAGCAAGCCCCTCTTTCACTGAAGCAGAGCTCCAACAGGCCTCGTCACCTCAAGTCCCTGTGTCAACTAGAACAGTTTGTAGGATTCTGTCTCGATATGGCCTCCATGGTCGAATCAGTGCCCAGAAGCTAGCACTAAACAAAAGGCAGATAAAAAACCGTGTGGCATTTGCAAAGTCCCGCAGCCTGCTAAACAGATGGACACTGGAAAAGTGGCAGAAAGTGGATTTCTCTGATGAATCTTCAGTAGAATTACTCCACAGCTGCCGCAAATACTGCAGGAGACCTACTGGAGCCCGCATGGATCCAAAATACACCCAGAAAACAATTAAATTTGGTGGTGGAAAGATCATGGTCTGGGGTTACATTCAGTATGGGGGTGTGCAAAACATTTGCAAGGTGGAAGGCAATATCAATAGCCTAAAATATCAAGAACTATTAGCTACCTCTTATATTCCAAATCATAAAAGGGGTCAAATTCGGCAGCAGGATGGTGCTCCATCTCATACATCCCTCTCTACAACAAAGTTCCTCCAGGCAAAAAAGATCAAGGTGCTCAAGGACTGGCCAGCCCAGTCACCAGACATGAACATCATTGAGCATGTTTGGGGTAGGATGAAAGGAGGAAGCTTGGAAGACAAAACCAAAGCATTTAGATGAACTCTGGGAGGCATGTAAGATTGCATTTTTTGCTATTCCTGATGACTTCATTAATAAATTGTATGAATCATTGTTGTACCACATGGATGCAGTCCTTCAAGCTCATGGAAGTCACACAAAATATTAAATATGACTAATAGCACCACAACTTCATTCACCAATGTTATGCAACATATATTTGTATTTTAAGTTAATTATTTGTTTGAATATCCCATTACTTTCTGTGGGCGACAAAACTTTTGTCTTGCCAAAATCTGACCATTCTGTGTCCATTAACTGATCAATATTTCTGCATTGATACCAATTTATTTTCCTAACCTAAACCACATTTCGGAGGGTTTCAGCTTTCAAAAGAATAATTTATACAACCAATGGATGAATTTAACGTCAGGTTATAAGCTTTTATTTACATAACATGGATAAGCGACATAACTTCTGTCAGGGAGTGTAAAGACTCCAGTGCAAAGTCCACCATATTGGAAAAGATCCTTTTACATTTTATTATAGGGGAAATCTAATGACACATACTAAGAGAAGGTGACCTCCTTTTACTGACCTGAATCAGACTAGTGTCCTACCAGTTCAATGCCACTATGATTGTGGATTACATTGTAACTATAGAGCGGATTCATTAAGACACTTTAGTCAGAAAAGTGAAGTAGAAAAGTCGCAAATTTGTGAGCAATGCATGGCTGGGCAAACTTTTTACCATAGTTATGCTGACTTTTTGAAAGTAGACCAAGCTTATAGGACAGAAAATGGCGTGGCAACTACCTGACAAATTATGCCACAAAAGTGGCATAAATCATAGCAGAAATATCCACACAGGCAGCATAATGATACGCCAAATTAATTAAAGGGGCTATCCACTACTTGGACAATCCTTTCTCATTCCTCTTTTGGCATCATTAAAATAAAAACAGCTACACTCACCTCCCGTGTCAATGCTGTTCCAGCGGTGTCAGCACTCGCATTCCCAGGGCTCACATGAAGTTGTTCCGTCACGCAAGCCCTGCGCCCAATCAGTGCTGGCGTCACTGTCCCCGCCTTCGTAAGTATTGAACATCAAAAGGAAGTCATTACTGTGGCTGCCCTCCGACTTCCTCTTGATGTTCGATTTGTTTGAAGGCAGGAATAGAGACGCCAACACTGATAGGGAGCAAGGCTCATGTGACGCAACAACCTTACGTGAGTGCCAGTGCAGACATCGCTGGAATGGCACAAGCACTAAAACTAAGGAAACATATTTGTGTGCAGGAACAGCCATCTTGCATCAGGCTGCCTTACTATTTTGAGATACTTGGCCAGAACTGTGAGGTTTTATAGCTCACTGCACCTCTAGTCTCAATTCAAACATCAAGGCATACTAGTTATTGAAGATTGGCGGCCGGAGTAGTGCCCTGTCCTGAGGAGCCACTCCTGGGCCGCAAGTGGCTCAAAAATGGATCAAGTGAAACAGTCTGACTCCTATTCTAGGTCATCACACGGATTTGTTAATTCTACAGGCCACAGTGATAGGTTCTCTGTAAGGCCTGGAATGATCCAGATCTACTGCAAGCGATTTAAAACACTGCATACTTATCTACAGAAAATGTTGCCTTCATATAGTAAATAAAAGTTTAGGCTTTACACAACGTAGGAATCAATCTATGCTAAGGGCAACAAAACATATCGTGAGTGAAGGGAAGAAAAATTACAGAGGTACTGTCATCAGCACTGAACTTTGCTTTAGAAAGAAACTTGAGTTCATAAGGGGTTTGGTCCCTTCAGAGGAAAAGGTCAATGACACAGTCTGTTTGGCAACACCATATTTACACTGGACAAGGATTCTTGTACCTAGCAGACATGCTGAGGACACAGCACGCACTGGCTGTTATGGAAGGACATGTCTGGAGTACTAAAAAAGCACAAACAACTAGTCATCGGTCACTTTGTGGAAACAGCAACAGGACCAAACAAATTTCAACTTACGCTCCTCACCCGGTTTTTTAGGGTCCACACTCATTGGCAAACCCATTGTGATAGACCCAACAGGGACTTTTGCATGTTCAGAGCTGTATGGTGTATGAAGTGGAATGGGAACACCCTAAAAAAAGAAAAGGAAAATAGTAAGACAAAAATATGGGTCACAGCGTCCTGGTACAGCATGACAAGAACACAAGATTACTAATAAAACTGTATGAGTGCCGTATAAAGACTTGGAGCTCATGCAGACATCCGTGTATCTCGGTCCTATCATGGAAAGCAATGCACAGGCTGGCTGAGAGTCTCTGGACCAGAGAGTGACAGCCTCAGGGAAATATATGATGCAGTCATGCTTCGATCAGGGCACCAGCACCCAGTTTGTGCACTGCGGTCCATGATTGGTCTAGGTCCACTGACATCTGCATGAGCTTGGGAAGACAAAGGATACGAAATGACTGACACTGCTCACATCGCAAGCTAAATAACTCTTGAATGGCAAATTTGTCCAAATGTATGTGTACATGTGAGTATTTGCAACTGATTTTTCTGCAGGAAAAACCAAAGTGTTGCAGGAAAAAAAAACGATGAAAGAATTGACATGCTGTAGAACACGGTTTGCCCTTTGCTGGTACTGTAAAATGTTATGTTTTTATCTGCACCAAAAACGCAGAGTGCAAGTAAGTCCTTATTACATAGATATATAAAAGGCCAGAGCTGGATGCCACCACAACTCGTGACTTTGTCATTCCGATGTTGGTGGCAGCCAGATTGGTTGTCAATACGAGTTTTTAACACAAATACAACAATGGATGTAGACTGCACAGTATCAAATGTAACCTGCACATTGTTATCACATGAAATAAAGCCCAACTACCTGAGAAATGGAGCCCATGGGTCTTTCAATAGCAGCTGGGTGTTTACTGGAGGAAATGAGAGGAGGAGGGTTTGATATGTTGTTAACGCGAGGAGCCAGTGATCGTGAACCATCGTGCAAGTTTAATGGCATGGCATGGCCTGTGCAAAAAGACACAATTAGTTAAGCTTCATTTGCAGAGTTATCAATAGTTGGCCACGGGTGACCTCTGGCTACTCATCCCTTTGACCTTCTCTTAGTCTCATACTTGCCATTTCTTTGATCCTCTCAATTTCTGGGTGCATATCCCTTTGATCCCCCTTTACCCTCTGTGTGCTCATTTCTTTGATTCTCTCTTACCTCCTTGGTGCTCATCCCTTTGACGCCCTCTCAACCAATAGATGCTCATCCCTTTGATCCACCCTCATCCTCTGGGTGTTCATCCTTTTAATCCCCCTTACCCTATGTATGCTCATCCCTTAGATCCTGACTTGCCCTCTGATCCCCACTTACCCTCTTGGGTGCTCATCCCTTTGCTCCCCCTTTACCCTCTGTGTGCTTATTTCTTTGACTCCCTCTTACCTCCATGGTGCTCATCCCTTTGATGCCCTCTCACCCACTAGATGCTCATTCCTTTAATCCCCTTTTACATCGGTGTACTCTACAGCCCTGTGCTATACTGAGCTGTGTCGCCATGCCTAACATAGCGTGTATGTAAGAAAATACCTTTAGTGCAATACAATATTTCCAAACTTAAGATTTGATTGCATTTATTCTCCATTATTATAGGAGTTTTCCCCACACAGAATGATTTAATTGAAGGAGTATGAATGGTGGGTCTCATACCAACTATGAGAACAGTGCTTCCATGTCACTCATCAGAAGAACTGAGATGGTTGCCGGGGTCACCCGCCACCATGTTGGATGTGCAAAGTGGACAATATTGAGCAGTTTCTGTGTCACACAGCCTAGAATGGTCAGTGATTACACACGTGCACCAAGCAATGCTGAATCAGACACATACGCACACTGAAGAAAGGAATTTATTAATCTACTCATTTAGGGAAGTATCTGATTCTAGATCGACTTTGGTATTTGGTACATGGCCTTTTTTGAACCTTATTACTGTGTGTTCAATGTACTTCATAAATACAAGTCCCATTAAGTTTTTAAGTACATTTCATGTTAAAATCTACAGTTCATACAACAAATAACATTCACAATAATTCCATACATTTCTCACCTTGAGGGTTATATGGGGATGTGGCTTCATGTTGTGGAAGGGGCATTAATACTTCTCTGGCAGGCACTTGATACTGTGCTGTAGGGGGCCAGGGTGGAAGGCAAGTCTGCTCAGCGCTTAACCTCTGACCTTCTACCTGTAACGCCATATACGCAGCCTTGTCTGAAAACAAAACACAGTGAGTTTACCGAACTGCAGCACACGTAGAGCACCGCCAGGTGAAAATTACTCCGCAGGACCAATATTAATCTTTCCTGGTCAGTGGTGAATGCAAATGATTTCTCCGTGACCAGACTTCCTGTAAGCCTGGAGATGACTAGGAAATGTCTCGGCAAGAATCTGCCTTAGGCTATAATACAAATGGTGACCTTCTCATTTCTTAAATAAACAGTCATTTCACTGTTATATCAACTTGCGTGGTAGAACAGGTTGGTTCACTAACACGCACCAGTAGAAATAATGCAAGTATCTAAAACATTACTGACATCCTGGCAACTGCAATAGTGCAAGGAAGTTTTCTTCTTCACATTTCTGGATCTTCAGTTTTACACCTTTAAAAACAGATCAAAAAGTATTGCGATATATGGAGGTCTCCTGTGGTGTCTAGCACTAAGACGTTAGTGCTGAGAGTAGTGGCCTCCATGGAGAAGACTTGTTGTTCTAGCACATCCCACAGATGCTCGCGTGGATTGTGAACAGGTATGTGTCAAAGTGACCTCCACATGAATGGCAGAACCAGAGTTTCCCAAAGGAGCACCACCTTGCTCTTTCTGCACAGTACATCCTGATGCCATCTGTTACCCAGCAAAGTGATGAGCTTGCATCCAGCCATCCACTTCCGGTAAAAGAAAACATGATTTACCAGATCTGGCCACCTTCATGCATCATCCAGTTCTGAAGCTCAAAGGAACATTTTTGAAGGCACTTGCCGTGGTGGCTAGGTGTTAGCATGGATGCTCTGACCGGCCTACAGCTTTAAAGCCCTATGACAACTTTTTCAGCAATCTATGCTACAGTAACTTCAGAGGGACACAGTAACTTCACAGGCTAGCCGTCACACACTGCATGCACTAATAAGCCCAAGGCCTCATTCATTCAGACACTAGTTTATGTATGAGTTCTGTGTTTTTCACTTATTCATTATAGTCTATGGACATGTTCAGATTTTTTGGGGGCGATTAATTGTCCGCAAAAAGTAATAAATAAATAAAAACAGACATGTCAGTAATTTTTGGGGGGCATATTTTTTTTTTGCATACAAAAAAAAAAATTTGATGTCACACTGATGGTAAAGATGGACTAACAGACCAAAGTGAGCCAGCTCGCTGATGAACACCGATGCCTATTTTCTTGGATGCAAAAAATCCAAGAATGTCTAAATAAGGACTTGGAGGCCCAACATAATGTTGCTCTTCAAAGCAGTGGTGGTGGGGGGATGAGAGGCATGCATTTTTGACAGGTGCTAAACATGGCATGCCAGAACACTGCACAATATCTACCATGTTGGAAACGTTCTGACCCAATGTCAGTAGATCCCAACTCCTGCACGTTTCTCCAGCCTCCAAGAGAAACTCCATGAGTTCACTGTCCAATTACTGTCTAAAGTACACTACACTCTTTCACAAGTGCCAATTAAAGTTATTGTCACTTCCAACCTAAGACTGGCTGAAATCCAACACAACCTCACTTTCTTGAATGGGGGTATACTGTAATTAGGGGGCCGAGAGTCCGGGGAATTCTGTGTAAGGAGAACGGCAATGCTTACATTACTGGACGTCAATCATGTGAGTGGCTGGAGTAATAACAGTTTCCAATATACCGTAAATGAAACCATGTTTATAAGTATTACATGAGAATATCAAGAAAGCCTGTTGAATGGATATGGCTGCCGAGTATTTGTGATTTTGCCGGCACTATAAATACATCCATAAGAAATGGCTGCGTGGAGCCACACAAAGCTAAAAGTAACCAGCCCCCTTATTTTATCCTGCTAAGCCTCAAAATGACGGGTAAAATATACAAGGTGTCAGCATGCTTACCTTAAAAAATATGAATGAGCTTAACCAGCGCCCTCCTGCTTAGCTGCCGAGCAGGATTCCAACAAGCAGGAAGAACACAACATATCGGGTGGAAAGGCTTCCTAATATTACACATTTGCATGGCTCTGTAGAAATGGGCAGGATACGACATACGAGGAGCTGAGTTCTGCAGGGTTTGTGCACAGGGCAATGGCTTTCTCTCTGGCTGAACCGCAGAGCTGAAGTATGAGCACATCCTAAATGTGTTCTCGCCCATATACTCAGAGCTGTCCTTCCTGCTGATCGCTGTACATATGTAAGTGGTGAAAATGTGCTAGGAGGAAACGTAGGGTAATAAGTGGAATTTGGCCTTGTTTTAATGCACTTGGCTCAGAGGTTAACTCTACAATTATAAGCCCTATAATCACACACAAGCCGCTCAGCACAGAAACCAGCCCTGTTATTACAGCAATTCTACCTGCAGTAATAGATCAGCGCAGGCACCTAATGGACGTAGATATTCCCATCTACAAGATCCTAGCCCAATATGTAGTACGTATCAGAAGTAGAGATGAGCGAACATCATTGGCTCCCTCTTTATTAGCGCTTACCAAATCGGGAACCTGGCTAACTGGAGCGCGCCCGATAATCAGCTGTTCGGCGCCGCGGCTGCATGTGTCGCAGGCTGTGTCAGTGTCATAGTCACAACATACAGGCTCTCCATGCATGTGTACCTGTCATACAGCCGCGACACATGCAGCTGCTGCGCCAAACAGCTGATTATCGGGAGCGCTCCAGTTAGCCGGGTTCCCGATTTGGTAAGCGCTATAGCTTGTCGAATAAGGAGGGAGCAGACGATGTTCGCTCATCTCTAATCAGAATATTAGCAAAAACCTCCAATTAGAAATGTAGTATAGTTCTTCTGATTTGCTATGTCGCTTACCCCATGTGCAGGGCATTGCGGTAGCTTCGGTATCCATGGTTATGACCACAAAGAACTAACTAACTGTCACTATATGAGTGGTCGTAATCATGAATACCTAAGGTCCTGCAATGCCCAGCACATAGGGCAAGCAACATAGGGGATAACATGGGAACATGACTTAGGACGTAACAGTATTTGCTATCCCAGGAAGGAGTGAAAGTATACTGGAACTACAAATCTAATATATGCAACATCAACTTGTCATTGGAGGAATTTGGATTGTAACACGCTCGATCATCTTTTTCTCAGGGGGCACCCAGCGTGCATATTTATGGTACCATTGTGTGGTAGGTCTGTGGGCTGAGTGAGTGCATTCTTGTGTATATGGTCGGCTAAAATAAGGAATACTTCACTACTTCATAAGGGACCTCTTCTGTAAAGGAACCTGTCACCAGGTTTCTGTTATGGAATCGGAGAGGAGCAAAATGTAGGAGCAGAGTGATGTGTCACTTATGGGGCTGCCTGTTGTAGCAGCCCAATAATTATTTTACCACTAGAAGACTAGTAAACCTGCTGTCATCCTGCATATTCATGAGCTCTGTATGACCCCATCACTGATTGGCAGCTTTCGGCCTATGCACAGCCCACACAGAGAGCTGCCAATCAGTGGTATGTGCGAGGTTACACAGGGCCCAGTATTCATAGAACTGGTAGATCTGTAGCAGACAAATGAGTGTATTTATCAAAATTACAGCCAGCAGCTCAATAAGTGATACATCACTGGAATCAGGGTCTCTGCCCCTGCGTCATTCCACTCTCAGATGGAGTAGGAAAAGTGTGTTGACAACCTAGCCGGAAAGACGCCTACTGTCATTGGTGCACTACTAAGAATTACATACCATCGCTATCTGCAGCTGTCCCTTTAGGGCTACTGATTGTCTGTGGCTCTTTTTCACATGTTAAATGAGAAGGAGGATACTTGGTCAGAGCTTGTCCATCCTGGGCCGACTCGTGAACCTTGGTGATCTGCTCTTGATAAAGGGCCAGCGCATGATGAGGCTTCATGTGAACAGCTTGAGGCACTGACTCAGAGAAGCCTTCTGACATCTGAAAGAATAAAGAAAATTAACAACTTCATCTAATCATGCGGTTTCACAAGTAGTATAAAACACGAGGCAGTCAGAGATCATGGCACAAAGAGAACCGCTGGTCACCGGCAGAGAATTGCAGATTCATAGACTGACAGATGATGATGCATGAACACGGGCTGCACAGACCACAAGGAGCATTCGGTTTACTCAGTTTGGTCTATCGGCTTCCTTTTACCAGCTAGGGGACTCATAATCGTGCACCACACCATTTCATTTCCCCATATTATTAATACCGCACAATAATGCTCTGCGTACTCTGACTACAATGACTGTGCAGGCAACAGAATCAGTCCTCATACATAAGTTACACAATATTACATAATCATACAAAAAATTATATGATTTTATGACTTTTTAGCTTTAAGTGAACCTGTTCGCTGATACATGGGCAGCATGCATCAGGCACTGGCAGTATCATGTCAGCCAGGTATGTTTGACTCTATAATCAAAGACCTGTCAATCAAGGGAAGCGGCAGGGAGCATGTGCTTCTCTGAAATGCTGCAGCGTTTCAGAGGCAAATATACATGGCTGGGATAAGACCGCCAGTGCCTGCGCATTGGGCAGCATGCATCAGCTGTCACGTTCCCATTAAATAAAAAATGAAAGAAAAATAAATTAGATATTAAAAATAATAAAATGTAAAAACATATATTTGGAAATAAATATGCCAATGTATCCCGCGTATCTCGATGATCAGTATATAGTATAGTAAAGTAGTTTCATGTAAGTCAAGAATCTCTGGTGCGAACATTAAATGGGTACCCTGGACTATCTCCGGCAGTATTGCAGGCAATGAATGGAGCGGAGGTTGGGCATGCACACATTTTTTCCATTCAAAATGGGTCTTTAACCCCTTCACAACACGTACTGTACATGTACAGCGCAAGTTGGAAGCAGATGTACGGAGCGGGATCATGGGGTGAGCTAATTCCATACTCGGAAGGTAGTGGATGAGTGTTACAGCCAGGACCTGCCTCTAGCCATAGCGGGTGGCATCGGCATTAACAACGTGCCGGCATGGGGACGCATCATTCCATCGGCACATCATCGCACCTGTGACGTGATTGCGGATCACCAATGGGTGGCTATGACAGCCGGGGGTCTGTTGAACACCTCTATGCTTGTCATTATGGAGCTACCTTGAAACCCCTTCTGTGGCCGGACTTCAAAGGAGACTGTGATTTTTACTATATGCAGCAATACTATGGCACCGATGCATATAGGACAAGCGATCAGAAGATTGCATGTTTAAGTCCCCTAAAGAAAACAAACAAATGCAGTGAAAATTTAAAAAAAAAAAAATGTTTTAAAAGATATATATAAAAAAAAAATCAAAAAATTCAAATAAAAAAAAAAATACATGTGGTATCGCAGTGTTAAAAAAAAAATCTGATCTATAAAAATATGAAAATAATTAAGCTGATCGGTAAACAGTATAAATTAAAAAAAATAGAAGAACGCCAACATTATGCTTTTGATAGCTGCAATACTACAAAAATGTGTAAAAAGCGATCAAAAAGCCACATCTACCCAAAATGGCATCAATAAAAATGATGTTTTGCCCTGCAAAAAATAAGCTGTCTCACAGCTCCATCAACAGAAAAATTAAAAAGTTACAGAAAATGGCTATGTAGCCCTCAATCTTTTTAAAAGATTTTAAAATAATAAACAAAGGACATGTTTGGTCTCTCCATAATTGCATACTGATCAGAAGAATCATATTGTGAGTTTATTTTTATCACACAATGTACACCATAAAAATATGTCCCAAAAAACAATGTCAGAAATGCGTTTTTTTGTTGTTGTTTTTTCACAATTTCTTCCCATTTGGAATTTTTTTTCTTGTTCTCCAGTACGCGGTCACAAAAAATGAATGATGTCATTCAAAACTTACCCAGCAAAAAAGGAGCCCTGACATGTCTATGTGGACAGAAAAGTAAAAAAGTTCTAGCTCTGGGCAGAAGGTGAGGGAAAAACGAAAATACAAAAATGGAAATTGTCAGTCTCGTGACTAAGTTGAATTTTCAGAGTTCCAGAGCACTGATCATAGCTGGGGTCCATTTTCTGTATAGGGAAACTTGTATTCGCCAAGAGCCCTTTAAGGGTACGTGCACACGTTGCGGATTCTCTGCGGATCCGCAGCGTTTTTTGAGGTGCAGAAACGCTGCAGATCCGCAATTGATTTACAGTACAATGTAAATCAATGAGAAAAAAAAAATGCTGTGCATACTTTGCGGAAAATCCTCTGCGGAAACGCTGCGGTTTAAAAGAAGTAGCATGTCACTTCTTTTTTGTGAATCTGCAGCGTTTTTGTACCCATTCCATTATAGAAAACCGCAGGGGTAAAAAACGCAGCAAATCTGCAAGAAAACCGCAGCAAAAACGCACAAAAAACGCAACAAATCCGCGGGTGCGTTTTCTGCCAGGAGAGGCAGAATTCGCACCAGAAATTTCTAAGCCTAAACTGCAACGTGTGCACATAGCCTGAAATGAAAGGGTTTGCACAATATACAACATTTTTATTACTTATTCCCTATATAAAAGTGTTAAATGTATGGTCACTCCATGTCCCCAATGCTCAGACTCCCACCTATCAGAAGCACTAGGGTTGCGTGTTTGAATCGATTGATGGTTAAGCATGCACACCATCAACTCCAGGGTGGCAGAGAGCAGCGCGGCAGAGAGCAGCGCGGCAGAGAGCAGCGCGGCAGAGAGCAGCGCGTCAGAGAACAGCGCGTCAGAGAACAGCGCGGCAGAGAGCAGCGCGGCAGAGAACAGCGCGGCAGAGAGCAGCGCGTCAGAGAACAGCGCGGCAGAGAGCAGCGCGGCAGAGAGCAGCGCGGCAGAGAGCAGCGCGGCAGAGAGCAGCGCGGCAGAGATAGGTGAGCATTGTACTATGATCACCAGTGCTGAAACATTCACCGATAGGCAGTTGAATTTATACAGGATGCTGTACCCCAGAGAATGATGTCAGATATCATATTAGAAGAATATTGCTCTAAAATTAAAAAAACATTTTCTGAAACATCGGCACAATCAGAAGTGTTGGTAAATTAGCTGCAAAATGATGAAAATTAAACTATACAAGCAATGGAAAATAACAATTCAGCAGAAGAAACAGCCCTCTCATCAGCCCATTTAACAGACTCAACAGAGTAAAAGATAGAGACAGGTAACTTGATCGCTTCATACAAGCGAACACCATAAATGATGACTAGAATCTGACGGGCAGAACGTCTCTTGCACGAGAGGCCTTGTTGTGCATCTAGTTACATCATCTGACAGCACTGACATGCAAATCAATACACGGAGCCAGACACAGGCGGCACAGATGAGACCTCAGAAAAGGAACTAGTGTATGAACCTTCCCCCCTTCAAGTTAACCACATTTTAAACTAAATGTATTCATTTTTTGAATTACTATCTAAAGTTAATAAGGTAAATAAAATATCTTGAAATTGGGCATCTTGCAGGTTTCTAACCCACAAGCCTCATAATACGCTGACACCTCCAGAAGTCACTTCATTGTATCACAAACATGACCATAATAAAAAGGTAACATATATATATATATATATACACATACACACACACACATGTATATTATACCATATACATGTTAACCGTAGGATTAGTTTACTCACAACAGAGGATGGCCAAAGCTCACAGCTTCCTACTCCCTGCACAGTGACCTCTGCACAGATTACAGAGCATGCTTAGAGCACTCGCCAAAAGATGTCAGTGAACATCTCCAGTCTAATGCTTGATATGGTCTATATGGCTGCCATAAAGCATATCTGTAATTGCTGTTAAATACAGCACAGGCTGGATTGCTGCCACAATAATCATGCACAGAAATTAGGAAAAAAAAGGTTATCACTAGATGGTTGATGTATTTCCTTTAAGAAGTATGAATGGGCATTGTTACAGTCATAAACACGGAGAACCTGCTACCTTTAAAGTGCACATGCAATACAAAAGCAGCAATGCTAATATTGGCATTTAGCACAATATGTGTTATATGGGCATTTGCATAGGACTGATTTAATGACTTATTATCATGTGATGCACAAGCAATGCAGCCCCAATGATAATTGTGTCTATACACTACCTGACAGAAGTTATGTCGCTTATCCATGTTATGTAAATAAAAGCTTATAACCGGACGTTAAATTCATCCATTGGTTGTATAAATTATTCTTTTGAAAGCCGAAACCCTCCGAAATGTGGTTTAGGATAGGAAAATAAATTGGTATCAATGCAGAAATATTGTTCAGTTAATGGACGCAGAAAGGTCAGATTTTGGTAAGATAAAAGTTTTGTCGCCTGGTCATATAATGCATCCAATCCTAGTTTACATCCTCACATGTGCTCAGTAAATGATTGGCTAATTAGTGTGTGTGTATAAAAAGAAACCTAGCACCCTAGACCTTCACTTGAACTGCAATTTGAGCTCTGACAACATGTAAAAAATCCATCCTGCAGCCAAAGCCTGGATTATCAAGAGGCTGAAGACCAGATCCACTGCAGAGGTGGCTGGCAACTTTAAGGTGTCTAAGCGTCAGGTACAAAGAATTAAAGAAAATATATGAAGAGACTGGAGATGTATTTGACAAGCCCAGGTCTGGCCGACCCCGCAAGACAACTGCTCAGGAGGAACGTTTGCTGGTTAGAAAATCTAAAGCAAACCCCTCTTCCACTGCAGCAGAGCTCTAACAGGCCTGGTCACCTCAAGTCCCTGTGTCAACTAGAACAGTTTGTAGGATTCTGTCTCGAAATGGCCTCCATGGTCAAATCAGTGCCCAGAAGCCAGCACTAAACAAAAGGCAAATAAAAAACCATGTGGCATTTGCAAAGTCCCGCAGCCTACTAAACAGATGGATGCTGGAAAAGAGGCAGGAGGTGGATGTCTCTCATAAATCTTCAGTAGAATTACACCACAGCAGCCGCAAATACTGCAGGAGACCTACTAGAGCTCGCATGGATCCAAAATACACCCAGAAAACAGTTAAATTTGGTGGTGGAAAGATCATAGTCTGAGGTTACATTCAGTATGGGAGTGTGTGAAACATTTGCAAGGTGGAAGGCAATATCAATAAAAATATCAAGAAGTATTAGCTACCTCATATTCTAAATCATAAAAGGGGTCAAATTTGGCAGCAGGATGGTGCTCCATCTCATACATCCATCTCTACAACAAAGTTCCTCCAGGCAAAAAAGATCAAGGTGCTCAAGGACTGGCCAGCCCAGTCACCAGACATGAACATCATTGAGCATGTTTGGGGTAGGATGAAAGGGGAAGCTTGGAAGACAAAGCCAAAGAATCTAGATGAACTCTGGGAGGAATGTAAGACTGCATTCCTGATGACTTCATTAATAAATTGTATGAATCATTTTTGAACCGCATGGATGCAGTCCTTCAAGCTCATGGAAGTCACACAAAATATTAAATGTGTCTCTAATACCACCACAACTTAATTCACCAATGTTATGCAACATATATTTGTAGTTTAAGTTAATTATTTGTTTGAATATCACAGTACTTTCTGTGGGCGACAAAACTTTTGTCTTGCCAAAAAAATCTGACCATTCTGTGTCCATTAACTGATCAATAATTCTGCATTGATGCCAATTTATTTTCATAACATAAACCACATTTCGGAGGGTTTCAGCTTTCAAAAGAATAATTTATACAACCAATGGATTAATTTAACGTCAGGTTATAAGCTTTTATTTACATAACCTGGATAAGCGACCTTACAGATGTACACTTCCTTACAGAAGTTCTTAGGCTACGTTCACATTTGCGTTGTGCGGTGCTGCGTCGGCGACGCAACGCACAACGCAAATGTGAACGCATGCACAACGCAGCGTTTTGTGACGCATGCGTTCACTTTTTCATGGTTTTTGGCACAGAAAAAACTTCATCATGTAGCGTCCTCTGCGCCCTGACGCATGCGCTGCAGTGACACATGCGTCACAAAATGCAAGTGCAACGCATGTCCATGCGCCCCCATGTTAAATATAGGGGCGCATGACGCATGCGCCCGACGCAACGCAAATGTGAACGTAGCCTTAGAAGAGGTACCCCAGATCAACTACATCTTCACAAATCAGTAGGTTATACATCTTTTAGCCTCATGATTGACGCAGGAAGGTTGTCACACCATTTTGCCATTATTGTTGGACTTAAAGTGGTCAGATGACCCCTTTGGAGATAACAGCCCACATCTCCATGTAGAAGTCCTTGAATGTGCTTTGATTTTTATCAGTCTGTATTCTAGTGATTCCTACCCTCATTGTCCTGTTTGTTGTAATTGCTCTTGTAGTTTTCTTTTTAAACCTTTAGTCTATCTGATTGATTTCATCAACCTGTGTTCTAGAGATTGGTATCCTCATAGTCATGTCTGTTGTACTTGCATTTAGTATTTTCATTTTAACTTTGGAGGTTTAGATTTTACACTCCCAAGTCTACTGTGTGATGCCTTGTTTAGCATTGTGTACTTAGCTTTTTTTAGCCTATAATTCATTCGCACCTTTGACGCCATTTTTCAGTATTTTCATTTTAACATTGAATGTTTATAAAATGAATTATTAGTGACTAGATGGTGGCCCGATTCTAACGCATCGGGTATTCTAGAATATGTATGCATGTATGTATATAGCAGCCACATAGTATATAGCAGAGGCCACGTAGTATATAGCAAATACTACGTGGCCTGTGCTATATACTATGTGGCTGCTATATACATACATACATATTGTAGAATACCCCATGTGTTCATACAGGCCACGCAGTATATAACAGTGGCCACGCAGTATATAACACAGCCCAAACAGTATATAACACAGCCCACATACTATATAACACAACCCACGCAGTATATAACACAGGCGATGTAGTATATAACACAGGGCATGTAGTATAAACAGTAGCACAGCCCACGGAGTATATAACACAGCCCACGTACTATATAACACAGCCGACGCAGTATATAACACAGCCCACGTAACATATAACATAACACATGGCATGTAGTATATAGCACAGCCCACGGAGTATATCACACAGCCCACAGAGTATATAACACTGCCCATGTAGTATATAGCAGCCACGCGGTATATAAAACTGCCCACACAGTATTTAGCAGTGTGGGCACCATTTCCCTGTCAAAAAAAAAATTCTAATAAAAAATAGTTATACAGTCACCCCCTGGGATCCAGTGAAACTCTGGCGATGTGCGCGCGGCTGCCGCCATCTTCCGTTCCCAGGATGCATTGCGAAATTACCCAGATTACTTAGCGGTCTTGCGAGACCGCTAAGTCTTCTGGGTAATTTCGCAATGCATCTCTGGGAAGGGAAGATGGCGCAGGCCGCGTGTGGCTCGGCGGACTACGTAGGGTGAGTATAGCAGGTTTTTTGTTTTTTATTATTTTTAACATTACATCTTTTTACTCTTGTAAAAAGTTGGGGACACACAGGGTTAATAACAGCGGTTACGGAGTGCGTTACCCGTGGCATAACGCGGTTCGTTACTGCTGGCATTAACCCTGTGTGAGCGGTGACTGGAGGGGAGCATGCGGGCGCCGGGCACTGACTGCGGTGACTGGAGGGGAGCATGCAGGTGCCGGGCACTGACTGCGGTGACTGGAGGGGAGCATGCAGGTGTCGGGCACTGACTGCGGTGACTGGAGGGGAGCATGCGGGTGCCGGGCACTGACTGCAGGGGAGTAGGGAGGGACTAATTGGACTGTGCCTGTCGCTGATTGGTCGCGGCAGCCATGACAGGCAGCTGGCGAGACCAATCAGCGACGCGGGATTTCCGTTACGGAAGTTGCCGACAGAAAGACGGAAGCATCCCTTAGACAATTATATATATAGATGAGCGAGTGTACTCGTTGCTCGGGTTTTCTAGAGCACGCTTGGGTGACTGCTCGGAGATTTAGTTTTCATCGCAGCAGCTGAATGATTTACAGCTACTAGCCAGCTTGATTACATATGGGGATTCCCTAGCAACCAGGCAACCCCCACATGTACTCAGCCTGGCTAGTAGCTGTAAATCATTCATCTGAGGCGATGAAAACTTCATCTCCGAGCAGTCGTAAATACTCAGAGGTCATCCGAGCGTGCTCTGGAAAACCCGAGGAACAAGTACACTCGCTCATCACTAATTACTATATACCAAGTCTATATCGTATACCACCATGTGTTGGCATTATACATTATGTACTTTTAACTATCCCTCATTTGTTTATTGACCCTTTACCCCATGACGTCATTGTGTAAATGGGCCTTTTTTTTTTGCACATTTAGCCCAGTTTTAATTATTTTATATAATTTTTATGACTATACTACCTGCCCAAGAAGCGCTATATATTTATTAACTATTTATTTATACAATTAACCATCAACTACGACAAACTGCAGATGATTCATGCAGCCCAAATCCTGAACAGCATGAATCAGAACCTGGCTGTACGACATACATGAGAGGGAGAGACCTGACAATCACCCGAAGCAGCACTGGGAAGATCTGGCAGGTGGGTGGTGACGGACTCGTCTGGTCTCTGGCTATAGTCCCAAGACAGATCTTCAAAGTATATTACTTTACAACACTGGAGCATGTCAGAAGATATTACACCTTGCTACAATTATGCAGCTAGGCTGTGATTCATGTTGCCAGTGGTTTGAGCAGCATGAATTGCTCGACAGCTTCCTATTAAAAAACTATTACTACTACTATATGCCTTTTCTGCCGGCCTTCAACAACCCAACTTGATTAAGGATCTCTGCACACCGGAGCACCTTACACTTCTCTTCTCTTATAGATTTCACAGTGCCAGTCTGTGCCAAAATCAAATCAAAAACAGAAAAAGGGGCTGGTTTAGCTGCTGAAATGAGCAGTCAACCAGGCCGGTCACACACAGCATTGGTCAGGAGTCGGACAAAGAAAATCTCTCCTAGAGAGAGTTTGCAAAACTCTAAACCAGGGAGAATATCTGAAGATTGGGGTACCTGTAAAAACTGAAGATAATTAGTACAGATGTAGCAGACCTTGACATAGCACACAGGGCGTTCCCTATACCAAGATGCTAACTCGGCACAAACCATTGAACATAAGCTAGGCGTCGAGCTAGTTTTCTGTAACAACATTTCTTATTGTAGAGAGAGGGCATATAAAGCTCAGGTTGTTCTTTACGCATCATTGAGCCTATGGGCTAAAGATAGTTGAAAGGTGACAACCGCTAACTCATAAATGTTGCATGTTCTACTAGAAAATACATATTGTAAGCGTTTGTCAGAACTTTGCCACCCATTCTTCAGAACATTCGGTATATTGTTCCCCTATTCCCCTTATGTCCACGCACAGTGAATTGCTTTTCTCGCAGTTACTTACGATGGGTGGAATGGAAGCCGCTCTCTGCTTCAGTTGTTTCAGGTCCATTGGTTTCTGAGGCGAGGCTTTAACTCGCGTGTCACTGCCAGAGCTCAGCAGACTAGGCCGGGGAGACATCAGCCTGCACTCAGAAAAACACAAAAGGTCAGTCCCGATCGTGCCTGCTGCTTATTTCTTGTTTCCATATTCAAAGACACCGAATTTAAGAACCTTTTAATTAGTTTTGATGGATGCATCAATTGTCAAGATTACACAAAAATGCACCAGATTTACCAAAATTTGCCAAAGCGACGCATGAAACAAAGGTCTGGCACAAATTGCTAGACTTGTCACACACACTTTACGCCACATCTATTGGTGCACTTGTGAAGCTTTTATGCAGTAATGATAATAAGATTTATAGAAGAACATCAGCAAAACTACAACCTTCCAATAGAAATTTTTATTAAAGCTGTTCCTAAAAAAATTGTTTAGTACATGCTATGTCCTTAGCTAAAAAGCATCCAGAGTCTGGTGGACTGTTAGACAAAATAGGTGCTTATTCAAGATGATAATAGCTGATAATAGTCGTTGCTCCATACTCTTCTGGATGGGTTGATGTGAACTCATCATACTAATGGCATTGGCAGGCAGGAATGGAGGAGTACCAGCAGCAGAGAGGCATGGGTTACTTAGTGAGTAATCATATATAAAAATACAACACCAATAATTACCACAAACCTTTAGATGTAATTATGGCACATCAGATACTGAACGCAAAGGATTACATACTTTTGCCACTCACAGACATTTGAAAAACATCTTCAAAAGAGAGATAAAGCGCCACTCTCTGTACCATATAAAGTCCTGCATTGCATAATCATTAAAAAATGGATGCAGGGGAATGCAGGTGCAAGAGACTAGACCACTGAAGCACCACTGTCAGTGAAATGGCCTTCGTCTATCTTTTGCACCTGCATTTTTATGCATCAATTTTTTAATGATTCTGCAATAAAAGACACTTTTTATGTGACAGAGTGCCGTCTTTCCTTTCTTTGAAGTTTCACGAAAATCTTGCACTTGGTAAAGCACCCAGAGTTCCTGAATAATCGCAAGGTGTGCGGTTTTCCTTTCAAGTTGTGCGAGTTATGATTAGTGCCATTGTTTTTCTCCTTTTTAGACATGTGATATAAGATCATTTTCCTCAATAAAAATTGACAGCGTAATATTTTTGACTCATTTGTTTGATTTGGTTCGCTTTTCTACTTTTCAAAAATCTAATATATGTGACGCTGAGTCGTTTCTCACAGCCAAACCGTGAGACGGGATAGTCAGAAGTCTAAGGTAAAAGCCAAAAAGGTACACCATAAACAGAAGGAGGAGACAAAGGTGTAGTCAGACTACCAGGAGGATAGCAGATCAGAGCAGAAGGGGTTACAGACAGATGGACAGAACGAGGTCCAAGGTCAAGCAACAAAAGATCTACAAACAGAACGCAAGGCAGAAAGAGACAAACCATATAGTAACTAAATGTACATCTGGCAGAGGTCTGAAAGTAACAGCCCAGTTAAGTAACCTGGTAATCACCTGAGATAATGAACACCTAGAGACAGCCACCTCCTAGTCTCAGATTGGACGGCAGAGCTGTCAATTAACACACTGACAGATCAGCATGTCCCTGCACCAGACTGGATGACTGAGCTGTCAATCAAAGTACTGACAGCTTCAGAACGCCCCAGCACCAGATTGGATGGCTGAGCTGTCAGTAACTGCATCCCAAAAACACTTAGGGGTGGAACCGTGCCAAAATACTTATAGGTAAAATTTAAGAAATATGGAAAATTCTGAAGGGTTCACAATCTTTCAAGCACTGTACCTTTGAATCACTGTTTACACCAATTGAGGAAACAAATTTTCACATTAGATAAGTGTGCACTAAGTAGGTATTAAAGTTGCAGTATGCAAAAATGTTCAAACTAGAGGTAACATGAAGGATGTGACAGTTACAGGCAGTTGTTTGCCAATGTATACTTTGCCTTGAACACAAATGTCAAACAATTTCCATATCAAAACAGCAAGACTGGCTGTAATTCATACGAATAATGTAAAAATAATGCGCTTTTTAAAGAATTTAACTGTCGCTTTCCCTTTAAAGGAATATTTACATCTTCTAAAGTGATAGTAAAAGGTTACTGTATGTTATCACCTTATGAACGGTGGTGGCATATATGGCAAGTTTTCTGTGCACACACGGGCACCAAACTGTGCTTGATGGGTGGCAGAGATACTGACGTGCAAGGAAAACCAGAGAAGGAGTGCAGTGCCAAGACTTGTTCATGACCGTCACAAAACATACCATATAATGCGAATCTTTATTCAGACTCGTGAAGGTTAAAAATAATAAAGCACCATAGCAAATCATTGTAAGTAAAAAATATCTTACTCTGCAAATTGTTTCCTCCTCTGATGCATCCACCAACTGGCTAGTAGGACTAGAATTCATCCATTTCTAAAAACCAGATTACCACACTATTCAGCTTACACACGGTTTATAGAAAACCTGCTACAACGCCCTCTCCAGCCGCTACAGAGCTCCCACTGAGCTGACACTAGCCCACCTATTCCTTTATATTACGGTTTTTTCTATTCAATCATGAACAGGAAACATTGCACTTTTTAAATTAAAAAAAAAATGCTTTAAGGCTGTGTGTGAACCATCACCAATCCAAAACTGGTTCGAGATTACAAACAAACGCCCGTGTTGTCTGATCCGGCTTTCAAATTCCCTTCCATTTATTCTCTTTGCAACATTGGTCCTTCTGGCTAATCTATAAATTGTATGAAATGACTAAAGGATCAGACTACATGAGTTTACATGTAGTCTGTTACCATGGAGATGTACAGATATACCTCACATATGTGCAAATTGTCCATTATATCCCAGGAAAACCCCACCCAAAAGTGGGTATTTCGGACAGGCACTGAAGTTCCCAGTAGGGGTAGTGTTTTCAGGGGCAGGGCTTAAAGGGGTATTCCCATCTCCAATATCCTATCCCAATATGTAGTAGGTGTAATAATAGTGATAATAATAATAATAATAGAAAATACCTCCAATTAGAAATCTAGTATAGTTCTTCTGATTCATTATGTCTCTTTCCTTATGTGCAGGCATTGCAAGGCCTTAGGTATCCATGGTTTTGACCACTGGCAGCTAGCCGTCACTATATCAGTGGTCGTAACCATGGATACCTAAGGTACTGTAATGCCTGCACATGAGGAAAGAGAGCGTGAATCAAAAGAAGTATACTAAACTTCTAATTGGAGGCATTTGCTAATATTATTATTATTATTATTATTATTATTATTAAACCTACTACATATTTGGATAGGATCTTGGAGAGGGGAGTATCCCTTTAACCATCCATAGAAATCTTGGCAAGTATGCCATCAACACTAAGGTCTCATTGACACATCTGAACTTGGAGGTCAACGGAAAATTGCAGAGCCAAGTTTAATTTTTATCCGACCCTCAGATCAGAATCGAGTCAATAGGTCTGATTTTCAAAACAGATAAGGTGGAGAATTTTTTTTAATTTTTTTTTAGTTTTCTTCATACAAGAATAACAGATGACACTCGCACCCCACTCTAACCAAAGTCTGATAAGAATAATTGGGCCGTCTTTCTAATACATGGAAAAATCAGACGTGTGAATAAGGAGGTGTCAGATCAGACTAATTGCAAGGTTGCTTCATTATTGTTGATTATTTGGACCAGCAAAAAAAAAAAACAAATTAGTGACAAAGTTGGACAATTATGGTATATCCATGGGAATGACCATAAATGTATAGTAGATGAGCTCCCACCATTGGGACCTGCATCTATTTCGGTAAGAGGGCCTGACCTGCAGGAGATATGGCTGCAATTCCCATTCATTTATATGAGAATTCATACACACAATTCAACTCTATTTTAAAGACATAAAGTCAATCATTGCATAAATTATGGACATGAAATAATTGTACGAGATGGAAATACCCCTTTAAAGCTTTTTTTTCAGTGGCTTTTCTTTGAACAAATAATCCTTGGGAAAGAAGCTTGCAGCCACTGAATCCTGGAAATGTCCAAGTAATGGAAATCTATGGTGATAAAACAAGACAGAACTTCTAGCTTTCCTCCAAGAGAAAATTAAGGCGAAGCCTACAACAAGCCGTCAAAGCAAGCAAAGCCAATATGTCATGTAGTGCTTACAATGAACGTCATCTTATTCATCCTTCGTATAGTATTTGAAGATCTTTTCCTGGAAGCAATCAGCAAGCACTTAATACTCTACAAATATAGATCCTTCCAAACAAAGGTGGATTGTGAAAAACCTCAGACAATGGTCATCACTAGGATGATGCATTTCCAAAAGACACTTAACTGAAGAGCTCTTCTAGAGGAAGTCACCTCACTACAGGGACAGAGACGTTGGAGGTAAAAGCAATTTTTATGAGGTCAGATAATTGGGCTTCATAGAAAAAAAAGGAACCAATACAATTGTCTCTCAAAATCCAAATTGAAGCAAACATAATCCTGCTCCCACACACAAGGTCAACATATTATAAGCTGTATTTGAAAAGCCTTTGCCTATTTGGACAAGTCTCTTGTAGGACACAGAATGAATCACAAAAATCTGGGCTATTTGTCTGGAACATTCGTGGTTAAAAACAAGCAATTTAAACATGACAAAGAGTTATGTTTTCTACCTTTCTCTCAGAAACAAACTAGTTGTGAGTCACAGTCAGTACATTGAAAAATGACTGCAATGGAGGATTCGTATTGGAGTGAAGAACGTAAACCGGACGATATTGCATAGGGAGGTCTGTGTCATAATTCCACTAAATTATGTGAAAATATTTACACCACAAAAACTATATAAGCTATATATATTTCTATCTACTGGCTAACACGGTACCAAGATATATATCTTTCCTGTATAAGCTATCTGTACATTACATAAAATAAAGGTGAGAAAGGAGCATTGTCCTAGATCAGAGGAAACTTGAATATTAAAACTCATTGAAATCCTTGGCCATGAAGAAGCGATTCCTAATACACTAAAGCCAACGGCACATTCTTCAAGAATGAAGAAATCAGACCTCATTATCATCACATTAGGGACATCAGTAGCCTTTATTATTATTGTCAAGTAACACTTAGGCTACTTTCACACATCAGGTTTTTGCCGTCAGGCACAATCCGGCAAATTTAGAAAAAAACGGATCCGGCAAAAGTTGCCGCCGGATCCGTTTTTTCTCATGACGTTTCTTCCGTGCTCGTTCTCAAGTGTAGAAATTTGTGCTTCTTCCTCCTGTTGAGGAGTCCTGTAAGATCTAAATACTGGTGTAGAAGTGTGACCCTCAAACTACTACAATATGGTGATGATCTGGTGGCACACACTATCCACGACAGCCTCTACAGATAGAGCAAACACTCCTAAGATCATTTTTTTGTTAATTTAAGCAGCTGCCATTTAATTAGAATAAGTGCTATGGTTTCCCTCCAAAGCCTAGAAGATGACTTCATACCTGTTCTTTTCAGTGGAATCCTGCTCTTCAGCCTCATCTGCACTGCAGGTGGCACTAGAGTCACTGTCTGCATTTGTCTTCCCCCCATGTTTGCTATGCTTCTTTTCCACTTTCTGTGGTACTTCTGATGCCTCTTTTGGTGGCTCATCGATCTTTTCGGCAACATTTTCCTTATAGTCCTCAGTTTCTTCCTGCTTTATTTCACTTTTGCTTGGTTCCTCACATAATCTGTCTTCATCTTCCTCTTCCTTTTTCACTGTACTAGATTCTGGATCTTCTTTGGGTTCCTCCATATTACTAGTCCTTTCTGTAATTTCCTGAGAGTGCTGCACAGTTGAGTTGCCAGGATCAGCCGGTGCCTCACTGTTCGTTTCCACTAGAGAGGTTCCTACTGGCTTGGCTTCATTGTCTCGGCTTTCTTTGGCTTCCTGTCTCGGAGATGGAACGCTCTCTGTATCTGAACTGTTGTTCACTGCAGCTGAAGGAACAAGACAAGCATCAGGAAGACGTCATTAACAGCCTGAAACCCTACAGAAATCCAGGTCTAACTATTTAAAATGTTTATAATTTATTAAAAATATATGTGCATATTATAAAATAACACCCGCACATCAAGTCTAAATGCATATTACACTGTTAACATATAGACAAAAAAAAATATTAAAATCGGTATTCCTATCTTATAAGGTGATGGCATAATGATAGTAAAGGCTACCATACACATTAGATAAATGTCTTTCGAACCTATTTTGGTGGGACCAGACGACCATCTGATAATGGCGGCCTCCCAACTCTCTCCCCCACCCCCCCTCCCGATAGGTGGTGGCAGGGAAAAGAATAATCAGGCAAATACACCACTGACAGAGGCGTCTGCAAGGATTTCTACCATCTTGCTGTTGAAAACTTATGAATGTTTGGTCGAGCACCTATGTTTATATAGGAGTTGGGAAGAATGGTGTTCTATTGGACAAACGTTTACTGGCCATGGCCAGCTTTAGGGACCAGTCACACTGACCTCGCACTGTGCATTTGGTGCACTGATTAAGCATGTCTATAGGCTCTCATTAACCTGACATTGACCAAAAGACAGTACTTTTCTTGTATAAAAGAAATGCTTCTTTTCAATAGGACAGGCAATGAGAAACATATGCATGTAGATGATTTCATACATAAGAGGTAGATGCTGGGAAATCTTCTCACAATATACTTCCAAGAGTATACTCAAAATGCAGAATGAAAGCCTGAGTCTTTTGGGCAAGCACAACAGATATTCAATACACACTTGGCTATTTATATCATCTCTCTCATTGCAGGTGACTTTTCAGAATAAGCTGTGTGAGTACATTGCCAAATAGGCTGTCAAGTTTGAGTACATGAAGAATAACACAATTTATGTCCATTATATGACTTATATTATCCATTATTCAAAAGTTTTCTCCATTGCAGGCTCGGTCTCTAATTTTCAGTTCTCAAGGAGCTAGTTGGCGGAGACTAGCTGCCATAATGTCTCACATAGAAAGTACATATAAACATAGGGGACTCGTGTTCTTCATACTGTGTGTTCAACACAAATAGAAATATGAAGAATACTGCACAGAATTACTGAGCAGTGTAGCTGTGAAACCAACACTAGGGATGAGGGAAGTCACTTGATGGAAATGGTTCTGATTGCCTGAATTTGTCACGGGCTCTACCTGCAGAATAAAAGATTTATTTTTAATTTGTTATTTCTTATGTCGGTTCAGAGATATTTCAATTTACTATCTCATGAGTTAACCTTACTTAAAGGGGTATTCCCATTTCCAAGATTCTATCCCAATATGTAGCAGGTCCAATAACAATAATATTATAAAATACCGTACCTCCAATTAGAACTGTAGTATAGTTTTTCTTATTCATCAAGTCTCTTCCCTCATGTGCAGGCAATACAGGACCTTAGGTATCCATGGTTACGACCACTAGCAACTAGCTAGCTGTCACTACATCAGTGGTCATAACCATGGGCACCTAAGGTCCTGCAATGCTCTACATGTGGAAAGAGACACAGCGAGTCAGAAAAACTATACTACATTTCAAATTGGAGGAATTTGCTAATATTATTATACCTATCACATATCGGGATAGGATATTGGAGATGGGAATACCCCTTTAAGTTCAAGTTGGTGTTTTAACTGGGGTCCTGCAATTCTTTTCGCTTTAGGAGTTGCTATCTGAAAACACCCACCCAGACTTAACAAAAGTTAACTCATTAGGTGCCAAATACTTTAATTGCTAATATCTCTGCAAAAGAGAGGCAAAAAAAAGTGTTATTCCGCTCTGCAGCCACTATTACATCATGTGTCCAGTTAAACGTGAAATATATTTGATGAAAGGCCGTCTTTCATAGGCTGTGTAATCTGGCACTTCTCTATCCTCTATCAGATTTCCTTTAACCAAAATCAATTTTGGCTGTTTTTCAGAGTAAATGATGGTTTTAGAGTAGAGCTGGGGTTGAGTGGCTCATAAATGGAGAAAAAAAGCAGATTTCTATGATAGAAATATACTACAAAGTTAATTGGATTATAGACCAGCTATGCCTGTGCAAGTGACATCCATCACTTGCGGAGGCAGAGGTGGGCTCTACATTTCCTGTATGCCGGGTATTCTTTTTACAACGCTCATTGACAGTGCGCTCTCGCCGGCTCGTCACTTCTGCACAGAGCCAGCAAGAATCTACTGAGCATACCTCGGAATTCACCATCGACGGTAGAGCAGGGACTACAAACGGGTATCATCGATGACGCTTCGTTTCATGGTGTGGGCAGAGGCTGCGGCAGTGACAGCAGCCTCTGCCCCCTGACGTCGACTCATTTCACTATCCCAGCATGTACTATGTATCGGGATTCTCAAACAAATTGTCATCAAAGAGGAAGTAGTGAAAAAAAAAGAAGCAGTTCAGAGTTGTGAGGGAATGGCAGGGACTTTTTAATTTGAGTATATTAGAAAAAAAGGTTAGATGATGACATTAAATAGAGATTTAGGAGTAAAATAAATTGTGGATTCGGACCACTCCTTGAAGAATTTTAACATATACAACAGATAATGTAAGCAGAAAACATTTCAGACACTTACTGTCTCCTTCTTCTGCCATTTCTTCTTCATTCCCACTAATCCCCGACCCCTCCATCTCCTCATCCTCTACAGCAGGGGTGTACTGGACCTCCTCTTCCATCTGAGCTGCTTTTTTCTTTTTTCGCCTGTTGTTGCGCTCTTTCTCCTAGAAGAAATAAGTTACTTAATATCAAGTCTGCCTCAATAATGCAACGTCTAATCATTGATTCCAACAAACCAACCGGTACAATTTAAACAAAAAAATACCACTAGTGATGAACATTGTGATACCATATATGCACATTTGTGTTGCCATAAAACAATAGTCAGCAACCCATCAGAAGAAGATAAAATCTCAATCAGATGGTATAACGCTGCAGATCTGTAAGTTAGCAACTTTTCAAATTTTCTACGCTAATCAGTCACACGATGCCTATAAGTATGGTTTATAAAAAGTGCCAAAACATAGGATTTGATTTTAACGTGTGAATGCATACCTCTCTATTCCATGGGTATATGGGCCCCCTCTCTCCAGATGTTGGAGGCCATCGAGACATCTCTAGCTATCGGATACTTATATGTTATCGCTGTGCCAGAAATGTCCCAGATGTTTAGCACTTTGCGATCCTAATGTCACGCAGTCCATGTTGTCATGTAGCACTAGCCTTCGGCTATGTGCACACGTTCAGGATTTTTTGCCCGTTTTCTGTGGAAAGAACGCTAAAAAAAGCTTACAGTAAGCATCCCATCATTTCAGTTTTTGTGCACATGCTGCGTTTAAACGCATCGCGGTAAAAAATGCAGCACGTTCATTAATTTTCAGGATTTTTTGCCGCTATATTATTGCATTGGGAAACTCCAGAAAAAAACGCAAAAAAAACCGCGAAAAAAAAAAAAAACAGAGCGGATTTCCTGCAGAAATCGTCCGGTTTTGTTCAGGAGAATTCTGCAGAGATTCCTGAACGTGTGCACATAGCCTTAATGTTTAAATCTTAGAATTAAGTTTCTTTTTTTCGTGTCCGTTCACCTGCTCGCAGATGGAGTGTTTCTGCAATTTGGCAGCCGCCTGCACTTGTACTGGGTCGCTTGCCTGAGATAATGGCTGCTCCGGATGTGTGCTATTTATACACAGGTTGCAAACTGGCCCTAAAAGCATCTGAAATACTTCCATTCAGGGACTGGAAAACGGCATGAAGATGCAGAGCATAATTCTGTACAGTTACACGGTAATAAATGCCCAACATGGTCCTTATCACAAAACCGCTTCTCATTTATTTATTTGGTCTTTTAACCAAATGTGAGTCACAAGAGCTGGAGACATGCACTCTACTTGCATCTTAATTGCTTTCGTGTTGCCTAAAGAGAAACCTGAAGACAAACAGAGGGGAAAACAGCCATGCAGAGACTGAGCACAATGGTTACTATGGTAAAGGTCTCCTTCACCTTCTCTTTCTGATGAGCAACCGCTAATGAAAAAACTCTGGTCTACATAGTCAAATTTAACCAGTCTGCGGCCAAAAAAAAGTTTATACTTTTGTATGCATTGATTTAACTTTTGATTTTTGAACATTCATTTTTTGGGGAGATGTATATCTTTCACATATAATAAAGTTTTATTAAAGGGAAGTTACCTCGTTTGTAGATCATTAATAAATCAATGTAAAGTAGCATAACATGCTGTTATAACCAAGTTTTGAATGCATTTTAAACATATTTCATGTGTTATAGGCGTTTAAAGAAGGCATTGGGGGCTGACATCTTTTTTTCACAGCAGCAGCACGACACTATCAGTGTCATAATATGGCACCCCATGGTCATAGGAGATAACATACCACCGCTGACTTCTTTGTAAAGTTTTGCTTTCAGTGTATGTGATAATATTTGTTCCAGACTGTATGGGGGGGGGGGTGTTAAACATAAACAACCTTTTTTCTACATGACAAAAATTTGAAGATATAGGCGATTGACATTGATTTATTATATAAACTGAAGGTTACAAGACTTGCTTGGTTTTTCAACTCGATTCCCACATCAATTGTCCATCCATTTGGACGTAGAACCTATGACTTATTATCAAGTCTACATTTCTCCTAATGGAAGAACCGACAGAACAGCGGCAACATGCAGACAGAGCTTTAAGAATCCCAACACTCCATGTTCTCGGTTTATTAAAATCTCTGGCACAATCATAGACCGTCTGTCCTTATTTTTCAGAAGATGGAAAACTACAACACAAGAAAAAAATATATATGTGGGGGCATCTTAAATGTGCTAAATGATGTTAAAATTCAAGTTTGAAAGCACCATGGGAACCTGCTGTGTCATCTTATGTCTCCAGCATGTTAAAGACTATAATCATAGCCACATTTGGTAAAAACACATTAATGCTCAATAGCACACTAGTAACAAAAGGCAGCAAGGAACCTAAAGGTACCGTCACACTCAGCAACTTTACAACGAGAACGACAGCGATCCGTGACGTTGCAGCGTCCTGGATAGCGATCTCGTTGTGTTTGACACGCAGCAGCGATCTGGATCCCGCTGTGACATCGCTGGTCGTAGCTAGAAGTCCGGAACTTTATTTGGTCGTCAGGTCGGCGTGATTCGTCATTTTTGACAGCAAAAGCAACGATGCCAGCAATGTTTTTACATGGAGCTAACAACCAGCGAGAACGATAAGTAGGTCACTGGATCGCTCCTGCATCGTTCTGGTGTTGCCGTGTTTGACGTCTCTAAGCGACCTAAACAGCAACGCTGCAGCGATCGGCTCGTTGTCTATATCGCTGCAGCGTCGCTTAGTGTAACGGTACCTTAAGGGTCTGTTCACATCAGGTCTCTATCCCCCTTTTAACAAATACACAAGATGTATATGTCAGATACTGAGAAGTATAAGATAAGTAGCTTGCTTCACCTATAGAGTCCAAATGTAGGAAAAAAAAGATACAAAATATATTTCTTACTGTATATCATTGCGTAGTCTGCTACACTATTCCATACAGTACCTTATGTATACAGGCCAGGTGGAGGCCAAAAGGACACTCAGGCTAATGTAAGCCTATGGACTTGGATGGTGAATACATCAGAAACTTGGTCTAATCTTTACTAATTTTCCCCAAATAATGTGACAACCTCTTCTTCATCTTTACAAACACCTAAATGCTCCTCCACACAACCACACTACCCAAAATGTATGATATGTTAAAAGTCTGTAAACAATAACACCTTTTGAAAGAGGTTGTTTCACGAGTGGCATTTAGAGCAGAAATCCCCTGATCCCCTATTCTGGCCAGCATCCAACACCAATGGTAGGAGAGGTGGCATCACGTTCGCCTGCTCTCTCCACTGATTGCTAGGAGAATGCCGAACACAACTAAGTTCCATATACATCATATGGCTATCCATGATTGTCTCTTGACAACCCCATTAAGACCCCCTTATACAGGGTGGGCCATGTATATAGATACACCTTAATAAAATGGGAATGGTTGGTGATATCAACTTCCTGCTTGTGGCACATTAGTATATGGGAGGGGGAAAACTTTTCAAGATGGGTGGTGACCATGGCGGTCATTTTGAAGTTGGCAATTTTGGAACCAACTTTATTTTTTCCAATGGGAAGAAGTTCAAGTGACACATCAAAAAAGTTTGCCTCATCACTGAACATAATGTTCTGTGTAAACTGAGGGTCCTGTTCCAATTTTTGTTTTGCCCATTCTGCAAATTCAGCTCGCCGATCTGGGTCATCCTCGCTGAGATGCTGCAGCAGCTGGATTTTGAAAGGGTGCCATTTGTGAGTAGCTAATATCAGCAGAAGGGATGTTCAACTGATGCCATATTGTTGCGCTGAATTTCGAGAATGGGCAAAACAAAAATTGGAACAGGACCCTCAGTTTACACAGAACATTATGTTCAGTGATGAGGCAAACTTTTTTGGGTGGGCCATTTATATGGATAAACCTAAATAAAATGGGAATGGTGACTGTTTTCTTGCGTATAGTGTCTTGCATTGAAATATGCTGCAATGACCCGGGTACTGCGTTCACCAGACATCATCATAATTTCTATTCGCTCCTCACGTGTTAACCTCTGCGACATGTCAATGGCTGTAAACAAAAAGAAATTTGTAAATATCTAATGAAAGAATAAAGTTACGTTAAAACCAAGCACACCATTGTTTTTCTTGTGAAATTCTCAATAATTTTTATGTGTCACATGACCCTCTTCCAATTGGAAAAAATAAAGTTGGATCCAAAAAGGTCAACTTCAAAATGGCTGCCATGGTCACCACCCATCTTGAAAAGATTTCACCCTCCCCTATACTAATGTGCCAAACACAGAAAGTTGATATCACCAACCATTGCCATTTTATTTAAGTGTATCCATATACATGTCCCACCATGTATATTACGTGAAAGACGATGGGGCTGGCCACCATCCGATGTGTATGGTGGTCTCCTGAAGGGAAGGGGAGTCCGACAACGTCTTTCTGCCCTCATCCTGCTGAAAACACAAGCGATCGTCAGACAGCCATCTCATGTGAATGGCTAGCCCTAGACCCATGACAATCTATGATCTCATGCTATGACAGGTCACATGAAAAAAATCGTAAGACACATCTGCTGCTTCAGATGTGGAAATGGCAAAAAAGTAACATGATTGCTTTCGTGCAACTTCTGTTCAATAGTAATTGTTAGAAGAGGAATGGAAAGTTACCTGAGCATGCAATGTCTTATAAACATCCATATCCCAATAAGAAAAATGGAGTGTCAATCTACACTCAGACATGCGAGCTAGAACTGCAGTTTGTAGGTGAGCTATTGCTGTAGCTTGCAGGCTGCAGGTGAGCTATTGCTGTAGTTTGCAGGCTGCAGGTGAGCTATTGCTGTAGCTTGCAGGCTGCAGGTGAGCTATTGCTGTAGGTTGCAGGCTGCAGGTGAGCTATTGCTGTAGTTTGCAGGCTGCAGGTGAGCTATTGCTGTAGTTTGCAGGCGAGCTATTGCTGTAGTTTGCAGGCTGCAGGTGAGCTATTGCTGTAGTTTGCAGGCTGCAGGTGAGTTATTGCTGTAGTTTGCAGGCTGCAGGTGAGTTATTGCTGTAGTTTGCAGGCTGCAGGTGAGCTATTGCTGTAGCTTGCAGGCTGCAGGTGAGCTATTGCTGTAGCTTGCAGGCTGCAGGTGAGCTATTGCTGTAGTTTGCAGGCTGCAGGTGAGTTATTGCTGTAGTTTGCAGGCGAGCTATTGCTGTAGTTTGCAGGCTGCAGGTGAGCTATTGCTGTAGCTTGCAAGCTGCAGGTGAGCTATTGCTGTAGTTTGCAGGCTGCAGGTGAGCTATTGCTGTAGCTTGCAGGCTGCAGGTGAGCTATTGCTGTAGGTTGCAGGCTGCAGGTGAGCTATTGCTGTAGTTTGCAGGCTGCAGGTGAGCTATTGCTGTAGTTTGCAGGCGAGCTATTGCTGTAGTTTGCAGGCTGCAGGTGAGCTATTGCTGTAGTTTGCAGGCTGCAGGTGAGTTATTGCTGTAGTTTGCAGGCTGCAGGTGAGTTATTGCTGTAGTTTGCAGGCTGCAGGTGAGCTATTGCTGTAGCTTGCAGGCTGCAGGTGAGCTATTGCTGTAGCTTGCAGGCTGCAGGTGAGCTATTGCTGTAGTTTGCAGGCTGCAGGTGAGTTATTGCTGTAGTTTGCAGGCGAGCTATTGCTGTAGTTTGCAGGCTGCAGGTGAGCTATTGCTGTAGCTTGCAAGCTGCAGGTGAGCTATTGCTGTAGTTTGCAGGCTGCAGGTGAGCTATTGCTGTAGTTTGCAGGCTGCAGGTGAGCTATTGCTGTAGTTTGTAGGCTGCAGGTGAGCTATTGCTGTAGCTTGCAGGCTGCAGGTGAGCTATTGCTGTAGCTTGCAGGCTGCAGGTGAGCTATTGCTGTAGTTTGCAGGCTGCAGGTGAGTTATTGCTGTAGTTTGCAGGCGAGCTATTGCTGTAGTTTGCAGACTGCAGGTGAGCTATTGCTGTAGCTTGCAAGCTGCAGGTGAGCTATTGCTGTAGCTTGCAGGCTGCAGGTGAGCTATTGCTGTAGTTTGCAGGCTGCAGGTGAGCTATTGCTGTAGTTTGCAGGCTGCAGGTGAGCTATTGCTGTAGCTTGCAGGCTGCAGGTGAGCTATTGCTGTAGCTTGCAGGCTGCAGGTGAGCTATTGCTGTAGCTTGCAGGCTGCAGGTGAGCTATTGCTGTAGTTTGCAGGCTGCAGGTGAGCTATTGCTGTAGTTTGCAGGCTGCAGGTGAGCTATTGCTGTAGGTTGCAGGTGAGCTATTGCTGTAGTTTGCAGGCTGCAGGTGAGCTATTGCTGTAGCTTGCAGGCTGCAGGTGAGCTATTGCTGTAGGTTGCAGGCTGCAGGTGAGCTATTGCTGTAGGTTGCAGGCTGCAGGTGAGCTATTGCTGTAGTTTGCAGGCTGCAGGTGAGCTATTGCTGTAGGTTGCAGGCTGCAGGTGAGCTATTGCTGTAGTTTGCAGGCTGCAGGTGAGCTATTGCTGTAGGTTGCAGGCTGCAGGTGAGCTATTGCTGTAGGTTGCAGGCTGCAGGTGAGCTATTGCTGTAGGTTGCAGGCTGCAGGTGAGCTATTGCTGTAGTTTGGAGGCTGCAGGTGAGCTATTGCTGTAGTTTGGAGGTTGCAGGTGAGCTATTGCTGCATTCTGGTTGACTGGCTGGTTAATAGATAAGGAGCCTGTGCTGCACTACGTTATATTGATATTTGTCACTTTCACATAATCAAGTAGGAATAAATAACAACCAGAGAAGTAATGTTATATGCTCCAAATATACAAAGTAAGGCTACTTTCACACATCAGTTTTTTGCCCTTAGGCACAATCCGGCGATTTTTTTTTAAAAACGGATCCGGCACAAATTATGAAAAACTGATGTGACGGATCTGTGTTTTTTTTTTTTTTTTGTTAAAAAGAGAGAGAGAGATATTTGAATGTAAAAATGCATGAAAAACCGGAATCGGACGCCGGATTCACCATTTCACCTCACGTTTCATCGCTAGAACCGTCGCTGTGCGTTTTTTCGCCGGACAGAAAAAACGTTCCTATGTACATTTTCTCTGGCCGCCGGAAAACTAATTTTAGACAGATCTGGCAAAAAACGGATGAAACGTGAGGCCATCTGGTGCTAATACAAGTCTATGAGAAACAAACTGATCCGAAGGCAACTTTTGCCGGATCCATTTTTTTTCAAAATTCCCGGGATTGTGCCTGATGGAAAAAAACTGATGTGCGAGACGGGCCTAAAACTGTAAAGTTGAGACATGAATAAACATACAAAGCAATGCTAGAAAATCAATTCAACCATCACTTGCATAATTATGCATACATACATACACCCATATATATGCATACAAACATACACACACCACATATATGCATACACACACACACACACACACATGCATACATACACACATACAGTATGCATACATACACACACACACACATATATGCATACATACACACACACACACATATATGCATACATACACACACATATGCATACATACATATACACACACACACATATGAAAAAGAAAAGAACAGACACCCCAGGGCACTGAGCGGCGGACTCTTACCATCTTGAGTTTGTGCTGCTGTAGGATGCTGTCTAGGTTCTGCCTCTTCTTGTAGTTGAAGTAAAAGTTCTTGCACTGGGACACTGTTTTGGAGCCCACCATTCTCGCAATGGCAGACCAATTACGGCCATATTCAAACAAACCTGAGGGGGAAGAAAGAAACAGAGAATCGTACAGTTAATCATTGAATACGAAAAAACAGTGTGAAATGAAGGATTACTACGTCATAGTTAAATCCCAGACCTTGGAAGCAAGCCTGCTGATAGAGAGTGAATGCTGACCCCTGTGTCACTGGAGTACCAGCTCAATCAGTCACTGGCTTGACAAGTTCAGGGTAAATGTAGGACACAGATCAGGCGCTATTAACCCCTCATATCCCCATCTGACTGCTTCTCTTTCATTGATCGCAACTTGGCATTCTCATAGTTTTTTGCGGTCTGTTTTCCAACAGTAGCCTTTATTTTCCTATTGATATTGAAGACTTTGTGCATTTCTGGATGTACTCCATGCAGAGACTAAGGCTACGGCTATTCCATATGGTCAAGGGAAGAGGCAGTGGAGAGTAACAAGGCACAACCCTCTAACTTTAAAGAGTAAAAGATTGATACATGGGAATAAAAAAAAAAAACACAAGCATATATTTTAACCCCTTAGTGACAGAGCCAAATTTTTGAAATCTGACCAGTGTCACTTTATGTGGTAATAACTCTGGAACGCTTCAACAAATCCCAGTGATTTTGAGATTGTTTTTTCGTGACACATTATACTTTATGATAATGGTAAATTTAGGTTGATATGCTTTATGTTTATTTATAAAAAATATCAGAAATTTGAAAAAAATGTTAAAAAATTAGCAATTTGCAAACTTTGAATGATTATCCCTTTAATCCCGATAGTCATACCACAGCAAAACATTAATAAATAACATTTCCCACATGTCGGCTTTACAACAGCACCATTTGCAAAATGTTATTTTATTTTGTTAGCATTTTTGGAGGATTAAAAATGTAGCAACAATTTAAATTTTTTTCAAGGAAATTTACAAAATGTATTTTTTTAGGGACCTATCCATGTTTGAAGTGAATTTGGGGGTCCTATATATAGGGAAATCCCCACAAGTGATACCATTTTAAAAACAGCACCCCCTGATATATTGAAAACTGCTGTCAGGTCGTTTGTTAACCCTTCGGGTAATTTTCAGGAATTAATGCAAAGTGGCATGATAGGAATGAAAATGTGTATTTTTACCACCTAAATGTCACTAACTTCTGAACAGGTTACTACAGCCGACAGACTCTAAGGCCGCTATTTGGTCATGAATTGCCATGGCAAACATCAGGACCACAAAATTATGATCTGAGACCACCAATTGGGATAAAGAGGAAGCTCCCACAGTCTGTTAACCGTTTATAATGATGTAGTCACTATTGACAGCAGCATCTAAGGGGTTAAATAGATTTGGATTGTGCAAACACTGATCATGGCTGATGCAGCAAGTTGTCAGCTATAGTTGACAGCTGACAGCTACTGGATTGTCACCTGTATGGGGATATAAGTCGCTTATATCTCAGGTCAGTTAAAAGGCGTATTGGCGGTCACTAAGGGGTTAAAAGAATAACATTGTTTAAAGGGAATCTGTTACCAGTTTTTTTTCCACCTAATCTGAAAACAGTTTAATGTAGAGACATAGACCCGGATTCCGGCAATGTGTCACTTACTGGACTGCTTGTGGTAGTTTTTATAACATCATTGTTTTATCAGCAAGAGATTATCACTAAAGGTCTAGTAAACCTACAACCATGCTGACCTCCATTTTCATGAGCTCTGTATAATCCTGCCCTCACCACTCATTGGCAGCTTTCTGCCTATGCAGTGTGTACACAGAAAGTTGCCATTCAGTGGTGTGGGCAGGGTTATAGAGGGCTCAGCATTAGAGAACAAGCAGATCTGAAGAAAAAACAGCGATTTTACCAAAGATGCAACAAACAGCCCAGTAAGTGATACAACACTGGAAACAGGATCACTGCCCATGCATCATGCTGAGATGGGGAAACAAAAATCTGCTTACAAATTCAATTTAAGGAAATATATGCTTCAGATTTGAACTCTCCTGGAGTCACACCTACGACCCATTAGCAAATGCAGTAGCCCTCAGGGAGAGCAAGTTTAATAAAAGGTAACCAATCTGGTATCAAAAGGCCAGAGGAGTATCGTCACCTATGATATGTTCCACACGCCAAATAAAAAGATCATTTCAGAGTATATCTTATATCACAGAACCCCAAACTTCACTTTTGAGTTTGTCACACTAAAATAAAGGTGTGGATAAGGTATCAAGATCTGGAGAGATGATGTATCAAGGAATACCAGTAAAGAGTATGATAAAATCTAGGGGCAACATAGAGATGACTATATAAATGACTGATTGCCTCACCAACTACCGTTATTGCAAAAGGAAATAACTATAGTACACCACAGTTACTGCACTTAGGGCTTACAAATACCAACATTAACATAGTAAAACAGGTCATAAAATATAAATATACTTTTTGTAAATTATTCTAATTAAGTTCCCTCTTTCTTTTCACTGACAATATGGCCGCTGTGGTGATCACCAAGTACTGTGTGCACAATTATTAGGTGAGTATTGTCACCCTCTTACATCTAATAGCTGTATAAACCTGAATGCTTATTGGATGAAGCATGTCAAGTGATGTGTATCTGTGTAATGAGGGGGTGAGACCTGAGGATATTACATCCCTTATCAAGGTGCGCAGAATTATTAGGCAGATGGTTTTCCTGAGGTAAAATTGGTCCAAAAGAGATTAAACTGACTATGAAAAGTTTAAAAATTGTTACAAGTCTCTCAGAGGGATGCAATACTCTTGAAAGTGCTAAGATACTGGGTGCAAACACAGAATCATCAAAAGTTTTGTTGAGAATAGTCAATAGGGTCATAAAAAACGCTTTGAGAACAATCAAACGTGAAGTGACCGAGAATCCATTATCCTCCAGTGCGGTCATATTCCAGAGCTGCAACCTCTCTGGAGAGCCCAGAAGTACAAGGTGATCAGTGCTCAGAGACATGGCCGAGGTAAGGAAGGCGAAAACCCGACCACCAAGGAGCCAAGACACAGAAGGTGAAATGTCAGGACTGGGCCGAGAAATATCTGAAGACTGGTTTCTCAAAGGTTTCATGGGCTGATGAGATTAGAGTGATTCTTGCTGGACCAGATGAATGGGCACAAGGCTGGATCAGTAACTGGCACAGACATCCACTTGGCGATTCAGCTGCCAGCAAGGTGGAGGTGGGATACTGCTATGGGCTGGTATCAGTAACGAGGAGATAGTTGGACCTTTTCAAATTGAAGATGGACACAAAATCAACTTGCAAACCTACGGATGGTTTCTACAAGCTGTGGTGCTGGAAATAGTCTGAATCTTTTAAGAAAGTCATGATTTCTTGATGCAGGACAATGCTCCTTCTCATGCAGCAAAGGCCTCAAAGATGAAAGAATGACAACAACATGGCCCCTTCTTCACCTGACAAACTCTTAGGAGAATTTGTGGGCCCATCTTAAAAAGGGAGATTTACTATAAACGAAAAGAGTACACCTCTCTGAACAGTGACTGGGAAGCTGTGGTTGGTGCTGCTCAAAAAGTTGATAGTTAAAGGGAACCTGTCACCCCCAAAATCGAAGGTGAGCTAAGCCCACCGGCATCAGGGGCTTATCTACAGCTTTCTGGAATGCTGTAGATAAGCCCCGGATGTATCCTGAAAGATGAGAAAGAAGAGGTTAGATTATTCTCACCCTGGGGCAGTCCCGCCTCGATTTTGGGGGTGACAGGTTCCCTTTAACAGAGTAAGAAACTGGCAGACTCCATGAGTGGAAGGCTTATGATTGTTATTAAAAAGAAGGGGGGCTATATTGGTCACTGATCTTTTCCCAAGAAAGTCACTTTTACTCTTTTAAATACTATTTATTTCTTAAAGTCCCTTTCCAGAGTTGTTGGTCTTTTTTCACTGATGGACTGATGTTTTAAACAGAAGTCCCATGCCCCGTTCATACACTCACCCTCTGGTGTCTTCACCGTTTTTTCGGTGCCATCTTGTGAGCGCAGCTTCTGACTGTCCGGAAGTCATAAGTAACGGTCACAAGCTCTCAATGCAAATCTATGAGAGCCAGAACGAGGTTCCCATAAACTTGTATTGAAAAGTGATCTTCGCGCAGCTCCATGAAACACTGGAGCAGGCGGTAGGTCACAAACTGCAGAAGACGGACCGGAGCGGCAGCAAAAACAGATGAAAACATCAGAAGGCGAGTATCAGACAGGGTGGTGAAATAAAAAACACTGGAGTGGTGCTCTAAATATTCAGCTGTGTATTGGTTGGTGCTGGGACTAGAAAAGTTGGGACGCTTTAACAAAAACATAATACAGGAGGTATTCCTTCCTTAAACAAAAAAGGAAAAAAAACACAAAACACTTCTTGAAAGGAAAAGCATAGAGAACGGCGCTGTACACTGTGTGGTTCTGAAGAACAAGGAACCCCATGTGCCATTAAACAGCGTTTGCACCACTACCATATTAGGTTATGTTCACACAATGCGTTTTTTGCAACTTTTTTTTAATGCAAATTAAAGGCTGATTTTTACAGAATCAACAAAAGATTTCAGAAATTTCATGCACATGCTAGTCGTTTTCTGGCTGAATTGAAAAAATGATGCGTTTTGAAAACTGCAGCATGTCAATTCTTTCAGCATTTTTGTCAACGTTTTGTCACCATAGAAAGCAATGAGTAAGTGAAAAAATTCCACTATTAGTTTTTGCATCGGTTTTTTGCAGTCAGTATTAGTACAGTGTAATGAAAATTAGTGATATGTGAGAAAGTGATGTGCCAGACCAGCTCAGTGCCTGACCAATGTGTGAAAGTAAACAATGCAGAAGTAATTCCGCTCCCCTGCTGCGTATACAGTTGCAATTGTGTTTTCATTCATGAACTCATGTAACCTTAGTCCACGGCTGCGCATCAGACACGATTCCAGATTTTTTGTTCAGAATAGTCCCTATTTTTTCAGACAAACTTTTTTCCCTATATAATTTGATCAAATTGCCCTTTTTTCAAAAAAACATTGTATGGTTTTGCATACATCTTGCATTGGTGGCTCATTGTTCATGCTTGCAAGGTTGAAGCAAAACAACTTTGTGATCATGAAAAACGCAGCAAAAAAACATCAGCAAATATGCAGCAATAAAAGCGGAAAAAAGGCAGCAAAACCTGTGTTCTGGGTGCAGCTATGTTACTGCCAAGAGAAGGTTTTCGCTTCAGAAAAAAAAGCAGCAAAAAACCCTAAGTGAGCACCACTATTGCCAATTAAAAAATGTAGATAGTAATCAGAAGTATAGGAATGAAGAGATGCATTATGGGAACTACATGCACAAATATGACTGCACATCAAAATTTATAGATTACAAACAGAAATATCCATTATAACTCATATGCAAAAACACACAATGTACAGATAAAACAAGAAGTAGTGAAAAAAACAACTGTTAAATATACAAAGAAACCTTCAATACTAGTAAGTGGTAAAGAGAAGGTTAACCATCCTTCCATGTGCCAGAAAGGGTATTTACACCCACTTATTCATACTCTTTCTTCTATAGGAGCAATTGCTGCACTATTATATATGTGTATATTATATATATATATATATATATATATATATATATATATATATATATATATATATATACTCGTATATACACACACACACTTTGTATATTTGATATTCTTACTATTGATCTCAGTATAAATTTATCCTGTTTACCTGCATGATATCTTATCTGCACCCCTGCTTTTTGCAGTTATTTGTATGCAGCATCGGTTTTCCTTGCACTTGTTGGCATGAGCATATTGTAGATTTAGACTGATTGAAACACAGTAACATATATGAAAAAAAGGAGTAGTGAAACAGGTGGAAAACAAACCAGGATATACCGTATATACTCGAGTATACACTGTGTGCAGAATTATTAGGCAAATTGTATTTTAGAGGATTATTTTTATTATTGATCAACAACTATGTTCTCAATCAACCCAAAAGACTCAAATATCAAAGCTTAATATTTTTGAAAGTTGGAGTGGGTTTTTTTTTAGATTTGGCTATCTTTGGAGGATATCTGTTTGTACAGGTAACTATTAATGTGCAGAATTATTAGGCAACTTAATAAAAACAAATATATTCCCATCTCACTTGTTTATTTTCACCAGGTAAACCAATATAACTGCACAAAATGTAGAAATAAACATTTGACATGCAAAAACAAAACCCCAAAAAATTAGTGACCAATATAGCCACCTTTCTTTATGATGACAAAAACAGCCTCCATCCATAGTTTGTCAGTTGCTTGATCTGTTTACGATCAGCATTGCGTGCAGCAGCCACCACAGCCTCCCAGACACTGTTCCGAGAGGTGGACTGTTTTCCCTCCCAGTAGAGCTCACATTTTATGAGGGACCACAGGTTCTCTATGGGGCTCAGATCAGGTGAACAAGGGGGCCATGTCATTATTTTTTCTTCTTTGAGACCTTTACTGGCCAGCCACGCTGTGGAGTAGTTGGAGGCATGTGATGGAGCATTGTCCTGCATGAAAATCATGTTTTTATTGAACACTACCGACTACTTCCTGTACCACTGCTTGAAACTGCTTCCAGAAACTGGCAGTAGGTCTGGGAGTTGAGCTTCACTCCATCCTCAACCCGAAAAGGTCCCACAAGTTCACCTTTGATGATACCAGCCCATACCAGTACCCCACCTCCACCTTGCTGGCGTCTGAGTCGGAGTGGAGCTCTCTGCCCTTTCCTGATCCAGCCTCTGGCCCATCAAGAGTCACTCTCATTTCGTCAGTCCATAAAACCTTTGAAAAGTCAGTCTTAAGATATTTCTTGGCACAGTTTTGACGTTTTACCTTATGTTTCTTGTTCAAAGGTGGTCGTTTTTCAGCCTTCCTTACCTTGGCCACGTCCCCAAGTATCGCAGACCTTGTGCTTTTTGTTACTCCAGTAACGTTGCAGCTCTGAAATATGGCAAAACTGGTGGCAAATGGCATCTTGGCAGCTTCACGCTTGATTTTTCTCAATTCATGGGCAGTTATTTTGCGCCTTTTTGGCCCAACACGCTTCTTGCGACCCTGTTGGCTATTTGCCATGAAACGCTTGATTGTTCGGTGATCACGTTTCAAAAGTTTGGCAATTTCAAGACTGCTGCACCCCTCTGCAAGACATCTCACAATTTTGGACTTTTCAGAGCCCGTCAAATCTCTCTTCTGACCCATTTTACCAAAGGAAAGGAAGTTGCCTAATAATTAAGCGCACCTTATGTAGGGTTTTGATATCATTAGACAACACCCCTCCTCATTACAGAGATGCACATCACCTGCTTTACTTAATTTGTAGTTGGCTCTCAAGCCTGAACAGCTTGGAGTAGGACAACATGTATAAAAAGTATCATGTGATCAAAATACAACTTGCCTAATTCTGCACACAGTGTAAGCTGACCTGAATATGCACTGCACGCCCATGGGCGTGGATAGAAGTGAATATTTATTCACTTAAGTAGCGGGCACACGTGATCGCCCGGCTGCTGCAGGAAGCCAGCGGCTGCTACTACTGTGATCGCTGCTAAAGAGATATGAACATTCACTGCAAGCGCAGTGAATATTCATTGCTCTTTAGCAGCATGCACAGGAGTTAGCCGCAGCAGACGGTTCCTACCTCCTGTGACCCGCTGCTCCTCTCTCATATTGGACCCTGACTCGAATATAAGCCGAGGGGGGCTTTTTCAGCATTAAAAAATGTGCTTAAAAACTCAGTTTATTCTCGAGTATAAACGGTATGTTAAATCTGGCCCATGAGGACCAAGACTTATCTCTGTTGCATAGGAATAGTTCATCAGTTACCACAATCAGAAAACACAAATCAACGGAATCTCAAAAGAGCCCATATAAATGATGTGCATACATCAAGTAGCAGACATCTCAACATAATCGTGACCAAAAAAACTGAGAAGCAAGACTTTATGCTCGAATTGTGGCAAAGAAGCCACAGGCCTTGATCCAGATTACTGGAAATCTGTACTGTGTCAATATTTTTGGTACCAACTGCTAAGTCTATTTGAAGATGCAAAAAAGGTGAGCGGATAATTTCTACCTCATAAAGTATGGATGCACAGTTGTTCTAGTGTTCTATGCTGTGACAACACCACATTTATTCTTAATTATGTCAGACCTATTACACAGTAGGCCTAGGGACACGAGCCACTGTTCATACGAAGTTGAACTCATGACGGAGTTGACTCATATTGTAGGTTGAATTGATGTTTTTTGACTTGTTGAATGGTTGCTGATTACCTATTGTATTAGTCCTTGCAGCTAATTGTTCTACTATCCTTAAAGGGTATCTGTCACCTTATTTTGTCGCTATAAACTGCGGCCACCGCTATTAGGGGCTTATCTACAGCATTTTGTAATGCTGTAGATAAGCCCCCCATGTAACCTAAAAGATAAGAAATACAAGTTAGATTATACTCGCCTGGGGGGGAGGGGGGGGGCGGTCCGGGTCTGATGGGCGTCAAAGGTCCGGGTCCAGTGCCTTCCATCTTCATGCGATGACGTCCTCTTCCTTGCTTCTGTCGCTGCTCCTGCGCAGGCGTACTGATGTGCCCTGTTGAGGGCAGAGCAAAGTACTGGAGTGCGCAGGCGCTGGGAAAGGTCAGAGAGGCCCGGTGCCTGCGCATTGCAGTACTTTAAGCTGCCCTCAACAGGGCAAATCAGTACACCTGCGCAGGAGCAGCGACAGATGCAAGGAAGAGGACGTCATCGCATGAAAATGGGAGGCGCTGGACCCGGACCTGCGGCGCCCATTGGACCCGAACCGAACTGGGACCGCCCCTGTGTGAGTATAATCTAGCTTGTTTTTATTATCTTTCAGGTTACATCGGGGGCTTATCTACAACATTACAGAATGCTGTAGATAAGCCCCTAATGGCTGTGGCCGCAGTTTACAGCAGCAAAATGAGGTGACAGATTCCCTATAAGGGACAAAATGTACAGGTTAATTGAACAATCAATGGTTGTTAATATGTTGAATACCCATTGAATCAGTACATGCAGCTTGTTCTGCAAACATTACAAAACAAATATGCAGGTTAACTGAACACTCGAACAATGAGAAATCACCTCCTCCCACCTTCCCCCAATCTTGTGGAAAAATGCTTGAATAAGAGCTGTGAACTATAAAAGGGAGGTCTGCCTCTATTTCCAGTCAGACTCGACAGGACAGCAACCAAGGAACAGTGGCACCACCTGAAGGAATACAGATCTGCTGCATTGACCATCACTGAACCCTCAAAAACACTTGGAGAACCCAAGTTTGGACAACCAGATCACCTGGTTACATACTTCAAAGTTGGGGTAGTAGGCCCTGGATGCCCCGAAGTCGCAGCTGCTTTAATCCCGGCTAGGTAGCGGAAGGGTCATTTACATCATCTTTTGTACTTGCTGATACTGTACTATATGTTGTTGACTGTTTGTGATCCAAAAATTATTACCGCAGTATGTTCCCTCATCCTGTGTTGTCCGAGTAGTATTATGCCCATGTTGAAGGAGAACGGGTGTCCAGTGGGAAGAGTACTGGTCCATATGGTCTTTCTAAAGACACGCAGGCCGGGGACAAGAGCACCCACTAACCCTCGTGTCTTCACATATGCTAAGCACACTGTTGACAATTTATGCCAAAATCAAGGCACATTTAACCAGCATACCTACCAATGCATTCTGCAGGACATGCTCTTCTATCTGGTCTGCAGATGGTCACTGGCAAACTTCAAATGGGCCTGGACATGTGCAGGCGCGAGAAAGGGGACCTTGCGAGCCCTGCCCACTAATCCATGATGGCATAAAATGTTACCAACGGTAATCTTTGAGACAATGGTCCCAGCTCTCTTCAGGTCATTGACCAGGTCATCCCGTGTATTTTGTGGCTGATTCCTGACCTTTCTCAGAATCAACCTTGCCTCATGAGGCGAGATCTTGCATGGATCCCCAGACCGAGGAAGATTGACAGTCATCTCGCATTTCTTCCATTTTCTAATATCTGTGCCAACAGTTATTGCCTGCTCACCAAGCTGCTTGCCCATTGTCATGAGCATACATATTAGTCCATAATCCATGTACAAGAACACATTCAATAATTCATACGCACTCAAAGACCCCTCACATAAATAATCAGAGGGATCACATGAATGTATAGTTCAAAATATAAAACAATTCTTTATTGAAACATACAATTAAAACACTTTTTTCCCACTATACAGTAGGTCATAAAATTGAGAATACCTCCGATCTACAAAATAGCAGGTCTTATGCCCTCATGTGAACAAAATACCTGTAAAAGCCTATTGTTGGTCAACCTAAACATCAAAATGACCTAAACAATGGCACAATAGTTGTGGTAACTGTAAAGTATCTGTAAGTAACAATAATATAAAGAGTGTAACACATATAAATATAGCGCTCTATGATTGCAATAAATTACACAGTAAGAAACATATCTGTAAATATTATTTATGCATTTGTATTGATACTCAAACTGCGTAACACCAATCCATGCAGGTAACCGGTACTACAAATGTACCAAACAATACATCACTACTAAAGCTGCATATTTCCCATTTTGCACAATGTGCTAATTGAATATCTAAATGCAGAGAGGAACGTTGTGCCTACACCAATACTAAACCAATATTGCAAATTATGTCAGGTGTTTTAATTACCACCGTTACCACTGCCCAATGAGCATAGATGTAATGAAGCGCTATATATATGCCAAGTACTCAATCGCTACTCTAAGGGCGCCCTTAGAAGAAGATATTCTATCGAAACGCGCGTCGGGCGAGCAGGTCCTGTGCTCCGTGACACATGGTAAATATATCTCCAGCTTTCTTTGTGTGGTATAATTGATTTATCACCATGGAGTGAAACAGTGGTAGTTCTTATCTCCATATTATTTACTTAGAGGCAAATACATCGCATTAGAGTAGCGATTGAGTACTTGGCATATATATAGCGCTTCATTACATCTATGCTCATTGGGCAGTGGTAACGGTGGTAATTAAAACACCTGACATAATTTGCAATATTGGTTTAGTATTGGTGTAGGCACAACGTTCCTCTCTGCATTTAGATATTCAATTAGCACATTGTGCAAAATGGGAAATATGCAGCTTTAGTAGTGATGTATTGTTTGGTACATTTGTAGTACCGGTTACCTGCATGGATTGGTGTTACGCAGTTTGAGTATCAATACAAATGCATAAATAATATTTACAGATATGTTTCTTACTGTGTAATTTATTGCAATCATAGAGCGCTATATTTATATGTGTTACACTCTTTATATTATTGTTACTTACAGATACTTTACAGTTACCACAACTATTGTGCCATTGTTTAGGTCATTTTGATGTTTAGGTTGACCAACAATAGGCTTTTACAGGTATTTTGTTCACATGAGGGCATAAGACCTGCTATTTTGTAGATCGGAGGTATTCTCAATTTTATGACCTACTGTATAGTGGGAAAAAAGTGTTTTAATTGTATGTTTCAATAAAGAATTGTTTTATATTTTGAACTATACATTCATGTGATCCCTCTGATTATTTATGTGAGGGGTCTTTGAGTGCGTATTGCCCATTGTCATGTAGCACATTGCATCACTAACAACGCACTGGGGACAGTTTGAATGCTAAAAATGACATGACAAGTTCCTTTTATGATTATTGGAAAGCCATTTCAGGTGAAGACCTGATTAAACTGCTTGCGAGAATTCCAAGAGAGTATAAAGCTGTCATCGGAGTAAAAGGAGGGTATTTTGAAGAATCTAAGGGTTAACATAAGGTTTATGAATTGTGAACAAGGAAAAGCATTGCATAAATAGAAGTGTCCAAAGTTTGGACTGGTACTGTATGTAAACTAATAAAAGATATGTTTATTATCTCTGTTTTTTGGCTGTGCATTTAATATTCTTGCATGTAGTCTCTTCTCTCCTGTACTTTCCATTAAGTACAGAATTCTGCTCTGACTGAGGACTTGGTATCAGATGTTAAACCTCCCTAAAAGGAACTCTACAGCTTAATATAAAAATTTATTGTAAAACAAAAAAACTAAAATTCCTTTGACTGTTAGTCGGCAGAACTTTCTGTATGATTAGGAAACAGTCTTGAGGAATCCTGTAACAAACAAAAAAAAAAAACAGGGCAAAACTTACTGATCAGTTCTTTTTGGCTCGTGACTCACTGAAGCACCATTCCCTTAGTGATGAGGCCAGAACTTAGAAATCTACCGTCTTATTGCAGTCTGAAAAAATTAATGGAGTCTTCTGCTGCAGCCAGTTGTCTTAGGCTATGTGCACACTTTCAATATTTCTTGAGGAAATTTCCTGAGAAAAACCTGAACTTTTCTGCAAGAAATCTGCATGCGTTTTTACCGTGTTTTTGGTGTTTTTTGATTTTTCCGGACATTTCCCAATGCATTATATAGGGGGAAATCCGCCAAAAATCCGCAAAATTAATGAACATGCTGCATTTTTTACCGCGATGCATTTTTCTCATGGACAAAAACGCATCATGTGCGCAAGAATTGCGGAATTCATTCTAAATGATGGGATGCATAATGCATGCTTTCTTTGCGGTTTTATAGCGAAAAAATGCAAAAAAAAAAGCAAAAAATCAGCAACATGTGCACACAGCCTTACAGTCACACTTAGAACAGTAACAATTTTATTTTTTTGTATTACCACAAAACCCCTTTACAAAAACCATATCCATGCACTTCATCATTAAATTAATTAAATTTGATTAAAGGGAACCTGTCACCCCGAAAATCGCGGGTGAGGTAAGCCCACCGGCATCAGGAGCTTATCTACAGCATTCTGTAATGCTGTAGATAAGCCCCTGATGTTACCTGAAAGAGGAGAAAAAGACGTTATATCATACTCACCCAGGGGCGGTCCCGCTGCTGGTCAGGTCGGATGGGCGCCTCTGGTCCGCTGCGGCGCCTCCCATCTTCATTACAAGACGTCCTCTTCTGATCTTCAGCCACGGCTCCGGCGCAGGCGTACTTTGCTCTGCCCTGTTGAGGGCAGACAAAGTACTGCAGTGCGCAGGCGCCGGGCCTCTGACCTTTCCGGCGCCTGCGCACTGCAGTACTATCCTCTGCTCTCAAGAGAGCAGAGCAAAGTACGCGTGCACCGGAGCCGTGGCTGAAGATCAGAAGAGGACGTCATGGAATGAAGATGGGAGGCGCCGCATCTAGTCCATCTAGTGGGCATGGACTCGCTCAATACAATAGCATACATCACCGCCTTTCCAGACTCAATCAGGCACACAAAGTGTAAGGCTACTTTCACACTTCCGTTGTTTAGTATCCATCACAATGCGTCGTTTTTGGAAAAAAAAGCACCCTGCAAATGTGCCCTCAGGATGCGTGTTTTTCCCCATAGACTAGTATTGCCGATGGATTGCGATGTATGGCCATACGTCGCGTCCGTCGTGCGCTGGATGTGTTGCTTTTGGCGGACCGCCGTCACAAAAAAACGTTCAAGGGAAGTTTTTTCGTAAGTCGCATCCTGCACTTTGGAGGGCGCATGCCCGGGCGGAGATCTCTAGCTCCTCCCTGGGACTTTAGAATGGGCAGTGGATGCGTTGAAAAACTGCATCCACTGCCCACGTTGTGCCAAATTTTAACAACGTCCGTCGGTACGCCGCGCCGACGCTTAGCGGTGGCCACGTACCGACGGAAATGTGAAAGAAGCCTTATACTGCAGACTTATTAATTTAGACCGGACAACCCCTTTTAAAGATCAAACAAGTCTATTAGGGTAAGGAGCTTAAATCTTGGTGTAAGTGGGACGACTGAATTATTAATACTCAGATCTTGATCAAATGGTCAGGATCAGCCACCAGAATTAGTGCATGGACAGGAGAAGCCTGAGAAGTGTTAGACAGTGGAGATGCCTCAGGAGTAACAGTATGCAGACATTCTGCCTTAATGTATATACTAATCCAGTAGGGCCGATTTTCAAGGTCACTGGGCAGCCTCTTTCTCCAATGTTGTTTCGGTCTGCTGCCAAATCTAGCGTTGTTGCTTCATGAGCTCCGAAATGATAATCTGCCAAACATTAATGGTGATATCAAGCTGAAGAACATACCAGCTCATTGTTTAGTCTCTGACTGACAACTACACCATTAATAACCGTCTGCCTTATGCTGCATGCTGTAATATGTGCCACCAAGTGACTTAGAACATTTGCTGACCGAACAGCAGGTTACTGCATAGAGCTTCCATTGTTTTATGCCTTTTTATTTTTTCCATTTTTTTTTTTTTTTTTATAACAAGTTCTACTACCATTTGAGGTTGGTAAGGCTCAATTAAAAACACAATTTTTGTGTTAGAACAAGGAGACATAAAATATTTCCGTCTGGTAAATGGGAAAAGATCAAACAAAGATACAAATTTACAGCAGGTGAAATAAGTATTGAAGACGTCACCAATTTTCTAAAGGTGCTATTGACATGAAATTCTCACCATATGTCAACCTTCAGGATCTGAAGAGTGTTTGTGTGAAAGAATCGGCCAAAATTACACCTGAGCAATGCATGCGACTGGTTTATCCATGAGGGAGGTGCCTTAAAGCTGTCATCACCAACAAAGGGTTTTATACAAAGTATTAATTAAATTTCAGTAACATTTCAGTAAGTGTATTCAATACTTTTTCCCTGTGCCATTTTGTCAAGATTCCGTGGCTCAGTGAGTGATTGTTATGCTGTTCTATGGAAACTGTCTTGCTGAGTTGTCTGTGTCTTGATTGACAGCTTGGCTGTCCAATACTGTGATGGGCTTGCTGGGCTGGCGGTGCCTTGATTGACAGCTCTGCTGTCCAATCTGTGACAGGGACTTATGGGACTTTCTGCAGGTGTTTAGTGTTCTGGTGATTGCCAAGCTACTTAACTGAGCTGTCTGCCCCTGATCCCTGCCAGACGTAGCTTGTGCTTCTTGGTGAGTGTTAGCTGGATTCTGTTGCTCTGTGTTCTGATCGTCTGCTGCCTGACCCTTTGGACCGTGTTCTGACTAGCCCTTTGTCTTGTCCTTCAGCTTTTGATCAGTTATCTTGTTATTGACCCTGGACTGTGACCGGACTTACGCCTTCATCTTTTCCCTTGGTATTGAGCCCGGATTGTCTGACTCTTCTGCCTCACGGCCTGTTCACGAATAGTGACTAGCGTCACACATTTTTCATTATTACACATAATTTATGGACCTCTATAGTTTGATTTCTTTGCCTGTGAGGATTAGATGGGTTGTTACCAACAGCTGGAGAGAATTTCATGTCAATAGAACCTTTAGAAATATATTTACTTAGAAAATTGGTGACGTGATCAATACTTATGTCACCCACTGTATCTGCTAGACATTTCTTCTCTATTTATCACTACTGAAGGGAAATCTAATTGCACAAAAGAGGTAACTGTTCAATTGAGAATTCAGGTATTTCTATAAATCTTTTTACACTATCCTTGATTTCTCCAGATTTTTATCACCACCCACTACATCAGATTTTGTATGCACAGAAAATCCACAAGAACCTAAAACAATGCATATTTGAAATGAAGCCAACACATTGAACGTGACATCTGTCTAAGGCCTGTCCCACACGTCCAGATAATTCCGGTACCGGAATTGTCCGTGTGCTCACCTGGCACATCAGTGTGGCACACGTGCGGCATCCGTGTGCCGCCTGAGGACCACACAGATCGTGCAGGAGACACAGCGCTACACTAAGCGCTGTCCCCCCTGCGTGGTGCTGAAGCTGGCATTCATCTCTTCTCCCCCGCAGGAGAGAAGAGATGAAAGATCAAGTTTTTGTTATTTTTTGTTAAAAATAAAGTTTGCTGGTGAGCTCCCGCCTCCCATCCCCCGTGCGCCGCCGGGCCCCTTGCATAGAAATACCCACCTAGCTCCCGCGATGTCTCCTCTATCCTCTCAGTGCTGGCAGCTTCTCCTGTATGAGCGGTCACGTCGTGCCGCTTATTACAGTGATAAATATGCGGCTCCACCCCTATGGGAGGTGGAGCTGCATATTCATCACGGTAATGTGCGGCACCACGTGACCGCTCATACAGGAAGAGCTGTGACACTGAGAGGATGGAAGCATCGAGGGAGCTGGGTAAGTATTTTAATGCCAGCGGGCGGGTGCACAGGTGGTGGGAGGGGGGAGATTACCGGGAACTTTATTTTAAAAATAAATAAATAAATAAATGATTTTTCATTCCTTCTCTCCAGCGAACACTTCTGGAGAGAAGAAATGAATGGGGCTTCAGCACCACAAGCTGGGGGGACAGCGCTTACAGTAGCGCTGTCTCCTGCACGGCACACGGACAGCATCCGTGTGCGGTACGTGTTTAACACAGACCCATTGACTTTAATGGGTCCGTGCGTTCCCACAAACACTGACATGTCTCCATGTTTTCCAAACGGACACACGGTCCGTGAAAACACGCTGACATGTGCAGAGACACATTGATTTTAATGTGTCTACGTGAGTCAGTGTCTCCGGTACGTGAGGAAACTGTCACCTCACGTACCGGAGCCACTGACGTGTGAAACCGGCCTTAAAGCAGAAGACCCTGGGCCGATTCATATATAGCTTTGTATGCGATTCAGTATGAGGCCACGTGCACACGTTGAGTATTTCAGTTTGTTACCTCAGTATCTGCAAGTCCAAACCAGGAGTGAGTGATAAATACACAAGAGGTGAAATATTTCTATTATACTTTTCCTTTGTTCCACTCCTAACTTTGTCTTAAAAAAACGTAAGTCCAACATTAAAAAAAAGCCCAAAACACGTGTATTATATACAATGGACACTGACATCACCTCAAGAACTGCAGAACCCCTGGAACTTAATATTGGTCCGATAAATGGTGCTATCCATGCCATGTTTAATCTCTACAGGCAGATAAAATTGTGATTAAAAAAAAACATAATATCTACCACCTGGAGCCTCCAGGGGCAAAAATATCCCGAAAGTTAGCGATCTCATAAAATTCTAACAGACCTAACACATCCCACAACCATCCCCCAAATGAGTTCACCAAGTGGAGGGTATGAGCGCGTAACCTTGAGCTAATAAAAATCAGAGTTTGGGGGTTTGTCATTCTGGAAGACATAGTTTGCTGCGAGGGCATTCCATTTTCCTAATCGGAGTGCTTTCCTTCATAAAGATAAGAGCCAATCCTGCAATATCGGCCTTAGTAGTTATTTTGCTATTCATTTTTATTTAATAAATCGTATTGTTTTGTTCTCATTTTGAAATATATATATATATATATATATATATATATTTCAAAATGAGAACAAAACAATACGATTTATTAAATAAAAATGAATAGCAAAATAACTACTATATATATATACACACACTGCTAAAAAAAAAAAATAAAGAAAACACTTAGACAACAGAATATAACTCCAGGTAAATCGAACTTCTGTGAAATCAAACTGTCCACTTAGGAAGCAACACAGTTTGACAATCAATTTCACATGCTGTTGTGCAAATGGAATAGACAACAGATGGAAGTTATTGGCAATTACCAAGACATACTCAATAAAGGAGTGGTTCTGCAGGTGGGGACCACATCTCAGTACATATGCTTTCTGGCTGATGTTTTGGTCACTTTTGAATGTTGGTTGTGCTGTCACACTCGTGGTAGCATGAGACGGAATCTACAACCCATACAAGTGGCTCAGGTAGTGCAGCTCATCTAGGATGGCCATCAATGCGAGCTGTGGCAAGAAGGTTTGCTGTCTGTCAGTGTAGTGTCCAGAGGCTGGAAGTGCTACCAGGAGACAGGCCAGTACACCAGGGGATGTGCAGGGAGCCGTAGGAGGGCAACAACCCAGCAGCAGGACTGCTACCTCAGCCTTTATGCAAGGAGGAACAGGAGGAGCACTGCCAGAGCCCTGCAAAATGACCTCCAGCAGGCCACAAATGTGCATGTGTCTGCACAAACTGTTATAAACCGACTCCATGAGGATGGTCTGAGTGCCCGAAGCCAACAGATGGGGGTTGTGCTCACAGCCCAACACCATGCAGGACGATTGGCATTTGCCACAGAACACTAGGATTGGCAAATTCTCCACTGGCGCCCTGTGCTCTTCACAGATGAAAGCAGGCTCACAAGGAGCCAATGACAGAGTCTGGAGATGCCATGGAGAGCGATCTGCTGCCTGCAACATCCTTCACCATGACTGGTTTGGCAGTGAGTCAGTAATGGTGTGGGGTTGCATTTCTTTGGAGGGCCGCACAGCCCTCCATGTGCTCGCCAGAGGTAGCCTGACTGCCTTTAGGTACCGAGATGAGATCCTCAGACCCCTTGTGAGACCATATGCTGGTGCGGTTGGCGATGGGTTCCTCCTGATGCAGGACAATGCCAGCCTCATGTGGCTGGAGTGTGTCAGCAGTTCCTGCAAGATGAAGGTATTGAAGGTATGGACTGGCCCGCCCGTTCCCCAGACCTGAATCCGATTGAACACATCTAGAACATCATGTCTCGCACCATCCACCAACGTCCGTTGCACCACAGACTGTCCAGGAGTTGGTAAATGCTTTAGTCCATGTCTGGGAGGAGATCCCTCAGAAACCATTCGCCACCTCATCAGAAGCATGCCCAGGCATTGTAGGGAGGTCATACAATGTCTAAGGGTTTTTCCGTCTGTCTGTCTTGGAAATCCCGCGTCTCTGATTGGTCGAGGCCGCCAGGCCTCGACCAATCAGCAACGGGCACAGCGACGATGATGTCATAAAGGACGTAGAAATCCCACGTTTCTGATTCAGCGACGGGCACAGTATCGACGTAGATGTCATAATGGTTGCCATGGCGACGATGTCATAAAGGTTGCCTCGACCAATCAGCGACGGGCACAATCTGCCGTGAATTCTGGAATCATCATTGTCCATATACTACGGGGACATGCATATTCTAGAATACCCGATGCGTTAGAATCGGGCCACAATCTAGTATATATATAATTGTCTAAGGGTTTTTCCGTCTGTCTTTCTGTCTGTCTGTCCTGGAAATCCCACGTCTCTGATTGGTCGAGGCCACCAGGCCTCGACCAATCAGCAACGGGCACAGCATCGACGTAGAAATCCCGCGTCTCTGATTGGTCGAGGCCGCCAGGCCTCGATCAATCAGCGACGGGCACAGCGACGATGATGTCATAAAGGACGTAGACATCCCGCGTCTGATTGGTCGAGGCCTGGCGGCCTCGACCAATCAGCAACGGGCACAGCGACGATGATGTCATAAAGGACATAGAAATCCCACGTTTCTGATTCAGCGACGGGCACAGTATCGACGTAGATGTCATAATGGTTGCCATGGCGACGATGTCATAAAGGTTGCCTCGACCAATCAGCGACGGGCACAATCTGCCGTGAATTCTGGAATCATCATTGTCCATATACTACGGGGACATGCATATTCTAGAATACCCGATGCGTTAGAATCGGGCCACAATCTAGTATATATATAATTGTCTAAGGGTTTTTCCGTCTGTCTTTCTGTCTGTCTGTCCTGGAAATCCCACGTCTCTGATTGGTCGAGGCCACCAGGCCTCGACCAATCAGCAACGGGCACAGCATCGACGTAGAAATCCCGCGTCTCTGATTGGTCGAGGCCGCCAGGCCTCGATCAATCAGCGACGGGCACAGCGACGATGATGTCATAAAGGACGTAGACATCCCGCGTCTGATTGGTCGAGGCCTGGCGGCCTCGACCAATCAGCAACGGGCACAGCGACGATGATGTCATAAAGGACATAGAAATCCCACGTTTCTGATTCAGCGACGGGCACAGTATCGACGTAGATGTCATAATGGTTGCCATGGCAACGATGATGTCATAAAGGTTGCCTCGACCAATCAGCGACGGGCACAATCTGCCGCAAATTCTGGAATCATCATTGTCCATATACTACGGGGACATGCATATTCTAGAATACCCGATGCGTTAGAATCGGGCCACAATCTAGTGTGTATATATATATATATATATATATATATATATATATATATATATATATATATATATATATATATATATATATATATATATATATATTAATATTATAAACACTGTCTACCTTTCCAGATTAAATATATAAAATGGAATAGTTCTCTCCTTCTTGCTATGTAAGCAATACAAATACCTGTACCATACGATACCTGTAATAGGTGTCTGTCTAGTCGGCCTGGATAAATTATTGGTGGTGGAAGCTAGTAATGGTTCCTTTTTTTAAAATTTTGTCATTATGGAGCTGGCAGTGACCGTCCCGGGGTATATATACATTTTGTGCATTGGAATCGGAGGTGTATATACCATACCCAATAACCGGCCTAGTAGTGGGAGAAAAAACCCCAAAAATTGGCCCACTTTTCTGGATGAGAATGGGACTGATTTTTTTACACATTCGTGTGACCCCAGCCATAGAGCGACATATGGAACAGCAGTGTATAAAACATCAACAGATCATTTTTCAAGTATGTAACATAAGCGGAGACCCAAAGTACAAACGTTTTCTATTTTTATGGTTATTCACGGTATACTCTGAGCTTTTGTATCATGCTGGTGGAGAATAAAGAGAACAGTCTGCTTGCCACAAGAAAAGCTTTGTTCTAGGAAATAAACTCCACTATAATGGTTACGGACTTGTGTCATTATGGGTTATACAGGATCGCTTTACCTCCAGCCAGTTACTGTATTCTGCCCTGAGCGCACACGTCTTGTTGAAATCAAACTCCACCATCTATCAGCACTAAACCGCATGCTTTATTTACCAGTACACAACAAACAAAGGGGAGGATCTTCACGTTTCACCTAGGGAGATTGTGAGCTTGTACGAAAAGAAGAAATCTGAAACTTCGCCTTCAGATTCTCCCTTTCGATTTCAGAAAACCATCTCAACAAAATTACCGATTACCGAAATCCCATATGTGGTAGTCGGGCTATGTGTAGCCCCGACGAAAATGAACAGTTCGATATTGCAAATCAAAATCTGCAAAATTTGGGATTAGTAATAAACATCATCCTATGTAAAAGAGATAGAAATGTAATTTTTATGACATATATGGCTGTCACCTGGAAAGCAATCATTTCCCTAAGAGTGGAAGTCACCATGAGTACACGGCCGAACCCTCAGTTTTATTTCGGATTTCAATTATATTCATGAAAGAAATGAGTAGGATATACTGCGCCAGCTATTCACTATATTACAATTGTAATTCAGTTAGAAGGCACTATAAGAAATCCTTTGTGCACATGAGCCTAAAAAGATGACATCTATGTGGACGGTAAGAAAATGGAAAGCTCAATTAACTTAACAAGGCCTCAATAGATATAACAAGTAGGGAGGTTTGGTGAACGTGCAGAATAAGACATAAAAAAACGGACTCCAGTCAAAACTGCCATACTAGCAGAAGAGTCAATATCATGACCTGCATTTTATTACCCGGCCACTTCGCAATAGAGTATAATCACCAACCACCATTAGGAGGAACCTGTCATCTGATTCATGACGGCCAAACCGTAGACAGCATGAATGAGCCTGGCTAGATGGTTACAGCTGTCAATATTTTTCTCAGCATGCTCCGGCATTTCAGAGAAAATATACTTTGAAAATCCGTCCATCGACCGTAAGTGGAGACTACACTAGATTTGTAGAACCCAGCGATGTTACAGGTGAGTGACAGTTTTCTCCGGTAGCGAGAGACCTGTCAACAACCTCTGGCAGTGCTGGGAGAAACCAGCCAAGGGTAGCGCTGGAGTAGTCTCCTCCCCGACTGGATCATTGTTCTGAAATGCTGGTGCTCTTCAGAGAGAAACATACCTAGATGCTTTAGTGCAGCCAGGCTCTGATTCAGGCTGCTCGTGGATCGGGCAGTATGAATCAAGTGACCACTTCCCTTTAAAGAGAATTGGCTCTTGTCATGGAAACATTTGTATTTCCCATAAAACAGTAGTTTTACACATCGTATTTTAGAGCTCTGCATTGTGCTGTTACTCTGTTACTCTTCATAGAAATGCATGAATAGTTTGACAATCGGGTGTTATTATTCCCTTTGTCCATAGAGGTGTGTACCGCCCCGTCAGCACTGATTGGAGAGTATTCGTGTACAGAGACACTCCCACAACAGATGAAAACAAGTCCTAGGAGGAATAACAGGGGAACAACCGCAAAACGTCGAGTGAGAAGAATAGATTATTCAGAATTATTTCTATTAAGTGATACATTTAAAAGAAATCAGGAAAAATAAAAGACACTTTTTAAAAAGTGTCTAATTAATAGTTAATGGAGTATTTCAGTAGATGACAACGTAATTATATGCTACAATAAAATTCATTATAGAAATACAGAAAATTTGGCCCATCAGCATTTTTTCCAATAGATTCCTATTAAACTTTGGCTTAAATATAAACTGTCACTTCAATATAAAAAAAAAAATATATACAATAAAAAAAAAAAGAAAAGATTATGCCAATGATTGTGTAATTGACCACTTCACTTGTGGGCCCAAAACTCCTTCATTTTCCATAAACAAATGAATAACATTTCTCATCTGCAGAAATAAAACCCAAACCAGACGGACCAAAATAGCAAAGGCGATTTATACACCATTAATCCGTGGGATAGCTATACATTCTCCTTACTACACAACCAATGCAGAATACAAGTGAAAACCGTGGAAATCAGTACAAAAAATGCAATATTCTAAAACAGCTGGAGATCTAGAAAAGAAAAAAAAAAAAGCCAAAAACCAGCGTTTTACCTTGAGCTTTGCTGGAATACACAGTCCACTCGCCTCTAGTTGCCAAAGAAACACTAATGGCATAAACATTTTAAGAAAACAGCATCAGTCCTTGCCTTCCCAACGACAGAACCGCGTGACGCGCTACATTTACAACATAAAGAAATATTTGCTGCCCATCGGCAAGAGAGTGTTAGTTTTTATTAATAAAGATACATTGATTTCCACTGTACAGGAAATACGGCAAGGTACAGAATATCAGAATATTGCAATTTTAAGTTTCTGGGATAGACATCCCCCATCTTCTTTAAGGTACACCGTGGTCTCCAGCCACAATATTTTAGGTTGCATAAAAATGCAATAATCCATGCAAAGTGGTGAGCAAACTCTCTCTAAATAATCTAGAAACGGACTTCAAATCTAAGAACGGCACTCACACTTGCAGCCAAAAATGTCAATCCCATTTTCGGCACCAGAAAGGGCATGTAACGACAAATTGGGCATGTTCGTAAGACATACCTCCTTTGGCCCCAAAATGTAATAGAATTATAGGGAGCATTTGCACTCGGGGGTAACAATGCAACTTATCCTGAAACATAAAATCTCTGGTCTCCTTTTTGAGCACGCATCCACCGCCTTATATGGTGCAATCATTCGAGTTTTGGGTCTGATCGATGCCTAAATCAAAGTCCGCAGCTCTGTGCAGTCTCCCAGACGCAGGTGGAAGCGTCCCTATATGATGGACCGTGGCTGCCCCAGACTGACAGGGAAAATTACAAGGACTGCCTACTTTTTCCTTCACGGTGATGTAGACTTCCCACTGAAGCAAGCATCCACCAGCAAGTGGGATGTTAAACCAGGTCACTGTCATTGAATCCGACTGACGGACGCCCAGAAGTTGTCAGGAACACATGTTCAGTCCTCTGGGGCTTTTAATCTGCTTTGCTCTCCGCCGGTTCTCCTCGTTCCCCCCTCCTCTTCAGCTTTTTTTCCTGTGTAAAATCCTCTTCCATCATATTTTACATCTCTACGACAAGCGGCCAAAGTACTCTCAGTCTCCACATCTCCCCCCTATCCACCTCCTGGAGGCTTAAAGCGCTTTCTTGTCATATTACTCATGGCACACTTCAGCAGAAATCATTTTTCTAGCCAGACTCGCTCCTATAAAAGCCCTTTAAAGAGCGGTTGACCCTTTTTCCGCCGATTCCCACAGCAGGATTTCCAGCTGTCACACACACTCACTCCTGGACTATTGTAAGTTGCAGAACCCGAACTTTTGTGCTCGTCATTGGACGAGCTTCCTTCCACTTACCTGCCTCCTGCTGCAGCGTGCCAAGATGGGGGGAGAACGCAGTTTTAAGACTCTGGATCCGATGCTGCCAAAGAAAATCTGTGTATAGTGGAGGAAAAAGGCCACCAAATGAGGAGATAACAGCACTGCAGATGCGCAGTGTGTGCCAGCTGGAGGACTGATACTGTTGCTATGTGTAGGAGTCACAAAATGAGTGCTAATGGCTCTCCTGTCTGACCTGTAGGCTCATCTTGTCTGAATGTGACCTCTAGACAGAAAGCTCATAGCAGAATGTGTGGCATGGACCCAGGTTGTCAAAGGGTGCGGCTATCTTGGCACCAGCCTTCCCTCTCTCTCACTTTTTGTCCCCCCCCCAACCACACACACACACACACACACACACACAGTCTCCGTCCTCTGCTCTTTCAGAACTGAACAGGATCCAACATAACAAAGCTTTCTGTCTCATTCGCAGTGAAGGGGTTATTCAAGTGTATTAAAGCTTTATTTTTCCCCTTTCTCTCTCCTTCCCCGCAGAGATGTCATGGATAGCTTAACTACTACAACACCGAGACAAGACACCGAAACAGCCGGCGAAAAATCACTCAGGACTATGCGTATATAATTTATATCACACTATAAAGACAATTATAATCTAATTATTGCTGGAATAACATGGGCAGTTGTTGGCGCCAAAGTCGGGACAGGATCAAAAAGGAGTCGAAAAAATATAAGCCCTATAACCTTTCCTGCAGGTAATTCCCAATAAAGTGCGTGCTTTTGTGACACAATGTTTGGCGGTAACATAGCCAAACTATCTATTACTATCTCTAGTCACGTTAGTACTGTGCAATGTTTTTAGCAGTATACATTCCAATTTTAGAGAATTTCGATGATTAGCTACATTGCAATATTAAAAAGATACTTAAAGGGGCATTCCAGTTGGAAGTTATCATCATCCACAGCTGCTCCATCCATCTTCTATGGTACTGCTGGGAAAAAACAACCTGAGTACAGCGCTCTGGGATTCCCATAGAAAATGAATGGAGTGGCAATCGAACATCTGAACGATCGCTCCGTTCTAACTGCCCTGTGGTAGCAATCTAAGATAGGCGACGACGTCTTCTAACCAGAATACCATTTTAAGCATCTGGCGTCATACTCATACCACCCCCAGGTCTATTCCTGATATTTGGAGAGTTGGCAAATCATTCCTTCCTCCTAGTGGCCAAACTGCTGGCATAAATCACATGAAATGATGATCTCCCAAACACGTACTTGCTGAAAATTAAGATTTCACAAACCTTAATAACCTGACGAGAAACACTTCTACTATACTTTCTTCTATTAAAACTGCATACAGACTACAAAAATAAGAGGATTATCTCTCATTAGCCTCTGCTCTTTCTGGGATTTTGTCCAGTGGGCCGGTCCTATCGGTGATTGACAGTGCACTCTGTAAGTACACTTATACACAGGAAGTTGTCAGTCACGGATAGGACCACTCACTAGACAAAAATCCCTGAAATGGCATGAGTTTAAGTGATTAATACGGAAATTATACTGAATCTTTCTCACAAAACTATAGCAATCTCCTCCGCTCCCCCTGCTCTATACCAATAGGATTCAGTAAAGGATTTGACATGATACTATTATTGCTGCCATCCCTCTATATTATAGGTTATCGGCCTATGTTATAGCAATCTTATCTATCCTGAAAATTCAAAACTAACTTAACATATGAACATGAAAACATCCTTCCAGAGGATTCATTTGTAGAACTAAATGGGTCTCTTTAAGCCCACATCCAGCTTACTATGTGGGTGTCATTGATTTTTTTTTTTCTCGAGTAATATAAACGGCACTTCTAGTAAATGAACAGATTATTGCAATTACCGTAAATTAACATGGGATTTAGTAAAAGGATTGACGTTTCATGAAATTCTGCGGAGCAACTTTACCTGTAAGGCTGCTTTCACACATCAGTTTTTTGCCGTCAGTCACAATTTGGCAAATTTTGAAAAAAAAAACTGATCCGGCAAAAGTTGCCACCAGATCAGTTTTTTTTTTTTCATAGACTTGTATTAGCGACAGATGGCCTCACGTTTCATCCGTTTTTCACCGGAGAAAAAGGACAGTGAAATTTTTTGTGTCCGTAGAAAAAACGGACAGCGACGGATCTGTAGAGTGTGCAGTGTATTCTAAATTCTCATACTGTTGAGGACTTTTATAGTCCATTACACCTGCACCTCGCCTGTATCGACTGAGAGCACTCCATTATATATTCTAACTATCAGTACATGGCAGCAAGCAAAGCTGAACAGGGCCTGCACAGACCTCACCATGCGGCAGCTCCTGAAAACGCAAAACACGGAACAGGGCAGGTGATCAAAAGTTCTATTTAGCACTAGGCCCTTCCAAGATGGCACTTGCAGCAGCTGATTCACATGCTTATAGGGATCTAGAAAAACGACAACAACTTTACACCTGTTACTGAACCACTTGAATAAAATTGATGTAGGATGCCTTGAGAGATGTGTAGTAGCAGTGTTGTGTATGAGTGAGTATGTACACAGCAGGGCTGGGTATGCGAGTATGTATGCAGCAGAGCTGTGTGTACATGTACAGTTAGGTCCATACATATTTGGACAGAGACAACATTTTTCTAATTTTGGTTATAGACATTACCACAATGAATTTTAAACAAAACAATTCAGATGGAGTTGAAGTTCAGACTTTCAGCTTTCATGTGAGGGTATCCACATTAAAATTGGATGAAGGGTTTAGGAGTTTCAGCTCCTTAACATGTGCCACCCTGTTTTTAAAGGGACCAAAAGTAATTGGACAATTGACTCAAAGGCTATTTCATGGAGAGGTGTGGGCGATCCCTGTGTTATGTCATTCGCAATTAAGCAGATAAAAGGTCTGGAGTTGATTTGAGGTGTGGTGCTTGCATTTGGAAGGTTTTGCTGTTTAGTAAACATGCGGTCAAAGGAGCTCTCCATGCAGGTGAAACAAGCCATCATTAAGCTGCGAAAACAGAAAAAAACCATCCGAGAAATTGCTACAATATTAGGAGTGGCAAAATCTACAGTTTGGTACATCCTGAGAAAGAAAGAAAGCACTGGTGAACTCATCAATGCAAAAAGACCTGGGTGCCCATGGAAGGCAACAGTGGTGGATGATCGCAGAATAATATCCATGGTGAAGAGAAACCCCTTCACAGCAGCCAACCAAGTGAACAACACTCTCCGGGAGGTAGGCGTATCAATATCCAAATCTACCATAAAGAGAAGACTGCATGAAAGTAAATACAGAGGGTTCACTGCACGGTGCAAGCCTCTCATAAGCATCAAGAATAAAAAGGCTAGACTGGACTTTGCTAAAAAACATCTAAAAAAGCCAGCACAGTTCTGGAAGAACATTCTTTGGACAGATGAAACCAAGATCAACCTCTACCAGAATGATGGAAAGAGAAAAGTATGGCGAAGGCGTGGTACAGCTCATGATCCAAAGCATACCACATCATCTGTAAAACACGGCGGAGGCAGTGTGATGGCTTGGGCATGCATGACTGCCAGTGGCACTGGGTCACTAGTGTTTATTAATGATGTGACATAGGACAGAAGCAGCCGAATGAATTCTGAGGTATTCAGAGCCATGCTGTGTGCTCAGATCCAGCCAAATGCAGCCAAACTGATTGGTCGTCGTTTCATACTACAGATGGACAATGACCCAAAACATAAAGCCAAAGCAACCCAGGGGTTTATTAAAGCAAAGAAGTGGAATATTCTTGAATGGCCAAGTCAGTCACCTGATCTCAACCCAATTGAGCATGCATTTCACTTGTTAAAGACTAAACTTCAGACAGAAAGGCCCACAAACAAACAGCAACTGATAACCACCACAGTGAAGGCCTGGCAGAGCATCAAAAAGGAGGAAACACAGCGTCTGGTGATGTCCATGAGCTCAAGACTTCAGGCAGTCATTGCCAACAAAGGGTTTTCAACCAAGTACTAAAAATGAACATTTTATTTAAAATTATTTAATCTGACCAATTACTTTTGGTCCCTTTAAAAACAGGGTGGCACATGTTAAGGAGCTGAAACTCCTAAACCCTTCATCCAATTTTAATGTGGATACCCTCAAATGAAAGCTGAAAGTCTGAACTTCAACTGCATCTGAATTGTTTTTTTTTTTTAAATCATTGTGGTAATGTCTATAACCAAAATTAGAAAAATGTTGTCTCTGTCCAAATATATATGAACCTAACTGTATGCAGCACAAGTGTACATTGCTATGTGTATGTATACAGTCATGGCCGAAAGTGTTGGCACTCATAAAATTGTTCTAGAAAATGAAGAATTTCACCTAGAAAATTATTGCAATTACACATTTTGCTATACTGTACACGTTTATTTCCTTTGTGTGCACTGGAACAACAACAACAAAAATAGGCAAACTGAACATAATTTCACACAAAACCCCCAAAATTGGCAGGCCAACATTGTTTACCTACAATTTTGGAAAGGTGTGAAAAACTTTGTTTCACGCACGTGATGCTCTTTCAAATGCACCTGTGGCAAGTAATAGGTGTGAGCAATATGAAAATCAAATCTGAAACCAGATAAGAAAGAGAGGAGTTGACTCAATCTTTCATTGTGTGTCTGTGTGTGCTACACTAAGCATGGAGAACAGGAAGAGAACTGTCTGAGGACTTGCGAACCAAAATTGTTGAAAAATAACAATCTTAAGAGATCTTGATGTTCCTTTGTCCACAATGCATAACCTAATCAAGTAGTATACAACCCATGGCATTGTAGCTAATCTCCCAGGGTGAGAACGGTAGAGAAAAATTGATGAAAGGTTGCAATGCAGTATAGGGCGGATGGTGGATAAACATCACCAATCAAGCCCCAAAGAAATTCAAGCAATTCTGCAGGCTCAGGGTGCATCAGTGTCAGTGCAAACTATCTGTTGACATTTGAATGAAAAGAAACACTATGGCAGGAGACCCAGGAGGACCCCACTGCGGACATTAAAAAAAACAAAAAAAAAACCTTGTCTGCAGTTTATGCGAGTTAAGGTACCTTCACACATAACGATTTCGTTAACGATATCGTTGCAACGTCAGGCTTTTTGTGACGTAGCAACGATCCCGCTAACGATCTCGTTATGTGTGACAGCGACCAGCGATTAGGCCCCTGCTGGGAGATCGTTGGTCGCTGGGGAATGATCAGGACCCGCTGTCATCGCTGGATCGGCGTGTGTGACGCCGATCCAGCGATGTGTTCACTTGTAACCAGGGTAAATATCGGGTTACTAAGCGCAGGGCCGTGCTTAGTAACCCGATGTTTACCCTGGTTACCATTGTAAAAGTAAAAAAAAAAAAAAAACACTACATACTCACATTCCGATGTCTGTCACGTCCCCCGCCGTCAGCTTCCCTGCACTGACTGTCAGCGCCGGCCGTAAAGCAGAGCACAGCGGTGACGTCACCGCTGTGCTCTGCTTTACGGCCGGCGCTGACACAGTCAGTGCGGGAAGCTGACGGCGGGGGACGTGACAGACATCGGAATGTGAGTATGTAGTGTTTTTTTTTTTTTACTTTTACAATGGTAACCAGGGTAAATATCGGGTTACTAAGCGCGGCCCTGCACTTAGTAACCCGATGTTTACCCTGGTTACCCGGGGACTTCGGCATCGTTGAAGACAGTTTCAACTATGCCGAAGTCGTTCCCCTCATCGTTGGTCGCTGGAGAGAGCTGTCTGTGTGACAGCTCCCCAGCGACCACACAACGACTTACCAACGATCACGGCCAGGTCATATCGCTGGTCGTGATCGTTGGTAAGTCGTTTAGTTTAACGGTACCTTAAGCCAAAATCCTACTGGGAAAGCATCTTGTGGACAGATGAGACCAAGATAGAATGATGTGCTTTACCAAAAAGCTCTACTGTTTACCCAAAATGGGGGGAAAAGACCTGCAAAGAAAAGAACACAACACTATAGGTTCAAAGAAATTTTGGGGTTGTTTTGCTGCCTCTGGAACTGAAGATTACCAAAGGATTTTAGGTCACAATGTGTTGACCAGTGTCAGAATGCTGGGTTTGCATTCACCAGAATGCACCAGAAATGATTGGAAACAGAGCGATGGAGAGTTCTGAAGCGTCCAGATTAAGGTCGCATTGAACACCTGTGGAGAGATTTTAACATTGTTATTAGGTGAAGGCACCCTTCAAATATGAGACACATGGAGCAGTTTGCAAAATAAGAGTGGTCCAAAATTCCAATTGAGAAGTGTAAGAAGCTTGTTGACTGTTATAGGAAGCGGTCGATTGCAGTTATTTATTCCAAAGGGTGTACAACCAAATATTAACTTGAGGGTGCCAACAATTTTGTCCGGCCTATTTATGGGGTTGTGTGTGAAATTATGCCCAATTTGCCTTTTTTTCCTCTTTTTTTTGTGTTGTTCCAATATACACATGCTTATTTCCTTTGTGTGTAACAGACTTGTGAATCCTCCCAGCACATGCACTACTCGCTGTAAGGATTCATCGGTACTGGCGCTGGGAGAGGGTGGTCATGTGACAGCAAGTATGCAATTTGCCTACTTCCGGCTACATCCCGACTAGACAAGTCTGGCCTTGCTCAATACACTTTTATTGAGTGAGGCTGTGCACATCTAGTTGGCATGTGACTGCATGTATGCAAATTACATACTTGCAGTCACATGCCTACCAGCACCGGTACTGGTACTGGGGAATCCTTACAGTGTGCACGCTTTTGTGAATCCACAAGTCTGCAGTCACATAGATTAACAGCAGACTTGTACCCTAAGGCCAGACAACCTCTTTAATCATTGCTTCTACCTTACAAAACAAAAATTTGTGCTATTGACCCCTACACTTATTTACATCACCAGTGCAGTTATAATTAGCGAGAGACATTTTTTCTTATTTTCTGATCTCAAGATTAGACAGGGATCCCTAAGAGTCAGAACGAGCCCTTCTAGTAAGTGTGCTGCACTAGTCAGGGTCAGGGAGACATATCACAATGGGGTGGGCCCCCTGATAAGTTTGGTATGGGGCCCTAGCTCTTTTGACTACACCCTAGAGAGAAATATTCAAGAATGTTTGCAAGAGACTATAATGAAACTCTGGCGCTTAAACTGTTAAGTTAGCTGCCGATTCTGGCACACAGAATGGCACCTGCCAGCTGTAACATGCTCTGTTCATCCCCAATAACACTCCTGTTTGCCATAGATTTATTGTGGCAGAATTCTGGACAGGTCAGGGCAAGTAAGGGGCAGATATGAGCCATGCCAAATAAACAAAACTTGAGTCATCTAGAGATTCCTAAAGCATGCAGCATGAATAAGATAAATCCAATCTGCGACAGGCAGCTGAACCAGCAAAAGGCTTCATTTGTTTAATCAAATACCTTTGTGGGCCAGAAAAGCATTGCATCCTGTCCAAAGATTTAATAAGCAGATGGATGTCCTCCACCCAGGAAGCCACATCTGCCAAAACTCTCCCAAGTAACAGTCCATGAATTTTTCAAAGTTTATATTTATTGATTGCTCTCTCTCTAAGAGACCAGATGAGACCAATGAAGAAAAATCAACCCATGAATTCCATGTACAATACTATAGCAAGGTGAAAGCTCTACTAAACCACTGCAAAAAGAAACTGCTGCTGGTTAACCTCTTCTGCCATCAAGCAATAAGTTGCCTCCATACACTACATGGCCGGCCAGATTGACAGGACAAATTAGATCTCAAATCTATCGCCAATTAGGATCAGCAGTAGAAGTTGGATCCATACAGTATCTCAGATTTTTCATGGGTTTATTTAAAAAGTGTTTCCAACTGATTCTACGAGATATGAAAATATGGCATCGTCCAATGCATGATTCACCACTAAGGTACAGTGGCTTGCAGAAGTATTCACCACGCAAGAAGGATTAAAGTGTTCCAGCTCCTTAAGTAAAATCCAGACTTTATTCAATCCATGTAAAATGTCATACAGATGCTCCACAATCACATTTGGACAAGGGAACTAAAGTGACGCGTTTCAATCTCAGCAGAGATCTTTATCAAAGCTAGATATGACCTTTGATAAAGATCGCTGCTGCGATCGAAACGCGTCACTTTTTTACCCTTGTCCAAGTGCGATTCTGGAGCATCTGTATGACGTTTACATGGATTGAATAAAGTCTGGATTTTACTTAAAGGGAACCTGTCACCCCCAAAATCGAAGTTGAGCTAAGCCCACCGGCATCAGGGGCTTATCTACAGCATTTTGGAATGCTGTAGATAAGCCCCCGATGTATCCTGAAAAATAAGAAAAAGAGGTTAGATTATACTCACCCAGGGGCAGTCCGATCCAATGGGCGTCGCGGTCCGGTCCGGGGCCTCCCATCTTCTTACGATGACATCCTCTTGTCTTCACGCTGCGGCTCCGGCGCAGGCGTACTTTGTCTGCCCTGTTGAGGGCAAAGCAAAGTACTGCAGTGCGCAGGCGCCGGGAAAGGTCAGAGAGGCCCAGTGCCTGCGCACTGCAGTACTTTGCTCTGCCATCAACAGGGCAGACAACAAGAAAACAAGAAAAGGATGTCATCCTATGAAGATAGGAGGCCCGGACCGGACCGCGACACCCATCTGACCAGAACCAGACCGGGACCGCCCTTGGGTGAGTATAATCTAACCTTTTTTTCTCATCTTTCAGGATACATCAGGGGCTTATCTACAGCATTACAGAATGCTGTAGAAAAGCCCCTGATGCCGGTGGGCTTAGCTCAACTCCGATTTTGGGCATGACAGACTCCCTTTTAAGAGCTGGAACACAATCTTTTTGCATTGCTTGTGACGTCTCATCAGGACGAAGTTCCATGCACTTGGGGTAGCCATCGGTGAGCTGGCTTTTGCTTTTCTCTGCTTCATTCGAAAGTATTCACCCCCTTGGCATTTTTGGAGTTTTGCTACCTCCTAACCTGGAATTTCAATAGATTTCTTGAGGGTTTGCATCAGTTCATGGAAATAACATTTGGTTTTCTTTTTATTGTGAAGCGAACAACAAACTGGAGAAAATAACTGAAAACTTTATTCTGCATTTCTATTCACCCCCTACAGTCAGTACTTTATAGTGCCTCCTTTAGCGGAAATTACAGCTGCAAGTCCCCTTGGATAAGTCTCTATGAGATTTCCCCATCTTACCCACTGGAGTGTTTGCCCATTCCTCAAGACAAAACTGCTCCAGCTACATCAAGTTAGATGGTTTCCTCTGGTAAACAGCAATCTTCAAGTCTAAGCACAGATTCTCAGTTGGTTTAAGGTCTGGGCTTGGATTAGACCACTCCAAAACATTTACATGTTTCCCCTTAAACCACTCGAGCGTTACTTTAGCATTATGCTTTGGGTCATTGTGTTGTTGGAAGGTGAACCTCTGTCCCAGTTTAAAATCACTGCCTGACAAACAGGTTTTGCTCAAGAATATCCCTGTATTTTGCACCATCCATCTTCCCCTCAACTCAGACCATTTTTCATGTATCTGCTGCCGAAAAACATTCCTACAGCATGCTGCTGCCAACATGATGTTTCACTGTGGGGATGGTGTACTTGGGGTGATGAGCTGTGTTGGTTTGGCGCCAGACAGTGTTTACCTTGTTGGCGAAAAATTTCAATTTTGGTCTCGTCTGACCACAGCACCTTCCTCCATACATTTAACCCCTTTACCCCCAAGGGTGGTTTGCACGTTAATGACCAGGCCAATTTTTACAATTCTGACCACTGTCCCTTTATGAGGTTATAACTCCGAAACGCTTCAACGGATCCTGGTGATTCTGACATTGTTTTCTCGTGACATATTGTACTTCATGATAGTGGTAAAATTTCTTTGATAGTACCTGCGTTTATTTGTGAAAAAAACGGAAATTTGGCGAAAATTTTGAAAATTTCGCAATTTTCAAACTTTGAATTTTTATGCAATTAAATCACAGAGATATGTCACACAAAATACTTAATAAGTAACATTTCCCACATGTCTCCTTTACATCAGCATAATTTTGGAACCAATTTTTTTTTTTGTTAGGGAGTTATAAGGGTTAAAAGTTGACCAGCAATTTCTCATTTTTACAACACCATTTTTTTTTAGGGACCACGTCTCATTTGAAGTCATTTTGAGGGGTCTATATGATAGAAAATGCCCAAGTGTGACACCATTCTAAAAACTGCACCCCTCAAGGTGCTCAAAACCACATTCAAGAAGTTTATTAACCCTTCAGGTGTTTAATAGGAATTTTTGGAATGTTTAAATAAAAATGAACATTTAACTTTTTTACACAAAAAATTTACTTCAGCTCCAATTTGTTTTATTTTACCAAGGGTAACAGGAGAAATTGGACCCAAAAAGTTGTTGTCCAATTTGTCCTGAGTACGCTGATACCCCATATGTGGCAGTAAACCACTGTTTGGGCGCATGGGAGAGCTCGGAAGGGAAGGAGCGCTATTTGACTTTTCAATGCAAAATTGACAGGAATTGAAATGGGACGCCATGTTGCGTTTGGAGAGCCACTGATGTGCCTAAACATTGAAACCCCCCACAAGTGACACCATTTTGGAAAGTAGACCCCCTAAGGAACTTATCTAGAAGTGTGGTGAGCACTTTGACCCACCAAGTGCTTCACAGAAGTTTATAATGCAGAACTGTAAAAATAAAAAATCATATTTTTTCACAAAAATTATATTTTTGCCCCCAATTTTTTATTTTTCCAAGGGTAAGAGAAGAAATTGGACCTCAAAAGTTGTTGTCCAATTTGTCCCGAGTACGCTGATACCCCATATGTGGCAGTAAACCACTGTTTGGGCGCATGGGAGAGCTCGGAAGGGAAGGAGCGCCGTTTGACTTTTCAATGCAAAATTGACAGGAATTGAGATGGGACGCCATGTTGCGTTTGGAGAGCCACTGATGTGCCTAAACATTGAAACCCCCCACAAGTGACACCATTTTGGAAAGTAGACCCCCTAAGGAACTTATCTGGATGTGTGGTGAGCACTTTGACCCACCAAGGGCTTCACAGAAGTTTATAATGCAGAGCCATAAAAATAAAACAAAATTTTTTTCCCACAAAAATTATTTTTTAGCCCCCAGTTTTGTATTTTCCCTAGGGTAACAGGAGAAATTGGACCCCAAAAGTTGTTGTCCAATTTGTCCTGAGTACGCTGATACCCCATATGTGGGGGGGAACCACCGTTTGGGCGCATGGGAGGGTTCGGAAGGGAAGGAGCGCCATTTGGAATGCAGACTTAGATGGAATGGTCTGCAGGCGTCACATTGCGTTTGCAGAGCCCCTAATGTACCTAAACAGTAGAAACCCCCCACAAGTGACACCATTTTGGAAAGTAGACCCCCTAAGGAACTCATCTTGATGTGTTGTGAGAGCTTTGAACCCCCAAGTATTTCACTACAGTTTATAACGCAGAGCCATGCAAATAAAAAATATTTTTTTTTCCACAAATTATATTTTAGCCCCCAGTTTTGTATTTTTCCAAGGTTAGCAGGAGAAATTGGACCCTAAATGTTGTTGTCCAATTTGTCCTGAGTACGCTGATACCCCATATGTGGGGGGGAACCACCGTTTGGGCGCATGGGAGGGTTCGGAAGGGAAGGAGCGCCATTAGGAATGCAGACTTAGATGGAATGGTCTGCAGGCGTCACATTGCGTTTGCAGAGCCCCTAATGTACCTAAACAGTAGAAACCCCCCACAAGTGACACCATTTTGGAAAGTAGACCCCCTAAGGAACTCATCTTGATGTGTTGTGAGAGCTTTGAACCCCCAAGTATTTCACTACAGTTTATAACGCAGAGCCATGCAAATAAAAAATATTTTTTTTTCCACAAAAATTATATTTTAGCCCCCAGTTTTGTATTTTTCCAAGGTTAGCAGGAGAAATTGGACCCTAAATGTTGTTGTCCAATTTGTCCTGAGTACGCTGATACCCGATATGTGGGGGGGAACCACCGTTTGGGCGCATGGGAGGGCTCGGAAGGGAAGGAGCATCATTTGGAATGCAGACTTAGATGGATTGGTCTGCAGGCGTCACATTGCGTTTGCAGAGCCCCTAATGTACCTAAACAGTAGAAACCCCCCACAAGTGACCCCATATTGGAAACTAGACCCCTCAATGAACTTATCTAGATGTGTTGTGAGAACTTTGAACCCCCAAGTGTTTCACTACAGTTTATAACGCAGAGCCGTGAAAATAAAAAATCTTTTTGTTTTCCCACAAAAATTATTTTTTAGCCCCCAGTTTTGTATTTTCCCAAGGGTAACAGGAGAAATTGGTCCACAAAAGTTGTTGTCCAATTTGTCCTGAGTACGCTGATACCCCATATGTTGGGGTAAACCCCTGTTTGGGCACACAGGAGAGCTCGGAAGGGAAGGAGCACTGTTTTACTTTTTCAACGCAGAATTGGCTGGAATTGAGATCGGACGCCATGTCGTGTTTGGAGAGCCCCTGATGTGCCGAAACAGTGGAAACCCCCCAATTATAACTGAAACCCTAATCTAAACACACCCCTAACCCTAATTCCAACGGTAACCCTAACCACACCTCTAACCCTGACACACCCCTAACCCTAATCCCAACCCTATTCCCAACTGTAAATGTAATCTAAACCCTAACCCTAACTTTAGCCCCAACCCTAACTGTAGCCCCAACCCTAACCCTAACCCTAGCCCTAGCCCTAGCCCTAGCCCTAACCCTAGCCCTAACCCTAGCCCTAACCCTAGCCCTAACCCTAGCCCTAATGGGAAAATGGAAATAAATACATTTTTTTTTATTTTTCCCTAACTAAGGGGGTGATGAAGGGGGGTTTGATTTACTTTTATAGCGAGTTTTTTAGCGGATTTTTATGATTGGCAGCCGTCACACACTGAAAGACCCTTTTTATTGCAAAAAATATTTTTTGCAATACCACATTTTGAGAGCTATAATTTTTCCATATTTTGGTCCATAGAGTCATGTGAGGTCTTGTTTTTTGCGGGACGAGTTGACGTTTTTATTGAAAACATTTTTGGGCACGTGACATTTTTTTATCGTTTTTTATTCCGATTTTTGTGAGGAAGAATGACCAAAAGCCAGCTATTCATGAATTTCTATTGGGGGAGGCGTTTATACCATTCCGCGTTTGGTAAAATTGATAAATCAGTTTTATTCTTCGGGTCAGTACGATTACAGCGATACCTCATTTATATCATTTTTTTATGGTTTGGTGCTTTTATACGATAAAAACTATTTTACAGAAAAAATAATTATTTTTGCATCGCTTTATTCTCAGGACTATAACTTTTTTATTTTTTTGCTGATGATGCTGTATGGCGGCTCTTTTTTTGCGGGACAATATGACGCTTTCAGCGGTACCATGGTTATTTATATCTGTCCTTTTGATCGCGTGTTATTCCACTTTTTGTTCGGCGGTATGATAATAAAGCGTTGTTTTTTGCCTCGTTTTTTTTTTTTTTTTTCTTACGGTGTTTACTGAAGGGGTTAACTAGTGGGACAGTTTTATAGGTCGGGTCGTTACGGACGCGGCGATACTAAATATGTGTACTTTTATTGGTTTTTTTTTTTTTTATTTAGATGAAGAAATGTATTTATGGGAATAATATTTTTTTTTCATTATTTTGGAATATTTTTTTTAATTTTTTTTACACATTTGGAAATTTTTTTTTTTACTTTTTTACTTTGTCCCAGGGGGGGACATCACAGATCAGTGATCTGACAGTTTGCACAGCACTCTGTCAGATCACTGATCTGAGATGCAGCGCTGCAGGCTTCACAGTGCCTGCTCTGAGCAGGCTCTGTGAAGCCACCTCCCTCCCTGCAGGACCCGGATCCGCGGCCATCTTGGATCCGGGGCTGGAGGGAGCAGGGAGGGAGGTGAGACCCTCGCAGCAACGCGATCACATCGCGTTGCTCCGGGGGTCTCAGGGAAGCCCGCAGGGAGCCCCCTCCCTGCGGGAAGCTTCCCTATACCGCCGGCACATCGCGATCATCTTTGATCGCGGTGTGCCAGGGGTTAATGTGCCGGGGGCGGTCCGTGACCGCTCCTGGCACATAGTGCCGGATGTCAGCTGCGATAAGCAGCTGACACCCGGCCGCGATCGGCCGCGCTCCCCCCGTGAGCGCGGCCGATCGGCTATGACGTACTATCCCGTCCAGGGTCAGATAAGCCCAGGGCACCTCGACGGGATAGTACGTCTAAGGTCACAGAGGGGTTAAAGAGAATGTGCCATCCTCAAAAAATTTTTTTTCAACAATTGAAAAAATGTTAAAGGGAACCTGTTACCCCGAAAATCGCGGGTGAGGTAAGCCCACCGGCATCAGGGGCTTATCTGCAGCATTCTGTAATGCTGTAGATAAGCCCCTGATGTTACCTGAAAAAGGAGAAAAAGACGTTAGATTATACTCACCCAGGGGCGGTCCCGCTGCTGGTCAGGTCGGATGGGCGTCTCCGGTCCGCTCCGGCGCCTCCTATCTTCTTTCCATGACGTTCTCTTCTGATCTTCAGCCACGGCTCTGGCGCAGGCGTACTTTGCTGCAGATAAGCCCCTGATGCCAGTGGGATTACCTCACCCGCGATTTTCGGGGTGACAGGTTCCCTTTAAGTATTAAGGTATTATTTATTTATATATTATAATTTCTTTTTAATGAAATAAAATATGAAAAATAATTTTAAGGTTTGGTATTTCCACTTTTGAACAATAGGGGGAGCAGCTGCTGAAATTTGCCATGAAAACATAACCTACAACTAGTTCACATTACGACTGCAGTAAAAGTGTGCTGGATTTTCTCACTTGGGTGTGATGTCACCCCTCCCGTTCCTTTCTGGGGTTTTGTAAAAAGATAAGAAAGGATGAAATCTAGGATCACAGTGAGGAGCCAGTTTGTTAATGACAAGTCAAGTGTCACCAAGGCCAGCTGGCAGCACCAATTCTGTTAGTTAATTCAGGTTGTTGTATCATAAGTTGGGGTTAGATACATGGAGTGTATCACGTGCGCTATTAAATACGCTTAGAGTAACACATGAAGGGATCAGATACATGGCTAAGTTAATTATACTATATGGAGGCCTATGGGGAGTGCATTATAATATAGAGAGGCCTATGGGGGGTGCATTATACTGTATTTGAGGCCTATTGGGAATGCATTATACTATATGGAGACCTGTGGGGAGTGCATTATACTGTATGGAGGCCTATGGGAATGCATTATACTGTATGGAGGCTTTGGGGAGTGCATTATACTATATGGAGGCCTATGAGGAGTGCAGTATACTATATGGAGGACTTTTGGGGAGTGAATTATACTATATGCAGGACTATGGGATGCATTATACTATATGGAGCATTCTATATTTTTTGTAACAGCGTTGTCATCTGCTGAGGTTCTCCTACATTCACTATTAGGGTGCACCACCGTAGGTATAATCAGGGTTACCTGGTTAGGGTATAAATTCAGCCGTGGTATAATCCTCAGAAATTCTTGCATCAATACATACAGGATTAAAATGTAACTTTTACTGGATATAGTTAAAACAATTACAAAAAAGTGCAAGGTGCAAACCAAAGACAAACAAACAAACAGATGTGGGTAGCGCTATGGATCCAATGCTATTATAACACCTCCAAGGTAAAGCGCAACATCAACTGAAGTACCACTCACAATCTAGGTATCTATATATACACCAAAAAAGAAACCTAGCGGGCATGGTTTACTTCTAACAACTGGCCTGTCAGCCCAATCCGTATCAAAACACCAGAGACTTATTATTTCCCAGCGTAACATAAGAGACCTATAGCATGGGTACGTCAGATTGGGGTTTGATCAATGAATTCACTGCTACAGAATATATCGGTATATAGACCACCAAAATTATGTATTGCTTAGCATATATATGAATCCATCGATATGACTGGAACAAATAAAGAACGGTCTCACCCGCCCGGAACCGTGCAGAGCACTATCATTCAGTCAATCATGGCAGTAGACCTCTTCCCCTTCTCGCCCGTTCGGGCGGGTGAGACCGTTCTTTATTTGTTCCAGTCATATCGATGGATTCATATATGGTATATGCCCCCATCCTACTTGTATATATGGCCCCATACATTCAATACATATAAAAAAAAAAATAAAAAAACATACCTTCCCTGCGCTCCCACATAGCGCTGCGTCCTGTTCAGAGCACAGCAGATAGATGATCTCCCTGCTGTGCCCTGAACAGGTCGGTGGTGATCAGTAATCACAGCCTGTACTGTAGTACGCTGAGGGCTACAACAAAATGGTCACTATCTCCTGCTACGGGTGTGACCTGGACAGCGCACGGGGTATGCCCAGGTCATAACTAGAGGCAGGAGGAACGGCCTCAATACAAGAGATGCTGTCACTGTCTGTCCATCTACCTAATCGTTACTCGGACGCGTCCGTTCTTCGCCAGTCATTACACTGGCTGCCCATTCATTACAGGATACAATTCAAAGCACTTGTTCTCACCCACAACGTTGTTACTTATGACTGTTGTGTTTGAAACTGTTAGGCTATGTGCACACGTTCAGGATTTCTCGCAGCAAATTCCTGAGAAAAAACGGACATTTTCTGCAAGAAATCCGCAAGAAATCTGCATGCGGTTTTGCCGCGGTTTTTTTCCGGACATTTCCCAATGCATTTTGTAGTGGGAAATACGCAAAAAAATGCAAAATTAACCCCTTCATGACCGGGGGATTTTTCGTTTTTCCGTGTTCGTTTTTCGCTCCCCTCCTTCCCAGAGCCATAACTTTTTTATTTTTCCGTCAATTTGGCCATGTGAGGGCTTATTTTTTGCGGGACGAGTTGTACTTTTGAACGACATCATTGGTTTTAGCATGTCGTGTACTAGAAAACGGGAAAAAAATTCCAAGTGCGGTGAAATTGCAAAAAAAAGTGCAATCCCACATTGGTTTTTTGTTTGGCTTTTTTGCTAGGTTCACTAAATGCTAAAACTGACCTGCCATTATGATTCTCCACGTCAGTACGAGTTCGTAGACACCTAACATGACTAGGTTATTTTTTATCTAAGTGGTGAAAAAAAATTCCAAACTTTGCTAAAAAAAAAAAAAAAAAAAAAAAAATGCGCCATTTTCCGATACTCGTAGCGTCTCCATTTTTCATCATCTGGGGTCGGTTGAGGGCTTATTTTTTGCATGCCGAGATGACGTTTTTAATGATAGCATTTCGGTGCAGATACGTTCTTTTGATCGCCCGTTATTGCATTTTAATGCAATGTCGCGGCGACCAAAAAAACGTAATTCTGGCGTTTCGAATTTTTTCCCCGCTACGCTGTTTAGCGATCAGGTTAATACTTTTTTTTAATTGATAGATCGGGCGATTCTGAGCGCGGCGATACCAAATATGCGTAGATTTGATATTTTTTTTATTGATTTATTTTGATTGGGGCGAAAGGGGGGTGATTTAAACTTTTATGTTTTTTTTTATTTTTTTCACATTTTTTTAAACTTTTTTTTTTAACTTTTGCCATGCTTCAATAGCCTCCATGAGAGGCTAGAAGCAGGCATAGCACGATCGGCTCTGTTACATAGCAGCAATCTGCTGATCGCTGCTATGTAGCAGAATTGCACGTGTGCTGTGAGCGCCGACCACAGGGTGGCGCTCACAGCGACGGGCAATCAGTAACCATAGAGGTCTCAAGGACCTCTATGGTTACCATTCACAAGCATCGCCGACCCCCGATCATGTGACGGGGGTCGGCGATGACGTCATTTCCGGCCGCCCGGCTGGAAGCGGTAGTTAAATGGCGCTGTCTGCGTTTGACAGCGGCATTTAACTAGTTAATAGGTGCGGGCAGATCGCGATTCTGCCCGCGCCTATTACGGGCACATGTCAGCTGTTCAAAACAGCTGACATGTCCCGGCTTTGGTGCGGGCTCACCGCGGAGCCCTGCATCAAAGCAGGGGAGCCGGCATCGGACGGTATAGTACGTCCGATGCCGGTAAGGGGTTAATGAACATGCTGCGGTTTCTACTGCAATGCGTTTTTTCCGCGGAAAAAAACGCATCATGTGCACAAAACATGCGGAATTCATCCTAAATGATGGGATGCTTATTGTATGCGTTTTTTTGCGGTTTTATAGCGTTTTTATCGGGAAAAAACGCAAAAAAACAGAAACACGTGCACACAGCCTGTGTAAACTGTAAAGCGCTGCGGAATATGTTGACGCTATATAAATAAAGATTATTATTATTATTCTTACTCCCAGGGTGCTGAAAATGAGGTGTGTAACTGTCCTGCTCAGACAGTTACACACCCCCAAATGAAAGGGGCAGCCCCCAGTGGTTAAAGTAAACATTGGTAAAAAATAAATAAATAAGTAAATAAAGTTGTACATTTAATTTTGTATTAAAAATAACTGATTATGTAATCAATGTTTATTAATAAAAAATTGCAGAACCTTCCCTTTAAGGAGTCTCCCACTAGTCTTTTGGCAAACTCAAAATGTGCCTTAACATTTTTTGTGTGTAAGTAAAGGCTTTTTCCTGCCCAATCTTCCATAAAGGCCACCTCTATGGTGTGTACGGCTTATTGTGGTCATATGGACAGATATTCCAGTCTCTGCTTGTGAACTCTGTAGCTCCTTCAGGGTTACCTTTTGGTCCTGTGCTGCCACTCTGATTAATGCCGGGCTGAGACTTTTTGTGGGCAGCTCTCTCTTGGCAGGTTCGTTGTGGTACCATGATCTTTTCATTTGATGATAATGGATTTGATGGTGCTCCCAGGGGATCATCAGAGATTGGGATATTTTCTTTTTTATAACCCAACCCTGACTTGTGCTTATCAACAACTTTGTCCCTGACTTGTTTGGAGATCTCCTTGGTCTTCATGGTGGTGTTTAGTTGGTGCTGCCTCTTGCTTAATGGTGTTGCAGCCTCTTTGGCCTTGCAGGAAAGGTGTGCATATACTGACAGACTATGTGACACTTAGGCTACGTTCACATTTGCGTTGTGCGATGTTGCGTCGGCGACGCAACGCACAACGCAAACAAAAACGCACGCTAAAACGCATAGTTTTGCGATGCATGCGTCCTTTTTTGCTGAATTTTGGACGCAAAAAAAATGCATCTTGCTGCGTCCTCTGCGCCCTATCGCTTGCGGCAAAAGAAATGCATGCATCGCAAAACGCATGTCCATGCGCCCCCATGTTATATATAGGGGCGCATGGCGCATGCGTCGCCGTGGCTGCGCCCGACGCAGCCCGGCAGAACGCAAATGTGAACGTAGCCTTAGATTGCACACAGATGGACTTCCTATCACTAAGCATGTGACTTAGGCTACTTTCACACTCGTGTTGGTACGGGGCCGTCAGAATGTGTCGGCCCGACGTACGTTGTGAAAATTGTGCACAACGTGGGCAGCGGATGCAGTTTTTCAATGCATCCGCTGCTCATTCTATGTCCCGGGGAGGAGGGGGCGCAGTTCCGGCTGCGCATGCGCGGTTGAAAATGGCGGATCCAACGTACGAAAAAACGTTAAATTGAACTTTTTTTCGTGCCGACGGTCCGCCAAAACACGACGGATCCAGTGCACAACGGATGCGACGTATGGCTATATGTCGCAATCCGTCGCCAATACAAGTCTATGGGCAAAAAAACGCATCCTGCAGGCACATTTGCAGGATCCGTTTTTTGCCCAAAACGACGGATTGCAACGGATTAAAAAAAACGCTAGTGTGAAAGAGGCCTTATGAATGTAATTGCTTGCACCAGAAATCTTTAGGCGCTTCATAACAAAAAGGGTGAATTTATCTCAGAATAACAGACGTTCATAACCAACAAAACTGCACAGTTCAACTGCATCTTTAATTGTAATTTGCAGGAGTTTTCATGAAATCAGATCCACTTTGCTTGGACAATTAAACACCTTAGGCTTCTTTCACACTTCCGTTTTTACAATCTGCACAGGATCTGTCAAAATGTTGAAATGAGATTGTAAAAAAGGGTGCACTGGGCCCGTTTTTCTGACGGACCCGTCGAGGCTATGTGCACCTGTTGTGTATGCATCTTCGCAGCAGTTTTCCACTGCGAAAATGCATACACAACACAACCCAGGTTTAAAAGTAATATAAATAAAAAATTGCGTTACCGATGCTCCCGGCAGCTGGCGTTCCCAGTAATGCCTTGCGTGCAATGACCTCACGAGACCGCGACGTCATCGGGTCATTTCACAATGCATTACTGGGAACGTCAGCTGCCAGAAGCATCGCGAGCATCGGTAACGCTGCGCGGGACGCCGGAAGGTGAGACTATTGCGATTTTTTATTTTTTACATTATATCTTGTTACTATTGATGCTGCATAGGCAGCATCAATAGTAAAAAGAGAGAGAGAGCGAGAGAGAATTTCCCTGACTGGAAAGTCTTCCACCCATGCTCAGTTTCAAAAGACGGAACCCGTTGCTGGATTCCTGCCTTTGACAGTCAGTGATGGATCCTGCGTCCATAGGCTTCCATTATAGCAAACGACGGGCAGCGCAGGACCCGTCGCTGAGCAATTTTCTGATCCAGTGCACGATGGATGAAACGGATGGCCATCCGTCACAATCCGTCGCTAACACAAGTCTATAGGAAAAAACAGGATCCAGCAGAAAAATTTGCTGGATCCTGTTTTTTTTAAAAATCGATGGATTTCGACGGGAGCTCAAAGACGGAAGTGTGAAAGAGGCCTTATTTGTACACACAAACTCCGTATTTACGCTACGTGGGAACATGGCCTAAGTTACTCCTGTTGTATATTAATCTGTATGGAATAGCTGAATGGAGCCCCCTCCCCCGCAGTATGAAAGTCACGTGAATGTGATGTCTTGTCAGATTCCAGAGCGAGGAAGTCAGGTCCTAACTCCTGACATCACAGGGAGTCAGAATTCTCAGCCCGAGATCACGTAGCCAGGGTGCAGCTCAGGTTACTGAAGGTTTTGGGAAAGCAATAAACTTACAGAAGAGCTTATGTATAGCAGTTAGTTAAAAGGGATATCTAAAGTAGTGGCCAACCCCTGTAAAGTCAGGCCCACAATCTCAACTGCAGTACAGACTGGGCTCCAACACTGCCTAAAGAGTGTAGGTAGCTACTGTAGACTGTGGCTCTAAAAAAAAGCCAGTGTGATTTATGCAGTGTTCAAAATACGCTACGTGAACGGGTTTGGCATGCGCTCTCCCGCCACGTACAGTTCGCAAGCGCTTGATTGCAGTTGTTGCTGCTAGGGTGGCCCAACCAGTTATTAGGTTTAGGGGCAATCACTTTTTCACACAGGCTCCTGTAGGTTTGGATTCCCCCCCTTAACCTTCGTCCGGCTGAGTAGGTACAATTGTAACTATTCCATTTTAAAATTGCAATAACTTTTTTTTTCGAAAAGCCGTAGAGGGCTGAAATTTCGTGACATCTCTGCAGTTTTGGTCCAGAATATATTGGCCAAATTTCAATAAAATATATATGAAGGTACAATTGTACCTCTGCAGCCTGTTAACGTTGTAAAATTATGCAGCCTGATGAAGGTTAATAATAAAGAACTTCATTTAAAAACTGCATTTTTTGGTACTTGTGTTATCTTTGTCTAATATTTAGATTTGTTTGGTTATCTGATCATTTAAGGGTGACAAACGAGCAAAAAAAATAAAGAAATCAGGAAGGGGGCAAACACTTTGTCACACTACTGTATGCTGAATGTAGAACAGTTGGATGCCAAGAGTGTCATCTAGGACTTTGTCAGTATGGTAAGCAATAACTACAAGTAGGTTTACACCTTATAAATGCAATCACAGAGTATTAAGTCTTACTCACTCTGTCATTACAGAGAACTTGTCGGCTGAATCATGCGGTCCAAATCCCAGGCCGCATGAATCAAGGCCTGGCCATAGACAGATTTCTCTGAAACACTGAAGTCTGAAGAGCCGGCCAGGGACCATAGGCAGAGAGCAGACTAGACCGGCACCAGACCTAGCTGTTTTTTTTCCTAGCACCACTCCTGGTGATTGACATGTCTCTCCCTATAGACACACATAGGAGAGCTCTATCAATCACCTCAGGTGGTGTGGGGAGAAGTTTGCCGGTGGAGGTTTAGGACTAGTCTCCTCTCTGCCGATAGTCCATGACTGGCTCTTCAAACTACTCTACATTTTCTCTCTCTGAAACGCCAGAGCGTTTTGGAGAAATACATACCTTGCCGCAAAGGTGCAGACAGGCTCCAATTCATGCGGCCTGTGGTTTTTGGCAGGCTCCCTTTAAACTGTAGAAATGCAGGTATGAGATGAAAACCTAAGGGGGTCAGGATGGATCTCCACCTAGAATAGTATTGTTTGTGATCTTTTATAAGCCGGCAGCACTTTCCGCTGAGTGTTCTGAGTGTGTTTGTCTAGGAGACGGCTTGCCAATACTATGATCCCTCCAGCAGACTGCCGTGTTCTCGGAGGTGCCGTGTTACTCATCACATATCACTAGTCATCTGCTCTCGAGAACATCACATAACAGAAGACATGATTCTATTTGGAGGAATAGTCAGAGTGCAGCATTTTCACAGTTTACGGAGAGAAAATAATTACATTTTCAATTAGCCAATACAGCATTTACGTACATTAAAGGGACTCCAGTACAAAAGACATGCAAATTTAAACAAAGTATTAGCTACATTGTAGTAAACTTTTAAAGACCTCTCACTTTTTACCTGGTCTAAATGAACTTCTCCCCCGGAATCTGGCATTGTTGTTTTTCCCCTTTCTGTCTATCTGATCTAGAGCTATCGTAGCCTTCTACTTGCACCCTGTTAGCCAAGAGGGTGTTGTCTTCAAGAAGACACCTACAGAAGAGTGGAAGATCATGCCTCCTTAGCTAACAAGACTAGACTTGCATATAGGGCGCACAATGGAGGACAGTGCGATATCTCTTTAAGGGTAGGAAAGTATAAAGAAATCGTCTAGAGTTTCATCCAGAAAAGTAATACGATTTCTCACTTGTCATTAGCTTTTTTTTTTCTTTATTTTATAGCCGCTATTAACCATTACAGGTTCCTATGTTGCAGAATTGCAATGTATTTGTAAAAGTCTTATGCTATACTGTGTCTATGTATGACATCATTTTTTTTTATGTTTTGTTTTTTAAGAGACTTGAATAAATTGAGAGAAATTAGTGTGGGCTGTGATTTTTTTATTTTTTTTTTTTTTCATACTCCGATTCGGTCAGTGAAAAAAAATCGCTCCTCTGCACTCCCCCATTGAATAACATTGGTCCGCGTGCTGGCCATTTCTTTCATAGATAACAATCGGACCGAAAATATGGTCGTGCGTATGAGCTCAAATGGACAGGTACAAAGAAATAAAATTAAATTCAGGGAAACGGCAGCATTTAGACCAGGTAAGGAATTTACATATTTATCACAAGTAACAGGTCTTCTTTAAACATTGAAATTGTAAGCGTGTTTTAGGCTACTTTCACACTGGCGTTTTTTGCCAGACGTCGCAATGCGTCGTTTATGGGAAAAAACGCATCCTGCAAAGTTGTTTGCAGGATGCGTTTTTGCCCCATAGATTAACATTAGCGACGCATTGCGACGCTTTGCCACACGTCGCAACCGTCGTGCGACGGTTGCGCCGTGTTGTGGCGGACCGCCGAGAGCAAAAAACGTTAAATGTAACGTTTTTTGCTCCTGACGGACCGCTTTTTCCGACCGCGCATGTGCGGCCGAAACTCCGCCCCCACCTCACAATGGGGCAGCGGAAGCGCCGGAGAAATGCATCCGCTGCCTCCGTTGTGCAGTGTGTCAAACGCTAGCCTCGGAATCTCTGCCCGACGCATTGCGACGGGGAGATTCCGACGCTAGTGTGAAAGTAGCCTTATAAAAGACTTGACCTACATATGGAATATTGCAATTGTTGGTAAGTATGATGAGGATAACTGCTCACTTTACCAATTCCATCATCGCAGTATGATATAACTGAGGCATGTGTACATGCAGACCGCAGACAACATACCTACAGGACGTCACAGCCCATGACAACAAGATGACAGATATTAGCTTATGACTAGACATCACAGAAGGAAGGGAAATAATATATTCACAGAAAGCATTAAATAATGACAAAAAAACAATTAAAGGAGGCAAACTGATAAAACTAAAAAAAGAAAGATTGTACTGCCATAGTATTACCTGGCCATGCACAAATTCCAACACCCCCGCCTGTGTACGACTTATGAAATCAATGCCGCCTTGCTTGCCAGCTCCGTCGCTAACATCATCATCCAGAACCTATCAGTGATGACACCTGAGGGCCAAGAAGCATTAACCCTTGCCACCTGACCAAATGTTCGCAACATATGGTAAAGCATAAAAGCGCTCCATACTTTCCGAGTGTGGGAGGAAGATCAGTTACAGTACTCAGCTCTGCTTGGTGTTACATTTGAAATTCTCATGAAATATTCAGTTTCAAGGCATGCATGGATTTCCTGAAACCAACGCAGACAAGACAAATTTGGTAGAGTCATCCATTATTTAGAGAGATCCACAGAAGACGAGCGCTGCCTCTGTAAAACCGGGTTCACAAACACATTTCTGCCATAAAGCAACCTTGAAACTGCCAGTGAATAGCTTTGTGTTCTGCTGAATTGTGAGCAGAAAAAAACACACAATCCAACCTTGATCTGCTAATAACACTTCTCACATTGAAAGAAAGCAATCGGTATTGAAAAGATAGCGCTAGCCTTCAGTTTCTGAGTATCACCAGAACAAAGCCGCTGTGTCGCAGTCATAAAGTGGAAAACTCCAGCTATAACACTTGGTAAAAGCTCCGTTCTCATCGGAATTAGTATCGGCAACAATTCATGAGCCAATTACATAATTCTCGGAGGTGCGAGGCAGTGAAATGTACCTGAAGAATGTCTCGTGGCTATGAGTCGGTTAGTGGAGTGGACACTATACACATTCAGGTGATTAATGAGACCGTTCGTGACATGGACGCTTTAGACATACAGGTGACTTATGAGATTGTTTGTCTAAAGTATCTGCAATGAATGAAGAACATGATGGTTCAGAGTCCACACTGCCCAAGGATCAAAGATAAGATCACACACGAAGGACCATCAACGATCATTTTGGTCTGGTCCTGATGAAGAGGTTTGGAAACCTTGAAACACGTTGACAATAAACCGCATTCATGCTTCACGTTCCTGTGTGATCGTATCTTTGAACATTGGTCAGTGCGGACTCTGAACCACCATATTCCTAATTTATTGCATTTGATCCCATTGGTGGTCCTGCAGCAGCCTTCACATGATTCTATAGGAGTTGCGACTGTCACAGCCCTATCAGGAGAGCATACCTATACTATCTTATACCACTTGGTTATCAGATAAGACCATAGTTGTGGTTTTATATCTATCTCTCCAGTTTTACCATTGATTTATTTTTTTCAGAAGCATCCGTGACACTAAGTCTCGTAAGTTACATGCATGTCTAAAGAGTCCACGTCACTAACAGTCTCATAAGTGACCGGGATGTCTAATGCTTCTGTGTCACTATAAGTCTCATAAGTTACTTGTATGTCTAAAGCATCTGCATCACTAATAGTTCAGTTAAATACTATCTAAAGCCTCTCCATCACTGACAGTGACGCGGACGCTTTAGACATACATGTAACTTATTAAACAGTTAGCGACGCAGATGCTTTAGACATACAGGTAGCTTATGATACTGTTCATGACGTGGATGCTTTAGACATACAGGTAACCTAAGATACTGTTCATGACGTGAACGTTTTAGACATACATGTAACATATGATATGGTTCGTGACAGATGCTTTAGACATACATGTAACTTATGATACGGTTTGTGACGCAGATGCTTTAGATATACAGGTAACTTATGATACTGTTCATGATGTGGACGTTTTAGACATACATGTAACTAATGATACGGTTCGTGACAGACGCTTTAGACATACAGGTAACTTATGATACTGTTCGTGACTTGGACGATTTAGACATACACAACTTGAGCCAGTAAGTGACACACAAATTAGTATGTTGTAATATTGGACCCTTTGCGATTAGCAAGGCCTCAAACTTCTGATTCAACTCCTAAATACAGCAAAACACAAGCAGCACAATAGCTTTAGTAAGATGTCAGGAAGGGAAAGAGTTACATCCACCACAAAAGAAGTACTCTTACCTTTCTTAGCGGTTTCCATTTCCTCTTCAGTCCACCGCGAGCTTTCATTCATTTCCATTGCTGCTGCAAAAACAAAATGCAGGAATATTTGAATTAACCAAAACCGAAAACCAAGGAGCACGGACAGGTGTGCCACTGTCATACCTTCGCACTACAAGACTGGACCCATTGAACACCAGAGGGGCATACTATACAGTTCGCTGTGTAGGTATCTACATTTCGTGACATGCTCCTGGTGGAGGTGGAGCATTACGCAGGACAGCAATCCCAGGTTAAGTACTGACTACCCAATGCAATCCGGGGGTTTCAAGTGCGAGACATTTTTGCCAGTGTTCATTGTACAAATTCAGTTTCTCAGGCTGAAAACATTCACTACCATTCCACTTCTAATGGCCCATGAAAGAGAGAGAGCAATGGGCTGCGGGCACTTAGAGTACTGCACTGATTGGACTACGATAAAACATGAACAGTTCACATAAAGGACAAACATGGGACAAGAAGGGGGGAAAGTTGCACAGACAATTAAAAATAGCAGTGCCCTTCATGCAGAGAGTCTGTAGCGGCAAACCTCCGACAACTATTAGGCCTGGCCCTTGGGAGGACATGAAGGCACATCGCTTACAGTTCGCTGCACAAGATTTCGGTTGGCACCTCTCATAGGCTCATCACAAGTAATTTTGTTTTATGAGATTCCCCACAGCCACAAGATAGTAAAAGATAGGACACCAGCAGCGTATGTCTACCATACTGTGTGATGGAGAAGAAACTCAGCACCCACATTACACAGCCGCAGAACGCCACTACAGCACAGATCGTAAAGTCTAACACTGCAACAGATGGCTTTCCTGTGTATTCATTAATTAGTCATGAATAGAACATTCTATTAAAAAGTCGTCATTGATCAGGTAGATATACAAAACACATACAATTCTCAGTAAACTGGATTAAAGGGAATGACATGTTGTATAGGAAACATTTTAAAGAAGGACCTTAGTTCAGTTTATGCCTTGATACTTATCTAATGACTAACTAAAAAGTAGATTGTGAGCTCTTGGGAGTCAGACGCTCTTGTTTGAACTGTTCATGGGCTAATCTGTGTGAACAGGAGACTGATTTGCAGAAGTATTCTTGCTGTAGCATTGTAAATAGGATGCCAGATAAAAGGGATTGTTCATACAAGGCAGTTTTGATGGTCAGCGCGTGCACTTGCTATTTCCTCCCCAGCCAATAGCTGTGGGACATTATGTACTTTATATATTGCTGCCTCCCCACTGGGGAGGTGCCTGAGCAGCCTTCCTGTTTTGCAGTCTAAGTTGTATACCTGTCCCTGCTGCACTGAGATGCAGATCCTGCCTGCTGCACTCCAATGAAGATCCTGCCTGTTGCACTCCGATGCAGATCCTGCCTGCTGCACTCCGATACCAACACTGCTTGCTGCACTCTTGTGCGAACTCTGTCTGCTGCATTCTAAATAAAACTCTGCCAGCTGCTCCCTCCAGTCTGTCCTCTGTGTCCAGCTGCTGTGCATCTGTTTGTCTGTCCTGGAGTGGCACCTGGCATTCATCGGGAGCCAGGTCAAATTTCACCATCAGAGGCTCTAGTTTACACTCAGGTGTTCGCTTAGTCACGCCCCTCCAGGCTCTCAATGATCCGTGGCACAGTGGTTCCACAAACCACGTCTGTGACAGTTTGCTCAGGCCAGGGATCCCGCTGGACCAAAGATCCTGCCTGTTCGGACCATGTACCAGGAGCCTTGCCGACAGACGCACAAGAAGAGCTGTCCATACAGTTGCAGTCCTTAACCACTAAGTTGCAGACCTTAAACATCCCTCCAGAGTTTCAGCATGTTCAAGCAGCTGTGTCTTCTGAGACTTCCCAGACAGTCTGCTTGGTTCAAGATCCAGTTCCCTGACTCGCAGCTCCACCACGTTTTGACGGCAATCCGAAGCTCTGCCGTGGGTTAGTCAATCAGTGCCGGCTACATTTTGAACTCCTTCCTCATCATTTCCAGTCAGATCGAACAAAGGTGGCATTTCTTATGGGGCAATATGCGGTACACTTCCGTACTCTGGCATCCGGTTGGAATAATGAAGCGCTGGTGGCAACTTTCTGGAATGGCCTTTCTGGAAACAAGGGATCAGCTAGCTGGCCGAGACTTACCAACTACCTTCGACAACCTGGTCTCCCTCGCCATCCATATAGAACTTTGCTTCCATGAGCGTGCCTGTGAGGTGGCACGTGAAAGAGTACCGCGCCGCCTGGCTCAGTCTTTTCAAATGCAACATGTTCCTTCGCCCTCCCTTGTCAAGGACTGATCTGAACCCATGCAGATCGACCATCTTGCCCTTGTTAGACAGCGACTCAGGGATCGACGCGCTAAAGTCCAGTGCCTGTATTGTGGAGACATGAGCCACTCCATTCGAGTCTGTCTGGTAAAGCCGGAGACGCTCCGGCATCTTAGGTCGATAGGAGAAGCCTCCCTAGATGGAAAAGACATCTTCCTACCCCTGACCCTTACTGTGGCTGTGACAGCCGGTGAATCACAGTTTTTGAGTCGGCGCATTTGGATTCCAGGGCAGACGGAAATTTGATCCTCCAGGCTGTAGTGGATCGGTTCCAAATTCCAGTTCATCCACTCAAGAACCCCCTGGCAATAATATCTGTCGATGGGAGAACTCTTCGGGAGATGGTTTATCTGGCTACTGAGCCGCTTGAGCTCTGTATTGGGATGCTTCATATTTGCCTTCTATGTTCTTTCCCACATGTCTCACGCCTTTCTCTTAGGCCTACCAAGGCTACGGCAGCACGAACCTGTGTTGGACTGGAAAACTGGAGAGGTGCTCCGCTGGGGACATTTCTGTCAGGAGAAGTGTCTGACTCCAGTACATCAGGCTAAGGCCCCCTTCTTGTCCAGCATAGCTGCCTGGTTTGCCATCTGTCTATTGGTCCTTTGTCAATGTTTTTGACAAGAGAGAAGCTGAGACTTTGCAGCCCCACAAGCCGTATGACTGCTCTATCAACTTGATTCCCAGATCTACACCCCTTAGAGGCTGAATTTACCCTCTGTCCCCAGCTGAGACTCGAGCTATGTTGGACTACATTCAGGAGAATTTAGCCAGGGGGTTCATTCAGAAATCCTCCTCTCCTGCTGCGGCCGAGTTTTTCTTCGTTAAGAAGGATGGATCACTCCGACCCTGTATTGACTATCGAAGTCTCAACCAGATCACAGTGAAAAATAAATACCCTATCCCACTGATTCCAGAGTTGTTTGACCGATTAAGAGGTGCCATGATCTTCACCAAATTAGACTTAAGAGACGCCTACAATCTAATCCGCATTCGCCAGGGAGACGAATGGAAGATTGCTTTCAACACCAGGGACGGACATTATGAATACCGAGTGATGCCCTTCGGTCTCTGTAATGCACCGGCAGTTTTTCAAGAATTAGTCAACAATATCTTCCAGGACCTGCTTTATTCCTGCGTTGTCGTGTATCTGGACAATATTTTGGTATTTTCCCATGATCTGGTCTCCCACAGACAAGCAGATTGGGAGGTTCTTCAGCATCTGAGTGAGAATCGCCTCTACGCCAATTATGAGAAATGCGTTTTCAAACAGTCCTCTCTTCCCTTCTTGGGTTACATTATCTCAGATACCGGACTCAGGATGGATCCTGAGAAAGTCTCTTCCACCCTTAAATGGCCGCTGTCCGTGGGAGTCAAACCAATTCAGCGATTCCTTGGTTTTGCTAATTATAATCGGCAATTCAATCCTCACTTCTCCACGCTGTCTGCTCCCATCTCTGCTATGACCCGAAAGGGAGCCAATCCAAAGAACTGGTCCTCCGAGGCTGAAGAGGCCTTCGCTTTCAAACGTTTTTTCTCCACCGCTCCAGTTCAGCATCGCCCGTATTTTGAACAAACAGTTATTCCTGGAGGTAAATGCATCCTCGTTAGGGGCTGTAGCTGTGCTCTCCCAGAAGTCATCCTCGGGTCGCAGTGTGTCCTGCGGTTTCTTCTCTAAGTCCTTCTCCGCTCCTGAGCGTAACTACTATAATCGGGGACCGAGCGTTACTCGCCATTAAGATGGCTCTGGAGGAGTGGCGATACCTGCTGGAGGGTGCAGTCTATACAGTGGTTATCTACACAGACCATAAAAACCTGGCATATCTCCAGTCCGTCCAGAGAATTAGTCCACGTCAAGCTGGGTGGTCTTTGTTTTTTGCCCGCTTAAACTTTCTTTTACATTTCAGGTCCGGTGACAAGAATGTCAGAGCCGATGCCCTCTCTCGCTCTTTTCTGCCCGAGGATCAAGAGGAGGATCCACAATTTATCATTGAACCGTCCAAGATGGTCACTGTCACTCCAGTCACTCTGTCACGAATCCCTCAAGGAAGGACTCTTGTGGCTGACTCCGAGAAGGAGCGAGTTTTGTATTGGGGTCACTCATCCTCGGTCGCTGATCACACAGGACTAAGGAAGACTCTACTGTTGATTTCTCACCACTACTGGTGGCCGTCCATGAGGAGAGAAATCTATGCTTACGTGGCTGCCTGTCCGATTTGTGCCCGCAATAAAGTCCCCAGACGACTTACTGCTGGTTCTCTCCTGCCATTAACCATATGGCTATGGACTTCATTATGGATTTGCCAGTATCGTGGGTATCATGGATCGCACCATCATCTGGGTATCGTGGAATGCTTCTCCAAAATGGCACACTTTACCCCATTGTCGACTCTCCATCCACTCTTGAACTGGCTGACCGCTTAATCAAACATATTTTCCGCCTGCATGGATTTCCTCGTCACATTGTGTCCGATCGAGGTTCGCAGTTCACTTCCAGATTCTTGCAAGAGCTCTGTAAACATCTGGATATCGCCTTAGAATTCTCATCAGCCTATCACCCCCAGTCCAATGGGCAAGTGGAGCGTGTCAACCAGGTCCTGGGCAATTACCTGCGACAATTCGTCAATGCCCACCATAATGATTTGGTGAAATTGCTTCCCTGGGCTGAGTTCTCGTACAACAATCACATTGGTCAAGCCTCGGGAGAATCTCCGTTCTACACTGTGTTCAGATGGCAACCCGAGGTTACCCTCCCGGTGACTGTTCCTTCCTGTTTTAATATTTATTTCAATAAAAATTTGTTATTTTATGGCTTCTCGCTTCTATGTTTTATTTCTGATGTAATTATATAATTATATATACATATATATATATATATATACATATATATATATATATATATATATATATATATACACACTAGATGGTGGCCCGATTCTAACGCATCGGGTATTCTAGAATATGTATTTATGTATGTATATAGCAGCCACATAGTATATAGCACAGGCCACGTAGTATATAGGAGCCATGTATAAAACATAAGACAGGAATTGGAGTAAAAAGGTCCAAAAAGTAATCAAAATATCAATTTATTGAAAAATAATAATATACAACATATAAACAGACCAGGATTAGGTAATAACAAAGGACACCCGTGTCCTGACAAAAGATGTTAAGTATTAGACATGGGTAAAGGTGCTCAAGTGCCACAAAAAAGAGAGAGACCGAAAGTCCGAAGTAAACTAGTAATCAGATGACTAAGTAAGTCTGCGCGCTATACCATTCCAACGACTGGGTCCCAAACTAAGTTCATTGCTTACCCATGATATCAGTGTGTCAGGTTCAGTGTCCACGTGGCGGCGTGGACACTGATCCTGACACACTGATATCATGGGTAAGCAATGAACTTAAGGTACCGTCACACTTAGCAACTTTGCAACGAGAACGACAACGATCCGTGACGTTGCAGCATCCTGGATAGCGATCTCGTAGTGTTCGACACGCAGCAGCGATCTGGATCCCGCTGTGCCATCGCTGGTCGGAGCTAGAAGTCCAGAACTTCATTTGGTCGTCAGGTCGGCGTGTATCGTCACATGTTTGACATCAAAAGCAACGATGCCAGCATTTTTTTACATGGAGCTAACAACCAGCGAGAACGATAAGTGAGTCGCCGTTACGTCACTGGATCGCTCCTGCATCGTTCTGGAGTTACTGTGTTTGACGTCTCTACAGCGACCTAAACAGCGGCACTCCAGCGATCGGCTCGTTGTCTATATCACTGCAGCGTCGCTGAGTGTGACGGTACGTTTAGTTTGGGACCCAGTCCTTGGAATGGTATAGCGCGCAGACTTACTTAGTCATCTGATTACTAGTTTACTTCGGACTTTCGGTCTCTCTCTTTTTGTGGCACTCGAGCACCTTTACCCATGTCTAATACTTAACATCTTTTGTCAGGACTCGGGTGTCCTTTGTTATCACCTGATCCTAGTCTGTTTATATGTTGTATTATTATTTTTCAATAAATTGATATTTTGATTACTTTTTGGACTTTTTTACTCCAATTCCTGTCTTATGTTATATATTATGCTTGGGAGTGTCCATGTGGTGTACCTTTGAGACGTTCACATGGGTTTTGGTCTCTGTGGCACCCCTTTATTTATGTTGTCCCGTATGGTATATGTTTATTTATAGGAGCCATGTAGTATATAGCAGACAAATACTACGTGGCCTGTGCTATATACTATATGACTGCTACATACATACATATTGTAGAATACCCGATGCGTTAATACAGGCCACGCAATATATAACGCTGGTCACGCAGTATATAACACAGCCACGTACTATATAACACAGTCCACACAGTATATAGCAGCCACGCAGTATATAACACAGGCGACATAATATATAACACTGCCCACGCAGTATATAACAGTGGCCACGTAATATATAGCACAGCCCACACAGTATATAGCAGCCACGTAGTATATAACACTGCCCACACAGTATATAACAGTGGCCACGTAATATATAGCACAGCCCACGCAGTATATAGCAGCCACGTAGTATATAACACTGCCCACGCAGTATATAACACTGGCCACGTAATATATAGCACAGCCCACGCAGTATATAACACTGCCTATGTAGTATGTAGCAGCCACGCGGTATCTAACACAGCTCACGTAGTATACAGCAGTGTGGGCACCATATCCCTGTTAAAAAAATAATTAAAATAGTTATATACTCACCCCCTGGGATCCACCGAAGCTCTGGCGATATGCAAACGGCTGTCGCCATCTTCCGTTCCCCGGATGCATTGCGAAATTACCCAGATGACTTAGCAGTCTCGCAAGACCGCTAAGTCTTCTGCGTAATTTCGCAATGCATCGCCGGGAATGGAAGATGGCGACAGGCGCGAGCGGCTCGGCAGACTACGGAGGGTGAGAATAGCAGGTTTTTTTGTTTTTTTTATTATTTTTAACATTACATTTTTTTACTATTGATGCCGCATAGGCAGCATCAATAGTAAAAAGTTGGGGACACCCAGGGTTAATAGCAGCGGTTACGGAGTGCGTTACCCGCCGCATAACGCGGTCCGTTACCGCCGGCATTAACCCTGTGTGAGCGGTGACTGGAGGGGAGTATGCGGGCGCCGGGCAGTGACTGCGGGGAGCAAGAAGCGGCCATTTTCTTGCGGATTGTGCCCGTCGCTGACTGGTCATGGCTGTTTTGCCGCGACCAGTCAGCGACTTGGATTTCCATGACAGACAGAGGCCGCGACCAATGAATATCCGTGACAGAAAGACAGACAAAAGGACAGACAGAAAGATGGAAGTGACCCTTAGACAATTATATAATAGATATATTTATAGATTGCATCATCCAAATGGGGGAGTTGCCTGAGCAACCTTCCTGATTTGCAGCCTAATTTGTGTAAGATTGCATACCTGTCCCTGCTGCACTCCGATGAAAATCCTGCCTGTTGAACTCTGATGCAGACCCTGCCTGCTGCAGTCCGATGCAGATCCTGCCTGCTGCACTTTGATACAAACACTGCCTGCTGCACTCTGATGCAGATCCTGCTTGCTGTACTCTGGTGCAGATCCTGCCTCCTGCACTCTGATGCGAACTCTGTCTGCTGCATTATAAATCAAACTCTGCTAGTTGCTCCCTCCAGTCCTCCAGTCTGTCCTCTGGGTCCAGCTGCTGCACATCCGTTTGTCTGTCCTGGAGTGGCACCTGGCGTTCATCAGGAGCCAAGTCTAACCTCCTCATCAGAGGCTCAAGTGAACAGTCAGGTATTCGCTTAGTCACGCCCCTCGAGGCTATCCACGGTCCGTGGCACAGTGGTTCCACAAACCATGTCCGTGACATTTATTCTATTAATGATTTCAGCAATTGCCAAAACTTTGGATTTTCTCCAATAGACAATTTTCGTTCTTATGGCTATGCAGTAGTTAATCACTGTTTTGTGTGTAAAGTGAAAATCAATCCAAATCAAGCAATAACAAAGCTTGCTTGGCTGTTAATGAAATGCTGTATCTACAAATGCTAGATAATAGTGAACGCATTGCCTTCCAGAAAGGCCACTCCACAATCCCACCAGACGCGCTGCACACTCGCGTTAGGACTAGAGCAGTGCTAGCAGTTTGGGGGCAAGTCCTTGTACATCCTAGGCCACCTACCTGGTGACAGTTCTCTTCTAATAACATCAAATCATTGGAATAACATTTCATGCATGGAATAACCTGGACCACAAAATGTTTAGTTTGTGAGATTTTATTGTTAAATTTGGTTCTGGATTTTTGCTATAATTGTGGAAAAACACCTTATATGTGTCTCACAAGATTTACAATAGAAATGAATCAATTGTTGTAGCCAAGTGAGTTTATTTCCCGGACCTCGTCAGTGGCTTAGAACACTCAACTGAGAATCGGTTCAAGCGAATGCATTCTGCAGTTTTCTCAGCAAAGAACAACTGTCTGTGTGAAAGTTCACATGCAAATTGGCCCATTGACATTAAAAAGGGTTGTCTGATCTAAAACCTACAAGTCTGTAGTCACTCTATGTGTCTGCAGATTTGTGAATCCTCACATCACGCGCACTGTATGCTGTGAGGATTCTCCGGTGATGGAAGCGTGCGGACAAATGACTGCAAGTATGCGATATACAAACTCCCAGCCACATTTTTGGCTACATAGGTGCGGCCTCACTTACTGCAAGTCTATTATTATTAGTAATTATATTAGCGCCATTTATTCCATGGTGCTTTACATATGAAAAGGGGTATACATAATAAAAACAAGTACAGTAATGTTAAACAATAGAAGTCATGACTGGTACGGGAGGAGAGAGGACCCTGCCCGCGAGGGCTCACAGTGTAGAAGGGATGGGGGCAGATACAGTAGGTGAGGATAGAGCTGGTCGTACAGCGGTTTAGTGGTTACTGCAGGTTGTAGGCTTGTCAGAAGAGGTAGGTCTTCAGGTTCCTTTTGAATGTTTCCATGGTAGGAGAGGGTCTGATATGTTGGAGTACAGAGTTTCAGAGCAGAAGGGGATGCGCAGGAGAAATCTTGTATGTATTCGTAGGAAGAGGAGATGAGAGGGGAGTAGAGAAGTAGATCTTGAGAGGATCGGAGGAAGCCCCAACCCTAGCCCTAGCTATAACCCCAAACCTAACCCTAATGGAAAATGGAAATAAATACTTGTTTTTAATTTTATTATTTTTACCTAACTAAGGGGGTGATAAAGGGGGGTTTGATTTACTTTTGTTTTTTATTTTGATCACTGTGACCCTATCACAGTGACCAAATTGAACCAGCAGACCTTGGAGGGTGCTGGCCAGCAGACCTTGGAGGACGCAATGTGCATGCGTCCGCCATTTTCTTATAGGAAGAAGATGCCGAGGGCCAGGGGACATCACTGGGGGATGCAAGAGGTGATCTCTGGGGGCTCTGCTATCCGGAGAATTTCCAAATTGGGAACGCTATAACCTTATTTCTCAGCGTCATTAAAAAGCGGCACTGAGGAATAAGTACCCTTAACTGCCACCGTTAAGACGTATCAGCGGTCGCTATGGAGTTAAAGGGTTTGTCCACTACTAGAACAACCCCTTCTTGAACTAAATGTTTGGCCCCAATAAAATAAAAAACCTATAGGCTCAACTGCTATGCCGATGCTGTTTCAGCGGTGCCCACACTCTCGGTCCCAGAGGTGTGGTGCAGTGGAATGACACGAGGTGCCCAGTATCCAATCAGCGCTGGCTTAACTGTCCTCGCCTTCTAATTAAAACACTAATTTTACTGAAACAGCAAAACATAGTTCACTAAGTGACATCACTGGAATCAGGCTCTCAGCATCAACATTATGCTCTCACACTAAATGGAAAAAAACCTACTGACAGATTCTCTTTAATCCCTTCATGACATTCGCTGGACATGTACGGCGCAAGTTGGAAGCGGGTGTATGGAGCATGCTCCATACTCTGAAGGTGAAGGCTGTGCTAACATTCACAGGTGGATTGTCAACCTGTTAAATGCTGCTCTTCATCTCTGACAGCTGCACTTAGCACACGCCGACATGGGTGCGCATCACTCTCTACGCCCATCAGCGTGCCGGTGATTTGTTCATGGGTTGCCAATGGGTGAAAAATAACAACTGATGACTCCTCTGCCTGTCATTGGAGCTCCTTCAAAGGAGACGCTGTGGCATTGCTGTATATAGCACAAGTGATCGGACACTCGCAGCTTCAAGTCCCCTAAAAGGACAACGAGTACTTAGTGTTAAAAAAAAAAATGTATACATATGTTTAAGAAAATGTTTAAGAAAAAAAAACTATAAAAAGTTTAAAATCATCCCCTTTTCCACCTTAAAAATAAAGATATTTAAAAAAGAAAAAAAAAAATCTAAAACAAAAATTAACCCACTCGGTAAACCCCATAAACGGAAAAAAAATTCTAGAACGCCAAAATTAGGTTTTGGTTTTTTTTCCCAAATCCACAAAAAAGGTTGCAAGAAGTGATCAAAATGTGATATGTACCCAAATTGGCGTTAATAAAAATGTCGTATCGCCCAGCCGTAGCACAGAGCCATCAGCTGAAAATGAAAATGTTCCGGGTCTTGGGAAACACAAACACATTTTTTTTGCAAATGTCAGATTTTTTTTTTTCACCACTAAGATCTTAAAAAAAACTGGATGTGTTGGGTATCACCGTAACCGTATTTATGAGGATAATCATATCACAAGATCATTTTTCCCAAAAAATGTACAACAGATACACAATTCCCAAAATAAAAATACAATGTCAGAATTGCATTGGTTTTTTTTTTGGTTTTTCACAATTTCTCCCCCCTTGGATTTTTTTTTTCCCATTTTTCTATTACACTATAAGATAAAATGAAATGCGTCATTCTAAAGTACAACTTGTCCTACAAAAAAGAAGCCCTCATATGTCTATGTGGGCAGAAAAATAAAAGTTATGGCTCTGGGAAGAAAGGGAGGAAAAAATGAAAACACAAAAAACGGAAATTGGCAGCGGCGTGAAGTATGTTAGTGAACAGTAGGCGCCATAAAGGCTATCTGATGAATGTGTCTGGGCCTTGAATTTGGTGTAAAATGCTAACTGACATTTATTTGGTATCACTGGTATAGAAAAAACATAAAAAAATATATATATTAGTATCTGGGTATGAGTGTGCCCATCTGCTCTACGTATCTATGTCACAATTTACTGAATGGCAATAAATGCAATCTTCACTTTTCTAAAGATGTAACAGCTCAACTATCATCATTATGCAGAAAGCCTTGATTCAAGGTGTGAAAGACAGAAAAGTATTACACAGGGATCAACAATCAAAAGCAAATGGTGTGTTCAGAATGTGCATCCCTCCACTCTTGCTGCACGCATGGAGCGCACAGCACAGAGGTCACACGGATACACAGCAACCCATCTGCAATTAAGAGAACGTTCTGTGCCAGTCTACAAGAGGGATTCTGCTTAACCCCTTCATCTGCCCAGAGCTGCTCCATCCAAACTTCAGTAAAGGGCATAGGATAGAACTGAGCTCACCAATTATACAGATTGCAAACTTTTAATATTCAGATTGTGGTTGCATCTGAACATTTTGTCTAAGTGCTTTCATCACAATTAATGATGATGGATTAAGCTTCAGTGACGGCTATTAGAGAGATAGCCTCTATTACACTGTACGCAGCGTTTGATTATGTATCGCCTCACTGGAAGCGGGCCATCTCTGCCTTAAGATTTTACAGTAAATGAGCATTATCTTATCAATCTTGAGGGACTGTGCAAGCCAAAAGCAGAAGTTTCAAAACTTGTGGCTCTGTGCTAGCTGGAAGGGAAGAAATATGACAAGAAACGCATGGCAGAGATATACTGATGATTTTCTTGTTGTTTTTGTAGTTTTTTTAAACTGGTGTGTCAGTTGGATGCTTAGTCCTAAATGCTTGTTCACGTGCTGCGTTTCTGCAGTGTTTTTACATCGTTTTACAGTACCCCCAAAGTCAATGAGATTTCTGAAATCTTATGCACATGCTACTTATTTTTTCCTTGCAGATTTGAATAATCAAAGCATATTTTCAATATTAATTTTTTTCTGCCAACTCTAGGTTTTTGCTGCAGAAAAATCTGCAACCCGTGTCCCAATGGTGCTTTTTTTTCTGTACATAAACGATGGACAGAGATTAAAGGGTATTTTCACCATAGACGTTTAAGGTATATCCATAATAAATGGCATCGTACATCTTTAGAGAACAAGGACATGCGTGAACACTACCATTCATACTCCACTCTGGATGGGTGACCTCCATTCTCCACAGAGATACATGCCCCAGAGGTGCCAGATGGTAACAATTACATCAGAGTTCAGAAACCTATTAATACTTCTTTATTCAGATACCATAAGTGTATGAAGGGGTAGCTCAAATGGTGAAGTGAAAAGAGCCACGTGCAGCTCAAAAGGCAGGTTTACAAATGTCTGTGCATTACCCCGCCTGCCCAAATGTTCCTCGCAGATAGAAAATTATTCTCAGCATTTCTCACTGTGGTGAAATTACAATTTCTAGCATTCCATGATAGCCATAGATTTCCCAGCCTGTATCTCTATAAGAGTTACTAGGAGGAAGTTGTCGCCAATTTGTCTCTTTACACCATTGTAAAAGTACAGATCGCAGCCACAACAGCTAAAGAGACAAATGCTGAAAAGCTCTAATGTCACGTCCACATGTTGAGTATTTGGTGATTTATTTACCTCAGCATTTGTAAGCCAAAACCAGGAGTGAAACAATCAGAGGAAAAGTATGTCAGCTGTACAAAACAGCTGACATGTCCCGGCTTTGATGCGGGCTCCCCGCTGAAGCCCGCATCAAAGCTGGGGATCTGACCTCGGAAATACTATCCCGTCCGAGGTCAGAAAGGGGTTAAAGAGAATCTATCAGGTAATTCATGCTCCCCAAACCGCAAGCAGCATGAATCGTTGCTCTCCGTTTCAATAAAACTTTGAGTTCTGTGAATTCAGAAGTGACAGGCACTTCTATGAGCTAGAAATATGCACAGTCTTCCATCTAAAGTAGGTTTAGTGTATAACTAAGGCTACTTTCACACATCAGGTTTTCAGTGTCAGGCTAAATCCGGCTAATTTTCAAAAAAAACGGATCAGGCGAATGTTGCCGCCAGATCAGGTTTTATTCCCATAGACTTGTATTAGTGCCAGATTGCACCGGATGACATTGCGTTTCGTCCGGTTTTCGCCGGATCCGGCAAATCTGCCGCTTCCGGTTTCTTGAAAAAAACGTCCATAGCAACGTTTTTGGTCTCTGGCAAAAAAAGCCTGAAGCGCCGGATCCGGCGTTTCCAGCTGTTTGCTGGAATGGAAGTCTATGGGAGCAGGAAGGTGCCGAATCCGGAAAAAGGCAGATCCGGCGGCCTGATCCATTTTTTTAAACTGAGCATGCTCCAAATTTTTTTTTTATCCAATAATCTAGATATGCTAGCCGGATCCGTCAAAAAAACGGATCCATCGCATCAGTTTTTCACAATCTGCGCCGGATCCAGTTTTTCCAACATTTGCCGGATTTAGCCTGACACTGAAACCCTGATGTGTGAAAGTAGCCTAAGCGGGATATGATGAATCAGAGCTGTCAGAGCAATACTGGCCATGTCAACCCATCAGCCACATCTCATCCACGCACCAGGATTTCCTGATTTTTTTTTCCAAAAAAAGAAACTGCCAGCACATAAGGAAAGAGACATAGAAAATCAGAAAACTATACTACAGTTCTAATTGGAGGTATTTATTATTATTATAATACCTACTACATATTGGGATAAGATCTTGGAGATGGGAACAGCCCTTTAACTCCAAATCTGAACCATTCAATGTTGGGATGTGTAGTGCATGAACTATGAAAGTTTAAGAAGAATAATATCCTCTGTGCACTAGCACCTCATAGGCCAAGCTCCATAGTGATGATTAGCGGAAACTAGGCTCACTGATATCATATAGTATTAGCTGCCTTGTGTCCACACTTGCTCACGTAGAGCTATTAATCCAAAGTGTTCTTTGCACTATGCTCTTGTACAGCCGGACTTACCGTATATACTCGAGTATAAGCCGAGATTTTCAGCCCAAATTTTTGGGCTGAAAGTGCACCTCTCGGCTTATACTCGAGTCAAGTTGGGTGGCAGGGTCGGCGGGTGAGGGGGTGAGGGCGCTGAGGCATACTTACCTGCTTCCAGCAATCCTGACGCTCCCCCTGCCGTCCCACGGTCTTCGGTGCTGCAGTTCTTCCCCTCTTCAGCGGTCACGTGGGACCGCTCATTAGAGAAATGAATAGGCGGCTCCACCTCCCATAGAGGTGGAGCCGCCTATTCATTTCTCTAATGAGCGGTAACGGTGACCGCTGATAGAGAAAGAAGCTGCGGCACCGAAGACAGCTGTACGGGGGAAGGAGCCGGACGCCAGGACCAGGTAAGTATCGCATAGTCACCTGTCCACGTTCCAGCCGCCGGGCGCCGCTCCATCTTCCCGGCGTCTCTGCACTCTGACTGTTCAGGTCAGAGGGCGCGATGACGCATATAGTGTGCGCGGCGCCCTCTGCCTGATCAGTCAGTGCGGAGAGACGCCGGGACCGGACGCTGGGAGCTGCAAGCAAGAGAGGTGAGTATGTGTGTTTTTTTTTTTTTTTTTACTGCAGCAGCAGCAGCGACAATGGCAGAGCTTTCTATGGGGAAATATGAACGGTGCAGAGCACTATATGGGGCACAGCTATGGGGCAATAATGAACGGTACAGAGCACTATATGGGGCACAGCTATAGGGTAATAATGAACGGTGCAGAGCACTATATGGGGCACAGCTATAGGGCAATAATGAACGGTGCAGAGCACTATATGGGGCACAGCTATAGGGCAATAATGAACGGCGCAGAGCACTATATGGCACAGCTATGGGGAAATAATGAACGGTGCAGAGCACTATATGGCACAGCTATGGGGAAATAATGATCTATTTTTATTATTGAAATTCACCGGTAAATGCTGCATTTCCACCCTAGGCTTATACTCGAGTCAATAAGTTTTCCCAGTTTTTTTGTGGCAAAATTAGGGGGGTCAGCTTATACTCGGGTCGGCTTATACTCGAGTATATACGGTACTTCAGCGTTTTAGGTGCAGATGAACTGTAAACGGGTTTGTCAAGGATAAAATTTTAGCTGCACTCTGAAATGCTATAATATGCAAACATTGAATATATGAAATTGGAACGGCATTATTTCTATAGAAAACATGTTATAAAATGAAGGCACTTTGCGCAAAAATTGGTCAATTCACAAGAGCTCAAGGTATTTTTAATTAGAGCTGGATCCAGCTTGCCCTTAAAATTGTAGGCTTACAGCCCAGGAGAGACATGTAAGGTTTAGGGTCCCAACAAAGGGGTGCGCCTTGTCGCTGGCTGTTGGGCCAATTTGTGCGCGAAGTTCCAACATTCTTTTAACATGTTTTCTACAGCAGTAATGCAGTTCGAATTTCATATATACAATGTTTGCATATTATAGCAGTGCAGCTATAGCTATATTTTGTTGGTTATATTGAATAGTCGAGTCATATTGCACCTGTTCACATTTGTCTTATTCTGTTTGGAGGCTCTGGTCAGTTTTTTTATATTTGCAGGCCACATTATTAGTTCCTCGAAGCCTTGTCAAAAATAATAAGCTGACACGTTACTCATTTTCCCAAGTCCAGGGATGTCTCTTCGCCGCTGCCTCAGTTTTTACTGGCAGGCTGTAGTAGTAATGTCATGACTAGAACATACAAGACCACTACAGCAAGTCACTGGTCTTGTGCCATGTACGCTTTAGCCAAATCATTGGGTTTGGAGGTGATGCCAGCCACATGCACTGTAGTCATGATCTCACTGCTACAACCGGTCATGAAAGATAGGGATATAAGGCCCCATACACATTAGACTGCAGCTGTCCGATCCTCCTGATTGCATGAAGGCTAGAAGTTATACTATGCAACAATCCCGATTGCAGTCAAGTCTACTGATGCTGCTCTGAATGCAGTTGGCGGACACATATGAGATCTCTTGATTCACTCTTACCTAAATCCGAGTTCTGCTGAGGTGTGGAGGCCTCTTCATTGGCCTCATTGGCCATGGAGCGCGTAATACGTCCCTTACGGCGCCCTTGGCTGTTGAAAGTTTTTCTCCCTTTTGAGGTCACTGCTTCTTTGTCATCATTCTCTTCTCCAGAAGTATCTTCATTTTTCTCCCTAAAATCAAGGTCTTATAAATTATTCTATTTATTTCACTGAAGTCTTAAAATCATATTGAAACCAACAAATTTCATGAATGAGCAGCAACATAGGAGCACATAATACACAGGCCAAACGTAGACACTGTGTTTGAAACTAAGGCCAAGAGACACTCAAAAGAAAGGTTTTAAGATGACAAAGTATGAGAAATCTGTGCTAAACATAAGATACGAAGGCATAGGTATTAATCAGAAAGTACCTTCTTCTGTACTTAAAAAACAACTCTTACTACTGAGATGAGTCAGGTTATTGGCATTACTATGAAACTAGAAAAATATTTAGAATTGGCCAACACAGTAAAAAGATATATATCTTTCCTGTACGAAACTAGAAGCATACAGTAATCTGTGGGCATGAGGACACTGGGTATTTTTATTTAGCATCAAACACTATGTGAAATCTAAAAATCTTACTGTAATACTTATTAACCCTTAAAGTGGAACAGACAGTTAAGAGCTTCTGTAATCCACTTACACAAGTCACAGGAGGGTGACTGTGCCCTAAACCTAAAGGGTATTTTTACAAGAAGTAGATTTGTTGAAGGTGCTTATGCCACTGGCCCTTTAAATCAGATGGCGTTTGAAGAAATCCATCTTCATGCTGCCGAAACAACTCCGTTCACATGTTTAGGAGGAATTTCACCCTAAGGCCAAGTTCACCTGAGCGTAATAAAAAATCAGATTTTCATCCAGAAAAAAAATATATTTTTCATCTTTATTCTCATTCGCATGTCTGGTTTGTTCACCTGTATGGCATTAGTTTTTATACATCAGCACTAAATCAAATTTAGAAGACCAAAAACAGTTTCCAGTGTTAACAATGGTAATGTATCGGATGCTATATGGGTGATCCTTATGGAACCCAGCGTTTTTGTGCACCCATCGACTTGAACAGGAGAGTCCTATCTGAAACTTGCACAAAAATAGGTTAACTGAACAGCCCAATCGAATAACATTAGTCCGAGTCCTGTCCGCGTGAGGCTAGATTTCTCCACGGCCAGCACTCAGACTAAAAATACGGTCATGTGAACATAGCCCAAAGACTGAATTCTTGCTTGTGCAGAAATGGTAACCTCCATCTCCCGTTAACCATGCTGCACACTGAAGTTGAGAAAAGAAGCTCAGCTGAGCTGAATATGCATGTGTATTGAGTACTAGAGAGAGACAGATACCGGTGGTAATGTCTATCACCAGCCTAAGAAGCTACAAAAGTGGAGAAAGACTACAGAGCTGCATCTCCTGTATACAATGTGAAAACTTTTCTACATTGCTTCCATTAATGAAAGCAGAGGAGCTACAGTACAGAATGCAAAAGTCAAGGTGACACACTGCAAAGTTCAAACTCCATTTTGTTCCTAAAACTTAATTTCTTAAGTTCTAAAGTTTAATTTAGACTCCTAGCCAGAGAACTGTCAAAAAACAACTTGCAAAATAAATTAAATGACTTGTAAAAATCCCTATGTTCCCCTGTGTCTGTTTTCTATTTTGCGCTGTGTCACCTTATTGTAAAGATATTCAGTCACATTTGTAGCTTTTGGAGCGTAGTAGGTGAAATCTCTGCTTGCAGTTCAAGTGGGCGTCTCTTCGGTCTTCTCTGTGAGGGGGCGGGCACCTGTCTACCAGCTGCTGATTATCACAGCAAGAGACTGCTAAACTGTTAGATAAGCCCTCTGTATCAGTCTGTCATTGTTAGTTTGTTTACTGTAAGTGATATCTGTAATTTGCATGTAACCCCTTCTCATGTAAAGCACCAAGGAATCAATGGTGCTATATAAATAAATAATAATAATAATAAGCTGTAAAGCTGGGATTGGCAGAAACTGGGAGTGAGGGGTGAAAGTACCCTTCCCTTATGAAGGTACTGAAGAAACGCCCAGTTGCTCTCCAAAAGCAATGAATATGAATATCTCTGCAAGGAAGTGACGCAGCCCAAAACGGAAAAGAGCGGCAGAATCAGGAGAGCTCAGGAATTCTTACAAGGTATGAAGCTCAGTTTTTCGATCAAGTAAAAGGCCTTCTCCAACCCCATCAGCCAATTGTTACTACATTGTGGTCTCCTGAGTCTGCCAACCACAAGGAGAATCCTCGGTAACAGAATATGCCCCAAGGCTCAATATAAAGAATAATGTTTCCAAGGAGAGTTCAAGTAAATTGGATGGAAAAGGAGACGTACTTCCCAAGCTCCTCTTTGTCATTTTCCACATCTTGTTTAAATTCTTCTTTTTCAGGCTCCCTCTCTTTTTCATCTTTCTCTTCCTGGGTACTACGGGGCATCTGCTGCTAAAAGAAATAACAATGAAAGTTTGATTGAATAAATACTACAAACATCAGACAGAATGAAGAGAGAAGACTCTTGTGCACATTTCTGCAGCTCAATAGCGCTCTCTATAGCTCAAGTGGCAAACTGCAAGGCCTAAAATAACAACTTTACCATCTTGTACTTATTCAAATGTGCCATGGTATCTCTGTTTGTGGACGATTCATTATTATCTGACATTAATAGTGAATTTTGGATAAACAAAATATCCAATACAATATGGGTTCCCTTAACAGTAAATAGAAAACATAACAATACATTCTTCATGTTCTCCTTAAGTCATGTCATAACCATACATAATGAATGACAGCACATTTTGTTCTTCATTTCCTATTAAGCAAAGCAAAACTTGAAAGATGCAAAAACTTCAGCTTTATGAACAGCGGAAATTTTTTACTATTCAGCTAGACACAAATTAATCAGGCTAGTTGTAAAAGATATAGGTGGAGTTTAAATTGCAGACTTTCCCAGTTTTGACTGTTCTATAGTATTCTTAAAAACAATTTAAAAAAATCCCAGTTAATGCATTTGTGTTAAGACAGTATAATCCTCAATAGAAATTTCTGCAGAAGACTGTGCTGGCACAGGAAAACCGAAGTGCAAGCCATTCCTAGCTACTGAAGAAGATAGGACATGCCATCAAGAACATCCAAACTGTATATGTATCGGCATTGGGTGACCCACATGTATAGAGCTGGGCGCTGGGTTCAAATCCCACCAAGGACATCATCTGCAAAGGATTTGTATGTTCTCCCCGTGTTTGGAGAGTGGGAGAAACCCCACACAAAGACATATCGATGGGGAATCTGCACGTGACCAGTCTGGAGATAACTTCATGCAACCTCCAATCCTCAAAAGATCTCCTTCTCTACGCCCCTCTTCCCACAAATCGCGTACAAGATTTTTCCCGTGCAACTCCCCAGCCTCAACATATTGGACTCTCTTTACCGTGGAAACCTTCAAAAGGAACCTGAAGACCTACCTCTTCCAACAAGTCTACAACCTGCAGTAACCACCGATCCACCAAACCCCTGCACCACCAGCTCTACCCTCGCCTACTGAATCACAACATCTTTTTGTAGATTGTGAGCCATCGCGGGCAGGGTCCTCTCTCCTCCTGTACCAGTCGGTGACATATTGTTCATGATTACTGTACTTGTTCTATTATGTATACCCCCTTTCACATGTAAAGCGCTGTGTAAATGAATGGTGCTATACAAGTAAAATAAATAAATCCTACGGACGGCCAAATGTATAGACTACAAACAGATTTACAGTAAAATCAGTCACTGCTTAGAAACCACTTCAGCCTCAGATATGAGAAGAAAAAGCCTCGTTTCTCAATGGAATTATTCAGTCAACCTTCCAATTGTTCGAGGCTGAATGCCAATCCCTAATGGGTTGCTATAAGGCACTCGTTACTTTCGCAGACAGTATGGGCCGAGAGTGTAATTTGCACCGTGCTGTATGCTCCTGTATATGGATTCTGGACCCTACACGGAGATACAACAGACTAGATTACGGTAGACTAGACAGTGGCCAGAGTAACGGTGACGGACCGCATTTTATCAGTACCACCCCAGTGCATGGACCCTACTACACATGAATGTAGAAGCATAAGCTCATAGATTTTACTAGTCTGTGTGGATGTACAGGAAATATTTTCTACTGCTGAACCCACCTCTAAAAAATTATTCTGGTTACAGTCTCCGGATAATACAGCTATCTCTGACTGCCTAGACCCAGCGATTCGGCTTGTGCATGAGGCAGAGATGAGAATGGAAGGAGCGTTATTTGCATTTTTGAGTGCCAATTTGGATAGAATACATTGAGGACATCACATCGCATTTTACGAGTACGCTCCCATGTTGAGGATTTGATGCGGTTTTACGCTGCGTATTTATGCAGCGTCAAAGCTGCTGCGGCCAGATGTTACAGCATAGTGGATGGGATTTCTAGAAATCCCATGTCTACTGTGCGTCTATGTGCGCCTGCGGATCACCCGTGGAAAGTAACATGGGGTGCGTCTTTCAGATCCACAGCATGTCAATTTCTCATGTGGAGACGCTAATAGAAGGTTTTGGATGCGGTAAATCCACATGGTTCAGTGAACACGTGAGGATTTACCTGCATCAATAGAACGCAGCGAAAATACTTGGCATCCAAAACGCTGCGCTTTTCTGATCAAGGGCACATAGCCCAAGAGCTATATGAAAATTGCTAAAATCATATAGTGACCCTTTTTCGGAAACTACACCCCTTAAGTGTGTGATGAGCATCTTGAATCTACAGTTTTTCGCAGAATTTTATAACAAAACAAAAATTTAGGTGTTTCCATTAAAATGTTGCTTTATCCTCTAATTTTTCAATAAGGGGAGAAAAGGGACGCCAGAAGTTGTAAAACAGTTTTTTACGAAAGTGGCAATACCCAGAAGTTATTGTAAGAGGACTTTACATGCACATTGCAGCTAGGCTGATTGGGTGAGCAAGGCTGTCCCCTCCCTCTAATAACCATCTCTATGCCGTGGATACTACTGACCACAGCATCTAGAGGGTTAAACAGCAATGGATGGTGATGGCATTGACCAGGAGCTTGGCTGTCAGTTAAGCAGAGTATCTGGCGGTGATCACAATGTCACGGCTACAAGGCCTGTATGACCACCATGACGGAAAACCTCTCTTACCATCACCTAAATGTACGTCAAATGTTAGTAAGTAGGTAGGATTACAATGTAATGGAAAACCTCTATATAGAGATCACAGCATCAGAACATGGACAATAGGTGATGGTCACAGCTCACCTCCTTCCCCTCCCTGCACAATAACCTCAAATCACAGAGCAAGTCTAGAAACCTCTTCCATAGACGTGATTTACGCTAGAGCCCGTTTACTACGGTCGGTACATGTGGCTACTGTAAAGCATTTTTCCAAATTATGTTACCAGGAGTTACCAAGAATGGTGACTGCCCCAATGGTCCGGTACAAAAAAAAACAGAATAGCCAATAGCCGGATGTCTACGGAGCAGAAAACACACCACTAGGAATTAATTATAATGTCACATGCTGAATATTTACTGCATGTGAAAATATTGGGATGAGCCATGCCACTCGCGAGCTACAGTGCCTGCCTTCATTTAGTGCCAGTTCCTACTATTGTTTGCACTGGTGGCGAGGTTTAACGTTGGCACAGAACATCCATTTACAAACAAAGATTTTCTTTGACTAAATAGAATCAAAGAAAGATCCTTCAAGGCCAAAAGAGTCTACATCCATCCACAGAATATTACAGCGATGAGTGTGGGATGAGTAAATCACACATCACGGAGCAGTGACTGCGAGTAGGAAGGGAACGAGGCAGAACGCCAGAAGATGTGTCACCACCAATCTGTCCATTATACCACGTGTAATTGATTCCATTAACATACCAAAGTAGGAAAATCAGAATCGACTAGACAAAAGTGGGAGAACTAGATTAACCAACTCCACCAGGAATACATAAACCATAGACAATATAAATGGTCATGGGACTGGAATTAATGATCGACACACAAGCCAAATAAATACACAGAAACTCTACAAACTGGCCAGAAATCTGGCAGGAGACACAGTGTCAGTCTCCTCAGTTTTGAATGTCTCAAAAATCTCAGTGTGAATATAGCCTAAAGGTGGGTTTACATTACCTGAATGACCACCGATGTTAAATATCTACTGATTGGCAATCTTAATAGCATGTTTATACAGGGAGACCATGTTTAACGATGAGCACTGAACGATCTGTAATATTTCAGCGCCCATAAGTGGGACTTGTTTTCGGTAACACAGATTCCGTTTACACAGGATGATGTGTTGCCGAGAAAATTTTTTTTTGAGCAGCGACAAAGATCAATTCATCAGATGAACAAGCGTTCGTCAGGTGACTGTCAGCCTGTTTACATGGCAAGATTATTGTGAAACAAGAGATCCTAGGATCCTCCATTCACCAACAATGTTGCCGTGTAAATGCAGCTTATTATTATATTAAGAAGACATATCTGCATCTGCAAACATGTGGCAATATAGAAACGGATAATACAGATTTGCTACTCAGGATTCAAAACGTTCAAAAACGCCACAGTCCGAAAGAACACAGGAAGTTTATGAGCGAGTTTGAGAGAGGAATAATTCTGGAGAACCCCATATTGCATAAATTAGAGGAATCTGGTGATAAATCGTTATTACATAAGAGCTCAGCCACAAGCATTATCATAGGGTCACGGTGACCTTCAGCAGAACCATCCCGTGATGGTGTAGTGACTAGTGCACAGACTCTGGAATCACAGCACAAGTAGGATGCCAGCCACCGCCACATGTAATATCACGGCTGGCACAGAGCAATTAGTGTCCTGTGGCCGTCACTCTTATGCCAGGAAAACAATGTGCATCTGCGCAACTTCTCCACTCAAGTTCTGTGTTTACTATTAATTGGCACCTACTCATTTTTATGCTCCCTTCTCCTAAGCTTCCGCATCAGAGAAAGTCACGTTATACCACTGGCACCACATTATAAACTGCAGAGGGCAGTGGGGAGCCCGCAGTGAGGTGGCATCAGTCTGTACCATGCCAAAGGGAACTACTGGTGTATCTAATCACTGGTGCCACAGCGCTGGCAGGTTTTTGAACTTGTACTTCCACACTTGTTTAGTGGGGTCTAATCTTTTGGCGAACACCAGCCAGCCTGTCTAATTGTCAGCGGTCAGGTTTTTTCTAATCTATGGAAATAATTGTAGACAGCGAAGATGGTCATCTGTACCAATCAATCATGTAACTGGATCTACACACATTATATATGTATATATAAACACACACAAAGATGAAAGCAAGTAGAGCGAGACACAAGCACACACAGATATTCATTCCACAGAAGTGGAACACACTGTAAACTGAAGACAATGGAGAGAGTAAAAGTCAGCACAAGTGGGAAGAGACCGAACCAGCCCCAGTGACAGGCTCGCTCACCTACAGAACAATGACATAGCAATACCCTTCTCGCCAAACCACTTACTTGCAATTAAATTCAGCTTCCTCCCCGCTCCTGTGATGTCCGGGATCCCATAGCAGCCCCCCTGCTCTGCAGCTCCAACTTCACGGCCCCCCTCCACTCTGACACACAGCACTCCAGCCTGTAGTGGGACCTGCCCAGTACAGCTCAGAGCCTCCACACTTCCTGGCCATTTGCATAGTTAAGCCTTCAACTAACCACAACATTCCAGCTGTGATTTTGCAATATACTGGAATAGGCCGAACTTGCTGCATGATTCATCCTCTTAAATATAAGTGTACGAATGGAGGCGCGTGCACACAAGCAACGACAGACAGTGAGGGCTTACAGGCTAATAGGAATTCACATATACTATAGTAGTCAACAAAAGAGCAACTATCTACAATTGTTGTGTCTCACAAAGTCAAAGCCCCCACATAGCTCTTACGCGTACCTATCCCAATCTACCGTTTACCTATCCCAATCTACCGTTTACTTATCCCAATCTACCGCTTACCTATCCCCATCTACCGTTTACCTATCCAAATCTACCGTTTACTTATCCCAATCTACCGCTTACCTATCCCCATCTACCGTTTACCTATCCCCATCTACCGCTTACCTATCCCCATCTACCGTTTACCTATCTCCATCTAACGCTTACCTATCCCCATCTACCGCTTACCTATACCCATCTACCGTTTACCTATCCCCATCTACCGTTTACCTATCCCCATCTACCGTTTACCTATCCCCATCTACCGTTTACCTATCCCCATCTACCGTTTACCTATCCCCATCTACCGTTTACCTATCCCCATCTACCGTTTACCTATCCCCATCTACCGTTTACCTATCCCCATCTACCGCTTACCTATCCCCATCTACCGTTTACCTATCCCAATCTACCGTTTACCTATCCCCATCTACCGTTCACCTATCCCCATCTACCGCTTACCTATCCCCATCTACCGTTTACCTATCCCCATCTACCGCTTACCTATCCCCATCTACCGCTTACCTATCCCCATCTACCGCTTACGTATCCCCATGTATCGTTTACCTATCCCCATCTACCGCTTACCTATCCCCATGTATCGTTTACCTATCCCCATCTACCGTTTACCTATCTCCAATGCTTTTCACAAATTCACCCATTTCTGTAATTTACGAGCACAGTCAACAAGACGACTGACATTAGGATTTATGGTATTCACCTGTCAGATTTTCTACTTATGTGTCTATGATTCGCAAGACAGATATTTATTACATTATCCATTGTAAAAATCTAAATCTGACACTCACAGCAGAAATCCATCACTGACTCATGGATTTTGCTACTTTTTTTCACAGTTTCTTTCCACAGTGGAGTCAAGACTCAACAATGATTTTATTTCATTGCAAGTAAGCAGAACAACAACAACCCCATGCACATGCATGTAAAGCAGATCGTCACCACATTAACGCGATCTTTAACGGCACGTGCGTTAACACAGTCCGTTTAACGCATGCGTTGAACGGACTGCCCTAACACAATATGAACCTGGCCTTAGGCAGGTTTTGGTGTGCACTCTGAAAATCTGCCATATTCCCCAATATGGGACTAGAACCTTCGGGTGCATCTACAAAGGTTGGATATGTGGAGGATTTACAAGAAGAAAACCCATTGCATATTGTAACCCCAGCATTGTGGATGAGAAATTGCGAAGCACCTTAGGAAAGTTGCAGGTTGTATTGCAGCTAAGGAAAAGCAACTATATTTAAAAGCATCTTTAACAGCAAGTGAACGAGCTTGAGAGTGATTTGGCTTCAGTGTGACTTGAAATTCAGGGGCTTTAATTTGTATTAATTCTCGTTTTGTATTTACTTGTTTTATTCCGGTCTGTGCCATCTCCATTAGTGAAATGTGCTCCACCACTCACAATACCATCCAGTGTAGATCTTGTTGCATGTAAGAAATCCTTGGACAGCCATTTGAGGGGGCACACTGCTGTGTAACATGTGTGCATGCCATACATTTGGAAGCCCAGATACTAGCTATAAATGAGATGCTGGCAACACTGAGATCTACTGACAACATGCAAAGGAGTTTCCTGCTTATTGAGCAGATGCTTGCTGGGGTAGATATGGAGGAGGATGGTAGCATGGAGCTGCAGGATAGTGAGGCAACTAGCTGTAAGACAGAAGGGATAGGGGAAGAGTGTCAGGGAGGCTAGTCCTAATCTAGCACACCCCAACTGGCAGATGAGGGGGTGTCAGTACAGAGGTAGCATTGTTGCAACAAGATTTGTCCTCTGGGAACCAGAGTAGTGTTTGCACCAGTAAGGAGGGGAAATAGGAGTCCAGGAAAGGCCAGACAGGTGCTGGGGACTTCAACTGCTGGAAGAACAGACAGGGCAATCGGTCACAAAGACCAGGATCGCCAAACATGTAGTCTTCCTGGCACTGTTGCTTGAAACACCATGGATCGGGTTGACGGATTATTGGGATGGGCTGGTGAGGACCCAGTGGTCATGGTGCACATGGACACCTATGACAAAGTTAGAGGTAGGTGGAAGGTCCTTAAAATTGATGTCAGAGAATTAGTCCAAAAGATTAAAGCACGGACCTCAAAAGTAGTATTCTTTGAAAGATTATCTGTACCATGTGCCACGCCTTAGAGCAGGGGTCTCAAACATGAGGCCTCTGAGGCTCCGATGTGCGACTCTCGGGCCTCTGAAACGATCGTGGCCCGGTCCAGGGGCCACTGATGTCAGCGTTCTTTTTCAACTGAATGTGCGGGAGACATTATTACAAGATGGGCGACATTACAGGACAGGGAACATTATTACGGGAAAGGGGATTATTACGGGAAGGGGGACCATTACTATAGGTAGAGAGACAATGTTACAGGGAAGGTAACATTACTACATGATTGAGGATATTACAGAAATTGGGAAATTATTACATGATTAGGGACATTATTACAGGATTGGTGACACTTACAGGATTGAGGACATTATTATAGGACAGGGGAACCTATATGATAAAAGCCATTAAAAAGAATTTTTAAAAAATGCCAAAAAACGTAAAAAAACAAAAAAAAGATCAAAATGTCATACAGAAAAATAATAGTATCCCTAAAAACGACATTCTCCAGCAAAGAACGCATTCCTTCATATTCAATTTTTTTTCTATGTGCGGCCCATTTACCTGGCTGAGTTTGCAACCTCTGCCTTAGAGGAAGTAAGAGATTAGAGGTAAATAAAGGGTGCAATAATTGGTGTAGGAGGGAGGGTTTGGGGTTCCTGGAGAACTAGGCCAACTTCTCTTCTGTTGGCTATAAGTTCTACAGTAAAGATGAGTAAGTCAATATATTTTAAAAACAGGGATTTTTGTGTACTCACCGTAAAATCCTTTTCCACGAGACACTCATTGGTGGATATAGGACCATGGGTGTATGCTGCTGCCACTAGGAGTGAAGCACTAAGTGAATACGAAAAAAGGTTAGTCCTCCTCCTGCAGTATATACCCACATGCTGGCTCCACCAGAACCAGTTCCGTGCAAAAGCAGTAGGAGAAAATAATAATTAATACAAGGTACAACATGTGTAAAAAGAGATTCAAAATGTCAACCAGAGCCATCAGGCCAAAAGGTGGGAGCTGAGTCCCCCAATGAGTGTCTCGGAGAAAAGGATTTTTCGGTGAGTACACAAAAATCCCTGTTTCTCCTTCACCTCATTGGGGGACACAGGACTATGGGATGTCCAAAAGCAGTCCCTGGGTGGGAAAATTGACCCAATGGAATAAGCCCCAAATATCAACTGTTTATAGGTGTGCTACCGCTGCCTGCAGAACTTTCCTGCCCAGACTCGTCTCAGCTGAGGCCTGAGTTTGGACATTGTAGCGTTTTAAAAATGTGTGTAGACTAGACCAGGTTGCAGCCTTGTAAACCTGTTCTGCCGATGCCTGGTGCCGAAGGGCCCAAGAGGCGCCCACCGACCACGTGGAGTGAGCTCTGACCCCTGCTGGAATAGGCCTGTCTCTGATGCAATAAAATTCCTGAATCGCTGACCGAATCCACCTGGCTATCGTTGACTTTGAAGCCGCACATCCCTTCTTGTGACATTCAGGGAGTACGAACAGCGCATCTGTGTGGTGGAAAGGAGCTGTCCTTGATACATACCTCCTGAGAGCTCTCACTAGATCCAAAGTGTGAAGGGTCCTTTCCACCCAGTGTACTGGTGCCGGACAAAACGAGGGCAAGACAATGTCCTCGTTAATGTGGAAGGAGGAAATGGCCTTTGGAAGAAATGGAGGGGCCGGTCTCAGAACCACCTTGTCCTGATGAAAAGTCAGATACGGAGCTCGGCAGGAAAGAGCAGCCAACTCAGAAACCCATCTAATAGATGTTATCGCGACAAGAAAAACTACTTTCCATGAGAGGTAAGTTAACAAGACATCTTGTAGTTGCTCAAAGGGGGATTCCTGTAGAACACCTAGGACCAGGTTAAGGTCCCAGGCGTCCAGGGGAGCTCTATAGGGTGGTACCATGTGGGAGACCCCCTGAATGAAAGTCTTCACCTGCAGATTGGAAGCAATCCTGCGCTGAAAAATAATGGACAAAGCTGAGATCTGTCCCTTGAGGGAACTTGGCGCTAGACCAGAGTACAGGCCTGCCTGAAGAAATTCCAAAATGTTAGGAATGGAAAAGTAACGTCCCGGGAGAACCCAGCGCGAGTCAGGACCAAGGCTTCAACAGCCAAGCCGTTAATCACAGAATCCCTGAGTTCAGGTGGTAGATCAGACCCTGGCAAAATAGATCCAGATGAACCGGCAGCCACCAGGGGACATCGGCAATAAGTTGCATTAGCTCTGCGTACCATGCCCGACAAGGTCAGTCCGGGGCAACGAAGATTACTTGAAGCCCTTCTGCTTTGACCTTCCGGATGATTTTCGGAAGCAGCGGCAATGGGGAAACACAGTAGCCGAAACTGATTCCATGGAAGAACCAGGGTGTCCACGCCAATGGCCCTTGGGTCTCGGGATTGAGCAACAAACTTGGGGACCTTGGTGTTCAACCTGGAGGCCATCAGATCTGGGGTTCCCATGCGTTGACAAAACTGCTGAAAAACCTCTGGATGGAGAGACCATTCCCCAGATGAGAGACCCTGTCGGCTGAGAAAATCCGCTGCCCAGTTTTCTACACCTGGTATGTGAGCTGCTGAGATCACTGAGATGTTTTTCTCTGCCCAGCGAAGAAAGGGTTCTACTTTGCGCATGGTTGCTCTGCTGTGGGTGCCCACTTGGTGACTTATATAAGCCACGGGCGTGGCATTGTCCAACTGAATACGGACTGGGCGCCCCGCCAGAAGATGATGGAAGTGTTGCAAAGCCCCCTGAATTGCCCGTATTTCTAGATTGATAGGAAGACGACCAGCCTCCCTGAGCCATGTGGTGATGGAAAACAGCTCCCTAGCTGAGGAGACTGGCATCGGTAGTAACCACCAGCCAATGATCCGGGGGGGAGGGTTTACCCTGAAGAAGGGAGGAGCTCAGTGTCCACTACCTGAGTGCCTGCCTGACCTGGGTGGACAGACGGCATGGTCGGTCGAGAGAAAACGGACTCTTCCAGGTTGCCAGCAGCGCATGCTGCAAGGAGTGGAGATGAAACTGGGCTAACGGAACAGCTTCCATTGATGCCAAGGAATAGGCCGATGGAGTTCCTGGTCTCCCAGACGAATGGCTAGGACCTTGTCTCGAGGGAGAGTCACCAACCCTTGGGAGGTGTCCAAGATCATTCCTAAAAAGGAAATTTTCTGAGCTGGCATGGGAGAAGACTTCAGCAAATTTATGAGCCACCCCAGGCGAGACAGTGTATCCAAAGTGATGTGGACGCATTGCTCGCAGTCCTGAAAAGACAGTCCCTTGATCAGGAGGTCGTCTAAATATGGCAAGACGACCATGCCCCGAGAATGCAGAATGGACATGATGGCCGCCATGACCTTTGTGAACACCCTGGGGGCAGTGGCTAGCCCGAAGGGCAGGGCGGTAAACTGAAAGTGTAGCCCGTGGACAGCGAAACGCAGGAACCTTTAATGAGAGGAAAAAAATGGGAATATGAAGATAGGAGTCTTGGATGTCGATAGACGCGTCTGACCTTTACGAACCTGTTTAGGAGCTTTAGGTCACAAATGGGCCTTACACTTCCATCCTTTCTTCGAAACCACGAACAGGTTTGAGTAGAACCCCTGGAATCTTTCGTTTTCTGGCACAGGAATGATAACCCCATTGTGCCGGAGGGACTCGATGGCCTGAAAAAAAGGAGTGGGTGTTTGCCTCTGCCTTGGGGGTACGGGAAAGAAAAAAAAGATTTGGGGTCAGGGAGCAGAATTCTATTCTGTATCCGGAGGACACCATATCTCTGACCCATTCGTCGTGAACGACGCAGAGCCAGATATCGCAAAAATAGAGCAGACGACCGCCTACTTCGTCAGTGTCGACCGGAAAGGGCCTCGAGTCACTTGGTTGAAAATCAGTGGGACCTGGATCCCTTAGATTTGGGCTGGTTGGGATGGTTTTCCCACAATGGGTTGGTTTTGTAAGAGACTTGACGATCTCTGTCCCCCTGGGCAGGGCGGCCCAGAGCAGAGGGATTGGTTGAAGTAGCCAATGCAGGGCTGCAAAAAGACTGAAAACGCGTCTGTGGCTGGTGTTGAAAAGGTCGCCTAACCTTCTGTTGGGGAAGGAAGCTAGCTTTTCCACTTGTGGAGTCTGAGATAAGCTGGTCTAGCTTCTCACCAAATAGCCGGCTGCTTTAATAGGACAAAGAAGTAAGGGACTTTTTTGATGTAGAGTCCGCTCGCCATGTCCTGAGCCACAGGGCTCTCCTAATAGAAATAGCGTTTGCGGCCGCAAGCGCAGCGCAGTTAGCTGCATCCAGGGATGCGTTAATCAAACAATCCCCAGCTAAGGATATCTGGTTTGCAAGATCAGCGACATCTGGTGGGAGGTCAGTTCCCTGCAAGGCTCTGTTTAGAGAGTCTGCCCAGGATACCATGGCTTTACCCACCCATGTTGCAGCGAAGGAGGGGGAGAGTCCTGAGCCCGACACCTCGAATACCGATCAAGCTAGGCTCTCTATCAGGTGATCAGTGGGATCCTTGATAGAGGATCCCTTTGGTAATGATAGCACGGTTTTGGAGGCCTCTTGTGATACAGGCGGATCCACTGTGGGGGATTTTGTTCAGTTTTTGCGAAGATGCGAAGCAAAAGGGTATCTCGCTTCAGGCGCTTTCTGACCTGTAAACCGCTTGTCTGGCCACTCCCTATGCCGCTACACTATGTCCTCGAACTCAGGATGACCGCCGAACATCCTATGGGGACGTTTGGACCGTTTAAACGACACCTTGTGGCCTGTAGTAAGCGTAGGTTCCTCATCAATCTCCAGGGTTTGATTGACGGCCTTAATGAGACTATTGACTGTCTCCTGAGAACTATGTGCATCTAGACTAAAAAGCCCATCAGAATCATTGTCCGAATTTTGCTCGCTGCCAACCTCTGGTTAGGGGGAGCGAGAGATGGATCTCATAGATGCTGAGGCACCAGAGGGTCCGGGAGATGCAGTATGGGATCGTTTTCTGGCTGCCTGTGTATGCTTTGAGTGAGAGCAGCCCCTGCAGGCCGATGAATCCTGTGGGATGCAGGATCTCTCTGAACCAGGCGAGCTGTCCCTACCTATGCCGGGGGCCTGAAGGGACTCAATTGCTTTAGCCAGAGATGCCATGGACTGTGATAGAGACGAGGCCCACTCAGGAGGGCCAGGTACACTGGGATCAGTCGCTGTGGAGGGCTCCTGAGCGCGTTCAGGATCGCAGGCTTTGCATAATTGTTTATTCTGCAGTTGCGGGAAAGCAGTGTGACAGGAGGTACATGAAGCAAATAATACCGTATGGCTCTGTTGGTTTTTCTAGACATGCTGTACCCCTGGCTAATATGGGCTGTATACTGCTGGGAGGCTGCTATAATAGCTGCTATAGCCTGATAACTAAATGTCAGATATAAGACTGCAGAGCTTACCCCAGGTCCTGTGCCCGTGAATGTCCTGGATAGAGAGAGATCTGCGGCTTGTCGGTGGTGCCCCTGTGTCCTGGATCTATGCAGATTCAAAAAGAGGTGCCTCTGTGAGAAGGGCCGCCAGAAATACGCGTGCTAGGGGGCGGAGCCACCGGCCTAATAAAGGCCGAAGCGTAGGTTTTACAATGTTGGTGCGACACGTGCGCACATGCGAAGCCGCGGGTAGGAACGCCGCAGGAGCCCTCCCAGCCCCACTTCTTCGTATACTCACGCATGAAGATCCAGGTCACAGGAGGGGGGGGGGGCTGTAATATGGACGGTACAGGCACCCTCAATCCATCCTCCCTTGTAAGGAATGAGGAGAGGGACCGTCCGCTTTCTTCCATTACCGCAATGAACAACATAGATGATGCAGTGGGGGCAGCATGGACTAAATGTGTGCCTCTGTGCAGCCTAGGGTTTCTCTACCTCAGGATGGACAGGCTGTGTCCGACAAAAAAAATGTCCCACGTCGCAGGAGAGGATACGTGGAGGCGACACTCCACATGCTCGCCTGTTGTTGGTTTGGGGAGATCGGATTTTCAATAGGGTCTGTCACCCCTGTCTCATCTTCGTAGGAAGAAAAAAAAAAAGATGGTCTGAAAAAGCAAACCAGTGTGCTTCCTACAGACACTAAGCATGAACTGGTTCTGGTGGAGCCAGCATGAGGGTATATACTGCAGGAGGAGGAGCTAACCTTTTTTCGTATTCGCTTAATGTCAGCCTCCTAGCGGCAGCAGCATACACCCATTGTCCTGTGTCCCCCAATGAGGTGAAGGAGAAATGTGGTTTTCATTTTTTCGTCATTTGCATACCATTAACATGTCTATTAATCCTGTGATTTCCAAAACTCCATGATTTTTCCATTTTTGTGTTGCAATTTCAGTTTTGAGGAATGTATGTTAAATCTTAGATTCCTCATAGTACCATGTTTTATACACACTCAAGCAGCCTAATCAGGAATCAGCACCTGGAATGGCTTCTGATGAACAGGTATGCCACCTCAAGAGTTTATTTATGGAATTGCTGCCTTCAGAAAGTGTTTACGACCAATAAATGGATATTCTCAAGTTTTAAAATCATCTGCTATCCAAAGAATACGGGATATCTTTCTGATTATTGGGGTTCCAACCGCTGTGACTACCACCAATCCAGAGAGCCAGAGTTCTGAAGAGCCCCAGCTGCATGGAGCGGAAGTTGATCATGTGAATTGCCTCCCTATTTATTAGAATAAAAGGGGGTACATTGAGGGATCCAAGGGTAAACACATATGCTAACTTGTTTCCAGTGTTTCTTTACTCCTTGTTTCGATGTGTGTTCCTTTGAGGTATTGCTGTCCTCAGTTTGAATCTACAATCTGAACAAGCCAATAAAAATAAGGAAAATTATTGCAAGAACAGGTATGTTCAATCTTATAACCAACAGTGTGTTTGAGAGTGTGAATATACACACAAATACATATGTGCTACAGGCCGGTTACAATATGAGTGTGCACATCACTGCTGAAGTGGTTAACCTTGACCAAAATAAGCAACTTTGCGTGGAGTCTTCATATTAAAAAAAATGACAAAAACCACAAAGAACCCCAGACCCCATTATATGTCAATTTTGTACATTGGAGATCATGTATTCCTTTAATGCAAGTGGTTTGTAATATACCGAAAACAGAAATTTATCGTATGTAAGAGCAGAGCCTTGGAGTATAGTCAGACTGTACAGACTGAAAGGTTGCAATGCTTCAGCACCCAATTTTCAAGTTCTCAAAATAGCCTTGCAGATCCTGCTTACATAAGCACGCTATACCAGAGCTGGTACACAGCCCAGTCTGCTCGCCAACTCTAAGTAGTAAGGTTGTTTAGCTCCTCAAGCCTCTTCCCAATTAGAAGTAAAAAACTTTTGCAACTATAATGCAGGAAGACTTTATGGACAGCATTCATTCTGATCCTGACAGTCTAACAGTATATTTAGCTTCTTGTGTTGTAATTAATGTGTAAGTCTGAGAATAGATTGGTAGAGAAGCTGCTGATTTTCAGGAAGGAAGTAGGGCAACGATATAAGCGGAACTCAAGGTAGAGATGAAGTCATTCCGAGCACACAAATTGTGAACAAAGAAGAAGTATTATTAAAGGGTATGCTTCATCCAAAATTTAACTATTGCCTTTAACAAGTTTTAGGTTTAAACACAATATAAATATATATGTATTGTAATATCGGCGCTCCCACCATATATATTGCACTCCTTCTGCAATAAGCGCAAAAAATCTGCTTTACCAGAGGTGTAAAAAGAAAAATCAACAGTTACAAACTGCGATGTAGTGCAACTGAAAAAACTCTCCGCAGTAGCAAGTAGTTCCTACCTAAAAGTGCGGTAATCCAAAGTGACAAGTAGTGTGTCCACTGGATCTTTCCATTTTCACACAGGATTAGTCACATATTTTTGTTTCAAGGACCTTTCTGTAGCGGGTGACGTCATATTGCCCATAGCAGGTTGCTGAGAAGCAAAATCAGCTGACCGCAACACTACCGGCTGGAGCAATGCAGGTAAACTTGGACTCATTTACCATCAGACTTTGCAGGACTCTTGCACAGAAGAAAAAAAGCTACAATTGACAGATGATCCAAGGATGAGCTCTACTTTTTATTTAATAAAGGTTGGACATTTTAACAAGTAACAGATCCAGTGGACAAGATACTTGTGACTTGTGGATTGCCACATCTTTAGATAGGAACAACCTACTACTTATGAGGAAAGTTTTTTCAATTACACTACATTGCAGCTTGCAACTTTGATTTTTACAATATAAAATACTAGATGGTGGCCCGATTCTAACACATCAGGTATTCTAGAATATGTATGTATGTATGTATATAGCAGCCACATAGTATATAGCAGAGGCCACGTAGTATATAGCAAATACTACGTGGCCTGTGATATATACTATGTGGCTGCTATATACATACATATTGTAGAATACTCGATGCGTTAATACAGGCCACACAGTATATAACAGTGGCCACGCAGTATATAACACAGACCAAACAGTATATAACACAGCCCACATACTATATAACACAACCCACGCAGTATATAACAGCCACGCAGTATATAACATAGGGCACGTAGTATATAGCACAGCCCACGCAGTACATAACACAGCCCACGCAGTATATAGCAGCCAAGCAGTATATAACACAGGCGACGCAGTATATAACACAGCCCACGTAACATATAACACTGGGCACGTAGTATATAGCAGAAGTGTCAAACTGCATTCCTCGAGGGCCTCAGACCATGCATGTTTTCAAGATTTCCTTTGCATTGCACAAGGTGCTGGAATCATTCTGTGCAGGTGAAATCCTGAAAACATGACCTGTTTGCGGCCCTCGAGGAATGCAGTTTGACACCTCTGGTATATAGCACAGCCCACGAAGTATATCACACAGCCCACGGAGTATATCACACAGCCCATGTAGTATAAAGCAGCCACACGGGATATAACACTGCTCACGCAGTATTTAGCAGTGTGGGCACCATATCCCTGTTAAAAAAAATAATTAAAATAAAAAATAGTTATATACTCACCCCCTGGGATCCAGCGAAACTCTGGCGATGCCATTTTCCGTTCCCAGGATGGCCCTGATATAGCAATGCAAATATCCAAAAAAAATTGTTATGGTCAGTCAGACACATTTTATAATTTATTTTCTCATGAAAAATACAGAAAAAATAAATTTAATACTATTACAGCAAACACTTCAAAGGAAACATGTCATCAGATTCCCTCTCAGCTATGGATAGTATTAATCAGACACTGGTTACACGATTGCATCCATGTATATTTGAATCTGAAGCGTTGCGACATTTCAAATGTGTCCTCAGAGTATTTTTTAGTGCTCGGAGATTTAGTTTTCATCACCTCAGCGGAATGATTTACAGCTATTAGCCAGCTTGATTACATGTGGGGATTCCCTAGCAATCAGGCAACCCCCACATGTACTTATGCTGGTTAGTAGCTGTAAATCATTCCGCTGAGGTGATGAAAACTAAATCTCCGAGCACTAAAAAATACTCGGAGGACACCAGAGCGTGCTCGGGAAATCTCAAGTAACGAGTATATTCGCTCATCACTAGTCCCTACTGTAGTTCTCTGGCAGGTCTCTCCCCATGTGTGTGCACGGAGAAGCCTGTCAATCAAAGGAATCAGAGAGAAACCTGCTGGGGTCCTCATCAGACATTTCAGTCGAGAAACATATTTCCCCCACAACCCTGCCGGCTTTCAAAGTGTGTTTTCCCTGAAACTCTTCAGCATAAACATACCTGGCAGCAATCATGTTGCCAATGTCTGATTTATGCTGCTTGCGGCTTGGGCAGTATGAAGCAGATGACAAGTTACCTTTCATGTGTCCATAGTGACCAAGAGAGTTAAAAATATAATCACAGTGTCCCACAGCAAAATGTTGAATGAGATCCAACTCCAAGATCCAAGATGACTACCTTTAGCATCAACTGAACTGAAAACATAGAATATTTTTATTTTATTCTCCAATCAGTACCACAGACCATAACAGGTTAATGCACACACTGATGAAGTCATAGTAAAAAAACAATCCATTAACCAATTTTACAGGCTCATAGAGAGTATATTAGGAAATGCACATAGCTATGTCATAAAAAGATATAATGTATTCGGTGATATAACGAGAATACTGCACAATAAAAGGAATAATAGACAAAGTGATATCACGATAGTAGGATAATGTAAGCGATTGCAGAAAATAATGCACACAGTAATGCACAGCTTAATCATAAAGTTTGCAGTTATGCAACAGCCCAGAAATAATGCACACAGTGATGTCACAGCTCAGTCATAAGGTTCAGTTATGTAACAGCCCAGAAATAACATACACTGTGATGTCACATGGATAACCCTCAGTAAATTCACGGCACAGAAATAAGGCACAAAGTGATATTATAGTGAAGGTATAATGTATGTAAATTGTCTTTTCAGAAAGGAAGAGGACTAGAACTCGAGTGCCACCCATTGAAAGTAGCAATCCTACACGTCAATATCACCTTACCACACGACTTATAGTAAAAGCCAAAGCAGAATCTCAGTTTGCAGACATGGTCTTTCGGGGTGTTGCCCCTCATCAGTGCAAAGTATAAGATCTGGTTTGGCTAGGTGAGAGGCTTCTGACTGGGATGCATGGGGTAATGTCTCTACTTGTGGAGAGTGACATGCCAAAGAGAGGAGGCTTTAAAGCCTGGCAATGCTCCTCTAGGAAAGCTATAAGGAACGTGATGACTTCACTGTGTATTAACAAGGTCTTGTATATGGTCTCTTATCTACGTCTTATTGTTCATGCCTTCTTCCATCATTTATAGTCATTACTAACTGGAGAACACTCTGAATAAAGCTGCGCCCCTTTCCACCTGCACTGCCCCCTACCCTAGTAGCTATAGCCATGTTAGTTGCACATATATTCTATGGTTCACATTTACAATGTTTTCAGACGCCTTCTATCCTGTTATTGCTTTCAAAATCAAACAAGAAGTGCCGAACATGTGATCAAAACAATACGGGACAAGAGTATATAAAAAAAAAACATTATTAACAAAGTGGGAAAGGGTAGAACCGCATACAAGAGGTGTCCACACCATAAAATACAAAAATATTCATATACAGTAGAACAATGCTAAACACCAATCCCAAGGTAACGGATGTGAAATGTATATCTATTTGAATATATACCGTACTATGTATCACACTGTGCACAATAATCATATCATTAAGCATTATAATGTGCACAGGAAAAATATTCACATGTGTAAGCTGTATATCTATCTGGATATGAACATGCAGTACTATATGTTATAAAGCTGACAGAAATTATATCTCACTATATATTGCAATGTGCCCAGAAAATATATATCACTCCATGTATATGCAAATATACAGTGTGTCCGTAAAGTCATGGTGCACTTTTGACCAGTCACAGGATCTATTTATAGTTTACATTTTGGCGCCCTTTCTCTGGCCCAATCATATCAGACCTGTTCATGAGGAGAGATAACAAGAACCAATCAAACAACACAAACTCATTTAAGCTGTTGCTGAGCCCCCAGTCAGATTAACCCCTGATAAACTGAACTCTGATTAATACACTGCCAGGTCTGTGACATCATGCAACCTCAAGCTTATGCCAGCTGTGTGGCTTTCCATGCCAGTTGAGATGTGGACGGTACAGAGGAAAGTTCAGTGTGTTCTGTGGCTCGCTAAATTCGAATCCGTGACCAAAGTGCTACGTGAATATCGGCACATTTATAAGGAAGCGCCACTACATAGGAACAACATTACTCAGTGGGATAAGCAGATGAAGGAAACCGGCAGTTTGGTGGAGAAACCCCGTTCTGGTAGGCCATCAGTCACTGACGAGTCTGTAGAGGCTATACGGGATAGCTACCTAAGGAGTCCGAATATGGGCTGCTGAACATCCTCATGCCTACGTTGAGTCATGACGTAACAACCCTAAAGTGAACGTGTGGTGTGGCCTGATGCATGATAAGGTGATAGGCTCATTTTATTTTTGCGGAGCAGTCTGTGACGACAAACACGTATCTTGACATGTTGGAATTGTATGCAGTGCCACAATTTCCAGAAGATGTCCTCTTTCAACAGCACAGCGCTCCTCCACACTACGCCACCATTGTTCATGAGTTTCTGGATAGAACATTCCCCCGTCGGTGGATAAGCAGGGGTTCTGTCAAGCCATGGCCACCACGATCCCCGGATCTGACACACTTTTGGGGTTATGTGAAGCAACATGTGTACATTGAACGTATCAACGATATTAAACACTTAAAACAGAGAATCACAGATGTTATTCACTCTGTCACACCAGACGTCCTAACCCGTGTGTGGCAAGAACTTCACTATCGCTTGGATTTGGGTAGGGCAACAAATGGAGTCCACATTGAACTGCACTGAATAAGTATGAAACTGGGAGAATTTTTCTTTTATTTGAAGCAGATTTCACATTTCTATCGTTTTTTGTTGCTTTCTAGTGACTGGTCAAAAGTGCACCATGACTTTACAGACACACTGTACAAAGACTGTTGTGCCCCATTAGCAGTGTAAAGGCTCAAGATGGAAAGAATGGAGGTGTATAGGTGAAAAGGAAAAAGTGCAAGTGCTCCTAAGGTGCAAAGGCACATGATTATGGGGGAATCAAAGATATTAAGCCTGGGATATGGATGGTGAAAGAGAAAATAATGATGCAGTCAATAAGGCTTAATGGATATAGATATAGAGTTGAAGATGATAATAATAAACACCATTCAGGAAGGAAATAAAGGAATAGGGCAATGCCTATGGGGCATGAGGCTGAAATAAAGTCGGGGGCACAATGACACAATGGAGAGAGGTATGTTACCTGGGTGGAGGGAGGTTCAGGTGCGGCAGACACCCCAGGTAACATACCTCTCTCTACTGTGTCATTGTGCCCCCGGCTTTATTGCAGCCTCATGGCCTTACACCTGTGGATATTTTTCCTGTGCACAATGCTTGATGATATATAATGATTATTGTGCACAGTGTGATACATAGTACGGTCTATATTCAAATAGATATATATCTCACATCCGTTACCTTGGAATTGGGGTTTAGCATTGTTTTACTGTATATGAATTTTTTTTTTCTTATTTTTATGGTGCCGACACCTCTTGTATGCGGTGCTACCCTTTACCACTTTGTTAATAAAGGTATTTTATCTTTATATACTCTCTTGCCCCATATTGTTTTGATCGCATATTCGGCTCTTCTTGTTTGGTTTTCACTACTTCTCCGAATGGTCTACCATTCATCCACTCAGCAGATATATACTGTAGCACTTACTTCATAAGCAATTATACACATTGATCTGCATAGCTGGATATATATCTACTGCTGTGTCCAATGTCTGTCTTCTGTTATTGCTTTGCAGCCAGAGCAGTGAAGGTTGCATTTAGGAGGTTAAAGCATATTCTACTAGTACAGTTATAGATCATATTCTCTATATGCAGAATTCAATTTTATAATTCTGAAAACAGAGCAGGTGAAATATGGATCACAATCCCAGTTGTATAAATGCATCTTTTAGAGGTTTGTAGTCAAAAGTGACACTAGTAGCATTTTATAGTAAGTCCTGCTACTATAGGGTGAAGATGAAGAAAACTGCAGATCTCTTACCTGGCCCTTTCCCCTTCGTCGATAATTTCTTCTTACAAGACTTTTGTAGTTCTCATTCTTTTTGGTCAGGTAGTAGAAAAGAACGCAATCGGCCACCGTCTGAAAGAGACACATATAAAGCATTAGCAAACATGGCCATCCTGCAGGTCACAGCTGTAGGTTGCACTGCTCCACGTTCACCCGGCACAGTCGGCAGGTATAGGCCTTTAAGAGCCACATTCCTCCTGCTTTACAAATCATAAAGTTCTCTGTGCTCTCAGCCTTTCTGGTTATTACACATACACAATATAGTCAAAACATGCCAGCTCTAGACCTTGACATATGGCGTGTGCCTCCTGTGCGCTAGGAATGCAAAGAGGTCTTTTACCTTAACAGACAGCTGAATATCATACTTTTTTTATCTTCTCGCTTAATCATTAACCATATACCATACATAAAGATAAAAGTAAGAAGCCAGTACCAACACATACAGGTTCTCAAGAGTGCACGGAACTTACAAACAGGGTCAATATATGTTTATGATTTGGAGGCGTTACTCCTTTTATTTGTCTGCACCAGTTGGGAATATGTGATTTTCTTGCACTGGCATAAATGGTTGGCGCATTATGCATTTTGTCCAAATAGGACGCTGAATATGCATACTAAACATTCACATTCTTTAGCCTAAAGAAGGAAAGAAGGAGCCTAAAGGGACAAGAATTATGTAGGAAAGTTCTGTCCTGAGAACGATGCCTCAGCCTAACTCTTGCACAGCATTGCTCCCGGTAACCCACTCTGCAGCTTAGCCCATTCCGCCATGACCCCAAATTAAAACTGTATCTCCTGTCATTAGGATAATGGGTAGAGATGAACGATCGCTTTGCAAAACCCTGGTCCACGGTCCAGGTGCACTCTTGCCGTGGACAGTAGGTACGGTGCTAAATTCAACAGCCTGACCTGATGTCACCTGTGCACTGTGCAGCCGACAGGCGACAATGCTCCAGCACCGCAGATCGTAAGATGAGTTTGGGATTCCAGAAGGTCTTAGAGAGCACTGTCCTGGACTGGGGTTACGCAAAGCGATCCGCTCATCTCTAATAATGGGAATTGCCACCAAATCATGTTTTCCTTAGCACTCCCGCAAACACTAATTCATAGTGCATCATGGGCTATTTTTTTTTTAAAGAAAAATAATATAAGGGTTCTTGTGTATGCTTCACAGACTAGGAATTAATTGATATCCCATTTTCGGATTGTCATCTGATGCTTCTGGGGTTGCATGGATTGGATTTCAATTTTACTGCTTTTGTTTTTTGTTTTTTATAGCCAGTGACAGATCAGTGACATATAATTGCTGAACGGGGTCTGTTATCTGATAGAATTGCTGTTATCTGATGTATACAGCAAATCTGTATCATCTGTAGTGTATACAGCAATTTCAGGGCATCTTGTGTCATGCGCACAGAAAGGTCTCAGTATATTCTATGTTATGTAAACAGCCGTTTCAGTGTATACTATGTGATGTATGTACAGCGGTCTGTGTCTCCTATGTCATGTATACAGCAGTCTCATTGTATCCTATGTGAAGTCCACAGCAATCTCAGTGTATCCTGTGTGATGTATACAGCAGTCTCAGTGTATACTGTGTGATGTATGTTCATCCTGCAGAATTTCACTGTATCTTATGTGATGTATACAGCAGTCTCAGTATATCTGGTGAAAGGTATTTTCATACTGCAGAGTCTCAATCTATAATATGCCATGTCTTATAGATTCAGACAGTTTGTGTGACTCAAGAGAAATGTATAACTTTGCAGCTAATCACTGTATGCACTTGTCTACTATACCACTGTTCTACTACATAAAAGAATAAATAAAAGCTTCAGCACCACTGGAGACACATAAAAATGAACAATGAGGGTGGTGCTGGATGGGGAGTTGAGCAGTTAGAAAGCGGTCAGGTGATGATGTCATCATGTATAGTTGATGAGGTGATTCTGTAGTTCACAGGAACTCTTTAGACATCCTGTATACACATTAGAGCATGTAATCTGCTGGTTGTCAGACTGGAGATCACAATACCCAATCTCTACAGTAGAGCAGGGAAAATGTGTAAATGTAACAGAGCTCAGACAAAAATCACACTGCAGAGATACTGCTGGAGAGTTAACATTTACAATGAAGGAAATAATTATTTGATCCCTTGCTGATTTTGTAAGTTTGATCACTGACGAAGACATGAACAGTCTATAATTTTAAGGGTAGGTTAATTTTAACATTGAGAGATAGAATATCAAAAATAAAATCCAGAAAAATCACACTGTCTAAATTATATACTTTTTTTGCATTTTGCAGTGAGAAATAAGTATTTGATCCCTCTGGCAAACAAAACTTAATACTTGGTGGAAAAACCCTTGTTGGCAAGCACAGCAGTCAGATGCTTTTTTGAAGATGATGATGAGGGTTGCGCACATGTCAGGAGGAATTTTGGTCCACTCCTCTTTGCAGATCATCTCTAAATCATTAAGTTTTTGAAGCTGTTACTTGGCAACTCGGATCTTCAACTCCCTCCATAAGTTTTCTTTGGGATTAAGGAGACTGGCTAGGCCACTCCATGACCTTAATGCGCTTCTTTTTGAGCCACTGCTTTGTTGTCTTGGCTGCATATTTTGGGTCATTGTCTTGCTGGAAGATCCAGCCAAGACCCGTTTTTAATGTCCTGGAGGAGGGAAGGAGGTTGTCACTCAGGATTTTACGGTACATGGCTCCATCCATTCTCCCATTAATACGGTGAAGTAGTCCTGTGCCCTTAGCAGAGAAACACCCACAAAACATAATTTTTTCACCTCCATCCTCCCAGTGGGGACAGTGTTCTTTGGGTCATAGGCAGCATTTCTCTTCCTCCAAACACGAGTCGAGTTAATGCCAAATATCTAAATTTTTGTGTCATGTGACCACAGCACCCTCTCCAAGTCACACACAGAATCATCCAGATGTTCATTGGCAAACTTCAGACGGGCCTGCACATGTGCCTTCCTGACCAGGGGGACCTTGCGGGCACTGCAGGATTTTAAAGCTTTACAGCGTAATGTGTTACCAATGGTTTTCTTGGTGACCGTGGTCCCAGCTGCCTTGAGATCATTAAGAAGTTCTCCCCGTGTAGTTTTAGGCTGATTTCTCACCTTCCTCATGATCAAGGATAGCACACGAGGTGAGATTTTGCATGGTGTCCCAGATCGATGTCAACTGACACTCATTTTGTATTTCTTCCATTTTCTTACAATTGCACCAACAGTTGTCTACATCTCAACCAGCGTCTTTACTTATGGTTTTGTAGCCCATTCCAGCTTTGTGCAGGTCTATGATCCTGTCCCTATTGTGAATATATCGTTGCACAGCTGAAAAGTGGTGCACAAGTGGGAGCCCAACCCGCGAATAATATAAATATATAACTTGGCACTCAACTTTTGTTTAATTTGAAGATTTTTTTAATGCAGTCCAGCAAAAATAAACAACGTTTCGGTCCTCACCGGACCTTCATTAGGAACTGCGATACATGACCAAAGGGTGCATAATTAAATGAGATTATACATACATGACACTGTCATTGGTACAAAATCATTCAAAGACACAAGTAACATAAATACAAAATCATAATAACAACAGCCAATCTGGCGTGATCTCCGTGCTCAGAAGCAAAGGAAGAATAAATGGAGAAAAGAGAGACTGATCATCAAGAAGTACACCTGACTGCTAGGTGCTGTTTAAATCCCAATATGGTGGAATATAGGATAGGCTACAGGGCTAGGTAATGTGGCTATATGAAGAGTACAGGGTATGGTGGCTCAGGTAAGTGGTAGGAGTGAGGAGACATACCGTTGCTATGGTGGGCATAACCACTGTGTACTTGCGAGTATTATAGTGGGTCCGTGACCGTATATAGAGCCTAACCAAACAAAAGTAAAAAATAATGCAAAGGATAAGTGTAAGAATAATTTTATGGAATGCATATATGACGTATAGCTGCAGTGATTGTCACTGACCGAAAACTCCCAGGTAAGGCAAAAGGTCACCGTATTACTTTATGAGTCCCGAGGAACCTATAATCGTAATTAAAATGAAGGCATAATTTGTAATATGTACACAGCTGATGATTATGGAAAAAAAAAGAAAAAAAGGTTGGTTTATATTGCTCACTTGTAGAGATCCGGTGCCTGGGTGAAGGCGCTCCCTCCATGTGTAATAGTGGGTACACTACCACCAGCCGTCTGTTAGGGAGTATAGATGTACGCTATAAGGCCCCAAGGTTTGTCTATGTAACGGGTTCGCCCTATTGACAACAATATTGTTATGGTCATAGGAACCAAGGGTGAGTCCCGTGGGAGATGGATAAGTGTGCGTCCTTACCAGTGACGATCTCTCCAACGCGGCATCCACCGCTTATTGTGTGAGCTATAGTGTCGGTGGGGCGCTGTATATAGAAAAGGGGCGGGACTAGACGCATTACAGGAAGTGACCTGTGTGCTCCACCCTGTGTAGACCAGGGTGTCAGCACCGTGTTTGGTGAGATCAGTGCTGGTTCTAATGCACTGTGTGCTCTATCCTGTATGGACTTATATCCCAGGCGCCATCTTGGGTGGGATAGACGCTGGTATCACTGTGCGGTGAATAGAATAGCTAAGTGAGAACTAGTAAATGGTGTTCATTATAGCAGTCAGGTAGAAAAGGGATATTCCAGAAGGACGAATCAAGGAGAGAGGTTGCGTGGTGCATTCAATACAGGCGGCTCTGTGAGAAGAGAAAAGCAATGCGATTAATACAATGACTAACTGTATTCCACATTAAACAAACAGTATACAAACAGTATATATTGGGAAGTGTGGCTCACATCTACTAAGCACTGGAAGGTATAACTTTCATTAGTTGTGGACAGTACTGTAAATCTGAGTAAAACGAATACCCTTTTTACCACATGACACATAGCATGAGATCACTCGATGTCCTTGTATTTAATACTGTTAACCAGTGTAGATGTTAGTGATGATAGAGGTCATAGATGTATATGTGAAGGGGTTAGGGTGGCCATCAATATCATAGGAGGGACTGTAAGTCATACTCCCCATTGAGTCCCTTGGGAGAGAGAGTCTGTAGTTGATGAATCCAATAAGGCTACTTTCACACTAGCGTTTTTTTAAATCCGTCACAATGCGTCGTTTTGCAGAAAAAATGCATCCTGCAAAAGTGCTTGCAGGATGCGTTTTTTCCCCATAGACTTCTATTGACGACGCATTTGCGACGGATTGGCACACTTCACATCCGTCTTGCGACGGATGCGTCGTGCTTTGGCGGACCGTCGGGAGAAAAAAACCCTACATGTAACGTTTTTTTCTCCCGACGGACCGCTTTTTCCGACCGCGCATGCGCGGCCGGAACTCCGCCCCCACCTCCCCGCACCTTACAATGGGGCAGTGGATGCGCCGGAAAAATGCATCCGCTGCCTCCATTGTGCAATGCAGCAAACGCTAGCGTCGGAATCTCTCCCCGACGCATTGCGACGGGGAGATTCCGACGCTAGTGTGAAAGGAGCCTAGTGTGAAAGACTCCCTCCTCTTTAGTATTTGGATTCGATTACCACCCTCCTTGGAACGGGAATTTGTTCTATGACTAAAAGTATCAAACTTATCGTATCAAACTTAAAGTATCAAGTTTGATACTTTTAGTCTGGACATGGATCTACACCGGTTTTGCCGGCGACTCAGATTGTCTGTACATCTCTCTTCCGTTACTAATGTGGTGTCACATGATCCTGTCATCAATCCACCTGAAATCTCTATCACTGAACTGGGCTTGCGAAACAAGAGTACATACCGACCCCCACAGGGATCACACACGGTGGAGACCTTCATAGGGTTCATAAATAAAGCATTCCAACAATTGCGTCAGGATATGGAAAGCGGTAAACTACATTACCAACCCAATCTGTCCCCCCTGGACTTCCAAGCTCTCCAATCCCTTCGGCAGGATGATGGCATCATCATCAAACCCGCCGACAAAGGGGGAGCTATTGTGGTGATGGACAAAGAGTCCTACACTAATGAGGTCCTACGTCAATTAAATGACGACTCGGTATACACAAAACTGAACACCGACCCTACAAGTGAAATAGGAGACCTCATTCATCACATAGTATCAGATTTTCTATCCCGGGGTATCATAGATTGTAAGACAAAGGAATTTCTAACCAAGAAAGACCCCATCATTCCGGTCTTCTACCACTTACCCAAAATCCACAAAAACTTAGTAAATCCCCCAGGTAGACCAATAGTGGCATGCACTGAGTCTATTTTGGCTCCACTTTCCATATTCCTAGAAAAAATACTGACACCTTTGACATGACAGGCACCTTCATTCCTTCTTGACACTGGCTATTTTTAACAGACCATTCGGAATCTCGGCCAAATACCTGCTACCTCCATATTGGCGTCACTTGATGTAAAAGATTTATACACATCCATCCCTCGCCAACAAGGAATAGCCTGTGCTGAACCCCTCCTTGCTACTTCTAACATAGGCCCCGGCGTGAATAAACTAAGCCTTAAGCTCCTTACATTGGTACGGACTAGAAACTATTTTATGTTTGAGGACAGTTTTTACCTACAGACGAAGGGGACCGCTATGGGGTCAAATGTAGCACCGCCGTATGCAAATTGCTACATGGCTACATTTGAGGAAGAAGTGGTGTATACAGACCCCCTCTTTAAGGACTATTGTCTGGTTTGGAGAAGATTCATAGACGATGTCCTTTGCATTTGGACCGGCCCACTTGATTCCTTGGAACTCGTTTTCTCCAGATTAAATTCAGCCTGGCCAGGCCTCACTTTTACTTTGACCCATGACAACAAACAGGTGAGCTTTTTGGACACCCTGGTTCTTAAAGATGACCAGGGCCAGATCAGTACTGACTTATACACAAAACCCACCGATCGTAACAGCCTATTACATTTCAACAGCCTACACCCACTATCTATGAAGAAATCTATACCATGATCGCAATTCAGTTGGGTCCAAAGAATAGTTTCCGACCCCACTAAGAGCCAACAAAGGGTGGATGAAATGCACAGTAAATTTCAAGAGCGTGGCTATCCCACAACATTACTTTCTGAAGCTGTTAGACCATCAGAGACTCCAAGGCGTTCGGTGGAGAAACGTATACCTTTGGTACATATGTACCACCCTTATGTACACATTCTACAATGCACAATAAGGAAGCATTGGAATATCTTTAAGACAGCATACACTAACGTTAGGGAATTTCATAACCCATTTCTACCATGCTATAAACGTCTTCCTAACATTAGAGATTCACTAGTACGAGCAGACATAAAAACCAAGACTCGCTCGTCCACACAGAGGTTCCTCCACTCCCCCAAGGTAGGCACATATCCATGTCTGCACCGTAACCAGTGTAATAATGTACAAAAGGGTGATTGCTTTTATCACCCACACTCAGGTAAGAAGTATACATTTAAGGACTACTCCATGTGTGACTCCTCCTACGTAGTATACTTGATCAAGTGTCCCTGCGGTATTTTGTATACAGGAGAAACGACACAACCTATAAAAGACCGCATCTCAATACATAAATCTACTATACGTTGCAAGAACATGTTGCTTCCGATCCCATTTCATTTTATCACTAGAGGACATACAATTGCCCAAATGAAATTCCAGGTCATAGAACAAATTCCCGTTCCAAGAAGGGGGGGGGGGTAATCGGATCCAAATACTAAAGAGGAGGGAGTCTTATTGGATTCATCAACTATAGACTCTCTCTCCCAAGTGACTCAATAGGGAGTATGACTTACAGTCCCTCCTATGATATTGATGGCCACCCTAACCCCTTCACATATACATCTATGACCTCTATCATCACTAACATCTAAAAACGTTACATGTAGGGTTTTTTTCTCCCGACGGTCCGCCAAAGCACGACGCATCCGTCGCAAGACGGATGTGAAGTGTGCCAATCCGTCGCAAATGCGTCGTCAATAGAAGTCTATGGGGAAAAAACGCATCCTGCAAGCACTTTTGCAGGATGCGTTTTTTCTGCAAAACGACGCATTGTGACGGATTTAAAAAAACGCTAGTGTGAAAGTAGCCTTATTGGATTCATCAACTACAGACTCTCTCTCCCAAGGGACTCAATGGGGAGTATGACTTACAGTCCCTCCTATGATATTGATGGCCACCCTAACCCCTTCACATATACATCTATGACCTCTATCATCACTAACATCTACACTGGTTAACAGTATTAAATACAAGGACATCGAGTGATCTCATGCTATGTGTCATGTGGTAAAAAGGGTATTCGTTTTACTCAGATTTACTGTACTTTCCACAACTAATGAAAGTTATACCTTCCAGTGCTTAGTAGATGTGAGCCACACCTCCCAATATATACTGTTTGTATACTGTTTGTTTAATGTGGAATACAGTTAGTCATTGTATTAATCTCATTGCTTTTCTCTTCTCACAGAGCCGCCTGTATTGAATGCATCACGCAGCCTCTCTCCTTGATTCGTCCTTCTGGAATATCCCTTTTCTACCTGACTGCTATAATGAACACCATTTACTAGTTCTCACTTAGCTATTCTATTCACCGCACAGTGATACCAGCGTCTATCCCACCCAAGATGGCGCCTGGGATATAAGTCCATACAGGATAGAGCACACAGTGCATTAGAACCAGCACTGATCTCACCAAACACGGTGCTGACACCCTGGTCTACACAGGGTGGAGCACACAGGTCACTTCCTGTAATGCGTCTAGTCCCGCCCCTTTTCTATATACAGCGCCCCACCGACACTATAGCTCACACAATAAGCGGTGGATGCCGCGTTGGAGAGATCGTCACTGGTAAGGACGCACACTTATCCATCTCCCACGGGACTCACCCTTGGTTCCTATGACCATAACAATATTGTTGTCAATAGGGCGAACCCGTTACATAGACAAACCTTGGGGCCTTATAGCGTACATCTATACTCCCTAACAGACGGCTGGTGGTAGTGTACCCACTATTACACATGGAGGGAGCGCCTTCACCCAGGCACCGGATCTCTACAAGTGAGCAATATAAACCAATCTTTTTTTCTTTATTTTTTCCAAAATCATCAGCTGTGTACATATTACAAATTATGCCTTCATTTTAATTACGATTATAGGTTCCTCGGGACTCATAAAGTAATACGGTGACCTTTTGCCTTACCTGGGAGTTTTCGGTCAGTGACAATCACTGCAGCTATACATCATATATGCATTCCATAAAATTATTCTTACACTTATCCTTTGCATTATTTTTTACTTTTGTTTGGTTAGGCTCTATATACGGTCACAGACCCACTATAATACTCGCAAGTACACAGTGGTTATGCCCACCATAGCAACGGTATGTCTCCTCACTCCTACCACTTACCTGAGCCACCATACCCTGTACTCTTCATATAGCCACATTACCTAGCCCTGTAGCCTATCCTATATTCCACTATATTCCACCATATTGGGATTTAAACAGCACCTAGCAGTCAGGTGTACTTCTTGATGATCAGTCTCTCTTTTCTCCATTTATTCTTCCTTTGTTTCTAAGCACGGCGATCACGCCAGATTGGCTGTTGTTGTTATTATGATTTTGTATTTATGTTACTTGTGTCTTTGAATGATTTTGTACCAATGACAGTGTCATGTATGTATATTCTCATTTAATTATGCACCCTTTGATCATGTATCGCAGTTCCTGATGAAGGTCCGGTGAGGACCGAAACGTTGTTTATTTTTGCTGGACTGCATTAAAAAATCTTCAAATTAAACAAAAGTTGAGTGCCAAGTTATATATTTATATGATCTTGTCCCTGGCATCCTTAGAAAGCTCTTTGGTCTTGCCCATGTTGTAGAGGTTAGAGTCTGACTAATTGAGTCTGTGGACAGGAGTCTTTTATAAAGGTGACTATGTAAGACAGCTGTCTTTAATACAGGTAACGAGTTGATTAGGAGCGCCTAACTGGTCTGTAGGAGTCAGAACTGTTGATGGTTGGTAGGGATTAAATACTTATTTCTCACTGCAAAATGCAAATAAATTAATATCATTTAGACAAAGTGATTTTCTGGATTTTATTTTTGATATTCTATCTCTCAATGTTAAAAATTAACCTACCTTTAAAATTATAGACTGTTCATGTCTTTGTCAGTAGGCAAACTTACAAAATCAGCAAGGGATCAAATATTTATTTCCATCACTGTATGTGCAAGAATTGATAAAGTGAATTGGTTATACAGATTATGTGTAAGCAGCCTGTATAAAGTAAATCAGAGGATGACCTCTCTAAAACCATGAAGACCGTACAGAAGAATAAGGAAATGAAGAGGATTTAGATTTTCTTCGTTCTTCCATACCAAGCATCTACAGGTCTCTGCAGTCTCGTAGGCGTTAGTAGTATCAATATCACAATGTCTTACTATAAAACGTAGACACTACAAAATCAAAAAAACCATCACATGTTAAGAAGTCATTAATAGTCATTCCTCATACCTTTCTATCCAAGAATGAAGCAATGAACACAAAGTTCTTTGGTTGCTGGATAAATCTGTAAGAGAAAGATACAGACTAAATAACTAGGTATATACCAAATCATCAAATAACATCAGTAATGTACCACATAACGAAGAGGTTTCCATGATGGCCTCCATCTGCAGCGTAGTGGCTGTAGCTATATTATGATGGAAATCTCAGCTATACATATAAGGCCATTCCATCTAACGTGCCCCAGGTGTAGACAGTTGGGAGGTTTACTGCAGCAAAGCTGGAGTGCAGATTGTGATTCTTTTATTCTAGGGGTTAATACCTATATTTGGTTTGGAGGCTATCCTCATCTTGTTATTATTATGTCTGATGCTTCAACACTAGACGTATTAAGCTGCATAAGAGCATTCATTATTAAAATACTTCATGGAACGAACAAAACACTTTCTAAATTAAATCGTTGTCCCAAGCGATCTCATTTTTTTGCGCAGTATAATTAATTGGATACTCGGCTGAGGTCTCGTGTCCCACTCAGCTAAAGCACCATTTGTGTAACTATACCACATGCTAAATCTGGGATTACAAAGTGCAGATACAAGGGATTTAAGCGATACAAGAGCACATGCAAGGGACTTTATCGATATGAGAGCACATGCAAGGGACGTGAGCGATATGAGAGCACATGCAAGGGACTAGAGCGATATGAGAGCATATGCAAGGGACGTGAGCGATATGAGAGCACATACAAGGGACTTGAGCGATATGAGAGCACATGCAAGGGACTAGAGCGATACGAGAGCACATACAAGGGACTAGAACGATATGAGAGCACATGCAAGGGACTAGAGCGATATGAGAGCACATGCAAGGGACTAGAGTGATACGAGAGCACATACAAGGGACTAGAGCGATAGAAGAGCATAGGCAAGGGACTAGAGTGATACGAGAGCACATACAAGGGACTAGAGCGATATGAGAGCACATGCAAGGGAATAGAGCGATATGAAAGCACATACAAGGGACTAGAGCGATATGAGAGCACATACAAGGGGCTAGAGCGATATGAGAGCACATGCAAGGGACTAGATCAATACGAGAGCATATACAAGGGACTAGAGCGATACGAGAGCATATGCAAGGGACTAGAGCGATATGAGAGCACATTCAAGGGACTTGAGCGATATGAGAGCACATACAAGGGACTAGAGCGATACGAGCGCATATGCAAGGGACTTGAGCGATATGAGAGCACATGCAAGGGACTAGAGCGATACGAGCGCATATGCAAGGGACTTGAGCGATATGAGAGCACATACAAGGGACTGGAGCGACAGAAGAGCATATGCAAGGGACTTGAGCGATATGAGAGCACATACAAGGGACTGGAGCGATAGAAGAGCATATACAAGGGACTTGAGCGATATGAGAGCACATACAAGGGACTTGAGTGATATCAGAGCACATGCAAAGGACTAGATCGATACGAGAGCACATACAAGGGACTAGAGCGATACGAGCGCATATGCAAGGGACTAGAGCGATATAAGAGCACATACAAGGGACTAGAGCGATACGAGAGCATATGCAAGGGACTAGACCAATACGAGAGCATATACAAGGGACTAGAGTGATATGAGAGCAGATGATTTTCAGAAAATTGCTAATAGGACAATTATTGATGAAGCACATGAGCTGAAATGTGCTTCATCTGTTCAAGTTGAATTCGCTGAAAAACATCACTTTTTACCGTACAACCATGTACACTTTCTACAGTTTGGTTTTTGAACATGCTGCACACTAAGGCTGGTTTCACATTTGCGTTTAAAAATGCAGCGTTTTAAACACAAACGCATGTGGTGAAAAAAACGCATGTAAACGCGTTAAAACGCCGCGTTTTTAGACGCCTGCGTTTTTGCATGTTTTAATACAAACGCGGCGTTTTGACGCGTTTACATGCATTTTTTCCTGCGTTTGCGTTTTTAAAAAGCATGATGAGAAGTGTCTGACAGCTGCCAATCATCAAAATCAACAAGAAAACCCACTTTAAACAGAATTAGCTGGGGTTAGGGTTAGGATCCCTAGTAACCCTAGGGATCCTAACCCTAACCTTAACCCTATCCCTAACCCTAAGGGATCCTAACCCTAACCCTATCCCTAACCCTATCCCTAACCCTAACGGATCCTAACCCTATCCCTTGGGGTCCCTTAGAGTTAGGGTTAGGGTTAGGATCCCTTAGGGTTAGGATACCTTAGGGTTAGGGTTTGGGGTTGGCTTATTAGTGTGTATTCTTGTGTTTTTCTATTAAAACGCATGCAAACGCATGTGCTTAAAAACGCATGCGTTTACATTGACAGCAATAGGTTTTTTTGCGGCAAAAAAACGCCGCTAGAAATTACTACATGTTGCATTTCTGCAACACAACGCATGCATAGAAAAGACAAATGTGAAACCAGCCTTATACTACTACTACAACTAAATACAGCTGCATGTAAAAGTTTGGGCAACACTGGTCAAATTTACTGTTATTGTGAACAGTTAACCCCTTCACCCCAAAGCCTGTTTTCACCTAAGTGACAGGGCCAATTTTTACAATTCTGACCACTGTCACTTTATGAGGTCATAACTCTGAAACGCTTCAACGGATCATGGTGATTCTGACACTGTTTTCTCGTGACATATTGTACTTCATGATAGTGGTAAAACTTCTTCGATATGACTTGCATTTATTTGTGAAAAAAACAAAAATTTGTCGGAAATTATGAAAATTTAGCAATTTTCAAACTCTTAGTTTTTATGCCCTTAAATTAGAGAGTTATATCACATAATATAGTTAATAAACAACATTTCCCACATGTCTGCTTTACATCAGCACAATTTTGGAAACATAACTTTTTTTTGTTAGGACGTTATAAGGGTTATAAGTTGACCAGCGATTTCTCATTTTTGCAACAAAATTTGCAAAACCATTTTTTTACGGACCACCTCACACTTGAAGTGACTTTGAGGGGTCTATATGACAGAAAATGCCCAAAAGTGACACCATTCTAAAAACTGCACCCCTCAAGGTACTCAAAACCACATTCAAAAAGTTTATTAACCCTTCAGGTGCTTCACAGGAATTTTTTGAATGTTTAAAAAAATTGAACATTTAACTTTTTTTTCACAAAATTTTTACTTCAGGTCCAATTTGTTTCATTTTACCAAGGGTAACAGGAGAAATTGGACCACAAAAGTCGTTGTACAATTTGTCCTGAGTACGCCGATACCCCATATGTGGGGGTAAACCACTGTTTGGGCACATGGCAGAGCTCGGAAGGGAAGGAGCGCCATTTGACTTTTCAATGCAAGATTTGCTGGAATTGAGATCGGAGCCCATGTCACGATTGGAGAGCCCCTGATGTGCCTAAACAGTGGAAACCCCCACAAGTGACACCATTTTGGAAAGTAGACCCCCTAAGGAACTAATCTAGATGTGTGGTGAGCACTTTGAACCTCCAAGTGCTTCACAGAAGTTTATAATGTAGAGCCGTAAAAAAAAATTTTTTATTAATTTTCACAAAAAATGATCTTTTTGCCCCAAATTTTTTATTTTCCCAAGGGTAAAAGGATAAATTGGACCCCAAAAGTTGTTGTGCAATTTGTCCTGAGTACGTCGATACTTCATATATGGGGATAAACCACTGTTTGAGCGCATGGCAGAGCTCGGAAGGGAAGGAGTGCCATTTGAATTTTCAATGCAAAATTGGCTGGAATTGAGATCGGACGCCATGTCGCATTTGGAGAGCCCCTGACGTGCCTTAACAGTGGAAACCCCCCACAAGTGACCCCATTTTGGAAAGAAGACCCCCTAAGGAACTTATCTAGTTGTGTGGTGAGCACTTTTAACCCCAATTGTTTCACTAAAGTTTAGAATGTAGCATTGTGAAAATTAAAAAATCATTATTTCTTTCCACAAAATGATGTTTTAGCCCGCAATTTTTTTTTCCCAAGGGTAACAGGAGAAATTGGACCACAAATGTTATTGTCCAATTTGTCCTGAGTACGCTGATACCCCACATGTGGGGGGGAACCACCGTTTGAGTGCATGGCAGAGCTCGGAAGGGAAGGAGCACCGTTTGAAATGCAGACTTAGATGGAATGGACTGCAGGTGTCATGTTGCATTTGCAGAGCCCCTGATGTACCTAAACAGTAGAAACCCCCCACAAGTGACCCCATATTGGAAACTAGACCCCCCAAGGAACTTATCTAGATGTGTTGTGAGAGCTTTGAACCAACAAGTGTTTCACTACAGTTTATAACGCAGAGCCGTGAAAATAAAAAATATTTTTTTTTCCACGAAAATGATATTTTATCCCCTATGTTTTTGTTTTCCCAAGGGTAACAGGACAATTTGGACCCCAAAATTTGTTGTCCAACTTGTCCTGAGAACGCTGATACCCCATATGTTGGGGGGAACCACTGTTTGGGTGCACGGCAGAGCTCGGAAGGGAAGGAGCGCCATTTGAAATGCAGACTTAGATGGATTGGTCTGCAGGCGTCATGTTGCATTTGCAGAGCCCCTGATGTACCTAAACAGTAGAAACCCCCCACAAGTGACCCCATATTGGAAACTAGACCCCCCAAGGAACTTATCTAGATGTGTTGTGAGAGCTTTGAACCAACAAGTGTTTCACTACAGTTTATAACGCAGAGCCGTGAAAATAAAAAATATTTTTTTTTCCACGAAAATGATATTTTATCCCCTATGTTTTTATTTTCCCAAGGGTAACAGGACAAATTGGACCCCAAAAGTTTTTGTCCAACTTGTCCTGAGAACGCTGATACCCCATATGTTGGGGGGAACCACTGTTTGGGCACACAGGAGAACTCGGAAGGGAAGGAGCCCTGTTTTACTTTTTCAAAGCAGAATTGGCTGGAATTGAGATCGGACGCCATGTCGCGTTTGGAGAGCCCCTGATGTGCCTAAACAGTGGAAACCCCCAATTATAACTGAAACCCTAACCCCAACCCTAACCCTAGCCCTAACCCTAACCCTAGCCCTAACCCTAGCCCTAACCCTAGCACTAATGGGAAAATGGAAATAAATACATTTTTTTACATTTTATTATTTTTCCCTAACTAAGGGGGTGATGAAGGGGGGTTTGATTTACTTTTATAGCGTTTTTTTGGCGGATTTTTATGATTGGCAGCTGTCACACACTAAAAGACGCTTTTTATTGCAAAAAATAGTTTTTGCATCACCACATTTTGAGAGCTATAATTTATCCATATTTTGGCCCACAGAGTCATATGAGGTCTTGTTTTTTGCGGGACGAGTTGACGTTTTTATTGGTAACATTTTCGGGCAGATGACATTTTTTGATCGCTTTTTATTCCGATTTTTGGGAGGCGGAATGAACAAAAACCAGCAATTCCTGAATTTCTTTTAGGGGGGGGCGTTTATACCGTTCCACGTGTGGTAAAATGGATAAAGCAGTTTTATTCTTCGGGTCAGTACGATTACAGCGATACCTCATTTATGTAATTTTTTTTATGTTTTGGCGCTTTTACACAATAAAAACTATTTTATATAAAAAAATAATTGTTTTTGCATCGCATTATTCTGACAGCTATAACTTTTTTATTTTTCTGCTGATGATGCTGTATGGTGGCTTTTTTTTTGCGGGACAAGATGACGTTTTCAGCGGTACCATGGGTATTTATATCCGTCGTTTTGATCGCGTGTTATTCCACTTTTTGTTTGCCTGTATGATAATAAAGCGTTGTTTTTTGCCTTGTTTTTTTTTTTTTTTTTTTTGCGGTGTTCACTGAAGGGGTTAACTAGTGGGATAGTTTTATAGAGCGGGTCGTTACGGACGCGGCGATACCAAATATGTGTACATTTATTGTTTTTTTTTTTTTTACATAAATAAATGGATTTATTGGGAATTTTTTTTTATTTTTTTTTACACATTCTATTTTTTTTTTTTTTAACTTTCTAACATTGTCCCAGGGTGGGACATCTCTGTATTAGATCAGATCGTTGATCTGACACTGTGCATAGCACACTGTCAGATCAACGATCTGACATGCAGCTTAGCTGGCTTCCAGCGCCTGCTCTCAGCAGGCGCCGGCTAGCCAGCTCACTTCATGACCCGGAAGGAGTCCGGCGGCCATCTTGGATCCGGGGACTCCTTCCGGGTCACCGGAGCAACGCGATCTCATTGCGTTGCTCCGGTGGGAGAGCGCAGGGAGCCCCCGTCCCTGCGCGATCCCCCTCTATGCCGCTGTCACTACTGACAGCGGCATCAGAGGGGTTAAATGCCTGCGATCGGCGATAGCGCCGATCGTGGGAATTGCTGCGGGGTGTCAGCTGTCTTATACAGCTGACACCCGCACCCGATCACCGCGGCGCTCAGCGCGAGACCGCGGTGATCGGTGCGCCGTACTAGTACTGCTGCTGGCACTAATGCAGTGCCGGCAGCGCAGTACTAGTACGGCGCATGGCGCGAAGGGGTTAAGCAAGTTCAAGATGAAATTATCTTTAAAAGGCGTAAAGTTAACGATGACACATTTTCTATTTTAGGCAAAAAAAAGTACAGTAAATTGTCATTTTCTTTTTCATTATAAAAATTACAAAAAAGGAACATGGCCTGATGCAAAAGTTTGGGCACCCTTGGAGATTTGTGTGCTCAGATAAAGAACCAAGGTTTCAGACCTTAATAAGCCTGTTAGGGTTATGGCTTGTTCTCCATCATCATTAGGAAAGCCCAGGTGATGCAAGTTTCCCAGCTTTATAAAAACCCAGCCTCCTCTAACCTTGTGCCAAAGAAAGTCACCATGAGTTCTTCTAAAGCAGCTGCCTAGCACTCTGAAAATGAAAATGGTGGAGGTCCACAAAACAGGAGAAGGCTATAAGAAGATAGCAAAGAGTTTTCAAGAAATGGCAGTTAACAAGAGGTCAAGATAAGCTCGTAGGATTGCTGGAGAGGCAAATTCTAACAACTGCTTGACTGCAAAAGACCTTCAGAAAGATTTAGCAGACTCTGGAGTTTGGACAGTAGAACAATGTACCACGAAACACCTGCACAAATATGGCCCTCGTGGAAGAGTCATCAGAGGAAGACCTCTCTTGCATCCTGAACATAAAATTGAGCCACAAAAAAAATACAAAAGAACATCTAAACCAGCTTGATGCATTTTGGAAAACATTCCTGTGGACTGATGACATTAAGGCTATGTGCACACGTTGCGGATTAGGCTTGGGAATTTCTGGTGCGGATTCTGCCTCTCCTGGCAGAAGACACACCTGCGGATTTGTCGCGTTTTTTGTGCGGATCCACACCGTTTTTTGTGCGTTTTTGTTTGCTGCGGTTTTCTTGCGGATTTGCTGCGTTTTTCTACCCCTGCGGTTTTCTATAATGGAATGGGTACAAAAACGCTGCAGATTCAAAAAAAAGAAGTGACATGCTACTTCTTTTAAACCGCAGCGTTTCCGCAGCGGATTTTCCACAAAGTGTGCACAGCATTTTTTTTTTCTCATTGATTTACATTGTACTGTAAATCAATTGCGGAACTGAAGCGTTTCTGCACCTCAAAAAACGCTGCGGATCCGCAGAGAATCAGCAACGTGTGCACATACCCTTAAACCGCAGCGTTTCTGCAGCGGATTTTCCGCAAAGTGTGCACAGCATTTTTTTTTCTCATTGATTTACATTGTACTGTAAATCAATTGCGGATGTACAGCGTTTCTGCACCTCAAAAAACGCTGCGGATCCGCAGAGAATCTGCAACGTGTGAACATACCTTATAATAGAACTCTCTGGTCACAATGATCAAAAGGTATGTGTGAAGAAAAAATGGCACAGAATTTCATCTCGAAGAATGGATTCAATAAAATTTCAACAAATTCTTGATGCAAATAAAACGCAATCTGTACGTAAAATAAATAAAAAAAGCTGAAATTGAAACGAGGATGGCTTCTACAAATGGAAAATGATCCTAAACACATGTCAAAATCCACAATAGACTACCTCAAAAGCCCAAAGGTTTTACAATGGCCCTCACAGTCCCCCGATCTGAACCTCATAGAAAATATGTGGCTAGACCTCAAAATAGCAGTGCCTGCAAGATGACCCAGGAATCTCACAGAACTGGAAAAATTTTCCAAGGAAGAGTGGATGAAAATTCCTCAAACAAGAATTGAAAGACTCTTGTCTGGCTACAAAATGTGTTTACAAGCTGTAATACTTTCAAAAGGGGGTGCACTAGGCACTAACCATGCAGGGTGCCTCAACCATTACATCAGCTCATTTTGCCTTTTGCAATTTTTTAAATGTCCAAAAATGACAATGTATTATTTTTTTGTCTAAAATACAAAGGAAACGTGTCATCTTTAACTTTAGGCCTTTTAGAGATCATATCATCTTCAACTTGCTTAACTGTTCACAATAACAGTAATTTTGACAAGGGGTGCCAAAACTTTTACATGCCACCGTATGTCTGCGTCTCTTTGGCTGGAAACACACATGTTAAAGAAAAATGAAGTATTTACAACAAAAAAACAAACATGTACATATTCATTCCATTATAGCAGTTTCAGCGTTTTTTTTATTAACCCCCTCCCCCAAAACCAGCATGCGTGATTTAAGCCTTAGAATGACTACAGGGAAAAAAATATATAATGTTTTGGGTTACATAATACGTGCAATCGCAAAAATCGAAATGACAGACTTTTTTTGTTCCATTTTCTAATTGACCATTGGTACGGTAACTATTCTGCTATCACAATATACGAGGTAATGGTTTATGGAAGTCATAAAGATCCAATTTAATCGAATTGCTAATTTTGTGTTTGTGCCTATGATGTCAATAACATTCCCTTCTAAGTGTGAATATGCACGGTAAATAGAAAAAAATAAAAATAGTTGATATATTGAGTGAATGTGCGTTTATTCGCACCCTGCTTAGCCTTCATCATGTGGATGATTCATTGGCATTTCACAGCAATTCAGTGCTGATGTGTCTGACTAAGCAAGTAATTTGTGGAGAATGTTGTAGTGATGCCAATCCTCTTGAGGAAAAAGGATTTACTAAAACAAGAGGAGATTGATTGCATGTGGCCAGACCTTGCGAAAAGGAGATCAATTGCAATCCATCCTAGCTCTTCAATTACAACGGCCAAAACCCACATGAAATCCAAAACAAGGCAATAAACAAAAAAACAAAAAAAATGTAACAAAGATGGCAGTGTGTGATGACTTGTAATTCACACTACATTATTACTTTCCATTACATCAGACCACGCTCTGTTCCAGAAAATGCCATCAAGTCCTGTGAGAAGTCCAATACTACTATGCTGGCAGACAGTGGACTCTACAAAACATTTTGTAGACTCGTAGCAAGAAGGTAATATGTATTTTTTTGGAAGACATGCTTGTTCCTTTAGAGTAGAGAAGAAATGGAATCAACATCTTAAACATGAAACTGGCATAGTTTTCATTAAGACAGGGTTGAGACATAACTCATCAAGAGCATCTTGCCATACCACATGTTCTCTTCAACCATTAAGGTATAAGGGGTAATTACTTCTCCCTGTGGAGATCTCCAAGATGGTGTTGGGTGACAAATAGGCCATCCAACGCTCTCTGAATAAAAGAAAGAATGCTGGCTCTTTACGGCAACTTACTGGAGGTATCTACCCCATAAGACAACATTGGAGTCCATTCACATTAATAAGTGCTCATTCTGCTATTGGCAAAGGCCACTACTTAGTAATCGGAGCTGTGCTGTTCAACTCTGCTCACAACTCCAACAGTGGTCGGATGTAAAGAGCTGATCAGTGGGCCACCAATTTTATCGTGATGGAAAAGGGTACATTTATACAGCACGAGTATCGGGGATGAGAATTGAAAGGAATGTTCATTGATGATTGACAGCCTGTTCACACTACTCAAATCACCCAAACGACCAAAAATCATTCTTAAAAAAATAATAATAATAAAAAAATGAATAATTTTTCCTTGGCAGCACATCATCCTGCGTAACCAGGTCATGTTCTACCGAGAACAGTGACAGTCTGTGTGTACAAAATGATCTATTACTGATCAATTCTATGACCATGGAAGATACGGTCTGCCAGTCTAAACCGCCCATTAAACAACCCCTGAGAGGCAAATACAACGATAGTATTTTAATGATACAGATCATCCACCTTAAAATACAGTGTGTCCGTAAAGTCATGGTGCACTTTTGACCAGTCACTGGAAAGCAACATAAATGATAGATATGTGAATTCTGCTCCAAATAAAAGAAAAACTCTCCCAGTTTCATACCTATTCAGTGCAGTTCGATGTGGGCTCCATTTGTTGCCCTCCACACATCTAAACGATATTGAAGTTCTTGTCACAAACGGGTAAGGACATCTGGTGTAACAGAGTGAATAATGTCTGTGATTCTCTGTTTTATGGAAGGTCGCCTCATCGCTAAACACAATCTTCACAATCTTGCATCATTGTCGTATAGCAAACGCACATCGTTTGGGGCTATCCCAAAGACTAAGTAGTCTTGTTTAGGTGTAATTGTCGAGCACACGCACACACAGAATATTTAGGGCTCTTTAGGTAGCTATCCCGTATAGCCTCTACAGACTTGTCACTGACTGATGGCCTACCAGAACGGGGTTTGTCCACCAAACTGCCGGTTTCCTTCAACTGCATCCCACCGAGTAATGTTGTTCCTATGTAGTGGCGCTTCGTTATAAACGTGCCAATATTCACGTAGCACTTTGGTCATGGATTCAAATTTAGCGAGCCACAGAACACACTGAACTTTCCTCTGTACCGTCCACATCTCGACTGGCATGGAAAACCACACAGCTGGCATAAGATTGTGGTTGCATGATGTCACAGACCGGGCAGTGTATTAATCAGAGTTCAGTTTTATCAGGGGTTAATCTGACTGGGGGCTCAGCAACAGCTTAAATGAGTTTGTGTTGTTTGATTGGTTCTTGTTATCTCTCCTCATGAACAGGTCTGATATGATTGGGCCAGAGAAAGGGCACCAAAATATAAACTATAAATAGATCCTGTGACTGGTCAAAAGTGCACCATGACTTTATGGATACACTGTAGGTAATCAACATCAGAATCTTAGACAAGCCCTTTAAGTGTGCAGTAATGCTGACTAAGGCTACTTTCACACTGGCGTTTTTTTGCAATACGTCGCAATGCGTCGTTTATGGCAAAAAACGCATCCTGCAAAGTTGTTTGCAGGATGCGTTTTTGCCCCATAGATTAACATTAGCGACGCATTGCGACGCATTGCCACACGTAGCAACTGTCGTGCGACGGTTGCGCCGTGTTGTGGCGGACCGCCGGGAGCAAAAAACATTAAATGTAACGTTTTTTGCTGCCGACTGACCGCTTTTTCCGCCCCCACCTCCCCGCACCTCACAATGGGGCAGCGGATGCGCCGGAGAAATGCATCCACTGCACCCGTTGTGTGGCGCATCAAACGCTAGCGTCAGAATCTCAGCCCGACGCATTGCGACGGGCAGATTCCGACGCTAGTGTGAAAGTAGCCTAAGTGACTTTCCGTTAGGCTAATAATTACCGGTCAGTCACTATAACCAAACTTATCATGCCAGTAAAGTAGCTTTACAGCAATACTCTGAAATAATATATTTTCATGGTATATCCTTTACATTTCTCCACCATAGCTTACCCCATACCTCATCCAAATTGGTAATCGCATGACCAATACTTTCACTGTACAAGAGTATGTATTCATGGATAACAAAGGTCCAGCAAATCACGACTACTAGATCCCTCTTGACTGTAATCCCCTTAGACTCCACCCTGCTGGCTGTGTGAAACAGTACAACAGACAGGTTGAAGAGCAAAGATGGCGGCTCCCTTTCCATCAGGTTTTCTTTTGCACCTGTATGTTTCAGCGACTCCTCCTAGCTCAAAGAGACTGTCTCATTCTGTACATTAATAACGTCACTTTATATTTAGTGCAACTCAGCAAATTAATAATGGAAAATTGTATTTGATCACATTACAGCATGGAAAACTTCTCAGATAACCTGTGTTAATGAATATACAAATGATATACAAGTATTTATCAGACACGGACTGCATAAAATTATGACATGAAGACGATGGCCTGGACATACGACATTTGGTATGTATGTCTATCAATTACTTAAAGGGGTTGTCAACCTTTGGGGAATTTTCTCCTTACTTAAATCCATGCAACCGGCGCAAAATCTTTTTAGTAATTGTGTTTCATTAAAACCTTTCCATCGTTTTCCTCCTATAGTCTCTGTATTGCAAAAAGCATTAATGGGGTTGGCCACATTATCTTTATCTTATCAGATGTGTTGGGGACATCATTTTTAGCACTTACTTACATAGATATGACAGGTTCTCCTCCTGCTCTTGTTAGTGCAGCTCTCCTCGCAGACTGCACAGCTCTCCAGTCCATAAAATGGGCGCTGGTGGAGGAGCTTGTGACCAGACCTGTCCATCAGCCTCCTCCAATAGAAAAGCAGCTTTCTAATGTAATGTTTCCAATTGGATAAGACTAACTGACAGGTCATGCTCCTCTAACAGCCCCCATGTTATAGACAGGAGAGTTGTACAGCCTGAAAGGAAAGCTGCAGTAAGGAATAGGAGGAGAACCGGTCATAACTATATAATAGTAAGTGCCACAAAATCATGTCCTCAAAACATCTGATAAAATAATTACAATGTGGCCAACCCCATTATCTCATTGTGCAGCAATTAATAAACAGTGTAATACAGCGTCTACAGGAGGCAAATGGTGCAACCCCTTTAAGGTCCTACAGATGGGGTTAGCATGTACACTGTTTACCTGGAAGGATTGTGCAACTCACAGACACAAGTCAGACGTTTTAGTCTGTTAAGGTCCAGGTGGAAAGAGGCCATAAATGCCAAAATAAAGCAGCAGAAAAGGATAGTGTATCTCGACTTTATCAAGTGCTTCGCTGAAGTATCTCATACTATCCTTACTGATAAAATGACCAAGTATGAGATTTACAAGGCTACAGTTAGGTGGATTCATAACTGGCTCAGTGATCGTACTCAAAGAGTGCACATCGAACTGGAAAAGTGTTTCAAGTGGGCTACCACAAGGCTCTCTGTGTCCTGGCCCCAGTGTTGTTCAACATTTTAATAAATGATTTAGATAAGTGAACTGAAACTTATCAAATTTGCAGACAATGCAAAGCTAGGAAGAATAGCTAAAGGTACCTTCACACTGAACGATATCGCTAGCGATCTGTGACGTTGCAGCGTCCTGGCTAGCGATATCGTTCAGTTTGACACGCAGCAGCGATCAGGATCCTGCTGTGATGTCGTTGGTCGCTGCAGAAAGTCCAGAACTTTATTTCGTCGCTGGACTCCCTGCAGACATCGCTGAATCGGCGTGTGTGACACCGATTCAGCGATGTCTTCACTGGTAACCAGGGTAAACATCGGGTTACTAAGCGCAGGGCCGCGCTTAGTAACCCGATGTTTACCCTGGTTACCAGCGTAAAAGTTAAAAAAAAAAAACACTACATACTTACCTTCGCTGTCTGTCCCCGGCGCTGTGCTTTCCTGCACTGGCTGTGAGCGCCGGCCAGCTGGAAAGGACAGCGGTGACATCACCGCTCTGCTTTCCGGCCGCTGTGCTCACAGTCAGTGCAGGAAAGCACAGCGCCGGGGACAGACAGCGAAGGTAAGTATGTAGTGTTTGTTTTTTTTACTTTTACAATGGTAACCAGGGTAAACATCGGGTTACTAAGCGCGGCCCTGTGCTTAGTAACCCAATGTTTACCCTGGTTACCGGCATCGTTGGTCGCTGGAGAGCTGTCTGTGTGACAGCTCTCCAGCGACCAAACAGCGACGCTGCAGCGATCCGGATCGTTGTCGGTATCGCTGCAGCGTCGCTTAGTGTGTAGGTACCTTTACACTAGAGAACACAGAGAAAGGATACAGAAGAATCTAGATAAGCTTGAACAATGAGCAGCGACTAACAGAATGGTATTTAACAGGGAGAAATGAAAGATTCTACAACTGGGCAAGGAAAACGAAAATTACATCTATAGAATGGGAGGAATAGAACTAAGCAACAGCACATGTGAAAAAGACTTGGGTATACTAATAGATAACAGACTGCACATGAGTCAACAGTGTGATGCACAAGCAAAAAAGGCAAACAAAGTTCTAGGATGTGTTAAGAGAAGCACAAAGTCTAGATCACGTGAAGTAGTTATCCTCCTCTACTCCTCCTTGGTCAAGCCTCATCTGGAATACTGTGTCCAGTTCTGAACACCACATCAAAAAAAAAAAAGACGTTAAAAAACTGGAGCAAGTTCATTGAAGAGCTACCAGGATGGTGAGCCCATGGCGTATGTCCTACGAGGAACGGTTAAAGGATCTGTGAATGTTTAGATTGCAAAAAAGAAGGCTGAGAGGAGACTTAATAGCGGTCTACAAATATATCAAGGGATGTCACAACGTAGAGGGATCATCCTTATTCTCATTTGCACATGGAAACACGAGGAGCAATGAAATGAAACTGAAAGGGAGAAGATACAGATTAGATATTAGAAAAAAAAAACTTTTTGACAGTGAGGTTGATCAATGAGTGGAACAGGCTGCCACGAGAGGTGGTGAGTTCTCCTTCAATGGAAGTCTTCAAACAGAGGCTGGACAGACATCTGTCTGAGATGGCTTGGTGAATCCTGCATTGAGCAGGGGGTTGGACACAATGACCCTTCAGAACCCTTCCAACTCTTACATTCTGTGCCGAGAACTGCTCTTCTAGGAGACCAAAGAAGTCTCCAAAGAAAGTCTATGAGCAAGTCTTCAGTACTGGAGGGGAGTAGTATTAAGTGCTTCTGCCGATTCGTTTAGAGATCAAAAGGGGTCTCTGCACCCAGACCCCCACTAATCAAAATTTTTAAGTATGCCTATGATTGTATCATACAATTATTAGGTTCTGTAGAAGGACGTAGATCTGGGGATTTATTATGATGGAATATAGGCTGAACTGGATGGACAAATGTCTTTTTTTCAGCCTTACTAACTATGTTACTATGTTACTATGATATATCAGATTTTTTTCTGAAAGCACAACTACAGTATATGGTAAATGGAACGGCCAACTAATACTTCATAGTACCAAAAAATTCTGAGCTGGATCCTGGGTTGATAAATCAGTATGTGCGTATTAAATGATAAATGTAAAGATTTGCAGCTGTTAGAGTCCTTTAAAAATAATGTGGTTATAAAGTGTCCCTCTGTGGGGACTCCTAGAAATCAGCTGCAATCTGCAGGGAAGTCTGCCAATAAGGCTACGTTCACATTAGCGTTGCGCGCCGGTGCGTCGGCGACGCAACGGCGACGCAACGCGCGACGCACCAAAAACGCGCGCAAAAACGCTGCGTTTTGCGACGCGTGCGTCGTTTTTTGACGAAAATCGGACGCACAAAAAATGCAACTTGTTGCATTTTCGTGCGTCCGACGCTAGCGTCGAAAACGACGCACATGTCGAAAAACGCAAACAAAAAAACGCACGCGTCCCCTATGTTAAACATAGGGGCGCGTCGCCGCCGCTGCGTCGCCGACGCAACAGCGACGCACATTAGCGTAACGGTAATGTGAACATAGCCAACATAGGGGCGCGTCGCCGCTGCGTCGCCGACGCAACAGCGACGCACATTAGCGTAACGCTAATGTGAACGTAGCCTTAGCGTGCAATATCCCTGGAGCTCCACACAGGGGAAATTGCGCAAATATGTAACGTGTGTAACAATGGACAGGAGTCCTCCTAAATGAGAAATGCTCCCTTTTCTAAATAGGACCCTAAGCTGAGGACTGACTCCACCATCTCAGAATTCCTTCACGGGGTATATGAAAATACTTTACCTTTACTGCAAAAAGAATGAAGAATAAATAAAAACAAGGCACAATTTGAGTCAACATGAATCTGCCGGAGTACAAAAACTTACTTCTCCCTGAAGGTATCTTTTTCGTGTTCACTCCACATGTTCATAACCTGCCGCTCCTTGTACACCTTCATGGGGTCATCCATCAGGCCATTCATGTTGATGAACTTAATACGCTGCTGCTCAGCATCAAACAGCATGGGCGGGATGACTGCCAGCTGACGCATCTGCCTCTCCAGGTTCTACAAGAAAGTCACAATTATAAAGAAGACAATTATAAGACTGGCAGGAATAGCCTTTCTAGGGGTTATCTTATCCATGACCGCTAAGTAAAACCATGTCAGCCACCGTTGTCAAGCATTTCTTACAAGTCCTTGTTGAGTGACTTGCGTAGGTGTCTGAGGTTGGGTAGATACAAAAAGCAGTTGCCAATGAGGAGTCTGGCTACAATGGAGGTCATGTAACCAGCTGTCAACAGACTCGCACTACATCAGAAACAAGGCTGTGAGTAGTCACAGATACCAGACTGCCTATGTGGACATGAGAATTCTTCTAAATAACAAAGCATGTGAAACTGAAGAGGAGGGCTGCTTCCAAATCACAGTCCACACTGGTCTTTCTTGCACTGTACATTTCATGTACGGTATATGGGATCGAAATTGACAGAAAACAACAAAAAAAACAGGCGACAATGCACAACTGAACATCTAATGTATACATTTCCTGTAACTTAATTTAACCTCTTAAAGGGTTATTTTTGAGTTGTTTCTTCAACAGCTCACAACTCTCCAGCCTCTTCACTTCCTCGCTCCTGGCAGGGTGGGCTCTGCTCCTTGACTGACAGTTCTGGTGAGTAGCAGAGCTGTAGTATTAGTAGAACTATAAAGCTCAGTGCAAGTTCTACTGTAATACTTTCAGCTGTCAGTAGTTTGTTCTGAGTCTGCACTGTTATCAATTTGCATACAGAGATAATAGGGCAACTGAACAAGCACAGGGCTCTAGTCAGCCAGAACTGTGATGATGGAGACCTGAGTGAGGAGGAGGGATTGTGATTACACAGGACTGATAAAAGCCCTGTCAGGAGCTCAGATGGAGGAAGGTGAGCAGCTAGCTGCTGTATACACATCAGTTGGCTGGTATATTATAAGTTAACCCCTCTCCTGGACAGTAACTACAGAGCACATTGGCCCAGGTTCTGATGGCCAGGTTCCATGGAAAAGAGCTGTACATTATGTAAGATAGAAGCCCTCATTGCAGGAGAAGGATAGAAAATCAAAAAAGCAAGTCAATTGCAAACTTGTTTATTTTCATGCAAGAATACCACTTTAAGGATCAGGCCACTTGTTGTTCTTGCGTTTCCATTTTTTCTTCTTCTTCTTTGAAGAAACATAACTTTTTATTTTCCTGTCAACATAGCCGTATAAAGGCTTGTTTTTTTTTGTGAAGGAACTTGTAGTTTTGATTGACACCGTTGGTTTTACCATGTAAATGTAATGCAAAATTATAAACAAAATTTCAACAGAGGTGCAATAGTGAAAAATAAAATCTTAATTCTGCCAGTTTTTGGGTTTTGTTTTTATGGCTTGTGATACAAAAAATGACCTGGTAAGAGGATTGTCCAGGTCAGTACAATATGCCAATACCTGCATGCATAGTTTTTTTTCCATCTCTATGGCTTAAAAAAAATTCTGAACATTAAAAAAATATATCAAATGTGATTCAAATTTAATTTATTTTTTTTAAATTACTCGGTAAAAATGGAGGCGACTCGAATTATGGCAGCCACAGGGGCGTTCAGCAGGGAGCTGCCATGGTGACGTATGGGAATGGACAAAAGAGACACCAGGTAGGATAGCACAGTTTAAGTACCGCCGTCAGTGATTCACAATGGCTTTAACAGGTAAATAGCAGTTAGCAGAGCTCCCTACCGCTAGCATCAGTCACTGGCTGTGTAACTCTACAGCCCTTTACAGACATCGGCACTGTTCCCATTTGGGTTCACAATCTACCGTAAATTCTTTATCATTTTATCTTTGGATGTGGGCGGAAACTGGAGAAACTGGAGGAAACCCACCCAAACATGGGGAGAACATACAAACTCCTTGTAAATGCTGTCTATGGAAAGCCTACAGTGCTAACCACTGAGCCACCATGCTGAGCCTAATGCTAGTTGGTGAAACGAAACATAAATGAGCTCTCCGGCAATAAAAAATAAATAAGTAACAAAGAGGAAATGTCATTATAATTGGAGTAATCAATCCTTTCATCAGCAAATCACAATCGTTCTGGACAATAACTGTCCGGTACGAATCCTGAACTTTTAAAGGGAACCTGTCACCCCGTTTTTTGAGATTGAGCTATAAATACTGTTAAATAGGGCCTGCGCTGTGTGTTCCTATAGTGTATGTAGTGTACCCCGATTCCCCACCTATGCTGAGAAATAACTTACCAAAGTCGCCGTTTTCGCCTGTCAATCAGGCTGGTCAGGTCGGGAGGGCGTGGTGACATCGCTGGTTCTTCCTCAGCTTTACGTTGGTGGCGTAGTGGTGTAGTGGTGAACAAGCAGCGCGCGATCTGCGCTGTAATCCCTTGCATCGGTAGGGGCGGCCATCTTCCTGGGGCCGCGCGTGCGTAGATCGAGTGCTCTGCTGCACGGGGCTTCAGGAAAATGGCCGCGGGATGCCGCGCGTGCGCATTAGAGATCGCGGCGGCCATTTTCCCAAAGCCGAGTTTGCATCTCGGCTTTGGGAAAATGGCCGCCGCGATCTCTAATGCGCACGCGCGGCATCCCGCGGCCATTTTCCTGAAGCCCCGTGCAGCAGAGCACTCGATCTGCGCACGCGCGGCCCCAGGAAGATGGCCGCCCCCACCGATGCAAGGGATTACAGCGCAGATCGCGCGCTGCTTGTTCACTACTACACCACCAACGTAAAGCTGAGGAAGAACCAGCGATGTCACCACGCCCTCCCGACCTGACCAGCCTGATTGACAGGTGAAAACGGCGACTTTGGTAAGTTATTTCTCAGCATAGGTGGGGAATCGGGGTACACTACATACACTATAGGAACACACAGCGCAGGCCCTATTTAACAGTATTTATAGCTCAATCTCAAAAAACGGGGTGACAGGTTCCCTTTAAGTTCGGGTTCGCTCATTTCAAACGCCACGCAAACTGTGGGCTCATGAGTCGCAGCCTATGTGCATAACTGCAGGTACGTATACTTTCCTCAGAAACGCTCTGGAGACTAGATTAGTTAGTTTCCGGCCAGCATTTCCCAGCGCTGCCAGAGGTGACTGAGAAGTGTCTTCCATAGTGAGATACTTGTCAATCTTCTAGAGCGACGCCGGGAAGAGCAGGCCAGGAGCGGGTGGCACAGGACCAGTCTCATCTCGATCTATGGTCCCTGGCCAGATAATTAAAGCGGCATATCAGAGACAAATATACTCAGTGATCAGTTCCCTTTGAAATCTGCAAAAAACTTAAAGGGAAGGTGCCATCAAAAAATATTTTTTTTCAGAAATTGTAAAAATGTAAAGAATTAATGATTACATTTTCTTAAAAAATATTATCATTTGTTTATAATTTAGTAAAATATGAAAAATAATTTGAAAAGTTTTGGAATTTCCACTTTTCAACACTAGGGGGAGCAGCTGCTGAAATTTCAGAAAAACCTAGTGTACAAATAGCTCACATTACTGCACTGCAGTAATTATGGGTGGAGTCTGCTGACGTGTGTGATGTCTCCTCTCCTCTCCTTATGGGTGTTTGCTAAGGGATTAGAGAGGATGATATTCAGGAACCCAGTGAGCAGCCATTTTGTTGGTGACTGCAGAGTATGGCTGCCGTCACAATATCAGTATTTGGTCAGTATTTTACCTCAGTATTTGTAAGCCAAAACCAGGAGTGGAACAAATAGAGGAAAAGTATAATAGAAACATCTGCACCACTTCTGTATTTATCACCCACTCCTAGTTTTGGCTACAAATACTGAGGTAAAATACTGACCAAATACTGATAGTGTGAAGGCAGCCTTATACTGACAAGTAGACGGTCACCGAGGATGGCAGGCAGCAAGGATTCTGGCAGATATGTGGTGGAGGGAGCAGGGTGACAGCAGCACAGAGTATTTCAGGAGAGCAGTGTGCTGGTCTATAGGGGCCCCCTGTTTGGTGCGCGGAGCAGCCAGGGATTGTACATAGAGCGCTGTCTTTTATACACATGGATGGACCGTCTGCTCCACAGAAATCCAGGAAACATTTCTGCGGATTGATGGCCTGGTCTGATCCAGACTTTGCATGTAGACCCCATTCCCCTCCTCAGATCCTGTCTTCTCCATCCTGTCCTGGCAATGTGTGAAAGCGAGGCGACAGGCGAAGTACGGGGTGACGCTGGGAAGGAAATGTAGCCATGTAGTAACGATAAAAATGAGACCCCTCTCTTCAGCTGCCTCACCAGCCCTGACTGCACCTAACTGGAGGTCATGCTTTACCCTCTATTACCCCAGACCCGTGTGCAGGTGCTCAGCCAGAACCACCATAGAATGGGTCCGCTTTCTGAAGATAATACTGCCATAGTGTTCTCACATAATACCGCCATATAGATCACACATAATACTGCCAGTGTTCTCACATAATACCGCCATATAGATCACACATAATACCGCCAGTGTTCTCACATACCGCCATATAGATCACACATAATACCGCCAGTGTTCTCACATACCGCCATATAAATCACACATAATACCGCCAGTGTTCTCACATACCACCATATGCTTCTCACATAATACCGCCATATAGATCACCCATAATGCCGCCACATAGATCTCACATGTATTGTAAATAAAGACTCGGCCAGAATAAAGTCCTTTATTAATCTTTTTTATACCATACCGAACGCATAATCCTCGACTCCCTCATCTCCCACAACAAAAATAATAAACCACAATGGGGAAAGACACGCAGGGGGGAGAGGAGTGCATAGGAGAGGATTAGATACTGACTGCTGAGCCGTGTATCTAATCCTGTCCTGTGTGATACTGTGCTGCGCCGTGTATCTAATCCTATCTTGTGTGATACTGTACACAGGACAGGATTAGCTACACAAGACTAGATTAGCTACACAGGACAGAGGTAGCAGTGGTAGATGGTATATAGAGGCAGGCAGCAGTGGTAGATGGTATATAGAGGCAGGCAGCAGTCGTAGATGGTATATAGAGGCAGGCAGCAGTGGTAGATGGTATATAGAGGCAGGCAGCAGTCGTAGATGGTATATAGAGGCAGGCAGCAGTGGTAGATGGTATATAGAGGCAGGCAGCAGTGGTAGATGGTATATAGAGACAGGCAGCAGTGGTAGATGGTATATAGAGGCAGGCAGCAGTGGTAGGTGGTATACAGAGGCAGGTAGCAGTCGTAGATGGTATATAGGAGCAGGTAGCAGTGGTATATAGGGGCAGGTAGCAGTGGTATATAGGGGCAGGTAGCAGTGGTATATAGGGGCAGGTAGCAGTGGTATATAGGGGCAGGTAGCAGTGGTATATAAGGGCAGGTAGCAGTGGTATATAAGGGCAGGTAGCAGTGGTATATAGGGGCTGGTAGCAGTGGTATATAGGGGCAGGTAGCAGTGGTATATAGGAGCAGGTAGCAGTGGTATATAGGGGCTAGTAGCAGTGGTATATAGGGGCTAGTAGCAGTGGTATATAGGGGCTAGTAGCAGTGGTATATAGGGGCTAGTAGCAGTGGTATATAGGGGCTAGTAGCAGTGGTATACAGAGGCAGGTAGCAGTGGTATATAGGAGCAGGTAGCAGTGGTATATAGGGGCAGGTAGCAGTGGTATATAGGGGCAGGTAGCAGTGGTATATAGGGGCAGGTAGCAGTGGTATATAGGGGCAGGTAGCAGTGGTATATAAGGGCAGGTAGCAGTGGTATATAAGGGCAGGTAGCAGTGGTATATAGGGGCTGGTAGCAGTGGTATATAGGGGCAGGTAGCAGTGGTATATAGGGGCAGGTAGCAGTGGTATATAGGGGCAGGTAGCAGTGGTATATAGGGGCAGGTAGCAGTGGTATATAAGGGCAGGTAGCAGTGGTATATAAGGGCAGGTAGCAGTGATATATAGGGGCAGGCAGCAGTGGTAGATGGTATATAAGGGCAGGTAGCAGTGGTATATAGGAGCAGGTAGCAGTGGTATATAGGGGCAGGTAGCAGTGGTATATAGGGGCAGGTAGCAGTGGTATATAGGGGCAGGTAGCAGTGGTATATAGGGGCAGGTAGCAGTGGTATATAAGGGCAGGTAGCAGTGGTATATAAGGGCAGGTAGCAGTGGTATATAGGGGCTGGTAGCAGTGGTATATAGGGGCAGGTAGCAGTGGTATATAGGGGCAGGTAGCAGTGGTATATAGGGGCAGGTAGCAGTGGTATATAGGGGCAGGTAGCAGTGGTATATAAGGGCAGGTAGCAGTGGTATATAGGGGCAGGTAGCAGTGGTATATAAGGGCAGGTAGCAGTGGTATATAGGGGCAGGCAGCAGTGGTAGATGGTATATAAGGGCAGGTAGCAGTGGTATATAGGGGCAGGTAGCAGTGGTATATAGGGGCAGGTAGCAGTGGTATATAGGGACAGGTAGCAGTGGTATATAGGGACAGGTAGCAGTGGTATATAGGGACAAGTAGCAGTGGTAGATGCATAAGAAAATAAAAACTCTGTACTTACCTTCAGTCCTCTCCCAGGAAGTGCTGAGTCATGTTCAGGGCAGAGCAGTGTGACAATCTCCCTGCTCTGCTCTGAACAGGGTGGCTGGGACCAGTGATTGCAGCCTGTGCTGTAATAATAAATACAGGCTGCAATCACAGCTCCTGGAAGCAGATACTCACCCTGAACCTCTCTTACCAGCAGCAGCTTCTCCCTGGCAGCTCCTGCTATGATCGCACACACTGAGCTGTGTGTGCGATGACAGAGGAAAATAAAAAACAAAATGGCCGCGATCTCCTCTCACAGCTGTGACGTAGCAGCTCAGTGGGCGTGCCCAAGTCACAGCTGAGAGGCAGGAGAAGCAGTCGGAGCCCGACTGTTGGCTCCTATGCCCATGGCTGCCGTAAGTGAGGTGTGCAAGTGTCGTGCTCAGACACTTACACCCACACTAATGAAAATGGCGGCCTCCAGTGGCAAAAGTAAAAATGAATAAATAAAAAAGTATTAAAGTACTACATTTACTTTTGTATTAAAAATAATTGATTATATAATCAATAATTATTAATACAAAAACTAAAATCACGGCACCCTCCCTTTAAGATTTGTTTAATAGTGTATTATGGCCCGGTCAAGTAAAATCGACAAAGGACGCATCTATTCTAGTGTATGACTAATTTTCAAACAAAGAGAAAAAAAAAAAAACTTCAGGGATGTTTGACAGAATTTCAGTTCACTGGTGGAAGAAACCGCTATGTAGGTCTGCCCAGGCGAAACACCTCATTTGTAAAATATAGCTGGCGTCATTGCAGCAGACATCATTGCTGTAATGAAGGAACACTTGACTTTTGGATAGATTTTGGCAGTCACCCAGATCGGAATGACAATTACCGTGAATACTAAATTATTCCCTCACAAAATGTATCATTTTTACATCAATACCTCCCATTATCATTGGAAAAGCAATGTCACACAGAAATACATTTCCTTTATTTCCAAATTGTTCCCAGTATCAAAAACCTGTTAGAAAGATTTCACTAAATTATTCTATTAAATTATGAATCCTGTTATTTGTTGAACATTTCCTGAGGACAGCTTCTGTAGCGGCGGCTATTACACCCCCTGGGACGCGACCCGGGATTTCCGTGACAGACAAACAGACGGAAGTACCCCTTAGAAGATTATATAGATAGATATTGGGGACATGTTAAGTCCCTAGAAACATAGTAATGGACATACTCATGACCTATTGTGTTCAGTTTACAAATTTGGTCTGCGATCTTTGGGTTTGTTGGCAAGTATTCTAACTACAGTTATAATTTCCAAATCCATTATACAATAGGAAGAGCAGCTTTAACAAATTACACACTGCGTAGATTGAAAACAAGTACAATAACGAGTAAGTGTACATTTCTGAAAGTTAATCAATTAAGAAAGGTAAAAAAGGAAAATCAATGCAAACACCAATTGAAAGGATACTTTACCTCTCCCTCTTCCCAGAGACATAACTTTTATATTTTTCCATCAACATGACTGTATTAAGACTTGTTTGGAAAATCAATTTACTATACACAGTTATGTACAGAAAAATAGGAAAATAGTCCAAAACCATAGTTTTTGGGGGGTTTTACTTTTATGGCATTCATTGTGTGGTGAAAATTATTATTCTCCAGGTTAGTATGATTGCGGCAATATCAAAAATGTAATTTTCTTATAATTTGAGATGATAGAAATTTTAAACTCGCAATTTTCTGAGACCTTTAACTTTATATTTTTCCATTGGTGGGGTTTGTTTTTTTGTTGTTGCCGCTTTAAAATGGTACCACTTTGGGGTAAAGAAGATCACTTATTATTGACCTAATGTGAGAGGTGCAACAATTAAAAAATGACAATATAATTATGGCACGGTTTTTGTTTTGCGACATTTACCTTTATATTTGAATATATGAGGCTTTTAAGAAACTGGCTATACTCAATATTTTTTTTACATTTCTTTATTTTTAGCTGAGGTACAGGGGAGTAATTTCAATGCTTTTTAGATATATATTTAGCTTTTTATTTTTTACCATAGGGTACTTGAACCGGCAGTCGTTTGATTCCTTGTACAATATGATGCAATAGCTTAGTTTGGCACAAAGTCCTCATCAAGGTCTCCTATCAAGTCTGGCCATAAGACAGAAACCCATCAGCACCCTGTGATCACATTACAGCTGAAAAGGGGGCAATGGACTCCTGGATTGGATGACTGGACAGAATTGTACAGCCTAAATGCCGCTGTCAGTGATTAACACACGCATGTCAGATAGCTCCGGTGGCTGCTATTAGAGGCACATGGCAGATAGATATCGTGTGTGGAGTGGGGTCACCTCAACCATCTACATGACAGACATGTCTGTACTCTAGTGTTAGGCTATATTCACACTTTGCGGATTTTGCTGCGGATCCGCAGCGGATTTGACCGCTGCGGATCCGCAGCAGTTTCCCATGAGTTTACATTTCAATGTAAACCTATGGGAAACAAAAAACGCTGTGCACATGCTGCAGAAAAATCCGCGCCGAAACGCTGCGGATTACATTCCGCAGCATGTCACTTCTTTTCTGCGGATTTTCAGCTGCTCCAATAGAAAACTGCAGTTGAAAATCCGCAGAAGAAAACGCAGTAAAAACCGCGATAAATCCGCAGTAAAAACCGCGATGGGTTTTCACTGCGGATTTTGCAATTCCGCTGCGGAAAAATCCGCAGTGGAATCTGCAAAGTGTGCACATAGCCTCAAAGGGAAACTATCACGTGAAAAAATGCTATTAAGCTTCAGATATGGTGTTAATCTGCAGGTTAATAGTGTTCTACATATGCCCAGCGCCTGCACTTAGACCCCAATGCCGGAAGAAAATTACTGTAACTTTATACCTCCAGCAGCATTCGAGTTTCAATCACAGAGGTGGCGCCGGCAATGGTCCAGTCACTGGCAGTAATGCTGAGCTGCTGTCAGTCAGTGCTGGGGCCCAGTTACAGCTGCCACTCTCTATACTCAGCGCATTGATGAAACCGCACCAATGCGACCCCATGACTGAAACCCAAACACTACCAGGAGGTGCCAGGTGTGGGGGTCTAAGTGCCAGTGTTGGTCAGGTTCAGAACGTAATTAACCTTCAGATTTACCCTATATCTGCAGCTTAATAGGGTTTTTTCACATGACAGGTTCCCTTTAAGGTGTTAAAAGGGGTTTCTATTTTATTTTTACCATGGGCCTAAGAACTAACAGGCAAGTGGCTGCCAACTATCTGCCCATTCAGCCCGCTGCCGATCTCTGCTGACTGAGAGCGGTCACAAAACATTCCTGCCGGTGATCCTGCAGCTTCCACTGATGGCACGTCGACATAGCAGCTGCTTGTCTTCTGCTCCTCTCAGTTGACAGCGTGGCTGCTGATGCCATGCTGATTGACAGCTGGCTACCCCCCTAAAAGCGGGAGGCCGGCTGTCAATCACCATGACGTTGATAGTCACACCCCCATTGACACAGTCACCCATAAAAGAAAGTGCTGCTCTGTTAACGTGAAGCAGCAGCATTGCTGGCAGGAGCGGTCGGTGAACGCTCTGAGCTGGTGTTGGGCAACTACTTGCCTGTTAGTTCTTGGGTCCATAGTAAAAAAAAATAAACTAGTCCGAGATAACCCTTTTAAGTAACTGTATATGACTAGGATATTCCAAAACATTGTTATAGAAATAATGGTGATATCCAATTTAATTATTTAGATGTGAGTTAGTTTTCAATTTCATTTCAGAAGACTTTTCCAATCTGCATAGGTGTAATACAGTGTACTGGACATTGCGGCAGAGGAAATAAAGCAGAAGGAATCCTTACCTCCTGCTCAGAGAGGCCGTCAATGATTTCTGACACTTCATGCTCACTGCGTGCGGCAGATAAGGACAGACCGCTTCCCCTTTGTCCTACCCTGCTGAGAGATGGAATTGAAATGTTCAGCCATGTGTAGTGACGCACCAGCAGGTTGTATGGATGAGCAACTTAGCATAGCCACAGCAGACATCCATAGTACACTTGATACCCCAGGCTCTCACTGGATGTAATAATACTTATAAGCTAATGTTTTTCACCCTTTCAGACTTTATTCCAGACATTCAGAGATGCCGAACAATAAAACACCAGAACATGGAAACATGCCAATGCTAAAAGATGAAAAACATTGCCAACCAGGGTAACATTCAACTTTCTTCCATTTTTCTTGATAAAAATAGAGTATCTCAGGTTTATTATATTCTCATGTCATACTGTTTCTATTAGTCTCTGAATAATAATAATAATAATAATAATAATATAATACTATATCAAAGTATGTTAAACAAAGAAACTATAGGAGAGAAGAAGCGCACATAGGATCTTATCCGACAATTTCAGAATCTGTTATTCAGAAAACTGCTCACCTGGTGCCCGTTTGAAAGGGCATACAAACGTCAGCTGCCGCAGATCCAAGGGTCAGCCATTGACCATATCAGGCACCAAATGAGGGAAATTAGTGGATAACATCCGCGCTGCTGAACATATCGATACATGTGGTATTCCTGAGGAAGAAGTCATACAGAGACTTCGAAACGCGTTGTATAAAGCCACAATTCCTTTGCATCAATACGTCCGGATTTTCATTTGTTCAGCAGCGCGGATGTTATCCACTAATTTCCCTCGTTTGATAAAAGTATGTTACAAAGGCTGTGCGCGTTTCAGAGAAAAGCATATTCTAAAAATTTGTCAAGGACTGATACGCGAGTCCCAGGCAGCTTCTGCCCGCCTGCTCCCCTGGAATGACAGGACTCTCCCTGCGTGCGTTTATAGGGAGAGACCTGTCAGATTAGGTTTATCACCATCACCATCACCAATCACCAATTAGGTTTATCAGAAAAATGTACAAACTTTCAGCTGTTTACAATAAGCCAAGAACAATCTAAATAACTGAAGACAACTAATATAACAAGTGCCACCGTTACTGACTGACAGTTTTAGAATTAGAAGAGCCCCCTTTGCTATGCAACATGTTTTAAGCAGATCTTAACAGCCAGACACCAAATTCTGTCCGCATTCCTAAGGAATCTTAGCCCATTCCTCATGTGCAGTGGCCTCCAGTTCACTAATGTTCTCAGATTTGTGTACTGCAAACTCCATCTTCAAATTAAAGATTTTCTTTGCACCTCAAGTCAGGTCATTTTGATGGCCACTCCAGGACGTCTTCTGAAACTAAATCTTAGTGGACTGATGACGCATGCTTGGAATCATTGTCCTGTAGGAAGGTTCAATGACATCCAAGGATCACCTTCATCAAAAAAAGCATGCTGTTTTTTCCTAGGATTTCCTGAGAATTGATTTAATACATGTTGTCCTCCACAAACTGCAGGTTTCCAGTGTCAGGAAGCCCAGCAGCCCCTAGAGAATAACCTAGCCACTTGCATGCTTAACTGTAGGCAGGGTGTTCTTTTAAGCTGGTGCTGCATTCTGCCTCCTCCAGGCATTGTGCTGATCCATAGGCTAAAAAAGGTGTAGCTTTAACAAATCACTTCACAGAACAGCGTTTGAACACTTCTGTGGCTTATTTTTTGGGTTTTTAGAATACTGGAGCAGACTTTTCTAGTGCAAATGGAAACTCTATAGAGCTTGCTGTCACCAAATCTTGCTGCAGGTCTGTTGAAATCCCTCAAGGGTTTTTGATCACCTGCCTCCTCAGGAATTTTACAGCAGTCATTGATAGCACCCCCTTTCTGCCACATCCAGGTCACATACCTGTAACTCCAGGAACACTCACTACATTAATAAGCTGCACAGTAATGATCTGATAACTTTTTGGACCCTTCACTTGACTCTCTTAAAGAAAAGCCAGCAAACCTGATGCAACTTGCAAATGTGTGCCCTGATGAGGGATTTTATCCAGGGGTTGAATAATTCTTAGATGCAGTAGTCTTTAAAAGTGGCATTTTGTGTTGACTTGTTATATATGTTTTGTTGAGCTATTTAAAGGGAACCCTGTTAGTTACACAAAAGAAAACAGTGTTCCAAAGCTATATGGCCATCTCACTGACAGCGCAGCTACGGGGAGAAAATGAGCTTTAGTCTTCCATGGAGCTGTCGGCTTTTAGTCTTAGAGGTGTACTTCGGTCACTGCTCAGTACACAGAGAGCTGAGGTTGTAAGCACGCCCAGGAAATTTCACAGCTTGCTCTGTAGCACTCGGGCCCAGAGCTTGCAGTTAATATGTTAGTTTCATACTGTATGTTCCCACATGAAATGTATGTTCTCCCTGTGTTTTTGTGGGTTTACTTTGCGTACTCCAGCTTCCTCTCACACTTTATATATAGCCATCTCTATTTTTTGTCATCCACAGATCGGATCATGGCCCGGAGACATACTGATAGGATATTTAACCCCTTCATGACCCAGGGTATTCATTTTTTTGCTTTAGTTTTTTGCTCCCTTTCCTCCCGGAGACGTAACATTTTTTTATTTTTCCGTCAATATGGCCATGTGAGGGCTTATTTTTTGCGGGACAAACTGTACTTTTGAACGACCTCATTGGTTTTAACATGTCATGTACTAGAAAAAGGGAAACAAATTCCAAGTGAGGTGAAATTACAAAAAAAGTGCAATCCCACACTTGTTTTTTGCTTGGCTTTTTTGCTAGGTTCACTAAAAGCTAAAGCTGACCTGACATTATTATTCTCCAGGTCATTACAAGTTCATAGACACCAAACATATCTAAGTGGTTATCTAAGTTAAGTTATCTAAGTTACAAACTTTGCTAAAAAAAAAAAATTGTGCCATTTTCCGATACCCATAGCGTCTCCATTTTTCATGATCTTGGGTTGGGCGAGGGCTTATTTTTTGCTCGCCGAGCTGACGTTTTTAATGATACCATTTTGGTGCAGATATGTTCTTTTGATCATCCGTTATTGCATTTTAATGCAATTGCGTGGCGACCAAAAAAACTTAATTCTGGCGTTTCATATTTTTTTCTCACTATGCCATTTAGCGACCAGTTTAATCCTTTTTTTCTTGATAGATCGGGTGATTCTGAACACAGCGATACCAAATATATGTATGTTTGATTTTTTTTTTAATTGTTTTAATTTGAATGGGGCGAAAGGGGGGTGATTTAAACTTTTATATTTTTTTTTAATTGTTTTCATATTTTTTTTTACTTTTGCCATGTTTCAATAGCCTCCATTGGAGGCTAGAAGCTGGCATAGCCTGATCGGCTCTGCTACATAAGAGCGAAGCTCAGATTGCTCCTATGTAGTAGATTTACAGACTTGCTATGGGTGGCGCTCATAGCAATCTGGCATCAACAACCATAGAGGTCTCATGGAGACCTCTGGTTGTCATGTTGATGCATAGCTGACCACGGATCACGTGACGGAGGTCAGCGATGCACGCATTTCCGGCCGGATGGCCGGAAGCGCTAGTTAAATGCCGCTATCAGCGTTTGACAGCGGCATTTAACTAGTTAATAGCGGCGGGTGAATCACGATTCCACCCGCCGCTATTGCGGGCACATGTCAGCTATTCAAAACAGCCGACATGTCCGGGCTTTGATGCGGGATCACCACCGAAGCAGGGGATCTGACCTCGGACGTACTATCCCGTCCAAGGTCAGAAAGGGGTTAAAGTGTGAGAGGATACTCAGAGCACAAAGACATACTGATCAGATTCACACACACATATATATACGGCGTGTGTGTATGTATATATATATATATATATATATATATATATATATACACACACACATATATATACACGCCGTATACGTGTATGAATCCGACCGGTATGAGTCGTATCATATATATATATATATATATATATATATATATATATATATACCGTATATACTCGTGTATAAGAAGAGATTTTCAGCACTTTTTTTGGGTTGAAAACGCCCCCCTCGGCTTATACACGAGTCATTGTCCAGAAAGCCGGCGGGGGAGGGGGAGCCGGCAGCTGTAGCACAGTGACAGCTGCAGCGGCCGGCTTCCAGAAGACATCAATACTCACCCTGCGTCGCTGCATTTCCGTCCCTGCATTTCTTTCCCGGCGCAGGCAGCTTTCCTTGTTCCTGTGCTCAGCGGTCAGGTGGTACTGCTCATTAAATTAATGAATATGCACACGTCTCCACTCCCATAGGTACGGAGCGCATATTCATTACCTTAGTGAGCGGTACCACGCGACCTTTGAGCACAGGAACAAGAAAGAGCTGCCAGCGCCGGGACAGAGATGCAGGGATGCGCGAGGAGGGTGTGTAGGACGGGGGGGGGGGAAGCCATGTGGGACTGTAGGAGCTATGCGGGACCGTGGAAGCCATGCATACAACAGGGGGAGCCACACATACCGGGACAAAACAGGGGAGCCACATACCAAGACAGGACGGGGTTGCCACACATACCAGGAGAAGACGGGGGAAGCCATGCATAGCAGGACAGGGATGAGGGGTCAATGCATACCCGGCTTATACTTGAGTCAATAAGCTTCCAGTTTGGAGCTCGGGTCAGCTTATACTCGAGTATATACGGTATATCGCCTTATATAACCAAATTAGATTACACCTACATAAAATTTGAGCAAACATATGGGACAGCAAATATAGTCAGACTTTTAAATGGACTCTGTTGCCAGGTTTTTACTACTTCATCTGAGAGCAAAAACTAAAACCTACAAAGACAGGGAGTTTTACACCCAGAAGTAAAATCAAGTAATGCTTGTTAAATATCAGCAAATTCATCGGAGAGCAGCCTAATGTAGAGGTACAGACCAGGATTCCATAGTTGTGTCACTTACTTTACTGGTTACTGCAGTTTTGACACAATCAGTGTTTTATCTGCTGCAGATCTAGCAGTTCTCTAAATGCTGACGTCTACTGTATGTAACCCCACCCACACCACTGATTGGCAGCTTTCTGCCCATGTATGGTGTGCTGCCAATCAGAGGGGTTATACAGCGCTTGTGAATATGCTTGACTATCTGGCAAAAGGTTTACTAGTCCTCTAAAGGTACCTTCACACATAACGATATTGTTAACGATATCGTTGCATTTTGTGACGTAGCAACGATATCGTTAATGAAATCGTTATGTGTGACAGCGACCAACGATCAGGCCCCTGCTGGGAGATCGTTGGTCGCTGAAGAAAGTCCAGAACTTTATTTCGTCGCTGGATCTCCCGCGGACATCGCTGGATCGGCGTTTGTGACACCGATCCAGCGATGTCTTCACTGGTAACCAGGGTAAACATCGGGTAACTAAGCGCAGGGCCGCGCTTAGTAACCCGATGTTTACCCTGGTTACCATCCTAAAAGTAAAAAAAACAAACACTACATACTTACCTACCGCTGTCTGTCCCCCGGCGCTGTGCTCTGCACTCCTCCTGCACTGGCTGTGAGCGTCGGTCAGCCGGAAAGCAGAGCGGTGACGTCACCGCTCTGCTTTCCGGCCGCTGTGCTCACACAGACAGTACAGGAGGAGTGCAGATCACAGCGCCGGGGGACAGACAGCGGTAGGTAAGTATGTAGTGTTTGTTTTTTTTACTTTTAGGATGGTAACCAGGGTAAACATCGGGTTACTAAGCGCGGCCCTGCGCTTAGTTACCCGATGTTTACCCTGGTTACCGGCATCGTTGGTCGCTGGAGAGCTGTCTGTGTGACAGCTCTCCAGCGACCAAACAGCGACGCTGCAGCGATCCGGATCGTTGTCGGTATCGCTGCAGCGTCGCTTAATGTGAAGGGGCCTTAATACTAATCTCCTGATAAAACAGTTATTTTATCAAAACTACACAGCCAGTAAGTGAGACATCGCTGGAGTCAGAGTCTGTAGCCCGTACATTATTGCTGCTCTCAGATTATTGCTGGTGACAGATTCCTTTTAAGTCCTTTTATTTGTTCATTTAATGGAAAATAATTGTACTATTTAACCTGTAATGTTGCATGGCAGCTGTAACAAGGTTACATTTAATACAGATTTAACACCAACCTCTGCATGCGTTCCTGAAGCTCCCTCTGCTTGCGGATCTCAGGGAACTGCTTCTCATAATACTCCCTTATCTTGCTCTCCTTTGCTCTTCTGCGTGGATTATTTTCAATACGCTCCACTTTTTTCTCCCAGGCTTCCATCAACTGGTCATATCGCTGACAGAGTTTCTGTTCCTGCACCAGAAAGTGATCTATCAGAACATGCAAATCTTTAACTCTGACCCCAATCACAATAAAGTCACAAATCAGAACCGTTTCTAAGAAGCATACATGCTTCCCAATGTGCATTAGCACCCAAAATAACCCACAGAATAGAATACCAAAATACAGAACATAAAAGTAGTATACACAGCAGATGGCGCCATGTTTCTTCACATCATAAACTACCATTATTAGCAAAAGCCATGACCCAATCTGGATCCTGAAAGACCCCACTGACATAAAATGATGCATGGCAGAAATGGCGAAGAATTTTCTGCACCAAATATTGTCCGCTCATTCCTACTAACACGTGCACATACCCTAAAGTTCTAGAGAAGGACGGCATCATATGGGTGGCTATATCAGGTGAAGTACATTTCTATACGTTATCGTCTATAGTAGAATATTCGGGGTGTAAGCCTTTCCGTGCATTTTAAGCTAAGCGTTGTGATAACCCCGGTAGGGGCCCTGGAACTACTCCATATTGCTGGCATCTGTAAGGGGAATATTCTTGGAGTCACGGCACTGTTGAGAAACCTGGAACACAACTACAGTAATGACTGCTTGGATGAGGGGTTTTGCTTCCTAAGACTCAAATAAAAACACCATAGCAGTTGGCAAATGGATTTTCATTCCTCCCTGTGTGATTTACTTAGCATTTTAAAGGCTGCCAAACTTTTCATAGCTGTTCTAAAACAGTGCTGATAAGAAATATGCATCCACGAAAATGAAGAACACAAACTTCTACGGCTCATGTTACTCTACATCATCTAGAATGTAATCCTCTTTATCAGCAAACGGAAAAGCAGCCAAGGCAGCTCATATACAGGTCCTTCTCAAAAAATTAGCATATAGTGTTAAATTTCATTATTTACCATAATGTAATGATTACAATTAAACTTTCATATATTATAGATTCATTATCCACCAACTGAAATTTGTCAGGTCTTTTATTGTTTTAATACTGATCGTTTTGGCATACAACTCCTGATAACCCAAAAAACCTGTCTCAATAAATTAGCATATCAAGAAAAGGTTCTCTAAACGACCTATTACCCTAATCTTCTGAATCAACTAATTAACTCTAAACACATGCAAAAGATACCTGAGGCTTTTATAAACTCCCTGCCTGGTTCATTACTCAAAACCCCCATCATGGGTAAGACTAGCGACCTGACAGATGTCAAGAAGGCCATCATTGACACCCTCAAGCAAGAGGGTAAGACCCAGAAAGAAATTTCTCAACAAATAGGCTGTTCCCAGAGTGCTGTATCAAGGCACCTCAATGGTAAGTCTGTTGGAAGGAAACAATGTGGCAGAAAACGCTGTACAACGAGAAGAGGAGACCGGACCCTGAGGAAGATTGTGGAGAAGGACCGATTCCAGACCTTGGGGAACCTGAGGAAGCAGTGGACTGAGTCTGGTGTGGAAACATCCAGAGCCACCGTGCACAGGCGTGTGCAGGAAATGGGCTACAGGTGCCGCATTCCCCAGGTAAAGCCACTTTTGAACCATAAACAGCGGCAGAGGCGCCTGACCTGGGCTACAGAGAAGCAGCACTGGACTGTTGCTAAGTGGTCCCAAATACTTTTTTCTGATGAAAGCAAATTTTACATGTCATTCGGAAATCAAGGTGCCAGAGTCTGGAGGAAGACTGGGGAGAAGGAAATGCCAAAATGCCTGAAGTCCAGTGTCAAGTACCCACAGTCAGTGATGGTGTGGGGTGCCATGTCAGCTGCTGGTGTTGGTCCACTGTGTTTCATCAAGGGCAGCTTCCATCGGCTGAAATGCTTTATGGAGATGAAGATTTCATTTTTCAGCACGACCTGGCACCTGCTCACAGTGCCAAAACCACTGGTAAATGGTTTACTGACCATGGTATTACTGTGCTCAATTGGCCTGCCAACTCTCCTGACCTGAACCCCATAGAGAATCTGTGGGATATTGTGAAGAGAAAGTTGAGAGACGCAAGACCCAACACTCTGGATGAGCTTAAGGCCGCTATTGAAGCATCCTGGGCCTCCATAACATCTCAGCAGTGTCACAGGCTGATTGCCTCCATGCCACGCCGCATTGAAGCAGTCATTTCTGCCAAAGGATTCCCGACCAAGTATTGAGTGCATAACTGAACATTATTATTTGTTGGTTTTTTTGTTTGTTATTAAAAAACACTTTTATTTGATTGGATGGGTGAAATATGCTAATTTATTGAGACAGGTTTTTTGGGTTATCAGGAGTTGTATGCCAAAATCATCAGTATTAAAACAATAAAAGACCTGACAAATTTCAGTTGGTGGATAATGAATCTATAATATATGAAAGTTTAATTGTAATCATTACATTATGGTAAATAATGAAATTTAACAATATATGCTAATTTTTTGAGAAGGACCTGTATAGCCGGTGATTTCAGAGTCCTGCTTTGATGGGAATCTACCCTTAAAGGAGAAGTCTCCAGGAACATCTTCTATGGACAATCTCAGGGGTAAAATTCAGATGCTCCTGAGCACCTGCTAACACCATGGATGATTTAATTCCTGGTATATCAGGCCACCACCACCTTCCTTCACAGCTGCCCGGGAATAGACTGATTTTTACAGGTCTATTTTCCTCGTGAATTCCATTGCAGATTGAGTTACAAACGTTCTGTCAGTGTAGCCCGAATAATAGTAAAATATGTTACGTTCCGAGTCCTAAAGCAATAAAGCTTGAGCTGTAGATGAAGAATGACGCCAGTCCTTCATGTCCTCTGCGTTCGCTGACAGCAGCCATATCATTTGCCTAGCGAGAATCATTCGGTAGTTTCCAGAGATAATTATCCTCAGTCATCCGCCATAACAGAGTATTTTAGGAGTTTGTTCTATTCTGCTTCTCCTAGAATATGAAGGGCTTCCAAACAAAACCTCAGCGGACACAAAGCTGATGGCTTTTTCCTCCAAAGCAGTAAGAATCTTGCATTTTTTCCGAGATTTTTCAGTGTGCACAACACATTTTACATCATTTTATAAAAGTTCATCAAGACATTTGCATGATCAATGGTAAAATATTTCTTCTATGTTCAACTTAATCTTAGGGCAGAAGGAGAACAGGACATTCTGTATTGTATTTATTTGGATGCAAATGGAAAACAGATTTTCATTTTGCACTGCAGTTTAGAAAGCTTGTAAAGTTTAGATTTTTTTTTCTTCATCTGTGGCCTCATTAATATTAGTCCTTTATTGATTTCCCTGAGAAACGTTTGTTTCTTTAGGATCCAATCTTACTGACAGATCCCATGGACTATTAGATCTCGCTCATGTCCAAGTATCATGGTCGGAGTACAGACTGCAATATATGGACTGGCCGCGAGTCTCCTGACCCAAACAGACAGCATCGTAGGCAAATGTGGGCCATCAAGTTCTGGTCAGGAGGACCTGTGGCTAGTCCGTGATAGACGGAAGTCTGAATGAGGCCTTAGTATACGTGTATTACGGAGAAGTAGTATCAGATCAGTACCAGCTATAACTTTCCTTTTTTAGAGAATGGAGATACTAAATACCTGATGTGCCTGTAGAAAATAGAAAATACATTTGCTTTCAGGCGACGACATAGGTTTCCTTCAATTGTATAATGCAATTACATCTTTACTCGGCTTTCTGAATACAGCTGGCTGGCAAGAATAGAAGCCTTTATGTTCTCAGTAGGCCCTGGTGATCAGTCAGAAAGGAGCGTTCGACTTCTGTACTTTTAATTAATTCTACCTTGTATTTTGCTGGATCAGCGTCTGGGCTTTTGTGCCTTGAAACATTAAGCTGTCCTCTGGCACCAAAACCCTGCACAGTCGGCACCTCAACCTGAAAATAAGCCTTTTTATTTAACCATCAGTGCACTGTACCACTCATAAGCCCATTACATTTCTATTACATTTTCCAATTTACCTCCTGGTTGTCACCAAGCCTCTCTGACCTTCGGCAACCTGCATTTTGTAAGCTAATAATGTACCACTGTCTAAAAATTATGGAGGCTGCCACATTTTATGCATGCTACTACTATTCGCAAATGCTATTGCCTTCACATATGACGCCCCCAATTGATACACATCCTCAATAAGTCCTTGGGAGCATCTGGCTATTCTGGAGAACAAGTGTACTAAGAAAAGGGACATAATACTTCATTAGGACTCCTTCACACGTCGGTGTCTCTGATACATGTGGTGACAGTTTTCACACATACTGGAGCCTATTATACACGTAGATTTATTTAAAGGGAACCTGTCACCCCCAAAATCAAAGGTGAGCTAAGACCACCGGCATCAGGGGTCTATCTACAGCATTCTGTAATGCTGTAGATAAGCCCCTGATCTATCCTAAAAGATGAGAAAAAGAGGTTAGATTATACTCACCCAGGGGCGGTCCCGTTGCTGTACGGTCAGATGGGTGTCACGGTCCGGTCAGGCGCCTCCTATCTTCATCAGATGATGTCCTCTTCTTGCCTTCACGCTGCGGCTCTGGTGCATGCGTACTTTGTCTGCCCTGTTGAGAGCAGAGCAAAGTACTGCAGTGCGCAGGCGCCGGGCTGCTCTGACCTTTCCTGGCGCCTGCGCACTGCAGGACTTTGCTCTGCCCTCAACAGGGCAGACAAAGTACGCATGCGCCAGAGCCGCAGCATGAAGACAAGAAGAGGACATGATCGTAAGAAGATGGGAGGCCCAGGACCGGACCGCAACACCCATTGGATCGGACTGCCCGCGTGAGTATACTCTAACCTCTTTTAGGATACATTGGGGGCTTGCTGTAGGTAAGCCCCTGATGGCGGTGAGCTTAGCTCAACTTCCATTTTTGGGGGTGACAGGTTCCCTTTAAATCTATGGGGCTGTGCACATGTCCGTGTTAACACACAGACCATGTTTCGGTGTGAGCCACACAAGGACATGTCCGTTTTTTTCCAGCAACAGGCACGTCAATACGTCTAATGGATGCGCCATTTCTGGGGTGGCTCAGGGCTGGTTTTATTAGGCCAATAAACATGGACCTTCCCAGCCTATTAATATTAGCCCATAGTTGTCTGCTTAGCCTTTGCTGACTATTAAAACTATGGGGGGCCCAGGTCATTTTTTTAATAACCAGTTAAAGCTAAGCAGACAGCTGTGAGCGGATATTAATAGACTGGAAAGCTCCATGGTTATTGGGTCCTTTCCAGACTTATAAGACCAGCTCCAGCTGTCTGCTTTGCCTTAGCTTGTTATTAAAAATAAGGGGGAATGCACGCCACTTTTTTCATTTATTTTTTAGCTAAATACAGGTACAGAAAACTACACGCACACTGCACTAATTTTATAACTCACGGACATCTTTCTATCTATCTATTCTCTATCTTTGCACATCTAACACCTAAACATCTTATTTCTATTCTGCGATTTCAGCATGTGTCACACTGATGGACACGGACGGCACACGGATGCCACATGGATTATACACACAGACTTGGATAGCCCCATTACTGTTTTTTTCAGTACTGGAAATATTAAGACATGTGAAGGACTTAGTTCTGAAATACACTTAAATGAGTATTTTTGTCTAAAGAAGCTCCATTAGATGATCAATTTTAGATAAATTGGACTGCTGGATCTCTCATACATTACGAGACTGGCATGTCTAAATCTCTATTTACTGGCAATGGTACTGACAAAGACAGCTAAGCACAGGTGAAGACTGAATGGAGAAGTTGACAGGTGTGTGTCAGGCCTTACCATTCACTTCTATACCATTTCTGTAAGTCTGAAGAAGATGGATGCAGCTGTGCACCTATGCAGCCATGCTCCACATGAATGCAGCTTCCAGTGCCCGTCTCAATTGCCAGGATAGGGTTGGGGGGATTCAAAAAAAATAAAATAAATAAGTGTAGGTTCCAGAGGTAAGACCGGCATCATTTTTGATTGTCCTGATGAAGAAGTTTTGAACTTCAACACACATTGACAAATCAACCGCATTTCTGAATGCCAATTCTCTCTCATCCTGGAGGAGCAGAATTAACCCTTTCTTTGTGTATATCGATTTGTGGGTCTGCAGCAGCCTTAAGCCTATTAGTGATTGTGATCACACAACCATACCAGGAGAGTACCTTTGCTTTTGGTCTCCCACACTATTAGTCAGATAAAACCCTACTGCGTTTATTGTTATTTCAGCTTTATTCACCTTTATAGGGATTGTCTCACAGCTTATATACATCATAGTGGGTCCATTTCTAAAAGCCAGAATGATGAGCGGCTCTTACTGAAGTGGGCACAGCCACATGATCAGCCATTAATTGCATAGCCATTGTGTAATAGTTGATTGCTGGGGGTTACAGAAGCACGTGATATGCGGTATTTTTTCCGGAGCACAACAGCGCACTGTATTTAATACTTTGACTGCAGGTCTCTACATAGTAATACGTTATGTGCTATTGAATATAAAGACGTATGGTGCAGGCTACACTGCCCACTACTTACCCATTGCTTACGGGCATGATTCCTTCTTTTAAAATACAGAATGAGCTTCTTACGCATGGTCTGGTTTCTAAAGTAGGGAAATTGGAAAATGTAAAACAATTTAGGAAATAAATGGTTTTATAAGTGAGATGACAACTAGAAAGTATAGACTGCATGATGTACTTACATTTTAATATTTTCATGGTATTGCTTGGTGTCTGACGGCTGGTTGTACAGTGGCTGTAAGGAAAATCAATGTATGTATTCACAACACCATCTACCAGAACTTCCATGTATCATGGAGAATTATTAGCGTTGTAAGTCCCTAGTAAGTCCCTCACATGTAAAGCGCCATGGAATAAATGGCGCTATAATAATAAATAATAATAATAATAATAGTAAGCATTAGGCCGGCGTCACACACAGCGTAAAACAATACGGTCCGTATATTACGGCCGTAATACGCTGAAAAGTCCCGAAAAAAGTGGTCCGTAGCTCCTCCGTAGGCAGGGTGTGTCAGCGTTTTTTGCGCATGGCATCCTCCGTATGTAATCCGTATGGCATCCGTACTGCGTGGTTTTCTCGCAGGCTAGCAAAACCAACATACCGCTATAGAAGTGATCCATGTGTCCCAAAAAGAAAAGAAAATATATATATACTGTCTATATATATATATATATATATATATATATATATATATATATATATATATATATGTCAGTAGACACATATATTAGAGAGAAAAGCCGGTAATTCAGTGCGGTGTACAGTAAAATCACACTGACAGCTTACAGTAGAATAGGTAGAATAAATGTGTACACATAGAATAGGTATATATATATATATATATGTCAGTGAGACACATATATGTATATATATTAATATTTATTCCAGCGCTAGACAGCTTGAAAGCCGGTAATTCAATTACCGGCTTTTTCCTTCTCCTTCCTAAAACCCGACATGATTTGAGACATGGTTTACATACAGTAAACCATGTCTTCTCTCCATTTTTTTTGCAGATTCCACACTACTAATGTCAGTAGTGTGTATCTGCAAAATTTGGCCGTTCTAGCTCTTAAAATAAAGGGTTAAATGGCGGAAAAAATTGGCGTGGGCTCCCACGCAATTTTCTCCGCCAGAGTAGTAAAGCCAGTGACTGAGGGCAGATATTAATAGCCTGGAGAGGGTCCATGGTTATTGGCCCCCCCCTGGCTAAAAATATCTGCCCCCAGCCACCCCAGAAAAGGCACATCTGGAAGATGCGCCTATTCTGGCACTTGGCCACTCTCTTCCCATTCCCGTGTAGCGGTGGGATATGGGGTAATGAAGGGTTAATGCCACCTTGCTATTGTAAGGTGACATTAAGCCAGATTAATAATGGAGAGGCGTCAATTATGACACCTATCCATTATTAATCCAATACTAGTAAAGGGTTAAATAAAACACAAACACATTTTTTAAAATTATTTTAATGAAATAAAAACAATGGTTGTTGCAGTATTTTATTCAACGCCCAATCCAGTCACTGAAGACCCTCGTTCTGTGAGTAAAAAAACATAATAAACCAACAATATACTTACCCTCCGCAGATCTGTAACGTCCAACGATGTAAATCCTTCTGAAGGGGTTAAAACATTTTGCAGCAAGGAGCTGTGCTAATGCAGGCTGCTCCTCGCTGCAAAACCCGGGGAATGAGTCTAAATATAGATCAATGATCTATATTTAGCTTCATTTGCGGTGAGGCGCCCTCTGCTGGCTGTTCATAGATCGTGGGAAATTACCTAGAAAGCCAGGGAGCTTTGAATAAAATACTGCAACAACCATTGTTTTTATTTCATTAAAATAATTTTAAAAAATGTGTTTGTGTTTTATTTAACCCTTTACTAGTATTGGATTAATAATGGATAGGTGTCATAATTGACGCCTCTCCATTATTAATCTGGCTTAATGTCACCTTACAATAGCAAGGTGGCATTAACCCTTCATTACCCCATATCCCACCGCTACACGGGAATGGGAAGAGAGTGGCCAAGTGCCAGAATAGGCGCATCTTCCAGATGTGCCTTTTCTGGGGTGGCTGGGGGCAGATATTTTTAGCCAGGGGGGGCCAATAACCATGGACCCTCTCCAGGCTATTAATATCTGCCCTCAGTCACTGGCTTTACTACTCTGGCGGAGAAAATTGCGCGGGAGCCCACGCCAATTTTTTCCGCCATTTAACCCTTTATTTTAAGAGCTAGAACAGCCAAATTTTGCAGATACACACTACTGACATTAGTAGTGTGGAATCTGCAAAAAAAATGGAGAGAAGACATGGTTTACTGTATGTAAACCATGTCTCAAATCATGTCGGGTTTTAGGAAGGAGAAGGAAAAAGCCGGTAATTGAATTACCGGCTTTCAAGCTGTCTAGCGCTGGAATAAATATTAATATATATACATATATGTGTCTAATGACATATATATATATATATACCTATTCTATGTGTACACATTTATTCTACCTATTCTACTGTAAGCTGTCAGTGTGATTTTACTGTACACCGCACTGAATTACCGGCTTTTCTCTCTAACAGCGCTGCGTATTTCTCACAAGTCACACTGCTTGTCCGTGTGTAATCCGTATTTTTCACGCTTCCATAGACTTTCATTGGCGTATTTCTTGCGCAGTACGGTGACAAACGCAGCATGCTGCGATTTTGTACGGCCGTAGAAAGCCGTATAATACTGATCAGTAAAATACGGCAAATAGGAGCAGGGGCATAGAGAATAATTGTGCCGTATTTTTTGCGAGTTTTACGGACGTAGATTCTGCGCTCTTACGTCCGTAAAACTCGCATGTGTGACGGCGGCCTTAGAGATAGATGCCAGTGATGCCGCCCACCTGTGATAAGTGACACGTGAAACATTTTAGTTCCGATGTATGATGAATGTGACGTACCAGTTCCACATGAGGTCCCAGACCTTCCAGAATCCGATGAGCCGCCTCTGCCTTTTTCTGCAATACAAACAGATCACACTTCTATCAGATCCAATTTACTCACAATATTCATGATAAATAGGAGATCCCAAGTTCTAACCTGTAGTCCAGTGGGCCTGAGAAAATAATACATATCTGCCACCTTCTAAGTATCTGTTCACATCTCTTTAAGTGAACACATTCCGTACTTGCACCAAGGAAACAACCTGCCCGCACACCAAACTTATCAGTAGGGCCTTGTCTATGTGCAAAAGAAGTGTCCATGTAGCATACTTTTCTAATATACAATGGGAGTTAGTCTACATGGTACACAGAGAAGGGTGGAGAAGAGGGGGATGAAGCTGCAGCACCTCTCCGGTTCTCAAGGTTTCAGTGGGAGAAAAGTGAGGAATATCAGATTAGCGCGCAACCACTTTTGATGTATTTTAGCAAGCATGCAGAGACATTAAAAAAATACAGAGGCTGGAAACAGTTGTTGGCTACATTACATCTAAAGCTACTTGAGGGACAGAAGGTTTTTTTTTAATAATATAAAAAAATATGATCAATGCGCTCTCGGGAACCGATTGCATTACTTTCTATACAAAGCGCATCATTCACATTATTCCACTGCTCTACAATAGCATGGACTGTTTTAGTGTGAGCCTTTTACACTGTATAAAGCAAAATCCTTTTAGATGAAGCCAAGAAAAAAAGTGTATAAAAAAATAAATAAAAATCAACAGCCAGATATTGTGTCAAGGTGCATATAGCTCATGAAGTCTGCTATTAAAAACATTCATACAATTTATATTCTTCACTCAAACATTCATTTTCATAGCAGAGTAAGGTAGCCATCTGGTGGTTTTTCTTTAATACTACAAGCACAAAATAAATAAATAAATAAAATAAAATAAACCATGATAAATCTTATTAAAGGTTCAGGACAGGATATTTTTCCCCCTTCCTGACAAGGCACATTTTTCTGGAATTTATGGTACATGCGCTTTAAAAAGGGACCTAAAACATTTTTTAATTTGGATATCCAAGTGACATTGCCTCTTTTTTTCCGGATGCAAAATGCCTAAATTTTTATATCCCCTCTTTTGTGGATATGGGGGGAAATTTCAATTAAAATAAGAAATGTGTATTTTCCCCCATTTGTTTTTTTATTTTTCCATTAGTGCCATAAAGGATTGCTGAAAACTCTTTAAATTGTATGTATATATGTATGTGTGTATATATATATATATATACACATACACACACTAGATGGTGGCCCGATTCTAACGCATCGGGTATTCTAGAATATGCATGTCCACGTAGTATATTGCACAGCCCACGTAGTATATTACCCAGCCACGTAGTATATTGCCCAGTCACGTAGTATATTGCCCAGTCACGTAGTATATTGCCCAGTCATGTACGTTATTGCCCAGCTACGTAGTATATTGCCCAGTGACATAGTATATTGCCCAGCCACATAGTATATTGCCCAGCTACATAGTATATTGCCCAGTCACGTAGTATATTGCCCAGCTACATAGTATATTGCCCAGTGATGTAGTATATTGCCCAGCCACATAGTATATTGCCCGGCCACGTAGTATATTGCCCAGCCACGTAGTATATTGCCCAGCCACGTAGTATATTGCCCAGCCACGTAGTATATTGCCCAGCCACGTAGTTTACTGCACAGTCACGTAGTATATTGCCCAGTCACGTAGTATATTTGCCCAGTCACGTAGTATATTCCCCAGTCACGTAGTATATTGCCCAGTCACGTAGTATATTGCCCAGTCACGTAGTATATTGCCCAGCGATGTAGTATATTGCCCAGCCACGTAGTATATTGCCCAGTCACGTAGTATATTGCCCAGTCACGTAGTATATTGCCCAGCGATGTAGTAGATTGCCCAGCCACGTAGTACGGTATATTGCCCAGTCACGTACTATATTGCCCAGCTACGTAGTATATTGCCCAGTGACGTAGTATATTGCCCAGCCACATAGTATATTGCCCAGCTACGTAGTATATTGCCCAGTCACGTAGTATATTGCCCAGCTACGTAGTATATTGCCCAGTCACGTAGTATATTGCCCAGCCACGTAGTATATTGCCCAGCCACGTAGTATACTGCCCAGCCACGTATATTGCACATGTATGTAACAAGTTAAAAAAGACTTAAAATAAAAAATAAACATATACTCACCTTCCGAAGGCCCCTTGTAGTCCTGGCGCCTGTGTGCGGTGCACGCGGCAGCTTCCGGTCCCAGGGTTGGTATGAGCGCAGGACCTGTGATGACGTCGCAGTCACATGACCGTGACGTCATGGCAGGTTCTTCTCGCATAGCATCCTTGGCACCGGAACCTGCCGCTTTGCACTGCCGAGGACAGGGCGCGACGTCAGAGGGTGAGAGTAACTTTTTTATTATTATTATTACTTGTAACATTAGATCTTTTTACTATTGATGCTGCGTATGCAGCATCAATAGTAAAAAGTTGGTCACACAGGGTTAATAGCTGCGTTAATGGAGTGCGTTACACTGCAGCATAACGCGGTACATTAGCGCTGCCATTAACCCTGTGTGAGGGCTGACTGGAGGGGAGTATGGAGCGGGCACGGACTGCGGGGAGGAAGGAGCGGCCATTTTGCCGGCGGACTGTGCCCGTCGCTGATTGGTCGTGGCAATGATCGTGGGCGTTTTGCCACGACCAATCAGCGACTTGGATTTCCATAACAGACAGAGGCCGCGACCAATGAATATCCGTGACAGACAGACAAAAGGACAGACACAAAGACGGGAGTGACCCTTAGACAATAATATAGTATATATATATATATATACATATATATAATACGATACGATACACACACACACATACATATACACACAACAACTTTTTTCCGATAGTTGAGGGGCTAGAAACAGCAACTCAGACTGGTGTTGTCTTTTTTTTTAAAAACTACTTCCCATTCCTATATTAACCCCAGTTAGAGGAGAAATTCAATCTCATACCTACAGAACAGAGCTCTGACTTCCCTACCGGGAGGCCAGTTGTGTCTGACAGCCAGCTACCCACAGCTGCAGCTACATTATCTCATCTCATGCAAGCAATTTACACCGCATTGACACAGTGTAGAGGGCAGACTGCTCAGAAGTTTGTAGCCTATCGGCAGTACAGAACTGGTTAAATGGGTTGTCCACTAATCAAATAACCAGTTTTCAATCCCCATGTTTTCCCAAAGTAAAATAGCTATACTCCCCTCCAGTGCCGCTGCTGTCCCAAAATGGTCAGGTGCAGTACTTTCGCCAATGAGGCTATGGCTGGTCACTTTAAAATCTATATATTTTCTGTAGATAGTATAGATCGAAACAGCCAACGTAAATTAGAGGAAAAGCTTAATTGCTGTGAAATCCTCTCAAAGAAAGATTAATATACAGAAAATAGAGTATTTATCATAGAAAATGTGATCTACTGAAGATGGAATGTGGCCTTCTCTAAGAAGCGGTCTTCAAGAGGGTTTACGTTATGGCAGAAAATATGTCATCAGATAACGGGTCTGAATTCTTTGGCATCTATTTCCTAACAACCGTCATGATAGAGAAGTGCATCAAAACAGTGAGCTGAAAATCAAGAGGAAAGAAACCACAGTTATCAAAACGCTTTCAACAGAAATGAGAAGTTTGGGTAATTTCTGAATGACTGCTACTCTACAAATGTGCCTGCTGTTCAGGACTTTAATATTGGCAGCCTATACTTAAAGGGGTTGCTGTATAGGGTTTATCAGGGACGTTAATATTGGTAGCCTATACTTAAAGGGGTTTTCCAGTCTAGTCTAACACAAATTTTTGTCAAGAAGTGTAGGTTGCAAAATATTAACACTGTGTATATTTGACAGTGTTTGGATTAAGCAAGCTACATTGCTTGCCAATTCGAGCGAGTGTCCATGACCACAATATATGATTTGCATACTTGTGGTCACGCGCTGAATAGTTACTCTTACTATTTCTCTTAATGTTTGGATTCGACATGCTACATATGCTGAATCCCAACAGTGTGTTATATGAAAAAGTAGAGATGAGCGAATGTGAGCAGATAAGGCTCCTTTCACACTAGCGTCGGAATCTCCCCGTCGCAATGCGTCTGGGAGAGATTCCGACGCTAGCGTTTGCTGCATTGCACAATGGGTGCAGCGGATGCATTTTTCCGGCGCATCCGCTGCCCCATTGTAAGGTGCGGGGAGGTGGGGGCGGAGTTCCGGCCGCGCATGCGCGGTCGGAAAAAGCGGTCCGTCAGGAGAAAAAAACGTTACATGTAGCGTTTTTTTCTCCCGACGGTCCGCAAAAGCACGACGCATCCGTCGCTCAACGGATGCGACGTGTGGCAATCCGTCGCAAATGCGTCGTCAATGCAAGTCTATGGGGAAAAAAACGCATCCTGCAAGCACTTTTGCAGGATGCGTTTTTTCTGCAAAACGACGCATTGTGACGGATTGCAGAAAACGCTAGTGTGAAAGTAGCCTAAGGTGTTATCAGAGTATGATCATGTGCTAACCAAGTGACTTCGGAAATATGTTTGAGTCCTCATGGCTGCATGTCTCATGGCTGCTTGCCTAACTAACAGGCAATCCCTACATGTGTTGTGGCTGTCTAATAGCCGCGAGACACGCAGCTGCGGGACTCAAACATAGTTCTCTAGCACTCTGAAGACACTCTTATCACAGGAGCATGCTCGAATAACACCTTATCTGTGCACCTTCACTCATCACTAATGGTCATCCATCTGTGTGGAGGGATAGGGATACCAATGAGTGGTCTCCCCCCAACATTGTATACCAGACACAGTTCCACAGGTTTTGGAGTGGCTGTGCCTGGTGTAACATTTTACTACGACTTTATCCTACAGCCGTGACTAAAAGCACCATAGACCTAACAGTTGACCACACACCTTCAACAGCTGATTGGCAGAAAATGGCTAAGCGAGCAAATATAGTAGGCTATCCTAAAAGTCAGCTATTCGTTTTAAAGAAGCCAATGAGCCCTTCAAACCCCTTTACATTCATCATATTGAAATTGTAAAACATGGTTAAAATGTTATAGATCACACTCCAGATCAGAGATTTGCATGTAGCAGAAATAAAGAGTCCAGTCCAACAGCAATAAGGCTATGTGCACACGTTGCGGATTTTGCTGCGGATCCGCAGCGCATTGGCTGCTGCAGATTCGCAGCAGTTTTCCATGAGTTTACAGTACCATGTAAACCTATGGAAAACAAAATCCGCAGTGCACATGCTGCGGAAAAAAACGCGTGGAAACGCTGCATTGTTTATTCCGCAGCATGTCAACTCTTTGTGTGGATTCTGCAGCGGTTTACACCTGCTCCATAATAGGAATCCGCAGGTGTAAAACCGCAGGTAGAATCCGCACAAAAAACGAACTGTGTAACGTGGCATGCTAGTCCTTACTGCTCTCAGTCACTCTATGTCACATGCATTAGTCTGCACTCCATCGCAAGGTCTGGAAATTATGGATACTATGACCACAGATGGTCCTCACTGTAGTAAGCAACTCTTCTGATGAACATAACCTTGGCAGTTTTACTGACATATCAAGCGAATGCCTCGGCCATATCCTATTGCTGAACACTCTGTCTATTGGTCTGTAAATATATCCCCATCGCCACGGACTCCAGGATACCAGTTATTAGTCTGAGGAGGATTAATAAGGACATGCAGATGCAATAGCTCAGCATGAGACAGCACATAAAGCAAATCCAAGGTTATCTTAACCCTTTCCTCTAACTCCAGCCACCAGTAATAGCAGCCTTAATGTATGTATTCTGGCGGATATAGCTACAATTAAAGGTCATCCTTCAAGGCCCCATGGAGAAGGTCAGACAGCAAAACAAACATTGCGGAGGAAGCCCTTGTGGCTAATCCTGAAGGATGCTCATAATAACACCAGCACGGAAGGTGGAATTATCCGTAGATTATAATAGCGGAGCCTGAGCTGAGAAGACAATTACTGAAGCTTTCATTACCCACAGAGAGAAGAAAAAAAAAACTGCAAAAGAAAGTGAATGGAAGAAGGAAACACTGGAGAAAGCAGCCGCTCTGTGAACAAGGTTTTGATTTACTGCAGACAATTTTGTAAGAACATAAGGAAGAACAGCATGAGCTTATCTTATCTCTACAGTAGATAGCAGAGCCCTGCAAAATCGGCTAACCATCGCCATTATGTATCTCACTACAGCAATTTGTCATCAAAGGCAAAACACTGCTGTATCATGAATGCATGTCCTACACAGAAAATCTGCTACAGAGTATGGTTCAAGACATGTGAATAGGTTTCACAAACTATTTTAAAGGGAATGCTGTAGATAAGCCCCCCTCCCCCCCCCCCCCCCGATGTATCCTTAAAGATAAGAAAAACAGGTTAGATTATACTCACCCAGGGGCGGTCCCGGTGTGGTCCGGTCCGATGGGCGTCACGGTCCGGGTCCGGCGCCTCCCATCTTCATACGATGTCGTTCTCTTCTTGTCTACCGGCTGCGGCTCCTGCACAGGCGTACTTTGTCTGCGCTGTTGAGGGCAGAGCCAGTGGCGTATCTAGGGGGGGGAAGACAGGGCATGTGCCCCGGGTGCAGCTGGCAGGGGGGCGCAGTTGGGCTGCCTAATGCGGTAGTCCGCAGTGCCTCCCCTGGCAGCTGCATTCTGCCGCCCCACGGATTGGGAGTCAGCTGTTCTCTGTGCCGACAGGCAAGCTGACAGCCGGCACAGAGAAGCTGCAGCGCCGGCTCCCAGTATTCAATTGTACTCGTATCTTACAGACACGAGTACAACTGAAGATCTGACTGCAGTGACTAGAACGGAGGTGATTTCGGGAGGTAATGATGTCACCGGAAGGGGCGGGGCCTCCTTCAGTCCAGTGAAGACACGATAGCAAGAAGCTGCTGAGGCTGCTAGAGGAGTGAGGGTCTGCAGCATGGAGCTGTGTGAGGAGATTACCGAGGTGTGTGGGGAATGGGGGGATGATGATACGGGCTGTGTAGTAGATGATAAGAGGCTGTGTGGGGAATGGGGGGTGATGAGAGGCCGTGTGGGGTATGGGGGATGATGAGGGGCTGTGTGGGGAATGAGGGGTGATGAGGCGCTGTGTGGGGAATGGGGGGTGATGAGGGGCTGTGTTGTGGATGATAAGAGGCTATGTGGGGAATCGGGGGAATGATAAGAGGCTGTGTGGGGAATCGGGGGATGATGAGGTGCTGTGTGGGGAATGGGGGTGATGAAGCGCTGTGTGGGGAATGGGGGGGTGATGAGGGGCTGTGTATTGGATGATAAGAGGCTGTGTGGGGAATCGGGGGGATGATGAGGTGCTGTGTGGGAAATGGGGGGGTGATGAGGTGCTTTGTGGGGAATGGGGGGTGATGAGGGGCTGTGTAGTGGATGATAAGAGGCTGTGTGGGGAATGGGGGGGATAATGAGGGGCTGGGTGGGGAATGGGGGGATAATGAGGTGCTGTGTGGGGAATGGGGGTGATGAGGGGCTGTGTAGTGGATGATAAGAGGCTGTGTGGGAAATGGGGGGGATGATGAGGGGCTCTGTGGGGAATGGGGGATATGTTGTGAATTCTGTGGTCGAGCTCCCTCCTGTGGTCACAAGTGGTACTGCGGCTTCTGAGTTTCCTTCCTCAGGTGATGAGGTTAAGTCGTTAGTTGCTGCTCTATTTAACTCCACCTAGTGCTTTGATCCTGGCCTCCAGTCAATGTTCTAGTATTGGTCTTGCTTCCTCCTGGATCGTTCCTGTGGCCTATCTTTCCTGCATAAGCTAAGTTCTGCTTGTGTTACTTTTGTTTTGCTATTTTTTCTGTCCAGCTTGCTTTATTGGTTCTTCTTGCTTGCTGGAAGCTCTGAGACGCAGAGGAAGCACCTCCGTACCGTTAGTCGGTGCGGAGGGTCTTTTTGCCCCTCTGCGTGGTTGTTTGTAGGGTTTTGTGTTGACTGCAAAGCTATCTTTCCTATCCTCGGTCTATTCAGTAAGTCGGGCCTCACTTTGCTTAATCTGTTTCATCTCTGTGTTTGTTTTTTCATCTTAACTCACAGTCATTATATGTGGGGGGCTGCCTTTTCCTTTGGGGAATTTCTCTGAGGCAAGGTAGGCTTATTTTTCTATCTTCAGGGCTAGTTAGTTTCTCAGGCTGTGCCGAGTTGCATAGGGAGCATTAGGCGCAATCCACGGCTACCTCTAGTGTGGTTGGATAGGATTAGAGATTGCGGTCAACAGAGTTTCCACGTCTCAGAGCTCGTCCCATGTTAGTAACTATCAGGTCACTTTGTGTGCTCTTAACCACTAGGTCCATTGTGGTTCTGAATTACCTAATCACAACAGTACTGGAGGCCCAAAGTACTAATGCTTCTCAATAGAGGGAAAAAAGAAGTTCTGAGACCATTTTTTTTTCTTTGCACTGTGTTTTGCCTTTTTTTTCCCCTAGACATTTGGGTGGTTCAGGATACAGGTGTAGTCATGGACATTAAAGGTCTGTCTTCATGTGTGGATCATTTCACTGCAAGAGTACAAAATATTCAAGACTTTGTGGCTCAGAATTCTATGTTGGAACCAAGAATTCCTATTCCTGATTTGTTTTCTGGAGATAGAGCTAAATTTCTGAGTTTCAAAAATAATTGCAAACTGTTTCTGGCTTTGAAACCTCGCTCCTCTGGTGACCCAGTTCAACAAGTTAAGATCATTATTTCGTTATTACGTGGCGACCCTCAAGACTGGGCATTTTCCCTTGCGCCAGGAGATCCTGCATTATGTAATATTGATGCGTTTTTTCTGGCGCTCGGATTACTGTACGATGAACCTAATTCAGTGGATCAGGCAGAGAAAAATTTGCTGGCTCTGTGTCAGGGTCAGGATGAGATAGAGATTTATTGTCAGAAGTTTAGAAAGTGGTCCGTGCTCACTCAATGGAATGAATGTGCGCTGGCAGCTATGTTCAGAAATGGTCTCTCTGAAGCCCTGAAGGATGTCATGGTGGGATTTCCTATGCCTGCTGGTCTGAATGAGTCTATGTCTTTGGCCATCCAGATCGGTCGACGCTTGCGTGAGCGTAAATCTGTGCACCATTTGGCGGTATTATCTGAGCATAAACCTGAGCCTATGCAGTGCGATAGGACTTTGACCAGAGCTGAAAGGCAAGAAAACAGACGTCAGAATGGGCTGTGTTTCTACTGTGGTGATTCCACTCATGTTATCTCCGATTGTCCTAAGCGCACTAAGCGGTTCGCTAAGTCTGCCACCATTGGTACGGTACAGTCGAAATTTCTTTTGTCCGTTACTTTGATCTGCTCTTTGTCTTCCTATTCTGTCATGGCATTTGTGGATTCAGGCGCTGCCCTGAATTTGATGGACCTGGAGTATGCTAGGCGCTGTGGGTTTGTCTTGGAGCCCTTGCAGTGTCTTATTCCATTGAGAGGAATTGATGCTACGCCTTTGGCCAAGAATAAGCCTCAGTATTGGACCCAGCTGACCATGTGCATGGCTCCTGCGCACCAGGAGGATATTCGCTTTCTGGTGTTGCATAATCGGCATGATGTGGTCGTGTTGGGGTTGCCATGGCTACAAGTCCATAACCCAGTATTAGATTGGAAATCAATGTCTGTGTCCAGCTGGGGTTGTCAGGGGGTACATGGTGATGTTCCATTTCTGTCTATCTCATCATCCACCCCTTCTGAGGTCCCAGAGTTCTTGTTTGATTACCGGGATGTATTCGATGAGCCCAAGTCCAATGCCCTACCTCCGCATAGGGATTGTGATTGTGCTATCGATTTGATTCCTGGTAGTAAGTTTCCTAAGGGTCGACTGTTTAATTTATCTGTACCTGAGCACGCCACTATGCGGAGTTACGTTAAAGAATCCTTGGAGAAGGGTCATATTCGCCCGTCATCATCGCCATTGGGAGCAGGGTTCTTTTTTGTGGCCAAGAAGGATGGTTCGCTGAGACCTTGTATTGATTACCGCCTTCTAAATAAAATCACGGTCAAATTTCAGTACCCCTTGCCGCTGCTATCTGATTTGTTTGCTCGGATTAAGGGGGCTAGTTGGTTCACCAAGATAGATCTTCGTGGTGCATATAATCTTGTGCGTATTAAACGGCGCGATGAATGGAAAACTGCATTTAATACGCCCGAGGGCCATTTTGAGTACCTGGTTATGCCATTCGGACTTGCCAATGCTCCATCAGTATTTCAGTCCTTTATGCATGACATCTTCCGAGAGTACCTGGATAAATTCCTGATTGTATACTTGGATGATATTTTGGTCTTCTCGGATGATTGGGAGTCTCATGTGAAGCAGGTCAGAATGGTGTTCCAGGTCCTGCGTGCTAATTCTTTGTTTGTGAAGGGATCAAAGTGTCTCTTTGGTGTTCAGAAGGTTTCATTTTTGGGGTTCATTTTTTCCCCTTCTACTATCGAGATGGACCCTGTTAAGGTCCAGGCCATTCATGATTGGACTCAGCCGACATCTCTGAAGAGTCTGCAAAAGTTCCTGGGCTTTGCTAATTTTTATCGTCGCTTCATCTGCAATTTTTCTAGTATTGCCAAACCATTGACCGATTTGACCAAGAAGGGTGCGGATGTGGTCAATTGGTCTTCTGCTGCTGTGGAAGCTTTTCAAGAGTTAAAGCGTCGTTTTTCTTCTGCCCCTGTATTGTGTCAACCACATGTTTCGCTTCCGTTCCAGGTCGAGGTTGATGGTTCTGAAATTGGTGCGGGGGCTGTTTTGTCGCAAAGAGGTTCTGATTGCTCGGTGATGAAGCCATGCGCCTTCTTTTCCAGGAAGTTTTCGCCTGCTGAGCAAAATTATGATGTTGGCAATCGAGAGTTGCTGGCCATGAAGTGGGCATTCGAGGAGTGGCGTCATTGGCTTGAAGGAGCTAAGCATCGCGTGGTGGTCTTGACTGATCACAAGAACTTGGCTTATCTCGAGTCTGCCAAACGGTTGAATCCTAGACAGGCTCGTTGGTGACTGTTTTTCTCCCGTTTTGACTTTGTGGTCTCGTACCTTCCGGGCTCTAAAAATGTGAAGGCGGATGCCCTGTCTAGGAGTTTTGTGCCCGACTCTCCGGGTTTGTCTGAGCCGGCGGGTATTCTCAAAGAGGGAGTAATTGTGTCTGCCATCTCCCCTGATTTGCGGCGGGTGCTGCAAAAATTTCAGGCTAATAAACCTGATCGTTGCCCAGCGGAGAAACGGTTTGTCCCTGATAGGTGGACGAATAAAGTTATCTCTGAGGTTCATTGTTCGGTGTTGGCTGGTCATCCTGGAATCTTTGGTACCAGAGATTTAGTGGCTAGATCCTTTTGGTGGCCGTCTCTGTCGCGGGATGTGCGTTCTTTTGTGTAGTCCTGTGGGATTTGTGCTCGGGCTAAGCTCTGCTGTTCTCGTGCCAGTGGGTTGCTTTTGCCCTTGCCGGTCCCGAAGAGGCCTTGGACACATATCTCTATGGATTTTATTTCGGATCTCCCCGTTTCTCAAAAAATGTCGGTCATTTGGGTGGTTTGTGATCGCTTCTCTAAGATGATCCATTTGGTACACTTGTCTAAATTACCTTCCTCCTCTGATTTGGTGCCATTGTTATTCCAGCATGTGGTTCGTTTACATGGCATTCCAGAGAACATCGTTTCTGACAGAAGTTCCCAGTTTGTTTCGAGGTTTTGGCGAGCCTTTTGTGCCAGGATGGGCATTGATTTGTCTTTTTCCTCGGCTTTCCATCCTCAGACAAATGGCCAGACTGAACGAACCAGTCAGACCTTGGAAACATATCTGAGATGCTTTGTTTCTGCTGATCAGGATGATTGGGTGTCCTTTTTGCCGTTGGCTAGGTTCGCCCTTAATAATCGGGCCAGCTCGGCTACCTTGGTTTCGCCGTTTTTCTGTAATTCTGGGTTCCATCCTCGTTTCTCTTCAGGGCAGGTTGAGTCTTCGGACTGTCCTGGTGTGGATACTGTGGTGGACAGGTTGCAGCAGATTTGGACTCATGTAGTGAACAATTTGACCTTGTCCCAGGAGAAGGCTCAACGTTTCGCTAATCGCAGACGCTGTGTGGGTCCCCGACTTCGTGTTGGGGATTTGGTTTGGTTGTCATCTCGTTATATTCCTATGAAGGTTTCCTCTCCTAAGTTTAAGCCTCGTTTTATTGGTCCGTATAGGATTTCTGAGGTTCTTAATCCTGTGTCTTTTCGTTTGACCCTTCCAGATTCTTTTTCCATCCATAACGTATTCCATAGGTCATTGTTGCGGAGATACGTGGCACCTATGGTTCCATCTGTTGATCCTCCTGCCCCGGTTTTGGTGGAGGGGGAGTTGGAGTATATAGTGGAGAAGATTTTGGATTCTCGTGTTTCGAGACAGAAACTCCAGTATCTGGTTAAGTGGAAGGGTTATGGTCAGGAAGATAATTCATGGGTCTTTGCCTCTGATGTCCATGCTGCCGATCTTGTTCGTGCCTTTCATATGGCTCATCCTGGTCGGCCTGGGGGCTCTGGTGAGGGTTCGGTGACCCCTCCTCAAGGAAGGGGTACTGTTGTGAATTCTGTGGTCGAGCTCCCTCCTGTGGTCACAAGTGGTACTGCGGCTTCTGAGTTTCCTTCCTCAGGTGATGAGCTTAAGTCGTTAATTGCTGCTCTATTTAACTCCACCTAGTGCTTTGATCCTGGCCTCCAGTCAATGTTCTAGTATTGGTCTTGCTTCCTCCTGGATCGTTCCTGTGGCCTATCTTTCCTGCATAAGCTAAGTTCTGCTTGTGTTACTTTTGTTTTGCTATTTTTTCTGTCCAGCTTGCTTTATTGGTTTTTCTTGCTTGCTGGAAGCTCTGAGACGCAGAGGGAGCACCTCCGTACCGTTAGTCGGTGCGGAGGGTCTTTTTGCCCCTCTGCGTGGTTGTTTGTAGGGTTTTGTGTTGACCGAAAAGCTATCTTTCCTATCCTCGGTCTATTCAGTAAGTCGGGCCTCACTTTGCTTAATCTGTTTCATCTCTGTGTTTGTTTTTTCATCTTAACTCACAGTCATTATATGTGGGGGGCTGCCTTTTCCTTTGGGGAATTTCTCTGAGGCAAGGTAGGCTTATTTTTCTATCTTCAGGGCTAGTTAGTTTCTCAGGCTGTGCCGAGTTGCATAGGGAGCGTTAGGCGCAATCCACGGCTACCTCTAGTGTGGTTGGATAGGATTAGGGATTGCGGTCAACAGAGTTTCCACGTCTCAGAGCTCGTCCCATGTTAGTAACTATCAGGTCACTTTGTGTGCTCTTAACCACTAGGTCCATTGTGGTTCTGAATTACCTAATCACAACAGGGATAATGAGGTGCTGTGTGGGGAATGGGGGGTGATGGGGGGCTGTGTAATGGATGATAAGAGGCTGTGTGGGGAATGGGGGAGTGATGAGGAGCTGTGTGGGGAATGGGGGGATGATGTGCTGTGTGGGGAATGGGGGGGTGATGAGGTGCTGTGTGGGGAAAGGGGGGCAGGATAAGGGACTGTGTGGGGAATGGGGGGATAATGAGGTGCTGTGTGGGGAATGGGGGTTGATGAGAGGTTGTCTAGTGGATGATAAGAGGCTGTGTGGGGAATGGGGGGTGATGAGGTGCTGTGTGGGAATGGGGGGATGATGATGAGGGCCTGTGTAGTGGATGATAAGAGGCTGTGTGGGGAATTGGGGGATGTGTAATGGATGATAATAGGCTGTGTGGGGAATGGGGGGATGATGATGAGGGGCTGTGTAGTGGATGATAAGAGAATGGGGGATGATGAGGGGCTGTGTGGGGAATAGAGGGATGATGAGGGGCTGTGGGGAGAAGGGGTGATGATGAGGGGCTTTGGGGAAGATGGGGGTGATGAGGGGCTGTATGGGGTTGATGAGAGGGTGTGTGGGTGATGATGGGGGCCTGTGTGGTGAATGGGGGAGTGATGAGGGGCTGTGGGAAATGGGGGGATGATGAGGGGCTGTGGGGAATGGGGGGATGATGAGGGGCTGTGTGGGAGAAGGGGTGATGATGAGGGGCTTTGGGGGAGATGGGGGTGATGAGGGGCTGTATGGGGGTCGAGAGGCTGTGTGGGTGATGATGAGGGCCTGTGTGGGGAATGGGGGGGATGATGAGGGGCTCTGTGGAGAAGCGGGGTGATGATGGCCTTTGTGGGGAATGGGGAGATGATGAGGGTCTGTATGGGGGATAAGGGCCTGTGGGGAATGGGGGGATGATGAGGGGCTGTGGGGAATGGGGGGGCTGTATGGGGAATGGGGGGATGATGGGGGCCTGTGTGGGGAATGGGGGAGTGATGAGGGGCTGTGTGGGGGTGATGAGGGGGAGATGGGGTTGATGAGGGGCTGTGGGGGATGGGGAGATGTGGTTGATGAGGGGCTGTGGGGGATGAGGAGATGGGGGTGATGAGGGGCTATGTTGGGAATGGGGGGATTTATTGTGTGGGGAGAATTGGAGTGGGGATGGGGGATTTAATGTGTGTGGGGAGATTAGGAGTGGAGATGGGGGGATTTAATGTGTGTGGGAGATTTGAGGACACAAAATGAAGAGCAAAGGGGGAGATGGGGGGCATAAATGAGAAAACAGTACGGGGGAATGAGGGCATGTATGAGGAAACATGTATGTGGGTGATAGGATGTGTGCAGACATAGTATGGGGAGTCAGGTGAGCAGGCAGTATAGAGGAGACAGTATGGGGGGAGAAAAGTGAGTGGGCACAGAATAGAAACTGAGTAGTCGGGGCGTAGCATGGAGGGACATTGTAAGGACATAGCCAGGAGGGGACAGTATACCAGGAAGGGGGAGTGTGATGAGAGAGTACAGTATAAATACTGGGCTCTATAGGGGGGACATAGTGTAAGAGGACAGTGTGAAGAGGGGGCCGGTATGGATAGGAGAGGTCAGTGGGAAGAGCATATACCACAAGTAGGACAGTGTGGGGGTCATATTTTGTGCAGACAATATAGTGAGGGCAATTATTTATTCAGGAGCATTATAATGACACTTGTATCTTTAAGGGCATCATATGGAGTTTTTCTGCAAAAGAACGGAGAAGATGGAAGTCTGCAGAGACGGCTGTGGATGAGAAAACTCATCATGGGGTCTGGAGAAGATGAAGAAAAGAAGGAGAACGACTCCAGAGACGACGTCATCTATAAGGTACCTGGATATAAATGTTATTTGTGATACCGACTGTTAGGAGCTTTAAAGGGGATGTCCAGGTTTGTAATGAGTCTGCAGTTATTCTTTGTGACTGCAGACTTCTGAATTCTCACAGTGCGCCCTGCACGCTGTCAGGATTATCTCGTGATGGCGATTTTACATACGTGCGGTCACGTGCTGACTAGACATGTGTGGCCTCACTCAATGAAAATGAACTGAGCGAGACTGGACATGTCTAGTCGGAATGTGGTCAGAGGTATACAAATCACATGCTTGTACTGACATGACTGTCCACAGGCAAGGGAGAATCCTAAAAGTGTGCAGTGCATTAGTTGTGAGAATTCAGAAACCTGCGATGCCAGGATTCAGCTCTACAGGTTCCAGTAGTCATCACATGGACACTTCCCTCATATGCGACTTTCATACTTGTGGTCCTGTGACTGCGAGCTTCTCTTCTGCTTCTCTGTTTTTCACTGAACATTGAGAGCATTAGGGAGAGAGGCTCGTGGGTACATGACTGAGTGTGCAAATCACATATGTCCTGGAGGGGGGGGGGGGGGGAAGGCCACCAAACTGAACTCTTCCCCCGGGTGTAAGAAGCTCTAGATACACCTCTGGGCAGAGCAAAGTACTGCAGTATGCAGGCGCCGGGAAAGGTCAGAGAGGCCTGGTGCCTGCGCACCGCAGCACTTTGCACTGCCCTCAACAGGGAAGACAAGGTACGCCTGCGCAGGAGCCGCGGCAGGAAGACAAGAAGAGGACGTCATCGTATGAAGGTGGGAGGCGCCGGACCCGGACCGCGATGCCCATCGAACCGGACCGCAGCGGGACCGCCCCTGGGTGAGTATAATCTAACCTCTTTTTCTCATCTTTCAGGATACATCGGGGGCTTATCTACAGCATTACAGAATGCTGTTAACAATAACTGACATGTTGAAAACACATTAGTAGTAGTGGTCCTGAACTCGGGACCTGAACATGAGAGCGCAACCGCGACTCCACACAAATATGTTAAACTTATAGAGAACCAGGAGTATATACTCTCATGGGTACAACTTAGGTAATAAGTGAAGCCCAAATAATTTAAATATGGTATGAAAAAACCTTTATTACACAAAGCTCACTCACAATAAATAAATAATATGTTTGGGCTAATGAGTAATGTTTTTGTATTAAGACCGGCAACTGCCGATGTGGGCTCCCTATTGACAGATAAAACTGGCCAGGATTAAGGGGTGCTCATGTTACAATTTTTTTACTTGCTCTTGGCTCTAACAGGTATGGAGGCATCTTGATTGGTTGTTTTGTTGTATTTTACTTTGCTCTCTTCCCTTTTCATTTCTCGTCATGTATTTTGTATTCTGGCAGACAGCCGTTATTTATTGTGAGTGAGCTTTGTGTAATAAAGGTTTTTTTCATACCATATTTAAATTATTTGGGCTTCACTTATTACCTAACTTGTACCCATGAGAGTATATACTCCTGGTTCTCTATAGGTTTAGCATTAGAGAATGCTGTAGATAAGCCCCTGATGCCGGTGGCCTTAGTTTATAGGCCAATTTTGGGGTGACAGATTCCCTTTAAGGCCTCATTCAGATGCCGTGTTATATTCGTTTTAATCACAAATACAACAAGCACCCATTATAACCTATGGGGCTATTCACATAGCCGTTTTTTTCACAGACATGTCTGATTTTTTCCAGCAGCATGGATGAGGATGTGCACAGAAACAAAACTCCAAGCAAGAATCTCCTGAACAAATCTCCAAATTCCAACTCCAACCAGAACTACACCTCTAACTCCAAACCAGGCAGTAAGAACTAACACTGGCAGTTACTAAGGGCCTGAGGGGAGAATAGATAGCAGAGGGGAGTATCTAACACTCCAGATAGGAAAGTTCCAGGAGCTTCAACTGAACAGGCTGACTCCTGCACTCCTTGCAGAAACCTGTCCTTTTTAAGAAGATGATGAAGTACTGTACATACTCGTGTATAAGCCGAGATTTTCAGCACTTTTTTTGTGCTGAAAACGCCCCTCTCAGCTTATGCACGAGTCATTGTCAGTGGAAATGTGGGGGTGCAGAAGACATCATACTCACCCTCCTGGTGTCATCGCTGCATATCAGTCCCTGCATCTCGGGCGCCGGCATCACTCTTCCTGTCTTCCTTACTGTGCTGAGTGGTCACATGGTACCGCTCATTAAAGTAATGAATATGCATGCGTCTCCATTCCCATAGGCGTGGAGCGCATATTCATTACTTTAATGAGTGGTATCACTGACCGCTCAGCACAGGAAGGAAGACAGGAAGAGAGATGAAGGCGCCCGAGATGCAGGGAGATATTCAGTGCCAGGAGGGTGAGCCATGCGGTATTCACCTGTCCCCGTTCCTCCGCCGCACTGTCTTCCGGGTCCTCTGGCTGTGACTTTCAGGTCAGAGGGCACAATGACGTGGTTAGTGTGTGCCCTCTGCCTGAACAGTCACTGCAGAGAGCCGGCGACACCGAGGAGCAGCGACGAGGAGAGTATGTCATTTTTTTTTTTTTTTTTCAATCGCAGCAGCAGCATTATGTGGGGCATATTTTTGTATGGAGGATCTTATGGGGCATCATTAACCTTTATGCAGCATTATATGGGGCATATTTTAATATGGAGCATCTTATGGGACCATCATTATCCTTTGTGCAGCATTATATGGGGCATATTTTGAATATGTAGCATCTTATGGGGCCATCATTAAGCTTTGTGCAGCATTATATGGGGCATATTTTAGTATGGAGCATCTTATGGGGCCATCAATAACCTTTGTGCAGCATTATATGGGAAATATTTTTCTATGGAGCATCTTATGGGCATCATTATACTTTGAGCAGCATTATCTGGGGCATATTTTAATATGGAGCATCTTATGGGGCCATCGTCATTTGTGCAGCATTATATGGGGCATATTTTTCTATGGAGCATCTTATGGGGCCATCATTAACCTTTGTGCAGCATTATATGGGGCATATTTTTCTATGGAGCATCTTATGGGGCCATCATTAACCTTTATGCAGCATTATATGGGGCATATTTTTGTATGGAGCATCTTATGGGGACTATCATGAATTTTATGGAGCATTATAAGGGGCGTATTTTGTATGGAGCATCTTATGGGGTTCCTGATTCAATATGGATATTCAAAAACATTTAACCTACTGATGTCTCAATTAATTTTACTTTTATTAGTATCTATTTTTATTTTTAAAATGTATCAGTAGCTGCTGCATTTCCCACCCTAGGCTTATACTCGAGTCATTAAGTTTTCCCAGTTTCTTGTGGCAAAATTAGGGGGGTCGGCTTATACTCCAGTATATACGGTACTTCTAATCAGTGCAGGAGTTTGTGAAAACAGACACTGCGATTTTCTGGCCCCTCTCTGTCATGGCATCCTTGGGAAAGGCCAATACAAGTCTATGATGGCATCTGTATAATAATCTTATAATAATAATAATAATATTTATATAGCGCCAACATATTCCGCAGCGCTTTACAGTTTAACAGTTTCAAACACAACAGTCATAAATAACGTTAACAATACAATAATTAAAGCAAAGTAAGACGACCCTGCTCGTGAGAGCTTACAATCTACAATGAGGTGGAGGAGATACAAAGTACAGGTGTGTATTTACAATGGTGTATTTACAATGATGGTCCTGCCATCTTCAGGGAGTGGGGGATAGATGGAAGTCGTGAATGGGCTACACACACACAAACATGAAAAGACTGATTAGTGAACGTGGTAGGCCACTCTGAACAAATGTGTTTTGATGAAGCGCCTAAAACTATGAAAATTGTGGATGGTCCTAATATCTTGGGGTAGAGCATTCCAGAGATTTGGCGCAGCACGGGAGAAGTCTTGGAGTCGGGAGTGGGAATTAGTACAGAGGTTAGTCGAAAGTCGTTTGCAGAGCGCAGCGGTCGGTTAGGCCGATAGACAGAAATGAGGAAGGAGATGTAATGGGGTGCTGCACTGTGAAGAGCTTTGTGGGTGAGAACAAGTACTTTGAATTGTATCCTGTAATGAATGGGCAGCCAGTGTAACGACTGGCGAAGAGCGGACACGTCTGAATACCGAATAACTAGATGGATAACCCTGGCTGCTGCATTAAGGATGGACTGGAGAGGGGAAGTCGAGTAAGGGGGAGGCCAAATAATAGAGCACTGCAGTAGTCCAGGCGGGAGTGGATCAAGGCGACAGTGAGGCTATGTGCACACGTTCAGGATTTCTCGCAGAAAATTCCTGAGAAAAACCGGACATTTTCTGCAAGAAATCCGCAAGAAAACCGCATGCGTTTTTGCCGCGATTTTGACGCGTTTTTTTCCGGACACCTCCCAATGCATTTTGTAGTGGGAAATCCGCAAAAAAAACGCAAAATTAATGAACATGCTGCGGTTTTTACCGTGATGCTTTTTTTCGCAGAAAAAAAAACGCATCAAGTGCACAAAACATACGGAATGCATTCTAAATGATGGAATGCTTATTGTATGCGGGTTTTTTTGCCGTTTTATAGCGTTTTTATCGGGAAAAAACGCGAAAAAAACGCAAAAAAAACGCAACGTGTGCACACAGCCTGAGGGTTTTTGTTGTTTCCATAGTGAGAAAAGGGCGGATTCTAGAGATGTTCTTTAGGTGTAAGCGGCATGAGCGGGCAAGAGATTGTATATTGTATATGGGATGTGAAGGAGAGATCGGAGTCAAACATAACACCCAGACAGCACGCCTGCTGCCGGGGTGTTATTCTGGTGCCACCCACGGAGAGGGAAATGTCAGATTTAGGTCTGGCATCCAGGCAACCCCCCACATGTACTTATGCTGGCTCATAGTTGTAAATCATTCAGCTGCGGCGATGAAAACTAAATCTCCGAGCACTTACAAATACTCGGAGGACCCCCAAGCGTGCTTAGGAAATCTTGAGTAACGAGTATATTCGCTCATCACTAGTAATGAACACTGTGTGTATGTGCTCACAGAGCAAGAAGAATTTATAAGCTAGTGGCCATCAAAATACAGCTGCAGGCCCAAGCAACGCAGTCCCTGGGAATCTCCCTGGGGGCCTGATAAAAGGTCAGTGAGGGCCGCAAACGTTCCACGGACCTGAGGTATGGCTAGTGACTTATGATTGTATCTTTGTTTTTTGTATATCTCTCTATATCACGGGTGGGGAACCTCAGGCCCATGTGCCGTTTACTTCCCTCGATGACATTTTATTCAGCTTCCCGGCAGATTCCAGGGTACCACAGTGTTTGGGCCGGCAGCCGTGTTTTGATGACCATCAGCTCATTCATTTCTTCTTGTTCTGTGAGCACGTGCATGCAGTGTTAGCTACTGAACACTGAGGAACGTGCAGTCAAAGATTACATTGTGATACCAGTGCCAGTGGCGTTAGCATGCAATTTGTATGGTCCCAAAAAAGGGTTTAAATATCTAAATGGCCTTTGGCAGAAAGAAAAAAAAAGGATTTCCAATCCCTGCTCCATATATTCAATAAATATAGATAAAGTTTAAAAAAAAAAAAAAAACGGACACACTGCTGGTAAAAACGGACATACGCCACACTGATGGTAAAAATGGACAGATGACACACTGATGCAAAACACTAATTACACCAGTATCATTTTTTTCAGGTACATGTTTAAACACGGACGTGTGAATGAAGCCAAACACAAAGTGGGGAAACATGGGAATGCAGATTCAAATCTGCAGTTTGCCCTATATGTCAAGGATTAGCCGTAGCAGAATTATATACTTATGAAGCCATATATCAAAATGCACAACAGAACATTTCTATCCCGAGAATGTATTATTAACTGCTGTTTACTTGCAAGGACTTCAGGCAAAATTATACTAGTATCAGCCAGAGCTCGTCATAAGAAGCACCCACTTAGGTGTACTTATTGTCAAATCAGGTACCACAGGGGAGCAGGACATTCACTTGTACTATGCGGAGCCTCAAAAAATATTGTATAATGGTTCTTACTTTATATTATATGCACACATACATAAATATATTTTTTCTGGAGACTAATAGGATATGTTCACTACACTTTTTTGCAGATGTTGCACCTTCGCACCTTTCATAATAAGACGCCAATGAGTCAGATGTTGCAAAGACAAAGCGGCTTCCAGTGTCCTTAAATGAACCTTAGAGTACAATAAAAGGCGGAATCGTGCAATAAGATCCCGCAGCTTTTTGTGCAGCAGACGCTGTGAGAACCGCTCTCCCCATCCCAGCAGGAGATACTCAACAGAATCCACACGCTCGAGGTTCTCATGTGTGATGGGTCTAACGATCATCAGTCCGATGATGTGCTCATTAGAAATAAGTCCTAAGAATCAAATGTGTAATGAAGAGCTTCTAAAATCATATGCAAATCAATCTGCAGCGTGCTTAAAAGTTGCATCTTAATTACAATGTTTCTATGCAGTAAAATATCTCCTCATTATGTAGTTCTACAATGGAAAACCAGATTTAACCCTGTAGTGATGATTAGGCTATAATATGTTATTACCGTTTTTTACTTATTATTCATTTATGGCAAAGATCAATTTAAAGGGAATCTGTCAGCTGGATTGCACCCCCCCAAACTATTTATATGCACATGTAACGCTTTCAAACACAAGTCCAGCAATACCTTTAAATGGCCAGTGTGTTCGTCCGTTACTGAGAAAGCAGTGTTAGATCTGATGTGGAAATCAGGTTGAGGTTATGACGCCTCCATCACTCCAGCTCTATTCCCCACTCAGTGTCACCTCCTCCTGCTTGACTGAGCGCTCCTTTTGTCTTAACTTACACAGCACATATGCTAATCAGTCAAGCAAGAAAAGGCAGTGCTGTGCAGGAACAGAGCTGGAGTGACAGAGGCTTCAGATTGACCATAGCTCTTCAGCCTCATTTGCATATCAATACAAACGTTGATTCCTCAGTAATGGAGAGACAAATGGCCATGTACCTTTAAAGTATTGCTGGACTTATCTTGAAAGATCCAAATAGGCATATAAATAGTTTGGGATGGTGAAATCATGCTGACAGATTCCCTTTAATTGTCATACATTCCTTCTAAAGTGAAAAGTATTGGATTTGCATACTAATAGGAATAACATCAACTAACAATCAGCCTTATAATCAGGCAAAATAAAACTCCTGTGCAGGTTTATATGCTCAAATCAGGACGAGTATCGAATCTTTGTGCACTCAATGCTTCTACCATGGTAAACAGGTAGTTTTTTGCCAGGCAGCCAGGAGCGCCACCATAAAGGGAAAACCAGTAAAGGTGCTGAACTGCGCACTGTGCCCCTTCATTTACAAGAACGATGAAGGTTCAAGAAGTCAGATCCCCATTAATCATAAAGCGAAACCATAACCTAGCGATTCTAGATTAATTCAAATATTTAGTAAATCTATGATTCCCCTGGATATATGAATCTTTAGACTATTATTCAATTACATAGAAGCCTACAAACAACACATGAATGTCGTCAAACAAAAGTTAGCAACTAGTGTTAATGAAGAATGTGTTTTCTTTTGCATTACCGTTGTGGCCAAACGTTTTGGGACTGCGACAAACTTGGATTTTCATACAGTTTGAGGCTTCAATGTTTTTAAATCTTTTAGTCAGATGTTTCTATGGTCACTGAAGTCCAATTATCAGCATTTCAGAAGTTTTTATTGGCAAGTAAATGAAGTTTATTCAAAGACTCAATATTTAGAGTGTTGACCCTAGACAAATGCAATTCTACCAGGCACTCTGGATATCCGCTTATATGCCAAATCCTGACAGGTGGCAACCCATTGTTGCCTAATCAGTGCTTGGATTTTATCACAATTTGTGCAGATTTTTTTTGTTCACCTTTATTTAGATTGACCACTTGTTCTCAATGGGACGGAGGTCTGGGAAGATTCCTAGTCCAAATCTCAAAGCTTTATAAGTTGACCAAGCCAATTCGTTATCACTTTTGCCTTGTGGCATGGTGCTCTATAAAGCTGGAAAAATTATTGCTTATCACCAAATTGCTCCTAGATGGTTGAAAGAAGTTGCTCTTGGAGGATGTTTAGATCTCATTCTTTATTTATGGCAGTGTTATTATGCAAAATTGTAAGTAAGACCACTGCCTTGGATGAAAAGCAACCCGACATATGAATGGTCTCAGGATGCTTTTTTTGTTGGCCTGACATGGAACTCATGGTAGAACTCACCTTTTCTTCTCCAGACAATCATCTTCCTGATGTTCTAAACAGTCGGAAACTGGCTTCATAAGAGAAAATACCTTTAGCCCAGTCCTCTGCAGTCAAAACCCCGAACTTCCATGTAGAATGTCAGTCTGTCCTTGATGCTTTCTTAGAGAAGTAGCTTCTTTTCTGCCCTTCTTGACACCAGGCCAGCCTTCACCTCACTGTGCATGCAGCTGCAATGATACCTTCCTGCTGCCATTCCTGAGCAAGCTCTGCACACTGGTGTTGAGCTGATCCCATAAGTGAATACTCTTTATGAGATGGTCCTGGCACTTGCTGGACTTTCTTGGGTGCCTTGAAGCCTTTAATCTCTCAAGTTCTTTAAAAGTCCAATAAATGGTTGATTTAAAGGCAATGTTACAAGCAGCAATGTCCATGCCTATAAAGCCTTTTTGAGGTAGCAATGATGATTGCACGTGTTTCATTGAAAGTAGCCATGGTCAACAGAAGTGGACAATGATTTCAAGCACCAGCCTCTATTAAAAGCAATCAGTCTTCTCTTTTAATGCAATCAGAATGACAAAGCTCTATCAGCTACCTTGTCCTCGTTAACACTTTCTCCTTAGCTAACAAGGAGACCATTGAAAGGATGTAAGCAGGTCGTTTTGTGGCAGGGCTAAAATTCATCGGACATGGGATTTTTGTGATTAAGTTAATTTTCATGGAAAAGAACTAGCAATTTTTGCTATCCAATCTACGTAAAGTTAATTCAAGCTGCTGCTGTAGCAAACTTTGCGAAAACCAAAATTTGTGTCAGGTCTTGAACTTTTGTCCACAATATACTTTAAATATGTGTACCCACATACACGCAATTCAAATACACAAAAAAAGGCTGACATTCTGGTTATTTGTTCAGACATTCACTGTACACAAACTTAACTGCTACTTACCCTATTCTCATCATATATAATTTGGACCAGGCTACGGTGCTTTGATTCAGTAGGAGGCGGTGAGAGGGGTCTCTCAGGCTCTAACGGTTTAGCGGCTTCTTCTTCTAACTGTTGCTGAGAAAGATAAGAAGTCGTAGAAATGTCAATACCACTTTCAGAAATGCCATAGAATGACAAAGCAATAAAAATGGAAATTGTCAGCGGTGGTAACAACTAGTTATCTGCTTTAGGCTGTGTTCACACTCCCATCAAAGGCTCAGTTTTCAGTTTACATTTTGTCACATTTCACTGCAATGAAAACTTTCATCATGTATTTATGTGTTCTGTAGCAGAATCCATGGCATAAATCTGAGCCAAACCCTTAGAGCAAGTTCACCCACTGCTTTTTTTTTTTTTTTTTTTGCAACATTTTTTTCCAGTATGAAAAATGAAACGAGTTGCAAGGAAAACAGCTGCATGCATTACATGCATTTTTGATGCAGTTTTTTGTACTGTTTTTATGCATTCAACTGAATGGGCAAAAAAAAAAAACAAGGAACAAAATACACCATATAAATGTTTTTCTGCCACTGCAAAACACAGTTTTTTCCACACAAAAAAAGAAAAAAAGTGGCAAAAAAATGTTGTTTGAACATACCCTACAGAAAGTTTAGTCTCATTCAAGGTCTACTCTCTGTGACACTAACAGTAAAGATTTGTGGATGGAATCGGCTTAAATAAGTGATCACTTATAAAAGTGGAAAATCTGTGACCATGTGAAAAGCAACGAAAATTTTCCAAATATTAATGTATCCAAAATCCATGTAGAAAAAATCCTAAACGTGTATATATTTTAAATGTGAATGTTCAGTGATAATAAGTACCTGGGGAGCAAAGCATGAAAATACTAAAATTAATGTTCCTTTGCAGTACTTGGTGCCCATGATCAGCAGAAACACAATCAGTTTGGACAGGACCTTACTCCGCTGGCAGGCTCCTCGCTGTTCCCCGAATACTCGGGCTCCTGGACTGACATACATTTTGATTTGATACTTCTGGTACCAGTTAAGTTCACATAAAAAGACAAATGGGCTCATGGAAATAAAGCGCTGCTAATATGAAATGCCATGTATGTATCATTTATAAAGAATTCCGTATATGCTTGCTCCATTACAGTAAAGTCAGATTAAGCCGTTTTAAGACATTTTAGTCATAATCTATGCGACATTTTTGAAAACAGAAGAATGAAGGGAAGGTAAAGCAACAAGTAGCTGTTGTATTTCCCAACCATAGTCAGACAGTTCTGCAGACGTTGGAAAGTGGAGGGTCATTTGGCTAATAATAAAGGGGCATCCAGCTCTGTCTTTACTCTCTTATAAAGTTGCAAAATAATCTCACGGGAACAAGCACAATCTATAACTGGCTTTCCATACAAAGACCGTGTTCTTCTGGAGGAAGGTCTGTTTCTGATTCAGATCTCGGCCTGTTCCACTAGACGCTGGATGACTGTCAAAGTAGAACTACTTTTCAGAGAACTTCTGAAGAAGCACACCCATTTGCTCAGGAAATGTGTACTTTTAATTGTTCCTTTGCCTAGCTGCCTGGAGGGACATCTGAGGAATTCCTTCATACAGGTTCACCTTTGAACACCATTTTATTGCTGACATACAGTAACATCCTACATACTGTAAAACTTCACAAAATGCCTTGATTTCCTTATTCTGTACGTTTACAGCTGATTATTTTCTGCATTCCAGTTTTCAGGCTCCAAAGGCTCTCCAAATATTCACAATATAAAATTCATTTCTTCCTAAGAGCCATTTTCAAAGACCAACAGAAGCGGAGCCAATTCCTGTCAGCCCTGAAGGCCTGGGTGCCGACAACTAATCACCAGTATTTTGTGTGAAAATGTATATATCTATTTATATCCAACAGGGTATTAGAAGAAAAGCGCCCTTTACTATTGTGACGTCAGTTGTTTGGTGGCCTCTACTCTATGGGAGTCATGGAATGAGTTAAGCAAGTGGAGCTTTAAGCTGACTAAGATTTCATTTTAAAGCGTGCCTCTGGTTATGAGGTTGGATTTAAGGCCCCTATGCACATTACACTAATGATGACCAAACCCACCACTGACAGATTCGGTCGACACTCTAATATGTATCGGGGCACAACTGATGGTCAGGGGAAATGTGGATCGGTTGTCAGTTTTTAGACTTGCAATCGCATTGTTCTCCTGGAGATAAACTGCTGGCCAAAGTGTCTGCAAGAAGCCGTCCCATAGAAAACAAAGGAGTGCTCGGCCAGACTTGTATGGGAGAGTTGGACAAGATGGGTGCCGGCAGAATCATTGTTTGGCCTATAGCCATTTACTGTGTATGGGGGTCTTTAGTTGGAGAGAAGCGAGAAGAACAGTCAGTGGGGAGAACAGTAAGATGTCAATGACCCATTGCACATATCATTACAGGAATCTTCGACTTAGGCTAGGTTCCCATTGCGTTAGGGCAATCCATTTAGCACATAGCGCTAGCGGATTGAGCTAACGCAATGTATTTTTTGGGGTCGCGTTTAACGTCCCCGCTAGCGCAGATCCCCGATCTGCGAGAGCGGGGAATGGACCTCGGGCGGTGGAGCCGCATATTCATTAATGTAAATGAGCGGCCCCACGTGACCGCTCATGCAGCACAAGGTGCGGCCGGGACAGGGGGTGGGGACCTGGATCTGGATTTTAAACACTGCAGGGAAGATATGAATGGCGGCTTCAGCACCAGTGGGGGGGACAGCGCTTAATATAGCGCTGTCTCCTGCACGGCACACGGACTGCACACGGTCCGTGTAATCCGTGCACTCCCACGAACACTGACATGTCTCTGTGTTTGGCACACGGTCCGCAAAAAATCAATGACATCTGCACAGATGCATTGATTTTAATGTGTGTACGTGTGTCAGTGGCTCCGGTACGTGAGGAAACTGTCACCTCACGTACCGGAGCCACTGACGTGTGAAACCGGCCTAAAACAAGAAAATGATAAGGATGCCCATACTTATGCACCTGTCAAATTTTGTTTGAATGCAGATTGCACATTTTCTGTTAGTACTTCATTTCAAGGCAGAAGCATTACTGTGTCCAACAGTTATTAGATATATGAAACTGAAATAGCTGTTGAAAAAAAAAACAATTTTTATAAAACATTAAGCTTAAGATTAACCCCTTTACCCCCAAGGGTGGTTTGCACGTTAATGACCGGGCCAATTTTTACAATTCTGACCACTGTCCCTTTATGAGGTTATAACTCTGGAACGCTTCAACGGATCCTGGTGATTCTGAGATTGTTTTCTTGTAACATATTGTACTTCATGATAGTGGTAAAATTTCTTCGATATAACTTGCGTTTATTTGTGAAAAAAACGGAAATTTGGCGAAAATTTTGAAAATTTCGCAATTTTCCAACTTTGAATTTTTATTCTGTTAAACCAGAGAGTTAAGTAACACAATATAGTTAATAAATAACATTACCCACATGTCTACTTTACATCAGCACAATTTTGGAAACAAAATTTTTTTTTTCTAGGAAGTTACAAGGGTTAAAATTTGACCAGCAATTTCTCATTTTTACAACAAAATTTACAAAACCATTTTTTTTAGGGACTACCTCACATTTGAAGTCATTTTGAGGGGTCTATATGGCAGAAAATACCCAAAAGTGACACCATTCTAAAAACTGCACCCCTCAAGCTGCTCAAAACCACATTCAAGAAGTTTATTAACCCTTCAGGTGTTTCACAGCAGCAGAAGCAACATGGAAGGAAAAAATTAACATTTTACTTTTTAGTCACAAAAATGTTCTTTCAGCAATAATTTTTTTAATTTCCCAAGGGTAAAAAGAGAAAATGGACCTCAAGAGTTGTTGTCCAATTTGTCCTGAATACGCTGATACCCCATATGTGAGGGGGAACCACTTTTTGGGCGCATGGCAGGGCTTAGAAAGAAAGGAGCGCCGTTTGACATTTTCAAGCTAAAATTGGCTGGAATTGAGATCGGACGCCATGTCGCGTTTGGAGAGCCCCTGATGTGCCTAAACAGTGGAAACCCCCCACAAGTGACCCCATTTTGGAAACTAGACCCCCTAAGGAACTTATCTAGTTGTGTCGTGAGCACTTTTATCCCCCAAGTGCTTCACAAAAGTTTATAACGCCCGGGCGTGAAAATAAAACATCCTATTTTTTCCACAAACATGATGGTTTAGTCCCCAATTTTTTAATTTTCTCAAAGGTAAAAGGAGAAATTGGACCCCAAAAGTTGTTGTCCAATTTGTCCTGAGTACGCTGATACCCCATATGTGGGGGGGAACCACTGTTTGGGCGCATGGCAGGGCTCAGAAGGAAAGGAGCGCCGTTTGACATTTTCAAGCTAAAATTGGCTGGAATTGAGATCGGACGCCATGTCGCGTTTGGACAGCCCCTGATGTGCCTAAACAGTGGAAACCCCCCACAAGTGACCCCATTTTGGAAACGAGACCCCCTAAGGAACTTATCTAAGTGTGTGGTGAGCACTTTTATCCCCCAAGTGCTTCACGAAAGTTTATAAAGCCTGGGCGTGAAAATAAAAAATTCTATTTTTCCCCCCACAAAAATGATCTTTCAGCTCCCAATTTTTTATTTTCCCAAGGGTAACAGGAGAAATTGGACCCCAAAAGTTGTTGTTGAATTTGTCCTGAGTACGCTGGTACCCCATATGTGGGAGAAAACTACTGTTTCGGCACACTTCGGGGCTCGGAAGGGAAGTAGTGACGTTTTGGAATGCAGACTTTGATGGAATTGTCTGCAGGCATCATGTGCCATTTGGTGAGCCCCTGATGTGCCTAAACAGTAGAAACTACCCACAAGTGACCCCATTTTGGAAACTTGACCCCCTAAGGAACTTATCTAGGTGTGTCGTGAGAATTTTGAACCTTCAAGTGCTTCACTAAAGTCTATGATGCCCGGCGTGAAAATAAAAAATTCTATTTTTTCCCCCACAAAAATGATCTTTCAGCCCCCAATTTTTTATTTTCCCAAGGGTAAGAGGAGAAATTGGACCCCAAAAGTTGTTGTCCAATTTGTTCTGAGTACGCTGGTACCCCATATGTGGGAAAAAACTGTTTGGGCACTTCGGGACTCAGAAGGGAAGCAGTGACGATTTGGAATGCAGACTTTGATGGACTAGTTCTGAGGGCGTCATGTTCCGTTTGCAGAGCCCCTGATGTCCCTAAACAGTAAAAAAAAACCACAAGTGACATCATTTTGGAACCTAGACCCCCAAGGAACTTACTTAGATGTGCCCCCTCTTTGGAACTAATCTACTGGTTCCTGTTAAGTAAATTAGTAGTGCATGGAGGTGTGGTACAATTTGAAGCAGTCCTTCATACACAGGCCAGGTTTGTCGGGGCAGGTGTCGCATTGATAGATGGTGTCCTTGCGTACTCCTCTTTTGTAGCACACTCGGCACCTTTTTTGCGGCTTACTTTTTCTATCAGTTGGCGGGACCACCCCCGGAAAATGCTGACCTGCATGATACGAGCACCCTCAGTTCCGGAAGTACTGGGGCCCGCTCCTTCCCTCGTGCCAAATATCAGGGCCTTAACCACTACCTCCTGGAACTGAAGGCACGACGTATCAGTGTGTCGTGCACATCGTGACAGCAGGAAAGCATTGAGCATTGCCATTTGTACGATGTACACGGACAGCTTTTTGTACCACACCTTGGCCTTCCTCAAAGCACTGTACGGCTGGAGGAGTTGATCGGAGAGATCAACGCCCCCCATGTTTTTGTTGTACCCCAGTACACAGTCCGGTTTGCAGACCTGTGTTGAGGTACCCCGTACACTGCTGAGGGCACTGCCATCACCTACACGGTGATGGCAGTGCCCTCAGCAGTGTACGGGGTACCTCAGCACAGGTCTGCAAACCGGACTGTGTACTGGGGTACAACAAAAACATGTCCTCTTGTCCTTGTACTTGACCACCAGCAGGTGGTCGCTACATTGGGCTTTGCTCTCACCTTTTCAGAGCATCTGCCCAAGTAGCATCTTCGGGAGGCCTCTCTGATTTTTGCGGACAGTACCACAGGCTGCGGTACCTCGCGCAGAGAGGGATTTGTAGAGTGGGATGCTGGAATAAAAGTTATCGGTGTAGAGGTGATAACCTTTATCCAGCAGTGGGTGCACCAAATCCCACACAATTTTCCCACTCACTCCCAGGATGGAAGGACACTCAGGCGGTTCAATCCTGCTGTCCTTCCCTTCGTACACTCTAAAGCTGTAGGTGTACCCTGAGGTACTCTCACACAGCTTGTAGAGTTTGATTCCGTACCTGGCCCTTTTGCTGGGCAGGTATTGACGGAATCTGAGCCGCCCCTTAAAATGAACCAAGGACTCATCCACACAGATGTCCCTTTTGGGCACGTACACTTCAGCAAACTTTTTGCTGAAGTGTTCGATGACCGGCTAAACTTTGTACAGACGGTCAAAATTGGGGTCATCTCGTGCGGGACACCGTGCATTATCGTTGTAATGCAAAAACTTATGGATGGCCTCAAAACGCGTCCGAACCATGACCATTCGGAACACTGGAGTGTTATATAAAATATCTACACTCCAATATTGCCGAATTTCTGGCTTCTTCACGATCCCCATATGGAGGACCAGGCCCCAAAACTGCATCATTTCAACTGCGTCCACAGGAGACCAGTTAGAAAATGATGAACGGGGGTTTTGCTCCAAAAATTGCCGAGCATACAAATTAGTTTGCTCCACCATGAGGTTAACGAAAGCCTCAGAGAAAAAGACTTTGAAAAAGTCTATTTCTGTGAGGCCGGTGGTGTCAAACTTGATTCCTGATTCTGCCACAAAATCAGGAATCAGTGGCTCGTAATTTTCAGGGGGCGAGGTCCATATGGGGTCCGAAGAGGGTCGCGCTGGTTCATTTTCAGGAGTGGGCGCTGCCTGATCTTCTCTCCTGGGGCGTCTGCGTGGCGGTTCCGCAGGACCCGAGGAGGAAGATGAGGAGGAGGAAGAGGATGAAGAATCTGAAGAGTAAAGGAATGTGGGATCCTCTCCCTCGCTATCAGTGTCGGAGGCAAGGAATGCATATGCCTCCTCCAATGAATAGCGCTGCTGGGACGAACGGGACATTTTTTGTGTGATTATGGAGCTTGTGCTTGGGTGTAATATTTATTGATAACTGTGTACGTGTGGGGGGGGATAGTGTTTGGTGCAAACTATTCTGAAAGGAAAAATCTAAAGGGAAAAAAAATACCTGTAAAAGGAAAAGTCTAAAACAGCAGGCCTTAGCTCTGATAAGTGAACTGCGTCACTTATCAAAGTTCGGTGGCTGCTGGGTGTGTGAACGGGGATGTGTAAAAAAAAAAAAAAAAGAAATGAAAGGCACGGGTTCAGATGCAGCGGCGGGGTGCGTGGACGGGGATGTGGGAAAAAAAAAAAGAAATGAAAGGCACGGGTTCAGACGCAGCAGCGGGGTGCGTGGATGGGGATGTGGGAAAAAAAAAAGAAATGAAAGGCATGGGTTCAGACGCAGCGGCGGGGTGCGTGGATGGGGATGTGGGAAAAAAAAAAAAGAAATGAAAGGCACGGGTTCAGACGCAGCGGCGGGGTGCGTGGACGGGGATGTGGGAAAAAAAAAAGAAATGAAAGGCACGGGTTCAGACGCAGCGGTGGGGTGCGTGGATGGGGATGTGGGAAAAAAAAAAATGAAAGGCACGGGTTCAGACGCAGCGGCGGGTTGCGTGGACGGGGATGTGGAAAAAAAAAAAAAAGAAATGAAAGGCACGGGTTCAGACGCAGCGGCGGGGTGCGTGGACGGGAATGTGGGAAAAAAAAAAAGAAATGAAAGGCACAGGTTCAGACGCAGCGGCGGGGTGCGTGGACGGGGATGTGGGAAAGAAAAGCGAGCACGAGTGTTGATCGGTGAACTGCGTCACCAATCAACGCTCGGCGGCGCTAAGGGGGGTGAAAAAGAAAAGCGAGCACGAGTGTTGATCGGTGAACTGCGTCACCAATCAACGCTCGGCGGCTGCTAAATTTGGGCACGGACGGACGCGGCGCAAAGTGGGGGTGGAGGGGGAAGGGTAAGGGGGGGGTGAAGTAAGATCGGGCCGGGATCGGGGATGAACACTTACGGTTGTAGTCTCTCTTCTGTCTTCTTTCTTTAGCAAGAATTGTGGTGTCACAGGCTACTGTGGCACCACAAGTCTCAGCACAGGAGGGGATCTGTCAGCGTGACCGCTCTTCAGGAATCCTCACCAAGTGTGAGGATTCCTGAAGAGCAGTCAGACAGGTCAGGGACAGGTGAGACAGGTCACAGAGCGGTCACACCGCTGCTGTGACCTGTCATTGGTGGGATCGAATGATCACATCGATCCCACCAATCAGAGGTGGCCCTGGTGATGCCGGTGTCGCTAGGCACCAGCCTATGATCGGAGCTCACAGCTCCGATCATAGGCAGGTCACCAGCAGGTGACCGGCAGGTCACCGGCAGGTCACCATCAGGGCACAGCGTGGGCACACCGCTGCTGTGCCCTGATTGGCAAAACTGCAGGAGGTGGTGGGGGAGGTGGCAGGCAGATGAGGCAGGGCCCGGCACATGGATTTCCAAGCAGGGCACAGCGCGGTAACACCGCCGCTGTGCCCTGCAATCGGCGCGATCGATGTGATCGTCGATCGCGCCGATCCGGCGGGTCTGATCCTGATTGGCGCGATCGACGATCACATCGATCGCGCCAATCACAGCTGCAGGATCCGAAGCCGCAGGGCAGCTGAGGAAGGCTCCGGATCAGGTACTTTCAGGCAGGGCACAGCGCAGTAACACCGCCGCTATGCCCTGCGATTGGCGCGATCGATGTGATCGTCGATCGCGCCAATCCGGGGGGGTTTTGGCCGGTGCCTGGGTTGCCAGGCACCGGCCCCAGGATCGAGTACATCGGTACTCGATCCTAGCCTGGAACCTCACTGTTTCAGCCAAGCTGATTGGCTGAAACAATGAGAAAGGCTGTGATTGGCTGTTCAGAATTGAACAGCCAATCACAGCGATCGGGAGGCGGGGGAGGGGACGCCATACCCCAGGATGCCGAGGCCATCTTCCCTGAGGTAAGATGGCGTCGGAATTTTAATGCGATCACCGCGACTTAAGTCGCAGTGTCGCATTAAAGGGCATGACGTACTATCCCGTCCCTGGTCATGGGGGCCCACCCCACCTCGACGGGATAGTACGTCTGATGTCAGAAAGGGGTTAATAGGGGTGCCTAAACTTTTTCATATAACTGTATGTGTATATATATATATATATATATATATATATATATATATATATATATATATAAATAATACAACGCTGGGAGCGTCACTATGTCCGAAGCCTTTATAGACTGCGCAAGCGCCGGCGCAGTCTGGGCCTCACAGAGTGACGCTCCCAGGAGATCGCGGTATGCGTAAACACTGAACGCACACCGCGATCTCCACCGGAGAGTCAGGGACCGCCAGGAGGGTAAGTATATTCACCTGTCCCCCGTTCCAGCGCTGCGTGCGGCTCCGTGTCCCGGTCCTCTGCTGTGACGTTCCCAGTTCAGAGGGCGCGATGACGCGCTTAATGCGCAGCGCTGGAACGGGACCGACAGGTGAGTATAGCAAGTGCTGGGGGCCTGAGCTAGCGGTGACTCCGGCACCTGACCCCCACAGCGCGCCGGTGTCCCCGCCTGCTCAGGACCCCAGCACTCGGCGCCCAGCGACGATAGGGGAGTATGTTTTTTTATATATATATATATATATATATATATATATATATATATATATATATATATATATATATATATATATGGCAGCAGCATACGGGGCATATATTATGGAGCATCTTATGGGGGCATAATAATACAATGGTGGCGCAGGATGGGAGCAGCACATGACAGAACGGGGGCGCAGGATGGCAGCAGCACATGACAGAACGGGCGCAGGATAGTAGCAGCACATGACAGAACGGGGGCGCAGGATGGCAGCAGCACATGACAGAACGGGCGCAGGATGGCAGCAGCACATGACAGAACGGGGGCGCAGGATGGGAGCAGCACATGACAGAACGGGGGCGCAGGATGGCAGTAGCACATGACAGAACGGGCGCAGGATGGCAGCAGCTCATGACAGAACGGGGGCGCAGGATGGGAGCAGAACATGACAGAACGGACGCAGGACGGCAGCAGCACATGACAGAACGGGCGCAGGATGGCAGCAGCACATGACAGAATGGGGGCACAGGATGGCAGCAGCACATGACAGAATGGGGGCGCAAGATGGGAGCAGCACATGACAGAACAGGGGCGCAGGATGGGAGTAGCACATGACAGAATGGGGGCGCAACATGGGAGCATCACATGACAGAACGGGGCGCAGGATGGCAGCAGCACATGACAGAACGGGCGCAGGATGGGAGCAGCACATGACAGAACAGGGGCGCAGGATGGGAGCAGCACATGAAAGAACGGGGGCACAGGATGGGAGCAGCACATGACAGAACGGGGGCACAGGATGGGAGCAGCACATGACAGGATGGGAGCAGCAAATGACAGAATGGAGGCGCAGGATGGGTGCAGAACATGTCAAAATGGAGGCGCAGATGGGTGCAGCACATGTCACAATGGGGGCGCAGGATGGGAGCAGCATATGACAGAATGGGGGCGCAGGATGGGTGCAACACATGACAGAACGGGCGCAGGATGGCTGCAACACATGACAGAACGGGCGCAGGATGGCAGCAGCACATGACAGAACGGGCGCAGGATGGCAGCAGCACATGACAGAATGGGGGCACAGGATGGCAGCAGCACATGACAGAATGGGGGCGCAGGATGGGAGCAGCACATGACAAAATGGGGGCGCAAGATGGGAGCATCACATGACAGAACGGGGGCGTAGGATGGCAGCAGCACATGACAGAACGGGCGCAGGATGGGAGCAGCACATGACAGAACAGGGGCGCAGGATGGGAGCAGCACATGACAGAACGGGGGCGCAGGATGGCAGCAGCACATGACAGAACGGGCGCAGGATGGGAGCAGCACATGACAGAACAGGGGCGCAGGATGGGAGCAGCACATGAAAGAACGGGGGCACAGGATGGGAGCAGCATATGACAGAACGGGGGCACAGGATGGGAGCAGCACATGACAGGATGGGAGCAGCAAATGACAGAATGGAGGCGCAAGATGGGTGCAGAACATGTCAAAATGGAGGCGCAGGATGGGTGCAGCACATGTCACAATGGGGGCGCAGGATGGGAGCAGCACATGACAGAATGGGGGCGCAGGATGGGTGCAACACATGACAGAATGGGGGCGCAAGATGGGTGCAGAACATGTCAGAAAGGAGGCGCAGGATGGGTGCAGAACATGTCAAAATGGGGGCGCAGGATGGGAGCAGCACATGTCACAATGGGGGCGCAGGATGGAAGCAGCACATGATAGAATGGGGGCGCAGGATGGGTGCAACACATGACAGAATGGGGGCGCAAGATGGGTGCAACACATGGCAGGATGGGGGCGCAGGATGGGTGCAGCACATGACAGGATGGGGACGCAGGATGGAGCAGCACATGTCAGAATGGGGGTGCAGGATGGGAGCAGCACATGTCAGAATGGGGGTGCAGGATGGGTGCAGCACATGTCAGGATGGGGACGCAGGATGGAGCAGCTCATGACAGGATGGAGACGCAAGATGGAGCAGCACATACCAGGATGGAGACCATATACCAATATAGATGCTAGCCACCCGGGCGTAGAACCGGTTCAATAGCTAGTGTATATATATATATATATATATAAATATATATATATATATATATATATACACACATATACACAGTATATACAGGAATAAAGTAATTTATTTTTACTTACTGTGTAACTGTATATTTCTATCAATAAAGCTGTATAACACATTGTATTTTGCAACAACTTAAGTGTGTGCATGTGTGTGCGTATGTATGTATATATGTATGTATATATATAATATATACAGTATAGACCAAAAGTTTGGACACACCTCGTTTAAAGATTTTTTTCTGAATTTTCATGACTATGAAAATTGTAAATTCACACTGAAGGCATCAAAACTATGAATTAATACATGTGGAATTATATACTTAATAAAAAACTGTGAAACAACTGAAAATATGTCTTATATTCTAGGTTCTTCAAAGTAGCCACCTTTTGCTTTGATGACTGCTTTGAACACTCTTGGCGTTCTCTTGATGAGCTTCAAGAGGTAGTCACCGAAAATGGTTTTCACTTCACAGGTGTGCCCTGTCAGGTTTAACAAGTGGGATTTCTTGCCTTATAAATGGTGTTAAATACAATGTGTTATACAGCTTTATTGATAGAAATATACAGTTACACAGTAAGTAAAAATAAATTACTTTATTCCTGAAGGTCCTAAACAGGTTAGTTTTTAAAGGATTTTTCTCTTCTTCAAAGATAAGTATTTTTTGACAATGCTTGAAAAACATTTTTTTATTTTTTTTTATTTTACTGTTTACTAAAAATTTCAGCCATTCTTGAGATATTCATATTTTAATAATTGTTGCCTTAGAAACAGGTTACCACTGCTAGCATAAGTGACCAAACATGTGGAGTGCTTACAAGCTCTTTTCTATTGTAAGCACTGACGTGAAGATGGCCAGTGTTGCCAGAGGGCGCGGTAAACTCATAATCCCAGCCAGCTCCAGTAGTGCTTAAACTTGACTGCAGCGGTGGTCAGTCTCCTAACTAGCGGTAGGTAACTTTTAATATCTCAAGAACAACTGCAGATTTCAATAAACGGTAAATTGCAAAAGTGTTTGTTTTACAATCCCTATCCAAGAGAACCCATAGGTGAAAATGGGAACAATCCTTTACGGGGTGACACAACGTGATAAAGCTGTGAATAAACAATACATGGTGACAAACCTGTTTCTTCTTTAGCTTGGAGATTTGCTGCTCTACCATGGTAATCTCACGGTCCACCCTGTCCATGTTCTGTATCAGCTCCTCCTTGGAAAGCCTTGTAGGCAGCAAATCCAGTTCTCCGTCAACATGAGGAGGACTGGAGGGGGACACAGGTTCTAGCTTTCCAGTTATGCAGCGATCCTGAGGATAGTAAAAAAGCAACTTTAGTAAGTACATGGTAACTGATTGGATCGGTCAAAGCAAATTCGAAGTAATCAGCATGAAATGAATATCAAAGTTAATTGTTTAAATACAGTAAATGACTAATTAAAAGGGGATTTCCTATCAAAGAAAAAGTAATGATATAACAATTTCTGATCGGTGGCGGTGGAAAAAGGCACAGCATTTCATAAAAGTATTGTAATACATAAATCGTGATTAAATTCATTACATACAAAACATGAAAGATAGGGAAAATATGGTATTCCTTTAGCACGTACTCTCCCACAGGTCTAGTTCTTCCCAGTTATTGTGTATGGAGTTACACAGTACCCCCGGCCACTGCCTGATAATATTCGGGTAGTTCTGCTCATGCCCTGAACAGTCAGTCGATACAGGCATTCATCCCCCTGCACCCGCGACATATACAACAGCTGGGAACACAAATTCAGCCGAAACGGCAAACCTCACAGTCAGGGCCGGACTGGCCATCTGGCAATTCCCAGAAGGGCCGGTCTGGTCATGGACTGCATTGTCTGCTATGGTGCTAACAGAATCAGTGTTCTCAAGATGCCCACACTGTTAAAGCGTTGTGACAGAGCACAAAGTTGCTGACTCCGTCACTTACCCAGAAGGCCATGGGAATCATTAGAAAAATTGGTCTTGCAGCAAATCTTCCTTTCCTCCATCCAGGGTAATATTAGTAATATATACAATCTGGTTTATGGGGACGGGGACAACATGGGCCTGTGTGATTTCAAATGCCAGGACTGAATTTCAGCCCCAGTCTGTACCTGTCGACAACACACTGTCCGCACCACGCTCACTGGCTGTAGCAACCCTGTGCTATATGCCTGGAGTTTTGCCATCACACACAACAGGTGGAGAGGAGATGCCCTCGATTCTTTAACTTTTCATAAAATAAGGGAGGTTTAGCCAGCAGATCACACAATGAAATGTGAACTAAATGGAAAAACACGCAGAAATTACATAATTTTTTTTCCAAAGGTTATGTCATAGCTTCCCACTTTGGATCTCTTTCTAGACAAGGTAAGCCTATTGCAAGTAATTTCAATGAGAGGGGCAATGAAAATATAGGCATGTATAATTATAGCTGGTAGATCAATTAATATATTACCTAAATTTGTTAATAAATCACCTAAATTTAGTTAATACATCACCTAAATCTGCTTTTATTAGCACATAAAAAAACATTTTAAACTAGTTTCATTGATTGGACAGTTTTGTAGGCAGGCTTTGTAATCTGCACAGAGGTCATTGCGCAGGGAGGTGCGAGATCGAGCTATCACCTCTTGTCAAAGGAAGTTCCTGTGTTATTTGGCTCAAGCTTTAGAAATACAGAAACACATGGAAGCAAAGTGAGCTGCACCGGCCAACTGAATAAAAATGTTCTTAGTAGGGGCTCATATGCAGCTGATGACTATACTTTAAACTATGATGAATGTTTAAGTAAAATGTAACAGCGACTGATCGATTTTGCCAACCAAATGATGCACTGTCATTACAGATTCTGAAAAAAAGACTTTTGAATTTTTTCCACATACATAAATTATTGTTCCTTGAAAGATTTTTTTTATCCTTTTACAAGGCACATAATAAGCATGACCTATCAGGATAGGTCACCAACATCAGACCAATTTGGGGTTGAGGGTGGCAGCTGTAAACATTGAACAGAGGTGAACAGCACAGCTCCATTCAATGGATAGCTGTGAAGAACTGCTGATCTGCAGTATCTGGCAGCAGCCGCTACTCATTGTACTGTGCTAACCAGTGAAGATGCTGATCTGATACTGATGACCTTATCCTGAGGAAAGGCCATTAATTATACATGCAAAAACAACTAATTTACCGTAACATAAAAAAATGACATACAAAATGAGCAGCCTATCAGGGTACATGGCCATGATCAGGAAGTAGCAGCGCTTTGGACGCAACGTATTTTCGCTGCGTTGTAATCACGCAGGTGATTCGCATCTCTTCATGCGGATTTATTACATCCAATACATTCTATAATGGAAATTGCTGTTCCGCAGACTAGCGTCTCCACAAGTGATTGACATGCTGCAGCTCATAAACCCGCACTGCGGATGAGTTTATGCAGCGTCATATAGAAGCACAGTGCGCAGGGGGTTTTTAGAAATCCATCCACTGTGCTTGTATCATAGAGCACAGTGCAGGTGAGCTGCGTCCAAAATGCTGCTATTCCCGATTGTGGGCACATACCCTTTTATTTCTTTGTGTAAAAGTCAAAGGCAGTGCTAATTTGTTTCCTTGGGTCATAGATAAATCTGAATAGCCAATTACCATCACATAAAACATTGAAAGACAGTAAAATCATCAAATTTGAAGTAGGCGAGTGTAGTGTGGCTATGATGTTTTTACTGGGTAGACTACATACAAATTCAGCCATATATACTTATATTGGTGCCCTATTACAAATTATTTGAGCCTGAATATTTAGTGCCATGATCAGGATAAGATCTATTCATGTTTATTCGGGAAATTGTGGGTGAGTTTTGCGGGCATGCTCTGTGAATTGTGCAGAGGCTATTGTGCAGAGAGGTGGAGGAATGCTATAGCACAATTAAAGGACCAAGTGCATGAGGAGACAAGAAAAAGATGCAATGCCTCAACTGCATGGATAAGTTACACAAAAGCAACAATTACATCATTCATTTATTCGTACGACTGTAGTAAAAAAAACCTTCAAGAAAGTCTAAGAAAAAAAAAGTATGGAATAAATCCTACCATAAATTAGTATTAAACTTTCCATTTTGGCAGTTCAGTGCTGTTCAGTCATGACTTTCAGAACAATCAAAAATGTTATAAAGTTCTGAACATATCTTCTGCATAGATAGACCAGAGGACTTATGTTATCCAAAATAAAAGTCAGTTATAAGCTGTAGAGTCGGAGTCTGAGACCATTTTGGTGGAGTTGGAGTCGGTATAAAATGGATGACTCCTAACATATATAATAAATTGGTTTCACTGCAGTATGTACTGTAAAGATATTCATAATAATTTGGGGAAGTTTTGAAAGGTCCTATAAATGTCTGGTCTGTCCCTGATGTAAGGATCTGGGCTCTTAGTTGAGATGAATCTGTGCTGCACTTTATGTACATGCTCAGTAGTGAGGCTGTGCTGTGGAGTTGGAGTTTTAGCTGAGATGAATCTGTGCTGCACTTTATGTACATGCTCAGTAGTAAAGCATGTATGAGGGATCGGCAGTCAGAGTCAGGAAGTTTTGGCTAAGGCTAGGTTCACATTGCGTTAACAGCAGCCCGTTCAACGGGCTGCGTTAACGCAAGTGCCAACGCGCTAGCGCAGAAAGGGCTAGCAGATGCTCTATCTGCACTAGCGGTGATGGACCTGGAAACGCTGCAGCTTGTGTCCCAGGGTCCGTCACTCAATGACTTCACATGTCCGAAGTAGAGATTAATGGCAGCGTTAATGGACTGCGCTACACCACGTTATGCCGCGTTGTAAGGCAGTCCGTCTAATGGACTGCTTGGACGTAATATGACCCCAGCCTTACTGACGCCACAGCTCTAGTTAGAAGAATGATACAAGAAAGATAGAAACCACTGTACGACTGTCGAGTATAACATGAACAATATTTGTGCATCTGTTAAAATCTGATCTGGCACTGAAAGGGTAGAGTGTTTAGATTCTCCTCCTTTCCACATGAGGCTTTTGAAATGCATTCCATGTGAGGAGAACATAAACCACTATAGCAAGAGGCCAATGTATAGTGCTCAACCACCCTCTATCCTTCCAATGAAACTCCACTCTGCCCAGTAGTGCCCAGCATACCCCCTCCACCAGTATTTGCTCCTACACACCAGCTGCACAATTACAATGGTACTGGTGAGGCTGTGCCCACCAGCAAGACCATGACATCATGAGGTTCTGCCTGCCAAGCAACATCACAGCAGACAGAAAACGAGAAGCCGTAGTACTATAGTGATTAACCTCTTCTGAGCTCTCAACAGTAGTGCCATTATAATCATTGCATGTCTTACCAGGCTACACGAAGATTGATTACAATATGCAAGGCAGGAAGCTTAAACATGTGTTCAGATTACACTGCCAAATCACTCTATCGAAAAAAGCCTCTACTAAGCAAATTTCCTGCAAGAGAATAGAAGGCCAGCTCATTGCTACAGAAGGATTATCCTCTAAAGAGGAGATCGCTGGCCACAAAGTTACTCTGCCTTATTAACCTGTAGCTGGCGGCTGCGAGGACAAGACAGTTTGGCATAATGTAATAATGATGTTTGTTTGGGCCCTGTGCATCAGTAATTACTCTTCCCAAACATTCATAATCAGAACTGCTAACTGCACAGTCCTCTTATTACCATCAATAGATTATACATCCGGAGCAAACGCGGGGAGCACCTGCAAGATCCCAAGAGAGAGTCTTACTGGGCATCCCTCCAGGCTTCTAAAATATGAAGAACTGAAAGCTAAAATACCCACTCTGCCCAACCCAGAAATCCCATCGGCTGGCTCCTCAAGCAACTTCCTGGATCTCCATATCCACTGTAAAAGCTTGGAAATTACCTGCATTTGAATGTACTTTACTGTATTCTTAACACATTACTGTACTGTGGTTAATGTTCATCAAATTTTTTATGTTGAACTGCACACAAGTTTTTTATTTTAGTTTCACCTCTTCATTGCAGAGATCAGCACTCAAAATATTTGGCACCTAAACAGTCAAAAAAATGAAGTCGTCCAAGTAGGCATTACCAGAGATATTTCACTGGGGTTGTCCCGCAAACAAAGTACATTTTAATTAATAGATCTTGGAACAATAATAAGTTCTACAATTGGATGAGTTAAAAAATTGTTCCTGTGCCGAAATAATCGTATAAATTTGCCCCCGATATGTACTGCCTTATTTGCGGTGTCCGACCATGAAAGCATGAGTCCCTTAGGATAAGTGACTTATACAGATGTCACATTAGGGGCTCACATTTACTGCTTTCTGGGATAACAAGTTTCCCTGTCCATTTTGTCACAGGAGCAGGTGTTTCCGCCGTGTTTACAACGCCCTCGGTTCATCATAAATTTAGTAAGTGACGTAGGATCTCCAGCGGTCATTGAGAGCTTACATCTCTGACTTGATTTAGGATGAGCTCAAAGAGCTGGAGACATGGCAGAAACACTCGCTCCTATGATAAAACAAACAGAGAAATGTGTTACCTAAGAAAGCAGCAACTGCTGGCCCCTGTTGTGTTTTCTGTATACTCTCATCATAATGGACTTCCCCTCTTGGCCACAAAGTGTGCTATGTGCTGACCATAAGCTGGAGCAGCTCTGCATGGTCAGACACAGCAAATGAGATAATACATAGCAGGGGCATTATTAAGATTATTTCAGCACAGGAACATTTTTTTCTCAATTACCTAATGTTTGGAGGCGCAAAACCCATAGTGTTTTTGAAGCAGGAGCTTATTGTGTTCACCTCCTTTCAATGGAAAAGTAATTCCAGGCCTGCAAAGCCTAACACTCTCGGTCTGCATTTTGTTTTTGTCTTATTTGGTTGCTTAGGCGTGTCGATCCTACACCTATGCTGATAGATTTGTAATGCTTGATAAAATGTTTAAACGACTAATTGTTCTGCTTATAGAATAGATATTACAAGGGCAGAAAATGACAAACGTCATATTTATTTTTCCAATTTGTAAAAAGCTGCACTGTGTGAATTGTGTTACCCAAACGAAAACCTCTTTCTGCTAGACTGAAGCTACATCATGGACACTGTGCGCATGTGAAATTTCCAAACGGAATCCTTTGATCTAACCAGGTTTTGTGTGATCTCCTGAAACTGCTTTTAACAAGCTCATCATTCAAATCATGGCTATGTTTGTAAGATATTAATGGTTGCATCCCTTCCACTTCACTTAGAACTAAATATTGTTTAATAAGATACCGCTTTTTAAAGATTTGTGAATGTTGGGGTTGTGTAACCCATAGTAGAAATTGTACCCTTGTCAATATATACTTTCAAGTCTAAACGCCATGAGAGCTTAGTGGACTTTAGAGGTGAATATCATGTTCACAGAGTTATTATTCCAATAAACTACAAACTCATCACATTGAAGATTCGATCTCGATCATACAACAAAAACATTTTCTACAAATGTGATGAAGAGATGGTTAAAGTTACAAAAAAAGATAAGCTCTAGTATAGACACAAGTGTGTTCAAAAACTACTAATAATACATTTGCCTACGTGCATGCTACCGGCGTCCCAACTGCAGTATCGGCTCTATGGGAAGACCATCATCTATTGTCAAATTGGAATGTAATGTGAGTGATTATGAAATACGTAAAAATTCTATATATTTAGGCCTCTCTTACATGTTTTCTAGAATCTGCCATACTTCCTCGGTGCCATCATGATGCTTGTATATAGGCTGTCACCTGGGAGGTGGTACTCTCTCTCTCCCCACTAACAATACGCAAGTAAGGCTATGTGCACACGTTGCGGATTTTGCTGCGGATCCGCAGCGGATCCGCAGCTGCGGGTCCGCAGCAGCTTTCCATGCGTTTACAGTACAATGGAAACCTATGGAAACCGCAATCCGCAGTGCACATGCTGCGGGGGAAAAAAAACGCAGAAGCACTGCGGGTTACATTCCACAGCATGTCAATTCCTTGGGCGGATTCCGCTTCGGTTTACACCTGCTCCACAATAGGAATCCGCAGGTGTAAATCCGCAGGTGGAATCCGCACAAAAACCGAGGTAAATCTGCAAGTAAAATGCAGTGGCTTTTACCTGCGGATTTCTAAAATCCGCTGCGTAAAAATCCGCAGAGCTCCATTCTCCATGTGCACATACCCTCATGGTCCATTCAGAATAAAGTTATTCCACGGAAGGTGGGTTTCAGAGAACTATAGTGCCAGTGAGAAGTGCTCTGGACATGCCCAGAGCACCTAAGCCTGGCAACAGCTTATGTCCTTCTCATATTGAAAACATATAGAATAATCGATGTTCGTGCATTTGTATGGGTCACCATAAAGAATAGCTGTAGGACAGCCATTGAAGGTGTATGGCCACATTTACAGAATATCCTAATAAACATCAGAGAACAAAAATTGCTGGGGAATGTCAGCTCGGAAGTGTGCAAAAATGTAATTACAAAGTTACTTCTCATCTATATTTATTCTACATGTAACTGTAAAATGGCATCAAATAGTCAGTCATCCAATAACTTGTTGAAAATTAAATAAAGTGTATTCAGATTGGCTGATCTCGGTCCGCTTTCAAGCATTGATACAATATATACAAGTCTATCGGCGCTCTTACTTGCCTGTGTACATGGCCTGACGACTACTGATGCGAACAGAAACGACCATCAGTACGATCATTCGGACCTCATACAGCATCAAGTTATCGACAGCATGTCCCCCGTTTACGTGGTTAGATGCGCTGCTAAGAATGAGGACTTTCAAAACAATACAAACAACCAATGAACATTTTGCGGACTTGTACAGTGATTGCCGGCATGTCTACTAGACCCGATAGGAGGGAACAAGTGTTCTTATGAGAGCTTGTTCACTGACTAGCTGCCCATATAAATGCACCTCAGGACAATGAGAAGTCATGCAGATCAAAGAAGAGGGACACCATGGTATAAATCATAGCACACTGGGTTACTGGGGCTGCCTTCCCCGCCACACAATGTTTGGGACGGTTCCCCAACACCTTTGTTTCCTCGACCTCAGCTCACTCAAGAGTTCTGCGCTGGTTTTCACAGTCACAGTAAATAGTGATGAGCGAACGTTCTCGGATAAGGCGTTATCTGAGCATACCAAGGGTCTTCAGTGTGCTTGAAAAATATGTTCGAGTTCCACGACTCTTCGACAGCACAACACATGCAGGGATTGTCTGTTTGTTAGTTATTGCCTGTTTTTTAGGCAATCCCTGCATATGTTGCAGCTGTCGAACAGCCGTGAGACATGCAGCCACGGGAATTAAACATATTTTTAGAGAACGCCGAACATACTCGGTTAGCACAAGAGCATGCTCGGAAAACACCTTATTTGAGATTGTTCCCTTATCACTAGTAGTAACTAATCAGGACCGAGTGCCCTCTGTACTAGGTAGCTGCCGGATTGTACCGATGGAACGTGTGGCCTTTCTGGTAATGACTGCCATTGTCATGCCCTTTGGTGCTGCTACTCGACTTTCCAAGCTTTTCATCAATTAGCAATGGTGCAAAGAGAACATTTCCCATCTCCCGCTCTACGTACATGTGTCAGTGACGTTATGGCATTCCGTCAATGATGTGAACTGTTCTAGATCCCACTCATATAAAAAAGTGCAACATGGAATTATGGGAGGATTCATCATCGCTAATCAATGCTGACTCAGTAACCGCAATCCACGGGACCCCTATATAAGTGAATAACTGAAGAATCCAACATCCTCTTTCTCCATGGTGTTAAAGATAGAACATGCATATCTTTTCTCATAAAGTTGATGTGAAACGACTTCATCTTATACAATGCTTTTCCTTTGACAAATGTTATTGGTACTATTAAACGCCACATTTTTCTGCAGCATCAAACTCTAATTATGTTCATTTTTGCCCAATCTCCGTGTGTTGCACAGAATGGAATAATTACAGCACACAACGAGGCTCAGTTATACGGCCTCCATATGGGACAGCATTTAGATTTGGATGGAAAATGCAATTATCCCTTGGAGAAGATAGGCAGCTGAGCAGTATGTTATAATCTCTTTTTTTACAGTTACTCTTACCCATAGATAGCTTAACTACTGCACTTAGATTCCCATTAAGCTAACCGGTGGCGAAGAACTGTGAAAAGTCTCAAGAATTCTCTTGGAAGCAAAGATCTGCGCAGGATTCATAACAGACTAAATTACTCAAGTCACAAGAGACGGAAGGATAGATTATCTTCATTATGGCTCGCAATGAGTTTAGAAATGGATGTTCAGTCTAAACACCGTAATCAGACCTGGATTTTCAGAATTTAAGAATTTTATGAATCTCTAATAAACAAAAAATACTTGGGAAATCACTTATGAGAAAAGGAATATGCGACAAAAATGGAAACCTCACCCTCTCAAATACTGTATAGCCCCCCAAAAATTATTTTAGTTTATCAAAGAAACAAACACTGAAAGCTGTAGTGTGTGAACATGCCGAAAAGGAAGGAATTCACCTTTTTCAAGTATAGAAGCTGAAATGCAATATTTGGGAGCAGCCACTAAACAGTGAGAGCGGTGGAACTCTGTTCCCATCAGGCTGCAACCAAAAGTGATAACAGTTGATCAGTTATCGGATTTTGACAACCTATCCTAAGGCTAGGTGCACACGGCCGTATGTTTTTTTCTTCCTAGAGAATCTGGTCAATTATGAAAATCAAACTCGGATCAGAGTGTGACCATAGTTTGATCAGATTCTCTCGGACGAGGCAAAGATGGAAAAAAATAAATTATCCATCTTCTCAGTTCTGCGAGTCCATCAAAATTGGGCTGCACTCCGAAGTCATCCGAGTGCAGTCCGATCTTTTCCATGGACTCATTGACTTGCACAGCCAACTGCAATCCACAAATTGGATCAAACTCTGGCATGCTGCACTCTTTTTCCAAAGACAGTGTCCCAGTGAAAAAAAAAAAAATCTGACACGTGCAGCACCCCATAGAATGACACAGGGACGAGTGCCGCCAGTCAAAACATCTGATAATAATGGTAGTCAGTATGAGCCCTAAACCTGATAAACATGATGAACCGAAATCCAGTATCCACAAAAAAGAAAAGCTAAAACATCATGCTCATCACAGCATGATAAAAAAGGTTATGCTAAAAAAAACAGGCTGAAACGTATATTTAATTGTAAAAGAGGAGGAGCATCCTCCCGTAACGTCAGCCTATCAGACTTCAGGTGATCTGGGGGTGGCCCATCCCGTAACGTCAGCCTATCAGACATCAGGGGATGTGAGGGGCGGCCCATCCCGTGACGTCAGCCTATCAGACATCAGGTGATGTGAGGGGCGGCCCATCTCGTAACGTCAGCCTACAGACATCAGGTGATGTGAGGGGCGGCCCATCCCGTGACGTCAGCCTATCAGACATCAGGTGATGTGAGGGGCGGCCCATCTCGTAACGTCAGCCTACAGACATCAGGTGACGTGAGGGGCGCCCCACCCCGTAACGTCAGCCTATCAAACATCTGGTGATCTGGGTGCGGCCCATCCCGTAACATCAGCCTATCAGACATCAGGTGATCTGAGGGGCGGCCCATCCCATAACGTCAGCCTATCAGACATCAGGTGATGTGAGGGGCGGCTCATCTCGTAACGTCAGCCTATCAGACATCAGGTGATCGGAGGGGCGGCCCATCCCGTAACGTCAGCCTACAGACATCAGGTGATCTGAGGAGCGGCCCAACCCATAACGTCAGCCTATCAGACATCAGGTGATCTGGGGGGTGGCCCATCCCATAACGTCAGCCTATCAGACATCAGGTGATCTGAGGGCCGGCCCATCCCGTAAAGTCAGCCTATCAGACATCAGGTGATCTGGGGGCGGCCCATCCCGTAACGTCAGCCTATCAGACATCAGGTGATCTGACGCAAACATTAGATCTTTCGTAAATTAAAACCATTGAACATAAATGTGTGTTATAAAGACTAATAACGAACATCAAGAATAATAAGAATTCATTCTATTAATTCCATAAAGGGAATCGGTCCAAGGTTTTCCCCATGTAATCTGAGAGCAGCATGGTGTAGGGGCATTAATATGGTCACGATATGATGTTATTTCTACCGCTCTGCTACTACACATGTAATAGATAAACCATTATTTCTTATTTTTAGTGACTCTATAGCGACAGGGTCTGTTCCGCAGGACTGGCGCATAGCAAATGTGGTGCCAATATTCAAAAAGGGCTCTAAAAGTGAACCTGGAAATTATAGGCCAGTAAGTCTAACCTCTATTGTTGGTAAAATATTTGAAGGGTTTCTGAGGGATGTTATTCTGGATTATCTCAATGAGAATAACTGTTTGACTCCATATCAGCATGGGTTTATGAGAAATCGCTCCTGTCAAACCAATCTAATCAGTTTTTATGAAGAGGTAAGCTATAGGCTGGACAACGGTGAGTCATTGGACGTGGTATATCTCGATTTTTCCAAAGCGTTTGATACCGTGCCGCACAAGAGGTTGGTACACAAAATGAGAATGCTTGGTCTGGGGGAAAATGTGTGTAAATGGGTTAGTAACTGGCTTAGTGATAGAAAGCAGAGGGTGGTTATAAATGGTATAGTCTCTAACTGGGTCGCTGTGACCAGTGGGGTACCGCAGGGGTCAGTATTGGGACCTGTTCTCTTCAACATATTCATTAATGATCTGGTAGAAGGTTTACACAGTAAAATATCGATATTTGCAGATGATACAAAACTATGTAAAGCAGTTAATACAAGAGAAGATAGTATTCTGCTACAGATGGATCTGGATAAGTTGGAAACTTGGGCTGAAAGGTGGCAGATGAGGTTTAACAATGATAAATGTAAGGTTATACACATGGGAAGAGGGAATCAATATCACCATTACACACTGAACGGGAAACCACTGGGTAAATCTGACAGGGAGAAGGACTTGGGGATCCTAGTTAATGATAAACTTACCTGGAGCAGCCAGTGCCAGGCAGCAGCTGCCAAGGCAAACAGGATCATGGGGTGCATTAAAAGAGGTCTGGATACACATGATGAGAGCATTATACTGCCTCTGTACAAATCCCTAGTTAGACCGCACATGGAGTACTGTGTCCAGTTTTGGGCACCGGTGCTCAGGAAGGATATAATGGAACTAGAGAGAGTACAAAGGAGGGCAACAAAATTAATAAAGGGGATGGGAGAACTACAATACCCAGATAGATTAGCGAAATTAGGATTATTTAGTCTAGAAAAAAGACGACTGAGGGGCGATCTAATAACCATGTATAAGTATATAAGGGGACAATACAAATATCTCGCTGAGGATCTGTTTATACCAAGGAAGGTGACGGGCACAAGGGGGCATTCTTTGCGTCTGGAGGAGAGAAGGTTTTTCCACCAACATAGAAGAGGATTCTTTACTGTTAGGGCAGTGAGAATCTGGAATTGCTTGCCTGAGGAGGTGGTGATGGCGAACTCAGTCGAGGGGTTCAAGAGAGGCCTGGATGTCTTCCTGGAGCAGAACAATATTGTATCATACAATTATTAGGTTCTGTAGAAGGACGTAGATCTGGGGATTTATTATGATGGAATATAGGCTGAACTGGATGGACAAATGTCTTTTTTCGGCCTTACTAACTATGTTACTATGTTACTATGTTACATTACAGTGTTTATAGCAGGGAGGATTATTTTGACATGGGGCCAATGTCACTTTATATTTGGGGATATGATGCCAGCCTCACACTATATGACTGCAGAGGGTGAGCACTGAGAAAAATTAGGATTATGCATCCAGTTCTGACCCACATCCACACGTTTATCTTCAGGCGCGACATTTCTTAGGCTGGCGGTTATTTCTAGGAAAACCCATACATTTACAGTAGCAGGGCAGCTGGGAATCTGCAGGGAGGGATTCGGCATTTGTTACTTGTTTAGCAATGAAATTGCTTCAGGCTGTTGAATCACTGGATAAATATGACCTAGATCCAGACAAGCTACAGGATTTTGATCTCATTCTTGTGCAAGCTGCTCCACGAGGATTAATATTCTATTTCAGACCTGCAAAAATCTGTGTTCAGCTGAACTGCCAGTACCTGAGAATATAATGAACAATTCTTAATAAGATCCAATTCTGTAGTCAGGCTAAACTGGGAATACAGGGTGCAGCTTCTACTTAAAATCCCATAAAGGGGCTGTCCAGTGAAAGTGAGTCATCACTTATCCTATGAGTCGCTGATCTGTGGAGGTCCGACCACTGGGACCCGTACTGTTCGACAGAGCGGGCCACTTTTATCCCCGTCTGCTCAACCGCTGCTACAATGGGGCTGCCAAGAGCGGCACTTGGCTTTTTCCTCCAACCCCATAGGGAATGAATGTAATGGCAGTCGGGCGTCTGACCTGCCACGTCATTTTGTAACTGGAATTTCCCATCAGTGCTAAAAAAATTCCCCAATCAGCCAATTGGTGAAGGTCCTCACCGATCAGCAAGTTATCACCTTTCTTATGGATAGCCGATAACTTGTTTTCACTGGACAACCCTTTTCAGGCTGTGTGCACACGTTCCAAATTTTTCGCATTTTTTCGCTATAAAACCGCAAAAAAAACCCGCATACATTAAGCATCCTATTAATAGAATTCAATCCGCAGTTATTGTGCACATGCTGCGTTTTTTTTTTCACGAAAAAAACGCATCGCGGTAAAAAAAAGCAGCATGTTCATTAATTTTGTGGATTTTTTGCGTTTTTGCTGCTATATATTGCATTGGGGAAGCTCCGGAAAAAAAAACAACACGAAAAATCCGCAAAAAAAAACGCGATAAAAACACGCAAAAAACGCATGCGGATTTCCTGCGGAAAAAGTCCGGTTTGGGTCAGGAAATTTCTGCAAAGATTGCTGACGTGTGCACATAGCCAAAGCTCTTTTTTTTTTTTTTTCACTAAAATATTATATTACTGGGAATGTGGCCATATGTGAAGATTACAGCACACATGTAACACATGGTTGTTCTGTGCACAAATATATTTTTTCTCCTGCCTTCACCACACTTCACTTTTCTAACATTAATGATGTCATGAGACAATTATGTAAAATGAAAAACATAAAAAAAATTAAATGCTCTTGTGGGTACTTTACTCAAGCAAATGGCTAGAAGATATGTACTCATCTGGTAGGGGCCAATTCACAAACTCTGACACCTCTGATCGCCCCTCGCACTACTTCTAGTGGCCTACTCTCCAGCCTCTACCACAGTGTTCCCCAAGTCTGGTCCTCAAGAGCCGCCAACAGGTCATGTTTTCAGGATTTCCTTAGTATTGCACAGGTCATTGAATGCTTGCCTGTCCAGGTTATGCAATTATCACCTGTGCAATACTAAGGAAAGCCTGAAAACATGACCTGTTGGTGGCTCTTGAGGACCGGAGTTGGGGAACACTGCTCTACCAGGTATGGTGGCACAGTTTAGAGACTGTCGGCGGTGGCTCTTGCTACTACATTGCCTCAATTTCTGTCTGCAACAGGATTTAAGCAATGGCCCTTCAGGTTAGCACTGCAGCCTTACAGCACTGGAGTCCTGGGTTCAAATCCCACCAAGGACAATATCTGCAAGGAGTTTGTATGCTCTCCCCGTGTTTGCGTGGGTTTCCTCTGGGTTCTCCGGTTTCCTCCCACACTCCAAATACATACTGATGGGGAATTTAGATTGTGAGCCTCATTGGGGAAAGCGATGATAATGTCTGTAAAGCGCTGCGGAATATGTTAGCGCTATATAAAAATGATTATTACTATTATTCTTTGGTAATATGAGTGAAAACATGGACTTATAAATCTTAGCTTGCTGTCACCCAGCTTTGAATGAAATTATTCTAACCCCATTCACGTGTCAATTTTTCACATTTGCAATCTTTTTAACAAATACGTACAAAGATACTTTAGAACCTGTGGCTGTTTTTAACAAAAAAAAAGAGAAATGGAGACATGTCCATGTTTGTTACGATTTGCGGACCAAACTTCCACATTTGAATGAATGGATCCATAATGTGAACAGTCTATGCCATCCGTGCAGCATCTGCCTACTTTTTTTTTTCCTTTTTGTTGCCATGTGATTTTAGCCACATGCAAAATTACACTAGCCACTTAATTAGAGCCAGAAAATGCTTGAACTGCCAACGATGATCATAAGCAAACAAATGCAACAAGCATAATGACCAATCCTAACAAACAGAATAAAGAGGCCCATACACCTGTAATAGCTCTTGGTACCCCACTATAATCATGCACCATGGCTCAGGGCTTAGGGAAAAGGATAGCCACTAACAGATCACTCTGACAGCAGCTTATTTCTCAAGGGAACAAAAGACTGGGCCGACTTACACCACCACCTCTGAAATGTGTGTATGACCAGCTGTAGACAGACCAAAGACTTATTCAAAGAGTGTCATCTTCCTTCTTCGGGAGCACATTGCTCCTCTGCCTCCCAGCTTCCTACTTGCCAGGGGGCAGTGTGCTCGTGAAGATTCAGGGTATGTGTACACGTAAGAATTTCTTGCAGAAAATTCCTGAAGAAAACCGGACATTTTCTGCAAGAAAACCGTATGCGGTTTTTTTTTCGCGTTTTTACTGCCTTTTTTTTGCAGATTTTTCCAGAGCTTTCCCAATGCATTATATAGCGGGAAATATGCGAAAAATCCGCAAAATTAATGAACATGCTGCGTTTTTTACCGCGATGCGTTTTTTTCACGGAAAAAACGCATAATGTGCACAAAAATTGCAGAATGCATTCTAAATGACAGGATGCATATGTATGCGTTTTCTATACGTTTTTATAGCGAAAAAAAAACGCAATATGTGCACACAGCCTCAGCGTGGACCAGCGGCAATGTCGCAATTGCTAGTCTGAACAGAGCGCTCTTTCATGCGGTTAGCAAAGGCAGTTTTACCTCTGCAAGATGGGAGAAGTACAAGGGGACTGAAGCTGGTCGGATCACTTTGGAGCAGTGCTTGCAAGCTCTAGAGACTGCAACACATCCCAGTCCTTGCCTAAGAAATAGGCCACTGAGACTGCATAATAGACTGGTAACCTACACAATGCGTGTACATACACAAGATAATTAAAAAGAGAGCGAATTGCAAAGCTGTTTATTTTTACAAGCACTTTGCAATTTTACCCATTAATGAAAATGTGCAAACCTCTTTGCAGGTACTGTAGTTTCTCTTTTTTCTCTCCTTTGGCGCTAATTTACCATATCAGCTATTTAGCTGCAGTATTCAGTGTCAAGATCTTATCTAACAGTGGTTTAACATTCAGAATGTGCTTATCCATCTCTCCAACATAGAATTGCTATATTATATACGAACACACATATATGCACGCACACGCACAGAGAAGTGCTGTATTGACTTTACAAAAATATACCGTATATACTCAAGTATAAGCCGACCCAAGTATAAGCCGACCCCCTAATTTTGCCACAAAAAACTGGGAAAGCTTAATGACTCGAATATAAGCCTAGGGTGGAAAATGCAGCAGCTACCGGTAAATGTCAAAAGTAAAAATAGATACCAATAAAAGTAAAATTAATTGAGACATCAGTAGGTTAAGTGTTTTGAATATCCATATTGAATCAGGAGCCCCATATAATGCTCCATACAGTTTATGATGGGCCCCATAGGATGCTCCATATTAAAATATTCCCCACATAATCCTGCATAAAGGTTAATAATGGCCCCATAAGATGCTCCATAGACACATTTGCCCCATACAGTGCTGCACAAATGTTGATTATGGCCCCATAAGATGCTCCATAAAGATATTTGCGCCATATAGTGCTGCACAAACGTTGATCATGGCCCCATACAGACACTTGCCCCATATAGTGCTGCACAAACATTATGGCCCCCATATAGTGCTGCACAAACGTTATGGCCCCATATAGTGCTGCACAAATGTTATGGCCCCATACAGTGCTGCACAAACATTATGGCCCTCTACAGTGCTGCACAAACGTTATGGCCCCATAAGATGCTCCATACAGACACTTGCCCCATTTGCTGTTGCTGCGATAAAAAAACAACAACAAAAAATCACATATTCACCTCTCCGTCGCTCAGGCCCCCGGCACTCTGAATATTTGCCTGCTCCTCATTCCGGCGCCACTCCATCTTCAACGTCTTCTGCACTGACGTTCAGGCAGAGGGTGCACACTAACTACGTCACCGCGCTCTCTGACCTGAGCGTCACTGCACCCTAAGGGAGGAGGAGCCGCATATTCATTACTGTAATGAGGCGTACCAAGTGACCGCTCAGTACATGAAGACTCTGTCAGCGCCGGGGAAAAGATGAGCAGGTACCGCGCCAGGAGCAGGTGAGAATAATTAGACAGCCCCCGCTCCCCCTCCCCTGCCGACCCCTGGGTATGACTCGAGTATAAGCCGAGAGGGGGATTTTCAGCCCAAAAAAATGGGCTGAAAATCTCGGCTTATACTCGAGTATATACGGTAATCACTGTAAAAAATAAAAGTCCAGTTTCAAATTCCTACTTGAAAAAGCTATCTACCCAAAAGCTAAACATCCCCATTAAGTATAAGGCCTCTATTCACACCAGTGTCATAGAACAAATTTTAACAGACAAAGAGATTGATCTATTTTCCAAATATCTAAACAGTCCCTAACAAGTCATCAGGGTTATGGCAAAAAGAATAGGAGAAAAGACTGCAATATTTCCATACCTGTTTGGGTAAAAAAAAATCCTCCTTAAAATGTATAAATCTCTTGAATATACTTAAAGGGGTTGGATTAACACTTGCAAGTCATCTATATGGGTATAGAAAGTATTTAGACCCCTTTAAATTTTCACAGTTTCATTGCAGCCATTTGGTAAATTCAAAAACGTTATTTTTTTCTCATTCATGTACACTCTGCACCTCATCTTGACTAAAAAAAAAACAGAAATTTAGAAATTTTTGCTAATTTATTAAAAAAGAACAGAAATATTACATGGTCATAAGTATTCAGACCCTTTGCTCAGAAGCTCATATTTAAGTCACATGCTGTCCATTTTCCTCGTGATCCTCCTTGAGATGGTTCTACTCCTTTATTGGAGCCCTGCTGTATTTAATTAAACTGATAGGACGGACTTGATTTGGAAAGGCACACACCTGTCTATATAAGACCTCACAGCTCACAGTGCATGTCAGACCAAAGGAGAATCATGAGGTCAAAGGAACTGGTCAAGGAGCTCAGAGACAGAATTGTGGCAAGGCATAGATCTGGCCAAGGTTCCAAAAGAATTTCTGCAGTACTCAAGCTTCCTAAGAGCACAGTGGCTTCCAACATTCTTAAATGGAAGAAGTTTGGGACCACCCGTAGTCTTCCTAGAACTGGTCGTCCAACCAAACTGAGCAATCGTGGGAGAAGAGCCTTGGTGAGAGAGGTAAAGAAGAACTCAAGATCACTGTGGCTGAGCTCCAGAGATGCAAAAGGGAGATGGGAGAAAGTTCCACAAAGTCATCTATCACTGCAGCCCTCCACCAGTCGGGCCTTTATGGCAGATTTATGGCAGAGTGGTCTGAAGGAAGCCTCTCCTCAGTGCAAGACATATGAAAGCTGGCATAGAGTTTGCTCAAAAACACATGCAGGACTCCCAAACTATGAGAAATAAAATTCTCTGTTCTGATGAGATGAAGAAAGACCTTTTTGGTGATAATTCTACGTGGTATGTGTGGAGAAAACCAGGCACTGCTTATCACCTGCCCAATACAATCCCAACAGGGAAACATGGTGGTGGCAGCATCATGCTATGGGGAGTGTTTTTCAGCTGCAGGGACAAAACGACTGGTTGTCATTGAAGGAAACCTGGCCAAGTACAGATATATCCTGGATTAAAACTTCTTCCAGAGTGCTCTGGACCTCAGACTTGGCTGAAGGTTCACCTTCCAACAAGACAAATCACCCTAAGAATACAGCTAAAATAACAAAGGAGTGACTTCACAACAACTCTGTGACCATTCTTGACTGGCCCAGCCAGAGCCCTGACCTAAACCCAATTGAGCATCTCTGGAGAGACCTGAAAATGGCTGTCTACCAACGCTCACCATCCAACCTGATGGAACTGGAGAGGATCTGCAAGGAAGAATGGCAGAGGATCCCCAAATCCAGGTGTGAAAAACTTGTTGCATCATTCCCAAGAAGACTCATGGCTGTATTAGCTCAAAAGGTGCTTCTATACTCAATACTGATCAAAGGGTCTGAATACTATGTGATATTTCAGTTTTTCCCTTTTAATAAATTTGCAAAATTACTACATATCTGTTTTTTTCTCAGTCAACATGGGGGTGCAGAGTGTACGTTAATGAGAAAAAAAATGAACTTTTTGAATTTGACAAAAGGCTGCAATGAAACAAACAGTGAAAAATGTAAATGGGTCTGAATACTTTCCGTACCCACTGTAGGTCATAGGAAGCTGAATAACAGGTCTTGATATCTGCAATCTGATGTCTTATTCCAGAGAAATGCAAATTTTCTTATACATAAATGAACTGTTAACATCTCCGGGCCGGACACTGATCTGCATGAGACTCAGTCTCCACAGTTTATTTTAGGTGAAAAGAGGCATTACCAGTGAGATATGTAATGGCAATTCTCTGCTCTCCTGACCTCACTATAGAGCTGTGTATGATTATACCCAGGGCCGTATTTGCCACTAGGCACTTGAGGGCACGTGCCTAGGGCGGCGGGATGCGGGGGGGCGCCCTTGAGCTAGGTTTTTTCTTTTTTTTTATTTATTTTTTTTTATAAAACTCCGGGGTCAAGTTTCCGCCCCCCCTCCTCCCTCCCTCCTTCCCGCCCCCCCCCTCCTCCCTCCTTCCCGCCCCCCTCCCTCCCTCCCTGAAGACGTAATACTCACCTTCCTCCAGCGGTGGCTGCAACTGCGTCTCAGCGCCTGCAGCGCGTCCTGTCTTCAGCGGTCACATGGTACCGATCATTAAGGGTGATGAATATGCGCATATTCATCACCCTTAATTAGCGCTACCATGTGACCGCTGAAGACAGGAAGGAAGACGCTGAGATGCCAGGAAGTTCTGTGCTGCGCGCCGGTGAGAGGTAAGTATGACAGGGAAAAAAAGTGGGGTGCCGTGCACACAGGGGGGAAGGATGGGGAGCCGTGCATACAGGGGAGAAGGATGGGGAGCCGTGCATACAGGGGAGAAGGATGGGGAGCCGTGCATACAGGGGAGAAGGATGGGGAGCCGTGCATACAGGGGAGAAGGAAGGGGAGCCGTGCATACAGGGGAGAAGGATGGGGAGCCGTGCATACAGGGGAGAAGGATGGGGAGCCATGCACACAGGGGAGAAGGATGGGGAGCCGTGCACACAGGGGAGAAGGATGGGGAGCCGTGCACACAGGGGAGAAGGATGGGGAGCCGTGCATACAGGGGAGAAGGATGGGGAGCCGTGCATACAGGGGAGAAGGATGGGGAGCCGTGCACACAGGGGAGAAGGATGGGGAGCCGTGCATACAGGGGAGAAGGATGGGAACCGTGCACACAGGGGAGAAGGATGGGGAGCCGTGCACACAGGGGAGAAGGATGGGGAGCCGTGCACACAGGGGAGAAGGATGGGGAGCCGTGCATACAGGGGAGAAGGATGGGGAGCCGTGCATACAGGGGAGAAGGATGGGGAGCCGTGCATACAGGGGAGAAGGATGGGGAGCCGTGCACACAGGGGAGAAGGATGGGGAGCCGTGCACACAGGGGAGAAGGATGGGGAGCCGTGCACACAGGGGAGAAGGATGGGGAGCCGTGCACACAGGGGAGAAGGATGGGGAGCCGTGCACGCAGGGGAGAAGGATGGGGAGCCGTGCACGCAGGGGAGAAGGATGGGGAGCAGTGAACGCAGGGGAGAAGGATGGGGAGCCGTGCATACAGGGGAGAAGGATGGGGAGCCGTGCACGCAGGGGAGAAGGATGGGGAGCCGTGAACGCAGGGGAGAAGGATGGGGGAGCCGTGAACGCAGGGGAGAAGGATGGGGGAGCCATGAACGCAGGGTGGGAGGATGGGGGAGCCATGAACGCAGGGGAGAAGGATGGGGGAGCCATGAACGCAGGGGAGGATGGGGAGCCATGAACGCAGAGTGGGAGGATGGGGGAGCCATGAACGCAGAGTGGGAGGATGGGGGAGCCATGAACGCAGGGGAGAAGGATGGGGGAGCCATGAACGCAGGGGAGAAGGATGGGGAGCCATGAACGCAGAGTGGGAGGATGGGGGAGCCATGAACGCATGGGAGAAGGATGGGGGAGCCATGAACGCAGGGGAGAAGGATGGGGAGCCATGAACGCAGAGTGGGAGGATGGGGGAGCCATGCTTGCAGGGGAGAAGGATGGGGGAGCCATGAACGCAGGGTGGGAGGATGGGGGAGGCATGAACGCAGTGTGGGAGGATGGAGTATAAATATGGAGTATAAATACTGGGCCCTATAAGGGGGACACAGTGTGAGAGGACAGTGTGAAGAGGGGACCGGTATAGAAAGGAGAGGTCAGTGTGAAGAGCATGTACCATAAGAGGGACAGTGTGGGGGTCATACTTTGTGCAGACAATATAGTGAGGGGCAATTTTTTATTTGGGAGCATTATAATGACACTTGTATCTTTAAGGGCGTCATGTGGAGACTTTCTGCAAAAGAGCGGCGAAGATGGAAGTCTGCAGAGACGGCTGTGGATGAGAAAAAACTCATCATGGGATCTGGACAAGATGAAGAAAAGGAGAACGGCTCCAGAGGCGACGTCATCTATCAGGTACCTGGATGTAAATGTTATTTGTGATGCTAACTCTCATGTTTTTATATATGCTAGGAGATTTAAAGGGACACTGTCACCTGAATTTGGAGGGAAAAATTTTCAGCCATAGGGGTGGGGTTTTCGGGTGTTTGATTCACCCTTTCCATACCCGCTGGCTGCATGCTGGCTGCAATATTGGATTGAAGCTCATTCTCTGTCCTCCGTAGTACATACTGTACCTGCACAATCTGCAATCTTGCCTTGTGCAGGCGTGTACTATGGAGGACAGAGAATGAGCTTCAATCCAATATTGCAGCCAGCATGCAGCCAGCGGGTAAGGAAAGGGTGAATCAAACACCCGAAAACCCCGCCCCTATGGCTGAAAATTGTTCCCTCCAAATTCAGGTGACAGAGTCCCTTTTAAAGGGGATGTCCAGGCTTGTGATGAGTCTGCAGTCATTCTTTGTGACTGCAGACTTCTGAATTCTCACAGTGCACACTGCACGCTGTCAGGATTCTCTCATGCTGGGAATTTACATTAATGCGATCATGTGCTGACTAGACATGCGTGACCTCCGTCAATGAAAATGAACTGAGCGAGGCCGGGCACATCTAGTCGGAATGTGGTCAGAAGTATACAAATCACATACTTGTGCTGACATGACTGTCCACCGGCAAGGGAGAATCCTAAAAGTGTGCAGTGCATGCGTTGTGAGAATTCAGAAGCTGCGATGTCAGGATTCAGCTCTGCAAGTTCCAGTAGTCGTCACATGGACACGTCACTCATATGCGATTTTCAGACTTAGAGTATGTGTCCACGTTCAGGATTGCATCAGGATTTGGTCAGTATTTTACATCAGTATTTGTAGCCAAAACCAGGAGTGGGTGATAAATACAGAAGTGGTGCATATGTTTCTATTATAGTTTTCCTCTAAGGCTATGTGTCCACTTTCAGGATGGCCGGCGGTATCGCCGGAGCGGCTTAGCCGCTCTGCGGTAAGCCCCGCCCCCTTTCTGGGACGCGATGATGCCGGATGTGTTCACAGCACACATCCGGCATCATCGCACCCCCGCAAGATATACGGACATGCTGCGATCTGAAAAGACGCGCAGCATGTCCGGAGTCGCAGGGCCACCGCGTGCGTGTTACCACGCATAGTGGAGACGGGATTTCATTAAATCCCCTCCACTATGCTGTAACATCTGGACGCTGCGTGTTTGACGTTGCGGCTCTATGCAGCGTCAGACACGCAGCGTTTCCTGCACGTGGAAACAGACCCTAATTGTTCCACTCCTGGTTTTGGCTTACAAATACTGATGAAAAATCCTGACCAAATCCTGATGCAATCCTGAACGTGGACACATACTCTTATGGTCCTGTGACAACGAGCTTCTCTTCTGCTTCTCTTAGTTTTTCACTGAACATTGAGAGCATTAGGGAGAGGAGCTCGTGGGCACATGACTGAGTGTGCAAATCACATATGTCCTTGGCGGAGGGGGGGCACCAAAATGAATTCTTTCCCCGGGTGCCAGAAACCCTAGATACACCTCTGCCGGTATGCTACTGCGAGCGGTGATTACCGGGTGCGGTGGAGGGAGGTCTGTGCACAGGCAGTGAGGCAGGGACTGAGGGTGTGCACAGAGAGGATGGAGACCCGGACACTGCCCGTCCCAGTCTACGCCGTAGCCTAGAGCCCTCATTATCATAGGAATATGTCAGTTAATAAATTGCTTTTCTGAAGCTTTATAGTGTAGTTATAGGTCAGGGAGGGTTGGATAGGGATGAGCTAGCAAGGTGCAGGGACAGGTAGTGATGGCTACTTGCGAACATGTGCGGCAATTGCGGTTTTGCACTTACGATGATACATAAAACACTGCTAGTAGTGTTTTTTCTCATTGCTGCAAGTACCGCATTTGCCGGATGGCGGCAAAACCGCAAGTGCCGCACATGTCTGTAAGTCCCATAGGGAATGAATGAGGCCGAATGCAGTGTTGCCCTAAGTGATCCATTACGCGGCAGATGCGGAAAAACTGTCGGATCTGCTGCAAAAGGCGACTTTCACATCAGCGATTTTTGCCAAAGTCACTGCCGATAGTGTTATACTCACCAAAGGGGGAGGCAGCGCTAACAGTGCCTAGGGCAGCAGAAACTCTAAATACGGCCCTGATTATACCTGACGTCTGCAGGTTCCTCTCAGCTTCAATCTCACAGGCAGACAGTGTGCCAATACAAGAGAGCTGCGAGAGCTACAGCAAATGTATTTGTAAGTAGACATCGTTCAGTTCTACTGCTGTGTTAGTGCCATGTCTCACACTGGAAACGTCCACTTTTATACACTAATCTGTGGAGGCAGATTCTCTTGAAGATCAGTGTTCGCCTCAGAGTCCTTAACAACTCATTTACATTTAAGAAAAACATGGATTTCTCTAGAATAAGACATTTGATTTCAGATATCAAAGTATCATTTTTTTCAGCTTCCTATGACCTACATGCCCATATAGATTTCCTTTAAACAAGTTAGAGAGGAAGTAAACTTTCATTTTTATTTTTTTAGAATTTTGTCCAGCATGGAAAGCTATGAAACATTGCAAATCACTTTATTAGGGGACTCTATTATAGATGGTCAAGCCCGAACAGTAAAGTTTGGTGTCTGTAATGAACACCTATTGTTCGGGCACGGACCCTGAACATGGATTTCACCAGGAAGTCCTTGTTACTGTTAGGGTTCAGCACCTAGAACACTAGGTGTTTGTCGTGCTGTCACGGGCATGACAGTGCAGCAAACACTGCCTCTGATCCGTGGTAATCCTTACTGCCAGTCAGACAGTAGCAGTTCCCAAGCTGGGAACAGCGGGAGGCAAAAAGTTTACATCCAGTCAATGGCGTTGGGTTGATGGGACTACTGCTTCTCATTAGCCTATGCCTGCTGCAGCTAATAACAGCGAGAGCAGGCGTGGCTGATGGGAGTACTCAGCGTGGTAACCGCAGCTGTCTGACCGGCGGTAATGATTTTACCGCCTATCAGAGGCAATGTTTGCCACGCTGTCATGCAAATAGGCCATGTTAGGTCGAACCCGAAAATAATCCAGGGGTCCGCCCATCTCTACTCTTCATCCCTGTAAAAAATAACAGTAATTAAAAAGAATAAAACTTGCATGTAAGTGGTGTCCACACATCTGTTTTTCCCCAGTCTATTAGCCTGCAGCTGCATTGATATCAAAAGGAAGTAATTTGGAGTACAGATGATGGCAGTGAAAAAGACAGTACCTGTCTCCTCCTCTGAGGAGTGTTGTGCTTAATCTTATCAGAACAATCTCCTGCAACACCTGATCTCCAGAGTTGGAGAGACATGTCGTGACCCTCTCACTGCCATCTTCTGTACTCCAAATAAGTGTATTCTGAATCAGTGAGGCTAAAAGCAGGAAAATAGACTGTGAAATAAGCAGGGATTTGGAGACAAAGCCATTGACATTTTTTTTTGTACACGAATGATACAAATTTGCTCATACAGTGATTTGCAAAATTTCATAACTTGTCATGCTAGACAAAATGATAAAAAAAATAAAAAAGTTTAGTTACTTTTTAATGGATCAAAATGCTATCAGCATCACCCAACATATTTACAATGCCTCGATTAAACAAAGCTTTTAATTGAATGCAGCTTTTTATAAAATATAATACATGACCCCACCAGTGTTCACCTCTTACAATGAGATGACTGTTTATTTTAAGTGTTGCAGGAAGCTTCCCGATATCTTTTTTTTGTCTGCACAGTAATTAAGAGCGACAGTGTACTCGTATTATTTGTATGTCCTTGTAACACTGAAGAGTTTCCAGTCATATCTTTTGTACTGCAGAAATCCAGCCAATATAGTCTTATTATTTCATTCCAACAGAGCAAAGGCAAATTGAAAGACTTGAGAGTGACAGATAGTGATACACAGCGGAGGGTGTTAAGCGTCCCCGGATGACCTCCTTCTACCATCCGCTGCCAGCATTCCATTACTGACGATTGCATTATGCACTGTGTTTTCTCTGAAAAGTGAACATAAGCCTTTTCTTCAAAAGACATTGCAATATCTTAGAAAAAAATGGCGTGGATCCTACTTCGGGGTATCGTGTACACGGCACAGAAATTTTCAAATTTACCATGAATGATTTATAGATCTGAAAGAAGTCCTGTTTGTCAACCGTTTGTCTACTTGGCTACAGTCAAAGATTTTAGAAATGGCCTTGTCAATGTCAGCGATGGAAAATCAATTACGGTACCATAGGTTGGTTGTAACCTAATCACAGAAAAGATGATAGTTTACTAATCATTGGTGGTCCACGTACTGGGGCCCTAATGACCACAAGTCTGGAGGTCAAGAGTGCCCAATTTGTCAGGACCAATGGTCAGATGTGCACCCCACTCCATTCAAAGTGTGCAAGGCTGATTGAGATGGCCAATCGGTCTACTTGGCTATCTATAGACTTTACCTAAAGGAAAACAGAGCATGCATGACCACTGCTTTATTAAAACAGGAAAACGGGACACAATTCTCATTCTCAAGATCAATGGGTATCCCAGCAGAGGACCTCTGGCAATAATACATCTTATGAATAGGTGAGAAACTTTGTTAGTAGACCAACCCCTTCAATATTACGGATATGCAAAATATGAAAAGGCAGCCATCATGTATTATTTGTATGGCTCCATTATAGAGTATGGTATTTACAATCCATGGCAATAGTTTTTGTTTGAAACATACTGTACAGTCATGGCCAAAAGTTTTGAGAATGACACCAAAATTATATTTTCACATGATCTGCTGCCCTCTGGTTTTTATTAGTGTTTGTCTGATGTTTATATCACATACAGAAATATAATTGCGATCATATTATGAGTACCAATAGGTTATATTGACAGTTAGAATGAGTTAATGCAGCAAGTCAATATTTGCAGTGTTGACCCTTCTTCTTCAAGACCTCTGCAATTCTCCCTGGCATGCTCTCAATCAACTTCTGGACCAAATCCTGACTGATAGCAGTCCATTCTTGCATAATCAATGCTTGCATTTTGCCAGAATTTGTTGGTTTTTGTTTGTCCACCCGTCTCTTGATGATTGACCACAAGTTCTCAATGGGATTAAGATCTGGGGAGTTTCCGGGCCATGGACCCAAAATCTCTATGTTTTGTTCCATGAGCCATTTAGTTATCACCTTTGCTTTATGGCAAGGTGCTCCATCATGCTGGAAAAGGCATTGTTGGGCACCAAACTGCTCTTGGACGGTTGGGAGAAGTTGCTCTTGGAGGACATTCTGGTACCATTCTTTATTCATGGCTGTGTTTTTAGGCAAGACTGTGAGTGAGCCGATTCCCTTGGCTGAGAAGCAACCCCCCACATGAATGGTTTCAGGATGCTTTACAGTTGGCATGAGACAAGACTGGTGGTAGCGCTCACCTCTTCTTCTCCGAATAAGCGGTTTTCCAGATGTCCCAAACAATCGAAAAGGGGATTCATCAGAGAAAATGACTTTGCCCCAGTCCTCAGCAGTCCACTCCCTGTACCTTTTGCAGAATATCAGTCGGTCCCTGATTTTTTTTCTGGAGAGAAGTGGCTTCTTTGCTGCCCTCCTTGAAACCAGGCCTTGCTCAAAGAGTCTCCGCCTCACAGTGCGTGCAGAAGCACTCACACCAGCCTGCTGCCATTCCTGAGCAAGCTCGGCACTGCTGGTAGTCCGATCCCGCAGCTGAAACAGTTTTAAGATACGGTCCTGGCGCTTGCTGGTCTTTCTTGGGCGCCCTGGAGCTTTTTTGACAACAATGGAAGCTCTCTCCATGAAGTTCTTGATGATGCGATAGATTGTTGACTGAGGTGCAATCTTTGTAGCTGCGATACTCTTCCCTGTTAGGCCATTTTTGTGCAGTGCAATGATGGCTGCACGTGTTTCTTTAGAGATAACCATGGTTAACTGAAGAGAAACAATGATACCAAGCACCAGCCTCCTTTTAAAGTGTCCAGTGATGTCATTCTTACTTAATCATTACTGATTGATCGCCAGCCCTGTCCTCATCAACACCCACACCTGTGTTAATGGATCAATCACTAAAACGATGTTAAAGGCGATGTATAGAAAAAAGCGGCAGCACTCACCGGTCCAGTGTGGTCTGAGTCCTTTTATTAGAAAAATGCAAACAACGGCATCTTCACGGCTACGGGATAACACGGAAGGAAGGAGGTGAGCAGGATGTGACGACGGCCGTTTCGTGCCGACAATAGCGCTTCCATGGGTCTCATACTAAAACGATGTTAGCTGCTCCTTTTAAGGCAGGACTGCAATGATGCTGAAATGTGTTTTGGGGGTTAAAGTTCATTTTCTGGGCAAATATTGACTTTGCAAGTACAGTAATTGCTGTTAAGCTGATCACGCTGACATTCAGGAGTATATGCAAATTGCCATTAGAAAAAATGAAGCAGTAGACTTTGGAAAAATTAATATTTGTCTCATTCTCAAAATTTTTGTCCATGACTGTAGGTCCCCAATAAACAGTGGCTTGCGAAAGTATTCACCCCCTAGGCGTTTTACCCATTTTGTTACATTACAACCTGTGCTTAAATGTTTTTGTAATGGGACTTCTGTGCGATGCATCAGCACTACATAGTCTAAGCTGGTGAAGTGAGAAAAATATAGGCATACATTAAATTTATGGGATCAAACAACTATAAATTGGCATGTACATATGTATGCACCCTTTTGCTGTGAAGCCCCTAAAAAATTCTGGTGCAAGCAATTACATTCATAAATCACATACTGAATGATAGGAAAGCCACCTGTGTGCAATTTAAGTGTCACATGGTCTGTCAGTATATACACACCATTTCTGAAAGACCATTAACCCCTTAGTGACCGAGCCAGTTTTGACCATAAAGGGACACGGTCACCTGAATTTGGAGGGAACAATCTTCAGCCATGGAGGCATGTACTACGGAGGACAGAGAAAGAACTTCAATCCAATATTGCAGCCAGCATGCAGCCAGCGGGTAAGGAAAGGGTGAATCAAAGAGTTGAGCATTATATGGGGCCATAACGTTTGTGCAGCACTATATGGGGCGATAATGTTTTTGCAGCACTATAAGGGGCCATAACGTTTGTGCAGCACTATAAGAGGCCATAACGTTGTGCAGCATTATATGGTGCCATGTTTGTGCAGCACTATAAGGGGCCCTAATGTTTGTGCAGCATTATATGGGGCCATAAGTTTGTGCAGCACTATAAGGGGGCGTAACGTTTGTGCAGCACTATATGGGGCAAGTGTCTGTATGGGGCCATAATCAAGGTTTGTGCAGCACTATATGGGGCAAATATCTTTATGGAGCATCTTATGGGGCCATAATCAGCATTTGCGCAGCATTCTATTGGGCAAATATGTATATGGAGCATCTTATGGGGCCATTATTAACCTTTACACAGGATTATATGGGGCATATTTTAATATGGAGCATCTTATGGGGCCATAATGAACTTTATGGAGCATTATATGGGGCTCCTGATTCAATTTGGATATTCAAAAACACTTAACTGACTTAACCTACTGATGTCTCAATTAATTTTACTTTTATTGGTATCTATTTTTACTTTTGACATTTACCGGTAGCTGCTGCATTTCCCACCCTAGGCTTATACTCGAGTCATTAAGTTTTCCCATTTTTTTGTGGCAAAATTTGGGGGTCGGATTATACTTGGGTCGGCTTATACTTGAGTATGTACGGTATTGTACTTCATGATAGTGGTAAAATTTCTTCAATATAACTTTTTTTTTCATAAACGCAATGGAAATTTGGCAAACATTTTGTTAAGTATCACATCACATTTTATTTGAAGTGACTTTGAGGGGTCTATATAGCAGAAAATACCCAAACGTGACACCTTTCTAAAAACTGTACCCCTTAATGTGCTCAAAACCACATTCAAGAAGTTTATTAACTCTTCAGTTGCTTCACAGGAACGGAAGAAATGTGCAAGGGAAAAAAATGAACATTTAATATTTTTCACAAAAAATATACTTTAGACCCAAACTTTTATTTTCACAGGGTCTCAGGAGAAAATGGACCACAAAGTTATGTTGCGTTATTTCTCCTGAGCATACAGACACCCCATACAGTCATGGCCAAAAGTATTGACACCCCTGCAATTCTGTCAGATAATACTCATTTTCTTCCTGAAAATGATTGCAATCACAAGTTCTTTGGTATTATTATCTTCATTTAATTTGTCTTAAATGAAAAAACACAAAAAGAATTGTCCTAAAGCCAAATTGGATATAATTCCACACCAAACATAAAAAAGGGGGTGGACAAAAGTATCGGCACTGTTCGAAAAATCATGTGATGCTTCTCTAATTTGTGTAATTAACAGCACCTGTAACTTATCTGTGGCACCTAACAGGTGTTGGCAATAACTAAATCACACTTGCAGCCAGTTGACATGGATTTGCACTGACGAGGGGCAGCACCCCGAAACACAGTGTCTGCAAATTGAGATTCCGGTTTGGCTATTATCCTAAGTCATGTGACAAGGCTCGTTAAAGGGTCGACATTGACTTGTATGATTGCTACCTTCAAATAGGTGGCACTAGAGTTCTAGCTCTCCTCCTCTCTGAAGAGACAATTTGCATAATTTGTACAATCTAGAATACTACAGGGGCCCACACATCTGACCAACCTGCTGGTTGGGGACAAGGCCCAAATTTTGCACTGGGTTCCATAGGACTCCAGTTACAGCAGACAGGGTGAAATTAATAAATCATAGTAAAACTACGGAGCACACCTGCACTGTCTGTACATTTTACATTGAATTCTGTTAATCGGGAACACATTTAGCTTGCAGCTGCAAATCACCCTTCATCCATATAAATTACATGTCATTTCACAAGCAGTTGGGCCACTGATCAGAAGTCTCTATAGCGAGATCTTTGGCTACATTCACTGGAAAGTGGAAGTTTAGCATATACAGTGGGTATGGAAAGTATTCAGACCCCTTTAAATTTTTTACTCTGCTTCATTGCAGCCATTTGGTAAATTCAAAAAAGTTCATTTTTTTTCTCATTAATGTACACTCTGCACCCCATCGTGACTGAAAAAAAACAAAGTAATTTTTGCAAATTTATTAAAAAAAGAAAAACTGAAATATCACATGATCATAAGTATTCAGACCCTTTGCTCAAGTATTGAGTAGAAGCACCTTTTGAGCTAGTACAGCCATGAGTCTTCTTGGGAAAGATGCAACATGTTTTCACACTTGTGTCTGGGGATCCTCTGCCATTCTTCCTTGCAGATTCCATCAGGTTGGATGGTGAATGTTGGTGTACAGCCATTTTCAGGTCTCTTCAGAGATGCTCAATTGGGTTTAGGTCAGGGCTCTGTCTGGGCCAGTCAAGAAGGGTCACAGAGTTGTTCTGAAAGCCGCTCCTTTGCTATTTTAGCTGTGTCTGTGTGCTTAGGGTCATTGTCTTGCTGGAAGGTGAACCTTCAGCCAAGTCTGAGGTCCAGAGCACTCTAGAAGAGGTTTTCATCCAGGATATCTCTGTACTTGGCTGCATTCATGTTTCCTTCAATGTAAAGCACTCGTCCTGTCCCTGCAGATGAAAAACACCCCCATAGCATGATGCTGCCACCACCATGTTTCACTGTTGGGATTGTATTGGGCAGGTGATGAGCAGTGCCTGGTTTTCTCCACACATACTGCTTAGAATTATCACCAAAAAGGTCTATCTTCATCTCATAAGACCAAACAATCTTATTTCTCATAGTCTGGGAGTCCTTCGTGTGTTTTTTAGCAAACTATGTGGGCTATCATACGTCTTGCACTGAGGAGAGGCTTTCATCAGGCCACTCTGCCATAAAGGCCAAACTGGTGGAAGGCTGCAGTGATAGTTGACTTTGTGGAACTTTCTCCCATCTCCCTACTGCATCTCTGGAGCTCAGCCATAGTGATCTTGGGGTTCTTCTTTACCTCTCTCACCAAGGCTCTTCTCCCACGATTCCTCAGTTTGGCTGGATGGCCAGGTCTAGGAAGACTTCTGGTGGTCCCAAACTTCTTCCATTTAATGATTGTGGAGGCCACTGTGCTCTTAGGAACCTTGAGTACTGCAGAAATTCTTTTCTAACCTTGGCCAGATTTATGCCTTGCCACAATTCTGACTCTGAGCTCCTTGGACAGTTCCTTTAACCTCATGATTCTCATTCAGTCTGACATGCACTGTGAGGTCTCATATAGACAGGTGTGTGCCTTTCCAAATCAAGTCCTATCAGTTTAATTAAACACGCTGGACTCCAATGAAGGAGTAGAACCATCTCAAGGAGGATCACAAGGAAATGGACAGCATTTAAATGAGTGAGCAAAGGGCCTGAATATTTAAGATCATGTGATATTTCAGTTTTTTTTTCTTAATAATATGCAAAAGTTCTAAATATCTGGGGGGTGGGGGGTTAAGTCAAGATGGGGTGCAGAGAGCACATTAATGAGAAAAAAACAAAAACCTTTTTTGAATTTACCAAATGGCTGCAATGAAATAAAGAGTGAAAAATTTAAAGAGATCTGAATACTTTCCGTACCCACTGTACATAGATCCCTAAACCCTGATGGAAGACCAGAAAGCTTTCTTAGGAGATCTAACTTTAGTACATAAGACTCACAAGACAGCTATACCAAGCAGTTGTTTCTTAACACTTCTGAACTATAAGCAGATGTAGTGAATAGTTTAACAAAATTAAGTGATAACAGTTGTGGTCGTATTATCCCCGGACTTTTCAACCAGAAGGCATGGAGTTTGCAATGTGAAAAGTCCCGAATGGAAAGAGAAAAAAAGCAGCATAAATAACCAAGAGAAAGTCAGAATAAAAATGGTATGAAAAAAAACCCCTTCATATTCTTTGAAATAGTAATGTATAGAACAAATAATCATGAAATCCAAACGTGGAGGAGTGTGAAACTGCACCCCAAGCACAGAATATATGGGCATTTACCCGCTGCGAGTCACTGTAAACTACAGAATATACCACCCAATACTGAAGGCCTGCTATGCCATGTTATCAATGCCATATGTTCTTACTACATACCATGTGCACGGTACCATCTGTGTATGACCCAGTGCCCATGGCATGACCCAGTGTACCATCTGTGTATAACCCAATGCCCATGGCATGACCCAGTGTACCATCTGTGTATGACCCAGTGCCTATGGCATGGATTCTATCACTGCAGCAAAACGTGGCCCTTAATGGATAGTCGTAAAATGGACAAATACATTGCTGAAATTCTGTTCTGACCGCCATTTGCCAGTAAGACGCAGCTCAGAGGAAGTACCGGACCTCAATGAAGAAACCCAACCATCTATGAGTCTTGTTTTCAAGTCCATGCTCCATGGGAAAACAGTAATTCATACTAGCCAATACAGGATTATCCAGAATGTGACATAACATAAACCAGGCTCAATTTCTGCCTGCTAGGCGTTACTTCCAGGTTTTGTTGATGGACTGGTTCAAAGCTAAATCCACTCCTACACATCCTGACAGAGCATTTCAGCTTCATGAGTCTGTGCCTGCTCAGCCTTTCCCCTTGCACGGTATGCAGCTACGCAGTATGCAAGTGCAAGTTTACCTCCTGGCCAACTGGGATCTTTGCCAAGGTCAATACAAGTCACAGCCAGTTTCATGAATAACGGGGAGGCCCAGCCCACTGGAAACTCTGAGATGCTAATCCTGGTAACAGATTAGTGTTCCCATAACAGAGCTTTACAGAGAGGCAATGAGCAGGGACAATACTGGATGAACTCCAAGTAGACCACAGGACACCAAATTTAGTTTACTAGCTGTGCCACCACAACAAAGTCTTCTAGAGAGATTTCCCAAAGCATTAATGGAAGTACAGTTTAAGGACCGAGATATACTTCACAAGTATACAGGGAAAGTCTTTATTGGCTGAAGTATATATTTAGATCGTGAACTTTAACAACGACAAGCCCCTTCTTTTTTTTTTTTTTTTAAAAAGGAAGTTGTCACAATGATCAGTTGATCATCACAGTTCCAGTTGTTGAAACCATAGCAATATTCTGTTATGGCCAGAGGCTGAAGTGGCTGGCAGCAGCTGGAAAAGTTGAGAATAACATGGCACCGTTCAAATGAATGGGCAAACAGGTAATACATAAGCAGGTGAATCCCACCAGAGTGGACGCTCTTTAGTTAGGTCTCAGCCATATACTGTATATGGTCCTCTGGGTTTTTTTTCTGCCGCGTAGATTTCTATCGGATTGGTTCCAGCATCAAGAACATTATTTTGCATGCATGTGGCTCTGGCTAAAGGTGAAGACACTTTTTTCTTTTCACACATGAGAAAAACTGATGAAAATCGTATTGAACGCTGTTAAAACTTGGATCACATTCTGATGAAAATTTGAGGAAACCTGGTCCGTTTTTTTGTACGCGAACACAAAAATGAAATGTGTATAAGGCTCAAGGGCATCAGACTGTATCATCAGATGTGTCTGGTTCAAGCATAGAGACTAGTCTTATTGTCTCTCCACTCAAGCCAATAGGGGATCCAGCAACTAAACCACTCTACATAGCCTTGCGGAGACATCTAAGGTAGCCAACACTAGCATGTAGGGTCATGTAAGGCCTCATTCAGACATTTGTATTTTTCACATACATAGACAATGGTACCGGTGTCATCAGTGTTTTGAATCTGTGTGTTATCAGTGTTTTTCACGTATGGATAAATTAATGACAAGTAACGCTTCTCCTATTCATTGCAATGTTAAACACTGACAGCACATACACATTTATTAAGGGGCCATAAACTTTTATTGGCACTTTTCATCTGGGAAAAAAAACAGACAGGTTTACGTGCTTTTCACATAGACACAGGGCCTTTGAAAACCACAGATAATGTGAATAGCAGCATATACTATAACGGGTACATGTTCTATCAAGAGAAAAAAAAACCACAGCTAGAACATGGTCATCTGCATAAAGCCTGCACAGTGAAGTGAACTGCACCATCTCCCGCCACAGCAATATAGAAGGCATATACTGGTATTTGTGGATTCCATTTTTGCCCTATTTTGATACCACAGTATTGCATGAATGGTTTTGGTTCCTGTGGAAAAGCTCTTTAACTTAGATTTTTTTTTTAAGATAAAATCTAAGTCAGCGGCTTATACATATCTTTTTTCAGAATTGTACTGAAAGGCGATGTGACCATGTCAGCTGGAGACATATGCAGTTGTAAAGTTGTCATATGTCTTTAGTACACTAGAGTATATCAAAAGAAGAGCACATTCGAAACCTTCTATGGTGGATTTAGGGTTAATGATATGTAAAAAAAAAAAAAATCCTAGTACCTTCCCTCCCAGTGGCCTGAATCCAAAGGAAACATGGATAACAGGCCTGCTGGATTAACTCAACTCCTCATCCCACCCGAGAACCTGCAGAGCATTCCAACCATCTCGGTGCCATCCTCGAAGGAGGGAAGAAAAACAGGGTTTAAATGGAAACAGATTTGAGATTCCCAGAAGACAGACAGGGTTATCAAAAGTCTAAATCTCATCTGAGGCAATGCTCACTTAACCCATTGACAACCAGCAATGATAATAAAGTTCTATGTCCTCAGGCAACCTGGCTGTTCTGTAAATGGGTCACACCCAAAGACACTGTTCCAACCTGATGGAAGTCTTTAAAACAACAACTGGCACCTAGAGAATTCCTTTGGTTGGTGAAGGCCGTCTTACCTTGCCTAGTTCTTCCCCAGGTCCATGTTGGCTCTGGTTGAGAAGTGGGGAGTGTCTGATCAGTGGCTCTTGTAATAGATCCAGCCTTGGCCGCTTTGACTCTGCAATGTCTAGGTCCCCGTGTTTGCCCAGGTCTGACACATAATTATGTAGGTCTCCTCTCCCGTGTAGTTCAGGTGATCTGTGGAAAGTAAGGCATTGGTAAGAGTATTATGGTTGCTCAATGTGTGTTTGCCTTTAAACTCATTTTATAGTTTACAGTGAGGACCTTTGAGAATAAATGTTAATACATTTGTGGTATTGATCTAAAGTTACAGCCTGGTTTACATGGTGGGCACAATTATTAGGCAATTTGCATTTTTGATGACTTGATATTATGGAACAACTACAGCACTGTCGGTCAATCCAAAAGGTTAATAAAGCTGAATCCAGAGTATTTAAGAAAGTAGAAGTGAGATTTTGTCTTCCTTGGGAGAATATCCATCTGTGCAGAATAATTGGACAACTATTCGTGTGTAGAATTATACAACTAAATGAAAAACGTACGTTTTCCCATATTAACACTTTATTTTCTTGCATTAAAGTGAGAATAGCAAACAAACATCTCAAATGTACAAAAATATATTTGTAACTTTTCGTCCATGGAGTCTGTCAGTTTCTTAATCTACCAGAGCCTCTCACCTAGCCAAATTAGTTCTCATGCTTCGCACTGACGAGGGCCAACAGCCGAAACACCGTGTCTGCGAATTGAGATACTGATTTGGCTTTTATCCTAAAGGTACCGTCACACTAAGCGGCGCTGCAGCGATACCGACAACGATCCGGATCGCTGCAGCGTCGCTGTTTGTTCGCTGGAGAGCTGTCACAAAGACAGCTCTCCAGCGACCAACGATGCCGGTAACCAGGGTAAACATCGGGTTACTAAGCGCAGGGCCGCGCTTAGTAACCCGATGTTTACCCTGGTTACCATCGTTAAAGTAAAAAAAAAACAACCACTACATACTTACCTACCGCTGTCTGTCCCCGGCGCTGTGCTTCTCTGCTCTGGCTGTGAGCGCCGGGCAGCCGGAAAGCACAGCGGTGACGTCACCGCTGTGCTTTCCGGCCGCTGTGCTCACAGCCAGAGCAGAGAAGCACAGCGCCGGGGACAGACAGCGGTAGGTAAGTATGTAGTGGTTGTTTTTTTTTACTTTAACGATGGTAACCAGGGTAAACATCGGGTTACTAAGCGAGGCCCTGCGCTTAGTAACCCGATGTTTACCCTGGTTACCAGCGAAGACATCGCTGAATCGGCGTCACATACGCCGATTCAGAGATGTCTGCGGGAGATCCAGCGACGAAACAAAGTTCTGGACTTTCTTCCCCGACCAACGACATCACAGCAGGGGCCTGATCGCTGCTGCCTGTCACACTGGACGATATCGCTAGCCAGGACGCTGCAACGTCACGGATCGCTAGCGATATCGTCTAGTGTGACGGTACCTTTAGTCATATTGCACGACTCGTTAAAGAGTTGATTGTGACTTGTAGGATCGCTACTTCCAACAAGTGGCGCTATAGAGTTTAAGCCCTCTTTTTCTCAGAAGAGGCAATTTGCATATTAATCTACCCAGATACTTATCAAGGAGTGTGCACGGGTTTTCCTTTACTGTAAATTTCCCATTTAAGAAAGGCCCACAAGTTCTCAATAGGGTTTCGGTCAGGTGGGGAAAGGGCCATGACACTATTCTTTCAGCTGTAAGGTCATGTCGTTTCTAGCATGTAAACTGTCTCCAGTGCGCGGTTAGTGATACAATGTGCATCACAAATATGTTTTATTCATTAAAAACTGCAGTCTAATCATAAAAAAGCACTTTATATAGTTAGATCGTTCCCGCTCATTTAGTCATAGGTGTGCGCTTCATTTCGTTCAGTCACAGTTGTCGCCGCCCACGCAATTTGAATGATGTTCCCGGGGTTGCGTCACTCAAAGCCGCTTTGAAAAATCCTGCGCTTGTGCAGTGTTGGTCGGGGAGCCCCGCATGTACCGTGACAAGTGTATTCCCGCGCGTGCGCACTGAAACTGTGTACAGTACTCAGCTTCACTGACACTGGGGTCGGAGCTGCTCGCCACGCCGAGAGGAGTCACTTGTCAGTGTGCATGCGCGGCTCCTAGATGGACACTGAGCATTTTTGCAACACTGGTGAATAGTTGTGACAACTTTTGATGATTCTCTGATCACGCCCAAATATCTTAATTTAAAGAGGGCATCCCATTTTGACTATTTAACAACTTTTGACTTTTCAGAGTCTGTCAAATCTCTTTTTGGCCCAATTTGGAAAACAAGCTGCCTAATAATTCTGCACACCTTGATGAAGAGTGAAATGTCCTCAGGTCTCACCCTACCTCATTACACAAATACACATCACCTAATCTACTTCTCCTAAAAAGAATTCAAGGTTATACATCTTGGAGTTGGAAAATATGTACAAACAAGTTATTATGGGCAAAATACCTAATAATTGTGCACACAGTGTGTGATTGAGAGCAGCTGACAATTCTACTGAACTCGGAAGTGAAATCTCTCTACTTGCTCATTGTCTTTTAGATTGTAATTTTGCATAACTTTTACATTAGGCACAGTGTGTTATTCTAATGAGGAAAAAACTAAGCGTATATAAGAGCTCTAATGGATGTTGTCAAAATTGTTGCAACCAGTAAAATTGTGAATGCAGCTCTATAATGTAAGGGTAAGTTCACACAGGGCGTTTTTGCTGCTTTTTTTTCTGCAGCAAAACCTGATCTTCTTGACAGCAAAGAAGCTGCGTCAAAAACGCAGGTTTTGGTGCGTTTTTTTTTCTCTTTGTCCATGCTAATGTCCTTGGATTTTCAGCAGCAAAAACGCAGCAAATAATGATACCTGCTTTTTTTGCTGCGTTTTTTTCAACACCCATTCAAGTCAATGGGTGAAAAAACGCAACAAAAACGCTGAAAGAAATGACATGCTCTATGTCCAAAAAACACAGCAAAGCACAAAATACTGATGACACAAAAACCAATGTGTGTGCATGAGATTTCTGAAATCTCATAGGCTTTGCTGGTACTGTAAAAAGCAGCTGAAAATTTGCATGAAAAAAAACGCAGCAAAAACGCCTTGTGTGAACTTACCCTAATCCTGGAAAAAAAAAGGGTTCTACATCTACATGAATTTTCATTTTATTAAATGTAAGACTGAAAGCAACCCTTCAATCAAAATGGAAAATAACTCTCATAATCTCCCGCCTTCCCACCCCCCTTGTGACTGCATATGTCCATCAGAGGGTAATTCAGACGTCTAGGAATGTTCAGCAAAGTCTAGGCTACATATGTGCACACGCTGCGGATTTTGCTGTGGATCCGCAGCGGTTTGGCCGCTGAGTATTCGCAGCAGTTTTCCCTGAGTTTACAGTACCACGTAAACCTATAAAAAACCAAATCCGCAGTGCACATGCTGCGGAAAAAAATGCACTGAAACGTAGCGTTGTTTATTAACTTACAGTTAACTTACAGGGTTACAGTCTGTTTAGAAAGCATCGTAAAAATCGGAGAGGAGGAGGGGTTTGTCTCTATGTAAAGTCTTGTCTAAAGTCCACTTTAAGGGAGGATATTAGCGAAGGGAATGAGGATGTCGAGTCCATATGGGTTGAAATTCATGGAGGGAAAAATGGTAACAAAATTCTCATTGGGGTCTGTTACAAACCCCCAAATATAACAGAAAGCATGGAAAGTCTACTTCTAAAGCAGATAGATGAAGCTGCAACCCATAATGAGGTCCTGGTTATGGGGGACTTTAACTACCCGGATATTAACTGGGAAACAGAAACCTGTGAAACCCATAAAGGCAACAGGTTTCTGCTAATAACCAAGAAAAATTATCTTTCACAATTGGTGCAGAATCCAACCAGAGGAGCAGCACTTTTAGACCTAATACTATCTAATAGACCTGACAGAATAACAAATCTGCAGGTGGTTGGGCATTTAGGAAATAGCGACCACAATATTGTGCAGTTTCACCTGTCTTTCACTAGGGGGACTTGTCAGGGAGTCACAAAAACATTGAACTTTAGGAAGGCAAAGTTTGAACAGCTTAGAGATGCCCTTAATCTGGTAGACTGGACAATATCCTCAGAAATAAGAATACAGATAATAAATGGGAAATGTTTAAGAACATCCTAAATAGGCAGTGTAAGCGGTTTATACCTTGTGGGAATAAAAGGACTAGAAATAGGAAAAACCCAATGTGGCTAAACAAAGAAGTAAGACAGGCAATTAACAGTAAAAAGAAAGCATTTGCACTACTAAAGCAGGATGGCACCATTGAAGCTCTAAAAAACTATAGGGAGAAAAATACTTTATCTAAAAAACTAATTAAAGCTGCCAAAAAGGAAACAGAGAAGCACATTGCTAAGGAGAGTAAAACTAATCCCAAACTGTTCTTCAACTATATCAGTAGTAAAAGAATAAAAACTGAAAATGTAGGCCCCTTAAAAAATAGTGAGGAAAGAATGGTTGTAGATGACGAGGAAAAAGCTAACATATTAAACACCTTCTTCTCCACGGTATTCACGGTGGAAAATGAAATGCTAGGTGAAATCCCAAGAAACAATGAAAACCCTATATTAAGGGTCACCAATCTAACCCAAGAAGAGGTGCGAAACCGGCTAAATAAGATTAAAATAGATAAATCTCCGGGTCCGGATGGCATACACCCACGAGTACTAAGAGAACTAAGTAATGTAATAGATAAACCATTATTTCTTATTTTTAGTGACTCTATAGCGACAGGGTCTGTTCCGCAGGACTGGCGCATAGCAAATGTGGTGCCAATATTCAAAAAGGGCTCTAAAAGTGAACCTGGAAATTATAGGCCAGTAAGTCTAACCTCTATTGTTGGTAAAATATTTGAAGGGTTTCTGAGGGATGTTATTCTGGATTATCTCAATGAGAATAACTGTTTAACTCCATATCAGCATGGGTTTATGAGAAATCGCTCCTGTCAAACCAATCTAATCAGTTTTTATGAAGAGGTAAGCTATAGACTGGACCACGGTGAGTCATTGGACGTGGTATATCTCGATTTTTCCAAAGCTTTTGATACCGTGCCGCACAAGAGGTTGGTACACAAAATGAGAATGCTTGGTCTGGGGGAAAATGTGTGTAAATGGGTTAGTAACTGGCTTAGTGATAGAAAGCAGAGGGTGGTTATAAATGGTATAGTCTCTAACTGGGTCGCTGTGACCAGTGGGGTACCGCAGGGGTCAGTATTGGGACCTGTTCTCTTCAACATATTCATTAATGATCTGGTAGAAGGTTTACACAGTAAAATATCGATATTTGCAGATGATACAAAACTATGTAAAGCAGTTAATACAAGAGAAGATAGTATTCTGCTACAGATGGATCTGGATAAGTTGGAAACTTGGGCTGAAAGGTGGCAGATGAGGTTTAACAATGATAAATGTAAGGTTATACACATGGGAAGAGGGAATCAATATCACCATTACACACTGAACGGGAAACCACTGGGTAAATCTGACAGGGAGAAGGACTTGGGGATCCTAGTTAATGATAAACTTACCTGGAGCAGCCAGTGCCAGGCAGCAGCTGCCAAGGCAAACAGGATCATGGGGTGCATTAAAAGAGGTCTGGATACACATGATGAGAGCATTATACTGCCTCTGTACAAATCCCTAGTTAGACCGCACATGGAGTACTGTGTCCAGTTTTGGGCACCGGTGCTCAGGAAGGATATAATGGAACTAGAGAGAGTACAAAGGAGGGCAACAAAATTAATAAAGGGGATGGGAGAACTACAATACCCAGATAGATTAGCGAAATTAGGATTATTTAGTCTAGAAAAAAGACGACTGAGGGGCGATCTAATAACCATGTATAAGTATATAAGGGGACAATACAAATATCTCGCTGAGGATCTGTTTATACCAAGGAAGGTGACGGGCACAAGGGGGCATTCTTTGCGTCTGGAGGAGAGAAGGTTTTTCCACCAACATAGAAGAGGATTCTTTACTGTTAGGGCAGTGAGAATCTGGAATTGCTTGTCTGAGGAGGTGGTGATGGCGAACTCAGTCGAGGGGTTCAAGAGAGGCCTGGATGTCTTCCTGGAGCAGAACAATATTGTATCATACAATTATTAGGTTCTGTAGAAGGACGTAGATCTGGGTATTTATTATGATGGAATATAGGCTGAACTGGATGGACAAATGTCTTTTTTCGGCCTTACTAACTATGTTACTATGTTACTATGTTATTCCATAGCATGTCAATTATTTGTGCGAATTCTGCAGCGGTTTACACCTGCTCCATAATAGGAATCCGCAGGTGTAAAACCGCAGGTGGAATCCGCACAAAATCTGCAAAAAAAAAAATTGCAGTAAATCCGCTGTAATTCATTTACCAAAATCAGTCCGGAAAAATCGGCACCACTTTCCGCAACGTGTGCACATGGCCTAAGAATGTGTTGACGGTTTTATGAAGATGCAAATGGGGTAAGAGCACATGAAGCTGGCAGAATAATTCCCGTGCAGAGTCACAGGTATGTTGTCAATATATACATTGACACTTAGGCTGCGGACAGACGGCCACATGTTCTCTCATGCAAAGTTCCTCTATCTTCTCCATTGTCTGAATCTGTGGATGTCAAACTGCACTCGCATGACATTAGAGTGCAGTCCGATGTTTGATCTGACCATCAGCTGCACTTGCACCATGCTACGATTGTTTTCTCATGCCAAATCACTTCTGACCCTAGTTTTGGAGGTTTGCTGGAATCATGGACTCTGCCCCTATGTTATGCTGCTCTCTGATTAGTTAGCAAAACCCTTGTGACAATTTCCCTTTAAGGTAGCAGCTCTTTTCTTTGAAGTCTATGGTTTTGAAGAATGATAGCTACCACCCTATTTAATTAGTTAAGCATAATTTCAGATGCAAGACCTACATATTGAATTCTAACTCCTTGTATAACTCATTTAGTCACTTGAAGGTTCACTTATCCACCTTACACACAGCATTTTAGCTTCATTGCAAGATGACATTTTGGGAGATCAAGGCAACGATAGCAACTAAGGAACCATAGAAACAGTAAGCATTGCTATTTTCCAAGCACTTCCGATGCTAGTGAACTAGTGACCTCGTCATAATGTTACCGAAGGGAAGTTCTCAAGAAGGACACAAGCGTGATATCCCACAGAAAGCATCAGAAGCTTCCTGTAAGTCAGTTTGCATTTAAGTAAAAAGCATGCGCTCATGTACAGGTCTAAATATTTTAAGAGAGCTAAAGGAGGTATGGGCGTATGATTTATTTATATCCAGAGATTCTAAGGGGAGTAGAAAATGAATGGCGTGGAAGAAGGGAGTGAAGAGCTGAAGCTTCAGGTATTGCACATACTGACACCAAGCCAAGTATAAAACGGTCACACTAATTCATCCAGGGACATTGGTTCAAAAATCATTTTTCTTACTGGATCCTCATTGACACTTGTGTATTCCAGCTTTCACCAATGAATTAAAAAAATTAAATGGATTATAATTTCAAATTAGAATTTGATGTTTCACAGGTTTGTACATTTCCCCTCATACACAAGGCTTTGTTTGACTTTCTTCTCTTGGCTCTACGTGATTTTTCAATTTGTACATCTATACATGACCTAAAATATAGCTACTATTCAGATATACAAAAAAAAGGGCTAATTACATGTTTAGACATTATAGTCATCCTTCAGCACTGCCAGCTCCAAAACCAGAGTATGCTACCTTTACTAGCTACCAATACCACTGGCGTGGTCAGGTGGCTAGTAGAGCAGGCAATCAAAGATTCATCTGATGATGAACTACTTTAGTCCACACAGGCTGCTGCAGCCGTCCCCACGGGCTGCCGCCGCCGTCCCCACGGGCTGCCGCCGCCGTCCACACGGGCTGCCGCCGCCGTCCACACGGGCTGCCGCCGCCGTCCACACGGGCTGCTGCAGCCGTGGAAACTACCAAACAGAGCAGACATCGCTTACTGACTCCCCGAATCAGCCTATGCTAAAGTGGCTGGGTTGCTGAAAAGTGAGTATTCTTCCATTAATCATTTTAAAACCATGCATGTATTTGTAAAAATCATTTTTTAAATCAATAAATACCATTTTGCAAAGTTACAGGCTTTTTGTTTAAAAGCACATTCAACTTTGATGTGGAATGGGGTCATAGATCAGCTGCGAGGAGCTCCAAAAAAGACATAAAAATTGCCCATCAGATCATCATAGTGCACGGAGCGATGAATTTTACGTTAACTCATACTTCAGCAAGAAACAGACAGTGCTAGAGAAGGCAAATGGTGAACATTTTTAAATTAGCTTAAACCGCAAAAACGATTTTCAGTTCCAATTATATGCATTTAAGTAAAAAAACAAAAAAAAGGCCCTAAAAGCGGACTAATCGTAAAGGAAAAAGGAATACACATGTTTAGGCCCTGAGTTGCTGAGTACCACATACACATGGCTAGCGGCAGCTCTGCGCTACAGGAATTCACACCCATTTCAAGTTCATTCTTGCCAAAGCCGACCAAAGCAAGGCCTGGAATGCAATATATTCCATCGGACTCTTGGTACATGCCGTACGCTTCAAATTAAGTCTGATAGCAAGAATTTCCGCAAAAAAAACTTATCCTTGTGTGGCCCTTCTTATATTTAAACTTTTAATGAGGGCAATACCGCTAACTATTTATAGTCTTAGTCGGCCATAACACACACTTATTAGATTCTTTAACACATTGTGCTCTAAACTGATAAAAAAAAATTATAGTCAACCATGTCTGGAGGTAAAAAGTAAAGCAGTGCACCATGTCATATCTGTAATCCGGATTGAAGACACAGTGCAGTGCTAAGAAAAAAGATGGCACCATCTGTGGATTGGTGGCTGTTACATCTTCCCAAACAATGGACATCAACCATTGAGTGTCAACCAGTGTCCAGGAAAGCAGCTTCGCCAAAAACAATATGCTCCTCAGTACGCAGTGAAAACCCAGTGAAGGGCCCATATACTGCTCTTGTACAGGGGCCCTTTGTGACCTTTGTCCGTCAGTGGCCAGTCCTGACATTGAGATCCATACTTGGACGCAACACATGGACATTAGATTTCGGCCTTAAAAGCACAACAGGGAAAGCTGTCTTTGCATTGCATTTTTTGAGGAGGTACATAGACCGAAGGATGGCAATACTGTAGATGCAACTTTTTTCCCCCTTTATGACATTCACCTCACAGATTAAAACATGTTATTTGTTAAATGTTGATAGATCAGACTTCTGCAGATGAGGCGATGGCAAATTTTCTTTTTTTATTTTATTTCTTTAGTTTTATATTGGGAAAAGGTGCACGATTCAATCCATCTTTAAGCTTTAACTACTTTTGTAATTTGCTTCATTATAAAATTCTCTACCATTTTCCCTATGCTATTCCCTAAATGTTTGTTTCTGTTTTTTACTTTACTCTTGTGACTTTTCGTTTGAGGGGAGTCACTCTCCTGCAGTCACTTACTAAAACAGGACGTCATCAGTGGACGAAGGTGACAAAAACGGTGGTAAGTGACAACAGCACCAACCCCTTGATGATGTCCTGTTCCATGAGGGGTTTTAGTGGCTGAGGGGAGGTGACTCCAATGCCATGCCCGATGCTCTGATTTCCTCCCACATATCAAAGAGATAATGATAGGGTATGTAGATTATGCGCTCCAATGAGAACAGTGATGATGAGGTCTGTAAAGCGCTGTGGAAATTAATGTAGCTATATAATCAAGTTAAATAACTAAAAAATGTATACACAGTTTTGTGTGCTACCATCTTGCCTTTTCTAGTTCTCTAGCAGCACGATTTCACTTTTCACTTGACCTCTGCTGACTCTAAACAAAATTATATTGAGGGCATCTTTTAACACCTAGCCCAGACCCAAGTAGAAAATATTATTCTTACTGGACAGCAAGTCATAATCATAATCAGAAACTTTGCTAGAGAGACACAAAGAAAATAATTGATTTGCTAGTGTAATGTGTACAGTCATGGCAAAAATTGTTGGCACCCTTGAAATTGTTTCAGAAAATGAAGTATTTCTCCCAGAAAATTATTGCAATTACACAGGTTTTGTTATAAGTGTGTACTTCCCTTGTGTGTATTGGAACAACACAAAAAAAGAGAAAAAAAAGGCAAATTGGACAAAATTTCACACAAAACCCCAAAATTAGGCCTGACAAAATTGTTGGCACCTTTCCAAAATTGTGGATGAGCAACTATGTTTCAAGCATGTGATGCTCCTTTAAAGTGGAAAGTAACATGTGTGGGCAATATGAAAATCACACCTGAAACCAGATAAAAAGGGGAGAAGTTGACTCAATCTTTGCACTCTGTACCTGTGTGTGCAACAATAAGCATGGATAACAAAGAAGAGAACTGTCTGAAGACTTGAGAACCAAAATTGTTGAAAAACCATCAATCTCAAGATTACAAGTTCATCTCCAAAAATGGGTTGTAATCAAGAAGTTTACAACCCATGGCACTGTAGGTAATCTCCCTGGATGTTTACGGCAGAGAAAAAATTGATGAAAGGTTGCAATGCACGAGGCTGTGTGCCCACGTTACGTTTTTTATGCAGTTCTGCCGCATTTATTGCTGCAGCGGAAATGCTAAAAAATGCTTAAAAAGCGCATTCCCATGCAATCCTATGGGATTCCGCAGTTGCTGTGCTCATGCTGCGGATTTTCCTGCTGCGGAATCGCATAGCGGTAAAATCCGCAGCATGTTCATTATTTCTGCAGAATCGCGGCAATTCCGCAGCCATAGGATTGCATTGAAACGCTCACTTTACGCATGTGGCTATGCCCACCATGCATAAAGTGAGCGCTTCATGTGCAGATGGTACCGGGGTTTGGAAGCGAGGAGACTCTCCTTCAGGCCCTGGGTACAATATTCCTGTAAAAAAAGAGAATTAAAATAAAAAATAGGGATATACTTACCTTCTGATGGCCCCCGGAGTCCTCCCGCCTCTCTGAGGTGCACGCGGCGGCTTCCGTTCCCAGGGATGCATTGCGCAAATCACCTGAGATGACATCACGGTCACACAACCGTGATATCACAAAGGCCCTTCGCACAAAGCATCCCTGGGAACGGAACGTATCGGGAGCACCGCTGAGGAGATCGGGGGCCGTCGGAAGGTGAGAAAATACGTACGCTACTCACCTGGTAGCAGTGTTTTTTCAGGAGCCATGACAGCACAACGAGAGAGGGGATCCGCCCTTCAGGGACAGGAAACCTACAGACATAAAAAGGGCGGTACCTCTCTCCCACGTCAGTTTTGTTTCCAGAGCATGAGAGGACCACCTTGGTTAATAACACAGATGCAGTATATACATGAATACTTTTTATTATGCAAGTGAACATAAACTTTAACTCAAGATTAACAGGGTGTTGCATCATCCAAAAATATAGGGTAGGGAATCTAAGGGTGCTGTCATGGCTCCTGAAAAAACACTGCTACCAGGTGAGTAGCGTACGTATTTATTCAGTCGCCATGACAGCACAACGAGACTTTCAGAGACGAAAGATTTAGGGGGGGATAATAGCTTCTAGCACTCTTCTCCCAAACGTAAGGTCTGAGGAACTACCCAGATCTAATCTGTAATGTCTAAGAAAGGTAGAAGGGGAAGACCATGTGGCCGCCTTACATATGTCTTCGATTGACACTTCTGACCTCTCCGCCCAGGAAGATGCCATGGCCCGCGTGGAGTGTGCCTTTATACCATCTGGAACTTCGTTGCCACCTGCGGTATAAGCGAGAGAGATCGCCTCCCTAATCCATCTGGCTAGAGTGTTTTTAGATACTCTAAGACCTTTCCTTACCCCCTGATAGGCTACAAATAAAGAGTTATCTTTTTTCCAGGAATTTGAAACTGTAATATATTTAAGGAGGCATCTCCTCACATCTAAGCAATGGAATTTACGTTCTTTATCGTTAGTAGGGTTGGAGCAAAAGGAGGGTAGGACTACTTCCTGAACCCTGTGAAATTTAGACGCAACTTTAGGCAGATATAGGGGATCGGGTTTCAATATGACCCTATCCTCCCTAACCTGCATGTATGGGGGATGTCTGGAGAGTGCCTGCAGATCACTAACCCTTCTAGCAGATGTGAGAGCAACTAACAGGGCTGTTTTGATTGACAGGATCTTCAGAGGAATAGTATCAATGGGCTCGAATGGGGCTATCGTCAGGGCTGAGAGTACCAAATTTAGGTCCCATGGGACTAACCTTTGTTTAATAATTGGTCTAGACCTGGTGACTGCTTTAAAGAATCTAGAAATCCAGTGATTACTGGCTAAATTAAGATTATATAACGCTCCCAGCGCTGACACCTGAACTCTAAGAGTACTTGTGGCCAAGCCCATTTCCAGGCCTTTTTGTAAAAATTCAAGAATCTGGTTAATACATGGTTCTTGGTCAATTTGAGCCCCAGAAAAGGATAAAAATTTTCTCCATACTCTCACATAAATGCCTGTTGTAGATGGTTTCCTACTTTTAAGGAGAGTATTAACCAGATTCCGAGAGAATCCTTTCCCCCTCAGTAAGGACCTCTCAAGTTCCATGCCGCTAGGTGTAAGTTGGCTACTTGAGGATGGAGGATTGGTCCCTGGGAGAGCAGATCTGGTAGCTCTGGAAGAACCCATGGTTGGCAGACAAACATCTTCCTCAGCCAAGGAAACCAAGCCCTCTTGGGCCAAAATGGAGCTATCAAGATTACCCGGGCCTTGTCCTCCCGAATCTTCCTCAGGACTAGGGGAATCAGATTTAGAGGGGGAAAGGCATACGCGAGCCTGAAGTGCCAAGATATCAGCAGAGCGTCCACACCGTATGGGTTGTCTTTTGGATTTAGGGAACAGAATTGGAGTAATTTCTTGTTCTCTCTGTTGGCAAAAAGGTCTATCTCCGGACAACCCCATAACTGGATGATCTGACTGAAAATGGCTGGATTTAACGACCACTCCCCCTGTCTGAGCATGTTGCGGCTTAGTCGGCTTTGGTGTTGATACTTCCTTTTATATGAAGCGCCGTCAGGGAGAGAAGATGTACTTCGGCCACCTGAAAGATATGATTTGCGACCTCCATCAATGTACTGGATCGCGTGCCACCTTGACGATTAATGTAGGCCACAGTTACCCGATTGTCTGACAAAAGCCTGACGTGTCGACCCTGTAGGGGTACAAGGAATCTATTTAAGGCATGTTTTACTGCCAACAGTTCTTTCAAGTTGGAGGAAGAGTCCTGTTCAGACTGAGACCATAGTCCCTGAACCCAATCCTCCCCTAAGTGAGCCCCCCACCCTTTGGGGCTAGCGTCCGTAGTCAACACCCTAGATACGTGATTTATCCAAGGGACCCCCCTGTGCAGATTCGAAGTGTGAGTCCACCAACCCAGCGAATGTACAGTCTCCGTAGAAAGTGTGAATTTACTGTCGAGGTGAGCATTTAGACGACGAGAATTGTGTAACACGTCCCACTGTAAAGCCCTTGTGTGGAACTGTGCCCAGAGAACTGCCGGGATGCAGGATGTAAGAGAACCCAAGATTGACATCGCACTCCTGACTGATACTAAGGGATTATTTATTGCCCTTGTGACCAACTGCTTAATCTTAGCAACTTTTGCGTCCGGCAGGCGACATTCCTGCTGACTAGAGTCAATAACATATCCTAGGAATTCCTGTATTTTTAGGGGCTGAAGGCGCGATTTTTTTATATTGATCATCCAGCCCAATTTGTGTAACGCATCCATGACTTTCTGTAGTTGGTCTGTGCAATGCGACTCAGAATGACCCACAATTAGCAAATCATCCAGGTACGGGACTATTAATATATCCTGTTCATGCAAGTGCGCCATAACCTCCACCATGATTTTTGTGAACACCCTGGGTGCAACTGCGACTCCGAACGGAAGTGCCTGATATTGAAAGTGTTCTACTGTGCCAGCTAGTGAAACCGCCACCCTAAGAAATCTCTGATGATCAATATGAATTGGTACATGGTAATAGGCGTCTTTGAGATCTAAGACAACCATAAAACAGTGGTGAAAGAGTAATTTTATTGCTGTCTTGACCGACTCCATTTTGAAGGAGGGTATGAACAGAAAATTATTCAGGCCTTTTAAATTAATAATGGTGCGATATGAACCATCGGGTTTTTTGACCAGGAACAGAGGGGAATAAAACCCCCTACCTTCCTCGCCTGCAGGGACTTTGACTAGAACATTCTTCTGTTGGAGCTCCCGGACCTCAGACTCCAGCGCCAACTGCTCTGTAGAGGAGGAACGAACAGGTGTTAACATAAATTTGTCCCGAGGAGTATGGTGGAAGTCTAAGGTTAGGCCTTTCTCCACAATGCCTAGAATCCATGGATTGTTTGTAATCCGCACCCAGGCTGGGTAGAAGGCCGAAAGCCTACCCCCCACCTGGTCCGCTAGTCATTGTGGTTTCTTGACCTCTCGTGAAGGATTAAACATAAATCCTCTACCCCTCCTTCTGCTGTTGTCATATCTAGTAGATTCTCTGTTGGAGTCTCTATATGGTCTTCTGCGGTTGGACCATCCTCTATTATAGTCCCGTCTGTAGAAGAGTCTTCCTAGGAAGGGAAAGCGTTTCTTACTATCCCCTGCTTTTTCCAATAGCTCGTCTAGGACTGGTCCGAACAAGTGAGCTCCTTCACAAGGAATGCTACATAATTTTGTTCTAGCTTGTAAGTCCCCTGGCCAGCATTTTATCCATAGTGCTCTCCTGGCTGCATTGGATAATGCCGAGGACCTGGCGGCCAACCTGACTGAATCTGCTGAAGCATCTGAAAGGAAGGCTGCGGCATCCTGGATTGTGGGCATAGAGGACAATATTTCCGACCTAGGGACTTTATCTCTGAGCTGATCTTCGAGGTGGCCCAACCATACCATCAAGGATCGAGCGGTACAAGTGGCTGCTATGGCTGGCCTCAAGGACCCCGCTGAAGTCTCCCAAGCTCCTTTAAGGAAGATGTCGGCTTTCCTATCTAACGGGTCTTTCAAATTCCCCAAGTCGTCGAAGGGGAGAGACGACTTTTTGCATGCCTTAGCGACTGCTGCATCCAGCTTCGGGACTTTATCCCATGAGGACGAAGCCGCTTCTTCAAAGGGATACCGTCTTTTAAAGGCTGGCGGAAGCGACCCCTTCCTTTCTGGTTTCTTCCATTCTTTTGAGATTAACGATTTGATCTTGTCAATCACTGGAAAGGCTCTTCGGGATTTTCGCTCAATAACCCTGAACATAACATCCTGAATGGAACATTCCGACTGGGTATCTTCTATCCCCATTGTGCTGTTAACTGCTTTGACCAGATGGTTAACCCTCTCTAGGGACAAACAGGCTCGAGCAGACTCCTGATCCTCAGAGGAGGAAGTAGACGGAAGAGACCCTGAGCTTAGCTCACCCAAGTCCGAATCTACCTCAGATAAAGGTGATGACCTTTTAGCTTCTGCTCCCCGAGACTTGGATCTCTCGGCACCTTTAATTTCCTGTCTCACCATCTCTCTTATCGTAGAGGTTAGATCAGGCGCCTCCTCCTCCAATAAACGTTGAACACATATTTTACACAACTTCCTCAAATGCCCATCTGGAAGCGGCTCTGCACATTCGGCACACTGCCTATGTTTGGCTTTGGACAAACTTTTCCTCCCCTGATAGAGGAAAAAAGACAAGGGGAACGCAATCATCACTAAGTGGACTTTCACGAAGCTCACTTACCCCGTCCAGTAATGAGTGGTACCGTAGATGGGGGGTCCTTCGTAGCCGGCAAATCCTTACGGCCTGAGGACTTTGGTATAGAGATCCGTGCCTCCTTAGCTCCACCAGCGCGGCTACTGCCCCTAGACCGACGCTGGGAGCTTCTACGAGGCTTATCTGACTGCTGCTGCGGCGGCTCCTGCTGCTGCTGGCTGGTAGTTCCTTCTGGCGACTCCATTATGGAATGGGTGAGGAACTCTGACCAGCTTGCCGCATTAAATACCCCCAAGGTACCGCCCCCGGATGGGGGCCAGCAGGGAATCCCAGGTGGTCATTAGACCGTCTGCCGCTGTGCTGCGCTACCCCTCCCTGAAGCCCAGACCGTTCCCGCAGCTGGGCGCCGCCATTAGCCAGAGATGACGCTACTGCGCATGCCCAGCCGCGTCATCCGGCCGCGCCGCTCGCCGCGTCATCCGGACACGCCCCCTTCAGGACGCGGCGGCGGCGCCAAGCCGACACGCGGACCAGGACGCCAGCAGACCCCCCGGACCAATGCCGCGTCCCCGCCCGGACCAGCGTGACCCCCGGGCGAGTAGCCAAGCACCTCTACATAGGTATGCGCTGCGGACGTCCGAGAAGCTAGCCTATGCCAGAGGCTGCTTCCTCCTGCTGTCACCTACACCGCGCAGTGCCCCTGCCGTGTGGTGCTTCCTGCCCCCTGGACGGGCCAAGGTAGGGGACCCCCGCTACCTGTACCGGGCCACCAGGAGTGGGGAGTTTTCTTACTTCGACCCTCTTGTCAGGGCCTGTCTGCAAGAGGTTCCGCTGTCAGGGACAGGAAACCAAACTGACGTGGGAGAGAGGTACCGCCCTTTTTATGTCTGTAGGTTTCCTGTCCCTGAAGGGCGGATCCCCTCTCTCGTTGTGCTGTCATGGCGACTGAATAAAGCCATATTTTTTTTAAATTATTTTCAACAATCTATCTTTTACTATTGATGCTGCAAAGGCAGCATCAATAGTAAAAAGTTGGTCACACTTGTCAAGCATAGTGTGACCAACCTGTCAATCACTTTTCCAAGTGATGCTTCAAATCGCTTGGAAACCGCATACAGGAAAGATATATATCTTGGTACCGTGTTAGCCAGTAGATACAAAAATGTTTAGAATTTAGGACTCTCAATTCTAAATATTTGTCTTGAAAAATGCAAGCATTCTGCAAGCTAAACACGATTGCAAAACGTAGGCAAATTCCGCATGCGTTTTACCAGTGGCAGGGAGTTGCGGAAATGCTGCGGAAATTTCCGCAGCATTTCTACAACGTGGGCACATAGCCTGATAATCCGGATGGTGGATAAGCAGCCCCAATCATGTTCTAAAGAAATTCCAGCCATCCTGCAGACTCCGGGAGCATCAGTATCAGCGCAAACTATCCGTTGACATTTGAATTAAATGAAACACTATGGCAGGAAACCCAGGAAGACCCCACTCCTGACACAGAGGCATAAAAAGCTATACTGCAGTTTGCCAAAATGTATGCGAGTAAGCCAAAATCCTACTGGGAAAGTCTTTTAGACAGATGAGACCAAGATGGAGCTTTTTCGTAAAGCACATCATTCTACTATTTACAGAAAATTATACACAAAATTGCCCACAGCAAAATCAAATTGTTTGGACAGAGAACTCCGTCTCCTGATGAAGTAGCAACGAAACGTGCATTGGGGCGACAGGACTCAACACTGACTTATTTGTAAGTTTCCTTCTCTTGTCTTTAATACTTTCTACATGATATAAGATTAGTTTGATCAACTACAATCAACTGCAGCGCTTTACCACTGGCAACACATGTTTTTCTGGTTGTATTCAGCCTACATAGTGTTAAAGCCATGACTAGTGGTGCAGCTTGCACTTGTTCCCTGGCTTGATTTATTTAATGTGGGTTGTTGGCAATATAACCTCATAGACACTTTTTCTGCAGGAAATTTAGCAGCAGTTTTATTTATTTTACACAACTAATTGTTTACATTGTCTTGCACTATTCACTTTATTCATTTAGTCAGTATGTTCCCTTCAGTGTAGCTGGGCAGCCTCTGTATTTTATTGAAAAAAATATTTTACACTCAATGGGCATTTTAGTTCCCTTTTGATTGAAGTTCTCTTTACAGAAAATGGAATGAGGCCTACAAAGAAAAGAATACAGTAACTACAGTCAAATATGGTGGAGGTTCAAAGTTGTTTTCGGCTTGTTTTGCTGCCTCTGGCACTGCGTGCCTTAATAGTGTGCAAGGCATCATGAAATCTGAAGATTACCAAAGGATTTTGGGTCACAATGTAGTGCCCAGTGTCAGAAAGCTGGGATTGTATCCTAGGTCATGAGGTCTTCCAGCAGGACAATGGCCCAAAACATGATGGAAACGTTGAGCCCGGATCTAAATCCCATTGAACGCCTGTGGACCTGGAGCAGTTTACAAAAGAAAAGGGGTCAAAAATTCCAGCTGAAAAGTGTAAGAAGCTTGGTGATGGTTATAGGAAGCGAATGATTGCAGTTATTTATTCCAAAGCATGTGCAACCAAACATTAAGATGAGGGTGCCAACAATTATGACCAGACCATTTTGGGGGTTTAATGTGAAATTATGTTGAATTTGTCTTCTTTTCCTCTGTTTTTTTGTGTTGTTCCAATACACACAAAGGAAAAACATGTGTATAACAAATTGTGTAATTGTAATAATTTTGGGGAAGAAATACTTCAATTTCTGGAACAATTTCAAGGGTGCCAACACCCATGTGCATGGCCTCCCTCACTTAAAACACACACCCACGTGTTTCAAAGATATACACATACATGTATGAAATAAGATAGTTGGGAGTTGTCTCCAGAAGATGACACATTTTTTAAGTGAAGCATAGGTAAAAGAACCAGGTGCACTTTGTCTAGCACGGCCTGGCTCTGTGCAGCATACAAAGGGTAAATGCACTAAGTACATGGGACTGTTCACTTCAGAAACTGTTTCGGTGCTTGTTAATGGACCCTCCTTCTCATATTCCTTCCCTTCAGCCCTGGCCTGGTAAACTCATTATAAACAACGGCCTTGTATTTCTTCACATTGTGGCTCTTAGCACAAGCTAGGAATAAAGGCAGGAACTCGCCTCCTACAGGTTATTACTAGGGGGATTATTTCTTATGAGAGTAGTGGTGGGAGCTAAACTACAGTACTTGTACTATAAATTAATAAACTGTAATATCCAGACCTGATTACCTTTGCACGATTTTAAAAACAGGAATTTCTATTCCATATTCTATTAGAGTCATAATAAGACGCTTACAATCTAACTGAACAGATAATGCAGGTACAGTATAACTACTCCACCATTATTAGTTTCCTTAGAGAATTGGTGAAACTGAAGTGTAAGATTCATGACGAGATGCCCAGAATAGACTCAATTGTGTCTCTACTGCTGAGGAAAACAGAGCTTCAGAAATTCCCATAAGACTCTGTAGGAAAAACGTTCAGTAATTATTTGCATTGGTCATAAAAATGTAAAATATAGCCACACAAAAGGATTCATTTTTCCCTTGATGTTCCAGATTTTATCACCGTTTTCAAATATATTATGCATTCTAGCCCTTTTCTCTTTAGCTTACCATACGTTTTGTGTTATTTTATTGCCTCTAAGGTTAAAGGAATATTGTCAAGATTGAAAGCTATCTTTTATCCACCGGACCGCCACTGGCACTGGGGTCCAACCTCCGTGGCCTCCAGAGATCCCGGGAACTAGTCTGAATGGAGCGGTGGTTGGTTATGCACGCTACCGTTCCTTAATGAGAGTGCTAGAGACTGCCAATTGTAGCACGCGGTTAGTCTTCGTCACTCACATAAAGAATGGAGTGGCAGTTCACAAGATCAACCACCACTAGGTCTCTCCTGCCATGCTCAATACAGTCACACGTTCATCAAAATATTATATTATAATAAAATAAAATAATAATAATAATAAATATATAAATATATACCTACTATATAAGTGTCTAAGGGTCACTTCCGTCTGTCCTTCTGTCTGTCTGTTTTTCTGTCTGTCACGGATATTCATTGGTCGTGGCCTCTGTCTATCATGGAAATCCAAGTCGCTGATTGGTCGTGGCTGTTTTGCGGTGACCAATCAGCCATGGGCACAGTCCGGAAGAAAATGGCCGCTCCTTACTCCCCGCAGTCACTGCCCGGCGGCCGCATACTCCCCTCCGGTCAGCGCTCACACAGGGTTAATGCCGGCTGTAACGGACCGCGTTATGCCGCGGGTAACGCACTCCGTTACCGCCGCTATTAACCCTGTGTGTCTCCAATTTTTTACTATTGATGCTGCCTATGCAGCATCAATAGTAAAAAATGTAATGTTAAAAATAATTTAAAAAAAACCTGCTATACTCACCCTCCGTTGTCCACAGAGCCGGCCGCCATCTTCCGTTCCCGGCGATGCATTGCGAAATTACCCAGAAGACTTAGCGGTCTCGCGAGACCGCTAAGTCATCTGGGTAATTTCGTAATGCATCCAGGGAACGGAAGATGGCGGCAGCCATGCGCATATCGCCAGAGCTCCGCGGGACCCCACGAGGTGAATATATAACTTTTTTTTATTTTACTTATTTTTTTTCCTATTTTTTTTAAGAGGAATATGGTGCCCTCACTGCTGTATACTACGTGGGCTGTGTTAGATACCGCGTGGCTGCTATATACTACATAGGCAGTGTTATATACTATGTGGGCTGTGTGTGATATATTACATGGCCACTGTTGTATACTCCGTGGGCAGTGTTATATACTACGTGACTGGGGAATTTACTACGTGGCTCTGTGCTGTATACTACATAGCTGGGCAATATACTACGTGTCTGTGCTGTATACTACGTGACTGGGCAATATACTACGTAGCTGGGCAATATACTACGTGACTGGGCAATATACTACGTGACTGGGCAATATACTACGTGGGCTGTGCAATATACTACGTGGGCTGTGCAATATACTATGTGGGCATGCATATTCTAGAATACCCGATGCGTTAAAATCGGGCTACTATCTAGTACCATCCGTATCCTGGTCTGCATGGCTCTTCATTCCTATCCTGGTCTGCATGGCTCATCATCCCTATTCTGGCTTTCATGGCTCTTCATCCCTATCCTGGTATGCATGGCTCTTCATCCCTATTCTGGTCTGCATGGCTCCTCATCCCTATCCTGGTCTGCATGGCTCCTCATCCCTATCCTGGTCTGCATGGCTCCTCATCCCTATCCTGGTCTGCATGTCTCCTCATCCCTATCCTGGTCTGCATGGCTCCTCATGACTATCCTGGTCTGCATGGCTCCTCATCCCTATCCTAGTCTGCATGGCTCCTCATCCCTATCCTGGTCTGCATGGCTCTTCATCCCTATTCTGGCATGCATGGCTCATCATCCCTATTCTGGCTTTCATGGCTCTTCATCCCTATCCTGGTATGCATGGCTCTTCATCCCTATTCTGGTCTGCATGGCTCCTCATCCCTATCCTGGTCTGCATGGCTCCTCATCCCTATCCTGGTCTGCATGGCTCCTCATCCCTATCCTGGTCTGCATGTCTCCTCATCCCTATCCTGGTCTGCATGGCTCCTCATGACTATCCTGGTCTGCATGGCTCCTCATCCCTATCCTAGTCTGCATGGCTCCTCATCCCTATCCTGGTCTGCATGTCTCCTCATCCCTATCCTGGTCTGCATGGATCCTCATGACTATCCTGGTCTGCATGGCTCCTCATCCCTATCCTGGTCTGCATGGCTCCTCATCCCTATCCTGGTCTGCATGGCTCCTCATCCCTATTCTGGTCTGCATGGCTCCTCATCTCTATCCTGGTCTGCATGGCTCTTCACCTGTATCCTGGTCTGCATAGCTCTTCATCTCCATCCTGGTCTGCATGACTCTTAGTTCCCATCCTGGTATGCATGGCTCCTCATCCCTATTCTGGTCTGCATGCCTCTTCATCTCTATCCTCCCTATTCTGGCCGATATGGCTCCTTATCCCTATCCTGGTCTGCATGGCTCTTCACCTGTGTCCTCGTATGCATGGCTCTGCATCAGAAAAACATAAAAAAAAAACTATCCTACTTACGGTCCCTGCGCTCCTCCGCAGCGTCTTGCGCCGGTGCCAGCAGCTGCAGTGGCAGGGTGATCACGTGTGCCCGCTACTAAAGGGAATTAATATTCACTGCCTTGCACGCTTATGTGACTATTCTACCCGCTATTAAAAAGAATTGAATATTCACTGCCAGCGCAGTGTATTATTAAGGAGGGTACCTTTTATACAAAATTCCTCCCAGCTATTGGCTGGGGGCAACTCAGCAGGTGCACGCTGCCCCTTTAAGAACAGAGGAGCGCACACACTAGGCACGCCACCGGGCCACAGACACGGGAAGCACACCAAGAAACACACCGCGTGGCCGGGGCGGTGAGTATGTTGGGGTCCCTGCATGGAGGAGGAAATGCAAACATGCAAGAGCGCTGAAATTAGTATCCTTCTCAATGAGTTTGCGTGGTGCATAGAAAAACAGGGGCTCGGGACCCCCAGCAATGAAATATGTATCACAGCTACTCTGTAGGCATGTAATAAATATGTACTATGGGCAAACTATATAAAAAAAACCCTCAAAAAGTTATGTTTGACCAGACTTTTTTTTTTTATTGTCCCAATGGATCTAAATTGAATTGTAACAGAACAAAAGTTATTTTACCTCTCATTTCCAGGCTGAAATTTGGATAGCAGTGATGGACGTCTCCTCTGCGGCAGCAAAACTGAACTGTGTGCCAGAGGTGAAGCATAATCTCTTGAGTGGTGCTGGTACTCTAGAAGACTGGCATCCTGTAAAACACAAACAACACACTGGAATTGTTTGGGAATTTTACTTTATTTTCATTTAAAATCAACCTTACATCAGTAAGGAAAATCAAACCACATATAGTGCGATGCTACAAGCACTGACGATTTCATGTGCAAGTGCCAAAACTATTTGGTTGGGCTATACCACAACTTTCATGACAACTTTAAATGCTTGAAGCAGCCTGATTTGTTCTGCATAGTTAACATTTTCCATTGTGGATGAATTAAGATTTTACTTTGCGATTTTACCAAAATTTGGGCAATTTGAGAAATAGCTTTTTGCTTGGCAGAGTCCTGAATCCGTTTTACATCTTTACATTTGGAGCCAAAAAAGGCAAGAAACAGTAAACTACAGTAAAAAAGCATTTAGACATTGTCATTAAAGGTATACAAAAAAAATTCAAGAAGGGACACACCTATTTGTATTTTAGGAATGTCCAAATGGAAGGTATTGAAAAAACTTGTACGGCATCTCCCTAGATGCCAGTGAGTAATATAAATGCCTGCTAACTATACAAGCAAACTGACTCATGCAAACGGAGATATTACACTTGTGTAACCTCTTCTCCGAAGACACACTGCACAATAATACACAGAATACCACACCTTAGTGTCTGCTCACAAGCCTCAGAGGTTCCATGCGGTATTTTATCTGTCTACAAAGTGGCAAGGTACAAGCAAGGGCATGGAACCTCTCCCTCTGGATTTATACATCACCGAGGGACCCAGTAATGTATTCCAACCCTGAAGTGCTTTATAAGTCATGTCCAATGAGTCATGCACTGGAAGGAAGCCTCTCTGTATTATATCTCGCCTTATCTTTGCACTGACATGTCAAGTCTTTTTCAATAGCGTCACAAATTTTTTTAATTTTTTTTTTACAGTGCTAAAATGCTAAATATTTTTTTATTCATTTAAAGTGGGATAACATTAAATATTTGACATGAGAAACATACGGTACATGCCCTAGGGTTTCTGTCCCACTACTGCGACCATTAGGCTATGAGTAGACAGCTTATTTTTCATATAAATTACACCTGGAATTCGCCTGAAAAAGCGCCCCATAAAGTGAACATAATCCACAGCAATGTCAAAACGATACTGCTGTGCATGTTTGGTCTTGTCATTTTTAACTGCTTCAGGGTTTGGAAACCGAGGAGTGGTAAAAAAGTCACATTCTTATTAGTGAAGAGCGAATATACTCGTTACTCGAGATTTCCCGAGCATGCTTAGGGGTCCTCCAAGTATTTGTAAGTGCTCAGAGATTTAAGGTACCTTCACACTGAGCGACTTTATAACGATAACGATAGCGATCCGTGACGTTGCAGCGTCCTGGATAGCGATATCGTTGTGTTTGACACACAGCAGCGATCAGGATCCTGCGGTGAGATCGCTGGTCGGAGCTAGAAGGCCAGAACTTTATTTCATCGCTGGATCACCCGCTGACATCGCTGAATGGGCGTGTGTGATGCCGATTCAGCGATGTCTTCACTTGTAACCAGGGTAAACATCGGGTTACTAAGCGCAGGGCCGCGCTTAGTAACCCGATGTTTACCCTGGTTACCATTGTAAAAGTTTAAAAAAAAAAAACAGTACATACTTACATTCCAGTGTCTGTCCCCCGGCCTCAGCTTCCCTGCACTGTGTCAGCGCCGGCCGGCCGTAAAGCAGCACAGCGGTGACGTCACCGCTCTGCTTTACGGCCGGCTGGCGCTGACACAGTGCAGGGAAGCTGACGCCGGGGGACAGACACCGGAATGTAAGTATGTACTGGTTTTTTTTTTTAACTTTTACAATGGTAACCAGGGTAAACATCGGGTTACTAAGTGCGGCCCTGCGCTTAGTAACCCGATGTTTACCCTGGTTACCCGGGGACTTCGGCATCGTTGGTCGCTGGAGAGCTGTCTGTGTGACAGCTCTCCAGCGACCACACGACGAAACAGCGACGCTGCAGCATAAGTACATGTGGGGGTCAGGGGCGGATTATCAGAGGGTCAATATGGGCGGTAGCCCAGGGCCCAGTGGTCTGGGGGGGCCCTGGGCTACCGCAGATTGACCCTCTGATAATTGTAGGTGACTGCCCGCCGGGCGGCGTTTGTGTGCCCCCGGACCCGGTGGGCAGAGAGAGGGGGCCCGCATTGGGCCCCTTCTCATCTGCTCACCGGGCCCCTTCCGGCGCTGCAGCGGTTTCCTATTGATGTGCGGGCGCGCGCCCGCACGTCAATAGTTAACAACAGCCGCCAGCCAATTGGAGGCTGGCAGCTGATGTCGGCCGCAGCGCGCACACGTCGCCGGCGTCTTACGTCATTGTCAGTCGCCGGCGAGTGTGCGCTGCTGCAGGGAGCTCGCCGCCTGGAGCGCGGATAGGTGAGGAGACTGCTTGTTTTTTTTTTGTTCAGTTATCGGTGGACACACTGGGGGGCAATGCTGGAGACACTGGGGCAGATTGGAGGACACACTGGGGGCAATGCTGGAGACACTGGGGCAGATTGGAGGACACACTGGGGGGCAATGCTGGAGACACTGGGGCAGATTGGAGGACACACTGGGGGCAATGCTGGAGACAGTGGGGCAGATTGGAGGACACACTGGGGGGCAATGCTGGAGACACTGGGGCAGATTGCTGGAGACAGTGGGGCAGATTGCTGGAGACAGTGGGGCAGAATGCTGGAGACAGTGGGGCAGAATGCTGGAGGACACACTGGGGGCAGATTGCTGGAGGACACACTGGGGCAGATTGCTGGAGACACTGGGGGCAGATTGCTGGAGACACTGGGGGCAGATTGCTGGAGACACTGGGGCAGATTGCTGGAGACACTGGGGCAGATTGCTGGAGACACTGGGGCAGATTGCTGGAGACACTGGGGCAGATTGCTGGAGACACTGGGGCAGACGATTGCTGGACACACTGGGGCAATGCTGGAGACACTGGGCCAGATTGCTGGACACACTGGTGGTAATATGCTGGACACACTGGGGCAGATTGCTGGACACACTGTCTGGGGGCAATATGCTGGACATACTGGGGCAGATTGCTGGACACACTGGGGGTAATATGCTGGACACACTGGGGGTAATATGCTGGACACACTGGGGGCAGGACTGGAGGCATGGGCAGAATGTAGACACGGGGCATGATTGGAGACATGGGGCAGGATGGATACGATGGAGACAGATGGAGCAGGATGGGGAGATCATATGGGGCATGATGGATACTCATGAGTGCAGGATGGGAGAACATATGGCTGGAGCCAGGAATGAGATAAACGGAGCCAGGGTGGGGAATATTATTACCATAGGGGCTAATTAAGGGATATTATTACTGCAGTGATGTATTTATTTTATTTTTTGAGTATACTGTTTTAAATGGTGGGGCGGTCCTGTTATTGTGCAGAGTGACACTATATCGCCTTTTTATCTTCATGTGGTGTAATGTAGAAGTTGTGAAAAATTAAGTAATGTGTTCTGCAAGCGGAGCTCGAGATAACTGTGTTATTTCCTGCAGAAACGAGTCCTGGCTGGAAGAAATGATGTCGGTCTGTGCTGGATGAAAGATGAAGGACTTCACCTAGAGACATCACTGGTTAGTCAGTGTTACCTATACACTGACACTATACACTGTATACTATATAGAGGTCCTGTGTACAATGTCACCAGTGATCACTGTATTACCTCTACACAGACGCTGCATACTAAGTACAGATCTCCTGTGAATACTGGCACTTATGGTGATAGTATTGTGTTTTTTGTTTTTTTATTACTGATCAGTATTGTGGTACTCAGTCACTATGTGGTGGTAATATGTGGTCTGGAAATGGTGTTGTGGTATTTTTCCCTTGTATGTGCTATTTGGTCACCAAGTGGTAATATGTGGTCTTGACATGGTGCGGTGGTATTTGTTCCTTGTATGTGATATTATTCGATCACTGTGGTTGTAATTTGTGGTCTGGTCATGGTGCGGTTGTATTTGTTCCTTGTATGTGATATTATTGGTCAAGATATACCTAAATTGTATTGCAGATTTTAACAAATATTTAATAGGTTACAATAGAGTAGGGCCCGGCCATTTTTCTGGAATAATCTGGTTCGGGTATATCATGACCCCCGTCACATGACCCCCGTCACATGACCGGGGGGGCCCACAGTGTGTGAACAGCCCGGGGCCCTGGCTACCCTTAATCCACCCCTGGTGGGGGTTGCCTGTTTGCTAGGGAATCCCCACATGAAATCAAGCTGGCTAACAGATGTAAATCATTCAGCTGCGGCGATGAAAACTAAATCTCCGAGCACTAAAAAATACTCGGAGGACACCCGAGAGTGCTTGGGAAATCTCGATTAACGAGTATATTCGCTCATCACTAATGCTCATTCCTGGGGTGGCTTCCTAGCAGAAGCCGCCCGTTCTCTAGACTTTGTGCACTACTTTTTCATTGATGACTAGTGTTGAGCATTCCGATACCGCAAGTATCGGGTATCGGCCGATACTTGCGGTATCGGAATTCCGATACCGAGTTCCGATACTTTTGTGGTATCGGGAATCGGTATCGGATCCATAGTGATGTGTAAAATAAAAAATATTGATATATTCACCTCTCCGGCGGCCCCTGGACATCACCGCTGGTAACCGGCAGGCTTCTTTGTTTAAAATGAGCGCGTTTAGGACCTGAGAATGACGTCGCGGCTTCTGATTGGTCGCGTGCCGCTCATGTGACCGCCACGCGACCAATCACAAGCCGTGACGTCATTCTCAGGCACTAAACTCCTCATTCTAGGAATTTAGGACCTGCGAATGACGTCTCGGCTTCTGATTGGTCGCGAGACGGTCACATGAGCGGCACGCGACCAATCAGAAGCCGTGACGTCATTCTCAGGTCCTAAACGCGCTCATTTTAAACAAAGAAGCCTGCCGGTTACCCGCGGTTATGTCCAGGGGCCGCCGGAGAGGTGAATATATCAATATTTTTTATTTTAATTCTTTATTTTACACATTAATATGGATCCCAGGGCTTGAAGGAGAGTTTCCTCTCCTTCAGACCCTGGGAACCATCAGGATACCTTCCGATACTTGGTGTCCCATTGACTTGTATTGGTATCGGATATCGGTATCGGCGATATCCGATACTTTTCGGGTATCGGCCGATACTATCCGATACCGATACTTTCAAGTATCGGACGGTATCGCTCAACACTATTGATGACCTATCCTTGGGATAGATCAAAATGTCAAATCAGTCAGGGTTCAGGGATAACAGCTGATCGGTGCAGAGCACCGGGTGTCAGACCCCTACCAATCAGACATTGATGACTTATCCTAAGGATAGGTCATCAATTAACCCCTTCCCGACCCATGACGCCACGTAGGCGTCATGAAAGTCGGTGCCAATCCGACCCATGACGCCTATGTGGTGTCATGGAAAAATCGCGTGCCTGCAGATCCGGTGAAAGGGTTAACTCCAATTTCACCCGATCTGCAGGGACATGGGGAGTGGTAGTACAGCCCGGGGGGGAGGGGGGGGTGGCTTCACCCCCCCCTGTGGCTACGATCGCTCTGATTGGCTGTTGAAAGTGAAACTGCCAATCAGAGCGATTTGTAATATTTCAACTATTAAAACTAGTGAAATATTACAATCCAGCCATGGCTGATGCTGCAATATCATCGGCCATGGCTGGAAACACTGGTCTGCCCCACCGCCACCGATCCCCCCTCAGTCCTCCGATCAGTCCTGTACACTGCTCCACTCCCCTCCGTCCTCCTGTCCGCTCCTCCCGTGCTCTTGTCCGCTCCCCCGTGATCCAATCCCACCCCCCGTGATCCAATCCAACCCCCCTGCACTCCGATCCACCCCCCTGTGCTCTGATCCACCCACCCCCGTGCTCCGATCCACCCACCCCCCGTGCTCCGATCCATCCCCCCCATGCTCCGATCCATCCCCCCGCGCTCCGATCCACCCCCGTGCTCCAATCCACCCCCCGCGCTCCAATCCACCCCATCATACTTACCGATCCTCCCGGGGTCCATCCGTCTTCTCCATGGGTGCCACCATCTTCCAAAATGGCGGGCACATGCGTAGTGCGCCCGCCGAATCTGCCGGCAGGCAGATTCGCTCCAATGTGCATTTTGATCACTGTGATAAAACCTATCACAGTGATCAAAATAAAAAAAAATAGTAAATTACCTCCCCCCTTTGTCACCCCCATAGGTACAGGCAATAATAAAATAAAGAAATTATTATTTTTTTTTTCCACTAAGGTTGGGGTTAGAACTAGGGTTAGGGATGCGGTATGTGCACACGTATTCTGCTCCTCTGCGGATTTTTCCGCAGCGGGTTTGATAAATCCGTAGTGCTAAACCGCTGCGGATTTATGGCGGATTTACCGTGGTTTTTCTGCGCATTTCACTGCGGTTTTACAACTGCGATTTTCTATTGGAACAGTTGTAAAACCGCTGCGGAATCCACAGAAAGAAGTGACATGCTGCGGAATGTAAACCGCTGCGTTTCCGTGCAGTTTTTCGGCAGCATGTGTACAGCGATTTTTGTTTCCTATAGGTTTACATTGAACTGTAAACTCATGGGAAACTGCTGCGGATCTGCAGCGTTTTCTGCATCGTGTGCACATACCTTTAGAATTAGGCTATGTGCACACGGTGCGGATTTGGCTGCTGCGGATTCGCAGCAGTGTTCCATCAGGTTTACAGTACCATGTAAACCTATGGAAAACCAAATCCGCTGTGCCCATGGTGCGGAAAATACAGCGCGGAAACGCTGCGTTCCATTTTCCGCAGCATGTCAATTCTTTGTGCGGATTCCACAGCGTTTTACACCTTTTCCTCAATAGGAATCCGCAGGTGAAATCCGCACAAAAAACACTGGAAATACGCGGTAAATCCGCAGGTAAAATGCAGTGCCTTTTACCCGCGCATTTTTCAAAAATGGTGCTGAAAAATCTCACACGAATCCGCAACGTGGGCACATAGCCTTAGGGTTAGGGTTGGAATTAGAGTTGTGATTAGGGTTATGGCTAAAGTTGGGATTAGGGTTAGGGTTGGGATTAGGGTTAGGGTTGGGATTAGGGTTAGGGGTGTGTTAGGGTTAGGGTTATGGTTAGGGTTATGGCTACAGTTGGGATTAGGTTTAGGGGTGTGTCGGAGTTAGTGTTGGAGGTTGAATTGAGGGGTTTCCACTGTTTAGGCACATCAGGGGTCTCCAAACGTAACATGGCGCCACCATTGATTCCAGCCAATCTTGTATTCAAAAAGTCAAATGGTGCTCCCTCACTTCCGAGCCCCGACGTCTGCCCAAACAGTGGTTTACCCCCAGATATGGGGTACCAGCATACTCAGGACAAACTGCGCAACAATTACTGGGGTCCAATTTCTCCTGTTACCCTTGTGAAAATAAAAAATTGCTTGCTAAAACATCATTTTTGAGGAAAGAAAAATGATTTTTTATTTTCACGGCTCTGCGTTGTAAACATCTGTGAAGCCCTTGTGGGTTCAAAGTGCTCACCACATATCTAGATAAGTTCCTTGGGGGGTCTAGTTTCCAAAATGGGGTCACTTGTGGGGGTTTCTACTGTTTAGGCACAACAGGGGCTCTGCAAACGCAACGTGACGCCCGCAGAGCATTCCATCAAAGTCTGCATTTCAAAACGTCACTACTTCACTTCCGCGCCCCGGCATGTGCCCAAACAGTACTTTACCCCCACATATGGGGTATCACCGTACTCAGGAGAAACTGGACAACAAACATTGCAGTCAAATTTCTCCTGTTACCCTTGGGAAAATTAAAAAATTCTTGGCTAAATAATTATTTTTGAGGAAAGAAAACGTATTTATTATTTTCACAGCTCTGCGTTATAAACTTCTGTGAAGCACTTGGGTGTTCAAAGTGCTCACCACACATCTAGATTAGTTCCTTTCGGGGTCTAGTTTCCAAAATGGGGTCACTTGTGGGGAGTTTCTACTGTTTAGCCACATCAGGGGCTCTGCAAACGCAACGTGACGCCCGTAGAGCATTCCATCAAAGTGTGCATTTCAAAACGTCACTACTTCACTTCCGCGCCCCGGCATGTGCTCAAACAGTGGTGTACCCCCACGTATGGGGTATCAGCGTACTCAGGAGAAACTGGACAACAACTTTTGGGGTCAAATTTGTCCTGTTACCTTTGGGAAAATAAAAAATTGCGGGCTAAAAAAATCATTTTTGAGAAAATAACAATTTCTTTTTATTTTCATGGCTCTGCGTTATAAACTTCTGTGAAGCAGTTGGGGGTTCAAAGTGCTCACCACACATCTAGATTAGTTCCTTTGGGGGTCTTGTTTCCAAAATGGGGTCATTTGTGGGGGATCTCCAATGTTTAGGCACACAGGGGCTCTCCAAACGTGACATGGTGTCCGCTATTGATTGGAGCTAATTTTCCATTTAAAAAGCCAAATGGCGTGCCTTCCCTTCTGAGCCCTGCCGTGCGCCCAAACAGTGGTTTACCCCGACATATGGGGTATTAGCGTACTCAGGACAAACTGGACACCAACATTTGAGGTCCAATTTCTCCTATTACCCTTGGCAAAATAGGAAATTCTAGGCTAAAAAATCATTTTTGAGGAAAGAAAAATTATTTTTTATTTTCATGGCTCTGCGTTGTAAACGTCTGTGAACGTCTGCGTTGTAAACGTCTGGGGGTTTAAAGTGCTCAATATGCATCTAGATAAGTTTCTTGGGGGGTCTAGTTTCCAAAATGGGGTCACTTGTGGGGGAGCGCCAATGTTTAGGCACACAGGGGCTCTCCAAACGCAACATGGTGTCCGCTAACAATTGGAGCTAATTTTCCATTCAAAAAGTCAAATGGTGCGCCTTCCCTTCCGAGCCCTGCCGTGTGCACAAACAGTGGTTTACCCCCACATATGAGATATCGGCGTACTCGGGAGAAATTGCCCAACAAATTATCGGATCCATTTTATCTTATTGCCCATGTGAAAATGAAAAAATTGAGGAGAAAAGAAATCTTTGGTGAAAAAAAAGTACTTTTTCATTTTTACGGATCAATTTGTGAAGCACCTGGGGGTTTAAAGTGCTCAGTATGCATCTAGATAAGTTCCTTGGGGGGTCTAGTTTCCAAAATGGGGTCACTTGTGGGGGAGCTCCAATTTTTAGGCACACAGGGGCTCTCCAAACGTGACATGGTGTCCGCTAAAGAGTGGAGTCAATTTTTCATTCAAAAAGTCAAATGGCACTCCTTCCCTTCCAAGCCCTGCCGTGCACCCAAACAGTGGTTTACCCCCACATATGAGGTATCAGCTTACTCAGGACAAATTGGACAACTTTTGTGGTTCAGTTTCTCCTTTTACCCTTGGGAAATTAAAAAAAATTGTTGCTAAAAGTTCATTTTTGTGACTAAAAAGTTAAATGTTCATTTTTTCCTTCCATGTTGCTTCTGCTGCTGTGAAGCACCTGAAGGGTTAATAAACTTCTTGAATGTGGTTTTGAGCACCTTGAGGGGTGCAGTTTTTAGAATGGTGTCACTTTTGGGTATTTTCAGCCATATAGACCCCTCAAACTGACTTCAAATGTGAGGTGGTCCCTAAAAAAAAATGGCTTTGTAAATTTCGTTGTAAAAATGAGAAATCGCTGGTCAAATTTTAACCCTTATAACTTCCTAGCAAAAAAAAAAAATTTGTTTCCAAAATTGTGCTGATGTGAAGTATACATGTGGGAAATGTTATTTAGTAACTATTTTGTGTCACATAACTCTCTGGTTTAACAGAATAAAAATTCAAAATGTGAAAATTGCAAAATTTTCAAAATTTTCGCCACATTTCCGTTTTTATCACAAATAAACGCAGAATTTATTGACCTAAATTTACCACTAACATGAAGCCCAATATCTCATGAAATAAAAAAAAAAGAAACGCTAGGATCCGTTGAAGCGTTCCTGAGTTATTACCTCATAAAAGGGACACTGGTCAGAATTGCAAAAAATGGCCAGGTCATAACCCCTTCACCCCAAAGCCTGTTTTCACCTAAGTGACAGGGCCAATTTTTACAATTCTGACCACTGTCACTTTATGAGGTCATAACTCTGAAACGCTTCAACGGATCCTGGTGATTCTGACACTGTTTTCTCGTGACATATTGTACTTCATGATAGTGGTAAAACTTCTTCGATATGACTTGCATTTATTTGTGAAAAAAACAAAAATTTGTCGGAAATTATGAAAATTTAGCAATTTTCAAACTCTTAGTATTTATGCCCTTAAATTAGAGAGTTATATCACATAATATAGTTAATAAACAACATTTCCCACATGTCTGCTTTACATCAGCACAATTTTGGAAACATAACTTTTTTTTGTTAGGACGTTATAAGGGTTAAAAGTTGACCAGCGATTTCTCATTTTTGCAACAAAATTTGCAAAACCATTTTTTTACGGACCACCTCACACTTGAAGTGACTTTGAGGGGTCTATATGACAGAAAATGCCCAAAAGTGACACCATTCTAAAAACTGCACCCCTCAAGGTACTCAAAACCACATTCAAAAAGTTTATTAACCCTTCAGGTGCTTCACAGGAATTTTTTGAATGTTTAAAAAAATTGAACATTTAACTTTTTTTTCACAAAATTTTTACTTCAGGTCCAATTTGTTTCATTTTACCAAGGGTAACAGGAGAAATTGGACCACAAAATTCGTTGTACAATTTGTCCTGAGTACGCCGATACCCCATATGTGGGGGTAAACCACTGTTTGGGCACATGGCAGAGCTCGGAAGGGAAGGAGCGCCATTTGACTTTTCAATGCAAGATTTGCTGGAATTGAGATCGGAGCCCATGTCACGATTGGAGAGCCCCTGATGTGCCTAAACAGTGGAAACCCCCACAAGTGACACCATTTTGGAAAGTAGACCCCCTAAGGAACTAATCTAGATGTGTGGTGAGCACTTTGAACCTCCAAGTGCTTCACAGAAGTTTATAATGTAGAGCCGTAAAAAAAAATTTTTTATTAATTTTCACAAAAAATGATCTTTTTGCCCCAAATGTTTTATTTTCCCAAGGGTAAAAGGATAAATTGGACCCCAAAAAGTTGTTGTGCAATTTGTCCTGAGTACGTCGATACTTCATATATGGGGATAAACCACTGTTTGAGCGCATGGCAGAGCTCGGAAGGGAAGGAGTGCCATTTGACTTTTCAATGCAAAATTGGATGGAATTGAGATCGGACGCCATGTCGCATTTGGAGAGCCCCTGACGTGCCTTAACAGTGGAAACCCCCCACAAGTGACCCCATTTTGGAAAGAAGACCCCCTAAGGAACTTATCTAGATGTGTGGTGAGCACTTTTAACCCCCAATTGTTTCACTAAAGTTTAGAATGTAGCATTGTGAAAATTAAAAAATCATTATTTCTTTCCACAAAATGATGTTTTAGCCCGCAATTTTTTTTTCCCAAGGGTAACAGGAGAAATTGGACCCCAAAAGTTGTTGTCCAACTTGTCCTGAGAACGCTGATACCATATATGTTGGAGGGAACCACTGTTTGGGTGCACGGCAGAGCTCGGAAGGGAAGGAGCGCCATTTGAAATGCAGACTTAGATGGATTGGTCTGCAGGCGTCATGTTGCATTTGCAGAGCCCCTGATGTACCTAAACAATAGAAACCCCCCACAAGTGACCCCATATTGGAAACTAGACCCCCCAAGGAACTTATCTAGATGTGTTGTGAGAGCTTTGAACCAACAAGTGTTTCACTACAGTTTATAACGCAGAGCCGTGAAAATAAAAAATATTTTTTTTTCCACGAAAATGATATTTTATCCCCTATGTTTTTATTTTCCCAAGGGTAACAGGACAAATTGGACCCCAAAAGTTGTTGTCCAACTTGTCCTGAGAACGCTGATATCCCATATGTTGGGGGGAACCACTGTTTGGGCACACAGGAGAACTCGGAAGGGAAGGAGCCCTGTTTTACTTTTTCAAAGCAGAATTGGCTGGAATTGAGATCGGACGCCATGTCGCGTTTGGAGAGCCCCTGATGTGCCTAAACAGTGGAAACCCCCAATTATAACTGAAACCCTAACCCCAACCCTAACCCTAGCCCTAACCCTAACCCTAGCCCTAGCCCTAACCCTAACCCTAGCCCTAACCTTAGCACTAATGGGAAAATGGAAATAAATACATTTTTTTACATTTTATTATTTTTCCCTAACTAAGGGGGTGATGAAGGGGGGTTTGATTTACTTTTATAGCGTTTTTTTGGCGGATTTTTATGATTGGCAGCTGTCACACACTAAAAGACGCTTTTTATTGCAAAAAATAGTTTTTGCATCACCACATTTTGAGAGCTATAATTTATCCATATTTTGGCCCACAGAGTCATATGAGGTCTTGTTTTTTGCGGGACGAGTTGACGTTTTTATTGGTAACATTTTCGGGCAGATGACATTTTTTGATCGCTTTTTATTCCGATTTTTGGGAGGCGGAATGAACAAAAACCAGCAATTCCTAAATTTCTTTTAGGGGGGGCGTTTATACCGTTCCACGTGTGGTAAAATGGATAAAGCAGTTTTATTCTTCGGGTCAGTACGATTACAGCGATACCTCATTTATGTAATTTTTTTTATGTTTTGGCGCTTTTACACAATAAAAACTATTTTATATAAAAAAATAATTGTTTTTGCATCGCATTATTCTGAGAGCTATAACTTTTTTATTTTTCTGCTGATGATGCTGTATGGCGGCTTTTTTTTTGCAGGACAAGATGACGTTTTCAGCGGTACCATGGTTATTTATATCCGTCGTTTTGATCGCGTGTTATTCCACTTTTTGTTCGCCTGTATGATAATAAAGCGTTGTTTTTTGCCTTGTTTTTTTTTTTTTTTTTTTTGCGGTGTTCACTGAAGGGGTTAACTAGTGGGACAGTTTTATAGAGCGGGTCGTTACGGACGCGGCGATACCAAATATGTGTACATTTATTGTTTTTTTTTTTTTCTTACATAAATAAATGGATTTATTGGGAAATGTTTTTTTTTTGGGGGGGGGGATTTTTTTTTATTTTTTTTTACACATTCTATTTTTTTTTTTTTTTACTTTCTAACATTGTCCCAGGGTGGGACATCTCTGTATTAGATCAGATCGTTGATCTGACACTGTGCATAGCACACTGTCAGATCAACGATCTGACAGGCAGCTTAGCTGGCTCTCCAGCGCCTGCTCTCAGCAGGCGCCGGCTAGCCAGGTCACTTCATGACCCGTAAGGAGTCCGGCGGCCATCTTGGATCCGGGGACTCCTTCCGGGTCACCGGAGCAACGCGATCTCATTGCGTTGCTCCGGTGGGAGAGCGCAGGGAGCCCCCGTCCCTGCGCGATCCCCCTCTATGCCGCTGTCACTACTGACAGCGGCATCAGAGGGGTTAAATGCCCGCGATCGGCGATAGCGCCGATCGTGGGCATTGCTGCGGGGTGTCAGCTGTCATATACAGCTGACCCCCGCACCCGATCACCGCGGCGCTCAGCGCGAGACCGCGGTGATCGGTGCGCCGTACTAGTACTGCTGCTGGCACTAATGCAGTGCCGGCAGCGCAGTACTAGTACGGCGCATGTCGCGAAGGGGTTAAGGTCAAAATAGGCTGGGTCATGAAGGGGTTAAATAGTGGGCAACCTCTTTAAGAGTACCGTTACTGCCGATGCACGAATTGCGGCAAAATAGTCAGGTGCGCTTACCCATAAAGTGTTATTCCCATCATCATATATGGATATTGTTGAATAATGCTTTTAAAAATAAGCATTTTCTGGGGATGAGCAAATGTGCTCATTGATACTCTGATATCACTGGAGAATGTGGGTGCTCGGCATTCAACGAGTATTGGCTGGTGCTTGGATTTGAAGCTCGAATTCCCGCCCCACATATTTGGCGCCTGTTACACAGCCAATAAGTATGAGGGGATTGCCTGACCGTCACTGTAATACCGTAGCCATCTTGGCAGTGGCATTACTGAATGGCTGGCCGCGCTACCTTATCAGAGGTTATAAAAAGTATAGGCACCGCCACACTTGGCTCTCTAACGCCACTGCACAGCTCAGGGACAGTTCTGATTGGAGGGAGAGCAGTTATCCAGGCATGTGTGCGCACAGTATAACTAATCAGGGTCCTCTAGTGCAGTGTTTTTCAACCAGTGTGCCGCGGCACACTAGTGTGCCGCGATACATGGTCGGGTGTGCCGCGGGGAACGGGAGTCAGCTGTTCTCTGTGCCGACTGTCAAGCTGACAGCCGGCACAGAGAAGCTGCAGCGCGCCGGCTCCCGGAGATCAATTGTACTCGCAGACATCTACCAGCTGTGAGTACAATTGAGGCTCTGACCGCTGGGTCAGAGCGACGCCAGCAGCGTGATCAAGTCATGTGATCACGCTGCTGACGTCACTATCCGGCACGCAGGAGAAAGAAGAGACTTGGTGGTAAGTGCTCCTGTGCTGTGGAGCTGAAGACACCGAAGATTCAGCGTGGGGCGGGTTTATGGGGAGTATGTGGGGGGATTTATTAAGTGTGTGGGGGGATTTATTAAGTGTGTGGGGGGATTTATTAAGTGTGGGGGGATTTATTCAGTGTGTGGGGGGATTTATTCACTATGTGGGCGGGGATTTATTCAGTGTGTGGGGGGATTTATTCAGTGTGTGGGGGGGATTTATTCAGTGTGTGGGGGGATTTATTCAGTGTGTGGGGGGATTTATTCAGTGCGTGGGGGGGATTTATTCAGTGAGTGGGGGGATTTATTCAGTGTGGGGGGGGGATTTATTCAGTGTGTGTGGGGGATTTATTCAGTGTGTGGGGGGGATTTATTCAGTGTGTGGGGGGGATTTATTCAGTGTGTGGGATTTATTCAGTGTGTACGTGGGGGGGCTGGAATTTATTTAGCATGTGTGGGGCAGGGTGCATTTATTCTGTGTGGAAGGGGATGGATTTATTCTATCGGAAGGGGAGTGGATATATTCTGTGGGGGTGAGTGGGGAGATGGGGGTGGACACAGTAGCGAGAGGAAAAATGTGTGCTGACAGTACTGGGAGCAACGGTTATGGGATGTGTGAGAACAGTATGGGGAGTCGGGGGAATGTGTGAGGAGGAAATATGGAGAGAGCAAAGGGGTATGTTAGCAGGGGGGGGATGTACATGAGGAGGCTATTATAAATGTGTGCAGACAGTATGGGGGGATGAAAGTGTGAGTGGACACAGAATAGATACTGAGTAGTGTGAGGGTAACAGCCAGGAGGAGACAGTATGCCAAGTAGGAGGAGTGTAATGAAGGGGCACAGTAGAGAGACTGGGCTCTCTATGAGGGACACAGTATGAGAAGGCAGCGTGAAGTATGGAAAAGAGAGAGAGGGTAGTGTGGATGGCATGTACCATAAGAGGGACAGTGAGGGTCATATTATGTGCTGGGAATAAAGTGAGGTGCAATTATTTACTCAGGGGCTCAGCCTAGGGCAGATATTTTTATTCCGGAGCATTATAATAACACTGCTGTCTTTAAGGGTGTTGTGTCGGGATGTGCTGCAGAAGACAGGAGAAGATGGAAGTCTGCAGAAACGAGCTCTGCCGGTGGATGAGAAGCGTCATCATGGCATCTGGACAAGGTGAAGATGAAAAGAAAGGGGCGACTCCACAAACAACGTCATCTATCAGGTACCTGGATGTAAATGTGTTTTTTTTGTGATACTTATTCTCATTTTTATTTGTTAGGAACATTAAAGGGGATGTCCAAGGTTGTGATGAGTCTGCAGTCATACTATGTGACTGCAGACTTCTGAATTCTCACAGTGCACACTGCTATCATAATTCTCTGATGTTGGTGATTTACATACATGCGGTCATGTGCTGACTAGACATGTGTGGCCTCATTCAATGAAAATGAATTGACTGAGGCCGGACACGTCTAGTTAGAATGTGGCCAGAAGTATCCAAATCACATACTTGTGCTGGCATGACCGTCCACTCTGGCCACCGGCAAGGGAGAATCCTAAAAGTGTGCAGTGCTTGCGCTGTGAGAATTCAGAAGCCTGCAGTCACATAGAATGACTGCAGACTTTCATCTCAACCTGGACGCACCATTGAGTGCCATTTTGATTGGTGGTGTGCCTCGGGATGTTTTAAGTATAAAAAGTGTGCCGCGGCTCAAAAAAGGTTGAAAATCACTGCTCTAGTGGTGATACTTTTGCGATGCTGAACAATCATACTACACAGTCCTTCTAAGGGCTAATCCTATGCTTTGCGGTTTGTATCAAATAGATTCTTTATTTAGTATAGGGACAGTTGCAGGAGAAGGGAGAGTGGCAGAATACACCATGTGGAGTCTCAGGAGACCAGTAATCCCACACTAGGACACTCCGAGGAGCTCTTTGTAAATCATTTCTTGATTGTGGCCTCTCACCCTGCAAAGCTTTGTGCATGTCTTAAAAAAAAAAAACGGACACCGCTGGAAAGAGGACTAGATTTCGTCTAAAGTGACTCCTGTGTGCCTTGTTGTAAATAGTTTAGTGAGGCTACGTTCCCAGGGATTGCTGCAGGTTTTAAGCTGCGTATTTATGCAGCGTCAAACCCGCAGCGGGCAGATGTTACAGTATAGTGGATGGGATTTCCAGGAATCCCATGTCCACTATGTGACTCTGTGACCTATGACACACCAGTGGAAATTGACGTGTGGCGCGTCTTTCAAGACCGCAACATATCTATTTCTCTTGCAGAGACGCTACTTTTTAAATTTTTGTTTTTACATAGGAAATGCATTTTTATTGGTATAGCATTTTCCTGGAATTTTGTCGTCTTTATTCTCCTTTTTTGTTTTTTTATATTTTAACAATTTTATTTTTTTTACTTTTAACTTTTAATTAGTTGCACTATGGAACATGAACATTTTAAAGTCTGATCGCTGATCTAATACTCTGCAATACTAATATACTGTAGGGTATTGGGCCTGTCAGTTACTTTGGCAGACCCAGAAGCAATTTTTTGACCGCCAGTTACCATGACAACCATCAGCTCACTGGGATGAAAGAATATTGTAAGAGGGACAAAAACCTCTCTAAATGTTGGGGTCACTATTGATAGCGGTCAGTGGGATGAAAGAATATTGTAAGAGGGACACAAAACCCTCTAAATGTCGGGGTCGGTATTGATAACGGTATCTACTGTAGAGTGTTACACATTCAGGGATGGTGCTGGCTGTTGTGGCAGGAGCTCAGCTGGGAGTTAAGCCAAGCCAAGCTGATTTTTTTTTTAACTTACAAGTGGGTTTTGCAGCCTCCTGTCCTGTCTTGGAAGTGTCATGGTCAAAACATTGTTGAATGAAAACCCACAGGAAAATTGATGTCTGAACAGCAATACTGAAAAGCAATAGGAATACTTGAGTATTTGAAGCACGATTTAAGTAGATTTTTTAAGCTGATCCCCTTGAAAACCCTAGTAAAAAAATTTAGTGTGAACATACTCCTAAGCCTCACCTTTGGACCTCATTCAGACATTATTGTAGCACATACGTGTTCTATTAGTGTTTTTCACTCATAAGACCCATACCCTATATAGTCTACAGGGCTGATCATGAATGTGGGGTTTTTATTTTTGCAGTCAGAGTCTGAATCAAAATTGCACAATCAAGTCTATGGATCCGTCAAAATCTTGGACAGCACGCTGATGGCACCCTGGTTGCATCCTAGCAATATTTTTCACAGACTGTTTGATAAGAGAAGCTGAGAAACCAACTGATTTTTGCTTACGAAAAAGACTGATGAAACATGGAGGGTAAATAACATGCAAAACTAAAACACATAAAATCTGATCCAGCATACTGGCAGAAATTGGTCTGGGAATTTTTTTTTACATACAAGAGAAAAAATAAAAAAACAGAAGCCTCAAAACGGCCTTCGTATGATTTTATTATTTTCCAGGCTCCTACAAATATTAAAGCACTGGTCCTTGTTAATAATTGAATTACAAAAGTTATACAGGCTAAGAAAAACATGGTCATTTACTCCTTGCAATGGCTGTGTTTGGTATTGCTGCTCGTGTAGGGGGTATGATAGATTACGTTTACACCTTTGCCTTTCGCTCTTGTCCCGATGCCGTATATTATCAGTGTTTGCATATCTGTTAATGTATGTTGGTACTGCTACACGATTTAGTGTATTACCACTGTTATACAATGGTACTGCTACACTGTTAGGTGCATTACCGTGTCTTGCTAAATAAATTATATTATACTGTTGTATTGTTGCTATGTATAAAATAGGGAAAGCGTAGTGTCCAATTACGGCCACTATATGGGGGCACTATAGAACTCATTGTATACAGCAGTGTTTCTCAACTCCAGACCTCAAGACCCACCAACAGGCCATGTTTTCAGTATTTCCATAGGCGATGGAGTTAATGCTGGAGCAGATGATGGAATTATCTATAGCAGGGGTCCCCAACTCCAGTCATCAAGGCCCACCAACAGGTCATGTTTTCAGGATTTCCTTTGCATTGCACAGGTGATGCAATTATTACCTGGGCAAGACTAAGGAAATCCTGAAAACATGACATGGGGCCTTAAGGACTGGAGTTGGGGACCCCTGATCTATAGGACCTATAGAGACAGAAGGACAGTCTCCAGCAGCAGTATTTCAGCAGTAGGAAGCTTAGGAATGAGGTCCAAAAGATGTAAAGGGCGCAGATTGTTCATCATGTCCTGGGGCGAAATGGACGAATGAATCCTCCAACGTAGTGAGTCTACACCAGGATGATGCTGCGGTACCGCCTAAGCCTTCATTACCCCATAATGTACGGGAGGACATGAAGTGGAGTACAGGGAAAGTACAGGATGTGAACTGTATGGACTTTGATACTGAAATTATTTCTGACAAGGATGTGCTGCGAAGTATGTCAAGTAAAGGTGCCTGTTTTGAATTGCAATTGGACTGTGTCTGTTTATTCAGAAGTAACAGAGTAACGCTGAAGAGCAGCGGGGAATACCAGAAGGAGCAGAAAGCAGGAACACAAGTAAGCTCAAAGTGAGATGTGATTTTTATGTAGAGGGAGACCAGGGTCCACCGGACCCGATATGCTCGACCATGACTGCGCCCCTGGCGCTCCCCTACACTTGTCACCAAAGAAGTAAATAGGGCTTAGCTCGCTGCAATACCACACACAACCTGAGAAGAGTTGTGGCACTGTTTTTGAAAAGAAGTATCCCAGTGCTTATAATTATGGTCATTCATCAGAAACAAACATAGCTCTATTTCAAGGCTTCTTTTCCTTTCACAAAGCGTCCATGTAATGGTACTAATTATCGATTATATAGAACACACAACCTTCAATCATTCTTTGATTGATTTTACATAAAATGACAACTAGAGCTAGGATGTCAGTATGTAAATCATGCACCTGTGTACTGTAACCTACACTTCGGAGAGTGATGCTGCTGTTTACCAGTATGTTTTACATGACTTGCAGTTTTAGGTCACTGATCTCTATTATAAAGCATTGCAAACAGTGGAAAGACTGACTGCAGCATCCTTCACTAACAAGACCATACCGCAAAATGCCTTCCAAACCCTGCAAATAACCTTGTCAGTTTCACCAACACATTCAATATGTTTCTTAAATTAGCATGTTTAGCATGCCAACAAATTATCCTCTCACTCTCATTTACTATATAATTGTCTAAGGGTCACTTCCATTTTTCTGTCTGTCACGGATATTCATCAAAGTCACTGATTGGTCTCGCCAGCTGCCTGTTATGGCTGCCGCGACCAATCAGCGACGGCCACAGTCCGATTAGTCCCTCCCTACTCCCCTGCAGTCAGTGCCCGGCGCCTGCTCCATACTCCCCGCAGTCAGTGCCCACTCCATACTCCCCTCCAGTCACCGCTCACACAGGGTTAATGCCAGCGGTAACAGACTGCGTTATGCCGCGGGTAACTCCATTACCGCCGCTATTAACCCTGTGTGACCAAGTTTTTACTATTGATGCTGCATAGGCAGCATCAATAGTAAAAAGATCTGATGTTAAAAATAATAAAAAAAACAAAAAACCTGCTATTCTCACCTTCCGTAGTCCGACGATGCGCTCGCGCCTGCCGCCAGCTTCCGTTCCCAGAGATGCATTGCGAAATTACCCAGAAGACTTAGCGGTCTCGCGAGACCGCTAAGTGATCTGGGTAATTTTGCTATGCATTCGGGGAACGAAAGATGGCGGAAGCCGCGCGCGCATCGCCAGAGGTTCGCTGGATCTACGCTGGATCCCGGCGGGTGAGTATATAACTATTTTTTATTTTAATTATTTTTTTAACAGGGATATGGTGCCCACACTGCTAAATACTATGTGGGCTGTGTTAGATACCGCGTGGCTGCTATATACTACCTGGCCAGTGTTAGATACTATGTGGGCTGTTTTATACTTTATGGGCTGAGTTATATACTACATGGCTGCTATATACTATGTGGACAGTGTTATATACTACGTGGCTGTGTTCTATACTGCGTGCTATATACTACGTGGTCAGTTAGATACTATGTGGGCTGTGCTATATATTACGTGGCCAGTGTTACATACTACGTGGGGTGTGTTATATACTGCGTGGCTGCTATATACTGCATGGCTGCTATATACTGTGTGGGCTGTGTTATATACTATGGGGGCTGTGTTATTTACTGTGTGGCCTATAGTAACGCATCGGGTATTCTACAATATGCATGTATGTATATAGCAGCCCCATGGTATAATACCACAGGCCACATAGTACTCCTATATACTACGTGGCCTGTGCCATATACTATGTGGCTGCTATATACATACATACATATTCTAGAATACCCGATGCGTTAGAATCGGGCCACCATCTAGTATCTAATATTTATCCATTATCCATCTACCTCACATCTAACAATTGCTGCTGAATGAATTTCATTTACAGTCACTGATAATTGGAAGATGTTGTTTGCCAATGTGATCTATCACAATTTCTTTTTCCTTTTTATTGATAGTCATATGGAGAATTTAAAAAAAAACGCATTTAAAGAAAAACTGTCATTTTCATTTCATAAAATCCATAGTACACATGAAAAGAAGCATCGTTGTAATATTCTATTTGAGAAATCTGCTTCTGTCTTGGCTAGCACTGAGGTTTCAATTAAAAATGTTCAATTTCCAGGTAAAATCTGTATTAAGTGTAGACATGTTTTTACATTGATAGGAGCTAAAAGCAGAGAATCTTATAAAAATCCAACCGTCATCTATCTCAGTGATGTAAAAATCTGTCTTCACTTATTATAGATTTTACTTCACAATTGAGAATGATCAGTCCTGGCAGAGAAAGACACGGATTTATATTTTCATATGTACTAATGATTTTTTAAATAAAAATTAAACCAGCAGTTACTATTTCATCCCCCCGAGCCTGTTGTCACCTTCCTGACCAGGCCAAATTTTACAATTCTGACCACTGTCACTTTATGAAGTTATAGCTCTGGAACGCTTCAACGGATCCCACTGATTCGGAGACGCTTTTCCCGTGACATATTGTACTTCATGATCGTGGTAAATAAAAATTTATATGACTTGCATTGATTTGTGAAAATATCAAATTTGGAGAAAATTTTTAAAATTTAGCAATTTTCAATCTTTCACTTTTTATGAAAGAAAAAATAAAAATTAAACTTTTTTCACAAAAAAATTACCGTACTTTAGATCCAATTTTGTTTATTTTCACAAGGGCAATTTCTCTCAAGTATGTCGATACCCCACAAGTGGGGGGAAACCACTGTTTAGACACAGCAAGCTCAGACGGGAAGGAGCGTCAATTGATATTTTGAATGCAAAATTTGCTGGAATTATTAGCGAATGCCATGTCACATTTGAAGAGCCCCTGATGTGACTATACAGTGGAAACCACTCACAAGTGACACCATTTTGGAAACTAGACCCCCTCAGGGAACATCTCTAGTTGTGTGGTGAGCGCCATGAACACCCAGGTGCTTCAGGGCACAATATATATCAGGATAAGGGATATTAAGTAGATTTGACCACATTTTTTTCTTCAATTTTTTTTTCTAATATCCTCCTCTAAAACCCAAGTGTATCTTATGGTCTGATGCATCTTATAGTCAGAAAAATATGGTACTTTTTATTTTTACATATATAGATGTATTTATTGGATTAATATTTTTTTTCTTTATTTTGAGATTTTTTTAAAATATGCTTACAATTTTCATTAACTTTCTCTTTACCTTTTTTTTACATATCAACTTCAAACTGACAGATCGCGGACATGCAGTGAGGAGGCATGTTAGATAGTGCTTGGAGCATGAGCTGACAGGCCACTGTCCCTGGATGACTCCATGGCCATCTATTGGCCATGGAGTCACCATGGAGACAATCGGCATAACGCGATCGCATCTTGCTGTGCCGATGGGGGCACAGAGGGAGCTCCCTCCATGATGCCCAGTGATGTCATGGTCACTATTGACAGCGGCATCACAGGGGTTAAACACACACGATCGATGCCGGCACCGATTGTGGGTGTGTCTGCATGGTGTCCGCTCTCCCATAGAGCCGACACCCGCTCTTGATCACAGCGGCGCTCAGCAAGAGCCCAAGACATCACTGTGGCGTATATACATGGCAGTTTTATGCATGAACCAAAAATTGAGAAAAAATAATCATCTCAATTGGAAAAAGAAGCCAATTTCGATGAGATATATTAGAAAGTTTCTTATTTTCACATGCGTTACTCTTTAACATAAAATCTTGATGGTAATTTTCTGATGACAATTCCTTTCAACAGAACCTTCCAAGGCCATACTCACAAGGGCATAGAAACCTAATAGCAAAAACAAGTGCATCCCCTAATAAGAGAAGTATGCATGATAGCATAGCTGATTACCAGTGTCGTAAATAGCACCTTGTGGTCATCCTGTGGACAAAAGAGTTTCCTTTTTTCTATCTTTTTTCATGAAAGTTACACCCATCATCAGCTGCAGTCTACGTGTTCAACAAGTTACATGGGAAATATATCTGGCCAGAAATATCCCATGCCAAACTACTGGGCTGAGAAAGAGTATATAAATGCCTTCTATAAAGCTGGAAGCATACCTCCCACTGTACTCACTTCCCAGCTCTCATCACCGAGATGCTAATGCTGTGATATCATTGTCGGACACCTGCTACAGTTACAGTATTGGCGACGAACATCACATTTCTGTAGAAGTCAGGATGATTGCTATTTGAAGCCCATGTTACTAAGGGAAATTCCATCAGAGGGTCACATAGGATCAGAAACAGGATACTTCACAGTAAAAGTTACCAAAAGAGGTTGTCTTCTGAACACAACCCTTTTTATTATTATAGCGCCATTTATTCCACGGAGCTTTACATGTGAAAAGTGGTATACATAACATAAAACAAGTCCAATAATCTTGAACAAAATGATTCACTGACTGGTACAGGAGGAGAGAGGACTCTCAGGCTGTGTGCACACGTTGCTGTTTTTTCGCGTTTTTTCAAGTTTTTCCCAATAAAAACGCTATAAAACCACAAAAAAAAAGCATACAATAAGCATCCCATCATTTAGAATGAATTCCGCATGTTTTGTGCACATGATGCATTTTTTCCGCGAAAAAAACGCATTGCGGTAAAAAACACAGTATGCTCATTAATTTTGCGTTTTTTTTTTTGTGGATTTCCCACTACAAAATGCATTGGGAAATGTCCGGAAAAAAACGCATCAAAAACGCGGCAGAAACGCATGCAGATTTCTTGCGGATTTCTTGCAGAAAATTTCAGGTTTTTCTCAGGAATTTTCTGTGAGAAATCCTGAACGTGTGCACATAGACTTAGAGTGAGGGCTCACAATCTACAAGGGAAGGGTTGGGATACAGTAGGTGAGGGTTGAGTTGGTCATGCAGCAGTTTGGTGGAACAAGGGTTTACTGCAGGTTGTAGACATGTCAAAAAGGTAGGCCTTCAGGTTCCATTTGAAGGTTTCCATGGTAGGTGAATAGAGTTCCAGAGTAGAGGGATGCATGGGAGAAATCTTGTTTGTGACTGTGGGAAGAAGAGATACGGTAAGAGGGGAGTAGAGAAGGAGATCTTGTATGGAGGACACCTGTTGTTGATGGTTTTGTATGCCAAGGTTAGGGTTTTGAACTAGTCTCTGGGCAATGGAGAGCCAGTGAAGGGATTAACGGAGAGCAGAGATCGGGAAATAGCATCGGGGATAGGTGGATTAGTCGGGCAGCGGCATTTAGGATCGATTGGAGGGGTGTCAGTGTTAGAGGGGAGGCCACAAAGAAGGAGGTTGCAGAAGTTGATTCGGGAGATGATGAGGGCATGCACTAGTGTTTTTGCAGATTCTTGCTTGAGGAATGTGTGGATCTGAGAGACATATTTAAGTTGGAGTCGACAGGAAGTGGAAAGGACTTGCATGTGTGGTTTGAAAAAAAGATCAGAATCAAGGGTTACACAAGGCAGCGAGCTCACGGGGCTGGGGAAAGGGGGCAGCCATTGACTGTAATGGATAGGTCTGTTGGGGGGAGTTGAGTGAGATGGTGGAAATATGATGAATGCTGTTAAATCTATGTTAAGTTTTAGAAATCTATCCGAGAACAAAGATGAAAAAGCAGACAGACATTGTGGGATTCTGGTTAGTGAGGAGGTGATATCAAGTGCAGAGAAGTAGATCTATGCGTCATCAGCATAAAGGTGATACTGAAAGCCGTGAGACTCCATGAGCTGTCCGAGGCCGGAGATGTAGATGGAGAAGAGCAGGGGTCCTAGAAATGAACCTTGGGGAACACCAACAGATAGGGGGCAAAATGAGGCGGGTGTGTGTGTGTGTGTGTGTGTGTGTGTGAGAGTGAGAGTCACGCTGAATGTCTGATCTGTTAGGTATGAGATCCAAGATAAGGCCAAGTCTGTAATACCAAGAGATGAGAATCTGTAGTAAAAGGGAATGATCCACTCAAAGGCAGTTAGTAGATCATTGGTGACTTTAGTCAGGGTAGCTTCAGTAGAATGGTGCAGTCAGAAGCCAGATTGTAAGTGGTCGAAGAGAAAGTGAGAGGAGAGAAGGCAGGACAGTTCAAAATGGATGTGTTCCAGTAGTTTTGAGGCATAGGGCAGAAGTGATATGGGCACATGAGATCGCCCAGCAGCTGCAGGAAGCCGGCAGCTGAGGCTACTGTGCACGCTTTTTAAGATCGGCATTGGGAGCAGTGAGAACTCCGGCAGCTGTCCTCTGCTTGTAAGCAGGGATTGACATCACTGCCATGCACTGCTTACAAGCTGAAATTAGCTACTGGCATCAGAACAGGAAACTGCAAGAGAGTGCAGGGAGGGTAAATAGAATGGTTTCTGGGTTTTTAAGGGTATGTGCACATGTTGTGGATTTGGCCCTGCGAACTCGCAGCAGTTTTCCATGCATTGTACAGTACCATGTAAACCTACAGAAACCTTGTAAACCTTGATAAAGCGGTGTGGGAAACACGCGAAACGCGTGTCGGAGTTCCTTGGGGGTCTACTAATACCCTAATTAGGGTTTTCCTTCTTCTGCCTGTGTTAAAGGTAACCTGTCACCCCGTTTTTTCAGTAGGAGATAAAAATACCGTTAAATAGGGCCTGAGCTGTGCTTTACAGTAGGGTATTTTTTGTCCCGATTCCCTACCTATGCTGCCAAAATACCTTACAAAAGTGTCCTTTTTCGCCTGTCAATCAGGCTGATCAGGTCAGATGGGCGTGGTCACAGCGCTGTTTCTCCCCCACATCTTGCTTATAATCCCGTTGGTGGCGTAGTGCTTCTCGCATGCGCAAGTGCCGAATGCACTGCGCAGCTGTAGAAAAAGAGCGCGCTCGCCGCTATTCAGCGGTTTCTCGGTGGGCGCGGCCATCTTCCTGAGGCCGAGCGTGCGCAGATGGAGTCTCCTGCTTCCCGGGGCTTCAGGAAAATGGCCGCGGGATGCCGCGCGTGCGCAGATGGACATCGCGGCGGCCATTTTCCTGAAGCCGAGTTCGAATCTCGGCTAAATAAAATTCATATTTATTAATTGTACCTAATTACTCCTGTTCCTCCAATTTATATATAGAAAACCAAATCCGCTGTGCACATGCTGCGGAAAATTCCACGCAGAAACGCAGCGGTTTATTTTCTTCATGTCAATTCTTTGTGCGGAATCCGCAGCCTTTTTACACCTATTTCATTATAGGAATCCGCAGGTGTAAAAACGCAGGCGAAATCGGCACAAAATCTGCACAAAATCCGCAGAAAACCTGCAGGGAATCCGCAGGTAAAACACAGGTCATTTTACCTGCGGAATCTGCGGAAAAATCCGCAATGGAATCCGCAATGTATGCACATACCAAAATGTTTTCTGATGGGGGCTATGTATACCAGGATGGAGAAAAGGGAGGCCATGCATACCAAGATAAGGATGAGGGGGGCCAGGCATACCAGAATAAATATAAGGTCATTCATATCAGCATGGAGATTGGCACCATACATATCACGATGGGGATGAGGGGACTATATATATATATATATATATATATATATATATATATATATATATATATATATATATGTGTGTATATATATATATATATATATATATATATATATATATACATACATACACCATGATAGGGATGAGTGGAGGCAAGCATACCAGGATGGGGGATATTAGTACAGAATTAACATTTTTTGATTCAATTTTTTTTTATATTTTCCTCTTCTAAAACCTAGGTGCGTCTTACTTATGGTCTGGTGCGTCTTATAATCCGAAAGATACAGTAGTTCACATTGAAACTGATGCACCTTGAGCCTGCAGGACATGAATTTCTTTGGAACTTGATTGGGGCTGGTTATCCAAAATCCAGATTATCGTTTGTTGCAACCTTTCATTCATTTTTCTCTGTCCCCTACGTCCAGGGAGATTTTGATACAGCACCATGGGTTGTAAACGTCTTGATTATGTTGTACACCAAAGACAAAGGAACATTAAGATCTCAGGCGATGGACTTGTGAAACAAAATTGTTGAACAGTGTAAACAATCTCAAGGTCACAAGTCCTCTGTCATCTTCTATTTCTGTTCCCCATACTAAAGGTACCTTCACACATAACGATATTGTTAACGATATCGTTGCTATTTGTGACGTAGCAACGATATCGTTAATGAAATCGTTCTGTGTGACAGCGACCAACGATCAGGCCCCTGCTGGGAGATCGTTGGTCGCTGAATAAAGTCCAGAACTTTATTTCGTCGCTGGACTCCCTGGAGACATCGCTGGATCGGCGTGTGTGACACCGATCCAGCGATGTCTTCACTGGTAACCAGGGTAAACATCGGGTAACTAAGCGCAGGGCCGCGCTTAGTAACCCGATGTTTACCCTGGTTACCATGCTAAAAGTAAAAAAAAACAAACAGTACATACTTACCTACCACTGTCTGTCCTCCAGCGCTGTGCTCTGCACTCCTCCTGTACTGGCTGTGAGCCGGAAAGCAGAGCGGTGACGTCACCGCTCTGCTTTCCGGCTCACAGCCAGTACAGGAGGAGTGCAGAGAAGCAGAGCGCAGCGCTGGAGGACAGACAGCGGTAGGTAAGTATGTAGCGTTTGTTTTTTTTTCACTTTTAGCATGGTAACCAGGGTAAACATCGGGTTACTAAGCACGGCCCTGCGCTTAGTTACCCGATATTTACCCTGGTTACCAGCATCGTTGGTCGCTGGAGAGCGGTCTGTGTGACAGCTCTCCAGCGACCAAACAGCGACGCTGCAGCGATCCGGATCGTTGTCGGTATCGCTGCAGCGTCGCTAAAGGTACCTTCACACATAACGATATTGTTAACGATATCGTTGCTATTTGTGACGTAGCAACGATATCGTTAATTAAATCGTTATGTGTGACAGCGACCAACGATCAGGCCCCTGCTGGGAGATCGTTGGTCGCTGAATAAAGTCCAGAACTTTATTTCGTCGCTGGACTCCCTGCTGACATCGCTGGATCGGCGTGTGTGACACCGATCCAGCGATGTCTTCACTGGTAACCAGGGTAAACATCGGGTAACTAAGCGCAGGGCCGCGCTTAGTAACCCGATGTTTACCCTGGTTACCATGCTAAAAGTAAAAAAAAACAAACAGTACATACTTACCTACAGCTGTCTGTCCTCCAGCGCTGCGCTCTGCACTCCTCCTGTACTGGCTGTGAGCCGGAAAGCAGAGCGGTGACGTCACCGCTCTGCTTTCCGGCTCCCAGACAGTACAGGAGGAGAGCAGAGAAGCAGAGCGCAGCGCTGGAGGACAGACGGCTGTAGGTAAGTATGTACTGTTTGTTTTTTTTTTACTTTTAGCATGGTAACCAGGGTAAACATCGGGTTACTAAGCGCGGCCCTGCGCTTAGTTACCCGATGTTTACCCTGGTTACCGGCATCGTTGGTCGCTGGAGAGCGGTCTGTGTGACAGCTCTCCAGCGACCAAACAGCGACGCTGCAGCGATTCGGATCGTTGTCGGTATCGCTGCAGCGTCGCTAAATGTGAAGGGGCCTTTAATGTGAAGGGGCCTTTAGTGTAGCACATACAGATACACAATGCACATATTGAGTTAACTTCTCCCCCCATTTTAACTGGTTTCAGGTGTGATTTCCATATTTCCCACACCTGTTACTTGCCAGATGAATTTGAATGAAACAAAGTTGTTTGCTCACAATTTTGGAAAGGTGTCAATGTTGTCCGTCTCATTTTTGGGGTTTTGTGTTAAATTATGTGCCATTTGCCTATGTTCTCTGTTTTTTTTGTTGTTGTTCCAATACACCCAAAGGAAATAAAAGGTGCATTTAACAAAACATGCAATTACAATATTTTTTCTGTGAGAAATACTTAATTTTTTAGGAACAATTTCAAGGGTGCCAACACTTTCGGCCATGAGATCGGGGGCCGTCGGAAGGTGAGAATTAACTTTTTTTTTTATTATTATTTTTAACATTCTATCTTTTACTATTGATGCATAAGCAGCATCAATAGTAAAAAATTGGTCACACTTCTCCAGCACTATCACTTTTCCAAGAGATGCATCAAATCGCTTAGAAAACGCAAGCAAAATGCTTGTGTTTTGCGAGAAAATGCAAGCGAATTCCGCATGCATTTTACCCGCGGCAGGGAGTTGCAGAAATGCTGTGGACATTTCCGCATTTCTGCAACGTGGGCACATAGCCTTACTTTATTAACCTTGCCTCAATCAATATTTGTTGGTGTTTGCATTTAGAGGGAATTCCTGTAGTCACCTGATGGAGCCATTAAGAGCCAACCCTAAAATCCTTCCTTACTGTACTATTTCATAATGCCATCTTTTGTTCGCTTAACAGCAAGATGGTTAAAAGAAAGCTGTAATCATATCGCTTTGTACTAATAGTAAACATATCACTGTAATAAAGCACAGCGGATGGTATAATCAGGTTATTGCCATTAGCAACACAGCATAAAGTAATATATGAATAATAGCGCATATAACCGCGCATTACCTCCAGCTCGGCATGACGGTGATTAACATGTAACCTTTGCACAATAATTGCTCAGGTGCTAATTACAAGCATGTGACATTCGGCAATTCAGCCTATTGTGAGAAGCCAGTTAAGCAAGGTTATTATTCTCTTTCTTCCCTTCCTGAATTTAGTGACCCAGAATAACCTGAACATGTCAGCCCCATCTCGACAGCATAATCACACTGGCTGGATCAAACACCAGCTCTTCTGCTCATACATTAAAAGCCACAGGCTAGAAATGTGGATTTTCTCATTTCACTAGAGTTTCCATCATTCTGCAAAAAGATATTAAATGACCACCTACATCATTCTCAGCATCCAGATCTTGAAGTCTCTTGTGACATCCCCTACCTCGATATCATTATCGATGTCATACAAACGCTCCTATAGACACATACGTGATGAGACTATCCTCTATATTCCTGATGCAGTGACTATCTCCACGCCTTAAGTAATTGAAAGGATTCAATTTTCAGCTATTGAGAGCTATTTTATAAACATGATGTTTACCCCGAGGCCGCAATACCTCCGTAAGACCTATTCATTTTCTGAAATCTCCTCCCCCACCAGGATAAAAATAAAGAAAAACTCTAGACACAAGATAAGTAGCTTTACACCATAATCACCTAATGTTCACACAGCAGTAGTCATAAATATATCCGTGATGCATTACAGCTGTGCCCAGTAGCCCAGTGTATGGAGTTGCCACCATTAATCACAGCAAATGGATTGGCTCTGCTACCAGGACCATGCCCCTGCAGTGTGAGGATGATTTGTGGCGTTAATGCATTCTGTGTCGGAAATATATCAAAAAGAATTGCCACGGACTCGGAGAAGTGGTTACGTTACTGGGATTTCAATATAAATTATAAATAATGTTAATATAAAAAAAAGGTCAAGAAAAAGAAAACTTAAAAAAGGCTGTCCACATTTAGGGGTCAATTTTACCTTAATTTTGGCTACCAATCATTTTTAAAGTTTGCTTTCGGTAAAAATTTTGCATAGTTTGCCGTTTATAGCATTGCACTGGCTATTGGCTGCAGAATGGGACAGGAACAGTCAGTGAGCTCATTCCGATGGTCCAATGGGAGTTTTTTAACAGTAGAAAAGGGCGTTAAAAACTGGGGAAAAATAAAATCAGGGCAGTAGGTGTTTAGACTGGTCTACGCGTTTCAAGCAAAACGCTCTTAATTTTGCTTGAATCGGGTAGACCAGATGTCTGGATGCCTACTGCCCTGATTTTATTTTTCCCAAGTTTTTAACGTCCATTCAAATAGAGAAGTTTTGTATTTTTTTGTTTTGATATAGAAACTGCTGGATTAACAATCTTTTCTCCTACTTATTCAATCCAGGAACCGGCAAATCTGGCAATGCTCCTTCACTAGTGAGCGGATTATATTTTCCTTTTCCCCTTTATTGCATTATTTTGTGAGTTTCTAACTCATCTGTCTTTTTCTGAGCTCCTCTCAGCTGATTTATGACCAGAGTTAACGTTGAATGTCCAACGAAACAAAAAGCCCATATATATAAAAAAAAAAAAAAAACAGCCCAACATTCTTATTGAAATCGAATTGCAAAAATAATTCTTCGCTCCAAATACATGCAAATAAGGAAGAAACAAAGTTAAATAAAAAGTTCGCCTGGGAGGGGGAAAGCCCCTATAACCTAAGCTAATATACATATACACTGCTCAAAAAAATAAATGGAACACTAAAATCCCACATCCTAGATATCACTGAATGAAATATTCCAGTTGTAAAGTGGAATGTGTTGAGAACAATAAAACCTAAAAATTAGCAACGTAAATCACAACTAATATCCCACGGAGGTCTGGAGTTGGAATGATGCTCAAAATCAAAGTGGAAAATGAAGTTATAGGCTGTGGAAGTGGAAATGCCTCACGACAAGGAATTGATGCTAGTGTGTGGCCTCAACGTGCCTGTATGACCTCCCTACAACGGCTGGGCATGCTTCTGATGAAGCAGCGGATGGTCTCCTGAGGGATATTCTCCCAGACATGGACTAAAGCAGTGTTTTTCAACCAGTGTGCCGCGGGGAACGGGAGTCAGCTGTTCTCTGTGCCGACTGTCAAGCTGACAGCCGGCACAGAGAAGCTGCAGCGCGCCGGCTCCCGGAGATCAATTGTACTCGCAGACATCTACCAGCTGCGAGTACAATTGAGGCTCTGACCGCTGGGTCAGAGCGACGCCAGCAGCGTGATCAAGTCATGTGATCACGCTGCTGACGTCACTATCCGGCGCGCAGGAGAAAGAAGAGACTTGGTGGTAAGTGCTCCTGTGCTGTGGAGCTGAAGACACCGAAGATTTAGCGTGGGGCGGGTTTATGGGGAGTATGTGGGGGGATTTATTAAGTGTGTGGGGGGATTTATTAAGTGTGTGGGGGGATTTATTAAGTGTGGGGGGATTTATTCAGTGTGTGGGGGGGACTTATTCAGTGTGGGGGGGGAATTATTCAGTGTGTGGGGGGGGATTTATTCAGTGTGTGGGGGGATTTATTCAGTGTGTGGGGGGATTTATTCAGTGTGTGGGGGGATTTATTCAGTGCGTTGGGGGGGATTTATTCAGTGAGTGGGGGGATTTATTCAGTGTGTGGGGGGGATTTATTCAGTGTGTGGGAGGGATTTATTCAGTGTGTGGGGGGATTTATTCAGTGTGTGGGGGGATTTATTCAGTGCGTGGGGGGGATTTATTCAGTGAGTGGGGGGATTTATTCAGTGTGGGGGGGGGATTTATTCAGTGTGTGGGGGGGATTTATTCAGTGTGTGGGGGGATTTATTCAGTGTGTGGGGGGGATTTATTCAGTGTGTGGGGGGATTTATTCAGTGTGTAGGGGGGATTTATTCAGTGTGTGGGGGGATTTATTCAGTGTGTGGGGGGATTTATTCAGTGTGTGGGGGGATTTATTCAGTGTGTGGGGGGGATTTATTCAGTGTGTGGGGGGGATTTATTCAGTGTGTGGGGGGATTTATTCAGTGTGTGGGGGGATTTATTCAGTGCGTGGGGGGGATTTATTCAGTGAGTGGGGGGATTTATTCAGTGTGGGGGGGATTTATTCAGTGTGTGTGGGGGATTTATTCAGTGTGTGGGGGGGATTTATTCAGTGTGTGGGATTTATTCAGTGTGTACGTGGGGGGGCTGGAATTTATTTAGCATGTGTGGGGCAGGGTGAATTTATTCTGTGTGGAAGGGGATGGATTTATTCTATCGGAAGGGGAGTGGATATATTCTGTGGGGGTGAGTGGGGAGATGGGGGTGGACACAGTAGCGAGGGGAAAAATGTGTGCTGACAGTACTGGGAGCAACGGTGATGGGATGTGTGAGAACAGTATGGGGAGTCGGGGGAATGTGTGAGGGGGGAATGTGTGAGGAGGAAATATGGAGAGAGCAAAGGGGTATGTTAGCAGGGGGGGATGTACATGAGGAGGCAATTATAAATGTGTGCAGACAGTATAGGGGGATGAAAGTGTGAGTGGACACAGAATAAATACTGAGTAGTGTGAGGGTAACAGCAAGGAGGAGACAGTATGCCAAGTAGGAGGAGTGTAATGAAGGGGCACAGTAGAGAGACTGGGCTCTCTATGAGGGACACAGTATGAGAAGGCAGCGTGAAGTATGGAAAAGAGAGAGAGGGTAGTGTGGATGGCATGTACCATAAGAGGGACAGTGAGGGTCATATTATGTGCTGGGAATAAAGTGAGGGGCAATTATTTACTCAGGGGCTCAGCCTAGGGCAGATATTTTTATTCCGGAGCATTATAATAACACTGCTGTCTTTAAGGGTGTTGTGTCGGGATGTGCTGCAGAAGACAGAAGATGGAAGTCTGCAGAAACGAGCTCTGCCGGTGGATGAGAAGAGTCATCATGGCATCTGGACAAGGTGAAGATGAAAAGAAAGGGGCGACTCCACAAACAACGTCATCTATCAGGTACCTGGATGTAAATGTGTTTTTTTTGTGATACTTATTCTCATTTTTATTTGTTAGGAACATTAAAGGGGATGTCCAAGGTTGTGATGAGTCTGCAGTCATACTATGTGACTGCAGACTTCTGAATTCTCACAGTGCATACTGCTATCATAATTCTCTGATGTTGGTGATTTACATACATGCGGTCACGTGCTGACTAGACATGTGTGGCCTCATTCAATGAAAATGAATTGACTGAGGCCGGACACGTCTAGTTAGAATGTGGCCAGAAGTATCCAAATCACATACTTGTGCTGGCATGACCGTCCACTCTGGCCACCGGCAAGGGAGAATCCTAAAAGTGTGCAGTGCTTGCGCTGTGAGAATTCAGAAGCCTGCAGTCACATAGAATGACTGCAGACTTTCATCTCAAACCTGGACGCACCATTATGTGCCATTTTGATTGGTGGTGTGCCTTGGGATGTTTTAAGTATAAAAAGTGTGCCGCGGCTCAAAAAAGGTTGAAAATCACTGGACTAAAGCATCCGCCAACTCCTGGACAGTCTGTGGTGCAACGTGATGTTGGTGGATGGTGCGAGACTTGATGTCCCAGATGTGTTCAATCGGATTCAGGTCTGGGGAACGGGTGGGCCAGTCCATAGCTTCAATGCCTTCGTCTTGCAGGAACTACTGACACATTCCAGCCACATGAAGTCTGGCATTTTCCTGCATTAGGAGGAATCCAGAGCCAACCGCACCAGCATATGGTCTCACAAGGGGTCTGAGGATCTCCTCTCGGTACCTAATGGCAGTCAGGCTACCTCTGGCGAGCACATGGAGGGCTGTGCGGCCCTCCAAAGAAATGCCACCTCACAACATTACTGATCCACTGCCAAACCGGTCTGCTGAAGGATGTTGCAGGCAGCAGATCGCTCTCCACAACGTCTCCAGACTCTGTCACGTCTGTCAGTGTGAACCTGCTTTCATCTGTGAAGAGCACAGGGCGCCAGTGGAAAATGTTCCAATACTGGTGTTCTGTGGCAAATGCCAAGCATCCTGCACAGTGTTGGGCTGTGAGCACAACCCCATCTGTGGACGTCGGGTACTCAGACTATCCTCATGGAGTCGGTTTCTAACCTTTTGTGCAGACATGCACATTTGTGGCCTGCTGGAGGTCATTTTGCAGGGCTCTGGCAGTGCTCCTCCTTGCACAAAGGCTGAGGTAGCAGTCCTGCTGCTCGGTTGTTTCCCTCCACGTCTCCTGGTGTACTGGCCTGCCTCCTGGTAGCACCTCCAGCCTCTAGACACTACTCTGACAGATACAGCAAACCTTCTTGCCACAGCTCGCATTGATGTACCATCCTGGATGAGCTGCACTACCTGGGCCACTTGTGTGGGTTGTAGTGTCCGTCTCATGCTAACATTCAAAAGTGACCAAAACATCAGCCAGAAAGCATTGGTACTGAGATGTGGTCTGTGGTCCCCACCTGCAGAACCACTCCTTTATTGAGTGTGTCTTGATAATTGCTAATAATTTCCATCTGTTGTCTATTCCATTTGCACAACAACATGTGAAATTGTCAAAGTGTTGCTTCCTAAGTGGACAGTTTGATTTCACAGAAGTTTGATTTACTTGGAGTTATATTCTGTTTAAGTAATCCCTTTATTTTTTTGAGCAGTGTATATATCTCAGTATTACTAGAAATGTCCACAGAACTCCTAGGAGCCAGACTGATCAATACAGCGTGATAGCTGGCGTGCATATTATATCTGCAGATACCTTGTACGTGCTGTTAACTATTTGTAATCTGAACTATCGTTGTCCAAAATCTTTAATGGCCCAATATAAACCTTTAATAAGGCTTCAGGATGGATTAAGAAGCTTGCGTCATGCATCATAAGTATACACAGGAAAATCAATCCAACAAAGCTCTCACTGGGGGCAACGACTATACAAATGGTGCAATGTCATTATTGTCCCCAGGCACGCCATCCACCTCCCTCTATTATGATGTTGCAAAGAGTTGGAAGACATTTGCTAGCTAAGAAAATAAGGAATTCAGATTTTGTCATAAGCATACATCATATATCACGCTCTACTGTAAGGTATCTTGGGTGACCCAATGGCTGTAATTGAATTTAATGGATCTTGTGCCACAACCAGGAGGCATGAGAGTTCTACAGACACATAAAATACCTGCTCGTAGCTGGATCTCTGAAAAAAGGACTTCCTAAAACCAGAAAAACCCTGAGGCTGGGTGCAAATGATCAAAACGTGGCAGCGCTTAAGACGCAGCGCATGTCAGTTACGTTAAAATCGCTGCAGTCTGTTGAAGACATGTGAATCCGCATCTGTTCACTGAACCCTGCAGATTCACCGCATTCAATACATTCTATAGGCGGAATTTTTCTTGAGGAGGCTCGCATCTCCGCAAGAAAAAAATGACGGACTGTGGTCTGGAGGTGTGATTGGTTGGCTATAACCATCACATTGTTACATTTCACCATTTGGTATGGTGGAAATTTTTCTATTTATCATTTCAATTTTTATCAAAAAGGTATGGACACCTTTAGAGTCTTGGTGTTGAGTGTGTCAATTGGTGTCACCCTTAAAGGGGTTGTTCACTTCTCTTATAAAATGCATAGAGCTTATATTCCCTTCCGAAGCCAGCTGCGTTCCTTCTGGTAGCACTCCAGGGATCATGTGACATTGTTACATCACATGAGCCCTCTAGTTAAATCAGTAGTCGCTTTATTCTCACCCACTTTGGACAAAACTGACACATAGAAGAAGCGAGAGAATGTCAGTTACATCTGAAGGAAGGAAGAGTCAAGTGGCCGCCGATTGACTACATGGCTCAAGTGACTTAGCATCACATGAGCATCTGCAGTCATCACAATTTTTCATGTACGGGTCTCATTATTGGTCTTCACTGATATATTGGATTTATGTTCCATGAATCTGTTGACATGTCCATGCTTTTTGCAGACTGTGCGCCCCCAAAAATCAAAGTGACGTGTGTCTTTGATTCACATTAACTCCTTCCCAACATTTTCAGTATATATACACACACACACACACGTCATGGTCGGGAAGAACTTCACGTCCAATGCAGAATATATAAGTCATGTCAATCATGTGATCAAAGTGATTAAGTGCAAGGTGATGGCACCTTCTTCCCGGGATGGTGGCGACGCCACCCCGCAACTACGACCACTGTGATTTGCTCTTCAATTCTGTAAGAGCCTAAATCATAGGCTGGAGCCTAGCAATGCCAGCATAACCAGCTCTGATAGGTGTGATCGATAATATTTATTTTTTTATAGCACCAACATATTCCGCAGTGCTTTACATTTTTCACACATTATCATGATTGTCCCCGATGGGGCTCACAATCTAAATTTCCTATCAGTATGTCTTTGGAATGTGGGACGAAACCGAAGTACTCAGAGAAAACCCATGCAAACACGGGGAGAACACACAAACTCCTTGCAATGACAATCGATCGCACCAATCAGAACACACAGAGGCAGTGTGACCTGGCAGTGACCACCCTGTACTTCTTGATTCTAGCTGCGAATTTGTACAGGTCGGTCACTGTTGCTGAGTGCCGTGCTGGGCTATATGGTGACACAGAAGCCTGTGCATCGCTGCACCTTCTGATACTGCCGAAGAAAGAATTACTGACCCCTCCCTGATCTTTCCTATTCCACCCCAATCTCCCTCTCCCCGCCTTTCCCCCTTTATACACCTCTATCCCCCGCCAAGCACTGATCAGTACTCCATTGCTTGATTTGTCAGTTTTTTTTCTTTTTCATACTTCCTGCAGCCGCCGAGCATTAATCAGTGATACAAATCACTGATATGCACTTATGCTCGCCATTTTGCAAAACTTTTTTACTTTTACTAACTTTTTTGTACCATTCGTTGTGTGCATCCTACAGCCGCTGATCAGATGCACACAACTGATAAGCACCCATGCTCGTTTTTGGCAAGAACTTTTTCTTTTCCTATTTTTATATCCCCTTTTTGTACCACATCCGTGCGTGCATCCTACAGCCATCAAGCACATTGTCTGGTGACCGACATCACAACATCCCTGACAGGTCTCCGGTTGTTGTTTTTTATTTTATTTTTTTAAGAATAAGAATCAGATCCGTGCATCCTACAGCCGTCGAGCACACATCAGTGATCAACCTCCACTTGTTGAGGGGTTTTTTTGTGAAAAGAGAATCAAAAATAATTTAGATTAGGGACAATAAAATATACTGTACTAATCGTCGTCTACTACAGTATTTTTTACTGAATTGACTTTGCTTTAGTGCAGAAAAAATTCATCTGTGCATTCTACAGCTGTCGAGCGCTGATCACTGGCGCACATAAGTGATGAACCTCCGACTGTTGGGGTTTTTTACGTTTGTTTTCTAAGTTTAAAAAATTAATTTAAAAAAATGTAGAATAGGCACAGTAAAATGTATGTTGTAGTAATCAGCAAATACTACATTATTTTTTACTGACTTGAGTCGGGTTTAGTTGGTTGCTGACCCCGTGTGGAACTCACCTCCCGAAAATTATGAGCCACAGATTCCTGATTTTGTGGCACAATCAGGAATCCAACTTGACACCACCGACATCACAGTCTTTTTCTCTGAAGATTTTGTAAATCTCATGGTGTCAGAGACAAATTTGTATGCACAACAATTTTTATACCAAAATTCAACTTCATCATTTGCTAACTGAACCCTTGTAGTCATAGTAGAAATGGGGTTAGTGAAACCTGAAATATTGGAGTGCTGACATTTTGTATAAAAGACTCCAGTTTTCGCATGGCTTTGGCATGGCACTCTTTGAGCCCATACACAAATTCTTGCTTAACAGTGATAATACATGGTGTCCTCAATGAGATGACCCAAACTTTGGCAGACTTTTTAATGTTCGGACGGTCATTGAGCACTTCGGCAACAAGTTTGCTGAGGCGCACGTGCCCCAAAGGGACAACTGCGCGGAGGAGTCCCCAATACATTTCAAAGGGAGGCTCAAATTCCAGCAATACCTGCCTAGTAAGAGGGCCAGGTACGGAATTAAACTCTATGAGCTGTGTGAGAGTAGCTCAGAGTACACCCACAGGTTTAAAGTTTATGAAGGGAAGGACACCCGGATTCAACTCCCTGAATGTCTTCCTGTCCTTGGAGTGAATGGGAAAATTGTGTTGATTTGGTTCAACCACTGCTGAATCAAGATCATAATCTCTATGTAGATAACTTTTATACCAGCATCCCACTGTTCAAGTCCCTCTCTAACCAAAGCCTGCAGTACTATATTCAAAAAAAAAAAATCAGAGAGGCCTAATAGGGCAGCTGCTCAGAAAGGGTGAGAACACAGTCCAATGTAATGGCAACATGCTTGTGGTCAAGTACAAGAGGGATGTCCTTTTCTTGACCTCCATACATGGTTATGTCAGCACCTCCACGACTGTACGAGGTACCTCTGCACAGGTCACCAAACCAGACAGTGTACTAAGGTGCAACAATAACATGGGAGAAGTTGATCTCTCTGATCAAGTCCTCCAACCATACAGTGCCATGAGAAAAACCAAGGTGTGGTACAAGAAGCTGGGAGTATGGTACAAGCTGGCCGTACAGATGGCAATGTACAATACTTTCATGCCATTACGATGTGCAGGCCAGACAGGGACCTTCCTTCAGTTCCAGGAAGTAGTGATCATGGCCCTAATATTTAACAGTTAGGAAGGACCGGGACCCCAGTAATTCAAGAACTGAAAGTGCCCATGTTGTACCAGAGCACTATTTCCCCAGTGAGGTCCCTCAAACTGAAAAGAGGAAAGTTGCAAAAAATGTGCAAAAGTGTGTTACAGAAGTGTGATACGAAAGGACACCATTTATCAGTGTGATACCTGCCCTGACAAATCTGTTCAGTGTATGAAACACTTTTCAGAGTCTACTACTCATCCATGGACCAATACATTTATTTCTGACTTGCACAACTCATATGCCAACTTGACGTACACTGCACAACTCATATGCCAGCCTGATGCACGCTATACTACTCACATATGCCATCCTGTCATATACTACATAACTCACGTGTGCCACATTAAAAAATTCACGTACCAGGAAAACACTAGATAAATTCCAATAAAGGGTTCATTAGTGGGGGGTTTTCACTGTTTAGGCACATCAGGGGTTCTCGAAATGGGACATGACACCCGCAGTCCATTCCATTAAAGTCTGTTGTGATAATAAATAAAAACTTGGGGCAAAAATATTTTTGAAGGAAAATTTTTTTCATTTTCTCAACATTACAATTTTCTGTGAAGCACCTGGGTGTTCAAGGTGCTCACCACACATTTATATAAATTCCTTGGGGGGTATAGTTTGCAAACTGGGATTAGTTGTCAGGAAGTTCCGCTGTTTAGGCACATCAGGGGCACTCCAAAAGCGACATGGGGTCCACTAAATTCCTGCCAATTTTGCATTGAAAAAAGTCAAACTGTGCGCCTAAGCTTCCGAGCCCTCCACCACATATGGGGTATCTGTATACCCCATATGCGGACCCCAAAAGTTGTGTAATTTCTCCTTGTTATCTTTTATTTTCACAAGGGTAATTTTTGCTGTAAAAATGTGATTTTTAATTTTTTTTTTATTTTCAAGGCTCTACGTTGCAAACTTTTGTGTAGCACCTGGGGGTTCAAAGTGCTCACGCTACATTTAGGTGTCAAGCTCACGTCCTGACTGGTGGGCGTGAGCTCGGGGGGTTTGTGGCTCCACTGTGCCACAAACCAGACTACCCTGGAAGGGGGTGACTATGACAGCTGCCTTGGTCTTCACTGGAGCCTCTGATGGTGAGGTCAGGCTTGTGCAGCCAGCAGCTGCCAGGTGCTACTCCAGGGTGGTGTCTGGCTGTGGCTGCTGATCCCACTTGGGAAACAGGAAGACCAGGATTGGTGCGGGCATCAGGAACCAGGACTAGCAGATGAGCACGGATGAAACTCAGACGAGTAGGCTGGCACGGCTGAGACAGAGCTGGCAGAGACACAGGAATGGCAAGAACAACAGACACAGGGCTGGCAAGTATGGCAAAGACACAGGGCTGGCAGGCACGGCAGAAACACAGGGCTGGCAGGCACGGCAAAGACAGGGCTGGCAGGCACGGCAGAGACACAGGGCTGGCAGGCACGGCAGAGACACAGGGCTGGCAGGCACGGCAGAGACACAGGGCTGACAGGCACGGCAAAGACACAGGGCTGGCAGGCACGGCAGAGACAGGGCTGGCAGGCACGGCAGAGACACAGGGCTGGCAGGCACGGCAGAGACACAGGGCTGGCAGGCACAGCAGAGACACAGGGCTGGTTGGTGTGGTGTATGAAGGAACAGGTAGGGACCTGCTCACACAGGAGGTGCAGGCACGGATATGTAGTATGAAGGAACAGGTAGGGACCTGTTCGCACAGGAGATGCAGGTACGGAAACAAGCCAGAACGAAAGGAGAATGAAGGAACAGGTTGGGACCTGTTCACACAGGAAAAGTGCAAGGCTGCAGATAGGAGCGGAAGAGCAGCAAGAGATAGCGCAGCAACAAAAGCAAAGCGCAACCGCAAGGAATGCGGAGAGGAGCTGCAGCAAGAGATTTCTGCAGAAACCAAGCAGAGCTGAGCCACAAGGAATGTGGAGGAGCTGCAGCAAGAGATTACTGCAGCAGCAGAAGCTAAGCAGAGCGGAGCCACAAAGAATGTGGAGAGGAGCTGCACCAAGAGATTCCAGCAGCAAAAGGAGCAGAACAGAGTAGAACGGGGCAGAACCGCAGGAATGTGGAGCAGAGGTAAAGCCACAAAGGTACAGAGCAGGCAGAGCTGCAAGAGTGCGGAGCATAAGCAGATTGAGAACACAAGGAAATACACAGCAGGGAAGGAAGTCAGACAAGGAGACCGAGATAAGACTAAGTTCAGACAAGGTAATGGAACAAGACAAGGAACAAGAACAAAGTCACAGGGACCAGGATATTCTGCCTCCTGGAGGGTGGACAACAAGATCAAGGCAAGAACACTGAGAAAAGCCTCTAGAGAGGGAGTAACACAGAGCAAGGCCTGGCAAACTCAGAAGCTAAACACAAACTGAGCTAACACATTGCACAGGCCCAGTCCACTGGGTGGAGCTGAACTAAATACTGGAGACCTCTTGGTAATTGGTCAGGAACAGATTAGACAGGTGCACCCGATTCCTATAAGAACCAGAAAGCTCAGGCGCCACCCCCTATGCACACAGCCAGGAAGCTGTTATGATCCGGTGACCTTGGAGCTGCATGAGAACTTTAACTGGAGAAAGTGGCCACTATACTGACCGCAAACCTGAACTTAACACCGCAACTAGAAGTAGCCGTGGAGTGTACCTAACACACCTAGACACCTCGTCACAGCCAGAGGACTAAATACCCCTAAAGATGGAAATGGAATGCTATCTTGCCTCAGAGAAAATCCCCAAAGGACAGACAGCCCCCCACAAATATTGGCGGTGAGTCGGAGAGGAAAAAACATACACAGGCAGAAAAACAGGATTAGCACAGGAGGCCACTCTAGCTAGATAGGACAGGATAGGACAGAGTTCTGTGCAGTCAGTATTAAAACCCTTCAAAACATCCACAGCAGAATATACAAAAAACTTCCTACATCTAACTAAAAGATGTAGGAGCGTAAATCTGCAACTCCAGTGAATCCTACAATCAGAGCAGGAATAAAACTGAAACAAGCACACAGCAGTGTGCCACAGATACAAAAAACCAAACACTTATCTTTGCTGAATTTGGCAGCAAGCAGGAGAAGCCAGAAAGTGATCCAACACTTCACAAGAAACATTGACAACTGGCAAGGGCTAAAGGATCCTGCACACCTAAATATCCCAGTCAGAATTGTAATCATCCGATACACCTGGCCAGGACTGCGAGTCAGAGACAACTGCATTCCCACCTACAACCACTGGAGGGAACTCAAGAGCAGAATTCACAACAAGAAGCATGCAGAGAGCAGAGGCACAGAATATGGAACTGGCAAGAAACAGAAACCACATCATGACCTGGAGCAGTGGGTAAGATAGTGAGAGATGAGAGGCCATGCCGTGATGCCAGCAGAGTAGTGACAGTACCCCCCCTTACGGCCCCTCTTCTTCAAGCTCGCCAGAATAACTTGTAGAAGAAGGATAGGAGCACACATAGTCAGAGACATCAGAACATTCCTGTGGTAAAATGAGGTAGATGAGACAATAGAGATCTCAGGATGCCCAGTCTCTGAGTCCAGCAAGATCAGCTTCCACACTGAAGATACAAGGGCCAAAACTTCTTTCACCTGGTTGACTGAAAGCAGGGACTTGAAAGCTTCTGATTTGACCTCAACATAATCAGATTCTTTGGACTGAAGACACCTTCACTGGATACAACTGAAGCCCATCATCACAAGAAAATTGAACTTCCTCCTTTATACTGGTGGAAAGCAGAGATAAGAACACTTGTCTTGGGATCTTCACCCAATGGCCACATGGAAGCTGGAGGCATACATACAGGAAACATCTTCAGCCTGGTACCCTGAGAAAACTGGACCTCCTCTTCTAGATTACAGGATGAGTAAGTATCTGTCTTGGTATTATCACCAAGTTGCCATTTAGAAGCAGAAGGCATACATTTAGGAAGACCCATCAGCCTGTTACTCTGAAAAAACTGGACCACCTCTTCTTCCGGATTGGTGGAGAACAGAGATACAAGAGCTTCTGCTTCAACTTCTTCATCCACCTGCCATATGGAATCTGAAGGTATCTTTACAGAAAGCATCTTCTGCCCATAGTTCAGAGAAAAACTTTCAAGTGACAGGGATGTTCCTGGGAACTGGTATTGTCGCTGGAGGTGTGTGGAGAGGGCGCCACTGTTTCCTTTTCTTCAGTGGCGTCAGCACACCATGACTTAACCAGCAGATCAGGTGGAGAAGTTGACAACACAGTAGACTGACCTTGCATTATAGGAACTAGAGACCTCTGGAGACTAGGTAGTTCAAAGTGCTGCACTATGTTGGGTCTTCGGACCGGACTGGGCAGTAGAGTACCCGACTCAGAATGACCGATGGGCAAACTGGTCAGCAAGTGAAAAACAAATTTCTTTGAATATAAAGCTCCGATTTGGAGCTGTAGTAGTCCCTTCAACACTGGACTGTTCATAAGTAGGACTCGGCATTCATCAAACACCTTCACAGGATTCTGGAGCTGTGCAACAGGAACCATAGACTCTGTCTGGTTTGCAGCTTGAACACATCTGCAGGACCGAAGCTCCCACAAGGCACCGGAACAGACAGACTTTAGCGGAAGGGAGTTATTCTCACCAAGGGCAGTCTCTCCTACTGGCCTGAGGTTATGGAGCTTAAGATCCCCTGGACAGAGGCCATCCAGGTGTTCCTCACAACAGCAGTGACAATGTATGCCTTTCTTATGGCTGATTTCAGGCTGCTGCTTTGCCAGCCCACTCTCAACCTTTTTAGGCTTCAATCGGGTAGCTGCTTTAATGAGTAGAGGAACTGGAGGGTCACAGACGGTCGTGGCTTCACGTGGAGGTTTCTTAACAGGTTTCGCCTGTCTGGAGCGCCTCTCGGATCTAGGTGGGGATGACTTTTCAGGAGATGCAGTACTAGGCTCATCGAAGGCTTTACAGAAGGCCACCAGGAAGGCTGGCAGATTCAAGATGATGGGGTCCCCTGCTTCCCCGAGGGGGTCGAGCCACATCAAAGCATCTCCTCTTAGGTAGGTCATTAAGAAACCTATTTTCAACCAGTCTGTGGGGAATTGGGGAGCATGCCACTTGAAATAACGCAAGCACCGCTCCAAGAACACACGACATTGCTTTGGATCCCCATAGTAGCATGGAGGATCTGCTGGCATGGATTCGCCATTAGGAGCGCAGGCTTGAAGTCGATCAAACAGCTCATTAGAGATGACTATTGAGGATGGAGCAGTGAAGGACTGGCTTTCAGACTGGGTAAACATTTTCCCCGGAGACCAATACTGGCAAGAGAGTTCATCTTGCTCCGAGAGCGAAGGCACATGGGACTCAGAGGGGACAATGGCCTGTGCAAACTGTCACGCTCACGCCCTGGCTGGGGGTGGTGTGGCCCCACTGTGCCATAAACCAGACTACCCTGGAAGGGGCGTGACTATGACAGCTGCCTTGGTCTTCACTTGAGCTTCTGATGGTGAGGTCAGGCTTGTGCGGCAGGCAGCTGCCAGGTGCTACTCCAGAGTGGTGTCTGGCTGTGGCTGCTGATCCCACTTGGGAAACAGGAGCACCAGGATTGGTGCGGGCATCAGGTAGGACTAGCAAATGAGCACGGATGAAACTCAGACGAGTGAGCTGGCACAGCTGAGACACAGAGCTGGCAGACACAACTTGCAGGAACTACAGAGACACAGGGCTCTCAGGTATGACAAAGACACAGGGCTGGCAGGCACAGCAGAAACAGGGCTGTCAGCACGGCAGAGACACAGGACTGGCAGGCATGGTAGAGACAGGGCTGGCAGGCACGGCAGTGACACAGGGCTGGCAGGTACACCAGAGACACAGGGCTGGCAGGTACACCAGAGACACAGGGCTGCCAGGTACACCAGAGACACAGGGCTGGCAGGTACACCAGAGACACAGGGCTGCCAGGTACACCAGAGACACAGGGCTGGCAGGTACACCAGAGACACAGGGCTGGCAGGTACACCAGAGACACAGGGCTGGCAGGTACACCAGAGACACAGGGCTGGCAGGTACACCAGAGAAACAGGGCTGGCAGGTACACCAGAGACACAGGGCTGGCAGGTACGGCAGAGGCACAGGGCTGGTTGGTGTGGTGTATGAAGGAACAGGTAGGGACCTGCTCACACAGGAGGTGCAGGTACGGATATGTAGAATGAAGGGACAGGTAGGGACCTGTTCACACTGGAGGAACGGAACCGCAAGGAATTCGGAGAGGAGCTGCATCAAGCGATTTCTGCAGAAGCTAAGCAGAGATGAGCCACAAGGAATGTGGAGAGTAGCTGCAACAAGAGATTACTGCAGCAGCAGAAGCTAAGCAGAGCGGAACCGCAAGGAATGTGAAGAGGAGCTGCAGCAAGAGAGTCCTGTAGCAACAGGAGCAGAACAGAGTAGAACGGAGCAGAACCGCAGGAGTGCGGAGCAGAGGTAAAGCCACAAAGGTACAGAGCAGGCAGAGCCGCAAGAGTGCGGAGCATAAGCAGATTGAGAACACAAGGAAATACACAGCAGTGAAGGAAGCCACAGACAAGGAGACCGAGATAAGACTAAGTTCAGACAAGGTAATGGAACAAGACAAGGAACAAGAACAAAGACCAGGATATTCTGCCTCCTGGAGGGCGGACAACAAGATCAAGGCAAGAACACTGAGAAAAGCCTCTAGAGAGGGAGTAACACAGAGCAAGGCCTGGCAAACTCAGAAGCTAAACACAAACCTAGCACATTGCACAGGCCCAGTCCACTGGGTGGAGCTGCACTAAATACTGGAGACCTCTTGGTAATTGGTCAGGAACAGATTAGACAGGTGCACCTGATTCCTATAAGAACCAGAGAGTTCAGGCGCCGCCCCCCTATGCACACAGCCAGGAAGCATGCAGTGAGCAGAGACACAGAATATGGAGATAACAAGAAACAGAAACCGCAACATGACCTGGAGCAGTGCGTAAGATAGTGTGAGATGAGAGGCCAGCAGAGTTGTTACACTAGACAAGTTCTTTGAGGGATCTAGCTTCCAAATTGAGGGGTCACTTATGGGGGGGGTTTCCATTGTCTAGGCACATCAGGGGTTCTCCAAATGCGACATGGCATCCACTAATTATTCCAGCACATTTTGCATTCAAATAGTCAAATGGCACTTCTTCCCTTCCAAGAATTGCTATGCGTCTAAACAGTGGTTTTCCCCACATATGGGATATTGGCATGCACAAGAGAAATTGCACAACAAATTTTTTGGTCCATTTTCTCCTGTTAACCATGTTAAAATAAAAAGATTTGGGTCTCAAGTAAAATTTTGTAGTGAAAAAAAAAATGATTTTTTTCCCTTCCACATTACTTCAGTTCCAGTGAAGCACCTGAAGGGTTAATAAACTTCTTGAATGTGGTTTTGAGCACCTTGCAGGGTGCAGTTTTTAGAATGTTGTCACTTGAGTATTGTCTGTTATAGAATTCTTAGTCACTTCAAAAGTGATGTGGTCCCTAAAACTATGGTTTTGTACATTTTGTTGGAAAAATGAGAAATGGCTGGTCAACTTTCAACCCTTATAACTTTCAAGCAAAAAAAAAAAGTATTTCAAAAATTGTGCTGATGTAAAGTAGAGATGTGGGAAATGTTTTGTATTAACTATTTTGTGTGACATAACTATGATTTAAAGGGAACCTGTCACCCCCAAAATCGAGGTGAGCTAAGCCCACCAGCATCAGGGGCTTATTTACAGTATATTCTTGAATGCTGTAGATAAGCCCCCGATGTATCCTGAAAGATGAGAAAAAGAGGTTAGATTATACTCACCCAGGGGCGGCCCCGGTCCGGTTCTGGTCCAATGGGCAACGCGGTCAGGGCTCAACAGGGCAAAGTACGCCTGCGCCGAAGCCGCATCGTGAATACAAAAAGAGGAAATCATCGTAAAAAGATGGGAGGCCCAGGACCGGACTGCGACGCCCATCGGACCAAAACCGGCAGGGACCGCCCCTGGGTGAGTATAATCTAACCTCTTTTTCTCATCTTTCAGGATTCATTGGGGGCTTATCTACAGCATTACAGAATGCTGTAGATAAGCCCCTGATGCTGGTGGGCTTAGCTCACCTTCGATTTTGGGGGTGACAGGTTCCCTTTAAAGGGAACTTGTCACCAGGAATAACGGTTAATCTGCAGATATGGGGCTAATCAGCAGGTTAGCAGTGTTATGATGCTCCCTGGTGCCTGCACGCGGGGAAGAAAATAATCTTTATTCTCCCCGCCAGCATTCAGTATTCACTCATGGGGGAGGCGCCGGTTCAGTCACCGGGTCCTTGTAACCATGCCCGCAGCCCTGACAGCTGGCCTTTAGTGTAAGCAGGGTAGGAGCGCAGTTACAACCGCCACTCTGTATTCTCAGAGCATGACTGAACCGGTGTTGCTGCCGCCTCCATAACCGAATGTTGGTGGAGAGAACAAAGATCATTTTCTCCCCGCTGCATTCAGCCATGTGCAGGCGGCAGACAACATAATAATGCTGTTAACCTGCAGATTAACCCCATATCTGCAGGTTAACAGCGCTGTTCCTGATGACAGGTTCCCTTTAACCCCATCAAGTCCAATGACGGACAGAGTGTCACTGGACGCCTTTCCCTGTTTGATGCGGGCTCATGGATTATGGCGTGGGACAGAACGAAGGAGAGGTGAGCAATATGATTTTTTTTTATTTGTGTCTTATTACAGAAGATGAGGGCTTCAATGGAATGGGCATTATACTCAACTGTGTTTGTTATTTTTAAATAAAATAGAAGTGTTTTCTTTTTATTTGTAATAAAAGACTTAAGGCTATGGGCACACGTCCGGAATTGCCGTGTAAATTTCCGCGGCAATTCCGCAACTGTGCAGCGGGTAAAACGCTTGCGGAATTGGCATGTGTTACTAGCATTTTACAAGTGATCTGTAGCATCGCTTGGAAAAATGATGTGAGCCATCTTCAGCAGCAGGCGCCGGTACGTATGATAGAGTTGCCACACATATACCACAAGCATTAACCCCTTCCCGACATTTGCATTACACAGGGCTGTGGAGTCGGTAAGCCACAGTTGCGACTCCGACTCCAGCTCCTTCATAAATGGCCAATTTGTAACAATAAATTTACTGTTGTCAAATATTAGCATCGTGCTTTTTCAGTTTCTCACCATCATATAAGTAGTCAGACCACTTAGAGCAAAAACTATATTTATTAGAATACAATTAGAATATAGCAAATAACTTTTATAAACTCTTGTAAGTAAATATGCAATAAACACTGTTATGCAGTTAACAAGAAGAAATCTATAAATTTGTCCTTAGAAAAAGTATTGCCTCTGTCAGATCCTCCTTCATGGATGCCCTCAAATCTGATCTAATTATTTTGAGAGCAGAGAACAACCTATCTACACTAACTTGGGTTGGTGGCAAAGCAGTAACCACTCGGGCAACATCTCTGACAATGTCAGGATACAGAGGAATCGCTTGTTGCACTGTTATTTTTGATGAACGGTCAAATTTCTCAATTTCTTTTAGTGCACATGAAAAATTCTGCTGAAATGTACTGGCTGTGTTCTTTGATGGGGATGACTCTTCTATGCGGGAACGCTTTGCACGGTCCTTGTGATCCAAATATTTTTTTAAATTAAATTCTGTTAGTCCTCATGTACTCACAGTTAACTGATGCAAAGTTTGTTGAAAGGATAATACTTCTTACAGTCTTCCTCTTCTGAGTAGCAGCTGTGAGATGCTTGGAAGACGCACACCAAATATCTAGTCTAGAGGAGGAGCTTTACTACTAAGAATTTGCAACACGTTTTCACTTTCAGTTTCATATATTGTAAGTAGGGGTGTTGGGGCATCATGAGGTTAACCAAGCATAAGATTAGATAAGGGCAGTGGAGAACAGTGACACACAAGAAGTAAGGGTACCGTCACACTATAACATTTCGATCGCTACGACGGTACGATTCGTGACGTTCCAGCGATATCGTTACGATATCGCTGTGTCTGACACGCAGCAGCGATCAGGGATCCTGCTGAGAATTGTACGTCGTAGCAGATCGTTTAGAACTTTCTTTCATCGCTGGATCTCCCGCTGTGTGTGACACCGATCTAGCGATCTAGCGATGCGATCCAGCGATGCGTTCGCTTGTAACCAGGGTAAACATCGGGTAACTAAGCGCAGGACCGCGCTTAGTTACCCGATGTTTACCCTGGTTACAAGCGTTAAACTAAAAAAAAAAAAACAGCACATACTTACATTCTGGTGTCCGTCAGGTCCCTTGCCGTCTGCTTCCCGCCCTGTGACTGCCGGCCGTAAAGTGAAAGCAGAGCACAGCGGCTGTGCTTTCACTTTCACTTTACGGCCGGCAGTCACTGAGTGCAGGAAGCAGACTGCAAGGGACCTGACGGACACCAGAATGTAAGTATGTGCTGTTTGTTTTTTTTTAGTTTAACGCCTGTAACCAGGGTAAACATCGGGTAACTAAGCGCGGTCCTGCGCTTAGTTACCCAGGGACCTCGGCATCGTTGGTCGCTGGAGAGCTGTCTGTGTGACAGCTCCCCAGCGACCACACTACGATTTACCTACGATCACGGCCAGGTCATATCGCTGGTCGTGATCGTAGGTAAATCGTATAGTGTGACGGTACCTTAAGAAATGTCTCTATCTCCAGCAGAACTGCTTATCACTGTTGTTCATAGTTTGATAGAACATATATATTTGAGTAACATTTATAAAATTTATATGAAAGTTCAATTATGAAATATTAATACATTTTTTTTAAAGCTGGAGTCGGAGTCGGTACATTTCTACCGACTCTGACTCCAACCAAAACTACCTCCGACTCCGACTCCACAGCCCTGGTTACATGTACGTAATGATCAAGGAGGACTGAGAAAAATGCAGTACATGTTCGTAATGACAATCGCCAGCACACAGAAGACTATCCGAAAGATGACACGCGGCTTTCGGTGCCAGGAGCAGTGCTCCTTGCACTTTAATCCCCTAAATGCTGTGATTGGTGAGATCAAAGCATTTTGAGAGCAGGCAGAGGAAAGAAAGCCTCTATGCTCTTGGATTGGAGACTCCATGACGTCATCGTGGGGTCCTAATCGAATTTAGTTAGATTATGTGCTGTGCATGATCTAACTAACATGTCTCTGCAGGGCTGACTGGCTATAAGGTATAGCAAAGCTTTTACATTGCTATACCTTATAAGTATAGGGTCACTTAGAAATTTCCATATTTTTGAAAGAAAAGCACAATTTCTTTTTGCAATGAAGCTAACATTAAATGATTCAGAAATACACTATACATTGTTAATGTGGTAAATGACTATTCTAGCTGGAAACGTCTGGTTTGTAATGCAATATCTTCATAGGTGTATATGGAGGCCCATTTCCAACAACCATCACTCCAGTGTTCTTATGGTACTTTGTGTTTGCTAACCGTGTAAGAAGGCTAATTGATGGTTAGAATACCCTTAAAAACCCTTGTGCAAGTATGTTAGCACAGCTGAAAACAGTTTGGCTGATTAGAGAAGCTATAAACCTGACTTTCCTTTGAGCTTGTTGAGAATGTGGAGCATTACATTTGTTGGCTCTATTAAACTCTGAAAATAGCCAGAAAAAAAAGGACTTTCATGTGAAACTCGACAGTCTATTCTTATTCTTAGAAATGAAGGCTATTCCATGAGAAAGTGCCAAGTAACTGAAGATTTCCTACAACGGTGGGTACTACTCCCTTCAGAGGAGAGCTGTTATGATCAGGTGGCCTTGGAGCAGCATGAAATGACCTTCGCTGGAGCAGTGGTAACTTTACTGACCGCAAACCTTGATCCTATCAGCGCAACTAGATGTAGCCGTGGGGTGTGCCTAACCAGACCTAGACACCTCGACACAGCCGGAGAACTAAATATCCCTAAAGATGGAAATAGGAAAACTCTCTTGCCTCAGAGTAGACCCCCAACGGATAGACAGCCCCCCACAAATAATGACTGTGAGTAGGAGAGGAAAAGACATACGCAGACTGAAAACAGGGATAAGCAAAGGAGGCCACTTCTACCTAGATAGGAAAGGAAAGTACAGGATACTATGCGGTCAGCATAAAACACTACAAAATATCCACAGCAGAAAAATACAAAAACTCCACCACCTAACTAAAGATATGGAGAGTATATCTGCGACTCCAACGAATCCAACTAGACTGAGAAAAACATCAGGCACAGTCTAGCAGGAACAAAATAGAAACAAGATAGCACAGAAAATAAACACACAGCAGTGTGTCTAAAACAAAATGAAGCAAACACTTATCTTTGCTGAATTGGCAGCAAGCAGGAGAGGCCAGGCAGGACCAACACTTCCAAAGGAACATTGACAACTGGCAGGGACTAATGAGTCCTGCAAAGCTAAATACCCCAGTCAGCTTTGCAATTAGCAGATACACCTGTCCAATCCTGCAGTCCAGGCACAACTGCATTACCCTCTACAACCACCGGAGGGAGCCCAAAAGCAGAATTCACAACAGAGAGCACAAACAGGCTCTAACAATAGTAGAAAGTGGGAGGCCCCGCTGCACAACTGAGCAACAAGACAAGTACATTAGAGTCGGTTGTTTGAGAAATCAACGCCTCACAAGTCCTCAGCCATTAGCTTCATTAGATAGTACATGCAAAACGCCAGTGTCAACATCTACAGTGAAGAGACGACTCTGGGATGCTGGCCTTCAGGGCAGAGAGGCAAAGTAAAAGCCATATCTGAGACTGACTAATAAAAGTAAAAGATGAATATGGGCAAAAGAACACAGACATTGGACAGAGGAAGATTGTAAAAAAGTGTTATGGACAGACGGATCCAAGTTTGAGGTGATTGGATCACACAGAACATTTGTGAGACGTAGAACTAAAAAGATGCTGGAAGAGTGCCCAATGCCATCTGTCAAGCATGGTAGAGGTAATGTGATGGTCTGGGGTTGCTTTGGTGCTGGTAAAGTGGGAGATTTGAACAAGGTAAAAGGGATTTTCAATAAGCAAGGCTATCACTCCATTTTGCAATGCCATGCCATACCCTGTGGACAGCGCTTGATTGGAACCAATTTCATCCTACAACAGGACAATGACCCAAAGCACACCTCCAAATTATGCAAGAACTATTTATGGAAGTAGGCAGCTGGTATTCTATCTGTAATGAACTGGCCAGCGCAGTCACCAAATCTCAACCCCATTGAGCTGTTGTGGGAGCAGCTTGACCGTATGGTACGCAAAAAGTGCCCGTCAAGCCAAACCTAGTTGTGGGAGGGGATTCTGGAAGCATGGGGTGAAATTTCTCCAGGTATGTGTTGTTCCCCCCATCCTGTCCTGCTCTGTGTGGCTCCCCATCCTCGTACGCGTGGCTCTGCTCCCCCCATCCTCGAACGCAAGGCTCTGCTCCCCCCTCCTTCCATACTCGTACGCGTGACTCTGCTTCCCCCCCATCCATCCTCGTACGCGTGGCTCTGCTTCCCCCCCATCCATCCGCGTACGCGTGGCTCTGCTTCCCCCCATCCATCCGCATACGCATACGCGTGACTCTGCTTCCCCCCATCCATCCGCGTACGCGTGGCTCTGCTTTCCCCCATACATCCGCGTACGCGTGGCTCTGCTTCCCCCCCATCCATCCGCGTACGCGTGGCTCTGCTTCCCCCCCCATCCATCCGCGTACGCGTGGCTCTGCTTCCCCCCCATCCATCCGCGTGGCTCAGTTTTCCCCCCCATCCATCCGCGTAGCTCTGCTTCCCCATCAATCCGCGTACGTGTGGCTCTGCTTCCCCCCCCATCCATCCGCTTACGCGTGGCTCTGCTTTCCCCCATCCATCCGCGTATGCGTGGCTCTGCTTTCCCCCATCCATCCGCGTATGCGTGGCTCTGCTTTCCCCCATCCATCCACGTGGCTCTGCTTCCCCCCCATCCATCCGCGTACGCGTGGCTCTGCTTCCCCCCCATCCATCCGCGTACGCGTGGCTCTGCTTCCCCCCCATCCATCCGCGTGGCTCTGCTTCCCCCCCCCCCATCCATCCGCGTGGCTCTGCTTCCCCCCCCCCATCCATCCGCGTACGCGTGGCTCTGCTCCCCATCCGCGTGGCTCTGCTCCCCCTCCCCCCATCCGCGTGGCTCTGCTTTCCCCCCCCCCCATCCATCCGCGTGGCTCTGCTTCCCCCCCCCATCCATCCGCGTACGCGTGGCTCTGCTTCCCCCCATCCATCCGCGTACGCGTGGCTCTGCTTCCCCCCCCATTCATCCGCGTACGCGTGGCTCTGCTTCCCCCCCCATACGTCCGCGTACGTGTGGCTCTGCTTTCCCCTCCCCCATCCGTCCGCGTGGCTCTGCTTCCACCCCATCCATCCGCGTACGCGTGGCTCTGCTTCCCCCCATCCATCCGCGTATGCGTAGCTCTGCTTCCCCCCATCCATCCGCGTACGCGTGGCTCTGCTTCCCCCCCCATCCATCCGCGTACGCGTGGCTCTGCTTTCCCCCCATCCATCCTCGTACACGTCGCTCTGTTCTCCCCCCCCATCCATTCGCGTACGCGTGGCTCTGCTCCCCCCATCCATCCGCGTACGCGTGGCTCTGCTCCCTGTTATGATTTGGTTGTTTAGGAGCAACATGGGACGAGCTCTGAAGGAAGTGGTACCTGTACTAACCGCAGTCCCTAAGCTCACCACAACACTGGAAGTAGCCGTGGGATGCTCCTAACACTCCCTAGGCACCTCGTCACAGCCTGAGAACTAACTACCCCTAAAGATAGAAACAGGAAAACTATCTTGCCTCAGAGAAAATCCCCAAAGGATAGATAGCCCCCCACAAGTAATGACTGTGAGTGGAGAGGGAAAAGACATACACAGAATGAAACCAGGATGAGCACAGGAGGCCAGTCTAGCTAGATAGATAGGACAGGATGGAATACTGTTGTGAATTCTGTGGCTGAATTCACTCCTGTGGTCACAAGTGGTACTGCAGCTTCTGAACTTCCTCCCTCAGGTGTTCTGGTGAGCTCGTTAACTGCTTCATTACTTAACTCCGCCTGATGCTGCTATCCTTGCTCCTTGTCAATGTTTCAGTGTTGGATCTGAGCTTCTCCTGATTGTTCCTGTGACCTGCTGCTCTGTATAGCTAAGTGCTTTTTGCTTTTTTGTTGCTTTTTTTCTGTCCAGCTTGTCTTTTGTTTTGCTGGAAGCTCTGAGACGCAAAGGGTGTACCGCCGTGCCGTTAGTTCGGCACGGTGGGTTTTTTTTGCCCCCTTTGCGTGGTTTTGCTTTAGGGTTTTTTGTAGACTGCAAAGTTCGCTTTACTGTCCTCGCTCTGTCCTAGAATATCGGGCCCCACTTTGCTGAATCTATTTCATCCCTACGTTTTGTCTTTTCATCTTACTCACAGTCATTATATGTGGGGGGCTGCCTTTTCCTTTGGGGAATTTCTCTGGGGCAAATCAGGCCTATTTTTCTATCTTCAGGCTAGCTAGTTTCTTAGGCTGTGCCGAGTTGCCTAGGTAGTTGTTAGGCGCAATCCACAGCCGCTTTTAGTTGTGTTTAGGATAGGATCAGGTGTGCAGTCTACAGAGTTTCCACGTCTCAGAGCTCGTTCTTGTATTTTTGGGTATTTGTCAGATCACTGTGTGCGCTCTGATCGCTAAGCACACTGTGTTTCTGGATTGCCTTCATAACACCTGTCATTAGCAAACATAACAGTACAAGGAGCCTGACTAATGATTCTCAATAGAGGGAAAGAAAAAGTTCTGACATTTTTTTTTTTTTCTGCTCTGTGTTCACTTTTTTTTTTTTCCCCTAGACATTTGGGTGATTCTGGACACAGGTGTGGACATGGATATTCAGGGTCTGTGCTCTTCAATGGATAATCTCGTTATAAATGTACAAAAAATTCAAGATACTATTGATCAGAAATCTATGTTAGAACCAAGAATTCCTATTCCTGATTTGTTTTTTGGAGATAGAACTAAGTTTCTAAGTTTCAAAAATAATTGTAAGCTATTTCTGGCCTTGAAACCTCATTCTTCTGGTAATCCTATTCAACAGGTTTTGATTATTATTTCTTTTTTGCGCGGCGACCCTCAAGACTGGGCATTTTCTCTTGCGCCAGGAGACCCTGCATTGAGTAGTGTCGATGCGTTTTTCCTGGCGCTCGGATTGCTGTACGATGAGCCTAATTCAGTGGATCAGGCTGAGAAAAATTTGCTGGCTTTGTGCCAGGGTCAGGATGATATAGAAGTATATTGTCAGAAATTTAGGAAATGGTCAGTACTCACTCAGTGGAATGAATCTGCGCTGGCAGCTTTGTTCAGAAAGGGTCTCTCTGAGGCTCTTAAGGATGTCATGGTGGGATTTCCTATGCCTGCTGGTTTGAATGAGTCTTTGTCTTTGGCCATTCAGATCGGTCGACGCTTGCGCGAGCGTAAATTTGTGCACCATTTGGCGGTACTGCCTGAGGTTAAACCTGAGCCTATGCAGTGCGATAGGACTATGACTAGAGTTGAACGGCAGGAATACAGACGTCTGAATGGTCTGTGTTTCTACTGTGGTGATTCCACTCATGCTATTTCTGATTGTCCTAAGCGCACTAAGCGGTCCGCTAGGTCTGCCGTCATTGGTACTGTACAGTCCAAATTCCTTCTGTCCATTACCTTGATATGCTCTTTGTCGTCGTTTTCTGTCATGGCGTTTGTGGATTCGGGCGCTGCCCTGAATCTGATGGATTTGGATTATGCTAAACGTTGTGGGTTTTTCTTGGAGCCTTTGCGGTGTCCTATTCCATTGAGAGGAATTGATACTACACCTTTGGCCAAGAATAAACCTCAATACTGGGCCCAGCTGACCATGTGCATGGCTCCTGCACATCAGGAAGTTATTCGCTTTCTGGTGTTGCATAATCTGCATGATGTGGTCGTGTTGGGGTTGCCATGGCTACAAACCCATAATCCAGTATTGGATTGGAATTCCATGTCGGTATCCAGCTGGGGTTGTCAGGGGGTACATGGTGATGTTCCATTTTTGTCGATTTCGTCATCCACCCCTTCTGAGGTCCCAGAGTTCTTGTCTGATTATCAGGATGTATTTGAAGAGCCCAAGTCCGATGCTCTACCTCCGCATAGGGATTGTGATTGTGCTATCAATTTGATTCCTGGTAGTAAATTCCCTAAAGGTCGATTATTTAATTTATCCGTGCCCGAACACGCCGCTATGCGCAGTTATGTGAAGGAATCCCTGGAGAAGGGACATATTCGCCCATCGTCATCACCACTGGGAGCAGGGTTCTTCTTTGTAGCCAAGAAGGATGGTTCGCTGAGACCATGTATTGATTACCGCCTTCTTAATAAGATCACTGTTAAATTTCAGTATCCCTTGCCATTGTTATCTGACTTGTTTGCTCGGATTAAGGGGGCTAGTTGGTTCACTAAGATAGATCTTCGTGGTGCGTATAATCTGGTGAGAATCAGGCAAGGAGATGAATGGAAAACTGCATTCAATACGCCCGAGGGTCATTTTGAGTATCTAGTGATGCCGTTCGGACTTGCCAATGCTCCATCTGTGTTTCAGTCTTTTATGCATGACATCTTCCGTGAGTATCTGGATAAATTCCTGATTGTTTACTTGGATGACATTTTGATCTTCTCAGATGATTGGGAGTCTCATGTGAAGCAGGTCAGAATGGTTTTTCAGGTCCTGCGTGCTAATTCTTTGTTTGTGAAGGGATCAAAGTGTCTCTTCGGTGTGCAGAAAGTTTCATTTTTGGGGTTCATCTTTACCCCTTCTACTATCGAGATGGATCCAGTTAAGGTCCAAGCCATCCAGGATTGGATTCAGCCGACATCTCTGAAAAGTCTGCAAAAGTTCCTGGGCTTTGCTAATTTTTATCGTCGCTTCATCTGTAATTTTTCTAGCATTGCCAAACCATTGTCCGATTTGACCAAGAAGGGTGCTGATTTGGTTAATTGGTCTTCTGCTGCTGTGGAAGCTTTTCAGGAGTTGAAGCGTCGTTTTTGTTCTGCCCCTGTGTTGTGTCAGCCAGATGTTTCTCTTCCGTTCCAGGTCGAGGTTGATGCTTCTGAGATTGGAGCAGGGGCGGTTTTGTCACAGAGAGGTTCTGATTGCTCAGTGATGAAACCATGTGCTTTCTTTTCCAGGAAGTTTTCGGCCGCTGAGCGTAATTATGATGTGGGCAATCGAGAGTTGCTGGCCATGAAGTGGGCATTCGAGGAGTGGCGTCATTGGCTTGAAGGAGCTAAGCATCGCGTGGTGGTATTGACTGATCATAAGAACTTGACTTATCTCGAGTCTGCCAAGCGCTTGAATCCTAGACAGGCCCGTTGGTCGTTATTTTTTGCCCGCTTCGACTTTGTGATTTCGTACCTTCCGGGCTCTAAAAATGTGAAAGCGGATGCTCTGTCTAGGAGTTTTGTGCCCGACTCTCCGGGTTTATCTGAGCCAGCGGGTATCCTCAAGGAAGGAGTCATTGTGTCTGCCATCTCCCCTGATTTGCGGCGGGTGCTGCAAAAATTTCAGGCGAATAAACCTGATCGTTGTCCAGCAGAGAAACTGTTCGTCCCTGATAGGTGGACTAATAAACTTATCTCTGAACTTCATTGTTCGGTGTTGGCTGGTCATCCTGGAATCTTTGGTACCAGAGAGTTAGTGGCTAGATCCTTCTGGTGGCCATCTCTGTCACGGGATGTACGTACTTTTGTGCAGTCCTGTGGGATTTGTGCTAGGGCTAAGCCCTGCTGTTCTCGTGCCAGTGGGTTGCTTTTGCCCTTGCCGGTCCCAAAGAGGCCTTGGACACACATTTCGATGGATTTCATTTCTGACCTTCCCGTTTCTCAAAAGATGTCAGTCATTTGGGTGGTCTGTGATCGCTTTTCTAAAATGGTCCATCTGGTGCCCTTGGCTAAATTGCCTTCCTCCTCTGATTTGGTACCTTTGTTCTTTCAGCATGTGGTTCGGTTGCATGGCATTCCTGAGAATATTGTTTCTGACAGAGGTTCCCAGTTTGTTTCAAGGTTTTGGCGAGCCTTTTGTGGTAGGATGGGCATTGACCTATCCTTTTCCTCGGCTTTCCATCCTCATACTAATGGCCAGACCGAACGAACCAATCAGACCTTGGAAACATATCTGAGATGTTTTGTTTCTGCAGACCAGGATGATTGGGTGTCCTTTTTGCCGTTGGCTGAGTTCGCCCTTAATAATCGGGCCAGCTCGGCTACCTTGGTTTCTCCATTTTTTTGCAATTCTGGGTTCCATCCTCGTTTCTCTTCAGGACAGGTTGAGTCTTCGGACTGTCCTGGTGTGGATTCTGTGGTGGATAGGTTGTAGCAGATCTGGACTCAGGTAGTGGACAATTTGATCTTGTCCCAGGAGAAAGCTCAACTTTTCGCTAATCGCAGACGCCGTGTGGGTCCCCGACTTCGTGTTGGGGATCTGGTTTGGTTATCTTCTCGTCATATTCCTATGAAGGTTTCCTCTCCTAAATTTAAACCTCGTTTTATTGGTCCGTATAGGATTTCTGAGGTTCTCAATCCTGTGTCTTTTCGTTTGACCCTCCCAGACTCCTTTTCCATACATAATGTATTCCATAGGTCGTTGTTGCGGAGATACGTGGCACCTATGGTTCCATCTGTTGAGCCTCCTGCCCCGGTTTTGGTGGAGGGGGAATTGGAGTATATTGTGGAGAAGATTTTGGATTCTCGTGTTTCTAGACGGAAACTCCAGTATCTGGTTAAATGGAAGGGTTATGCTCAGGAAGATAATTCCTGGGTTTTTGCCTCTGATGTTCATGCTTCCGATCTTGTTCGTGCCTTTCATGCGGCTCATCCTGGTCAGCCTGGGGGCTCTGGTGAGGGTTCGGTGACCCCTCCTCAAGGGGGGGGTACTGTTGTGAATTCTGTGGCTGAATTCACTCCTGTGGTCACAAGTGGTACTGCAGCTTCTGAGCTTCCTCCCTCAGGTGTTCTGGTGAGCTCGTTAACTGCTTCATTACTTAACTCCGCCTGATGCTGCTATCCTTGCTCCTTGTCAATGTTTCAGTGTTGGATCTGAGCTTCTCCTGATTGTTCCTGTGACCTGCTGCTCTGTATAGCTAAGTGCATTTTGCTTTTTTGTTGCTTTTTTTCTGTCCAGCTTGTCTTTTGTTTTGCTGGAAGCTCTGAGACGCAAAGGGTGTACCTCCGTGCCGTTAGTTCGGCACGGTGGGGTTTTTTTGCCCCCTTTGCGTGGTTTTGCTTTAGGGTTTTTTGTAGACTGCAAAGTTCGCTTTACTGTCCTCGCTCTGTCCTAGAATATCGGGCCCCACTTTGCTGAATCTATTTCATCCCTACGTTTTGTCTTTTCATCTTACTCACAGTCATTATATGTGGGGGGCTGCCTTTTCCTTTGGGGAATTTCTCTGGGGCAAGTCAGGCCTATTTTTCTATCTTCAGGCTAGCTAGTTTCTTAGGCTGTGCCGAGTTGCCTAGGTAGTTGTTAGGCGCAATCCACAGCCGCTTTGCTGAACTGGTCAGGATAACAGCGAAATCCAAAGAGATGTGAATCCAACCAGGAACCATTGACAAGTGGCACAAGCTGAAGGAAAGAGCCAGGTTAAATAGCCGAGCAGAATAGATAATCAGTGGAAGCAGCTGCTGACAGCTAAATCCAAGGAGCAGCCATTCCACTTAAAACCACCGGAGGGAGCCCAAGAGCAGAACTCACAAAAGTGCCACTTACAACCACCGGAGGGAGCCCAAGAGCGGAATTCACAACAGCTCCCCCCATCCATCCGCATACGCGTGGCTCTGCTCCCCCATCCATCCGCGTGACTCTGCTTCCCCCATCAATCCTCATACACGTGGCTCTACTCCCCCATCCTTCCATCCTCGTACGTGTGGCTCTGCTCTCTCCTCCCCCATCCTCCCACGCGTGGCTCTGCTCCCCCCCATCCTCCCACGCGTGGCTCTGCTACCCCCCCCATCCTCGTACGCGTGGCTCTGCTACCCCCCCATCCTCGTACGCGTGGCTCTGCTACCCCCCCCATCCTCGTACGCGTGGCTCTGCTACCCCCCCCATCCTCGTACGCGTGGCTCTGCTCCCCCCCTCGTACGCGTGGCTCTGCTCCGTCCCCCCCATCTTGAATGCATGGCTTCCGTTTTTGTCTTGTTTTTTTCACACAAAAACAAGTCATATTGAAGAAATTTTACCACGATCTTGAAGTACAATATGTCACGAGAAAACGGTCTCAGTGGAATCAGTTGGAAGTGTTTCACAGTTTTTACCACATTAAGGGACATTGGTCAGAAGTGTAAAAATTGGCCCGGTGGGTCATGAAGGTGAAAACAGGCTGAAGGGTTTAATCACATCAGGTGGTGAAAAAAAACAGATTTCACTGAGAAGATAGATCACAAAATTTCTTATTTTCAGGTGTACTTTTGATTTAGAAATTAAAATGGCGGTTACTCTTTAAGGTCTCTAATGAATAACAGCAAGCAGAGAGCTTCATGACTCACAGACTGGATAAAGAAAAGTAGAAGTATAAAATATTTTTACTGTACAAAACAGCATCAATTTATCCAGAATAGAATACCACTTTATTTCTAGAGCTCCAGCATGCCACTCCAAATCATTGGTCTACTCTTCAGTAATAACTTGCACTGATAAAATGGGAAAATTTCAATTCTGCAGAATAACTGGCTATCGTATACTTTCGAAAGATTGTCAAATCCTTATTTTGAGAGAATGTTCCCAGATACTCAAGTGCAAATGGATTTAATAAGAGAATGCAAAGTGTGAGCAACTGTATCAGAAATGAAGGCTGAACACTAGGTACACTAAACTTCGGAAATACACACAAAAAAATCCCAGAAATGCCTTTTTTTGCTATTTTCCTATGTAGCGTTTTTTCAACGCCATTTTTTTCTGCAGGATGGCACGCCAAAATAGCAAAATGCAATAATTCAAAGCCGATTGCCTGAGTTTTCCCCACTTTTTTTTTTAGCAGATTTTCCATGATAGGCAGAGGGGGCAGGAGAGCTGTAATTTCATCTCCCACCCACTGCACTTGCAACTCATTAGTATACAATTTCAACTATGGATTTCGGTAAAACAGCCAAATGGATTTCTATAAGAAAGATGAAGATTTAATCAGCATTAAAGCACCTTTACATACATGTCATTAGTTTGAGACATAAAATCTTGATGACAAGTTCACTTTAAAGGGGAAACATGAGAATTGTCACTTATAAGTTTGTGTTGGGTATAATTAGCATATATTGGCATCCCAAGGGCAAAGTGATCAGTCAAATGACCACAAAGATCAATCGCGCCAATAACAACCACTTTAGGACCAATTATAGCTCTATAACTGCCTTTATTCAGTCCATAGGGCTCATAGGCTGCAAATTAATGAAAAGATTAATTTGTGTGGATCCTTGAGATTCAATAAACGTTACAGCATGGGATATGAAATTGATTCTTATTTCCCCTTTTCTTTGTGATGTTACAAATATAACCTTTATTCAATCCATAAAGCTCCAAGACATAACCTTGCGTTGCATATTCTCTTGGAAAATCTTGCCAGGGAATTTTTGTGAAATGCTGCATGCACTCTGTACACAATGAAGTAATGATCTCAGAATGCTTTCCGTTACAACAAAGGTGTTTTGTTTGTTTTTTCTTAAATCCTATCTCCCTGTTGATAGATGTGGTCTCTTCTAAACCGTCTTCTGTGGGCAGCCAAGAACAGGAAACCCAAATATAAAATACACACAAAAAAGTGCAAAGAAGAAAAGAAAAAAAAAAACACCTCCCTCCCAGGATAGATCTAAGCAACAGACCATTGGCTTGTCATCATTTGTATGAGGCAGACCAGCTCACTTGCTAAAACAAGGTGTCAGACCACAGAATACAAAGTAAGCTCATATCTGCTCCACGAGAGTGGCCTTATAACAAGAGAACACAACATTTCACTTACATTAGTGCAGATTTGTCAGAAAAGCTGCAAATGTATATATTTAATTACTTTTTCACACCCATCATTGCTTCCTTGTGTGTTCTTTATCGTAATTACCTTCTCTACCTAAGCCAGGGAATGTAAGAGATTACAGGGAGAGGGAAATATGGCGCTGTCAGACATATGAACTATAAAGGCACAGATGATTGGCCTCGGGGAGACCAAAACATCCAACACCGCGGAGACACCATCACGTGTTTCTCAACGCAGTGATTCCAGAACACTGCCCCCATCCCTTATGGGAAATATGCAGATGCATGTAAAGAAGCTGCGGAGACACCATCACGTGTTTCTCGACGCAAGCAGTGAATAGCCAGGCCTTTCCCCGGGAAGGAACAACCACGGGAAGGGCAGCATCCTATGAAGGAAAGCCACCTATGCCAAGCATGGTATCCATCCACAGACAGCTGTTTCGGGGTGTTTGCCCCTCATCAGTGTGGAGTAGGAATCTGGCTATTAGGAGACATGATGGTGTCTCCGCGGTGTTGGATGTTTTGGTCTCCCCGAGGCCAATCATCTGTGCCTTTATAGCCTTTTTACTAGGCACTGCTCCTAATAGCCAGATTCCTACTCCACACTGATGAGGGGCAAACACCCCGAAACAGCTGTCTGTGGATGGATACCATGCTTGGCATAGGTGGCTTTCCTTCATAGGATGCTGCCCTTCCCGTGGTTGTTCCTTCCCGGGGAAAGGCCTGGCTATTCACTGCTTGCGTCGAGAAACACGTGATGGTGTCTCCGCAGCTTCTTTACAGACATATGAACTATGACATGGCCATTCCTTCAACATATACATTTGTTCCAAACAAACTTATTTTACATAAAATAAGTATTTGGTCACCTACCAATCAGCCAAGAATTCTGGCTCTCACACACCTTTTAGTTTTTCTTTAAGAAGCCCTCCTATTCTGCACTCATTACCTGTATTAGTTGCACCTATTTGAACTTGTTACCTCTATAAAAGACACCTGCCCACACACTCAATCACGCTCCAACCTCTTCACCATGGCCAAGATGAAAGAGCTGTTTATGGACACCAGGGACAAAATTGTAGACCTGCCAAAGGCTGGGATGGGCTACCGGACAGTAGGCAAGCAGGTTAGTGAGAAGGCAACAACTGTTGGCACATTTATTGGAAAATGGAAGAAACACAAGATGACTAAGTCTTCCACAGGCTGGGGCTCCATGCAAGATCTCGCCTCGTGAGGTAAGGATGATTCTGAGAAAGGCCAGTAATCAGCCCAGAACTACAGTTAGGGCCAGAAATATTTGGACAGTGACACAAGTTTTGTTATTTTAGCTGTTTACAAAAACATGTTCAGAAATACAATTATATATATAATATGGGCTGAAAGTGCACACTCCCAGCTGCAATATGATAGTTTCCACATCCAAATCGGAGAAAGGGTTTAGGAATCATAGCTCTGTAATGCATAGTGTCCTCTTTTTCAAGGGACCAAAAGTAATTGGACAATGGACTCTAAGGGCTGCAATTAACTCTGAAGGCGTCTCGCTCGTTAACCTGTAATCAATGAAGTAGTTAAAAGGTCAGGGGTGGATTCCAGGTGTGTGGTTTTGCATTTGGAAGCTGTTGCTGTGAGCAGACAACATGCGGTCAAAGGAACTCTCAATTGAGGTGAAGCAGAACATCCTGAGGCTGAAAAAAAAGAAAAAATCCATCAGAGAGATAGCAGACATGCTTGGAGTAGCAAAATCAACAGTTGGGTACATTCTGAGAAAAAAGGAATTGACTGGTGAGCTTGGGAACTCAAAAAGGCCTGGGCGTCCACGGATGACAACAGTGGTGGATGATCGCCGCATACTTAATTTGGTGAAGAAGAACCCGTTCACAACATCAACTGAAGTCCAGAACACTCTCAGTGAAGTAGGTGTATCTGTCTCTAAGTCAACAGTAAAGAGAAAACTCCATGACAGTAAATACAAAGGGTTCACATCTAGATGCAAACCATTCATCAATACCAAAAATAGACAGGCCAGAGTTAAATTTGCAGAAAAACACCTCAAGAAGCCAGCTCAGTTCTGGAAAAGTATTCTATGGACAGATGAGACAAAGATCAACCTGTACCAGAATGATGGGAAGAAAAAAGTTTGGAGAAGAAAGGGAACGGCACATGATCCAAGGCACACCACATCCTCTGTAAAACATGGTGGAGGCAACGTGATGGCATGGGCATGCATGGCTTTCAATGGCACTGGGTCACTTGTGTTTATTGATGACATAAGAGCAGACAAGAGTAGCCGGATGAATTCTGAAGTGTACCGGGATATACTTTCAGCCCAGATTCAGCCAAATGCTGCAAAGTTGATTGGACGGCGCTTCATAGTACAGATGGACAATGACCCCAAGCATACATCCAAAGCTACCCAGGAGTTCATGAGTGCCAAAAAGTGGAACATTCTCCAATGGCCAAGTCAATCTCCAGATCTAAACCCAATTGAGCATGCATTTCACTTGCTCAAATCCAGACTTAAGACGGAAAGACCCACAAACAAGCAAGACCTGAAGGCTGCGGCTGTAAAGGCCTGGCAAAGCATTAAGAAGGAGGAAACCCAGCGTTTGGTGATGTCCATGGGTTAAAGACTTAAGGCAGTGATTGCCTCCAAAGGATTTGCAACAAAATATTGAAAATAAAAATATTTTGTTTGGGTTATGTTTATTTGTCCAATTACTTTTGACCTCCTAAAATGTGGAGTGTTTGTAAAGAAATGTGTACAATTCCTACATTTTCTATCAGATATTTTTGTTCAACCCTTCAAATTAAACGTTACAATCTGCACTTGAATTCTGTTGTAGAGGTTTCATTTCAAATCCAATGTGGTGGCATGCAGAGCCCAACTCGCGAAAATTGTGTCACTGTCCAAATATTTCTGGCCCTAACTGTACATGGGAGGACCTGGTCAATGACCTGAAGAAAGCTGGAACCAGTGTCTCAAACATTATCATTAAAAACACATTACGTCACCCTGCTCACTCCAGCAGCTGTCAAGTCACGTTTGAAGTTTGCCCATGGCCATCTGGATGATCCAGATGAGGTATGAGAGGTCATGTGGTCACATGAGACCAAAATAGAACTTTTTGGTAACAACTCCATTCGCCAGGTTTGGAGGAAGAAGGATAAGTACAACCCCAAGAACACCATCCCAACAGTGAAGCATGGTGGGGGAAACTCATACTTTGGGGGTGCTTTCCAGCAAAACTTGGTCAAGAATTACTGGAAACGTCTGACCTCTGTGATTGCAAAGGTTTCAGTACCAAATGTTAATTTCTGCTTTTCTATTGTATCAAGTAATACATTTACAGTTGACTGCAGGAAAAGAAGTATGTAAAAATCATACAATGTGATTTTTGGGATTTTGTTTTAAAGATTATGTCTTTCAAAGGTGAAGTGTACCTAAGATAAAAATTACAGACCTCTCCATTCTTTGTAGGTGGGAAAACTTGCAAAATCGGCAGTGTATCAAATACCGTATTTTTCGGATTATAAGACGCACTTTTATGATCCCCAAAATTATGGGGGAAATGGGGATGCATCCTATAAATCGAACACTGTTCTTACAGATGCTGCGGGCCCGGAGCTGGGGGTGTTGCGGTGGTCATGCGGTGGTTGTACGGTGGTGAACGGTAGTGGTACAGCGGCAAGCAGTAGCCCTGTGGCAGCGGCATATGGCGGCCACCATTCTTCTTCCGGGGGTCCAACTTCTCACTCGGCACAGATGGACAAAAGCCGAGATCTCCATCCTCGCCTGCCTCTACGTGATGTCTCCAGAAAAATGGCCGCAGATGCGGTGCAGGCGCAGATGGAGATCTCGGCACCAAGATCTCTGGAGATGAGCGCCAAGATTTCAATTTACGCATGTGCCGCCTCGGCAACCATTTTCCTGGAGTCCAAGGCATAGTAAACAGTGTGGGGGCTCTGGGTTTTCACAAAATGTTGGCGGAGCCCCCGCACCACCGAATTCCCACAGCGTCACTCTTTCCTCCCCCAACAGCAACCCTGCTCCACTGCGGCCTGCACCACCGAACATCAGCAGCCACCCTGGGATGCTGCTTCACTGCAGCCACCACCCCTGGTAAGCAATAAGACGCCTGGATTGTAAGAAGCACCATAATTTCATTAAAAAAGCTTTTTTTATATATTTTTCTCTTCTGGGGTGCATCTTATAAACCGCAAAATACTGTACTTAATTGCTTCTCTGTATATGTTAAATAGGAACATGTGTCCAAGTCTGGTTGATCATGTGTTGTGGTGATTAAATTATCTGGTTGGGTTGGGATTTTAGGCCCATCACCTACTCATCCATTTACAATCTACAAGCATGTATTGAAATAATTATCTGTACAGTATACCAGTAATGTATAGTCAATCCTCGTTAGTATAGTGGTAAGTATCCCGCCTGTCACGCAGGAGACTGGGCTTGGACACCTCAAAAGAAGGGCTGTGTGATTTAAGAGAGTTCTCCTTCAATGGACTTCTTCAAACAGAAGCTGGACAGACATCTGAGATGGTTTAGTAAAACCTGCATTGAGCAGGGGGTTGCACACGATGACCCTGGAGGTCCCTTCCAGCTCTAACATGCTAGGATTCTATAATAATGTCTGAGAACGTTAAAATAGAAGTATAATGGTGCACATAGTGCATATACAATACATTGCAAAGTCATTCACTAATCCTAGTTATAATGATAGTATTCTCACCACATGACAATTATTAATGAACAAAGGCCGACTAAAAAAAAATAAAATAATAAAATCGATCAGAGAACCTGAAGAAGGGAAGTACAAGTTGTTGCCTAGCAACAGGTGTGAGAGAAATATACATATTTCCTGAATTTGTCGCCAACAGCAATAATTATTGGAAAAACCACTTAGAATATGCAAAAGTTTTTAACTTGTACATTATAAACAGGTCTTAAAACAAAACTAGAAGGTTTCCTGGCCATCTGATGCGTCATCCATTACACCTAGAATTACCGTATATAAGAAAGGTATGTACAGTATAATCATAGGTTATCAAGTATTATAGCAGGTTTGATTTTTTATTATGTCCCATTGGCCATAAGTGAATTTAGGTACCAAAAGTGGGTATCAACTATCTTACATAATCAAGGGTGCCCCTAGATCTTAAGGTACCGTCACACTGAACGATATCGGTAGCGATCCGTGACGTTGCAGCGTCCTGGCTAGCGATATCGTTCAGTTTGACACGCAGCAGCGATCAGGATCCTGCTGTGATGTCGTTGGTCGCTGCAGAAAGTCCAGCACTTTATTTCGTCGCTGGACCTCCTGCAGACATCGCTGAATCGGCGTGTGTGACACCGATTCAGCGATGTCTTCACTGGTAACCAGGGTAAACATTGGGTTACTAAGCGCAGGGCCGCTTTAACATTTAAACATTTAACTTTTTAGTCACAAAAATTATCTTTTAGCAACAATTTTTTTTATTTTCCCAATGGTAAAAGGAGAAACTGAACCACGAAAGTTGTTGTCCAATTTGTCCTGAGTACGCTGATACCTCATATGTGGGGGTAAACCACTGTTTGGGCGCACGGCAGGGCTTGGAAGGGAAGGAGCGCCATTTGACTTTTTGAATGAAAAATTGGCTCCACTCTTTAGCGGACACCATGTCACGTTTGGAGAGCCCCCGTGTGCCTAAAAATTGGAGCTCCCCCACAAGTGACCCCATTTTGGAAACTAGACGCCCCAAGGAACTTATCTAGATGCATAGTGAGCACTTTGAACCCCCAGGTGCTTCACAAATTGATCCTTAAAAATGAAAAAGTACTTTTTTTTTTCGCCTCAATTTTTTCATTTTCACATGGGCAATAGGATAAAATGGATTCTAAAATTTGTTGGGCAATTTCTCCCGAGTATGCCGATACCTCATATGTGAAATAAACCACTGTTTGGGCACACGGCAGGGCTCGGAAGGGAAGGCGCGCCATTTGACTTTTTGAATGGAAAATTAGCTCCAATTGTTAGCGGACACCATGTCGTGTTTGGAGAGCCCCTGAGTGCCTAAACATTGGAGCTCCCCCACAAGTGACCCCATTTTGGAAACTAGACCCCCCAAGGAACTTATCTAGATGCATATTGAGCACTTTAAACCCCCAGGTGCTTCACAGAAGTTTATAACGCAGAGCCATGAAAATAAAAATAAAAATTTTCTTTCCTCAAAAATGATTTTTTAGCCTGGAATTTCCTATTTTTCCAAAGGTAATAGGAGAAATTGGACCCCAAATGTTGTTGTCCAGTTTGTCCTGAGTACGCTGATACCCCATATGTGGGGGTAAACCACTGTTTGGGCGCACGGCAGGGCTCGGAAGGGAAGGCACGCCATTTGGCTTTTTAAATGGAAAATTAGCTCCAATCATTAGCGGACACCATGTCACGTTTGGAGAGCCCCTGTGTGCCTAAACATTGGAGATCCCCCACAAATGACCAAATTTTGGAAACTAGACCCCCAAAGGAACTAATCTAGATGTGTGGTGAGCACTTTGAACCCCCAAGTGCTTCACAGAAGTTTATAACGCAGAGCCATGAAAATAAAATAAAAAAATTATTTTCTCAAAAATGATCATTTAGCCTGCATTTTTTTATTTTCCCAAGGGTAACAGGAGAAATTTGACCCCAAAAGTTGTTGTCCAGTTTCTCCTGAGTACGGTGATACCCCATATGTGGGGGTAAACCACTGTTTGGGCACATGCCGGGGCTCGGAAGTGAAGTAGTGACGTTTTGAAATGCAGACTTTGATGGAATGCTCTGCGGGCGTTACGTTGCGTTTGCAGAGCCCCTGATGTGGCTAAACAGTAGAAACCCCCCACAAGTGACCCCATTTTGGAAACTAGACCCCCCAAGGAACTTATCTAGATGTGTGGTGAGCACTTTGAACCCCCAAGTGCTTCACAGAAGTTTATAATGCAGAGCCGTGAAAATAATAAATACGTTTTCTTTCCTCAAAAATAATTATTTAGCCCAGAATTTTTTATTTTCCCAAGGGTTACAGGAGAAATTGGACCCCAAAAGTTGTTGTCCAGTTTCTCCTGAGTACGCTGATACCCCATGTGTGGGGGTAAACCACTGTTTGGGCACACGTCGGGGCTCGGAAGTGAGGGAGCACCATTTGACTTTTTGAATACAAGATTGGCTGGAATCAATGGTGGCGCCATGTTGCGTTTGGAGACCCCTGATGTGCCTAAACAGTGGAAACCTCTCAATTCTACCTCCAACACACCCCTAACCCTAATCCCAACTGTAGCCATAACCCTTATCACAACCCTAACCGCAACACACCCCTAACCACAACCCTAACCCCAACACACCCCTAACCACAACCCTAATTCCAACCCTAACCCTAAGGCTATGTGCCCACGTTGCGGATTCGTGTGAGATTTTTCAGCATCATTTTTGAAAAATCCGCGGGTAAAAGGCACTGCATTTTACCTGCGAATTTACCGCGGATTTCCAGTGTTTTTTGTGCGGATTTCACCTGCGGATTCCTATTGAGGAGCAGGTGTAAAACGCTGCGGAATCCGCGCAAAGAATTGACATGCTGCGGAAAATACAACGCAGCGTTTCCGCGTGGTATTTTCCGCACCATGGGCACAGCGGATTTTGTTTTCCATAGGTTTTCATGGTACTGTAAACCTGATGGAACTCTGCTGCGAATCCGCAGCGGCCAATCCGCTGCGGATCCGCAGCCAAATCCGCACAGTGTGCACATAGCCTAATTCTAAAGGTATGTGCACACGCTGCGGAAAACGCTGGGGATCCGCAGCAGTTTCCCATGAGTTTACAGTTCAATGTAAACCTATGGGAAACAAAAATCGCTGTACGCATGCTGCAGAAAAACTGCACGGAAACGCAGCGGTTTACATTCTGCAGCATGTCACTTGTTTCTGCGGATTCCGCAGCGGTTTTACAACTGCTCCTATAGAAAATCGCAGTTGTAAAACCGCAGTGAAATGCGCAGAAAAACCGCGGTAAATCCGCCATAAATCCGCAGCGGTTTAGCACTGCGGATTTGAAAAATCCGCAAAGGAACAGAATACGTGTGCACATACCGAAACCCTAACCCTAGCCCTAACCCTAACCCTAACCCTATTCTAACTTTAGTGGAAAAAAAAAAATCTTTATTTTTTTTATTGTCCCTACCTATGGGGGTGACAAAGGGGGGGGGTCATTTATTATTTTTTTATTTTGATCACTGTGATAGATTATATCTCAGTGATCAAAATGCACTTTTGAACTAATCTGCCGGCCGGCAGATTCGGCGGGCGCACTGCGCATGCGCCCGCCATTTTGGAAGATGGCGGCGCCCAGGGAGAAGACGGACGGACCCCGGCAGGATCGGTAAGTATGATGGGGTGGGGGGGGAGCACGGGGGGGATCGGAGCATGGGGGGGGATCGGAGCGCGGGGGTGGATGATGCACGGGGGGGGTGGATCGGAGTGCAGGGGGGTTGGATCGGAGCACGGGGGGGGTGATTGGAGCACGGGGGGAGCGGAGCACAGGACGGAGGGGAGCCGGAGCAGTGTACCGGACAGATCGGTGGCTTGGGGGGGCGATGGGTGGGGGCACATTTGTGTTTCCAGCCATGGCCGATGATATTTCAGCATCGGCCATGGCTGGATTGTAATATTTCACCAGTTTTAATAGGTGAAATATTACAAATCGCTCTGACTGGCAGTTTCACTTTCAACAGCCAATCAGAGCGATCGTAGCCACGGGGGGGTGAAGCCACCCCCCCTGGGCTAAACTACCACTCCCCCTGTCCCTGCAGATCGGGTGAAATGGGAGTTAACCCTTTCACCCGATCTGCAGGGACGCGATCTTTCCATGACGCCACATAGGCGTCATGGGTCGGATTGGCACCGACTTTCATGACGCCTACGTGGCGTCATGGGTCGTGAAGGGGTTAAGGGAGATGGAGATCGTGTGGCTGTCTGTAATCTAATGAATATGGGGACCTAAAGTAGTACAAAATAAACTCAAGTTTTGTGATCTCATTAAAACAACATCAATTATTACAGAGAAAAAGAGAACTGCCTCCTTATCTCCGGACATAGGAAACAAACGTTATCTTAAACTAACAACATCAAACAGATGCGAAAAGAAATGAAGAAAAGACATCAAAGGGATCTGTGAGAGTAAAAGGGCCGTGGTGAGATAAGGCCCAGGTGTAGTCTGTACAGCAGAGCCTGGACTCTAAACTGGTCATGCCATTCCTTAGTGAATATGAAAGTGCAGCAGTGTGGCGCTGTAAAAATGTATACTTCTTGGGATATTTGTTTTTTAAATGGCGGAGGACAAGTGTATGGCACTGTATGGCGTTCTTGGACCCGGCCAGTGAACGCTCCAGACACACATACCTGGAGCGTGATATGAACAGAAACTTGTGGCTACCAGAGTCAATAGAGATATTCTACTTGAAGTTGAGTACTTGCATAGTTTTTTTTTTACTGCACAAAACCGAGTGTTGGCAGGAGAAACGCTGTTTTTTATGTATATTTTATGTGCATTTTTCATGGGGGTTTTTTTTTTGGCATGGGTAAAAAAACGCTGAAAAAAATTAGGAAGGAAAGACTAAGCAGTGTGTGCATGACATGACATTTCAGAAATATCATTCACTTTAAAAAAATGGGGGAAAAAGCACTCAACTTCACAGTACCAGCAAATGTGTGGAAAAAAAAACAAGCCAAAAATGTAATGTGTGAAGAAATCCAAAAAACGGTCATCTTATGTCATTTCTTAAAGGGGTTATCCACTTTAGATAGATAGGAGGCCTCCTAGATGGTAAGTTGATCACGGAGTTACCTTTTTATGGGACAGTCTGATCAGCATGTTTAGTTCTCCTCCAGTGGCGTTACTGGGGTAATTAAAGGGGTTGTCCAGGCTTAAGCTTCAAGTCTGCAGTCACTGTGAGCAGTGGGCAGTCGTGTGACCACATATGTGATGTGCATACTTTTAGCATTACTTGGCATGCACTGAGAACAATAATCCATTGCTACAAACAAGGCCATGATGTATTACCCGTATAGATTCTTTGTGGACAATTTCTACTTGAAACAAGGATTTCCTCTATAAAAAAAAAATAACAAAACCCAATGTAAATAAAACTTTACCAGGTCTTACCGTATGTGCACGGGACAACTGGATTGGGTACGACATAGCATGTGGAGTGTATCGGGCTTCGGCAGCCCTCCTGCTTTGTGTAGCCGGCTGGGTAGAACCAGACATACTGAGCCAGTAGACGTGAACTCGATTATCTTAATAAAGGGATAGGAGACCAGAGAGGATCATGGGAGGACTTTGGTTGTATCACTGCTTGTCTGAAAAAGAAAGAATAATACAAAAGAAAGTGTTAACCAAGTATCTTCAGAGTATCCAACCAATGTTATGCCCATAAAGATACGTTCTGATTGTTGTAAGTACCCCCTTCCTCCTAGATACAAGGCAACAGAATTGCATAGAACGTCTTTGGTTATTATTCAGTGTTCTGCAATGTGAGGACGTCAGATCATGATGAGAGTTGTAGTTTCACAACAGCAGAACAGCCACAGATCCCTGCACCATTTCAGCCACAATGGTAAAGAAGGTTTTCCTGCCCAGTAGAGGAAAATGTAAACTGCACACAAAAGATGTTCAGCATTGCACACATTTCCATACATACCGCAAACATCCAGGCACAAAAACTGTATTGACTAATCACCCGTGACCCACAGACATGTCTCTTCTAGGTGTTAAGCCATGCAAACGGGTCAGCCTCTCCTCCCAGATAAACATTCAGGTGGAGTCTGTAGACTTCCTCATATATCATGTATCTGCACCTTGGAGCTCCCATACTGGTACGCCTCTGGTCAAACTGCAGCACTGTACACTTGTCATAGCTTCCGTTCTGTGAGCAGCTACATGTGCCCTAACACTGATGTCAGAAGCTGGGGTGTGAAACCAACGTGGGGGAGGGGAAGGTTCTTTCCTTGAACCGCAGATCAGGAGATGCATATAAACTGTTGCTTTATCTCCAGCTCACAGATACTGCCACTAGACTAAGCAATAATGTGCTTTCTTAATCACTGTGCTTTCCGCTGGAACTTGTACATCCACTGATTCAGGCAGACTTAAAGAAATACCAGGCCTAATAATGAATGCAAAGCAAAAAACTACTGTGCACCTCCTCAGGACCCCTTTCATTGCAGATGGAGATCTACAATGGCCACATGTACTTATGCTGGCTAACAGATGTATATCATTCAGCTGCGGCAAGAAAAACTAAATCTCCGAGCACTAAAAAATACTCAGAGACCCCCCGAGCGTGCTCGAGAAATCTCGAGTAACGAGTATATTCGCCCATTACTAGTCTTCATTAAAACCCATTATCTACCAATGTCCTTTTTTGGGACGCCTAATCTTTAGCTTCAAGCAGCTAAGATTTTATAATTTTTATAATTAGGTCCCATTTTTTGTGTTGGGTTTGTAAAATGAATGTTTTCAAAATAGGAAATCATGTCATTGTCATTTTTAATTGAATATTGGCACGCCCTTTTCTGAAAAATCTGTACTTGAAAAAATTTTAATTTGGCAAGTAATGGGTTAATACCTTTAGGCTATGTGCGCATGTTGAGTATTTGCTTGCAGAAGTTTCTGAAAGGTATCTGCATCTCGGCAGGAAAAACGCTATGAAAAAAATGCACGTTTTTGTATGCGTCTTTGCATGTGCGGCGCCCCAGGGTCCTGGTCGTCGCAGTGGTATTGCTTTCCTCTCGGGGAGAGTCATACTACGTTTGGAGGCAATGAAGGATAACTGCATCCAGGTATCACAAACATGCAACATTTCACACTCCAGGCCACCAGGGGGAGCTCTTGCTCCTATTTATTAGGTCACTCCCCACATTGGTAAAACTGGTCGCCTGTAGGGAAAGTTAGTCAGTTGCTGGCTGAGCTCCGCTCAGTTAGTTGGTCCCTGACAGGGGTGGGATCCTATCAGAGAACGAAGGAGAGGGACACAGAGCTGTGCATGCCCTCAGAGCTGCAGTTCCTACTACCATCTTCACACTGGGAAGCCCTGGGGACATACTTCACCTGTGAGAAGGTATACCATCTAGTTGCCATAACATCACCCCAGCGTACCCCTTAAAGCAGCATCGGTCACCCTGACCGAATACCACAGGTGGCGTCACTAACACAAACTTTATCCCTTTAAAGACCTTTCCCTTTTACAGGGACGTCCCAGGGCCACGGACCGGGTCAGCCACCGTGACATCCCCGTGTGAACTGCAGGAACTGGTACAGAGTACCCCGCTGCCCTGACGGGGCGATCCACATGCGTTTTTGTACAGCAATGAATGCGTTATTGAGCAAAATAAAGATATATTTTAAAAAAAAAATCTTTGCTATAATTTCTTGGTTAAAACCACCTTTTTCATGCTGATGCAGTAGCATCAGGGTAATGGGATTAGGGCTTGGTGCCAGCAGCTGTCCTTGACACCTAGCTCTAGGCTTAAGGTACCGTCACATTAAGCGACGCTGCAGCGATATAGGCAACGATGCCGATCGCTGCAGCGTCGCTGTTTCGTCGCTGTGTGGTCGCTGGAGAGCTGTCACACAGACAGCTCTCCAGCGACCAACGATGCCGAAGTCCCCTGGTAACCAGGGTAAACATCGGGTTACTAAGCGCAGGGTCGCGCTTAGTAACCTGATGTTTACCCTGGTTACCATTGTAAATGTAAAAAAAACCAAACAGTACATACTTACATTCCGGTGTCTGTCCCCTTGGTCAGCTTCCCGCGCTGACAGTGAGCGCCGGCCGGCCGTAAAGCAGAGCGGTGACGTTATTATTCCTTTATTTGAAATAATGACACAGACTCTAATACAGTAATCTTAATTAAACCAGACTCACCGAACGCCTAATCCACCAAAGCCAACGTTTCCTGCAACAAAAATAAACCACAATATTCCTCACCTGTCCGCCGATAAGGTAATCGCTCCCACAGTGTAGCACTGAGCTGCTGTGAGTGAGTTCATCAGCTCCGGTGATCTCTCTTACGGCACCACTGCGGCGGGGGAAAGTTCTCATGCAGCGGTGCCATAAGTGAAAGCAGCGCAGCTGATGAACTCCCGTGAACTCTCAATGCAGCTCAGTGATGCACTGCGGGAGCGAGTGCCTTCTGTCAGTGTATCACCAGCAGCCAGATAGAGCAGTTACATGTTCTGATGTGACTGTTCTACACGCGAGATCGCCGTGGGACACTCAGGATTATGTGGACTACGGCAGACAGGCGAGTACATGCTGGTTTATTATTTTACATTTTTTCTAGAAGACTAGGCAGTCGGGGATTTGGTGTTAGGTGAGTATAATGTTTTTTTCTTTTTATTTAAATATGTAATTATTTAACTTTTTTTTTTTTATAATTTTAAACTGTGAGCACAGGTGCCGGCTGATGATACTACCGTATTTTCCGGCGTATAAGACGACTTTTTTACCCCTAAAAATTGTCCCAAAAGTCGGGGGTCGTCTTATACGCCGGGTACGGCTGCAAGGAGCGATCCTGAATGGTTCCCAGGGTCTGAAGGAGAGGAGACTCTCCTTCAGGCCCTGGGATCCATATTCATGTAAAAAATAAAGAATAAAAATAAAAAATATGGACCCTGGCTCTCACCGCTGCAAACGTCTGCCTCCGTTCCTAAGAATGCAGTGAGTGAAGGACCTTCGATGACGTTGTGCTTTTGGCCCATTTCCACGTGGGGAAAACGCATCAAAAACACACTGTGTGCAAACAGCCTTATGGTGGCTCAGTCGTCAGCTGGTCTTATTTCACGGTTTGTTTTTTTTTACAGTGTTTAGTGGCATGGTGCCAGTACTAGCAGGACAAGCTATTAATCTTTACCAACCTCCCCGCCTTACTCTTTTTAGATTACTACATGCTTACAAATCACAAGACTTATGCCCCAGTTCATCATTGCCTTTGCGCCCATTTTTTGTGTAATTGAGTTTTTTGGCACTCAATTCATTATTCTATTTGCAACCTTATTGAATCTATTTTATATGCCCTCGTCTATTTGTTATTGTTTTGAGCTTTGTTGGTAGAGTTTAACAATTACAGATGTTTTCGGCTGATTAATCAATTACAAATTTGTAAAAGGATCCAAAATTTTGCGCAATTTAATTCCAGTTTACCCATAATGTATTTCTGAGTACATCTGCGTTTTTGGAGCAATTTTTGCAACTTGTGGAACCAAAAGTTAAAATAAAAAAGGACAGGGGAAAAAAGTAAAAAAGTATTCAAGGCACTTTCCTCTGGAAGTGCTTGAGCAATTTTAGTGCATTGTTAGTTCTTGCTTGCTACTTACTTAGTTGTTAGGGCCCTGTATTCTTCCAGTCTCCTACATTGTATCCCCAGTGTTTGCACTCGCATTCTGATCTCATGTAAAATAGATCATCTCCTGCATTATATTAAATCTGGGCTCTATCCCCAGTTTGCTATTATTGTGATACTTGTGGAAAGGGGACTCTCAAACTGGTTAAAAATGCCGACGGTGAAATCTCATGTGGCTCACGCTTAATATAATCGACTCCTTTTGTAAACAAGAGAAAAAGGATGAGACTATTGGATCCTCTCCTGAAAGATCGGTAGAGCCTTCCCTAAAACTTTTCATCGCACAGGACCTAGGTCCAGCATTGACAACAAATATTCAACTCCAACATTGGGCCTGAAGCAAGAGGACAAATGAACATTACACAACACTTAGATTTCACTCGAAGTAAGCACATTTCTGAATGTCACACTGTGGCCCTAAGCAAAATATACTTGAAACTCACTCAGCTTTCTAATACTAGTGGCTGAAAACTACTAGCAACTACTAAATGCAGGTTGAACCGCTTGTAAAGAAATCTTTAATGTGCAAATATTTATGTCCACAATTGACCCATCATATACAGTACGTACAACTATCTAAGGGTCCAATTTATCAACTCTATTGTAGCGCAGGCTCCTGCTATACCAGTCTTGATGGAGTGGCATGCGCCTCCATTAGCTGCTAGTCCACTCAGTGACAAACAAAATGTTTAGAAGTACAAAACACTGACACTCGATTAATTTCACAAGCAGGCCCGGCTACTTACAGCTCTGCATATTTTGGCATAGCGATGCAAACTGGCATGGCAATATCACAAGTTGCAACATTTTTGCTCTTTTCAGAGCTTTTATGCCACATCAAAGCCTTAACCCCGCGCGTTCCAATTCACCAAACAATTTTGCCCCTATCTACATAATGGGGAAAAAGTGAAAGGAAAAGTGTTGGAGGCGTCGCAGCTACAGCCACAAAATTTCGCACTGCCACATGTCTGGACCTTGAGAGCATCATAGGCTATGTTGTGAGGTGAAATTTTAACCACGCGCTTTCCAATTCACCAAACAATTTGGCCCCTATCTACATAATGGGGAAAAAGTTAAAGGAAAAGTGTTGGAGGCAAATTGACAGCTGCCAGATGTGAACAAGGGGGACTTAAAAAGAGTGAGCGATGGCGCCAAAGAGTATATACCGTACAGTTGCTAAGGTGGGGCCCCGACATGGGATGCTCACCACACACGGGGATATGAACACACACACAAAAGGCGCCACAAACTACCACGTGCTTGAACACATATTACCCTCAGCACACATTTCACCACACATACACCAACCTCGCCACATAAAAGTCGAAACACAAAAGTCGCCGCTCAAAACTCGCCATGCGCAAAACTCACCGCATGGAAAACTCACCACACGCGAAACTTGCACACGCGGAAAAATTGCCACATGCACAAAAGTTGCAACACATGCAAAAGTTGCCTCACACAAAACTTGCACATACTCAAAACGCACCACACATAAAACTTGCCACGCGCAAAACTTGCTGCACACAACTTGCTACACTAACCTGTCACATGCAACTCGACACACAAAAAGTTGCTACGCGCATGTCACCACACAAAACTCACCTCACAAAAGTCGCTACATGCATGTCACCACATGCAACTCAACACACACAACTTGACACATGAAACTCGCCCTAAAACACACACAAGTCTGGTATTATCCTTCAAAAATAAAAATCTGATTAATAAGCAGACAAACTACAAGAGCAACAAATGTACCATACAGGAAATACGGCAGCTGTCAGTCACATGACCTGTCTATTATGTGTATGTGTGAGCTAATATATACTGCCTGGGGGGAGGGCTTCCTGTTGGCTGGGGATTTATCAGGCTGCCAATTTAGCTTACAAATTTGGAGGTAAAAATACTGACCAAATAACATGTGAACGCGGTCTAATACAAAAGGAGATGACACACAGGTATATACTATATACAGGAGAGATGACACACAGGTATATACTATATACAGGAGGAGATGACAGGTATATACTATATACAGGAGGAGATGACACAGGTATATACTATATACAGGAGAAGATGACACATACAGTTAGGTCCATATATATTTGGACAGAGACAACATTTTTCTAATTTTGGTTATAGACATTACCACAATGAATTTTAAACAAAACAATTCAGATGCAGTTGAAGTTCAGACTTTCAGCTTTCATTTCAGGGTATCCACATTAAAATTGGATGAAGGGTTTAGGAGTTTCAGCTCCTTAACATGTGTCACCCTGTTTTTAAAGTGACCAAAAGTAATTGGACAATTGACTCTAAGGCTATTTCATGGACAGGTGTGGGCAATCCCTTCGTTATGTCATTCTTAATTAAGCAGATAAAAGGCCTGGAGTTAATTTGAGTTGTGGTGCTTGCATTTGAAAGGTTTTGCTGTGAAGTAAACATGCGGTCAAAGGAGCTCTCCATGCAGGTGACACATGCCATCCTTAAGCTGCGAAAACAGAAAAAGCCCATCCGAGAAATTGCTACAATATTAGGAGTGGCAAAATCTACAGTTTGGTACATCCTGAGAAAGAAAGAAAGCACTGGTGAACTCACCAATGCAAAAAGACCTTGGCGCCCACGGAAGACAACAGTGGCGGATGATCACAGAATAATCTCCATGGTGAAGAGAAACCCATTCACAACAGCCAACCAAGTGAACAACACTCTCCAGGAGGCAGGCGTATCAATATCCAAATCTACCATAAAGAGAAGACTGCATGAAAGTAAATACAGAGGGTTCACTGCACGGTGCAAGCCACTCATAAGCATCAAGAATAAAAAGGCTAGACTGGACTTTCTTAAAAAAAAATCTAATAAAGCCAGCACAGTTCTGGAAGAACATTCTTTGGATAGATGAAACCAAGATCAACCTCTACCAGAATGATGGAAAGAGAAAAGTATGGTGAAGGTGTGGTACAGCTCATCATCCAAAGCATACCACATCATCTGTAAAACACGGCGGAGGCAGTGTGATGGCTTGGGCATGCATGGTTGCCAGTGGCACTGGGTCACTAGTGTTTATTGATGATGTGACACAGGACAGAAGCAGCCGAATGAATTCTGAGGTATTCTGAGACATACTATGTGCTCAGATCCAGCCAAGTGCAGCCAAAGTGATTGGTTGTCGTTTCATACTACAGATGGGCAATGACCCAAAACATAAAGCCAAAGCAACCCAGGGGTTTATTAAAGCAAAGAAGTGGAATATTCTTGAATGGCCAAGTTAGCCAACTAATCTCAACCCAATTGAGCATGCATTTCACTTGTTAAAGACTAAACTTCAGACAGAAAGGCCCACAAACAAACAGCAACTGAAAACCACGGCAGTGAAGGCCTGGCAGAGCATTAATAAGGAGGAAACACAGCGTCTGGTGATGTCCATGAGTTCAAGACTTCAGGCAGTCATTGCCAGGAAAGGGTTTTCAACCAAGTACTAGAAATGAACATTTTATTTAAAATTATTTAATCTGTCCAATTACTTTTGGTCCCTTTAAAAACAGGGTGGCACATGTTAAGGAGCTGAAACTCCTAAACCCTTCATCCAATTTTAATGTGGATACCCTCAAATGAAAGCTGAAAATCTGAACTTCAACTGCATCTGAATTGTTTTGTTTAAAATTCATTGTGGTAATGTCTATAACCAAAATTAGAAAAATGTTGTCTCTGTCCAAATATATATGGACCTAACTGTATATACTATATACAGGGGAGATGACACAGGTATATACTATATACAGGAGGAGAAGACATACAGGTATATACTATATACAGGAGGACATGACATGTATATACTATATACAGGAGGAGAAGACATACAGGTATATACTATATACAGGAGGACATGACAGGTATATACTATATATAGGAGGAGATGACACATCTATACTATATACAGGAGGAGATGACAACCTGGTATATACTATATACAGGGGCGATGACACAGGTATATACCATATACAGTGGAGATGACACAGGTATATACGGGAGGAGATGACATACAGGTATATACTATATACTGGAGATGACACAGGTATATACTATATACTGGAGATGACACAGGTATATACTATATACAGGAGCAGATGACACACGTATATACTATATACAGGAGGAGATGACATACAGGTATATACTATATAAAAGAGGAGATGACACATAGGTATATAGAGGAGGAGATGACATACAGCAGGTATATACTATATACAGGGGATATGACATACAGGTATATACTATATACAGAAGAGATGACACATGGGTATATACAATATACAGGAGGAGATGACATACAGCAGGTATATACTATATACAGGAGGAGATGACATACAGCAGGTATATACTATTTACAGGGGAGATGACATACAGCTATATACTATATACAAGAGAAGACATACAGGTGTATACTATATATAAGGGAGATGACAAACATGTATATACTGAGGTGAAAATGATGGGTGTGAGGTGAAAATGAAAAGGTGTGAGTGCAAAATGAGAGGAGTGAGGGAAAATAGTGGAGTGATCGGAAAATGACAGATGTGAGGTTGAAATGACAAGTGTTAGGGGGAAATGAGAGGAGTGAGGGGGAAAATGAGAGGTGTAAGGGAGAAAATGAGAGGTGTAAGGGAGAAAATGAGAGGCATGATGGGAAAATAAGAGACGTGAGGTGCTATAACTAACCACAGATATTTACTATGCCCAGGCAACATCGGGCCTCTTCAGCTAGTATATGCAATATATAATATACTATATATATAATACTATATTATATACAACATAGCTACGTAGTATATAACAGAGCTACGTAGTATAACACAGAGCTACGTAGTATATAACAGAGCCACGTAGTATATAACATTGCCATGTAGTGTATTGCACAGGTATGTGGTATACTGGTCAGCCACGTAGTATATTGTAGAGCCACATAGTATATTGAACAGGCACGTAGTATATTGCACAGCCACGTAGTATATAACACAGTCACGTAGTGTATTGCACAGTTACGTAGTGTATTGCACAGCTATGTAGTATATTGCATAGCTACGTAGTATATTGCAAAGCCACGTAGTATATAACAGAGCCACGTAGTATATTGCACAGTTGACGTAGTATATAACAGAACCGACACAGCCACATAGTATATTGCACAGCTATGTAGTATATTACACAGAGCACGTAGTATTTTGGACAGTCACGTTGCATATTGCCCAGCTACATAGCATATAGCACAGAGATGTAGTATGTAACAGAGCCCACGCAGTATGCGTGGTTATAAAAAAATTAAAATAAACATATACCCACCTTCCGAAGGCCCCTTGAAGTCCTGGCACCTGTGTGCGGTGCACGCGGCAGCTTCCGGTCCCAGGGTTGGTATGAGCGCAGGACCTGTGATGACATCGCGGTCACATGACCGTGGCGTCATGGCAGGTCCTTCTCGCATAGCATCCTTGGCACCTGAACCTGCCGCTTGCACTGCCGAGGACAGCACGCGACGTCTGAAGGTGAGAACAACCTTTTTTTATTATTATTATTAGTAACATTAGATCATACGCAGCATCAATAATAAAAAGTTGGTCACACAGGGTTAATAGCTGCGTTAACAGAGTGCGTTACACCGCGGTCCGTTAACGCTGGCATTAATCCTGTGTGAGCGTTCAGCGCTGACTGCAGGGCAGGAAAGCAGCAGCCATTTCTCTGCCAGACTATGGCCGTCGCTGATTGGTCGTGGCAATGGTCGTGGGCGTTTTGCCACGACCAATCAGCGACTTGGATTTCCATGTCAGACAGAGGCCGCAACCAATGAATATCCGTGACAGACAGAGAGAAAGACGGAAGTGACCCTTAGACAATTATATAGCAGATGTATATATATATATATTTATTTGCAATCCAAAGTAAACATATATGACATTTCGGTCTCATTTTACACCTTCTTCAGATATGCATTGCCATAAAAGAATATAGGACTCAATGCTGAAACTAAACACGATACAGTGCGTATGAAAGTGGGAATACCACTAAAGGTATGGCACCTAAAAAAGTCAGGATCCAGTTCTTTCTAGATCATTTTTATGGACTGTTCTGGAACTTCTGGACATTTGGCAACTCTGATTCTCATGAGACACAAGACTAGAACAGTACAGAGGAAACTGGAACTTCGAGAACAGTAGAGATAAGACCTAGAGAGACTTTCGATCATATACTAGAAAATGAAAATACCGGTAATTATTTGTTGATCAGGAAAAAAATGAATCCCAGATGAAGAGAGTTCACCGCTTTATCAAAGTCCACGTAATCGCTGCCACACTTCCCATTCATGCGAGCAGTCCATTTCTTGATGATCTAAATGCCTATGAGGTGTAATGACTTCCTAAGCCTCATTAAAGATGCCGTTCTGGAACAGCTGGCATAACAAGGGCAGCACGCCCTGATGTAAGATTCGCTTTCAACAACAATTTCCTATTCACTGCATTCTCAATCATCTAGAATTGTCTGCTCAAATGTGCCCGGCAAGCAAATCATTTACAAGATATTTTTTTCCCCTCTGATTATGACAAAATAAGGAAAGCAAAGTGTTTATACTGTTACAGAGCAGTTAGATATTTTTGTTATAGGTTTTCTTCTCAATTCAGTCCTAAAGCTACACTCGGCTAGTTTCCTTTTACTACATTGCATTGTGTGAATCGGAAATAATGTTTAAAGTGAACCTGTCAGCAGGATTGTGCACAGTAACCTACAGACAGTGTCAGGTCGGGGCCGTTATACTGATTACAATGATACCTTGGTTGATGAAATCCGTCTTGTGGTTGTTGTTGTTGTTTAATCTCTATTTGTAGTTTTCAGTTAATGAGATTCTCATGCCCCAGGGTGGCTTGTGGGGGGTCTTAATGTGGTGCCCTGCTTACATATTCATCTGTATGGCTTCTGACAAATCACTGATCACTCAGTGACCGGCTCCCTATTTTACATACACCTGTGCAGCAGTATTTATTGGATCGCAGATAGGGGCTACTGCGTAGATGCGGCCAGCACCACCTGGCAGAGACACTTTTTTGTCACCAGTGCAGTAGTATCTATCGCGTTCCTAACTATGCTAATGTGCAGGTGCAACCAGCGCCATTTTGATGAAGAATTTTTAGTACATAAAGAAATCTACATGACTAAATAAAATGAAAATATGGACATTATAGATAGTATCACACTACAGCGCAGGCGCCACAGCCAGCATGATAAATGTAATTTTTTTTCCCCCAAACAATAAAATATACAGTATATAAAATAGGGGGCAGGTCACTAAGGGAGGAGTGACCTGTCATAAGCCATCAGTATGATTACCTAAGCAGAACACCGCATAAAGAAGATCCACCCACAGGCCGCCCCAAAGCACGAGAATCTCATTAACTGAAAACTACAAATAGAGATTAAACAACAACCACAAGACGGATTTCATCAACCAAGGTATCATTTTAATCAATATAACGTCACCAACCTGACAGTGTATGTAGGTTACTAAGCATAATCCTGATGACAGGTTCCCTTTAAGAACCCTCCCATGAACTTTCTGTCCCCTTAACAGTATGTATGTGTCGCTGTTAATATACTCCCCTACATCAGTCTTCTCTGGTATCCAGCACCGCTCCAATTCTCTTCTGAGTGAGGTCACTGCTCTTCAGGCTAGCCGACTCACTTTATGCATGAGCAGTAGTATCTTTCATAGGCTTACGTTGTAAAAGTCACTTCCAGATCACTCAGAGTGTAGTGTGTTCTGGAGAGTCTGGAGAGTGGTGACATCACTCAGAAGAGAAGCAGAACGGCACTGATGCATAAATAGTTATATGTAGCCTATATTTTGGTAATATGCTCTCTTAGGCTACTTTCACACTTGCGTCGCTTGGCCTCCGTCGCAATGCGTCATTTTGGAGAAAAAACGCATCCTGCAAAGTTGCCCGCAGGATGCGTTTTTTGTCCATAGACTTGTATTACCGACGCGTCGCGACGTATGGACACGTTCCATGCGTCTGTATTTGGCGGACCGTCGTAGTGAAAAAACGTTCAAGGGAACGTTTTTTCGTACGTCGGGTCCTCCATTTTGAACTGAGCAGGTGCGGCCGGAACTCCACCCCCTCCTCCCTGGTACTTCACAGTGGGCAGAAGACGCATTGAACACTGCGTCCGCTGCACGCGTTGTGCAAAAAATCACCACTGTCCGTCGGCACGTTGCGCCGATGCTTTGTGACGGCCCCGTACCGGCGGAAGTGTGAAAGAAGCCTTGGTATTTGTAGATGAGGAGAATTTGTAGATGATCTGCGCTGCTGTTATCACATCTGATAAATCCAAATCCAGTCAAAGTATGTGTGGTTTCTTTATTAGGTCGAGCTTAAGGTACCGTCACATTTAGCGACGCTCCAGCGATATAGACAACGATCCTACCTAAAACTAGATCGCTGGAGCGTCGCTGTTAGGTCGCTGTAGAGATGTCAAACACAGCAACTCCAGAACGATGCAGGAGTGATCCAGTGACGTACTTATCGTTCTCGCTGGTTGTTAGCTCTGTGAAAAAACATTGCAGGCATCGTTGCGTTTGATGTCAAACATGATGAATCACGCCTGACGACCAAATAAAGTTCCGGACTTTCAGCTACGACCAGCGATATCACAGCGGGATCCTGATCGCTGCTGCGTGTCAAACACAACGAGATCGCTATCCAGGACGCTGCAACGTCACGGATCGTTGTCGTTCTCGTTGTAAAGTTGCTCAGTGTGAAGGTACCTTTAGGGTTTACTTGTCCTGATGAAGAAGTCTGTAGTATTTGGAAACGGGTAGACTAATAAAGAAGAACAGCAAATACTTTCTGTCTGGACTTGGATTTATCAGATGTGATAACAGCAGCGCAGATCATCCGCAAATTCTCCTTATCTACAAATACTAAGAGAGCATATTCCCAAAATACAGGATACATGTCACTATTTATGCATTAATTACTTGATCCAATTAATGGGGTTTAATTTGTAATTATTTTTCTGTTCCACTTGCATTTTAATCTTAATTTGATCGTGCTCTTTGATCTACTACTTTGCAGGTTTCTATAGATCCTCATTATTGCAGCCATTCATTGCACCTATACCGACCGCTTTTTGTCTCATTTTAAGTCTGATTGGATGTCCTTTTATTCCATATCTGTTTTTAATGGTTTTCAATAAAGATTTTATATTTTATATTTATTTCTTATCTAGTCACGTGGCAATAGATAATGTAGAATTGAATGATTCCCAGCACTGTCACAGATTTTGGATCTTGATTCCTTTATTCTGAATCCGGGCGCGTTTCAGCTCATCCACACTGCTGTTGAAAGCTCTGGATGAGCTGAAACGTGTCCAGCTTCTGAATAAAAGAATCAAGATTGAAAATCTATGTGAGTACCGGGAGTCATTCAATTCTAAAATAAGCCAATGACCAACTGGCATACGTGAAGAGTCTAATTTCTTACAGAATGCACCCAATCTACGACATTGTGTGTCACTTATAAATCTGGAGAATAATCTTGTTATCTGTCTCACTTAAAAAGTTATTATGCTACCAGAAGCCCCTTTTACACAGATCTATCCAGGTTGGTAAGCAACCACTGATCGGCTACATACTAGCTGGTCAGCGGTCTTTCAATGACCTGTTTACACAGGAGAATCACATTCTATAACATACGATCATTCTGTGAGTATACAATATTGTGCTAACGGCAGCACATCTCTTCTAACAGGACGATGAGCAGGCAATAAAAGTGATATTTAAAGAGAATCGCACCCAATGAGCGAGCATTTAGCTGGTATGTCGAGTGACTGCTGGACTGGTTATATGTGCCAATAGTTGGGATCAGTTCCTCCAAATGCCCGTTTGCTGATTATTACTCGTTTAGATGGACCATACATTTTTAGACATAATTAGAAGTCAGCCGCTGAGGCTATGTGCACACATTCAGGATTTTTCGCGTTTTTTTTGCTATAAAAACACGATAAAAAAGCATAAAAACACATACATATGCATCCTATCATTTAGAATGCATTCCGCAATTTTTGTGCACATGATGAGTTTTTTTCTACGAAAAAAATGCATCGTGGTAAAAAAAAAAAAAAAACAGCATGTTCATTAATTTTGCGGATTTTTCGTGTTTTTCCCGCTATTTAATGGATTGGGAAAGCTCCGGAAAAAAAAAACGCACAAAAATCCGCACAAAAAAACAAGAAAAAAACCGCATGCGGATTTCTGGCAGAAATGTCCGTTTTTTTGTCAGGAAATTTCTGCAAGAAATCCTGAACGTGTGCACATACCCTTAGTGTTCACACCTCTTAAATGGCAATTTATAAAAAACAAGCTACGGTTATTTATGTCTATGAGGCAGTATGGTGGCGCAGTGGCACAGCAGCCTTGCAGCGCTGGAGTCCTGGGTTCAAACCCCACCAAGGACAACATCTGCAAAGAGTTTGTATGTTCTCTCCGTGTTTGCGTGGGTTTCCTCCGGGTACTCCGGTTTCCTCCCACATTCCAAAGACATACTGATAGGGAATCTAGATTCGGAGCCCCAACAGGGACAGCGATGATAATGTGTGCAAACTGTAAAGCACTGCGGAATATGTTAGCGCTATATAAAAATTAAGATTATTTATAGATTATTATAGCAGGTTTCTGTAATCTGCCCTCAATCTTATCTCCGGCCATAAATTATCAAACATGGCTTTCAGGCTGAATATACAGGTACCATTACACTAAACGATTTACCAACAATCACGACCAGCGATACGACCTGGCCGTGATCGTTGGCAAGTCGTTGTGTGGTCGCTGGGGAGCTGTCACACAGACAGCTCTTTCCAGCGACCAACGATACGGGGAAAGACTTCAGCATTGTTGAAACTGTCTTCAACAATGCCGAAGTCCCCGGGTAACCAGGGTAAACATCGGGTTACTAAGTGCAGGGCCGCGCTTAGTAACCCGATATTTACCCCGGTTACCATTGTAAAAAAAAAAAAACAGTACATACTCACATTCTGATGTCTGTCACGTCCCCCGCCGGCATCCACAGGGTTAAAACTGCTTTCAGCAGGAGGGCTGCTAATGCACGCGCTGCTGCCGAGAGCTTCCCTGCACTGACTGTCGGCGCCGGCAGTAACAGAGGTGACGTCACCGCTCTGCTCTGCTTTACGGCCGGCACTGACAGTCAGTGCAGGGAAGCACTCGGCCGGAGCGCGTGCATTAGCAGCCCTCCTGCTGAAAGCAGTTTTAACCCTGTGGACGCCAGGGGACGTGGCAGACATCAGAATGTGAGTATGTACTGTTTTTTTTTTACTTTTACAATGGTAACTAGGGTAAATATCGGGTTACTAAGCGCGGCCCTGCACTTAGTAACCCGATATTTACCCTGGTTACCAGTGAACACATCGCTGGATCGGTGTCACGCGCCGATCCAGCGATGACAGCGGGTGATCAGCGACCAAAAAAAGGTCCTGATCATTCCCCAGCGACCAACGATCTCCCAGCAGGGGCCTGATCGTTGGTCGCTGTCACACATAACGAAATCCTTAGCAGGATCGTTGCTACGTCACAAAAAGCGTGACGTTGCAACGATATCCTTAACGATATAGTTATGTGTGAAGGTACCTTTAGACCATCTATACTGTAGAGATAAACTGAGCTGAACAAAGCAGGCAATTAAAGAAAACCAGTTAGGAGTTCATGGAATTGTCTGTTCTACAGAGAATAACCTTTGATGAACCCTTAGTCGTTGCAGCAAATAATTATCTTCAAAGCAATTCTTACCCTTATCCATGTCATCTGTGTTCTCTCCATGTAATAACCTGAATAAATTGATAACTTGGCGAAACCAATAGTCCAATCATTAGTGGAAGCATCAGAATGCAGCTACAAGCCCTTTGACAAAAGGGAATGATAAGTTGTAATTTTTTCTTAAATTATAGGAGGCAGATGGAGGCATTTTTAGGTCCTCCAGTTTTTATTGACAGAGGCACACTAAGCTTCTGTGTCTCTGGAGTAGCAAGGTGAAAGTGATGATGGTCCAGGCGGAAGACACAGGACTTTCCCTGTTCATCAATCATAATTGCGGGCAGAGAGTTGTGTGAAATAGACCTCATCAACTAAAAGCCAAATTATTGACCACTATAAGGCTGAGGTCACACCAGCATATGTTCGCTCATCCAAAAAAATACGTATTATGCTAAATACACTCTCTCGGTTGAGGAAAAGATGTAAAAATAAATAAATGTTGTCCATTATTTCCATTCTGTCAGTCAATGAAAATCAGACTGCACTCAGATGTCACCTGAGTACCTGCCAATGTTTTCTACAGACTCACTGATTTGCGTGTCCGAGTGCAATACAAAAAAAAAAAAAATCGGATGCAACTCGGACACAGTGATATTAGACATGCGCACCGCTATAGCGTAACATTGGTCCGATGGCAATCCGATGTTTTGCTGGATTTCACTTTGATCAAAAATACGGTGACGTGGACGAGTCCTAAAACATGTGGGGCTCTGGGTTGAAGGATCACTCACATAGGATCGTAAACAAGTAAAACAAGTCAGTCCTTTCCAGCAGTGTGCCATGCAGCTTCTTTATATTGTGCTTTGCATAAAGGCTCAACACGTTCTACTTGGTATAAAAAAAAAAAAAAAATTTATGAAACACTTCTGACATTTTAGGAAAAAGAATGGAAAAAGGTCGCGTATAATAATGGTCAACTCCATTTCATATGAATATTACAGTAGTATGGACTACATACAGACTGGAGGGGATGACAGATCAACGGCGTATAGTGTGCATATAAAAGGGCACTGGAAACTACCCCATTTTGCTGCTTATAAAACGCACCACCAAATTTTGAGGAGAAAAATAGGAAAATAAAACTTTTTTTTTTTTTTTAATAAAATGGTGGTGCTTCTTACAATCAATGTGTCTTATTGCTTAAAGGGGGTGGTGGCCACGGTGAAGCGGGGTCCCAGGGTCTCTGCTGGAGGAGGCAGGAGTAGGGTGATGCTGCGGACCCCAGACTGGGACAAAGGGGTGTTCAGATGTGCGACACTGAGGGTGTTCGGTGGTGCGGGGGCTCCGCAGACATTGTGTGAAAGCCCAGAGCCCCCGCATTTCCATGGTTTACTATGTGGTGGACTCCAGGAAAATGGCTGCAGGGCAGATGGAGATCTTGGCGCGGAGATCTCATGTCCTGACATCTTGGTCTCCATCTGCGCATGCGCCGCCCCCGGCAGTCATTTTCCCAGAGTCCACCACACAGTAAACCATGGAATTGTGGGGGCTTTCACAAAATGTCGGCAGAGCCCCCACACCACCGAACACCCGCAGTGTCGCCCATCCAAAACACCCCCTCATCCCAGCCTGCGGCCCTCAGCGATGCTCCACTCTTGCCTCCTCCAGCAGTGACCCTGGGACTCTGCTCCACCGTGGCTGGCAAGGTGTATTCGCATTATTAGATGCTCCCCCATTTTCACCAAAAAATTTGGGGGGAGGGGAGGAGGAGTGCGTTTTATAATCCGAATAATACTGTAACAACAGCATAAAATGCCGATGCCATATTGTACTTGTTGACTAGGTGTTTCTAAGCCGATTCAATATCTATAGTACTAAAGTACACGTACATCATGCCACAATGTACAATAATAATATATGATCCATGTTAATTGCCTTCTCATTGACCTTAAGTAGTCAACAAGTTAATTTTTCCTCTGTGATCACCATAACTTAGCAATGTAGATCTATAAAAGGTTAAATTACGGTACATGTGCTCACTGTACGGTGCTCCTCGTACATTATCTGTGCTATAGGCATTCTGGTCGTTCTGGTTATTCCTATGCAAGCTTTACTCGCTTTATCGCACCTTTCTGCTATATGTCTGCACACATAAAAGATCAATGATCGTTAGTACCCAACTACAAAAAGGGATTACCGTATATCAACCAGACCGATTATAGACAATGCAGATGTACCAATATCCTTGCAACTGCCTCCAAATATCATCCAAAGTGTCAGAAAAAAGGCCAAAGTCCCGCTTCCCATAAATGCGTCTTCAATCCAGAACCCTGACCCACTTGACAATCCAGGGTATATCAAATGAGAAATCACGCTTGTATATGTAATCAATGAGCCACGTAGCGAAACTGGCCTTGTGTTTATTTTATTAACAATAGTCTGGAGACATTAACTATTCCCTAGGTTATAAAAAGTATCCAAAAACATGAATAACATGAGATACTATGGCACGTGTCACATGGCAAAAAAATGGTTAGTTCAAACACTTTCAAAGGATTGCAAGATAATGTGGTGTGATAAGACCTAATCCTACATAAATGTGGTGCCCAGCATCGCTTCATTAGGGGTTACGAGACTTTAAAAGATTGAGAAAAAAAACTTCCCATCCAAGGTGAGGTCCGGTACAGTGACAAGGCGTACTTATGGGCAGGACACCTAAATGCTCTCTTAGTCCTAGGCCAGTGTCAAGTTGTTGGACCCCAATACCTGGTTTGGTATGTCTGCATGTAACAAGGCTAAAAGAATGAAATTGAATATTTAGGAGGAGTAAATTATTCCACTTGGAAAAATATTTTCTGTTTGATCCATCAAGCAAAGGCAGAAGTCGAAAGGAATTTCCCATTCAAAATGACATTATTATTATTATTATTATTTATTTATATAGCACCATTAATTCCATGGTGCTGTACATGTGAAAAGGGGTTACATACAGAGTTATAGATATCGTTAACAGTAAACATATTTACAGCGACAGACTGGTACAGAGGGGAGAGGACCCTGTCCTTGCGGACTTACATTCTTCAGGATAGTGGGGAAGAGACAGGAGGTTGGTGTGCTGCAGCACTGGTGGTGGTGAGGCGGCAGCTCGGGTGGTCGTGGTGGCAGCTCGGGTTGTCAGTGACGTGGCGGCAGCGCGGGTGGTCAGTGACGTGGCGGCAGCTCGGGTGGTCGGTGACGCGGCAGAATGGTTATTGCAGGCTGTAAGCTTTCCTGAAGAGATGGTTTTTTTCAGTTTCCGTCTAAAGGATCCAAGGGTGGTGGATAATCGGATGTGTTGAGGCATGGAATTCCATAGGATGGGGGAGATTCGGGAGAAATCTTGGAGGCGGTTGTGTGAGAAACGAATAAGTGTGGAGGAAAGAAGGAGGTATTTACATTACACCACAAGGTCACAGAGGTCTTAAGGTACTGTCACACTAGACGATATCGCTAGCGATCCGTGACGTTGCAGCGTCCTCGCTAGCGATATCGTCCAGTGTGACAGGCAGCAGCGATCAGGCCCCTGCTGGGAGATCGCTGGTCGGGGAAGAAAGTCCAGAACTTTATTTCGTCGCTGGACTCCCCGTAGACATCGCTGAATCGGCGTGTGTGACACCGATTCAGCGATGTCTTTGCTGGTAACCAGGGTAAACATCGGGTAACTAAGCGCAGGGCCGCGCTTAGTAACCCGATGTTTACCCTGGTTACCATCCTAAAAGTAAAAAAACAAACACTACATACTTACCTACCGCTCTCTGTCCTCCAGCGCTGTGCTTCTCTGCACTCCTCCTGCTCTGGCTGTGAGCGTCGGTCAGCCGGAAAGCAGAGCGGTGACGTCATCGCTCTGCTTTCTGGCTGCCCGGCGCTCACAGCCAGACCAGAGAAGCAGAGCGCCGAGGACAGACAGCGGAAGGTAAGTATGTAGCGTTTGTTTTTTTACTTTTTAGGATGGTAACCAGGGTAAACATCGGGTTACTAAGCGCGGCCCTGCGCTTAGTTACCCGATGTTTACCCTGGTTACCGGGGACCTCGGGATCGTTGGTCGCTGGAGAGCTGTCTGTGTGACAGCTCTCCAGCGACCAAACAGCGACGCTGCAGCGATCCGGATCGTTGTCGGTATCGCTGCAGCGTCGCTATGTGTGACGGTACCTTTAAACAACAAATAGATCAGTTAGTTGCTTACCCTCCCCTGGGTCCAGTACTGCCTCTCCATTCTACCACCATTTACTTACTACAGCAGTGAGGACGTATATGCCACTCAAAACCGTTGCAGCCAATCACTGCGCCGAGTTGCTCACGGCACAACCAGCTATCTCAGTGACAGGCAGCAATAGTTTTGAGCTCTGTAGATGTGACATCATGGATGCAACTGATCAACAAAGACCAGAGCAGTGTCTGACAGGTAGCACTAGACCAGGGTAGGCAAGTAACAGCTATTAGGGTAAGTTCACACAGGGCGTTTTTGCCACATTTTTTCTGCAGCAAAACCTGGTCTTCTTGGCAGGAAAGAAGCTGTGCCAAAAACGCAGGTTTAGGTGCGTTTTTTGTCGCATTTTTGGTGCGTTTTTTTTTTCTCTTTGTGCATGCCAATAAAGATGAGTGCACACAGAGAAAAAAAAAAACAACTTCCTGTAGATAGAATGAATAGATAATTACTTGCGGAATCCTCTTCACTGGCATTTTCCCACGGTCCAGAGGTTACCTCAGGTCAGGCTGTGAGGGAGCGCAGGCTCAGTGACGTCACCGTTAGTTACCGAGCCTGCGCCCGCTGTGTCTCATTAATTCCCCAGTAGCTTACAGCCGGGAGCCATCGCATTAGCAGCACTCCCGGTTGTAAGCTTCATCTCCCCCAGATATGGATTACTGCGTGGGACATTCGTTATGTTAGACTGCGTTGGATCAGGGAGTATATTGTTGGTCTATTATTTTTATTTCAGAAGATAGAGGGCTTCGCTTGGAATGGCAGAACAATAAACGGTGTGTATTGTTTTATTTAATAAAAGATTTTTTTTCTTACTGTGTTTATTTAACCCTTTAACTACTATAGGATTAGTAATGGAGAGGTGTCTTATAGGAAGGTGACATTAACCCCCCTTACCCCACTTGCCATCCTTACCTACAGGGCATGTGGGAAGAGGCGGGCAAAGAGCCAGAATTGAAGCATCTAATAGATGGGCCTTCTCTGGGCAGCTGTAGGCTGCTATTTTTAGGCTGGGGGGCCTATATCAATGGCCCCTTACCAGTCTGAGAATACCAGCCCCCAGCTGTGAGCTTTAGCAAGGTTGGTTGTCAAAAATGGAGGGGACCCCACGCAGTTTTTTTTTTTAAATTATTTATTTAAATAATTTAAAAAAAAAAAAGTGTGAGGACCCTTCTATTCTTGATAACTAGCCTTGCTGACAGCTGACAGCTGGGGGTTGCAGCCCCCAGCTGCGAGTTTTGTCTGGCTGGTTATCAAAAATATGGGGGAACCCATGCTGCTTTTTTTTATTTATTTATTTTTTTTATTATTTTTTATTTATAGCGCAGGAGCGGCAGATGAAAACTCTCATCCGCCGCTCCTGCAGTCACTGTACTTAGTGGCTGTAGGTGTCAGATGATGGGATCAGTAGTCCCATCAGCTGACACCAATGACCGGAGGTGAAGTTTATACCTCCGATCACAGCTGAGAACTCCCCGCTGTCTTCTGACAACGTGGGAACCATGGCTCTCTGACCGGCAGGGATGATTTCCCCGCTGATCAAAATGGTGTTTGCTGCGTTGTCATGCATATGACAGCGTGTCGCACACTGTATTGTCGGACCATCCATTCAAGGGTTCGGGTCCGCTCAGCTGGATGACAGGCTGCATGGACGCATCATTCAGCCTGCCATCTAAATGTAGCAGAGCAGAGTGTGACGTCACATCCGACAGTCCTTGACTTTTCTGCAGCAAATACGCTGCAAGAAAAGTCAACCTGCGTATTGGCAGTGTTTTTTCACCATCCATTCAAGTCAATAGGTGGAAAACGCTGAAAAAAAACACTGGAAAAACGTCAAAAGAAGTGACATGCTCCATGTCCAAAAAAAGCAGCAAAGCACAAAATACTGATCACACAAAAACCCAATGTGTGTATGAGATTTCTGAAATCTCATAGGCTTTGCTGGTACTGTAAAAAGCAGCTGAAAATTAGCATAAAAAAGCAGCAAAACGCATCAAAAACGCCCTGTGTGAACTTATCCTTTGTCTGCAACCTTATTGTACAACATTTTAGACAACCCCTCTGCACCGGTTGTATGGAAATTAAAAAAAAAAAAAAAAAATGAGAAAAACGAAAATACAAAGTAAATAACCTTACCCGTTATATCCTCCCACCTCCATGTCCAATGCTTTGGATGCATTTTGTTTATTTGCTCCAGCAATTTTGTGAATCCAAGTGACTGCTGTAGCCAATCACTGGCCTCAGTGCTCTTGAGTCAGCTTTTCAGGCATCACTACTGAGGCTAGTGATTTGCTGAAATGGTCACATGGATGGAGGACTTCTTAAAAAATATCACCAGGGTAGCAGAAGGTGCAACTGGCGAGTTGCATTTTTTTTTTGTTTACTACCCAATCGTTTCATTTTCCAGACAACTCCATTTATATTATACGTAAATCTCACAATGTTAAATTTAAGGATCATGTTTAGTTTGTTGGTTTCTTACTCTAGAAAGTTAATCAATGAGACCCTGGGGCACTGTTATACCATGTAATTGCCCTTCAAATTGTAACATTTATTCTTAGAGCCACCAATATTAATTAACTTTACGTAACTATTGGGACTTCTCTGTGACACTTTATATGCAATTAAAACTAAAAAGTCTTCTCGACAGCTCTCTAATGCCAGAAACAATAACCTACCTCTCCATGAATGGACTCAGGCAGAGATGGATTTTGCAAGACAAGAATGTGAGCTCATCAGCTTTTTATTATTTATCATTTTCCCACAGAGACTACAATAGTGTTTTTCATGCTTTTCATTAGTTCATGGATGGGCAGAATGATCCACCTGTTAAAGAGCAATTTCCCAGCCCTCCGATGATGGAATCTGCTGGTATCTTTTGCATCCTATTTGAATAAATGTGGCACTTGTTCTATCTGTGACGCTGCGCCGCCATATGCCTCGCCAAACTACCAATACTGCACCCTTGGATGGGCATCTGCAGGAATTAGATTACAACCCATTACAATAGATTTAACTCCTTGTTTCTGAAACATGTTCACATGTAAATACTCCACTAGAGCACAATTCTGGGTGGGAATTTGGTAAAATTTTAGTATTTTTCAAGTTAGGGCAGAGACAGACTGCCGTATTTCTCCTGCGAGAATCGCATCGTAAACCTCGTACTGGCTGTCGGCTCTCTTGACCTGAGCTTGACAGCTGCATAGAAATACATCATACGGTCTTGCTCAGATCAGGAGCGGTGCCAGGCCAGTCCATGAAGTGCGATGCGATTATCGCATCGAGAAATACGGCAGTCTGTCTCTGCCCGTAGTGTGAAAGTTGTTTCCCAAGTGTTTAACCCCATAAAGAGAGTGATGTAGCTCACTGGCAGATGTGAACAGGAGAGGCCCCCTGTGAAAGATGAGCATAGATGGGATCCTCGCAGTCTAGTAACTCCTCATAATGCACAAATCCTCCCACTTTGGTAGGTGGAGATGGACCCCCTTACTTCTGGGGTCCCTGTGCGGCTGCACAGGTTGAACCAATGATATGTCCGTCTCTGATGTAGCCAATATAAAAGATGGGCACCTTGGCATAGAAATAATGTGTTACAAATAACCACCATGTTTCATCCTACCTCCCATTGTTTGCACAGCTCGGCTATTATGCCAACCATCTGTGAATGGCTATTGTATAAAAATAGATCAGTGCGATGGATTTGAAGTACATGACATCTGCCCTCCGATCCCCTGAGCAGTGTCTTAGCAGGCATTTTCAATAAAGGTGTAGGGGGCAGGAGTAGTACTATTCTATGGGCACTCGATTACAATAATATGGGAGGGATCATTGGTAAAAATGCAGACTTAATACATTCCTTTCCAAGTAATCACCTAACAGCACATCATAAATCTAAGGCAGGAGCGATAAACTCAAATACACAGAGGGCCAAAAGTGAAAACTTGGACTAAGTCCCGGGCCAGCCTTGATATTTATTATAAACAATGTCTACAATGGAGGAAGTTTTTCTTCATCGCCGAGAGAGAAGGTTTTGGCTGCATGTGAACATAGCCTTTAATTTGCATTTAAATGATTCATGTGCCAGTAGTTTGGTCAACATGAGTTTTTTCAGGATTAGCCAGACTGGCAAGAGGTCACCTGTGCACTGCACAATTAACAGATGACGTCACACCAGGCCGGCCAATCAAACGCCGTGTTAGGGAACCCAGAAGTTCAGGAAATTTGCTCCACTCCTGTTCACGGCCAGAGAGCTCTGACTGGATGTATCTATGGTTACTGAACATTTATATATAATACACAGGGCAGCTGAGACCCTGGAGAGCATGACCAGGCACGGTTTTTACGGTCCCCTGTCACATGATAGCCTTTATTTAGTGCATAACAGCGATCACAAAGAAAGAAAAAAGGCCAATTTAAATTTAATTTATCTCTCCTTTAATATGATCTAACATATTAGAAGAGAGAAATGAGGTTCCCCTCCCCCCTTCATCCACAATACCTCCGCCATCCCCCGGCCCTGACATCTTGCTGGAAAAAAAAAACGCCGGGTGAATGCGCAGTGCTCCCACCGAGATCTGCCGGCTTGTACCTAGCAACAGTAGGGAATTTTTCCTATTGGTTCCTTTTGCTCACTGTGATAGACCCCATCACAGTGATCAAAATAAAAATAGTATATCAAATCTCTCTGATTATTTTTTTTTAGTGTTATATATTTTTTTCTCTAACTAAGGGGGATGACCCCCCCCTTAGTTAGAAAAAAAATATATAACACTAAAAAAAAAAAAAAAAAAAAAATCATTCTTGCAGTTAGGGTTGGAGCTAGAATTGTTTTTTTTTACTATATATGACGATGGCAATACTCTGTGCATATTTGAGCACCCTAGGAAAACTAGAGAAGTGAGCACTTGCGCTTAGCACTAATGGCGACGTATTCACTATGACAATCTAATATCAAATTCTGTGTCGCACCTGTAGGTTCAAAATGCTCACTGTACCCCTGGATAAAATCCTTGAGGGGTGTGGTTTCCAAAATGGGGTCATTTGTGGGGGGTTTCCATTGCTTAGACACATCAGGGGCTCTAGAAATGCGACATGGCATCCACTCTCGATTCCAGCCAATTCTGCATTACAAAAGTCAAACGGCACTCCTTCCCTTCTGAGCTCTGCGCCCAAACAGTGGATTTCCCCCCACAAACGGGTTATCTGTGTACTCAGGAGAGATTGCACAACAAATTTTGTGACCCATTTTCTCTTGTTACGCTTGTGAAAACAAAGTTTGGGTATAAAAATACATTTTTGGTGAAAAACTGAAATGTACATTTTTTCCTTCCACATGACTTCAATTCTCGTGAAGCAGCTGAAGGGTTAATAAACTTCTTGAATGTGGTTTTGAACACCTTGAGGGATGCAGATTATAGAACGGTGTCACTTTTGGGTATTTTAGGTCATATAGACCCCTGAAAGTGACTTCAAATGTGATGTGGTCTCTAAAAAAAAAAAAAAAAAAAAAATCGTTTTTCAAATTTTGTTGGAAAAATGAGAAATCGCTGGTCAACTTTGAAACCCTTCTAACTTCCTAACCACAACAAAAAAAATCATGGTTCCAAAATTGTGCTGATGTGGGAAATGTTATTTATGAACCATTTTGTGCGAGATAACTCTCTGCTTTAAGGGCACAAAAATTAAAAGTTTGAAAATTGCAAAATTATTTAAAAATGTGCCAAATTTCCATTTTTTCCATAAATAAACGCAAGTCATATAGAAGAAATTTCACCACCATCATAAAGTACAATATGTCATTGAAAAAAAAAAAAAACTACCTCGGAATCAGTGGAATACGTTGATGCGTTCCAGAGTTATTACCACATAGTGTGACAATGGTCAGAATTGTAAGATTTGGCTTGGTCACTAAGGTCAAAATTGGTTTGGTCACTAAGGGGGTAAAAAAAAAAAAAAAAAGTGCCCATAGGAAGGGAATGTGACGTAAGAACATACTCCTGTTAAATCCCCCTCCGATGCAGTGCACCACTACAAGCATTACCCAATGGCCTCTGCTTACTTCCCTTCAATCACAAGCTGAGATGGATGGAAAAAGACCATAGATAGGCTGGTGAAGGACCCCAGGGTGGCAGCACTGGACCCACAGAGGATTTAACAGGCGTGTATTGGTTGTTTTCCTATTTTACAACAGTTTCCCTCTCTGGTAAACTGTACTGCACTGACTCTCAGCGGTCATTGTTATTGATGGGACTGGGATATTGTTTTTATTTACGTATTGAAGCTCCTCATATTATCAATTTACTGTTACTCCAGATTGAACACTGTATATCTGAAAATGGGGCAATGGAACACAAAAACACAAGACTTTATTTAAAAGAATATTCTGAAGAGTAGGCAGACATCATAGCAAGCAGAGGCCAGTGTTCAGAGCAGCTCTGATTATTGCTTCCCGTGGAGCCCATGTAATCTCCTTGATGAATAAACCACTTCTAACACTGCAGAAGGTTGGGCATGACACTTGTATAAGGAGCGCGTCGTCTAAACAAAATATTAAATCAATGTGTTGTACAAGTCTATCAATCGTGTACCTGCATCTAATTACATGATGCCTGCTTGCTACAAGGTCATTGATGTCAGCCCAGATGGGGACGTGCAGAACATTTTTCTGAGAAGGTGACTTGGCTGTTGTGGATTCTGTTAAAAGGGTATTCCAGTAGGTAGAAGTTACCACCTATCCACAGCACAGGCGATTGCTTTTACATTGGTAGGGGTTTAGAACAATACCCGATAAAATGGAGCAGCAGTGCACATGAGCGACCATTGCTCCAGTCATTCCCTATGGGACTGCATGAGAGAGTTGAGCATAGCGCTCTGACAGTCCCATAGAGAACAAAATGGAGGGCAGTTGCGCCAGTGCCGCTGCTCCATTCTCATGGGGGTTCAATAGCAGTTAGACCTTTATTGATTTAGTACTTATGAATTATCCTCCAATACTGGATGTACACATCCCACATTGAAAACATTTTAAACAGACTGGAATAGACACAGGAAAGAAATATATCTTGGTACCGTGTTAGCCAGTATATAGAAAAATATTTAGAATTGAGAGTCCTCAGTGGTTGATACCTTTTAATGGCCAACTGAAAAGATAGTAACAAATTGCAAGTTTTTGAGACAACACACGTCTCTTCATCAGGCAAAGACTAAAAGAAATTCTGAAGAATCACATATTTATGCACAACATAGTATAGAAGAAAAAAAAAGGAAAAAAAATGGATAAGCCAGGTGACATGAAGCAGAATTACCATGGGTGATAAACAGTTACGTCCATAAATATTGGGCCAATTCTTAGAATATGCGAACTCGGCTTCAGGAAAATGTCCGTCGAGATCGCCATCTGCGCCATTTTCCTGAAGCCCCGGGAAGCCGAGAAGAACCATCTGCGCACGCGCGGCCACAGAAAGATGGCCGCGCCCACCGATAAACGGCTGAATAGCGCAGATCGCGCTATTTTCCTTGAAGCTGCACAGTGGATTCGCCACTTGGACATGCGCACACCACTACGCCACCAACGGAGATCTGGGGGAGAAACAGCGCTGTCACCACGCCCATATGACCTGACCGGCGTGAGTGACAGCCCAAAACGGCGACTTTACAATGGTATTTCGGCAGCATAGGTGGGGAATAAAGGCTCCAAAATACACTAATGTAAAGCACAGCTCTGCCCCTATTTAACGCTATTTTTAGCTCTTCTTGAAAAAACGGGGTGACAGGTTCCCTTTCATTGACCTTATTTTGGGTTCCTACATCAAGCAACCCTATTAAAATCAATAGTTGTACACAAAAGGAGAATTAAAAAATTATTTTTCTTTTACAACATTTTTCCAAATGTTCTGTCAAGCTTTTCAAAGGGAAAAGAAAAAGTACTGTGTAGTTGCTTTAGAAATCTACGAGTGTCCCCCCCAAAAAATAAATACAAACAGAACAAACACTAAACTCCAAAATCTTCATGTAAATGTTTTCCCCCTTTCTTTTTACAGATATTATAGTTCTCGCCAACCAGGGCTGTGGGAGTTGGTAAGCCAAATCTCTGACTGACTTCTCAATTTCCATGACACCGGCTCCAACTCCACAGCCCTGTTGCCAACAACTGGTTAAATGTACATTTTTACAGAATAATTTAAAATTAAGTTACCTAGGTAATTTAAAAAAAAAAAAAAAAAAAGCATTCGCCAACTACGGCGATCCTGGTAACTTTGTCAGCGCCATCGACCTGAATATACGTATCCAATAATTTCCTGCTCACCTGAAGTATAAGTGTTCTTTTACATTAATTGAAGGAGCACATTGTGAACCTTGCGGGGCTTGGGATGCAAGTGAAGTGTTTTCCTTCCCCTGTGTTTTACGGTTATTGATTGCTTTTCATTTTTATTCCTTGCTCTGAGCAGCTGCACTGTACTTCCCTGGGTGAAGTATGCTGCTTTCCATTAGAAGCATTTCTTCCATATGGCCATCCAATTACAAAAAAAAAAACACATGGAAAAAGAATGTATATTTATAGCAGTATTTATAGTAATGTGTCACATGCTTGCTTGATAACTACAAGGTCATATGCGCTTTCAAAGCCAAAGTAGAAAATGAAGTTGGGTCGTAAGTCATGTGATCAGTTACACAGAACAGTGTTGGCAATGGCACACAGAGGCCAACGCTTAGGGCAGAGACAGACTGCCGTATTTCTTGTGCGATCATTGCATCGCACTGCACGGACTGGCACCGCTCCTGACCTGAGCGAGACAGTGTGATGGATTACTATGCAGCGGTTAAGCTCAGGTCAGGAGTGCCCACAGCGAGTAGGAGGTTTGCGATGGGATTCTCCCACGAGAAATAAGGCAGTCTGTCTCTGCCCTTACAGACATTCTCCTCCCTTCCTCATTCCAACAAAATGTTCACTAGGACAATATTGAATTTAATGGCCAGCCCACGAACTGTGTAGCAAACATAAGCCGTCACTCTTTGAAAAACTACGCAGTGCAAAGGAAGTTTTAAATCAAAAAGAGCAGCACTGCCCACATAGAACTGCAAGGCTACGTGCCCACGATCGGGAAGCAGCAGCGCTTTGGAGGTAGTGTTCTAATCCGGCAGGTTAATCTGCATGTGTTCACCGAACCATGTGGATTTACTATATCCAATACATTTCTATTGTTAAAACTTCTGTTGCGGAGACTAGAGTCTTCGCAAGAGAAATTAACATGCTGCAGCTTGTAAACCCGCACCGCATGTCAGTATCCGCAGGCGATCCTTAGGCACACATGCACGCAGAGTAGAATGGGATGGCTGTTGCGCTTTTGACGCTGCATAAATACGCAGCATCAAAACCGCAACAAATCCTGAAAGTGGGAAAGCACCCCAAAAGTCTTAAAGGGAAGGTGCCACCAGTTTTCTTGTATTTTGTTTTTTTTGTTAAATTAAGCTTAAAATAGTAATTAAAATGTATTAATGCAATGTTTGCACTGTTTGCAAACATTTCTATATGAAAAATATTATATATTTTTCTACAAATATACATATTTACCACTAGGGGGAGCATTTTCCGTTTTAGACCTCAAGCAGCTATAATAAGATTTAGCAGCTCTGCCCCAGGGATATTAGACCACCCAAAAGGGGAGGGAAATGGTGATGTCAGCAGTTACTGCCCCAACAGTAAGAATGAAGAGCAGCATCACAGGGCAGCACCATTTTGTGTGACTGCCCTGTGACCTGCTATCACCAGCAGTTACTGCATCAGAGGCACAGCTTGTTTACAGAGGAGCAGAACACAGTGAACTCAGCAGCATTTTTTGTGAATAACATTCTTGCCATCCCCCTTCCCCCACCTTAATCCCTGTCCTGTCAGCTGCCCTTCCTGCTCTCTCCAGGTGTCACCTTCCTCTCTGCAGGCTGTGAGTGTAGCTTACTGGAGATCACAGGGACTGTGTGTGAGGGGGAGGCAGAGACACAGCAGGAGAAGCACACAGGGCAGCATGTGAGGAGCAGAGGATGTGCCTGCTTGGAGAACAGAGGAGCAGTGAGGGCTTCTTCTGTCCTGCGATAGAGAGCACAGGGCTATAATAAAATGGCAGCTAGTCACACCTACAGCAGTGAGTTGTGCAGCCCACAGAGGCGTGCCCAGCTCACTGCTAATGCTGCTGCAATGTTACAGATAGGGTCCGGGGCGGTCTATTATCTCCTATGTTCATGGGGTGCCATAATCTGACACTGATAGTGCCCTCCTACTGCTGCAAAACCAAGATGTCAGCCCCCAGTGCATTCTTTAAACTCATATAACACATGAAATCTGTTTCACATGCATTTCAAACTTGCTTATAGCAACATGTTATGTTACATTACAGTGATTTATTAATGACCTACAAACGCGGTACCTTCCCTTTAAGTACCAGTTCATAATACTCCAAGCGTAAGTCAGGCATGTTCTGCCCAACTCTTAACCCCTTCCCGACCTGTGACACAGCGTATGCGTCATGAAAGTCGGTGCCAATCCGACCTGTGACGCATATGCTGTGTCACAGAAAGATCGCGTCCCTGCAGATCGGGTGAAAGGGTTAACTCCCATTTCACCCGATCTGCAGGGACAGGGGGAGTGGTAGTTTAGCCCAGGGGGGGTGGCTTCATCAGAGCGATTTGTAATATTTCACCTAAAAAAATGGTGAAATATTACAATCCAGCCATGGCCGATGCTGCAATATCATCGGCCATGGCTGGAAATACTAATGTGCCCCCACCCCACCCCTCCGATCGCCCCCCCAGCCCCCCGATCTGTGGCCCGCTCCCCTCCGTCCTGTGCTCCGCTCCCCCGTCCTCCTGTCCGCTCCCCCGTGCTCCAATCACACCCCCCCGTGCTCCAATCAAACCCCCCCGCACTCCGATCCCCCCCCGTGCTCCGAACCACCCCCCCTGCACACCGATCCCCCCCCCCTGCACACCGATCCACCCGCCCGCACACCGATCACTCTCCCCCATGCTCCGATCCCTCCCCCCCCGTGCTCCGACGCCCCCCCGTGCCCTGATCTCCCCCCCCTGTGCCCTGATCTCCCCCCCTTATACTTACCGATCCTGGCGGGGTCCGTCAGTCTTCTTCCCCGAGCGCCGCCATGTTCCAAAATGGCGGGCGCATGCGCAGTGCGCCCGCCGAATCTGCCGGCCGGCAGATTCGTTCCAATGTGAATTTTGATCACTGTGATATAATCTATCACAGTGGTCAAAATAAAAAAACAGTAAATGACCCCCCCCATTTGTCCCCCATAGATAGGGACAATAATAAAATAAAGAATTTTTTTTTTTTTTCACTAAGGTTGGAGTTAGAACTAGGGTTAGGGTTAGGGTTAGGGTTAGGGTTAGGGTTAGGGGTAGGGTTAGGGGTAGGGTTAGGGGTAGGGTTAGGGGTAGGGGTAGGGGTAGGGTTAGGGGTAGGGTTAGGGTTAGGGTTTCGGTATGTGCACACGTATTCTGGTCCTCTGCGGATTTTTCTGCAGCGGATTTGATAAATCCGCAGTGCTAAACCGCTGCGGATTTATGGCAGATTTACCGCGGTTTTTCTGCGCATTTCACTGCGGTTTTACAACTGCGATTTTCTATTGGAGCAGTTGTAAAACCGCTGTGGAATCCGCAGAAAGAAGTGACATGCTGCGGAATGTAAACCGCTGCGTTTCCGTGCAGTTTTTCCGCAGCATGTGTACAGCGATTTTTGTTTCCCATAGGTTTACATTGAAATGTAAACTCATGGGAAACTGCTGCGGATCCGCAGCGTTTTCCAAAGCGTGTGCACATACCTCAATAGGAATCCGCAGGTGAAATCCGCAGGTAAAACGCAGTGCCTTTTACCCGCGGATTTTTCAAAAATGGTGCGGAAAAATCTCACACGAATCCGCAACGTGGGTACATAGCCTTAGGGTTAGGGTTGGGTTGGAATTAGGGTTGTGGTTAGGGTTAGGGGTGTGTTGGGGTTAGGGTTGTGGTTAGGGGTGTGTTGCGGTTAGGGTTGTGGTTAGGGTTACGGCTACAGTTGGGATAAGGGTTAGGGGTGTGTTGGCGTAAGAATTGAGGGGTTTCCACTGTTTAGGCACATCAGGGGGTCTCCAAACGCAACATGGCGCCACCATTGATTCCAGCCAATCTTTTATTCAAAAAGTCAAATGGTGCTCCTTCCCTTCCGAGCCCCGACGTGTGCCCAAACAGTGGTTTACCCCCACATATGGGGTATCAGTGTACTCAGGACAAACTGGGCAACAATTACTGGGGTCCAATTTCTCCTGTTACCCTTGAGAAAATAAAAAATTGCTTGCTAAAACATCATTTTTGAGGAAAGTAAAATGATTTTTTATTTTCACGGCTCTGCGTTGTAAACGTCTGTGAAGCACTTGGGGGTTCAAAGTGCTCACCACATATCTAGATAAGTTCCTTGGGGGGTCTAGTTTCCAAAATGGGGTCACTTGTGGGGGGTTTCTACTGTTTAGGCACACCAGGGGCTCTGCAAACGCAACGTGACGCCCGCAGACCATTCCATCAAAGTCTGCATTTCAAAACGTCACTACTTGACTTCCGAGCCCCGACATGTGCCCAAACAGTGGTTTACCCCCACATATGGGGTATCAGCGTACTCAGGACAAACTGGGCAACAATTACTGGGGTCCAATTTCTCCTGTTACCCTTGAGAAAATAAAAAATTGCTTGCTAAAACATCATTTTTGAGGAAAGAAAAATGATTTTTTATTTTCACGGCTCTGCGTTGTAAACGTCTGTGAAGCACTTGGGGGTTCAAAGTGCTCACCACATATCTAGATAAGTTCCTTGGGGGGTCTAGTTTCCAAAATGGGGTCACTTGTGGGGGGTTTCTACTGTTTAGGCACACCAGGGGCTCTGCAAACGCAACGTGACGCCCGCAGACCATTCCATCAAAGTCTGCATTTCAAAAGTCACTACTTCCCTTCTGAGCCCCGACGTGTGCCCAAACAGTGGTTTACCCCCACATATGGGGTATCAGCGTACTCAGGAGAAACTGGACAACAACTTTTGGGGTCCAATTTCTCCTGTAACCCTTGGGAAAATAAAAAATTCTGGGCTAAAAAATTATTTTTGAGGAAAGAAAACGTATTTATTATTTTCACTGCTCTGTGTTATAAACTTCTGTGAAGCACTTGGGGGTTCAAAGTGCTCACCTCACATCTAGATAAGTTCCTTTCGGGGTCTAGTTTCTAAAATGGGGTCACTTGTGGGGGGTTTCTACTGTTTAGCCACATCAGGGGCTCTGCAAACGCAACGTAACGCCCGCAGAGCATTCCATCAAAGTCTGCATTTCAAAATGTCACTACTTGACTTTCGAGCCCCGACATGTGCCCAAACTGTGGTTTACCCCCACATATGGGGTATCAGCGTACTCAGGAGAAACTGTACAACAACTTTTGGGGTCAAATTTCTCCTGTTACCCTTGGGAAAATAATAAATTGCAGGCTAAAAGATCATTTTAGAGAAAATAAAATTTTTATTTTATTTTCATGGCTCTGCGTTATAAACTTCTGTGAAGCACTTGGAAGTTCAAAGTCCTCACCACACATCTAGATTAGTTCCTTTGGGGGTCTAGTTTCCAAAATGGGGTCATATGTGGGGGATCTCCAATGTTTAGGCACACAGGGGCTCTCCAAACGTGACATGGTGTCCGCTAATGATTGGAGCTAATTTTCCATTTAAAAAGCCAATTGGCGTGCCTTCCCTTCCGAGCCCTGCCGTGCGCCCAAACAGTGGTTTACCCCCACATATGGGGTATCAGCGTACTCAGGACAAACTGGACAACAACATTTGCGGTCCAATTTCTCCTATTACCCTTGGCAAAATAGGAAATTCCAGGCTAAAAATCATTTTTGAGGAAAGAAAAATTATTTTTTATTTTCATGGCTCTGCATTATAAACTTCTGTGAAGCACCTGGGGGTTTAAAGTGCTCAATATGCATCTAGATAAGTTCCTTGGGGGGTCTAGTTTCCAAAATGGGGTCACTTGTGGGGGAGCTCCAATGCATAGGCACACAGGGGCTCTCTAAACGCGACATGGTGTCCGCTAACAATTGGAGCTAATTTTCCATTCAAAAAGTCAAATGGCGCGCCTTCCCTTCCGAGCCCTGCCGTGTGCCCAAACAGTGGTTTACCCCCACATATGAGGTATCGGCGTACTCTGGAGAAATTGCCCAACAAATTTTAGGATTCATTTTATCCTATTGCCCATGTGAAAATGAAAAACTGAGGCGAAAAGAATTTTTTTGTGAAAAAAAAAAGTACTTTTTCATTTTTACAGATCAATTTGTGAAGCACCTGAGGGTTTAAAGTGCTCAATATGCATCTAGATAAGTTCCTTGGGGGGTCTAGTTTCCAAAATGGGGTCATTTGTGGGGGAGCTCCAATGTTTAGGCACACGGGGGCTCTCCAAACACGACATGGTGTCCGCTAACGATGGAGATAATTTTTCATTCAAAGAGTCAAATGGCGCTCCTTCCCTTCCGAACCTTACCATGTGCCCAAACAGTGGTTTACCTCCACATGTGAGGTATCGGTGTACTCATGAGAAATTGCCCAACAAATTTTAGGATCCATTTTATCCTGTTGCCCATGTGAAAATGAAAAAAATTGAGGCTAAAAGAATTTTTTTGTGAAAAAAAAGTACTTTTTCATTTTTACGGATCAATTTGTGAAGCCCCCGGGGGTTCAAAGTTCTCACTATGCATCTAGATAAGTTCCTTGGGGCGTCTAGTTTCCAAAATGGGGTCACGTGTGGGGGAGCTCCAATTTTTAGGCACACGGGGGCTCTCCAAACGTGACATGGTGTCCGCTAAAGAGTGGAGCCAATTTTTCATTCAAAAAGTCAAATGGCGCTCCTTCCCTTCCAAGCCCTGCCGTGCGCCCAAACATTGGTTTACCCCCACATATGAGGTATCAGCGTACTCAGGACAAATTGGACAACAACTTTCGTGGTTCAGTTTCTCCTTGTACCATTGGGAAAATAAAAAAAATGTTGCTAAAAGATAATTTTTGTGACTAAAAAGTTAAATGTTCATTTTTTCCTTCCATGTTGCTTCTGCTGCTGTGAAGCACCTGAAGGGTTAAAAAACTTCTGGAATGTGGGTTTGAGTACCTTGAGGGGTGCATTTTTTAGAATGGTGTCACTTTTGGGTATTTTCATCCATATAGACCCCTCAAACTGACTTCAAATGTGAGGTGGTCCCTAAAAAAAATGGTTTTGTAAATTTCGTTGTAAAAATGAGAAATCGCTGGTCAAATTTTAACTCTTATAACTTCCTAGCAAAAAAAAATGTTGTTTCCAAAATTGTGCTGGTGTAAAGTATACATGTGGGAAATGTTATTTATTAACTATTTTGTGTCACATAACTCTCTGGTTTAACAGAATAAAAATTCAAAATGTGAAAATTGCGAAATTTTCAAAATTTTCGCCAAATTTCCGTTTTTATCACAAATAAACGCAGAATTTATTGACCTAAATTTACCACTAACATGAAGCCCAATATGTCACGAAAAAACAATCTCAGAACCGCTAGGATCCGTTGAAGCGTTCCTGAGTTATTACCTCATAAAGGGACACTGGTCAGAATTGCAAAAAACGGCCAGGTCATTAAGGTCAAAATAGGCTGGGTCATGAAGGGGTTAAAGAAACGGTCCAGCGTAACAGATATGTTTTTATGTTTCCCATAATGTAATGTTATATGAGTACTCTTATGGTAATCCTTTATTTTTTAAATGTTTGGCAGCGACCTTCAAGCACATCACGTGCTGACACAGGATGCTCTCTCCTATGATGAATCCAAGGCTAAAGTAATACTGCCGTGATGTTGACAGCTGGTGCCTCAGACTCATTTAAATACAAAATACAGTGAAGAGCAAAAGGGTAACAATGTTTTGAACTTTTGACTTTCGAGCTCCAGATCTCATTATCCACTTCTGCTTTGAAAGAGAAAAAAAAAAAAAAAAAAACTCCAAGTAAATGTGGCGCTAAGCACCTACGGATTTTTTGAATTCATCCACTTCAAGTGAAAAATGTTAAAAAATTCATTTATTTTCTCAAAATAAAAAAATAAAATATATTTGTAAATTTTTTTAAAAAACAGTACAACGCGTTTCGGCTGCTATTTTTACAGTGCAGCCTTCATCAGGTAGTAAAAAAACAAAAAGAACAAACAATACAATAAGCACTATAAAATGATGTTACAACCTCCAAGTTCTCTTATTTATGAGGGTTCCTAGAAGAGATTAGCAGGGCGGGACCGGGGATCCCCGGGGATCACCGGGGATCCCCGGTCCCGCCCTGCTAATCTCTTCTAGGAACCCTCATAAATAAGAGAACTTGGAGGTTGTAACATCATTTTATAGTGCTTATTGTATTGCTTGTTCTTTTTGTTTTTTTACTACCTGATGAAGGCTGCACTGTAAAAATAGCAGCCGAAACGCGTTGTACTGTTTTTTAAAAAAAATTTACAAATATATTTTATTTTTTTATTTTGAGAAAATAAATGAATTTTTTAACATTTTTCACTTGAAGTGGATGAATTCAAAAAATCCGTAGGTGCTTAGCGCCACATTTACTTGGAGTTTTTTTTTTTTTTTCTCTTTGAAATTGCCACCTATGTGGATCTGAAGCAGGATCAACACATAGTTCTCCAAAGTGAGCTGCACACCTTATTGGATTATACAACATACGAAGAAGAGTTGCCTAAAGAATTGATTCCTTGAGAATCTCAACGTGCATTTCTTACCGATAGAAGGTGAGCATAACTACAAATAAAAGAAATGTTTTTAACTTGTTGGTAAAAACGTATTACGCTCAGAGGAAGCGCCGCACTAGTCTCTTTTTTTTTTTTCCCCTCTTTCCCTAAACCAGGGTATTTCTAACCACTTCTGCTTTGAACTTGAGAACGCCAACATTTTACAGACAATCATCTTGACTATCTTATGCTAAATAGTTGCAATTCAAATTTAAGTATATGATTAGTTGTGCAGATTCTTGTCATGTCACTGCATTGTTACGGATTTGCTCTAAAATATCTAAATTTTATTTTTTTATTATTTTGTTAGGATTTTGTAAATCCACCTTTGGCTTCCAACACTGCCTGAATCCTTCTGGGACTGCTCTCTGTTAGATTCAAACATGTGTCGACCGATATTTGATCTTGGGTCTCTTCTACACGTTCCCAAAGTTGTTGTATACTGGTCGACTCACTTGGGTATGTATATAGTTTTATCTTCATTTCAACCCACAAGTGTATGATTGGGTGGAGGTCTGGGCACTGTAGGCACCATTCCAGCACCTCTACTTCATTGTCATTTAACCATTTCTTCCCCAATCTCGACATATGGTTCGTGATGCCCTGTTGGAACACTATGTTGTCCTTTTCATACCCATATAGTACTTGAGCGTACGATGTAATTCATCTTGTAGGATATTTACATTTAGCTCAGCATGGAGACCATCATCAATCCTGGTCAAGTATCCAGTGCCTTTGGCTATGAAATAACCCCATATCATCAGGCTTCTGAACTTGACATTTCCTTTAATTTCTCAATCTGTTTGCCCCTTTTTTTCTTGTTTCATTCAGAGCCATTTGCACCTATTAGAGCATTGTCTATTGACTTTCGTGTCATTGCTCCAAATCACCCGTTTCATATCTTTAAATGTCCACTTTTCGTAGTTGTTTGCAAACTCGGACAGTTTTTATGACAATATTGCAGTTGAGGTTTCACACCTTTTTTTCAGGCCACCACTCCAGACTTGTGCAAAGTACGGTGCTTGCATCAATGTCTGTGATCTCACTATTATGACGCATACGAGCCACCTCCACTGCCTAATCTGCCACGTCAGAACTGATAAGACTTTGCGATGAGCCGACTTGTTGACGCTGATATTTTGCCTGATGTTCACCGTGGGCAGCACGGTGGCGCAGTGGTTAGCACTGCAGCCTTGCAGCGCTGGGGTCCTAGGTTCTAATCCCACCCAGGACAACATCTGCAAAGAGTTTGTATGTTCTCTCTGTGTTTGCGTGGGTTTCCTCCGGGTACTCCGGTTTCCTCCCACATTCCAAAGACATACTGATAGGGATTCTAGATTGTGAGCCCCATCGGGGACAGTGATGATAATGTGTGCAAAACTGTAAAGCGCTGCGGAATATGTTAGCGCTATATAAAAAAAAAAAATAAAGATTATGTTCACCTTTTGGCTTCTGAATGGATGGAGTGAATTAATTTCGTATTCTACCAACTGTCATGGCACTCACATGATGCAGTTTGGCAATTTTCTTGGCCATCGATGAGCTGGATGATGCGGTTTCTCTTTTCTTGAGAAATCATCATGGCTGCTCTTTGATTCAAGTCAATGGCCCCTCATTTCGGAATCAATCTAATAATAAACTGAGTTACTGTATTAGGGAACAGGTTGTGATTTGTAGTGTACAGGAAGAAAAATATTTTTCCACCACCAGGAGCAAAACAGTAACAATGCAGTGACATGACAAGAATCTGAATAACTAATCATATGCTAAATAGTTGCAAGTCAAATTTATGTATGAGATAGATGAGAGGATTGTCTATAAAATGATGGTAGTTTCAGGATCAAAGCAGTAGTGCATAGTGAGATATGGAGCCTGAAAGTTGAAAGTTTAAAACATTACTACAAATGTACAGTGAAGAGCAAAAGGCTAAGTGCCAATTTTTAAATTACAATGAAACATTTTCTGTCCTACTGGTCAACTCCTTTAAAAAGGACAAATGAGCTCCTCTGCTTTGTGGGTACCCATCAACTTATCTCTAAAGTGCTGCTGGATGTCTATATAAAGTGCAAGTATCTATCTGCCCACTTTCTTCCAAAGCCCTTTATAAATTAAATAAAATACGCACACCGAGTAAATGCTGGCCACAGATGAAGCTTTATGTGCCTTACGGTACCTTCACACTCAGCGACGCTGCAGCGATATAGACAACGATGCCGATCGCTGCAGCGTCGCTGTTTGGTCGCTGGAGAGCTGTCACACAGACAGCTCTCCAGCGACCAACGATCCCGAGGTCCCCGGGTAACCAGGGTAAACATCGGGTTACTAAGCGCGGCCCTGCGCTTAGTAACCCGATGTTTACCCTGGTTACCAGTGAAGACATCGCTGGATCGGTGTCACACACGCCGATCCAGCGATGTCTGCAGGGAGTTCAGCGACTAAATAAAGTTCTGGACTTTCCTCAGCGACCAACGATCTCCCAGCAGGGGCCTGATCGTTGGTCGCTGTCACACAGAACGATTTCCTTAACGATATCGTTGCTACGTCACAAAAAGCAACGATATCGTTAACGATATCGTTATGTGTGAAGGTACCTTAACTCTTATCACAGCCCAGGCTGAATGTAACAGGCAAAACATTTGAGGCTACCACAATAAGGCTAGGTTCACATTGCGTTAGCAGATTTTCTATCTGCGCTAGCAGTGACGGACCCCGAAACGCTGCAGCCCGCGTCCCAGGGTCCGTCACTCAATGACGGCACATCGCTAGTGATGTGTCCGCCATAGGGCTTAATGGCGGCGTTAACGGACTGCGTTACACCGCGTTATGCCACGGTGTAACGTAGTCCGTCTAACGGACTGCCAAAACGCAGTGTGAACCTGGCCTAACTCAAATGGGCCACCACTTCCATCAAAAAGATACAGTATGAAGGGCTTTTCAGTGACTTTCAATCTAAAGGTTTCCAGGAAGAAAAAAAAGTCAAATTTCCACTATTATTGGTTTCCCATCATAGCTATTTATTAGAAAGCTTTGGACGCCTCAACAAATACTTATTTCTCCCTGTAGCTTGATAAAAGGCAGACTAAATGGGCTCAGGCTGTTGCTTTACAGCACATGTCACTGCCTGAGAAAGTCTCTACGCTCTTGTGGAAATCTGCATGTGTTGCCCACATTGACTCTCTGTGCTGGATGTGCGTGTTTATGATCATCATCAACATGTCCTATGCCAAAATACCAAGAACTTTTGGAACAGGGGAAGAAGCTATGTCAGGGGGGTGCTTGTGTGCCTCTCGGAAACTAGTCTCAAGCATCTTTAACAATACGTACCATTTAGGAATAATCATATGGTATCCATTCACTATAAGGTAAATAGAATATACATCATTTAACTAGTTTAGATGATCAATGGGATTTTACTCTAATATACAACCAAATGGGGGCATCTATGGTCTTCTATAGGTCTACGTTGGTTCTGAACCACAGTGAAGGTGGACAGACAAGACGAGCTGTCACAGCCTATGACCACTCTTGACAGCCATTTTTGTGCATGACTCAAATTAAATTGTACTCTATAGAGTATGTCAGTCAGCAACGAGCACCGTGTCCCATTGAATTCTAAAAAAGGTTTCATTTTGATAAGTCGAGCCATATATATGTATTCTTCAGGGGCTTTTTATAGACTGCTGATAGATAGCAGTTTCCGGCTTATAAAATACTGTACATCAGCTTTACTGCTGGTTAAATACTAACTAACCAGGGTATTAATAGATATTACACAGTAAGACTCGTACAGTGTCCAGTTGCAAGAAGTGACAGGACTCACCGATACATCACGGACATCGGCAGACCATACTTTAAAGGGAACCCGTCATCTCAGAAATGCTGTGCAATCTGTAGGCAGAATGTTATGGAGCAGAAGCGGAGTAGATGACTACATGTAGGATTGCTGGAGGAGATTCCATATAACTTCTATTTTAGTCACTAAAATCCTTGCTAGTCTGGGGCTAGCTGATTAGGACCGCCCATTTGACTGCTAGGCCCAGAAAGGGCAGGGATTTCAGTGAATAAAATACAATCTTTGGCGAATCTTCTCCCACAGACATAAACCTGTTCAGTATCTCCTGCTTGGTCCCGTTTTGCTGGCTGATCCAATGACACGCTCAGTGTGACAGGTTCCCTTTAAGAAAGCTCTGCTTTTTAATCAGATCAATTGACTTGTGGTAATTCCCTAGCTGAAAGCCAAGTAGACGATCCACGCAAAATACACCTTTCTAAAAAATGTCCATTTTGAAGCATTAGCCGCCTTTGCTTCTACCCAAGTCTGCGTTCTTACACCCTGAATGGTCTCATTCTGGGCCTACAGTGTCTTATACGTTGTTCCCCAGGAATTCAGACAAAAACTTTGTAATTTTATCTGAGAGCTTCCGGACTGTCTCAGACACATCAATACATTACATAAGACTTCTCGTCCTGTACTATAGCCAGAAGTATGAGTGTTTTTCCCCAGCCTTGGCAGCAACTAATTATTCCTCGGTTACCATAGTAACTGTGGCAGCTTTCCAGATGCCTCAAGGAGTTGAAAAACTACTTAGGACTTTTAATAGCTCTGTCTCTTCAATCACCTCTAATTATCAGGCCTCCTATGTGTAACCTACTTTCTCTACATGAGCTGCACGGACTTGCTATGCGATTTATAAATAACGCCATTGAGATGAGTTAAAGAATTGTGCAACCTTGAAGGGAGACAGTGGGGTCTACAGTAACCGCCTGTTCAGACTGATTATCATTTCTGTCAGGCAATATCTGTCACCATCATGAATTACTCAATACTGTCATTAAAAGAGTACATACTGAACACTGGCATAAACACTAAGGCTATGTGCACACGTCAGGATTTCTAGCAGGAAACGCGTGAAAAAAACGCAAAATTAATTAACATGCTGCTTTTTTTTACTGTGATGCACAAAAATTGCAGAATGCATTCTAAATGATAGGATGCATATGTCTGCAGTTTATAATGCGGTTTTATCGCGTTTTTACCGCAAAAAAAAAAACGCAAAAAAACCTGAACGTGTGCACATACCCTTAGGCTATGTGCACACGTTGCGGAATGAGGTGCAGAATTTTCTGTACAAAATCCGCATCTCCTGGCAGAATCCGCATTTGCGGATTTGCCGCGGATTTTATGTGGATTTTGTGTGGGTTTTTATGCGGAATTGATGTGGATTTTATGCGGATTTTGTGCGGTTTTTACCACTGTGGATTTCTATAATGGAATGGTGCAGAAACGCTGCAGATCCGCACAAAAGAAGTGACATGCACTTCTTTTAAATCCGCAGCATTTCCACGCGGATTTTTCCGCACCATCTGCACAGCTTTTTTTTTTTTTCACATTGATTTACATTGTACTGTAAATTACAGTGCGGATCGGCAGCGTTTCTGCGTGGAAAAATCCGCTGCGGATCCGCACTAAATCCGCATCGTGTGCATATAGCCATAAAGGAGGCAGACAACGTTACATGTTTGATGGGGATTAAATCATTTCTTCAATTGAAGAGCCTGGACAGGTTTTCTTCTGAAGCTTGTAAGTATTTTAACACTGCAAGATGCTCTCTTCCTTTCATATAAAGAGATAAATGCTCGCATCCCTGCAATACGGACACTCAGGACAATTTGCCCAAATACAGACGCACCGTTATAGAAGTCCCAAGGAGTCTATTTGGCAAAATACACAAATGAATCAAATAGACAGTGTCCAATCAGGAGAAAAAAAATTCCAAAACTTCTTTATTGTCACAGATGCGACATTTTGACCTGCCATAGATCTTTTTCAATCTTGATAAAGGCCTATGGGAGGTCGAAATGTCACATATATGACAGAATGAAGATGTTTGGGTTTTTTTTTTTGTTTGCTTTTTTATATCTCATTGGACTGTCTGTTTGAAAAGAATTGAGCAAATTAATCAGTCTCAGTCCCGACAGATGGCCCACTGTCAAGTCAGTCATGAGAAAAAAAAATAAATAAATAAATCGCAACATGCACAATTTTCCTCCGTACAACGGATAAGACTCACCCATTCAAGTCTATGGGTGTGCGAAAAACAAAAAAGTTAAAAATCAGATGTCATAGTGCGCCACAATATAGCATCCAATTTTTTCAAAATTAATTTTTATTGAAAGATTATATATAATTTTCTATTACAAAAATACAAGAAAAGAAGGAACAGGACAATATCAGTATCAACATATCATAGAATACAAGCATAACGTACAATAAAACATCAAGTTACAGGAAGAAAAAGGAGGGAAGGGAACATTTTAAGCCATCAATATTCCAATTATGAGGTTACTAAAATCCAATGGAAACCATACATAGTGCAGTGATAGCGTCCAATCTTACAAATACCTTGCAATTCTGTAACATAGGAAACTGTAAATGGTCTTGATTTATAGCTCAAGAGTAAAAAAAACTGACTGCACACAGATAACAAATGAAAAGAAAACCTCTTCTGTGTCCTCAACATTAAATTCAGCATCAGAAGTAAAAAAGCCTGATGTATTTTGGCAACAAGTCATGTGGACCGGTGATGTGAAAATTGAGCTCTTTGGCAACAATGATCAAAAGTATGTGTGGAGAAAAAAGGGCACAGAATTTAAGGAAAAGAACATTTCGACATCCATTAAATAAGGGGGTGGATCAGTCATGCTTTGGGGTTGTGGTGCATTTCATGGGAAGAATGGATTTAATGAAATTTAAACAAATTCTTGATGCAAATATAACACCATCTGTAAAAAAAAAAAAGCTGAAAAGAGGATGGCTTCTACAAATGGATAATGATCCTGAACACACATCAAAATCTACAATACTACCTCAAGAGTCTGAAGGTTTTACAATGGCCCTCACAGTTCCCTAATCTGACAATCATTGAAGACCTGTGGCTAGACCTCAAAATAGCAGTGCATGCAAGACGACCCATGAATCTCACAGAACTCAAATAATTTTCCAAGGAAGAATGGATGAAAATCCCCCAAACAAGAATTGAAAGACTCTTGGTTGGCTACAAAAAGTGTTTATAAGTTTTGTGATACCTTCAAAAGATACTGACCATGCAGGGTGCCCAAACTTTTGCACAGGTCTATTTTCCTTTTTGTAATCATTAAAATGTAAAAGATTTTTTTTTGCCCCAAATACAAAGAAAACGTATCATCTTTAGCTTTAGGCCTTTTAGAGATAATTTCATCTTCAACTTGCTTAAAGGGAATCTGTCACCCCAAAAATGGCCTATAAACTAAGGCCACGGGCATCAGGGTTTATCTACAGCATTCTGTAATCCTGTAAATAAGCCCCCGATGCATCCTAAAAGATGAGAAAAAGAGGTTAGATTATACTCACCCAAGGGCAGTCCCGCTGCTGTCCGGTCTAATGGGCGTCGCGGTCCGGGGCCTCCCATCGTCATACGATCACGTCCTCTTCTTGCCACGGCTCCTGTGCAGGCTTACTTTGTCTGCCCTGTTGAGGGCAGAGAAAAGTACTACAGTGCGCAGGCTCTGGGCCTCTCTGACCTTTCCTGGCGCCTGCGCACTGCAGTACTTTGCTCTGCCTTCAACAGGGCAGACAAAGTAAGCCTGCACAGGAGCCGCGGCAAAAAGAGGACGTCATCGTAAGAAGAAGGGAGGCCCCGGACTGCGAAGCCTATCGGACCGGACCACAGTGGGACTGCCCCTGGGTAAGTATAATATAACCTCTTTTTCTCCTCTTTCAGGTTACATCAGGGATTATCTACAGCATTACAGAATGCTGTAGATAAGCCCCTGATGCCGGTGGCCTTAGTTTATAGGCCATTTTTGGGGTGACAGATTCCCTTTAACAGTTCACCATAACAGTAATTTTGAGCAGGGGTGTCCAAACTTTTACATGTCACTGTTCAGTCACCCTTGCAAGACTGCAGTGGTGGCTGGTGTCCAAGGCTACGAGCTGTAAACAGTCAATATCTCAAGAACGGATGAGTATAGTTTAGTATTTCAAGAGTGCTTGAACTGACTGATACTCCCTCTGCGTTAGGGCTCAGCTGTCAGTCAGGGCCGGGGGCGTGGTTACAGCGGCCTCTCTGTATTCTCAGAGCGGTGACTGAACCCTCAGTGCCCCCGCCTCCATGACTGAAAGCGAATGCTGGCGGGAGAATAAAGTTCATTTTCTCCCCGCTGCATTCAGCTGCGTGCATGGTATCGCCATTATCCTGCAGTTTAACCCCACTTCTGCAGGTTAATAGCATTATTTCCGTCGATAGGTTCCCTTTAAACCTCTCGAACTGACCATTAGTTGGTTTAGCGGCAATCTTACCAGCAGCAATGTTTGGTAAAAGCTTTTTTATGTAAAGCCATTTTGGCTGCACTTAATTCCTTGGAGGTAGCCATAGTTAAGAGAAGAAAACAATTTCAAATAGCAGCCCCCTGATTTTATGTTCCAATCAGATGCCTAGTCCTAGATCATTTTATAACTTTTTTTCTGAGCAAACAAGTAGCTCACTGAAATTATGTGAGCAGGAAATTTTGTGGCAGGGCTGAAATTCAGTGGAAAAAAAGGGTTTACATTGCAAAGAGTGACTTTGCCTATCACCTAATGACTCTTCGTAAAAGTTCAGCGTTAATGAAAACTTCCTCTATAAAAGTTAAAGCAACAAACTTTGTGAAAACCTAAATTTGTGTCAGTCTCAAAACTTTTGGCCACGACTATAAAGGACATCGGTCATGAAACTATGATGCCCTAAAAAGGACGTCACCAGGTCAAAAGTGACCAGATTCTCCTCTTATTTTATTCTCACTGTACTCTTATACGCAGGTTTTTATTTTTTATTGTAAGTCAGTTATTCAGTTACATAGATATTTCTATTTATTGCCAATTTTTATGGTCTTTACAAGGGGGTGTAGGTTGCAGGATAATAGTGCAGCGCAGTCTAAAGATATGCCCCAGAGAATCTTGTGAGCAATGACCTGTAGTCAATGTATTTTTATGGTCATTACCAATGAAAACCTGGGCATAAAGAGAAAAACACTTGACCTGGTGACAGGTCTTCTCAGAGGTGTATGCATTAATTACTCTCCATACTTAAACCGCATTACTCCCGTCGCCTCCAACTCAAAAATATTGCCAGAATCCGTTCCTTCCTCAGCCCACAATCTACCAAAACTCTTGTGCATGCCCTCATCATCTCCCGCCTCGATTACTGCAACACCCTCCTCTGTGGCCTCCCAGCTAACTCTGTTCCACCACTCTAGTCTGTCCTCAACTCTGCTGCCCGGCTAATCCACCTCTCTCCTCGCTACACCCCTGCTTCTCCCCTCTGCAAATTCCTCCACTGGCTCCAAATTCACCAACAAATCCAGTTCAAACTACTAACACTGATCTACAAAGCCATCCACAACCTGTCCCCTCCCTATATCTCTGAACTAATCTCCCACTATCTTCCCTCACGTAATCTTCGATCCTCCTACTCTCCTCACACTTATTCGTTCCTCACACAACCGCCTCCAAGATTTCTCCCGAATATCCCCCATCCTCTAGAATTCCACGCCTCAACACGTCCAATTATCCACCACCCTCGGATCCTTCAGACGGAACCTGAAAGCCCATCTCTTCAGGAAAGCCTACAATAACCGAGCCGCCGCCTCACCACTGCCAGAGCCGCCGCCTCACCCCTACCTTCTGTCTCTTCCCCACCATCCCATAGAATGTAAGTCCACAAGGACAGGGTCCTCTCCCCTCTGTACCAGTCTGTCACTGTAAACTTGTTTACTGTAAACGATATCTATAACCCTGCATGTAACCCCTTTTTCATGTACAGCACCATGGAATTAATGGTACTATATAAATAAATAATAATAATTATTGATGTAAACTCACTGCACGAATCAGAGTCTAGCTGCACGACTGCAACAGAGTAGGTTTTACCCTAAAATGTTACAACGTTTAATAGAAAACAGTTTGAAAAGCCAGACGAAGATTAAAAAGGCCCATGCATCTGGCATCGTACCAGTCACCAGTAACATTTGTCTCTTTGGTCTTTGGGATGAATTTTCAAAGTATGTTTTCTCGGAAACGCTGGAGCATTTCAGAGTGAAACACATCTGGTTGCAATCGTGCAGAGCGCTTCTGATTCAAGCTGCCTTGGTTAAACAAGAATCTAATGACAGGTTCCCCTGATAAAAAAAAAGAAAATTTTTACTATAATAGCGAATTTTTTTTTATCATATAGACACCCTTTATGAAACCTCCATAGATGGCAATTTGTTTCTCTTAACCACATTTTACTACATTTTGTTTAGATATTTAAAGGGAACCTGTCACCCCCAAAATTGAAAGTGAGCTAAGCCCACCAGTATCAGGGACTTATCTACAGCATTCTGTAATGCTGTAGATAAGCCCCCGATGTATCCTGAAAGATGAGAAAAAGACGTTAGATTATACTCACCCAGGGGCGGTCCCGCTGTGGTCCGGGTCCGATGGGCGTCGCAGTCCGGTCCGGGGCCTCCCATCTTCTTGCTCAACAGAGCAGACAAAGTACGCCTGCGCCGGAGCCGCAGCGTGAAGACAAGAAGAGGACGTCATTGTAAGAAGATGGGCGGCCCCGGACCGGACCGCGACGCCCATCAGACCAGAACAGAACCGGGACCGCCCCTGGGTGAGTATAATCTAACCTCTTTTTCTCATCTTTCAGGTAACATCGGGGACTTATCTACAGCATTACAGAATGCTGTAGATAAGCCCCTGATGCCGGTGGGCTTACCTCACCCTCGATTTTGGGGGTGACAGATTCCCTTTAAAGGAAACTAGACACCATGAAAACGCAGTCTAAGCTGAACAGATTGATACATAGGTTATACTGAATCCTTTCTCACAAAACGATTTTTTAATCATTTAAACCTTTGCTCTTTCAGTGATTTTTTTGGCCCAGTGAGTGGTCCCATCAGTGATTGACAGTTTTCTTGTTTAAAGGCTCATGAAAACGTTGGTGAAACTTGGTCTGATCGCAGACCACAATGCACAAATTGGCTACGGGTCACCAAACCTGAGCGTGCCTGCTTCATACTAATAATCCTGACTTGGTCACGCTCAGGTCAGAAGACCAGCGGCCAGTCCTGGCATTGCGCTCGTGATCAGACCGAGATCAATGGGCGTCTTCATGAGAATGCATACAGAGACCACCTACTGGACCCAAAATCCCAGAAATAGAAATGGTTCAAATTATTAAAACACAGATTATACTGTTTCTCTTCTCACCAAACCATGTATCAATTTAGTCAGCTCCCCCTGCTCATATGGTGCCTGCAAAGGGAACTGAATTTTCATTAGAAATGGTTTATTTTACAACTATTTACAACAAAAATACATGTATGGTGTATCTGAAAAACATGCCATAAGTGTTTGAGAGGCCAAGGTCCCATCTCTGCAGAATGGTGGTCTCATTCCATCTCCTACCGTATAAGAGACCGGATAAAAGAACACAATCTCCCTTGTGTAAAGGTGGGCTGGAGAAGGCCTTCCAGCTGATATGACAGCTCTCCTATTCCCAACATTAATTTCAAAGAGTAGCAAGATCATCAGAAAGTAAAAGGGGGAAATCCTAAAGTATAGATCTACATATATACACACACACACACACACACACACACACACACACACACACACACACATTATATATAAGTAGAGGGCGTTCACAGTGGACTTGCAATTTCTCACCACCTAATCAGACATAGGAAACTGGCATTTAATCTTAAACCAATAAGAAAAGTTACAGTGTTTTATAAAACTAGACAAGCAAAAGAACAAATAACCTGCACGGAAACAAACTAAAACCCAACACCACAGTGGAGGTAGTAATCCCCTGTGTGGACCACATCCTGCCTGAAACTTTACAACACAGAAGAGGCTGAAGCGACTGCTGCTACATGCCAAAATGTAATATAGCTACATCCCTCATCAAGATGGGAAGCTGAATTATGCATTCTATGTTCCAGGCTTAGCAACCACTGGCTGTAGAAGCAAAACGTTCCTGAACGTCTCAATCCAAGAGATGGAAAGTGACGTAAACAGAAAAAGCAGAGGAGGCTAAAGAAAGTCACCCAAGCTCAACCAGAATAAAAAAAAAAAAACAACTCATCCCATTCCCAGTTCTCATGGACATATCCCTAATGACTTCTCCTGTCAAATCACCCCTATGTCTGTCTACCTAAGCTCTGAGGCTTCCAAGAAAGGTGCAAAGACAGCAATTACTGGAGCTCAGAAATGCAGCGCTGGCAAAACAGTCTGGAACATTATGACAGCGTCTGAATCACAACAAGATTTCTTCACCGAGCATCCTGCAAAAATGAAGATACAACTTCTCACTTCAAACATTCTCCTCCCTCAATTCAATATTTATATTACTTACAATTCCGAAGAACTTCACTCGAAGGAAGTAAGTATTCTACGGAAGTGCGCTTACAAAACATCAACCACAGCTTACTCTATTTCTTCAAATGAAATCCATGAATTATTAGAGAAAGCAGATTTCATCATCCCTGAAACCTCATTGCTAAAGTCTAATGGTGTGGTAGATAATGAAAGATCAAGGGGCAGATTCAGCAAAGAGTTAATGTAAAAAAAAAAAAAACTAATGTAAAACACTTCGAAAACTAGCAAATTTTCATTTTCACGATAGGCAAAGCATACTTATGCCCACCCAACAAATTCAGGGAAAAGGTCAGCATTTCTTACACCAGAAATGTTGCTCCAGTTCCAGACTAGAGTAACATTTCTGGCGAGGCGCAAGAAGCCGTCTGCCACTGATAAGATGCGCTGGACTCATTGAATGGCGTGTGCCTCTTAATGAATTCAGAGCATATTATACATGCATGTCCATCATTAAGACTGGCGTAAGAAACACCAGTTTTAAGAAATCAGGACCCAAGGGTTCATAGAAAGGCTTGTTCCAGATTATTCTCCCTTTACACATGCCAGCAACCACCTGACAAACAAGCAAAATGCGAGTTCACTGTGTGTGATCTTTTATGCCGGCTTGAAAATCAATATCAGCAGCACATCATCCTGTGTAAACAGGAGATGTGCTACAGATAACGATACTGAACTGGGATAGTAAAATCTTCTTGACAAGCATTCTGTCCCCATTATTTTTCGCGGGCATGTGTACAAAGTCCAGTAAGAAATCTTCAAACACATGGTAGACAGAAAATTAGCGCTCGCTAAAATGCACAGTCAGGCCGAAATCGGCATATCTAAAAGCGCCAGAAAAGGGTCAATATACATACGAGCAAAGGCAGCTGAACCCTCCATCGTCTCTGTATGAGGGCTCCTCACTCTCCCCCCACAAATGAATATTGAAGGGCTTGTCCACTACTATTCCAGTAGTGTCGGCACTTGCAGTCCTGAGATTGTGATGGGGTGGAATGACACATGATGCTCAGCGCCCAATCAGCGCTGGCGTCACTGTCTACGGCTTTGGACAAACTGAACATGAAGAGGAAGTCTAGCATGAGCTGCAGCCCTGGCTTCCTCTTCATGTTCAGTTTGACCAAAGCCGTAGACAGTGACACCAGCGCTGATGGGGCGGCGGTGCCAAGGGTCACAACATCGACTCACAGCCCCGGGAAGAGCGAGTGCCAACACCTTGGGAACGGCGCCGTCGAGGGAGGAGAGTTTGGGCTTTATTATATTTAGTTTATGAAGATGTTGTCCAAGTAGTGGACAACCCCTTTAACATACAATTCTTCTGAGGGCAGAAATTTTGCTGCCAAAGGTGCTAGGCTGAGGCAATTTCCCTTTCTCCATTAACACATGCGTGCTTGGCTTTTCTCCACACAAACAGTGAATAAACAACAGCTCTTAAAAGGGAACCTGTCATGTTCCCAAACGCTATTAACCTGAAGATAGGGGGTAATTCGCAGATTAATAATGTTCTTAAGCTGAAAGCACAGCTACTGGGAAGAAATTAACATTATTCCTCCTGGCAGCTTCCGGCTATCAGTCATAGACGCACATTGGCACAGCTTCAGTCACCGCTCGGTACCTAGTGACCAATGGCTGTAAGCACGCCCCCGGCACATTGATTGCAGGGCAGCACGGTGGCTCAGTGGTTAACACTGCAGCACTGGAGTCCTGGGTTCAAATCCCACCAAGGACAACATCTGCAAAGAGTTTGTATGTTCTCTCCGTGTTTGCGTGGGTTTCCTCCGAGTTCTCCGGTTTCCTCCCACATTCCAAAGACATACTGATAGGGAATTTAGATTGTGAGCCCCATCGGGGGACAGTGATGATAATTTGTGCAAAACTGTAAAGCGCTGCTAAATATGATAGCGCTATATAAAAATAATAATAATGTTAATAATAATAATAAAAATTAACAGCTCGCTCTGCATAGACATGCTGCACAAATGGCTGGTCAGTCATTATACGAGGGTGTGCTTACAGCCGTCGCTCACTATGCACTGAGTGGTGTCTGAAGCTGTAACGACACGCGTCTGACTGATATCCAGGAGGAAAAATGTTCATTTCTTCCCTATAATTGGGCATTCAGTGCAGCGGCGAGGCAGCTTTAAAAACGCTAATAACCTGGAAATGAACCTCATATCTGCAGGTTAGTAGTGTTTGGGGACATGATCGGTTCCCTTTAAGTAGGCCTGATGGTTACTTGCCTCTAAAGTGGGTTGTCTATACCCAGGGTCGGACTGACCATCGGGCACTTCTGGCAAATGCCAGAGGGGCCGGTGCCAGGAGTGGGCCCCTGCCAGCGGAGCCAGGGCCGAATCCTCCTGCCAATGCCGACTCACACCCCACCCCACCCCCGATTGTCCACCCCTCATTCAACTACGCCGCTACAGTTGAATGCAATGATGGAGGAGAGAGCATTCGCTGTCACTCCCTCTCCCATCATTCCCCGCTCTGCCTTGTGCTGACACTGCAGGTGCACGATGATGTCATATCATTGTGCACCCGTGTGGCTGGCAGACTGCAGCTGCTGAGACCGGAGCCGGGAGCGGCGCGGGGCACGAGGAGAGGTGAGGAGAGTGGGTTTTTTTTTTTTTAATATATCTATGAGTGATAACTGGATTGTGGGGCAATTGGGGGGGCTGTATTACATTCTATGGGGGCTGGGCTGTATTACATTCTATGGGGGCTGGGCTATATTACATTCTATGTGCTCACAGTCAGTGCAGGAAAGCACAGCGCCGGGAACAGACAGCGGAAGGTAAGTATGTAGTGTTTGTTTTTTTAACTTTTACGCTGGTAACCAGGGTAAACATCGGGTTACTAAGCGCGGCCCTGTCTGTGTGACAGCTCTCCAGCGACCAAACAGCGACGCTGCAGCGATCGACATCGTTGTCGGTATCGCTGCAGCGTCGCTTAGTGTGACGGTACCTTTAAGATCGCCATTAAATCAGCTTGCTGGTTAACAGTGTGGATTTTCTAGATGTGGTTGCCTGATGCATATTTCTTCACTACGGCACCTAAATAAGTAATTACACATTTACTGCATTAACGATTGTCAATATTTGTCCATTGATCTGGGATTATACATTGCCCATAACCTAGAAAATCGGTCAGGAGAGCACAATGCCAATTCGAGTGCCTCCACTAAAGCTTCCGCTCCATTTCTTCTTTTCGGCTATGGGAGTGACCTTCTCCGCTCCACCCCATCAGCTAAATTATTATTAACACTTTCACACTATGCTTAATAAATGAATTTGTACTTGAATAATATTTGGGGTGTAAGAGGGGCAATCAATTTTGTTACCTCACCTGACATGTCTGTTTAGTAAATCATATAGCAAGTATGTAAGGGAGACTAGAAAATGCTTAAAATGTTCTGGATTATAAATGTCTCTTCCATAATCAAAATACTGATAATCTAATCCTTCGGACTGGTCATCAATATCAGACGGGTGGAGGTCAGACAAGTCACCCTTTCCAATCACCTGATACCTGGTCCTGACACCACTGGATGAGCACAGTGTATGGAGCCAAAGACCAAAATTATTTACATTGAGCAGGAACTCTGCTCCCATTGTAGTGAAAGTGATCGAATTGTATGGAGTCATGGTGTTCGTTCTCCAGGTACTGCATTTACGACGGCTGCGGTACCAGGTAACAGCGGACTGGTGGAAAGGATAGGAAAAAGATAGGATAGGTCATCAAAATATCTTGGTACTGGACAACTGATTTAACAGTCATGATTCCAGAACCTCATAATTCCAAAGTCTTGTTAGAATATTATTTCTCAGAATATAGTACAAGCAGGTTCACAGAAACAGTAATTTCTGTGTAGGCCAAAGATAGATGTGAAACCGGAATGCAGATCTTGGGCGAGCAGATGAAATCAGTCTGTGCCTCAGCCCAATAAACCTGCTCCCACACATTTCTACACTCATGAAAGTTTCTCTCAGGTTCTCAGCTGCTCACTTATACAAGAGACATTTCACCCCAGATGAGTCAGCAGTAATCTCAAGTCAGTCTGCTCCACCTACAAAGTTTCACTTCTCAGTCACAGATAAAAACACACATTTCAAAAAGGCAAATTATCCCCAAACACTTCTTGCTTATGCAAGCGATATAGGAACGCTGTATATTAGTCATCTATCCAGAATTCTAGCGTAAAAAAAGCTGCAGGGAATAGAAATCTCAAAACGATGTAGTTATGACGCAGATCACGTATTGCAGGAGTGTACCACACATAAGGGAGCAAAAATACAAAGATCCAACTATGCCATGATTTCAGAAGATGAAAATTTGCTTAACAGACTTCGTGGCACCGCTCCTTTATGGAAATAAAAGAACATGCTGGAGTTGTGCCCTAATATATGTTCCCTGCCTCTAGCAATATACTTTTCAGCCAATATCTTCAGCTAGTTAAAGCACCGCTCCATTCCTGATCGGCCATCTCATGACCACAGCTCCTGACTAGTGTTGAGCGATACCGTCCGATACTTGAAAGTATCGGTATCGGATAGTATCGGCCGATACCCGAAAAATATCGGATATCGCCGATACCGATATCCGATACCAATACAAGTCAATGGGACATCAAGTATCGGAAGGTATTCTCATGGATCCCAGGGTCTGAAGGAGAGGAAACTCTCCTTCAGGCCCTGGGATCCATATTAAAGTGTAAAATAAAGAATTAAAATAAAAAATATTGTTATATTCACCTCTCCGGCGGCCCCTGGACATCAGCGGGAGGATCCGGCGTCCGGCACGGCTTCTTTCTTCAAAATGCGCGCCTTTAGGACCTGTGGAATGACGTCCCGGCTTCTGATTGGTCGCGTGCCGCCCATGTGACCGCCACGCGACGTCATTCCTCAGGTCCTAGAAGGCGCTCATTCTAGGACTTTAGCTGAGGAATGACGTCGCGGCTTCTGATTGCTCGCGTGGCGGTCACATGGGCGGCACGCGACCAATCAGAAGCCGGGACGTCATACCACAGGTCCTAAAGGCGCGCATTTTGAAGAAAGAAGCCGTGCCGGACGCCGGATCCTCCCGCTGATGTCCAGGGGCCGCCGGAGAGGTGAATATAACAATATTTTTTATTTTAATTCTTTATTTTACACTTCCGATACCGATAACCGATATCACAAAAATATCGGATCTCGGTATCGGAATTCCGATACCGCAAGTATC